>NC_138877.1:3158266-5558266 GCF_965194805.1 Balaenoptera borealis
GTCCTTGTTGGTTATCTATTTTATATATAGTAGTGTGTATGTGTTAATCCCAATCTCCTACTTTATCCCTCCCCCCAACCTTTGCCCTTTGGTAACCATAAGGTCACAGGTTTAAAGGGTCAATATACAAACTTCAAATACATTTCCATATAATAGTAACAAAAAATGTGAATATAAAATTGTAAAAGAAAATATCACTTCAAAAGCATTACAATATCAAGACCTAACATGTAGGGATGAATCTTAGAAAATGGGCAAAAGAAGACATGCAGGTGCCCAGTGAGCAAATGCAAAAGTGCTGAATGTGTCTGGTCATCGGGTAAAGAGCAATTAAAGCCACAGCAGATGCGATTTCACACCCTGTGGAAGAAACAAAGGCAATTGGGCCTCGACATCTCATTTTTGGTGCCTCCATGGAATAGTAAGGATGGGGAGGAGGTGGCGCTCCCTTCCCAAAGTAAACAAACGTAGGACAGGGAGAAAACCAGTCCATATGTTTTGGGGAGCAGAATATTTGCACAGAAATGCATTCCAACCCTTGTTTCCCCCTCATTCCAAGTGTTTGTTTCAGCTTGCAGGAGGAAAGCTTTCCAAACTAAAAATAAAAGTTGCCTGCATTTCTACAGAGATTTTAGCCTAACTTTCTAATTTACTGCCTTAAGTGCCCTTTAAACGTCACGGTAATGGCAACAGGAAAACAGAAGGGAAAAAAATGAGCCATAGAGTAAAGTGTATTTTGGAAAATTCTCCTCTTGTATCACCGTGTCTCCACCGGAAGCTTTGCCACGGAGGTGGGTCAGCGGTGGGGTTGGGAGTGGATTGCTGGGAGCTCCATGGGGACGGGGCCAAGATTAACAGGACTTTGAGAAACAATACGCCTAATTTCACGGTGACCCTCCCTCACCAGCACCCTCCCCACTCTTCGAAATACGCCTTTTGATTCGTCTTTCATTATAAGTAAAAGACGATGACTGTATCAAGGAAATAGGATGGAGTTATCCTAGTGCATCAAAATGCCAAGAACTGCCAGATTCTGAGGCTCAGTGGCTCCCGCTGGACAGGCTCTACCGAATAACTGGAGTCTCAGTTCAACTCATTTAGAAACGTCCTCCACACGGATATTTCAAAAGCTGTCAGTATTCCCAGGGGTTTCCTTGAATGTAAGAAGTAAATTACTAAATCATATTTATGTGTATGAGATGACCTTATCCCTACCTGAGGGTGCAGGAAAACAGATACAAATATTCATCTACAGACAACAGCATGCGTTCTGAGTTTGCTTTTAACATGTGCATTCAAAGAACTCAGGAGGCCCACCGCTGTTTCCCAGCAGTAGTCCTAGATATCAGTACAAGTAAGCAAACTGTGCATCTTTCTACTGGAATTGGTTTAGCAAACTGAGAAATATTTTTAGTAGCAAAGTATCATAACAGTATCACAGCCATTATGTTGCAAATGCAGCTAATTTATTGTCTAAGGGACAGATTTCTCCCTTACTCATAGAAATTCCGTAGAAAGGTATATTTGTGTGTGTGGGTACTTTGAGTTTATAACCTGGATGTTACCTCACAGAAAGGAGCACCAGGTCTTGGAGGTTGGCAGATGAGGTTAATGACATTCATGTTAAAGTTACCGGAGGTTCCTGAAATCTTCCAGAACTCACTACCGAATTTTTGAGGTGACACATTTGATTCAGCCATTCATTCATTTAAATACTGGATGACCTCAGTCCTTTGAAGACCAGGGCAATGCAAGTCTTCCATCTTTTCCACAAGTCAGGGGAAGGAACACAACGAAACTCTGACTAGTGACTTAGCTGCAGTGAAGTGCATGGTGGAAAGAACCTGGAGAAAGCGTGTCATCGTAGCCTGTGTGGCGACGGGCAGAGACGGGGCAAGTGCGTGCAGTGACCGGGCCTGCCCTGGCCTGCCGGTCCTCTCTGGTCTTGGGGCCTCCCGGTGCAGAGGCGGTCATGCGACGCCCGTCCCGAGGAGGCCTTTGTGCTCTGGGCTGTTCTTGAGCTGGCGTGACTCGCCCTGCCTCTTGGAGATGCTGGGACCTGGAACATGTCTCCTGTGTCCCACACAACCTATGGCCATTTATTTCGTTACGACTGATGGTAACCTTCTCCCCTCTGCAGAGGGAAATGCTCTAAGGCAGAACAAAGTGGACGTTCTTGGTTCCCAAGCCTTTCCCTGAGCAGAGTTGGACTGCAGAGAAAGAGGAAGAAGGTATTTGAATACAGAATTCTCCTTTTTAGGGGCAATAACCAGGTTATCTCAGACTCCTGGAATTGCCTTTTCTCTGACCTTTATGTCCGTCCTTCCTTCCTTCCTTCCGTCCTACCTTCCTTCCTTCCTCCCTCCCTTTCCTTCTTTTTCTTTCCCTCCCTTTCTTCCTTTCTCTCTTCTCTTTCTTTCTCTTTCATTCTTTCTTTCTTTCTTTCCTTCCTTCTTTCTTTTTCTCTCTCTTTCTTTCAGTCAATCTTTAAGAGAGACTTCAAGTCCATAATTCTCTTTCTAGGAGCCCCCTAAACTAACAAGGAATAAACCTTTCAACCAACACTTTTATATACAAGGCAGTGTGGCACCAGGGCAAGGATTTCATTACCCAGAGCTTTGATGACAGATTCACTGATGTCTCTCTGGGAAGAGTAGCAAGATTCATTTTCCCTTGTTCCCAGTCACAGAAATAACACAAAATGATCCGCTCTGGTCTTCCTCCAAAGGCCGGCCCCTCACTGCTTCCTGACGGGAAGGAAGACGCTGTGGGGTGACGTTCCCCCTTTCCCTGAATCCCGCTCTCAATAGCCTCTGGGGGGGACAGAACACACCCACTCGGGACTCTGCATGAGCTTCCTTTCTGGAGTTTCTGCTCCAAAACAATTGCAATGATAGAAAATCAAGTCCAAACTGTACCTGTTTATTGCAGTGAGCCCACCGCATTTGGAAAGGATATTAAATAAGAATTATGTTTTCATAAATTGACTTTGCAGGAGAAGGACTAGATATTTAAACTATTATCACATCCATGATCTTTCAGATGAAAACTTTCACCTAAAAAAGGAAAGCAATTTCATCAAGTGCCAATTTTACATGTTTTTTTAAATAAAAAAATTTAAAGGTGAAAACGTAATATGAAATTATAAAAGCTTGAATAAATATATCTATGCATTGGAGATCCATTGTAGGTACCGACATATGCTTTGTATTGCACAAAATAGATGTTGTTAGAATTTAGATATCCAGGGTTGCCAAAACTGCACATGTTTCCTTAGAGACATTTTAAAAGCAGAAATCTAATTTTACAAAAAATTTTAGGAAAATAATAATGGCAATTTTAAAGTTCCAGATGTTAGAGTCTTTAAACCAACTAGGCTAGAGGAGTGTGAACAGTATGGTTTTCTTTCCTCTTTCAGAACCTTGGTCTCTGTGGGTGAGCGGCATTGCACCGTCCAAGGCACGGGTCAAACAGCTATTTATCCCCTACTTTATTGATACAATGTAGTACTCATAACAATGAATCAAGTACTACCCATTATCACAGGCAATCAAGAAAATTAAACCTTCTTAAAAATCATTTACACAAATACAAAGCATTTCAAACTTAAGTGACGCTGTCATTATTTTTGTTTTTCCAAGGTATGGCTAAGTTCTCTCTCTCTGGCTGATATATCCAAGATGTCACTGACAGTGGCAGCAAGACCACCACATTGGTTCTGATTTTCGTGCGCCAGCTGTATGTCTTTCAAAATTAAGTATCTGACATCTAATTTTACTGAGATGTGCATTTTTCTAAGTATCTAATATGCTAGAGAACTAACGTAAAAGTTATCTCTTGTCCATTTCCTGAGAGTTTGCCTAAAAAGTGTAAAAACCGCACCAGGGACTTCCCTGGTGGTGCAGTGGTTAAGAATCCGCCTGCCATTGCAGGGGACATGGGTTCGAGCCCTGGTCCAGGAAGATCCCACATGCTGCGGAGCAACTAAGGCTGTGCGCCACAACTACTGAGCCTGCACTCCAGAGCCCACGAGCCACAACTGCTGAGCCCACTCGCTGCAACTACTGAAGCCCATGCACCTAGAGCCCGTGCTCCGCAACAAGAGAAGCTACCGCAATGAGAAGCCCGCGCACCACAATGAAGAGTAGCCCCTGCTCGCCGCAACTAGAGGAAGCCCACGTGCAGCAACGAAGACCCAACACAGCCAAAAATAAATAAGTAAATAAATAAAACAAAACAAAACTGCACCAAAGCAAGGCTGACCAGCCCGAAGTGTTCTTTGAGACAGCGTGGGGGAAGTTCCAGACCTGCCCTTCTCATGGAGGAGCGGAGCCTCAGCAGAGCAGCTTCAGGAATATTTCCTGGAACAGGCATCCCGTGCTCTCTGACCTCTCACCTTCATCATCTTGTGGATGCTCAAGATGCTAGAGCCAGTTCTCTGAATAAAGTGCCTGACTTCCCTCCCGCCTGGCCTTAGCACCGGCTCAGAGCTAATCCAGGGAAAATGTGGCTTCTCTCTAGACAAGTAGGAATCAGCAGAAAGAAGAGAGAGTGAGAAATAGAACACCCCCGGGGCATGTCTCTTTCTCCTCCAGAGGCCGCCCAAGGTCCTGCGTGGCCTTTGTACATCTCCCGTCCCAGGACTCCTGTCCGCACAGAGGCCCCCTCCCACCGTGATCTCAGAATCCGGCCCAGATCTTCTCCGATGGAAATTTCAAAAAGACTTCCCTTCCTGAAGAAGTTGCTTGAGGAAGAGAGTGAGTTTTCTCAGGGTCTCTGGCCAGGCTCACAGGAGCACAGCAGTAGTTAACAAGCTGGCTTAGCATCAGTTGCTGTGAGGGTAACGCACACCCAGAGAGATGCTAGGATTTCTCAGAGGATTTGCACTTGTGTCGGGTGATTGCAGGAGAGTTTAAGGTAGCGAGTCTTTGCTTGAGCTGTCAGGAGGTACAGGTGACCGCATGATGGGACCTCCTAGATCCCACCTAGAAGCTGGGGGGCCTGGACCGTAATGATTAAACAGCAGCCGTCACCCGCCTTGCCTGGGAGGGGAGACGTTTGGTCACTTACGCAGCTGGACAGTGTCTGTGTCTGTGCTCAGATACCCTTCGAGTTGTCCTGTTTGTCCTGATGCTACATCGCCACATAACAGCCTTCCTGACATTGACATGGGTTTATGGTCAACAGGAGAACACCGAGGCCTTGCACTGAGCACCAGGCCAGTTCACAGCAACACGAAGGACCAGCTGACAGCTCCAGGCCAGCTCCTGGACATCAGGGCTGCCTTTCTCTCCCTCAGCCCCCAGATTTGGCCGATGCAGACAAAGGAGGCCACTGGGCACACTCAGTGCTCCTCAGATGCTCAGCGTGGGGACATTTTGCTCTTGCTTGCCGTGGCTGAGATTACTTAGAGGACACAAAACTCATCCATTCCAGGAGGTTTGTTGCGTTCTTTGATATGACAGTAGCTGCCCAGTAGCCTGTAAGATTCTGCACAGGACACACCAGCCAACTGGAACAGAGGCAGTTATCAGAAAGGAAGAAAAATTTGTCCTCAAAATGAGTCTTGAAACCAGGGGCCTAGATTAGAAAACCAGATGAGGAGTCCAGTCGGGTGGTCTTGGGAAGCCAGGTGACCTTCTCTCAGCTCCGTCGAGGGCTGACGGCCTTGCAGTGATGGTGATCTTGCAGAACACCAACAGAACAGTGTTCGCTAGAGCGTGCCTTTCCCCAGGGCTCAACAAGGGGACACCAAAGACCGACGGTAATTCTCTGCAACAACTCTGGCTAATGCTTGGCCTTTAGACTCTCTTAGTGTCAAAGGCAAGGTTTGGACAAACGCTGCAGTTGCAGTGTCCCTAACTGAGAATTGCGCTGGACTTGGTGTGCATGAAGGCTTATCTCAGCTGCCCCTTCTGGGAGTTTTATAAATAAACCTCATTTTGGAGGTTTTTGTGTAATTTTTTCCATGCAAACATGATCAATTGGAGTGTAGATAACTGTAAGTGTTTGCAAATCTCTAACACATATCCTGAATACACAGGCTAAGTGTGTATGAGGTATAGGTGCAAACCTGACGTCTGTGTAGGAGAGAATGATCTGATGGTGCCCAGACTGTTTGGGGAATGTCCGGCTCATTTATCTCAACAGGAAGAGGCAGATTTTGTGTCCCTTTATGAGGACAAATTTTTTGAGTCAATTTAAAACAGACAAAGTGTCCCTGAAGTGAACAAGTTAACCATTGTGGTCAGAATAGCTCCAATATTAGCGTTTTTTGGGACTGGCTAACTTGTGTTGATAGGGTTGTAATGACCTCAGCGGAAATGTTTTGATAACGTTGAGGTTAAAGTTCACTTTGTAGAAGACTGAAGGTTGATATTAATGTGAGGGAAACTTAAGAACTAAAAGGCACCCGTAAAAAGACCGTCTAGTCTCTAAAGTGTGTATAAGAACAGCTATCCGGTGGGGTTGTCAGATGCAGCAGATAGGTACTTAGAGCAGCCCCTGTGGGCTGGGAAAAATGTGCAGGAGAGCTTTGTGTGTCCTTCAGTAGAAAAAGGAGAGAGACCCCAGGGGATAAAAATAATAGGATGAAGATAAGGAAAATCATATTAGGGTCCTAAAGGGGGCCATAATGTACTAATAGGTAAGATTAGTAGCGGAGCAAAAGCACAGAAGAGTGTGTGGGCTAATCAGAAATAGTCTTATTCCATTGTCTTGGGTGGAAGGCGTCTGCTTCTGTAGTCAGTGGCTTCTGGAGAATTCCAAAGAATCCTTAATTTAGGGTCTTTCAAAGGATGGGGCGTCTAGTGTTAAGGAGAAGTGCTATATGTTGGTTAAGTGGACCCCAGGATCCACACCTTCACTTTGACTGGTAAGTCGGTTATTCAGAGAGCTTCTTCCCTCAACACTCACGGGCAGCTTCTCTGATGCTTTTACAGACATGCTGAAATGTTTCCATGAGCGGGTGGGCATGCAGACAGCACCAGCAAGACCTCCTACAACTAGCTCACCAGCGTCAGGCCGATCTCCGCTCCGGTGGATAATATTGTGAAATGTCTTAATTTCATTCTATTTTATCATCGCTGTCTTTTTAGGTGATCATAAAGCATTTCAAGGTTTTTAATTTGTCATTTATCTTATAGGAGTGCTTGGATAGGTCAGGAGATCTCTTGGTTTCTAAATCATGTTGAAATGATGGACATACCCCAAATCCTACCCACTATCAACATAAATGTACATATTTTATCTTTTGTCAGGGCATTAACCATCTGAATTGATTTAATTTCTGTGACAAGTTTTTATTTTAGGGGTAAATTCAAATTCAAAAGTATCTTGTTTGGCAATTTTTTGTTTTACTTGTTACGTATGATTTGTTAACAATTAAATTGCAGTCATCCAAAGGAATCTCTGGGCAGTTTGTGTAGAGTTCCCAAATCTGGATCGTTCCCAAAGAAAAATACACAGTCGTGGAGTTTTTTATTTCATGTAAAGGAAGGAGGAGGGATGGGTTTGACAGTGATGTGTGAAGGAGAAAGCAGTGATATTTTATAGGAAAATGAAAAGTGGTGAGCACTTCTTTTTCTTCTTGTCAATAGACAAGATTTGTGTAGGAATTCCACTTCAGTAGTTATGGGTACTCAGTGACTTACTTCCCACGCATATGTGCTGTCTTTATCTGCAAGGTTTAAGAAAAGGATGAGACTCAGGAAGGATATAAGGGATTTCTCGGCCTATATAGTAAAGAAAGGTAGACCCAGGGTGACCAGGCTGGAATTTTAAGACACAGAATGGCTACGTTACCATCTTATGAACAAAGGCACAGAAGTTAATATAGAGGAAGAAAAAATAGGACTGGCTTTATTATCCTGGTGACAAATATCATGGATATGAGTTTGTGTCAGACCTGTGGGACATCTAAACATGGTAACTAATCTATGGTTTGCTTGTTTTATATTTTGTTTTAAAATCTCTGGTGGACTTCATCTTTTCCCGAAGTACAACAGGAGTATATCTTAAGAGACCTATAGACTCACTTCTCTGAAAGACAGGAAGATAGAAAACAAAGCTGTGGATCTGGAGAGGAGAGAAGCTTTGGTCAGAAGCTGTGAGGTGGGCACGTGTATGGGACCTCAGAAGACAAGGAGACTTCCTTCCCGAGTCCCTGTGCCAGCTTTGGCACTCACCATTCCTTCAGAGCTCATTCCAATTTTCTCACCACCATGCAGTCCCAATTTTCAGGTAAGAGATGCAACCACCATTGGTTTAGGCTTTTATGAGAGCCTGAAATCTTTTACCAGTGTTTTCATGGAGAAATGATTCCAAGTTCCAAATATAAGACTTCTTCGAAGCTTCTGGAAATGAACCCCAGGAACTTCTAGCCTCCTTCAGCTTAGCTTAGAGGCTGAGCAGTGTGGCTCTTCTGCTTGTTTTATCTCGTGGTCAAGAGGAAATAACCACCATGACTACCACCTTCCAGTGTGGAGGAATAATAGTCAGCCTTAGTGACAGTTATCTTACGATTTCTAGAGCTAAAAGAAGAAAGATTTTCAAACCTGAATTTTGGGGAGCATTTTCATTTGTTTTAGATCTATGAGAGGTAGACTGATCAGAGACTATATGTCTCACAAGCAGGGTTTAAAATGTTGCATTTCAAGAAAAGCCGACAAGAAACATTCACATTTTCCCTGCCTGTTTTTAAAACATCATTATGTGCTATTGTGATTTACGGCCTCTCTTGTCATTCTGGCACCTACAATGGACAAGATCATTAAAAACGTTTTTTAAAGTTTTTATTTATCAGATCCATGGAAAAATGACATTCCTATTAGCTTTAGTTGGAAAAGTTAGAAAAGCATGTTGTAACTCATTCCAGGTAATATCTTTCTTTTGTATAGCTATTACCCAGACCTATCTAAAGAAATAGTTGAATGTGAATTATTTCAAAATCAAAATAGTCTCTTTAAAATTTGAAATGCATTATGCACCTGAGGTGCTGACAGCAAAGTCCATGCCAAGCATTTGATCCACGAATACCCATTTTCCAAGTTCCCAGATCCTTAGATCTGCATCTCTTCCATTTTTTTCTGTGGCCAATTTTCAAATAAGGGATCGGGAAACAGTTTAGAGATCATAAATCACACTGATCGTTGGGAAATAAAAAGGGTTCCTTTGCTTCTTCAGATGTGGTTCCACACATTTTTACAAATCTTTAAGCTAAATCAGAAATCCAGACACAAAATTATGGTGCTTACATATATCATGTCTGTGACATTCTACAGAGGAACGTGGGGCTGGAAGACCTGACCGTGCTATAAGCTGGCATAAAAAAGCTCAGGTCAACACTGCAGAAAACAATGGAGAAGAGTTTAAAAAGTGAATGTGGTTCCACTGCTGTGTATACATCTCATTAAGTGACTAATTCAACCAAAATATAGCATTCACTGCACGTGATCATATTAAAGAACTATTGTATTTGCAACTTACTCATTAAATGGACCTAGTAATAGTTTCATTTTTACTTTAAAAGATTCCAATCTTTCTGATAGGACTGTTGACTGCTTTCCCTTTATTTTTACTTGTCTTTATATTCTCCCAGTGTTTTTTAAATGATAAAAATGCGTTACTTTTCTAATCATAAAAATACATTTAAAAATGCCTACACTGTCTTAGAGACACTCTTCACATCTTCCTGTCTTCTCGGCTGCTCTGCTCACGTCGGCGTCTTCTCCCTTGACCCTCCTCTAGCACGTTTTTGGGTTTTTTGGTGGTGTGTACTCCTCACTTGCTATAAGTCACTTTCCTTCCCAATGAGGCTGCAGGAGGCTTGACCATGGGGATAATTTATGTGCTTGTTGCTTCTCAAAGTGGTAACGCAACATTAGCACAAAGATGATAATGATGCCCATTAAGATTTCTCTTTTTAGGGCTTCCCTGGTGGCGCAGTGGTTAAGAATCCGCCTGCCAATGCAGGGGTTACAGGTTCGAGCCCTGGTCCAGGAAGATCCCACATGCCATGGAGTAACTAAGCCCGTGAGCCACAGCTACTGAGCCTGCGCTCTAGAGCTCAGAAGCCACAACTACTGAGCCCACGAGCCACAACTACTGAAGCCCGCGCGCCTAGAGCCCATGCTCCGCAGCAAGAGAGACCACCGCAATGAGAAGCCGCACACCGTGATGAAGAGTAGCCCCCGCTCGCCGCAACTAGAGAAAGCGCGCGCAGCAACGAAGATCCAACGCAGCCAAAAATAAATAAGTAAAATAAATAAATTTATATAAAAAAAAAAGAACAAACTAATCCCAAAGTTAACAGAAGGAGGACTATAATAAATATCAGAGCATAAATAAAAAGAAATAGAGAATAGAAAAACAATAGAAAAATCAACAAAACTGAGATTTTTTAAAGATAAAGTTGATAAACCCTTAGCTAGACTAAGAAAAAAAGAACACAAATAAAATCAGAAATGAAAGAGCAGACATTACAACATATGACACAAATAAAAAGAATCATAAAGGACTATTATGAACAATTATAAGCCAACAAATTAGATAACCCAGAAGAAATGGATAAATTTCTAGAAACATACAACCTATCAAGACTGAATCAAGAAGAAAGAGAGAGCCTAAATAGACCAATAACAAACAAGGAGATTGAATCAATAATCAAAAACCTTCCAACAAAACAAAAACAAAGACAACAAACAAACAAAAACCTTCCAACAAAGGAAAACTCAGGACCAGATGGCTTCACAGGTGAATCCTCCCAAACATCAAATAAGAACCAATAGCTACTCTTCTTAAACTCTTTCAAAAAGTAGAAGAGAGAACACTCCCAAACTCATTTTATCAGGCCAGCAAATGTTCACCCAAAAAATCACGTATAATAATGTTTGTAGGAGCTTTATTTATCCTAGCTAAAAATCTGGAAACAACCTCAAATTTCAGCAACAATTTCAGTAACCAAGTTGTGGGGTTTTTTAAAATGTACTTTTAAAAAATTGATTTTATTGTTAGAACAGATTTAGATTTATAGAAAATTTGAGAAGATGGTAAACTGAATTCTCATATACCCAGCACCCACTTTCCCCTATTGCATCTTACATTGGTATAGTCCATATGTTACAACGAAGCAACAAACATAGCATTATATATTTTAGAAACTTCATGGTTTGTTAAGATCGTCTTAATTTGTACCTAACATTCTTCTGTTCAGGACCCATCTGGGACACTATAGCACATGCACTCATCACAGCTCCTTTGGTTTCTCTGGGTTCTTCAGTCTTTCCTTGTTTTTGATGACCTTGACAGCTTTAAGATGAGGTATTTTGTAGGCTGTCCTTCTGCTGGAATTCATCTGATGCTTTTCTCAAAATGAGGCAGCAGTTATAGGTTTGGGGGAGGAAGATTACATAAGTAAAGTGCTATCTCATCGCACCCGATCAGCGTACACACTGTCAACATGATTTATCACTGTTGACACTGACCTTGATCACCTGGCTGAGGTCAGGTTGTCAGGTTTCTCCACTGCAGAGTTACTCTTTTATTCCCCTTTTCCACACTTGACCCTTTAAAAGGCAGTCACTCTGCACGGCGCACACTAAGGAGTGAGGAGTTATGCTTCCTCTCCTTGAGGATAAGGTAAATTCCAGTATTTTTATATAATGGAATATTCGGCAATAAAAAAGGAAAAAACCACACTACTGATAAAAAGAACAATGTGGTTGAATTTCAAAAAATATTATGATACATGAAACAAGCCAGGCAGAGAAGTGTACCTCCTGTAGGATTCAGTTATATGAAACTCAAGAATAGACAAAAATAATCTATGGCTATTGAAATCAGAAGGATGACTGCCTCCAGGGAGGGGGCCTGATCACAAAAGGGGCACCAGGCAATTCTTGGAGGTGACGAAAAGTTCCATGTCCTGATTGGGATGTATTCATTTGTAAAAGTACAGTTAACTGTAAACTTAAGGTGTTGATTTCACTTATGTAAACCATACCTTAACTGAAATATTACACTTAAAAAGAGTCTTTTGCATTTATTATCAAAGAAGTAATTAATGGTCTTGGTAAAAGCAGCTTCAGTACAACTGTTGATGCAGAAGATTTCCTGGATCTTTTTTAATGAATATTTTTTTAATTGAAGTACAGTCGATTTACAATGTTGTGTTAATTTCTGTATAGCAAAGCAATTCAGATATATATATATATATATATATATTCATTCTTTTTTTTATATTCTTTGCCATTATGGTTTATCATAGAATATTGAAGATAGTTCTCTGTGCCACACAGTAGGACCTTGTTGTTTATCATTCTCTATATAAAAGCTTACATCTGCTCACCCCAGCCTCCCACTCCATCCCTCCCCCAAGATTGCCTGGATCATAAATTTCCCTAAAAGACCTGCAATAATAGAAGGGAGTGAGTGAAAGAACATTACTTATTAAAGAAAGATCACTAATTAAACTCGAGAAATTAGAAGAGGAAGACAGAGGACTAAAGATTTACAAAGGAAAATAAACTGCATGAGCTACAGTAAGAGTGCTGATCTCATATAGGAACTAAAAATAGAGTTTGCAGAGTATCCAACTGCGACGGCAATCCAACTGAGGGGAAAATTTAAGGAGATGGCTGACGCTCTTGCAGCAGGCTTACCTCTAGACCCCAGACCAGCAATTTTAGTCTGTCTTACATCTTTTTATAGTGATCTCTGGAAGTTTGCTAAGCCCTTGAAACACTCTAGTAAGAAATAATCCCTTAAATTTTAAGGCTTTTCAAGGACACACACAGGTACTAAAGAGCTGTAATTTTAAAAGCACGTGTGAACGAACATGTAAAATAATAGACTGTATAACATAGAAGAATCAGCACAGTTCTCACATGATTGTCTAGTGAGTTGGTGGCTGCATTTTATTTTGTCTGTGTAATTTGAGAAAATCTCTAGAATATTAATAAGAGAACAGAGAAGATCATTAAAAGAGTAGAGGGGAAAAAAATCTTCTCTGAGAATAAATTTGGAAAATTATCCATCATGCCGTAACAGAGAGATTGTAAAAGCCACTCTCTGTTGGAATACAAAAAGAAAATATTCTGCATAAGAAATCAGAACTCTCAGAAGAACTATTTAACCTCTCCTGGAGCTCTGGGTAGAAACAGTATCTTAGAGAAGACACAAAAGCACTTACCATAAAGGAAAAAAGAAAAAGAAATAGGACCTTTACTTTGTATATTTGTCCTTGGGTGGGAAAGGAATCAAGATTCTTAAACAAATGTTTTTCCAGAATCTTTATATTAAATCTAGAACTATAAAAATAATAGCTCAAAACTGGGAGTTTAAAGCTCAGATATTTTTAAATCTTCTTCAAATAAAAAAACAAAAAACATTTGCTAGGACTATTATTATTAAAGCAAGAGCCAGACTCTGAAAGACTAAATTAAATGGAAAGGGTTGTTAAAATATGTACATGCAGGCAATCACATATTCCAGTGAAAAACAGAGAGAATATGGATTTTAATTTTTAATTACACCGAGTTTAATTAAATCCTCCTTCCAGCACATACTTTTTTCGGCACTCATTCATTCTGCAATCATTTACTGAGGACAGATACTGTTCTGGGTACTTGGTTTTCAGAGATGAACAAACAAAATCTACTGTCAAATAACTCACTGTTTGCATTTTTCTGGAATTTTTTTTTTGTTTTGTCTTTTTTTTTTTTTTAATAGTATTATTTCAAGACTGGGAGATGGATAAGATCTTCTCTTAGAATTCCTTCTAATCACATAATTTTGTTAAGCATCTTGTTGCCAGCTCAAGAGATCAACATCGCTAACTCATCTACATTGGTAAGAGCTTAAATAAATATATAGTTATTGTTGGGCTTTGAGAAGGAATATTAGATTACATACCTAGGGAGCTAAAGCCAACATAAAGGAACATTTATGTCTCTGTTTTCCTATGGCATGGGGTTTTGATTCCAAAGAACTCCTGAGCTTAAGCTATTTATTTAAGCATTTCTCCACTATCACAATATCAACTGGTTATTGCATTCTATGTGCCTATGATTCTTTCACTATTAGATGCATAAGTATTTTAAGATGTTTCAAGATAAACCTGATGTATTTAGGTAACTAAATGGTTACTCAGGTAACTGAGGGTTGGTTCTCTCTGTATCTCCAACTCCATCTCTATAGATAGAGGCAGAGAGAGAAATCTCCAATCAAG
Source organism: Balaenoptera borealis (assembly GCF_965194805.1). Classification (NCBI taxonomy): domain Eukaryota; kingdom Metazoa; phylum Chordata; class Mammalia; order Artiodactyla; family Balaenopteridae; genus Balaenoptera; species Balaenoptera borealis. The sequence continues at coordinate 3,172,494 of NC_138877.1, forward strand.
AAATGGCAGTGGAGGCTTTTTAGTCCATGAAACCAGGAAATCATTTTTGTTGTAGATACTGATTTTAACCTATTGATTTTAACTATGAATACCAGTTCTAATGTATGAAGTACAAGTTCTAAGTGGAGAATAGGGAAATTGGTGAATCAAATCTTTCCATGAGACTCAAGGATTGAATTTTGTCTTGATTCTTTCTGAATCTGCCATTCTTATTTTAGCTAAAGTTGTTTTACCTTGAGTGGAATTGAACTGGGCATGCTTAAGACATGATCTGGCACCATAATTTAGGATTCATTGAAATTCTTTATTTTGTTTTCTTAAACTGTTTCCAAAAATAACTTCAGAGGCCATGAGGTAAAATCAACAAGAATATTCAACAAAGAAATAATTGCCAGCATTAAAACCCGAATTCTTATGGCCGGGTTGCATGGGGCGGGGGCAGATTTTACACACACACACACACACACACACTCCACATAGCTGAAAATGCTTCAGTGATTGGTCATTGCTATCAAATAACAGAAAACAGCTGCATTTAGTAAAGTAACAACTGGACTGCAATTGTAACCCTAGCTTTTCATTTGATACTTGGTTGGGGGGATGGGAACCTTCCACCACATATGATACAAAAATATGACCAGCGCCATGATTAGAAAATTAGTGAAACAGTGAAATCAAGCACTTATCGGTTTTTCGTCTTGCAGTCTCTTCCCTCTGCCCCTTTTGGTCCCATATCGTTTTCTCAAGGTAACATCAATAAGTATCTCCACCGGGCAAGTGGCCTATCACTTAGGAGGTACTCATATTTGGTTAAGAAAATGCATAAGTGATCTTTCTAAATGCTCATTATTAACATCTTTAGGCAGTTTAACAACTTTCAGCTTAAAATTGAGGCAGCTAGAGCGAAGGTGTCATTGGCAGGATCACACAAGCTGACGTTCCTTCACTGTATGTAGAGTCTGGGGCTGACTCCGTTGGTTGAGCTCGGGTGCTCAGACGAGGATTCCAGAGCCTTGCCCACCTCTCCTCCCTGACTGCCCCAGCTGCTATTCTCTGGCCACACTTCAGCCAGCTTCGTACCCTCCTTTCACCTCGTGGTGCGTGAAAACACAACACCCATCCCAACAGCTGGAAGAGAATTTCCAGTGAGGGTTCTGATGGCCAGTCCTGTGTGGCACACCATTCCCTGGACACGGCACAGCTGCCCCGCAAGTGGCAGCATGCCCCCCAGACACTGTCTCCCGGCAACCGTGGTTGCTACCTGAGACTCACTCACTCGCATGGGACCGAAAACTGTCTTAAAGCAAGTAACGCAAGTAAGAGAACTGATTGGATAGCAGATCTAAGGATATGCTGAACACCGAAGCCTCAAGAAAGACAGGGGTGCGTCTGCGCTGCAAAAGCCCAGGAACCAAGGACTTAACATGTTTCCAAGAGCCTTTCCACGTTTTGCCAGGTCTGTTTTCGTAGCAGCTGAATTCTCTGTTACGGCAAACTGTCCTTTCCTTGTACTGGGAATCACGGAAACATGGGGAAAGCCTCTCCCAGGGATAACCATCATGGTAACTTCTCACACCACCCACGAGGGTAAACACTGTCGAAACTTCTAACACCATAGATTAATTTTGCTTATTTTTAAACTTTGTATAAATGGAAATCGTATAGAATGTCCTCTTATGTGTCTGCTTCTCTCAGTTAATATTATGCTTTTGGGATTCTTCCGTGCTATTGCTGTTAGTTGTAATGTATTTGTTCCCGTCGCCATATAGTATTAACTTGTCTGAATATAAAAATATTCTTTCCTTTGTTCCGTTGTTGATGAAAATTTGGGATTGTTTCCCATTTGGGGCAAATAACACTTTGATGAACTTCCCTCAGGGGAAGTTCACACACAGGTACACCTTTCTTTGGATATATGCCTAGGTGTGCAATTCCAGGTGAAGAGTGTTTAGCTTTACTGGACAATGCCAACTGGTTTTCTAAAGTGGTTTTATCAGTTTATGCTCTCCCCAGCTGTGACTGAGAACTTCAGTTCCTTCACTTCCTTGCATACTACTTTTGTTATTTTCAGGTTTTGTTTTGTTTGGTCTGTTTGTTAATTCCAGTAGGTAGGGTTATCTCATTGAAGTCTGGTTTGTATTGGGTCACGGTTAATGAAGAAATCTTTTTATTTGTTTATTATCATCTCACTGTATCACCTACATTTATTGATTTTATTTAGCTACACTAGTTTTTTTAAAATAATGTTTGTCTGCTATGTTTTTATCCATTCTCTTATTTTTCCTTTAACATTACATTTAGGGTGTGTACCCTTCAACTGAAGGACTTAAGGCTATGTAAGTAGCGTGTAGTTGTTTTTTCTGTTCAGACTGGTAGTCTTTATTTTTTAATTGGAGAATTTAAGCCATTTACATTTACTGATATATTTGGGTTTATAGCTCACATTTTACTGTTTGATTCATATTTTCCCCATGTGTTCTTTGTTTCTATTCTTTCTTCTTATCTTCTTTTGGATTAATTGATAATTTTTTCGAATATTGACTTGCATTATTTTTACCATGTGTATTGATTACCACAAAGATTAAAACCTGATTTTTAAATTTATTTTAGAACAATATAATCAGTAATTTTACTGATGTATATTTAGTTATAATTTATTTTATTATAGCAAATACTGCATATATGTTGGTTATAATATACTAACGTGTAATAGGTACTTTGCTTCCCACACAACTCTTTATTCCTCAGAACTTTTAAAAATTACATATAGCTTCTTCTCACCCTAATGTTATCATACATCTTAGTGTTTTATATACTTTAAATCATCATATTAGATGATAGGTGACATTTTTATTGTTTTATAGTGTTTGTATTTTCTCATATGTTTCCACTTTTTGTTACTCTTCTTTCTTTTTTGCATTTTCATGTTTCCATCTAGAGGGACTTTTTATCTTTCTGAATGGCTCCCATTTAAGTTTAGTTTAAAGCAGCTCTAAATGAGAAGAATTATTTTGATTTTTGTTCACCATAACCCATATCCTTTTTACTTTTTTCGTTCTATTTTACACCCGTCTTGTAGTCTTGAAAATGTTTGCTAGCTTATTTTCTAGTTCACCCAGTCTCTTCTGCTCTGCTCTTGCTGTTGGGAAGCCTGTCTTTTGACTTCTGAATTCCAATTTTACATTTTTCAATTATAGGACTTTTACTATTATTTTGTGAATTCTACATCATGTCATCTACATTCTTGAACATGTTAATCATGGTTGTTTAAGATCTCTTTATCATACTTTCATTAATTGGGTTATTTGTAAGCTAACACTATTTTTTACCCTTTTCAGCTTTTTTGGTGTGACTGTTAATTTCTTATTGAGAATTAGATTCTACCTAATCTAAGGAAGATTGTTATCCTCCTCCAGAAAGGTTACAATATACCCTCTGGTGGTGAGATTCAGTCAGGGTGCATCATTTTCATCTAATTTAGGGCCAAGACGACTGTGAGCTGGGTTGAGTGTTACTGCAGGCTCCATCTCCATCCTTCACTTATTCCTAGAACCTTTCTCCCCAGCTGGCCCACCTCAAGGCCTGGAGTATCTAACAGAACCCTTTCTGCTTCATGGTGCTTGAATACCATTGTTTTTATCTCCAGACATTTTCAGGAAATTCTATTATGTTTTTCAGTGGCTTTACACTGAGCCTCTTATCTTCTTAAGAATTCAGTAAATGCCTCTAGGCAAAAAACATAAACTATAATTCATCTCTAGGTCTTTTCTGTCACTGGGAATTTAGCTTCTCACATCTCAGCTGTTTTGAAGTCCCAAACTCCAGTTTCTTTGTCTCTAGTCTTGTGAAACTGCCAAATGCCCTGTTGGTGCCTTGTAGAAGCATTTCTCTGCCTGCAGCTTGGTTCTCGCCTCTGGACAAATTGAAAAATGCCCAGAAAACAGTGACTCTTGGGAAGGTCTTATGTATCTCAGAGGTCTCCTTCTCTCCAGGACCTTGATCCTTCAATTTCTCATCGCCCTGACAGCTCTCCAGTGTATTCAAATGCTTTCATCCAGTTTTCCTGTTTGTCCTCAAGCTGGCGTATTGGTCTGCTGCAAGCTACTTCATAATAAATGGAAGCAGAAGTGTCAAGGCACATTTGATAAATAAAAATGTGTACTTCTTGCATCCATTACTGTTGTTAATAGGTTACTGTCTTTAATTCCAGGGAACTAAAGCTTCTACACCATTTCATTAGACAAGAGTAAGTGCAGTCCAGCAATCGGCTACTCTCTAAATCACCCAAAAGTGTTGGTCAGAGTCAACCAGCAGCAAAACATCCTTGTCTTTTACAGACGTCATTATATTTGAGGTTAGACACTAACTTTTAGTAAGACACATGGCTTACCTCAAATGCAACAGCTTCCTGTGATCACCTCATTATGTCACCAGAACTGCTATGAAAAATAAAGTTCAGCCTGTTTGTTTGTTCACTTTTCACATGGTAAATTTTGGACCATCTATAAAGTCAGATGTGTAATCCTTGCATGTCTCAAATACATTTCATGCCATTTTTATCAATGTGAAATAGGCAGTTTTCAATCAAAATGTACTAATCCCATACTGCTCTATTTATCTATATTTAAAGCTTTATACTCTTTACAGACATATGGAAGAAACTTCGTGCCCTTTATTTCACATGCCAAAAGATTTTTGAGTGTAAAGATAGTTCTATTCCATCAGTGATGAACACATAAAATATATAAATAGGAAAATATTTTCCATGTTATATTTTACCTAACGTGTGTTCACATAGTATTAAACGTTTCTCTTTGGTATAACTGGTCTTATCACTTTGAGAATTTATGCAAATGTCATTGAATGAATTCAGGTGCTTGAAGCTCTATTTTGAGGCAACCATGTGATATGGCTGGCTTAGTAAAATGTGGTTTTAGTATGAAAAAGTAGAAGTCGAATGCTAGGACGAGAGAAGTGCTGAGCCTGCTTTATTCTGCTGTGGTCAGGACTCACCTTGATTTTGGTGTCCTGTTTAGACCTCATTCAAGGGAAACATCAAAGACAAGATAGTATATAGTGTCCCTAGGACAGTGAATGACTTTTAAACCATGTTTGCGTGGAATAGTTCACAGGACCAAAAAGAAGCTAGTACATGTCAAGGGACAAATTTTCCAATATTGGGGCATCTCTTGACATGGAAGTGTAAGAGGCATTCTTGGTCTTTATGAAGAAGAGAGGCTCAGGGTCAAAGGGTGAGCAGGACTGACATGAGATTTATATGAAGAAGAACTTTTTAACAATTGGAGCAATACTGTGGTGGGTAAATTAATGCAGGAAGTAGAAAAGCATAAAGCACTAAAGATATTCAGTGATTTCTTGGGGGATGGCATCAAGGGGATAGTCTAGGTGATTTCTAAAATTTCTTCCAACTCTAAAACTATAAGACCCAGAAATGTCATATAAAGTCAGATCTCTGCTTTCCTTTCTCATTTAATAACTTAACATTTATTTACATGGAACATCAAAATTGGTTTTTCTTTCTTTCGTAGTTTGGGGGAAGGATTGGAAATTTGAAGAAGAATAAGCTCTCTGCATAAAATTTTATCATGATGTAGTATTTAGCTCAAATCTTCTGCTGTATAGTCATTTCTATAATCATCAGTAGTAAAGGACACGGGACTCATGGCTAAGATCTTAAATCAAGCAAGGTTTCTGCCACCTGAAAACCAGGACAGCCTTTCCTCCTGTTTCCTTCAGCTTCTCCTTCTGAGACGTCACCAGAAGCATGTTTAACACTCATATTTGTACCAACATCTGTTCAGGAGGATCCAGGAGTTATCTAAAACATCAGAAGATTTCTGTCCTGTGCTCCCCACATCCATCTGAGCCCTCACCAGAACTGCCTGTAAGGTCCGTATTTCTACCCAGTGGTCTCTTCAGGGCAATCTGCGTTTCTCTCTACCTTGCACCTCAAAACCCTTCCAGCCTCTCCCCATTACCCAATCCCAAGACCAATTCCACATTTTTAGCTGCTTGTTACAGCAGCATCCTACTTCCTGGTACCAGAATCTATGTTAGTGTCTCGGGGCTGCCGTAAGTAAGTACCACAAATTAGGTGGCTTAAAACCACAGAAGTGTATTCTCTCGTAGTGCTGGAGGCCAGAGTCTGAAAGCAGGGTGTTGGCAGGGTCCCCTTCCCCATGGGGGTCCTAGGGAGGATCTGTTCCATGCTCTTGGGTTGCAGATCCTCGGCTTGTAGCTGCATTCCCTCCACTGTCACGTGGCCCTCTTCCCCGTGTGTCTCTGTCTCAGTGCATCTCTTCCAGAAGGACACCAGTTACTGAACTGAGGACCACTTAATCCAGTATGATCTCATCTTAACTAATTATATCTGCAAAAATCCTATTTCTCACATAAGGTCACATTTGGTGGAGACACTATTCAACCCACTACACGGGTTCTGTGTTCTTTGCGGGCTGTAGTGTGTCTGATCATCCTTATAGTTCCAGAATTAGCAGTGTCCGGCACTTGAAGGAAGGAAGGAAGGGGGAAAGAAAGGGAGGGAGGGAGGGGATGTTCTCAATCACTAACTCTGTCAGTTGGGACCAGTTTAAACCTCAAAGTTGAGATGAATACATTAAATAATGCCCACTTCATTGGAGCATGATTTAAGATTGAGCCTTGAATTTTGATCCTCCTGTTTCTCCACATAACTGTTTCCCATTAATCTCATTGACTGTCTCCAAATCAGCTTGAGGACACCGTCCGGTCCACCCATGGAGATGGAAGTTTGCCATTTGTGGTTGAGTTTATTCTATTCCAGTAGGATTCTCATCACATCCTTTCTTCTAGTTCTTCTCACAAGAGAAGATCCTCCTCGACCACCCATATTTCTATATATTCAGAGTGCAGCTGTGTGGCCTTGGTAAGTCACTTAACCTTTCTGTGCCTCTGTTTCTTTACTTGTAAAACGGTACAAATAAGGGTACCTAAAACATAGGATTGCTATAAGCATTAAATAAGTTATCATTTATAAAGTGTTTAAAGCTGTGCCTGGTACAGAGTAAATGCTGCATATGTGTTTGCTAAATAAATTGTACTTCATGTCGCTGAATAAAAGTCAATGAAGTTTTTCTGTAAATGAATTATGACGCAGCCATCAAGTGCCCAAAAGGCTCTGGGTGTTTCTCATCGTTTTCTTCGAGACGTAGCAACTGAGAGCTGGTTTCATCGATGTAGTTACTAAATGCAGCAACACGAAGGAAAATTTTCTGAGAAGCATTTTCCTGGCTGAGCTTAAAGGTCTGCTCCTCAAACACTTCTGTTTTGGAGATACGACATTTTACAGCATGAATGGAAAAAACTGCCTGGAAGCTAGAGTGTTTTTTTTCTTTTTTACATAACGCCCACTATTTGTACCTTACATTTCATGGTTTACAGAATGTTTGTTTTCAATAGTAATAGGGTTGCAAAAAGCCTGCCTGATGTGCAGCCTAATCTGGGAATCACAGAACCTGAGAAAGTTGGCGGTCTGTTGATGTCCTTTCTTGGCTTCTGCTTTGCACGCTTACTTGAAGGGCTGTCAAAGTTGGCACAGCTTAAATGTCATTTTTTAAATAACTGAGCATCTAAAGGCAGGCTGAGGTTGTGTGTGTGTGTGTGTGTGTGTGCACGTGTGTGCACGTATGCGAGCACGTGTCAAAAAATGAAAGAGTTTAGCATATATCTTCATTTGATTGAACAGGCAAATTAACTCAGACTTCACTTAAAATAAGTCGCTTTTCTCAGCCTCCTGTAGGACTGTTTCAATTGAGTTCAATCAAGGTGACACAAGCTGGGACCCTGCCAGGTAAGAATGACATCACACGAGGAATGTTCTTTGGCTGTAGCCCCGCCTCTCCTACATCCTTACCCACCCCCACCCCCTTTTGTCCTTTGCTAGAGCCTGAAATCTGTTCTTATTCCTCTTGGGAGGTCCATTTACGTTGAAGGCACATCTGGCTTAATTAGGCTGACAGCTGCTCCAGGTACATTGGATGGGGTCCAGGCATCACATGCATTGCCATGAACTTGGCAGTTTAACCTTTCATAAGCTCATCTTCAGGCTGCAAATGAACTCAAGAGATGTGCTTTTATTATTTGTTACTACATGTTCATTTTCTGCCTTGCTACCAAAACTGTCATCGGAGAGACCACACTACAAGGCAAAGGGCAGTTCCCTCGTGCCAACTGGCGAACAGCAAGGACCCAACTACCCAAACCTGTGAAATCTGGGTGGAAAAGCATAATAATAAGTGGTCCAGGGCGGTTCTGGGGAAGAGGCTGAGAAAACAATTCCCCTTTCAAGGCCCATGGCTTGCGTTTGCTTACATAGAACCTTTAGGCAGTAAAAAAGTGACTACAGTTATTGCTGCTTTGGCCCCAGCCAGCAGAGAAGGTGGTCTTCGGATGCCCCACACGCAGCGATGTTTCTCATCCGCACTCCTGTTCCGCCAGCAACAGGGTGACCAAAAGGTTGGCACATTCGGATGGGATGGGTCGGGCTGTTGCAAAGCCACGCAGCCTGTGTTTTAAACTGCCTGCATTAAATGCCTTTGCAGTTGCTTTCATCAGTGTGCACATAGCTTTATTCCAGGAGAGCTCCATGCAGAAAAGCTGGGAACAACAACTGCTTTAGCTACCTCCACCCCAGCCCGAGCCCAGATTCATAAAAGCAAAGGCAATTCCAGAAGGCCCTTCCAAGGAAAGATGGTTTGCCTTTTCCCCACCGTACGCACTCAGAGAAGGAGAGCGTTTTATTTAACACATTGCTGTTTGCCTTCCTGGAGGTTCAGCTAATAGAATATCTGGTTCTCTGGGGGGTTTCCTTTTCCCAAGGAGCCACACTGTTGGCCTTCCAGGGGACGAAGGGAATCTTTCGAAACGGAAGGTCCTTCAGTTTGCCAGGAGCACCGTCTTCCTTGAGCGGACGTTTTCTATCATTATAGTTAACTCGTCTTTTTCTCCCTTACAATTCTCCTTTACTCTGATTGGTCCCCGGAGATGCACGATGCACCAAGTTTCTCACACCACGCCTCCTCCGGGAATTTCATGTTGAAATGCATTTTGTCTTACAAAATAGGCCCAACCGTACATTTTTCACATGCATGCTTTTGCGAACTTGACTTCATCTTTAGATTTTTTTTTAATGCCTCATTTTCCCGAGGGCGCTTTTTGCGAAACTGATAAAATTCCTAATCTGTAGCATGTAACGGGCGAGTCCCACCTCAAGTGTGGATTCCTGGGATCCTCCCGAAACTTAAGACGTGGTGAAGGGAAAGGAGACAGTCAGGAACGGACGATGTCCCTTAACACCGGGAAGCGAGGCTCAGCACGCGGCGCGGGGATCCGCTTCCGTCTGGGGGGCCTCCGCACGTCTTCCCACGCCGGAGGAGAGAGGCTTCCCGCACCCCCAGGAACTCGCATCAGCGAGCGACCTTCTCCGCCGGGGCAGGGCCAGCCGGCCCCGGGAGCCCTTCACCCTGACCCTGACCGGTCCAGCGGCGCACCTGCCGGCCTGGGGGCAGCGGCCCGTGCATCTCAGCAGCGGGATGCGGTTTGAAAATAAGAGCCAACGGTGCGTGTGAAGAGGGGCGCAGGCTCAGTGTGGGCTCCCGCGAGGGTTCCCGGGGCCTGGCAGCGCTTCGGAGGCTGGGGCGGCTGCCCGAGGTCAAGCCGGAATGGGTGCCAGGATAGATTTTCCTTTCCGGACGGAAGAGGGCACCCGAAGGCCACTAGGGGCTCAGCTGTCTCCCTCTTTGGCCCAAAATCCACGGCTGCGGCTCCCAGCTGGTCAGCCCCACGCTCCACCCCCCTCGTGCCAGGGAATGACCAGCCTTGGCCCCCAAAGCCAGCCCGCCATGGGAGAAAGCGCTAGGACATCGAGGATGCCGGTAAAATCCCAAAGACCAAATATTCAGGTCGCTCATTTAAGTACATAGCATATATAAATAATATTTCTTAGAGATGCTTAGCTACAATTTAAAATTTTTTTACAAAACTATGTTACCTATCACTATAACGTTGCTCACAGTGTACAGATAGGAGTAAAACAATAAAGGAACAGAATGAGAAAAAGTTTTATCACATTATTTTTCTTGCCCCACCAGCCAATTAAACGAACGGGAGCGTTTAACATATTAGATTTAAAAAGTGCACCAGCAATTGGCTCTCATGGATGCTTTGATCCATTTCCTAAAACAGACAAAGAATAAAATTCGCAGTTGAGCAAACAAAAAATCAACTTTCAATTTGATGGCAATAAAATCTGTGCTTCTTGAGCAAACGCTATCAGAATAACTGATTTGTTTCTTTACTTTTTCAAATCTGTGTACAAGTCAGGTCAAATGTCTGTTTTAGTTTATATAAATATTAATAACCACACAATAAAATTTTATGATGTAATCACACACCACGCCATGAATGTTAGTCATAGACCGTGCACCATGCACTTCTGTCCACTGTAAAGCACTCGGCACAGCGGCTGGCTTGTTTATAACAACCCCTCTTGACAACTGTAGTGCTGCCTTTTCCCTCCCTATTAATTAATACGTGCGACAGAGGATAATGCCACCTCTGGGACAACAAAAACCTTTCGTTCCCCTGAGCCTCTGCGCATCCACTCGGCTGTCTTTGTAGATGCTTTTTCCTCGCTGATTAAATGAGATAAATTCAGGCCACTTTCTGAGTTCCAGTGAACCGGGAGGGGTAATCCAGCACCTGTTGGAGGCTCGTGAAGCTGGTGACAAGCCGCTCACACGTCCCCGGCTACTCTGTCCTCCCAGCCCGGGAGCCGACCGGAGCCTCTAAAGCCAACTTCACCTCATGCAAAGCCGCTCCTGCTGGGTTTCAGAACCACATCTTCATTATTCAGATTTTTCAAAAAGGCTTTGATGGTCAGAGCTAACAAGTAAGTACAAAGCATATAATATAAGTCTGAAAAACATGTTGATAGTAAAAAAAAGTTGGCTATTTGACTTACTTAAGCTCAAACATCCAGCTATTTGGAAATATCTGTTTTTGAACTGAATTTCTCCTCTCATCCAGGTGTTTGGCATTTTGTAGACAAGGATTAAGTGCCCATATTAGCATATAACGTGTCATATCCCTGGAAATTTGGGCAAACTAAAAGAAATTGGCTTCTTTCTTAGCATAGTCAAAATAAACTTTTCTCATTTCGTTTATAAGGTCACATCCCAAAGGGGAGGTGGGTTCCCTGAAATCGTGGTTTTCATCCAGTGGCTACTTGTCTCACTCCGGGGTAAGGACTTGCAGCGAATAAGACACGTGAGCTGAGCGGCCGGGGCCCGCGGAGCTGCGAGGCCCCTCAGGACGCTGCGCGCGTCACCTCCAGGCAGGCACGCGGCCTCCGCCGGCCGCCCCCAGCTGGTCCCCGGGGAAGCGCCTCCCAAAGTGTACAGACGATGCAGATGGGCTCTCAGCCTCGGAAGTTTCCCTCGTTAGGGCTGAGGGTGTGAGAGGGTACAGCCTGGACCCCTGGCCACGCGCGGGGCCACAGGGGGGGCTGCAGCACGCCCCGCATACCCCCGGGGGGCTGGCCGGTGCCCGGGCGGGAAGACTTTGCTCCGGGAGGGAGGCTCCCATGCGAGGAGCCGAAAAGCAAACCCGCTGTGGACTAAAGCATAGCACTCGCTTGCCCTCTCCTTGCTTCTGTTTTCTAGAAATTTACGGACGTGGGAGACTCTGGGCCAACCCGCTGCAGGTCCAGGCTGGCAGCTGCTTCGGTAAATTCCTCCAGTGAGGTGGATCGGATCCTGGTACGGACGATGACACCAGGGTGGAAGAGAAGTTACTGACAGGTACTCACAGAGACAGCAGGATGTTTGTAAGCAAAGAAAAATTTCTGCAGCCGGCAGTTTCTGCCCTGTCTCTTCCCAAAGCCCATGGCAGTGTGGGTGCTGCAGCTGATTCCTGGGGAAGACAGAGACCACCTAAGTCCCTTCCACGAGATCACAACATTGGGGGTGAACGCGGGCAAGGCCAGCTCTCAGTGCCCTGCGGGTATGAAGTAAACCCTGGTCTCCAGGTGTGGGAAGCCATCTTCCTATCAAGGTTTAAATCGGTATTTTCCCTGTCACGCTTTTCTGAGGTCAAGAGTTCGTACAGCCTTTGTCGTCACCGTACCCTGTGTGCGTCGCATCCAACAGAAAGAGCTCTGGCTAGACGTTTAAATAACCAGGATTTTTTGTAAAGATCATATCCAAATTTCACCAGTTATGGGATTTGGGGAAAATCACTCAACTTTCTGAGTATTTCTTTCAGCTTTCTATAGTGAAATCACGGTAACACCCACAATTCAGAGTTGCTAGAAGGCGCACACGAGGACACAGATCTTCGGAGCTTTGCAAACTCTCAAGTATAGGACACGAGGCCGGGGGGTGTGCGCCTCTGCCTTGTGGGCCACAGGAAAGCACGCGGCGCAGGCCTGCGGCGTGGGCAGCCTTCGGAGGCCGTGTGCCACAAGGTGGAGGAACTTGATTTGCATTTGGCAAAAATGTCCTTCAGATCAGCAGGTAGAGAACTGAATCTAAGGGGCGGGGAGGCCTTTAAGAGGCTACTAAGGTGTTTTACACAAAAGGCAGAGAGGCAGTCGAACTAGGGACGTCCTGATGGTGAGATGGGCGTGGTCAGAAGCAGCCAGTTTAAAACACTCGCAGCTCCGAGAGTCAAGTGCGTTTTCACAGTGCGAACGGTGTGAACTTGGGAAGACAGAGTGAGAAACAAGTCTGGGAGTAAAACACAAACGAACAAAAACCGAGAGTCAGTTTGGCACGTGCTCAGTTTGTGACCTGCGTGCACCTGGAAGGGAATGTGAGCTGGTGGGACTGAGTCTGCAGACCACGGGTGACGGCAGGGCTGAGATGCGAGTTCCACTTGTCAGTAGAATTGAAAGTGATGGTTCCTGGGAGCACTCAAGCTTCGGGGGCAGGGGTAGATGGCCAAAAAGGGAAGATGGCCAGAGACTGAGCGCCAGGGTCCCCCAGCATCCCGAGGGCAGGAGCCAGCACCACGGGGACTGGGTCAGACGCGGCCGTCTCTGGAGGTCCTCCTGACTCCATCAGTTCCTGGCACGGAGTCAGGCTGGGATTCCGTTTAGGGCTGTGCCTTTACCCGGGTGCCAGCCGCTCACACCAGGCGGTGGACCCGTGAGGGCAGGGGCCGCGTCCTGGTCATGGCTCTGGATCCTGGATCTGCCCCAGGAAGATGGCAGACTTTGAAACTGATGTTTGTTGAGCAAAGCAAGACTTGAAAATCTGCTTGAATACCCTAAGATTTTATCCCATTTCGTAAGTAACTTGTGTTAGGAGAAGCTTCAATTGCATAATAGGTGGGGTATGTGTAAATGCTACTCTATCCATAATACCTGGCCCTTGCTGTATATCTGGGGTGTGACGTTTTGCCCTGAAAATAGATATAAAAAATATACAGCACGGACACAAAAAAAGAGAAAAATCTCTCTCTCTTCCTCTCTCTTCTGTCCTTTGACTTTTTGAGAGCTGTGGCTGAAAAGAAATCCTCTAAGATGAAAACTACTAATTCCAATATTTCACACTTGGGGTCATTTTCCTTTATTTTTAAAAACATTGCTGTAGCCTCCCCTCCACTCCCCACTCCCAGCCATTAAACTGTCGCAAGGCCAGCAACACCTAATGCAAAGTGTGCGTGTCAGAGGGTGGCCATGCATATTCATCACCGCCCCTTGGACCATCCTGGTGATTTATCTCTTGCATCTCGCATCTCCTTATTGGGTTTATAAGTTATGTGATCTTTCATTTTCTGTGTCAACTTCCTGTTTTCATTTTGCAAATTCAGTGCCACACATCCACTTCTATTAATTTGGCACCTGGAACTGAGATTTACTGTGTGGTCTGACATCTCTAGTTCAATCAAAATAAATATCAGACCCGTAGCTCTCTCTCCATTGCCCCAAATTGTGTTGTTGTTCTTTGTACCAAGCTGAGTCATCTCCTTAAAGCATAGGCCTCAGTTTCCTTGATCAGTAAAGTGGGGATCATACCTGCAGTGTTTCCTTCTCATAAAGACGTGATAAAATTCCTAAAGTAAAAATAATTTTCATTGGCTTTTGTGCTTCAGGAAATTATTTTCCTTATAAAACACGGGGTCACCTGAGAGACAGGGAAACCCTGTTCGTCCACAGCCAATGTCTGCAACAAAGGCCTGGCTGGAAGTTCCAGCAGTGGCCAACCAAGCCTCATTGACCGTATCTCCAAGTGTAGGTGACACCTATGGAAACAGTTATGTCTGTTAAATCTGAAGAGGATTACGTGCCTATGAATTAGAATAGCGTGTGCAGTTACACCAGAGAGGATGCAATTGCCAGGGTGATCCAACCTCACCCTTCAGGATGGAGGCCGAATAACAGCTGGGTTTGAGAAGAAAGGTCTACTCGCATGATCAAATTTCATCAATGATCAGGGGCAGGATGAGTCATACACCTGCTGAAGCTCCCGGGCCGGACCTTCGCTGCAATCACACATCGACTCTAGAGGACCAGGTCCTCCCGGTCACTTAGGCAAACTCTGTGACTTACAAGGAAACGTCCAGACTCGCAATGCAGGGATCCACGAAAGCCTGAGTATCCACGAGGGGCTCCAAGAGAAGCCAGTGCAAATGTAAACCAGGCCACAAGGCTAGGAAAATGCCCGGAGGAACCACCGCCAGGGGGACACCAAGTCTGCACGAGGCTGTCCTGCTACCGGGTTTTAAAAGTAGTTGGTTTTCTACATCTGTGACTCTATTTCTGTTTTGTAAATAGGTTCACTTGTACCATTTTTGTAGATTCCACATATAAGCGATATATGATATTTGTCTTTCTCTGTCTAACTTATTTCACTCAGTATGACAATCTCTAGGTCCCTCCACTGAGGGGGAAAGGCGGGGGGAGGGATAAATTGGGAGATTGGAATTGACATATACACACTACTATATATAAAACAGATAACTAATAAGAACCTACTGCTTAGCACCGGGAACTGTACTCAATACTCTGTAATGACCTATATGGCAACAGAATTTAAAAAAGAGTGGATATTATGTATACGTGTAACTGATTCACTTTGCCGCACAGCAGAAACTAACACAACACTGTAAATCAACTACACTCCAATAAAAATTAATTTTAAAAGAAGTAGTTGGACATGTTTTAACACAGTAGCTCTCTCTCCCTTTACACTTCTCTTCCACTCTTCAATCTGTAGTGGGAAAGAATCTGTATTTGGTAATTTAAGCTCTCATCTTAAGAAAAGTTTGAAGTAGTTGTGAGTAAACGTTGTGAGCGGGAAACCTGAACCCGGAGTCGGTGTAACCGTCCAAGTCCCCGACACAAGGGGAAAGTCAGCAGCACCAGAAATAAACACAGCCGCGCATACATCAGCAGAGAATGTGGATGGAAACTTCACTGTGGGTATCACTGGGAACAGGGAGAAAACAAGCAGATGGTAATACTGGAGGGAAAAGGGGAAATATAAAAAGAAAACATAAAAAGAGGAACTATTGAACTGTTTTGCACAGGATAGGAGAAATTTTGAATTGTTTTCTACTTAGCAAGGTAAGAGTTAAGATAAGAATTACGATAAAAATAAATAACACATTCGTGAAGAGGATTCTATAAAGGCGTAAAAGAACTTTAGGCTTAAAAATGGCATTCAGGCAATTCTAGAAAGTAAGTACATATATATTTGCCTAAAATTAGTGATAAAACTGGATATATCAAAATCTAACTTGCGTTCGAAGAGATATAAAACAGCCTGCAGACATGTTGAGTTGAAACAAATCTAGTAAATCACAAACAAAATGCAAAGCAAAATTCAAAACTACGATTTTTCAAAACATTGAGTTTTTTCACTCATGAATAGCCACCATCACGGTTATTTATCAACATCTCATATTCAGTTGTTAGAAATGTTATTGGTAACTGCAAGTATGTGTTATCTAAACAGGTATGTTTTGCAGAAGCACCGAGATGGGCATTGCTTTGGTTCACGTCTGAATCATTCTGGCAGCAGGCGCCGTGTGTGCAGCCGGGTCTGAGCAGAGGCTGGGTGTTGAGGGCACAGCCCTAACAGCACGTGGCCCAGCCCCCCGTCAAGGGGTTTGGGCTGGTCAGTCATTAAACTACTCTGTTCACATAAAGAGCTTCAAATTTACGCCAAGACACATCTTTCACATGAAACTCGATAAATGCTTCAGCTTCAAAAATCCCACCCATTTGTCCTCAAGCACCATTTCCTCTGAGCCCTCCCTCCCCGACCTTCTAAATTGGTGAGCCCTGGTCTTTCCTGTTTCTAAAGTCCTCCCTGTGCTGTCCCTAGAGACGCACTCAGCAGTCTGTTCTGTCCGTCCTGCCCGCTCTCAGTCTGCTACTGTCCTGTGCGTCACACATCACCGAGCCCCAAAGGGTTCAGGAAGTGCCTCGTGAATGAAGGTTTACGGGACCCGAGCAACAAATAAACAAATGACGTGATAATTAAACTGAGCTGTCCCAGGGCAATCATTAGATCTGGACAAAATAAATAAGCCGATTTACCTGTGCCCTATTTTCGTTTTTATTTCCCTAGAAATGAAACACTCTTCACTTGGATTAAAAATTCATTTTCAGTCCGAAATGACATGTCGAAATTTCTCAGCTTCTCTGGATTACTGGATAATCCAGGGGTCTTTCATTCCTCAGATTAATTTATTCTTCTGCCCTCTTTGAATAAAATGAAGTGTACAACTTGAATCATGGAAACTACTATTTTAAAAATTGTTTACGGGGGATAAGGGGGGAAGGGATAAATTGGGAGATTGGGATTGACATATACACACTACTACTACTATATATAAAATAGATAACTAATAAGTTCCCTCTATAGCACAGGGAACTCTACTCAATACTCTGTAATGGCCTATATGGCCATATGGGAAAAGAATCTAAAAAAAAAAAAAGAGTGGATATATGTATATGTATAACTGATTCACTTTGCTGTACACCTGAAACTAACTCAACATTGTAAATCAACTATACTCCAATAAAAATTTTAAAAAAGAAAGAAATAAAAAACTTATTTGGGATAAAAAAACGTTGTTTACAACCTATATAATTAGACAGGTAAATATGGTCTAAGCACGATACATATATTTTAAATGTGTAATAGTGCTACCACAACCATTGATGAAAGATAACTTTGTTCTGGTTTATATGAACAAGTTTATACATTTTGAATACTTCTTGCAGGTTGTATTATGAAAATATTTTCCCTCTTGAAGAAGGGATTAGTTGTCAGAAATCCGATATGTTCAGCAAGAGAAGGAATCTTGGTTTTCTGATGGAGGTGGATTTTCTGTTCAAGATCAGTCATAACTTGTTCCTATAAAAACACACAAGGAAGGGATAAGGCACATTCTTCCCTAATATTGTAGGGAAGCAAGTTCAGAATTTAAAGATGAATTACCTCATTGTTCTACTAGTATACGGTAATTAACTGTGCCTCTCGGTTTAAATTACTAATTGGGGGATTCCTATCAGGGATTGGAGCTACTGCTCCTCTCAAGAATGTTCACTTCTAAACCAGTTGTTAGACACTGTCTCATTAAGTTACTACTTCATTCGTTACAGCTGCTCCTTCTTCATCTCTTTCTTCAGAAGAATCCCATCCAGCAGAGGCGGTTTCCATGTTTCATAATTACTCCTCCTCCAAGGAAGACCAAAGAAGCTGACGGTAGCGCAATCCCATGACTGCTCATCTTGGAAGTGATGAGGTACAGTCAATAAAACATAGACGTATGCAGGATTAATGGAGCAGGGTGCATTTCGGAAGTAGAAAACCCTTGCAATACCAATTATAAATTATTTCTTAAAGCTAACTGTATTAAAAAAAATCTTTCTGATTTCTCTTAAAGTCACTTTAAATGGATCCATTCTTCTGGTTGTTTGTCTTAGTTAACCTTACATTAAGCTTTATCTCTAGTTTAGGGGTTTATTTTTCAAAAAGTCACTCTATTTGCAAATAGGAGAAAGCTCTGCAGAAAAATGAAACTAAAACACAAAATCTTCTTTTCCCTCAATCAGAATTTAACAATGAGTTCACTGGTCCATGACACTAAAATGTATTTCTCTGTTAGCAGTTGACACAAGAATTCAAGCAGGATATTAAGCTGAACAGCAAGGGCTTGTGAGAAAATTGGTAAAAGTCTTCAGAAATCCATCGCCAGAGGCTCCACACTGGTGAAGGGGGACTCGTGCTGGAGGGAGGGTGGGTGTCTCCCCTTGGGGAAGGTCGGAGGAGCGTTAGATTTTTGAGAAGTCTTGGTCTCAGACAACCATGCTTTTTCCCACAAAGCTGTCAAATATGTCTTACCCTTAAAGAACCATCAAGAAGGTGTGAGAGATAATGGAAGCCAGACAAAGGACAGTCCTGTCCTTAATTGCTTGTTTGTGGAGGCCCAGGCCTCCAGTGGTGGAGAATTCTCACCAACCTCGCCTTATAGTATGATGAAAACAAACACAAGTTAAGATGTGGGTTCACAGCTGTGAACCAGGCCACAGGGGCTGAATGCGATCAGGAAACAGTGCCCCTCAGGGTCTGCGGAGCCCCCTCGGGCCTGTTAGCTTCTGAGTCTCCTGGATGTGCTGACGTTCAGGCAGAGCAAAGATAAGGTTTCCGTGTCCCCTTAGCACCTGGGCCAATTTAGCAGCAGTGCCCCTCACGCTGGGGGACTTCCTATCCTTCTAGACTTTTCCTCCAAAGCAGTTTCTTCTCAAGAGCGTCCCAGGTCAGAGAATTTATGGTAGATTATCAGGTGGTGAAAAGAGCCCCCTCTGCCCTGTGTTCTGAGCTGTGGTGCAGAGCAGCCTCTTTGGGCTCGTGAGGACCTGTGTGTCTGTGAGAAATCCGGAACCAAAGTAAGAGCCGTAGAACAACAGCAACAGCCAGGACAAAACACACCGCCTCGCTTTGACCCAGGAAATGGAAAGCATTCTACGTGCCTCCAAATTCAGCCAAATTCAGGCTCGGGCCATGGTGAAGATGTTTTTCTCCTGTTCATCTACAGAAGGCACTAAATGTGCATAAACACCCACATAGGAAAATAATTTTTTAATAATGGAACTTAATTTCTATGTCCCGGCATGCCCCAATCCCACCAGGGGCAGAAAGTTCCTTCCCATCACTTCTAGGGAAGCCCATCACCTGAGGGCCAGGCAGTGGTGGCACGGGCGGCTGGGCCATCCAGTCATGTTCGTCTCTGCAGGGACGACTGGTCCCCCGCAGCAAAACCTCCCAGGTCCCAGCTGGGCCTCCTCCTTCAAGGCCCCTGCAGGTCTCCGGGCTGTTTCTCAGGCACCTCTGACCCCATGCTGGTGCAAGGCGCCGCAGAAGCATTGACGGGTTTCGATACACCCTCTGCAGCTTCCAGGAGCTCTGCAAGGGCAGCCCCAGCATCTCGAGCAGCAATCGTCACCCGGTGCTCCGGCTCCTGGACCCGGGGCCCTGCACTGATGTTGGCTGATGTCCCTCACCCTCTGAATTTTCAGATTTCCTAGAAACTAGATGTTTGTGCCAACCCACCAGCGAGCTGTACAACGTTCACCCTCTCCTCTTCAGCAATACCTCAACAGCTAGTGGGTGTTCTAATAATTCTAAGGAAAATATTTAACCCCTCCGGGCAGAGAAAGCCAACCTACACCTCGATGGCTCCAGACTCTGACTGTTCCAGAAGCTTTATGCTCCAAGTCCCTTAAGGACTAGACTTTTTTTTTTAATTAAAATTTTTGTTTTGAGATAAATGTAGATTCACATGCAGTTGTAAGCAATCCCAGGTATTGAATACCTTGTACACAGTTTCCCCCAATGGTAACATCTGGCAAAACTACAGTACAATAATACAACCAGGATGTGATGCAGTCCACATACAGAACATTCTATCACCCCAAGGACCCCCCCCCATTTTATCCTCTGGCAGCCACTAATAATTTGTACTTCTCTATAATTTTGTCATTTCAAGAGCATTATATAAATGAAATCATTTGGAAACATTATATATAACATATACAGAATGTTACATATTGCATATATAATATGTATATGTTATATATGTAATATATATGTACTATATAGCATATGTGCAATTTAGTACATTAAAGTACATATATACGATATGCTATATGCTATATAGTACATATATATTATATGAAAATTTTTGTGATTGCTTTTTTCCCCCTCAATATAGTTCTCTGGAGATTTAACCAGGTCATTGCAGGCCTCAGTGGTTTCCTCCTATTTGATGCTGAGTAATATTCTGTGGTATAGATGCCCCACATCCACTGAAGGGCATCTGGGTTGCTTCCAGGTTTGGGCTATTATGAATCAAACTGCTATAAATATTCGTGTATAGGTCTTTGTGTGAACGTAAGTCTTCATTGCTCTGGGATAAACGCCCCGGAGAGCAAAAGCTAGTAGATATGGCAGTTACACGCTCAGCTTTTTAAGAAACTACCGAACTGTTTTCCAGATTCCCACCAGCAGTGCCTGAGGGACCCAGTTTCTCTGCACCCTCATCAGCATTTGGTGATGTCACTATTTTATTCTAGCCATATCAATAGGTGAGTAGAAATAGCTCTTCACGGCTTTAATTTGCATTTCCCTAATAGCTAATATTGTTGGACATCTTTTCATGTATTTATTTGTATTTATCTGTAAATCCCTTTCATTGAAATGCCTGTTAATATCTTTTAACTATTTTCTAATTGGATTGTTTGTTTTTATACTGTTCTGTTCTGAGATTTCTTTATATGTTATAGACACTTGTCATTTATCAAATATTTAGCTTGCAAAATTTTTCTACCAGTGTATAGCTTGTCTTTTTATCCTCTTAATGAGTGTTTTGCAAAGCAAAACTTCGTAATTGTGATGAAGTCCAATTTATCAGTTTTTCTTTTTATGGGTCGTGCTCTTCAGGGCAAGTGTAAGAGCTCTTTGCCCAACCATACGTTCCAAGATTTTCTCCTGTTTTTCTCTAAAAGCCTTAAATAGAATGACAGATTTTGACTTAAGTTTTGTTTAAGCTGTGAAGTTTAGGTCACTATTTTTTCTGTTTTTTTGTCCTATGGATGTCCAGTGGCTCCAGCTCCATCTGATGAAAATCTGTCTTTTGCCTTTTGTAGAAGTGACTCACCCCTCCTTTTCCTCCTTTTGTCTCATTTATAATTATCTTGGATATTCCTTAATTTTTCATATGAACTAAGGCTCAGTGGTCAAGTCTCATTTAAAACTGCCCTTTAGTAATCTGACTGGAATTTCACTGAATCTGTATATTAAATTGAGTACAATCGACATCTTTAAAATATTTACTTTTCCCATTTAGCAAAATGAAATATATCTCCATGTATTCTGGGTTCCTATGTCCCATAACTTTTCATAGTTTTTTCTACAGAGGTCTTAAACAATTTTTATTAAATGTATTCCCAGATACCATATAGTTTTTGTTGACAATTAAAAGTATATCTCTTATTCTACTGTATTATTTTTATTGTTCTTATAAAAACTCTCTACTACTTTCAAATACCAAATATTTTGAATCTCCCTTTCCAATTCAAATATTTTAGCTTTGGTTAAAACCTCTAGAGCAATATTAAATAGTAGGGATAATCCCTAACTTGAATAAGAATACATCTAAATATGGGGATATATGTATATATATAACTGATTCACTTTGTTATAAAGCAGAAACTAACACACCATTGTAAAGCAATTATACTCCAATAAAGATGTTAAAAAGAAAAAGAATACATCTAAAGTTTTACCATGAAATGCTACTTTTAACAGATATGTTTTTAAAGTTAAAAAAAAACCTCCTATCTAGTTTGCTAAGAGCTATTGTCATGAATGTGCACTGAATTTTTGATGGCTTCTTCTGCATTTAATGTGCCAAACACAATGTGTCTCTTTCCTTTACCTTACTAATATGAGCAAGTGCAGTGATAAAGAATAATACTGCATCCTGTGACAAATTCCACCTCCGCATGCTCTATTTTCTTTAAATACTGCTACATTTGCTTTTTTTTTTTTTTTGGTGAGATTTTTGAAAATGTGTTCATGAGTAACATTGCTCTGGATTTTTATTTTATTTTCCTTGTCTAGCTAGATGTAGATTATTGGCCTAAAATAATAGGTGCATAATTTAATGCACCTTAAAATAAGGTGCATAATTTTATTTTGCTATGTTCTTGGAATAGTTTGTCTTGAAGTTTTGTTAGAAGTCATCTATTAAAAAATGTCTCATCTTGTCATTTGAAGGAGGGATCAGGAGGGACCAACATACAAACGTATTTCTTTTAAAAGTTATTGGTTTAAGTTTCTTAAAAAACAAATTTATTTGAGACAGTTTTGGTAAGGTATATTTTTCTAGATAATAGTCTACTTCATCTGTATTTTCAAAACTTTGGTACGATGTTGTATGTGGCATTTTCTTGTTTTAAAATATCTCTCAGGGGCTTCCCTGGTGGTGCAGTGGTTAAGAATCCGCCTGCCAATGCAGGGGACACGGGTTTAATCCCTGGTCCGGGAGGATCCCACATGCTGCAGAGCAACTAAGTTCGTGCGCCACAACTACTGAGCCTGCGCTCTAGAGCCCGCGAGCCACAACTACTGAGCCCCCGAGGCACAACTACTGAGGCCCACATGCCTAGAGCCCATGCTCCACAACAAGAGAAGCCACCGCAATGAGAAGCCCGTTCACCACAACGAAGAGTAGCTCCCGCTCACCGCAACTAGAGAAAGCCCGCACGCAGCAATGAAGACCCAACGCAGCCAAAAATAAATAAATAAATTAATTAAAATAAAATAAAATAACTCTCTGTTCATTAAAGTTATGCCTACTTTGTAATTCTTAGTGTTGTTTATTTGTTCATTTCCTGACCGATCCTGAATTTCTCCTGCTCACTCTGTTCAGATTATGATCTATTTTTAATCCTCTCAGAGAAAAGTTTAAATATATATTAACTATGTGTTTTTCTAACAATATGTGACAGTATTCGGTACCTCTAACTTTCTCCCTAAACTACAAAGACTTCAGCATATTTAACCTTTCCTGTTCGTATTTCTTATTGTTATATGCAGATTTAGTATCTTTGTGATTGACAATGAATTAACTTTGGTAATATGTTTTTAATTCTTTTTCTCTGTTCACTATTGTCTCTGTCATGGCACACACATTCAATTCTTTTTGTCTATGTTTATTTGCTTCCTGCAAATATACCTTTTATAGTACTTTTAGTATGCATATGTGGTTTGTAAAGTCTTACCTGTCTTTATATTTCTCTATTCTGTGCTCCCTGTTGAATGATAATTCAGCTGGGTATAGAACTGAAGTTGATATTATTTGTCTCTCGGTGATTTGAAAGCTGTTACTCTGCTGCCCTCTGCTCTATATTGTTGATGTTGAGAAGTCTATTCAAATAACTGCCATTCTTGTTTGGGTAATTAGTTTTCCTCATTATTAGTTTAACGTTTTCCCCCTCTATCTAGGTGTGGATTTTTAAAAATCTTTCATGGGATTTAAAATGGATAATCAATCTAGAGACTCCATACCTTTCTTCACTCTGAAAAATGCTCAGCTTTTAGCCACTGTCTCTATAAACATTGTTTTTGGTCCACTTCCTCTGGTCTTGGTGTCCTTCTGTTCTTAACTATATTTTGATTTATCCTGGACCTTCAAAGTCTGTCTACCACTCTACCTAACTGCTCTTTCATATTTTCAAAAAATCTCTTTGTCTTTTGGGGACACATTCTGAGTAAATGCCACAGTACTGAGTTTCAATTCTCTAATTGTCTTTGGAACTAGAATGTTTTGGAAGTTGGATTTGTAGGCAGAACTTGTCAAAAAGGATCTCCATGCCTCTGTTTCTTTCTCTCTCTCTCCGTTTCACACACACACACACACACACACACACACACACACACACACACACACACTCTTTACTGACTTTTCTAGGAACTGCAGTTGTGCACGTCTTCCCCAGAAGCCCACTCCTGAGTCCCAGCCTCCGCAGGTCCAGAGTCCCTACTCTGAAGTGATATTGGGGCTATAACTTGCATTCATTCATGCAGTTAACCAAAGTGAAGCACAGCTGTTCTGAGGAACACTGTGCCAGAAGGACCCTCCAACCCTGGCCGTACAGCCCTGGCCACCACATTTCTGCTGGCCCTCTACCAAGAACTCCGCATGACTCCTTTTATTATTATTTTTTTCCAAGGAAGACACATTTTACTGTAAGAGAAAGGCAATAAATGGACAACTACGTAAATAGAAAAGTGGAAACGCAATGTTAGAGTTATACACTGTAGATTAGACATCAAACCCAACTTAGGGGTAAATCTGAGGGGTGCTTATTGGCTCAAAATATTACCTCAGCACTGAAATTTCACTTATATTCTTTATTAAAGTTAGTTATTCTCCCACACAAGTCCCCCAAACGTGGATAGCAAGGAATCATTCTGAATGCTTTCTGTGCCTCAATTCTCAAAATCAATCAGTCAGCAAGACCGGACATTATCTCCTTTATATTTTTAGAATCTTGCTTCTTTATATCCCATCTAATGACCTCATAATCTTTACCATGGTAATAGTCCCCTCACTATTCATCCTGATCTAATATTTATGTAAGAGTTAAATCCCATTTTTAAAAATGTTGTTAAAGCTCACTCTTATTTCACAATATAATGAGTTAACTTTTTCAAGGAGGCTATCCTTTTATAACACTTAGTTTGGGCCAGTCACGTTCTACATGACTTTACATATTTATTCACCTAATGATCACAATACTCCTGTGATGTAGATGCTATGAATAGCCTTACTTTACAGCTGACCAAACTAAAGCACAAAAATATTATGTAATCTTCCAAAGGTCATGGAGCACGTAAGTGGCACTCTGGTCCCAAAGACTGTGCTTTTGACCGTTACATGTAACCACAATATCCAGTTCATATCACCTTTGCCTCTAAGGTTAACAAACCGAAATTTTGCATCTTTGTAAGGCTTTAAGGTTCTTTTGGAACAGAATCTAGCTTATTCATATGCATACCATCCAGGGCTGCTTTCAACCTACTATGGCAGTAGAATTGAGTCATGTTGACAGAGACCTTATGACCCTTCAAACTAAAATATTTACTGTTCTGGCCATTTGCAGAAAAAAGCTGCCAACTCCTGCTGTAGAGCAATAGCTATGCCTCCTGTAAGCAGTCTTCTTAAGTGAGGGTGTCTTCCAAGCTCTGAGGGGCAGGTTTGCACAGGCTTGCGATGCCCGTTTGTGGGCTGACATGATGAGACACACTCACACTCTACTTCAGGCTGATCTCACAGAGCCTGGACCCGTGGTGTTGGAACCAAAAAGGACCCTGGAGGCCACCTTCACCTGTGAACAAGACCACCAAGAACCTACAGGTGCGCAGACCTGAGCTGGTGGAGGAGCCAGCCTTAGCCTTCGACTCTCTTTAAGCTGCGGCTCAGTAGAGTGTCGGGAATTCTAGAACAGACCTAAAACTGACATTCAGTACATTATTTTGAGATTAAATAAAATATGCACTCAAAGTATTAAGTGCCAGTTTTCACAGGGGCATGTGAATAAATGCCCACGCAGAATCACTATGCTTTGCAATTAATTTTTTTAAATTGAAGTATAGTTGACTTACAATATTGTATGAGTTTCAGGTGTACAGCAAAGTGATTCAGTTATACATGTATATGTATATATCTATATTCTGTTTTTGATTCTTTCCCATTATAGGCTATTACAAGATACTGAGTATAGTTCCCTATGCTATACAGTAAACCCTTGTGGTTTATTTTATACATGGTAGTGTGCATCTGTTAATCCCATACTCCCAATTTATTCCTCCCCTCCTTCCCCTTCAGTAACCATAAGTTTGTTTTCTATGTACAATTTGTTTAAAGAGCAAACTGCTGTATGGCAGGAGTGTCTGGTCTGCAGCCTGCTTGGTGCTTGTATGTCAGAAAGATTACAAGGCAACACAGCACGATTTTACCTACAGGTCATCAAGGCTAGTTTACTAGTCCGTTGAACTGCCCCAGGGGACCATCAAATTCTACCTTAGGTAAGTTTTGCAACAGTGTGACAATAATTTCAAAAGGTTTAAGTGAAAGAAATAGCCACGTTTTTCCCCCCCTCTCAATTTTTAATTAGTGATATTAAATTACAGAACTACCAAAAAAAAAAAAAAAAAACCATTGACCATGAAGTCCATCTGTCTTTTAGGCTCATGCAGATTGTCTGAAGTGGCACCAAAAGGGTGTTCACGTGGGAAGAGGAGTTACCAGCACAAAGCTCCAGTCGCCCCTTCCATCTGCAAAGTGTGGACCTCGAGTCTCACTGTGGGAGCTGAGTGAACACAGCAACCGTAAGCCCACAGGACCCTGAGCCATACTCAAAATTACATGCAATAAACCTCCTGGAGATGCTTTGTCCTATTTCATTTTGAACTCGTGTCCCTTCGGAGCCAAGTTCACTCCATTTCTGTAGCTAAAATTGAATGTGGGAGCATAGCGTGTTTTATACTGATTACGATAGCACTCTGTCCTGTCACATTTATTTGTAGGTCATTGTAAGATCTGTCTTGTCCTCTCAGTTCCTAATTTTGACCAAAGTGGCTCATCCCAGATACATTAATCCTTTTGTTCAGTGAGTGTCCTTTATATTTAATAACTGAATGCATCAAGCTCCCTTAAATATCTATAATGAGCAAAAATCTATCATATTTTAGCTAATGGTTGTATTAACTTTGTTATCTCTTCGTAGAAGCGCAGAGAGAAAGCTGCACACGTACAAAGGGAACATACCTTGACAAAAAGGGAGTGCTGTGGCTTGCATTTCCCGCCGTATCACACGCGAACCCGAGGAGGTGTCGTGGTGGCCGGGGGAGATGGTGGTCCCCAGTGGCATTGTCCTTCCCTGTGTAGACACAGTGGGCAGGTGTCATGATTAGACTTGACAGCTTGAGTTTGGAACTCCGAAGGGAAAGCCAAGGACGAGGAGGTAGTGAGGTGGAAGGAGAGGAGCTGGGGGCCATGGGAAGGAGGGGCCGCGTGGGAGAACTTGGGCTGCCGCCAGGAGCCACTGCCAGGGCTGGGGTCCAGGGAAATCTGGCCATGCTCTCCCCCAAATCTGGCCTCCCAGGAGCTGGAAGGGAGACACCAAGGATAAAGCACACACCACTCTATTGCTATTTGAGGGGGTTGTTCCCTTTTCTGTTTTAATGACAATGATCAGGGTTATCTGCAGTGCAAGTTCTGGGGCACAAGGTTTATACCAAGGAGAGACTGAAATTCAGAAGCTGCGTGTCACTGTTTATCTGGCTCTTACCCGACATGTACACAGTTCCTGATGGAATACAGGTACAGTAGGAACAAATATCTCACCCACAATATTTAGGGCCTGATACTTTCTGAATTTAAGACATTTCCAGAGTTGGGATATATTAAGCTTCAAAGCTTACAAAAATTAAAACAAAATTACCTGGTAAGGTATGGTACAAACCATGTAATTTAAATTTCCTAAGAAATTAACAGTTTACAACCATTATTATATGATTATATTTGATCTCCACTTGTAATTGCTTAACATATGCACATGCTAAGAACATATTTTCTAGTCAGGACATATAGATTAATTCCATTGTTTTTATTGGATGCAGAGTATGTCACAGCTTGGATATATCAAAATGTATTTAACTCTTTCCTTACTGATGGTCATTTAATTTGTTGAATTTGTTACCATGTTTTGTTTTTTGATACTAAAACTAGTTTTGCAATGAAAAAAAAAAGAAATGAACAGTTTTTAACTGCATTGTTAGAAGACCACCTTTTATTCAATACAAATATATCATAAAATCATGGATATGTATTAAGGATCTCTCTTCTTCAGTCATTTGAAAACATATGGGTTTATCTAATAGGAGAAGATAATGCAATAAATCCGAGTGCATACCCAAATATATTTTAATTGCCAATTATTGCACTGAAAATAAACACTTGCATTAGATACTCATTTCTGTAAAAAAGTAATGCTATAATTTTTACATAGTATTCAAAGCAAATACTTTTTGATATACAGGTGACAAAATCCTATCATCATGATTAAAATCCGCAGAAACCTAAGGAAGAGAAAAATGAGCCCTTTGGAAAAGATTCATCCAAGGCAGCAGTGTCCTATGTTATGCCTCTATCTTCCTAACTTCTATTTTCACCTGGAGAGTCATCTTCTTTATGGCAAAGATCTGTGTTCCATGAAATTGATTAGATGTTTTTAACAAGAAGTCATTTTTGAGCCATTCATTATTACCCTCACAACCCTGAATGTTACATACAGTCACTACCCAGTCATTTGTAACCTGGTAACTCACAGCATCACCACTCATGCATTCATCATTACACCATCTCAGCATCACCAAGCATCACAGCATCACCAGCTAATGCAGCAACTCCAACCAACACACCCCCACTAACCATCACAGCATTGCCGTACCACCAGAACATCATCAGACAAGCGGAACATCACCATACCATCAAAAATTGTTTTTTAATCAATCCAATGATAATATTTTAAGAATAGAGTATAAGGAGAACTTTTTATGGAACAATTATGCATGTTTCCTGGGAGTTCAGACCGAGATATATAAATGATCTGCAATTCTCTGAGAGATTGTAACACAGAAAGTCTGGTCTGATACATAGATTTGGTTAATACTTTAACAAGAATTAATAAGAATGGAATATATATGAGGGAAATATCAAGAGAGAATGTCAGAAATAATTAGAAAATATCACCGAAAGAAGGAAATCAGCTCTCAGAGGAGCTGGAATCACACCAACAATAGTTGTTGCCCATTTCCTAGTTTTACCAGCTTGGATACTCTACCACGCCTGTTTTTATAATCCAAACAACTTGCTACTAAATCCAGTCTCCAAGACCTCTTGTGTGCGTGTGTTTTAAGTTTATACCTACCACCGCTCAGAGCCACCTTCCTTAAATTACTTCAGTACCTGCCAAGGTTTTTGCCCAGGTTTGATCCAGTTGTTGAAAACTAACAGCCAGAAGAGCAAATCTGCTGGTGACACTGCATCACTGCACCACGTACGCTAAGTCTTTCAGGATCCAGTCATTTTAAATACTGTTCCACCTCAGAAATTACATGTCCATCATTTATGGACAGTATTAGTGATCAGAAATCTGAGTAAGAAATCAAGTAATCTAACACTACTAGTTGATCTAAGTCTTCTTCCCTTCTATTTGCACAGACACGGCTCCCTCCCAGAATGTGTCACCCAAAGCACAAACTGAGTCTCTCCTCAGTGGATGCCCAGAGCCAAGTGTGGTACCCAACACAGGGTTACTGTTTGTTCAACGGTCGGTGACTCAACGGAAGGGATGAAGGGATACAGAGAACGGTTCACACCCGTTTCCCCGCCCATAGGATGTATTCACTCATCGCAAAATTTCCATGACAACCCGGAGCTGCTTTCCCACTTCAAACAGAACACCCTAAAAGCCGTGATTCCACATGCTTAAAATAAGGTGATGTCAAGAATAAATTTCCCCTAGAGCGAAATTAAGGGCCTGTCCAAATGTTTTTCAGATTATTATAATTGTTTATGCAGTACTGCTTATCAATCCGAACTATCTATAGAAATGGAATCTAACTCAGCAAACAGACACATTTACTTGGCTCCGTTTTAAGATTAAAAGCAAAATTATAAGTAAAAAGGAGAACCTGGGGGCTTCCCTGGTGGCGCAGTGGTTGAGAATCTGCCTGCCAATGCAGGGGACACGGGTTCGAGCCCTGGTCTGGGAAGATCCCACATGCCGCGGAGCAGCTGGGCCCGTGAGCCACAACTACTGAGCCCGCGCGTCTGGAGCCTGTGCTCCGCAACAAGAGAGGCCGCGATAGTGAGAGGCCCGCGCACCGCGATGAAGAGTGGCCCCCGCTTGCCGCAACTAGAGAAAGCCCACACAGAAACGAAGACCCAACACAGTCAAAAATAAATACATAAATAAATAAATAATAATTAAGAAGTGATAAAAAAAAACCTGTTTGATTTTTGATACTCACTGTACCTTACTAGAAAATTCTATGTCCTGAATACTCGACATGCCAATACTCTTTCTTAATTGAAAAGTAAGATTCATATATGAAGGCAGAGTTTTTTTTTTTTTATCATTTTGAACAACTAAAATATTACAAACGAATGACACGAGTGTGAAGAGAAAGAAAACGAAGCAAAGCTCTTTAACCAGTGCCATTTCTGTAACAGCTCCTACTTGGGAAGATAACATTGTCTGGCATCGCTGGGGAATGGTAACCCTCTATTAAGTAAAAGGAATGATATTGGTTGGGATGACTCAGAATTGCCTCGGCACTTAAATAAATTCATGGGGGGTACACATGCTCTTAGGACATGTGTTTATCTAATACCTAAAACTTCTGTTTAAATAGAAAAGGGTCACAAACTGTTTCTTTTTATCTTGTAAGGCAGAAAAATGGCATGTGAGCGCCGGCCAGGAAAATAGTCCCTGCATAAGTGAATAAACACCCTTATCTTCCCCACGGTAATGGACGTGCCAGGTGATCTCCCCTCTGGCACTGGAAATTATTCATCCAGTGTACTCTTAAATCTACCATTGTTTCCTGGTTTTTGAAGATTTTCCCAAAAGGCGTTAGCTAATTTATCTGACTGATTTCATAATTAGAAGTGAATTAATTACCTCTCCCCATCTTTGTCTCCAATCAACTCTCCCTCTACAAATAAAACTACCTAAATATATGTAGGCAATGAGAACAGAGAGGAAAAGCTAAGATTCTGCATTTAGGAATGATTCTCAAGTCTGAGAAACTGGCCTAGTCCAGAAGAACCTCGGTGGATATGATGACGCCTTGTAACAGGGAATCCAGGATGGGATCCTGGAGCAGGACGCTTGGTAAAAGCTAAGGAAATGGGAACAAACTATGGACTTCAGTTAATGACAATGCATCCATATTGGTTCATTCACTGTGACCAATGTGCCCTAGTAATAGAAGATGGTAATAATGGGAAAGTGAGCCTGGGATGTATGGGAACTCTATACTACCTTCTCAACTTTTCTGTAGACCTATCTATTCTAAAATAAAAATTATTTTAAAATGCTTTCTCGTACTGACTGAAATATTTTGACCCAGATGAAATATATCTAGACTATTATGCTACAGTCAAAATTAAGCTAAAGATTTTTACAAAAATCTCATCAATTAAGAGATAGAGCTGAACTGTGACAAAATACCATCTTCCTTTGATTTTATAAAACAGTGTATTTTTCTATGCTTATCTTCATGTGATTAATAAAGCATGTAGGTGAAATGAGCTGGCAGAATTCACCAAAGTTGTAAAACATTTTGAGTTGCTACATGTAAAATAACTGTGAATCAAATTTAGGAATTACACAAAATAGTCTCTTCCAGGGGACCAAGGCACTGTGGAAATGGCTCATTTTTAATAATATTCCATCGTATTCAATAGTTGACAATGGGAGGAAGTCACCATATTACAACTAAGCACAGGGTGTGGGGTGGTCCATGACAGTGAAAAATACATGGCTTAACCAGGTCATAAATGGGCCAGGAACTGCTTTTTGGGACACAACGCCCTAGAAACTGAACAACTACGGGAATCAAAAACGACCAGAGCCTTTCTGAGTCTTTTATCAAATGATTATGCAAGACGATTCATCTCTAAAATCTTTCTCTCACTTACTAATAAATATCTTCCATAGATGTGGATGATGAAGGGGTATATACACGCTTGGAAGTTTTAATATTTTACTCTCATAAAATTAGTAGAAGTGAGGGGTCTGCATTTTTCTTTTATTCCAGAAATAAGCTTTCCGTATAATCTAATGGAATCACGTGTGCCTATATCCTTGTGTGCGTGTGTGTGTGTGTAGAAGCAGGTCACAAGTGATGCAGACTCACAGACACACTGAGAAAGCTATCAACCAAGTGAATAAATCAGAGACTGTGAGTGTTCCTGCCCTTACCCTGCAGAGCTAGGTTGTCATTTGTGGGTTGTTTGGATTTCTTAACCCCTCCTGTAGGGAGCAGAATTGTGTGAATTCTTCCTCGTGCTTAGATGTGTGAAAAGTAGCCCTGAACGTTCCTTGAGAAAGCAAACATTGTATTTAATGCAACACATGAACACATATTACAAATTCTGAAATGGATTTGTTTCCTTTGTGATAAATCTGTGCTAACAGTGGGTTCTTGTCACCATCCTCCAGTGTGGCTGGTCCCTTGAAAAGGTTTCTAACGAACAGGGGTCTGTGGAAATCCAGCCAGGAGAAGCGTGAGCCCACACGGCCTACTTCACCTGACGGCCTGTTGGCAGATGGAGAAAATCCCGAGATCAGCTCACCCCGCGCTGTGATTCCCAGAGCACAGACTGGTCGGGGTGCTTGGGGGAAAGTGCATCCGGGTGAAGTTTTCCTTGTTGGGCTTCTTTACAGAAGGGAAGATGAATGGAATATCCCGAATCCGGTCCACGTGGAGCTCCCACTGGTGTAAAGGGAGGATTTGAACACGAAAGGAATGTGAGTTGTTCACTCAAACTCCTGCAGGGCGTGTGTGGCCCAGATTCCGGCCCTTCACAAACAGCCTGAATCCAGGCTCCAGACAGCAAAATGAAGCCCATCCAGGAGGCAGTGCCCGTTTGAGCACCCTCGATTTTTTTAAAGAGGTTTTGAATAATTTTTCTTCATTTTCTTGTCTTCATGGTGAATTACGGCATCCCCCCTGCTATTTATAGCGTTTGCACATCAGTCTAAAGACCGGGACAGGGTCTATTTCTGCAGCGCAGAGGCCGCCCTTGGATGATGGGTCACGTGTGTCAAATCCACGCCAACGTGTGACA
This sequence comes from Balaenoptera borealis, assembly GCF_965194805.1. NCBI lineage: Eukaryota > Metazoa > Chordata > Mammalia > Artiodactyla > Balaenopteridae > Balaenoptera > Balaenoptera borealis. The sequence goes on from NC_138877.1 coordinate 3,205,503, forward strand.
AAGTGCTCTTGGAAGGGCCAAGATGTGAAAAGACTACTGGAAAGCACACATGTGGTTTTCGAAAGAAAGGGGAGAAAGAAACAGCACATTTCCATCCCCAGCACAGAGCCAGTCCAGCAGAAAGTGCTTCATTTTCAATAAAACTTCTCAGGCTCCACTGAAACCTGGATCAGGTTTATTCCTAGTGATGCCCCTGGTGGCCCTGCAGTGGGAGTGATTACAGGGGTGACTTGCCCCCCACCACCGATATTGTGGGGATCGTCAAGGGCCCCTGGGGAAAGTAAACCACAGTTCATGTCCCTGTAAAGGGAGCAGGAGAGGCATGGACCCTGTGCTCGCCCCAGACCCCGGCCTGTGTCTTCACGTCCTAATGGGATGTAACAAATGGACTGAACCCCAAGGCCATGGGGCTCATGCTTACACTCGTAATGATTTTAAAATGTGTGGCTGCATCTTGAGAAAGAACAGACCTTGACATAATATCCGTTATCAAACGGCGGTAATTGACACAGAGACAGGCTGCGCTTTACACTGGGTTGTAATGAATCTGCTTGGCTGACCCCAGAGCCTGCACTTCTGAGCGCCCACGACTCACGACCTGATGCTCTGTCAACCGCTCCAGCAGAGATGAATTACGGATGAGGTACTAATGACGCATTTCATCACCTGTTTACCTTCAGTGATCAGTTGCCCTCCTTTAATTTACCAGAAAGACGTTTTTTGAAGCTACTGTCAGTTAGAATGGCCTCTTGTTTGAAGTGGTTATAAAGTAACACATACCTGAGGAAACTTGGCTTCTGGTTCTGGTACTAAAGTTCTACAGGAAGAGAAAGAGAGAGGAAAAAAAATCAGGGTTTTCTAAACAAGAGAGAAAAGGTTAGCACTTGCGATTTCTTCCATTAGTAGGTTTTACTTCTCCAATAAGGGCCGCCAATAAAGTTAACCCATCAGAATACGTTCTCATAATTTAGGATCAATACTGAAGCAAAAGTCCCATAGGCTCTGTGCTGCATTTCACGTCAGCATCCATTCCTAATACGTGGAGGGTCACAGGGGCACCATCGCAGAAAAGAAAGATCAAAAGAAGTGGGTTGAGATCCCAACTCTGTGTGGCTTCGGTAGCCACTTATCCTACTGCATTTTAAATTTCCTCAAATGCCTTTCCCACTGGATCGTTGTGCAAATAATAAGACAAAATTAGAAAATGGTTTTATACTGTCTGGTACCAAGCAAGCAGCTGTGCCATTTTCCTTTCTCTTCCATTTTAACAGCTATTAACATTCAATCCTACTGATTTCAAATCAACAGATATTTGTGCTGCAGGGGGTAGAAATCATCATTAAGGAACCATAATAACCAAATAACTATAATATAAGGTAGAATAAAGCAGGCAATTTCTCTAAGAACTTTATTTCGTGTTTATTTCAGCTTTAGGTTTGTTTTCTTTTTCCATTCTTCGTTCATTTTTATATAAAAATATTACATTAAATCTCGTGAAATCTAGTTTAATATGTCCTAGTTTTGAATCCTAGTGTAATTCACCCCTGAAAAAATCACAAAGTTGCACTAGCTTACAATTACCTCCTACATAGAATCTAAACTCTACCTGGTGGGTGAAGCCATGTGCATTTACTAACCGTATCAGCAGACACTAAAGTTACATGTGACAGAACTCAACTCAAACCAGCTTGATCTGGTGGGGGACATATTGGCCCCCTTGCCTAAGAAAGGGGCAAACGGCCTTGGGCATAGAGGGATTCAGGAATGCAAACGTTTCCCCAGGAAGCTTTCTCTTCTTCACCTCCAGGCTCTGTTTTCCATTTTCTTGGCCTCCTTTTCAGGCAGGCGGTCTCTCTCTATAGGCTGGCAAGATGGCCCAGTGGCAGTTCTAGGCTTACAACGTCCCTACAGCCAGCAAATCCAGTGAGAAGAAATCATCTTTTTCAGGAAATTCTAGCAAAAGCCTTAGAAAGGTGGTGCCTGGTCCAGTTGGCTTATGGCCCCCTTCCCTGAACCAATCACTGCGGCCAGGTTGGTACAGACTCTGATTAGCCACCTCTATGACCGAAAGGGAAGGAGGCCAAGCACATCACACACATTCAATGGGTTTTCTACGAAAAGGTGTATTCAGTTACAAGGAAAATTATAGAAGAGAGTAATGACTAGTCAGTGATACCCCTGCTCTAGACTGGTCCTGAGGCTGACCTGGCTCCGACCTTCATTCTTGCTTGGATACAACTTCTTGGGGAGAGGGCAGCGTGGTCTTCGGCGACCTTCACTCAGGACACCGACCCTGCCTCCCAGTGTTCTCCTGCGACTTCCGTTTTCACTCTGCCCTGTTCTCCTTCCCGGTCCCTAAATCCTCACGCCTCTCTGCACCTCTCTCATCGGTGACTTGTTTGGCCTCGTGAGCTGACTCCTGAACAAGGCTGTCCTTATCAGGCTACCTGACCCCTGTCACCCTGGTCACCTCCGTGAATCCTGTCCAGCCTGGTTTCTAAGGAACCCACGCACACGTCCCCAAAACTGTTTTCCAGCTTATCTCTTACTTCTGTCCAAGCTCCAGAGACAAATGTGCCCAAAGACAAGCAGACTATTCTCTAAAATAGTCCTCTTTTGCCTAATTCCTTGTGAGTTTACTTTCTGTCCCTTTTTTTATTAGCCTAAACTAATATACTCCTCAATTTCCCATTCCATTAAATGTATTCATGTTTTTCTAACCACCTCCCCCCTTATTTCCTAACTATTGGACTCTGATATTACTTTAAAGGCCACAGAACCATTGGAAAATGGAAAATGGTATGGATTTAGATTTGGAAGGCACGGGCTCAAGGACCAATTCTACCACTTCTAACTGGGGATTTGCTGCAAATTACTCCCCACGGGGGCAGCTCAGCAGCGGTGAAATGGGACACTATCCTTAGAGCTTGTTGTGAGGCTCAGATGAGACAGGCCATGTCTGCCAATTGCAAATATTTTTCAATTGTATGTTTCAATTTTTATACTATTTATTATTTATTTCACGTACTTGCTTTCATGATAGTTTGGTTTTGCTGCTTCCACTAAATCAGACATATTTGAAGACCAGGAATTATGAACTATATTCTGCTAGCATAGTTTTAGGAACACAGTAGATGCCCAATAAGTATTTTATTTCATGCTTGGCTCTGAAATATAATGTAAGAAGAAATACTTGGCAGTTTTGAGCCTTTAAAATTGGAGTGTCAACCCTACTATCACTATAACTTTAACATCAAAGTCAAATCTTATCATTTAGGCAACATGGAATAGATGAACAGAATTCCATTTATGTAAAACTGTCCAGAGGGAGCCATTAATTCATTTTCTCTTGAGGAATGAGAAGGAAAGGCAATTGCAGTGTAAAAATAATGACTCGTATGTCATTATAAAGCTGGGAATACCTGCTGAACTTGTACTTAATTTTGGATTCAAGGAATAGATTATATTCGCCCAATCTTTTATCCTTCTGCATGGAAAGCAGAGAAAACCAATGTGGAGAATGAGTGACAGACAGACACAGGGAGACATGTGAACAAGATGTGAAAACACCATCCTTGTTCAAGTGTCCCTCAACTTAGACTGCTTTCCAGTCTCGTGTTTTATGAGTCACCTCAGCATCCTCGTAATAAGTTCGCGTGTTTACTTAAGATCATCTGAGTTGGATAAAAATCAGCCCTGATAAACAGTTTAATAATGTCATTTCCAATACATGAGACAAGTAAAAATTCTACCATTATTCACTTCATGAAGGAAGACAAAATACTAGGTTCATGATATTAGGATGAAAAAGGTGAGGGAGATTTTATTTCTGTGTAGGGTGGGCACTTACCAGAGGACAGAATAGCTCTTTCCAGGCACAAGGAAGCTAGTTTCTTTACTAATAGATTGTACTGGTTGAGTCTAGAGTCCCAAGCTGGACACTCAGATTTGAACCAAACCCCAGCACTGTGATTTAACAGCTGCATCACCATTCACAAATCACAGAACCTTTCTGTGCCTCCTTTTCCTCTTAGTAAGAGGCAAATAGCAACGAAATCTATCACGTAGCGATGCTTGGATGATGAGATGTAGAAATGTACCAAGCACGCTTAGCATGTGCCTGGAATGCAGTAATATTCAGTAGCTATAACTGTATTTATGACTGTGGAATTAGGGGTCTTTGCAGAGCTGAGGTTAGCGGTCTGCTCTTGAAAGCAAAATATCTTAGAATTAACGAGTAGCTCCGGTCTGTTGAAGCTGCTCCCACATCAGCTCAGAGCAGCATTTCTCCTCTCTGTGCCCAGCCTTGGCAATGTCTCCACCTCCACAGCTGGCCTTGCACTTGAACCCATTGCATCAGGAGCATCCCCTCAGTCTTCTCAATCCTTTACATCCTTAGCCCTGTACCACGACCATTGACATTCCAATCCACGCTACTACAGCATCAAGAACCTCTAAGAAAACACAAATATTATTTCCTAAACCTGATTCACTATGGGATAAACATGCACTGGTGTATATGACAGGGAGATTTTCTTCAAAGCAAAATAAAGCAAAACAAAATTTAAAAAAACACTATCTTAATTATTCATCTCTGACCTCAAGTTTCAATTAATGGAAGGCCTCATTCTATAAACAGTCCAATGAGTGACCAAGTGTCTACTTATCAATCCATCTTCACTGCCATTTATCAACCTATCAGTTAAACCTGTTTATCATTCCTCGCGATTCTTAGTCCCCGTATATTGGATCTAATTCTATCTTTAAAGCATGATCTACCGTGTACACTAGTGAAGTCCCAAATTACTGTTACCCAAATGTGGACTATTTCCACTGTTTAGCAAACCTAACCAGAGTTTGGGGAGGATTCTAAAGGAGATTTAATTAAATCCTTCCATTTTATTAGACCTCAGCATTTCTGGTAAGAGTTGAGTGTGGTAGAACACTGCAGTTGGGGCTGAAATAAAATCTAGAACCTGTCTGCAGATTTCATTTAATTATATTACTGCTTCCATGATGAACATGGAAATTAGGTGTTAACTGGAGAATCTGAATCACAAAGAATGACCTCTAAATAAAAGAGCTTTTAAAAACTCTAATTTGATGCCTTGGTTGAAAGATGCTAAAAATAAAAATAAAACTAGGCTCTTTCAGGGGAAATATTAAAATATTCTCATCTAGCCAGCAAAAGTACTCTAAAATCACATGCCAATTACACAGCTTTTAAATTTATTTTTTTAATATTTGTTTCTTCTAGAAGTAAACAGTTAATGCAATCTTTTAAAAATAATTCTCAGTATTCAACGGCCTTGCGGCTCCTTCTCTATATACTTACAAATGTTGGTGTATAGAGACCTCACTTTAGTGATCATTTTCAGCTTAGACTCATCAGGGAAATAAGTACAGGTCATGGTCTGAAAATGAAACGGTGGTATTTTAACTTAGCTTTTTAAAAAAATTTATTCATTTTTGTCTTACTTTAACATGGTCACATGTTAATATATATTTTCCCTAAGTTATATAGAGCATAAAGATTAATTTGCTGGTTTTTTTTTTTAATGTTCGTCTTCTGTACCCATATGTAGGGCTACCAGTTGCTAGAGAGAGAAAATAATTTTTCTCTTTTCCAATACTGTGGTAGAGAATTATACTCTTAAACCTTCCAAAAGTCATTAAAATCCATTATCTGCTAGTAGAGAAAGTGATTTTCCTTTATTTGTAGTTATTCATACAATAAATCTAACTAACTCTTGAGAGCTAAGTCCAGCCCTGAGTATGAATTTCTACCCTATCAGCTGCAGTGTGGATTATCTGTAAGGCGACAGAAATTAAGCTTCAACAAACAGAATTGCATGCTGGTTCATGGTAATAATTTAGAAGAAGTTAAATGAGATGGAAAGAGTAAATTTTTCTTCTCAATTGACTACTTCCTGCAATTCATCACTTCAGTCTTTCATAAAGAAATCTACCCTCAACACCAGCCCTGTACCTGACCAAACACCACTGTCTCAATACATCAGTGATATTTTCCCCACTAACCATTTCCGTAAGATTTTTTAAATTATTAACTTTCCTACAGAATAAAGAAAAATTATGAATGCAAACATTATAATTCATCATGTCGATAAACAATTTAACATGAATTATACATTATTTTTTTTTTTTTAGTCTTTTAAAACGTTTTATTAAACAAATTATAAAAGTCATGTGTGCTTATGACAATTTCAACAACACAGGAAAGTATAAAGTGAAAGATAAAGTACCCCATCATTTCACTCCTCACAAATAATCATCATCAAAAATGTTTAAAAAAAAAGCATAAAAAAAACCCATCATCAATAATGCTTACATATCCTTCCAGAAGTTTTCTCTTCATGTGTAAGCACAGAAAATCTTTATACAACCCCAGTAGATCCATACTGTACACAGAGTTTTGCAAACTACTTTCACATTTTAAAAACGTATTTTTTAAAATTTATTTTTTAACATCTTTATTGGAGTATAATTGCTTTACATTGTGTTAGTTTCTGCTGTAAAACAAAGTGAATCAGCTATATGTATACTTATATCCCCATATCCCCGCCCTCTTGCGTCTCCCTCCCACCCTCCCTATCCCACCCCTCTAGGTGGACACAAAGCACCGAGCTGATCTCCCTGTGCCATGAGGCTGCTTCCCACTAGGTGTCTAATGAATCATACTTTAAACTCAGGGATGAAAGCTTACTCTTGATGACTTTCTTTCAGCACAACTCTTACCCCATTCTCAGACAATTTTAGCATCTCAAAGGATTTGTCATCTTACTTTTTTTTTAACTAGGTTATTGGTTCATTCCTAAAAGGCTATAGAAAGATAAACTGTAAAAGCAACTAATTTATAGTTATGGGATGTGAGTCCTGCCAACTTCACCTCTGTGCCCTAAAATATTAATTTCTTTGGATTTCAGATTTTTTATGCCCCATCTAAATAAGGGTGGGCTAGATGTATGGTCGACGGCTTCTTCAGTACCACAATTCTTTACATTCTCTTTTCTTCCTCCGTAACAGCTATACTTTTAAGTATGTTTTTGTGCTTATTGGCTTGTAGTTATTAATAATAATACAATAGTAATAAAACCTATCTACCTTTTATTAATCAATTATAGATATATGTCTGTCTACCTAACTAATCAGGGTTTCCTATGACGATGAAATAATCATTGCTACCATCCATAATGGATGTAGCTTTAGTCAAAAGCAGAAAGTCTGGATGTTTTTAGTCTGAACTGCATTACACTAGTGCGTTTAGAAACTGTCTTACAACTTTGTTCTGGGAACTACTTCATCAGGTGATCTCTCAGACTCTTTCCAACACCAGTGTTTAATCATTCACAACCAACTTGATAAACATTATTATGTCTTCAAAGTACAATCCTGCCATGTGGATTTGAACAATGAAACAGATTTAGGCTATGCCATCATAGCCTAAGGATGTAGCAAGGATCATGTACAGATTTTCAAGCATTTCCTCCTTTCCATGGGTTCACTGTGGTGAATGTCAAAGGGAGGGGCCTGCAATCCATCCGTTCTCCTGGGCATGAAATATGGTTGTATCAGGAATCAACCGCATGTATGGAACGTCTTTAGGAGCATACACCCTCGTATGCACTGCGGTATCTGTCCCCTTGCAACCATCTGGGTCAACAAGGCATATCCACATTTAAAAAAATCTAATAATACAAGGGAAACACGCTGTCAGGACCAATTAATTAAAACAGTGGTTGCTATGGGTTAGGAAGTGAGGGCTCGCTGAGAGGTTGGGTGATCAGGAAACTCCGCGGACGAGGCAGAGTCAGATCACCAAGGATTCGTACGACTCAGGCTGAGACCAGGCACCTGTGTTACAATAATGTCAGGACAGAAAACACATTTTCTTGACTGAGCTAGCATATTCAGGAGGATTTAGAAAGTGACAGCCTTTGCAACTCAAAGTATATGCAAAAGTCCATTGAACAGAGGAAAATGTTTGCACAGATGATCAGTTGGAAAAAAAAAAAAAAGACAATTCTTTCCCTTTTACATTGATTAAGAAGGTAGCAGAAAGAAGGAGCTGATAAGCACATAAAGGAAAGAGTTTGTGAGTCTGACGATTTTTATCAGGGAGACCAGCAGTAAGCAGTTTCCTGAGCACAGCCTAGAAGAAGCATGGAAGGAAATTTATATGAAAATACTGGTCTTTTTCCCAGATGTTTCCCATGTCTAGACAGTTAGTGAACAGAGATGAATATCTGTAGTCTTACTTCATGTACCAAAAATCTCCTCCTTTTAAAATGTCTGCCTGGACGCCCAGAGCGGGTGTGCCCTATGAGTGATTTTCAAAGTATGACTCAAACAATAGGAAGCTAAAGTGAATTCATCTTTTTTGTGTGTTTTGTTTTTATAAGGACAGCTGATAGTTCCCTTGGTATCAAGACTTCTAGAAAAGGGGGAAAAATAAGAAAGTGAAAAGAAAAATAGTTGATTTGATTCTATTGCCTCCTGTCAAGTGCTGCTTTTAAAATTCAACTTTGAATTTTCTTGTGGCATGAGGACAGCGTCATTTCCATTCCCAAGCTCTCATGTGTAGCTTAACTGAGTTGCAGGGTGGAAAGAGACTTGGAGAATTCAGCCGGTCCAACCTTCAACTGCAGAAGCAGAGATGGAGGCCCTGGAGTGTTTTTCACTGGCAAATAGCCTCCTCCCAAGGCCAAGGAACTCTCTGGGGTTATTTTGAAAATGTAGGACGGTCACACCCTGATCACGACAGAGGTGTAGACCCCCGTTCACCAGGGGACGTCAGCCAACTTTTTAGAGTGGGATGGGATGTCCACTGTCACCTAGGAATACAACTCTTTGATGTATTGTAGCTTAAAACAATTTTTAAAGGAAAAAATTATTTCTGAGGAAGGGCAGGATTGAATTAGTTTGCGGGAAACTTAAGCCCAAGGATAGTACAGTATCACTGTTGCATCCTTGGCAACCTAGCAGAGAATTCTGGTACTCTTGCACTTAAATTTTCATTCACGTGCTTTAACAAGCTATTTTCTTATGGATTTTGCTTGGGGAGGTATCTCACATCCAGTGCCATGCGCTCTGAGGTGTTCTCACCTTGAAAACATTTCCTTCATGTGAAGAGCCTACGACTCTATATACTTAAAAATACCCACGTTTCACGTAGGTATGTTAATTAACTTTAGCACTTGACGAAGTGCTTTCCAGCGTCTAAGATGCTGAAGAGGGCATGACTCTGAGCTTCAAACGTCAAGTGGAAACGCTTGGGTAAATCTGGGTCAGGTGATTATTAATTTAAGGCCAATCAATGATTGACCATTTATGTAGTATGAGCTGCATTTTAAAAAATCTTAAATTTGGTTTTTTCATAGACGTGGTCGACGGGAACAAATGACACAGGAAAACAAAACATCAATAATTCTAACCTCAAAAAATACTGCCTTATGGGATTGCAGCATTATAGGAATCTGTATGGTAGATTAGGACATTTATGCTCCAAGTCCCTCCCTAATTGAAGAGCCCATGAATCTGTGACTTCTGGATGAAACAGGGTTTCTCAACTTCGGCATCATGAATATTTTGCTGGATAATTTTTTGTTTAGCAGCATCTCTGGCATTTGCCTACTAGACAGTGGTAATACTCATGGCAATCCCACTCAACTGGAAGACAACCAAAACTGTCTCCAGAAATTGCCAAATGTCCCCTGGAGGGCAAGATCACCCACCAGTTGAGAGTAGAGAAAGAATTTTTTAATGTACTTTTTAAAAAATTAATTTATTTATTATATCTTTTTTTGGCTGCACTGGGTCTTTGTTTCTGTGCGCGGGCTTTCTCTAGTTGCGGCAAGCGGGGGCTACTCTTCGTCGCGGTGCACGGGCTTCTCATTGCGGTGGCCTCTCCTGCTGCAGAGCTCGGGCTCTAGGTGCGCGGGCTTCAGTAGTTGTGGCACGTGGGCTCAGTAGTTGTGGCTCGCGGGCTCTAGAGTGCAGACTCAGTAGTTGTGGCACGTGGGCTTCAGTAGTTGTGGCATGTGGGCTTCAGTAGTTGCGGCTCGTGGGCCCTAGAGCACAGGCTCAGTAGCTGTGGCACACAGGCTTAGTTGCTCCGCAGCATGTGGGATCCTCCCGGACCAGGGCTCGAACCCGTGTCCCCTGCATTGGCAGGTGGACTCTTCACCACTGCGCCACCAGGGAAGCCCTAATGTACTTTTTAAATGTTAACTTTAACCCCCTCCATAAACCCCCTCCCCAGTTACAATTCAGTGAATGTCCTAAGAGCATCACCCAAATTTGGGACCAAAATGTACTGGGCTTACATGACCTCTAATAAAACTTCAATAGTATTAAGAACAATTAAGCTTTTTTTTTTCATTTATTCATTTTCCTTCTGAATATTCAATAATAGTGTAATGCTTTTTAATGTTTCTTTTGATATTTGCTGTTTCTATTAACTTTTTTTATACATGGCTCTTTAAAGAACGAAAACCGTATAAACCCTCAGGTCTTAGCAGTTATGTTCTGGATCGCTCTTAAGTTTTCACTTTGAAAGACTGATTCGGAGCCTATGAATTACATTTTGTTTTATGAACAAGTATACATGCATTTGTTTAGCTGTTTTAAGATTGGCAGTGAAGCCGTCAAAATGACGTAGCAGCTGTCACCTCTGTGTCCAGCAACAACGTACGGTCACCGAGAAATAATGCAGCAATATTCTGCAGTTTTTTCAGTGGGGCCGGCCACCATCCTGCATGACCACAAGCTAAAACCCCAGAGGAGAGCTGGTGTTGTTCTTTGGCACTTAATAAAAAGTTAACGTTGCCTGGGTTCATTTAGGACAGACTTCAGGTAGGGATTTTAAACCGTTTATCCAGAGAGAAGGAGGAAGAGGAGAGCTTACTGTTCGTGGGATGGGAGGCTGCTGGGACCCTGACACGACTGCCCACATTCCCCTGACCTCCAGCATCACGGGTCAGCCCTCAAGGGCTCGGACCCCAGACCCATGTCACCCCTCCCGCCATCACTTAACTGAAAATCTCCCCCCAAATACTTTCTCTCATAGGCTTATTTGAAAAATAGAGGTGAACACAAGGAAGCTCCTGGGTGGTATTTACTGAAACTACACATTAAAAAGCATTTGGCCTTACCCCCAGATTTCTACTTAGCGATATGACTTCACTTTCAGTCGATTAATTAAGAAGAAATTCTTCAATACAAATGTAATACAGAAATACAACCACAGTCCTTTATCTTAATTTCTATAATGTTAAAATTTTGTGAGAGCACAGCAGGAAATGTATATGAAACCAGGGTAGTAACATCATTCTAGAAATTCTTTAAACAATTAAACACGTGTATTATTATGTGTTAATATTTTCTCCCCAGCAAGTACCTGATATTAGGCCCTTAGTAACTGATGAAGGGCAAATTCACAAGCTTGTTGTTATTGATGTTTCTTTTCCAAAAGCCCAGGCGTTCTAGTTCTGCCGCAGTCAGTCTTGGACTTCTTTTTACCTTTGCCAAAAGAATTCCCTTGACTTCTGCTCTGATTTGGATTCTGTTCCCTTGGTCCTGTGACTTTCTCTCTCTAGGATTACTTTTCAGTCTAGGGGAAGACATTTTCCAGAGTTCCCTGAGAAATGGTACTTGGCAGGTCATTCTTTCGAGAACTTGCATGTCTGAAAATGTCTTTATTATACTCATTCTTGATTGATAGTTGGCTAGGTATGAAATTCTAAATTCCCTCAGCATTTTAAGGTTTTGTTCCATTGTCTTCTAGCTTGCGGCGCTGCTGTTTGAGAAATCCAAGGCCAATCTGGTAGTTCATTCTTTTTACGTGATCTGTTTTTCACCCTTGGAAACTCTTAGACATTTTAGACCGTCTAACTCTGAGCTCATTCCTGAGGGTGCCTCCACCTTTTCACTAATCATGTGTCATATGCAAACAAAGAACTTCTGATTCCCATTTGTAAAATGTGTAATACAATATAATGAAAATTGCATGTAAATAGTACCTCGTGAAATTTTGCTCCATGATGAGATTATCATTTTTTTTTCGGTTGAGGAAAAGTGTTACCAGAATTTGTGACCTTCTCTCTGTCAGCTAAGGGAACTTCTAGGGAGCTTCAAATCCCAAATCCAAGTCTTCTCTTAGGGCTCGCCCCTTGGGCTTTCTCCAGCTGGGATTCATCACTCTGGCCTCTGAATTCTCTCCGTTGCATTTCCTGTGGTTTCTGACTTCTCCTCTCCTCCTGCCAGTTTTGCTGGACCTTCTCTCCTTGATCCTGGTTCCTAAATATGGATATGCCTTTGGATTTTTTGCTGATGCTCTCCTACATTGTGTGATATTTGAATTTTAAGAGGCCTCATTTAATTTTAGGATATTAAATGTCACCATTATGATTGTCACTTTCAAAATATATATCTGATCATAACCTATTTTACATGTCGCCCTGCATTTCCACCAATATCCTCCTCGGAGTGGTGTACTGGAGAAAAAGCTGAACTGAGGTCTTAGCGTAGGTGCTGGCAAGCTTCTTCTGTAAAGGGCCAAAGAGTAAATATTTTAGGCTTTGCTGGCTACACAGTCTCTGTTGCAAATATGCACTTCTGCTACCGCAGTGTAGACACAGCCATAGACAATACCTAACAAATGAGGGTGGAAGCATTCCAGTCAAACTTTATTTATGAAACAGGCAGAAAGTCTTATTTCACCCTGGGCTGCTGTTTGCCAATGCCAGAGCTAGGTCTTGAATTTTGCACTAAGTAGTTGTTTGACCTTAAGAGAATCATTTAATGACCTCCATATCACAAAACTACTGCATTAGAAATTATTTCTTTTGACTAGAATTTTCCTCTTCTTGCCCACTACCTTATGGGCCTACTAAACTCCTATTCATTTTTGAGACCCAGCTCAAATGTCGCCTCTTGGATGAAGCCTTCCTTCACTCATGCTTACAAGATTGTGTATTAATAATCTTGGTACCGGACTTCCCTGGTGGTCCAGTGGTTAAGACTCCGCATTTCCGGGACTTCCCTGGTGGCACAGTGGTTAAGAACCGCATGCCAATGTAGGGGGACACGGGTTCGAGCCCTGGTCCAGGAAGATCCCACATGTCACGGAGCAGCTAAGCCCGTGCGCCACAACTACTGAGCCTGCGCTCTAGAGCCTGTGAGCCACAACTGCTGAGCCCATGTGCCACAACTACTGAAGCCCACGTGCCTAGAGTCCGTGCTCTGCAACAAGAGAAGCCACTGCAATGAGAAGCTTGCGTGCTGCAATGAAGAGTAGCCCCCGCTCGCCGCAACTAGAGAAAGCCCGCGCAGCAACGAAGACCCAACGCAGCCAAAAATAAAAATAAATAAATAAATTTATTAAAAAAAAAAAAAGACTCCGCACTTCCACTGCAGGGGGCACGGGTTCGATCCCCGGTCGGGGAAGTTCTGCATGCTGCGCAGTGTGGCCAAAAAAATCTTGGTACCTACACTATACTTGTACCTAGTCAGAATTAGCTACACCTCCTTTTATTCCCATATAGAATACATTTAGAGTCCATTAAAACACTCCCAGTGCCCTTTTATAGTTGTTTTACATGTCTCTCTTCACCCCTTGATTTTAAGCTTACGCTCTGAAGCTTCAATATCTACTGAAGTCCCTGCTATGTAATTTATGCTGAATCATTGCTTGTTAAACATTTGTGCATTTGTGCGATGTAATGGCCTGCATGTTCCTTACGTTGTCTTCCTGCTAAAAATATAATTATACATGTTTTGAACCAAACTCATCCTATTTCTTCCCATTTCTGTTTCTCCTCTTGTTAATGACATCCTCAGTCTCAGTTACCCAGGGCTCAAAATTAAATCTATCTGCATTGTGGTTAAGAGGATGGAATTTGTGTCAGATAGATGTGAAGCTGAAGCTCAGTTAGGATCCTGGGTACATTACGACTGTCTCGAGGCAAAGTTTCCTTATTTGTAAAAGGATTAGGTGCAGCCCAGGGTTACCGTGGGCAGTCAATAAACCTTGGGTTTTGAATGCGTAGCTGACACTCTACAAATGGTTCCTGTTATTTCTTATTGGGCTGGTTCTAACATTTCTGGTAGTATGATCTTCAACAAATTTTGGAGGAAAACTCATTTTCCCTTTAACTTTTCTTGGTTTGCGATTACACTACCTGATGCCCTTGATCCTGGAACATTTGGTGAGAGCTAATTCCTTCTGGAGACATTTAGACCCTCTGTAATACTCAAGTAATATATGTTACGTTAAATTTTGTAGCCAAGAATTAGTTTATAATTAACTGATAGTATTAATTGGAGGTGACTCTTTTTAAAAACCATGTGTTCTGTCTATAGAGGGAAAATATTTATCTTTATATTTTTAGATGTTTTGGGGAAACCCCCATATACTCAGGCCTACTGTATCGTAAATGCATCTAAACATTTTGTGTAGCCATTAGCTTTCAGTAACTCAATGAATGATATTATTCAATCAAGCGTTTTTTAAGAAGTAAGAATTTTTTTTCTTTTCATTTATAATCAGAAGTATACAGATGGCTGTTAATTTTGTGTCTGTGCCCTCTTATTCTTTCTGCACAACACAAATTCCTATTCATACTCCAAGCTGTGTTCCTAAAATGCATTTGGTTCCCAAATATCTGTTTTCCTGTGACAGGTCTTTAATTCTGTTCTGGAATAATATTTTATTTTTTTATAAACTCGTATTATTTTTAAAAATAGATTATAACTCTATGTATGAAATAAAATTATTTTATTAATGTTTATAATAAAATTATTTTATTAATGTTTATATTCTCACACAACCTGGTATAATTCTGCCTGTTACACAGGCATTTATTCTTTTCTCATCGTTGTATTAATGTAATAAAAATTATAACGAACAAAGCTGAGCAAGTCTCCACGAACTCTGTTCCACAGACTAACTGAACAAATGTTTCATGATTTCAAATTATTAACATGCTAGTTTTAGAATAATATTGATTACTTTCTTTGAGGAAAAGTCAGTGAATGAAATATACATGTAATGAATCTTCTCTGAGTATCTAAACCCTAAGTATATACATTCACTTAAAGGATGTGCTATTATGTTATGCCTTACAAAACCCCATCCTACTTTCCAAATACCTGTATAGTAATTGAGGTTGCAGGATAAACATCATGTCCCACAACTTGCCTTCTTTGGAGAGATATCATCTCTGATTGAAAAATCATTATGGCTATTATTTATTTTTGCAACTCTGCAAGAACTAAGCCACTAAGGCTATGCATAAGAATTTCGAAGAGAAATACAAAAGTAAACAGTAGGTTTCATAGGAAATTTATCAGACTTAACATGGCAATAAATGTGGTAAAAAATAAAACCTCAAACATAGCAACCAGCAAAACAATGAAAACAATGCCTTAAACTTTGTCCACCAGCTCCACCACATGGCATCATGAGAATTTACAGTTTATATTCAAGGGGAAAATAATCTTCCCAAATATTTAAAAATACCTATTCATGGTGAATTGAATGTCTCATGACCAAAAAAAAAAAGTATTGAAAGTAGTAAGAAACAACTTTTATGAACAACTAATGTACGTCCTTTTTATCTTGTTCTAAGTTTAAGAGGTTATAAGAATATAGTATTTTCACCCCTCAGGAAAACAGATGCTAAGGTAAACTAACTCTGAATTTTAAACATAAACTTTTGCAGAATGTTTTGCAATATTATTTTACAGTTTACAATGTTGGGTTGAAAGTTCATGGTTTGTTTTATTCTATCCAATATCTATTTTACACAATAGTCTTGTATCTCTTTGCAAATCACATCATATCAAAAAATATAGGAAGATATAAAACGATAAGGTCATCCCTTATAAATTTAAGAAGGCTTTCAAATTAAAGGAATTATTTCTTTGATTTAACATTCTGATCTCCTACCACGCTTTGGTCTGTATCCTTACGTTGCAGCATACAAGTATAATTAAAAAAAAAATAAATTCCACAAAACTGTTGCTGTGAGAATCCAAAGCTGACCAGCCTAAGGAAAAGAAGGACAGGATTTGGGAGGGATTTCAAGTGCCTGTCACGGGGAGAAGGAGTCGGATAACAAAGGTAGGGAGGAGAGGAGGGGTGGGCACCGCAGGGTACTCACCTCTGAGTTCTAGTGTCTTCTGGGTGTCTTAGGTCTAATCTACAAACACTGCAATTGGACTTGCCTGACTCAGGTGCCTGCCCTGAGCTAGTCAACTATCCCAGGGAAGACTCAGTCACATTTGCTCATAGTCACCGAAGAGGGCCGTTCCTGGGCAACCACCAAGTGTCGGCAACACCTGGGTGCCGTCCCTATAACCAACACCACCACCAAGATGGTTCTAAAGGCAGTGGGACTATTTAAAGGAGGAGATCGCTTCCAATTCCACTTTATCCAGATGAATTACTAAACCAGCCAAATATAAACAGTGTTACTAACTAGGTAATTAAATATTTCCAGCCCAAGAGGTTGAGGTCCAAATTATATTTATGGATTTTACACCACAAATTGTACATAATGGGAGAATTACAAACTTCTCCCGATGTGAATTTGGTCTTCTTTCTTTGGGCAGACAGTAGGAGAACCAGCTAAATGAAGCTTTTTTGACCAATAAAGCACTTGGTCCTGTCCCATTAGGTGTTAAAGGAGGTTACAGGAATTATGACAACCCTCTGGACTGAATGAATTTTCACAGCTGCACCCCTGAAAGACACTACCTGTTGCCAACAGTGAGTTGGCAGGTGATGGTGGCTCTATGACCATGACACTAAGGTCATGTCTGCAGGCAGGGACCCACCTGTTTATGCGGGATATACAGCTAATGCATTAGCACATGTGCACTTCTTAAATATCTTTTATATCCTGAGGGCAACTTTTCAATAACAAAATAATTCCTCCTGCCATTTATGAGGCACTTACTCCATTGCAGGCCCACACCTGCTTTACATGTACTAACATATTTTAGTGCATGTGCAACAACCTTGTGATGTAAGTATTATTATTATTATTATTATCAAACTTATTAAAAAGTATAGATAGTGTACAGATTCAACTGCAATATAATTCATATTGAAGGAGCAGATTCTTGCCTTGTTCTGTGTCAAACTCTGGACCTAGGAAGAATCCCAGTCTCCTAACTAGCTGATAGCAGTAGCTACAGATCTCACCCAAAGAACTACACACAAACCATTTCCAGTTATTCTTTGTACCGTTCACTTGATAGTTATAGCAATCCTACATTGAACACCTACCGTAAATCAGTTGGTTTTCCTACATTGTCTTATTTAATCTTCCCAATACTGTCAGGTCGCTATTATCATTCCCCCTTTACAGATGAAGTCAGGGGGGTCGCAAGTCCCAGGTCCTAAATTAGGTCCAGGTGAAGCTGGCTTTCACATCCATTTGGGAGGGGGAGAGCTTGTTTCATTTTGTTTCGATTTTGAGGCTTATACTTTCTCCGTTACAACACGCGACACCTCTAGAACATTCATTTACCTCCTTGTGTTTAATCTCACCTCTCCAGATATACAGTGAGCCAGAGGTCACTTCAAATTCCAACGAAATGCATTGTCTTGGGGAGGGCTGTTATCAGCGGGTATCAGGTATCATGGACACATGGCTGACCCATCTAAACTGTATTTGGTGGGCACCCTTTACATCGCTCAGCCCACAACGCAAAGATGCCACGTGCTCTGCAAAGGAGTGGCTTTCCAGCTGAAGAATTTTACAAGCAATCAACAGTCTCTGCAGAATCACATAACAATCTCCTCTGACTCTTCCATCAGAGATGTCCCTCCATCAACATTCTGTGCTACCAATCCACGAACAGAGATAATATCCCCAGAATTCATTTCAAGTATGAACAGCATAATCAGGGGGTTGGTTGAGAACTCTTGAGTGTGTGTGTGTGTGTGTGTGTGTGCGGACACAGGCATGTTATAGGTTTACAAGCTTTCCAGTAGTTTGTTTTCTAGAAATCTTTGAGTATGCTTCTTTGAAAAGACTTCTGGATCCTCCGCGCCAAGGCACTGGTATTTCTAGCTAGAACCAAAGTTAACTATTGCCCCGCACACTGTCTTGCGGGAGATCCAGGCACTTAATTACCACCCTGTTATCTGCTTTCGGTATCTTTCCTCCTGCCCGAATCAGCTCAACAATTTCCAGACATTACTACATTCATACGATTTTTCATCTTCTCTGATATCATCATTTGATCACCCACTTTTTGATCTTTACAGTTCATCTAAGTTTTCTACTTTTGGAGAAGCACTACATTGTAGAAGGACTTTAATTTTTACCAGCCTAAAATTTAACTCTTGCTTTACCTTACATTTTCATTTAAGAAGCTACTTGATTTCTTTTTAAAACATATTAAGACATCAGTCTTTGAAATGACTTTGAAAGTGTCTGCTCTCTCCAACCCTAGTTTGTGTATTCCAGAAACGGGAACTCTGTGCTAGTTTTTATTCCTCTTTTTGGACAATAATAACTATCCCACAGCAGCAGGGGCTGTATAGACACAGCGTACTGTGGAGTAGGCAGCGTACTCCTTTCAGACATTAGCACTTCCCTTGCCTGGAAAGATTCATTTGACACTAGTTTTGAAGTCCTCCAGTGACATAAATGTGCATTCCTTTCAAGGTCCCCAACCTGTTACAAGAATGTTCGACTCAATGATCCTCTAGACAGGTCCTCAACGCTCCACAGCCTTCATTCTACGAGGGATGTTATCTTATCTTAGAATTACACTTAAATTAGGCTGAGATGATCTTTCTTAAACAAACTTTGTTAGCTAATACTTAATACATTACGGCATTCAGGCACTAACTCACCATTTCCCTAGGAGGTGTTCTGAAGTATTTTCTCGTGAGTTTTTTTTCTGTTTAAGGAGGATTAGAACATCTTTTCCTTATGAATCCTACAGATAATTATATTATCTATAGGATTTTGAGACAATGTGTTCCAATAAAGGGACATAAAAATGTTAAGAACAGAAAACAATGAAGGATACGTATGTGTACACACACACACACACACACACACACACACACACACACACACACATACACACGGGGAATAGGGAAAGAAGAACAGAGGAGAATAAAATTCATTAAAAGCTATAGATTTCAAGTAGGAGACTACAATAATATACTAAAAATTGTAGATACCATAAAAAGTAAGGTTTGTTGGAAATTTTCTCCCTATGTTTGTAAATAATTACTATAATGTTACTTAAGGAAAACTTTTGTTGCGTTGCAGAAAGCAAGTTACACTGTATTTCAAATTTTAATATTTAGTTGCTAAAATATTAGCACCTTAGAGATAACAGACAGCAGGGGGAATTGGTGCCATTTTCATGACAATAATGCAATTTTTAGTGGAATTCACCTAAGCCTGTGGAGATGCAAAGGGAGACCTCCAGTCTAATGCTCTTTTTTTAATCACCCCCATGCCGTCCCCTCCCCAGGCTCCAGGCCATAGATGCTCTCAGGACAGCAAGGCAGAGCCTCAGAAAGCTGTTTTCCAAGAACTGACTTAGGCACAAAATTCCGGGAACAAATCACCCACCAGCATTATTTTATTGTTCTACTTTCAAGAAACGCAGATCTTTCTTACAACTTCAGCGCATGGCCTACATCACAATTCACAGGCGTTCAGGCAAAATTCGCAAAATGTTTGTTAGTCTGCAGTGAAAGTTTCTGTTCAGACTCTTCTGGGTGCTCCTAATTGGCCTCGTCAAAGCCAGGCTGGGACATTCTCATCCTGCAAAGCAGCTGAATCTGCAGCATCTCTTTATCTGCCTCTCCCTGCCCCCTATTAAAAATCAAACTTATCCTTTCACCCAGTTTTATTTTCCTTACCAGGCACATCGATACACACTCCGGACCCATAATAACCCATTCAACACACCTACAAACTCTGTTTAATCCACTAAGGCCTTATGAAGTGATTCAGAAAAATCACATAAACAGTGTCACAACCAGAAATGAAGAGTTGGTATTACCTGGACATATTACCTTTCTGAGAGCACACAGATTTATTTTCCTCTCCACTTTATTTCTTTGTTCTGTATGTAATGTTACAGTGAAACCAAATCTACACTCTAGATGAAGTCTGATTTTCACATCTTATGAATTTCATCAACGCTAAGTACGTCTAATACGCTCCCTTAATTTTTGTAAATTTGAATTAATTTGGAAAAAAATGGAAATGAATAAAACGATTAAAGAGTTAAATAAAATCAATACATTACTATCCAGAGACAACAAAGATTAAATTTTGGAATAATACTTTCATGATTTTTCTCTCTATATTTATTTATACCCAAGTAAAGCATACGGGTACTTGATGTTGTATTTGTTAATTAATAAGTTAATAATTTTTACAACTAATGAAATGCATAATTGTGCATGATAAAAAAATTAAAAACAAAATGACAGAAAACACTATTCTTTTTTATATATATATTTTTTAATTAATTAATTTATTTATTTTTGGCCGTGTTCGGTCTTTGTTGCTGTGCGCAGGCTTTCTCTAGTTGCGGCGAGCGGGGGCTGCTCTTCGTTGAGATGCGCGGGCTTCCCATTGCAGTGGCTTCTCTTGTTGTGGAGCACAGGCTCTAGGCGCACGGGCTTCAGTAGTTGTGGCACACAGGCTCAGTAGTTGTGGCACACAGGCTCAGTAGTTGTGGCACGTGGGCTCAGTAGTTGTGGCTCGCGGGCTCTAGAGTGCAGGCTCAGTAGTTGTGGCCCACGGGCTTAGTTGTTCCACGGCACATGGGATCTTCCCGGACCAGGGCTCGAACCCATGTCCCTTGCACTGGCAGGCGGATTCTTAACAACTGTGCCACTGGTGAAGTCCCGAAAACGCTATTCTTAACAGTTGCATAATATCTTTTGGATGTGCTATGAATTCTTGTCCATCCTTTTGAAAACACTTCTATGATTCCAAACTGTAGTACTATTGTATTTCCATTTTTGTACTTGGATCCAGACCAGATCTCTGATCATGACCTTGGATTCTGAGATATGAAATTGTGGGCTCAAAATTTAAAACATTTAAAAGCTTTTGGAACACAAAAGCCAATGTGTTTCTAGTAAGGTTCAATCAAATTTATCAATCACTGTAACTCCATACTGCCTGACCATAAATTAGTCATATTTTAATTGTTTCCTATTTTATAGTTAATAGTTAATGAATGTAACTTGTGTTCCATTTATTACAAATCTATTGCACATTGTCTTTGACTTTATATTGATTTGCCATTTGTATGAAATTTGTTAATTGACCTTAGTTGATTTTTATTAGTGCTTTAATTTTAGGTGTTTTTTGTTTGTTTGTTTACAAAAGCTTATTATATATTATAGTAATTAATACTTTATCCGGCATTTATATAGCATATTGTTTTCTTAGCTCTAATAATTTTAATCTTTTGACTTCAGTGTGTTAAATGTAATTAATTGATGTTTTCCTATGTGACTTCAATTCTTTTCAATATATTGATAATTTAGTGTTTAATTTATGTTTTGGTATATGATATGAGATGAGAACAAAAATTGAGGTTTTCCAAGTAATTAGATGTTCTTCCCGGTACCACTAATCAAACTATCCATTCTTCTTTAGTGTGGTGTGTTTTCTTGATCACACACATGCACACACCACACACACACACACACACACACACACAGAAAGGGAGAGAGGGGCTTTCCTTCCACCCGCTGAAGCTAGCAACAGAACCAGGATGCTTAAATATAAGTAAGTATCATTTTACATCCGATAGGGCTTAATTTCCCACATTCTTATTCTTTTTTATTCTCCCCATTCTAAATTTTTCTAACTTTTATTAAGCCCTCCCCGTCAGCATCCTCACGAAACTTATTTCCTTTATCCTATGGCTAATAATTGTACTAACACTTTAAGAATTTAAGTTAATTTGGGAAAAGTTAATATCTTTAACATAGTTCATTTACTTATTCAAGATCATGGCACATTTCTCTATTCCTTAAAATTCACTTTTAAGTTTCTTAGTAAGTTTTCTGGGTTTCTTTCCTGTATGTTTAACATCATTCTCTATAGGGAGATTCTTAGTAGAATTTTTGGATTTTATTTTTCTGATTGTTCTAGTTTTTATTTGCTATCATAATCCTCTCCCATCTCTATACCATCAAACTTGTAGAAGCTATACAAGAGCACTTTTAGTTGTATGCTAGCATTCACTCGCTTTACTGAATACTCATGTTTAATTTTAGGTTTTTATCCAATTGATTCTTTTGCATTCATTAAGCAAGGAATTATGTGATTTCAAGTAGTGGTGAAGTTGTCAACTTTGCAATAGTTATATCTTCTTTCATGCATTTTTGTTGCATTGACCAAAATGTCCAGAACAATCTTGATTAGTTGTGATATGTTTATAAATATATACGTCAGTAGAAATTCTGACTATATCTCTTTGTTATGTTTGTTTTGCTGTTTTATACCACAGGAATACAGAGGATCATGAGAGACTACTATGAACGATAAAACCAAAAAACTGGATAACCTAGAAGAAATTGTTAAATTCCTAGAAACCTACAACCTACCAAGAATGAATCATGAAGAAATAGAAAGTCTGAATAGACCAATAATGAGTAAGAAGACTGAAGCAGTAATCAAAAACCTCCCAACAAAGAAAAGCCCAGGACCAGATGGTTTCACTGGGAAGTTCTACTGAACATTAAAGACGAATTAATGTAAACCCTTCTCAAACTCTTCCAAAAAATTGAAGAGGCAGAAACTCATTTTATGAGGACGGTATTACCCTGACACCAAAGCCATATAAGGACACCATAAGAAAAGAAAATCATAAATCTATACCCCTGATGAATGCAGATGCAGAAATATTCAAAAAAATATTAGGAAACTGAATTCAATAGCACATTAAAAGGCTCATACACCAAGATCAAGTGGGGTTTATCTCTGGAATGCAAAGATGATCCACATATACAAATCAATCAGTGTGATACACTATGTGAATTAAATAAGATAAAAATCATAAGGTTATCTCAATAGGTGGCACAAAGAAACATCCTCTCATGAAAAAAAAAAACAAAAACACTCAACCAATCTGGTATAGGAAAAACATACCTCAACACAATAAAGGTCATACCTGACAAACCCACAGCCAGCATCATACTCAATGATATGATAGTCATACCCAATCTTTTCTTCTAAGATCAGGAACAAGACAAGTGGCCCACTGTCACCACTTCTATTCAACATAGTCCTGGAAGTCCTAGCCAGGGCAATCAGGCAAGAAAAAGAAATAAAAGGCACCCAGACTGGTAAGGAAGAAGTAAAATTGTCTTTGTTTGCAAATGATATGATCTTATATATAGAAAATCCTAAAGACTCCACCAAAAAACAAAAAAAAACTCATAAATAATAAATGAATTTAGTGAAATAACAGAATATACAATCCACATACAGAAATTAGTTACATTTCTATACATTAACAGCCAATTATCTGAAAAAGAAACAAAGAATACAATCCCATTTACAATAGTATCAGAACAATAAAATACTTTGGAATAAATTTAAGGAGGTAAACACTTTTACACTGAAAATTAAGACTTTGGTGAAAGAAATTAAAGAAGATATAAACAAATGGAAAGATATCTCATGTTCATGGATTAGATGAATTAACATTGTTAAAATGTCCATACTACCCAATGTCATAGACAGATGAATCTATAGATTCTATAGAATCTATAGAATCTATAGATTCAATGCAATCCCTATCAAAATTCCAAGGGTGTTTTTAACAAAAATAGGAAAACCAATCCTAAAATTTATATGGAGGAATGAAGACCCTGAATAGCCAAAGCAATCCTGAGAAAGAAGAACATAGCTGTTGGCATCACACTTCCTGATTTCAAACTATACTACAAAGCTGTAGTAATCAAAACAGTATTTTATTGATTTTAATCATTTATTTATCATTTATTGATTGAGTTTATATTTTGCTATGAAGCTTCATGCACATTTTAATTTGACTTATGCTTTTAATCAGCATAAAAGGATTCTCATTTTGCCACTCCGACCTGTTTGAATTATTAAATTTATTTTTTTAATATCCATTTTATTTGTTCTTATTTTATACTATAAGAAATACCATATGAAATATCTTCTTGACTTTCATTTTACCACGGACTTTGATGGTTTTCATCTTCTTTTTACTTTTATTTTTTAAAATGTATTTGAGGGGACTTCCCTGGTGGTCCAGTGGCTAAGACTCCACACTCCCAATGCAGGGGGCACTGGTTCAATCCCTGGTCAGGGAACTATATCCCACATGCCACAACTAAGAGTTCGCATGCCGCAACTAAAGATCCTGCGTGCCGCAACTAAAAGATCCCCATGCTGCAATTTAAAAAAAAAAAGATCCTGCATGCTGCAACGAGGATCCGTGTGCCACAACTAAGATCCAGCGCAGCCAAATAAATAAATAAATAAATATTCCAAAAAAACAATTAAAAAATAAAATGTATTTGAAATAAATTTTCTTTGTTGATTAAATTCAAAATTAAAATCTGCTTTAATCTCCCCATGCAAGCCAAAAATTATGTGACACGTTTAAATTTTTTATCTTCTTTTTTAAATTCATAACCTTAATACATAAAAACTGTTATTTTTATATTCAGGTTATCTTTCCTGAATTACCCCTTTTCTATATATGTATATCACCTTTATTAAGACTGGTTAATAAATGTGTATTCTATTTTTTCCGTATTCATTTTTTTAATCTTTTTTCATCCATAGATATCTCACTATGTAACTTTAGAAGATAAAGTTCTTAATCATAAATATGTAAGGACATGCAAATGCAAAACAAAACAAACAAAAAAAAACCACTTTTGGGGCTCCCCTGGTGGCGCAGTGGTTGAGAATCTGCCTACCAATGCAGGGGACACGGGTTCGAGCCCTGGTCTGGGAGGATCCCACGTGCTGCGGAGCAACTAGGCCCGTGAGCCACAACTACTGAGCCTGCAGTCTAGAGCCCGTGAGCCGCAACTACTGTGCCCACGTGCCACAACTACTGAAGCCTGCGTGTCTGGAGCCAGTGCTCTGCAACAAGAGAGGCCGCGACAGTGAGAGACCCGTGCACTGCGATGAAGAGTGGCCCCCACTTGCCACAACTAGAGAAAGCCCTCGCACAGAAACGAAGACCCAACACAGCCATAAATAAATAAATAAATAAATAAATAAATAAATAAATAAATAAAATTTTAAAAAAACAAACCACTTTAATATTATGTAATAAAAATATCCAGAGTTCAGATTTCAAATTATCTCATAAATCTCATGGTTAGTATGAAATTTATTAGAGTTTTTTGGTTGGAATACAGTTGAATAGGAAACAAATAAGACTCATTGTGTATTTTTTTTGGTATTGAAATACTGAAAGATCTCTTTCAATTTAAACTCTAACATAGCTAAATAAAGTGTGAATTTAAAGAAGGTACAAAAATGACAAATAATTCATTTTAAAGTTACACCTAGTTTTTGATGTTTTGCGATATTTAAAGAGAAATAAAGAAAAGAAAACATCATTCCAGCAGCCTAGGTCAAAACCAAAGTTCAGGTTTGATTTGTTTAGTTGAATTCTATTTTTTTCCTCACACTCCAGTGGCCTAGTGTTCTAGTCTAGGGGTCCTTTCCTTTCCTTTTCTTTTTTTGTTTTAACTGTTTGACTCCCTTCACCCACTTCTCCCACCCCACTTCTGGCAGCCACCAATCTATTCTTTGTATCTATGAGGTCGATTTTGGGTTGTGGTTTTTTTTTTATTTTTTAGATTCCACATATAAGAGAGATTATAAGGTATTTGTCTTTCTCTGTCTGACTTATTTCACTTAACATAATGCCTCCATGTTGTCAAAAATGGCAAGATTTCCTTCTTTTTATGGCTGAGTAATATTCGTGTGTGTGTGTGTGTGTGTGTGTGTGTGTGAGAGAGAGAGAGAGAGAGAGCGAGAGAGAGAGAGACATGGTCTTGGGATCACCAGATGAGCTATCAGCAAAGCCATGGAGCATTGAAAGCTAATGGACAGGGCACAATGACCTTGACATGGTGGAGAAAATTTAACCCTAACTGCCTACAAAGGAGAAGGAAACAGCAGGGACGAAGCAACAACACACACAGGACTTTTAGGGCAGTGAAAGTATTCTGTGTGATGCTATAATGGTGGGTACATGTCATTGAACATTGGTCCCAACCCATAGAATGTACAATACCAGGAGTGACCCTAACGTTACGTATGGACTCTGGGTGATAATGACGTGTCCATGTAGGGTCATAGGTCATCACCAGTGTACCACCTGGAGGGGGGTGTTGATAATGGGGGAGATCATGCATGTGTGCGGCCCGGAGTCATATGGGAAACCTCTGTACCTTCCATTCAACTTTCCTGTGAACCTAAAATTCCTCTAAAAATACAGCTAATTTGAAAACAAAATGAAACAAACCTATGAAGCAAACTGGTTTGTACAGAGACGAGCAGCAGAAAGGCCTAGGAATAGAGGTATCGGGCACCCCTCAAGGTGGAGGGCAAGGTGGGCTTGAAGGTGGGAGAACAGGTGCCCTCAGTGGGGGCAGCAGCCCTCCCACATGTCCCCACCAGTGGCAGCAGGACCCGGGTCTCCTCTCTGTGGAAGCTGAGCCAGGACCTGCAGAAGGAACTACCAGGCACAGTGGAAGGGACGTGCCAGGCAAGGGTGGGGACAGTGGGCAAAGGGGCGGCCTTGGCACTGAATGGTCCCACTCACTTCCCTTCAGCCCTTTCCCTGGGTGGTTCTCACACCATGGTGACAGTGCTTACAGGATCTGTATGGGAGATGGAAGGGGTCCAGATTAAAGACAGAGGAGGGAAGGGGAACCAGGATGACGATGAGGGAGGGTGTAGGACGCACGCTTTGCTGAGAGCTTGCAGCGAGACCAGGACCGGTCCAGCAGGAGGACACGGGCTCCAGGAGGGACATCGGTCATGGACCAGTAGGTCACCTGAGGTCCACACTAAATTGACAGCAATACCACAGTCCTCTCAAAGGGGAAAACTAATTTATAGGGACTTAGAAAGGCAATCAAATTTTTTTAAGCATTAATCATTCTAAGAAAATAAAAAACAAACCAAGGTGACATATATTCAAAATATACTATGTGTCATCTATGAACAAAAGAAAACTTACCTAATCATACATTATAACCACTAATTTAGCCAAAATCATCATGAATTAAGTAGGGAGATTGGAGCTGGAGCGTGTATGAGTGTTTGTACGTGAATGTGTATGTGAATTACATGCGTGTTTTGGGGGGGGTAGCTGAGAGGGTGTCGAGTATAGAGGAACTTAAAAACCATAAATGAGTAATTCAGAAGTATTCATTTAAGTCTATTATTTCAAACATGAAAATAAAGCAGCTAAAAATCGGAAGCTGATTGCACCCAAAGTGTGAGGCTTGGGCACAAGGGTGGGTGGATCCTGTGCTACTCTTTTAAGTTTAATTTTCATACATACAGGTATTACTTTGATTAAAAAAAAACTTTTTTTTTTAAATTTTATTTATTTATTTATTTATTTATTTATTTATTTATTTATTTATTTATTTATTTATTTATGGCTGTGTTGGGTCTTCATTTCTGTGCGAGGGCTTTCTCTAGTTGCGGCAAGCGGGGGCCACTCTTCATCGCGGTGCGCGGGCCTCTCACTGTCGCGGCCTCTCTTGTTGCAGAGCACAGGCTCCAGACGCGCAGGCTCAGCAGTTGTGGCTCACGGGCCTAGTTGCTCCGCGGCATGTGGGATCTTCCCAGACCAGGGCTCGAACCCGTGTCCCCTGCATTAGCAGGCAGATTCTCAACCACTGCGCCACCAGGGAAACCCCCCCAAAAAAACTTTTAAAACAATTAAATTAAACAGGAAAAATGCATCAACAAGGCATCGTAATGAGACTTTGCCACCTGCGTTTGACTTCACCTACGTCGCCTTCCGGTGTCTTCCCAAAGGACCAGAATGGTGCTGCCCTCAGGTCCGTATCTGTGGGGTATCACTGCTGCCTAGCATCTCAAAGGCGTTCAGTAAATGCTCTGAATTAAATATGTAAATCCGATCAATATAAAATGAGCCTTCTTTTTAAAAAGAGTGAAAGGGTGTGACTCAAAGAACACTACAGCAATATTAAAAAGACAGTGAATGGGTGTCCAGGCAAGAAAGTTCACTCTGAAGCCAGATCTTGTTTAAAATCCATCCTACTCCTTTTTGGAAGATTCCTAAACTTCTAACATTTGAATTTTCTCATGCTTAAATGGCGATTATAACAGTTCACTCACAGGGTTGCTATGAAGGTGAATAGAAGTTACATGGTTTGTGGTTCCTCTTAGTACGCATTTAGTAAATGTCAGTTTCCCTTTTCAGACCAGTTATAAATGGTATAGTGGCTTCAGTGAAAAATGTGCATGGGTTTATATATCTTGATGAATTAATTTATGGAAAGGAACTAGAGGACAAACCAAGTGATGTAACACAGTAGATACACTGCAAAATCCATGCTAAAACTTTAAAGGGAATCTGTGCCCATACACAGAAACAGACACATGAATACTTCCCCTAATTCTGCAAAAACTCTGGTTCTAGATGCACAAAATCTCAGACTTTAACTGGAGAGTTTAATACCTAGAAATCTCTCTCTATGCTTGTAGCAAAGCCAGGGCTTCCCTCGGATGCCCTTGGACTGTCAGAATCAGCCCTAATCAAAGACAGAATAAAAGAAGAAATAAAAGAACCAGAATTGGAACTCAGATTTTTTTTTTAAAACCGAGACTTGTTCTTAACAATTTGAGTTTTCCTGCTTCACAGGTCTGACTCTGTGCATTGCACCTCCAAGTTAGCTTCTCCAGTGCCAGAGCTGTTTCGGATTCAAAGAGAGTCCTATGCATGAAGGAAACACATACTTCAGTGGGAATAAAAAAAAGTTAACATTCCTTAAAGATGTCTCTTATCAATTACAACTCAAGTGTTGATTACAAAGGGAAACAATTTCCCATTCAAGACTGCCTAACTCGGGTCTAGTTTAACGTATTCATCTAAGCTAAGTTAACTTTCCAAAGGTCTTTAGCACAGCGAGCCGGCATCCCCTCCTCCAAACCCCACCCGCAAACTCTGAAAGGAACGTATATGATCTGGACAATACACAAAGGAACAAGTGGGGATACAGAAACAAATGGCTATTGTGATGGGAGCTTGGAGGTTCCTGATCCCGGCTGAGGGGCTAGAAAGAAGGCAGCCAACAGTGGACACCAACAAGAGAGCATTGTGCCCGCAGAAGACTGTACTTTGTGTACGAGGGGAAAATCAAAAGCATTGTAGACATTGCTCTGATTTCCCATAACACAAATGTTATAAGACCAAGAACAGCTGAAGGAAATGGCAGTTGATACAGGAGACAAGTCCAAATGATGAAGTCTAGTCACGGTCAACAGTTAATTAAATTCAACACACTGTTTTTATCATCCTTGGGCTTTGACTCTCTGACACTGACATTCCCCACACTCTTTTTAGGGAGTTTGGACTTGGCTGGAATCTCTGGATAATAATCATCTTCCCTTTAGCTGAAAGCAGCCGGGAGTGGGGCCGTTTGATCATTTTTAGTGAAGACGGTGAAGGAAAGCATCAGAAAAACCTCTCGTTTTGCCAGTGTGGTTGTAATTAGCGTCCCTCTTAAGTCAGTTCTTAGCTGTGACAAAGACCTGTGCTTGGTGGCTGGAAGAAGGGGTGTCTTCACAGGTGTGTGGGTGAGGAAGGGGCTAGAGGAGGGGTGGGGTGGGTGAGGGTACAGAAAAGGGGGCGTGGGAAGAGGCCGCGTTTTCCTATTGCTTTCTTGACCTACATAGATTTCCCTTTTGGGACTGAATGAGGACACATAACTACCTGCTCTGAAAGTTGCACAAAAGAGCATCTGTTCTATTCTAAAGGTGAGAAAAATCTTTGTACAGGGATAAATATAGAAGCACACACACAGCAGTATGAGTGTCTATATTTATTCACATCCAAGTTAAAAGAAAAGGACCTTTTTAAAGCCAACGAGAATATTTTCTATGTATGACCTTCATGTGCCTAAAAATAATTTCACTATCATACACACAATTCATTTCTTCTTTGAAGCAGAGAGGAGAATAATTAGTTTTTCCAAACTCTATATCATGACTAATTTGGATATCATATGAGCCCCAAAAAATCTCCAAAAGAAAAGCAAATCTCCTGGAAATACAAAGGAAATACTTTCCACTAGCTCTGTAATTGTTTACATTATATCCCAAAGATGTTATGACTTGGTTTAAGAATTTAATGATATGGCAGTAGCTTTGTCCATGGTTGGCCAAAAATAAATTTTTAAACAGGTTCAGGCCGGTCACCTGGACATGGAAATTGCACTCCCCACCCTGGACGGCTGCAGGAGACCTTGTCAGCATCTCCATTAGGGTTGGTAGGGGATTCGAGTCTTCCAGCAGCCCCCCACCCCTGCTCCCACTTCCCTGAGTGCATGCCCACCCAGCCATGTCAGAACTGCAGGGACCCCAAAGCCCTCTCCCCTCCCCACAAATAAAAACCAAACAAAGCAAACCAACAGAGTCGAGCACCTTGAAGCTCTGCAGATCATTTCATGTGTGAGTGTGCATGTTTTCAAAGTCGTATAATTTCCTATCACGTCCCCAGAGCTGGTACTTCTGATTCATTCAACAAGCATTGATTGAGCACGGGGGGAGCACGGTGTCCTTCTAGGTGCCTGGGAGACTGCGCGTGGGAACTGCACATGGAAAGATCCCTGCCCATGAGCTTCTAGTGGAGGGAGAGGCGGTCGATGCTGAGTCAACACATACCTAGAAGGATGACAGGCGGATGCAAGGGACAATGATTCAGAGTAGGGGCGGGCGTGTGGGGTGGGAGAGTTGACGCTCTGTGTAGGAAGGTCAAAGAGGCCTCTCGGAAAAGAGGGCGTGGAGTGAGGGTCTGAAGGAAGTGAGGGTGGGGTCGCGTGATACCTGGAGCCTCCTCCCACTTGCTGTGGCCTGGCCAAGCCTGCGGTGGGGCGGGTGAGCAGGAGGGTAGACGTGGTGACTCCGGGCGGCGGTGAGGGGAGCCAGCCCCAGGCCACAAAGGCCTGGGCCCCTTCCCTGAGGGACACGCAGAGCCGTGGGAGGGTGTTTAGCAGAGCGGTGGCATAATGGTCTCCATCTCAATAGGACCGTTCTGGCCGTCGGAAGGTCCTGGCGTGCACCCAGGTAAGAGCTGGGGACCCATGTGGAAGCCGCAGAGGTGATGAGACGTGGTCAGGGTTTTGGGGGGTTTGGTATATTTTGAAACAAGAGCCCGAGGGATTTGCTGGAGGGTTGGAGTGGGCGTGAGAGGAAAAGAGGCATCTAGAGGTCACAGTTACCACTTCGAAGTAAGAGGAGAGACCGTGCGAGGGACAGACACGCAGAAGAGATGCTGAGAAGGCATCAGACACAAGATGGGTTCAAGGGAGGACTCTGAACCGAAGACACACGCTCAGGAATCACTGGCTTCTAGGAAAGAGTGCCGGCCTCACAATGAAACGCAGTAACCCAGGGAACGAGTGTAGACCAAGTGGAGGAGAGAGAGGCTTGGGTCCAGGACGCGCTGCAGCGCTGGGGCCTGCAAAGAGCCCCCAGCGAGGAAGACGAGACAGGAGAGGGGTCCCAGAGGACAGCTGGGCGAAGCACCAAAGGGACAGCAAGGAATTCTCTACCAGAAGCTGCTGATGGAGTGAAACGTGTGAAATAAAGACAGAAGGGGCCACTGGATTGGGTAACATAAACCATTACATTAAAGTAAAAGTCTATTGGGCTTCCCTGGTGGCGCAGTGGTTGAGAATCCGCCTGCCAATGCAGGGGACACGGGTTCGAGCCCTGGTCTGGGAAGATCCCACATGCCGCTGAGCAACTGGGCCCGTGAGCCACAATTACTGAGCCTGCGCGTCTGGAGCCTGTGCTCCGCAACAAGAGAGGCCGCGATAGTGAGAGGCACGCGCACCGCGATGAAGAGTGGCCCTCGCTCGCCGCAACTAGAGAAAGCCCTCGCACAGAAACGAAGACCCAACACAGCCAAAAATAAATAAATAAATAAATAAAATTAAAAAAAAATAGTGTTATTTAAAAAAAAAAAAAAGTCTATGAATATTTCTAGTCCCTGTATATGTGAAAAAGGACACATGCCAATGGATCATGAGAAGAAGCAAGTAGACAGAACGTAGTTTGGCTGACTCAGTGCCAGGACGCCGTCTCCCGCGGGGCTCCAAGGTGCCGGCGGCAATGAAACCCCATGGCTGCGGGCCACTCTCAGGTGTCAGGAGTGACCCTGGAAACTGTGAAGTGACAATGTTCTTTGCTGTTAAGATACAGTCTGGGGGCACTTCACCAAGGCCATTCGCTTTTCTCCAGGAGCCTCTCAGCATCCTTCAAGCAGGAAAGGCTTCCAGAGAACAAGGCTGTGTTACCCACACCCGCTCCCATCCTCATCACAGACTCTGAGTGAGACGCTGGGTCCTGGAAAAACAGCGTCCGTGTGACGTCCCCCCAGGAAAGGAAGCGATGGCGGGCCCCCATCCGTGTGAAGCACGCCAGGAGGGCCAAATACACAAACAGAGCAAAGACACACGGCTTAGCTGTGCATATCAAATTATTGAGAATCCCGTCGTTAGCTTTCCTCGTTTTGACTACATTCACCGTGTGCGTTCAGATCTGCAACATAAAACAGAGGACAGAAGGACCGCAAAGCAAGCCCCGGCAAAGCTGCTGCACGAGTCCTGGCGCGTGGAGGTGCTTTCTGCTTGCCCCGCTCCGGGTCACAAGCCCTAACAGGGGCCCACTGGGGGCTGCTGCACCACCCCAGAGGAAAACTGAAGAAGGGCTTTAAAATACATACAAACTCACAGGCATTCCTTTAAATGTACGGAAACTACCATTACGTAGTTTCATTTTAATCCAAAAGAAGCTCTGGCAGGGTTTTCTGTTGACTCTGCTGAATTGAACGCCCCACCATCTTCTGCACAACCTCACTTTCTATCCCACCCAGGAACAGAACCAATAAAACGCGCACAGCGGGGCAGACAGAAACCCACGCCTCCCTCATGCACGGAATCGAGATCAACGGTCACGGGAGCTCAGATGTGACAGAAACCAATACAGGTGCCGATGCTGTCCTTGTGCCTGAAGAATCTGGTTCTCCAACGTTTTCCTAAAGGAGCCCAGGCCGGTTACCTGACCACAGGTTTTCCCGTTCCCGTCAGTGTTAGACAAACAACAGACGGGTGGAAACAGAAGGACCACAGCTAATTTAATGCTCTTTTAATGTCAGGTATCCTTAACACAGGAACCAGCCAACATGGTAGAGGCACTTCATGTGGGAAGGAACGGCTCACGGCCTTTGTGTTCGTCTTAAAATCACCCAGTTCTCTGCCCCCCAGCTGCTTCTTTCTTGAGGTCAACCATATAAGCCACTGAGGCAAAACTAAGTCTAAGGGGCTCAGGCCCCTCCTTCAGAGGCCAGTGTGGGATGATGAGAACATACTCTGGGAGTGTGACACTGGAAGGCCAGGAAAGCTTGTGTGCATCCCTTATAGAAATCTCTCCAGATGAGCCTAGATACAGAGACCCCTGTTTAGAATCACCTGAAATTGAACCTACAATGACTGACAACCATCTAATCTGGTAATGTTTATTGCCACTTTCAGGATGACTGCTTTAAGCGAAGAAATAAGAGCTTAATTTTTACTAAATATCTCAGGATCTCTACCCTGGGTGTGTGTGTGTGTGTGTGTGTGTGTGTGTGTGTGTGTGTGTGTGTGTGTGTGTGTGTGTGTGTGTGTGTGTCAATGTGCTCAGAGTTGAATTGGAAAGAGGAGGGTTAGGGTACCTTTTATTTTACTTTAAACCAATAAAACCCTAGCTTTATATTGAGAAAAGATTCTTCACTCATCAGGGCGTAATATCAAGGAGTTTTGACAGTATGGATTCCTTTGTTGAGCAAGTCCATGCATGTAGGCTACACATATATATTAGGGTATTTGCTGCAGAGCTAAAGGTCACAATTCTTGTCCAGAAATTGCATTATGTCCATGGTGTCTCTAGACTCGTGGCCACATCCCTCCAATCGCTGCCTCCATCTACATGGCCGTCTCCCTGGGCATCTCTGCTTCTTCTTACAAGGGATCTTGCCACTGGATTGAGAGCCCACCTAAATAATCCAGGATGATCTCGTCCTGAGACCCTTAATTGCATCTGCAAAGACTCTTTTTCCAAGTAAGGTCACATTCACAGCTTCAGAGGGTTAAGATGTGGACCATTCCACCAACTGCAGGTGGATAGGCTTTTGGCAGATGGAGAGAAACAAGGACAGTTCAGCACAGCTGCAAACTGATGCACAGCGCTACTCCAACATGCAAAGAAATTCTGACTTTTCCACTTTCTGTAACTGAACATTTTAAAACATATATGTATTTTATTGGAGTAGAGTTGATTTACAATGTTGTGTTAATTACTGCTGTACGGCAAAGTGATATATACACATATACATGCTTTTTTTATATTCTTTTCCATTATGGTTAATCGTAGGATATTGAATATAGTTCTCTGTGCTACACTGTAGGACCTTGTTGTTTATCCATTCTACGTATAAAAGCGTATATCTGCTAGCCTTAAACTTAACTTTTTCATGAGTCTCTACAAGTGCCAGTGGAGATGGAAGGAGACTTCAACGTAGGAATCCAGGGAGAAGAGTCAGGGAGAAGGGAATCTTAAATCCTTGCCTTCCCTCCACCTGGCTTCTCCCCCTCACACTCAGTGACAGAGGAAGGGCTAAATCTCCCACTCCCACTTTATTCTGGAAGGAATCTTCTCTCTGTCATACCGTCCCCTTTGCCAGGTGATAACTACCTTAACCTAAGAATAAAGTACTTGGGAACACACTGAACAAAAGTGCAAAAATTGTACACCAAAAATTATAAAATATTGTTGAAAGAAAATTAAATGAGACAAATAAATGGAATATTCATAGGATATTTAATATTATGAAAATAGAGATATTGCCCCAAATTTATCTACTAATTCAACACATTTCATTTCAAAATCCCAGGTACCAAATTTTTCTAAAAATGTTGACCAGCTATTACTAAATTTCATATGGAAATGGTATAAAACCAGGATAGCCAAAACAGTCTTGAAAAAGAAGAATAAAGTTGGGGGACACACCATTCCTGGTTCCAAAACTTGTTATGAAACTATAGTATTTAAGACAGTGTGGTATTGGCATAATGACAGACAAATAGTGTGATGAATATAATTCGAAGTCCAGCAATAATCCTTTCCCCTTATGATTAATTGATTTTCAACAGGATGCCAAGACAATTAAATAGAGAAAGACTAGTCTTCCCAATAAGTGGTGCTGGGACAACTAGATCTCTACATGCAAAATAATGAAGTTAGACTTCTTCATAACGTAAACATGAATTGACTCAAAATGAATCATAGACCTAAATGAAAAAGGTCAATTATAAAACTCTTAGAAGAAAACATAAGAAGTCTTTGTGGTCTTGGATTAGGAAATGGTTTCATGGTTATAACAGCAAAGGACCATGTAACCGAAAGAAAAATAGGTAAATTACTCTTCATCAAATTAAAAATACTTTTGTGCTATAAAAACTGGGAAAACTTTGTGTGTAAAAGACGGTCCACAGAATGAGAGAAAATATCTGAAAGTTATATATCTGATAAGGGACTTGTTTCCAGAATATAGATTAAAAAAACTTTTACAACTAATTAATAAAAAGATAAATAAACCAATTCTTTAAAAACAAGCAAAGGTAGAAATAAAACTCTCTTTGTTCACAGATGACATGATTTTCTATGTCTATGTAGAAAATCTCACAGAAACAGTCCAAAAAACCTCCTGGAACTAATAAGCAATTATAGTAAAGTGGCAAGATATACAAAAGCCAATTTCTTTCATATATATCAGCAATGAACAAGTGGAATTTGAAATTAATAACCCAATACCATTTACATTAGCACCAACGCATTAAATAAGTATAAATCTCACAAAATATGTGTAAGATTAATATAAGGAGAAGTACAAAACTGATGAAAAGAATCAAAGATCTAAATAAATGGAGAGAGACTTCTTGTTCATGGATAAGAAGACTCAATATTGTCAAGATATCAGTTCTTACCAACTTGATCTATAGATTCAACACAGTGGCCATCAAAATCATAGCAAGCTATTTTGTGAATACTGACAAATGGATTAAAGTTTATATGGACAGATAAAAGACTGAAAATACCCAACACAGCAATGAAAGACTTACTTCTAGACTTATTATGAAGCCACAGTAATCAACACAGTGTAGTATTGATGAAAAAAATAGGCAAAGAGAGCCCAGAAAGAAACCCACATAAATATAATCACCTAATCTTTGTCAAAGGAGCAAAGGCAACTCAGTGGAGAAAAAAAGAATCTTTTCAACAAATGGTGCTGGAACTGGACCAAAAAATTGAATCTAGACACAAACTTTATACCTTTCACAAAAATTAACTCAAAATGGATCATAAGCCTAAATGTAAAATACAAAATTATAAAACTCCTAAATGATAACATAGGAGGAAATCTAGGTGACCTTGGTTTTGGTGATGACTTTTTAATTTTTAAAAAAAATTTTAAATTTTTTGTTTTTTAAAATATTTTAGATATTTATTTATTTATTTTTTGCCACACATTGTGGGATCTTAGTTCTCCGACCAGGGATTGAATCCAGGCCCTCAGCAGTGACAGCACAGAGTCCCGCCAGGGAATTCCCTTTTTAATATTTTTTTTTTCTGGCCTGGTGATGAATTTTTAGATACAACACCAAAAGCACAATACTTGCAGGGAAAAATAATAAATCAATGTCAGTCAAATTAAAAACTTGTTTTCTGCAAAAGACACTGTTAAGTGAATGAAAAGACAAGTAAAAAATGTTTGCAAAACATATCAGAAAAAGGACTGGTATCCAAAATATACAAAGAACTCTTAAAACTCAACAATAAGAAAATAACCTGGTTTAAAAAAATGGGCCAAAGATCTGAACATACACCTCACCAAAAAAGATACACAGATGGCAAATAAGCATATGAAAATACATTCAACACCATATGGCCTTAGGAAATTGTAAATTTAAACAACATTGATACACCCACTACTCACCTATGAGAATGGCTAAAATCCAGAACACTGACATCACCAAATGCTGGGGAGGACATGGAGCAATAGGAACTCTTATTCATTGCTAATGTAGCAAAATGCTACAGACACTTTAGAAGACAGCTTAGCAGTTTTCCACAAAAGTAAACATATTCCTACCACACAACCCAGCACTTATGCCCCTTGGTATTAACACAAATGAGCTGAAAACATATGCCCACAAGAAAACCTGCACATGAATGTTTATAGCAGCTTTATTCATAATTGCCAAAACTGGGGAGCAACCAAGGTGTACTTCAGTAGGTGAATCAATAGATAAACTGTGGTCCATCCACCTAATGAAATATTACTTAGTGTTTAAAAGAAAGGAGCTATCAAGCCATGAAAAGATATGGATGGGTTAATGGGTACAAGGATACAGAGCTTCTTTTCGAGGTGATGAAATATTCTAAACGTAGACTATGGTGATAGTTGCACCACTCTGAATATACTAAAACCCACTGAATTATAGACTAAAAAAAGAAATTCTTTGCATCCATACCATGCATTATATATTAGACTTTGAACTCTTATTTATGTTTTCCCATTTGAGCCTCCCAATAAGTTTTAGGATTAATTATCTCATTTTTTACAGACAAGGACATGTGGCTCCAATTAGTTATGCTAGTTAGTGAGGAAGCTAGACAACAGACACCACCTCCTACAAACCCTTCCTCCTACTCTGTGTTCTCACCACCCCCCTTGCTATCTCTCCCCAGAACAAGAGCCGATGGTGGCAGAGGAGGGTCTTAGACAGTCTGTCCAATTTGTCCACTTACTTTATTCACAGTTCCTTGAAAGAACCATGTGACCATTCGGTCAGGTTGAAATTCATTTTGATCCAGTATATACAACGTGGCTTACTGGATTTGGAGGGGACATGGTCATTCAACTTTTATTTGCAAGTGTTTAAGAAGCCAATCATGCAGGTCAGTGACCCCGATCCTCCAAGAAACCCTGGGGAACCTCAGAAGCACATTCCAAAATTTTGGAAAGATTGTCCTTTCCAGAAGGCATCATTTTAAATTTCATTGTAGTGTCTTGACCAAGTGTGTGGACCTGCCAGGGAGACCTTGGTTGGTGTGATAACTCATTACTCACTGGACAATCTTAGGTACGAATTAAAGTCTCTGAAGTGCAATTTTCTTTTGAGTAAAATGTGAATAATAAAGGGACTTCCTTGTTAGGTTATTGTGAACATCACATGAGCTGAAACACACAAAAGGGTATCAGAGCACCCTGCCTGCCACATAATATTTCATTAATAAAATTCAGTCCTACTATTATTACCAAAAGAAAGAAAAAGAAAACCAAGGAAGTATTTTGAAGGTCCACTGGAGGACATGATTATATTTTGGAGAGATGGACAAAGGAAGGGGAGGAGTTAGAGGTGACCCCAAGGTTTCTGCATCAGAATAAGCAAGACAGTGATGCTGCCGTTAAATTTCAACTAAGCTCAGTAAGTTTTTTCACGTTGGATTTAGTCGCATGAGAGCGGAAAACTGAAATAAACTCGGGAAGAACCTATTGTACAATCAAACGCTCTTTGCTTCAAAATAGAAATAGATTCAATGACTATTTGTTGAATGAATGAATAAATCCAGGGTTATCACTAAATACCCCTTGTTGGCTCCTTTGTAGATTTTGTCCTAATTCCCACATGCAAGCTTAGTCCAAAAGAATCTGAAGAAAGACATCTCTTAACCCAAAAGATGTAACTCCTCCAAACCTGGATGAGCAAAAAAGGCAGGCACTTTGTGCTTTCAGACGCTTTTAGAAAATTTGAATGTGGACTGGACATGAGGTAATACAAAGGTATGATTGTTCATTTTTTTAATGTAAGAAAATGCCTATAATTTTTGGTGGTGCAAACCAAAGTATTGTATTTGCTTTTTGAAATCATTCAGCAAAAGAGAAAGAAAAAGAACATATGAACAAAATTGTGTTAATGGTAGAATCTGGGTGATGAGATTATGTTGGCTCTTTCTTTACTTTTCTTTATTTTTTGTTATAAAAAGAAAAGAAGTGAGAAGTATAAAGACCAAAAATCAAGATGCTCTGAGCGATGGAACAAAACAGCTGAAAAACCTTGAGACTGCCCACTTCCAGAATACGTGCTAAATAAGTAACAAAACACTGTGGTTTGAGCCAATTAGTCCTGGTTCTTTACTGTTTTCAGCTGAACATTTTTATGCCATTGTGAACAGAATATTGATTTCATATTTACCACATTGCTATCATAAAATACTTTTTTCATAGTTTTCAGAGCTGACTATTCTATGAATGCTTAAGATTAATAGAGCACATTTCCTTCTAAAACCATAGTGTTCCTTACATGCTTAATTGATTTCTCTCTACATCTAGCTCATTCAAAAGAGTAATTAAGCATTTTACATATATACAATAATGCAAGATTTGGAAAAAGAAGCAGAGAGACAATGAAATCTGCATGGAGAAAAACGATCAGTTTAGGGAAGTAAAACAAATATATATGTGTGTAAACAGTTTATTTGGTGTGGGTTTCAGCTTAGAGACAGTCCCTCACATATGCTAAACCGTAATCTATTCTCATAGGTAGTGGGATAAACAAAACAAAAGAAACATCATCGTTAATTCAAGTAAAATCGTGTCCTGTTTCTCATTAGCTATTTACAATTTAAAGCTACATAGAAGAAAATTGCTAAATATGCTTCTTCACTAAAATTATATTCTAGCATAGCTAAGGCCACGTTTTACTTCATGTTATTTTCAAGTAAACATATATAGTGCCCGTGAATAAACTTGTTTTCCTCAATATAAATGAAAAGTGCAAGTTTGGTCATAATTTTCCACGAATAACAATCAGTAAATATGCGATTATATTTAGTGGTGAAAACCAGCCACCTATATCAGCAGGTTAAGCTTCTGTCCAAGAGATTTTATTTGAATTTTAACTTAAACATTGTACAGTGCAGTGAACGGCACGCAGCCTGTTTTTTGTTTTCCTAAACTTCATCAATTCATAAAGTTTTAGGTATCTTCACTTAGAATTCTGTCTTAGGCATTTTCACACACCAGTACTTTTTTAAGGAAGCTCTATGGGTTGCTCTGGGATTTTGTTTTTACAACGGACTACAGTAAATCAGAAAGAAATGTATTTCACTTTGAGTTTATTTTTAAATTTAAATGAATGAATCAACTCAAGGAAATTTAGATCTGATAAAATAGGACTCCAAAACAACCCGCCTCTTGGCTTTTCTGGACAAAGAATATTAAAGTAAAATGTAAACAGGAGCTGTGGTTCCAGTGAGGAGATAATCTCTGTTTGCCCCAGGTACTCTGATCTTACCATTTTGTGAGTAGAAAAATAATCTAATTAATTTGATTGCCTTGAAGTACTTGCTTTATTGCAAATCATAAAACCAGATGAGGAATAAGATGAAACAACACTGGCATGACCCTGAATACTTGAGATTTTTCAGTAAGGCGGGGAACAAAGGATTTATTTCTCTAACTAAAGGATGATGAGATTAGTTTCCCCGTTTTCCCATTAGCGGCTGTATATCTTTCTCATCCTCTCTCGGTCCTTACTCAACTATTTGAGCTCCTCTATCACTAAACTTGTAATGTATTCCCTGCCCAGCCTTCAAAGCCATATTCACATTCACAGATAAAAGGCTTGGTGCACCGTCCGGGGTAGGACGGCCACAAGCCACCCTGTGGTGATGACATGAGCACATGATAAACGTCCTGACACAAAAAAGCTATTTTTTAGAGGCGGCCACCACTCCATAAGCAGACCTTTGTTGCTCTATCTGTGAGTTAAAGGATCGGTCCTCCCACTGAAAGGCCCTGGAGTCGACAGACCGACTGCTCCAAGTTGCTGACACCACAAGACAGAACAAAGAATCTGTCCAAGTCTTGATCCCTTGGGTCGGCAGAGGCCAAGTTCAGCCAAGCCATCTATCAAGGCCCTGGAATGTGCAGCAAGAAAATACCCGCATTCTGCCAAGGAAAAGCAAAGCTGAGTCACTGACTCTTCACGGGACGAAGGAAATTCTTCCACGTCCAAAAGGCACCAGCAGCCTTCATCCAGGTCTGCACCGTATAATGGGTAGATTTTCAGCGAGTGCTCAGAAGACAAATGATGCTTTTATCTGGCTTCTCCCCCTTGCAGGAAGAGTTTACGTTAAACCCACTTAGCTGTCTGGAGTGCTGCCTGCGGATTACCTGTTTGTAAGAATCGAGTACATTACCTGGTCACGTGACTGGGGGAGATGGGGGAGGAGGAGATTTTTGTCAAATTGGTTTTGCTTTGAAGGGATCTTCAGCAATTTCTGAAGCCTCACAAAGACGACTATACATTCTGGGCCCCACTAGGAGAGAGGATTAAAAGTGAACAATATACCGAGTAGAGACGTTCGTCTTGTATTTCTAGTGATTTTATTAGTTTAGCCTCACTCAATTGCAAGCTTTAACATCAGCCACTCATTATGGCAAAAAAGTTGGGAAGTGAATAAAAAGCATATCTCTGAGAAAGTCTCCCCAAGCTTGGGAGCTAAGCGTCCAATGGAATTTTGAGATAAGGCTTCAGCAGGTAAAGTGAAACAATCCTCTTTTGAAAGAAAACTGAAAGGCCCTAAAAGTCAGGTATGAAGACAGCATTTGGAGGACAGACATCTTAAATGTTAACAAAGTTGAACTCAAATACCTAAAATGATTAATTGACCAAACTCGCGTTGAGGTTAAAGCTTTTTTGTTCCTAAAATACATTTTGATTCCAAGAAGGAATTCTTTTCGCAGCCACCCTGAGTGAAGTCTTAGTTTTAGCCTCAGAGGTTTGCTTTCTTATATTTGTAAATCTCAGTCTCAACTGAGGGCAGGTGGGGCGATAAGATGAAAATGGCAGGATATCAGAGAATTTAATTTCCAGCCTCAGTTCCAATGCCTGATACCAAATTACATACTAAGTCTTGTTGGTAAAGCTCTCTAATGTCAAAAGTTGACAGTCAATATCTTGTGGACCTACCACACACAGCTTTTTTTTTTTTTTTTTTTTTCGGGACCAAATAAGATAAATGCATGTGGAATTGGTTTGGGGAAAAAAATCTGAAATATTGTGATGAACTCATCCTTGGGTTGAATTTAGAGTGGATCTCACTGATAGGGAATGTAAATTTAATCTAAAATTTTGTTCTCCATTCCATTTCCAATTTTCATCTCTTTAACAGACAAAGAAATCACTGAACTACTGACTGCATAATAGAAAAGTGGGTTCTTCAGGACTTTCTGCCCTGCCTTCGGATCATTTGCTGTGTTAGCTCTCAACCTGAAGCAATTTCTGAGACCAAAAGCTCCTATTTGGCCAAGACAAGAGGCAATTAAATAATTTAAGTTTAAAATTCAGGCCTCAATTTCAAATTGACAAAGATTTATGGATTATTATCTATTGCAAAATAAGTGTTTTTTTTTCTAGAGCTTGATAAATACAAAAAAAATCTAATTTACAAAAACTGAATATTTCTAAACACATAGTTCTTTAAAAAGCAAATTCTTAGATATTTATTCACATTACAAAAGATTTACTAACTTTAGCACAGCTTTGATCATCCAAAGTATAGTTGTTTTCTAGCAGCTTTATTAGATGTAAATTGTACCTACCATAAAGTTCACTCATTTTACTGTACAAGTTAATGGGGTTTAGTGTACTTAAAAATCTGTGCAACCATCACCACAATCTAACCTTAAAATATTTTCATTATCTCAAAAAATAATGGTGTACCCATTAGCATTCACTCTCTGTCCTCCCTCACCCCAGCCCTAGGGGTTAACAATTAACCTACTTTCTGCCTGTTCTGGGCATTTCATGTAAATGAGTTCATATAATACGTGGCCTTTTTTGACTGGCTCCTCTCACTGAGCAGAGTATCTTTGAGTTTCATTCACGTCTCAGCCTGTGTCACCAGTTCATTCCTTTCGTTACCAAATAATATTGCTTTGTGTGGCTATACCATGTTTTGTTTATCCGTTCATCTGCTGATGGAAATGTTAGTCATTAGGGAAATTCAAATCAAAACCACAAGGAGGTAACACATCATATTCACCAGATGGCTATATTAAAAACACAGACAAGGGGCTTCCCTGGTGGCGCAGCGGTTGAGAATCTGCCTGCCAATGCAGGGGACATGGGTTCGAGCCCTGGT
Source organism: Balaenoptera borealis (assembly GCF_965194805.1). NCBI lineage: Eukaryota > Metazoa > Chordata > Mammalia > Artiodactyla > Balaenopteridae > Balaenoptera > Balaenoptera borealis. Next base: position 3,249,062 of record NC_138877.1, read on the forward strand.
CTGGGAAGATCCCACATGCCGCGGGGCAACTGGGCCCGTGAGCCACAACTACTGAGCCTGCACGTCTGGAGCCTGTGCTCCGCAACAAGAGAGGCCGCGATAGTGAGAGGCCCGCGCACCGCAATGAAGAGTGGCCCCTGCTTGCCACAACTAGAGAAAGCCCTCGCAAAGAAACGAAGACCCAACACAGCCAAAAATAAATATAAATTAATTAATTAATTAAAAAAAAAAAAAAAAAAACACAGACAATAATAGCAAGTGTTGGGAAGATACAGAAAAATTGGAAGCCTTATACTTTGCGGGTAGGAAAACAGTTCAACAGTTCCTCAGAATTTTAACTATTGAGCCATCGTATCGACCCCTAATTCCACTCCTAGGTAGATTCACAAGAGAAATGAAGACGTGTGCACGTGAATGTTTATAGCATCATTGGGCACAACAGACAGAATTCATTTTACACACTATTTTCACAAACATATTTCAAATATAAAAGTTGACATTTCTAAATTCTACATAACTTCTCTAACCTCTCATGTGAGAGAATCTGTTTAGGGGAAGCCTTGGGGGTGGGGGGGGGACACTGTGGTACCATTGGCCAGGTTAGGGTATCAGCCTCCTGAGAGCAAGTTTTTCCTCCTCTTGTTTGTTTTGTCTTGATCTTAGGTATCATCTAGGAAGCACATTAAAGTAGAATTTCTAGCAAGCTCCTGAAAGAGTCCCCATCAGCCTCAATTAAGTAGGATGACTTATTAAAGATGAACAATGTAAATGAGAAATTATCATTATTATTATATTTATTATCACTATTATTTTGCTGGTAGAGTACTTTGTCTTCGATACATTAACTAGAATCAAAATTCTCATCTTCAGAGAGTTGGCCCCCTACTCTTAGTGCCCTTGTAGGTCACCAGGTGAGCAGCCTTTAGAAGCATCTGAGTTTTCTACATGGTATTTCATCTCTTTGCCGTTTTTACCCTCAGCTGTGACTCCCCATCTTCACATGTATGTTATGTGAGCCAGGTCACACGGTTTTCAAAGACAGTCATTTTAGTGACTGTGCTTTCCTCTTTTACCTTGGGGTCAGGTGTTCCACGCTCAGAAAGACGAGGGGGGAATAACTGTGTATAGAGATAAACAGATCTGTGTTGCTGGAGAAATAAGTACAATAGGGGGTGTAGGAAAACAGTTTTATTTGTCCTTTTCACCCAGAGGCTAAGCCATTCCTATCAGATCAGCCAGTCCCACTGCTTTCAATTTTAGTGAAGCTTATTTTTTTTATAAGACTTATCTTAGGAGTTTGGGATGTAAAACGTAATAAGCATTCTCAATCGGAAAAACCACATACAACTTGAGAATGTGTCACTCACGCCTCCCTTGCATCCTATTTGTGCCTGGACCGGTGCTGGGCACACAGCAGTTTCTCAGTGAATGGTTTAAAAATTAAGGACACAAAAATGAAGAGAACAGCTGAGGCTGGAGACACGGACAGATTCTACAAGTCTTCAGACTGAAAGGAGAGTCAAGTGGTTGGATCGAGTGTCAGAAACATTTCTCTGACCTCAGGGCTGAGGACAGACTGGAGAAGGACAAGATAAAAGTAGAAGTACCAGTCTATCCACATAGAGAAAAGGAGGGCCTGGACCACACAGGGGAATTAAAACAGAGAGGTAGTATTTACAAGAGGGCAGGGAGGGTCATCTGTGAGGCTGACTGACCCCCTGGACGCGGAAGGTAAGAGGAAGGGAAACACCAAAGATGTGTCCAGGTGGCAGGATAAGGCCGTGGCCTCACGGAGGCGCCTCTCACCTGGGCAGGAAGTTGCTTGGCTGGGGTTGGAGAAGAAGTGCAGTTTGGTGCTTACGGAGGATTCCGCGCCTGGATTATCATCCAGTGATACGTGGGCAGGCAGCGGGTCACAGAGGCCTGGATTTCAGGACAGGGGTACGGCTGGGCCACGCAGACTGCGAAGTCTCCAATATAAAGGTAGCAGTTTAAGCCTTGGGAGTGGATGAGCTTTCCAGGAAGAGGGCAGAGGATGAGAAAAGGATTATAAATGGAGCCCTAGGGAACAACAAAATTAAGGTGTAGACAAAGGCCCTCATCACTAGAAGGATGGTGTTACTCAGAAAATCTGTCATTATTGATAAAGAGTCAACCGCCTCCTGTTATGAGTTGAATTGTGTCCCCTGCAAAATACATACATCGAAGTCCTAACGCCGGTTCTTCAGAATGTGCCTTTACTTGGATGTAATGGGTTAAGATGAGGTCTTCCTGGAGTAGTGGGCCCCTAATCCAGTTTGACTGGTGTCCTTGTAAAAAGAATGTCACGTGAAGAAACAGACTTGCACACAGGGAGGCTGCCACGCGAAGACTGCAGTTATGCTGACACAAGCCAAGAAACGGCCAGAAGCCAGGAGAGAGGCCAGGGCAGATCCTTACCTGCTGCCTTCAGAGGGAGCTCGGCCCTGCAGACGCCTTGATCTTGAACTTCCAGCCTGCAGAACCGTGGGACTATACATTTGTTTCTAAGCCACTCAGTTTGTGGTACTTTGTTATGGCGGCCTCAGTGACTGGACAGAACACCTCTGCCACACAAAGACAGTAAAGCTTTTCTGTTCTGACCCCCTCCGCACCCCTGGCATCCTTCTTTGATCTTTCTCCTGAGTCTCAGAGGTTTCTGGGTGGGTAGATCATCCCCCCTCACTCACCGGAGCCTGAGAATCAAATTATCCTGCCGTCTTGACCACTTCTGTTAACCTAGTCTTTCCCCCAGCTTGAGATAAGCCAGGAAATATCGTTGTACCTCAATTTCCTCATTTTAAAATAAGGTGGTATGATTGCAAGACCATTTCCAGCTCCAAGTTTCTAAAAATAATTGGATGGAAAATAATTTGCAGAAAAGTGAGGGTGAGTGTCAATCCCCTCCCGACCCCATCTCTTCTCACCACTAAACATCCCGAGCTTTTATCTGAGCAAAGGTAGAGACCTTCCTCGGGACCTTAACAGATAAATCCTCACAATTCGCTTGCCGTATTTTTAAGCCTTTCTTATAGGCTTCTTAAATATGAAAGTCTCATAACTGCATTAATAGTATTTCTTCCTTTATCTTAAACCTGTCCCCTTAAAGCTTCAAACTTTACTAAGATTTGATGTTAAACTTGATGACTTACAAAATCGCAGGTATCAGACCACAATTCAAATCATTCTCAGATTCATCCCTCTAGACTGTGGTCCTAAATTGTTTTTGTCATTTCACCACCTACGAAGCCCATCTGATTTTTGCTTCACCTTCTAATCCGCTTTCTCTGCCATCAAGATTAGATCGCCCATCATTTCTACGTTTCCTCCCCTTCTCTAACTATATTGCTCTAACTTACCATTTCAAATTCAATTTCTTCCATAAAACTAAAGAACCACCTAATGAAACAAAGGAAACTTTTTAGTGCCATCCTGGCTTTAGAATCTGTGCTCTTCCTGGTAAATCATAGCCTTCACCAAACCAGTGGTGTCACTGCATATCTTAAATACTGTTATATCTTAAAGACTGTTATCTAAATGTTGTTGAAACTTTATCACATGCCAACCTGAGAAAAAATGTTGTGTATATTTTTGAGATAAGACAGCCATCACAAAGTTGGCCCAAGGACTGTATCTGGGAGTAACATTTCTCACTGTTTTTTTGCTTGTTTTGCCCTTTACTGTCGTAACTGTGAAATGCATAATTCATAAAAATAGTAGTATTGTTTCATGAAGTCAAACTATATTGTCATTTTAGACCTACTAGTAGTAGAAGAGAAAAAAAGGTATGTTCTTTCCAGTCTTAACTTTGTAAGAATTTTACATATTTTATTTTAAAACCAAAATAAATAAAATCCTTGTTCTTTCATCCACCAAGCACAATGCAGGTTCTTAAAGAAAATAAAATATTGTTAATTGATTCTCCAAAAGCCCAGTATAGTGTAGAACCCTGTTTTTCACTAAGCATTTTTATATCTAAGTATGTATTTTACAGGAGTTTCACAGTAAATAGGAAGTGGCCCTTTAACAAATGGTTGGCAAATAGCCTCGTATTGAGGGGGACAGGATTCTCAAAGGAAATGGCAGAATAGGGGGGTGCCAGGCTCATCAACTGAGAGTCTTTTATCAGTGGAAATGTAATGAGAAATTTATCTCAAAACAACTCTCTGTGAATCAGGTTGTTTTACCCATTTGCTAGAAAAAGGAACCGAGTGTCATTTCCTGCAGCTTGTAAGGGGCAGAGCTGGGACCATCTGTACCCAGGTTAACACATCCTCCTACTTCTCCTGATCACAGAAGAAGCTGTAAGCGAGCTGCCTATATTAATGCAAAGAACAGCTTCCTTTCCAAATAATCTGAATTCAAATTTAGTAGATTCCCGATGAATACGGTTTTACTTTACTATTTCTGAGATTCTACCCTATTGCAGGCTGGATTCCTTTTCAATTCTGAGTTGCAGGGAAATCCATCCTAAGAAAAGTCTGTCTCTGTCTCTCTTTCTCATGTACATACATTGTTACCCATGTTTAGGAAGCTGTAGACTTTTTGTCGACTTTGTGTAAATCAATGGGCTATAATGCATACCTTTTTTCTTTTCCTGGCTGCCAAGGCATGGTAGGTATATAAGTGGATTTATGGTGCCACCATGTGGTAATATACAGAGACTCATTTAAAAAGAAAATTTTTTTTAATTATTTTATTTTATTTATTTTATTTTTGGCTGCGTTGGGTCTTTGTTGCTGTGCGAGGACTTTTCTCTAGTTGCAGCGAACGGGGGCTACTCTTTGTTGAGGTGCACAGGCTTCTCATTGCGGTGGCTTCTCTTGTTGCAGAGCACGGGCTCTAGGCACACGGGCTTCAGTAGTTGCGGCACGCGGGGCTTCAGCAGCTGTGGCTCGTGGGCTCTAGGGCGCAGGCTCAGTAGTTGTGGCGCACGGGCTTAGCTGCTCCACGGCATGTGGGATCTTCCCAGACCGGGGACTGAGCCCATGTCCCCTGCATTGGTAGGCGGATTCTTAACCACTGCGCCACCAGGGAAGCCCCTCATTTTATTTTTTACACCAGTTTTATTTTATTTTTTACACCAGGCTCCCTGGATTTCAATCTGTGACTTCAGCATCACCTCTTGTACCATTATTCCCTGTCTCTCCATAAAAACACTGCTATCCAGAAGGAGAAGTTTGTGTGACTTTGGTCTTTTGGGTGGGATATTAAGTAAAAGATGAGATGTTGGATGCTGCTTTCTACTGGACCAGGCATGGAGTTACTTGTGGGTGTACTTTTTAAATGAGGCTTCACTTGCAAGGGTGCCTTTGATTGCTAAGAGGTATGAGTAAAGTGGAGTCCAAGTATTTGTGAGCTATCTACAGGCAAAAAATAACCAGCTGGAATAGAGTTAGTGACTGGTTTTCTCCAGGGACATTTTCTAATTTATTCAACAAGAATCTGTCGAGTCCATGACTAGCATAAAGTATTCTCCTAGAAACTGTGGGAGCTCACAGACAGACAGATGGATGAAGATAGACAGACTGATGGACAGGTATACAGATAGATGATAGATAGACAGACAGATAGATACAAACAGAAGGAGATAGTGACAGATTTCCATCTTTGATCAGTTTATAACAAACTGGAAAAACAATGGCTAGAAAGGTCATACAACACAGCAGCGGCTACAAATGATTCCTGTCACAAGGGATCTGCCTCTAGTGGCAAAGTCTTTGTCATTTACCTTAAATAATACAGGGATATATGTATTTGTCTATATAATATTATATTTTACAAGACAGGATAGCGTGATGATCAACATTGCAGACTCTTAAGCCAGACTTCCTGGTTTCAAAACTCGGCCCCATGATTTGTCATCTAGGCGTATTCCAGGAAGTCATTTACTCTCTCAGTGCCTCAGATCCATCAGTAAACTGGACATTATATTCAACTCTAAAGGGTGTCTAAGGCTGGATGGTTAATAGGAGTAAAGCTCTCGCCGTAAGTAAAGCAACGAATGCACTGCCTGCTCAGTAGATGCCAGCCATTCCCACAATATTATATTTACTATCTTAAAATATTTTTACAGGTGTTTGAAATTTTACCATATAAAGAAATAGGGCTGCCCGCCTTAAGCTAGAAGTCTTCAAAACAGATTACTACAGTGATTAATACTTAAATTTGACAAGATTAGTCTCCAAGCTCCATAAATAGAAGCACTATACTAAATGGACATAGGCTACAGCATCTTCAGGTCTATGGTCTGCCCAGCCCTAATGGCTCTGTCATTGAAGGGGGTTGCCATTAACTTACAGAGGTGCTAGCAATCTCAGATCCTTTTCTGCCAGATTCATACAACCATTGATCTAGGGAGCCAGGATGTGAAGCCAAGCCCCAGCCAAAAAAGAGAGTGAGATGACCTCGTGATACTTCACCAGTAGGAGATGCTATTTAATAGCCCTTTTTTCAGCTTCTGACGAAATACTGTATTTTGTTGAATCTAGGATGCCATAGGTTGTGAAATACACATTATTTTATGTTCCATTAAGAAAGAAAATACATGCAGCCAATTAAACTGGTATGAGTTCAACTATAAGATGCATTCTGATTTCTGGTTTGTTCGAATTTGAAAAAAAATACAATATTAGAAATGATAAATTATGGTCATAATTGTTTAAGGAGTTCAGTGATTTTAACTGCTAGTGTTTAGAATTTACTCAGAGAAAAGCACTCATGATCTTGCAAACCCAGGGGGTCCTGGCCACAAAACAGTCATGGTCCATGAGTGACCAGGCCCCTTGTTAATCCGCTCAGCGCAAGTGGGACTTCCCACGTCCAGGTAGAAAGATCTCTGCTTGCACAGAGCTCATCTTCTATTGGAGGAAAACACACAATCAACAAATAAAAATATAATTTCAGGTAAGTGCTGTGAAGAAAACGAGTGACTGGTAAACAGTGACTGGGGAAGGAGGACAAGATCTGTAGAATGACTGGGAAAGGCGTCTCTGAGGGTGGGACTTGAGGCCTGCGTGACGCAACGCCAGGCAGGAGGTTGTGGGGAGAGCGGCCGAGGCCCTGGTCAAGGGCACCAGCCCCAAGCTGGAATGAGATGGAGGGAAGAGAGTAAGTCTGGAGGATGGAGGACAAGAGGAAATGCGAACAGACTCAGACGAGATCAAAGAAGTGGGCGGCAGCCACGGAGAGGAAGGAACCTCGTTTCCCCTGCTGCCCCGTGTCCAACCTCAGCCGCCACGGGCACAGACCCACCGACGGGTGGTCCATCCGTTTCCTGCTGGCAGCCAAGTCCAAGGAGACCAGCTGGCCTCCTCCCTTTCTCAACTGTTAGGGTGAACTCTGCCAAACTGGCAGAGACACAGGTCCCAGGGGAGAAGCTATCCCCTTGGGTGGATAAGCTGGAAAATGGCACGTGGGTCACATCCCGGGACTCAGCTCCATGAGCAGAGTGTGACCTGCGTGCAGGCCCAGCTCTTGGTCTCTGCGAACGCAAACTGCATCCTGTGTGAGCCACGGACCTGCTGAGAATAAGGGAGACCTTATATTCAGTCTACTAATTACGGGTCTAATGAGGGCAATTTTGTTTTTTAAAAAAATTAAAAAGCCAGTCAAGTAAGGGGAATGCAAGCCAGGCATTTCCTGGAACTTAAACATTTTACATTTTTAAAAGAAATGACAAAATATCAGCTCGGTTATTTCAAAAAGTTGTTATGTTATAAGGAAAAGACTCTTTGGATCTGACGGGGTTGAGGTCAACTCCCTTCGTCAGTGTAGATTCCTTTCCTTCAGAAATCCACATCCGCCTCCCGTGTGCCTGGCTCACAGTCTGTCATGTATTTCAGTGGATTTGCCTTGGAAACCCAGGCCCCTCCATCAACGTGTGACGCCACACTTCACTCTGCCTGCTCATCTTCTGTATCTCACCCCCTAAGCAGGGCATTCATCCATCACTTACGTTTCATACGAGAAACTTAAGAACGTGTATGACTGGGCAGGACCCTACGGGGATGGGGGAGCTTTGCCATCACCTGGTCCGGTTTCCTCACACACATCACAGATGTGCCCCAACTCGGCAGCCACACAGATGTCATCTGCCCTCCAAATGGTGCCCGAGCTCAGGAACGGCCGTAAACCCAGCTCCCTCATTTCAGTTTCCACTGGTTACCCCTCCCTGGATCTCTACCCACGGGTCCCCTCACCCTCAACGTTCACACATCAAAGGCGCAGAAGCACAGACAGAATTCTAGCTCTGGCCACAAAACAGAACTGAATTTCCCATAATTCTCAGGTTATACAGGTATGGTGAGCTCTTAAACTTATGCTCAAAAAATATGGCCTAATTACATGAAAATCGTGTTGAATGGAAGTTATTAAAAAAAATCATTATTTACTTCTGGAAGTTAGTTGATTTTATTTTTTTCAAGCAGATACAAGGATATTACCACCAGAGAGCACCGTGGTTCTTCCTTCATCTATAGATACATACCAGTTAGTTATACTGATCCTTAATTTTGGGGGTTTCTTAAACAATAGCCATCATAATTTAAGCTGAATTTGGAAAATTCTTTTGCTTTATTTTTCACCTTTGTCTATTAAAATATCCAAAGGTATTTCCATTTTGTTTTTTAATGTGAGATATGAAAACACGTTTAAAGTGTGATTTCAAACACCATGATATAACTTTAAAGAGTTTTAAAATAGTTTTGCTTAAAACTGATCCTGCCTCATTCAACGTTATTTACATTTGACCTCTTAAGCTTGTGCATATGCCATCCATTTCCTGATTCTCATGAAATGTTCGTGTTAATGATCTTTAGGTCTTATCTGTGGAAGAATACAACTTTATTTATGAATCTTGAGAATTGCTGATGGGCTTGAATACCGTTTTAGAATCATCCCACTCTTTTATTGAATAAACATTTATGCTTATCCTTCTCACTGCCATCATCCCCAAACTCAATAGATAATATCTAAGGCCACTCTCTGCTCTAATGTTTTATGACTGGATGAGACCATATTCAGAATGCACCAGTCAGAGAATATTGCTTCAGAGACAGGTACATGAACAACCCCTGCTTTGAGTCAAATCTGACCATATGATTGTGTGCTCTTTCCTAATTCTGAGGGTGTTTTTAGAATAAAGTATGTGCGGTCAGGTTCCCATAAAGAGGAACTTCCTTTTTCTCTGGTTGGGTTCAGGAACGGACATTTGGGAATGTTGCAGTTTTGGTTTCCTGGGTGATGATTTCAATGGCCTCTGCCTGGAACTCACCTTGCTTTTCGGACATCACCAGATACCACGTTGGCCCCACAGATATAAGCAAGTCCCCCCTCTGATCGTGAGCTGTGCCTGGGGGAGAGTTGCTTAGAAGAACTGACCCAAAAGTTCCAAGAGTCGGGGTCCAGAGAACCTCTGTAATGAGATGCCCCTGTCAGGACGTAAAATCAGGGTGGGCGGGTCAGCAGACAGGGTGACTCTATGGACAGACTGTCCTGTGTTTAGTGTCCAGAGCTGGCCTTTCCTACTGCTAGAAGGAGAACTTGGAGAAAAACAGATTCCTTCAATGGTAAACATGAGAGTTCAAAGTCATGTTAATTTGATCTTTGAAAGGGATGATGAATATAAGACATCCTTGAGATATAAAAACTAATCCAGCACTAGTTTTGAAAATTATGACTTGAAATAAAAATGCTTTGAAAATATCCCTTATTACATGCCGTCCAGAGCAGGCCCTGAAAAGATTATCCAAATAATCGATTGGTTATTTTTCCTTACAGAAATTCCTTTAATAATACAAAACTTTTCTGCTGGGGAAGCAAAACTGACTTTGATTTTTCTGGGGAAGCAAAATTGTAAAGGGATACAAAAAATGCAGGTATTTTATATGACAGAACTGTACGTGGCTTAATTTAAAATAAAAGAAGACATGATATAACAGTGAAGTAGCCCTAAATTATATGTCTATGATTTTCAATTGCATGGGATATTTATGCTTTAGGAAGCTTTAATTTGGGTTAAAATCATATTAACACATATAAGCTTCTGTTTCCTTAGTGATTAAATCAAAATGGGAGAAGACAGCTCTCTCCTAATACATTCAAGCTATTGTCTCACTAACTGTTCTCCAGAGCACTATTCCAGGTAAATGATAGGAGGTTTTCTATAGAAGAAAGGTTCTAGGGCCTCCCTGGTGGCACAGTGGTTAAGAATCTACCTGCCAATGCAGGGGACAAGGGTTCGAGCCCTGGTCCGGGAAAATCCCACATGCCGTGGAGCAACTAAGCTCATGTACCACAACTACTGAGCCTGCACTCTAGAGCCTGCGAGTCACAACTACTGAAGCCCACGAGCCACAACTACTGAAGCCCGCGCGCCTAGAGCCCGTGCTCCGCAACAAGAGAAGCCACCATAATGAGAAGCCCGCGCACCGCAACGAAGAGTATATCCCACTCGTCCCAACTAGAGAAAGCCCACGTGCAGCAACAAAGACCTAACGCAGCCAAAAATAAAATAAATAAATTTTTTAAAAAAAGGTTCTATGATTAAATAAGTTTTCAAAAGCCTACATAACTTATCTCCTTCCTGGAGATTCACAATGAATATTATTATTTAAGGACGCTGAGAAATTCTGGAGTAAAGAACCTGCTAGAACTTTTTGATATAATTTCTCAAACCTATATAACCACACCTTGAGCATATTAAGGAAGAAGTATTCCACAGCACACAGGTGAGAAATGCTACTGTAAACAAGAGCATAATGGAATAATTTTCACCCCGACACCGCCAATAAACATCTTAGTGGAGATGCAGAAATGACAATGGATTTATACAACTACTGAAGGTAAAACTGAGTCTCAGTTAAACCTCAGTTGCACTTGTATAATCACAATGAACTTACATCTGGAATTTTTGTACAATAATAAATTATAGCTTGTCCTTTGTAAAGTAATGAGGAATTCCTAAAGATTTTAAAGGACTTTTCAACTGGAAGTTAGGAGAAATTAAAAGCAAGGTCTGGAAATTTTACATTTAGATAAAAAACAACTGTGACATGGAAGTCCATATTTGCTAATTATCAGCTAAGTGATCTCGGATGAGTTATTTTAATTCTCTGGGCCTATATGAATGTTAATTTATGTAATGCACATAATGCTAAAGATATATGGGAGACATCAAACAATATTATTTCTGCTTTCATGCCTCATGGACACGCTCTTAAATCCTACAGATCTACATAGCGTTGTGTTCTAGTTATTAAAACTAGATTAAGAACCAGTGCTGGGCTTCCCTGGTGGCGCAGTGGTTGAGAATCTGCCTGCCAATGCAGGGGACACGGGTTCGAGCCCTGGTCTGGGAAGATCCCACATGCCACGGAGCAACTAGGCCCGTGAGCCACAACTACTGAGCCTGCGCGTCTGGAGCCTGTGCTCCGCAACAAGAGAGGCCGCGATGGTGAGAGGCCCGCGCACCGCGATGAAGAGTGGCCCCCGCTGGCCGCAACTAGAGAAAGCCCACGCACAGCAACGAGGACCCAACACACCCAAAAATAAATAAATAAATAAATAAATTTATTAAAAAAAAAAAAAAAAGAATCAGTGCTTCTACAAACTTATGGTTACCAAAGAGGATAGCAGTGGGGGAGGGGAGGGATAAGTTAGGAGTTTGGGATTAACACACACACACATACATACAAAACAGATAACCAACAAGGACCTACTGTAGAGCACAGGGACCTATACTCAATATCTTGTAATAACCTATAATGGAAAAGAATCTGAAAAAAATATATATGTATATGTATAACTGAATCACTTTGCTGTACACGTGAAACTAACACAACACTGTAAATTAACTATACTTTAATAAGAAATTTTTAAAATTTTTTTTAAAGAGTCAACGTTTCTATCCATTACAATCATTTATTTTCCTGCACTGGGTTCCATGGGGACACCTGGTGTTCCTGACCGCCCGACATCCATCCAGCTCCTCTTTCCAAAAGTACCCGGATTCATTATCCAGGCCGGAACCTGTCCACAAGTACAGTCTATGCATTTCCAGGGAAGCTGATCCCACCCCAAGCTCAGGATTTGGCCATAAAAATTGAGTTAGGAAAAAGTAAAGACTCAAATAAGATCAAGGGGACCCAGAAGGAAGCTGCCGCAGGCTCTTCCTAGAAAGTGCTCGTAAGAGATGCTCTCCGGGGCTGGATACTCTGTTTGCCTCATTACAACCCTGCTCGCCCCTGCTCCTAACTGCTTTATGCCTGGGAAAGCTGCCTTCTGTGGACGGTCTCCTGTAGGCTCCCAGCTCTCTCGTTCGTGGTTGATTTGGGTTCATGGCAGACTCCAAGGACAGAGTGCAGACCAAGAGCAAACTGAAAGGGCAGCGCATCAGCCCCGCCCGCAGCCTGCCTCTCGGTAGCCGCCCTCTTTCATCCGGCTGCTCCCTCCACTGTCTCTCACAATCTCCTTATGGAACCTGCATCGCTTCCCTCTTTTTTTTTTTTTTTTTTTAAAGAAATTCACGTTCTTTTATTTATTTATTTATTTATTTATTTATTTATGACTGTGTTGAGTCTTCGTTTCTGTGCGAGGGCTTTCTCTAGTTGCGGCGAGTGGGGACCACTCTTCATCGCGGTGCGCGGGCCTCTCACCATCGCGGCCTCTCTTGTTGCAGAGCACAGGCTCCAGACGCGCAGGCTCAGTAGTTGTGGCGCACGGGCTCAGTTGCTCCGTGGCATGTGGGATCTTCCCAGACCAGGGCTCGAACCCGTGTCCCCTGCATTGGCAGGCAGATTCTCAACCACTGCGCCACCAGGGAAGCCCCATCTTCCCTCTTTTTTAGCCTCAAGAATTTTCAAGAAGAACTGGCATGTCAGAGTCAAAATTCTCTGTTGTGTCCTGGGAGGAAAGAAAAGTCTCAGAACTCGCTCATTAGTCATTTCTATTGCATCACACAAATAAATGAGTAAGAACATAACAAAGGAAATAAACACATAAGAAAAGAGAAAGGTGCCACGATGACGTTATATTCCCGTTGCTGCAGAAGACACACGGACAAGGTGTGGACAATTTTACCAGCATGGGGACAGAGTTGTCAAGGAAAGGTGTTTCATAAAGGATAATACAATTAAGCTGAATTTTTAGAGATGAGCAAATAATTTCAATGAAGACAAAGAGGACAAGGAAATTACAGGTAAGTGATAGACAGCATGGTACAAACTGTGCCTGGTGCTGTCACTATAAGCATCTTTTCAGCAAGCGCTTTCACTGCATATCTAATCGGCCAAAAGGCGAGTTTGCCATGAAGGGTAAAATAACTCGTTGACAGTTTTTGGTTTGATGGTTTGGTTTCGACTGGTTGAAATGCGTTAGTATCTCTTCTAGTCATCGACCTTATTGATGGTTTAATCCAGCTGACAGATCACAATGATTTGCCCCAAGAGTTGGTTTCTTATTTTGAGACACACCACATTGGAGGAGAAAGAGGCCGAGGGCCTCAAGGACCCGGAGTTGAGCCCACTTTTCCCACAGAACCTCGGAACGTCTATGGTTGGGCCTGGGACCACGTGCCAAGAACCATCAGGAGGCTTTCACAGCACAACACAGAGCTCAGGTGCAAATGTGCGTCCCGGTGCTTGGTAACTGACACCTCTCCTAATGAGGGGAGAAATTGAGCTTCTTTGCCCATCACCTTCCTCACAGGGAGGCTGAGCACAGTACCCAAGCCTGTTCATCTGAGGCTGTTTAGAGAATGCTAGGAAAACATTCAAAGGTAAAGGATGCAACAGGTTGTCATGTATTTTCATCACCCTAATCATTGTATTTGATTTTTCCAATAATACATTTAGTCTGAGTATCACGTCATATCTTATGGTAACTAGGATAACCTTGTTATCTGTGGCACTTTGGCTAAAACTGCAGGCACTGAGGAGTTGAACGGGGGTGCCCCAAAGGCCGATCAGGAGCCTACAGGTCACCAATCAGAAAAAGTCTTAGTGCACAGTGACGAGTTCTAACAAAGAGTTATTCCCAGCATCTCTCTGTCAGTAGGTCTATATACCAAATTCTGTGGATTCAATTCAATCCTAGTCAAAATCTCAGCAAGTTACTCTGTGAATATTGACAAACTGATTCTGAAGTTTGTATGACGAGCAAAAGACCCAGAAAAATCAACACAGTATTGATGGAGCAGAACAAAGTCAAAGAACGGACACAATCCAACTTCAAGACTTACTATAGAGCTACAGTAATCAAGACAGTGTGGTGTTGGTGAAAAAATAGAAAAATAGATCAACAGAGCGAAATAGAGAGCCCTGAACAGACCCTCACAGTATTGCCCGCTGATCATTGACAAAGGATCAAAGGCAGTTCATGGAGAAAGGACTGTCTTTTCAAAATGGTGATGAAACAACGACATCCACATTCCAAAAAAAGAACCTAGAGACAGACCTTCTACCTTTCACAAAAATTAACTCCAAAGGGATTACCAACCAAATGTAAAACACAAAACTGTAAAACTCCTAGAAGATAACAAAAAAAAATCTAGATGACTTTGGGTACAATGATGTCTTTTTTAGATACAACGCCAATGGCATGATCCATGAAAGAAATCATTGATAAGCTGGACTTCATTAAAATTAAAATGTCTGCTCAGTAAAAGACACCATAAAGAGAATCAGGAGACAAGCCACAAACTGTGAGAAAATATTTGCATTATATCTGATTAAATTTAATCCAGCAATATAAAAAGTATGATACAGCATGAGTAGATGGAGTAATCCAAGAAATGTAAGGTTGGTTTAATAATTTAACATCAACCAATGTGATTTACCATATTAATAAAAATTTTACATATGCATATGTAAAAAGTAGAAAGAAAAGTCATATGATCATTTCAGTAGAGGTAGAAAAGTCAGTTTAAAATTCAATACTCGTTCATGATACAAACCCATCAATAAACTAGGCATAGAATGAATTTTCTTCAATCTGATAAAACACATCTAGGAAAAACCCACGGCTAAGATTATACTTCATGGTGTAATATTGAATGGTTCCCCCTAAAGTTGAAAACAAGGCACGAATATCTGCTCTCATCACCTCTGTTCAACATTGCACAGGGGGTTCTAGCCAGTGCACAAGGCAAGAAAAAGAAATGAAGGAAATAATGTTGGGAAAATAGGAAGTAAAACTGCCTGTGTTAACGGACAACTTGATTATGTCCTTGGTAAAAAATACTAAGGAATCTGTAAAGAAACTATTAGAACTGATTAGTGAATTTATTCTGCAATCTGCAAATATCAATTGTATTTCTAGGTATTAGCAGCAAAAATTAGAAAATGAAATAAAAATAAATTCTTTTACAATAATATAAAAAGTGTAAAGTTATTAGAAATAAATTTAACAAAGATACGCAAGACTTCTACACTGAAAATTGCAAAGCACGGCGGTGAAAAAAAAACTGAAGAGCGAAGTAAATAAAGAGATAAGTCATGTTCATAGCCTGGAAGACTCAAAAGTTATTAGGATGCTAGTGATCTCCTGCTTAACCTATGTATTAACATAATTCCAACCAGAATCCCTGCCTGCTTTCTTTAGAATTTGATAAGATGATTTCAAAATTTATATGGAAATGCAAATAATGCAGAACAGCCAAAGCAATCTCGATAAAGAACAAAGAACTTACATTACCTGATTTCAAGACCCACTATAAAGCTACTCTCATCAGTTTGACATTGCATTTAGGATCAACACCTAGTTCAATGGTGCAGAATATATAGTGCAGAAATAGAGTCACATTTATGAGGTCAACTGATTTTCAACAAAGGCACTTAAGCAACTTAACGAGGAAAAGAAAATCTTTTTAATAAATGGCATTGAAAAAATGGATATCAACATGGGAAAAATAAAATAAAATTCAACCTCCACCTCACCGTGTATACAAAAATCAATTTGAGATGGATCACAGACCAGAACATAAAAGCGATAACTATAACATCTTTACAGAAAACAAACATGGGAGGATTTCTTTGTGGCCAATCGATAGTTCTTAAACACAACACAGAAATCACTAACAACAAAGAAGTAAGATTGATAAATTGGAATATATTAAAATGTAAAACTTCTGCCAGTCGAAGGACACTTCGAAGAAAATGAATAGGCAAATCACAGAGAAAACACATGCAAAACATATATCTAACAATAGACTTTTATGCCAAATATATAAAAGATACCTACAACTCAGTAAAAAAGAAGATAAGCAACCCAATTAAAAATGAGCAAAGGCTTAATAAACACTTCAAAACAGAAGATGTACAAATAGCCAAAAAGCACATGAAAAGATATTCACAATTATTAGTTATCAGGAAAATGCAAATAAAATCACAAAATACCACTAGAACACCCGAATGGGTACAATTAAAAAGACGAATAACACCAAACGTTGGCTAATTGAAATCTCAGACATTGCTAGTTAATATAGCGCTGGCTATATAAAAATAGCAAAACCACTTTGAAAACATGTGTGGTAGTTTCTTATAAAATAAACTAATATCTACCGTCCAACCCAGTAACTCCACCCCTAAATATTGAGCAAAAATAAGTATATTTGTAAAACTGGTCCAAGAATATCCTTAGAATATTTATTCATTACAACCTGGAACAACTGAAATGTCCATTAAAGGGAGACTGGATGAACAAGTTGTGGTGCATTCCTACAATAGAATCATACTCAGGAAGAAAAACAAATTAAACTACTGCTACATGCAACAACAAGAGAAGTCACACACAAATGTAAGATTCCATCTGTGTAAGGTTCTGGAACAGGAGAAACTAATCCATGGTGGAAAAAACGGGGAAAATGGTCACCTTTTGGGGACAAGGAGTTAATTGGGGAAAGGTATAAGAAAACTTTCTGGGATGACAGAAATATTCTATATCTTAGTTAAGACAGGAATGTCAGTTACACACGTGTATGTACTTGTCACAACTGTGAATTTCACACTTAAGATGTGTGCTTCTCACTATATGTAAACTTTGCTTTGAAATAAAAGAACTGTAAACAACATTGACCTCTACATAGAAGGTCTCCTTTTTGGTTTGGGTTAGCAATTCTGAAACTTCTCCCTGTGTATTCCATGCTTGAGTAAATAAGCACATATACTGAAGAAAACATGAGTCAGGTTTGTCACTGCTGGAGAAGTGGTTACAAACATGAAAAAGGAGAAAGACAAAAATGTAACTTGTGGTTCTTAACATACTAAGTGAAGTAAGTCAGACACAGAAAGACGAATATCATATGATAACACTTACATGTGGAATCTTAAAAAAAATAACACAAATGAACTTATTTACAAAACAGAAATAGGCTCACAGACATAGAAGACAAACTTAGGGTTACCAAAGGGGAAAGCCGGGGAGGAGGGATAAATTAGGAGTTTGGGATTAAAATATGCATACTACTATATATACAATAGATAACCAACAAGGACCTACTGTATAGCACAGGGAACTCTACTCAATATTTTCTAATAAACTATAAGGGAAAAGAATCTAAAAAAGAATATATATATATATATATATATTCATATATATATATATATATATATATATATATATATATATATATATATAATCTGAATCACTTATAAAACAATAAGTATACCTGAAACTAACACAATATTGTACATCAACTATACTTCAATAAAAAAAGAAAATTTTTTAAAATGTAACTTGTGGTGCTGATTTGGAATTGGAAGCCCGGGCATGAACACATGGTTTATGATAAATAGGTGAAAGACAGATGATGATAGTCGGACAGATGGAAGATAGGTGATAACAGATGAAAGATAGATGATATATGATGATGATAGCTAGATAGACAGTAGATAGATACATAATTAGATAGACAACAGATGACAGATAGATAGATAGACAGACAGATGAACGTTGATGTATTTCTCAGCTCTGTTGAGGAGGACTAGGAACGATGACTCGTCTAAAGCAATGATTGCAGCTAATGCCAGCACCTTGGTTTACAGCTAATATTCCACAGGAAAAGGAACTAGAGTACCTCAGAGAAGAGGCTGATACCAAGGCTGGGACAGAAAAAGTACAAAATAAGTCTGCAAGATCTTGTATTAAAAAGCAACAAGGTGGTCAAAGTATGATGGAAACATCAAAAAGACACGGGAGCCAGCTTGAGGGGCTCCCACTGGTCAAATGTAGAAGAATTCGATCATCAAGATAAATAATAATTGTAATGGATTAAAATTTTCAGAATATAATAAAAAATTATTGGCCCAAACCTATACGAATAAATTACTAAATAAACAAATAGGAGAGAAAAGGAATATTTCTTAAAATAGGATGCCAAGAAATAAACACAGACGTAATGATGGAGGTATAAAAATCATTAATGAATGTTTACTATAGTGGATAAGTTTGATGGGGAACAGCGTATGCACGTAGTCTCAAAGCATGTCCCCATAAATTACACATTATTTAAAAAGGAAAAACAGTAACTTTACAGTAGAGACACCTGGCTGACAATACCCTAATCCAGTTATCAAAATTAACATCAGCTACACTGGTACAAACTGACATTACGTGTTTCTCCATACTATATAATAAGGAGAACACAGCATCATTTCTGTGGCGTTCTTACTAAAAGCATCAAAAAAGACTCATTCTTCAAAAGAGTCAAGGTCAAGAAAGAAAAAAAATTAACTCAGGAACTAATTAATCCCAGGTAAAGGAGATTAAAATGATATGGTACCTCAATGCAGTGTCTAACCCCTGGATAGGATCCTAGAACAGGGATAAAATAGTCATATAGGGCATTGGACAACTGATGAAATTTGGACTTGGACTGCCAATTAAACCTCCCGATTTTTATCACTGTAATTTGGTTACATAAGTATTTGTCCTTGTTCTTAGGAAATATACACTAAAGAACTTAGTGCCAAAGGGGCACAATATGTTCAACTTACTCTGAAAGGGTTCAAGAAAAGTAAATGTTATCTCTATATTGTATTATCTCTCTATGTACTATACCTGTCTCTAAAGAAAGAATGATAAACAGGTCACTATTCTTGAAATTTTTCCACTTTCGAAATTATATTAAATAAAAGGTTGCATAAAAGAATGCACATCGAAATAGGGAAAATGCATACAAAATTATATCTTTCTTATTTTGACGGTTTCTCTCAAATTTGCATAGGTCAGGAAGTTGTGAATTATTCAAATTAATAGCGATAGTAGGTGGAGGGTACTGGTTAGAAACAGCAGGAAGCAAATTTTACTCTTAGCAATTCATGACGAGGTACAAGGTTTTAAAAATCCTTACACAGAGGAGGTGGCTGAATGCAAAAGATCACAGCTTTCTCATTTAAAAAGGGCAAGTAATCTATTGCACAAAACCTTCTGCATGATAAAATGGATTTTAAATGCCCTAACATTACATATTTTCATAGAGTACTCTGAACCGCTATACAGCTGCTGGAGATAGCAAAGAATTTACTTCTTCCTGTATTTGATAAAACGACTGGAAATAGCACTTTTAAAATGAAATCGTCATTTTGTTTCGATTTTCAATCCAAGAAACCCCTTTATTTTCACCCCATGGTTATATATGTCTTTGGAGGCTCGCAAGAAAATGCGTCAAGAATGCACACTAACACAGTCAGGATGAAACCTTTTGACTTATATCTTTTCCCCTATTATGTGAAATTCCCGTCATAAGTCGTATACTTGAATTCTGCCCTGAGTGATAGGATGCCCGTGGCACCCTGAAGGCCGTGAGATGACAGGTCACAAAACGTCAAGTCTGGGAACGACAGCATTGGGTAAATACCGCTGCTATGAGCCTGTGCCTGGGGGCTGAGCCAAATGTGGAGGAAAGCCAGAATACAGTTCCACCAACACTAGTTACAAGATGGGGAAACAACTTCCGTGACCCTCAAAGCAGCAGCAGAAAGCACCATGTGAGTGAACATACATTCTAGTTTTTTTTAACTTGTAAAACATGTAGTCAGGAAAAGGGAAGCAATGGAGAAATAACTATGGCTCAGATATTTCACTTATTTCTCATAAAAAGTCAGGGAAATACAAACGATAACACTCTCTCTTCCTTTATAAACATGACGACAGATTTAGTGAGGCTAAATGTACCACTGAAGCTCCAGCCACCGTGGGATGGAGTTGGGATTCCAAACTCGGTGCTGTTCCAGACCAAAGGCTTGTGCCACATCACGTCCTTCAAGAGACAGCGACGGTCTTCACCCTCCCTTGGGAAAAAGTGTTAAAGAAGAAAATCTGTTGCTGCGCTTCCCTACTTCTTCTCCTCCATTTTATCAATCTGCCATTATTCTGAGTTGGAGAGCATGGACAGAGCCAGTTCTGAGGGAGCCAGAGGAGCTCACAACAGCGAGGGTGACTGAGGTCCCGGGGCGGGGAACGCGGATGGGGTGTCCCTGCCCTTGAGCATGATGCGGAATGCCATACCCTGTGGATAGTTCCACCTCAAGTGTTTCTAGCTGGCATGCCCTGCTGTAAACCGGGAAGGATAGAATGAAATGCATTTTTTTAGATCTACAAAAAATGAGACCTTCCCTCCTCTGCATAACAAGAGAATGTTTGAGAGTTCAGGTTAGGGTGAGAAACAGGGAGGTATCTACCATGAGCTACAAGTAAGGAAAATGAAGCTGTTCTTTGACAGTTAAACTAGTAAAACCCACCCAGAGTAGATGAGAAAAGCCATCCTATGAGTACGCTAGCATAGGTATAGTTATACTACTTGTTAACTGCCTATTATGAACTGGTCAGAGAACTGGACATTTTACACATTTTCTTACCTCATCCAATCCTCACAACAATCTCATGATTTAAATTGGATTAACTAAATTTCACAGAGGAAAATGAGACAGAAAAATCAACTTGGCTAAGTCCTAGCTAAGACTGAAACCTAGGCTGTTAAACATCAAAGTCTTTGTTCTCACCTCAAGGCTGTGTTGGCCATAAATGGGTTTCTGAACTGCTGGGGTGATCTTCAAATCCTACATCGGGGGGAAGCCCTGGCACAAGGCTATAAGGAAGACAATATAAGTCCATCCTTCCCTATTTTACCCATAGGGGAAGATTATATGACTAAAAGAGGATTATCACCCTGCAGCATAGAAAAGAACATCCAAAAAATGAGAAATGCCAGGGTTTACTAACAACCGTTCAAAGAAGGTACACATTAACACATGGGGTCATAAATTTCTAGCACATGAAGAGGTGTCCTCCATTATGGGATAAGAATCACTCATCTGGCATCACCACACACGCTGCTGAAATAGGTCTCCGATGTATTCACGCTATTTCCCTCTAATTATATGATCAGTAAGAACTTTACTGAATTACCAAGGAACATTCCAGAATATATGCCATTCTATTTTATGCAAACAAATTATGCAACTAGAAATAGTGCAATTTAAAAAAAGAAAAATTCAAACGTTTGTGTAAAATATATTAAATCATACAAAAATGTCATTCTTAAAGAAAAAAGGTGAATTTTAAGCCATGCTGCAGATAAACCACCTTAGATGGAAACAGAAGTGCTTCCTTTTCCTTGTCAATATTATCAGTTTTGTGATGCCTTTTACATGCATCAGAAATTTCTGAGACTGATTTAGGGATTATGGCGCTTTTATTTTAACATTCACTACGCATAAAATTTTAAATAATTTTATATACTACAAATAATGTTATTCAAATGTTCATTAAATTGTGGTGTCAATATAAGAGTGGAAAAACAGATCCCCAAATCAAGGAAGGGCCAAATGTTTTTCAGTTAATGCTAGAGGGAACGTTCTGAAAATTTTAAAGCAGCATTATAGGAGCACAGCTTCGTGTTGGCAAAAATCACTGTATATCAGGCAGGGATGATGAAAAAATATTGGTGACATAGCTGCAAAGTAAATGCCATAGCAATGTGCCTTTACACTTCAATTTCAGGAAATTTCTAAGCTCTGAAAAAGCATACTACCTACCTTACATTTATTTCTTTATGAAAATTACTGCTGAATTATTCAAGTTCTGAATTGCTCACGGTCTTCAGAAACAATTCCTTTTATAAAAATGGGATCATTATATTGAATGCAGATGAAAAATCATTCCAGTCAGAAGAAAGAATAACGTCCTTTAGAAATTAACGTACTTATGCCTGATTTATACACTTCCTTGTGATGCCTGATCAACAATAAGAAAATAAAAGGGCAAATGACTTTAAGAAATGCAGCCTTGGAGGACTCTCAGATGAAGGGCCCCTGAACTGCCACCTGCCACCCTTTCTCTCTGAGATGGAGATCTATGCCCAAACATGCCAGTGCTAACATCTTAACAACAAAGGTCAAGAAAATTCTCTTTCCTCTGAATTTCTTACTTGCCATTAAGACTGTTTGATCACAGAGCAAGAAATTAAAAAAAAAATACTACTGATACAGATCAAAAGACATGCTAAAATCAGTTGTGTATCTGGAATATAGTACTGTCTTCCGATGGAAAGTTTATTGTTAAAATGCACATGCCTGGCCCTAAACGCGCGTACTTCTGAGAGTCTGCACCCCTGAACTCTGTGCTCCTCTGGACCAGCTCTAGTTTGTCCAGTGTGTGCCTCCCCAGTGGCTCTCCCTTGCTTAGCAAGTAGCTGGGCCTCTGGTAGGAGGTGAGGAGGGGTGGCTTCTTCCTGGGACGGGTTAGAGCCCTACTTGGCACGAGCCACTTGCGTGCTGGCAGCTACCGGCTCGGCCCCCTCAATGTAGTAACTCCGTTCCTAGGAGAGTCCCTGGCCCATAGATGCTCGATGAATAGCCCTTGAATTGTCTAATGTGGGGGGCCCTCTGACTCGTGCTGGGGCTGAGGCAGGGGATAAGGCCCCAGAATAGGAAACAGCCAGTGGGAAGAAGTGCTTTATTCCTGGGAGAGCAGCTTGCGCTGGAGGTCAGGGAGCTGGGCCAGGATATGAGAAGAAGGCTCTGAGCATTGGGGCAGCGTGCTGGGTGTGTAGACATTACATCATTCTCACATCTCTTGTACCCAGAGCCCATGGTGAGGGCCCTGGACCCAAGGAAGAGAGGATACTGGTAACCTTAGCATCACACAGAAAGTAACTGAAAGAACACCTACTGAACGCTGGCAGAAGACCTCAGACTTCCAAAAAGGCAAGAAAATCCCCATATACCTGGCCATGTGGCTGACAGGGTCTTGGTGCTCCAGCCTGGTGTCAGGCCTGAGCCTCTGAGGTGGGAGAGCCAAGTTCAGGACACTGGACTACAAGAGACCTCCCAGCCCCACGTAATATCAATTGGCGAGAGCTCTCCCAGAGATCTCCATCTCAACACTAAGACCCAGCTCCACCCAATGGCCAGCAAGCTCCAGTGCTGGACACCCCATGCCAAACAACTAGCCAGACAGGAACACAACCCCACCCATTAGCAGAGAGGCTGCCTGAAATCATACTAAGTCACAGATACCCCAAAACACACCATTGGACCCAGCCCTGCCCTCCAGAACGACAAGATCCAGCCTCATACACCAGAACACAGGCACCAGTCCCCTCCACCAGGAAGCCTACACAAGCCACTGAACCAACCTTACCCACTGGGGGCAGACACCAAAAACAACAGTAACTGCAAACCTACAGCCTGCGAAAAGGAGACCCCAAACACAGTAAGTTAAGCAAAATGAGAAGACAGAGAAATATGCAGCAGATGAAGGAGCAAGGTAAAAACCCACCAGACCAGACAAATGAAGAAGAAATAGGCAGTCTACCTGAAAAAGAATTCAGAGTAATGATAGTAAACATGATCCAAAATCTTGGAAATAGAATGGAGAAAATACTAGAAACATTTAACAAGGACCAAGAAGAATTAAAGAGCAAACAAACAATGATGAACACCACAATAAATGAAATTTAAAATTCCCTAGAAGGAATCAATAGCAGAATAACTGAGGCAGAATAATGGATAAGTGACCTGGAAGATAAAATAGTAGAAATAACTACCACAGAGCAGAATAAAGAAAAAAGAATGAAAAGAATTGAGGACAGTCCCAGACACCTCTGGGACAACACTAAACACACCAAAATTCAAATTATAGGGGTCCCAGAAGAAGAAGAGAAAAGAAAGGGTCTGAAAAAATACTTAAAGAGATTATAGTTGAAAACCTCTCTAATACGGGAAAGGAACTAGTCAATCAAGTCCAGGAAGCACAGAGAGTCCCATACAGGATAAATCCAAGGAGAAACACGCCAAGACACATATTAATCAAACTATCAAAAATTAAATACAAAGAAAAAATATTAAAAGCAGCAAGGGAAAAGCAACAAATAACATATAAGGGAATCCCCATAAGATTAACAGCTGATCTTTCAGCAGAAACTCTGCAAGCCAGAAGGCAGGGGCAGGACATATTTAACGTGATGAAAGGGAAAAATCTACAACCAAGATTACTCTACCCAGCAAGGATCTCATTCAGATTCAATGGAGAAATTAAAAACTTTACAGACAAGCAAAAGTTAAGAGAATTCAGCACCACCAAACCAGTTTAACAACAAATGCTAAAGGAACTTCTCTAGGCAGGAAACACAAGAGAAGGAAAAGACCTACAAAAACAAACCCAAAACTATTAAGAAAATGGTAATAGGAACATACATATCGATAATTACCTTAAATGTAAATGGATGAAATGCTCCAACCAAAAGACATAGATTGGCTGAATGGATAAAAAAAACAGGACCCATATATATGCTGTCTACAAGAGACCTACTTCAGACCTAGGGACACATACAGACTGAAAGTGAAGGGTTGGAAAAAGATATTCCATGTAAATGGAAATCAAAAGAAAGCTGGAGCAGCAATTCTCATATCAGACAAAATAGACTTTAAAATTAAGACTATTACAAGAGACAAAGAAGGACACTACATAATGATCAAGGGATCAATCCAAGAAGAAGCTATAACAATGGTAAATATTTATGCACCCAACATAGGAGCACCTCAATACATAAGGCAAATGCTAACAGCCATAAAAAGGGAAATAAACAGTAACAAAATCATAGTAGGGGACTTTAACACCCCACTTTCACCAATGGACGGATCATCCACAATGAAAATAAATAAGGAAACACAAGCTTTAAATGACACATTAAACAAGATGGACTTAATTGATATTTATAGGACATTCCATCCAAAACAACAGAATACACTTTCTCCTCAAGTGCTCATGGAACATTCTCCAGGATAGATCATATCTTGGGTCACAAACCAAGCCTTGGTAAATTGAAGAAAATTGAAATTGTATCAAGTATCTTTTCCAACCACAACGCTATGAGACTAGATATCAATTACAGGAAAAAAACTGAAAAACTACAGACACATGGAGGCTAAACAATATACTATTAAATAACCAAGAGATCACTGAAGAAATCAAAGAGGAAATCAAAAAATACCTAGAAACAAATGACAATGAAAACACGATGACCCAAAACTTATGGGATGCAGCAAAAGCAGTTCTAAGAAGAAAGTTTATAGCAATATAATCCTACATCAAGAAACAAGAAAAATGTCAAGTAAACAATCTACCTTACACCTAAAGCAATTAGAGGAAGAAAAACAAAAAAACCCCAAAGTTAGCAGAAGGAAAGAAATCATAAAGATCAGATCAGAAATAAATGAAAAAGAAATGAAGGAAACAACAGCAAACATCAATAAAACTAAAAGCTGGTTCTTTGAGAAGATAAACAAAATTGATAAACCACTAGCCACACTCATCAAGAAAAAAAGGGAGAAGACTCAAATCAACAGAATTAGAAATGAAAAAAGAGAGGTAACAACTGACACTGCAGAAACACAAAGAATCATGAGGGATTACTACAAGCAACTCTATGCCAATAAAATGGACAACCTGGAAGAAATGGACAAATTCTTAGAAAAGCACAACCTTCCAAGACTGAACCAGGAAGAAATAGAAAATGTAAACAGACCAATCACAAGCACTGAAATTGAAACTGTGATTAAAAATCTTCCAACAAACGAAAGCCCAGGACCAGATGGCTTCACAGGCGAATTCTATCAAACATTTAGAGAAGAGCTAACACCTATCCTTCTCAAACTCTTCCAAAATAGAGCAGAGGGAGGAACACTCCCAAACTCATTCTACAAGGCCACCATCACCCTGATACCAAAACCAGACAAAGATGTCACAAAGAAAGAAAACTACAGGCCAATATCACTGATGAACATAGGTGCAAAAATCCTCAACAAAATACTAGCAAACAGAATCCAACAGCACATTAAAAGGATCATACACCATGATCAAGTGGGGTTTATTCCAGGAATGCAAGGATTCTTCAATACATGCCAATCAATCAATGTGATACACCATATTAACCAATTGAAGGAGAAAAACCATATGATCATCTCAGTAGATGAAGATAAAGCTTTCAACAAAATTCAACACCCATTTATGATAAAAACCCTCCAGAAAGTAGGCATAGAGGGAACTTACCTCAACATAATAAAGGCCATATATGACAAACCCACGGCCAACATCGTTCTCAATGGTGAAAAACTGAAACCATTTCCTCTAAGATCAAGAACAAGACAAGGTTGTCCACTCTCACCACTATTATTCAACATAGATTTGGAAGTTTTAGCCACAGCAATCAGAGAAGAAAAAGAAATAAAAGGAATCCAAATCAGAAAAGAAGAAGTGAAACTGTCACTGTTTGCAGATGACATGATATTATACATAGAGAATCCTAAAGATGCCCCCAGAAAACTACCAGAGCTAATCAATGAATTTGGTAAAGTAGCAGGATATAAAGTTAATGCACAGAAATCTCTTGCATTCCTATACACTAATGATGAAAAATCTGATAGAGAAATTAAGGAAATGCTCCCACTTACCACTGCAACAAAAAGAATAAAATACCTAGGAATAAACCTACCTAAGGAGACAAAAGACCTGTATGCCGAAAACTGTAAGACACTGATGAAAGAAATTAAAGACAATACAAACAGATGGAGAGATATACCATGTTCTTAGATTGGAAGAATCAACATTGTGAAATTGACTATACTACCCAAAGCAATCTACAGATTCAATGCAATCCCTATCAAACTACCAATGGCATTTTTCACAAAACTAGAACAAAAAATTTCACATTTATATGGAAACACAAAAGACCCTGAATAGTCAAAACAATCTTGAGAAAGAAAAATGGAGCTGGAGGAATCAGGCTCCCTGACTTCAGACTATACTACAGAGCTACAGTGTAATCAAGACAGTATGGTACTGGCACAAAAACAGAAATATAGATCAATGGAACAGGATAGAAAGCCCAGAGATAAACCACACACATACGGTCACCTTACCTTTGATAAAGGAGGCAAGAGTATACAATGGAGAGAAGACAGCCTCTTCAATAAGTGGTGCTGGGAAAATTGGACAGTTACATGTAAAAGAATGAAATTAGAACACTTCCTAACACCATACACAAAAATAAACTCAAAATGGATTAAAGACCTAAATGTAAGACTGGACACTATAAAACTCTTAGAGGAAAACATAGGAAGAACACTCTGACATAAATCACAGCAAGATCTTTTTTGACCCACCTCCTAGAGAAATGGAAATAAAAACAAAAATAAAGAAATGGGACCTAATGAAACTTCAAAGCTTTTGCACAGCAAAGGAAACCATAAACTAGACGAAAAGACAACCTTCAGAATGGGAGAAAATATTTGCAAACGAAGCAACTGACAAAGGATTAATCTCCAAAATATACAAGCAGCTCATGCAGCTCAGTATCAAAGAAACAAACAACCCAATCCAAAAATGGGCAGAAGACCTAAATAGACATTTCTCCAAAGAAGATATACAGATGGCCTACAGACACATGAAAGAATGCTCAACATCATTAATCATTAGAGAAATGCAAATCAAAACTACAATGAGGTATCACCTCACACCGGTCAGAATGGCCATCATGAAAAAATCTACAAACAATAAATGCTGGAGAGGGTGTGGAGAAAAGGGAAGTTTCTTGCACTGTTGGTAGGAATGTAAGTTGATACAGCCACTATGGAGAACAGTATGGAGGTTCCTTAAAAAACTAAAAATAGAATTACCATATGACCCAGCAATCTCACTACTGGGCATATACCCTGAGAAAACCATAATTCAAAAAGAGTCATGCACCACAATGTTCACTGCAGCTCTATTTACAATAGCCAGGACATGGAAGCAACTAAGTGTCCATCGACAGATGAATAGATAAAGAAAATGTGGCACATATATACAATGGACTATTACTCAGCCATAAAAAAAAACGAAACTGAGTTATCTGTATTGAGGTGGATGAACCTAGAGTCTGTCATACAGAGTAAAGTAAGTCAGAAAGAGAAAAACAAATACCGTATGCTAACACATATATATGGATTCTAAAAAAAATGGTTCTGATGAACCTAGGGGCAGGATAGGAATAAAGACACAGATGTAGAGAATGGACTTGAGGACACGGGGAGGGGGAAAGGTAAGCTGGGACGAAGTGAGAGAGTGGCATGGACATATATACACTACCAAATGTAAACTAGATAGCTAGTGGGAAGCAGCCGCATAGCACAGGGAGATCAGCTCGGTGCTTTGTGAGCACCTAGAGGGGTGGGATAGGGAGGGTGGGAGGGAGACGCAAGAGGGAGGGGATATATGTATACATATAGCTGATTCACTTTGTTAAACAGCAGGAACACACCATTGTAAAGCAATTATACTCCAATGAAGATGTTAAAAAAAAAATGCACATGCCTGGAGCCTTTTGCTACTTTATCTGCTTTGCCTTCCCGTCTAATTTAGATTTTTTTTTAACATAAATTTATTTATTTATTTATTTTTGGCTGCATTGGGTCTTTGTTGCTGCGCGTGGGCTTTCTCTAGTTGCAGCGAGCGGGGGCTCCTCTTCCTTGCGGTGCGCAGGCTTCTCACTGCGGTGGCTTCTCTTGTTGTGCAGCACGGGCTCTAGGAGCGCGGGCTTCAGTAGTTGTGGTGCACGGGCTCAGCAGTTGTGGCGCGCGGGCTTAGTTGCTCCACGGCATGTGGCATCTTCCCGGACCAGGGCTCGAACCCGTGTCCCCTGCATTGGCAGGCGGATTCTTAACCCCTGTGCCACCAGGGAAGCCCCCTCTAATTTAAATTTCCAGTCACTCCAAAAAGATGCTTCTTCCCATGTGAAAACAGTACTTACAGCCTGTCAGGAAATTGTTGTCACTTACTAAAAACTCCTGTATCAATCAGAAAATTTTCCCATTTTCTCCTGGTGATTTGGTTCCTGCTTTTACCTAAATAAAGCACCACTTAATTTAAGTTCAGAAATACGTGTTGTAGTTGGCTCATTTAAAAATTGAAGAAGGTTATTGTAAAGGGCACATTTTAAAAGCCCCAGGCTTTTAAATTATTGGTTCAGCTTTGATTGAACCTTATTACTAACTTCCTCCAAACTTGCACCTGAGTTTCCATAACTGGACCACCTCCTTTCTTGTCTGTTGCAATAAATAAATCTGTCTGTATCCCGCTCTTCCAACATGACAGAGTGGATCTTGACATGAAATGGGTATATTAGTTTTTTATTGCTGTATAATAAATTACCACAAACACAGCAGCTTAAAGCACCTATTCACTGTCTCACATTTCCCACGGTTCAGGAGTTTGGGTGCTGGTTAGATGGATTCTCTGCTCAGGATCTCATCAGGCTGAAATCCAAGAGAGGGCTGGGGCTGGGGTCTCATTTGAAGCTATTTCTTTGCACCGGTGTGGCTTAGGTCACTGTCTTCTTGCTAGCTGTTGATTGACAAATTCTCAAAGCTGCCTCTACTTCTGGAACTTTACAATTAGCAAATCAATCAGCACACTTGTGTGAGATCTCTCCGTAGAACACGTTTGTCTTGTGTTGTCATGTACAGGAACCGCTGCTGAAGACTAAGTGAAAACTTCCTAATGTACCTAAGTCTTTGGGTTCTTATTTTACAGGATACATCTACTGTGAGGGACTTCGACTGGGGAGGAATCTCTGAGAGTTTCTCCATTTCGGACATCCATCACGTACAGGATTTAATATCAGGAGGACGGATCATTGTGTCATTACTAATTCTGATGACCAAATGCTTAGGCAGGTTCCTAACTGAAGTGGGAAACAAATAGTGGCCACCTGCCCACCAGATCATAGCATATGTGTGAAAACATCACAATTCTTGGTTTGTGGAAAGCTACACACAAGATTAAAGAAAACCATGGCTTCAGATGCGGGTGAAGCATTAAGCTCACATGGGGGACTCACATCCCTGTCAGAGATAAAGGAGAGGCTGTGGGAAGCTTTGTGTCAACTCAAACAAAAACCCATTTAGGAGTGACCAGTACACATCTGACCTCAGCATAGAGGGCTCAGTATTTTGGGTACAAAATATGTATCTTTATTGTTCCCTGGCAATTAGCACTCAATGGCAAAAGCATATGTGGTGGATTAAACAACCTTGACCAATGAGACCATAAAGACCCCTTTGTAAAATAGATGCAGGTCTAAGTATACTAAGACAAGCTGAGTTTGCTTTTAATGTAAAGCGACGTTCCAAAGAAAAAGATCTGTTAGCTAAGAGAGCCAAATTGGAAGAAATGCTCTCCGAAGAGCATGGAGAAGGATGGGAATCTGTTTGAAAAGGTAAAGATGGGCTAGTAAATTGAGTCATACCGACCCAACCCATCATGTTAGAACACGACTGAACCCGACCGTGCAAAACAGCACACACCCTAACCCAACAAGGTCTTCTGATCGCGTCACTTGAAATGGAGGCCAAGGCAGTCATGGGCAAAACCCTTCCGTCTTAGCTGTAGACATTCAAGTAGCACATCACGGTGCCCCGAACTTATCTAAATGTTCTGGGGGCAAATGTAGCCTACAACAACATCCCCTAAATGTTCTCACTCCAGGGCATGGCCTACTGTGTGGGAACGATAATAAATGACATCTGTACACTTCTGGTGAGTCAAGATGGACTTTGTTACATAACACAGGAGGGGAACCTATCTCTGTGCAAACATGCCGATTGAGACAGGGTGATTAGCTTTGCTTCGAGTTAGACTGGAACCCAGAAATTACAGAATCAGTGGAACCGGTAACAATCCCAGTTCATAATAATACCTGGTAAGTGGGTAAAGTCCAATTCTATTAGCAAGGATTTTAGAATGCTAATACTCACACAACTATTTTCCAACAAACCTAAAGAATATCATGATAGGGACTTCCCTGGTGGTCCAGTGGTAGAGAATCCGCCTTCCAATACAGAAGACACGGGTTCCATCCCTGGTCAGGGAACTAAGATCCCACACGCCACGGGGCAACTAAGCCCAGGCACCACAACTACTTGAGCTCGTGCCCCTCAACGAGAGAGCCCGCGTGCCGCAAACTACAGAGAAGCCCTCGCACCACCACTAGAGAGAAACCCAAGCAGACCGCGTGACTTAACGAAAAGATCCTGCAGGTCTCAACGAAGATCCCGTGTGCCGCAACTAAGACCTGACGCAGCCAAATAAATAAATAAATCTAAAAATAAATACTATCATAATAATACCACAATCTGATGTAATATTGGTAAAATTTGGCTACCTTATATAAATATATAATATGATAATATTGATCAAATGTACTGAGAAATTGACCTAAAACTTTCTTAGGTTGTAAAGCCCCTGGGGACCGAGGAAGAACTAGATTCACTTAATCACCAGTTTATCACTGTAATTACTATCTCTATGGAGGGTTATCATAAAGCACAGATATCTGTAGATAAGAATATATGTAATAATCAAGTTGATAAAACAGTAAAAAGAAATACATAGTGGATTTTGGCTTTTCATTAAGTCTATCCCCACTCCTTGCTGGCTTCTGCAAATGAGGGGTGTATTTGCATTATTATTGCTGTTCTACATTATGAATAAGTGGTACAGTACGTGTAGATGTAATAGTACTAGAGATGGTTTCACTGTGGGGACCTTGGCCAAGGCTTGAAGGTAAGCCGTGAGGAATGAGACAACTTGGCAGGTCTGTTTATTCAGTAGCCATGACAATGACCTTTGGCCAAGCTCTGAGAACTAGGTTCTGGGATGTTCACATGGTTACTGGTAAATGATGTGATCCTATACGGCCAGGGCAGCAGGTCAGAATGTTTAGCATAAACATGAAGGTTCTGGTGTGCCTGGCTGGGACCTCATGGTGGCTGGTACCATGTGACCAGCACACCTGAAGACTGAAGAACTCTGCCTCCAAGACCCAGATGGGCTCCCCTAAGTGGAGACACCTTTTTTTTTTAATATAAATTTATTTATTTTATTTATTTTTGGCTGCGTTGGGTCTTCGTTGCTGCGCGTGGGCTTTCTCTAGTTGTGGCGAGCGGGCTACTCTTCGTTGTGGTGCGCGGGCTTCTCACTGCGGTGGCTTCACTTGTTGCGGAGCACGGGCTCTAGGTGCACGGGATTCAGTAGTTGTGGCACATGAGCTCAGTAGTTGTGGCTCGTGAGCTCAGTAGTTGTGGCTCACGGGCTCAGTAGTTGTGGCTCGCAGGCTCAGTAGTTGTGGCACGTGGGCTCTAGAGCGCAGGCTCAGTAGTTGTGGCACACGGGCTTAGTTGCTCCGCAGCATGTGGGATCTTCCCGGACCAGGGCTCGAACCCATGTCCCCTGTGTTGGCAGGTGGATTCTTCTTAACTGCTGCACCACCAGGGAAGCCCAATGGAGACACCTTGTATGCATCTTTTCTGTTCACAGCTGGACAGAAAATTATATCCATGCAACCCTCACGTGGGAGGGAGGACCTGCAAACCTGTGCTTGGTCTCTCCAGCCTTTATGTGTGTGTATATCCATCTTCCCTGCTGTTCCTGCACTATCTCCTCTGCTGTAATAAGCCATATCCACCAGTATACCTTTACGTTGAGTTGTATAAGTTCTCACAGTGAACCATCAAGTGAGTGAGTGATCATCAGACGCCTGAAATAA
Organism: Balaenoptera borealis; assembly: GCF_965194805.1. Classification (NCBI taxonomy): domain Eukaryota; kingdom Metazoa; phylum Chordata; class Mammalia; order Artiodactyla; family Balaenopteridae; genus Balaenoptera; species Balaenoptera borealis. The sequence continues at coordinate 3,282,162 of NC_138877.1, forward strand.
TCAAAAGATTTGCGATAAACTTACTAAATCTTCCTGTAAATTCCCTACAACATCCCTGGACCCCGGTACCGACACTGTGGGGACCTCAGTGGTATTTACACATACCGCAGAGTACAATCCTAAAGGGAGTGTCCATCTATACTCCCTTCATCGCAGTATGGTTGTAATTTCATCTCATATGGCCATTGTCAATGCAGTATTATCACGTTAAAAAGCTCTCTTAAGCCAAAATTAGGTAAAGTTAGATAAATCAGACAAAACATTTATTCAAATAGTATTAGTCATCTTTGTTCACACTTTGATAAATTTCCTATTAGTAACCTTTGCCCTTTATCTCAGCAGTATTTGTTTTTTATATTTAAAGGAATGGAATATTTAACATCATCTTTGTTGAACATAATTTTCAGATTCCTAGATTAAAACTTTTGCTAAAGCAGATATAATATTTTATTCCAATAGATTCTACTTGGTTATTACTGGAATATAAAAAGTATCATCTTTATACATTTATTCAGAAATTGATAAACATTATAAAGTTTTCTGTGGATTTTTATGGACTCAGTTGATTCTAACAGATTTTTTTTCTAGGTAATCCTCAAATCACCTTAAAAAGTAATGATTTTCCCCTTATTTATGCTCATGTTAAATAATAATTATCCTTGACTTTAAAATATTCTTCTGGTGTTTTATATTTATGATATTATTAGGTTTAAAATTGAGATGTTCTTTATCATGTTATAAGGTGTCTTCTAGATGTACTGGGTTTTTCCTATAATTTATTAAGAATGTGTGATAAGTTTACCTTACTGACTTCAGCAGCTATTGAGAGAGTGATACAGTATTTCTTATTTGACGAATGGTGTGAAATATAGGCCGTTCTCACTCTGCACAGTGGTGTAAAACTGTAAAAATGATGAGGTACCTGAAGCTTCACAACCAGGGGGGAAGATAGTGATTGTTCCATGACCTTTACAAAATTGTTGTCAATGTACTGAAAAAATCTCTCAATGTCAGTTACTAATATACATTAGTAATGGAATGGGGGGGAAATAAAGCTTACTGTTATTTAGTACACTGAATTTTAAAACTAGAAACCTTGAGAATTCAAGTGTCTCTTTGTAAAAGCTCAGGAAGAAGGATGTGAGTAGTTCTTGCCTTGCTCTCCTTGTCCTGTAGCTGATGATACTATACGAAGTGCTCATGTTTTCCATGTCACCCCCTCTCTAAGTTTGGACCAGCTTCCCACACTTGATCCTTTGTGCTTTTATGTCATGAAATACCTCTGAGAATTCTTTGATGCCAGCGTCACTGCCTCTGGGACACCATCCATTTCCTCACACCCACTCTCCTTATTTACGTTGATAAATCTGCCGTCTCTAAGCTCCTCTGGACACGTTCCTAGAGTACTGCCAGCGTCCTCGTTTTCAGCTATTTCTTCTGTGACTCCGTTTACTTCTTGTTCCTATTTCAGTTCCCGTAAGTATTATCACTTTTAATTTCTTTGTTGTACTTTCATTTTTGTTGCCCAATTCCCTCTTTCCATTATGCATTTATTTTTACTTTCTTAGGGTAGACCCTTTTGACTATTGTAAATAATTTTCTCACTGTTTATTAAAATTCTACATGCATGTTTATAAGTAACAGTATGCATTAGTTTCTTTTTTTTCAGTAAGTAGCTTTTTTCCACTACTTTCATGCAGCATTGGCGCTAGTTAGGTAACTTCATTAAATGGAACTGAGTAGCACCATAATTCCTATATTCCTGAACAGATTATGTATCTGGGAAGTCATTTTTTTCTTAAGTGCTTTTATATGATTCATATAACTCTTTTTACCAAAATATATTGAATTATTTGGCTTCATTTTGCTCTTATTGTTAATATTATCACTCCTGATTTCTTTAAGTCAATATTTGCTTTGATACGTTTATTAAATGTATTCTGTATTATTATGTTATATGTTTGTTGTAAACAGCATATACTTTAATTCTGTGCGTATATGTGCATTTGTCTGTTTTAACATGCATTTTAATCCTCAGTCTTTTCAGGATATTTTCTATATGATCTTGCTTCTGTCTTTTTCTTTTATGTTTTCAAAATCTGTAGTTCCTTTCTAGTCGATTTCATTTTCTGTCCAGACTACACCACTTGCTGTTATTTTGTTCAATGATATGAATAGTAGATAACCTGCTATAAATTTAATAATGGCTACCTAAGAGTTCACAAAGACATCTGTAAGCTGACTTCCCTTAAGTGTGTTAGGTTAATTTTTTCCATCATTCATTCTGGTATTAAAAACTGACAAAGCATTAAATAAAACTTGAATAAACATGTAAGGACAAATAATCTCAAAAGAACAGGAGCTATAGTCTGATAGTCGCATAAAAAAGGCTGTCAGATTTAGATAGGATCGTGTAATTATTTTCCACCTGAATGCCTCCTGCAGTTAAGTATCTCATTTTCCTGTCTCACTAAATAAAGGAGGACAGGAAAGCAACAATAGCAGTTGATCATAAAGATGCATGATCTTTTCAAAGACTTAAATGCCCTACAACACAGAAGAGGAGGCTGCAGAGACTAACCTTGCAGGTCATCGTCCAAGTGGGGACATTCCCAGACTCAGAAGTACTCCTGACTATCATTAGTTTCAGATTTACTACAAGGAAGTCCTTCCAGGGTCTCTTGTCTTTCTTTCTTTCTCTTCTTCTCTCTTTTCTTTCTTTTTTTTTTTTTCAGTATATAATACTAGTGCTAGAAGTTCTCTCTGAGAACAGCCAGTTTAACCCCTTAGAAAGGCTATGTGACTTGTCAAAATCTCTGACATTTAATTATACAAGCAGCATTAGAGCTTTTGAATCCAGGTTCCCTGCATCTCAGTCCAATGTTTTTCCCATCACGAGCCTCCTAGGCTTTTATGGGGTTTTTTTGCTTTCTACCCAGAATAAACAACACACAATTTGCCACTGAATTGTCTGGAACTCCTTGACACAACTTCAATGGTCCCTGATTACTTCATCCCATAGATTATGGAACTAAACCACACACACACACACACACACACACACACACACACCACGGAGACGTCCCCCCCAAGCCAGAGATCTGATGAGCGCTACACCAGAGTAGCACTGAGGGTATTATTTCCCTTTCTGATCACTCCACCCATTGGGTGCTCATCATCAACAGACGCTGAGTAAAACCAATGTAACTGAGGATGGCAAGAAGCACCCTAGATTCTAAAAATATGAATTTAAGGATAGAAAAGACAGCACTGTCCTTATTACTCATAAGGTTCAGATATTTTATGAAATGCATGAGGCTCACTCATAGGACTCCTTTAGAAAATCTTTCATTATTTTGTGTAAAACACCACCGATATGTAACCCAGTGAAGCACAAGAAGGAAACCACCTTCGCATCGACAGTTTCACTGATCTCATTTCACTCTGCCCTTCACCAGTCTAACTGATAACCTGCCCATCAACAAGCCAGTTTCTGTAGTTTGAAATATGACCTGCTGGTGTGAGTGCCCCAAAATGTATTCTAAATGAAAGTGGATCGTGAATATATTTATAATGTGGTTTCTAAAGCAAGTGCCACAGAGTGTTTGAAGAGTTCTTTGTGCCAATTCTGTGACTATTTTTTAAATTCTGAAGAGGTTCTAAGTTATTAACAAGTCATGATTACGGATGAAATGAAATAATCTGAACCCTGTTGACTTTTTCCTGATGTAACTGTGCTTTGATCCTTGTTTTAATGAAGCTCTAAATGAAGGATACATATCAACTCAAATCTTATTTCCCAAATGTGAGCCTGACCTGTGTTGCTTTGTCCTTTGAGATGTCAAAGTTGGTTAAAAGAATAAAATCTGACTTTGATCGTTCCTGTATGCCAACCAGGAACGTTTTTATTGTAGAAGATCTGCATGAGCAACAGTGATGTTCTCTTCTCACTGTCAGGAAGGCAGTGGAGTAGCTGCACCCACTCTGATAGAACACAGATGTTCTCTGCAGCCCCATCCATCTTACTCCCGAGAGCTGCCATTAATCAGCTACATTTTCCCACCACCTTCCTTCCGAAAGACCATCCACGCAAGGGCTCTGGCTCCCTTCCTCTGACACGTAGTCATTGCTGTGACATCTTGGGCAAACACACCCACGATACGGGAGAATTCCAACAGGACTAGGCAGTGCTTAAATCTCCTACTAAAATTTTGGGTTTTGAGTTACATTTATTTTAGATGTTAGAACAATTTAAGAAATATAAAATAGTATTATGGCATGAAATTATTCATTTATGATCCCACCAGAGAAAGATGAATACTATTCATATTTTTACAGATTTCCTTTCAATCACCTCTTTGTCCACATATATGGTATATATTTTAAAAACTTAGTATCCTCCCTTTTTGCGCAATTCATGAATAACTTACCATATCCTTACAAATCTTTTTAAAACGTTATATTTAATTGCTAATAATATTCCATTATATTGATCTAACTGGAGTTAGCCAATGCTATTATTTTTTCATTCTTAACCTCTAAATTTATGCAAAAATATTTCTCTAAATTTATTATTAAGTTCTTAGACTAGATTCCTGGAATTAGAATTAATGAGTCAAATGACTAGATGTTCTTAAGACTATTAACAAAAATAATGTAAGGGCCTGCATTTCACAAATCCTCACCAGTAACAGCTCATTTGATAAAGTAAATTTATTTGACATTCCATTCAATAATAAGGGATTGGCTTTTTAATATTTATCATCCATTTATGTTCCTTTTCTTGTGAATATCTTTTGTTTTAATATTTTCACATTTATTTATGCTACTATGGTATACATTATGCGACTTATGACATGTAATATACTATATGTTCTATTGTATATATTACATAGAAAGGCTTGCCATTTTAAACTTAGCAAGAATGTCTTTATCTAAACAAATAACAGGTTTTCACTTATCCATATGCTCATATTTTTTCCTATAGAAACTTTACAAATATTCTGCAAGACCAGAAAGTCTTCAATCAGAGTATTACAAGAGACTGTTACCATATAAGTGCTACACACATTCATAATCTTTTCCATAATCCAAAATACTCTGAAACTAAAATAATAGGATTTTATAAAATTATTTGGAAGCAAAATCTGATATAACATTATATGCTCATAAAAATCTGTGGGCTAGGGATTTCCCAATGAGAAATATGAAAGTCAGGTATACAGCAAAAAAATTCTACCATGTGGTCAAATTCAATAATTCTCTGTATTCTGGGACTTCCCTGGTGGCGCAGTGGTTAAGAACCCGCCTGCCAATGCAGGGGACACGGGTTCGAGCCCTGGTCCGGGAAGATTCCACATGCCGCAGAGCAACCAAGCCCGTGCGCCACAACTACTGAGCCTGCGCTCTAAAGCCCGTGAGCCACAACTACTGAAGCCCACGTGCCACAACTACCGAAGCCCGCGCACCTAGAGCCCATGCTTCACAACAAGAGAAGCCACCGCAATGAGAAGCCCGCGCACCACAATGAAGAGTAGCCCCCGCTCGCCACAACTAGAGAAAGCCCGCGCGCAGCAACAAAGACCCAACGCAGCCAAAAATAAATAAGTAAATTTTAAAAAATAGTAATAATTCTCTGTATTCTGAATGTGTTTGCATGCTGTGTGTGTTTTGTGTGTATGTGCCCTGTTCATCATAATGCCTAAATATATCTCAGATCAATTCAGTTCTGTACTCCTCACTTCCTGGGTCCTCTTTTCTCCTTCTTGTCTGAGTGTTTTTTAAAATAGTCTTCATATACCCTACTCAGTGAGGATAATCATATATTTTGCATCATACATTCAAACTCTCTGCAGATATATTGATGCATTTGATTCAAAAAAACATAATATTTCCATCAGTTAAAAAAAGAACTTCTATTCTCAAGGATTCTGAATAAGGGATTGTGGATGTTAATATCAATTCTAAAAGAATTCTGTTTCATAGACTCAGCACTCACACATATTCACCTTCTGGCATGAGGCCAAACTAAGCAATCATTTCGGTGTATTTGCAAGTGATTGTAGCAGAATGCCACTGCAGCCATGATTTTTTAAAAAATACAAATTCATACTAAAATCAGGTTATGACTGAAAGAAAAAGAAAATTTGGTTAAAAGGTGTTTTCCAGTGAAATTGTCTGGATCTTCTTCAGTCTCTTTACAAGAGTCCTTTGTAGAAATAATAATTCTACTTAGCTGTGTGTAAAACTGGTGGGCTAGGGATTCCCCAGTGAGAAACAGAAAAGTACAGTATGCACCAGAATAGCCCCCCACGTGATCTAAGCTCATAAATTCTACTGTATTCTGAGTGTATACAGGTCATGCATTTTGTATGTATATGTCATGTTCATTATAATGCCAAAATAGATCTCAAATCTCTTCAATTCTGCATTCTTACTTCCAAGTCCTCTTCTCTCCATCCTGTCTACATTATCCCTAAGAGATCTCATCTCTCTCATGGCTTCAAATTCCCTGTGCTGGACCCAATAAAGACCCCCAAAGATGTTCACAACCGTGTAAGGTTATACATTACTTTACATGGCAAAAGGGACTTTGCAGATATGGTTAAGGATCTCAAGATGGGGCGATTATCTGAAATTATCTGGGTCAGAATCAGAGAAGGTAACGTAATGATGGAAGCACTGGTGTTGATCAGAGAGAGAGAGTTGCAGCTCCTACCTGGGTGGCGTGAAGATGGAGGGGTCGCTGAGCTGAGGAGGGCAGACAGCCTCTAGAAGCTGGAACGGACTCGGAGATGGATACTGCTGGAGGCTCCAGAAGGAACACAGCCTGCTGACGCGTCGATGTCAGCTCGGGGAAACGTTTCAGACTGCTGACTTCCAGAACTGTAAGATGATAAATACGCACTGTTTTAAGCCAATACATTTGTGGTAATTTATAACAGCAGCAATAGGAAAATAACACATTCCCCTACCAGCAGACAATTCCCATTCGAGAATGAGTGAGACTAGGCTTCTGAGTTCCAGACCTATATCCTGATTTCCATTTGGCATCTCCACTTGCATGTTTCAGAGGGACTTAAAACTTAGCATGGTCCAAAGGACACATGCTCTGTGAAAGTCATGGACATTACAGTAAACTACAGTTGTGGGAAAGAAACTTAAATGCAAGACAAAATTTGTGTAACATGGGTACACAGTTTACTGGTTCAGGACAGGCTTAGTTCCAACCTTGCAATGAATGACCTTAAATAATAAGAAATATTGCCCCAAAAGAATTATAATGCAAATAAGTCACTTGCTTAAAAAACTTTTAGACATCAATTACAATATCTCTTAAAAGACTTTAGAATTTTAATTATTTAAAGGTTATTAAAAAAAAAATTGGGTTAAGAGAAACTTTTTTCTATCATGCTATTCTTTTAATTTCCTGGAAGAGAGAAGCCAAAAAGTAATTAAAATACTGAAAGTGTAAGGGATTATCATCACCACAGTATCTTCAAAAACAAAATAAAACAAAACAACACAAAAAAATAATTAAAAACTTGCTAGAGTCTTTTAGGTCATTGGTTTCCAGTGAAAAATCATACTAAACACGGACTAATTAAACCAGGGCTTTCATTGTAGATAACGTTAACTCTATGAAACGGCAAGAGAAAAATAAATTATATACTGATCAAGGGTAAGTCATGAAAAAGACAATAGGGCTTGTAAAATATTAGGAAACAGGTAGGGAGAGAATTAAATGTCCGAAATACTACTCTTTCAGAAATTATTTGATTGGGTTTTACCACCATGAAAACCTTCATATTCTCAAAATATCACTAAGTCCTCAAAATTACCCATGCATATGAATATTTGTATATGAATATATAGACAGATATATAGATATACATATATAACTTAACCCATTAAAGATAATAGCTTTCTTTTAACATGGGATTCTGTATAAACTGGTGGCTTTTGCAAAGTAAGCTCCTCATCAATAATTTCATCCTGTCTATGGTCAACTCTTAAACTTCACTTCATGTCTGTACATTCAAAGCTCAAATCTCTCACCAAAGTACAAAATGAATTTCAAAGAAATGGACCAAAGGATGGCTGGTATATGCATATATACATACCAATAAAGTGCATTTTCTACGATTGTGTTAGCAATAATAGCTGCATGTGCTACTGAATATTTCAAACTTCAGACCCTATTTACAGCACAGTGTCAACACGTATTACAAGGCTGTTGTCCTGCAGATCTTTCACAAGATCCAGCTGAGAATTACACCATGTCATCTGCCTACTGTTGATGCTGAATGGGAACTGTGGCAAACAGCCCAGGCACTGGAATATTTTAATTAAATTAATATTTTGATTACTATTGCAAAAAATTATAATGCCACAACTACTAATAAATAAGATTTGAGCTCTGTGATAAGTGCTTTATCTGCTTATCTCATTTAAGCCTCACTGCAACCTTCAAAACAAATATTATTCATTTAAAACACTTTTTACAAGTGAATATACTGAGTAAAGAGAGGTTAAGTAACTTGCAGAGGTTGCATAGGTAGGGAGGGGTAGAGTTGAAATTCAAACCCTATTATGTAACACTAGAATGTACTTTTGAATAAAACATTAATTGATGTGTTAGAAATAAGTAACGCATATCATTTTTAGTCATTTTAAAAAGCAGTGAATACATAATAACAGACTACCTGATGACCACACGAAATTGTTACAAAATAAATTTGTAGGGTCTGTTTCAGCATAAAGAATAAATGAGAAAATATATATGTGCAAAAAACACATTTTGTAAATCCCATTATGTTGCCAGAAATGACTGCCTATCTGGGGAAAAATGATGACCACTTATTACGTATCATATTGAAAATTAAATTCTAGATGATTTGAAATTTAAAATATAAAAAAGTTTCTAAAAGTCTAGAAATATTAAGAAAGTGTTTGGAAACTAAAGATTTAACTAGAATATTTTTTTAAAGAATGGAACAGAGCGTGCTGAAGCAGGACGCAATCATATTTTTTATTGAGGTATAATTGACACATAACAACATATTAGTTTCAAGTGTACAACATAATGATTTGATATTTGTATGTGCTGTGAAATGATCACCAGAGTTAGGCTAGTTAACATCTCTCATCATGCACAGTTATTTTTTTTTCTTGTGATTAAAAACTTTTAAGATCTGCTCTCTTAGCAATTTTCAAACATGCAACACAGTACTATTAACTATGGCCACCATGCTGTACTTTACATCTCCATGATTATTTAATAACTGGAAGTTTGCACCGTTTGACCCCTTCACCCACTTCATCCACCCCTAGCCCCTTCTCTGGCCACCGCAAACCAATCTATTCTCTTCTGTTCTCTGTATCTATGAGCTGTCTTTTTTTTTCCTATTCCAAATATGTGAAATCATATGGTATTTATCTTTCTCTATGTGACATATTTCATTTAGCATAATGCCCTCAATGTCCATCCATGCTGTCAAAAATGACAAAACTTTTTGTGATTTCTTTTTTTATGGCTTAGTAATATTCCATTGTATAAATATACCACCTTCTCTTTATCCATTTATCCATCAATGGACTTGTAGGTTGTTACCATAACTTGGCTATTGTAAATAATACTGAATTTGAATTTGAGGGTGCATATACCTTTCTAATATTTTCTTTTTCTTCAGAAAAATACCCAGAAGTGGAATTGCTGATAGTTCTATTTTTAAATTTCTGAGGAACCTCCACACTACTTTCCACAGTGGCTGCACCAATTTGCATTCCCACCAACAGTGCACAAAGGCTCCCTTTTCTCCACACCCTCACCAACACTTGTTATCTCTTGTCTTTTTGATAACAGCCATTCTAACAGGTGTGGGGTGATGCCTCCTAGTGGTTCTGATGTGCATTGCCCTGATGATTAGTGATGCGGAACACCTTTTCATGTACCCGTTGGCCATCCGTATGTCCTCTTTGGAAAAATGTCTATTCAGATACTCTGCCCGTTTTTGATTGGATTGTTTGGGTTTTTTGCTATTGAGTTATATGAGTTCTTTACTATATATTTATAATCGTGCTGGGCACAGGTGGCCAAGGTAAGAACTTACATTTTACCTGGAGTGAGATAGGAGCCACCTAGGAACCATATTTTGAGCAAAGAAGTGACAGGGCCAGGCTGAAGTTTGTTTTTTTTTTTTGTTTTTTTTGTTTTTTTTAAATTTTATAGCTACTTTTATTTTTATTTATTTATTTATTTTTGGCTGTGCTGGGTCTTCGGTTCGCGCGAGGGCTTTCTCCAGTTGCGGCAAGCGGGGGCCACTCTTCATCGCGGTGTGCGGGCCTCTCACTATCGCGGCCCCTCCCGTTGCGGGGCACAGGCTCCAGACGCGCAGGCTCAGTAGTTGTGGCTCACGGGCCCAGTTGCTCCGCGGCATGTGGGATCTTCCCAGACCAGGGCTCGAACCCGTGTCCCCTGCACTAGCAGGCAGACTCTCAACCACTGTGCCACCAGGGAAGCCCCAGGCTTAAGTTTTAAAAGAATCATTCTGGCTGTTATGTGAAGAACAGATTATCAGGGGCCAAGGGTGGAAGCAAAGACACCTGGACCTTTATATTTACTGTCCGGTGGCCTTCTACCTTAGGTCTCTACGAATGCATTGGTCTACTTTCATGTACCTCATGCCTCCGGTTTACTGAATGCCTGCGTGCCAGGCCCTACTATGCCACACACCAGGGCCACACAGGTGATGCGGCACAGGTCCTGCTCTCTAGGAACTACAATTTAATGGAAGACACTGAAGCAAAAACCCCATAACACACAGAGTGTAGGTGCTATAACAGAGGGTTGTACCAAGTATTATTAGAGGAACAATAATGAATTCTGTGATTATTCATTTCTATTCTAATAATTTCCGATGACTCCTGGGAGGTAAAGAAGGAGAAAACCAGGGCTGTGCACCATCTGTCAACAAGGAGCAGAGGGAAGAGAAGATTCCAGCAAGTCCCCAAGCGCACATGGAATGCAGCCATGAAGACTTTAGCAGAATAGATCTGTCCGTGCTTGAAAGTTAATACCTAGTAAAACACAGCATGGAAATGATGGAAAAAATACGGAGACATAAGTGAAAGAAAACACAACTTAGAAGGCCTTGAGGTGCGGCCAATCTATGGACTTACTTCCCTGCAGGAGCCAGGGAAAGGTTTTAGAAAATGATTTATGTTCTAGAATATCCTGGAAGACCTCTGTGAAATACGAGCAAGTCCCACTGAAGTACAGGCTGAGATGAACACACAACAGACAACAGACAGGTTTTCCTAAATTATAACCTACCAGCTTGAAAGAGGGAATGCACCTTCCCAGGACTTCACTGACCTCTAGTCACTGTGGATCCATAAAGGACTCCACCATAACCAGAGAGGACAAGGCCCAAGTAAGATGGGGACCATGACAGAGCCAATGCAGATGTGTTTATGACATGGAAATTTGAAAATAAAGAGATGGGGAAAGACCTGCCAGGTAACTGCTATAAAAATGAAAACTGACTTCGAGAAATGTGTATTTGGCAAAACTGAAGACAGGGTCAAAGTATTGAGTGTGATGAGGGCAAATGCTTTATATTGATAAAGGTACCTTCATCGAAAGGTCAAAAAACTTAAGGACTGAACAGCATCACTTTGAAATATATAAAGAAAATATTTTCAAAAAATACAAAGAGAAACTGGCAAAACCAGAACTAGTGGCAAGTCACGCTGAAAAAAATAATGGTATAAAGAATTTGAATATCACAAACATCCAGCTTGGTATGATATACATATATATAGAATTGTGTACCAAACAAATTGAAACTACGCATTCTTTTCAAACACCATGGAACAGCTGCAGTAACTAGCCAGATGTTAGGTTACCAAAAAATTCTTTTAGAAAGTCCCAAAGCAGAAATTACACAGCCCAAGTTCTGATTACAATGTCACGAAACCAGACAGTAAACAACCAAAGGCTAGCCCCAAAGAACTTTCCACTCAGAAATGTTAAATCACTATTCTAAATGACTCAAGATAAAGAAAAACTCAAAATTAAAATTAAAGACTATTCAGAAATGAGTGAGAATAAAACATCATCTATCAAAACACAGACTTTGGACAAAGCATTAATCAAGGAAAATTTGACTGTGAGGGCATTTATTAGAAATGGAGAAAAATGGGAAATATATGAGCAAAGGAGTCAGTTCAATACAGTGGAAAGAGCAGTGGTCCAAACCCACAGCAAGGAGCATCAGCCAGGGGATGGGGAGCGAGTTCCAGAGCCAGACTCTGGGGTAGAATCCTCCTCCTCCCTCTCCAGCTTGGTCCTCAAGAGTTATTTCACCTCTCTGTGCCTCAGGCTTCTCATCAGCAAACCAGGGCTCTCATCGTTTTGTTAAAGGATTAAGTGAGATAGTGCAGATAAAATTCCTAGGAGAGCACTTGACACATGGTCAGCACCAAATAAATACCAATGTAAGCTTATTTTAAGAGGAAGACAACAAGGTAATTCAATTAGTCAAGGACTCATTTTCTTGGGGCAGAGGTGGAGGTAAGAGCAGGTTGCGTTTTCTGTAGTAAGAGCCCTTTACCAGAATCTCAGTTCCTCCAAGTACGCTGCGGTAGAGAGCACACTGATGTCGGAGCAGCGCACATGGATTGGTAATGGAACCAACCCAACATTTAGGGAGACGTTAGTGTTAATTCTACACAAACTCTTTCAGAGAATAGGCAATGAAGAGCCACCTTCCAGCTCATTTTATGAGAGCTGCATAAACTTGACTACAAAACTTGAACAGGACATTCCAAGAAAAAAATTAGCCCATCTCTTGTATGAACAGAGATGCAAAACCCTTAAACAAAATACTTGCAAACCAAATCCAGTTACATATAAAGGGATAACATGAGTGACCCAGCTGAACATATTCTAGACACACAAAGTTGGCTTACCATCAGAAAAAAATCAACCAATGTAATTCATAAAGGAGAAAATTAAATAGAATAAATTAGAATAAAGGAAAAACTCATAGAATTATCTCAATCTATGCAGAAAAATATCTGAAAAAAATTCAACATCATCTGATAATTTTAAATCTTAGCAACTAGAAATAGAAGGAAGTTCCTTTAGTCTAAAACAGCATAGCTATAAAAACATTACACGCCATGGTGAAATGCTGAACACTTCTATTTAAGACTGGGAAACAATCTTGGATGCTCACTGTCTTCCCTTCCATTCACCACAGTATTGGAGATCTTAGCCAGAGCAGTAAAACAAGAAAAAGAAATCAGGAGCATTGATTAGAAATGCAGGAATGTGATCATCACTTTGTGTAGGTAACATGATTATGTACATAAAAATAAAAAATAATCCACAAATAAACATTAAAATTAATGGCTGAGTTTAGTAATAAGGCTAATACATAAGACTAAAGCTCTTTCTCCAGATTCAAAACAAAGGGAATTTTTTATTTAAAAAATATAATTTTAAACAAACCTAATGAAATGCACAAAATTTCTACATAGAAAACTGTAAAACACTGAAAGAAATAAAAAATGATGTAAAAGAATAAAGGACATGCCAGGACTTCCCTGGTGGCACAGTGGTTAAGAATCCACCTGCCAATGCAGGGGACATGGGTTCGAGTACTGTTCCAGGAATATCCCACATGCCGCGGAGCAGCTAAGCCCGTGCGCCACAACTACTGAACCTGCGCTCTAGAGCCCGCGAGCCACAACTACTGAGCCCGCGTGCCACAACTACTGAAGCCCGCTAACCCTAGAGCCCGTGCTCCACAACAAGAGAAGCCACCGCAATGAGAAGCCTGCGCACCGCAACAAAGAGTAGCCCCTGCTCACCACAGCTAGAGAAAGAGCGCGTGCAGCAACAAAGACTCAATGCAGGGGCTTCCCTGGTGGCGCAGTGGTTGAGAATCTGCCTGCCAATGCAGGGGACATGGGTTCGAGCCCTGGTCTGGGAAGATCCCACATGCCACGGAGCAACTGGGCCCGTGAGCCACAATTACTGAGCCTGCGCTTCTGGAGCCTGTGCTCCGCAACAAGAGAGGCCGCGATAGTTAGAGGCCTGTGCACCGCGATGAAGAGTGGTCCCCGCTTGCCACAGCTAGAGAAAGCCCTCGCACAGAAACGAAGACCCAACACAGCCATAAATAAATTTAAAAAATAAAAATTAAAAAAAAAAAAAAAAATTGAACATTTAAAAAAAAAAAAAAGACTCAATGCAGCCATAAATAAATAAATAAATAAATTTATTAAAAAAAAAGAATATAGGACATGCCATGTTCATAGATTGGAAGAAGCAATATTGTTAAGATGTTCATTCTCCCCAAATTAATTTACAGATTCAATGAATTATCACTCAAACTCCAACAGGTTCCTTTGTGAAATTGGCAGCTGGTTCTAAAATCTACATGGTAATGTGAAGGACCAAGAGTAGCCAAAAGAGAAGAACAGGGTGGAATGACTTGCTCTAATGGATATCAAGATTTATTTCTAAATGACGGTAATGAAGCAGTACGGTACTGGGTGCAGAGACAGGCAGACCAATAGGACAGAAGTGAGAGCTTACACATGGGCACTGGATTTATGACTAGGACAGTAAGTAGGGGAAGCACAGCATATGGTCTCCTTGAGAAAAAGGGCTGGGAAATTCTGGATATGCATGGTGAAAAACATGGAATAACCTCTGATTCACATCTGATCATTAGACCTAACAATGTAGAGGTTGTTCATGACCCTATCACACACGGTTTTCATAGAGTGACGGGGACTAAAATCTGATTAGTACAGATTCAAAAGAGATTGGGAGAAGAGGAAACTGTGATAGAAAATGCAGACAACTCCTTCCAGGAGTTTTGATATAGAATAAGATATACACACTACTATATATAAAATAGACAAACAGCAAGGACCTACTGTACAGCACAGGGGACTATATTCAGTATCTTGTAATAACCTATAATGGAGAAAAATCTAAAAAAGAATTACGTGTGTGTGTGTAATTATTCAGTATATATACTGAATCACTTTGCTGTAAACCTAAAACTAACACAACATTGTAAATCAACGATACTCCAATTAAAAAAATGAAACTATTAAAAATCTAATCATGTCATTCTCTACTTAAAATCTTTCAATTTTTACTCATCAAAGCTACTCTTTAGTGAAACATTATGTGCAAGGCACTGTGATAAAAGCTTTATTTATAGCATTCTAATTAATCCTGACAATTCCAGGACATAGGTACTATTATTATCTCAATTTTTAAAAGGAAGGACCTGAGGCTTACAGAAATTAAATAATTGGACCCAGGGTTACACGGTTATTGGGGATAACCAACCTTGACATCGTTCAGTTTCTTGAACACACACACATCTCAAAACAGCCAGAACACTCACTTTGCCCTCAGTCATCCGCTCCCGCTGTCCCCTCTCTGATCCTGCAGGACTTAGATTAAAGTTTCTTTCTCCAAATGTCCTCCCGACATTCTGGGCTACACTACATCTCCCTGCTGTGTGCTTGTAATTTTCCTTCTAAACTATCTCCATGTAGTCTTATGATCAGGTGATCTCAAAGTCCCTTCAAGCTTTAAAAATGACTATGATTTCACCAAGTTTAGAGCAGTTTCTTATTATAAGAAGTTGGAAGTAGAGTGCTCTGTATTTTTTTTTTAATTTCCATAAACTTTTTGAAAATTCAGTGAAGATTATAATTTTATTTATTCTTGAGGATGCTGCCTGGGTAACTCTGTTCTAAAAAAGTTATTGCGATGATACGATTAAACATCTGGCAATACAAAATAAAAGCATCCTTTCGGTACTCTGCTCAGAAAAGAATAATAAACTGCCTGCCTCACAACAGCATGTTCCTGCTCAGGCTGAAACGTGGAGCCTCATTCTTCCTGAGCCAAACAGACTTGCCTAACGTTCTTGCAAGCAAGTTAGACAGCCGAAGAGCCCTTGCCTCAGCGCCATTAGGAACAGCATTGTTCCACTGAAATAGATGTGTTATCTGCAGCATATCCTAGAACCGTTTGGAAACCATCCAGGAGACAAGATGATAAAGATTAAAAGTCATTATAGTTACTTTCGCAGCCATAGTTAGACTAATGCATCTTCGGTGAGGACAGCTCACACATCAAAAACGGCCTTAGCATGACCTCTTAGAGAAATAGAGAAAATTATTAAGGAGGAAAAGAAAGGATTGTAAGCACAATCTTTATAAGCACTGATATTTATTTGGCAAAAGCACAGGTTGGGAGGAAGACAGAAGGACATGAAGGGTGTGGCATTGCAGACACATGCCATAGTATGCTTCTTTGGTGGGTATATACACACCCTTCTCTGTCAAATATCTATTTTAACACTACAACCCCAGACAACTTTTTGATAGCCTGCTATAGAACGGTTCAGTGTTTACTCTATTCGGGCAGATGCAAAAAACAAACAAAAAGTTAAATAGTTTATTTGACTGTACCTACTGAGTAAAAAAAGAGACGAAAACAAACAATGTAGATTAAGATCCCATAGCAATGTGATATAACACTTAAAATCATGAGGTTCAAACTACTCTTGGTATATGGGATATTTTTTCTAGGAGCCTTGAATCCTGCATTAATTAAGGCTGTTTGGGTTGCAAATAAAAGCCCTGCTTCCACTAATTTTTTTTTAAACATCTTTATTGGAGTATAATTGCTTTACAATGGTGTGTTAGTTTCTGCTGTATAACAAGGTGAATCAGCTATACATATACATATATCCCCATATCTCCTCCCTCTTGCGTCTCCCTCCCACCCTCCCTATCCCACCCCTCTAGGTGCTCACAAAGCACCGAGCTGATCTCCCTGTGCTATGCGGCTGCTTCCCACTAGCTATCTAGTTTACATTTGGTAGTGTATATATGCCCATGCCACTCTCTCACTTCGTCCCAGCTTACCCTTCCCCTTCCAGTGTCCTCAAGTCCATTCTCTACATCTGCGTCTTTATTCCTGTCCTGCCCCTAGATTCTTCACAACCATTTTTTATTTAAGAAAGTTTTCATGGACACCAAGGGCAGAAATGCATGCAGGACACAGAAAAAGAGCCCCAGGGCACAGAGCACCACCAAAATGGGCTGTGTCTCTCCTGTCTGCTTCTCCCAGCATGCTGACTAACATCCTACAGCTTCACGGGTCTACGTATGTAGTGAATAACTTAAACATTTCCATCAAGAAAGAATTCAATTTTATTAGAGATTTAGAGCATTTTAAAATTCTCAAGCAAAAAAAGAAATCAGTACTTCACATAAGCACATTTATTCTATTCTCCTATTCTCATGATTTTAAAAATAATATCCAAATTGCCACTTTAGTAAAGGAGATAACCAGATGGCAATTTTATTTCAAGAATTTTATTTCCAGAGGGTCAACAAATCAATCGTGGTTAAGCTTTTTCTTTATATAGCTTAAGTGTTTCTTAAGCTTGTTGGATCTGCAGATTTATAGTAGTTATCAGATTGGGAATACATCTTGGCCATTATTTCCTCAAACTTTTTTCTGCTCCTGCTTTTTTGGGTCTCCAATTACAGACATGTTACATTGCTTTACATTGTCCCACAGGTTACTGAGTCTCTAGGTTTGGGTGGGTTTGTTTTTTTCTTTTCTGTCTCTTTTCTTTGTCTCTGGATAATTTCTATTTCTGTGTCTTCTACTTTATGAGTTTTTCATCTAATCTGGTGTTTATCACATCCAGTTAAATTTTTATTTCAGATGCTGTTTTTTTCAGCTCTTGAATTCCCATTTGGCTCTTTTTATATCTTTTAGTTCTCTTGGTATTATGTTTTAATGTCCAGTTTTCCCAACACCATTTATGGAAGAAGCTCTCATTTACCCATTATATATTCTTGACTGCTTTGTTGTAAATTAATTGACCATATATGCATGGGTGTATTTCTGGGCTGTCACGTTCCATTGACATGTGTGTTTTCATGCCAATACTATACTGTTCTGATTACTATATCTTTGTAATATAGTTAGAAATCGGGGGGCATGATGCCACCAGATTTGTTCTTCTTTCTCAAGATTGCTTTGGCTATTCGAGGTCTTTTATGGTTCCATACAAATTTTAGGATTGTTTGTTCTATATCTGTGAAAAATGTCACTGGAATTTTGATAGCAATTGCACTGAATGTGTAGATGGCTTTGGGTAGTATGGACATCTTAACAATATTAAATCTCTAAATCCATGAACATGAAATACCCCATAAGTTTTTATGTGCAGTATTCTCATTTAATCATCTAAATTACCAATGATTGTAGTAATTTCCTTGCTACCAAACAGTTACTTTGGAGAATGTTATTTTAATTTTCAAGTGATTGTATTTTTGTTTAAATAGTCAACAGTGTACAGAAAGGAGATTTGTAGGATTCTTTTGTGGTTCCTTGATTAACAGGTGAGGTTTTCTTTCTTACGTGAAATTAGTTCTTCCATACTGATTCCATTAAGTGTTTTTCTTTATTTTCATATTTTCCTCATCATCTCAGTGGGAAGTCAGTGTTCTGTGACTATGACAATGTCAGGGTCATTTTAAATTCCTTTTGAAGGAAAAGTAAGTTGCTGTCTACTTAGAATGTAAGTTGAAAACCAACAGCCAGCCTCCATTGTGCCAAGCCATGATTTTTTCTGCATAGCATGATTATGGCACCCTCCAGCAACAGCAATTCAGGAGTAACTTGAAGATGTGGCTGTGTAATTGCTCTACACCCAGAGTCACAAAGCCAGTAACAGCTCTGCAAGGGACCAGGCAGATCATCCAATTAGTAAGTACAGTCCCTTGTTTTGTAGACTTTTCCATACCTTTAGTGGAAAATTTGCATGAAGAGCAATGCCTTACATAACAGAAGACTAACAACTTATTATAATTTATGAAAACATAATTTTTAAAAGGGTTACCCATAACCTCAGCTCCTTTAGAAACTAGGTAGAATAGAAATGGTTTTTCATCAGCCTGTAAAACTAACTACATTTTCTATTCTAAATGTCAATTGGTAAGTAACTCACCAGAGTAGATCATGAATAGCACTCAAGAGACATTGGAAAGTTTATATTTGAGATTCTGTATTTCAAAGTAATTGGAATTTCTTGATCATGAAGACAGGTGATGTCTGTGGAACATCTATTTGTAACTTAAAAGCAGGTATATTCTGAGTTACCTCTAAGTGTACTCTTTACATAAACAGTTGTCATCTGCTCTGGCCTTACCCATCTTTACTGTCATTTATAGGATCTCCTTTCCTCACCCCACTTCTAATAATCAGACATGGGGTTTCACTGTTAGACTTAAAGCCAGCCCAGTAATAATGTTAATACTATTACTGATGCTACTTTCATCTTACCTCTAATTCTGATTTTAATTCTAATACTAATACCAGCTAACGTTCACTGAGTGCTTATTAGACACCAAGCTCTTTTCTAAATGCTTTACGTGGATTATCTCTTTTAACACAAATAAGAACCTACTACTATAATCTCCATTTTACAGATTAGGAAACTGAGGCACAGATTGTTGAGTAATGCAGGCCAGTGGTAGAAGTGGGCCATCTACCCAGGCATCTACCCAGACCCTGGAGTCTGGTTTTAAACGCTGTGCTACTGCCCGGCCCTGGAGCTCATCTGGGTATTCAGGTCATATCCTGGTAAAAAGGGGAATTCTGAGAGCCTTCTCCAACTACAAGGGTCCATGGAACCTGTCTTTCTTGTAAAAACTACAGGCAACTTGCCCAAACTTGATCCTGCCTGCCTCAGAAGCCTGATGAGAGTCACACGCATGATTTTTCACGAGCAGGAGAGAGAAATGGGCTTCACAAATCATAACCTCCAGCTGTTCATTTCTGAGAAGGAGAAAAAGACCCCAAAAGAATAGCAGACTCTATTCAGATGTTTGACAAACATTTGACTAGTGATCATAACCCAGTGATGAAGGGCAGATTACCACACTCGCACATTTTCTTTTCAGGGGCTGTTTCTCAGAGGAAAACAATGGATCTTACTTGGAAATACTTCCTCCTTGATCTCATATTTTTTGTTAATTTTAAGGTGGTAATGTTGAATGGTTATTCCCATTGGCGTCAGATAAAGACTGAAATTGTCCATTGAATTTAACAACTAGGCAGTGTGGCTACAGCAGAGGGAATGAGGGAAACAAGGTAGGGGTGAGGTTCTAGAGGTGAGATGGCCCAGGTTCACAGAGTCCTGTTGAAATGCTGGCTTTCATTCTGAATATGGTGGAGCCACGGGCATGATTTGCATACAAGAATGGCATGATCTGACTCAAGATTTTAAATGATCACACAGGCTGCCATGTTGTGGACAGACCCAAAGGATACAAGGACAGAAGAGACCAGTTAGGAAGGGATTTTAATAATCCCAGCAAAGGAGGACAAGGAACTTTGGTAGCAGGAGAGACGGAGGGGTGGAACGCCGGGATGGAGGTGGAACCAGTTAGATTTGCTGAGAGATGGGATGTGGGTAAGAGAAGCAGTGAGGTCCAAGGATGACTCCAGGTCTTTGCTGATGACACTGGTCCTGGCTTTTTGTTTGTTTGCTTGTTTGTTTTGTTAGCACGGCTACAAGGATGGAGTTACCACTAATTGAAATGAGGAAGTATTCAGAAGGAAAAACAGATGGCCCAATGCATTGGTGCCATCTTATTCCATTTCATTAATTCAATCAATAAAATGTATTGCGTGTCGATTTCACGGGCTGCTCTATGTTAGATGTCAGAGATGGAGAGAGAAATACATGCTGTCCGTACCCTCGAAGAATTCACAATCTAGGAGGAGACAGACATATAAGACCATGTTTCAAATAATTTACTTCCCTCTTAAGAGGAGGAAATGTGTTACCACGGAAGAGAAGTGAATTTATCACCCCACAGAACATGACCAAACCAAATCATTCCCCAGTCCCATCTACTAAGGTTCTATAATGTTAAGAGAAAAGTTTGAAATATCCTCATCCTGAGCAGGTCCGAACAGCTAAACCCTAAGGGCAGGTCAGTGTTTAACACCATCCCCCCGACCCCAAGCAGGTACACACATGACTTTATATGAAGAGACCCGAGTTGACGAAATAACTCTATTTTTCTATATTCAAAATTTCCCTTTATCTTGAAGCACCAACTGTGAGAAGCCAGGAGGACAGAAGAAGATCTAAGAGTAAATCAATTTAGAATAAATTGGCATCCTTCTGAACACAGCAATTTGGCAAATGGGAGGAAAAGTGTCAACCGTAAAACTCAAAGAGCATATTATCACTGTAGATGCCTTGTTGGTTCTGAAATCCTTCCTTAGGGTGTTAAGATTTTAGACTCAAGAAGAACATGAGAAACACAATCACGTGTTTTGTTCTGAATCACTTATTCACAGTATAACCTTTTTAAAGTTGTCATACACTGTAGACATTTTAAGTTTTGCCCCTAGTTTTCAGAAATATAGAATTTTTCCTTCCAGTGTGTATATACTTACTACTGTGATTATATAATATCATACATATTATAAAATTATCATTCTACTTTGAAAAGTAGCCTCAGTAGTTTATAGCACCGCTATATTGAGCCAGCTTCCCCAAAGCTTCCCTGGGTTGAGCTGATCATATTTCATTTCTAGAATTAATTAGATACAAATTCTAGGACTAAACCCGTAGTAAGAGCAAATTTATAAGCTAACAAACCATTTCCAGAGCTCTTACTCTTTATGCTAACATTTCTATTGTGGTCTTGAAAATGAGTGTGGCTATGCATCTACGAAATGATTTTAAATAAGCTAATAAAGACGGAGTGAACATTGAAGAATCTATGAAACAGTATAGAGTTCTTCCTTCAAATTTACGTTTGGATCTGACCATGCCGGCAATAGAAAGCACATCTCTCACACTGGGGCAAACTTCTGAGCAAAGACCTGTTACCTTCTCCTAAATCTATTCTGAACGTAGAAGCTATTCCCAGTCCTAAAGTGCAAAGTTCAGGAAGATAAGAACCATTGTTATTCGTTTTTGTATCTTAGTGTCTGATACACAGTAGGTCTTCAACAAATGTTTGCAAATGAATAAAGGAATTAACTAGATCACTATTTTTAATTTGATAATTGAAAGTATTTTCACACAAGTTAAAGAATGTATCAGTGAGGCAGAAGTGACCTAAGGCATAATAGTCTTGGTTGCAGGAAATTTCTCTGGTTGATAATTACTCTACATACTACAGTATATACACATATCAGAGAATAATTTGGCGAAACCTAGACTTAGTTGGTAGTGGAGTAAAATATTTTGAGATGCTATTTAAAAGATATATGCAAATGAACTTATAATTGTAAAATTGTATTAGAAAAATCATAGTACTTCACGTAATATGGCACTTTGAGAATTAAATGGTATAACACATGCAAAGCCTTTGAATAGCGCCGGAGACCTAGTAGGTGCTTTGTGTACTTTGCAAGATGAGGAGAGAGGATGGACTGTTAGCAGTTAAATTTGTAAAACCTTGAGAAAAATCCATATGAAATTGTAATGAATTAAAGAAACGTTTATCAATCACCTACTACACGCCAACTCTGTATAAGTTGCTCGATAGGGATTGAGGCATGACTGAGATGCAGTTTCTGCCTCCGATGTGTGAAGGTGAGGTAATTATAAATAATTAAAATGCAACAACCAGGCGCTATGATGGAGGTACGTCCAAAGGTCTGGGGGACAGAGCAAGATAAGCAGCTAGCCTGTGGAGAAGAGGACCCTGGAGTTGGGTCACAGAGGATTCCCAAAGGGCAAAGGAAGAACGGTTTTCCAAGCAGAGAAAACAGATGCTCAGGAACCTGGAAGCAAGACCATGCTGTGGATTCACTTTAATCAGGGACAGACAATGTGGGGCAATGCTTCGGCAAGACTGGGACGACGGGTGACCTCAGACTGAAGGGCCCTGTGGGTTTAGCATTCTTCCTCTAGGCAATGTGGAGCCACCAAAATTTTGATTTTACCATAGCCTAAAACGTAAGATATTTTAAAATAGCATTTCATCAAACACTTTGGAAATCTTCTGAGAGCTGAGCCACTGAAGAAATACAGAACTCAGAGTTCTGAAATGTCTCAGAAGATAGACTCTAGCCCTGCCTGGGTCATTCCTGGGAGAAGCCTGGAGGAGCTGCAGTGCTATCAGTTGCACTTCAGTGAATTTAAAGAGGAACTTAATTTACTATCAGGCATTCATTAAGGTATTGGAAGGGATCTGTCTCACTGTCCCTGACCAAGGTCATTAAACAATGCTATTTTTGCATGTATTATATACAAAGCTAAGATTAATCCTGATTTTCTTATATTTCATTGTTTCATCTCATAATCGCACATGCAGAGGCAAGAGAAAAACTGAGCAAACTCCAAGGCAATTAACCAGAAATAGGAAGGATCCTCCTGATTTGTCTCTTTAAATCTCTACGGAAACTATATTGACAAAGTACGTGATGGTCTTCATATACAAACCTTTCTCTTTAGAAATGAAAGTACCTATTAAAAAGTTTAAAGTACCGGGCTTCCCTGGTGGCGCAGTGGTTAAGAATCTGCCTGCCAATGCAGGGGACAAGGGTTTGAGCCCTGGTGCAGGAAGATCCCACATGCCTCGGAGCAACTAAGCCCATGCGCCACAACTACTGAGCCTGCGCTCTAGAGCCCGCGAGCCACAACTACTGAGCCCACGTGCCACAACTACTGAAGTCCACGCGCCTAGAGTCCGTGCTCTGCGGAAAAAGAAGCCACCGCAATGAGAAGCCTGCGCACGGCAATGAAGAGTAGGCCCTGCTCGCCACAACTAAAGAAAGACTGTGCGAAGCAACGAAGACCCAACGCAGCCAAAAATAAATTAAAAAAAAAATTAGTTCCTTTAAAAAAAACTTTAAGTACTGACTACTATGAATATAAATGGGATTTCAAATACTATGGGCTTTAAAAGGTTTCTATCCTATGTGATAAAAAATGAAAGCCTCTAAGTCCGAAAGTTATGTATGTTTCAAAGGCAAGCATTTTACACTTTCCATGTCCATTATTACATTTTATTATGGGAGGCAGTATCCCTGGAATAATGCAACTCCATTTCCTACATTTGGTATAGAGCTGTCTCTAGACGTATACAGGGAGCTGTTTCAATGGATCTTTATTATTGTAGATTTTCATGACAACCACTCTGAGTGCATTCCAGATACTACTACATTCGAATTTGGTGACCCAGATGGTCTGTCCCTCTAGGAGATTTGTACATGTTTTGATGGACACTTAGTGTCATGTTGAAAAATTAACTGTCCCTATTTTTCTCCTCCAGTGTCAACCACTTTGGATGATTATATCCCTTCTGAAATTGCTGTTGCTCTAGCGTTGTTTTTGAGGTCCACTTAAGTACCCAAATCTACTCACATTTTTATCCCTGGTATGGCAGCTTGGAAAAATGTAAAACACTACACAGCAAAATGAAGGTTGTCTTTAAAGAAATATGGTAATTTTTATCTTCATTTAAAGGAAAGCTGGAAGGCTTTTAACCAGCTCAGAAGCCCAGAGAGGTTAAATAACTCATCCGAGGTCATATAACTTATAAATGGTGGTTCAGCCTGACTCCAAATTGCAGTCTCTGCTGACATTCAGGGCTCTGTTCATATTAGTATTAAGCTACGATGTTTCCATATGGATTTCCTGAACACCTGGACTCTGGCACGAGAAAATGAAATGTGTTTTTCTATGTTTATTCATTCAAAATATCTTTTCCAAGCACCTAGTGCCAAGTCTTACGTTTGCAACAAAAAACTAAACACTGTTCTTGGCCAGAAGAATGCTTAACCCAATTAGGGAGGAAATCTCATGAATTACAAAAAGAAAGGGGGAAAACACCATGATGTGTTAAGTGCTGTTCAGAGAAGGAATCTGCTCCCACCGTGATGGGTGTGGTGCTACAGTGTGGGAGGCACCTGGCAACACGAACGCCGCCAGATTCCGGAAAGTGGGCAGACATTAGGGCCCACCACGGGTCAAACACCGCGTACAATCCCAACTCCTTTTTCAAAACCGCAAATCCTGGAGATGGCTCAGAGCCCCGATTTGCCTTTGACGGCTCAGAGCCAATACGCTACCTCACGCCACCACGCCGTTTTTCAGTTCCCATGTTCACCATCCCATCCAAAGCCAGCACTGCCCTAGTAACACCGCGAGGATGGAAAATTACCTGGTCTCCTTGTCCGCAAGTCTTAAACCCTCTAATACACCCTACGCCTAGCTGCTGCAGCTCTCTTTTTGGACTGTGTACTTGGACTATGTACTCATTCTCAAAAACTTTTTGATGGCTTCCGGTGATCAAAATGAGTGGTTTTCAAGCTACGTATGCAGTCCACCCCACTTTTTCAAGGAAAATCTTACACCCAGAACCCCAATAACTAAATCAGATTGAAATGCATTTATTTGCACAAGAATCACTCCCAACCCCGCAGGCCTCAGGGATCTGGGAAACAAGTTTAAAAAACACTGAAAAGATCAAGAGGGGCACTGAGAGGCACCTTCACTACCGATCGCAGCCTAGAGCCTCGCTTCCAGCAGCCTTGTTACTTATGGGCCAGAAGCACAGACCTCACGCGGGAGCAGGGGAGAAATGCTGCGCCTCAGACCCACCCTGGCCCTGAATCAGAAACAGCACTTTAAAGATCCCCAGGTGACTTGCACGCACAGTAAAGCTGGAGAAACACACAAAGCACTCTAGCTCTCTACCATCTCCCCACACTGATGCCTTGAACGGCTGCCCTATCGCAGGCCCTCCCCTTCCCGGAAATGAGCATCCCCACAGCACCTTATTAGATGGCTTCACCCCTCCCCTGCTCTCCAGGTGCACTGGACACCTTCTCCCTCTGTTACTGCACCACCTGGGTTTACCTGCTGGGCTTCATTCTCGCCGTCACTCGACCTCTGATGGTCAGGGAACAGCCCAGATTTTAGAATAAGCAGGATCGCTTCCCCCTGGCTGGGGCCTTTCCCACCCCTCAAACAGATGTGATCTACCCTCTTCAGACCCCAAAGCACTTAGAACCATTCTTATACAAAGAGTATTCTATTTTCTTGTGTTTTAGCTAATTGGACGTTTGTTCTGTCTCCTATCAGATTGAAAGCTTTCCGGATCAGGAGCTCTGGCTTGCTTAACCTATGGCGTGTAAGCGTCCACAAAATATTTCTGGAATGGAATTGATTCTTGTGGGAAAGGGAGCTGAATAAAGGGGAGGGAAGTGAAGTCCGATGACAGCGTTCTCATCCAGCCCAGCCAAAACCACGGTACCGAGTCCAGCCGCCCAGGCTCTGCATTCCAAACTTCACTTCAGTAACGTGAGGAGGAGCCCTGCAGCGATAGGACTGTATTCCTGGGTGGTGTGTGTAAAACACCTGCCGAGACTACAAATTTCACGTTATGTTCACTGGAACTGCAAAACTGAAATCCACTCTGTAAGTATGCTTCTTGAACTCGCAGCCTTCTACAAGTATGCTACTTCTAAAAACTGTAGAAAATAAAAATAAAGCAGACTTCCAAACAAATTCCACGGAGTCGTTAGATTTCAGATGACATAAAAGTCATTTTCAAAGGAAGAAAAATCTAATCATGACATCAGGGTTTACATAAGCTTATTTTATTTATTCTAAAAATCTCACTTCAAAAAGGCTGGTAAGGAGCATATAATACAAGGCTTAAAATACCACAATATGACATGAACTAAAGAAAAACAAGACTGGAATGTAAAAGGACACAGAATGAGGCCAATAGGTGAGGTAAAATTTTATTAAGACATTTGCTTTGCATCTTTTCGAATGCACAAGGAGACAGTAGGGATCCTGTATTTTGTGTTAAGCTTTTAGCAGCCAACATAGAAAAGGAAACATCCCAGTTGAATGATTCATATCTAGAGCATAAGATGGGCTGGGTCATCTTTGCAATTAAGATTTTTGATGAATATTGGAGACAGAGCTACAGAACATTCTTTCAGTAAGTATTTGAAAGATGCCCATTTAGTAAGGTTTTTCAAATTTCGGCTTTATTGAGGTATAATTGACCTATAAAATTATAAGATATTTAAAGTATACATCCGAGTAATTTGACATATGTATACACTGTGAAAGGACTCCCCATCTAGTTAATTAACCTAGCCATCACCTCTCATATTTACCGTTGTTTTTAGGTGAGAATATTTGAGTTCTACTCTCTTAGCAAATTTCAGTTATGTGATACCATGTAATGTTGACAGTTGAATAAAGAATTATTTGTCTCAAGAGACAATGGAACTGGGGTTGTGTTAGACACCTTTGGTAAAAACTAAGATTCTATTAAGATAAAAATAAAGCCAAAATTTTATTAAGACAATTACTTTGCAGCTTTTCTAAGGCGCAGATAGACAATGGAAGAAAATTTAAAGTCATATAAGATAGACAGCCACAGAGTGCAAAGGGAAAAGGCAAAGTCTCAATACACATGGGGAATGAAAGGATTTTATTGTACCTGGATTTAACTCTAACAGATGCTTTTTGACTTTCCCCAAAGTGACATTGGTCATTTGACTAGAGGGAGTGCTGAGGGAAAATTTTAATAGAGATCATTTTAAAGGCATAGGAAAAAAGATGGTGCAAAAGTATATTTAAAATGTTGATGATGGGGTTACAACTGACATTAATTTTTCTTTATACTTCGTTTTTCAAAATTTCTACAATGTATGTGAATTAGTATCATGATCATAAATATCATATATATTAAATAACAATGAAAATACAAAGAAAAAGAGATGCCATTCCATTGCAAGATGAATGAAGACTGCTTTCAAAAGAGTTACCAGATGTATAATTCTGTTGTCAGCAAGGAGTCTGAATTTCTTGGCCAAAATATTCTGGCCATTTTCAATGAAAAAAATATCACAAATTAATAAAGATAAATTGCCTAGAGATAGATTTTAATGAAAGTGAACATACAACAGCAGCGTATTTATTACCCTGAATTGGTAATTTAACAGAGGCACATCTGGTACTGAAATACATATTGTTTAAACTATCTGAGCACATCTGGTCTTATCTTATTAAACAAACAATGCAAATCCAGGTAAAACTGGGCATCTCCTCATGTCCATGCGAATTACGACATAAAAACTTTCCAAACAGCAGAACACATGCAAGGAGACATAGGAACACCTACAGAAAAACACACATTCATTGATTGGCAAGTTAAATTAGGGATGTGTTGGACCACGGCTAAATCTGGAAATTGAGCACAATTAAAGACATGCTTGCTTCAGAAAAATGACAGAGTTTTAAAATGAAAGAGACAAAAATAAACTTGTAACTACATTCTAAAGAGCAGACAGCTTTTAAATTACAGGTTGTACAGAATCACACCCTTATTCATGCATGCATCCATTTGTGGACCAGAAATTTTTACATTCTCTTGTGTGCCAGCTTCTGATGAGATACTGGTGACCAGGTGACCAGTACGCTGAAGCACACTTACAGAGCGGACTTCAGTTTTGCAGTTCCAGTGAACATAACGTGAAATTTGTAGTCTCGGCAGGTG
Organism: Balaenoptera borealis; assembly: GCF_965194805.1. NCBI lineage: Eukaryota > Metazoa > Chordata > Mammalia > Artiodactyla > Balaenopteridae > Balaenoptera > Balaenoptera borealis. The sequence goes on from NC_138877.1 coordinate 3,310,794, forward strand.
TTTTACACACACCACCCGGGAATACAGTCCTGTCGCTGCAGGGCTCCTCCTCACGTTACTGAAGTGAAGTTTGAAATGCAGAACCCGGGCGGCTGGACTCGGTACCGTGGTTTTGGCTGGGCTGGATGAGAACGCTGTCATCGGACTTCACTTCCCTCCCCTTTATTCAGCTCCCTTTCCCACAAACACAATCATCACAGAGCTCCAGGTCAATGGGGGGCAGACAGCACGCTAAAGCCTGGTGCGTGCTCTACAGGGGAAGGGTCCTAATATTTCAGAGAAGCCCCAAAGCAGAGGGAGAGCTGGCACCCACAATAACCCATCACGCAGCGCACCCCCCCAGGGTTAAACCAATCAATGGTGACCTCGCCATTCCGCGAGCATCTAAGCAGAGGGTTGCGGCTCAGGGTGGGTTTGGTGCGTGAGTCTGCTGGTTGAGGCCTCAGCCCTCTACGTCCTGTTCATCACTCTCACTGGCCCACAGAAGCACCCGATAAATAATGCTGAATGAATGAATGAACACTTAAGCAAGGGATTAGAGGCCTTAATGTTACTTCTCATTGTCTCTCTTTAAGAGAGTCAACAAAATTTTCATATGTCTGGGAAAACGTGTGACAATAGGGAAGCTATTTTTAAAATGTCTGAACTTTGCCTTGGAAATGACCTTAAAATGTTAAGGCAATTTGAGAATCATGAAAACAAATGTAATTAAGTAATTTAAATTACTGAAATTACAACTTCTGTAAACAGGACAGGAAACGCTGACCCAGATATTGTACTACCAGACAGCACGCTATTCCCTTCCATCGTGTTGTGAATCTGGATTCTTTATTCAGAACAGAACGCTCCAGTAATTACTAGGAATGTCTTGTTGACACCTGTTCAGAAGAACTTTTTCCCCTCCTTAGTGCGATTTTATTTCATAAAGCAAGAACAAAATACTCCAATAAAACACATCTCTAATTTAATATTAATGGGAAAATGATTTCTCTTTAAAAGATTATTTTTTAAAGCATTAAAACAATTTATTCCTTTAAGCAAAGAATCATCTGTACAATTTATTTTAGAGATGTTTTTCTATCTCACATAGAATAATTACCTCACCACAGCTTTAAACATTTGGGAGCTCCATATTTTTAAGAATATAAAATAAAATTGACATGATTGCCGCTACCAGTAAACTTACAACCTAGCAAGGTAAACACATCAAAAGAAACAATCTACTAAAAGCGATGAAATAAATTGTGAAATATATAAGATAGCATATACCAACCAAGTCACATGATGCAATAATTAATAAATGGCTCAGAGAACAGACCCTCAGGAAGGGGTAGAGGAATCCAAGATGATTGCACAGAGGGGTCGGACCCAGGAAGAGCCTGAAGAAGGGGAAGGATTTTGACTGGAAGCACAGAAACGGAGAAGCCTGGTAGCCAGGGGAATCTCAGAAGTCAATACAGGTAGATGGAAATTTCCTACAAAACTCTATCGCCCCTTCTAGCTCCCTCTAATCAAGGAGAACTTAAAGAGGTATTCCACGCAAAACTGGAATTCTAGAGACAGCATATAAATACATATCACAGGAATCTACTTGGTACATACCAGAAGGACATATGTGTGTGTAATATCAGACGGATATAGGCCACATCTGAGGGATAGATATCATGCAGTATATACGTTTAGGTATCACTTCATATCAGAGGGACCCAAATCCTATCTAGGATCTAAGACTGAAATTCCTGACCATCAGAGTTTGCTTTTCCCAAAAAAACCCTCAAAGAAAGTGGCATCCATCCTTCAGAGCCATACATTTCACTCCCAACAGCTAACATCATCCCACAAACAGCCAAGGAAGCACCGGGATGCAACTTCTCCTCTGGCGGGTTAACCTGAGAAATCTGTCTGGGGATTTCTCTTCATTTGCTGGTCATGAGGCTTTTAGTTCTCCAGTTGGTACCATCGTGTCTCCAGCCTTTCAGCCTCACTTATCGCAGTGATGCCCGCTTATCCACGAGAAGCCACATTTACATGGCTCTAAACACCAACTGCCCTGCATGCACTCCTCATGGTCCTCCCATTTCACTGGTGACTCCTTCTCACTACTCATCTCCTCCTCCTCCTCTCCCAAAACTCTAAATGCTGGAGGGACCCAGAACTGAGTCTTCCAGACTCTTCTCTCTGCAACTACACTCCATCCCTCAGGTATCTTATCCAGTGTCGTGGCTTAAGTCCTAGCTTCCATCTTTATAGCTCCAGCCTGGAGCCTCCCTCCTCATCTCCTGATGCATACGTGTGCATACAAGACACGTCAGCTTTGATGTCTTAAAGGGGACTCAAATTTAGCAAATCCAAAACCAAACTCCTCATCACTCCCTTAAACCTGCTTTTCCAGCCATCTCCAAATCAGCCCACAAGACCATCATACATCATTGTTTGGGGCAAAAATGTGAAGTTCTCTGCAAGTTGGCTCTTTTCCTCTGACCTCACATCCAACCCATCACCAAATGCATTGACTCTGGGCAACACGTCCTCCACACTGACCCACACTCTGGCCTGGGCTGTGGTCACCTCCCACCGGGACTGTCACAGTAAATGTCTGTCACGTTGCCCGATCACTGTAATCTACTCAATCAGTGGCTTACACAACAGATTACATCTCACAGTCTGGAGGCTGGACGTCCAAGATCAAGGTTTGGTTTCTCCTGCGGCCTCTCTCCTTGTCTTGAAGACGGACTGCCTCCTTGCTATGTCCTCACACAGTCTTTCCCCCTTTTCCTCCCACCCCTAGTGTCTTTCTTGTGTCCTGATCCCTTCTTCTTACAAGGACACCAATTAGACTGAATTAGGGCCCCACCCTAATGACCTCATTTTACATTAATTATCTCTTTAAAGGCCAAATCCTTAAATATAGCTACACTGGAGCTTAGGGCTTCAGTATATGAATTTGGGGAGGACACAAGTCAGTCCATAATGGTACCATTCAACAGTTTCCCATCTCACTCAGAAAACAAGCCAGTATCTTTTCAGTGGCCGGGGAAATAGTACCGGGTGTGGCCATCCTGTCTCCATTCTCTCCCCAGCTCCCGCACTCAAGCAAACTGGCCTCTTTGCCGCTCCTGGAACGAACGGGCACACTCTTGGGACTTGCAGTTCTCTCCTCAGAAGAGCCTTTCCCTCCCTCTCACACTGTTCTCAGGCCTTTACTGAAACGCCACTTCTCTAGGAGACCTTCCTGCCTAATTTACAGCCTCTCACCTTGAACACCACGACGCACTCTCCTGCTTTATTTTCCATCAGGACACCCATCACCATCTCTCCCTATGTTGACATGACACATATTTTACATATTTATGGGTATTTGTCTGGCACCAAGATTCATGGTGGCTGAGGTCTTTGTTTTATTCAATGCTATTCTTCATCATCATCATCATCTTCATCAACAGGAACAAATATTCTCCTATCAAGGTGACAGAAATTCATGACTGTTTTCAAGGGTACACTGCAGATAGGAATTATCAACTATTTCTAGAACTTATTTGGTCTTGACCACTAAATGACCTCCACTTTCTCCTACTTGATAATAAACTTGCACTGGTTTTTGGATCTCTTTCTGGCTGCTGACTTTGCAAAGCTACTCCAAATCCATTATCATTTCTTGTTTCTTTGCTTGTATACTCAGAACATGCTGAAATCAGCACATACAAATTCATAAATTCAGACCTCAAGGGCTTTTCTATGAAACCCCTTGGTTTACTGAGGTGTTAACATAAACAATAGTACTACAAAGAGTTAGAAATTTTAGATGAAAGAAGAGAACATTTATTGAGCACCTGACATGCGCCAGGCACTTTAGAAGTGCAGGATTTCGTTGAGTCCTTACAACAAGCCTCTCTGTTACTACTGTTATTCAGATTATTGATACTGTATTAAGTCTACTGATTTGATTGTCTCCTCTCACACACGGGAGCCGATCCTGTTCCTTGAATATAAGAAAATCTACGGGTTTTTTTTTCTCCTGAATGTGCACAGTTAATTTATGACTCTTAAGGATTTTATATAACAAGAAGCTTATCTTCTCCAATGAGCTAACATTCTCCTGTCCTGACACAGCCTCCATCTCAGAGACGCGGTATAAGCAGGAGTCAGGAGGGGAGAAAGGCACTGTTCTTCAACAATTCTCCAAATGCAGCATAATGTAGTCATTAAGAAGAGTCTGGATTCCTGAGTGCAAAGCCCAGCTCTCCCATTTATTAGCTGTACATCTTGGGAAGATACTTCACCTTTCTGTAAAATGGGAAGGATGGCGGCAATGATAATGACAGTATTCATAGAGGTGTTATGCCCACAACCTGTAACAGCTTCAATAATGTAAGTTATTGATCTGCAACTTGCTTTTTTTCATTTGCACAAACACGTCACACATACTTCCCCTGTTGATAAGCATTTAGTTAATTTCCAATCTTTTACTTTAATAAACAATGCCAAGCCAAACATCCTCATACATATTTCCACAGGTTTATGTAAAAATCAGTCCAGGATATATACAGAGAACAGAACTGGGGAAATGTTCATCTCCAATTTGTCTAGATATCGCAAAATTGTTCTCTAACGCGTTTGTACCGACTTTTACTGCACCCCAAGCAGTGAGTGACATCCCCCCATCATTTGATTGTCAGGCTTGATGAATGTGACCATCTGATGTGTGTGAGATGATGTCATCAGATATTCCGTTTTCATTTCCCTGATGGTTAGTGAGGCTGGATATCTTTTCATCATGTTGGCCTTTCAGATTCCTTTTTCTGCCAATTGCTTATTCACCATCGTATCTGCTACATTTTATTGGTCAAGGTAATTCATAAAACCAACCTTGATTTGAGGGGAGGAAAAATAGAGCCCACCTCTAAACAGACAGAGCATCATGCACACAGAGAGGGGAGGAAAAATAGAGCCCACCTCTAAACAGACAGAGCATCATGCACACAGAGAGGGGAGGAAGGAACTGACCACGGCCATCTTCAAAGGCTGTCCATTTATCAGTCGTGTTGCTTGCCTTTTTGTAATTGTTTTAGTTAATTTTATAGGAATTATATATCGCTCCCAAAAAATAATTCTTTAATCATTTAGGTTATTACAGAATATTGAGCAGAGTTCCCTGTGCTATACAGTAGGTGCCAAATGAAAACAGAATTTGAAAAGAATAGATAACATACATATGTATAACTGAATCACTTTGCTGTACACCTAAACTAACACAACATTGTTAATCAACGGTACTCCAATGTAAAATAAACATAATAATAATAATAATTCTTTGTAATTTATGCATCACAAATGCCACTTCCCAGTGTGTGGCTGGTTTTTTCACACTTTCCAGAGTCTTTCGAATCATAGAAGTTTTTGGTTTTAATATAGTCAAATGTACTGCCTTTGTCTCATGAACTGTGATTTTTGTGTCTCTTTTAAGAAAATCTGTGCTCTCCAAAAGTCATATTCTGCTGTTTCTCCAAATGCTTTAAATTTTAGTATCTACATTTGGGTCATAAACCATTTGGTACTTATTTTAGTACATAGTTTGGGGTAAGAATAAAATCTATTTTAACTTTTTTTCATGTCACAAGCCAATTCCCCCAGCACAGTTTGTTAAAGAATCTAGATTTCTTTATTTATTTGTGATGTCCTTCTGCCATATAATAAGTTTCCTTATATTTATGGGTCTATTTATGGCCTCTACAGCTATAATACAACACTATTTTAACAACTTAATAAGTAAGTTAAGCCTGAATATTTGGTTTGATATACCTTCATTTTTCTTCTTCAACTTTTCTTGACTATTAATGGTTCTTTGCTTTCTCATTCAAATTGCAGTCAGTTTGTCAAGTTCCACTTATTAGTATCTTGATTGCTATTACATCAAATTTTAAAACTTAATTACGTTATATGCAATCCCAATAAAAATCTCATCAGGCATTTTTCATTTTTTTCTTGGAAATTGACAAGCTGATTCTAAAATTAATATGAAACCATCTAGTGTGCAGAAATCTGGTATATCCAAAGCAGTCTCTGAAAAGAATTAAGTTGAAGGACTTATACTATTTGATTTCAAGACTTATTATAAAGCTGTAGTAATCAGGATTCGGTGATACTGGCATGAAGACTGACAAATAAATCAATGGAACAGAAAAGATCCCAGAAATAAACCCACATCTGTACTGACATTTGATTACCAGCAAAGTCAGCAAAGCAACGACAGAGAGGAGAACCTTTTCAGTAGGAATGGCAGGAATAACTGAACTCCGTCCGGAAAAACAGACTATAATGCCCACCTCAAAACAAACACAAACATAACTTATCATGGATTACAGACCTACATTTAAATGCCAGAACTACAAAGCTTCTAGAAGAAAACATAACAGAATATCTTCATGACTTAAGAGGCAGGGAAAGGTTTATTTAATAGGACACAGAAATTTAAAGCCATAAAAGAAAAAACTAATCTATCAAAATGAAAAACTCTACTCACAAATTCATAAATAGATACTATTAAAAATGAGTAAGAAAGCTACATACTGAAAAGAAATATCTGTTTATCTGACAAACACTCGCTATATAGAAGAACGCCTTCAACTCGATAATAAAAGCCAGTCTAACAAAACACGTGTAAAAGATTTGAATAGGTACTTCCCAAAGTACCATATGTGAATGGCCAACAAACGCGTGAAAAATTTCTGAGCAAGATTAGTCATCAGAGAAATGCTTATAAAACTATAATGAGATACAGCTACACACCCATTAGAATTTAAAAGATTGACAGCACTAAACGTTGGTGAGGATGAAGGGAATCTGAACTCTCATGCATTATGTGTGGGAACGTAAAATGATAAACCTCTCTGGAAAAATGTAAGATGGTGTCTTAAAAAACTAAACACACACCTACCCCATGACGATCAATTCTACTTCTGGGTATTCACCCGAGATAAATAAAGTATGTGTCCACAGAATGATTTGTATAGAAACGCTCATAGTTGCTTTATTCATAAGAGACAAAATTTGGAAAGAAGCCAGTGTCCATCAATAGGGAAATGGAAAAACAAATTGTTTCAATAAAAAAATGTTATTCAAAAATAAAAAGGAACAAACTACTAAAACATGTAACAACATGAAGGAATCTCACATACATTATGCCGAGTGAAAGAAGCCTTACTCAAAACAATAGACACTGTGTGATTACATTTATACAAAGCTCTAAAATAGGCAAATCTAATCTAGAATAGAAAAACTCAGAACTGTGGTTGCCTATAAGGATTAAGGACATGAGGGCACTTTCTTAGGTGGTGGTCATGTCCCACATCTGAATAGAGTTCTGAATTACCCAAGCATACACGCTGTCAAAACTCATGGAATGTTCTGTAATGACCTAAATGGGAAAAGAATTTGAAAAAAAATAGATACATGTATATGTATAGCTGAATCACTTTGCTGTACACCTGAAACTAACACAACACTGTAAATAGTTATGCTCCAATACAAAAACAAAATTTAAAAAGATTTTAAAAAAAAAAAAAGCTCATGGGATGATGGTATACCTAAGACCTGCCTTCCGTTATCCAAAGCAGTCAATGCCTATGAAGAACGTCAGCCTCTACACTACCTGGAAAATCATCTTCCTGAGACAGGAGTTTCTCTTGTTGGGGAAATTTCCCCCCAACAGGAAATGGGGGCGCAGGGATCTGTGCAATGCGACAGGGGTCAACACAGACTAGATAGAGCACAGCTTTGAAACGAGTCTGGACCCTGCCGTGTCCTAACTGGGTGATGTAAGTATTAGAAGTCACTACTCCTGCTGAAACTTCCTCCTTCAGTACTCGGGATAATAATATTATTATAAATAAAGTCTGAGCATTTCATGTGAGAATTAGAACAAACTTATGTATTTCAGTCCCATTTTCATAACCAGAGTCTGGTTTTAGGCAGGGGCTCAAGCCCAGCTCAAAATTTGGTGTAGAACCTATACATTGACTTCACTTTATGTAGGAACTGAAGCCCCTGCCCCAGGGTCTGTTTCCAGGAGTGATAACCCAGGGGCCACGGCAGTGCAGCCTGCACTCGGAACCTAGCTCTGGGGTCCTCCTTCTTTCTGGCAACTGAGAATTTCCTATTTTTCATTTAGGGTTTTGGGGGCTCTTTTTTTTTTTTTGGTCTTGGCTGTGTATTTTGAAAATGTTTATACTTCGTGCAGCATTTCTACGTATTTGCAGGGAAAGAATATTAAGGAAAGCCATTCCTCATCATGTTCGCACTTTAACTTTTCTAAGTCTGGTTTCTTCCTCTACAGAATGGTACTAGTGATGCTAATAATACTTAGTATCTATCACTAAGGTTGATGAGAAGATGAAGAGAGACTAAGCATGCAAAGCACTGGTGTATAAGATCTCCCTTCTAGAACCTAGTCTAGTGTCCAACCAATCTCAAAGAACAAAGTCAGAGGATTTACGTGGGTCCCTACCAAGAAAATGGGCAAGGAAAAGAAATAAGAGCTTATACACTGGAAAGAAAGAAGTAAAGCCATCCTTATTTGAAGATCGTAAGATTGTACATTTAGATAATCTAGTAAACTAAAGACAACATATTAGATGCTGTTAAGAGAATTTAGCAAGGCTTCTGGATATAAGATAAATACGAAAAAAACAATTGTATATATCTATATACTAGCATCAGTTAGTTAATTATTTGATTTTTAAAACACTATAATTTATAACTGATACCTAGGAATAAGTCTAACAAAAAATAAGCAAGACCCATACACAGAAGAGTATAAAACACACTGAGAGAAAGAAAAGATTTAAGTAATGGAGAGATATTCCATGTTCATGAACTGGAAGACTTAATATTTAAGTTGATTTTTCCCAAAATGAAGTATAAATGTAATTCAATCCCAATCGAAATCTCATCAGGCGTGTGTGCACATGTGCATGTGTAGAAATAGAAATGTAAAAATTAAGGGCGGGGGGCTTCCCTGGTGGCGCAGTGGTTGAGAATCTGCCTGCCAATGCAGGGGACACGGGTTCGAGCCCTGGTCTGGGACGATCCCACATGCCGCGGAGCAACTGGGCCCGTGAGCCACAATTACTGAGCCTGCGTGTCTGGAGCCTGTGCTCCGCAACAAGAGAGGCCGCGATAGTGAGAGGCCCGCGCACCGCGATGAAGAGTGGCCCCCGCTTGCCACAACTGGAGAAAGCGCTTGCACAGAAACGAAGACCCAACACAGCCATAAATAAATAAAAATTAAATTAAAAAAAAAAAAAATTAAGGGCGGGACGAGTCAATTTTGAAAAAGAGCAAAATTGGAGTGTTAGAGTTCCAGATACAAAGACTCGTGAGCAAGCAATGGTCATTAAGACAGACCAGTGCAATCAAACAGGAAGCCCAGGAACAGATGCTACCTTTACAGTCCCTTGATTATGACAGAGGGGACAGTGCCCCGTAGTGGGGAAAGGGCATTCTCTGCAATAGTGAAAGTGGATTAACTAGATATCTATTCTGGAAAAAAAAGTGCCCCACTATGTACTTCATACCATACATAAAAGGACAGATGGAACACAGATTTAAAGACATTAAACAATAAACCTCTAGGAGATATCATAAGGGGGAGTTCTTCGTGGTGCTGGACAGGCAAAGATTTCTTCAACAGAACATGAATGCATTAACCATAAAGAAAATCTAGTTCCTTAAAATTAAGAACTTTTGTTCATCAAAATTCACTACTAGGAGAGTGAAAAGCAAAAAAAAACAAAAACCAAATCATTCGCAAAACATGTATCTGTTCAAGGGAATCATATTCAGAGTATAGTATATATGGAATTCCTAAAAATTGATGGAAAAAAAGATATAACCTAATTTATAAATGGAGAAAAGCCTTAAGTAGTCACTCTACATGAAACAGTTTCAAAATATTTAGTCATTAAGCAAAAACAAATTAAAAGCAAAATGAGATACCCAAACACCAGAGTGGCTAAATAAATACATAATAACCAAAACTAAGTACTGGTAAGGATGTGGAATAATTTAGACCTCTCATACACTGCTGGTGAGGTTGTAAGCTGGCAAAACCATTTTGGAAAGCATGCCCATACCCTACGACGTAGCAAATCCACTTCCAGATACGTAGTTAACTGAAATGCATGCATCTGTGTACAAAGACATACAGAAGAATGTTCATAGCACAGGCAGCAAAAGCAAAGATAAGCAGATGGGACAGCTGCAGACTTTAGAACTTCTGTGCAGCAAAGGAAAGAATCAAACAGAGTGAAATGCTACCTACAGAACTGGAGAAAAGGTTTGCAACTCACGTATCTGATGATAAATAATGCGACTCACGTATCTAGATTAATATCTAGAAAATATAAAGAACTCAACAACAACCACCACCAAAACAACCTGGTTAAAAAATGGGCTAAAGATTTTAATAGACATTTCTTCAAAGAAGATATACAAATGGCCAACAAGCATATGAAAAGATGCTCAGCATCACTAATCACTAGAGGAATACACATTAAAACTACAACGAGATGTCACCTCTTACCTATTAGGATGGCCGCTGTCAAAAGCAAAACAAAAAACAGTGTTGGCAAGGATGTGGAGAACTTGGAACCCCCGTGCACCTACCCCAACCTCATGATCCAATTAAATTGAGAATTCCATACCAGGCACTTTAAAATGTAAAGCAAACCCAATTTTATTAAGTGTAAAGGGCAAAATTGGAAAAGAAGGGACTGGACTCTTTATGCCCCCAAGGGCCCGGTCGACGGGCCTGAGTTTGAGGGACCTGCGTCAGGATGGAGGCTGCAACACTGGACGTGACAGCGACCGTTCCCTCAGAGACTATGCGTTCATTGCTGCTAGTACCCCGTCTTTAATTATTAAGGAGAAAGCTATGGGATCCAAGTTAGGTCTCGGAATATCTGTACCGTTCCTTTAACTTATCTAACAAGACAGAGCTGAGTAATAACAAATTGTTTCACAGCCATGTTCCCACGAACAGCACAAAATTTTCTCTAAAACACTGTACACTCCAAAACCAACATACTCAACAACTAAATCTAATCATACTCCATATGCTTCTTACTTTACTTTTTCTCAGTGCATAAAATCTTAACAAGATTCTTTTAAAAACTCCTTATGGGAAATCTGACACCACCTCATTTCCTTACACTCCAAACTGAGTTGCTTAACTCACGCTTAAGAAATTTCCCATGTCTTTCTCTTTGTTTTTCCTCTCCTGGCTGGCACAATTTTTGATATGTAGTAGGTACTACTTTATTTGTTTAATTTTATCTAATTGAAGATATAAAATCAAAGTTTAAATGTCGATAAAAGTTTAAGAAGGAAAAATTTTTTTATATCACTAAAGTTGAAGCCAATGAAATGACAGTAAAACTATAAAATACCTATTTTCTTCCATCCAAAAAATCCTTATTATTCTATTACAGATTATTCCAAAGCATTTTAAACGATTTTTTCCCCCCAAAACCAACAAAGAGCAAAAGGGTAAAATTTTAAAACACAATACAGGAGTTTGAGCAAATTCAGAGTTTTCTCATCATTAAAGTTAATGAACCTCTGAGACTATAGTTTTAATATGAAATGATGATGTTATTCTTGAAATCTGTTCATGACTATTCATGGTGAAGCAGTTTTAGGTTCACCGAATTTACATGTTGCATATTACAGAGCGTGACAGCTTGAAATCCCATAGCCAAGAAACCCTGTGACTTCCAATTCAAGTTAATTTATGTCTTAAGTTTATAGATATGTAAACCCATAACAGATATTTTCATCTACGAAGACTGCAGTTGCAGTAAGGAGCATGACAACTATTTCTTTTCCACCATGGCCAGTGCCAGTTTCTGAGTGAGCACATGTAATCTTGTTCTTATACCTCCTTAAAATATTTTAGGGCCTCTCATGTTTGTTCCAGTGTGCTAAGCCATATGACTTTCTAAATTTCTAGCACAGTCCAGAGGCTGCAAAACTTTAATACATTTTTTGAAACTGTTTATTAGAACACAAAGGTATCTGAAGGAGAATCTGACACAGTGACCATGAAGTTTTCTTATTCAAGGAATCTTTTTGAGACTCATAAAGATTACAGACACTGTCAAAACAAATGCACAGGGCTTCCCTGGCGGCGCAGTGGTTGAGAATCTGCCTGCCAATGCAGGGGACACAGGTTCGAGCCCTGGTCTGGGAGGATCCCACATGCCGCGGAGCAACTGGGCCCGTGATCCACAATTACTGAGCCTGCGCGTCTGGAGCCTGTGCTCCGCAATAAGAGAGGCCGCGATAGTAAGAGGCCCGCGCACCGCGATGAAGAGTGGCCCCTGCTTGCCACAACTAGAGAAAGCCCTCGCACAGAAACGAAGACCCAACACAGCCATAAATAAATAAATACATACATACATACATACATACATAAATTTAAAAAAAGTTTAAAAAAAACAAAAAAACAAAAAAACAAATGCACACTTACACAAAATTTTGCTTACAATTTTAGGAATTTTAAAGAATACTGAAGTCCAATTCTTAGATCCCAGGTTAAGAATCCTTACCTACTTCAGTCCCCTTACTGGGAACCAAAGCCCAGAATGGGCCAGGACTCAACACTTTAGTGGCCAAGCCAGCCTGACACCCAAGCCTTTGCTGTCTGAGTTCAATGCTTTTTTCCTGCACTGCACTCAAACTCAGAAGAGGTGACAAGAAAGAAAACACAGAATTACAATTCAAAGTTCCCATTAGATATGGAATAAAGGCTAAACCAGACAGAAATGATAGGTGTAATAACTCTAGCATAATAGATTTAGTGGTAGAAAACAACCAAAACAAACCGTCAAAAGTGATAGCCTAGGCATGAGTGGCCAAAGTACATGTATAAAATGAACATGATCATTAATATCAAGTGATTGCTGGAAGGGAAGAGGGGGAGGGGCAGAGAAGAGAAGGAGGTAAGGGAGGGGAGGGGGGAGAAATGGGTTTACTGGCACAGAAATAAATATTGGTCTAACAAGTCATGCTGCTGCTAAGGTTAACATGGCTTAAGCTATCCAATTAAGTGAAAATGTGAAGATGATATTAAAGTCTGCCATAGGACTTCCCTGGCGGTCCAGTGGTTAAGACTGCACACTTCCAATGCAGGGGGTGCAGGTTCGATCCCTGGTCGGGGAACTAAGATCCCACATGCCGCACGGCAACTAAGCCCGCGTGCCGCAACTACTGAGCCCACGTACCGCAACTAAGAGCCTGCGCACTGCAACGAAAGATCCCAAGTGCCACAACTAAACCAAATAAATAAATATTTGGTATTTATTTACCAAACACAGCCATACAGGAAAATAAATATTAAAAAAAAAAAAAATAGGAGAAGAGAAAGGACTTCCCTGACAGTCGGGTGGTTAAGACTCCAAGCTTCCACTGCAGGGGCCACAGGTTCGATCCCTGGTCGGGGAACTAAGATCCCGCACGCTGCAAGGTGCGGCTAAATAAATAAATATAAAAAATAAAAGTCTCCCATAAGGTAACTATAAAAGGAACAACTATTATCTCGGTTTTTTAAACTTGGAGTAAGATGGACCATGCTCAGGTGATGCTTCGTTCAGAGACGGAGAGGTAAGTGTCGAGGTAGAAGAGCCAAGGTTTCAGAAGCAAGCGGACGCCAATCTGCACAAGGAGGGACAAGTATCTGGAACCTTGAGTCGAGGGAGGACTGGGAGAGGGCAGGACAGAGGTGGGAGAAGAGGAGGAGGGCGGGGTGCGGGGGTGGCAGGAGGACCACACTCTGCGCAGGTACTGTAACAGGGAAGAACGAATCTGACTCCACGTGAGATCTGTTCCTTTTGCTTTAACCCTTGGGCTCTGTTGCCTGCGCTTGTCAGGCTGGCTCTGCACCTTTTGTAAAAGAACGTTGCCTAGAGCCTGAAATACAAAGGACAGCCCATTCTCAAAGCTCTGACCTTTAAGAGTCTATTCATGTAGAGATAGAGTTGCAGAATGTCTGGTTGGAGGTTTATAGGGACATCATGGCCTGACCTACCTGACAGCTGCAAGAACAAAGGATCCTACACCAAGAAGTGTGCAACAACTAACCGCCTCCCTCCCTCACCTTGCCTTTAAAAATGCTTTGCTGAAACCCTTCGGAGAGTTAGAGGTTTTTTGGGCGTGAGCCACCCATTTCCTTGCATGGCCTTGCAATAAACCTTTCTCCGCTCCAAACTCCGACGTTTCAGTTTGTTTGGCCTCACTGTGCGGTGGGCACACGAACTTGCGTTCGGTAACAGTATCTCTTCCTCAGAACCCCCAAATCTTGAGATTGGTCTAAAACCCACAGAACGTTTAATGTGAGTGGTCGCGTTATGGAAGACACTGAATGACCCAAACGCTTCCTCTAAGGTGATGTACGAGCCAAAACAAACCTGTTAATTCTTAGAAAACTCTTTCTGACAATAGAACATATTTCCAAAGAAGACTGCACAATCTTCTCTGGAAAGTTAAGGCTAAATTAGTTATACAAGTGATTAAAATGATGCAAGTATAAAACCAGTTGAAGTTATCAAAATCTGCTAAATATCTTCTTTAGAATCTTTTAACTTGTTTCTTGTGATTCTATGATGTGCTTTCTTCAAAAGCCCACATATTTTAAAATATTAGACACCATTAGAAACAAGAATTTCAGGTACTGAATTTAAATACATCTGTGAAATTCACTCATGCACATGGATTTCATTAAGTTCAGTAAAGCAAATAAAACCTGTTGTTATAAAAAGGACCTTTGACAGCTCATAATTACATAAAAATAAATGCACCAGTTGAAGAGCAGGATAAAATTAAGATGTCACTATTGATGAATCTCATAACTAAAATTTTTAAGAAGCATTTTAAGACTCAGTAACTTTTCCCTGTTTTGTGTGGTTAAATTAAAATGGTAACAATTAATTTTGCAGCAACTTGACAGTAATTATTTAATTCTTAACACATCGTGGAAGGTAATTTTTAGAAATGATAGACTAAAATATATTATATTAAAATCTGCTTAGTTAATTAAACCATGAAAGACTAAGATGGCAATTGCAGTAAGAATTCAATTTAATTCTAAACCTGGGCTAAATTTATAGATTAGAAATAAATGATTGGTTCTAACACATGTAAGTAAGGATTACAATACTAAAATGAAAAGTAGCTCCAGGTCAAGAAGCTAGTAAAAGGCATTCTTGGCAGTGGTAGCAGCAAGATTCTTTTTGGTAAATATTGGCAGCTGACAACAGTTAGGACAGATGTGTGTTGCAGGCTTCACTTAAAAGCTAGTCTCAGATTAAAATCCATCACACATGGTAGGTACTGCATTGAATCTGTAGACTGCCTTGGGTAGTATGGTCATTTTAACAGCAGTAATTCTCCCAATCCACGGGCACAGTATATCTTCCCATCTGTTTGTGTCATCTTCCAGTTCTTTCATCAGCATCTCATAGTTTTCTGAGTACAGGTCTTTTACCTCCTTAGTTACATTTATTCCTTGTTATTTTATTAATTTTTATATGACTGTTAAGTGGGATAGTTTTCTTAATTTCTCTTTCTGGTAGTTCTTTATTAGTGTATAGAAATGCAACCACTGAGTATAATATTAGCTTTGGGCTTATCATATATGTCTTTATTATGTTGAGGGATTTTCCTCTAGAGCCACTTCGTTGAGAGTTTTTATCATAAATGGATGCTGAATTTTGTCAAAAGCTTTTTGTGCATCTGTTGAGATGATCACATAGTTTTTATTCTTTAATTTGTTAATGTGGTGTATCACATTGATTGATGTGTGGCTACTGAAGAATCCTTGCATCCCTGGGTTAAATCCCACTTGATCGTGGTGTATGAGCCTTTTAAAGTGTTGTTGAATTCGGTTTGCTAATATTATGATGAGGATTTTTGCATCTACGTTCATTAGTGATAGTGGCCTGTAATTTTCTCTTTTTATGATATCTTTGTCTGGTATCAAGGTGATCCTGACCTCATAGAATGTGTTCCAAAAAGTCCTGTCCTCTGCAATTGTTTGGAATAATTTGAGAATGATAGGTCTTAACTCTTCTCTGTTTGGTAGAATTCACCTGTGACGCCATCTGGTCTAGGACTTTTGTTTGTTGGGCTTTTTAAAATTATTGATTCAATTTCAGTAATGGTCACCAGAGCTATATGCTGTAGGGCTTCCTCCTACGGGGGCTGCCTGGGCCCTTCTCTTGTAGCAGGCTGACTACTGTGGGCACGCTAGTAGGCTTGTCTGACCTTTGTTCCAGTTGGTTGCCAGGCCCTGCCTCGTGCAGAGGCTGCCAGCCGGCCACGGGTTGGCAGGTCCAAGTCCTGGCATGGCTGGATATAGGGCCAGGGGAGTCTTGGTCCCGGTGCCAACCTGCTGGCGGGTGGGGCTGAGTCATGAGCGGGTGACCTTCTGGTGGGCTGGGCCAGTCCTGTCATGGTTGGCTGCAGGGTCCATGGTGTCCTGGCGCTGGTGATGGGGCCATGTCCTGGGGTCTCTAGCTGCAGGACCCTGGGGGTCCTGGAGTCACTGTTAGCTCTCAGGTGGGTGGGACAAGGGCCCAGGGCGTTCCAGGGCTGGTGCTCACCCCTTGGTGGGTAGGGCTGGGTTCTGGGCCCTCTGGTGGGCAGGGCCAGTCCCAGGGCAGCTGGCCTGCTGTCGCGTGGGGCTTTGTCCCTGCCCACTTAGCTGCTCGGCCTGAGGCAGCCCAGGACCGATGCTGACCGGCTGGTGGGTGGGGCTGGGTTCTGGCACTAGAGGGAGGATTTCAACGCTTACCAACACCAGCATCGTCGTGGTGGGATGAGCTCTGCACAACGGCTGCTGCAGAGTCCTCACCCCAGGCTGAGCGCCTGCTACCTCCTGCCTCTCTGCGAGCCTCTCCAAGATCAGCACGTGGGTCTGACCCAGGCTCCCTCCAAGCTACTGCTCTGCCCCGGGTCCTGGAGCGTGTGAGATGTTGCAGGCGCTCTTTAAGCATGGAGTCTCTGTTTACCACAGCGTTCTTCTCTCTCTATCCTTGGTTTTCTCTGTTAAATTTCTAGCTAGTCTACCACTGAGCTCTTTGCTGTCACGGAGCTACCAGCCTCTTCTCAATTGCATATTACCAAGCTCTCCATCATTTCTGAGGGTGCCCTTCCCCACCATCTGCACAGGGAGGGCTGTGGAAGTCCCCGCTTAGCCTGCCTCTGCCCCGGGCAGAACCTCGCCCCACTGCTCCAGAGCTAGAGCCCCCTCTCTCACCATGACCTCCCACCCTACGACTAGGGCACTGATTAGGGACTGCAGCCCCTAGTCTCGTCTCCTCTCCTCTCCGAGTGTGGAACTGCCCCCTACGAGGGAGCCAAGATGGGGCAGTAGTGGCCCCATATCCTTGGCCTGCCACACCTGGGGGAGAGGTTCCACGCTAGAGTGGTGGCTAGGACGTGGGAGGTCCCAGACCTGTCGGCCACACTTGCCTGGAACAAAGCTTGTGCCTGCAGCTTGGGGGAGGGGGGCTGAGGATGCTGGAGGCCTGCCCCTTCTAAGGAGAAACCAGCAACGCAGACTGGGAACTGGAGGGGAGGAAGGCCGTCTTCTCGGCTGCACGCACATAGCGCATCACACTGAGCTGGGGTGGCGCAGATTCAGTCCTAGACCAAATACCCAGATTCCTGCTGTTGTTACCAAGATTTAGTAGATTCTCATGAATGAATGTTTCTCCATTTACTGTATGCACTTAGGACAATTTCCAGAGACTTTAAATAAATGTTTTTAAAATAATTTTCACCACTCACTTTTGATTGTTTCCCTGGAGAGAGGGTCTACAAAGAGGCTCACATCACCATTCCAATACTTTTTCTATTTATATGCACTTTTATCATTCATTTAAAATTTTCTCTTTGTGTTTTACAATCTAAGTAAGATATTAATTTTCTGCATGTAATATATTCATAAATACGTATAAGATGCAAATAATTGTACATGTCCTGTGTTGCTCAAAATATCTCAGATAAGGCGCTCAATCAAAACCATCTGGAGAGTTCAGACCTTGTACACACCCCTGGCTTTTTCCATATTCCACTTTGGATATATTTACCTTTTCCATCAGGGAAGTCATGGCACGTGCTCTGGGCCCTTGATGCCGTCACCATCCCCAGCAGGAAACTCTTGCCAGCTCTTTTTTCCTAAGCCAACGAGAGAGATGATGCTGGCTCTGGGATCCTGTCAGTTTTGGCAAACAGAATACATTAATAACTTTTACACTATTTGACACAAACATAAAAACAGCAACCTTTACTGGATAGTATGGACATGTTTAGAGCAACAATTCCCAATTCTTTTCATTATGCTGCCTGTGAAATATGCAGAAAATTATTAATCCATCTTTAATAGTACGTCTGAATCTACAGCAATCTTACTTATCCCTGTGAGAGTAAATTTTTTTAAAAAACGGTTGTCACTATCACCTATGAGGTGGAGAATAA
This sequence comes from Balaenoptera borealis, assembly GCF_965194805.1. Lineage (NCBI taxonomy): Eukaryota > Metazoa > Chordata > Mammalia > Artiodactyla > Balaenopteridae > Balaenoptera > Balaenoptera borealis. The sequence goes on from NC_138877.1 coordinate 3,329,328, forward strand.
TTAATGAAAATTTTCATTGGACTTTTCTGGGAAAATGGTTTTTGATTTCCACCTGTGAAAAGTCTGCTTTAAAAAAAAATGTAATCTAAGAGTTGTAAACATTTCTGCCTTGCAATTATCCACTTGGTTACGTGAAAAACATTTTTAAATACCCCAGCGTCTTTGTGTTTCCATTTGCTTCCAGATAAAATAGCGTTATCTCCATTTAAAAATTCACAGAATACACCAGTAGGACCCTTTCAGGAATGTGTTTGATAATCCACCTCCTCAGTACGTTCACCAAACATCTGCAGACACCCCGGCCATTCCCCAGACACAAAACTGCTGGAACCAAGTCACCCTCCCGTGCGGAGGTGTCAACAAGTAAACAAGTGACAGGCACGGAAGCACTACCAGGAAAACCCTACGCCTTAGCATCATTTGAGCGAACCGCTCCAGGCTTTAAAAAAGGAAACAAATCGTAGTACAGCTGCCGTTCAAAGCAGCGGGGGGGCGCGCAGTCCCCTTGGTGCCGCGGCCAGAGTTTCTGCAAACCCCGCGGGGGCCGCCCAGCGGCCAGGCCCCGGCCCTGCTCGGTGTCCGGAGCCGCAGAGGCTCGCGGGGGACAGGCCGGGGGACACACTGGAGCCCGCGAAGGGCCGGGTCCCCAGCAGGGCCGCCCTGGCGCGCGCGGAAAGGGCGGCGCCGGTTCTGGTACCTCGTGGGACGAGGGCCGAGGCAGGGACACCGGAGCTCCGAGCCGCACTGCGTGACGCGACGCCGCTGCACCGGGAACGGCTGGAAGGCGCCCCCGCGGCGGCAGAGGAGACGGGCCGGGGCCCAGCGACCCGCGGGGACGTGACTCGGGGTTGGCACGTGGACGCGCGCGCCGGGCGGGCGGGGGCGCGGGACGCCTCGGGGGCCCCGCGCGCCCCGCCGAGGTCCGCGGTCCCCGCCCGCCCGGCGCCGGGTCCCGGGCGCCCCGAGCCCGCGCGGGGATGTGGGCCCCCCCCGCCCGGGAGCGCAGTCGCCGCTGCGGCCGCCGAGGACGCAGGACGGAGCCGCGGCCCGCGCTGTCCGGGGAGAAGACGGCGGCCCTTCCGCCTGGGACGACGGGACCTGCGGCGCCGGCCCGCGCCCCCGGCCCGCGGGGAGCAGCGCAGGTAAGGAGCGCAGCCGCGGGCCACCGCTTCGCCGTCAGCTGCCCGGTTTCCAGCCCCTGAGCGGGCCCGCGCGTGCTCAGGCGCCCCCTGCCCGGCCCCGCACCTGCTCCTTCCGCCGCTGCGGCCCGCGGGTCCGGGGGAAGCCACGCAGTGTAGTTGGGACCGTCCGCCTGCCTTTGCCCCAAAGAGTTTTGCCGGCCGAGCCGCCCTCGGACTGGACTGAACTTCGGGGGAGTGACTCGTGTTCCGTGAATTGGTTTTGCGCATCGCGTCGCCCTGGGTTACTGACCGGCCCGCCCCCGGAATTAGGCGCGAGCGCACTTGGGGGCTGACCTGGGCTTCCCGGGGCGGGGCCGGGCGGGGGGTGGAGACAGAGAGCCCTGAAGTCACGTGCTTCACACCCGCTTCCCTGGGTTGGGGGGGGGGTCCCGGGGGGTCCCTCCAGCCTCAGCCACTACCCACCGAGTACCCATGGTTGGTAGGTACATATTTGCGTGTTATCGCTTGGTTAAATCGGGATTAATTAGAAAGTTGATAGGAGCCAGCGGTGGATAGTTGACTGGGAGAGTCACGTACGGTTTTTCTGGGAAACAGCTGCTCATCCAGTGATACCTACTGTCGTAGGAGTAGATGTTATAGAGATGGCACTCTGTGTAGATGCGTGGTATTGTTGTACTAGGGCTGCTGGGTGTCCCTTAAAGTGGGTAAATCTGTGTAAAGCAAGGGAATTGTATTTTTTAACTAAGCCTTTTTCTATGGCTCTTCTTGTGCTTTTCTTCCTTGAATATGAGCAGGTTATTTAAAAACTATGAAAAATAGATTTTACAGTATTTTTCAAATATTTACTTAAGCTGATCTCTTGGTTTTTGGTGATGGACTGTTTTACTGGAAGGTTCAGTGTGTCTGGTATTAAAACTTCCTCTGGAGAAAATGTGCTTCCAAACAAAATGATTGCAAAGTGGCCTTCGGTCCACGTGTGTAAAACATCCTGCAGTGAACTTTTGAGGTTGTAGAACAATCATGTTTTCAATTATTTTACTTTCTCTGAATCCTATGTTCTTTCCATTTTCAGTGTTTGTTAGAGCTGAATCAGACATTAAGGACAATATTTAGTAAATACTGCACATAAATCATTAACACGGATAGTACACTTACACTTCAGGCTTAGAAACGTAAGAAGGTGCCCTGCATAACAATTGTAATCTATGAATAATGTTTCTTTAATCTCAGGAAAAAATGTAGTGATGAATAATCCATTGAACAAATTAAATTCGTTAGCACTACATAGCAGACTATAAAAGGAATAAACAAACTCACATTTAACCAATAATTTGTTTGCTTTTTTAAACTATGAAAACACCTCTCTCAGAGATAATGAGGATAATACTCATTTCATTTTTAAAGAGGCATTTTATTCCTGTGGCTAGATCATGTTTCAAATATATTATATTAAAAAATATATATGTACTATTACATTTTAATCGGCACCATTTCATTTTCTTGGTTCTGATTTTTTTTTTAAACAAACCTGTAGATTACTTAGAGTTTTGTTTTGTTTTTAATTTTATTTATTTATTTTTGGCTGCTTTGGGTCTTCGTTGCGGTGGCTTCTCTTGTTGCAGAACATGGGCTTTAGACGTGTGGGCTTCAGTAGTTGCAGCAGGCCGGCTCTGTAGTTGTGGCTCGAGGGCTCCAGAGCGCAGGCTCAGTAGTTGTGGCGCACGGGCTTAGTTGCTCCGCGGCATGTGGGATCTTCCTGGACCAGGGATCGAACCCGTGTCCCCTGCATTGGCAGGCAGATTCTTAACCACTGTGCCACCAGGGGAGTCCTGATTTTTTTTTTTTTTTTTTAAATTTATCAGACCCTCGTTTAGTCTTTACTTCTTAAGATTGTGCCCTGCAAGAGCTCCTGTCTTACTGTGGATAACATCTGCAAGTATCTACAGACATAGTTACAGTTAAGCAAAAAAAGGTAATTGTATTTCTTTCTCCAGAATTGTACTGTTAGAAAGTGATTTATGTGGGAATGATCATTGTAGTATAACAACCCAAACATTTAATTTTCTAGACTTAGGAAATGGTGCTTTGTGATTTTTTTTAAAAATGCCCATTTCATTGTCTTCTTAGTTAAATTTATACGAAGTAAACACAACTGGTTATGTGCTCTCAGTGATACAAATACAGTGTTCTCTGTATAGACAGCCCTCCTTTGAAGTATATTTGCATATAAATTTCTGAACATGACGCCTTCCAAATTAGGAAACAAAATAACTACATATAACGCCTTGTCTTTTTAGCATATCATTTTGTTATATGTGAGGGAGATATTTGTACTGGAATAGGAGGCCGCAGGAAAAGGAGATAGTAAAGAGATGCTTCCTAAGTATTTTAAGGTCATGGACCCCTTTGAAAGTCTGGTGATAGTTATAGACGTGCTATCCAGAAAAATGCCTGGACATGGATACCTACTTTGGATTCACTTTCAAGAGGTTAACAGCTCTCTAAGCCCAGCCTTGGATTCCGACCAAGATCACTTAAATTAGATTTTTAGCATGTCAGTAGGCTTGGTTGCTGCACATACAAAACCCTAAGTCATTCCATTATATCAAAACATAACTGCATTAATAATTACCTTAATAATAAAACAATGAAAACTTAATTGGAAAAGTAACATGAACCAGGTGTTGATTTATAAAAATGTGCTTATTATCGCTTCTCGGCCTTTTGGCTAAGATCAAGTGTAAAAATGTGCTTATTATTTTTGTGTAATGTTTGTTGCTAAACCCTTTTTTTCAAAAATAAGGTCTCTGAATGAGAAAAGGAAGAATTTTTAAATATGAAAAACTCAACTAAAATCATATTGCATTGAAGACAAAGACCTGAGGAGCAAACAGATATGAAAAAGCTAGGGCTGTATACAAGTTATATTTTTACAAACAGTGCCTGTATGAATCATGGAGCTATTTAGGTGCAATTCTGTGGGTTGTGTTGTAACTCAGGTTCCTGACCAATGGCCCCTCCTCTGTATCCTTCTCCTTTAAGATTCATGACTCAGTCTGTTTGTTTATAAGCTCTTAATTCATAATGAATTAAGGGAAATATTCAAAAAATTATTCTCCAGAGAATCTCCTTCTCAGATGTACCCCTAATAGCTTGCTCCTTTACCTCTGTCTTCTGGCATTTGCCTTAACAAGAAAAGGGCTGTGTCCATGCCATCGATTGAGCTCCTGCTTTAACCCAGGCACTTTAGGAATTCCATTTCATCCCACCTTCACAAGCACCCTGTGATTAGGGCCCCCCTTTACACAGCCGGAAACTGGGCCACAGAGGCTGTCATTGGGCCAGGTGGCCGCTGGGCAGAGCTGGGTAATAACAGAGACCTGCCCCCAAACCCGTGGTTCCCACTGCAGCACAGTGCTCAGGAAAACCTTCCCACGAGCCCTGCATTTCACTCTTCTTATGGATGCAAAACAGCTCAAACAGCCAGCCCATATGACTAGGGCTAGTAATTCCTTGAATCAAGGGAAAAGAAGACCAACGTTTAAGGTTAAAGCGACGTCGTGTAAAAAAATAAGCACCACTAACCTTCATGCCCTTAAAACCTCACAGAATTTGTCTTTGGAAACTCTGTAGACGCCTCCTTTAGGTCTTCCTCCTCTCATTAAGTGTATTTCTTTGACTTTATAGTAAGTCAGGTAAATATAGGACATGGATGGAATAATATTAACACAGTATTCTATTAGCAAGTATCGAGGTGAGTTGAGTATAGTGGAAGGGTGATTTAGCCCATTGTACTTGCTTTTTATGAAAGATTTTAATTTTATTAACATTTATCCTAATCTGCCTGGGACAGTTCTGTCATCCTTTACACAGGATCATGTTTTACTACCCCGTTTTTGCCTGTCTTCCTTTTTTCCTTTCCTGTCCTTTCTTGATGGGTCCTAGACCAGTTTTTCTGTACATTTCAAGGGGGGATTTAGAGCACATATTTGTAGTAAATTTGGTCAAAGTCACACCCACACACGGTGCAGGCTCGTGGTTGGTACAGGCCCTGACTTTGCTGACTTTGCTGTCTTTCCGTCCACAGCCTTGAGGAGGGAGGGGCCTCTCCTTGTACTTCCTTCCATGGCAGGAGCTCCGGCCTTGCTCTGCCCAGAGGCCAGCTATCCCTGTTGGGCACAAAGATTCAGGCTGGGCCTCTGGGCCCAAGAGTGGGTCTCATCACCTGCCGCCTCCGCGCCTGTGAAGCTGCACCTCCCACTGTCTCTGGCTGTGACTTCCGTCCGTATTTCTAGCCCTGGAGAATTTTCCACTCTTTCCTATAAATCTGACTGTATATACTTTTTAATTAATTAATTAAATCATTTTCTAAAAATTGAAGTTTAGTTAATTTACAATGTTGTGTTAGTCTCAGGTGTACAGCAAAATGATTCAGTTATAATACATTTTATATATATATATATATATATATATATATATATTCTTTTTCAGAGTCTTTTTCATTATCGTTTATTACAGGACATTGAGTACAGTTCCCTGTGCTGTACCGTAGGTCCTTGCTGGTTACCTGTTTTATATATAGTAGTGTGTATCTGCTAATCCCAAACTCCTAATTTATCCCTCCCCCCAACCTTTCCCCTTTAGTAACCATAAGTTTGTTTTCTATGTCTGTGGGTCTATTTCTGTTTTGTAAATAAGTTTATTCGTATCATATTTTTAGATTCCACACATAAGTGATATCATACGATATATTTGTCTTTCTCTTTCTGACTTGCTTCACTTAGTATGGTCGTCTCTAGGTTCATCCCTTTTGCTGCAAATGGCATTATTTCATTCTTTTTTATGACTGAGTACAGTTGATTTTAGTTTTTTGAAGGTGGAGGGGATGTAAGAATGTAATATAATTATCAGATTCACTTCTTGAATTGACAATGCTAATTAGACACAGTAAATTTATTTTTAAAATAGTAAAACCAAAGTAAAACATGACCCACATTACAGTTTATTTCCAGTGGGTTGTATCAGGAGGTAGAAAACTTTTTCTGTAAGGAGGCATGTAATAAATACTTTAGGCTTTGTGGGCATAAGGTCCCTGTCACAACTAACTACTCAGCTCTGCAGCGCTGGCCACCATGGGGGTCCCTAAAAGAATAAGCATGGCTGTAACCTGGTCTCGCTCTACCTACAAGGACAGGTGGCAGGCCTTATTTGACACACAGGCCATTGTTTACCAAACCCTGACCCATACTAATGAAAGCAGTCAATTATTAAGAAATATGTTTAGTTGTGAAATATTTTTCAACATAGACTGGAATATATGTAAACATTCTTTTTTGAGAAATCACCTCATACAAAATACTGCTTAGTCATCCTCGAAAGATTTGGCAAAGAAGGAATTAGTCCCTTTTATCTTGACTTTGCTTTCTCTTCTCACCTCTTGCTTCAGAGAATGAGATAATACACAACCCCTGTGCCTCCCTGCAGGAAAAAAAAAAAAAAATGTTGCTTTCCTCTCTGGAGCTAAAAATTCAAACTGAGTAAATTAATGTTTGTAAACTATGCCCAGGTTGTAAAAAATTAGTACAAATAAGCGTTTCTCTTTTTTCGAAAAATAATATTGTAGTAGCTGCATCACTGAGAATATACTGTACATGTTGCATTACATTAAGAATCATCCCTGAGTTCCATCACTCTGCAAAACTGTTTCAACAATGAACAGCATAGAAAACTATATGAGTGACCCATACTTTAAAGGGGAGATTGCATTGTACCTATCAGTAAACCATGATCATGTGCATAGTTTTGATTTTATATTTTTATTACTTCATACAATAATCAAATGAGGTGAGCCAGACGAGTAATTGTTCTTTAAGAAAATAAGCAGGAAATAAGAATTGGAAATAAGAAAAAAAAAAAAAAACCCTAAAAAATATTTTATAAAGTTTGCCTTTTTGGCATTTGTAAGATTTTATAATTTCATTAGACTAAATGTTCTTAGTTTCATACTGGAAAGGATTCCAGATTTTTCTATGTTGCTTAATTTAAAAATGTTAGCTACATATTGAAAAGTGATGTTATCCTTTATTTGCTACACCTTAAACAGTTGGGAGATATTTTCCAACTTACAGATTTTGGTTATTTGTAGATTTTTTTTTTCAAATAAAATGGATGCCCAAGGTGATGAAAGGGAAGGTATCTGTACATACTTTCGTTAAGAATATTTTCCTGCAAATAAAGTAAATAGACTACTTTTATTAGATTTAGAAAGTAAATGCAAGGCCTGCAGGTGTGCTTCACTAGGAGTAGGACAGGAGAAGACAGCGGAATCCAGAGAATCCCCCAGGTAGCCTATTTGTTCCAAAGGCAGATGACTTCAGTGTTGTGGTGCTGACATGCCTCTGGTTTCACACATGAGGTTATTTCTGTGTGTAAGTTAGAGAAGCAAGAGTGTCCCGTAAAACCTGAGCAGTGTGCTGGCGGGGGTGTGATGCAAGAGGAACTCCCATTCACTGCTGGTGGGAGTGCAGAATGGTGCGGCCACTTTGGAAGACACTCTGGCAGTTTCTACAAAATTAAACACGCTCTTAGCATATGATCCAGCAATCGCGTTCCTTGGTATTTACCCAAAGGAGTTGATAACCTATGTCTACACAAAAATCTGCACCCAGGTGTTTATAGCAGCCTTATTCATAATTGTCAGAATTTGTTGACAACCAAGATGTCTTTCTGTAAACGAATGGATAAACAAACTGGTACATCCAGACAATGGAATGTTATTCAGTGATAAAAAGAAGTGAGCTATCAAGCCACAAACAGACATGGAAGAACTTAAATGCATATTACTAAGTGAAAGAAGAAATCTGAAAGAGCTACATACTGTATGATTAAAACAATATGACTTTCTGGAAGAGTCAAAACTATGGAGACAATGAAAAAAGAGCAGAGGTTGCCAGATGCAGGGAAGCGGTGTGAAAGAGGTGAACAGACAGCACAGAGGATTATAGGGCAGGTAAAAAAATATCCTCTATGAATCAATACAGGAGGAAAGCTGGAAAATTCACAAATGTGTAGAAGTTAAACAAAACACTCCTGAACAACCAATGGGTCAAAGGAGAAATCAAAAGGGAAATGAAAAAATACCTCGAGGCAAATGAAAATGACAACACAACATAAAACCTTTGGGGTGCTGCAAAAGCCATGCTAAGAGGAAAGTGGAGAGCAAAAGTGCCTACATTAAGAAAAAAGAAAGATCTCAAATAAATAACTTCATTTTATACCTCAAGGAACTAGAAAAGGAGATCGAAGTTGGCAGAAGGAAGGAAATAACAAATGTCAGAGCAGAAATAAATGAAATAGAAACTAAAAAGACCATAGAAAAGATCAATGAAACTAGGAGCTGGTTTTTTGAAAAGTAATTAAAATGTACAAACCTTTAGTTAGACTAAGAGAAAAAGAGAGGACTCACATAAACAAAATCAGAAGTTAAAAAGAAGTCATTACAAACAATAGAACAGAAATACAAAAGATCATAAGAGACTACTATGAACAATTACATTCCAACAAATTGGATAACCTGGAAGAAATGGATATATTCCCAGGAAAAATACAGCCTACCAGGACCAAATCAGTAAGAAATAGAAAATCTGAAGAGCCCAATAACAAGTAGGGAGATTGAATCAAAATAAAAAATCTCCCAACAAAGAAAAGCCAGAGACCAGATCCGGCGTCACAGGTAAATTCTACCAAACGTTTAAAGAGTTAATGCAATTTCTTCTCAAACTCTTCCAGAAGAGTAAAAAATGCGAACACTGTTTTTTTGCATTTTCGTATTTTGAATCCACCTGGTCAAATTGTAGGAGATACAGGAGATGATCATTTCAGAATGGAATGTGAATGTGATCCGTTTGATCATGTAGAAGTAGTCAGGGGAAATGCTGACGTCCTCGGTTGGAGGGCAGAAGGGTGGAGAGATGTTCTGTCATTAGGGACCAAGAAACAAATGCCTACAGAGACTGGAATTTCAGACGTGACCACGGGTAAAACCAAATGGAGAAAAGGAGGGGAAGGCTACTGGGTGGTAACGTACATGAACTCAACCCACAGGGTGAGTCTGGAGTTCGTAAATCGAGCTATAGCAATATAAAGTTATTCGAAGGTCAGAGGTTAAGTATGGGGAAAAAGATGTAAGTAGTGACCTCAGACCAGTGGATGTAGAGATGGCGGGGAGAAGCGGGAGACGCTGGGGTTTATCACAAGCCCTTCTGATGGATTTCCTCTCCAGCGTGTGCCGATTCTGCCTTGGTAATTACTTAGTGGGTTTCCTGTCATTCTGATGGACACACGCTACACTTCCATTCTCTGCCCAAAAACTCTATACTTAATGGAGCTGCAGGATCTGCTCCCTATAATTATGCAAAGTTATATGTTCATGGAATAATACTTTTTAATGATTATGACTCACTTCAGGCATTACCATCAGGTAACTTTTGAAATTTCAGATCATGCTCCATTTTCTCCTCTGAAATCTAAAAGTTTTCTATTCCTTTTAGTCTTTCCTTTTCTTGTCTCTTATTTCTCCAGATGGTTTTATCCCCTCTGTCTTCCCTGAAAACACTGAATTAGCCCTTTATACTAAATATTGACATCTAAATTCCCCCAGAGTACCATGAAAAAATAAAATACCTACATTCAGTAGTCTAGTAGTCAGTTTCATTTTTTATTGATATGGCAACTCTGAAAGGAATATGAATTATCTTTGTTAAAATGCATACACTTGGATCATCCCTATTTAAAAATAATCAGAGAAGCTGGGTGAGAATCATCCAGGTACTTACATTAATTACATTCTAGATGAAAACTGAGTTATCAGTTGTGTATGGAATCATTTGATCACTTCATTTTGCTTACTTGGAGAGTCTGTGGCCACCTATTTTGAAGACGTATAGCTTCAATTGAAAGTGCAAATAATTCACATGGAAATTTTTAAAGGTTTAAAGTTTATCACTTACAAAAGAATTTAATTTGATTTCACATTTCATTTGCCCCGAAAGCCATCCCTTATTGCTGTTACACTGACCTCTTCTGGATAATTCTTGTAATGTCATCCTGATTGTGTGTGTTAGCTCTATTTTTTTTTTAATGTTACTGTGCACTATAGAATTGATATCATAAAAAACAGAGTCTGGTGTAACTACAAAGTTCAACTAATTGAGGGTTGACTCTAGGCGGGTGCTGAGCAGGGAGTTCATGGTCCAGTAGAGAGAACAGGTCTATAAACCGATGATGGCAATGTAAATACAAACAATTATAATACATTTAAAAATCCATATACAAGGCTGGCTCTGAAAAGGTAAAAGATGAGAAAAAGATGAGAGGTGACTCTAATCCGAGGTACAGCTGGGCAGCCGACAGCACTGTGACTCCTGTGGTTTCTTACGGAGCCCAAAGGAAGGGGACAGGTGAGATGGGCAGGGCTCCACCGTAAAGGTACGTGTTCCTGTCCAGAACCAGGTACCGTATCCTGACGGCTTGCTGAAGGGCTTGAAGCAGGGCGGTGATAAGGACAGAATTACCTGTCCTCAGCGTTTCTCTGGCAGCCCCAGGGTATGAGGTGAGCACAGCGGTACCTAGAAGCAGGGAAGCAGGTCGGCTACACACAGACCAGGTCCCACAGTCAGGGGGGCACTGATGGGTGGAGAGGGAAGCAAGGCAGCAGGCACTGGGGAGCTTAGGGACCGACAGGCTGGTTAGCGAGGACGATTCCCAGATCTGTCGCCCCTGATTTTTGCGGAGGATGGACGAAAGAGTGGGTCTGGGGAGACGACGAAAGTGTGGTCTGGTTTGGGGAGATTTTGCCATATAGGCACTCACAGCTGCAGTTAGCGTGTAAAGCCACAGGGACGGTTTAAAATGGGACTACTGTGTATTCATCAACTTCAGCTGGGCCCGGAACGTGGTCTAATAGGTCTCACTAGTAACTTTCCTGCCAACTCTTCAAGGCAACTACGCCAGACTTCTCTGTTCTTTCCAAACCTTGAATTATCTCATCTGAAAGTCACTTCTCTCCACGCCCTCAGCAGCTCTGACCTTGAGCAAACTATTTTACATCTAGTGGAGGGTTAGACTAGTTTTCTTTAAGGCCCCTGATAGCTTTAAGATGTTATGATTCTGTTGAAAACAGATGAGACGTGTATGTGAGTTACAAACCCCAACTAGACCTACAGTGGAAACTTTGAAGATCTCGTTTCAATAATCTCAACTATGCTAAAAAATCAAAAGATTTTCTTTTTTCTCGAAGTCATCCTCCAGCAGGACCAAAAGTAGAAGTCAATAGTGTTAAATGAATCTGTGAATGTGAATGGAGATTCAACATACAACTTGACTAATGGCCTTACAAAGCAGCCCCCAATGCTGAAAAGTTCATTGCTATAAACCAGTTAACTGGTGGTTGAAAGGTCCCTCAGTAAGTAACCTTTCAGTGTGACATTTCAACCGGAATATTGAGTTAGGAGTTTCAAATTTTGACTTTTCAGACACACAGTAATACAGAAGTACATCTCATAACATCACTGTTAAATATAGTAGATATTTTTGTTGAGAATTGGTAGTTGTGCCATGGTTTTATGTCTAAACGAATTGCCATGATGAGAAAAATAGTAATGTGCAAAGAAGTCATGGAAGATTTTTAAATGTCTTATAAATAAATGTACGATTAGTTGAAGCTGTATCAGCTTTTCATTTAAGACCTGCAGCTGTTGGTGTTAAGAAGCATCAAATTTCAAAAGAAGTTACAGCGTAAATGACTAGAATAAGAGAAAAGGTCTCCTGAGAAGAAAATTAAAATTAACTATATGGATTATCATTACACTGCTTCTCATAATCAAGGTTTAGTGCTAAAAGGTGAATTTCAAATGTATAATTTAGTCAGTTTTAATTCAGACTCTAAAAATAATGCAAAATAAAAGATTAAGGTTATTTGAAATTTTGATATTTGTTCTGTGTTCTTTACACCTTATAAAAATTGAATGATCTACTTATCGTTCTTTTTAAATAAAGGTAAGACAACATAACATCACCTTGTTACGTTCTCATAATTTGTTAAACAAAATATAAATTCAGTTTACTTAGAAAACAACTGTGATAATTTTAACATGTAGAGTTTACCTTCTGTTTATTATGATGATCATTATTTAAGGTTTTCTCAAGTGTTAAAGTTTTTTCACTTAAAAAGAAGCCTAAGGAAATTGGTTTTTAAAGAGTGACTATTAACATGAGAATATGCAGTTTACTTGGAGGAGAACAGTACACATTTAATACCAATAAAGTTACAAGTTCTAAATGTTGCCTGTGAATTTGAAGTGATTTTTTTATGAGATTTCTGTCAACATTAGATTCTACTGGAAACTTGTCCCAGAAGTTTTTGCTGTTCATTTAAGGTAAAGTTCATTTTAGAAAGTTACAGTTACGTAAGACTGTCCTGATTCAGGGTTTTTAGCTGGTGGTTTCGTAGGAATTGCTTTCCTCTTGGCACACTTAGCGCTGTGTTCTGGAATTGGTGCCCAAACAATTTTAAGTGTGGTATATGAGTGGTTTGTGTCACTAAGTAAAATTAGATGCGCCGGCTGCTAACAACCGGGGATGAAACCTGAGACGAGGCCAGGCTGGGAGCCTTTGCTTCCAGGCTGGCTGGTGGACTTGACCCGTCCCCTCTCAGCGAGGCGTGGGACAGCCTGAAACGCTCTGTCTCAGAAGGATCTGGAGCGGTGCAGTTAATTCACAGTGTGCTTTTTACAACATCTAAGGTAAGTAATCGGTTTTTACTTGGATCTTATATAATTATAATGTTCAATTTAAAAACCAAATAGGTATGAGGCTTCTTGATTATTTTTTACCTTCATAGGTATCATAATGGAAAATGAATTTTAAATGTTGAATAAATTTAGCTCAAAATGATTATGTATTAAGTATCAACAAACTGTAGTTAACGTCTCAAGTTTCTTTCAAGTTATTACGACTACTAATATGCTACCTGTTTTTAGCATGATTATGTCCTTCTAATAGTTTTAATTTGTATCAATAGAATACCGTGATAGCATTTCTGTTTTATCGGGCATTCAATCGTTATACTGTTATTAATCTAGACAAAGGATAATCTTTAAGATCACCTGCTGCTAATTCTACTCTTAAACTTTTGTGGCAGAATTACGTTTGATTTACATTTTGCCCATAGTTTTGTTACAGACATTTAAAAACAGGGTAAAATTCATGAGAACAGAAGTCCAGGTAGTTTGATACATTAAGAATAAGCAAAACAAGAGCAAAATACCAAGTTTGGCTGCCCAGCCCTTCTTGGATGAAAAAGGGAAGAGTGTATCTCTCCCTAAATCTGGAATAAATAATGTGTTGCTCAAAATATGTATGAAAAAGTAAAGAGAAGTAGAATCAAGGTAAACCGTGCTATGCTTCGGCTTGTTTAAAGTGTCTGTTGTTTCTGGTGGATCCTAAGTTAATTAGGGCCCTTAGAAGACAAGTTTGTAGAGAAAGTCATCAAGAAAGATAACGGGGAAAAAAATAGCTCAACTGGCTGGAAGATTTGTCAGCAGGATGGAGTAACTCACTAGGTACGAAATGAACTACAAAACATACTGTGTTTATTTTTTGCTTATTTTCTTGGAAACGTTTTGGATCCACAGAGCCACTTACTGCCTCATGGTTCAAGTTGGTGGTAGTCTTAGAGGTTCTAGAATTTATCTGAGGTTTCTTTCAAAGCCAAAGGAAAAGTAGTATTTCAATATATTTAAATATCAAATTCCAAAGACTCACAAATCCAAGTTTCCCAAACATGCTGGCTAAGCTTGCAGCTAAAATGGTGCAAATCAAATTGTTCCATAATGTCCTTTAAAAAAACATACACTCTAGTCACTAAACTAGATTGCTATTATATTGAAGATGAAACTCAAAGAATAATTGTAAATTATGAATGGGTGCCCGTTTGGTTTAATTTTGCACATGTTGTTGGACCTGGGTGGGGTCTTCTCCGTGGCTTCCTCTCAAGCGAGCACAGCCCTGCTCACCCACCACGGATGTGGTTTCCCGGTGGGGAACCCTCAGGACCTGCCTCCCGCTTCTTTCTGTCCTTCCCGCCTCCTTCTCCTCCCAGCCTCAAACGCATCCAGTGTTGTTCTTCTCTGGACCCACTTCAGGACCAGATGTTTCTCTGGTGTTCTCATGAGCTTTGTAGAATCCCTCACCCACTGTCCTTGCCATTCCAGACTCCAAGCTCATCTCCTATTTCACATGTTATTGTGCCTTGGGGAAATTTATGGGAAAATAGATGCAGGAGTGTTTAGCAATCTGTGGATTTGCAAGGGTCTTGAGACTTCTCCCCAAGCCCCTCACAGCGCCCGAGTCCACTTGACTTTGGTCCAGCTGGTGTGCTGTGCACGCTGGTGAAGGAGATGGGCTTCCCAAGGGCTGCATGTGCCCAAGGCATCTGTGCTTTGTCCTGAAGCCACTGGGATAGAATTAGTCTCGGGGAAGGTCACTCTGGTTGCCATGGAGACTGGATAAGGGGCGTGGAGGGAGGAGAGAGGAGCTGTAAAACATTGACAGATGGCCTCAGATGAGGTCTGGAAAACAGACCCCAAGGGAGAACCAACAGGAAGAAGTCGTTGCCATGGAGGCCATACCTAAAACCCAGCCTCACCTTTGTGACTATTTTAACTCTATTTTAAACATTCTCAGTGAGTTTTACATGTGAAACATCTCTGAAAAAGCACACTGTCAAGAAGCCTGATAGGTCACTTGAGTTGATCAATTGACCAACTGATTGTTGATCGGTGGACGGAATTGATCATCATATGACCTAGCTAAGAAGGCATGACTTTGGAACTCAGTCTGGTTTATATGATAGCTAAAGGGAAATACCTAAGATAGTATGGTTGAAAAGCAAAGGTAGAAACAGTGCTTTTCTGATGCTAACCTTCCTCCCAAATCCAACTCACAAGGTAGAACTTTATGTGATCTTGAACCTTAAAATACACTGTTGAAATACAGCGTGCTTATGGATTAACATTCCAAGTAGAAAATTAAGTAGTATGATGGTCACTGATATGTGAAATGCAGGAACTGTCAGCCTGTAAACTATGACATATGCATCAATCACATCATTATGTCAATAAAAGGGCCAGGAAAATAACAATGTATAAGTCTATTATTTTCCCCTTTTGTTCTGTGGGTTCCGGTTATTTTCCTAGCAGTTTATGGAGTTTCTGTTAAAGTTGGTATGAGACATATATGAAGTGTGGTAAAGATGGAATGATTTCGGTTTTCAGTCATAACATTGGACCTAGACATGGGGACCTATTCCACAAATACATCGTAAATGAGAATATACTTCATTCTGCCTGCCTGTGTTTAACAAATACGTATAATTGAGCCCCTGCTCAGTTCCAGGCACTACTGTAGGTGCTGGTTATATTGTGGTGAACAAAACAGTGAACAAAACATCCTTATTTTGGCCTTATTTCCACCAACTTCAACTTCTGGACCTTGATATTACCCTTTAGTCAAATACTATATAAGGACATGGTAAAAGCTTCAGATTTCTGAGTTTCTTTAATAAAACAAAGAATAAAACACTAAGAAAATATATTTGAGTTGCCCATCTTTATAAACTTAACACTGCTTTAAAATAAGCCTCCTATCTGAACTAAGCAAACATGCCTTTTAAAACTACAGTTTTATGAGCTAACATTTGTGTGACAGTGGGTACGAGTGGTTTTTTTTTCCTTTTGTTACTTTTCCATTTAAATAAAGGTTTCTTCCCTGTTCAGGACTGTTAGCTACTTAAAGGGCATTTCTTCTGTTGATTTGGTGTATCTTGTAAGGAACTTTTTAAAATGGTAGTTTGCCATTTTATTTGAAAAGTCAGTTCTATTGTAAAGAAGAGAGAATGGTTTGATGACCTTTTAATCTGTGTGTGTGTGTGTGTGTGTATGCACGCATGTGTGTATTTATAGCAGGGGCATTAGTGATTGTGAGAATTGTACTGATTGTAACTTTGGATGAAATGGATAACTACAGTTTGTGTACTTTGCTCTATTTAGTGGCCATGCTGAGCAATTTGACCAAAAGATGAAGCAGAACTATTTTTGAAATTATTTGGTCGTCCTAAATGTAGTCATAAAGTTGGGACAAGTATGGTGAATTTACTATTAACTTCACTATTATCACAGGAATATATATATCCAAAGATATATATATATATATTTTTTTTAATCTGAAAAAATACAGAAAAACATTTGGGAAATGAAATTTTAAGTGAAAAAGGTAGAATATAGGGGGAAATGATTGTTAACAATTTTTAAATTTCTTTATCGTCTATTTTCTATGGGTATATATATATATTCATAAGTATTTCAATAGTCTTTTTCATTCAACACTCTATCATTAGCATTTCTCTAGGATATTATATGCTTTTCAAGCAGTTAATTCTGAACTAATTACTCTAATAAATTATCATTTATTTACTTTCCAGTTATTCACCATTACACATAACGTAAAATAAATATCCTTAAACATGAACCTTCATTTTCATTCCTAATTGTTTCTTTGGAATAAGTTTCTAGAGTTGAAATTACTGTTTGTTTGAGGTTCTTGGTACACCATCCTTCGAGAGGGACGATGTTAATTTTCACTTTCAACAGCAGAGGAGTTCCATGCCCATTTTTCAAACACTTTGCCAATAATGGCTACTACCAGTTTTTAAATCTCCCTTAATCTTTGAAAACTGCTTATGGAACTTGTGTTTATTTGCATTTCATGGTGAAGCTGAACCTTTTGCTGTGTGTATTAATCATCTGTGTTTCTTTAATGTATGTGCATTGTTTTGTTCAAGTTTTATTGGATTATTTATATTTTTAAGGGTAATAACCTTGCCTTATCTTTAAGGCAAATATTCTCCCCATTTGTTATCTGCTGTTAAATTTTCCTTGTCGATGTACTTTTGTCACATCTACCAGGGTGAGCTCCTCCCCACTGCTCTTTCTTTTCCTAAATGTTGGCACCAGTTGGGAATGCTATGAGTTATGATGCAGACAGTGAGGCAGGAAATACCTTGACAATTAGCAATTTAATGTGGGGATTAGCTATTTCTTGGAAGTTTAAAGGAAAATGGAGGTAAACTCGTCCAATGATTCTCAGTGCCAGCCTGACCTAGTCAGCTTTAACTTAATAAGCATGTATAAGAGACATGGAAGCAACCTAAATGTCCATCAACAGATGAATGAATAAAGATGTGGTCTACATATGCAGTGAAATATTACTCAGCCATAAAAAAGAATGAAATAATGCCATTTTCAGCAACCTAGACATTATCACACTAAATGAGGTAAGTCAGAAAGAGAAAGACAAATACCGTACGATATCACTTATATGTGGAATCTAAAATATGATACAGATGAACTTATTTATAGAACAGACATAGAAAATAACTTATGGTTACCAAAGGGGAAAGGCGGGGGGTGGGAGATAAATTAGGAGTTTGGGATTAAAATATACACTCTACTATATATCAAATAGACAAGCAACAAAGACCTACTGTGTAGCACAAACTATATATTCAATATCTTGTAATAAACTACAATGGAAAAGAATCTGAAAAGAATATACATAGTAAATATATATAAATTCAACTATACTTGTAAATCAACTACACTTCAGTTAAAAAAAAAAAAGTATATGAAGAGCAACCCATAAATACTGGATGTCTCTCATTTCTCACTTTCGTTTACTTATCACTTCTGTGTATGGGCTTGTTCTCGACTCTGTGTGCTCTTATCTTTGTCTATTTGTCTGTCCTTTTGTCACTGTCTCATTTTTTCATTACCATAGCATAAAACTGTGCTTTACATCCAGCAAGGTAAGCCCCACTCTTCACACATTCATTTGTTCAGTGCATATTGGCCTGTTATGTGCACGTAACTCCTGCAGGTCATGGTATGTCGTCACATGGTTATGATTGACTTTGCATGTGAGTGGCCTTGTCATTCTGATGGATGATGTAACATGATGGTACTAGTTATGTCATAAGAAATGATGCTACTTGAATATAGAGCCAGGTGACTATGAAAGGCAATTTTTGAAACTGAAAAATAATTTTCCTGAAGTTTTCAAAGGGACATGATGGATGCTATAAGAGGTTTGGTAATGCCCCAGTCAGCATGCCCTGTGGCCTGGCAGGACCTCACTCGGTGCTATAGAATTCCATCCCTGACATTCAGATGACTCTCCCTTGAAGAAGGGGGATGACCAGAGAAGCAGCACCTACGGGATCCCCTCCATCCCTGCCTGTGGTTCTCTTTGCTAAAATTAGCCAGTGAGCTTACGGCAGGAAAGCAGCCTCTGTCAGACGTATGCGTGGAAGTGAGCATAACCCCAGACCTCCTAACACTTCAGAGATCGATTTTTGTTTTATCCATTGCATTTCTAATTTTACTGAATTATGACGAGAGCAAAGAATTTGTATGAAATTTATCCTTTGGCATTTCTTCATTCTTCCTTGTAAATGTTTATCAGATTTTGCAAAGGTTACACCCTTTGTTGAAAAAAGTAAGCATTTCCCAACTTCAGGGATGGAGCTCTACACACATCCACTTAAACACATTTTAATTGTATTGTCCAGGGTTTCTATAGAAATATGTTAAAGTCTTCCACTATGGTAATACCTTTCTCGGTTTTTTCTTAACGTTCTTCTTCAATTTTTATCCCGTATATACAGATGAAGAGGTATAGAAACAGGTATAGATGTATCAGGACATTTGAGAGATGCATACACGTCTAGCATTTTATAGCCTCCTGATGAATTTGCTTATTTTTATATCCATAGTATTACAGCAATGCCCCATCGTCACGTGCCCTATCATCATGGGAGTTCAGATACAGCATAAATGTCAGGTGGCTCCTGTCCTTTGCTCCTGCCCCAGGAAACAGTGCCTGGTTTTCGTCACGTCTGGGGAAAGGATGCGAGGCGGGGTGTGGATGTGGCTGAGTGCCGTGTCAGGGTCGTGCAGAGCTGGCTCCGTCACCAGTAATCACCAGAGTGGGTTCACAGGGAGGTCCTTCACCCCGTGAAGGTGGCTTCACCCACGTCCTCTTCCCCTCTGTCCTGGAATCACTGTGCAAGCCCAGGGGCTCAGGACCACTCCCTTCGGTGGCCGAGCAGGAAGTGCGGGCCAGGGGGCTGGATGGGATGGTCAGCCCACAGCCTGATCATGTCTCCCCTGGGGCGATCTCACCAGCTGCACGGCACGTCTCTCCACTTACAAAGTTGAAATCTGGGACCCATACCTGTCATGAAGTTTCTTTGCTTCGGCGTTGTCCAGACTCAGAATGATTTTATTTAATTGACTTGAATTAAGTTATCCTGCTCAGGAGTCAGTATCTGTTTCCAATCTCACATATCTTCAATTATAGAAAATTCTTGGCAATTACCTCTAATCATTGTCTTTCCTATGTTTTCTCTGGTTACTCCTGCTGGAGCTTCAGTAAGACATATTTAGACCGTCTCATTCCTCAGACATGTCCTTTAAACTCACCCTCACGTTTCCGATGCCTTTTATCACTCCGGCGTGTTTTCTAAGATCTGTCTTCCTATATGTACTGATTCTCTTCTCAGCTCTGTGTAATCTGTTAAATATAGGGAAATTGTCTTTATATGTCACAACTTTAAGCGATACAACACATTCTTTGGAATTTAAAATATAACTGAACTTCTCATTTCTAAGGAGTCTGTTTAGGTCTTTTTCAAACCCACCTTTTTAAAAACTCCTTTTAGATTAGTTTCTTTTGAACATCATCCATGTGTTTATCATTTCCATGCCTCAAACTCCTGGCAACAGCCTCTCCAGACTAGGCATTCAGTAAAGGTTAGTTAAAATTAACAATGTCATTTAACAACATTTATGTAGTGGACACTGCATTCAGTTACTATACTATGTACTATGACAAGAATCAAAGAATGTAGAAGGCAGAATTTCTATCCTTAAGATGGTTTTATTTTAAATAATCAATAAGTAACCATGAATTCAAGAGCATATGAAAACTGATATTTTTGCAAAACATACTATAATGTTTCGTGTCTGGAGCCTTATGTGTTAAAATATTGATAACTATATTTAGAGAGAAGCATTTAAAGCTAATCAAAATTAAGTATACCATCAACATACTTTAAAGATGGTTAACAGGGAAAGGGGTGGGATATTTTTTAGTTAATTAATTAATTTATTTTTGGCTGTGTTGGGTCTTCGTTGCTGCATGCGGGCTTTCTCAAGTTGCGGCGAGCAGGGGCTACTCTTCGTTGCAGTGCACGGGCTTCTCATTGCGGTGGCTTCTCTTGTTGTGGAGCACGGGCTCTAAGCGTGCAGGCTCAGTAGTTGTGGCGCACGGGCTTAGTTGCTCCGCGGCATGTGGGATCTTCCCGGACTAGGGCTCGAACCCGTGTGCCCTGCATTGGCAGGTGTATTCTTAACCACTGAGCCACCAGGGAAGTCCCCATAAATTGTTTTTTAAATAAAGGAGCCTATGAAAATAATTTTTGCTCAAGATGTAGTAAAACTCAAAATTATTCACCTTGGAGTATAGATTTTTAAGTTCTAACATAAAATATTATCTTATTAATTTTTTGTAAAGGGTCTATAAGTAGATCATAAAGCATAATGCGTTGTTCCAGAGCAGTTTCTTGCCAGCATGAATACTAATACTTTACAGTTATCTGACCTCGAAGTGATAAAGAACTGGTGTCCTTTCCAATGCTAATTTTAACACATATCTGAAGGAAGCTAGCTGAACCTGATAGCCTCTGAAAGTCTCTTCCAGAAAAAATTGAATATACAGTGTCAAATAAAAATGGAAGCCACCATGAGTCACCATTAGAATATAAGCTAATAATTTATTAAAATAACAGCATCAACTTTTTAGAAAAAAAAAAACTGGAGTTGAGTGTTCTGCCTCATCATTTTAAATCATGCCTGTCTAGAGTAAGATCCTTGTTCAATGCAACACATCTAACACTGGTAAATGGCAGGTTAACCAAAAGAGTTAAGGGGGGCAATCATAAAACGTGGCTTTGTTACCGAAACTCAGGCCCAGGTGCCTGCCGCTCAAGCAGCCCTGTTCACACTTTGATTTTTAGCCCCAAAGACCCATTTTCATACTTCTGACCCCCAAAACTATAAAATAATAAAATTATGTTGGGTTAAGCTAGGTTTGTGATAGCTTTACACCAGCAATAGGAAGCTCTAGATAGGAATAGAAATATGCAGCAAGTGGAAACCGTACGTGTGTGTGCGCGCATGTGCATGTATATACACACACACTTGGAAAACTGCTGTTTTTATCGATCTGTAGCAATACTGTAAAATAACGCACTTGCTTTAAATTCAGATTCTCTGGCCACCCTTCCCAATCCAATCGCAGACTCCTAGCCTATCTTTTACAGAAAGTGTGGTTTTGCCACCATTATTTAGACGACAAGTGCTTTGAAATAAATATAACAGAGTGCTGTGTTGGGAGTGAGTGAGTGTCGGGGAAGACTTCTTTGAGGAGGTGACATGTGAGCTGGTCTGAAGCTGAGGAGGGAGCTGGCAGAGGGTTTCAGGTGGAGGGGATGCTCAGGAGTGAGTCCTGACCCGAGGGTTCACCTGGGCTGTTAAAGAGTGGATGGGGCGCTGCGAGCAAAAGACCAACAACTGCAGGTGAAGAGGTGAGCCAAGTAGGGTCTGGGAGGTGATGGAGGAGGTTGGATGTTCTCAGTGGGGAAAAGTCACGGGAAGGTGTGAAACTGTAGAGTGACAGGCGCTGACTTACATTTCACATGTCTGCTTGCGGGTAGAGAGGGGTTTCGGAGGGGAAGGAAGGGAAGCAGGCTTGCAGTGGTGCAGATGACAGTTCGCGGTGGCTGGCACCAGAGCGGTAGCCATGGCAATGGAGAGAAGTAGACAGATTTGGGATGCAGGTTGAAGGCAGAGCTGATGTGGGGCTACGAGGGTGGTGATGGACTTTCTAATACAAAAAAAGACTGGAGGGGTCAAAGGTGAGTGAGTAAAGAATGCCCTCATGAAATTGTTAAACACTTAGGTTTTGAATAATGCAGATTGTCAGTCCTGAGTGTTTGAAAATACTGAGTGATGAATAGCACCATTTTATACAATCAGCTGGAACACGGGGAAATGCCTGTTGTTTGGTTGGAAAGAAATTTATAGAATTATTTTGACCATAACATTTTAAATAAGGACACCTCCAAATCATTCCTAAAAATAAATGCATAAAAAATCGCAGAGGAGAATATTTTATATGATTCATCATTTTGCTACATTTACAATCAGAAAAGTTATAATTTCTAATCTTAATTTAAACAGGTAAAACCATGTTCTTTTTTTCCTTGTGTAAAGGGGAAAATTGAGCAACTTTTAAAAATCTCTTCACAGAGTGGAAATTGTTACTAAAACTCTTAACCTAATTTACATAAAACAGTGAATGTTTGTAAACATTTGTACACGTACACATTTTGATCTTTCTTGAAGTAGGTCAGTACTTGGGAGCTTTATTATAGGCCAAAGTTGGTGTGGTAGGTATCTTGAAAAGAGCCTTTTTAATTCTGAATAATTTAGTAGCTGAAGGAAGATGTAATTTAATCATTTGGCATAAAATTGAGTAATTGGATTTTTTTTTCAGAAGGCTCTTAGGTACCAGCTTGATTTTCCTCCCACTGAATCTTTTAAGAATGTGATAACTTGATTGTTGTGGGTTGATGCTTCAATTCCAAGTTTAATCTTGCAGAATTTTGAAAGCTGTATATGTACTGATTTTATTAATTAAAATCTGAAAATATAATCACTGGATTTCAAATGAATTTGTCCTATCTAAATATGTTGCATGACAGATTATCACTGTGGTTGAAATACAGTGACATGTTTCAAAGTAATAGCCAATGCTCATTTTAAACATCACTAATTTGGAAATTTGTTATTGGGGTAAAAAGTATTTTGTTGGACTAATGGTCAATCAATATTGACAAACAAATTCTCTTTCTGGCCATGTGTCTCTCCCTCTCTCCCTCTACCCCCCTCCTCCCCCCCCCCCTTTACCCCTCCCTCCCTTGCCCCCCACCCGGTGGCAGATGGTGCGTGAACAATACACCACGACCCCAGAAGGCACCCGCGTAGAGCGGCCAGAGAACCAGTCTGTCTACAAAATCGGCATTTATGGCTGGAGAAAGCGTTGCCTGTACTTATTCGTTCTTCTTTTGCTCATTGTCCTCCTTGTGAATTTTGCTCTTACAATTTGGATTCTTAAAGTGATGTGGTTTTCCCCAGTAAGTATTTTTTTTTCCTGATAAACATGTTCTTGTTTTGTTTGCGCTGTCCCTCCAGCCACATTGTATCAACAGAAGCTTCCTTTCATGCAGTTAATGTTGGTTTCCTGTCTGGATCAGAATTTTCAGTAGCAAAAAATAATATAACATTTACTTTTCTTTTTTACCTTTTTTAAATAATTTCACTGCGAACTAGAGCGTGTTGGTTTTCATTGCAGTTCTGTATTCTGATTGTGTTGGTGGCTACCCGAATCTATATGTATGTTAAAACTCATAGAACTATAAGCCTCAAGAGTCCATTTTATTGCATCTTAATTTTTAAAAATTTTTAAATAGTAGTGGTAAGATTTTTTTTTTCTGACATGGTGGTGGGCTCTTGCATGTTTGTTATAAAGTGATTATTTAAATCTTATATGCATTTCCTAAATAGTCCTTTGTATTTACACTAGACGTAATGAAATACTGAATATTGAATAAAAACAACTAAAGTTTTAAATAAAGTATTTAAGAGAAATACAGTAAAGTGCCAATAGGAAATCTATGACAATGCATACATAATTTAAGTTGATACTAAAAGGAGTGAAGAAGAAAGCAATAACAAATCTCTTTTTAACAGACAGGGATGGGTCACCTGTATGTTACAGAAGATGGACTTCGCCTGGAGGGGGAATCGGAGTTTTTATTCCCACTGTATGCCAAAGAAATACACTCCAGAGTGGTAAGAAAATGAGGACACATTTAAATAATTTGTGTTTCATGAAAAATAAATAATGGTGAAACACAGAAAGTTTGCTTTTCTGATGAAAGGGGTGCATGCGTCGACACTGCCTGTTTCCCTGGCCACGTGCCTTGGGTGGGCCCTAGCGAGTGACCGCCATGGTCACACCCAAAACCTTGCCTGGAAACCCCCAGCCCCGCCCCAGCAGATTTCTGCTTACATCTCATTGACCAGAATTGTGTCACTTGGGTCTCCCTCCCTGCAGGACAGGCTGAGAAAGCAATTAGCCTTTGCAGCCCCTGCGGTGGAAGCCAGAAAAAGAACAGTGTTGGAGAGCATCCATTGGATCAGACAACCAGAGTGGTTCCCGGGACAGCTTACTTTGTCTAGGTCCGGGGGTGGGCCTCACAGCTCTGACCTGGGCCGTGTCCTCCCTTTCAGGGAAAATGATAAAAAAAAAAAAAAAAAAAAGAGTCTGGATGTTGGGGCCTGAAGACTGGGTTCCATCATGGAACTGTCACTTGCTAGCTGTTGCTTTGGGAGAGCTGTCATTTAATCTCTTTGAGCTCAATTTCCTCATCTGTATGTGAGGAGTAATGCCACCTCCTTCAAAATGTGGAGATAAAAGGAGAGGCTGGATGGTAAAAATCATTGGTGAATTATTAGCTCTTATTATCATGCTGGTTATTTCAAAACACAGCAAAAACAAGTAGTAAGGTCACGCCATTGGATAAAAGGTGAGACAATGGTAAATCCATCTGCCTCCACAAAGCAAGTTGGAGAATTTCTGACCTGCTAGAGTTCCAAAGCACTCCTAAAACTTCTTTTCTTCTGAAAAATCATATTATACCCCACAACTCTGGAAGATATTTGGTTCCCTCTGAGTGACATAAACCCACCTGAATCCAGCAGCCAAATTACTGCATTCCTTTTGAAGAAAACTGTTATAGAAGAGCCAGCAATCTTCTGTGAGGCAAAGCCCCCGCTC
Organism: Balaenoptera borealis; assembly: GCF_965194805.1. Lineage (NCBI taxonomy): Eukaryota > Metazoa > Chordata > Mammalia > Artiodactyla > Balaenopteridae > Balaenoptera > Balaenoptera borealis. The sequence goes on from NC_138877.1 coordinate 3,354,548, forward strand.
AGACTATGACCCCACTTAACGTGCTCATAAAGCCACTGTATCTTCCAACAAAAAGCTCTAAAAACGTAGGCATCCAACAGATTTTAAAAGCTCTTTTGAAATTGTGAGAAGCCTTTTGCGTTTTGAAAAATAAGTAATATGGTCTTTATTTATAGAAGAGCTAACCGCTCTCTGATATATCATGTCCTGGACATAAATTATGAGAAATGAAATTTTAATTCCTTGGAAAAGACAAAACACTGATTAAAACTTGATTGTTTCAGATCTTCACCTTGAGAGCGGACTTGGTCCATTGTAACCAGTGCACACAGGCTCTGTAAACCCAGGAGGTTATTATATTTTGTGGGGAAAAAAAATTAATGCATTTACTCCCTTCACATAATATAATCCAAGTTTAAAAAATAGTTTTAGCCACAAATTTATAGGTTCACAGGATCTATGACATTGGAGAAATTAGTTTGTATAAATCCTCAATTTATATACAAATACAAAGGTATAGTCATTTTAAATAGTCTGTATTTGGCTAACTTTGTAAATCTGTTTTTAGGACTCATCTCTGCTTCTGCAGTCCACACAGAATGTGACTGTAAATGCGCGCAACCCGGAAGGAGAAGTCACAGGCAGGTTAAAAGTGGGTGAGTCCAGCTTCATAACAGTGCTTTGCATGTGTGTGGTCCATGAACAGTTGTGCTGAATGGATCCATTTGTTTATTTTCTTCTAGAGAATTCAAAGTTATTTATGAGCAATCAAAGTATGAGTTTTCTAAATATCATGCTGTGTGGACCACGGAGACTAGTTCAGGAGGTGGGAGGCCAGTCTGAAGTATTTTAAGTGAAGTTATTTTGGTTCCAAGAAATAAGAGAACCATTTAAGGTAGTACAAGAAACACAGTGATTGTCGCAGGATACAAAATAATCTCACAGAGACTAAGGAAAGGAAACAAAGTAGCTGCCCTCAAGAAAAGAATCACCAGGGCGGGAGAATCAAAGTATTCATCCTCTCTCTCCCTCCCTCCCCCTCCTTCTCTCCGCCATGTTCCCCTCCTTTCCATGAATCTCTGTCCATGATCTTCACTTGGGTATCATGGTTGCACCAGTTCTAACTCTACAGGACTCTCTGGTTCTTCATCCGATTGGCTGTAGTTCTCAACACCAGCCAACTTGGTTTTCAATGTCATGAATTCTCAATTCACAACAAAGTACTCTAATTGGCCCAATTACTCTGTTCAACCAACTGCCCTTGGGTGAGCCATGTACACCCATCCGATCAGCTAAGACCAAAGAATATGGTCACGTGGGAGAGAGGTCCTTTGGAGTCGTGCACAGAGAGCAAAAGGATTAGAAAGAAAGAATATCGATGGAAGAAATAACAAAAGAGCAAACAGCTGGTGAAAGGAATATACCTTCTCTACACCATCAACACTTTATAGATTTGCTAAATCTAAGAAATTGGATGGCTCTTCAGATTATGGGGAAATAGATGACAAGTGTACTACCAACACAGGCAGGTAACTTTCCGTGTCCCCCTTTTTTAATGGCTGTTGTTACAGAACAATAATGTTACATTGGAAGGTACAGCCATATCTTAACTTTATGATTCCTCTTTATTACAGTAATACATGAGTTCCATAGTCTGTGTTCTGATTTAACCTTTATAACTTTTTCTAAATGACAAATTGTATTTCTCTTTTGCTTAGAAGCTTGTTTGATCACCAAGTCCAGTGAAATTCTCAATAAATGTAGAGATGAACCTGAGTTTACACAGCATACATGTTCATGAAACTTGTCTAAACCAAATCATATTTCTTTATAAATTATGTTGTATTATGAATTGTGTCTACCATTTCTTAAATTTCTTGAAAATTTTTAACTGACTATAGCTTTTAAATGTTTGAGAGATTTTTACCCATCTTTTGTCATTCATTCAGCAAACATTTATTGAATGCCTATGTGCTACTTTCCATATGCTGTCAAGTAATTAATAACATTTAGAGTGTGTAATTATTTTGTAGGAGTTCCAAAAGTAAAAGAGTCATTTTATATTCTTCTGAAAATGACTTAACACAAATACTCATTTTCACATTTAATTTTTTGCTAAGTGTGGATTTTCATATATAGGGGAGTTAAAGATAACATAAATCTGTCTCCAATTTCGTGGATGAAATAATGGAAGCACTGAAAAGCTAATTTTCTCAAAAACACACAGCTAGTTAGTAGAGAAGCCAAACCAGGAGTCACCTTAGGACTTGCTTCTCCATCGGGGTGTTTCCACCACCCTCCCTCTCTACTCAGATCTCATTATCATGAAATAATAATCATAGCACACCAGGAACTGTCCTAGATGCTGCAAATATGGTGTTGTTTTTGTCACCAAGGAATTCACTTTAAAAAAAAAGTTTCCCATCAGAATTACTTTAAACTGTTAACCTCAAATTTTGAGTTTTAACCTTAGTGTTTCATACCTGAGGTAGATTTAAAATAAGTGATTTCTATTAAACCTTTGGTTGGAAAGCCTCTGCTATATTGAGACTCCTGAACCAGGAAATACTCAACTCACCAAATCCAAGATGATTTTCAGTAAATGACTTCCCACAATCACACTCATTCCAGCCTCACGTTTCCTGAAAGAAGTTAAATTTAGCCAATCTGGATATTAAAATGTGATTTATGTGAACTAGACAAAGTAATCCCATTTAATTAAATGAATAATTGTTTATTACTAAGACCACTGAAAAAATTGGCAACCAATACAATCAAAGACAAAAGTCTTAAATTCCAAAAGAAATCAAACATAGGAAAGCAAGCATCAACAGCTGCATTTCAAATCTTGGAACTAAAAGACAACAAATTGTGAACAACAGTGGACTCTTACTAGTTATAAATGCAGCCCTGGTTACTACAGTTAATGTTCTTTTGACTTTGAATAATAGAAACCACTTCTGGTTAGCTTCAAAATAAGACTTTTTAGCTGAATGGGGTCAATTTTGGCAATTCCTATTTCCCTGAAATTTTCTGTTTCATCTAGGTTTTCAAATTTATTTGCATAGAAATCTACATAGTACTCTCTTTTTGTTTTTTTAATTTCTTCCATTTCAATGGCATTATTTTAATGGCTACATAATATTCCAAGGAATATATATATATATATAATTGTGAATATAATTATAAAATTATATTGTAAATATAATGTATATTTATTGTAAATACAATTGTATATATACAATAATATTATTGCATATTTTATATATATATATATATATATATATATATATATATATATATATATATACACACACATACACACACACACACGATAATTTGATTATGTAATACTCAAAAATTGGAGTTAGGTTATTCCATTCAGTCAACACCACAGTTCTTAATCCAGGCCACTCATATATTTAGGAGGTATTCAATAAATACTTGTTGAATGAATGAATGGAGGAATGAATAAAAGACTGTGTAGGAAGGGATGGGCTGGAAAGCCAGCTTAAGTGTGGGAGAGAGTTCCAGGAGATGGGGTGGGGGAAGATGGACTGTCCAGGGTGCTCCAGAGTGGACAAGGGTTCAAGTATAAGTTTGAGCCACAGCTGTGAGGGATTTGGGGTCATAAGTGGGAAACAAACTCAAAATTTCTCAAGTAAAACAAACTCAAAATTTCTCTCTTCTCAGGTAGAAGAGAGAAATTCAACAAAGAAAGTCAGGAATAAAAAACAAGGGGTTAACATCACTGTTCACAATAGTCAAAACATGGAAACAACCTGTGTCTATAGACAGATGAATGAATAAAGAAGATGTGGTATACACACACACACACACACACACACACACACAATATATACATTGTGTATATATATAGTAGAATACTACTCAGTCATGAAAAAGAAGGAAATAATGCCATTTGCAGCAACATGGATGGAGCTAGAGATTATCATACTAAGTGAAGTAAATCAGACAGAGAAAGACAAATATATGATATCACTTATATGTGGAATCTAAAATATGACACAAATGAACTTATCTATGAAACAGAAACAGACTCACAGACATAGAGAACAGACTTGTGGTTGCCGAGGGAGTGGGGGAGGGGTGGATTGGGAATTTGGGATTAGCAGATGCAAACTAGTATATATAGGATGGATAAACAAGTCCTATTGCATAACGCAGGGAACTATACTCAATATCCTGTGATAAACCATAATGGAAAAGAATATGAAAAAGAATATACTTATAACTGAATCATTTGCTGTACAGCAGAAATGAATACAACATCGTAAATCAACTATACTTCAATAAAATAAATTTTTAAAAAACAGTGGGTTCATCCAAGGCAATTGCTGTGAACAGCACTGGAGCCCTTTCCTGGTTATTATAGGTGCATGAACTCATGTGCTTGGATGTAACAGACTAGCCTAAAGAATAGAGTCAGGCTATACAGATAAGAGTCACTGACTCCAGGCTTATGAAGTTGAACCTAGTGATACAAGATGATACCAAAAAATTAGTAGAATGAACTTAACCTCAGTTTTATACTTCCAGTTCAGTATTTTCTGTGATACGATATTTGCAGCAGCAGAATAAATCTTTCCTTTTCTCAAAGGACTCTGTGACGTTTGTTTTGAAACGATGCTGTCTTAAAGCTATCAAGGTGCGCGAGTGGAGTGGAGCTGTTAATGGGGCATATGGTAAAAGCCAGGAAGAATTTGATTGTGTCTTTACCAGAAACCGCTTAGGCCATTTCACAAACCTAATTCATCAGGTCATAAAACCTTCCTTTATTTAATTCCTTTATCTTTTATTTATTTCCCTCGTTATTTGTACCAAAGCCTCTTATTAAAATTGTGATTTTACCAGACAGCTCCTTTTTTAATCACAAAGAAAATATTTGAGTTTTATTTCTTAAAGAACTCTGCTGCACATGAGGGTGACTTGCTCAGCTCTAATGCATGTCCAGCAAGGTTATAAAGACTAGTAGAATATTAATGAAAGTTAAAAGATTTAACTATCAACTCACTTACTTTAAGAGATGATCATTCCTGTGGTGGGCTTGTTATCACTTGGAGCACAGTTTCTTTTGAAGTGGAAAACATATTTAAACTGAACATTCTATGTCTATATTTTTTTATAAAATGAAGATGGAATTTTATCCACCTCTGTGCCTTTGCTGGAGCAACCCCCTCTACCTGGAATCTCGCATTCTCCCTTCATCAGGGAAACATGAACTCTTCCAGGTCAGCCCAGACATCCTCTTCCCTGAGGTGTCATCCCTGACCCCCCAGGAGGGACAGGAATTCCTGGTCAGGGTTCTCACTGGACACTGTCCATGCTTGTATCACGGCACTTCTCAACTTGCCCTGGGACTAGATTTATATGCTTTTTTCTTCAGTGGACTACGAAATCCTATAAGTTGTGAACTGCATCTCCTCTTTTATATATCCTCAATTCTTAGCACAAAACCTTGAACATAAAAACATGCAATAAATTTGTGTTGAATGGAAGAGACTCACTTTCCTGCATTTTCTTTGATTTGAGGATTTATGTAGCTTTGTTACTCATGAAAATTATGCAGCTAAACTCATTTGTTGAATATTTCATCAATGTATATGAAACAATGGTTACAGAAAAAATGTCATTTAGTTTAACCACTTTCACTTGATAAATTCTCCTCGAATTGTTATATGAACCTCCAATGAGCTAAACAGTGAACTCTTACTGGATAAATTACTCCAGTTTTTTCCTCTTGATTCTAAACTCAAATAACTTCAAATTCATCACTTAATGCAAATCAGTGTTTATATGATAAATATGTAGGATATATCAGTGACCCAGAAGAGGTAAATAGTGACACTGAATCACAGGATAACTGAGCTTGGGTGAAAGCTCAGAAGAGCAAAAATACAGGCAACTATCAAAAAATAAAGCCAGGCTTCCTTCAGAGAAAGGAGATAAAACATAGAGAAAAAAAATGTGTTCCGCTTTGTAACATGTGCACATACACACACACACACACACACACACACACACACATTTAAATGAAGAATCATTGGAGGGTTCTGAGGTACAAATTAGTGAAAAAACATAAGAATATGTTGCTGACAATATCCAAAGCTGATTAATGTATTAATTGAAAAGCTTCTATTTAATTTCTAGCAGGTACCAATCAACTTGAATGAGTACTGTGAGGGACACAGGGACACATACACGAAATCTACAAGTATCCATTTCACAATAAACTTACTTTTCTAGATCAGAAAATAGAACTAACAAAAGAATGAAGGAACACTTGTAGTTCCTTAAGCAAATGCTGAACGCTATGTTCTAGAGAGATGAATCCATTGTGCTGCTAAGGTTAGAAGGACAGGAAGCACAGAGAAATCAGAAAACATGAAATGATGGACACCCAAGTGTACCAATGAGAGACGTGGAACAAGATCTCACACGCTGAAGGTACAGCGTCCCCAGTGCCTGGCACACAGAAGCACACATTAAACATCTGCTGAGTACAGTCGTAATTTAAAAGCCAGTGGGTCAGAGATTGGGATTGGCGTATATGCACTAATATGTATAAAGTAGATAACTGATAAGAACCTGCTGTATAGCAAAAATGAACAACAAACAGAACAAGTTCATGTGAAAGGAGTAAGCTTGGAGGAGAAAGTGATGCCCTGTCCCTGAAATAGAAAGAAGGGCTGGAGAAGACAGTAACGCCTGAGATGAAGGTGAAGGGCAGAAACTTTAGGGTGTGTTTCCATGGTGATGTCTGTTTGCTCCATGGAGTAGGAGGTGAGGATTAGGGCAGAGGCAGGGACCTGAGTGTGACTCATTCATTGTCTGCGTTAACTTTGGCCATTGAAGGAGGCCATTCATAAGATGGTCTTTCACAAATCTCACATTTCAGCATATAAAATCCTCAGTTGGTTAAATACTCAAAAGAACACCAATTTCAGTAATCTGCTTAGAAGAATTATATATTTTTTGGCAAGTTTTAAAAACCTGAAAAAATTAATTTTTATATAATTCATTCATACATATATTTGATATAGATCAACATACATGTGACCTACATTAATTTTAATAATATAATAGATTTAGGTTTAGGACTTAAAATTTAATCACAGAATCAAAAAAATTACTGGTAACAAATCTTAAATGTTTAATGATTTGGTACTACTGGGTGCCATGGCATGTGTAAAAGTAGAGCCTTTAACACTGCATAGACTACAGACTTTATAATAAAATGTTTTAATTAATTCTTTAGGTCCCAATATGGTAGAGGTGCAGAGTCAACAGTTTCAGATCAACTCCAAGGACGGCAAGCCACTGTTTACTGTTGATGAAAAGGCAGTTGTGGTTGGTACAGATAAACTTCGAGTAACTGGTATGTGGTAGCTCTTTATTTTTAATTAAGGAATAATTGACAAACAACATTAGTTTCAGGTGTACAACATAAGGAGTCAATATTTGTATATATTGTGAAATGATCCCCACAATAAGTCTAATTAACGTCCATCACCACACATACTTAAAATTTTTTTCTTGTGACAAGAACTTTTAAGATCTACTTTCTTAGCAACTTGCAAATACACAATACGTGGTAACTGTAGTCGCCATGCTGTATATCACATCCCCGTGACTTATTTGTCTTATAACTGGAAGTTTGTACCTTTGACCACCTCCGCCCATTTTGCCCACCTCCCAACACTCACCTCTTGCAACCATCAATCTGTTCTCTGTGGGAGTTCAGTTTTTGTTTTGTTGTTGTTTGTTTTTTAGATTCTACATATCAGTGAGATCATATAGTATTTATCTTTCTCTGACTTTTTTCACTGAGAATAATTCCCTCGAGGTCCATCCATGTTGTTGCAAATGGCAGGATTTCCTTCTTTTTCTGGTTGAATAATATTCCATTGTGTATATACCACATCTTCTGTATCCATTCATCTGTAGTAACTCTTAAGAAAAACAGTATCCCATGGAGGGCACTTCTGCAAAAGCAAATTGCAGTTTTGGCAAGTTTACTGTGGAATATTTCAGGCCGACAAGAAAAAGTACTGTAGTTTGAATTTGTTGACTTTTCTTCATGGCATTTCTTTTGAAATTCTTTGATACTCTCTTAGAAGAATGAAATCTTCCTCACAAATCTTTACCCACTTTTTTTTCCCCACCATATTGTTTCCTTTTATCTCTTTCCAATTTGTGTAACCCAAAGGCTTTACACAGAAATAGAAAACCACTACAGCCATCCTATAATTCCAACTGTGTTGGGAAAATTGCACCAAAAAACAAAACTTGATTTATTGTTTATGTCATACGATTCCATAATTGCTAGAAGGATGGTTAAGTTTTGTTAAATATATAAAATACGAGAAGAATATTTTTATAAACGTTAATTTTTCCAAGTAGATTCCCATTCAAGCTTTTCTCCACTACGTACTATAAAAGTTTGGTCTCTGTTTTAAATGGATTGATTTCAAGTAGCCTTTGGAGTTTCTTGGATCAGCAAAAGCAGCGGCAGTTGACGGCCAAGGAAAGAGGAGTGAGAAACGACAGAGAATCAGCTCACTCTGGGGGCCGAGAAAGAGAATTCAGTGCTTGGCTACACTCTTCCCTCTGGCCACTTGCCCTGAGCATGGGGCGGAAGGGGGGGGACTCAGTGGTCTTTCTTTAAGGCGGCCCCTCCAGATTCCTGACTTGCAGTGCCTCCTGATCTGAACGCGCATCAAGAAGTGCTTTCTTGCCGTTGCCTTTGTCTCAAGTACTCAAAGCGTAACGTGAAATCCCTCGTCCATTCTTAAACAGCTGCCATATATACTCCAGTCAACGGGGAAACTGAAAAATCATTTTTAAATCAAATTCATGGAGGGGATTAAACAATTTCACCACCCCAGTTTGAAATTGACCTCAGCCTTCAGCAGTCTCATTTTTCCCCCTAAAAATAGAATTGTCACCAAGTGACCAAAATCAGCACATCTCTTTTACTAACCCCAGTTGCAGAACATGTTATTGGAGCAGCAACAAAATGTCATCTTCAAAAAAAATATTTTATCCCGTTGCCAGAACTGGCTTCTGGAAGACGATGCACGGTTGGGTACTTCGGTTCCTTGGCAGTGATTCGCTAGGCGGGGTCCATTCCCCAACATTTAGGAAGGAAAACAGGGCCCTGGAAGAGTATCCAGTCTCATCACTAAGGAGAAAGACACAATCTAGCGATAAGGCAGTTCAATCCCTTCATCCCCCTCTGAGCAGCTAAATGGGATTACATATGTCACAAGTGACGACATAGAAATTCTGGAGTCACCCACAAAGCCACCCACAAAAGAGGACCTGGAAAGTAAGGTTTCAGCCACTGAAGAAGAAGTGAAGGTAAACACAGGTGGTGAGCCCATGTCCCTTAAAGATGTGAAGACGGATCTCTAGCAGCTGCTTAGAGAGAACCACACCCTTCAAGCACATGCTCAACACATCTGGCTCCGGACCCAGTCATGCAGCCCTGTGGACAGCTGATGACCGGCTCCATCAGTTAACAGCCCTTCAGCTGAAAGGAGCAAAAGGCCCAATTAAAACTGGCTTCGACTCTAAGGACATACATGATCCCACAGGAGGTCTCCAGGCTGATTCATTCGGTATTTTCCTCCAGTTCTGCTTCTCTCCTGACTTTCCCCTTTCAGTGGTGGTGAATGGTGCCATCAATTCCAAGGGTCACTTCCTTGTGCAGTGACTTCTCCAAACTTCCATAAGAGGACCTTGATGGCCTCTGGGGATCTGTGCTCCTTAAGTTGTCCTTCCAGCCTAAATTCTCCTCGTATTAAATTGCTTGCGTTTCTCTTGTAAGTGGCACTTAGTTGGATTTTTTTTTTTTAACCCAATCTAACAGAATGATTTTTAGCGGAGTTTAAGACATTCACATTCATTTTGATAACTGCTCTGTTTGGGCTTATCTGTATCATATTATTTCATGATTTTCACTTTTTAATCTTAATGAATTTGAGTCTGAAATAAACCTGGTGTAAGGAAAGATACAAGGGAAGCAGATCATGCAGGGGCTTTGGGCCTTTATGAGAAGTTAGGATTTGTTTTAAATGCAAAGGAAAGGGATTGAATTGTCTTGAACCGGGTACTCCTTGATTTATTATACATTTTAAGATCAATGTAACCATTATAAGAGAGAACAGCTTGTTGGAATGAAAGAATGGAAGCTGTAGGACCAATGAGGAGGACATTAATTGTAGTAATTGTAGTACAGGCAGTAGATGATGGTGACCTGGCCCAGGTGGTAGCTGTGCTCAGAGAGTGAAGCTGATTGATGACTCCAAATTAAGAACTAACGTATAGAGACTTGACAGTGGAGCAAATGGGTGGCAGGCATCCAGCGAGAGTGTCGAAGATGAGAAGATTACATTTGTTCCTGGATGATGGCGTTACTCTTGGGTAATGGAGGTGCCTGAGGAGGAGGAGAATACATCTGAAGGCAGAAAGAATCAACAGTTAATGTTTTAGACACTTACATTGAAGCTGCCTGTGAAACAGCCAAGTGCACGTGTCAGGTCGGCGATGGATACGCGAGTTGTCTGCTGCTCAGAGCAGAAGTCCCCGCTAGAGATGTAAACGAGGGCATCGCCAGCCAGCTGGGCCCCGAGAGATGCCAGCATCAGGGCCCAGGTAAAAGGGAGCAGCCATCAGAGAGAGTGAGAAGGACCGCGTGGTGGGAGGGACATCCCAAGAGACGTTTGCCCGGTGCCAGGAGACTCTGTGTCCCCGGGGTTTGAGTCCAGGAAAGGTGGGGACAGAAGGTGCCCTTGGATTTATCATCAGGAGGCCATTACTGTCTCAACAAGAGCATTCTCACTGGAGTACTGAAGCAAAGGGCACTTTGAGGTGGTGGCAGAGTGGATAGAATGGGACACAGGAGAGACGTGTGGAAGTGTGACTTGAAAAGCTCGTTTCAGCCCATAAATGCTCAGTGACTGTGTGGAATGAATCAATAGCTGTCAGTTCAGATACAAACATCAAAAAATGGCTGTTTGAACAGAAGTGTTAATACTGAACTCTACATATATCTGTAACTGAGGGGACCTGGGGGAGCGGCAGGGGGAAGGATGGGGCCACTTGGAGCAACATCCCCCCAGCTGTGGGCTCTGTCCACGAGCCCTTGAACTGCTTTCACCACCATGTCCGTCCATCTTGTCCCACGGTCTGACTGTAGATCTTCCCAGGAGCATCACACAGGATAAACTGCTCTAGGACCCAGAGGAGAAGGATGGTGTCATCCAGATACTACTGATACTTCATAGGAGAAATGACCAGACCATTTACTATGTCTACTCTCATTGACATATTCTTTAAAAAGTTAACATTTTAACACCGAGCTTTTTTTGTCTTTTTGATTATACTTTCTTGTATAGATACTATTCATACAGGTCATATTATACAGGATCATTTCAATACATTATTTCTAGGATGATGTTTTATAGTGGAACTTTTGTTCCCTGCCTAAAATTTAAATTCTACAACCTCAAATAATATGTTAGTTCTGTTTTCCACAAGGAGGAGATGTTACACCAATTATATTTTTTATATAATCTTTGTTGGGAATATTTAAATATGAGCATGAATGTAAAGGAAATACAATTACATTGAAAATCAACAACCATTAACTGAGATTTATTTTATGAAACCATTTAGGAAACACCCATTTTATATATTATATGCATACCACTTCTCAGGAGTAGTTACTGAATAGTAATGATATAATCAAGATCATACAATTTGGGCATCTACAGTTTCAGTGGTAGAGAGCTGCTCCTCTTATTTGAAGATAATACATAGTGGTTTATAGACTTCATGTCTGACTGTAAGTACGTTACCATTATCACATGTCACTGTACTATCACTAATTCTGGTCATATTAGAAGGTGAGTAATTGGCACGCATTTAAAATCTGATTGCGGAGTCATATTTTCTTGTAAAATAGTACCACTGGCAGTCTTAGAATAATTTCAACTCTTGGAGGAAAAAGAGTTGAAACTGTGTTAAAGTAAAAAGTGCCTGGGTACCTGGACTACATTGCAGTTTCTAGCTTGTCTTATAAAGGGTTTATAGGGGGTAAACCTTGTTGGCACTTTTTTCTCAGTCATATCGTTTTATTCATATAAAAATTAAAAGGTAAATAATTACACAAAAGTTTATGGCCCATGTTCCTTTTGACTCTGTCATCCTAGCTATGGAAAGGAATCATTATTTTTTGATGATCTGTAAAGCCCATCCTAGGTTTCTTGTCACAAAGCACGAATCCTGTTTCAAACAACGCTGTATAAACCCAGACGATAAATCTACTTCACAAGTAAAACTATACTTAGCATGTCTCCACCTATCTTATTAATGATTGACTTGAGATGTATTTTTTCTTTACTTTTTCTTTTATATTTTGCAAAGCAGGAGAAGCAAAGGGGAAAGAAAAGGATAAAGGGAATGCAAAAATCATACAAATTACTGTTAAATTATTTTCCTTTCCACACCAAACAGAAAATGTTGTCTATACTTCAGGCAAACCAGACATCAACCTGTGAAATTTGACTGACACAGTTTACTGGGGAAACTCTAGTGCTTAGTATAGTCTTATTCTCCACAATGGTCACCATCATCATTTAGGTTTGCTTAAGTGGTGTTTTAAGGAGAAGTGTCCTATTATAGCCTGTATGAGGATGTTTCTCATCTGAATATAATTTACATGAATTATAATTTTCATGAACACTAACCTTCACTCACCTGTGCTCCTTTATTTCAGTTTATTATCGCTTTTATGTTGATCACGCTACCAAATCTGGTTTGTAATTTTGAAATTTCATTTTGTACTGATGGGTGTGGTCTAGGCCAGACAGAAGGACCTAGGTAAATCATGCTGAGCACTTATCTGTGAATAACCCTGCTGTGCGTAGGTTAAAAGTGTGGGCTTTGAAGTCAAATCACAATCCAGCCACTTAGCTGTGTAACTCTAGGCAAGTTAATTAACCTTTCTGTTCCTCATTTTCTTCTTCAGTAAAATGGGAAAATAATCATACCTGCCTTGTAGGGCTCTGACTACTAAGCAAGTTAGGATATATCACCTTCGAATCTCTGCACCCTAACCCAATACCCACACCGTGTCTTGCACATAATTAGGTTCTCAGACTAACCAGACAACTGGGAACATACTGATTCGTACAAATTAGAAAGTCAATTTTAAATATTCAAAATTTGGATTTTTCTATAAATTTCCTGATGTGCCTTAAGAAACAGATCACACAAGATACAATTTTTACACATAAAATCTAGAGAATGAGTCAAATTACTATTACCGAAAATATATGGACTTAATGCAATTGTCAACTGAAATTTCTTTCAATTTGAGGGCTAATATTGCTTTCTGGTTTTAAAATAAGCCTGGGTATTTGTAACTGCTTTAAAAATCATATTTTGTTTATAGACATCTAATGAAATCGTGGTATCCTTGGAAAAGCAGATATACCTATTTTTTTCCTGCAACTCAAACATCTGTACGAATTCAGCAACGATTAGAACCTGCGTGTCCTGTAATATGCAGTGTAAATGCTCGATTTGTTGGCTGTTGTTCATTTTACTTTTGTAAAAGCTTCATCTTTGGTTTGTGTTTAGGGCCTGAAGGGGCTCTTTTTGAACATTCAGTGGAGACGCCCCTCATAAAACCGGACCCAATCCAGGACCTTAGGTAAGAATTTTGTTCAAATATAAACAAACTCTCTTATAGAAGATACCTGGTTAAGTGCTAGAATAACACGTTAGCAGATACTACCAGGTTGTTTCTTATTCCATTAGTTGTCTTTATTCTGATGAACTTCCGCCCATAACAAGTCATTTCTTACAAAAATCCAAAGGAGGTTAGAAGTCCTACTGAATGTCCCGTCCTTTTGTCTCTGAGCTCTTTACTAGCCCTGCCCCTGCCCCAGTGCAGCCTGTACTGTTCCAATAGCTATTCCTGCCTCCAGAAAATCTGAGGGACTTGGCTAAATGCGGCTATTTTATTTATTTTTTCCGATTTTTTAAATTGTGGTAAAATACACATATAAAATTTATCATCTTAACCATTTTTAAGTGTACAGTTCAGAACATATTTATACTTTACATACTTTAAAAGAATTTATTTTCTTTTCCATTATGGTTTATCACAGGATATTGAATATAGTTCCCTGTGCTATACAGTAGGACCTTATTGTCTATTCATTCTATATATAATAGTTTGCATCTGCTAATCCCAACCTCCTAATCCATCCCTCCCCCACCCTACCTGCCCCTTGGCAACCACAAGTCTGTTCTCTGTGTCTGTGAGTCTGTTTCAGTTTCATAGATAAGTTCATTTGTGTATATTTTAGATTCCAAATATAAGTGATATCATATGGTATTTGTCTTTCTCTTTCTGACTTACTTCACTTAGTATGATAATCTCTGTGTCCATCCAAGTAGCAGCAAATGGCATTATTTCATTCTTTTTTATGGCTGAGTAATATTCCATTGTCTATAGGTACCACATCTTCTTTATCTGTTCCCCTGTCGATGGACATTTAGGTTGCTTCCATGTCTTGGCCATTGTGCATAATGCTGCTATGAACATGGGGCTGTAAATGCAGCTATTTTAAATGTTTCATTGTTTCCACATCAGCCATAGTAAAGTCCAGAATGCTACTGGGGCACTTGACCTGTGACCTAGACTCCTTGGGGCTCTCTAGGTTGGCACCCTGGGGACCTCCTGCCTCACCCGTCCTGAGACTGAGCCGCTGCCAGGCCCCGACTCCACACTTCCACACACATTGTCCCACCTGACTGGGGTGCCCTCCTTCCCTTGGAGACCCCACGAATGTCTGCTTGTCCTCACGCTTCAGGTCACATGCCATGGGGTTATGATTCATGTGGTCCACAAACCCTTCGTTTTTCCCTGAAGAGCATCAGCTGAGGCAAAACATTTGCACTTGTTAATGAAGGAGGATGGTGTCCTATGTGGGCTGGAAATTTGCAAAAGGCATTCTTGAAAATTTAAATTTACATTACATTTTTTAAATATGTGCACTGTTAGTAGAGACAAGAACGTTATAAAACCGAGAGCTTGACGGATTCACATACGCAAAAAAAGTTGATATAGCTTTTTTTTCAATTGTGGCAAAATGCACATAATATAAAATTTACCATCTTAACCACTTTCAAGTGTACCGTTCAAAAGTCTAAGGTACGCTTATTGTTGTGCAGCCATCCCCCGCCTCCATCTCCAGCATTCTGTACATTTTGCAAAACTGAAACTCTGTGCCCATTAAACACTAACTCCCCATTTCCCCCCAGCCCCTGCAAACCACCATCCAACTCTCTGTCTCTATGAATTTCAGGACTATAGGTGCCTCATTTAAGTGGAATCAAACAGTATTTGTCCTTTTGTGACTGGCTTATTTCACTTAGCACAATATCCTCAACCTTTGGTATATCTTTACATCATATCAGAACATATAAAATCACCCAGTTCCATATATAAGTTTATTCTTTATACAGAGTCTCTGTGTGACTGTGTGTATTTCACTTTATTACTAGGCTACTGAATGTTTTTTGCTGGTATAACTGTTTATTCCAATAGTATATTTGTATTTTATAACAAAAACAAATAATATTTTTAAAAACAAATGTCTTAAAGTCTACAATGTCACTTAAAATCACGTTTAGAATTTGAACTTGAAAAATATTCAGGAGACAATTAACATGTTAACATATTATGTATAATAGGGAATAATGTACAGTAGGAATCCCAGCTTTACAGACAAGCCTGGTGACCTTGGCCAAACTAACCTTTTGAGGCTATTTTTTCTCATATATAAAACGTTGAGGGGCTTCCCTGGTGGCGCAGTGGTTGAGAATCTGCCTGCCAATGCAGGGGACACGGGTTCGAGCCCTGGTCTGGGAAGATCCCACATGCCGCGGAGCAACTGGGCCCGTGAGCCACAACTACTGAGCCTGCGCGTCTGGCACCTGTGCTCCGAAACAAGAGAGGCCGTGACGGTGAGAGGCCCGCGCACCGCGATGAAGAGTGGCCCCCGCTTGCCGCAACTGGAGAAAGCCCTCGCACAGAAACGAAGACCCAACACAGCCAAAAATAAATTAATTAATTAATTAAAAAAAAAAAAAACAAAAAACGTTGATAGGGACTTGGCTGGCAGTCCAGTGGTTAAGACTTCGCCTTCCAATGCTGGGCGTGTGGGTGCGATCCCTGGTCAGGGAGCTAAGATCTCCGTGGATCTCCCGTAGCCAAAAAAACAAAACATGAAACAGAAGCAATATTGTAACAAATTCAATAAAAGACTTTAAAAATGGTCCACATCAAAAAAAATCTTTAAAAAAAGTTGATAGTAATGCACATCTCAGAGTGTTCTAGGAAAGATTTAATAAGCTATTAAGTTAAAAATATTTTTTCTAAACTGAAAGTGGAATACAAATAATCATTTTTATTATCAAGTAGATATTCACACAAAATGGAATTAGGGTTAGGAAATTCAGCATTTCTCTTAATTTTAATGTCTAATTAAATATTCATCAAAAGCAAATGAGAGTTCAATTCAGCTTACCCACTTAGAGAACATTGGCAGCATAAAAATAGATTGTGACAATTAAATTATAACAATTTCATTGATTTTGATAAAGAACCATAAGATTAATATTACAGAATTATTAGAGTTAGGGAAAAAGAACATTTTATTTTCCTAGGAGAGGAAAATAATTCAATATCTTTAAAAAATAATCCCATTAAAACCATTTTGGAATTATAAAATAATGTAAATTGTAGAGATGCCAAGCCACTCTTTGCAATAAATGTCACTATTTTAAAATTATAGGTCTCAAAATTAAACAATTCATCATACGTTTTCCCATTAGGAAATAAATCTGCTGGCTTCTACAGCAGTCCCTTACTAAAAAAGAAATGGCAGAAGGGTATTATTCTCTGGCTTTCTAAAGAGTGATACTAAGAGAGGATTACATAACCCAAATGTTACAACCAAAGTGATTGAGAATGTAACGAAATTGTAAGGAATTGCTTACAATAAGGAATGAGGTTTGGATGGAAGATGTGAGCTAATATGTGCTGAATGCCTTCCATGGCCAGGAAAGGTGCTGTCACATAATTTGTCTCATTTACTCATCAATTCGACCTGAAAAGCATCAACTTGATCCCCATCTTATAAAAGAGAACACTGAGCTCTAGATAGTAGTTCTAAGGCACAAAGGAAAAAAATGTAACCAACTCATGACTCAACTTCAGCTCTGACCCCAAAGCCCTTCCATATACACTCTGTTCCCTCTTTCTACCGTGCAAGTGAACCCTTCACTGATTTATTCTTTGATTTACTACCAGGCTCCACTGATTGAGTACATGAGAGTCGTATTTTCTTCTGTAAGTTCTTGCCATAAACTGTCTTTCCCTTTTTATTTCTGTCCAGTAGCATTACTGTTCCTGGCCTGAGTAAAGTAAAGTAAGATATTCCTGGAATATCTTAACTGACCCATGAAAACTTTGAATGTGGATTTTGTTGGGTTAAGATCATGATGCATTTATAAAAAGATCTCTGAAATATACACGTTTAAATATCACAATTCAAATTTTGGTATTTGCTCAAATGGTAGTCATGAAAGGGTAACAATTATTATTTTAGTTAAGAAAAAAATATAATTAACTTGTATTTAAACTAGATTTACATTTCTTACAGCAAAATCATCCTCAAAAAAAGTGTGAACTCTGACATACTGTTTTAAAGCTACTTCTCATTCACACACGATATAATTCCATCTTTTTTTTTAAGTTAGCAAAAATGTATTAAGTGTATTTATTTGCCAGAGTCTATGATAGATGTTGGTTCTACAGTGATAAAAGGCATGGTCCCTGACCTTAGTGAGTTTAAAGTCTATTGGGAAAAGAAACATGCAAACAAGTTAGAACAACATAATTCTTTGCTATGATGAAGGTACAAATTACAGTGAGAGCATAGGAAAAAGAGCATAAATTCTTCCCAGGGTGACCTGAGATGAAATCACAGATAAGGAAGCATGTGAACTGAAACTTAAGGAATCAGTAGATGTGGATACGGTAGGGTAAACTGCAAAGCCTCTGCAACCCAATAGGGATGGGACGTGATTAAATATGTTATTATTTGTAAATTTGTGGAAACAACGCCTAGCACATAGTAATATGTGTGTCTTCATTAGTTAAGTAAAATGAGCAGACATGGAAATATTTGTTCCTGTTTCAAACACTTGTAAATATTGCTTTGCTTAATAAGAGTTTATAAATATTGCTCAACTAGAAACCAAGGAAAGCTAGTTCCCAGGTCCCAGTAATAAAGAGGAAATTCATGGTCAGAGCAAAGTGGAAGCTAAGTCAAGGGTACTCAGGGAGAAATCAGGATCCCATAGAGATTAGGGGCTGGGACTTTAATATTTTATGGGGACTGAGATTCTAAGGTATAGCCTAGTGTATATTGAAATGCCCAAACTGAGATATCTCATCTATCTTGGCCTCCGTGAAACAGGTATTTCAATTTACCTACTAGCCCAAGGATGCTGCAAGAAAGTTGCTATCTTGGGCTATGGGTTGAAAAAGTTACCCAGGAGAAATCATGGGTTGCAAGCATTAGGACTAAATCCACACGACCTCATTGTGTAGGAGCTCAAAGCTGGAAAATTAACATTAAAAACTGCACCAAGTCTATAAACCAATAGGATGATTAAAAAAAAAAAAGAGAGAAACTACATTGAAGATGTTAATGGCATAAAAACACTGATGGAAAAAAAATCTTGCTGAAGATGAGCTTACTAAAAGAAGAAGAAAAAGGCAAATGACTCAGGAATTGAACTACCATGGGGAAGAATTAGCAGCCACTTCAAGTTACCCTGAAACTCCAAGTAGTAGAGCAAAGCGAAGAGATTTTAAAACAGGTGTGAATAAAAGGCTCAAAGAGAAGAAAAAAAAAAACTTGAATACAAAGGTAAGGCAAAGACAAGATGAAAACAGAAGATTTGGAAAATAACGAAAAGAAGTTCTAGGAATGAGAGATTGAGTAATTAAAATCAGTGGCAGCCAGAACTTGGTTTCTCATACCATTCTCCAACAAAAGGAATCAGGATTCCTTGGAGAAATCCTTGGCTCATTCTAGGACTGGGAATGTAGATGAATTTAGAGCATCTTATAGCCAATAAGTAAGAAGTGCTCAAACATCAAAATAATGAGGGTGTGTCAGAAGGAACACAGGAGTCAACTGAAGGTTGGCAGGTATCAAATCTCCCTGATTTTTAGATTCATTTTTAAAAATGACAATGTTTGTAATATGGAAGAAATTACATCTTTTGCAAGATACTTAAATGTATGATCAAACATTTAGATGTTAACTTAAAATATGTAATGGGTGCCTCGTTTTTCAAAATTCTTTTAGGACAGCCATGAAGAGCACTGCTTGGTTTTCTATTCTACCCAGTTTTGGAATGTGTGGGTTTCGGGGATGAACATACTCAGTTTTACCAAACTTGGCCAACGTACACCTCAGAGTGCTTGCAATGGTGTCCAATTCATGAGCAGTACGAGTTTGTCTTTCCTCACATTTTTCCAATATTCGTCACTGTCAGAGTTTATGATAGTTTTCATCCTGATGTGTGCTATATTGTGTTATTTTACTTTTTGTTTCCCTGATGACTAGTGTGGTTAAGCATCTTTCATATTTTTATTTTGTTATTGAGGTTGCTTCTTCTGTGAATTGACTCTTCATCTCTTTGCTTCTTTAATTACTTTTTTAAATGGATTTGTAGGGATTGAAATATATACATATTCAGAATATTAACCTTTTTCCTATTATATTTCTATTAATTTTTAATGTTTACATACTGAAGTTTATTAATCATTTATTACTTCTGGATGTTAAGCCATAATTAAAAGACTTTGCCTACAGGAAGAGAAACTCATCAGCCACGTTTCTTGTATGGCTTTCTCTCTTACATTTGGATCGCTGATCCATTTGGAGTTTATTCTTGTATGAGGTACAGATACGAGAATCTGGGTCTAATTTTCTCTCTTCCAACTGGCCAACCAGGTGCCAGCAATTGCATTATCATGTAACTGCCACTACAATTTGAAATGTAACCTTTATCATATATAAGATTTCCCTGTGCATCTGGGTCTGTTTCTGCAGTTTCTACTCTATCCTGCTCAGCTGTCTATTCAGGTCCAAGTACCAACTTTGTTACTTAAATAAACTTTAAAAGATATTTCAGTGTCTGGTAGGGCTAGCCACACACAGGCACACATACACACAGACATACACATACATACATACACACATGTACACATACACATATACATATGTACACAAACATACATACACACATGTACACATACACACATGTACACAAACACATGCACACATGTACACGTGCACATACAAACACATGTACATACACATACACACGTACACATACATGCATACACACATGCACATATATACATACACGTGCACATACAAACACACAAACACAAACACACACAAACACACATACATACACACACGTGCACACACACAACACACATATACACACATACACACAGATGTACACATACACACAATACACACAACACACACACATACTCACAAACACACACACAACACACACATACACACACTCTTGCAGCTTTTCCCTTTCACCATTTCTGTCTGCTCTTGCTTATTTTTCCACATGAACGTGAGGTCTTTGATATCCGACCACTGTTGAATGTGTTCACAGAGAGGTGCACTTCAGAGCATTCTAATCTCAGCCGTTTGGGTAAAATGTGTCTACACCTGTGCTGAACTGAAACGTTTCATCTTCAAGGATAGAAATGACGCAAAGGGGACGAAGGTTGCTCTCCCAGGAGCTCATAGTATAAGGCCGTTAACAGCTAGTCACTGGACCTGTTGAGGTCGTTTGCGGTTTGAGAACTGATCTTTGAAACCGACTCACCCTCACCAGGGTCCCTGAAACAGGCCGGACCTGTGCAGTTGCTCACTCGTCCACCTCCCTTCCCTTCCTTCCCTCCCCTCCCCTTTCTTTCATCAATCCTGGCAGGAGAAATGCAGGCAGTTAGCAAAGTCGGAAGGGGCCCGCGATCAGCAGACCAGGCTCATGAAGATACCAGCGTGTTTCCCCAACACCTAAACCCAACAGAATTTGACCGATAAATTCTAGGAATGTCTCTGTTTCCTTGCACTCAAAGTAATATTTTTAAATGTGTAACAGATCAGATCTTACATACTGAGATGTACATAAGGAAGCTTTGTTTTCCATAACAAGTAGTGGTAGACAAGAAACTTGCTGATCAAAGGGAACAATCCACCTGATTTAAAAGTCGATCAATACTACTCAGCCATAAAAAAGAATGAAATAATGCCATTTGCAGCAACATGGATGCAACTAGAGATGATCATACTGAGTGAAGTAAGTCAGACAAAGAAAAAAACCATATGATATCACTTATATGTGGAATCTAAAATATGACACAAATGAACTTATCTATGAAACAGAAGCAGGCTCACAGACATAGAGAAGAGACTGGCGGTTGCCAAGGGGGAGGGGGGTGGGGGAGGGATGGATTGGGAGTTTGAGATTAGCAGGTGCAAACTATTATATATAGAATGGATAAAAACAAGGCCCTACTGTATAGCACAGGGAACTATATTCAATATCCTATGATAAACCGTAATGAAAAGGAATATTAAAAAGAATATATGTATGTATAACTGAGTCACTTGGCTGTACCGCAGAAATTAACACAGCATTGTAAATCAACTAGACTTCAATTTTAAAAAATTGCAAAAGTCGATCAAACACTCAGTCAATTCAGCAGCAAATTCATTACCAGGCACTTCTCTCCTCTTAAACATTACCCTTTCTGTCTCCTACCCACCTCCCCCTTGCTCTTACCCTGCAGTGGGAGGGTTTCCATCCTGTTCTCCTTCTTATGGATCTTTACACATTTCAAGGAAGTCACCCTTTCAACTTCTGGTTGAGTCAGGTTGGAGCAGCTGAAAAACCTGTCCAGTGATCACGTTGTGCCATCTGGTGGAAACTCAGTCTTTTCCAGGCGGAGGCAAATAAGAGAATTTTTCTGCTCCTGTGTTCCTGGTTCTGTATCTGTGTTTGACTACATCACAAGGAGATGCTGATAAATTTTACAAAAACAACGCCAGCGGAGGCCAGTCTCCACCCTGTCAACTCCATTAATTCAGTATTTTTCCAAAAGAAATCTTTGCATCTGCCCTGTAATCTTCCTAAATGAAAGCAAACAACACCTAGAGTCCAAATTTACATCCTATTTTGTGAACGTGTTAGCAAATGTACACGTTGCCCTTAAATTTCTCTTTTTCCCAAAGAAATTTGTATTTTGGCTAAAAAATAGTTTTCCAGAGATATTCACCAATAGCATTTTCTTCTGCTGTGGTGTGCCAGAGTGCAACCACGCCGTCGAAGCTACTGCACAGGGCTAGGACTGTCTAATGTTTGCATCTATTTTCAGAGGATGCTAATTTCATAGACTCCATTAATGGGAAATTAAAATTCCTTACTGCACTTTATTTCTGGATTTATCAATGAGTAACGTACCATATGTTAGCATTCAAGAATGAGTGAAGATACCATATACCTTACTGATAATATTTTCTATGCTCAGCCCTTGGTTGGGGGATTCCTGGGGTGGCTGTTTTTTATGCTATTTTTCCTGGTTTCCCTCATTTCAGACTAGAATCCCCAACACGGAGTCTCAGCATGGACGCCCCGAAAGGCATTCATATTCAAGCTGCTGCAGGGAAAATCGAGGCCCTTTCCCAGATGGACATCGTTCTTCACAGCAGTGATGGGACGGTGAGTCCAGTAGATGGGGGCGGGGTGGGCCTCCCGTTGTACAAGCCTCACGTCCCCTGAGCACTGATGACACGCTTGCCCATTAAGGCATCAGCATAGTAAATTTATGGTAGTGTGTAAAGAAACGTCATGAAAGGCATGGCACAGAAAATGTGAAAGGAAGGAAAAGACAATTTAGCACTGAAAGAAGGGCCAAGAAAGGTTAAAATAATTCTATGTTGGATCCAGACTGCTTTGTTTGGTATTTGTGCTATCAAGTCTCTTGTTATTTTCAGCTTTGAAAAAGTACTAGACTTTCAGAGCTTACAGAGAACATCAGTACTGCCACTTCCTAGTGATCCAACTTCCCTCAGTAGGGCCGTCACTAGGAGTTACCTGTGACAGCCGTCATCTGTTACTGCCAGGGGTGGTCGCTCGCACCAAGTTCTGGGTAAGTGAAAATTAAATATGAAAAGTAAGAGCTACAGTAAGAAAAAACCTGGAACCTCAGGTCCAGAAATAAAACATCGCTGATACGAGCTGTGGCTGTAACGGGCAGCAGGGTAGAGGCTCCCCACTATTGACCTTTCTAGTGTGAGATCAGTTTGCCAATTACTGTGTGAATTCGGGGACGCTAACGGGCCTCTCTGGGCCTACCCGTTAATTGTCAAGTACGGGAAATAGTATTTACTTCACAGTGTCACAGGGTTATGAGACCCCAATGCGGTAAGATAACTTTGAAATGATACTAATTTAATAGTAAGAGGGAGGTGGTGTTAAGGCGGCTCCTGAGTACACAGGACCCTCGAGGGCAGCCCACTGGTGGGAAACCAAAGTCATCAGGCGAAGCCCCTGCAGGTTGTAACTTACAAAGTTCTGATGCATGGAGCAGATAAATGCAAAAGTGGAAGCCAGGAATTTTGGAATCTTATTACTAAATCGTAATGTCACTACGTCCTGAAAGCGTATGACCTTGAAAAAAATCTATACTGATCTTAGTTTTGAAATAATATTACTTATTTTCATGAATTGGGTGCCATTTTACAAGTAGCACTCAGCCTGACCCGTACTTGAAGTTGATACCCCTTATTACTGGGAGCTAGTTCAAAGTGAAGAGATGTCTGGCCTCCCAAAAAATATTCTCCCAAAAAGGCAAATGAAGATGAACAAGAAAGCAGTATATGGACCATCAGTGACCAGAGTTTGCTGGAAGGACAGGAAAAAAATAACTAGAAAAAAATTAACCAATTAACCAGGAGAAAGGAGAGAGGAGAAGCCAACAAGTTAGGGAAAAGCAAAGAACTGGGCAGAGCCCAAAGCATTAGACAATAACCCAAATATGTTCTGCTCTAAAAAAATAAGACCCACTTGACTTCCTCCTCTGACAGTGACCCAGACCCCCGGGCAAAGCCTGCCTATCACGCATGTGTACTGTCACCCACCGCTTCCATGAAGAGGTCAGCATCCCGAGAGGGGACACAGACGCAAACGCCAGTTTTTTAAAAGCTTGGAGTATACAGGATGAGAGCCACGTAAAACAAAGGAGGGGTCCGACCTTGTTGGCGAGGAAGAACATGGAACCTTCCCAAACATGGTTTAATTCCTTCTGACAAGTGAGCGCCCTGGTCAGGCTTGGCTGCTCTGTGTGACCACACTTATTTCCTTAAGCTGTCAGAGAGATTTCCAGATCTCAATAAATGGCCATTTGTTTGTATTTCAGTTCAACTAAACCTCGATAGGAACAAAAAAATCCAGTGGCTTTCATCTTATTTTAGTTGTCTGTGTGTCTACTGCTTTCCTGCATTTAACAGAAGGCAGCAGAGTTTCAAATAATATTTTAAAAGCCGGGGAAATGGTTGACAGCTATTAGGATGAATTTAATTGCCTCTCACAGGAAAATAAAATCAGGAGAAATTCCAACAATCACAGGTTAAAATGACTAAGATGAATCTACTTCTGTGGCTTGTATCAATACTTTATCCTAATAGGGAGGAGAAGCTGAAGGTCAAAGTGGAACACAAGGCAAAGAATTGTATTATTTTGGTCAAATAATTCTGAAAGGTCTTCATAAAAGTGTCGCATCATACATTTTTTTCTAGCTCTCCCAGCACAATGAGTAAAAGAAAAAAATGACTTCCCTCCAGTTCCTAAGGACTATTTATCCCCTGCCTGGATGTAAACTAGAAATAGGCTTTTAAAGAATCAGATAATTGTAATATGATTTCAGTCAAGCCAGATGCCTACTTCATTTTCTCTGCAGAGACACAGCGAATTTGTTTGGAACATTCTGAGCATTTAATTTTGTGCTTGTTGCGTTCATTCCTCCTTGACCACTTCATCTCTCGTTCTCTCCCAAGCAGCTTGTGCTCGATGCTGAAACCGTGTGTTTACCCAAGTTGGCTCAGGGGACTCAGGGTCCCGCAAGCAGCTTGCAGGGACTCTACGAAATCTGTGCGTGTCCAGATGGGAAGCTTTACCTGTCTGTGGCCGGCGTGGGTACCACGTGCCACGAGAACAGTCACATCTGCCTCTAAACCAGGGGCATCTTCCACGGAGCTACCTGCCTCATTTCGGTGAGCTTTGGAGTGCCGACCTTAAGCCTTCACACCTGGAGCAACTCGACAAAGTAAAGCTGAGTTGGCACATGGGAAGGAAGTAGGACCCGCTTTCGAAAGGAGCTCAGAAAGAAAAATGTACCAGTGGAAGTGTTCCCATGAAACTCCGTGATCTCAAAGTGGCGGGTGGACCTTAGACACAAAAGTCAAAGGAATATCAGGAGAATGTGTTGATTCCACTAGACTGATTCATTTCCATCAGAACCATTGTGACTTTCCCTTTCTTGTACGTGTCGATCTACAGTGAAATATTGAACTGCTGTGTGGAATATCAGCTGTGGGTATGTGACTCCCCATGAGAGTAGCCATGGTCCTGCTGAGGTGCCCCGAGAGTTCCATGAGGTTTTCCTCTGTGTTGCTCAAACCTGTAAGTGCTCTCTTCATTTAATGCAACGTTTGTCAGGTTTCACAAGAAAATCTTCAAGTTTTGAAGGGACGTTAAGGTTGATTTGATTTTCAATATGTAGTCAGGGGAATACATTATACAAAACCATGCTTTCTTTATATAGTCAATGAGCAATAAAAATCAACCTACATTTTTCACAGACTTCACAGTGTGTCTTACTTTCTTTAATCCTCATAACTCTTTGAGGTAGGTACTACTTTTCCCCCAGTTACTGGTGATAAAAAAGGTTCAGATGAGACAAGTCACAAGGTCACACAGTATCTGTTAAAATTAAACTAAACTGTGACCCTGCATTTCCACATCGGTTTTCACTTCAGACAACTTTGACCTGTGTCTCATTCCATCCGCGGCACCAATCTACCTGATACCTGCGCAGATGGGCTGGTGCTCGCTTGACAAGTGGAGAAACTAAAGTCCAGAGGGGTTTGTCATCCACCAGAATCGCACCGCGAGTAGGCAGGGGCTCCCAGCTGCCCAGCAGGCATGCTCACTTGACGGGACAGGCGAGGGACCAGGTGGAACCTCACGGAGTCAGCCTCTTAACACTCACCGTCGGTTGTGTGATTTGTATTTGCATCCAGTGGGCACACTGAACCCATGAGCACGTTGGTTTTGTGGAGGCCACTCACTCACTCTGTAAAATGCCCTTCAGCACACAGAGCTGTGGATGTCAGTTTTGGTTTGTGGTTTACCAGTTGTTTATTTATTTTTTATTTATTTTTGGCCGCATTAGGTCTTCGTTGCTGCATGGGCTTTCTCTAGTTGCGGCGAGCGGGGGCTACTTTTCGTTGCGGTGCACGGGCTTCTCATTGCGGTGGCTTCTCTTGTTGCGGAGCACGGGCTCTAGGTGCGCAGGCTTCAGTAGTTGTGGCTCACAGGCTCAGTAGTTGTGACTCGTGGGCCCCAGAGCGCAGGCTCAGTAGCTGTGGCACACGGGCTTAGTTGCTCCGCGGCATGTGGGATCTTCCCGGACCAGGGCTCGAACCCACGTCCCCTGCATCGGCAGGGGGATTCTTAACCACTGCACCACCAGGGAAGCCCAGCACTGCAACTTTCTAATTAAAGGATTTATAACTATAAACACAACTTCAGTTTCACTTTCCACAGTCTCAGAACTGAGAGAAAAGTGAGTCTTTATTTCCAGTGCTGTTTTGACAAGGTGTTAACAGTGCAGCCCACTTCTGACAACTCCGCGACTTTTAAATTACTAGTGTCATAAACACTTGAGATTACAAAAGTACAGTGTTTCCTAAGCAGTTAAGGGCAAAGTCAACTCTAAATATAATGCTCCTAGTTTCTGGGGGCGGGGGGGGGACTTTAGATTATAAACTGGTATTTGCCTTTTCCATTTAGTTGAGTCCTGATTTTTAAAATTAACGTCTGCTTTCTTGCTCTAACATTCCTATTGTCATAGTAAATAATGTCGCCGTTTTTGTGTCATATGTACTTTCCTGTACCATGTTTGTGCAAAATAAAAAAGTCTTCCAGCCCAGTTGATGTAGATGGAACACAGGATCACCATGGAACATTTCTAAACTAGTTTGGTTCTCATAGAACGTGTGTACATGTCAAAAAAGATGATGCCGATGATAAAGTGAGGTCGAGAAAAACAATCAAAGAGAAAGTATGCGGAATAGAACCTTTTAAACAAAAGGTGCAAATCAGATCTTTTTTCTCCTCTGCTATAATGGAATCATCACTAAAGCTGTTTCTAGCTTCATTCTCCAGAGTGATCAGGAATTTCTCCTTGGTTAGAATAAGAACTTTTAGATGGGCTGTATTCTAAGATGTATTACATAAACCTGTCTTCTTAAGTACATTATACAGTGTAACTTAAATTTCCATTAAAGGTGCAAGGCCATGCTTATGAACGTACCCAATGAGGCATACACACGGATAGCCCTACACACTAGGTGCTTATCGACCGTCGAGTGCTGATATTTTAGTGACCTCGCAAAATAGTCCTTGTTTCTTTTCCAATTTCCGAACCGACTGAGAAGCAGACACAAGTGAAAAAGATGAAGATCACAATATCAGCTTTAATAGTAAAGTTGGATTTGCAGCAAAATGGACTTGCTAAGACCTTTCAGCAGAACAACCCCGAACCTCTCCCGCCCCGGCAGGCTCCGACTCCGCAGCCCCTACACGAGTTCAGGTCCCCCCGCCCGGGCACCCCCAGGTCAGTCTCCACTCGTGCGCGGACAGGGAAGCAGGGTGGGAGCTCCGGCGAGGCTGGGTCGATTTGTATTGATTTTCATCCCCTCCCTTCCCTGATCCAACACGCCTCTTCTCCCTTGGCTTTAGCTGGCTTCTCCGTACTGTAAATGCCACTGCAAATTGGCTGTGGTTTCATAACCAAACAAACTTTGGGCCACGTATAAACAAGCAGGTGGAAGAAGCGGGTCTGAGGGCACCGAGGGAAAAAGGTGGATTCGGAGCTGAACAGTCAGTGCAGCTTCACCTTTCGTCCTGGGCTTTGTATCCAGAACAAATGAGGGCACTTCCCGGGCCACTTAGCAGCTACAGGAGAAACAAGCCCGAATTTTAAACACATAGTTCTTATTTTTCAGTAAAATGTACCTCGCGTTGGCTTTGGTATCCAAGTCTTCCCCAGTCTCTCCCACACCTGATGGCACGGGGTGCCCGGGACCGGCTTCCAAACCAATGAAGGAGTGATGACACTTTAGGCCAAACTTGTCAAAACAAGATAAATGGAGAAGAAGCGTCAGAAGACAAGAGTTTTAGGAAATTCCACCTGCCGACTGCAGCTCTTGCCCGTGGGGTGCACGCCCTGCAGGTCGCGGACTTGCCGGCCCCCGCGATGGCGAGTCAGCTCCTGGAAGGAGAGCTCTTCCCAGGTCTGTGTCCGTGTCTCCTGCTGGTTCTCAGTCTCTGGTAGAAGCCGGAGTCATACATGACTCATTAAAAATCTCATCTAACTGCTGTCTTCTACTAGCTTTTATCCTTGAGGTCTGCAAAATATTGGAAGGACGGAAGATGTCAGCTGGCGCTAGTGAAAAACATCCCCACCAGTCCCCAAAGCAGACCTGTTCTCTTTTGACTGAACGCTATGTGAACATTTTCCCACCATCATTCTCAGGCTCGTCACTGGTCTCCCCCTGGGGGCTGTGGCGCATTCAGCCCTTCCGCTCACGGGGAAGCACAGAACCCGCTCCTGAGTGCAGAAGGCCTGTTCCAACCCCTTTCTCAGGAGCAGCTACGCCCACACCGGCTGGCAGTTTCCACCTTCTTTTTAATAAAAAAAGCAAAATAGGATAAAGGGTCGGGGGGAGCCTGATACAAAAAATAGTTCGGGTCCAAAATTCCTTACCCTGAATTCCAAAAAATGAAAACTTTCCAAATACATCTACTGCAAACTATGGATGGCAAAACCTGACCTAAATTTAGATGAGGCTACTTCTCATGGCTGTGTAGTTTACTGTGGGTGGGTATTCATGGTTTCACTGCAGAAATACTAATGTGTTTGATTAAAGGGAGCTGCCCAACTCTGATGGAAAAGCCTCATTAAACCCAGTTTATATGCACTGGTATTAACGTTCTAAAATCCAAATTCTGAAAAACATTTGGATGCAAGCGTTTCATATAAGGGACTGCGGACCTGTATTTTTTCTTTCAAAGGAAGTCTAGAAAAAACACAAAACTCCACCTAGATCAACTATCACAAAAGCCAGACAGGGTGTTCTGTGTACATTTTAATATCCAAAAGCAATGAAATATATTCCAAGTGTCGAATCTGAGTTTTAAAGCAGCAAGAACTTAAGAAAGTCCCAGACAGCTGGAGACCCAGCGTTTGGGTCGCCCCGGAACACAGAATTCCAAGCCTGGTCTGCCAGATTTAGAAGACTTGTGCCTGAGGTGTAAAGATGAACATGTCCTACCTGTTAGGGCTCAAGTGTGAATTGGCCCCAGGCACACAGCCCTCCCCTGAGGCAAGGTCGGTATCAATCCAGCTTCTACCTACAGAAGAACCATATTTAACGTATTTCCAAATACATATGTATACCACATATGTCAACTAATTTTATTCCCTAAAAAGGCGAAATAAAATCAACTCTTAACAAAATCAGTGAGCACCTAATAAACCTAGTATATGTCAAGTACTTTATATTCCATCATAAAAAAAGGAACCTATTAAAATTCCAGTATAAAATATATAGGAAAGTTCTATCCTAATATTTCCAATAAACACACATATACACACAGGTCAGAACTTCATATAGGAAGATATTAAGTTTGATCTTCAAGGAACTGTTTCTCAGGAAATACCAGCTACAATGATTTCATATGTACATTTGCTTTATTAAAATTGTGGCACTTAATATAATAGCAGAAATTATCACATGGCTTCACATCCAGAAGCAATACAATAGTGGAGGCGCAAACATTCCTTATTACCAATAAAAGTAAAAAAGTTTTAATATGTTCCATAAGCCCTTAATTGCATAAAATATTATATTTAGCATCATTTACAGCCAGCACACTTATAGAAACTAATTATCATCACCTTTCTTTTACATTCTGCAAAAGAAGTACATTTGTAGGACATTCAAACAGGATAAAAATTAAATGTCAGTTGTGAATTGTTCATGGGGAAAACACAAGCTGATAATTCCTCTTTTATAACTTATTAGATATTGTCACATGATTTTACAATTTTTTAATGCCTTCAAAGTGAAATCCCAAAAACTCCACTAAGTGCCATGTTGAAGGACAAAAAATGTTTACTGCAGCACCTTTAGACAACAAAAGATTGCATCCTGTTCAACCACACTATATAAATTATGACGTTTGTGGAAAATATGTACAAACAAACATAAAGCAAATGTTCTAACAGGTGACAGATGTCGCTTTGGCAGGCGGTTCTTGGAAGCAGTATTCACATCCAGCGGCCAGAACGGCCACCACTGGGGTCTCCCACGTGCTACCTTCATGAACCAGGAAGCCTGTAAACCCAGGGCGGGAGGACATCCAGAACAAGGATGTAAAGTGCACTCAGTGCGCCCCAGCAGTACCGTCTGCAGAGTCTCAATCAAGTAATATTCAGGAGTAAAGTACTGTACCATGTTATACATGTACTGAGGGTCTAATATGTAAAATTGCAACAAATTCATAATCGGATCCAGCTGATAAGAAAATAACACACCCAAGAGGATCCACTTAAAGAGATAATAAGTTCCAAAGACTTAATTCCCCTTATTTGTTTAAATCAATGATATGTCCAGTGTTTCATTAGCTCCTTCAAAAAATACTACATGGAAGACATAAAACTAACTTCACCCTAACCAGAGACAGACAGACTCTTATGTAACAAACTGCTGAGCTTTGGTTGTATAAAGTGCAGTTCAACAAGCTGCCACCTCAGCCGGCCAGCTGCCTCCAGCAATTCCACAGTTCACCACCAGCCTCAAAATAGTTCTTAGATCGGGTTAACGTCTTCTGCTGAAATTCATGTTAATAACAACTCCAAAATTCTCCCCGAACAGTCTGCAGTGTGCTTCACAATTCCTAAATAACTGGCAAGGAAGCTTAAGGACAGCAATTCATACTTGTGCTACAACACATTCAAGACCTAGCTCTGCTTTTTCTTTAAATACGTTCACACTTTTTGTTGTATAAAATTTTCAAGTTTTATGATGATACAGGCAGTACATTCCATCACTCTCATGGCAACCTCAGAAGTGAACCTGTCATTCGGGATCTGTGGGAAAGGCAGCAGATCGGGGTACCTTGTTTTTAAACTGTCTACACCGTAAGCTTCCAAGGTATGGACGTCATTCGTCAGGCCTTCCAGCTGCTCACTGTATTCCTCTATTTTCTGCGCGAGTGCAGTCGGCTTCACGTCTTTGTCGGACTTGCCCCGCACAGCATAGTCGGCGGCGATCAGAGCCAGCTTGGTAGAGAGGAAACATTTGAAGCACACCCATTCGTTGGCGTTTTTGTGGAGGTCATTCCTGGCGGCTGAGAAATTGGCTCTGGCTTGTCGTAGCCATCTGCGTGCTTCGACTGGGTTACCAACTGACTTGAAGGTGGGGGGAACAAAGAACCTCGGAGAGTAAGTCTGTCCGGCTGAAGGTGGGCATTTTTCCTTATTTTGTTGTTGCCTTTCAGATTTATGGCTCGTTGCTTCTTGATTCCATGAAGTGTAAAATCTCTGAAATGAGTACTTCTCTGACTGAAATCGGGATGCTGAGGTTGAAAACGTTCGCCTCGAGCCTCTGTCTGCATTTTGATCTAGAAAAGCCTGTTTCTCTAATCTGTTAATTTCATTCTGCAGATGTTTAAAAACTTCATTAGCAATGTCATGATTCTCTGGGTTTTTGTCAGGGTGCCATTTCAAATACAACCGCCTAATAATCTTTTTTCTTTCAGATTCTGGAAGCTTCCAAGCTTGCTCCACCACTGATGTCACTTCTTTTAAAATTTCTGGTAAAGAATTCACCTTAAGCTTCTTGGGGGAATGATGCTTCGAAGATGAGGTCTTGTGGCTCTCCCTACCAAAGAAAAGAGGAGGGATGCTTCGTAGACCAGGGGCCAGGAACTCTGTAGGGCTGGTGGGTGTGGAAGGGGCACTGTCTCTGCTCTGAGAGCTTTCCTCTGGCCTTGAAAACTTATACAGATCAAGAGAGCTAACTATTTTATATTCACTATAACCAATATCAATCTGATATATCTTTCCTAGAAAACTAGAGTTGTCAGCATCTTCTCTTTCAACTTCTTGTACGATAATGGCGTATGTATATGTCGGCTGGTACGACCCATAGATCTCCCCACCTTCAGCGTCAACAAGGTACCCGACATATTCCCCCGGGTAAAAGACATTCATTGGGTCCATAAGCAGAGTGTAATGAATCTCAGCAGGTATCGGAGTGCCGGGCATTGGAAGTTCAAGTTTCGATGGTTCTGAAGAGTCGTATTTCACTCCTAAACTGTCGAGTTTCTCACTGATCCTGTAAATATCATTGCATCCTAGCATAGCAATTAGATATGAAGTGTCGGAAATCAAATTGTCGGTCGCTGATTTAAGCGTCATTGCCAAGGCTAACAGGAAGTTAATGTCTTTACTGTCTGAATGCTGTATGTAGAGCAGGATGACTGCATTCCCAAACCTCTTCAGGAAAGCAAAAGTTTCACTTCTGCTCTGGGGAATAGGATTGAAACCTTTGACTCTTAACGTTGTCTGAAGCTTCTCAAAACAGGACACTTTCAAGCCTTCTCTTAGAGCTTTGCAGAGTCGTACGGCTTTCTCCTCGTTGGCCAGAAAAGCGTTATCGTTTTCATGCTTCATGATTCTGATCAGGCCTGTGATGAACTGTTCAGAGGACAAGAGCAACTGCAGCCTGCCCTGAAGAGAGCACAGCGCTCCAAACTGGCAGACTCGGGGGGTCTCCTCATCTAACTGCTCCTCGAGGATGCTGCTCAGCAGACGAGGCCTGAGTTTCTGAGGAACGAGCATAGTCAACTTAGTGTGGAACCCATGGTCTTTCCCTAAGTAGCACTGGCTGAGATCCACCAACATCTGCACACCGATATTGCCCTGGATCCTGCTCTTGTAATGCGGGGCGTCATCAAACACCAGGATGTTGGACTTCACCAGCCTCCCGTCCTGGCTCGGCAGGTAGAGTGCAAGGTCCCGGATGTTCTCAAGATCGCCCCGCACCTTGACCGAGTCATTCTGTAGACTCTTGAACAAGCCAGAAACGACTCTCTTAACGGTGCGCATTTCATTAGGATCTAACTGTTTCCCTTCAGAATTTTTGAATATGCGGCTCAGCACTTCAACATACTGCTTGGTTGAAATGATATCTTCAGTGCCTAAGTGTTTGAACAGCTGGTGAAAGGTGCCCAGTTCTAAAGGCAGCTTGTACAGATACGGTTTAAAATCAGACTCGTACTCAAGATTGATCACCACCTCCTCCGGCTTCAGAAGCTTCCAGCCATCTTCCACCATCACAAAAGCAATGCCCCGCAGTTGAAAACGGAACTCCCTTTTCTCTGCGCTGAGAAACTCGTATATGCTCCTTAAGACCTTTGCTCTAGTCTTGACCATGTCTTCATCCAGAGTTGTGATGTTGCATATGTTCCTGCAGTTATTGATGACCTTATCCAGAGGGGGGTCCAGGTTCACATTCAGCATACTTAAAACCTGCTCCAGCTGTTCTTGTGGACCAAGGTCACTCCCTTCTTGTTCTTTGATGCTCAAGGGGGTGGCTTTCTCTGGAAGAATAGGGCATGACGTCCATAACAGCTGGAGCACATCGCACTGCTTGAATTTTGGATTCACCTGTGCTCCGTTGAACTTTATAAGAGGAAGCGTTCCGTTCACCTCTTGATACTGAGGATGAAATCGAATGAATTCGGCAGGGGCCCGCTCAGGACATAAGAATGGTATTAAAGACAGTTCTTTCAAAAAATTTCCAGATAACAAATCCATTCGTTCTTGGAATATGTGGTAGAGAAGGATATCGACTGTATTTTGCAATGTTTCTTTAGACCAGTTTTCTGTATTAGCCCTCACACTGATCTCCTTAGCAAACTGTAACAACTGCTGCTGAGAAAGGATGTGTTTTAGTCCGATATTTCTTAAGAATTCTACCCAGGATGTCATAAATGCAACTTGATTTTTGGGTTTTATAAGTTGTTCCAATTTTTTAAAGAAGTCCTTAGGAATAAACAATTTTTCAGGAAGCATAACTTCAAAAACTCTCACAGTTCTATCATAGAAATGTTTGGCTTGCTTTAGTCGACTGTTAGCATCATGGATTATCAATAAACTTTCCAGTTTTTCAAAAAGTTGTTCCTTGATCTCTGACAATTCCTCAATACTTGAGAGTCTATTCTTAAGATAGATCAAATGCTCTAATTTTGCATCATAAGAGAGATTTTCAATTTTTGGTAAGAGGTGTTTCAAATATACCTCAAGATCATCTACAGGTACACAACCAAGCACCTCATATAGTTCTTTTAAGTGTATTTTTTCTTCAAGAAATGCAGAGGACGATGATTGTGTCCATTTTTCCACTTCAGCGGAAGGAATACTTTTTGTAAGCACATAGCATGTTCCAAATTTCGCAATGCTCATATAGCGACCACTGATGGATTTGTAGCATGGAAGTGACTTTAAAATTTTTATGTCATCTTGGGACATCAAGTGATTCAAATTGCAGTTGAAATACATCAAAAGTGCTTCAAAGTCACTTTCTACTAATTTTTCAGTTCTAAAAGTTGAGGTTTGGACCATATAATGCACAGCCCTCAAAATGCTTGTGGGGCTCTCTATGTTTGCTGTGTGACATGACAACAGAGGAACAAATGCACTGTCTTTGGAGCAGATTTTGTTCAAAGCAAGCTGAATACAGCCAGCTTTCATGAGAGCATGAAAAACCTTATCACTCTGGGCATTTGGAAAGACTGCAATGTGCATGAGACTTAGAGGAAGCAGAACATCACCTTCGGGAACTACAAGCTGATTGGCTGACACAGTAAACTTTGTTCCAGGGAGCAATGCCCAGTCTTTTAGGGTGTCAACAACAGTGTCAAAGGTTGCTTTTGTCTCTTCTTGATCCTCTTTCACATTTACGGATTCGCTGATAAAATGCCATGCACTCTTAAGCCAAGACTCGCTTGTAAAACTGTCTTCCCACTTTGTGCAACTTTTGGTCTTATATTCACGGGGCAACACAGAGGATAACAAGTCAGCAAAGCTGGAAATGTCAAACACTTTTGCAACTTTACAGTTCAGTAAAATATTATTGTACTTCAGGTACAATGTATTCATGAACAAGTCTTTGCGGGATGGAATCAATTCATGGTATGTTGTTAGAAACTTGGGTCGTTTTGCATCAAAAGTTTGCAAAACACTGTCTAGTGTAATGAGAAGGGGCAGTCCCTCCACTTCAATCCCGTTTTCTTCTGCATCCTTAAAACAGTAATCAACTAAGAGTTTTAAACTGTGAAAAAGTTTCAGGTTAGTCTGCTGGAGACGACAAGGCAGCTTCCCAATATGGCAGTTAGTATCAGGAGAGGAAAACGTCATTAAAAAAGATCGCACATCAGCAGGGGTGACATAACTAACGGGAATATCGGCATCTATCAGACAGTGGTACAGATTAGCAGTTTCATCACAGTTATAAACCAAGTTGAAGCCAATTTCCAAAAGCAGGTGTTTCAGCCTATAGACATTCTCTGCCACTGTTTTGCGTGTGGTGATGTTATAGTCTGCATTTTTAAGGTGGTGTAATTCATCCTGCAGCAAATTGTCAAAAAATGGTCTAGTTTTATTTGAAGTCGACATATTAATCCAAGTGATTATAACTGCAGAGTGCAGGTCAGAGCCATCAATGTTCGGAGCCCGCACAACGGGTAAAAGGCGCTTCATGTCCTCGTGGATGCAGCCGTAAAGTGCTTTCACCAGACAGTATAAATCTGGCTGTAGATCAAGCCTGTTGACTGGGAAGAATGACAAAAACTTCTTTAAGGTGTCCTTTACAACATGAATAGGCGTGTTCTGTAAGACCGATAACGTCGGGTCAGAACCAGGGAAATAGCGCTTTTTTAGCTGGATTAATAACTCGACGTACGCGGGAGCAATCAGGGCCGTCATTAAGCTGTTGTTCCAGTCACTCCGAACGCCCACCCCGTTGTCATCCCGCCACAGGTTCCTCCTGGCTGAATCGAGGGCAAAGTGGCCGTTCATGTGAAACGGTAACCCCGTCTCTAAAGAGAGGGGCAGAAAGCAGAAGGCCCTGTGGGGCTTTTTATAGTTGTGGGTGATGCAGGCAGCTACTCCGCCACGTGGGAAGAGAGTGATATCTTGGTTCTTGTGAGCTGATATAACGCTCTTAGATACTTTCTCCATACTTGAAAAACCTGATCTATTACAAATTAGCCAGGTGGTAAGGTTTCCCTCAGAGTCCTCCGTATCCATAGTGTAGGTGATCTGCTGAACCGGTATGTCCTTGAGCGGCCTCTTTTTAGTGACACTGTCAATTACAGATGCGTGAAACTGCTTCCTTTTCAGCCTGTCTCCATCAGTGATGTTGCCCTTCACAGAATACAGCACGTTTAGGGCTCCTGTAGCTTTATCTATTTCACAAATAGAAATTTTTTCCATGTGATTAAGAAACATTAAAAGTTCAGCCCCATCTGACCGCAGTTTGTCCAAAAGATTCTGGACCATTCTGTCTGATGATGGAACTGAAGAAATTTCTGAAACTTTTGCCATTTCTGCATTACGAAGAGGAAATCGAAACATTGTGCAATTATCCAGTTTAAAGTGGGTTCCCAGATAAAGATCCAGAACATCTGAGAACTGTGTCCTAAAATCTGCATCCAAATCTCTAAACATGCGTCCAGGACTAACAGATGTGGCTCCTGGTGCATATCTGGCATGAGGATCAAAAATACACAGGATGTCATTGCCGGAAATAAAAGAAGGGCAGTCTGTAATGTGATACACAGAATTGAATCCTATTCCGTACTGTCCAGTTTTACACGGATTTCCTTCCTTGGTGCCTTTCCCGAGGTTCTGAATCCCTCTGACGTCATCTTCTGTGAAAGGCTGGTTGTTGTACACACACAGTGCTGGCCCCTGCAAGGGGGCCCACTTGTCGTCAAATATCCTATCAACTGGATGCTGTCGAGGGTCAAACACAAAACAGATTTCTGTAGCCTTTGCATCATCAGCATTCTGAAGAAGTTCTTTCAGCATTTCCTTTTCTGAGGGATAGGCATTAAGGATACTCTTAATTCTGCTGGTCAGTTTTTCCTTCTGTCCAAATTCAGTGCCCAGTGTTGTAAAGCAGATGTTGGACGCATACCTTTCTAAGGCTTTATGTCGCTTTGGTACTGCTCCTAGTTTCACAGCCACTTCCCTGGGTATATCTGCATGACAGTATTTTACAGTGCTATCCTTTACTTTTATCCAGGGACAATCATTGTAGCATAAAGATTTTGCAGGGAGAAGCTTAAGATTAGTATCTGGCAATAATATTTGGCCATAATTTTTCTCACAAAATTCTTGTTTCTTTTCTCTAATGAGACTCCATATTCCTTCACTGATTATTCGCCGGCAAAGCTGAAAATTCTCTTCTGTTATTTGTTTTGTCTCTTTTTCTTGAGCAATAGACTCCAAAACAAGGGCAAAATCTTCAACAGTAAAAGACTGCCTCACACCCACACTTTCAAAAAGTTCACGGAAATTATTTTTATATTTATTAGGCAACTGATAAAGGTATGGGGCTGCTTCAAAATTCAAATGAAAAGCAATTTTTTCTGAGTCAACATATGCACTCTCAACTAGAATGAAGCTAAAGGTTTTTAACTTTTCAATAATTGATATCTTAGTGATGTCACTTTGCATCATTGCTTCATGAAGGTATTTGTAGCAAGCGTTGGTGATGTTCTCCTGGTACAATGTGATTCCATCATCAACTGATTTTGCAACTTCTTTCAGTTGGTTTACGACCAGGTCAACTGTGGGCTTCCGCAGTAACCCCAAAAAATCTTTAACAGCCAGTGGCACTGAACCGCAGCCTCTGAAGGAATGTGAATTTTCGTTTAGAACTGGCTGCAAAAGACAAACTATATCCTGATACTCAGCTGTATAAAGGTCGGTTGCTGCAAACATGGTTTCAGGCTTAAAACTGTTACCTTTCCAGTCCAAAGAAAAACCTGCTGGTTTTGTGAGAAATGGGAGGAAGGGGATTGTTTGATATTTTGCAGCAAAATCCTTTGCTCTAGGATCCCTTATTTTTAGTTTTTCATCAATAAGACTTAACAGGATGCTACTTCTTAGGCAAGCAGCACCGTGATCACTTTTATTAATTTCAGCTACTGACTCGGCACGTTCTAGCATGTCATCCCATAAAATATCATCTTTTGCCATACCTAACTGGACGAGTTTAATCAGAATAATAGGATTTAGGTAGTCCTGAGTAGAGCCGTAAGGAAATCGTCCGTCTTTAGTATCAAATAACTTTGCAACCCGTCCTTCAGGGTGGATTAATCTTGATGGTAAAACCAGAGGATGCCCCTCCAGAGAGCAAGGGATACATGGAGTAACACGAAGAATTCCTGAGAACTCATCAACTTTCTCATTCAGAACAAAATTCATTAAAGGATCTCTGAGTTCTGCTTCAATTTCTTGAATATTCGGAAAAAACACTTCTGAAAAAAACTGTTTCTCTGAAAATGTATTTTCAAGCAGTATCTGTTTGCAGCCAGCTTCTTCAAATCCTAATTTTACTGAAGAAGGAAGTTCAACAGCACAGAGGTTTTTTGACCCAGTCTTCTTGAGGTATTTCAAAAATATCTTGAAGGCTGCTGGACCAACATCTCTTCTCTTAAGTATACAGTCATCTAGAAATCTCACATTCTTCATGGAAACCCATGTGGATCCATCAGAGAAGACTCTTGTCAATTCCTTCCCTTTCCCGTGAGCTACATCTTCATAAAACCCTTGACAAATTACAGAGAAGTCATCATGAACCAGATCAGGGTCAGGCCACACTGCATGGTAAGTGTAGTCCATCAGCTCCCCACTTGTGGCCAGGTCACGCAGGATGCTGAGTGCCTCTAGGTAAGCTTTCACAACCACGTGTCTCATGAAGGTGGTGTTCCAGCGTCCTTTCGTATCTGTCTTCCAGATCTCTTTCCTATTTGAAGTAACAGCAAAGCACCCGTTGATGTGAACTGGCAATCCTGTTTTGATTCGTAGGGGTAAATAGCAGAACACCTCTCCAGCCTGTGGTCTCACAGCCCACTTCTGGTCCTGGATCTCAGCCAGAAAAACTCCCACTGCCCCGCAAGGAACCACTCCCAGCCTTCTCCCGCTCTCACTCAGGGAAAACCTGAGAGCCTCTCCTGTATCCATGCAGGTACATATAAGCCACGTGGTGCACTCCATTGTTTTTTGTGGTAACTCATCCGATGGCTTTTTTGATTGGCCGGACTTAGCCATTTCAAAGAGAGCAGCTGGGTCGTCATCTGGACCTCTAAAAAGTGGTGACTGTAAATCAGCAATCCTTCTGAACACGTGATGAAATTCCTCCACTGTGATCTGAAGGATGCAAGCTGACTTGGGTGCATCAGCGGGGAGCTTCTTGTTACTGCTGTCACAAGTCTTCATGAGCTTAGCAGCTTCTTTTAAAACACTGATGACAGGTGCAATCAATGCTTTGGAAGAGCACAATTTTTTTTTAATTACGATTGTATCTTGAGCTAAGCTGGGATTGGTTTCCTCAATTTTCAAGTACTTCAGATACATTGAGGTTACACTCTGAGTGAAAATAATAAGCCTGTGTCCACAGAGACTGAATTCATCCACAAGAGAGTAAATATCTGCTGTGTTGTAGCAGGTACTACTAACTTCACTCACTTTGGCTTCCTGCTGAGTTCTAAAGGACAGTCGGAACAGAGTCCCACTATAGCTGTAAGGTGCTTCCACGGTCAGAGGTAACTGACAGCCAAATACGTCTATGAATGGTTTGAACTGATTAGGAAATTTCCTAAGTCTTTTCTGCTGTTTACTCCAATTAATTTTGATCCCGGGATTAGATCTGTCTTTAATGTGTTTACTGATGTGGTTTATGTTGGGATCAAACATTATCATGAATTCTCGACTCATGATGATGGGAATGTCGGTGATGTGGTACACGGAATTAAACCCAAGACCAAATTTCCCAACTTTGTCAACTTCTGCCCTCTTTAAAGATTCCCCTAGCCTTGTTATGTTCACGAAGT
Source organism: Balaenoptera borealis (assembly GCF_965194805.1). Taxonomy (NCBI): domain Eukaryota; kingdom Metazoa; phylum Chordata; class Mammalia; order Artiodactyla; family Balaenopteridae; genus Balaenoptera; species Balaenoptera borealis. The sequence goes on from NC_138877.1 coordinate 3,395,225, forward strand.
CCGAATCTGAGAATTGAGAGTTGTTGAATGACCACAGAGCTGGCCCATGACACGCTGCCATCCCCGGGTCCAGGAGATTCTCTCGAATGTCCATGTTTCTTCTCATGTCAATCATGAAGCTGCATTCTGTTGCATTCGCATCGTCAGCATTTTGAAGAAGTTCTTTAAAGATATCTGACACTGAAGGGTATTCTTCCAGAATATTTTTAATTCTTACAGTCAGTGGTTCTCTTTGTCCTGACTGCTCAAAGCCCATGTTTTCGGGGTTGATCAGTCTTGTACTGAGGCACGGGACTTTCAGCCACTCTGCAGTTTTCATGGGTATGTCCTCATGCACCAAAATGATTGGTTCCACGGAATCTTCCAGTAAGTCATTCAGGTCATCAACTTTGATGTCACAGTAACAGCATTCATGAATTGGCTTCATGATAAGCTTGGAAGGATCTCTGCTATGATGTATAGGAACTGGTGTGTTGAGGCTTACTGGAATCTGATTGCTATAAAGCCATCGGATAATATTCAACATAAGATGAAGATTCTGTTTGCTTTCTTGGTCACTGAGGTCTTGGCCGCTTTTGAGGTACACCTTCTGAATGACCATGGAAATGTGATCTGGCATCAGCTCCTCTACTGAACCGCAGGCCTTGAACAGCTGGTGGAACTTTGCCATGGTTTTAGGCACACTGTGCAAATAAGGCTGAAGGTCAAGATCATAAAACGGTTTTATCACAGCTTGGGCGAGAGGACAGAACTTTTTGCCAGTCCAAACCCACGGAAATTTTAAGGCTCTAAAAGCATCCTTCCCTTCATTTAAATGATCATGCATGAATCCATAAATTTCGAGCAAAATGTGCTGGAATTGATAGTAGTCTTCATCACTAAAGGTGTTCGAAGTATACCAATCGACAACAATTTTAAAGTGCTTTAAGACAGCATTGATATCAGGTTTTGTGAAGATACCTAAAGCTTCTTCCAAGTTCACATGGACACTCTCAACAAGAGGAAGTGATGAGCCGACCAGAATGGCGTGGGCCGCGTCGCACATGTCCGCGGGTGCACAGAGGTCCCAGAGATCCCCTTTCCAGACTAAGGAGCCTGGGTAGTTCGGAGGCCTTTGCTTGCAAGCTGGAGCCCATTTTATTTTCTTCAGGGCCATCTTCCCTTCAGATGACTGCAGCAGGGCGTGGTTCTTATTTAAGACCAGTAAGAGCGTTCTGGCTTTCTTCAGGAGAATGTCCTGATTTGGACAAGAGCTGGCCTGTAAAGCTTCAATTTTTTTAGCCACTTGCACAACATCTTTCTCTTTGAGACTGGCTTCGTTTTTTAAACCAATCTGTCTTAAAGAGTGAAGAATATCTGGTGAGGTAAAAGCTGAGGGTGGGAAACAAGTTTCTTCTTCATCATAGAAGAGGTCCTTTAATACTTGCACATCAGGGTCAAAGAGCTCACTGGCTGATACCAGCCGCTCCTGTGAGATCTGCATGAATTTTAATGGCATTAGCCAATCAAGCACATTTGGATTCTCATTTTTAAGAGAGGATAGATTCTCGAGGACCCACAACATAAGGTGTGTCATCTCTTCGTGTGAATAAAATGCATTTTCGATGTCTTTTAAGATAAGCTTTAAGCAGCTGGTGGTCTTTACCTTCTCCACCTTGAGCAGGTTTGCCAGGCGGATGGTGGCCTCGTCGCTGCTGTCCACGACCGAGATGGAGAGCCGCAGGCCAGCCGGGAGCCTGGACGTGTGGTGCAGGACCCTGCAGCCCTTCAGCCTGGTGTAGGAGGAGATCCCCTGACTGGATGAATGGTTAATGCGCTTGAATATTGGCAGTTCCTGAATTACTCTTTTCTCCTTTTCACTGCTATCAGTTAAGTTAGCTAAGAACTTCCTTAGGGCATCTTTGTGCGTTGGAAGGAGCGACGCAACCTGGTTGCACAGCTTCTGCAGAGGCATCTTCTCCATCATCTGCAGAACAGCACTTGGGGATGGCGAATGAATGTATTTTTTAATAAGTGGATGTTGTATGGAGGCATCTAATTGCTTAAGGATAATCCCTCCAAGTTTTTGTACAATGTCAGCTAAAAATTCTGGGAGCTGTGCTTCAGATTCATCATCTAAAATGACTAATGAGGGGATCCTGAGTCTGATGAGTTCCACACACGTCTGACCTTCTTCTACTGCGGTTCTAGGGATGAGTGGCATCTCATCAAATAAAGTCAAATCCTCTGAAAAATGTATATAGAGATTCTTCCACACCATTTTAAGCCATGAAATAGATGGGTGCTTTTTGTCTTCATCACATGGATACCACTGAACAATCAACTCCCTGCCAGGCCAGAATGTGTTCACTACTTCTTTGATAAGACGTGCAAAACGTTCTGGGTTTAGAAGCTGTAGCTGGGTACACGGTCTTCCTGTAAATCACGTAAAGAAATGTTATGAATACATACAATTCTACTGTAACTTATATAACTTTCTATTCTCATAGATTAGACAGATTAAATAGTACTAGAAAGTCATTTTGAGAGTTTTAAGTACACTGTGAAAACGCAAAAATTGGGCATAACTGGGCTGATCACACATAAATCCATATTTATAATAGCCTGTGGGAGTGATAATTCTCTCTGGAAAGTGCTTATTTTAAATAAATATCTAAAATGAATTTAGATGTGTTTTAAAAATTATCCTATAATGCCCTACAAATAGAATCAACATGGAAAATAATTTTTAGTGGTGATTTGTTCACAAATAAAAGCACCAAAGAAAATGTGGATAAAGTTTAAATAAGTACCCTTTTATTTAAGGGTAAGTAATTTATAAGGAGGCCCAGTTTCCAGGAGCCAGGTGGCCACAGGATAAAGCAAGGCCCGAGTGAGCACACGGGGGCTAGCACCCTGTCCCAGCTGACCAAGGCTGCCAGGAGCTGAGGCCGCCAGGACACTGGAGTTTCCTCTCCACCAGTAACTAGATGTGTGAGGAGTTAGGGGTCACGCAGCCTCTCTGGGATTGGAAGTCTCTCACCTGGAGAAAGGACGAGGCTGAGGTTCTAGCTCTAAGACTGCTCTGTGCGCGTGTCCAGGTACGGAGCACAGTCACAACCCCCCGAGGCAGCGCTTACTTGGTACTTAGCACAAAGTAAAGTGTGTTCTTCTGGGATCTGGGCTTTGCAGAAGTGCTTCAGGGACAAGCAACAGGGGAAGCGGGCCCTGCTGTGAAGGCAGGGTTACCCCCAAAAAGGCAGCTCCACTCCCAGATGTTTTATAAACTAGGAGACTAATAAGGTTTTCTCTGGGGAAGAAAAGATTTTTGCTGACTTTTAATCAGTGGTCTAGAAAATAACATTTTACTTCTAAGTGCATGTTGTGTTTCAGAGTATTTCATTTGCAATACCAGGAGTAACAAAATTTTAAAGTAACACTAGGTACCTATAGGTATGTTATTTGCCCATATAGAGAAATAAAAAGCATCTCAAATTCAATCTTATGGAAAACTTAATATTCCATTTTCTCCCTAGGTACACGTAATTTCTAGACTCTTAAAAGACTAATTTTGGAAAAAGTTATAAAAGGGGGCACACCTCAAGCCCCTTGAAATTTTTCTGTATCAGCATTTGTTAACCAAGGAAGGACACCCTCGTTCCACAGACTCACACGTCAGGAAGATGGCCTTACTTTCTACCATGAAAGTTATCTTCCATGTTACAATAAGACATTTAAAATTACTGCCATAGAAGTTTAAGCAAGGGCATACTTTTGCAACTTTTGAAGATATCAATACCCACATTCTGATTATTATCAGTTTCTACATTGTGTGACTTAGGGTAAGTCAAGTAGTAATATTTAAGAAGTCATAAAATCTTGTCAGTAGTCTGACTAGCATAGCCTCCTCGGTCTATGAGTCCCATTAAGATATAATTTTTTTAATTAATTTGTTTAATGTTCTAAAAAATGCTTACTGAATTGAATTAACTATAATAGAATTTCCAAATCACAAGTAAGGCAAGGATACAATACCAAAGATACAAAAAAGGGTTAGAAATTAAAAATCAGAACACTCAACAAAAAAATCAAATACGCACCACACTGTGTCCTATGTTAATAATTGGCACATGACATGCATTTTGTAGATAATCCTATCCAATATCCTTGCATGAACTTTGGAACTTATAAAACATACCTACCTTCAGGAAAGTTATCTAATATCAATGTATAAATAAAATGCCAATAAAACCCGCACACCACACGTAACATGCGATTAACACCAGTCATGCTCAAATGAAAAAACAGCAGGGAAAATAAAGGAGAGAGAAAATGTAGTAGGACACAATTCTAAGTACATAAGTCAATTCAATCTGAAGTCCCGATTTCTGTTTATTTCGTATTTAAGCCTTTAGCTTTTACCCTAAAATATAAATGTTAACACAGAAAGAAGTCTCCCTGCCCTAGATTAAAAGTCATTGAAATTGTAAAGCATCTCCAACAGTATCAGTAAAATAATTTCACAGCGTTTTAATAAATGACTTGTGTTTCTGTGGCCTAGCCTTTAAAATCATCAGCACTGTCAAAAGAGGTTACGTAGCACTGTTAGGTGTCCCTGGAGACAGAAAGTGCTTCTCTAAACTCTCATCAGATGTGTCTGTTTAGAAATAGCTCTTCTCAGGGTAGTTTGTGCTTTCCTATAGATCGGTTCAAGATAATCACATCGACATGCTGAATCACTATTCAAGGATTGCACTACGTTTTTGTTTATGTGTTTATGTTCAGTCCTAACTTTGAGAAAGATTTTCAACATGAATGGAAATAGGATATTACAGTCTACTTCAAAATAAGGTGAGGGGCCAATTAAATGGTATGCCATCAGTCAGTCAAACCTTCAAAGAAAAAGGAAAAACGGGAAAGTAAATGAGCACACGGAAGGCGAGGACAGCCCGCGGGCAGGCTCAGCACTCCCTCGGGCACTCTGCAAGCCTGGCGGCAGCACCTAGCACCCCAGGGAAGCCAGCGGAAACCTCATTCTACCGCGGAAGGCACCAGCGTCATTCAGAACAGCACTCGTGACCAAATGACCAAACTTCTCTCAAGAAGTCATCACTGACGCTGCTTCGGCTTCCTAGTTTCCATCCCTAATAGGAGACGGACAAGTGGGGAGATGGCCGACACAACCCAGGGTCCCCAGGGCAGGCGCTAACCGTGCAGCCTGCTGACATCAAGATCCTGTCTTCCTCTTTGCTCACACCTTAAAAATATAAGAATATATAGTCATAGCAGCTGTGGATGATCAGCCACTTTTAATACAAGCTAGAAACCAAAGTTAATATTTATATGAATTATCACTATAACAATGACTTGGTTTCTAAATTTATTTCAGCTTCAAGGAAGAGACTGACTCAAAAAATAATGTTTACTATAAAAACAATTTCTGTAAAGCAAATCTTACGTCCTCTGATCTTCCAAGTGAAACATGACCTGGGGGGAAATAATACAAGTTGAGTCAAAACTTGTTATTAAAAAAAAAAAAAGACAGTCAATAACTGACACTCAGCATTGTGCGAACAGTCAGCGGCTGCCCCTAATGGCAGCTGGCGGCCACTCTACCTTTGCTCATCCCCCGGGTGCACCAGGCACACTGGACCAGGCTCCTCGGTGGCCGGTCCACACAGGGCCTCTCACTTCATCGGCACAGGTCCCAGAACGGATCCCCCTCTGACCTTTTTAATCTCAATATTTACGTGCATCATATAATAGGTGTGTGCACTCTCACACTTTCCCCTTAAATACCACAGCTTAAAATACCAATTTCAGCATAATTCTTTCATTTGAGACTAAATGTTCTATGAAATGAATGTTTCCAAGTCATTTAAATATGGTTTTATTGTGGTATGTGTAACAACCACCTATATACTCTACTAGTATAGTTTCCTCTCTCCTTTAAGAATTACCACCAGAAAAAAAATACTGATATAAATTCTAGCTACTTAGGTAAACGAAAGAACAGGATTCAAAGAATCAAATGAACAAAAACATCAGGCTACAAATGAACACAACATTTAGTCATCATACCTGAATATCCCCAGAGAAGTTGTTGTGCTAGAATATAATTAAATCCGTTCTTAGAAAAAGCCAGAATTGTCACAATTTTCACATGATGGCTACAGGAATTATTCTGTATCTTAAGATAACACAGTTTGCAGAATCTTACATATCATTATGTAAAAGAAAAGCCATAAACAAAACTCCAAACATAGCAGAATGTACATTTAAGATTTAAAGATATATTTCAATACGAACTAAAACCAAACTATTAGGCATTCCTACCATTCATCTGACTCAACTTTTTTTCTATTTATTTCCTCCAAAACCCATTGACCTGCTCCTCTAACTTCTGATTGTCACCCATTTGCTCAGGTAACCTAACACAGAAATAATCTAGACCTGTAATAGGAAAAACAAAACAAAACAGAATCATCATTCCAACTCTGCAGCTCAAGCAAGGCACTTAAATCCTTCAAATTCTTTCAGCTTCAATGTCTCCACCCCTCAAAGGAGGATGACGATTATCTCACGATTGTGGAGAACAAATAAGATACTGACGATACAAGAAATCCTGACTCACAGGCACAATGGGGGGATCTGCCTTTTCGCCCTTGTCCCTGCAACACCAGCCCACCTGGCCCATCAGCTTGCCACCCAGGCACTGGGAGTACAAAAGAAATAACAGATGGCCCCTGCTCTCAAGGGTTTGTAGTCTGGCACAGTGAAAACGCGCCTGTGATCAGGCAAAGAGGAGCACACGGACGGCGACAGGGTCCGGGAGTGAAGCAGAGACGGCCCCTCAGGTCTGCGGGCTGGGCGGGGCTGGAGACGGGAGAGTGGGAAAGGGAGCCGCTTGGAGGAGGCGCGCGGGCTGAGGGCCAGAAGATGAAGGAAAGTCACAGGGTGACGTGGAGGAGGGCGCCAGCAGTCTAAGCCAAAGGAACACCGTGTGCAAAACACAGGTATGAGAAAACCTTAATTCGGGTAAAAAAAATTTACCAAGCGCCCACCTTGAAGTGGGCGCTGTGCTGCACGGCGGTGACAAATCTCACAGGGCTCCGCTCCCACACGGTGCAGGGCACTCAAGTTTGTCCATCTGCAAGCGCCTGTGGTGACGAGAACAGAAGAGGGACACCGAACGAGTCGGGGTCAATCACGGGACGCCCCGCAGGCCACACGAACAAGACCACACCTGTCTCGAGTCGGGATCCGCTAGAAACCCGTGAGCGGGGCAGGCGGTGATGAGATGAGGGGTGTGGGCACAGTGACGCCGTGGCCCAGAGACAGAGGGCCTGCAGCACAGCCAGGGAAAGTGCGATCCCCAGACCCCGGAGACTGGAGAACAAGGAGGGCGAACGGGGGTTCAGTCCTGGGCATGGTAACGGGCGCCTTTCTCAGGAGGAAGGACCGGGCCAAAGGAGAGACAGATGCGGGACAGGATGAGGACCCCAGCTGGGAGAACGCCGACTTTGAGACACCTAAGGAACTCCAAGGGCAGAATGATAACAGCTGCCATTTCATCACCATTTCTTAGGAGCAGGTAGCGTGTTAAACTGTACACGCTCTGTACACATCATCCGATCTTCAGAGAAGCGCCTACCACGACTAAAATATTACAGTGGAGGTTATCAATAAGCTGCCCCACTGCGGTAACGCAAACTGGATAAAATTCAGCTGGCAAGTTGTGACTGCCGTCCTCCACTCAACCCTTATTCTCATTTCATTCCACTTGTGAGAAAGCAATCTTGCATTTCATGTAATTGAATCTTGAGGGCCCCAGATATACTCTTATGGAAGGATGTTCCTGTACTGCCATGACACTGATGAGGAAAGAGAGGCTCAGACAGGTCGGGTAATTTGTTCAAAGTCACACGATGGAGGAGTCGAGTCTGAACCCAGATTTGTGCGGCCACAGAGCCCAGGCTTGTAACCACTACACTGCACTGCACTGCCCCTCTTGAGACTGGGGTGACAACTGAAGGTATGGAGACCATTACATATGCGTGACAGTGGATGCCTGGGGGTGAATGAGTATACTCGAAGAAAGTAAGGAACAAAATGAGAGCTGAGCAAGGAGTTCCTGAACTAATCCCATTTAGCGGGTAAGCTGAGGAACGGGAATTCACAAGTAATTCTCAGAAGCAGGCAAAGAAGTATAAGGACACCGAGAGAGTGGTATCATCAAAGCCAGGGAGTTCAAAGAGGGAGTGACCAGTAGTACCAAAGCTGCAGGGAGATCAGGTAAAAAGAACAGAACATTCCACTAGATTTAATAATTTTTAAAAAGTCATTAACTGGTGACCTCAGTCAGGCAATTTTATTGGAATGATGTAGAAGCAAAAGTCCATGTGCTGTGATAACAGATGACGAGAAAGTACAGACAACAAACACACGCCACTCCTTCCAGTAGCTGGACTAGGACGGGATGCAAGAAAGCGAATCAAAGTCAAGGACTGTTTTGTTTTCCCCCAAACGGAAAAGACGGAAGCATGTAATTGCAAATGGGAAAGAGGTAACAGAGGTAAACAGCGAAAGTACAAGTAGTAACTTAATATTTAGCTCAGGATTTTAAATGTGAAAGAAGTGAAAAGTAAAACTACCACATAATGAGATAGATTTTGCTTGGGCTACAGAATTAGAGAAATACCCATTGCAGAGGAAAAAAACTTCACACTTCAATTGTATGCAGCAGTACTTTCAAAATTGGCCAGTCAGATTTTACTGATAATTGGTAAACAGAAGTCCACAGTGCTTTGTGTCAGCAAAACAATCACACAGTCATCATTTAGAGCAAAAAAGATCCAATGCTGTTAGACACCTGGGATGTTCCCTACCATAGGAAGGGAGCTACACAGATGTAATACTCTCGGCCTCTCCCCTCCCCACTCGTAATTCCCCACCTGCCCCACACACCAGAAAGAGGAATGACTTATCAACCAGTCAGGGTGAAGAGACTCTGCCCCTGCCCAGGGAGACTCGTGGGGCAGGGCGTACCCGGGAAGGAAGCCCGAGGTCTCCCAGTGCCCCTGCGACTGGCCTGGCGAGCTCACCCGCCTCACACTGGAGCGGTCACAGCACGAGTCCACCACGCACCACAAGCCAGGAGCCCCACTACCAGGATTATAAGTAACACGGGGGAGACTGGCGACGTCTACCTGCTGGATCCCTCTCTGTGCATCTCTTCACGGACGCGGCTCTCAGGAAAGCAAAGGTGTCATTTATTGGGTCCCCAACAGCCCCTACACATGTTTAATGTTTAATGTTCCCAAAACATGGCAATAAAGTAGTATCAAAAACAAATTTTTGTCTGGAACCAATGGTATAAAAGCAATAGGGAAGATACCCAGGAAGCAGTTACCCATCACCCATATGGCCAGATAAAAATACTGGAAAGGCTAGAGATCATGATTATTAAATAATCACAAGGGTGGCAGGCCAATACTTAAATCAAGATAGGAAAAGCGACCATGAAGACAACTTCTGGGGTAACTGAGCCACACGTTACGGGCAACAAACACAGTGAAGACGTCCCTTCTAGTGTAACAGTCAAAAAAAATTAACCAGGAACCAGAGATAAAACATGGTGTTGGTATGATCCCAAAATAACAAATCAGAATCCACAGTAGGTGAGAAAATGAAAAGACACACAAAGTGGGAAGACTCAACGTTATAACAATGTCAAATTACCAAAGTTAAGAGTATATAAATTTAATTTGTCCCTAAAAATCTTACAATAGGTACCCCATCCGTCTAAGGCCAGAGAAGCAAGTTGTGGCCATGTTCTGTGCTACAGGGTACTTGAACATTTTGAGTAAAAGCAGTATGATTCTGCTGGTTTTCTACCCCTTTTACCTGATTTGATTCTGAATAACTTTTGACTGATTTCCAAACCCCTATCTACCTCAGAAACTACTGGCCATTAACAAAAATTCTGTCTTCAAAAGAAAGTAAAACCACACAATGAAATAGCACAGCCATGGAAACGATGATCTACAACTGCGTGCACCAACCTGGACGGATCTCACAAACTCAGAGTAAGTGAAAGCAGCAGACAGAGTGCACACTGTGATTCCCCCCACAGGGAGTACAGTAACTCGCTGAATCAATCGGTGCTATTAAGAGTCAGGGTCACGGTTACCGTTGAGTGGACAAGACTGTCACAGAAAAGGCAGCCAAGAGTCCCTGGGTGTTGGCAGTCCTCTGGTTTTGATCTGGGCGTGTTCAGTTTATAAGACTTCATTAGGCCTACATTTAAGATATGTATACTTTTCTGTACGTACATTATATCTCAATGTAAAGTTTTTATGTAAGAATGTAATAGAGAATTTGAAAAGCAAGGATTTCTAAAACTTCGGAGCAAAAAATGGCAGAGTAATAGGAATCCACGTTTAGACTCCCAAAAAGGCTACTCTGAAGATGACAATTCCCAGTTAAGGAAGGGATCTCGATATTGGGAAGAGCAGTGTCCCAGGGATGCCCTTCTGGTTCACACCCGCACTCCCTTCAGCGTCACTCTGCTCCACCCTGAACTCGCCTCCCCCATTCCAGCTCCTTTCCCTTCTGTTTACGTGAATGAAGATGCACAATCATTACCTTTGAAAAGAAAACAGCATATAGTATAAAAGACACATCACAAAGAATATGCTTTACAACCTCAACTAGTAGGACAAATCTAGAATTTTTCAGGCCAATATCTAACTTAGAAAAAGTTCAGGCAACAGTCTTACAAGAGAAAGGATGCTCACAAAAGTTGGAAGATAATACTAAACAGAACCATGGTGATTTTTTTCCCCCAATTATTCTGTCTTTTCCTAAAAAGGATTCCCAATAAAGGACACCCAGCCTTTGCTACGACCCCAGGAGTGCCCTTTCCTGGCCCTGCTGCAGAGGTCATTTTGTCAGCCTGCATCTCCTCGACGCTGCCCCAGGACAGCCACACAGAACTGAGGAGGCGGGTGGTGTGAGGACAGAGCAAGGATGACGACCTTCTCTCCGCGTATGCGCCCTCTAACCCATGAGAGCGCCCTCACCACCGCATAGGCTACAAGGGATGAGGCTGGGGGCACAAATGGAAAAGAAACGGGGAGCACCGAAAGCTGTAAAGCACTGCGCACGCGTCAGGGATCACATCCATAAAGGCACACCGCCAGACCGTGACGAGAGACACTTAAATACAGTATCACGTTCGGATTCTTTTAGATGTCAGAATCCAGCACTGACATATCTTAAACTACAACAAGTACATGAAGTTGAACCACATGGAACTGCTGAGTGATAACGTCTAAAATGGGTAACTAATAATTTCCTATCGGTTCAACGTAATAGGAAACTTACATAAGCTGTCATTTTTATAAATACATATATTAAAAAAAAAAAACAACAACTCAACAGCTATAATACCTCGGGTTTGGGCAGCTTCCTTTAAAGCAGCCAGAAGGTGAGGCTTCAAGTTATCCAAAATAAATCTTCCTTCGAGACCTGGGAAAAGGGACCTAAAAAGTGAAAGAAACACAGCAATTTTAATCTTCTAACAATTCTAAGATACAGAAATTCAATCATAAAATTTCAAGCCAGTTAAATGTACTTACTATTTTACATCAATTATAAGGCACACATCTAATCACACTGCAATACTTTTTGATCAAGTATTATCCAGGCTTCGCTTTAAAACATGAGGACATCATGCACCATATCCAAATCCAGAAATTGTCTAAACTTCTTAGAATAAAATTCATTTTATTTTCTGAAATGTCAATACACACCCTGAGTTATAAAGAATTACTTAGTATAGTATTTTAATTAATTTAAATTAACTTCATCAAAATAATTCACTTTGACTAACTGTAGTTATTATTAGCGCTTTATAACCACTCTTTTCTGTGTTCTGTTATTGGAATTTCCCAGAAAAACAACTGCTAGGACCCGCTCTTTAACTGGTAAACATCTGGATGCCTTTCACCTTAGAATGTAAAAATGTATCCTTTCCTATTTTAACAAAGCAGCTCTGCAAAAGTCCCCCTAAGGTAACATCCACACTGACAGCCGATGAATTTCACAGCAGCCGACTGGAGGTGCGGGCAGGGGCAGAAGGTGGGGTCCGTGCATACCTGGGATAGCTTTCTGAGCTTATATAAACCACATCTTGATCGGACACAGACGAGGAGAAGGGGACGAAACTTCCGTTCTGTAGGGGCAGCAGCTCCAGCCCCAGCAGCTCGCCGTAGGCCTGGTCGGAGAGCACGAACTCTAGCAGCTGCAGCTTCTCAGCGGCGCTGGTACCGCCCAGGTGGGCTGCCTTCCGCAGCACCTGCCGGGTCCACGCGGGCGTCACCTTCCTCACGGGCCTCACGCCGGACGCCGCGAGCTGAACGGCGGCGGCCACGTGGGCCGGGACCCTGACGACCTGCTTCCCTGAGCTCTGGAGATAGCTGAGCACGGACCTGGTGCATTCCAGACTCTCGTCCAGTTCCGAGAAGCACGCCTGCTCCAAGGGGACCCAGTGGCCGCTGAGGGAATACAGGACTGCGTGCTGGAACAGCTCGTGAAACAGAGGCTCCAACACGGGCTGCCAGTGCGCCGTGACCCGCTTGACGTCGGGCCACAGCTTGTAGATGACGTCCACCGACAGGGGCAGGTCGGGGCTCCTTCCCGCCTGCAGACGTTCTATGCAGTCTAAGATCAGAGTGGCGTAGGCTCTAGGGACGACGTTCAGGACGAGAAACTCATTCCACAAGGCGGCCGGGTCCCTCCACTGGTCCAGCTCTCTCCATTTGATGCTCCTGCGATTGTCCGTCAGGCCAAAGAAGCCACTGATGTGAACTGGGAGGCCTGTTTTGCTTTCCTCGCCAGGCGGTAAAGGAAGGAAGCAGAAGGCTTTCCCTGAGAACGCGGACGCTGCTCCTCCCTCCTCCTCAGCTCTGCTTGACAGCAGCGTGGCTATTCCAATGACGGGGACGAACTTCAACTCATCAGCCAATGCATCGAGCCTACTACTAATCCCTCGCCCGCCCACGCCGTTACACACCAGCCAAGACGTTTTCTGTGCACCCCTGGCACTCTCATCTTCTAAAACTATATTTATAGGGTACGTGACACAGGTTATGCTGTTGCTGGGAATCTTCTCACAATAGTTACCGATGGCAGCTCCCAGGATCTTTATAGAATCCGGCCGCTCCTGTGTCAGGGCTGCACTCTCACTAGCACGCACTCTGAAGACCAGCTTCTCTGTTCCATCGGCCTCGCGGACAAGTAAGGAGATGTCCTGCACACTTTTCAGAAAGAGCAGCACCGTGTCTGCATCTGCCCTGAAAGACTCAAACAACTCGAGAACCTTCTGCTTATTGTAGAGGTTACTACTAAGCTGGGAGGGCTGGAGCCGAAGGGGGAAACGGAAAAATGTTCCTGGAAAACTGCCATTTATAAACGTCTCCTTGGTGCTTCCAAAGATGCCAATAAATGGTGCAAACTGGTCTGAAAGTTCGCTAATTTCTTTGCTGTCATCTTTGAGATTCCAACATTGGCCTGATTCATGTGGACCAAAAAGTGTCTGATGAGGATCTAACATCCCAATCTGATCACCACTAAAGATACAAGGAACATCTGTAAAGGAAAATTCAAGTCATGATCAACTCTGAAATTTAAAGGACAATTATAAGTACAACTACAATAGATAGTTACTATCATATATTACACATGAAAAAGCATGAGCCACAAGATGACTCTAAACAGATTTATCTAAAAACAAACTAAATCTAGCTTTCGAAATATAATTCTTTGAGCACAAAAAAATGGTTTCTCTTTTGATTCAAAAAGTACCAGGCATTGAGAGACTTTACATGATTGTTGTGAAAACCTAAGATATATCTTCAAACACTTATTAAACTATTAAAATACGTAAAGAGAATTTGGATATTTACACTCTCCCCATAGCCTAGTGAACCCAATTAAACAGAAGAGAGTTGCATCCTATGCTCAAAATAAAACCTCAACCACAGATTCTCTGAGAAAAGAGGGAAGAGAAAGAACAACACAGATGATCTGCAAGCACCGTGCCCTGGAGCGAGTGTGAAATGGGCAGGGACTTGAGGGCCTAACCTTCACACAAGACACAACTCCGTGAGGTCCACCTGTAATACGCATGGTCACTGACCACAGCCTCAGGTGTCACAACCGCCGACTCCTAAGTTCTCGGGTATTTTAAGTAGGAGATGTTACATCCACCGGCCCAGCCACCACATCCACCAGCAACGCCGGTCCACGGCCCCCTCGTCCACACTCCCTGTTCCACTCCCACTATTGAAACTATGTCAGGGAGGCTCCTGATGGTTGTAAAGCAGGACTCAAGAACTTCGCAAGTCCTCAGATTAGAGAACAGCACCCCGGGTAACACTGTCCCACATAAATGTGCTCGTTCTCCGATAGCGAACAAATCCACAGTGAGAGCAGATGCTGGCCATCAGGGGAATCTCTAAACAATTCACTCCTGTACAACTGGCTCCATGCTTATGCAACTCACGTGTATGCCCCCATAAAATTTAAAAACTACTACATGACACAGATGTGAGGAGTAACTCACAAATAGTTGAACACATGAATATTAATATTTGTATAATTGTTATATAATATTATGATTTCATCAGTGTTATTATATAACACATAACTAATATTACTTAACACAATATCATACAATATATCGTAATAATGTAAATGCAATTTAAAAAATAGGCTTAGTATATAAAAGTGGGCCATAGTGATGGTGACCCTATATCCCACTTGCCCAGGGCAGTCCCAATTCAGGCCAGTGTCTGAGAATAATACCACCTCTTTCGCTCTCAGCAGTGTCCCAGTTTGGGCAATAAATTATATGCCACTCTAGCTACAGCTACAGCTCTGCCAGCTCAACCCTCCTTCTCCTGCAAGTTCAAAATGCACAAACGGTTTCAAACTTAAACGATAACAAGTGCTAATTTCATAAAAAAGTTTTATCACAAAACTACAGTAAATACTAAGAGCTCTGATTCTGGAAGAACAGCCATATACCCTTAGAGGTGTCTACCCTAAGAGTTTCAAGTATTTCCTACTATAACCATGAATCAGAAACCTCATATTCTTTCTAGATTCCAAGCATGATTTCAAAGTAATGGTTAAAATACTCGTAAGTTTAAAGACAGTAAAATTTTTATGAAGAAAGTGAGAAACCAGAGTCATTTCAAAGGTCCTCTCCTTGTCAGTTATTCAATACCACTGGATATTATACTTCCTTCTTCCTGTTATTTAAACCTATGTACAAGAAAATCTGTGAAAATCGGTTTGCCTGACTCTTAAAGATTTGCAGTGTAAAAGTTTTTAGAGTAACAATTTTGTGTAGGCTTTCAACAGCTCACATAAAGTCTCAAACCTCACATAAAATGACTTAATATACTACACTGATTCCACCAGAGATGATGGCATTAACTTTTGCATCACATGATGAAGATTTGGTATAGTTACCATGGTAACGTGAGAAAACACAAGACACACTGATATTTCATTGATATACTTCTTGCCACTGACAAGAATTCGGGAAAAATGCCTTTTAAAACAGTATCATCTCTGAAGTTAACCCAATAAAGTACAAAATATAGGCTAAAATAATTGTCAGTCTCAAGACTGAAAAGCCAAACACCATACCTGTTATATGATAGACAGAATTAAACCCAATTCCGAATCTTCCAACCTTCAGAGGGTCGTCCTTCTTCCTGCTGCGTGCTATTTCCTGAATGCCGTGCCAGTCCTCCGGGGTGAACACCGCGTTGTTATGCACGTAGAGGGCAGGCCCTGGGCATCAGGAGGCACACGCACGTGTTGAGAAAGAAGGGAGCCTGGGTGATCACTTCTCTTACAATAACTTCCTCTACATAACATTGCTTATTTGATGGGAAGATGGAAAGAACTGAATGGAGTGACTCATCCAGCATTACAGTTTGGTTGCTTTCACATTAAAAACAGAAATTACAAATTAATGGTAAAAATTACCAGCAGAGGAAATATAGTATTGTTGACCAAAATTCCAAAAAGGAAAACTTATGGTACTTAGATACTCAAAACACAGGGCAAAGAAGAAAATTAATCACAGTGTACTACTTTTAAATTTGTTCCTAAATAGAATATTTATTTTTGTGAATGGAATTACCTGTAAATGTATAAGAAGACCAAAGAAACCTTGTTAATATATTATTTCATAGGGTGAAAAATAACCCTTCTCGGGCTTCCCCCTGGTGGCGCAGTGGTTGAGAATCTGCCTGCCAATGCAGGGCACACGGGTTCGAGCCCTGGTCTGGGAAGATCCCACATGCCGCGGAGCAACTGGGCCCGTGAGCCACAACTACTGAGCCTGCGCATCTGGAGCTTGTGCTCCGCAACAAGACAGGCCGTGACAGTGAGAGGCCCGTGCACCGCGATGAAGAGTGGCCCCCACTCGCCGCAACTAGAGAAAGCCCACGCACAGCAACGAGGACCCAACACAGCCAAAATAAATAAATAAATAAATAGCGTTCCTTAAAAAAAAAAAAAAAAAACCCTTCTCACGCGTCTATGAATTCAAGCACAGATATGGGGATGCTGGCCACAGTTTGCTTTACAAAAATGGCGTGACTGCTATTTGGAAAATAGTCAAAGTGGGGATATGAAAAGGCCAAGACTGCGAGGCTTTTGTAGGAAGGACAAGCACGTGGAGGCCGCCTCTGCTAAATCCAGGCCACAGGGTGTCCTCGGACACAGCAGGAAAGGGCCTGGGGGAGCCCCAGATTTCGCCACACTCCTCCACTTGTACCTCTTAATTAACCACATCCTTGAAATCTTTAGTAAAGTGAGAAACTGGGGAAGATCTCTGAGTTTTCTGCATCGGATCTGACATTCTGAGTCTTTTGTCATCTCATTACATAAAAAAGAAACAAAAACAAGTTGAACTCAAGAGTTCCCATCTACAACACTAAGTGTCGGTAAAGGGAAAAAACTGTGACCCAAGAAGATGACACCAGCCAAGATACCGCTCATGTCTGAATGCGAGAGAAAGACCCTCAAACACCACAAGCATGGAGGGCCCTCAACAAACATTTGTTAATTAAAGAGATCAAAGATCATGTCCACTTCCTTCTGTATGTGCAAGTTTTAAAAAATTGTCTAATCTGACGTCACTTTAAAGAGCCTCTAAGTATGCTTACGCATAAACTCAGCTAATTAATCTTGTTTCATAATTTTTTCTTCTAATGCGGTGAAGTCAGGGCTGGAAGGAAAAACTCCTAGACATGAGAGAATTGTGAAGCAGAATACTTCCAGGACCTCTTCCCGTATACGGTTCTACAGGACACTCCCCCAATCAGGATGACACCAGACAGAAAGCACTATGACACACACGAGCTCCCTGAACCCTCAGTGACTGGGGGCGGACTGCGTTCTCGCCACTCCAGGGGAGAGGCTGACAGGCAGCTGGCCTCGGGGCCCCGCTCAGGCACAGGAAGCACGAGGCACAGGCCTGACTGACACTCGGCACACAGCACCCCACGGACGTGGGCCCCGGGGAGCCCCGCGCAGGATCAGGATTCAGACAAAAGTCCCTCATATCTACACGGGGCATCTTTCGACAATGATTACATTAAATCACAGGCTCTCAGAGCCAGGAAACCTGACTGGTTTCACCCTCTCACCGAACAAATGAACGATGGGGGTGAGCTGACTTGCCCGAGATCATGAAGGGGGCAGGTGTCAGGGCTAGAACGAAAACCTCCTGACATACTACGTCTCATCCCAACTCTTTATAGAATTTTAAAAATGCAACTTCCATATCACAAATATGACCTAAGAATAAATATATTTATTTATTTCTATAATAAATATATCATAAACGCTAAATATTTAGTATTTAGACATTTAACAGTAATGTTGATTACCCTCCTAAATCATGAAACCTCTTTTCAAAAATATATGACTGGACTTCCCTGGTGGTGCAGTGGTTCAGAATCTGCCTGCCAATGCAGGGGACACGGGTTCGAGCCCTGGTCTGGGAAGATCCCACATGCCGCGGAGCAACTAGGCCCGTGAGCCACAATTACTGAGCTTGCGCGTCTGGAGCCTGTGCCCCGCAACAAGAGAGGCCGTGATAATGAGAGGCCCGCGCACCGCGATGAAGAGTGGCCCCCACTTGCTGCAACTAGAGAAAGCCCTCGCACAGAAACGAAGACCCAACACAGCCATAAATAAATAAAACCCAAAAGTTTAAAAATAAATAAAAAAATAGAGTGGTCTTTCTAAAAAAAAAATATATATATATATATATATGACTTACATCCCCTTAAAAATATGTCCAGGAGAGTCTGAACTGATCCTCCCTTTTTTCAATGACTTTCTACCACACACAGTCATTCACAATCACCCTACTGACTTTAAAGCTGCACTAAAAGTTATGCATATTCTTTTCAACACAGCACTTCAAAGCGCAGGACTTCGGAGTCCTTACGTTGGTTATCATTTCTTACTGTCTTTACTTTCATTTTCCTTACTCACTTCTCTCCTTCAATCTTCCTTCTCACCCTACTTCAAAATAATTCAAGGGCACTCTCAAAGCACAAAGTAATACACAAAGCCACAGCCTCTAACTTCTTTCCAAATGCAGAGAAGTGTTCTATTTGTCTCGCTAGTGATATAAATGCTCACAAGTTGACTGAACAGAATAAGAGGTTTATGTATTTACATTGCTTATTACTCTGAGTTTCAAGATTTTTATTCTTCACTCTGTAAAAATACCAACTAGCAGAGACATCTGCCCACAAAAAGCAGAGAAAAACATCTCTTGGAGTTAAATACGCCAAGAAGTGAAGGACAGGTGGTAACTTGACTGTTCATTAAACACTGAATTGTAAATCACTAAAACTCACCTGTTAGTACATAAAATAAAACTTGTCCGTAACTAATTATTGATTCTTACCCTGATATTGTGCCATATCTTTTGACCAAAGAGTCTCTGTTCCATACTGAGTTTCATCATATAAAAATTTAACTTCTGTGGCCCCAGCATCTTCTGCATTCTGAATTAATTCCTAGTCAAGAAATACACCAAAAAATAATAATATTTAATAAAACAGTAATCTACTGCCCATCTTTGTATTTACTTATAATATTTAAAAAGTAATTACACATAAGTAAAGGAAACCCACTATTTGCATCATGAGCGAGGTCTTTGTACATTCTTACAGTTAGCAAGCGCTGATGTGTAGTCCTTCCACGTTGCTCATTGTGTAGATCTGTGTGCCAGCCAACTCAGTATAATTTTTCTCCCTTGGATATTTTAGTAGAATTCGACCTAGTGTAGTCTAACGTAAAGAACAGGTGACAATCTCCTGGATGAGCTCTGAATTAGACCAAACCAAATCAAGGGGTTATATTTTAAATGGATGGGTCTTTAGACACAGAATAATCCACCCTGTATTAGCACACTCATGAACCTCTAACTTTGGGGGGCACTATTTTTTACTTTCCCAGCACCCTGGAATCACTAACGGGGGTGGGGGTGGCAGGGATGGGCAGGAACTGCAGAGGGCGTACACTGATACTACAGCCATGCCGACAGCAAAGCCTTCATCAGAGCGGGTGACACAGCACACCGCCTGCATGCAACAAGATAAGCATCAGACTGAGTGCGGGAACAGTGTGCAAATGAGAGCTGGTTGTGACATCAGGTGGGTGGTTAGTTCACCCCGTGCACACCAGAAGGCTGGGGACACTTATCCCACATGTCGTTCAACCCCAAACACGAACACGTGACCACGCCTTTATCTACCTCCTCATCAGCTACAAAGTCTTCCTGTTTACACAACTTCCTATTTCTCATGGGATTTTTAAGACCCACTCCCACCCTATTTAGTCTAGTAGAATCCCTAAAAATTAGCAATCTTATTTACATTAGGGTATAATATAAAATAATATTAAAGGTAGAAATAAAAGTTAAATAGGTAGCAAAATGCAAGTTTAACTTACAGAATGATAGCACTTTAGAGGCTGGATCTTGCTTTCATCTGGATGGCTACTTGAGACTTATGTGTATTTTAGGCAACAGAGATGAAGAAAACAAGATAACATCCCAAGTCCCAGATTCCAACTATCAGTCTCAAGTTGAACAAAAAATACGATGGGGCCCTTCTTCTCAGGGGATCTCTTTCAAACTGATTCTGAGAAGAAGAGGCAATAAATGTGCCCATTTGCATAAGATCTTGAGCTAGTCACTAAAATTTCTCTGGATCTATTTCAGCAAACATCACACAAGGTGGTGGCCTAAGTCTAGGTAATTCTAAGATTCCTATTACATCTAAAATGGTAGAATTCTACTAAAATAGCCAAGGGACAAAAATCATACTGAGTTGTCTGGCACATAAATCCACACAATAAGCAAAGCGGAAGGACTATACATCAGCGCTTGCTAACCCTAAGAATGTACAAAGACCTCGCTCACGACCACTGCCTTGTTTGCCAACAGGATCTCTACCACTCATTTTTGAATTGATGAGGCCCTACTAAATCCTATCTTAAATTTATTCTGTTCACCTCTCTCTACCCCCATAACCCAATAATGACACTCTTCCCACCTTCACTTTCCTAATATCTCAATATAAAAATGGCTTTCAAATTAGCCTTCTGTGGGCCACTGGTGCCTGCTCTCAAAGATGGACTTAAACTGCCCCAGTGCCTCATCATTAGTAAACTCCCTAGGGTACAGCACTCCTCAATCAGCGCCTGCCTGAGTATGACTAATACTTAAGGTAAGCTAAACTGACCTAGTGCTTATTCTCTAAAATTTTACCATCTAAACTAGAAAATATAATAAGAGCTAAGATATTGAACACAATAACAACTAAATAATTAGAGGAAAATGCATAATAATTGATCTACTTTTACACTTAATTAAGGAAGTTTCTTATTAAGCTTGAACACAAAATCTAACTTTTGCAGTATCTTCCATTTGCATTCTTTTATGATTGTTCAGTTTGTTTTTTTAATGAGTGTATTCAAACTAAAAGAATATATCGTAAATAGAAATACTTAACTAAAACAATTATCCTTTTAAATAAACTCTCCCAAAAAGCAAACTTCTAAATCTAGGGGAGTCAAACAGGCATGGGTTCATGGCCTCTGAATGTGGGTTTTGTCTTATTTTATTTGGTCGGCTGGTTGGTTTGTAATGCCCCTGCACAATGTTTTACATAAAATTCATAAAATTACACTACATAATTACATAAAATTACCAAATAAATGTTCCTAGAGCAACACTGCATGACTACAGCACACTGCAGCTTAGGGGGTTCCTTTGCCTCTGAAACCTCACATATTTACATGGACTGCATCTCAAGCCATCCCATCCAGCGTATACACTGCAAGTGCAGAGGGAAACAGACACAGCCATTCAAATCTAGACAAAATTCTAAAATGTAAATACTAACAGGACTTGTAAGTAATACTATTCCGTCTCATTTTTATCAATGTAAATGCACACATGCACACACCCATACCTCACCTTAAGAATCTGTCCTCCTTCTGGATATCTTCTTAAAATGTCCTTGAGGAAATCAACAAGTGGGGGAGTTGTTTGACCAAATCGACCTGAGAACACGTGTAAAACACTTTAGAAGAAAGTCCAGTCCTTTGGCCTATTATCAACGTGTTATTTGGTTCTGAGACACAATGAAGTTGTGCAAGTTCTGACTTCACACACTTCACTGCAGCCCTCTGGTACGAGGGCTACCTGACTAAACAGATTCAGTACAAAGCAAAGCAGATTCCATTTTATCAAATCTCAAGATTTTTAATTAAACTACAAATTAGGTTTTTAAAAAATGTTCAAACATATACCAAATGTCACATAAGGTTATTAATTCAAAAATAAAGAGCATGGCGGGGTGTTGCTATTTTCCAAAGCAAATGAAATAAATGGCGCTATTTTGTGGGTGCTTTGCCACTAAGTAATAAGCCAGAGATTGTGGTGCCTGTTATGACATCCTTAATAGTCGCAAACTCAACCAATGTCCTGAGTGTTTTGAAATACGGCACAATGTCTCAATGGCTGCCCAGTTCAAATACCCTAAGTCTCTCCTAAACTGGAGATTCTCAGAACTGACCAACCAGGTCACCTTCAGACAGGTGACAGCAAAGCGTAGGGAGCATGGGGGAAGGGAGATAATTTCTCAGATGCACAGAATAAAAATACATCTGTTTATAAGTAAAAAAGAAATCTGTGCTTAAGACAGAATCATCACTATGAATTTATCTGCATCATTTTAGTACAACTACCCACCACGACCAAGCATCCACAGGACCCTGCCCGCAGACTACTCCACCCATGCACCCTTACAGCTCACTGGCTCCACCCACACCTGGGTTCCTCTGGCCCTGACATCCCCTCATCACATCCAAATGTTATGTACATTCTTTTTATTTTTAAAACATAATCTTTATGCGACTAAAAATGGAATTTACTCCTGGTAAAGTCAATGTTATACCTCCCCCTTTTAAGCCTTTTGATTGAAGGTTTACAAAAAGATGACAATTTTGGGAAGTCAGATCTCCAATCCTGATCCAGTCAGATAACTGAAAAAAGAAAATAAAATTATGAAAAGCAATATAGTTCTTAATTCTGCAAGTTCAAAACTTTACCTCATTTTTTTTCACCTAAGAAATGTTTGTTTTACAAAACAGAAATAGAGTCACAGATGTAGAAAACAAACCTATGATTACCAGGGGGGAAACGGGGGAGGGATAAATTGGGAGATTGGGATTGACACGTACACACTACTATATATAAAATAGATAATAAAGACCTACTGTATAGCACAGGGAACGCTACTCAATACTCTGTAATGGCCTATATGGGAAAAGAATCTAAAAAGAGTGGATTTATGTATATGCATAACAAAAAAAAAGAAATAATGTTTGTTAAGTGTTCATATAAGGAAATGAGTTGTTCTGGAGAAGTGAATATTCCAAAGAACAAAAATTTAGTCAAAAATTTTATTTAAAAATGTAAATGCTTTTTCCTTAAATAATTACAAATAGATAAAGATATACAGATTCTGCTTTAAAATAATTTTTAAAATTTTATGGTGAATCAGGATTATCAACATAAACAAAATCATTATTTTGATCAGCATTTCCAGAGAGCATTACTCAGAACAGAGCTCCATGGGATTCGACAGATATTAGAGGACCAAAAAAAAAAAAAAAAAAGCTTTAATTTGTTGGAATAATTTGGTTTTTAGGGCATTCAACATATTAATATTATGGTAACCTTCTTTCAAAGCATTATACTATGTGGTATTTCACAAATTTTAGCAGTAATTTTTTTTTCATTTATTTTGAAGAGCACCTTGTAAGATACTGTTCCTAGAAATACACTTTGGTAAACTGCTTATAGACGTTGTTATAAAAAAGCTATGATGTGAAAGGAAGAGACAAGTGAGGACTCCAACCTCTGAAGCTGCTTTGGTCTATGATTTCCCCAACTGGCTCTCCTGAGAAATGCCTCAGTATTCGTTTTCCTTTCGGTGACTGCTCTGTTTCCCACAAAGGCAGGGTACAAGTGTGATCATGACCCACAGGGGCAGGTGATGGACGACTTTTCTGAAAAACTGCCAGATCCACTTCTCCCCAGCAGCCCACTCACGTTACTGAGGAGTGACTCACAGGCAACAGTCTGCAAACACTACCCCAGCTCTCACCTCTGGTGGAAGAGGTGAGAACCACCTCTGTCACTGACTCTTCCTTGACAGGGAGGACAGGTGCTGAAGGACAGTGCTCTCCATACCACGACTCCACCATCTCCATCGTCCACCCCCCACCTCACCCGGCTGCCCTCCAGGCTCCCAGAGCTCGGCCTGCCAAAAGGTGGCTTCAGCGGCCCTCCTCCACCAACAGTGGCACCAGCGTGTCCATTCCTAGTTCCTCTCACATCTAACTCGGTCTTCTCCACTTCCAATTGTTCAGACTCTCAACTTCTGTTGGATTTTTATAACCATCAACCATCTGGTCTCCTTACTTTCTGTACATCATCTTCATTCTAGTCCCCATTTCTAAAATACAAATCTGAACACAGTTGTTAACAGTTGTTACAGCTCCCAGTTTATAAAGCACTTTCATATACGTGTTCCCACTGAATCTTAAGGCAAGCCTGTAAAAAAAACCTCTGTGCACAGGAAATACGGAGAAAGATAATCACAACAGTACTGTTGTTAACAACAAAAATTCAGAAACAACCCAAATCCTATGACATATTCATACAGTGGAATATTATACAGCAATGAAAATGACTTAACTAAACTGTACATAAATTGGGGTGAATATTCATAACATAATATTGAGTGAAAAAAGCTAAATCCAAGTTGTTACATATAGCATAATAAGCTTCTTGTAAAGTTCATAAACAACTAAAAGTAAACAGTATATTGTTTAGCTTATACACACACATCCGTACACACATACAAACACAGGTATCCACACACACACACACACACACACACACTTATGATAAAACTATCGAAACAACTATAAAAAGGCACCAGAATAAAACACACGAAGAGGTAAGGCAAAAGAGACAGGCATACAGGCTGGGGAAGAAAAGAACAGAGGGAAAGGAAACCGTCAACAGCATTCTAGTTCTCCAGTTGGATGATGTCATCAAGGTTGTTCATTCTACTATTAATTAACTAATTAATTGATTACTAAAAGAGAGCTATGCATAAGCCAAGGATTAGTAGTCTAATTCAGTTAGCTAAGGTACTTTTAAAGAAGAACAGCAGAAAGGGAGGAAGGAAGGAAATCTGTAATACAGGAAGATGTCTCCAGGTCTTAAAGAGGACTTGAAAATGAAGAATACACGGAGTAGAACCCTGTCAGTGAAAACACACCTAACTGCTGTGTGAGTCTGACACTGAATGCTTTTGGTAGATTGTAATCAGTGGCCCATATCAAGGCGGTGATTCTCTCAAAGAGAAATCAAGCAGCAGAGATAACCTCAACAGTGCTACCTGCTTTCTCCCCCTGAGACTGCCAAGACTTGGGAGTTCTGCTTGGGCCTCTCTCCTTGGACCCTAAATCATTCAACCAAGCAAAGTGACATTGGTCGTGTTCATCTCCAGAGGCAACGAAACCTTAAAAGTTGTCCATTTCAGTCTTCATATTTTGTTTCAAACAGAATGATGACAAAATACTTTGAACACCGGGTCTCTGTTCAGGCCAGCCTAAGCCTCCCTTGAGGACCTCAGAGACGCTCACTTTCATTTACTAGGAAACAATAACTCTCTCCAAATTGTGAAGCAAATAGTATAATATGAACTGCAATCTGGATCTCCCAACACTTTTCCCTCTGTTCAGCTGTCAAGAACACAAGGAGGTTCTCAAGATTCAAGAGCTGATAGGCAGGACGTTTCCGATCAACTAAAAGACAGGAAAGGTAAGCAATACTTCAAACCTCCGGGTTTGAGGCTCAAACACATTTGGCTCGAGGAGAAAGGGTCAGGAAGATATGCAGCTCTAACGAACAGCTTCACTCTCTTCACAGGACAGGAAGAAGAACTTACAGATTACTCTTCCAGACCAGGAAAAGCAAGAGAGACAAGGAGAAGAGGATGGTAGGTGACCTGGAAAGACTGAGGACCAAGTAAGTGCCCAATGCTAAGTCCAAAACCAACCAGAACCAGCGAGTGACACCGAGGTGTCAGCAGCTTTTGTTTCTGCTTACCCTGAAATATGCAGAAGTCTCACCAATGATTCAAATCTAAGAGGTTCTGAGCAGCACTGAATAAAAAGGGAGAGAAACCACCTCTGTGAAAGATTCGCTTATAAAAAGGAGACCCTTCTTGATGACATGCGTTAGCATCACTAAGTTCACCAGTTCCGTAGAAGTCACAGCCCGTCCTCTGCATCAGGAGAGAACTGTGCCCTCTGACTGTTTTCTAGGAGAGCTCCATCCTTGAGTTCAAAGTTCACTTTTAATGGTTTAAGCTCTTCTTTGTTTTAAAGAACTTTACATTTAACTTTTACTTATTCCCAATAGACAGCCTGACAGGTTCTCTCTGATGTGGAATAGTCAAAAGTCCATAGACTCTGGAATCAGACAGATGTGGGTTCAAATCCTGACTTGATACTTTATCTCTCTGAATCTTAGCTTTGCTCTTCTGCAAAATGGACTAGTCACAACCATCTCCTGAGGCTGGCTGTTCTGAGTAGTAAATGAGATGATACACGCAAAGTCCCCAGCAGAACAGTGTGTGGAGCGTAGTTAAGTGCTCAGCAAATGTCAATCATATTCCCAGTGAGTTCACCAAGGTGCAGAAGGAGAAACGCACTGAGCAAGCTGCTTCCCAAAATCATGTCCCCAGCCCCGACCACTATCCCTTGAGCTTCAGTGCCAGATCCATAGCTGCCTGTTGACGATCATGCCCTAGACTCTTACACAGCAGAGACCTCAGAACTGGTTAGAATTCATTTTATCCCATTCCTACCAGAAACAGGAAAACAGATTCTAACAGGTTACTTAACTTGGCCTCTGTTATCCGCTGGTAATACAGGAACAGGATCTAGGTCATCTACCTCTTCACGCATTTTCCTAGATGCTTATATCCTGCCACCAGCTCAAACATATGCAAAAGCGAACTGAAACTTGGATCCCCCCGAACTTGTTCATCTCTGCTAACTGAGCATTCTTTTCCTGGTCTGCCTCAAGGCCTGTGAACATCCTTGGCCGGGCCTTCTCCCTTATTCTACATCCACCACCGCCACCACCCCTCCCTCGGTCTGCACGAATACACCCCCCCATCCGGTACCAAACCACCATAACTTTGTCTTTCACAAAGCCCGCTGTACATCCCTTCCTCTCAGTTTCAGCTCCACGATCGAAGTCTGGAAGCTCACCCCTCGTACCAGCACAAGCTTCCTAACTAGACTCGCCGCCGCCCACCCGCTCAATCCGAAACACGTTGCACACCACGCCCGCGTCCGCCATCCCACAGCAGTGCTTTGCAGAGACACCTCCAGAAACCTTTCCAATAGCAAGACAGAGCCCCACCTGACTCTTTGGTTCTGACCACATCTAGGGGATAAGATGACAAAGGAGAACCAGAGGAGCAACCAAAGAAGTAGGTATAGGACCCGGGAGGGTACACAGGAAGGTCAAGAGACTGGGGCGGACACAGATACAGAGGTAAGAACGATAAGCTTTCCTCCTCGGTCCTGCCCAAAGCCTTCAATCAAGCCACTGTCTGACACCAAAGACCCTGGGGAACCAAGCAGTAAGGAGGACTGATGCCTGGAGGAACACAAGAACAGGTTAACCTGAAATCTGTCTAAGAGGGCAAGAGACCAGAGGGTGCGCCCAGGCACGCAGAGGCCAAGATTACACTGAGAGGTTAAAAATCACGGGTACCAAGCATGTCCCCAGTATTTGTACTCGGTAGTAAGGAAATCCAATACTTGAAATGCCATCCTGGGTGGCTCAAGCAGTCCTTGTGTATCTGGTTCAACTCTTTTTTACCTCTTTATCACTTAAAAAGTGAAGATATTTACTAGGATAAAATAAGAAGTTAATTTCTAGTAAAACGTCTCCATTTAACACCGCCTTAAAGAAAACGGTAGTACTTCCACCAGTCTTAAAGGTTATATATAACATGAAATACTCCTATTTTCCAAAGTTTTGATCTGTTAAATCATTCATTTGCACCTTACAAGTTTTAATATAAATTTACTCCTCAAAATAACAGCTTCCATGTTAAAGTATGCCTGAAGAGCCTCTCAGTCCTAAATTTCTGTGATTCAGAGATGGGTAGAAACTTCTAAGACATAAAAGGTGAAAGTACTGACCAGGATTCCAGTTAAATGCATAACAAAATCAGAAAACTATGAGTAATGATGAAGTCACTTCAGTGGTGATGGCTCCGAAGAAGCGAACCAAAAACAAAACAAAACAAAAAAAACCCTCTCGCTAAAACGCCCATCAAAAAAGTATCTTAATTTCAGGAAGCGAAGATTCAGACAAAAGGGGGGAGGGGGAAACAATGCTGAAACGGCAGATCGACAGAAATCACAGCAGTGACAGGCACGCAGCCCCGTCATTCGATCGGTATCCACCAGGCATGATCATTCCCGGGCGAGCGGGAGCCCGGTCCCCCGTCCCGGCCGCCCCATCCCCGGCCTCTCCCCCCAGACCCCGTCGCCGGTACCCCCCGTACCCCGGGCCCCGTCCCCAGCCCGCTCCCCCACGTCCCCGGTCCCCAGGCCCCATCCCCGGGCCCCGTCCCCGGTCCCGCCGTCCCCAGGCCCCGTCCCCAGGCCCCGTCCCCAAGCCCCCCGCCCCAGCCGCCCCGTCCCCAGGCCCCACCCCCGTCCCCGGGACCCCGTCCCCGCCCTACCTGCCGGCCTCCGAGCCACAGCCGCTGCTCCGACGCGGGGAAGCCCGTCTCGGCCGCGAGGCGCCGCTTCACGTCGCGCACCGTCCAGGACGCGGGCACCGCCATCGTCCTGCAGCCCACGCAGCCGGGCAGCACGGTCACCCGGAGCCACCTGTGTGAAGGCAAAGGCCTCAGCGGGCGCCACGTGGGGCCGCGCCCTGGGCCGACCCGCGCTCACCTGTCGCCCATGACGTGTCCTCACCGCCGGCGCCGCCGCGCCCGCACCATGCTCCCGCCGCAGCCCGCGCCTCCCGGCCCGGCCCGCCGACAGGGAGCCGCTGGAGGAAGCCTCGGCCGAGGAGGGGCCGGCAGAGGCGCCGGCGCGCTCCCGGCCGCAAGGGCCCCGGAGGCGCCGCCCGCGGGCACGCGCCCGCCCGGACCGTTAGCTGAGGAGACGCCTGGCCTGCACGTAAGGCCCACCCGCAGGCCCTGCCCCAGGCCCCAGGCCCCGCCCCAGGCCCCGCCCCTCCGAAGGCCCCGCCCCTCATGGACCGTTCCGGAGGAGATGCCCCTCCCGTCAAGCCCCGCGTCTCCCTCACCTTTCCTTGAGGAGACGCTGGACCCACCAGGCCCCGCCCCGCCCTCAGGCCCCTTCCCGCCCATCAGGACTCGCCCCGCCTACAGGCTCCACCCTACCCGGATCTGTAGTTGAGAAGCTGCCTGGCCCCGTCCCTCCCTCAGGCCTCGCCACCGCCCGCCCGCCCTCCGTCTGCGACAATGCCAGGCAGGGACCGCCTGCAACACTTCGCTGGAAACGGGGGACGCAGGTTTACAGAGGACTTGTGTTTTCCTTGACCGAGTTCAAAGTGCCAGGACATGCAGAACTAGACCGGCAGGGCCTACGTCTCCTTCAGCCGTAGTGATTTGAGTCTCTGGAAGCATCTCCAAATGAGGTTGACGGTGGCCTCTCGGGCACCAGCGGGGAACGAGGCGGCCGCAGAACAGTGTCTCCGCGGATTCGTTTCCTCTTTGTTTTTAAGGTACAAGAGGAGGATCGATGATTCGGTTTCCTGATGGAGTGAGGACTGCCAGCAGGAAAGTGATAGATGAGAATGCACGCGAGCGTATCCTATGACGCGTTAAAACATATGCAACTTATTTTGGCAATATTGGCTTCTGTTGTCGTGGCCCGTTTCCCATCACACCTGCAAGCTTGTAATCAGAAGCAGGAGTCTCAGAGTTGATGGAATCGCCCCAGAGTGACTAACGTTGCCTTGTAATTTGAAAGTGTATGTGGCTTGTTGACACTTACGAACATGTCAGTCCTTTCTTCCGGCTAACGTCTCTCGGAGGTGTGGAAGAGACACATTGCGGAAAAAAAAAGGCAACGTCTACTCAGGCAACTCAAAGGCTCTGTCGTGAACAGGTAAACTTGTGTGCTTCTTGTTTAAATACCCTTAATAGAATTAAATTTTAGTGTTGACCCCAAAAATGGTATTAAATACTGTTTTTCAATTTTACCCCCTCCTCCACAGAAAATATTACTCAGAACTCACTATCAGTAATAAAGATACAAAACACCCTTACAGCTGTTCCATTCCTTCCTTCCAACCGTATTTAAAAGTGAAGTTGCTATAAGTCATGCAGGTTTTTCCCTACTTGGAACAAGTAAGCATGTTCAATCAATTACAGGAGAACATGCAAATTCAATATAAAGATCAGGCCAGAAAACCCTAACGGATGAACGTTCACTTCTTCAATCAGACGAGGCCATACAAGCAAGTGCATTAGTGCCAGGACAAATCTTTCACACCTCAATTCTTTGATAACCCTCAGATCTCTGATTTCCTTAAGGAGCCAGGCAAACAGGGTGTAGTGGCAAAGGAACAGAGGTGCAGAGTGAAGACTCGAGAGACAAAGAAGTGACCTGAAGGGAGAGGATTTCACAAGAAGTGAAGCAGATTTGGCTGGGGAAGGAGGCTGATCACGAAAATCTTTGAACACCTGGAGTTCAAAGTACACTCAGGATATCTTTTAAAGGGTTGGTCAGCGTGGGGCATGCAAATCTGGAACTCAGGCGAGGTGTCAAAGCTAAGGATATAGATTAGGGAATCATTCTTTTAATCACTCTGTTGATATTTGTTAAACCTCTCCTGTGTCCTAGATGCACACACTTCTAAATTGCAGGAATACAGCAATGAACAAAACAGAGTCCCTATCTCATGCTTACATTTTGAGGAAGAAGACAATAGTAAACAAGTGGACAGAGGATACATAAATTCACGCTATGAGGTCAGCCAGTTCTGTTTAAGTGAGGGGAGGGCGCTGGGGCTGTGCAAGATGGGACAGGAAAGGCACTCGGGTGGTCGCAGAACTTCTTCCTAAGAAGTGACAGGGAGCAGAGGCCTGGGTGAAACACAGGAAGGTGAGCTTCTCCAGAGAGAACTTACAAAGGGGGCAGAGAGCTGGTGCAGCTCACATTCCCCTCCTCTTTCACCCGCACTTGGTGTCGCTGCCTAATTCTTCCCCCTCTTCCAGTTCTCTCTCTGATGCATGCCCCAACCCGACACAAACTCAGATTTGGAATTAGTGTCTCCTGTTACTGGTGGCTTCCCGGGGCCTGGAAGAGGTCCTAACACAGAATAGGTGCTCAGTAAATATATACAAAGAAAGGAAGGAAGGACTGAGGGAGGGAGGGAAGGAAGAGAGGGAGGAAAAGAGGGAGAGAGGGAAAAGAAGGAATGAATAAATATCTGGAAAATAAAGAAAAGTGGAAACTCAAACATTATTCATAATTCTAACACCAACCTTAATACAAACAACAATTTTATACATGGCCATAAATTTAAGGGTTTTTAATATGATGGTAATTATACCATGAACACATAGTATTTTTCAATGTTTTTATCACTGTGTAAATCTCATTTCTATTAACTGCCTAACTTTCCATTGAGAAGAAATATCTTAGGCTACTTAACCCGATGAATAAGTATGGTAGTTTAATTTTTAATAAGTATGGGTATTTTAATTTTTCAAAAGTGCACAAACTTCGTAACTGTTGAATATCTGTTCATGAAACGTCACCAGTATGTATGATAAGAAGGAAATTTGCAAAATGTACTCTAAGAAATGTTAAGCTGAGCCTTATATTCATTCTGTAGGAACCTATTATCAAATGCAGAACAGCAAGAAGTCAAAGCTTTAGTCCCTTCTTTTAGAACGAGTCCAAATCAGTAAGATAGGAGGGGGTCATGGGACCACCCTCTGAGCCTGTTTCAGTTATAGAGACAGGCAAATGAAGCTGTTTTATTGGACAACCTGGATTCAGCAGGACGCAGAGAACAATGTTATTCCTTCTCATGACCCCTGTTTTAACTTGCCCTGGTTCTTTCTTTCTCTTTCCCTGGATGACGTATCTGGCATTGCATGGGCCCCAGCGTCCCCATCACTCTTAGATGATGAAAATCTTCCAGCCCCTAACGTGGACACATTTTAGTAACTGAAAATCCTATCCAGGGTAATCATCAAAATGCCAGTCCAATCCAGTGTAAAAATTCTTAAATTTTTATTCTGGTCCATCTGCAGTCTCACACTGCAGTTTAGAAGCATAGCTCCAGGCTCAGGTTAACTTCCCCTGAAACAATGCTTTGTGATTTTACAAACTGGAATGCACCTGATAGCATGTCTTTGATCAGAGGGAAACAATTAATTAGCCCCTTCTGGAAAATGTTCTCCAATTATACAAAGACAAAAGTATAACAAATCATTATTCCTTTGTTTCATGAGTCAGCACAAGGCTGTTTAGCTTGGAATTAAAAAGATGAGGATATCGTAGGCATGCCATTCAGTGAAGTCCTAAAGAATAAGTAAAACCATAAACGAAACAGGGAGAGGAAAAAGATCTCTAAGGGAGAGAAAACAGCACCTGCAAATTATGGAGTCAAAAATAGCAATAAAGCTGAGGAACTTCTAATAGTTCCCTACGAAAAGGTCAGAGGGCAAAATTCGTGCTGGAGCGTAAAAAATATGACCACGCGGTCATGAAGTCTCTATGCCACATACGGAGTGACTGGAGGGGATGGGGAACCCCTTTCAGATTTTAATCAGGTTAGGCGATCATAGCTACATTTTACAAAGATTCCTCAGGCAGCAGAACTGAGGGTGACTTAAGGAGACAAGACTTAAACTAGGAACAAAACCAAGGGAAAAATCGTATCCGTGAGATTAAGTAAAAAGCTTCAAGAAGGGCATCAGCAATGCCAAGTAGCTGAAGTGCCTATAGGATCTGACGACAGGGAGGCCACTGTTGACTTAGTTCTTTGCTCCAAAACCTACAAGAATTTGTAGGATCCAGGGTCAAGTTATTCAGCGTGGCATACAAGGCTCATCACAGTTTAGCACCAATCAACCTTCTCAGAGTCTTCTCAGGCCACCCTGCCAACCATAAAAGTCTGTGTCCCAGGATAAGGGAAGACACCCCTCCTGTCTGTTTTATGGGAAAAGAAGGATTTTCCCAGCAGACTTCTATTTCTCTCTCATTAGCCAGAACTTTATCACATGGCCACCCCATAGCTGCGAGGAAGGCAAGGAAAGTGAACACAGTTGTCTCTCGGTATGAGGAGCAGGAGGGAGGGGGGATTGGTTCCAGGACCCCCGTGGTTTCCAAAATCCTTGGATGCTCAAGTCCCTTATATAAAAGGGCATAATATCTGCATATAACCTACACACATCTGTGTACTTTAAATCATCTACAGGTTACGTATAATGCCTACTACAATGTAAATGCTCTGTAAATAGTTGCCGGCTCATAGCAAATTCAAGTTTTGCTTTTTGGAACTTTCTGGATATGGAGTTTCCACAGGTTTATTTAGCTTTTCAAGCCTCCATAGTAGGTTCCAGCAAGATAGTAGGGATTTGTGCGTGATCACCGGATCAGCCTACAGCATTGCTCTAATCTACATGGCAAAATGATGTTTAAATAATCTGCAGAAATATTAGAAAACAGTGCAACTGATAAGATTTTAAAAGATGTTGTGTAGTAACATATCAAGGTACATTTTTCTGAAGGATGGTGGAGGGGTGATATTGTGTGCAAGTAATCTTTCTTGGCCTTGGGATGGGAATTTGGGCAGATCCTATGATTTTTTTGCTCACTCTAATATAATGGCAGTCCTGAGGTCACTTTCAGTTATTTCAATGCTATGATTGGAATAAGTTCAGCCAAAATCATTACATAAAAATTCAACCTTCAACCTTCAATCCTCATTCGAAGGTCAGTTTTCTCCTCACTGAAGCTATCACCACCCCACACTAAGGCGGGTGGTCAGAGCCTTCCTAGAGGGAAGGGGTAGGGGGGGGTTCTCCTCTCTCCTTGTTCCCCCAAATAGTCAGCTGCGATTGAGCCCACACAGGCCAAAGCCCTGAGACAGGAAAGGAAGGAAGGTGGTCTGTTCCTACTTGGCTGGGTGGGCCTGAGCCCTATGGGCCTGGCAGGTGACTGAGGTCACCCTTTCTCTTCCTTGCCTCTGTGTTACTGAGCCTCTGTGTTTGATAAACCTCCCCCCGTTTCTGCTTTCCATCAGATCGCCTGACCTTGAAGAAGCATGGGGAGTCCACCGTCCTGAGTCAGGCTTGCTGGTTTCCACTCGTTTTGTCTCCATGCTTTCCTGGGGCGTCCAGCACCTGCCCTCTGCCTGCCACAGCCTCCACTGCCGGTGAATATCCTAAAAACACTGAGTTGGACCCTTTAAAAGGTGAATTTTATGGTATGCGAATTATATCTAAAAATAATGACATTGTAGTTGATGCGAAGGCAAAGGCATTCCCTGTACCACAGTGTGTAGAGTCCCTCTGGGCACAAACATTTGTGAATGTGGCTACTTTGACTTTTCTGGTGAGTCCAGTGGTTTGTCTATTTAACCGTCTTCTTAAGATGCTCTGGGTCTTTTTCCAGAATGGCCGGAACTGACATCTTTGCCCTCAAATACGTACAGGAACAGAATGAAATACAAACTCCTTAGAAGGACATTCAAGTTCTACTTGTCACACTCATCTCTCACTCCCCGCCCTCGCCCCAATTTACTCTCCCCCCGCTCCCACCTACCCTTCCGGGCTCTGCTGCAGCCTCATGAAATTAACTCCCCAGCTCTCTCACGTGGTCTCTGCCTGTATTCCCCTTCCTTCCCCGATGTCCACTCCTCCTTCAGATGCACCCCAAGTATCCTTCGCTGGGAAGCCTGACGCCTCACAGGGCACCGTGGCTGCGAGCCTGGTGCCCACCTTCTAGATGACTTCCCCCGTGGACCCCACAACTCCACCATCAAGGCCTTATGCAGAGTGATCCTTTGCACGGAGGATCTGGGCTTCAACCAGAAAGGCAGAGCTTAGCCGGCAAGCCACGTTCAATACAACAAGCCAAACGAGTGAAAGAACTTCCCTTCTCTGTGCCAATGGAGACACGGTGCCTTAACTTTTTTTTTTTTTTTTTGAAATAACTTTGATTTTATTTGTAATTGTATATATTTGCTTATAACTTTGACAAAGAACATCAAAGAATTTGGCACTGAAATCTCATATTGCTGTGATTAAAAGGAACCTGAGAGCCTGGATAAGGGCAGGGTTAATAATAATAATTTGACCATGATATCTCATCCCTGAATGCTTTTGACATATTTTATAGTGTTATTTAAAAGCTCAGTAGGGCTTCCCTGGTGGCACAGTGGTTGAGAATCTGCCTGCCAATGCAGGGGACACGGGTTCGAGCCCTGGTCTGGGAAGATCCCACATGCCGCAGAGCAACTAGGCCCATGAGCCACAATTACTGAGCCTGCGCTCCGCAACAAGAGAGGCCGCGATAGTGAGAGGCCCATGCACCGCGATGAAGAGTGGCCCCCACTTGCCGCAACTAGAGAAAGCCCTCACACAGAAACGAAGACCCAACACAGCCATAAATAAAATAAATAAATAAATAAATAAATAAATAAATAAATAAATAACGTAGTTCAAATATGTACTTCTTTAAAAGCTCAGTAAATATAGTATGGTATTCTGGATTGGATCCTGGAATGGAAAATGGTACTAGTGGATAACTAGTGAATACAAATAAAGTCTGGAATTTAGTTAATGATAATGTCCTAATGTTGTATCAGCTAGAACTCTTGTGATTGCAAGTAACTGAGGCTCAGCTCAGCGTACAAGGAAAATGGAACAATCATGAGTTTATCTCAGATTAGACTTGGTATGGTACAAACTTCTTTCTCTCTATTCTGCTTCTCTCTCTGTCTCTCTCTCCTCTGGATCCCTCTATGTTGCTCTAAAAGAAAACCTGTGTACTTCACTAAGATGCCATTGTTAGCCCCAACTAGTTATCTACTTAACATTCCAAGTGGAGGAAATGTATGCTTCCCTCTCCAATATCTATGTATGAAAAGTGCTAAAGAGCTAAAATCTATTTTAGTTATTTATTCACCCTTGAAATGATTACTAAGCCTGTTCATTTTGGCCATCCAAACTCGTGTGACCAAATAAGAATGAATCAACTACAGAGAAAAAAACTGTCTTGGGAAAACTGAATCTATGCAGTCATGTTACCAACATGTATGATCTCAAACAGGATAGGGTTTCTTTGCTACATGATCCCACAGCATCCTGTATATTCCTCAGTGAAATTATTCTAAATCATCGCAAGTCTGCCTTCCTCATAAGATCATCTTTGGTGACTTGAGTTATGAAATATTGCCTTACTCATCTTTCTATCTCCATGTTTATCTGATGTTAGTAACTACAAAATATTTGATGAATGGAGACAGAAAATAAATCAATCTGATGCAGGTAAGAAAAATAACTGGAGTTAGCACAGAATATGTTAATATTCATTTTTGTTTTTTGGCATTTAAGCAAAATTAATTTTGTTTAATGGAGGCATTAGATTTTAGTCCATGCCTCTGTTTGTTTCTCTGAGGTATAAGTGACATGTAATATTAGTTTCAGGTGTACAACATAATAATTGGCTATTTGTATATGTTGCAAAATGATCACCGCAATACGTCTAGTTAACATCTATCACTACACATAGTTACAATTTTTTTCTTGTGATGAGAACTTTTAAGATCTACTCTTAGCAACTTTCAAATATACAATACAGTTTTATTAACTGTAGTCACCATGCTGTACCTTAAATCCCCATGGCTTATTTATTTTATAAAGATGCTCATTTTTAACATA
Organism: Balaenoptera borealis; assembly: GCF_965194805.1. NCBI lineage: Eukaryota > Metazoa > Chordata > Mammalia > Artiodactyla > Balaenopteridae > Balaenoptera > Balaenoptera borealis. Next base: position 3,431,881 of record NC_138877.1, read on the forward strand.
GCTCCTAGACGCTAGCTTTTCCCATTTTTTTTTTTTAATGTATTATCCATTTAACTTGAAGGTGAGGTTCTAGACTCAGCATTTTCACATGAGTGAGAATCCACTGGAGCACATGGTTTCTAGCCAACAGGTGAAAGAAATCCAGCAAGGCTCTTTAAACCCCATTCAGGATGGGAGTAAGGGTGGCCCAGGAAGCCTGAATGATCATCTCAGATTCTCACTTATTCTTCCCTTCCACACAAGGAAGGAAAATGGAGATAGAGGAGACGGTGCCTTAACTTTTTTTAGTTCCATTAAACCATGCTCTGAGAAATGATGTCATGTTTCTGAATGAACAATCCTCCCTTTCCTCCTTCCAAAGAGGGACTACGAATTCCCTAAACTGCTGTAAAAGTTTTGACAAAATAGGATTGTATAGACTTTACATGATGCTTTTGAATCTATTGTTAATGTGAATGTGAGGTAGCTGTTCGGTTGCCAAAAATCCTAGATTATTCTAATATAGCTTTGCCAAAGCAAAAGTAACCAGGAAGGGCCTTAAGTGTAGTCATGGTTATATACAGCAATGGGGTAATCTGAAAGAACTTTGCATTAGAAAGGAAAAAAGTGACTCAGGCCCTCAGATTTTGTAAAGGTGACACATCTTGAGCCATATTAGCCATTTCAGGGAATAACAAAACCACATGTGGTTTCTGAATTCCTCTTCCATTTATGACGACCTTGATTAAACATCCCCTCTTGGAACGCTTTATAGAAAATACGGAGATAGAGTGAGCTAACTATAGCAGTATGTACATTAAAATAAATGTACTGCATGCTAATAATTAGAGTGTTTTAATGGAGTCTCGGCCCTAGACACAATGGTAGGAAACTTACGACATAAACCTATAAAACACTCCATCATAAAATTGACTAAATTGAACATAAAAAAAAGGAAATGGTATGAGCAACGAATACCATAATACACTCTAATACACTTCTTCCTTTTTTCTGTTTCTTCCAGCTATTGATATTGTGCTTTTCTTTTAGGGAGTTAATAATTTTCCTTCTGTTTTGTCCTTTATTTACACACGTTGCTTTTCTTCACTTTCCACCTGTCTCCATCCTCCACCCCTTGTGTGGAGGTGAACTGATGGTCAGACCCGACGCCCCCTGCAGCCCCGCTCTCACGCCTTTCCATGGGAGGGATGTCACCGCTCCGAGCTCACTTCCTCACCTGTTACGACCCTTCCTCAGGGTTACGGTGAGGTGAAAAGGGCTGTCGCTGACCTGGGAGGGTCGCATTTATTCATACAATAAAAATGCGTGACGACCACGATGCGCTGGGTGCTGGCATCCTGATAAAGGAGCACAGTTCCCGCCTCTGTCTGGGGGTGCGCCAGCTCATGGAAACGGCACGCAGGCAGGCATCACGAGAGGGCGGCCTCCACACTCTTCTTCTCACCCTCATCCTCCCCATCGCCCTCCTCTGTGGCTCTGGCACCTGAACAGTCAAGGCCAATGCCAGAAAAACCGTGCAGCAGGCCAGTGGTGTCTTGGGTACTCTTCAACATCTGGATCTGAACTTCACCTCCTCTCCTGATGCACTCTGCACTTTGATCTACTGCTTCCCCAGCTCTGCTGAGTTCAGTAAGCGTGACCTGTGCCCATCCTACGTTCAGGCACTCCGCTGGGTGCCCAGAAATCAAAGACCAATGATGCTGTCAATAACGACCCCAGTGCCCGTAAGGAGCTCAAAGACTGAAATGATACACAAACATCATTTCAATATGAAAGGGAAAGTGCTAAAATAAAGGAAAGCTCCTGAGTGTCACGGCGTTGTCTTCCATTAAAGGTTTTCTTGGATGAGCACAGCAGCCTCAAGTCCCCGTCAGGAAAGAGACTGCCCTCCTGGTTGATTCCGTGTCTGGACTGAGATCTGGTTCTTCCTTTTCCTCCTTCATTGTCTTTACTCCCAAGCGTACCCACGGTGAGCTCCCATCAGCTCCATCCTTCACACCGTCGTGGATCTGCTTCCCTGCCAGGCACATCCCTCCTGCTCACGAGGAGTCCCACTCCAAAGTGGCCCTGGGATTCCCTTCAGGTGCATTTCCCTGTGTCTGTGTGTGTTTAGAAATAGAATTTATTTTTCTTTCCGTCTCTTTAAACCTTCTTTGGAGAAGACCACGCACACGGGGTAACTCTCAACAAGACGTATCCCTCTCGATGCCATGGCACTGTCTCCTCTGATCCCCACTTGCTTCTTCCAGCAGGAAGGCAATGCAGCCTATTCCTCTCTCTCAAGGATATTTCTGTTGCTGTGTGGGCACTAGGTTCAGAGTTTGGGAAGATGAGTCACCCAACTGCCTCTGAAATCGTATCACAGAGACCACTGTTCACTTAAAGCAGTCATTGGGATGGTGAGAAATTCAAAACCACACATAATAATAATACCTGCCATAATGAAACACTTACTGGGCACCCAACACTTCTAATTTAATCTTCACTAAAATCCTATGAGGCATTTTTATTTCTATTTTACAGATTTTTTAATAAAAGAGATTCAGAAAGGTTATAATTTCCCCAGACCACACACAGGGCCAAGATCTAACCCCACTCCGTGCAAACCCATACCCTGTCCATACCCCGATATGGGGTTGTTATTGGTGCTAATAGAGATGTTTATCCTGGGGAAAACATGACTCCAGGGTACATGTTATACTGTTCAAATAAGAGAATGGTTTTCATGTATAAAAATTTCTGTGTCTCCAGAGACAGATTTGGGGTTCACTCTAAAGAAAAATATTCCACCATTTAGAACAATACTCATTTGTATTCATTTATCACCAATCACATGCTGAATCTTTCACACCCACTGTCATATTTAATTCCCAGGTAAATCTGCAAAGAAGACATTATCAACCACATTTATAAATCAGGATTCAGGACCCAGAGATGGTAAGTAATTTGTCTAAGATTTCCTTGCAAATGCCAAGTGTCAAGACTGGAACCCAGGTTTCCATTCAATTTCCTTATTCTATGCTGCTCCCCAGAATTGAAGTAAAGGGGAAACACTTTGCTTGAGATTCTAAAAATCTCACACAGTCAGCATGCTTTAGGGATAAAAGTGCCCTAAAATCTCTCCTAAGAGCTAATTACAGTCTTGTATTTTCAAGCACATGGCAATTTTATAGTCTGGCTGGATGTAGGCAGCACAAAAGCCCTCACACACGTGCTGGAAAACACTTTTGAATGAATATGGTAAGTCAGACAAAGACAAATATCATACGATACCACTTATATGTGGAATCTAAAAAAATTGTACAAATGAACTTATTTACAAAACAGAAATAGAGTCACAGATGTGGAAAACAAACCTATGGTTACCGGGGGAAAAGGGCGGGAGGAATAAACTGGGAGATTGGAATTGACATATACACACTGCTATATATAAAATAGATAACTAATAAGGACATACTGTATAGCACAGGGAACTCTACTCAGTACTCTGTAATGGCCTATATGGGAAAAGAATCTAAAAAAGGGTGGATATATGTATATGCATAACCGATTCACTTTGCTGTACACCTGAAACTAACACAACATTGTAAATCAACCACAGTTCAATAAAAATTAAAGATAAATAAGTAAATAAATGTGATATATAAGCATGAATTACAGAATAGAGATATAGACATATCTACATGTCTATATAGATATAGACAGCAAAAAGGGTGAAATTTTACAATTCACTAGTTCTGTTCAGTTAATTATAGCCAATTGAGTTACTTGTGTAAAAATACACTCACCTGTGTTTAGCTGTTAAGCAGTGTCTCAGATAGAATCCCTAGACCATGATTTGATTAAACTAACATCCTTTGGATCAGAAGTATTTGAGAAATGAGTTTATTTATGAAAAATGGAATCTTTTTTATTTTGTCATATTTTATTTTTAACATTTCTTGCTTACATTCATTAAAGATTTTTAAAAATAAAAAAACATGTTCTTATTTATCTAATGTCTAAATATCTGGACTTGGAGTAATAATGTCAATGAATAATCACTTCAAAAGCTGACCATTGTTTTATCTCTGTGCAGAGTCAGCACCACAATAACTTGAAAATATGAATCACAGAAACTGTGTCCACAAAATTACAGATCTGTGAATTTGTGAAAAACAATGTTCTGTTTTTTCCCTTTGCTTTATTTAAAAATAGGAGCATGCTACAGCCTTCCTCACACGGAAGGGTTCATGAACGGCTTCATGCATTTGCTGTTTGGAGAACAATGATAGTAGTTGGCAGGCAACCACTACTGGAGGGGACACAAAGGAAATGCTAGTTAGAAATAGGTCAAGAGAGCTTTTTAAGGAAAATTGGGAATGAATCCATAAAAAACCAAAATGAGTGAATTTTACATGATTACTGCAATTGAACAGATGCTTCATCTGTTAAAATCCTACATTTTTGCTCATTTCCCAAACCATTTCAAATTTTCTCTTGATAGGATTTTATTGGATAAATTAGATAGTTATAAAATGGAAAAAGATGTCTATTTACTGACTGCTTCTAAAAATGAATATTTCTGAAGCAGCAGGGACAAAATTTTTAAATAGGGAAAGGGTAGAATAATATTCAAATGTACAGTTTTTCTTTCAGAATTCACCCAAATCTAAATCTAAACAAACTGTATGATTGTTCACTATTTCCATAATCTTTATAACTATAATGGCTAAGTAATTTACATTAAAAACTCATCAGTGGGGCTTCCCTGGTGGCGCAGTGGTTGAGAATCTGCCTGCCAATGCAGGGGACACAGGTTCAAGCCCTGGTCTGGGAAGATCCCACATGCCGCGGAGCAACTAGGCCCGTGAGCCACAACTACTGAGCCTGTGCGTCTGGAGCCTGTGCTCCGCAACAAGAGAGGCCACGATAGTGAGAGGCCCGCGCACCACAATGAAGAGTGGCCCCCACTCGCCGCAACTGGAGAAAGCCCTCACACAGAAACAAACACCCAACACAGCCATAAATTAATTAATTAATTAATTAATTAAAAAAAAAAACTCATCAGTGGAAAACTATTAAGGGCAATTGAATGTAGTTCAGAAAACACATATTTAATGTCCTTAGCAACGAAAGTTATATGTGTGTTTGTCTTGTAAGCCTTTGGTCACTTTCTTGTTTTCTAAATATTTTCCCTTTTTGGTTAAATAATCTAAAGATATTATAGATGCAAAACAAATATTCCAAGAAGGAAATGCTGGTCATTGTCTGCAAACCCTCTCCTTACACATCCAATTGGCCACCGTGTCGAAGTGCTCAGTCCTATCAACACCTTTTGAATCCATTCCCTCCGTCTGTTCCTGTTGGTTCAGGTCCTTACCCTCTTTTACTCAGACCACTAGGTCAGGGTCCCAGCTCTTCTCACTGCCCCAAATCGTTTCCCCTCCGACTAATCCTTCCTGTTGCCACCGAGTTGATCTATAACGAAGCACGACTGAGCCTTTCCCCAGCATAACAACACTCAGTGCTTCAAGTTCAAAGGCTTCAGAGACAGGCTCACCTCTCCTGCCTTGCCCCAGCCCCTCCTTCCTGAGCATCCTCCCAGAGCCCTGCAGCCATGCTCACATCGTTGTACCTTTTTTGCACATTTCCCTGGACATTCTATTTTAAAGACGTTAAAGTGGGAAAAAAAGCACCAATAGCTAGGCATGGCTTAACCAGTCAACTGAGTGGACGCAGAAGGTTAAGACGACGCAATCCAGGAAGAATCCACGCTCTCAATTGAAAGAATGGGCTAATCCTAACCTAACCCTTTGAGCAGCCTTCACTAAATAACTGTAAGTAAACTGGGTAACATTCATGGTATTTACTCTAAAAATGTATGGTCACAATTTCCTGTTCCAGAATAGGGAACAAGGGTTCTTAATCATCTCTTATTGTAACACGACCTATGGATCCAAAGAATATGATGACGAGGTACTATTAGTAAAGTGCAGACACAGAGATGACCCTCCCAGTGTTTGCCTTTTTCAGTGGCTGTGAGCAGCGGACAGAGAAGCCATCAGTTGCCTCCTCCGTACTTAACACGATATCTGCAAGACATGCGTCCTCCTTGCAAACCTTCTCTCCTCTCCTTCTGGGGCTCGACTGAAGCTCTAAGCTAAGCCCTCCCTAGTTAAAAATAAAGGTATGGTAAACATGTATGATGGGTCTGTAGTACATCATTTTTTTTTTTTTTTTTTTTGGCTGTGTTGGGTCTTCGTTTCTGTGCGAGGGCTTTCTCTAGTTGCGGCAAGCGGGGGCCACTCTTCATCGCGCTGCGCGGGCCTCTCACTAGCGCGGCCTCTCTTGTTGCGGAGCACAGGCTCCAGACGCACAGGCTCAGTAGTTGTGGCTCACGAGCCCAGTTGCTCCACGGCATGTGGGATCTTCCAGGACCAGGGCTCGAACCCGTGTCCCCTGCATTGGCAGGCAGATTCTCAACCACTGCGCCACCAGGGAAGCCCCATTGTCTTTTAAAAAACACATTTGCCTTCATCTTTCTCCATGCAGGTGAAAGGAACAAATTAAATACTGTCTGAAATCCATTCATTCGGGACTCTGCATTCAGCCGCCACTTTCTTGCAACGTGAGAATGGTCAGTTCCTTTTCGTTGTTTTCCCTTTTGTGGGCAGTGGGGAGCAGGTAGCAATTTAACCTTACGTCAAAATGTCAAATGGTTTGGCTGTGCCTTCTTATGCCAGATGGCACAATCATATGCAATCACTTTTATACAGCTTTTCTGTCTTTTATATTTTCTACGATTGTTCTAGGGATTTTGTTTTTTTCTACTCACTCTTTGAGGGCTTTTTCTACAGAACCTGTTTACTTGGTCTAGGAGGTGCTGTAGCTTTCAGATGGAGTTTGCCTCTGAAAAGAATTAGCGTTTTGTTTCTGTACTGTTTTTCGATGGCTACTGCTTTCAATCATAACAGACTAGAAATGAGAACCATTTATATTAAATTTTCACATATAAATCGTTTTGCCTACTGCTTAATATAAAAAAATCATCTTGAGTCGATTTAACTCTATGCTATCACTTCTATATGAGATTCCTTCCCCCAGCACCCCTCCCCAGGAGATTCAGTAAATGAGATAATTTAAAATCCTGTTTCATGCTGGGTAATAAGTTAACTTTCTATTATTCTGAAGAAAAAGCTATCAGTTGATTTTTCAGCGAAGGGGACCTTCCTAAGCAGTGTCTAAAGGGCAATGATTCTGACAGCCATGAATGTTAAATAACACATGTGTTTCTATGGCTGTGACTGTTCCTCTTCTCCCATCTGTGCCTTCTGGTAACCGCACCGAACTTGCCCCGGCTCCGCACACGAGTCCCTCCTTCCCTGAGAGGAACCTGCCTGGAGCGGAGCAGCCCTTGGGGCTCCTCAGAGGACCACCCTGCAGTTTAAGAAGTGCCCCCCGACACAGATGTACACGCAGGGCCCTGCCACAAAGACCAGGGCAAAATAAGACGTCTAGGGTTTGCTTTAACACACTGACACAAAGAAAAAGAGGGTCATGAACAAATGTGGTGGATTTCAATCATCACTGAATCTGCCCATTGGCTATATGGATGTTCATTGTAATAGTTCCCCTACTTCTGTGGATGCCTGAAATTTCTCATGATAAAATTTTTATCACAAGGTAGAGGGGTACCAAGGCCAAGCATAGGATTTCTGTCAATTCCAGGTAAGGAGGGTGAAAGCCCAAGCACCCCTCCACATACACCAATACTTTCCCTTTGCCCCATGGGCCCACTCTCCACCCTGCTCTGGGCCTCTGGCCAGAAATCCCCACCACCAACCAAGAAGGACAAGAAAGACGGGTTTGCAACTGCTCATTAGGCTGGGATGGTGGTGGCAGCACCGTGCCTGGGGCACCTGCGTGATGACAGATGCTCTGGACTGTGGGTGAGCCATCAGTGCTGGTTTCTGGAGGATGGAGGGATGAGAGCAATGGTGCCCTTTTCCACATCAGGTACTACACAAGTGTCTTACATTCACAGTCTCTGATCTAACATTATTATAGGCATTATTTTCCCCATATTATGAAAAGAAGTAACTTACTCAAGGCTCCATGACTAGTAAATGGGATTCAAACCAAGTTATGTCTGGCTCAAAAGTTTATACTCTTCCCATTACACAATTTGTTTTCTCTTAAAGGAGCTGGGAGGGTGTTTGTTGAGTTGGTTTTGTTGTGTTTGGATGCAGAGGTAGGTGTCTAAGGAAGAGAGGAAAGAGAAGACCTAGAAGGGATAGGATGGGAACCATCCTCCCCTCTCTGGCCACACACGAAGGACCGGTGTGGAGCCTATGAGGACAGAAGGTGAAGAACCAGTGCCATGAAATGCTGAATGGGAATAAGTCCATGCAGCACTGCCTCTTTCCTAGGAAACAAAATCAGCACGGGCTTGAGGAGAAGCCATTCCTCTTCCCGACCTACCATCCACAGGTTGCAGTCACTTTGGCCCCAAGGGAGTCCGTTGGGATAAAGTCTTACTGAGGCACCAGCTGCAGGGGTCATGACAAGTGACCTTGACCAAGAGGCTCAAGTGGAAAGAACGTGAGCAAATTCGTTCCTGGGCCCATAGGAGATGTCACCACCCTGAGGACACCCAGAAGTAGCTGGGGAAGAATTTAAGCCAACAAGAAGAGCATGGAGGTTAAGGTCTTACCAACAAGGTGAAGATCTGGAGCCATGGAGACATGGGTGTAAATATTAATTGACCTTATTTATACTCACAAGCTATTGAAACCTAGGAGGTGCGGAATAATTGCTAATCCACTGTTCTTTCTTTGGACTCTATGTCCCTGGCTCTATTCCGGGGTTACTGCCACCAAATCCACGACTCCATCAGAAGTCAGGGCTGGCAGGTTTGCTTCGCCCTCTCCTGCACACCTGCTCTTCCCTGTCTGGGCTTAGTTTTCATACAATTGGACTCAGCTTATCTGCCTGCTCTCCTGAAGACTGGACTCTGCTCTCTCATCTGAATCTTTGTTACTTTGATTATGGGATAATAGGAAATAAATATTTGGTCTTTGCCTCTGGATCCTGGCACAGAGCTCCTAAAACTCTTGGAATTTCCTGAGTGATAAGAGTGTTTTCTGTATGCTGATGGCAGGGCCCCCAGGTAGCCTCAGATCGGGGTGGGGAGGGGAGTTGGTCACCCCAGGAACCAACCACATGATTAGAGGGTAGGAACTTTCTGACCCGTTCTGATCTCCAGGGAGGGGAGATAGACTAGAGATTGACTTCAACCACCAACAGCCAATGATTTAATCAATCACGCCAACATGATGACACTTAGCTGGGAACTCTGGAACAACCACCAAGCGGCAGGAGTTTCCGGGCTGGTGAGCACATGAAGGTGCTGGGACGGGACGTGCACCTGGAGAGGGCCCGGGAGCTCTGCACACCTGCTGCCCCCAAATCTTGACCTATGCATCTCTGCCATGAGCTGTTCCTGAGCTGTATTCTTTATAATAAACTGTAGTCATAAGTAAAGAGCTTTCTGGGTTCTGAGTCAGTCTAGTGAATTATTGAACCTGAGGGCAGGGGTCCTGGGAATCCCTGAATTTGTAGTGGGGGTAGCCTGGGGATTCCGTCCCTGTTGGCACCTCAAGTGAAGGCGATCCCACAGGACTGAGCCTGTAACCGTGGGGTCTGTGCTAATTCTGGGTAGTTAGTGTTGGAATCAACTTGAATTGCTGGACACCCAGGAGGTACTGGAGAATTAGGGAACCGATTGTTGTTGGAAAGATCCTCATCAGGTTGTCAACATTCATCTTAAATGACATTCCGACACTGCCAGGTGGTCAGGACATTCTCCCAGCCTCCCTGGACAGACTGACACATGAACCAGCATAGAGCCGTCAGGTAAGGGCCTCCTACACACAGCCCTCCTGGCCAGAACTGCCGTCATCTCTCACCTGGGTTGTGACAGCAAACCATAATGGGTTTCCCCGCCTCTACCCCTGCCCTCCACACAGCAGCTAGAGGAACCCTTTCACAAAGTAAGTCAGACCATGTCACTCCCTGCAGTGGGTCCCCATCTCCTTCACGGCTTCCTCTTCAACCATGACTTCGACTCCCTGGCCCTCAGTCCCTCCCCGCCAGCACACCAGTCTCCTCCCTGTTCTTGGAACGTGCCAAGCAGCGCCCACCTACGGGATCTGCACGTGATCCCCTGTCTGGAACATTCTTCCCCTAAATAGCTTATGACTAATTCACTCACCTCCTTCAAGTGTTCGCTCAAATTTCACCTCCAAGAAGTCTTTCCTGAGCATCCTATTTAAAACTGTGACACACATTCCTACAACACCCCATTGGACTCCCACCTCCTTTTCCTGCCCACTGTTCCTTTTGTTCCATTGTATGAGGTACCATATAATTTAATTATGTATTATGTTTACTGTGTACTGTCTTCCTCTGTCAGAAAGGAAAAGTCACAAAAGTCAGCATCTACATCCATTTCATTCCCTTCCATATTCTAAAGACCAGGCATAATAAATGCCCAACACATGTTAGTTGAATGAATGACTTTAAGGACAGAGCTTCTGTAGCGAGCAGAACTCTGTGGGGTCTTCCCGGAACAGACCACCCCCACCAAGTCCTCTGCCTGCCTCTTGTCTGTAGAAAAACTATAGCTCCTAGGTCTTCCCCGAGTTCCAAAGAGTAAATTTAATCAGAGAAGTGAGAAAACGCAGAAAGAAAGGAAAACAGTCAAGCAAGACAAAATAATAATAGTTTAGCCGTTAAACAAAGTCAAGGACCTTTAGTTCCTCCTCCAGGGCTACAGATGATATTCTGAGCCATGTCCTTTGAGCTGTTTTGCAGATACTGAAATCCCCACCAGTTAACTGCATGCTGCCCACAAGCATGGAGACCCCAGACCTGTTGGAACCAGAAGGTTGATGATGTTGACTCCCAATCACTTCACCACCAACCAATCAGAAGAACGTCCACGAGCTGATCACGCCCTCCACAAGCCCCCTCCCTACCCCTGTCTTTATAAACCTTTACCTGAAAGCCTTTGGGGAGTTCAGGCCTTTTAAGCACTAGCTGCCTGGACTCCTTGCTTGGCGCCAGCAATAAACGCTGCACTTTTCCTTCACCACAACTGCGGGGTCAGTACGCTGGCTTTACGACGTGTGGGCAAGTGGACCCAAGTTTGGATCGGTAACAGTTCGTTTGCAGGATCCTAATTGAAAGGGCTGCACTGCCATCCCCTGGTTAGATGGACACTCAACACCTTGGATGGACCCTGCAGGAAGATAGCACTGGTCCAGTTGTGGCCGGGCTTGAACCTGACAAGGGCTCTCCACCTGGCCAAACTTTAGAAGGCTCCTCTGAGCCCTCTCTTCAACTAGGCCTTGTCCTCGGGCTCTGTCTTTGAACTGCCTAGCCCAGTTTTAGCAAGAATCCTGCTGTCAGTTTAGCAAGAATCTCCTCACCCTCGAGATCTGATTAACCCCCGCAGCTAACCAAAGTCCTCCTCCCGACCCTTGATACCTTATCACCTGGCCTGCCTTCAGCAAGTACCCTGTCAAGCCAGTTTAGCTGGAATTCCCCACCCTGGATGCCTCCTCTTATTAATTTGCCATCCACTGGCCCCCTCTCTCGGCTCACTGGCTATAACTACCTAGCTGGCTTTGCTGTATTATGAGTTAAGCCAGATCTCCTCCACAACTGCAATCGGTGTCAAGTCCTAAATAAAATCTTCCTTACCATTTTAACAAGTATCAGGATAATTTTTTCTTTAACCAAACTTATGAGTTTGAACAAGTCACATAACTTCAGTTTTCTCATCCATCAAATGAGACACTAAGACAGGACCTCTTAGACATTGTCACCAGCCTGAATCAACCCCAAATGGACCAAGCTCTTTAGCACCGTGTACCTAGAACTGTTTCCTTAGCATCCTAGGGGGCAGTTTCCCCAAGTCTCGTCCACCCCTCCGTATCCTGGAATCTGCTCTTTGCACTGTCACATACTGACACTCCAGAGTCCCCCTGAAGGCAATGGAAGGGAACCAATCCCAAAGCAGCCTTCAACAAGTGAGACTAACTCAATTTTTAGTTTAATGTTCAGATGGTATAGTCAAGAATATATCTGCTTTTATCTTAGCGTAACATTTTATATTGCTTATCACGTAGATAATCTAACTTCTTTTCTCCAAATACTTGCCTAAAGCCAGTTCCCTGGGAAAGCTCTGTGTGTTAATGCAGTGGCTCAGAGCAAGGTCCACGGCCCACACATCCCCCTGAGAACTCGGCATACAGTGCTCCAGAGATCAAGCCCACCCCGGATCCTTTTTAGCTTTAAAACTTATTATCTTGCCCCAGGGACAAAAAGACCAGACAATCAAGTTTTACATAGTAATGGTCTTAATAAGACAGGTTTTAAGTGTCTTAATAAAAGTGTGTTTATAGGTTGATGCTTTGATTATCAACCCATATACTCTGCTCTATGTATTCATAAATGTTGCTGTAACCAGTCACTGACATTTTCACTTCAAGGAAATTATAAGTTCTGTGGAAATTCTAAAGTACCCAAAGCCTATAGGATGTAAATCTCTGCAAAGATATTCTCAAAGTTAATTTACACTTTGTTCTAGCTGTAAATAGACTTTATCACCTAGTGACTGCAAAGATCATCTAATCTGTTGGTTTTTTTCACTATATGTTAGATGCTTCAAATCAATCCTGATTGTTGAAAATGTATACTTAGTGTCAGCATCAATGAGTCTATGTTATCACTGCTATTTAAAATAAATTTATAAATGAAATTATTTCTAACAAATCAGCCAACTGATAAGTTGGATGTAAATGAGGTCACCTTTAATTTGAAAAAACATCTACTTTCAAAACTACATGGAGAAAAGCACTACATGGAAGCAGTTTAGAAGGTAAAAAAAAGAAAAAATCCAAAGAAATACTGTGATATAACACATATGATGCTACATGAGGGTTCTTCTTTCAAGCTTAAACAATTTAGCATCAGAAATAGTGAGAAAATTCATCTCAGGTGACTTCTTATAATATTAGAAATAATCAAATATTCCAACTTGTCAATAAAAGTCAGACCCATTAAGTAGTCTCTATACCTGTGTGAACCACACATTTGAATGACAATCAGTCACAAAATGAATCCCGATTTGTTAAGAGGTTAAGTTATTTTGAAAAAGTTACACTTACTTCCTCTGTCTAATGAATAAAAATTTTCAAAAGGTAAAGAAAAAAAAAACAGATATTGGGTTTTTTCAATATTTCAAATTTGGAAAGCCAAATTTAAAAAATCTTTTTATCCATTGACATCATTGGGTTACAAGATGTGAAGCCCTACCTGGTCTCTGTGGCCCTAAATTTTGAATTACTGAACACACTATTTGAATACAGCCGTCAAAAACCAGTGAAAGAGTATTTTGTTATATGCTTAAGAAAAAAGAAGAGCACAGAGAAATTTAAGGGGTGATTATACATATACACCGATACTACATTTTTGCATAAACCCTCAAGCTTATCAAATAGGTTCTCATAAAATAGCAACTAAATTTGAGGAAAGGAGCAAATGTTATCTTTTATCGTCATAGTTTATAAAGGAAAAGCAGAGAGCTCTCTCTCTTCTCTCAGCTTATTTGATACAACTCCAAGTACTTCACAGTTGTTATTTAATATTTTCTAAATAATCATATGGCCAGTGAAAGGCACCAATATATACATTTTACAAAGGAGAAAATAGGATACATCTAGTCAACTGTCCATTGTAAGAGCCACACAAGGAAACAAAATCCAAAACCGTATACAGAAATGTAAGGAGTGATTGTCAACCACGGCTTGAAGTGTTATCTGCACGATTCCCATTAGAACCAGTGTATCTATGGTTGATTCACTTTTACCTCTAAAGAGCTTTCCTTTGTTTTTGCCAACATATGTTTCACATGGGAAAACCCAATAAGCCTTAAAATCACAGTGCAAAGTGTTGTAACTTAAAACATTAACTCATTTACCTATTATCCTTGGTCTCCATTATCACTTGGCCTGGAATATCTGTCTGGGAAAACCATGAAAATATTTTTCTTTCTTCCAAGTCTTTCCTTTGTGTTTCCTGTAAGCGTGTACTCCAGTTCAGCTCCGCCTGGCCAGTGAAAAGGCCGTTTTCCCCTCAGCATCCACTCATCATCTGATGTCCGAAAGCGTTGCTATGTTTTGTGTTTGTGTTCCTTAAAGTATGACTCTCCAGTCTCAAAGTGTTGCCTCCTTGGGTTACGCCTTCTGATCCAACAACCCACAGATGTTCTTAAGGTAAAATGGTATTGATTAGCTAATGGGTTTTGGCTTTTCCCCAAAGCAAAGATAAGCTATTTTCATCTGAGAATCTTCCGTATTTCTTTTTGAAGGAGTTGGGAAAGATATGTAGACGTTCTCAGGCTCCGTGTTCCTCACCCTTATCTCAGCAGACGTGCAGTACTCCTTGGCGAGCACCTTTCTTCTTGCTCCTGTGATACCTGCATCTTGGCATCACTTTTGGGCTCCTGAAAGAAAAATCAAGGAAGGGTAAAGGAAGGGGTAGGGGAAAGTACTCAAAGTAAAGGCACTGACAGTGCAGTTCCTCGTGGAAGACTGCCATGCTTCTGAGCTCCAGGGACTTTCTAATTATAGACTGCTGGTTGCACCACAGCCCTGGCCAAGTAGCATGGCACTTAGCCTTCCCCTCACCACCGGCAGACACACATCGTAACCACACAAGGCCGCCTCTATAAATAAAGGCATGTCCACTTAATTTAGTTCCATGTTCTCACTACCTGCGCATCTCTCCTCATCCCTCTAGTTCCCCGGCTTCTTCCAAGTAGAAGATGTGCTTCCCACAATGTGCCTTTTTTCAGGAACAATACCCCTAGATCCAAGCCTATGACTTTACCCATTATAGCTCATGTTTGAAAATGAAACATCTACTTTTTAAGAAGAAGAAATTTTACTAGTCATATGCTTAATAACCATTGTTGCCTGCAACAGTCTAACATTTTAAGAAATAAACCAGAAGAAAAAAATGACAAACTGAAACCATGGTAAGCCAGAGGGATGAATGAAACTGAATTTTCTACCCACTCCTACAAGTATCATGGTTACAAATTCTTTATAATTTTCAAGGCGCCCTCTTAGACATTATCGCGGTTCTTTGATAGAGACAGAAGTGCGTTAAAGCAGGAAGGTGAGTCGCTATGCTTCAGCGTCCTCGACTAGAAAGGGAGGGACTGAAAACGGGAAAACCAGTTCCTGACTTCTTACTCTGTTTTTGCTACCCAGCAATGTTTCCTTTTGGACAAAAGTAATGTAGAGATAATAATCTAAGCTATATTTAGAACACTGTAGATTCTTGGATTCATTAAAACCCAGGGAAGAAACTCAAAACTCACTGCAAATTCTTCCCCAAACACTTCCCTAGTGACTTGCTATAATAAAAATATTCCTAGGCACCATGAGTGAGATTAATGGAAACAAACCAACCCAAAATCTTATTATTCTTTTATAGGAAATCATATATCAAAAAATTTGACTGCCTCCTGTCAAGAATTAGAATAATTCTAGATTTTAAATTAAAATTTAAGAATTAAAATTAAACTAAGGAATTGTAGTAGCAAGAGAATGGAAGCCTTTGGCATGATAGTGGATTTTAAAAATTGGACTCTTCAATTTGAAATGCTCAGATTCAGAGACATTATGCATAATAAAGTGGAAGAACAGGATTGATTTCTTTATCTGTAGAATGAGAGAATTAGAATGTGTTCTAAGTTACCAACTCCTCTAAAATTCTATGATTCTAGACAAGTATATGTACTTTTAACTCATCAACAATTGTGAGACTAGGAATTAATCCAAATATGCTTTTTTTTAATTAATTTTTATTGGAGTATAGTTGCTTTACAATGTTGTATTAGTTTCTACTGTACAGCAAAGTGAATCAGCTATATGTATACATATATACCCTCTTTTTTGGATTTCCTTCCCATTTAGGTCACCACAGAGCAGAGTAGAGTTCCCTGTGCTATACAGTAGGTTCTCATTAGTCATCTATTTTATACATAGTATCAATAGTGTATATATGTCAATCCCCATCTCCCAAGTCATCCCCTCCTTCCCCCCTTGGTGTCCATACATTTGTTCTCTATGTCTGTGTCTCTATTTCTGTTTTGCAAATAAGATCATCTGTACCATTTTTCTAGATTCCACATATATGTGTTAACATTCGATATTTGTTTTCCTCTCTCTGACTTACTTCACTCTGTATGACAGTCTCTAGGTCCATCCACATCTCTACAAATGACCCAGTTTCTTTCCTTTTCATGGCTGAGTACCAAATATGTCTTTTAAATACAAAAAAAAAAAAGTTTTGTCAGTGAAAATATCCTTTTAAGGAAAACCATAAAATATGCGTGTATTATTGAACAGATGCAGGCATGAACATACATGAATGTTTACGGCAAAACATGAGCCTCCGAGGGAAATCTGGAATTGGCTATCCTTGGAGCAAGAAGACTTTCAAGGCTTTGCCTGCAGCCTGCGTGGGTTATCTGCGCAGGAAGTTCTGCCACCCTAGGAACATCAGCAGGAAATAGGAGTATCGATCTTAGTGGAACACTGCACGTCCATGCCCACCAGCCCCACTGCATGAGTTTCCATCTCTAATTCCAGCTTCTGGATACCTTTTAAAATATGTATTCTGTCATCTGGGATATTAATTAACTTTATATCACCTGGCACGCTTGACAAACTTGCTAAACAGCAAAGAGCCCTGTGGCATATTATTATAACTTTCCTCTGGATGGACAATGATACATTCATTACAAAAAAACAATCTTTGGATTGTTTTTCCTAAATAACTCTGCGCCCTAATGAACGTACATCAAACACATTTATTGCCATCATTTCTAGCACGATACAGTGACTTTGCCCAGCGTATTACTAAAGCCAAGATACAGTCTTTCTCCTTGACCACTACTGAGCTGCCAGTCTAATAATCTTGTCAAAGGGAGAAATGCATTATATAGATGTGCACTTCATGAACCCGTGCTGGGTCCCAAGGATCACCGTGTCCTAACAGCTCATGACCTCTCGCTAGTAATCCAATCTTCAATTTTAATATCACTTCTAT
Source organism: Balaenoptera borealis (assembly GCF_965194805.1). Lineage (NCBI taxonomy): Eukaryota > Metazoa > Chordata > Mammalia > Artiodactyla > Balaenopteridae > Balaenoptera > Balaenoptera borealis. The sequence continues at coordinate 3,449,053 of NC_138877.1, forward strand.
TAGGAATATCTTCCTTTTTTAGACACTGGATTGGTTGTGCGTGTGCATCTCCCCAGAACCTGTCTTATTCTCTAATTGTGCAGAACTCACCGTCTGCGGTTGAATAACTATATGCCAATGACCACGCATGTGGATGAGAGAAGGCAGTGTGTTGACTGGAACATCAGTTTCCCAAACAATAGTCCAAAATTATAGTCATTTCATAATGTTTCTCATATTTGAGATGCAACATACCACTTTGAGGATCTTTGGCCTATTGTGTACCACCTGTTTGATTATTTACTTAATTTTTTTTTCTTTAAATGACTCTCTACTTAAATAAATGTATTATAAAAGGAAACCCAGTACCACGTTCCACAAATAGAAGGCAACTCTAAAAATAAACAAAAGGAATACAAAAGGAATCTTATTAAATTCTGGTTGAAAACACAATTGTCCATGAAAAACACTGAGTCTTTGACTTGCTCTTTCCTCATTATAAATGGGGATTAGTAAATTTATGGGGCATTCATTGCCTTCAATGATTTTATTCAGAAAGAAGAAAGGCTAAAGATTAAGTATCCATTTCAAGAACTTCGAAAAAAAGGTAATGGGGATAAACTCAAAGAAAATAAGGTTGAGAGCAGATAAGAGTAGAATTAATGAAATAGAAAACAAAGATACAATGGAAAAGTTAGTTCTTTAAAAAGACTAATAGGGCTTCCCTGGTGGCGCAGTGGTTGAGAGTCTGCCTGCCAATGCAGGGGACGCGGGCTCGAGCCCTGGTCTGGGAAGATCCCACATGACGCGGAGCAAGTGGGCCCGTGAGCCACAACTGCTGAGCCTGCGCGTCTGGAGCCTGTGCTCCGCAACAAGAGAGGCCGCGATGGTGAGAGACCCGCGCACCGCGATGAAGAGTGGCCCCCGCTTGCCACAACTAGAGAAAGTCCTTGCACAGAAACGAAGACCCAACACAACTAAAATAAATAAATAAATAAATAATTAAAAAAAAAAAAAAAGACTAATAATATTGGCCAACTTGTGGCAAGACTGATCAAGATAAAAGCAAAGAAGAAAAAAAAATGTTGGAATGCATCAGAAATTAAAAAGATAAGAGAATATTATTTTTTTTAAAAAAACTTTGTTTTTGGCCGCCCTGCGTGGCTTGTGGGATCTTACTTCCCCGACCAGGGATTGAACCCCGGCCCTGGCAGTGAAAGCGCCAAGTCCTAACCAAAGGACCACCAGGGAATTCCCTAAGTAAAAAACTTTAAGGTAATGCATTTTCAAATTTTGAAAATGGACAAATCCTTGGAAAAATATAAAGTACCAAACTAATTCAAGAAATAAGTCAATACTATATTAAATAGTTTCAATCACTGATATTTAAAATCTCCCCTTGGGGAAAACATTAGGTTAGATGGCTTTACTGGTAAGACGTACCAAATATTCAATAAACAAACAACTCTAAAAGCTACAGATTCTACCAGAGAACATAAAAACAGACAATATGCCCAAATAACGTCATGAGACTGATAATATTCCCAAATCCAATTATCTAAACCAGACTGGGACAGTCTGAAAAAGGAAAATTACTGGCCAATCTTACTCACGAACATAGATGCAAAAATTCCAAATACGTATTAGGAAGTTGAATGGAGCATGTGTAGTATAATAAAGATAATACTTTATGACCAAATTTATTGGACTTAGAGGATAAAATTCAATATCCATTAATGAACCCCCCTCTCAAAAATAGGAAAGAAAACAAAAAACTTTTAGTAAATAGGAAGTAGATGGGAACTTCCTTAATGGGCAAACCTCACACTGGGCTATCTCCATTTCTAGTAAACATTTCACTGCAGGCACTGCCAGGAAAAGACAGGAAAAAAAAAAAAAAAATGAGAGGGGCAGGAGGAGTGGGGAGGAAGAGGGGACAAAACCATCACCATTCACAGATGGGACAGTTGAAAAGAATTTCAGACAAATTAACAGAATTAATGATAGAGTTTATCAAGATTAGTTCTGATAAAGTTGATTAGTTCTGATAAAGTAATTGAACTGATAGAATTCAATTGCGCTTCTACACACCAGCAAAAGTTTTTTTAAAAAAGGAAGTTTTTAAGACAACCATTTATAATAGCAAGAAAAAATAAGTTACCTTGGAATAATTATAACAAAAGAACTTGTATAAAAATTTTAGATAGAAAATCTATAAACTTGAACAAAAGACACCCTTTTAAAAATGGAGAGATATATATGATGGGCAGGAAGGCCCAATATCACTGAAATGTCCGCTCTCCTCAGATTGATCTTTTAATTCAAAGGAATTCCAGTCAAAATCACAACAACCTTTTTTTTTTTTTTTTAGATTCCATATCTATGTGTTAGCATACGGTATTTGTTTTTCTCTTTCTGACTTACTTCACTCTGTATGACAGACTCTAGGTCCATCCACGCAGACGTAGAGAATGGACTTGAGGACACGGGGAGGGGGAAGGGTAAGCTGGGACGAAGTGAGAGAGTGGCATGGACTTATATACACTACCAAGTGTAAGATAGATAGCTAGTGGGAAGCAGCCACATAGCACAGGGAGATCAGCTCGGAGCTTTGTGACCACCTAAAAGGGAGGGATAGGGAGGGTGGGAGGGAGACGCAAGAGGGAGGGGAAATGGGGATGTATGTGTACATACAGCTGATTCACTTTGTTGTACAGCAGCAACTAACACAACAATGTAAAGCAATTACACTCCAGTAAAGATGTTTAAAAAAAAAAATCCCAACAACCTTTTAAAATGAAACTTGAAATTCTAAAAGTTTTATGGAAGAACAAGGGGATAAGAATAAAGAAAGACACTCCTTCAGAAGCATGAGGGGAAAGACTTGCTTTACTAAATAGCAAACTGTAATATAAAACTATAATAACTAAGTTGGTATGGCATTCACACAGAAACAATCAAAGAGCAGAAAGCTTAGAAACAGATCCATGCATTAATAGAAACTTGATACATGACAGAGGTGTTTGTCAGTTCAGTGGGGAAAGCTGGACCATTCAAAAAATGTTACCCGGACAAGTGCTTATCCACCTGGAAACATAAATGTATCTGTACCTCGCACTGCATACAAGTATTAATTCCAGATGATTAAGGGCATAAGTGAGAAAATGAAACATTAAAGTTTCTGGAAAGAAATATAACCCAATATCTTTATGACCTCAGGGTAGAGAAGAGCTCCTTAAACAACAAATAGAGAGCACTAACCGTAGAAGAAAAGATGGCTACATTCAAACCACATTAAAATTTAGAACTTCTGTTCACCTAAAGCAAGCTACATAAATCAGGAGAACATATTTGTCACACAGACAATCAAAAAAAAAAAAAAACTTGAAAGTAAAAAAAGATACAACCTCAAAGAAAAGTGGGCCAAAGACTCCAATTTATATATACTCTTTCCTATGCATAGCATTTCCATTTTAAAATGATAAAATTTAAATTTGTACTATATTGTGTCTTCTACATAGGATAATGTTGAAAGTGTTTATAACATGATGAAGAGTATATAATGACAGCTCTGTTTGAAGTAGTATCTTTAATATCTTTCATTTATTATCATAATAGCTGTTCATTAAGAATGAGGTAAAGATGGAATAACAGAGTCTACGTAATAAGATTTTAAAAGAAGAGGAAAGGAAGGGAGGGGAGGCAAGGAAAGAAAAGGGATTTGCAGACAGGGTCGCCCCTCACAGCATGGCTTCATTTTTTGGTGCCTACTTGAGTAGCACCCACTCCTACCCTAAATACCTCTCTGTTATCAGGGCATGCGTCCAGCCCCTTGTGAAACCTCCCTGAGAACTTATTCCCCAAGCATTCAAAGTATTCTTTGGGGTTCCCAAGATTCACTTGGTGCCAATAAATCCTTCTTCATTAGTATGAAATTCTGCATGTGGTATTTAAATAATAGCACTGTAGGGGAGCAAAATTTGCCATTTATCATACTAAGTGAAGTAAGTCAGAAAGAGAAAGACAAATACCACATGATATCACTTATATGTGGAATCTAAAATATGACACAAATGAACTTATTTATGTAACAGACTCACAGACATAGAGAACAGACTTGTGGTTGCCAAGGGGGAGGGGTGGTGCCAGAGGGATGGATCTGGAGTTTGAGATTAGCAGATGCAAACTAGTATATATAGGATGGATAAACAACAAGGTCCTACTGTAGAGCACAGGGAACTATATTTAATATCCTCTGATAAACCATAAGGGAAAAGAATATATATGTATATGTATAACTGAATCACTTTGCAGTGTTGCAGAAATTAACCCAACATTGTAAATCGACTATACTTCAATTAAATAAATTTTTTAAAAACTTAGGCTGATTATGTTTAAGGCCCCAAAGACTCAGGGAGAACCTCTGACCTTCCCACGAACTGCCTAAAAGAACACAGAGCACGTGTTCCAGGAAGGGAACATCACCATACATAACTGTGTTATGCACTGTCTGTCTGTTACCATTCCTCTCTGTGTCCCATTGTCTCTGCCTGGCCCAGCAAACGGTTGTTCACCAAACTTCTGCTTTTCCATCTTCATGTCAATTGCCTTCCTCCACTTTCAAGTCCCAAACCCCTATTCCCAACCTCCTCTCATGTCTTTAGCTGAGGATGGTATTTAAGGTGAGGGCTTTGGCCACTTCGGCGAGTGACTCAGTTCCTGGGTCTCTCCATGTAGACATGTTAATAAAATTTTGTCTGATTTTTCTCATATTAATCTGTCTCATGTCAATTTCATCCTTAGACCTGCCAGCAGAACTTAGAAGGGAAGAGGAAAATTTCTTCTTCCCCAGCAGTACCTTACCTATGTGTAATCCTTTACAATTACATGCATTGTTTCATGTGATCCTCAAGACAACTTTATAAAAGAGGTAGACCAGATAGCTTCCTCATTTTACAGGTTAAGAGTCCAAAGCTATAAGAGGTTAGAGGATGTGCCCACACCCTACAGGCATAGAGAAGGGGACAAGATGACAGAAGTTCTCAGGACCTGTCGGTGTTTGTTTACAGAGATGTTAGCTCTACCGGGGGAGTGTGAGGGAGCGAGGTCGTGCACACCATCACAGAGCCTCCTAGGGCAGCCGGAAGTGACAGAGCCCCAGCAGACCTCTTGACCCCCAGGTAAGGGATTTCAACAATAAACCAGGCTGCTTTCATATAATAATATTGAAATGTGTGGAGCTCATCAACATTCACAAATAATTATATATTGTTTATTATATATATAATAACCTTTATTATATATTGTTTTACTTATTCTCATGATTATATATTGTTATATATATTGTTTTATTTATTATATATTGTTTATTATATTTATAATAAACAAGCCTTTATTATATATTGTTTTACTTATTCTCATGATTACTTTGTACTAATTCAAGATCAAAATATGTAGACAAAGAAATATTAAAATGTCTTTCTTGATTCTCAGTACATGCTTTCACACATGTTTATTCAGTTCAACAAACATCCATTTCTTGGTGTGCTGTGGCCATTCTACATATGCAGATATATGAACACATCTCTGCCTATAATTAAGCATATATTTAGTTCTATTTCATTTTTATTGTATTAAACTACAGAAATGTTTTGTTCCTTACTGATTATATGACTACCACTATATAGATTTTTATACTTATGTGTTTAATGCTTCTCTTGTGTATAAATCTTCATCTGATAATGCATCCATTTTTGAGTGCTTCAGTGTATCCCACATTTACTTTTATAAATCCTTTACAATAACAATGCATGGAAGATAAAAGCTAGTAGCCTTTTTATAGCATCTAATATGATTGAACAGCAGTCTGATGCAATTTAAAAAAACGAGAAATGTGAACATTCAAACTATGCATACTGATAAATTGACAATTCCTCAACAAGACAATCAAATTAATCAAGATATGATAAAACTGGGTCTTTTTTAATTTTTTACTGCTTTCATGATAATTCTGTGTTTACATATTTCATTAACACAGGCAAGAAAATTAGTATATCCTAAATTTTGTACCCAGTTTCATTGCTATTGATAGTAAAACTGCAATGCAGTATGGTAAGGTTTTCTTGTAGAGGTATGGTATCTTTAATTTGTTAAAGTGATTTCATAGATATTATCTTATTTCAGCCTCATAACAGCCTCGTGATTTGGTGGGAAATCATTAATTCCATTTGACAGATAAGGAAACTGGTGTCCAGAAAAGTCAAGCACCATCTCATGCTGGGACTTAAACTAAGGTCTTTACTCCATCTCTTACCTTAATCCCACTATTGAGTACCCTATTACACTATTACTTAGTATCCCACTAAGTATTGAGTACTTAGGCTGATTATGTTTAAGGCCCCAAAGACTCAGGGAGAACCTCTGACCTTCCCACGAACTGCCTAAAAGAACACACTATTGTGTGTACACTATTGAGTAGTACACTAGTACTAAAAGAGTACACTATTGAATACTTGTACTAACACAATAAAGACACTCAAATATTATTTCCTTCTCTGCCCTTTGGTCCCCAAAGGGGAAGGAAGATGCTCCCATCATATCACTTTGGGGTAGAGTAATTCAATCGAGGCCACGACCCGGGAGTCACATAACCTCTCCGTGCCCAGCCTTCCTCACTGTGACACAGGACAGCTTGCCCCATCTACACACAGAGTCATCATAAACACCAGCCTGAACGGTGTCTAAAAGTACTTAATGGACGGCAGGCCGGTCCTGCAAATACGGGATGCCAGTCTTTTTGCTCGTGGCCTATCCTCTCACCCACAAAGGGCCAGGAAATGTTCATGCTCTTCTCGCCCAGTGATCCCTGCCCTTCTCTCACGCATCAGGGGCTAAACAGTCAGTGCCCTATGATGGCTATGAGGGAACAGGCCTGGCCGTCCACCCTGGCCAGCTGTGAAATCCCCGTGTTCGGCTTTGACTCCTGAAGCCACTGCCCACGGCTAATACAAGCACAGTGTGTCCCTCCAGTGATTTCTTCACCTTCCCAGCAAAAACACCCTGTTGTGGCAACCTGGCCTTTCCTCAGAGCAGTCGGATTTGACACCATATATGATCTCATTTAAGGAGCAGGAAAGAAACACGCTTGTTCCACTTACTCACTGGGGTGAATATTTCTTTGAGTTGCTCTACTTGAAATGGAAACTGGCCGGTTACCCAGGGCTTAACTCATGGCCATTGTGCCCGAGGGCCCTGTTTTAAGGAAGCAGGGACGTCCAAGGTGCCCCTCCCCCTTCACAGTTCACATCGACCCCTGAGCTCTACCTGTCACGAAAGCTTCACTTTCCCTAGAAGCAGTCTTTTCACCTATTTATAGCAAAGACTAGAGCCAGAGTTGTCTTCAGCGATCTCCTGCCAACAGGATACACATTCCTCTAAAGCTGGGAATTAAAAATCAACATTACTCTTCATCATGTTTGATGAGACGCATTCACAGGCAGCTAAATCCTCTGTGACGTGCTGAAAATTCACCGTTGAAAGTCCCTAACGTTACAGAAACGAGGAACCAATACAGACAGACCCCGGGCCCACAGAAAGCCTCCACCGGAATTACCCTCAGAATAACGGTCTTGCTCTCCTTGCTGTCAGCACAAAACATGAGTCAGCACAGACTTGAACACGGCATCTTTGCAAAACAGAGAAGTCAGATTAATTCACCCTGTAAATCAATAGACCAAAATGTAAGGCAAAGCAAGAACTCCAGCTGTCATTAATAACAGAACTGTATGGGCACAATCTACCGTAGAAAAGGTCATGGTCACTATAGCCTTATTTGACCTCAAGTAAACATCCCTGAAATGGAAGATTTACAGAAATGCACTTTACAGAGCCCAGAAGTGAAGTTAAAGGTAAGGGATACTTATCAGTGGTGTGTGTGTGTGTGTGTGTGTGTGTGTGTGTGTAATTGAAGATTTCCAGTAGAATGTACAGCAGAAAAAATACTGTATCTCAAATTTAATAAGAAAAATGTATAAATTATTCCCTTACTGTCCCAAATCCCTTCTATGTTGTACAAATCTTCCTCGTCCACTTTGCAAAAAGTTCCTCAAGAATGTCTTACTCAACTTTGCCCCCCTACTCGGTCAGATGCAGGGCTATGGATACAGAAGGTATTCAATAAAGAATGAATAGTTTAGTCACTTTGGCCCATTTCCAGGTAATAAAAGACATATATACTGTCATAGCATATCTTGAATCGAGTTGATCTAGCCTCAGCTTTTGGTCCGTCGACGGGCAGAGCTAATTGTTGGAGGCATGGGTTTGGAAGGGTTACCACTGGAATAAACTCCTTGGAGTCTTAGGTTTACCTTTAAAAGCTCAGTTATCTTCAAAGATAAATTTTACATTAAAATAATATGGGGCTTCCCTGGTGGCGCAGTGGTTGAGAATCTGCCTGCTAATGCAGGGGACACGGGTTCGAACCCTGGTCTGGGAAGATCCCACATGCCGCGGGGCAACTAGGCCCGTGAGCCACAACTACTGAGCCTGCGCGTCTGGAGCCTGTGCTCCGCAACAAGAGAGGCCGCGATAGTGAGAGGCCCGCGCACCGCGATGAAGAGTGGCCCCCGCTTGCCGCAACTAGAGAAAGCCCTCGCACAGACACGAAGACCCAACACAGCCAAAAATAAAAATAAATAAATAAATAAATAAATAACATAAGTACTCTCACAGAATTAGTTGAAGAATCAAACGTAATACTGCACTGTAGAAACACTTTAAAAAATAAAAATAAAAAAAAAATAATATGCCATATGGGTGAACTGTATAGTATGTGAATGATAACTCAATAAAGCTTTTAAAAATAATATATTAAAAATAGATTATATGATTGAAATACATCTCTTTTGATATTATCTGACTACTATTATTATTATCTAGCTTTTTGAAGGGAAAAATAACATTCACTCATTCACTTGAAAACCAATGTTTCTCTGGAGCCTGCCAGGGACTTTGCTCACCAGCCATCTGATCCCAGAGGTGGGGAGGGGAGAGGGTCACTGAGCTATTATTCTCAGGCCCAGTTAAGGAGAAACTGAGACTCCAAGAGATGAAGCATCAGAGCTAGTCTGATGTAGAGCCCGTTTTCAAAACCGCGTTTACCTGACTCCTAATAAATGTATTTGAAGTCTCGGGTATTTTTTTTCAGTCATTAGTCGGGCCTCTGGGGAAAATGAAGGCGAGTGGTACATAATACGTTCTTCAGGATCAGAATTTTCTTAGGATAATCATTGAACTTAAACATTTAATAAACAAAAGTATCAATAAATAAACCCAGAGAAATGTTTGGCATGTCATGGAAAATTGATAAAGATTAGATATAACTTATATTTTAAGTTTAAAAACCTAACACATTAATATCTTTAGGCTCAAAGTAACTATTATTTATCAGTTAAGATTCTGTTTATATAAGGTTGCCAGACTTAGCAAATAAAAATATGCCCAGTTAAGTCTGAATTTCAAACAAATAACAAATAATTTTTTTAGGTTATGTTTATCTTATGCAATAGTTTCTGTAATTTATCTGGTAACCTTATTAGGACTTTTTTTAATGGTTAAATGTATCATTGCTTTAAAAACAAGGAGAGGGGTGGGATGAATTGGGAGATTGGGATTGACATATACGCTACTATGTATAAAATAGATAACTAATGAGGACCTACTGCATAGCACAGGGAACTCTACTCAGTGCTCTGTGGTGACCGAAATGGGAAGGAAAACTAAAAAAGAGGGGATACGTGTATATGATTCACTTTGCTGTACAGCAGAAACTAACACATACATACGTCCCCACATCTCCTAAATGTTTTTATTAAAAAAAAAAAAACAAACAAGGAGAAAGACTAAACCTCTATTAATATGGTGAAATAGTGCACAAATTCCAGATGCCCCAAAAATTCAAATACAAACTCCTCTCTAGCACTTAGTACTTTAATGAAATAAGATCTATGAAGTTTAAATGATCACCCATAAAAATATTCAGGCAGCTTTGACTTATTTTAGAATGTTGTCGTTTCAGAACACGTGAAAAGGATATGTGAACTGCAGAGCCCGTATTTTTTTGACTAGAGGATAGACTCGTGGTCTCATCCAGAGCAGAATATTGAAAACGAATGCTTGTCTGGATGGCATGTTGCTGTAAGTGGACCACAGATTTCCCCTTACAAAACCGAGAAGCCCCATGGCATCCTGGGCTTCACATCGCCACGACCTCTTAGTGCCCTGAGAGGGCACACCGGGTGCAGGGGTCACCGCTCAGGGTTGGCAATCTGAGCGCTCACTGATGTCCAGCAACAAAAGCGAATTTAGATACCGCCCAGTCAACCCCCTCTTTCTACAAATAAGAAATGGTCAGGGCTCCACTCTTTTAATTTTACATTCTATAATCTGCAAAATGGGCTGCCTGTTTCACAAGGCTGTTGTGAAAGTGAAGAGAGACAACATACGTGAAAGCGTGCTATTTGATCAATAATTGTGATAAACTGGAGTATACCAGGCCTTGAAGGAAATTTAAAGACTGCCTACACCATACCTCTTATCTCAGAGCTGAGGTTAACAGACTTTCCCATTAGCACAAAGAGAAGCCACAGCCAAGGCAGAGCTACGCCTCTGATTCCCAGGCCAGTGTTTCTTCCAACTTCTTATGTCTCCTGGCACAATGGCGCCATCCTCGACTTAAATCTGACACTATGTGCTAAGAGCAGAGTTTAAGGAAAGCAAAGGTGGCCAGGAGAAAGGCATGCAAAATAGAAACTAAAACAGTAACGGGATTGGCAATATGAAAAGCAAGTTGCCACCCAGGTTGTCCAAGATCAGAACTGCCGCGGGAATTGTTCCAATTTCAAATCGGCGCCCTTTTGCACCGCTCACTTGGACTCATGGCCGGACAGTCAGTATCATCCTCAATTCTGCCATCATACAGGATTTGATGGGAGCCAGAAAAAGGAAATTGGCCTTTCCTCTTCCAGTAGAACATGCCTGCGGCAACATGGAAATATCAGCATCACTTTTATAAGAGATCCTTAGCAAGTGCTGAATATATTTTTTGTACTTAGAGCTGATTAAGCAGCACTTGGTCAAAAGATCATTTCAAAATTCATACCTTTAGGGGTTTCCCTGGTGGCGCAGTGGTTGAGAGTCTGCCTGCCAATGCAGGGGACACGGGTTCGAGCCCTGGTCTGGGAGGATCCCACATGCCGTGGAGCAACTGGGCCCGTGAGCCACAACTACTGAGCCTGCGCCTCTGGACCCTGTGCTCCGCAACAGGAGAGGCCGCAACAGTGAGAGGCCCACGCACCGCGATGAAGAGTGGCCCCCGCTCGCCGCAACTAGAGATAAGCCCTCGCACAGAAACGAAGACCCAACACAGCCATAAATAAATAAATAAATAAATTTAAAAATTAAAAAAAAAATTCATACCTTTAGTGAAATGGTATGAGAAACCTCTTTTTTTTTATTTTTTAAAATAAAAATTTATTAAAGAATTAACAACAAAACATAATAATAAGCATAAATAGTAAAACAACAAACATAGAATTACCGAGAACCCAATCCCTGTATAACACTATGTACATTCTTACTGTTAAACATGGTCTTATCCAGTGTGAACAGCAATTTATGCTTTACTTATTTTTGCTTGTCAAAAAATGAAGGATTTTCTTCTTTGCTTAATGAATAAATCTTTTGTTACTTTACCTAGGCTCTCCACTTGGGAAGGAAAATCTTGAACGTATGCTAATCGTAATTGAAACTGTATTATAATTGAAAGTCAGTTATGTTGTCATCAGCTTGCATTGTTCTGTTGGAAATAATTGTGAAAACCTGAACTCCATCTTAGGATGATTATTTAGTCAACAAGGACTCTTCATTGCCATTTTTATCAAGGGGGTTTATTAACGTCTAGTCTTAAAAAAAGATAATTTAAAATTTTGACAACACTTTTTTTGGCTCCTACGTACCTATTCATTAAGGAATCATTCACCTAATGACATAAGCAAAATGCCTTTTCTTTCTCCTATCGAAATGCTTTCTATTTCTTCCATCTACCTGGCTCTGGGATGTCAGCAGTCACAGTGAATCAGTAGAAGGAAAGAAGACCAGGGCCCTTAAAAGAGGAAAAATAATCCACGTTTCATTGTGCCCAAAGACAATTCAAATCACTAGATTTACAAGAATGTTTGAGAAACCTCTTTAGCCTGCTTCCCCACAGATGGGTAGACTGAATGAGAAAATGACAAAACACCCGCGAAGTAGCTACCTTTGTGCCAAGTACTGTGCTCGGTGCCTTCAGATGCACTGGATCATTTCAACCCTAGAAAACTGTGTGAACAACTGCCATCATCTCTGACACAGGAAGGAACTGAGGCTCGCAGAAGTTGAGTGGATTTTCAGGGGCTGCAGGGCTGAGATCTGAACCCAAGGCTTCTGAGAGCAAATCCAGTGTCAAGCAGCAATACACGAGATGCTGCTGATGTAAGCCAAAAGTCTTAAAATAAGGCTGTCAATCAGGTTTTCCTTCCTATTATGTGAAGAATAGAAAACACCATATTAATCATGGAAAAGATCTTACAAACCAAGCCAGGAACAAGGAAAATATGGGAATATGGTTTGTTTGAAAGGGAGACCGAAGGAGTCTTGACCTCCACAGAAAAGGAGGCAATTGGCCAGCTGAAAAGCCAGGAGGGTAAAGAAAGGATGAAGGGATGGCCACAGAGGAAGGAGGAAAAGGAACTGGGTATCATTTGTCCATGATGTGAAGAAGACTGCAGCAAGATTAGGGAAAGACAGCTGGTTAGTCATCAGTAAAACCAATGGGTTATGGTAACCATGCATTAACCTAATATGTGTCTGGTTATCAAGGAATAACTTCCGAAAACAATGTGAGAGATTTGCTTTTCAAGTGACAAATAAAATGGCATTAAGTGTCAATCGCTTATCTGCAGTGGAGGAAAGGTAAGAGCTCCCCTCGGTATAACTTCAGGGCAGCTCCCCTCAGCTCCGGGAGCGTATGGGCTTGGCCTGCATTCTGCCTTTTACTCAAATGAACAGGCTTTCCTCACACAGAGAGAACAAAACTTACACAAAAATTAAAGCCCAAGCTATCGACATGCTAGAAGCAAACCCAACACTCTTCACCGAGGCATCAACCTTGTTTTAAGAAAAAGAGTGAGAGATTTTCGTTGCTACTGTTAAAGCTGGGATACTCTAAGAATTTAATGATCACTTATTAAAATAAAATTTAATAACTAAGTAAAATGTTTTCAACTAAAAGCAGGATTTTCAGATATTACTACTTAAGATAACTGCAATAAGTGACATCATTTACGAGCATGCTGTTTCAAGGAGGACCATTACTATAAATTAGACCAGAAGGCACTTGGGGAACCCCGCTTTATTATTCAATAGCACTCTGCGCTCCACACTCTGCATTACAGCAATAGACCCTTTGTGAGCAAACCCACAGCCCGGGGTGGGAATTAAAATGACAAAGCCGGGAGCTCTGAGCATCTCGGCCGCGGGCATCTCTCTAGCAAGGCTGCAGCCCGCGCCTCCCCCGCAAACCGCAGGCTGCGGCCCAAAGTGGGAATCGCCAAAAGAACCCCTAACTTACAGCAGCACGGAGCTTTAAAGAAGCGTCTCTGTCCTCTCACAAGGCCGTTTCCCAAGGCGACCGCAGGGCCCGGCTCTCAGAGGACCTGGTGACCCATCCCCCGCGGAGCCCGCATTCCCGGGGGCCCCGGCCCGCTCCCGTGACATCCGGCCGGCCCCTCGCATACTCACCGGTGGCTGCCAGCATCGCGTCCCCGGCCTTTGTGGTCCTTGTGTCCCATCAGCAGGTTCCAGCGTGACTGCCACCGCAGCCGCACTGGTCCAGGCCACTGGACGCCGTGCCGCAGTCAGCAGCTACCCGCCCACACCCCGCGCGCCTTTTTTTTTTCTTTTTAAAGAGACAGGACCATCACCAAACCTTCGGTTTCAATAATGCTGCAAAATGCGGCTTGGTCGCTCCAACGGGTGGTACAGAGGACAGTAAGTGCATGATCTCTCCTGTTCAAATTACAGAGTTGCACTTAGGAGGAAGGCATGGCTACCAGCAGATCATCTCTCTTGGACACTGGTAGACCTAAGGCTGTGTGACCTTAGGCACGTCGGTTGTGGGTTGCATTTTCCCCATGGAAAGCAAAGACTGTGACCGGCCATATCCAGCCTGGAAATCCTATCATCCACTAGAATTAAGGAGCAGCCACACACCTGCTGCTAGAACACGATAACACGTTATGCTTGCCTTGCAGGTTCTAGCTCACAAGGAATTTTTTGTATTTTATTTGGATCTGGGTAGGAGTTTCCAAAGGTTAAAAAGAGCATTCACTCAAAAGGCTTTGTCAACTGTGAAATGCTATACAGCTGTCAAACGCTCTAAGTTTTCATTGTTACTGTCTATTTAATAATAAAACGATAGGAATGCTAGATCAGATAGTATCTACCTCCTTGCTTCCTACAGGAGGAGGATGTGAAATACCAGGAGAGTCTGTTTTCATAGGCAGCCCTACCTCCCCTCCCCCTTCTTGCACCGTCTTCCTCATCCAGGTTCCCGGGGAACGAGCCTGCTTCACCAGTGTGGACCTGGACGGCAGGCTTATCTGGGGACAGCTGGAGCTTTGAAGCTCCGGCTCGCTTTACCTCTGAGGAGAATTCCTAACTCAGCTCAGCAAACTCCAGACCTCTCCCCTGGGGAGACCAAGCAGGCCCCCAGTGTCAGAATCACTCCAGATTCAAAGCCACCTGCCTCTGCAGAATGGCCCTGCACAGGCTGCACTCAGGACACTAAACTGCCTGGTGTTTCCCTGGCATCTTAGCCTCACAGAGTCAGATGTATAAATATAATGCCCTAGGAGATGGTAAAGAAGTGTTTTGTTCTAGCAAAACCACTGTGTAACGACAGGTTTCCATCAGGGAGAAATCGCGCTGGGGAGCCCTTTTCCCTGATTCTCACTTGGTGCCGTGCGGGCCCTTGGTGGCAGACGGAGGCCAGCCTGTTCCCTCAGTTCCAACAGCACCCTTTCGATGGTCCCCAGGTGAATGAAGCCCATGTCGACCGAGACGCGGGCTCCACAGGCCCTGGGAAAACCTTCAGTTTCTTGTTCACCTAGCACAGTTATCTGCTCGTAACTCTGAGCTATAAGTTCTAAGTTTATTACTCCCCACTCCCCAACCTGCCAAGGAAAGTGGGTCCCTAAGAATATCCCGGGTAGGGGGTGTGGGGATGCAAGTAGCAGAAGCCCAGAGAAGAGCCTGGTCGTGCTGACCTGGCTAGAAAGTCCTCCAGGTGCCAGGAATCCAAGGAGAGGGAAAGCTGCGGGGTTGAGAGGACCCAAGAGAGAGCTGGAGGGGGGGTGGGGGAGGGGAGGGGAGATGAAATGTTTCTATGATGAGTGAGATTTGGGGGAGAGACTTAGTGAATTTCCAGGAAGCCGTGCTGCAGCTTGTGCGGTGTCATTCTGTCCTGTGTCCCCTCATCAGGAGCAAACTTTAGTAAGATTGTTCCCATTTCTCCCTGACACTCTGCAGCCGGGTTTGGGATCCCTCCGAACCTGCCACAGTGCTGAGTCACGTCAGCCCGGGAGCAAGAAGACATTTGCGGAGGGATGCGGAGTCTGCCTCCGGGGTGGAGACCCCCTGGGTGAGGACTGCCGTGTAGCGTGGCCTCTTCCTCGGGGCCCCTGCCCCTAAGCGAGTGCCTCCGTGCCCTCTGACTTCTTTCCCTCCTTCTGGGTCAGTGATGCCATCACCCAGGTGCAGGCTTTCTCCACCCCAGGCCTACGTGCTCCAATTGCTTCTTTGGTATCTCTCAGATACATTCATCAAAATTGGCTCTTCAGGAACTTCCCTGGTGGCTCAGTGGTTAAGAATCCGCCTGCCAATGCAGGAGACACGGGTTCGAGCCCTGGTCCGGGAAGATCCCACATGCTGGGGAGCAACTAAGCCCGTGCGCCACAACTACTGAGCCTGCGCTCTACAGCCTGTGAGCCACAACTACTGAGCCTGCGTGCCACAACTACTGAAGCCCACGCGCCTAGAGCCCATGCTCTGCAACAAGAGAAGCCACCACAATGAGAAGCCCGTGCACTGCAACAAAGAGTAGTCCCCGCTCGCCACATATATATATATATATATATATATATATATATAAATATATATATATATTATGTATAATATATTATAATATATATAATATATCATATTATATATAATATATTATATATATTATGATACTATATATATAATATTATATATATTAAAAAAAAGTGGTCTTCAGGGCAGTGTAGACAGGAAGAGGGGTCGTGGGCTTGCCTGCCACCTGTGTCCACACAAATGCAGCCAGTTACACCGAATCCCGTGGTCTTGTGCTGTCACTCATTTGGTGATATTTTTGCAATTAAATGACAAAACCTAGATTTTTTTTTCTTAAGTGGCAGTTATTGCCTTACACTAATTAGAAAGACAATGTGGGTTGCTTTTAGAAAATATGACAAATATAGCCCATAATCCTACCATCTGATGTAACTGCTCTTCGTCTTTTGATCTATATCCTATTTATATATTTATGTATATATCAATTTTGTTTCTGGTTTTCCCACTTAAATTATACTGAGAATATTTTCCTCTTTTATTCTTTGAGAGCATACTTTTTTTTTTTTTTTTTAAACTTTGGGTTTATTTATTTATTTATGGCTGTGTTGGGTCTTCGTGTCTGTGCGAGGGCTTCCTCCAGTTGCGGCGAGCGGGGGCCACTCTTCATCGCGCTGCGCGGGCCTCTCACTATCGCGGCCTCTCTTGTTGCGGAGCACAGGCTCCAGACGCGCAGGCTCAGTAGTTGTGGCTCACGGGCCCAGTTGCTCCGCGGCATGTGGGATCTTCCCAGACCAGGGCTCGAACCCGTGTCCCCTGCATTGGCGGGCAGATTCTCAACCACTGCGCCACCAGGGAAGCCCCTGAGAGCATACTTTTTAATGCCTGCATAATAACCCTTCTTACAGCTATGCCATAATTTATTCAACCAATTCCCTATGGTTGGACTTTAGGTTGACATACATGGTTTTCAGAAAGGTTAATCCCTTTTCCCCACCTACTCACGCTGCAAGGAAGCACCCAGCAAAATACTGGTTATGCGGAAGTCACCCAGTGAAGTTTCAGCGCCTTCACAAGCTTGCACAAGACAGGCCTTTCCACTGTCATGACACTCGCACGTGATTCCGCATGGCTTTACACTCGTTCTGCAGGTTCCTGTACCCCCATGACCCCCGCCTGCACTGTCCAGATGCACCAGCACCTACAGGAAACTGTACATGTTCAGTTAAATTCCTGGTACCGTTCATGGTATTTGAATGTTGTTGTCAAAAGATTTAGACTTTGTCGTAACAATGTTAGGGAGTCAAAGGCTTCTGGATAATTAGTGAAGCACAGATCTTCTGTGTTCCGGTCCATGATTAGGTGTTGATGCACACGGGTTAGAGGTCAACATATCTCCACCTCACCTCAAGCTGACCCTAGGAAATAGCATAATAAAGTATCATCTAGAGCCACCCTTGCCCAGAACCACGAAGGCTTAGCCAGAGGAGAAGCCTTTGCCACTTGTCTGGGGCTTTTAAGGAGCTGGCACCACCAGCCCTCTGGCTTTTTCTCCTGGAAGACTCCCAGCCATGGCTTTCACCACGGCCCACTCTTCCTTTCCAGCCATGTCTTGGGGCCTAACCCCTCTGCCCACGCGGCCTGCGTCGTCAAACTTGTACAAAGTTGTATGAGTGTCAGATTTTTATCAACTCAGAGATGGCCATTCAACCTGAGAGACGTCAGCTCCATCTCAGCACCTACTCATAACTCTGGGGTCTTAGCTTTCATGCCTTTTTCCCAGTCTCTGTTAGCTCACCTGTGTACAAGGCCAGGGCTCTCTCCATTCCAATAGCTGCTTTCAGCAGCTTAGCAAGCAAACATGGCTTCAACCCCTATAAACCAGTCAGGGTCCAGGCAAGTCACCTGTGACTTTCAGTTTTTTCATCTGTGAAATGGGAATATTACCTTCCAATGTGGGAGTACACGGTGCTCGGCATATAATCAGTAATTTCTAGGTGTTCAAATCGTAGAGGTTATTACTTTTGTATATTTCCTGCTTTAAGACACTTTCTCAAGTTGAGAAGTATAACTTTAGACCTGGGGGCAAGACACTTGCCCTTAAAAACTACCTATGTTACTTCAGGTCAACTTTCAGAGAATCCCATTACATTTCTAACAACAGCAGAAAAATGATCCCATGCCAAGACCTAAGAAGGACATGGAGCCCCTGAATTGCGAGAATGTGAGGGCCATTGGAAAAAACTAACAGACCTATGTTCCCATAAGCACATGGCCCTCAGTACAACTAGGCCGGCAGGGAAGAGGTACCAGCCACGTTGTGGGTTTCCTGTAAGTCCCCACAGCCTCTGGCCCCGGTGGACATCTAGGTGTGTGGCCAATGTTAGCTGAACAGAGAGGTTTGGGGCAGAGCACGCTATGTGGGGGACTAGACTATGGCATCCTGAAATATGCCACTTTGGCCTAAGGATTATTTCGAACTGACGACAATCGAGAAGCAGCAGACACAGAAAAGCTCGAAGTCCTCCTCTTAATCATCGGAGAGGACTCTGGGCTCCTAGCAGCCCACCTTGCGAAAGCCCACCTCCCTTCAGCTTCCCCCGGTGTTTACCTTCCCACAGTCTGTCATTTTCCTTGGTCTCGTCATACCCCTACACACTCACTGTCCTTTGTGAAGAGACTGTGTAAGCCCCAAGTTCTAACCACCCCTTTGGCGATTCATCCTTGAGTTTCTCCAGTGTGTATGGGCGCGGGGCATGGCTTAGCAAAATTTCTGGGCTTTACTCTTGTGAATCTGGCCTTTGTCAGTTTTATATCAGAGTCCCAGCAGAACCTAAGAGGGCAGAGGAAGGTTTTCTGCTCTCCGGCACGTACAGACTTGTCACTGGTTCCCTGAACTATTTTCTCAGCAGTCAGTCCCTGGAGCTCAGCTCTGAGTTAACATGCCTGCGGCTTTCTAGTCCTGTGATGTTCCAGAATAACCAGGCCTTCTGAGGCACATTCACATAGACAAGGAGACAAAGACCATCGCCACACGGCTTCCTTGTAAGTAGCTTTCTGTACAAAGCTAAAATCGGGCTCGTTTTGTCCCTGCTTCAAAATATAAAGGTGTCACAGTGAAGAAATACAAACTTTGCACATCTTAATTACAAGGGACCCAATTCTGCCACTTAATGCTGTGTAGGCAAAATTACAATCGATGTTTACGGTGATGCGTGAAACCATCCTAGTCACCTAAAAAACAGAAAAGAAAAGAAAAAAAAAAGCACACCAGCCTACAGCATCATTGGCTCCCTAGAAAATGAACACTGTTGTCAATAACCCAAACCTCTGTGAGGCCACAAAACGAAACACAGTCTACACAACTAGGAGTTGTCTCAGGTCAGCCTCCCATCCCCTTCGGGGTTTTTTTTTCCTTTTTAACTTGAAAAATATATCATTTTGAATATATAAAAACCAACCATAATCCTACCACTCAGAAAAGCACTGCTGGCATTTTTTAGTGGGTGGAAATCATTCCCGGTTATTTCCTAGGCGTATGTGTGCAATCGACAACTATTTATTTATTGATCACCCTGTATGTGTAAGGCCCTGTTCCATGCGCTGCAGCAAACAAACAGCAGTAAACAAATGGGCGGGGGGCCCTGCCAGGTGGAGCTTACATTCTAGCGGGGAGAAACCAAATATACACAAATAAACATATATGTAAGCATAAAATTAAGCAGTATAAGGAGATAATGGTGACATTGAGGAGGTGCTATTATAGACAGAGAAGGAGTTGAACCAAAAACTATTTACTGGACACTTACCATATGCCAGCTTTATGAAATATAGAATTTTCAGGCTTAGAATCAGAGTTACAATTCTTAACCTAGTAAGATTAAAGACAACAATCATCAAAGAAAAAAAATCAAATAGTCGACATTTTCATATATTTCTTTCTTTTTGTTTTTCTTAAACACTCAAAGTGATCATTTTTAATTACACAAGTAACATCATTGCATTCTTCTTGAAAATGACTCAAACGTTACAGCTAAAGGAAACCTTCCTTTATAACCCGAACATCCCGCCAGATTCTCATCTCAGAATAAATAACTGTAATCATGCCGAGTGTCTCCTTCTAGAGTAAACCTAGATCCTTTCAATAACGTGTATCACTGCAAACATGACAACGCGTTGTATCGAGTCTTCTGAAGAGCACAAATTAGACTCCCCGTCCTGCAAATTGCTTTTTCCACCTAATAATCTGTCAGTAAATAGGCTTAAATTTCATGCCAGTACCCCAATCTTTCTAACTGTTGCATAGTACTCCATAGTTAGGACAAATCAGCGTATTTAACTCTTCCTTTCTTGATAGATGTTAAGATGATGTCCAATTTGTAGTATTTAAAAATAAGACAGGGGCTTCCCTGGTGGCGCAGTGGTTAAGAATCCGCCTGCCAATGCAGGGGACACGGGTTCGAGCCCTGGTCTGGGAAGATCCCACATGCCGTGGAGCAACTGGGCCCGTGAGCCACAATTACTGAGCCTGCACGTCTGGAGCCTGTGCTCCGCAACACGAGAGGCTGCGATGGTGGGAGGCCCGCACACCACGATGAAGAGTGGCCCCCGCTTGCCACAACTAGAGAAAGCCCTCGCACAGAAACGAAGACACAACACAGCCATAAATAAATTAATTAATTAACTTAAAAAATAAATAAATAAAAAATAATAAGGCAATCGAATGAATAAACTTTTAAAAAAATAAATAAATAAGACAGTACTTGCCTCTTCATGTCCATGTGACTATTTTCCTTGGGCAGGTAATAAGGAGTGGAATGGTTGAAACATAGGATTTAAATCTTAATATATGCTGTACAATGGCTCAATCCATTTAAAGTGCTTGTATTGGTTTAAACTTCACTGGAAGTACATCCTTTGCAAAATTAGAACCACAATATATTCATCGTTTAAGACTGCATTTTCTCCCATATAACAAAATTCTGTGAACATTTTTGTATGTCTTTAAGTGCACTTTTAAAAGACAATTTTTAATGGAGGCTTATTATTCCATTTCATTTGATGTATTATAATAGCTTTTATCAATTTCTCTACTGTTGGATATTTCAGATATATCCAATTGCAGCTATAAATCTTTGTATGCATTTAGAATGATTTCCTTATGCTATATTCTTTGAAGTTAATAGTGGACCAAAGAGGATGGACATAAGGTGTTTAAAGCATCTTATACCAGTTGCCAAATTGGTCTCCAGAAAGACTTCACCAGCTGACGTCCCCACCAGCAGGAGGTAAGGATAACCACGTTCATTTTTAGATGAGCTGGAATTCAGCTGTTCTGCAGGACGTACTACGTAGGAGGAAGTCATGAAGGACTTTGTGAAGGTACCAAATCCCCCCACCGTGGAAGGACCTCACACGATGATGTGAGGCAATGCGGCAGAGTGGGTAAGAACACGCCAGCTGTGTTCAAGCCCCGGCTCCCCACCTACCACTGTGGGTCCTGGTAACACGACTTGTCTTCAGGCATCAGCGTCCTCGAATGTAATATGGGATGACGACAGAGCCTGTGTGCATAAAGCTTTTTGCACAGCACCTGGCGCAGCTCTCCCATAAGTATTAGCCAGATATCATTACATCATTGCCAACTATTCGCCTAGAGCAGCTACAGCTCCACAGACGCCCTTGCGGGGAGAGGGGAGGTGGTGACATGTGTCAGCCTAGGAGCAGCTGCCTCGGGTCATGGGTGACGTGACTCAGTGAATCCTCTGTCACAACGCCGGGCAAATGTTGGTATAACCTCACTGTGGACACGTGTGTGGAAGGTGGAGGGGGTGGCCTGGGGACACTCGGTCCCACTCGGTGACACGTAAACAGCTGCAGCATCCGAGAAGCCCAAGAGAAGCCTGGTGCGAGGCAGTCCCCCTCCACACCCGGGCCAGGGCTTCCTCCCCGCCTCAGCCTCCTGCACGCCATTCATCCTTTAGCAAACCTTGTTTCCGTCCCCACTGTGGACTGAATGTCCATGTCCCCCCTGAGTTCAGACACTGGAGCCCTGTCCCCAGTGTGATGGTGCCAGGAGGTGGGGCCTTTGGGAGGGGACTAGGGCACCAGGGGGAGCCTCACGGCGGGGTTAGTGCCCTTGTTGGAAGAGACAGGAGAGATGATCTCTGCATCACGTGAGGACACAGCGTGCAGGCGGCTGTCTACAAACCTGGAGGAGGGCCCGCACCAGGAACCCACCACGCTGGCACCTTGATCTCAGACTCCAGCCTCCAGAACCACAAGGAATCAGTGTCTTGATTAAGCTGCTCAGTCTGTGGTCTCTGGTATAGCAGCAGAGCTGACTAAGACATGCCCTTCTAGTGCCAAGACTTGCACTGGGCCCCGGGGACGGAGGGATGGGGACGGCCCCTCCCCAGGGGACTGCAGGTCCCCCAGTAGAGGGAGGCACACAGATGGCAGTGACGGTGACAGAGGCGTGTTTGTAACTGGGTGTGTCCACCCAGGGCTGGGGAAGAGGACAGAGAGGGTGAAAATGATTGCCTGGGGGGGCTCCGTGTCAATTAAAGACTGGTATTCTCAAGAGAAGCTTGTGCACAAAATAGCACTCAAATGTGATTTTCATATTAAAAATTAATATTTATTTTATTAAAGTTATAAATTTAAAATTTAAAGTTTTCCTTTAGCTCTTAATCCAATTCACAAATCTTATTATCTTATAAAGACATACATGATTCTAGAGAATTTTAGCAATCTCTACTAAGGAAACTTTGACAACTTAATTAGAATGCCATAAATCATTCAGACTTATTAATAAATGTAAAATCTTCAACTTACTTTTATTTATTTATTTATTTATTTAACATCTTTATTGGAGTATAATTGCTTTACAATGGTGTGTTAGTTTCTGCTGTATAGCACAGTGAATCAGCTATAAATATACATATATCCCCATATCTCCTCCCTCTTGCGTCTCCCTCCCACCCTCCCTATCCCACCCCTCCAGGTGGTCACAAAGCACCAAGCTGATCTCCCTGTGCTATGCGGCTGCTTCCCACTAGCTATCTATTTTACATTTGGTAGCGTATATATGTCCATGCCACTCTCTCACTTCGTCCCAGCTTACCCTTCCCCCTCCCCGTGTCCTCAAGTCCATTCTCTACGTCTGTGTCTTTATTCATGTCCTGCCCCTAGGTTCTTCAGAGCCTTTTTTTTTTTTTTTTTTTAGATTCCTTATATATGTGTGTTACTGTACGGTATTTGTTTTTCTCTTTCTGACTTACTTCACTCTGTATGACAGACTCTAGGTCCATCCGCCTCACTACAAATAACTCAATTTCATTTCTTTTTATGGCTGAGTAATATTCCATTCTATATATGTGCCACATCTTCTTTAACCATTCATCTGTCAATGGACAATTAGGTTGCTTCCATGTCCTGGCTATTGTAAATAGGGCTGCAATGAACATTGTGGTACATGACTCTTTTTGAATTATGGTTTTCTCAGGGTATATGCCCAGTAGTGGGATTGCTGGGTCGTATGGTAGTTCTATTTTTAGTTCAACTTACTTTTAAATGCTACAATTTAATAAACAAAATCGTCTTGAGTATCTAAATAACTCCTACAACTCATAAACTTATAAATGTAATGATTCTTAAGTTATCATAAATGTATACATTTTAGTAAGACTTCAATATACAACAGCAAATCAAAATGAGCTACTGAATCACATTTTTAATAGAATCATAGAGCTAATCATTGCTCCTACACACCAATTTCTTTTAAACATTACAGACACTTAAAATGTCAAACATGCACACTTTAATCCTCAGCACTAAACTATAAATATCACAAAGTTGATGGATTTCATCCCCTTAAAGATTTCTATATTTAATTCACAAGCTTCTCAGGATTAAAAGATGCTTACCTTGTTATAAAGCAGAAACTAACACACCATTGTAAAGCAATTACACTCCAATAAAGATGTTTAAAAAAAAATAGATAACTAATAAGAACCTGTTGTATAAAAAATAAATTAAATTTAAAAAAAGAAAAATTAAAAAAATTTTAAAAAGATGCTTACCCGCTAAGAAGGCAATTATGTAACCCCAACAATTTTGGAGGTGACTTTTCGGCCTTCTGAGGGTGCATAACAACAAGAGAGAAGAGCTGGGACCTAAGCTCGGACGCTTCCCAGATCCAGACTTATTTTTCTGTGACCTCGAAGCCAGGCTGAGCCATACGAATGGGGTCCTGCACCTCTCAGGGAGCATGCTCGGGGAGCCCACTTTCTCACCTCACCTAATTCTTCTCATCACTCATGAAGTCTACAAAGGCCAATCAGGATGCTCCCTCACCCGTCAGATGTTGTGTCTGACATGCTCATTGGCTGAGTTTAGACATTCCGTTGTCTGAGAGAACGAGCACGGCGCCTCGTGGAGAAGGAGGCTCATCTATTTCCTGGTGTCTCATGCCCTCTTGCTTTCTGCCCGCCGTCCAGCGCCCCTCTTGGGTGGCCCCCTGGTATGCTGGGGGCAGATGTGCAATTCTTCCCAACCCTGCCTTCAGTGACATCACACTGGGAGCTTGAAATCAGTCAAGGTGGGAGTGTTTACACCATGAAAATTGGTGATGCTACAAACAAGGGCTTTCAGGAAACTGGTGGTTAAATACTCACTGTTGGTGGTGCCCCTGGCAGGCTTGCAAACTCTTTGGTCACACGCTGTATTCTAGGTCAATCCATTGATTATTCTCTCCTCCCAAACAAATTTGGTCCATGCCAAGTTGGAGTGTTATAGAACTCTGTACTATTCTCTCTAGTAGAAAAGACTAATGTTAGATAAATCAAGTCACATTAAGAATTAGTGACAGTTGTTTACAGGCAAGCTGAGAGAGGAGGCCTCTTCCATAGGCTGCTGGGAACACCATGATTTTTTTAATATGTGTCACCCTCTGAGAACCTTCTCTCATTGTCCTCATAACTGTCTTTCCACGGAGCTTTTTCTCTAGTGTCTTTTTGGTTTATTGTTGTTGATCCTAATCTTGAAAACAATCTGTTGCCTTAAAAAAGGCCACTTTCAAAATGAAGAAACGGAAATCTTTGTAATATCACTGCTCAGAGACAACCGCTATTAATATTTTGGTGTATTTCCCTAATTCTGTTTTCTATCCATATTTATTTCTACATAATGTTTAAAAAATAGACACACATGATGTGTCTCACCTGGGACTCCCCCAGCTTAGCGAACATATCTTACACCAAAGTGACCTGACATCTCTGGCCATCAGACTCAAGGGTGGCCCTTTTTTTTTTTTAACATCTTTATTGGAGTATAATTGCTTTACAATGGTGTGTTAGTTTCTGCTGTATAACAAAGTGAATCAGCTATACGTATACATACATCCCCATATCCCCTCACTCTTGTGTCTCCCTCCCACCCTCCCTATCCTACCCCTTTAGGTGGTTACAAAGCACCGAGCTGATCTCCCTGTGCTATGCAGCTGCTTCCCACTAGCTATCTATTTTACATTTGGTAGTGTATATATGTCAATGCTACTCTCTCACTTCGCCCCAGCTTACCCTTCCCCCTCCCGGTGTCCTCAAGTCCATTCTCTACATTTGTGTCTTTATTCCTGTCCTGCCCCTGGGTTCATCAGAAACTTTTTTTTTTTTTTTTTGGATTCCATATCTATGTGTTAGCATACGGTATTTGTTTTTCTCTTTCTGACTTACTTCACTCTGTATGACAGACTCTATGTCCATAGGGTGGCCCATTCTTAGACCGACTAAGGACCTGTGAGCTGTGGTCCTACTCAAAAGATGGGCTGAGCCCATCAGCGTAGGAATTTGGAACTGGGAGACAGAGAGGAAGCCAGTGAGTGATGAAATTGAGATGAACATGTGTGCGGTATGAGAGAAGCTAAGGAAGGCAGTGTGGACCATGTGCAGGCTGGATTGTGAGACAGCAAAGGCTGTGTTTTGGGAGAGGAAGTGTGGGGTGGAGAGAGGAAAACAGGAAGCAGGTGCAGGAAGAGGTAGATTTCCCTCAATAGGGAAACCAGGAGCCCGAGGAAGGAGCCTTATGCTTGGCGATTTTCCAGATTCAGTTTCCAGGAGATCCCTCTGTCTCTGATTCTCATGAGGCTCCTGAAACCTTCTTAAAGCCCCTTTCATCCAAGCCAGGTCAATGTTACTGACAACCAGAAGAGTTACTGACTCAAACAATTTAAGTCTGAATTGACACTTTTTATTGACTATTATAAAATATTTCCCCAAGTTTTATTTATGCTTTAAATACATAGTTTTTAATGGCTAAATAATATTTCGTAGTATGGATACATTGTATAAGAAATCTAAATACAACAAAGTTGATTACTGTTAATGCCATCAAAATGAATCCCGGGGTATTGAGAAATCTAAGACCTATGGTCGCCCAGATGATCCAGGAAGAGCTCCAATATCCAAGAATCCTTTTACCCACCAGACATGGCAACACACACACACCAGAACTGACTGTGGAGAAATCTAGCATGCCTTCAAAAACTTCCTTGAGTGCTGTTTTCCTAACTGAACCCATTACAAATATTTTTATGAGGGCACAGTGGCTATTTTCCAGCTACCCCCTGCCTTTGTAACTCATGTCATAGCTCTGCCTGATCTTAGCCGTGGGACAAGGAAATCCAGGAAAAAGGCCACCATGAAGTTCAGGTGAGCAGATTAGACGCACAGAAACAACACTTACACCTAAACCCTAAATCTGCCTTTTCTTTCTAATAGATCTACTAGATTGAAAGAACATAAAATGTCATGGTTGCTCTTTATAGGGAAAGAAGAAATGGCATCAGCTCAAAAATTGGCACCAACGCTTGGTAAAACCTCGGGCAAAGTGTGAGGAATGTGGGCTCCATCCCGTTTCTAAATAGACTATCAAGTGCTGCACTTGTGGGTTTGGAGATTGTTTGGGAAAAAAATCTATCACCTTTCCCTCATGCAAATTTCACCCACATGGTAACCTGAAAGTTCTCCTGTAGCTCCTCTTTCCCAACTTAACAGGACAGTTAGTTTTTCTAGCTGAGCTTCTCCCAAACCCCTAAATTCACGCCAATCCTCCCACAAAACTCCACCCACCCAGTATTATCAAATACACGTGAGAGAGAAAAGCCACAGGATAATTCAAGCAGCAGGAGCATCTCTGAACTTCTCTGAGTGCTTTGCCTTATCTTTTTCCAATGATGTAGCTAAACCACCTATGAGGTAAGGGACAATGTTCTAGCTCTTATTTAGTGTTATTTAGGAATGATTGTGGCCCCCTTAGGTCAAAGGTTAGTTCTGAGAAAATGTGAGATAAAGTGTGTAAAAGATGAAGCTTATTTTACAGATAAAATGCTGTCTTTTGCTGGAGGGTCGAGTAAACCAAAAGTTCTGGTGAACAGACTGAACTATGACAGACGTGGGTTCCAGTCTGATCTTCTTGACCCTGGGTTAGTCCCTCACCACTCTGTGATTTGCTTTCTTTGTTTATAACGTGGTTTTACTGATGTATTGCCTCCTTCATCCAGGTTCGATGTATTCTGTATCAGTAACACCTCCCTCACTAAGTTAATGAGAAGATTAAGAGAAGTTTGTGACGTGTCTGCACTAAAAGTGGTCTTAATGGGGAAAAAAAGGTCACTTTCCCAGTAGCCTTACTGAGGGTTTAGTCGCTCTCCCTGCTACTCCCCTAGTTGAATTACTGCCTCAGATGTGTCTCATTTGGCCTTTACATTTTGGCCAGCACAGTGTTTGGTAAATAACTTAAATATATTTTTTTAAATTGTCAATATTTATAAGTTGGAATATGCCACTTTCAATCCAGGTTTCTGGCTTCTCTCGACCAGTGGGAGATCTGAGGACACATGACCCATGTTCTCAAATGACCATCGGTCCACAGTCAGCCCCGGCTGGCAGGGGTGCTCCTCTGGAAGGGGTCGGGTTGGCTTCGCTTCACGAAAGGAACCCAGAAGTATGTCTGCACACCCCACCTTGGGACGTGGAGGAGACCTCATTCATGGAGGGCCAGGGCCTCGGCCTTTGTCATTTCCTTCCTACCTCACAGCAAACCTCACGATTAAACCAGGCTCACAACGGAGGAAACGGGAGCTCGCAGAGGTCAGGTTCCTCCCCCATCCACGCCCACCTAGCGGAGCGCAGAGGTGGAGTCCACACCTGTCCCACCGCGACCCAGGTCCTGAGGTCAGTGGGGTTGTTACCAACCCTTCGAGTCGGGTCCCAGCAAGGGTCCTCCCGCCTGGTTTGCTCATCCCAATAGAACGACGCCCAGTTCGGTTCAGAAGCAAAGTAAAGTTTTATTCTCTGACCAAAGACCGGGAAGGTGGGAGCCTGCTCTGGAGGACAGACTCCCCCAGCGTCGGCTCTGCGGGGGCTGCTTTATGGGGTCTCAGCCGCGGGCGGGGTTCTCGCGGGGCGGGGTTCTCGCGGGGCGGGGTTCTCGCGGGGCGGGGTTCTCGCGGGGCGGGGTTCTCGCGGGGCGGGGTTCTCGCGGGGCGGGGTTCTCGCGGGGCGGGGTTCTCGCGGGGCGGGGTTCTCGCGGGGTGGGCGCAGGCGCAGGCGCAGGCGCAGATGGGCGGCTCACGCTCCAGGTCCCGTGCCTGGGGCAGCCTCTCTGCGCACGGCCCACCGCTGCCGCCATCTTGGAGTGAGTACCGGTGCAGCGTCTGCACGCGGCCCCCCCCCCCCCCCCCCCCCCGCCCCGAGCGCTGGGAACTCTAACCCGATGTGTTAGGTGGAGGCTTCTGTGCGCGGCCCTGAGCGGAGATGTCAGCGCAGCCATTTTGCCCCAGGAACCCTGGTCTGAGGTGCCGGCCTGCATGCGACCCCCTAGGAGCCAGTGACACGAGACTCAGCACAAAGGAAAAGGAAAAAAGGTTAGACTTGACTTTATTACCAGATTTCATCTTTGTTTCCCCGGAATTGTGAATGGCCTTTGCCGGTGACAAACCCTTGCTCTGCCGTCGGCCCTGCTCCTCACCGTCGAGGGCAGGACGCGGGCGGCGTCCCGACCCGGGTGGAGGAGCCGAGCTCCTCCTCAGACACCGCGACGGCTGCGTGGGAGCCCCCGGGCCTCGGCCCCGACCGTCCACATCCCTGAGCGACCCCCATTTGTCTAACCTCTGGGAGACAGAGGACCCCAGACAGGTTAAGATAGGTGCCCAAGTATCGGTCAGAGAATCCGGTCATCGGTGAAATCCTCCTGACAAGGCAGGGCTGCGGGTCTTCGGCCCCGACCCCGAGGCTCACCGCCGGGCTGAGCGTCCCTGGTCGCACGGTCGTGGTTTTCCGGAGGAGAAGCTCCAGGTCAGAGAGAGGGTCCCACGGGCGGTCAGGGTGCCGTGGCCCCAGGTCGTGTCTGTGGAGGCTGGGGCTCGGGGCCCCTTCCCTCGAGTGTGATGCACCCACGGAGTGACCCCTGCCACTTGGGGGCCGATGGGTGGTCAGGGTCACCAAGCGGGGTCCGTCCACTTAGGGGCGCAGTTCGGGGAACTCAGTGTGGCCCGCGTTCATTCACTAGCCCCCGCGGCCTCCTAGGTCTCTAGCGATGCCCCGCTGTCGGGCTTTGTCGAGCTCTCCTTCTGTGTAGACCGGCGGACGATTGGATGGACCTGGCCTTGGAGGTGTGAGGGGTTGTTGCCAAGTTACTGGTTCCAGGGCCGCCCTGTTGGCAGTTGGCGTCCACCTTGTTGTTTCCCTTTATCACCGCTGCACCCCCTTTGGTGACCCCCACAGTGAATCACTGCTGCCTTTATGGGAAACTGCACTGCTTCTAAGTGCTTCAGTATCCTTAAGCCATGTTTCTCCTGTTTATATTCTGCAGTAAGCGTTCCTCTTTCCTTCCAAATAGACTGTGTGTGTGTGTGCACGCGCGCGCACACACGAGCGTGTCGGATGGCATATGCATACTAGAATCTGTGTAAACATTCAACATCTTCCCTGTCCCGAGCTCTAAGGCTCAGGTGAGGGCTGTCAGCTCCGCCTTTTGGGCAGAAGTCCCTGGGAAGGCTTCGTGTGTCTATCACTTGGGTCTGGGAGGTCACCGCGTGTCCCCCCAGCCTTTTTCCCTCCCTCATAAAACTGCTCCTCTCTGTGGACCATTCCTCTTTGGGGTTTGGGCGACACTCACTTCCTGCCTCGGGGCAACTGGAATCGATCGTGTCTGTGGTTTCTATTCGGTCATGCTCCAGGGGCCCCGTTTCTGTGTGTAGCTGGGTAGCAGGGTTTAGCGTGTGACCGGTTTTTGTGGTGGCCACTGGGTTGTCTAAAAGCACAGCCTGCACTTGCATCCACCCTTCAGGGGATAGCCACTGTGTTCCCTTAGGACTTAACAAAGCCGGAACCTGGTGTGGGGTCCATATAGTGATTGGATTTGCTCCAGGGAGGTCGACTTGCTCTGTGCGGGGAGGTTTGTCCCCAGCCATTAACATCATCCTCTTGTGCCCTTTGTCTATGGGGACACCACCCTCCAGCTTGCCTCCCATTAGGTGGACAGCAGCCCCCAATTTATGTGAGATATCTGCGATATCTCTTCCCAGCAGGGGTACAGGATATTCGGGGACATACTGGAAGGAATGGGTGAGTGTGTGTTGGTCCACTTCACATTCTAGTGGCTCTAAGAATGCCCGTTCTTGGGCCTTCCCTGATAACCCCATAATTTTACAATCTTGGGACCCAGTTTGCCTGATCTGGTGATCAGAACCAAGTAAGTAGCATCAGTGTCAACTAAGAATTCGACAGGCTTTCCCCCTACGGCCAATGTTGGCCAGGGTTCCGGGGGGTTCAGGTGGTGTGCCAGCTTAGGAGTCCCCAGCCCCGTCATTCTTCATCTCTGTGGACCATCTGCCTTCGAGGGCTGTGGCCGGGATCTGCCATTTCTGTCCCCCTTCGGGGGCGGCAGGGTCATTCTCCCTTCCAGTGTCCCTCATTTACATATGGTGCACTGATTGGGTCCTAGTTTCCTTGGCTTGATGTCCCTCCTTGGGGGCCGGGGGTCACTTGCTGGAGTCGAGAGTCTCCATGGGCAGGTAGTCCGGATTCCTGGGCTGACTGGCTGACACTGGAGGCCAGCAGCCAGTAGGTGGGCTTGCCTCTGGCCCTCTTTACTCTCTGACTTTTCTTTCTTTATATCTCGGTTATTAAACACCCAGTAGGCAACCTGGACCAGACAGGAGGTCGGGGTATCTGGTTCTATTTCCAGCCTGACGTTTATGCCTAAAGTCAGGGGCAGTTTGGGAAATGAATTACGACCTCAGGATTGCGTTCCTTCCAATGACTCAGGGTCAGTGGTGGTACAGATTCGAAGGCATTCCCAGGGTGCTCTAGGAATGCCAAGCGGTTTTCCATTGGCTCCTGACTGATTTCCTTTATCTTATTCCAGTTGACAGGTTCTTGCCTGCTGCCTGGATTCCCTTTAGGACTATATCTTTATAATAGGTCAGCCTCAATCTTCTCTCCCCTTTTCCATTGTCTCCGTGGTCCCAGTCGGGTTCCTCATCCGGGACCACTTGATTCCCCATCTGAAAATAGCATGACCTGCGTTGTTTCTCTTCCCTGTGGCTGCTTCCTCTCAGGCTTTTGAAAAGACCACGGCCTTTTCTTCCCCTTTAGGAGTACATTGAGGAGGCTCTGGATGTCGGCCCAGGTGCTGGGGATTGCCAGAATTTGTTACCGACCCTTTCGAGTCCATCCACAGCGAGGGTCCTCCTGCCGGTGTCGTTAGAGCCAACAGAATGAGACCGAGTTTGGTTCAGAAGCAAAGGAAAGTTTTATTCTTTGACCAAAGAACGGGGAGGTGATTCACAATGTTGTGTTAGTTTCTGCAGTACAGCAAAGTGACCCACTTATATCAATATATATACATACATTCTTTTTCATATTCTTTTCCATTATGCTTTATCACAGGATACTGAATACAGTTCCCTGTGCTCTGCAGTAGGACCTTGTTGTTTATCCACTGTCTATATAATAGTTTGCCTCTGCTAATCCCAAATTCCCACTTCAATCAATCAATCAATCAATAAAAATAAATAAAACCAAAAAAATGGAGAGGCTAGAGCTCCTGCTCTAGAGCACATGCTTCCCCAACAGGCAGAGGAGGGGCTGCATTACAGGGTCTCAGCAGCTGGGAGGGGGTGAGGTTCTCCCGGGGCGGGCACAGGTGCAGCTGGGCTGCTCACGCTCCAGATCCAGGGCGGGGAACATAGCCTTTCTGCAGCAGGCCCACCACCGCCCTACTGGACTGAGTGTCGTGGGCGGGGCTCCTGCACCTGGCCCCTGGAGCGCTGGGAAACACGTATCTGATGTGAGTTTAGTGCGAGGCCTCTGCACACGGCCCCTTGTGAGCCAGTGACACTAGACTCAGCACACAGGAAAAGGAAAGGTTAGGCTTGATTTCATTACCCACACTCTATCTTTACCTCTTGGAGTCGTTTGTGGCCTTTGCCGTGACAGGCCAACCTGGGAGACAGGGACTAGACGAAAAGGCCATCCAGCCGCTCCGGGTGTGGCCTGGGGGCTCCTCTGGTGCTGGCTCCACTGAGAGGCAAGCTGATTCTCAGGGGGCTTCACACTGGCAGATGCTTGGAAAGAACTGAAAACACTCTACATCCTGTTGTCCAAGCAAAAGGGACTCAGTTTGGGGCTGGTCTTCCCAGGCTGGTGAGCCCGGCCACCAGTCTATCTGGCGACTTGGTGCTGTCTGGATTAGTCCATGTGTCTGTACTGATGTTGGGGGCATCTGTACTGATATCCACCGTCCCAGGCCCGCATTTCCCCAGACGCCGGGGCACCACCAACCTTGGCGACTCTACTTCCAACCACGGGGGGGCGCAGCGGCATCACTAAAAAGATTCCCACGACAAAGCTGTTAGGACACAAGGTTTGGGGAAAAGACTCATGGTTGTGGTGTTTTGTTTTTTGTTTGTTTGTTTTTATGATAAATTGTTCTAATACAAACTCAAATGGGGTTGTTCAAAACAGAACCTGTTCCAATCCCCTCATTTTGCAAATGAGAAAATGAAGGCCAGAAAGCTCCAGGGCCTCAGCCTCCCAAGGTGCACAGGAAGTCGGTGGCCACCTACGCTGCAGGCTTCTCCAGGCGATGCAGCATGACCCAGCCAGGGGCTGGGGCTGGGCGAGGGCCATGCACAGCTCGAAGGACACAGGGAGGCTCGGTGACAGCAGCCCCACTGTGTGCCATGGAGAACTGCCCAGGAAACCTCAGCATCGTTTCCAGATTGGAGGAAGTCGTAATGTAATGGGAAAATGAAGGAGTGCACAGCACAGGAAGAGTGGATGATGGAAGCACGTGGAGCCCAGAAGGGCTTCACTGGTTGCATCTGCACCTGTAGGGCCAGCAATCACTCTCGAGCTCCTGGCTGCCATGTTTGCACGGAGAGCTCCTTCCCTCCACGCAGAGCTCCTTCCCTCCACGCAGAGTTGACGAGCTCTGTCTATTTCTGAGTGTCTGATGAAGGATCCAATTTAAATGATTATTAGGACAGGCCAAAGCAGAGCAGCGCTGACCACTGAAGACCCTGCACGCCGTGGGGAGCTAACGCAGGAGGCTGTTGAAGGGAGCCCACCAATGGATGGAGCCTAAGGACTGATTATCTGGTCTGGTGCATCTCTAGCATTCAGACAAATCCCCATTAAAATTTTTTATTTTATTTACACTTTTGCTGCATTTAGTCATGATCATTCTAACTTAATTGCTGTTGTCTGTGTAATTTTATTAACTGTCTTTTCTTAGATATACCTTGTGTACCTTTCCAGGGTAATGCAGTAAATAAAGAGGAAAAGAACTTGAGAGACTGAAGCACTCAGAATGAGTCATTTCCTGGTTATCAAATCTAATCCTGTACTAGCGTGGATGCTGTATCCATGGTTAACCTCATGAGGAAGCAAGCTGTTCACTTCTCATTTCCTTAAAGATGTGCATTCCATTTCTTCTAGGGGCAAATAACCTAAAAGACAATTAAGCTAGATAATAAAAGATAGTTATGCTTTATCATTTCTATAAATTCTGCCCTTCTCCAAAATTGTCTTGATAAAATTTACCCAAAAAAGCATATGATATATTTATAGGACATTCCATCCAAAAACAACAGAATACAATTTTTTCTCAAGTCCTGATGAAACATTCTCCAGAATAGATAATATCTTGGATCACAAATCAAGCCTTGGTAAATTTAAGAAAATCAAAATCGTATCAAGTATCTTTTCTGACCACAACGCTATGAGACTAGATATCAGTTACAGGAAAAATATCTGTAAAAAATACAAACAGGTGGAGGCTAAACAATACACTACTTAATAACCAAGAGATCACTGAAGAAATCAAAGAGGAAATCAAAAAATACCTAGAAACAAATGACAATGAAAGCACGACCACCCAAAACCTATGGGATGCAGCAAAAGCAGTTCTAAGAGGGAAGTTTATAACAATACAATCCTACCTTAAGAAACAAGAAACATCTCAAATAATCAACCTAACCTTACACCTAAAGAAATTAGAGAAAGAAGGACAAAAAAACCCCAAAGTTAGCAGAAGGAAAGAAATCATAAAGATCAGATCAGAAATAAATGAAAAAGAAATGAAGGGAATGATAGCAAAGATCAATAAAACTAAAAGCTGGTTCTTTGAGAAGATAAACAAAATTGATAAACCATTAGCCAGACTCATCAAGAAAAAAAGGGAAAAGACTCAATAGAATTAGAAACAAAAAAGGAAAAGTAACAACTGACACTGCAGAAATACAAAGGATCATGAGAGATTACTACAAGCAACTCTATGCCAATAAAGTGGACAACCTGGAAGAAATGGACAAATTTTTAGAAAAGCACAACCTTCTGAGACTGAACCAGGAAGAAATAGAAAATATAAACAGACCAGTCACAAGCACTGAAGTTGAAACTGTGTTTAAAAATCTTCCAACAAACAAAAGCCCAGGACCAGATGGCTTCACAGGCGAATTCTATCAAACATTTAGAGAAGAGCTAACACCTATCCTTCTCAAACTCTTCCAAAATATAGCAGAGGGAGGAACACTTCCAAACTCATTCTACCAGGCCACCATCACCCTGATACCAAAACCAGACAAAGATGTCACAAAAAAAGAAAACTACAGACCAATATCACTGATGATCATAGATGCAAAAATCCTCAACAAAATACTAGCAAACAGAATCCAACAGCACATTAAAAGGATCATACTCCATGATCAAGTGGGGTTTATCCCAGGAATGCAAGGATTCTTCGATATATGCAAATCAATCAATGTGATACACCATATTAACAAATTGAAGGAAAAAAACCATATGATTATCTCAATAGATGCAGAGAAAGCTTTCAACAAAATTCAACACCCGTTTATGGTAAAAACCCTCCAGAAAGTAGGCATATAGGGAACTTACCTCAACATAATAAAGGCCATATATGACAAACCCACAGCCAACATAGTCCTCAATGGTGAAAAACTGAAACCATTTCCACTAAGATCAGGAACATGACAAGGTTGCCCACGCTCACCACTATTATTCAACATAGTTTTGGAAGTTTTAGGCACAGCAATCAGAGAAGAAAAAGAAATAAAAGGAATCCAAATCAGAAAAGAAGAAGTAAAGCTGTCACTGTTTGCAGATGACATGATACTATACATAGAGAATCCTAAAGATGCTACCAGAAAACTACTAGAGCTAATCAATGAATTTGGTAAAGTAGTAGGATACAAAATTAATGCACAGAAATCTCTTGCATTCCTATACACTAATGATAAAAAAGCTGAAAGTGAAATTAAGAAAACACTCTCATTTATCATTGCAACAAAAAGAATAAAGTATCTAGGAATAAACCTACCTAAGGAAACAAAAGACCTGTATGCAGAAAATTATAAGACACAGATGAAAGAAATTAAAGAAGATACAAATAGATAGAGAGATATACCATGTTCTTGGATTGGAAGAATCAACATTGTGAAAATGACTATACTACCCAAAGCAATCTACAGATTCAATGCAATCCCTATCAAACTACCAATGGCATTTTTCACAGAACTAGAACAAAAAATTTCACAATTTGTATGGAAACACAAAAGACCCCGAATAACCAAAGCAATCTTGAGAAAGAAAAATGGAGCTGGAGGAATCAGGCTCCCAGACTTCAGACTATACTACAAAGCTACAGTAATCAAGACAGTTTGGTACTGGCACAAAAACAGAAATATAGATCAATGGAACAGGATAGAAAGCCCAGAGATGAACCCACGCACGTACGGTCACCTTATCTTTGATAAAGGAGACAAGAGTATACAATGGAGAAAAGACAGCCTCTTCAATAAGTGGTGCTGGGAAAACTGGACAGCCACATGTAAAAGAATGAAATTAAAATACTCCCTAATACCATACACAAAAATAAACTCAAAATGGATTAAAGACCTAAATGTAAGGCCAGACACTATAAAACTCTTAGAGGAAAACATAGGCAGAACACTCTATGACATAAATCACAGCAAGATCCTTTTTGACCCAGCTCCTAGAGAAATGGAAATAAAAACAAAAATAAACAAATGGGACCTAATGAAACTTAAAAGCTTTTGCACAGCAAAGGAAAACATAAACAAGATGAAAAGACAACCCTCAGAATGGGAGAAAATATTTGCAAATGAAGCAACTGACAAAGGATTAATCTCCAAAATTTGCAAGCAGCTCATGCAGCTCAATATCAAAAAAACAACCCAATCCAAAAATGGGCAGAAGACCTAAATAGACATTTCTCCAAAGAAGATACACAGATCGCCAACAAACACGTGAAAGAATGCTCAACATCATTAATCATTAGAGGAATGCAAATCAAAACTACAATGCAATATCATCTCACACCGGTCAGAATGGCCATCATCAAAAAATCTACAAAAAATAAATGCTGGAGAGGGTGTGGAGAAAAGGGCACCCTCTTGCACTGTAGGTGGGAATGTAAATTGATGCAGCCACTATGGAGAACAGTATGGAGGTTCCTTAAAAAACTAAAAATAAAACTACAGTACGACCCAGCAATCCCACTACTGGGCATATACCTTGAGGAAACCATAATTCAAAAAAAGACATGCACCACAGTGTTCATTG
The DNA here is from genome assembly GCF_965194805.1 of Balaenoptera borealis. NCBI lineage: Eukaryota > Metazoa > Chordata > Mammalia > Artiodactyla > Balaenopteridae > Balaenoptera > Balaenoptera borealis. The sequence continues at coordinate 3,486,390 of NC_138877.1, forward strand.
CAGCACTATTTACAATAGCCAGGACATGGAAGCAACCTAAGTGTCCATTGACAGATGAATGGATAAAGAATATGTGGCACATATATACAATGGAATATTACTCAGCCATAAAAAGAAACGAAATTGAGTTATTTGTAGTGAGATGGATGGACCTAGAGTCAGTCATACAGAGTGAAGTAAGTCAGAAAGAGAAAAACAAATACCATATGCTAACACATACATATGGAATCTAAATAAAAAAAAAAAAAAGGTCATGAAGAACCCAGGGGCAAGACAGGAATAAAGATGCAGTCCTACTAGAGAATGGACTTGAGGACACTGGGAGGGGGAAGGGTTAGCTGGGACAAAGTGAGAGAGTGGTAGTGTATATATGGATATATATACACTACCAATTGTAAAATAGATAGCTAGTGGGAAGCAGTCACATAGCACAGGGAGATCAGCTCGGTGCTTTGTGACCAGCTAGAAGGGTGGGATAGGGAGGGTGGGAGGGAGACGAAAGAGGGAGGAGATATGGGGATATATGTATATGTATAACTGATTCACTTTGTTATAAAGCAGAAACTAACACACATTGTGAAGCAATTATACTCCAGTAAAAATGTTAAAAAAAAAAAAAAGCTTATGATAGACCTAATAAAAGAAGAATGAGCTGGGAGCTAAGGATCAAGAGGAAAAGGTACAGTAAGTACAGTAATGCTAACATGTAACATAGTTTCTATAACAGAGTATGAAACATGACTCTGAGCTTCCTGGAGGCGAAGGCAAAAGTGGAAACGAGAAATATGTAATAACAGCAGCAGACAGAAAACGTGATTTTTTAAAAAATTATTCTTCCTTGAAACCAAATCTAAAAAGAATTGGTGTATGTAAGGATTCATATGATGGCTTTAAGTGAAGAAATGATGGACAATATCCTCCATAAGAGTTCTTGCACAAATTGAAGGCAGTAAGAATTGATACTCCAGCACAACCAGTAAAGTTAATCCTGAGAGGGGCTGGGCCAGCCTAAGCGAACTTGTGAAGAAAAACTCAGAATTCCAGCAAATGGAGGCATGGAATTAAGGTGGCTGTTTCTTCTACATCCTTGTGCCTGGAGCCAGGTATGAATGCTGAAGACAGCTTGTTCCCATATAAACTCAGATAGGATTGGTCAAAACAGGGTCCTGCAAGAATTCTGCATCTCTGATTTGAAATTATAAATGCTTCTCCTGGGCCGTGTGTCTGGCCCCTTGGCAGACACTGGGGCACCCACGCCAGGCTGTCTAAGCGCATCCACTGGCAGCTCCGGGAACCAACAGGGGACATCTCAACGATAACGTGTGTGACACAGCTTTATTTCATCATTTCATCTCTGGATTGAATTTTGAGCAGATGTACATTGCTCTCTTTTTTTAAGGTAAAAAGCAATGAAAAATGCTGTGGTTTTGAAATTAAGTGAGCCCTTGAAAAATATCAGCTTTGTTTGGCTTCGGGTTTTGTTTTTTCCTATACTCTAAGTTTCTCTCCTTGGCAGCAAAATATCTAATTGAAAACTCAGCATGCCCACTGCCTCCCCACTCCTTCAACAACAACAAAAAATCTGTGGAAAGTTTTCACTAACTGAGAGAAGTTTTCAGTTTGGTTTTATTTTTAAATGATAGTCATTTACTTAATCTTTTAAGCATTTGTAATAAATTAATCAGTTAACACCCGTGTATCAGTTTCTAATGTGTCTAATATTGCCCTGAGCTACAAAAAAAAAAGATAATTTCTTCTATTCTCACAAATATCATGATCTTGTTGGAGAGGAGAAACTGAGACATGTGATACAGTTAGAGGACTAGTAAGTACGAATATGTGTCAGATCCCCAAGTGCAAGTTCAAAGGAGGGACCACGGTGGGAAGGGGTGGTCCGGGAAGAATTCAGGGTCTTTACCCGTGCAGTCATTCCTCATGCCTGAGAGAATGAGAAATATCTGAGAGCCCTGCTGCTCTCGGCCCTTCTCCAATCTGACAGATACTTATCCAGATCCAAATCTCTCCCCAAGTTTCACTGTGGCTCCTTGTAAGAACAGGAAAATCCTGCCCATGAATCAGACACTGGGAACTGCACAGAACCTGGTCGGCTCTGAGCTCATCAGCTCACACTGGGATTCCTGAGCACAGGCTTGCATTCCCGCTCTCAGTCTCCCTTGGCGACCTTCCACTCCAGCATCATCTTTTGTGCAGAGAACCAGGCACATTTCTCATCAGCATTAATCCTGCTCTCAGCCAGGCATGTAGATGAGCACCAGGATGTGAATCTGTCAGAGGGATTCCAGCCCAGCCTTCTCTCACAGCTGGGACACTGGCCGAGTCATGGATACAACCTGATCAGACATGAGGCTGACAGGTACATTCTTTATAAGTATGGTCCTGTTCGAACTTTCGCCTCATCAAAAATGTAACAACCGATGAAAGAAGAAATTCCTACTTCTTTCTTAGTGTATTTTTATTTTTTCAAAATTTTATGACCACTGTTGAGGAAAGGAGTAAGTTTTGGAATTACCGAAAAAACATGTTGATGGCAGCAGGGTGCCAGCTTCATCAGCTCCCCCATCCCACTGAGACCCCTTGACGAGCCAGGGGACAGAGACTGGGCAGCAGCAGAGGTGAAATTTACTAGGTGGGACCTTGGGTTCAACTGACAGATCTGCTGCAGTCCTATCAGCCCTCTCGGGAATTATAACACATTTCAACTTTGTACATTTCACATATTTCAAGTATGAGAGCTCAGGACTGACAATAACTGACCCTCATTCGCTCAGCAGACCTTTATTTCACACTGCGTGGCCCGGTTCTGGGCACTGTGGTGAGGACATTAACAAATGGTCCTGCCCTTTGGGTGGTCACTGTTTTATAGGGGATCTCTGAAAGCAAGATGGAAGCAAGGTCCCAGAGGGGTGGCCTTTGAACTGAATCGGTCTTTCAAAATAAGTTGGTCAATAGAGTTGGACCGAGGGAAAGAGAGTTTTGGAAGATGGACCTTTCAGAAAAAGCAATTAACTTGAGCCAAGGCATGGACACAAAAAAGCCAGAGCATTTGCAGAATTTCAGAATTTCAGACTGGGTAGAAGGAGCACGAGAGGGGCTTTGAAAAATACGGCTGGAGAGGTAACGAGAGTCCAGATCTCATGTCGCACAAAGGACCTCTTATGCTACCCAAAGGAATTTGGATTTTTTTTTTTCCTTTAGGCATAAGGAAGCCATTGAAGGGTTTTAAACAGGCAGCAAAGTAATCAGATTTACTCTTTGGAAATAAGAACTCCTGATTAGTTAATGAGCTCATATTTCTTTTCTTTCATGTTAACCATTGTTTTATTTTTTGGTCTTTAGACTCTATTACTTATTGAAATAACAAAATGACTGGAGTTAAGAGGCTAGGCCACTTAACCTTCTAAAGTCTCAGTTTCGTCTGTTTTTAAAATAGTGGTTACATTATCTGCTTTACCTTATTAAGTTTGATGTAAGAGTGAAGTAAGATGAAGGCAGATAAACTGGCTTGCGGTACTATTGTCATTGGTGTGCCTGTTGGACTCTATCAGTTAGCTGGTACCAAGCAAGTTACAGATGAATCAGTGTTTACTTTCAATGGGGAAAGGATAGTCTTTTCAACAAATGATGCTGGAACAATTGGATATTCACCTGCAAAATATATATATGAACTTACTCCCTTACCCCCTACCATATACAAATATTAACTCAAAATTGGCCATAGATCTAAATGCTAAGCACTAAGTCTATAAAATTTCAAAAAGAAAACATAGAAATACAGGAGAAAATCATTGTGGCCTTGAATTACACAAAGATATCTTAGATATGACACCAAGACAAAATTCAAGAGAGAGAAATCGGTAAATTGGATTTTGTTAAAATCTAAAACACTTGCTTTTCAAAACACATCATTAAGCAAATACAAAGATAAGTCTCAGGCTGAGAAAAATATTTGCAAATCATATATCCGATAAAGACTTGCAGCTCAAAGAACTCCATGACTCCATAGAGAACTTTACAACTCCATAGAAAGAAGACAAACAATCCAATAAAAATTGGACAAAAAACTTGAACCAAAAGATATACTATGGATAAAAAAGCACATGAAAGCTGCTCAATATTATTTGTGGTTAGGCACTCACACATATTTGTTGAGTGAATGAAATATATATAGAGACAACTTTATAATATCAGTTGTGGCTATTTTGGGTGAGAAAGAGAACAATGATGATATCATTATTAGCCAAGTGAGCCTCAAATGAGTTAATCCAAATAATTTACATCAAGGTAAATTTTTAATCTAAAATATTTATATATTTGAGGTAAAACTGGTAAATTTCTTCTTAAATTATTTGGATAATAGTTCAGGGCTCCCCTGGTGGTGCAGTGGTTAAGAATCCACCTGCCAATGCAGGGGACACGGGTTCTAGCCCTGGTCCAGGAAGATCCCACATGCCGCAGAGCAACTAAGCCTGAGTGCCACAACTACTGAGCCTGTGCTCTAGAGCCCGCGCACCACAACTACTGAAGCCTAGAGCCCATGCTCTGCAACAAGAGAAACCACCACAATGAGAAGCCCGTGCACCGCAACGAAGAGTAGTCCCCGCTCAACGCAACTAGAGAAAGCCTGAGTGCAGCAATGAAGACCCAACACAGCCAAAAATAAAATAAATAACATAAATAAATTAAAAAAGAAAAAAATATCTTAGTTCAAAAACTTGAGAGATGTTATACCATACCATTTTCTATCTTGGCTGTTAGAATTTGTGTGTGATTTGAGGATCCAAACCTCAGGTTGATCAAGTTCAGGATCATACTGAACAGGTGTATTCACCTCCCATCCCTCCTGAGAGCCCTGGGAAGTGACAGCGTAGCAGCACAAAGGGGAATAAACCCTTACAACAGAGAAAGTAAATGAGAGGGATTTCAGTAGACAAGACATTTCAACACATGCCCAGAGGACAGTAAAGCAGATGGACCGGGCAGCAAAGGAAGCTGGAGCCCAGAATATAATAACTGGGGACCCTGTGGAGTCTCCCCTGTGGAGGCCTGGAGAATCTCAGGCCTCAGAAATGAGAGGTACAGTGGGCATAAGTGAAGGAGAAGGCAGAAGCACAGAGGGGATGATGGGCTGTGTGTCTTTGTGGCTGCTGTGCTGTCACCTCTCTTCCACCCCCTCCCCACCCTTTCCCGAGCATGTGGAAGCCCAACATTGCCACTATTAAAAATAGTGGTAAAGGAGGTGGGTATTTTTGGGTTTTTTAAATAAATTTATTTTCTTATTTATTTATTTTTGGCTGCATTGGGTCTCTGTTGCTGTGCGCGGGCTTTCTCTAGTTGCGGTGAGCAGGGGCTACTCTTTGTTGCTGTGCGTGGGCTTCTTATTGCGGTGGCTTCTCTTGTTGCAGAGCACGGGCTCTTAGGTGCATGGACTTCAGTAGCTGTGGCTCGTGGGCTCTAGAGCACAGGCTCAGTAGTTGTGGCACACGGGCTTAGTTGCTCTGTGGCATGTGGGATCTTCCCAGGCCAGCGCTCGTGTCCCTTGCATTGGCAGGCGGATTCTTAACCACTGCGCCACCAGGGAAGTCCCTAAAGGAGGTTTTTGTAAAAGAGACTGTACCAATTTACCTAGGAAGATGTAAATCTTCTGTCCTAGATGCTTCGTTACAGAGACTCCTTCTGGCATCACGGAGTGGGGATTGACTCTAACCCAGTCGAGCCACCTGTGGTGAAGGACCAGTTCCTTTTTACAATTTTTTAATCCATTGCAGACTGTTACTTTTTAGAATACAGTGGAAATGAATTACTAGAAAAGATAAAAATGTAAAGGCAAAGACATGCCAAGTACAAGCACGAACGTTTTATCATTAGATCCAAGAGACACAAGATTGCATTTCAATGAATGTAATCAGAACAAACAAAATAGGGGGAAAAGAATTATAAAAATGGTACATATTTATTGATAGTGAGCATGTAGTTTTTGTCATTCTGTGATTGTAACTAGAGGTTATAAAAGAAATAGTGATTGTCCACACTTTAAGCCTATAAGCATTGGATGGACATCACATATAAAAATACTGAAAGTTTTTATTGTAAAAAGTGAGCCTGATTCTTGCTTTTAAATGTACTTAATTCATGTTGGATTATCAACAATGCTATTCACAGAGGATAATACATACCTAAACTGTTTCCATGTACTTTTTTCTTTATTTTTTGAAATAAAATTTACACACCCAAAAACTTTCCATTTTAAAGTGTACAGTTCAGTGGTTTTAAGTATATTCACAGAGTTGTGCAACTACCACCACTATCCAATTCCAGAACATTTTCATCCCCCCAAATGGAAACTTTATACTTGTTAGTGGTCATTTCCCAAACTCCCCTACTCCCAGCCCCTGGCAACTGCTAGTCGCCTTTCTGTCTTTATGGATTTGCCTATTATGGACATTTCATATAAATGGGGTAATACAATAAGTGGCCTTTTTTGTCTGGCTTCTGTCACTTAGCATCATGTTTTTAAGGTTCATCCATGTTGTAACATGTACCAGTACTTCATTCCATTTATGGCTGCATAACATTTTGTTGTATGGAGGGATCACAATTTGTTTATCTGTTCATCTGTTAATGGGCAATTGAGTTGTTTCCACTTTTTGGCTATTATGAACAATGTTGCTCTTAACATTAACATACAAGCTTTTGTGTCAAAATATGTTTCCAGTTCTCTTGGGTATATCCCTAGGAATGGAATTGCCAGGTTATGTAGTTACTTTCTGACTTTTTCAGGAACTACTGTTTTCCACAATGGTTGCCCATTTTACATTCCCACCAGCATTATATGATGGTTTCAGTTTCTCCATATCCTCGCCAACACCTATTATTTCCCCTTTTAAGTCATAATTATTATAATGGGATATAGCTGTTGTTTTTAGTGTGTGTGAAATGATAAATCATTGTAGATTTGATTTGATTTGCATTTCCCTAATGATATTGAGCATCTTTTCATGTTTATTGTCCATTTTTATGTCTCCTTTGGAGGAATGTCTATTCAAATCATTTGCCCATTTTAAACCTGAATTATTTGTCATCTTCTTATTGAGTTGTAAGAAATTTTTTATATATTCTGGATACTAGACCCTTATCAGATACATGATTTACAACATTTTTTCCCATTCTATGGGTTGTCTTTTTTTTTTTTTTAATAGTTTATTTATTTATTTATTTATTTTTGGCTGTGTTGGGTCTTCGTTTCTGTGCGAGGGCTTTCTCTAGTTGCGGCGAGCGGGGGCCACTCTTCATCGCAGTGCACGGGCCTCTCACTGTCGCAGCCTTGTCGCGGAGCACAGGCTCCAGGCGCGCAGGCTCAGTAGTTGTGGCGAGCGGGCCCAGTTGCCCCGCGGCATGTGGGATCTCCCCAGACCAGGGCTTGAACCCGTGTCCCCTGCATTGGCAGACAGATTCTCAACCACTGTGCCACCAGGGAAGCCCTATGGGTTGTCTTTTCACTCTCTTTATAGTTTCCTTTGATGCACAAAAGTTTCCGGTGTTGATGAAATTCAGTTTGTCTAATTTTTTCTTTGCTTACTTGTGCTTTAGGGGTCATCTCTAAGAAACTATTGCCTAACCCAAGGTCATAAAGACTTACGTACATGTTTTCTTCTAAAATTGTTATAGTTTTAGCTCTTGAATGTAGATATTTTGTCCATTTTGACATAATGTTTAAATATGTTGTGAGGCAGGGGTCCAAATTCATTCTTTTTGCATGTGGTTAATCAGTTGTCCTGGCATCATTTGTTAAAAAGAGACTATTCTTTTCTCCATTGAATAGTCTTGGCACCCTTTCTCAAAAAAATCAATTGACCGTAAATGCATGGGTTTATTTCTGGACTCTCAATTCTACTCACTGTTCTATATGTCTATTCTTATTTCAGTGTCACCTGTGTGGATTACTGTAGCTTTGTAGTACATTTTGAAGTTAGGAAGTGTGAATCCACCAAGTTTGTTCTTTTTCGAAATTGTTTGGGCTGTTCTATGTCCCTGGCATTTCTGTCTGAATTTTAGGATCAACTTGTCAATTTCTGCAAACACAGTAGCAGAAATTTTGATAGTGATTGCACTGAACTGTAGATCAATTTGGGTAGCGTTCCCATCCTAACAATATTAAGCCTTTCACTACACAAACATGAGATGCCTTTAATATTTATTTAGATCTTCTTCAATTTCTTTCAGCAATGTTTTGTAGTTTTCATGTATAAGTCTTGCACTTCTTTTATTAAATTTATTCCTAAGTATTTTATTCTATTTTAAATGGAATTGTTTTCTTAATTTCAATTTTGGGCTGTTCATTGTTATTGTATGACACAATTGATTTTTGTCTATGGTCTTGTATACTACATACTTCCTGAACTCATTTATTAACTCTAATAGATTTTTTGTATGTGGAATCTTTAGGGTTTTCTGTAAATAAGTTCTGTCATCTGCAAATAGAGACAGTTTCACTTTTTGCTTTCCAGTCTGGATGCCTTTTATTTCATTTTCTTACCCAATTGCCCTGGCTAGAATTTCCAGTACAATGTCTTGTTCCTGAACTTAAGGGGGAAAGCTTTCAGTCTTTCACTATTAAGTAATATGTCAGTTGTGGATTTTTTGTAGATGTGCTTTATCACATTGAGGAAGTTGCCTTCAGTACCTAGTTTGTTGAAGGGTTTTAATCATAAAAGGGTGTAATTTTGTCAAATGCTTTTTCTGAATCAATTGAGTTGATCACATGGGCTTTTTCCCTTTATTCTATTAATGTTGTATATTACATTGATGGATTTTATATGTTGAACCACCTTGGACAGAGAATTCCTTAAACATCTGAAGGCAATAAACCTCTGAATCTTTGTGGGGGGCTGGGGTGCTCCATGTGCATGTGGGATAATACCTTTAACCCTCAGACAGGCAGCTTAGAGCTCTGCCTTAGCCTTCACTTCCTGCTGGCACAGAACCTCAAGGTCAACTAGAGGGGAGAGCTTTTATAATAATAAATTACACAATAATTTGAATGTGTAATCTACATGTAATATAAATATATTATACAAGTATATATATTTATTTGTAAACATTTATGCATCCAATATAGGAGCACCTAAATACATAAAGCAAATACTAAGAGACCTAAAAGGAGAAATAGACAGCAATACACCTTTTTATACAAAGAAGCAAATTATATTGTATAAACTTTGTGTGAATAATACATGCCACACGTATTTGATAAACATGTATTAATGTCATGTATATTCAGTTTATTTATAATTATTTATGTTATAATTTATGTTTTATGATAATTCATTTATAATACATATAATACATTCATTTATATGAATATGTATGTTTTAGTAATTATATAAATTTATAAATTTATTACATTTATATTTTACAAATTACCAAGCTCTCCAAGATTAAGAGCTGGGCCAACAAAATGGAAGCCCTGAGCAGCAGGTTGGCTGCTGTCCTGAGGACTACCTGGCATACCTGTAAATGCCTACAAACTGGTGAAGCAGCTGACCACAGACTGGCAGTGCTGGAGGACCTTGTCCTGAAGGACTCAGCCACAGGTTTCACTGCTGACCTCTCAGTGCAGTGGCAGTCCGTCTCCACTGCGGAAGTCAGCAAGGCCCTGGATTCAGACATGATTTCCACACGGGAACTTCCAGGAGCCAAAGACCAGGCAATGCCGAGTGTGGACAACTCCTTTGGGATGGCCTATGATGAGACTTTCTGGGGGTGCCACCATGGCAACAGTATGTCACAGCTGCTCATACCCCCTTAATAGAGGAGGACACATGGGACAGTCCACACCTCATCAGGTACTACGATGTCATGTCTGACATGGAAATTGAATTTATTAAAAATAAAAAGGCTGATGAAGCATGCTGACGAGAAAGTACACTGAATTAAAGCATCCATAAAAAATATGGACAAAGGACCTGAATAGACGTTTTCCCAAAGTTATACAAATGGCCAACACATCCATGAAAAGGTGCTCAATGTCACTAATCACTATGGAAATGCAAATCAAACCCCACAGTGAGATACCACTTCACCCTGTTAGAATGGCCATCATCAAAAAGACAAAACATAACAGATGCTGGTGAAGATGTGGAGAAAAGGGAACCCTTGTGCACTGTTGGTGGGAATGTAAATTGGTACAGCCACTGTGGAGAGCAGTATGGAAGAGATCAGATTTGTGGTCACCAGAGGCAGGGGGTGGAGGGTAGGGGAACTGGATGAAGGTGGTCAAAAGCTACATACTCCCAGTTATAAGACAAATAAGTCCTGAGGATGTGATGTGCAACATGATGACTATGGTTAGCACTGCTTTATGATATATTTAAAAGTTCTTAAGAGAGTAGATCCTAAGAGGTCTCATCACACGGAAAAAAATATTTTTTGTATCAATATGAGATGATGGATGTTAACTGAATTTATTGTGGTAAACATTTCACAATATACATAAGTCAAGTGAAATATACATATATTTTGCTGTATACCTTAAACCTATGCAATGCTATATGTCAATTATATCTCAGTAAAACTAGGGGGCAGAGATGAGAAAGTTTACAAAATAAAGTACATTGCTTTAAAAAAAAAGAAATTAGTAGTGCTCTGATCTACATTCTGTCATAATTTCTTTATTATGAGTAAAATATTTTCCTGTCCTGTAGCTGAGTCATCAAAATATACTCCTATACAAACCTTAAATGCAAAACCATATTAAACATGCCAGCTTGGGTTTCTCAGCATTGTGTTAAAATGCTACAAAATTATGTATTTGAGCATTCTGAATTTCCCTACTTGTCTCATTGTGGACCAGTAGCCAATGGTTTGCAGACCAGCACCAGTGAAGGAGCCCACCTAGGAACTCTTCCCTGAGCAAAGCCCTCACACGTGTGAAACTCTAACTTCCTCTTCCACAGAGGGTCCTGGGAGGAAAATGGACCCATCAAGCCACAGCCAGGGAATCCCTCACCACCTACCCAGAACAGTCACCTGCTTCATTCACTCATTTATTGATTCACACATGCATTCAATGAATGAGAATTACCACAGGAGGAAAGTTAAAAACACCCAAAGAGAGATTTCCCTGGCAGTCCAGTGGTTAGGACTTCTTCCAATGCAGGAGGTGTGGGTTCGATCTGTGGTCGGGGAGCTAAGATCCCACATGCCTCCTGGCCAAAAAACATAAAATAGAAGCAGTATTGTAACAAATTCAATAAAGATTAAAAAAAATAAAAACACCCAAAGAAAGTAAACAGAGCAAGTAACTCTGGAGTAAAAAAAAAAAAGATTCAAAGAACAGAAGAGAACTTTAGAAGAAAGTTTAACTGAATCATTAAAGATTCAACAAGAGATATTAAAGAATTTCTCGGATTCAAGTCAGTTTCCTTTTGAAACATAAGAACATAATGTCTTGAAAAAGAAAGCAAAGATAAGCATTTGGGAATGAAAAATATGATCGTCAAAAATTTTTTTTTCAAAAGAAAGAATTTCAAAGTTAATCAAAATAACTTACACCAAGGGGTTGGGGGGGGTGGGGGGGGGTGGGAGAGATTAAAGGATGAATGAGATGGGAAAGTATTTAAAAAGAATTAATAGAAGTAGGCAGTCCAGGACATCTAATATTTGACTAGCAGGAGTTCTAAGCAGAGATACCAGAAAACGAAGGGTAGGAGATCATTCTTTTAAAGTGTGAGGAGGACAAAACTTTACTCGGAACCAAAAATGTTCAGAGTAAATGGGACCATAGAATTCCAAGCAGGACAAAAGAAATTAAAAGGCTTGAGACTCATCTTTGTGAAATTTCAGAACAGTAATAATAATAGGAGACTTAGCAATATTCCAAAGAGGAAAAAACAGACCATCAACCAAGGAGAAGATTTCAGCTGGTATCAGGTTTTTCTCATCAGCCACACATATGTTAGAAAATACTGAAGCAATGCCTTCAAATGCAGAGGAAAAATTACTTTGAAACTTTAATAATTGGCCCAGACAAACAATAAACTATGCAAGGGAAATAAATGCATTTTAAGTGATACTGGAAGTTCACCTGTCACATCTTTTTTCTCCAGAATTTACTGGAGAATATACTCTAGTCAACTGAAGGAGAAAGCCAAGCAGACTCACAGTGGAGGCTACTGAAGGTCCACATGGGGCGGAAGACTCCAGATGATGGCACATGAGTTTGTCCCAGAGAAAACTCAATTAAAATGAGAACAATTAAGGACTCTGGGAAAAGGAGGACTTCATGCAGTTAGTGTGACAGGCAGATAAATTTTAGGTTACAGTGAAGGTATATTATTCCTTTTCCAAAAAGAAGTATAAAAATAATTTAAAACTTAAGGAGGGGAAAATGGAAAGATGTGAAGACTGGCTCAGATGTGACACTTGTACTCTGTGAGCTTTGAGCATCTACTGCAAGTACAGAAATGGGGTTCATTTGACTGTCGTGAGCCCCATTCCTCTTGGACATCACCGCAGTTCTGCACTGGACACTTAGAGAAGGGGATGTTAACCGGGAAATCCACCCAGCGCTGCAGGAGCAGTGTTTACAAATTCATAAAGGCTGCCCTTGGCTTTCTACTTTTAGAATCAACCTGCAGACATTGAAGACTTAATTATAGTTGCAGAATGAAAGGTAAAATATTATCAGCCTTAATAAAGTCATAACTGTCAGAAGTTGTCAGTGAACAAGGGTAAGGAAAAAGGGAAGATTGTAAGGCATTTTATATGGCGCAAGGGAGTCAAAAACATTGACAAATGTTGATGAAACAAAGAAATAGACTATGTTGCTTAATATGACAACAATAACCAACATAAAAATTTTTTGAATTGTCAAAAAAATTGTCAAAAAATTGTCAAAAATTTAGAGAAATGGAAATGGGGAAAGGCAGTTCTATAAGTGAGATAAATCTTTATCTTTTGTATCAGGAAGTAAATAAGTATTGTTTTAAATATATTGGTCACTTGCATTTCTGTGAAATGTCCAGAAGAGGTGAATAAATCTATAGAGACAGAAGATGGAATGGGGATTGCCCAGGGCTGGGACTGAAAATGTGGGGTAACTGCAAATGGCCAGGAGGACCATTTTGGAGGGATAGAAATGTTCTAAAATTGGATTGTGGTGATGCTTACACAACTCTGTAAATTTACCAAAATTCATTTCATTGTACACTTAAATAAGTGAATTTTACACACACATTATACATCAATAAAGCTGTGTTTAAAAAAGAACTGTTAAAAATTGATGGATTATTGGAAGTTTTAGCCACAGCAGTCAGAGAAGAAAAAGAAATAAAAGGACTCCAAATTGGAAAAGAAGTAAAGCTGTCACTGTTTGCAGATGACATGATACTATACATAGAGAATCCTGAGGATGCTACCAGAAAACTAACAGAATTTGTTGGTAAAAATTCATTAATACAAAATTAATGCACAGAAATCTCTTGCATTCCTATACACTAATGATGAAAAATCTGAAAGGGAAATTAAGGAAACACTCTCATTTACCACTGCAACAAAAAGAATAAAATACCTAGGAATAAACCTACCTAAGGAGACAAAAGACCTGTATGCAGAAAACTATAAGACACTGATGAAAGAAATTAAAGATGATACAAACAGATGGAGGGATATACCATGTTCTTGGATTGGAAGAATCAACATTGTGAAAATGACTCTACTACCCAAAGCAATCTACAGATTCATTGCAATCCCTATCAAACTACCAATGGCGTTTTTCACAGAACTAGAACAAAAAATTTCACAATTTGTATGGAAACACAAAAGACCCCGAATAGCCAAAACCACCTTGAGAAAGAAAAACGGAGCTGGAGGAATCAGGCTCCTGGACTTCAGACTATACTACAAAGCTACAGTAATCAAGAGAGTATGGTACTGCCACAAAAACAGAAATATAGATCAATGGAATAGGATAGAAAGCCCAGATATAAACACAAGTGCATATGGTCACCTTATTTTTCATAAAGGAGGCAAGAATATACAATGGAGAAAAGACAGCCTCTTCAATAAGTGGTGCTGGGAAAACTGGACAGCCTCATGTAAAAGAATGAAATTAGAACACTCCCTAACACCATACACAAAAATAAACTCAAAATGGATTAAAGACCTAAATGTAAGGCCACACACTATAAAACTCTTAGAGGAAAACATAGGCAGAATACTCTGTGACATAAATCACAGAAAGATCCTTTTTGACCATTTCCTAGAGAAATGGAAATAAAAACAAAAATAAACAAATGGGACCTAATGAAACTTCAAAGCTTTTGCACAGCAAAGGAAAACATAAACAAGATGAAAAGACAACCCTCAGAATGGGAGAAAATATTTGCAAATGAAGCAACTGACAAAGGATTAATCTCCAACATCTGCAAGCAGCTCATGCAGCTCAATATCAAAAAAACAAACAACCCAATCCAAAAATGGGCAGAAGACCTAAGTAGACATTTCTCCAAAGAAGATATACAGATTGCCAACAAACACATGAAAGGATGCCCAACATCACTACTCATTAGAGAAATGCAAATCAAAAACTACAGTGAGGGTATCACTTCACACCGGTCAGAATGGCCATCATCAAAAAGTCTACAAACAATAAATGCTGGAGAGGGTGTGGAGCAAAGGGAACCCTCTTGCACTGTTGGTGGGAATGTAAATTGATACAGCCACTATGGAGAACTGTATGGAGGTTCCTTAGAAAACTAAAAATAGCACTACCATACAACCCAGCAATCCCACTACTGGGCATATACCCTGAGAAAACCATAATTCAAAAAGAGTCATGTACCACAATGTTCATTGCAGCTCTATTTACAATAGCCAGGACATGGACGCAACCTAAGTGTCCATCGACAGATGAATGGATAAAGAAGATGTGGCACATATATAGAATGGAATATTACTCAGCCATAAAAAGAAACGAAATTGAGTTATTTGTAGTGAGGTGGATGGACCTAGAGTCAGTCATACAGAGTGAAGTAAGTCAGAAAGAGGAAAACAAATACTGTATGCTAACACATAGATATGGAATCTAAAAAAAAAAAAAAAAAAAAAAAGGTTCTGATGAACCTAGGGGCAGGACAGGAATAAAGACGAAGACATACAGAATGGACTTGAGGACACTGGGAGGGGGAAAGGTAAGCTGGGACAAAGTGAGAGAGTGGCATGGACTTATGTATACTATCAAATGTAAAATAGATAGCCAATGGGAAGCAGCCGCACAGCACAGGGAGATCAGCTCCGTGCTTTGTGACCACCTAGAGGGGTGGGATGGGGGGGTGGGAGGGAGATGCAAGAGGGAGGAGATATGGGGATATATATATATGTATAGCTGATTCACTTTGTTATAAAGCAGAAACTAACACACATTGTGAAGCAATTATACTCCAATAAAGATGTTAAAAAGAAAATTGATGGGTCAAAGAACAGATGCAAAAGCACATTATTTAGAAAATGTTAGGTTAATGTTAGGTAACCAACAGGAGTAAAAATAGATGTATTCAAGAATCATTTAGGAACAGTGGGGCATGGTGAGAAAGTGAAATGGAGGCTGTTGTTTATCATTTATGCTTTTCTTTGCTATTTGATTTTTTATCAACACATAAAAATTTAAAAAAATTTTAAACATTTAGATTCATTGATGCAGAAAATAAATTCCTATTTTTTTAAAAAATATTTTATTTATTTATTTATGGCTGTGCTGGGTCTTCGTTTCTGTGTGAGGGCTTTCTCCAGTTGCGGCAAGTGGGGGCCATTCTTCATCGCGGTGCGCGGGCCTCTCACTATCGCGGCCTCTCTTGTTGCGGAGCACAGGCTCCAGACGCGCAGGCTCAGTAATTGTGGCTCATGGGCCCAGTGGCTCCGCGGCATGTGGGATCTTCCCAGACCAGGGCGCGAACCCGTGTCCCCTGCATTGGCAGGCAGATTCTCAACCACTGCGCCACCAGGGAAGCCCTAAATTCCTATTTTTAATCGTTTAAAATTTAAATATGAGTAATGATGCCATTGGGTAAATGAGCAGATTTTTTTTTCTCCTAAAGACCAAGGCCAAGTGGCACACTCTTTGACAAGCCACCATTGGTAACTCGATGGAGGCAAGAGCTCAGCTGAGCATAGTCAGAAGTGTGCAGCACTCCCAGAATAGAACAGTGTAAAGGAGAATAAACAACTGACCATCCCGGGAACAACATTTGGTACAGCTATGCGAAGTGGTTGCCATGGATTAACAGATCAAACATAAATAATTTTCAGGGAAGCAAGTGCCCTAGAAAACGAGATGACAAGTGAAGTCGATAATGTTCTCAGCTGTCTTCATCTGTTTGTGTAAGAACGATGCCAAAGTAATCATCTATATGCTTGGGTTCTGAGCCTCGTGAAGCAGCCTTCTTAACCTGGCCCAAAACTGTTAGGGTGGCTGATGAGAGACTGTCAACTGTGAAAAACAAATAGCAAGAAGTTTTCGAGATGGGAAGTGTTAGGGTGGGTCTGGGGGCTTAAAGCTGCAAGCTGAGGGCCTTGCAGTTGGTTTAGTCACCAACACACTCAGCACCAAGGTTGCTACGAAGTGCCTGGGAATATTTCAGTGTCATTTTGTTGGGTAACCAGAAACTTTAGACATGGACTCCCTTTCAAGTAAAGTGCTATGTTGGTAATAATAGTAAACCCATTGAGGGATCGCATGCAGCCAAGCAGACAAGAAAAGGGAATGTGTTGCCTTGGGCCAACTCCATCGTATTCAATTCTGTTGCACAGTCTTCCTAATAACAGTCTTGGTTTGCTCATTTTTTTCAGAATCCTCTTTTTACTTAAAAGTGTTCTTCAACCACTTTGAAACTGAATTCTAAGAGAAAGCCAGTTGTGAGCCGGAGAAGTTGGAGACTGATGTTCTCCTGGGTCTGTTCATGAGCCCTGGGGCCTGCTTTCTCTCAGACATAAGGAGGCCCATGTGAGATCCCCACCAGCTACAAATGTTCACGTGCTAGGCAGGATGCAGAACTTCAGGGGGTATAAAACAGTGACCTTCCTGAGTTACACGGGACAAATTAATAAAACGGTAACTAGCAATAGAGACCAGCATATAGAGTGTTGTATGGTGTGTGTGTGTCAAGTTTTGTTCGGGTCCTTTGATGTTGGGTACGTGAAGCCATCAGTGTGTATGAAGGTGTGTGTGTGTCCGGGAGGATGCAGACGATACTCAACATCTTAAACATTGAAAGGAAAATATGAATGAGACTAAATTATGATCACTCTCCCGTCACTCATCTGTCCCCCCTTTTCCAACTCTATCTGCTCACATGTTAAGCTGCATCTCTTCATGTTTTACCCCAGGTCAAGGTGATTACTGAGCTCAAAGATCTAACAAGTTCACCACAGACAATGCCTCCCTGACAATATGCACCTAATCCAGCACTACCCAAGTCCACTGTTGGGACACACATTATCCGGCTATAAAGCCCCAAATGCAGGTGGAGGTGGTGGTCCTCTTCCTTTGGACCTTCCCTCCTCTGCACCCTAAATAGAAAGTTAGAGAAAGACACTCAAAATCTCTCTTCACCTTTATTCCAGCCCAATCACTTTATTCTTCAAAAAAAGGAAAAGAATTGTAATAATTAACATAATTTTTCCCTGGACCCTGTTTTCTTATGTTCACTTTGATTGGACATATGTCTTTTGCCTACCATTTCTTTTTCTTGGAATATCTAAACAGCTAGAGTAAAGAAGGCTGTTTTTTTCTTTTCCCTTTCCTTTAAAACTTAAAAGTTGGAGTTCCGTAAAAAGTCAAAGTGGGGGACGGGGACTCATCAAAGAAATAATGCAAGAGGATTTCTCAGAACTACGAGTCACTAGTTTCTGTATTGAAAAGCCAACCAAGTAACCAAGCAAATAAGCACAATCACATCAGAGCACGTTGTCAGAATTTTTCAGAATTCCAGGACAGAGAAGGTCCTAAAACCTCCTAAAGATGAAGAAAAGAAAATGCAGTTAAGTGGAAGCCAGAAAGCAATGGAGCAATGCCTTTGAAATCCTAAAGAAAATGTTTTCATCCTAGAACTATATACCAAGCCCAACTATAAATCAAGTGTGAGGACATAATAATGGTATATTTTAATGTACAAGTTCTCAAAAAAAATTTTTTGTCCCTTATATCAAAAAGCTAAAAAAAAGCTGAGCTTTTTTTTTACTAAAAGCTACCAGAAGATGAGTTTCACCAATAAAAATGAAGACAAGGAATAAAAGAAATAAGAAATCAGCACAGGAACAGGCAAAGAAATGGTGAAGAGAGATCCCATGAGGACAGCTGTGGACCAGGCCTGGAGGACAAGAAGTCTGAACTAGAGGAAACTGGAAGGTTGTAGAAGATGTTTCTCCTGAAAAAAAAATGAAATTGATCGAATGCTTGATGTGATCTGGGGGAAGATTTGGACAATTTGTGAAGAGTTTGTGGTTGAATTAGCAAAAAAGACATAAAAATCAAGGGGGAAAAATAAAGATTATTAACTCCAAGAAAAACAAAACTTTGTACAGAAAGGGAAAAGTAATCATGATTTACTACATGGCTCAGCTACAGATAACATTTACATGGTCATAATGATGTAAATACTGAATACTGAGCTAATTATTTTACAGCATAGCTATTTTTGGAACTGGGAGGAGAGACATAGTTAAGTAATCCTCTTTTATAGTAGGAAGGTAACCTACAGCTGAACAATTGAAAAGTAGAAATAGAAGCATGCCATTAGAGAATTATACCCTAAAACAGGTAAACACAGCTGTCTCAGAGTAGAAAATGAGGTGAGAAAGGGATGGAGCCTGTTGTTTCTCACAACCAGCTTGTTAGCTTAAACTAAGGGCATATAAAAATTTGATAAATATTAAAGCTAAGACAAATACACACAAAAACAATCCAATTAACAAAGGGGTTGGCACCAAGATGGGTTGCTTCTGAGACCATAAAACTGTGGAAACCTGAAGCTTCCATCGACAAAATAATTATCCAAACTGGCTTCAATTAGGGGAAAAAAAGACATATATACTTGCAGTCATTATAGTCAGAAATTAGTGGAATTTTCTGGAATTACAACCTTCTAGAACTAATAAGAAATAAGAAAGATATTAGAAGTGGGAAATGGCTTACATTATGAAGCAGAGGGCTGGCTTTAAAGAGCTCAGATTATTTTACGAAGATGTGCATCATCAGTTTAGGTTTATAGCTTCAGTGTCTGAGCCTGTGCTTTCACATAGGGCAAACCATGCTGTGGGTTACATCTATCCGTGGTTAATGGTGATCCTCACCCACATAAGAAGGGGTGATATTGGGAGGCTGGCTATATGTGATCATTCTCCAGTTTACTTCTAATCAGTGATGGAGATTGTCTAAGCTCTGGGGGTTTCCAGCCGTTCTTGTCCTCAGTTTTCAAGAAAAAGATTCAGTGTGGAAACAGTCTGGAGGGAGTCATGGAAAAGGAGAAGGCTCAAGAAGAAACCACTTGGGAAATGCAGTCGCCTGGTGGCTAGGAAGAAGATGTTTGTACCACCAAGACACTGGAATTCAAAATAACAGATCAGATTTGCACAGCCTTATATAAGGCAGTGGAAATGAGAAACAAAAGACAAAAAGACTGGCCCCGCCGTGACTGGCAGTGCGTTCTGCGCCCATCTGTTTGGGTTTACTGAGTTGTCCTTTGCCAGCAGAGTTGGGGAAATGCATAAAAATAATTCCATCCCATCTCAGGCAGGCAGTATAATCAGAAAGGGAATATAATAAACCAATTCATGGAAATGGTGGGGTGTACCCTGTAAAAACTTAAAGCCAACATCTCTGAGCCAGGG
This sequence comes from Balaenoptera borealis, assembly GCF_965194805.1. Taxonomy (NCBI): domain Eukaryota; kingdom Metazoa; phylum Chordata; class Mammalia; order Artiodactyla; family Balaenopteridae; genus Balaenoptera; species Balaenoptera borealis. The sequence continues at coordinate 3,506,292 of NC_138877.1, forward strand.
TTGACTTCTTCAGTAAACTTTTGCTGAGTTTCCCAAGACAGCATGTCTCTTTCTTCTTTTCCCAGAAGCGTCCCAACCCAAAAAGCCTTTGGAAATAATGTCCTGTGCCAGTTTCCTAATCCCAAAACTCTACAGCAGATTATTCTAAAATAATGTCATTAGAAATGCTAGACTGGATTCTCAGTTGATTGAATTATAAGTTGATATGAAGTCAACTGCAACTATAAAATTGGACAATAAATCCTAATCATGTCCCTTGAACAACAACAACAAAAATGTGGGGAGGGAGTCCTTCAGTAAAACCTGGGCTTCTTCGTGTCTCACAAATCATGACGCTTGGACTCCTTAAGTAAAATAGTGAGGCTCTGTCTTCTTCCTTTGACCCCACAAGCCATGCGGGCCCTCAGGGGGAGAAGAGGCAGCCCTGACCCCTTGTGTATGCATCAGAGCCCCTGCGGGAAGCAGCAGTTCACCCAGGGGCCGCACTTCACACACATCCATGCAGAGACCTTTCACAGAGCTGTGGGCCACCCCAAGGCTCCACCAAAGATGCGAAGAGACCCCAAGGTGAGCATCATTAGGGAAAAAGCCAGGTTCCCCCAGTTTGATGGGAAGACAGGAGAAGGGAAGGTGACCAGAGCCCAGTGGCTACATTCTTGGAGGGACAGTTATTACCTGAAGGGTGGGCCGACGGGGAGAGCAGGGGAGGACGATCCTGAGCTCTCTTCCCTCCTGCTCTCCATCCTCTGGCCAGGCCCAAAGCTGGCTGACAAGAAGCTGAAAAAGGGAGTTCACAGGGATCAGTCTCCCAGGATTCAGACCGAAGAGAAGAACGGATGGGGAAGGTGGGGAGGAAGGAAAAAATGAGGAGAAACCAGCACAACTGGCATTTGAGCCAAAATGGTTGACTTAGACAACACCTGAAGTTGATTTTTTAGAAGCCTGAAAAGTATGTATATTAACGTGTGTGCGTGTATATGTAAAATAGAGATCACACACACACATGGACTAATCATCATTGTACCTCCAAAGTGATCTCAGTTCGCATAGAGTCATGAAGACACAAAACACTTTATGTTATACAAATATGGATGTCATAGCAACCCCCTGCCCCACAAGACTCCCGTTCAGCCTGGAGTGAGAGGCCTGGGTGTTGTATTTTCAACAGCTCAGTGAGTGATTCATTGCACATAAAGTTCTGAGAACCAGCCACTTCAGTAATCAATATCAGTCATGCACCTCTAAGGAAAAATGCATTTAAGCAGATTATTTTCCTTCTGATGACGGGGTTGGACCCTCTCTAACCAGAAGGAGAAGGAGCAGGAAAGGTGGAAAGGTGTGAAGGGAAGGACAGAAGGCAGAGAGAGGAGCAAAGACAGCTTCTGAAGGAAACAGGAAAAAAGCAGGCAGGAGAGGGGTAAGAAATAATAAGAAAGAGGAATCAGAAATGTGCATGTGTGGCTGACATCATAGTAGAAGTTTTATGTAGGATCCATTTAAAACCTTTAAAAATTCTAAGCACTAAGAACATTATGACTACCTGCTGAGAAGTTCTAAAGACCATGACACCCTGGTAGCTATGAGCGCACCCACGGCCCAGAGCTTGGTTTGTGAATACCAACCTGCAATGAAAGAAACCAGGGATCCTTGGAGAAATAGCTGATTCTAAGGCTGGGGCAGGAAATATGCAAGATGTACCTGGAGCATCTTGTAGGGTCAGGAAGTGAGAAAGTACTCAAAAAACAAACAAGCAGGAGCATCTGAAAGGATCACAGGATCCAACCTGAAAGAGCTCCCAACAGCCAAAGCAACAGAATAAAGTATATTGGACTACAGCCCAAAGTGCAGATAAATGTACACGAGTCCACAATTCTGTAAATAAATACTAAATAATTAAATGAGGGGAAGAGATGCGGTTTTCATACACAGGAATTCCAAGCAATACACACAGATACTCCCCTCGCTGGGAGTGGAGTTTAATTTCCTCCTTGGAGGGTAGGCTGGGCTTAGTGACTTGCTCCCAAAGAATAAAGAAATGGGAAGAGAAAAACAGTGACTTTACAGTGGAGAAACCTGACTGACACCACCTGAACCAGGTGGAAGTGAACATCACCAGCAATGTCACGTGGAGATCTGTGCCCTCAGTACCACGTGTGGAAAGGACACATCTCCTCGGGGATAATCTTGCCAGAAACCCATCATTCTGCTCCAATTAGGAGGACATCAGATGAACCCAAATTCAGGGACATTCTAAAAAATGCCTGCCCAGTACTCCTCAAAACTGTCAAGGTTATGAAAATAAGGAATTGTCACAGAGCTGAGGATCCCAGGGAACATAACAATGAAAGCAACGTGGGGTTCAGGATGGGACCATGGAACAGGGAGAAGAGATTATGGGAAAACGTGTTTGAATTCATGTTTTAATAAAGTCTGGATTTTAGCTAGTAGTAATGGAGCAATGTTAAATTTGAGGAATTTTAATTTTTTTTGAATTTTTTTTTTATACAGCTGGTTCTTATTAGTTATCCATTTCATACATATTAGTGTATATATGTCAATCCCAATCTCCCAATTCATCACACCATCACCACCACCCACCCCACTTTCCCCTCCTTGGTGTCCATACGTTTGTTCTCTACATCTGTGTCTCTATTTCTGCCCTGCAAACCGGTTCATCTGTACCATTTTTCTAGATTTCACATATATGCGTTAATATACGATATTTGTTTTTCTCTTTCTGACTTACTTCACTCTGTATGACAGTCTCTGTGTCCATCCACATCTCTACAAATGACCCAGTTTCGTTCCTTTTTATGGCTGAGTAATATTCCATTGTATATATGTACCACATCTTCTTTATCCATTCCTCTGTCGATGGGCATTTAGGTTGCTTCCATGACCTGGCTATTGTAAATAGTGCTGCAGTGAACACTGGGGTGCATGTGTCTTTTTTAATTATGGTTTTCTCTGGGTATATGCCCAGTGAGGAATTTTAAAATTATTCAAATAATTTTAATTTTAAATAAAAAATCAAATATCTATTGGAACTATTGATACTTCCTATAATATCTAAAGCAGTTTTTAAGACATTGGCTTGAGTAGTATCTTAATTGAATTACAGTCCACTTTTGAAAAACCAATACTGCAAAAAACAACATAAACCCTCCTGCTTCACTTTATGCACAGTCATCATCTGGATGTTTCCATTCACTTTACTGAATTAAAAGTGGCTCCTCCTCCAGGAAGCAAAAAGTAGCTGCCATAGGAGTTCACTGGCCAGAAGTTGCACGAATAAAACCTCATGTAAAATTTCTGAAATTTTCCTTGAACTAAAAATAAGCAAAATGAGTTGTTGATGACTAGATTGCTGATAAGGTCACCCCGGGAGACATTCCAGAAGCTCTGCAGATAATCATCTGCTCCCACAGTAAATTTCATACAGTTGGCCCATAAGAAATTTCACTCTCTGAAGTGATAAGACGTTCTGATTAATGCAAAAAATTCTCTTTTAAGGTTCAAATAGGAAGCAACTATTTGGATAACTAGAGGCACTATGAAAAAATTAGGTATTGAAATGGGATAATAAGTCCCTGTGCTGGTAATTGGTAACTAGAGGCTGAAACATGGTTACGGTGCCTTTTTTCTGGATGAACCTCAAAGCCCTTGACTCACGGTGGTGACAGCGAGTGGTACGTTTCTTTAGACACCTCCCTCTGGGGACAATGAACTGGTTCAGAGCAGCTCTGGCTAGAGATGGTTTACCCAGGGATAAATATTCGACTATAAGGCTTTTTATTCCTAGAGTACTGAATCCCAAGGATTCTCTGCAGGGCCAACTTAAAGGACATTTACTGAGCAAGATGTTTCCTGAATGTTTCTCATGGATTGGAAAATGGTTTGTAGGGAGAGAGGACACCTGTACTTCCCTGGGCACCAGATTACAAGAGTGACTGATAAGTTCCAATCGCAGCAGCAGTTTCTCCATCTAAGGCCTTCAGAGATGTTGAAGGACAGAGGCAGACAGACAGACAAAGACAGACGGAGAGAACCAGACTTAATGTTCCCAAAGTACTAATTCACCACGGAGAAGACAAAACGTTTCCGTAACTGTGATAGAGCATCCAGTGGCAGCTAAGTTTTATTTCATTCTTATGAAAATACAGATTTTTAAATTTATCCTAACCAAAATATTGACTTTGTTCTCTCTTAAATATCATTCTCCAATATGAACTGCTGAATCCTGGGACCACAAGTAAGATACTCTGAAGGGCTATCTCCTTATCTCACACCAAGAGCACAACTTACATGGAAACATTCACAGCTAATTCATCCCTGTAGACATCCCTCCATCCCTGCAGACATCCCTCCATCCCTGGATGGAGAACAGAACCAGATATCCCCATGGGGACGGCTAAGTGGTTTTTTAACTACAGAAATGACTGGTGACGTGGACCAGGAAAACTTTCTAGATGCGGACAATCTTTGTCATGCACCATGGCGGGAATTCCACAGTCTCAAACAAATCCTTGCCGAGATATTTGGATGGATTCAAATCTTAACTTTGAGGGGAATCCCACCTCTGCTGCCGCTGCCCCTAACAGCCCACCATGGACTGGGATTGTGTGGACTTCGGTTCCAGCCAGAGCCCTGGCCTGATGTACCAACATTTATAACCAGAGGTCACTCACTCATTTGGTAACCAGAACGTATCTTATTCTCTTAATGACTTGATTGAAACTTCCTAAGAAGCAGAGCTATGTCTTTTTAACCCCAAATCCAGCTCAGGCCTAACCTGATGAACCATAAATATTTGTCCAATGAATGAATAAACTACACTGTTTTATCACCCAAAGTCTCTTGCGTAAAATCTAACGTGATCCTCTCAGAATCTGCCACCAGGAAGATGTTGTCTCTTTTAAGGAATTTATAAGCATCTTACATTAGAATCAGAATTATTTAACTCACTAAGCTTAGCTTTTTGCCCTGGCAGCCAAATCAGAACCAAATAGTGTATTCAGTAGCAGTAACGAGACAAGGCCTTACAGTCAGAGTGTTTTCTTTTCTGATTTTAGTTTATTAAACTTACTGTTTATTTATATTTTATTCTAAGCTGCCTCAAATTGAGAAAGACAGTGATCGTTAAATAAATAAGTAAAAAAGTGGCAACGTGGGTTATGTTAACTGATCCATGATTTCAAGGTGTCCTGTTCCTCCCCCAGGGGCAGGAGACTACGTTTCTTCCCCTCCCTAGGAAGCCAAGGGGTGTTGTCTGTGTCCTGGGGGCAGGAGAGTTTTCCGTTCCTCCCCCAAGGCAGCTGGTTCTGCTTTTACACCTCCAGGGGCAGAGGGTACGTGGGTGGGCTTTGGGCTGGTCCCCAGGGGCAGCTGCCCTCCTCTGTCCCAGCACCGAGGGCCTCCAGTCTCCTGCGTCGGGGTGGGAGCTCCTTTTCCATCTGGGCTCCCGGCTGAGGGACATGCTCGCCCACATGAGCCTTGGGAATCTGCCTTCTCACTTGTCTGTATGGCGCCACCTCCTCCTCGAGCTGCGGGTGATCTGGCCTCTCCTGGAAGGGCTGGTCCCTCTTTGAAATTCCGTTTACTTGGTGACCTTGTAACCTCGGCTCTCTGATGGGCTCCAGAAAACTCATGATTTGGTAGATTATCCAGCTTGTTGTCATTGCTAAGGTGGGAGTGATGTTCTTTTGCAGTTTTCTACATCCTAAGTGGAAGCAGAATCACCAAGGTGATAGTTTGAACCACCACTGGGTGTTTTTCGAACACCCTTCAGCTGTGGAGCCATGGTTCGCATCCCCTCCTGCCTTCCTTACGTCCAACTGGGGCCCGGGCTCTGATCCTTTGCCAGGGTTCACATTCCGATCAAACCCATGACCTGAGTTTATTAGTCCCATGCCCAGGCACCTGGGTAACCAGCCGTCCTGATGGGAAATCAGATTACACCACGGGGTGGAGAACCACAGCCTCCTATGTAGTTATCACTTTTCACATCAGGGCTGTATTTTGGCAAGATCTCATTAAGTTTTCACAACAGGAACTTTGAAAAGCAACACATAAGGTTTACATAGTACAAAGTGAAATAGAGATGAATCATTTTCATAATTAATGCGTAGTAATTATATCAACACAGTCAATCCAAGTAATTTAATCTTAGCCCCATGATATGGGCTCTGAAGTTACCACGAGCTTGTTTGGTCTGGATCAGTACTTGCCAGATTCGTACTTTTTCTTGAGCTTTTTGATTCATGAAAATATATGATAAAGTCTATATGGAAAATGAAAGCCTTGGTACCTTCCTGAAAGTTATTTTTACAAATTATGGAGGCCTTTATAACAATATTTTTGCTAATCATCGTCTTTCCAATTGTCTTTATTTTCTATCTTAACTTGTCCTTGGAGGGTTACTGTTTCTGGTTGGTATTATATATGCCTGGAGAAAGCAAGCAAAATGTCCATGTGAGGTATCCTACTCCAGCAGTGAGATTAACCAGCTTTCCTGAAGTTGCTAGAAGATTGTACAGAACAAAAATTATACTGTTTAAAGTTTTAAAGCAAGTAGTCTCCAGTTTAAATAATGGCAGATGACTGTTTTTTCCCTAATAAAAAAACTATAAATACAGTAACTCTATTATAAGGGCCACATGCTACAAATTTTTCTGAAACAATTTTTTATAGTTTAAATTACAAATACCAGAAGTCAAATGTTTATAATTAAAAACTTAAAGTCTGATATCACAAATCCCAGACTGTCAAACACAGAGCACATACCTTTTTTTTTTTTTTTGAATTTAATTTTATTTATTTTTTTATACAGCAGGTTCTTATTAGTTATCCATTTTATACATATTAGTGTATATGTGTCAATCCAATTTACCAATTCATCACACCACCACCTGCCACTTTCCCCGCTTGGTGTCCATATGTTTGTTCTCTACACCTGTGTCTCTGTTTCTGCCCTGCAAACCGGTTCATCTGTACCATTTTTCTAGGTTCCACATATATGTGTTAATATACGATACTTGTTTTTCTCTTTCTGACTTACTTCACTCTGTATGACAGTCTATAGATCCATCCACATCTCTACAAATGACCTAATTTTGTTCCTTTTTATGGCTGAGTAATATTCCATCGTATATATGTACCACATCTTCTTTATCCATTCGTCTGTTGATGGGCATTTAGGTTGCTTCCATGACCTGGCTATTGTAAACAGTGCTGCAATGAACATTGGGGTGCATGTGTCTTTTTGAATTATGGTTTTCTCTGGGTATATGCCCAGTAGTGGGATTGCTGGATCATATGGTAATTCTATTTTTAGTTTTTTAAGGAACCTCCATACTGTTCTCCATAGTGGCTGTATCAATTTACATTCCCACCAATAGTGCAAGAGGGTTCCCTTTTCTCCACACCCTCTGCAGCATTTGTTGTTTGTAGATTTTCTGGTGATACCCATTCTAACTGGTGTGAGGTGATACCTCATTGTAGTTTTGATTTGCATTTCTCTAATAATTAGTGATGATGAACAGCTTTTCATGTGCTTCTTGGCCATCTGTATATCTTCTTTGGAGAAATGTCTGTTTAGGTCTTCTGCCCATTATTGGATTGGGTTGTTTGTTTTTTTAATATTGAGCTGAATGAGCTGTTTATATATTTTGGAGATTAATCCTTTGTCTGTTGATTCATTTGCAAATATTTTCTTCCATTCTGAGGGTTGTCCTTTCGTCTTGTTTGTAGTTTGCTTTGTTGTGCAAAAGCTTTTAAGTTTCATTAGGTCCCATCTGTTTATTTTTGTTTTTATTTCCATTATTCTAGGAGGTGGATCAAAAAAGATCTTGCTGCGATTTATGTCAAACAGTGTTCTTCCTATGTTTCCTCTAAGAGTTTTATAGTGTCCAGTCTTACATTTAGGTCTCTAATCCATTTTGAGTTTATTTTTGTGTATGGTGTTAGGGAGTGTTCTAATTTCATTCTTTTACATGCAGCTGTCCAGTTTTCCCAGCACCACTTATTGAAGAGACTATCTTTTCTCCATTGTATATGCTTGCTTCCTTTGTCATAGATTAGTCGACCATAGGTGTGTGGGTTTATCTGTGGGCTTTCTATCCCGTTCCATTGATCTATATTTCTGTTTTTGTGCCAGTACCATATTGTCTTCATTACTGTAGCTTTGTAGTATAGTCTGAAGTCAGGGAGTCTGATTCCTCCAGCTCCGTTTTTTTCCTGCAAAACCACTTTGGCTATTCGGGGTTTTTGTGTCTCCATACAAATTTTAAGATTTTTTGTTCTAGTTCCGTAAAACATGCCATTGGTAATTTGATAGGGATTGCATTGAATCTGTAGATTGCTTTGGGTAGTATAGTCATTTTCACAATATTGATTCTTCCAATCCAAGAACATGGTATATCTCTCCATCTGTTTGTATCATCTTTAATTTCTTTCATCAGTGTCTTATAGTTTTCTGCATGTAGGTCTTTTGTCTCTTTAGGTAGGTTTATTCCTAGGTATTTTATTCTTTTTGTTGCAATGGTAAATGGGAGTGTTTCCTTAATTTCTCTTTCAGATTTTTCATCATTAGTATATAGGAATGCAAGAGATTTCTGTGCATTAATTTTGTATCTTGCAACTTTACCAAATTCATTGAGTAGCTCTAGTAGTTTTCTGGTGGCATCTTTAGGATTCTCTATGTATAGTATCATGTCATCCATAAACAGTGACAGTTTTACGTCTTCTTTTCCAATTTGTATTCCTTCTATTTCTTTTTCTTCTCTGATTGCCATGGCTAGGACTTCCAGAACTATGTTGAATAATAGTGGTGAGAGTGGACATCCTTGTCTCGTTCCTGATCTTAGAGGAAATGCTTTCAGTTTTTCACCATTGAGAATGATGTTTGCTGTGGGTTTGTCATATACGGCCTTTATTATGTTGAGGTAGGTTCCCTCTATGCCCACTTTCTGGAGAGTTTTTATCATAAATGGATGTTGAATTTTGTCAGAAGCTTTTTCTGCATCTATTGAGATGATCATATGGTTTTTCTTCTTCAGTTTGTTAATATGGTGTATCACATTGATTGACTTGCGTATATTGAAGAATCCTTGCATCCCTGGGATAAACCCCACTTGATCATGGTGTATGATCCTTTTAATGTGTTGTTGGATTCTGTTTGCTAGTATTTTGTTGAGGATTTTTGCATCTATATTCATGAGTGATACTGGTCTGTAATTTGCTTTTTTTGTAGTATCTTTGTCTGGTTTTGGTATCTGGTTTTGGGAGTGTTCCTTCCTCTGCAATTTTTTGGAAGAGTTTGAGAAGGATAGGTGTTAGCTCTTCTCTAAATGTTTGATAGAATTCACCTGTGAAGCCATCTGGTCCTGGACTTTTGTTTGCTGGAAGTTTTTTAATCACAGTTTCCATTTCATTAGTTGTGATTGGTCTGTTCATATTTTCTATTTCTTCCTGGTTCAGTCTTGGAAGGTTATACCTTTCTAAGAATTTGTCCATTTGTTCCAGGTTGTCCATTTTATTGGCATAGAGTTGCTTGTAGTAGTCTCTTAGGATGCTTTGAATTTCTGCAGTGTCTGTTGTAACTTCTCCTTTTCATTTCTAATTTTATTGATTTGAGTCCTCTCCCTGTTTTTCTTGATGAGTCTGGCTAATGGTTTATCAATTTTGTTTATCTTCTCAAAGAACCAACTTTTAGTTTTATTGATCTTTGCTATTGTTTTCTTTGTTTCTATTTCATTTATTTCTGCTCTGATCTTTATGGTTTCTTTCCTTCTACTAACTCTGGGTTTTGTTTGTTCTTCTTTCTCTAGTTCCTTTAGGTGTAAGGTTAGATTGTTTATTTGAGATGTCTGTTGTTTCTTGAGGTAGGATTGTATTGCTATAAACTTCCCTCTTAGAACTGCTTTTGCTGCATCCCATAGGTTTTGGATTGTCGTGTTTTCATTGTCATTTGTCTCTAGGTATTTTTTGATTTCCTCTTTGATTTCTTCAGTGATCTCTTGGTTATTTAGTAACGTATTGTTTAGCCTCCATGTGTTTGTGTTTTTTACATTTTTTTCCCTGTAATTGATTTCTAATCTTATAGTGTTGTGGTCAGAAAAGATGCTTGATATGATTTCAATTTTCTTAAATTTACTGAGGCTTGATTTGTGACCCAAGAGGTGATCTTTCCTGGAGAATGTTCTGTGCGCACTTGAGAAGAAAGTGTAATCTGCTACTTTTGGATGGAATGTCCTATAAATATCAGTTAAATCTATCTGGTCTATTGTGTCATTTAAAGTTTGTGTTTCCTTATTAATTTTCTGTTTGCATGGTCTGTCCATTGGTGTAAGTGAGGTGTTAACGTCCCCCACTATTATTGTGTTACTGTCGATTTCGTCTTTTATAGCTGTTAGCAGTTGCTTATGTATTGAGGTGCTCCTATGTTGGATGCATATATATTTATAATTGTTATATCTTCTTCTTGGATTGATCCCTAGATCATTATGTAGTGTCCTTCCTTGTCTCTTGTAACATTCTTTATTTTAAAGTCTATTTTATCTGATATAAGTACTCCTACTCCAGCTTTCTTTTGATTTCCATTTGCATGGAATATCTTTTTCCATCCCCTCACTTTCCGTCTGTATGTGTCCCTAGGTCTGAAGTGGGTCTCTTGTAGACAGCATATAGATGGGTCTTGTTTTTGTATCCATTCAGTGAGCCTGTGTCTTTCGGTTGGAGCATTTAATCCATTCACGTTTAAGGTAATTATCAATATGTATGTTCCTATGACCATTTTCTTAATTGTTTTGGGTTTGTTTTTGTAGGTCCTTTTCTTCTCTTGTGTTTCCCACTTAGAGACGTTCCTTTAGCATTTGTTGTAGAGCTGGTTTGGTGGTCCTGAATTCTCTTAGCTTTTGCTTGTCTGTAAAGCTTTTGATTTCTCCGTCGAATCTGAATGAGATCCTTGCCGGGTAGAGTAATCTTGGTTGTAGGTTCTTCCCTTTCATCACTTTAAATATGTCATGCCACTCCCTTCTGGCTTGTAGAGTTTCTTGTAGAAATCAGCTGTTAACCTTATGGGAGTTCCCTTGTATGTTATTTTTCATTTTTCCCTTGCTGCCTTCAATAATTTTTCTTTGTTTCTAATTTTTGTCAATTTGATTACTATGTGTCTTGGTGTGTTTCTCCTTGGGTTTATCCTGTATGGTACTCTCTGTGCTTCCTGCACTTGGGTGGCTATTTCCTTTCCCATGTTAGGAAAGTTTTTAACTATAATCTCTTCAAATATTTTCTCGAGTCCTTTCTCTCTCTCTTCTCCTTCTGGGACCCCTATAATGCGAAGGTTGTTGCGTTTAATGTTGTCCCAGAGGTCTCTTAGGCTGTCTTCATTTCTTTTCATTCTTTTTTCTTTATTCTGTTCTGCAGCAGTGAATTCCAGCATTCTGTCTTCCAGGTCGCTTATCTGTTCTTCTGCCTCAGTTACTCATCTATTGATTCCTTCTAGTGTATTTTTCATTTCAGTTATTGTATTGTTCATCTCTGTTTGTTCTTTAATTCTTCTAGGTCTTTGTTAAACATTTCTTACATCTTCTCGATCTTTGCCTCCATTCTTTTTCTGAGGTCCTGGATCATCTTCACTATCATTCTGAAATCTTTTTCTGGAAGGTTGCCTATCTCCACTTCATTTAGTTGTTTTTCTGGGGTTTTATCTTGTTCCTTCATCTGGTACATAGCCCTCTGCCTTTTCATCTTGTCTGTCTTTCTGTGAATGTGGTTTTAGTTCCACAGGCTGCAGGATTGTAGTTCTTCTTGCTTCTGCTGTCTGCCCTCTGGTGGATGACGCTATCTAAGAGGCTTGTGCCAGTTTCCTGATGGGAGGGACTGGTGGTGGGTAGAGCTGGGTGTTGCTCTGGTGGGCAGAGCTCAGTAAAATTTTAATCCGCTTGTCTGCTAGTGGGTGGGGCTGGGTTCCCTCCCTGTTGGTTGTTTGGCCTGAGGCAACCCAACACTGGATCCTACCCGGGCTTATTGGTGGGGCTAATGGTGGACTCTGGGAGGACTCACACCAAGGAGTACTTCCCAGAACTTCTGCTGCCAGTGTCCTTGTCCTCACGGTGAGACACAGCCAACCCCCGCCTCTGCAGGAGACCCTCCAACCCTAGCAGGTAGGTCTGGTCCAGTTTCCCATGGGGTCACTGCTTCTTCCCCTGGGTTCCGATGTGCACACTACTTTGTGTGTGCCTTCCAAGAGTGGAGTCTGTGTTTCCCCCAGTCCTGTTGAAGTCCTGCAATCAAATCCTGCTAACCTTCAAAGTCTGATTCTCTAGGAATTCCTCCTCCTGTTGCCAGATCCCCAGGTTGGGAAGCCTGACGTGGGGCTCAGAACCTTCACTCCAGTGGGTGGACTTCTGTGGTATAAGCGTTCTCCAGTTTGTGAGTCACCCACCCAGCAGTTGTGGGATTTGATTTTATTGTGATTGCGCCCCTCTTACCATCTCATTGTGGCTTCTCCTTTGTCTTTGGATGTGGGGTATCTTTTTTGGTGAGTTCCAGTGTCTTCCTGTCGATGATTGTTCAGCAGCTAGTTGTGATTCCGGTGCTCTCACAAGAGGGAGTAAGGGCGCATCCTTCTACTCTGCCATCTCGAGCGAATCTCAGCACATACCTTTTTAATTGAGGATCTGGCCAGGGGCCCCGGCAGAACTGAAGGCTGAGACTGGCAGTGAGAGTGGTCAGGGGTGGGCGTGGCCCTGTCTGCCGGGGCCCCCAGGGCACCCTCCGAGGGGGTAGGACTGTGCCCAGCTTGGAGGTGATGGATCACCTTGAAAGAGCAGCGTGGGCAGGACCTATCTTTTATAAAAGCACTCACTTAGAATTGATGCCTTTCTGTTAGTGGAATAGAGCAAAGTCTGTCTGATTTTCTTATGTGGCCGGCTCTGCAAGGTTTCTTCTGCAACTGAGAATGACAGAGCAAGAATGCGTTTCTGGAAGCCAACTAGTCCAAACTCTTCTCCAGAGAAGAGGTGAATGACAATTCTACATCTAAAATGAAAAGATCAGCCAATCCTTTGTCAGATAAGAAACACATTTGGAAGAAAAAAAGGCCAGATGGATAGATATTTCACAAAACTAAACCAAACTATACCCCAAAATATAACTAGACAACAATATTAGCTTTCTTTAAGTGTTTAGAGCAGATCGCCCAATTTCGTAGTCTCATTTCTTAGGCTAACTTACCTTTATCAATTAGCTGACTATATTCTCTAACGATGAGTTATTTGGAATGTAAACATTTTGAAAAAATTAAAATCTTCTTATATTTCTTAACTCAAACAATTTTTTCATTCATTTAAAGTCATTTAAGATTTTATTTGATCTGAGAATTTCTAATTGATTAGGAATATAACATATATCTTGAGAGAAAATATGTTCCTCGCAATTATTTAACTACTGTGTCAGAAAACTATTGGGATTCTCCACCACCTTGCATTGTTCAGATTTGTATAAGCTATTGCAAAATACCATCACCTTTTATATTAGTTCCTTTGTTTTAAAAGGCACTAAGTATGACTTCGTTTACTTCTGACAGAATTGCAGTTGATCTAAACAAGATCTAAAACTACAAACCAAGGCATCATTTCCGAAGGAAGCCCCTTGTGCTTTTATTGTAACGTGTCTGGCTCACTTTACACTGGCGATCTCTTCAATATCCCTTAGTCACATCTGTTTCATGGATTTACTTGGAAAACAAAAGGGCTGTGAGAGCCTGGAAGACACTGATGCTGCCACCATGCATGGATTCAATTCCTCCGTCTTTGAAATCGCCTCCCAGACACATTCTGTGCATTTGGTGCCATGTGGAACAACTTAAGCCAGAGAAGACGGCATCAATATTAGATCAAAAGTATTTTTCCAGATGCCACTTCAAAATAACAAACAGAGCTGTAGAGCTTACTTCCCAGTGGAGACAGCATTTGGAACAATGCTTATCATTCACAGCTCCTGCTTCTGCGGATTAAAAAACATTGATCCATTCTTTTCAAAAGGCCACTGAAATATTTTGTACCCAGCCAAAGAGAGTTTAACAGAGTCTGTTAAAGCCCACCCTCCTGGGCCTGTGCCTCAGGAGAAGGAAACCAGTGACATGAACCGATAAGAATTAGAGTCTGGAAAAGATACTTTCATTAGGAAAAAAAAAAGAGATAAAAGGAAGCCAGTTAAAAGGAAAAATATGAGGATTCGAGGTACAGATTTCCTTGTAAGTATTTTTGTGTGTTTTTATTTTCTAAGTCCTTCTCTAATTCACTCAGCCAAAGTACTCTGCCTCTCTCAGCATTCCAGGGACATGTCATTTAACTGTTCCTCCGCAGGGAATGGTATCGTGTACTAGAGAGATTCGGGCAGTCATTGCGAGGTTCTTTGGGGACATGAGCCTCATCTTCACTTCACTTTGTATATCCCTGGGTGTCTTCCAAACACAGTCCCTCTCTGTGGTAACAATTCAGTAAATGTTGAGTTGAAGAGGAACAGGATGGGATGGAGTGGATGGAACGGGTAAAGGAGAGACCGAGGACAAGATGGGAGGAGGTTTGAGACACTTACACAAAATCAAAACAAGTCCACAAAAATGTATGCAGAGAACAAAGAAGTTTGTTCCAGTTGTTCCGTGCAGCTAACAAGGAATGGAATGGCTATCCTGCTACAGAAAAGTATATGAGCTCTACCACATCTACTCATCAACCACTTCTCCCTCGTATAAAATAAGGGTTTGTATGTGGAGTCAGGAGGGAAAGATCCATCTGTTCCGAACTCCAGGTGCACCTGAAGCTCCGTCTACGCTCCAGCCGCCTACCTCAGCCCAGGCTTCCAGCTGGAGATGCTCTTCTATCAAAGAGCAGGGGTGGCAATGAGTTGAATCTGAAACAGTTATGGGTGAAGGCTTCAGCCTGTTTGACCCCCTATTAATTTAGCTTGGATGTCTCATCCCTAAGGGGAAAAAAATGAAAAGAAAGAAAAGCGAAATTCCTTCTAAAGTGGCAAAAAGAACACAATGAAGATGTCTCAATATGTTCTCCAAAATCTCACCCAGGAAAGCCACTTCGAAGCTCTAGGGGGAACATGATACTCTTGGATTGTTCAGAAGTGTTGCTCAATCACAAAAATCTAAACGGTTCCTTGGCAATAAACAAATATGTAAATTATGTTGCTTCAGCATTTTTAAGTGGTGGGTAGCCTGAAAATGCTTTCTACAAAAAGATTAGTCTGTGTGTTAGACAGATATACTAGTTAGACCGTCCTTCTTAATCACTGAAAATAATGCTTCCTTTCCCACTAACTTAATCCAGAATAACCTTATATTATTATGACACTTTCAGAAAGAAAACACCTGTGTGTGTCACCTGGCACAATTTAAAACTTGTTAACAAGGTGGTGACAAGGAATTGGATGCCGTTTACCAGTGGTCAATACATGTTTCCAATAAACAAAGCCGATTTTGATCTCCCCAGTTCCTTGCTCACTGGTAGTTTAAATAAATGCATACCTTCCTTCAGTGAGGTGGGATCACTGTTCTTTGCCAGCAGGTGGTGCAAAAACCATATCGTAGAGATGGTTCCAGAAAAACAAAAGGACGTCTCGAGTTGGGAGCTTAGGTACACATGGACCCTGCTGATGGAGCTCCTTCTGTAATCTTGGCAGGTGCTACTTCCGTAATATATCACCCCTTCCCACCCTACCACCTTGCTAATTCCACACCTTGGGTTGGACACAGAGTTGATCCATTTTGGCCATCATGACAAATTTCATACTCGTCAGCTCTCATCGCATTTCCTCTGCTTTCTCCAGCTCCTTGAGGTTGATAACCAGAGCAGCCCAAGACCATTAGCCATTCCCAAGAGAGGCAGGTTATTTGTGACATGACTCCTTCTTCTCACCTCACCTGGAGGGCCCTGGATGAGATTGGGGTCCCTAGATCCGATGGACTCTGCCTACTAAGCTTCTGTTTCCGTTTTCTCCACCTCATTCTCTGCTTCCAATCAGAGATGAGATTCTGCACCATCAAAGCTGGTCCAAAGCAAATGACTATGATTATTTAGTGACAGAAATAGTGAACCATGGGATGTGTTGTGGAGAAGAAAGAAAACCAGTTAAAAATGTAAAGAATTTGATTGTAGAAATTTTGAATAGTTTAAAATCTGCTTGATTATTTCCTATATGATCTCCTTCAAATTCCTTACCTCTTCCATGCCTCAATTTATTTCTTTATTTACTTACTTTGGCCATGTGACAAGAGAGGGCACAGGGGAGGTCGAATGAATTGTAAGCACTCAAGAAAAAAGAATAAACTAGACCCAAATTTAATTCTTATTCACTGTACCAGGCACTGTGCTGTGGACTTCCACAAACTTCAGAAAAACAGCTACTAAGGGATAGTTCCAGGACGTAAATCCAAAATCCGGTTGGTTCTCCCAATGTGTTTCTCTTCATATACTGATCCATAAATGCTGATTCGATCTTAGGTTACAGGCTCTAGTTTTCAGGTCCGAGCAAGGCCACAGGTTGAATGTGACACTCAATGCTGTGATCCTCCTTAGCTGCTGAGGACACGCTGTCACAGGGATGCTGATTGGAGAAGGTCCCCCTCCCAGAAACACACATGCACACACAGTTCACTTTAAAATGCACCCCAGTTTTACTAGAAAGACTGGACATTCTGCCCTATGTCACAGAGACGGTTGGCTGCCTGAGAATAATCTGTTTCTTTTCAGCAGAGGACTAAGCAGCCAGATTCAAGTAGGAGAGAAGACAAATTTCCCCTCATTCCCCACTCTTCTGTGATAGCCGAAGATACCCTTGGGTAACCTAGACAGGCCTTACATGATCTCACCGCCACCTGGACCATGCCCAAGACCCGCCCCTTCAGCTTCAAAGCTGAGGCTCGGTTCCCAGGCAGCTCTCTTCCCTTATCTGCACCTGCATTCCAGCGCTCCCAGTGGGCCGGCTCCAGGCAACTCGCTCAACCCGCTTCCTCCCTTCCTTTGCTCTGCCACCTTCCTCTGTCCCTACAGGAGCTGCTCAGGGGACCCGAACAGTCTCCCGCCCCCAGCCTCCAGGACTCCCAAGTTCCCAGATGAACCGCACTTTATTTAGCTATGGCTGTGTTTATGTGCACTTACTTTTCACAAGGATGTAGAGCAGCTCAGATTCATCCCCCTAATTCTAACCAAACACAGAACTTTATATGCTCCATTAATGCAGTTTTTATTTATAGGTTTTCTATATAATCCTATGAACTTGTGTTAGATGGCATGTTTTATATGGATTCACATTATCCCATTGACTCTCATCATACTGGCAGTTGTCTGACCTTAAGACACGTTTTGATCCTAATATGTCCTGATGTCACACTTAAGAATGTAGATGTTTGATCTATGTTTTATCCTTTTTATTGGTGATTCTCCTTGTGCCTAATTTTTGTACTCAACTTTTGCACTAAGTTTATCAAGTGAGTGATCCAGGTGATAGCGGAGACCACCTATCACTTATCATATTAGCCATATTATTCAGTACATATTTATTAAGTATAAACCAAATACAAGTCACTGAATTTAGCTCCAGGAAAGAAAAAAATGAAAAAGTAATGCTCTCAGTCCTCAAAGAGTTTATTATCTTGAAAAGGGAAAAGATTAAGAATGTACACACACTTCTGCTAAGAAGCAGAACGGGGCAAGCATATCTCAGAGGCATAAACAAAGTGGTCTAGAAACACAGACAAGGGAGAGGTCTTTCTGGCAGAGGGCAGGCTGGAGATCGGATGGGGGCTGGGGGGGGGGGGTCTGTGCGTCTGAGGATAACGGCATTCATATCTGCCAGAGGCGCAGAATGGCCAAAACCACGAAGAGGGGACCGGCAGTTGACTTTTACTGCAACTGCAGTTGGCGAGGGAACAGAGCAGAGACCATCAGTAGCACTGAATTGAAAAGGGTAGGGGGTGTGGATTCAAGAGGATTTAGAGACGAATCCTTAGAATTCGACAAGTGCCCCGTGTGCCCGCAGGACTCAGCAGTGCCCTTCCTAAGCACTAGGCATTGTTGCAAGCGTGTCACGTGTGTTAATGCTGAGTCCTCAGGACAAGCTCCCGGAGAAAACCGAGAAGAGAAGGAAATGAAAGAGCAGGTTGAGAGCCAGGTTGTCAAGAGCCTCCAAGGCTCTACAAAGCCGAGACGGGATTCAGAGGCAAAGGGGATTCGTGGTGGCTTTTCAGCAAGGATGTGCTCAGGCAACACGGGGTGGTGAGTGGTGGCTGGGCCCTGGAAACTGGCTTGAACCCCAGTCTCTTACCTACTGGACCTGTCCGCTTGGGCCAGTTACAGGTGGGTAGTCGTTGGCCCCACCTAGTCCAGTTGTAGTGAGGATTAACTAAGTTAACACGTGTAAAACATTGCAAAGGGGGGCCCGGCATGTGCTGAACTCAGAGTTACACCTTCAGATCTGGGCTCCAGGCAGGTTAGACGGCAGGTGCATAAGTGGGAGGCCAGGCAGGGCTGCCGAGGTCGTCGTAGGCTGGGAGGACACCGAGGTGACCTAAAACTGGAGGGGGTGGATTTAAGAGATACTTAAAGGGAGGATCTCAGAATTCGACACGGTTGGGTATCTGAGTGAAGCCTCAAGGATGACGTCTCTAAGGTTAGATTGTCAGGAGAATGGGGTGCTGGAGACTAGTACAAGAAAGAACCCCTGTTTGGAGGAAGAGGATGTGTGTGGTGGGTGATTAAGACAGGATCAGTTTTGGATGTGTTTAATTTGGTCACTAGTGGAATACCCAAATAGAGGTACAGAGTAAGCAGTTTCAAATGCTTCCCAAAACACAGGAGAAACAAAACCTGTAAGATTTACCCTCTACTATTATTCCCATGGTGAATCTCCACTCAGTCCTCAAAATGTAGCTCAAAGGCTGCCCCCTCTGTGGACACTATTGTATTTATCAAATTGCACTGTATTTGTTTATACGTGTAACTTACTGAACTCCTTAAGGAAAGTAACATGTCTTGTTTTCATCTTTTTTTTTTTTTACCGTATTTGGCTGAATTGACAAAGGGATATAAACATCGTCTTTAGAGTGCTGCTAATTTAAATCGCAGAGATGTATGAGGTTCCCAGGGAGGGTGAAAAGAGAGAGGAAACGGAAGACCAAGGGTAAATCTCCCCTTTAGGGGACGCCTACATTTAAAGGTAAGAGAAAGTGGGGAAAGCAGTGAAAATCGGGCACAGAAGGAGGAGAGGTAGCTGGAGAGTAGAGTGCTACCTCGGATGAGACAAGAGAGGAGATTTAGACAAAAGAGAGGTCAGTGGTATCATGCTGAGAGAGGCACAGGCGAGGGAAGGAAGACACAAACGCTGTGGGTGCCAGGACACTTGAAGTTGGCTGGGAGATACACCAGTTAGGGGTGGGGGAAGGACCACGGCATGAACGTGGAGGGCCAGCATCTAGGGAACGTTGGCTCAGTAGATCCAGATCTTCTGAGTTCTGAAGGAAAGCCAGAATGCAGATGCGCATGTGAATATTAAACCTCAGCAACTGACTCCAGTTCAGAAAATAAAAATGTGACGGCCAGCACTCTGTGGGGCAGACAGATCCCACCTGCCCTGGAGGCAGCCAGTTTCCAGCATCCAGGCAAGAGTGATGGGGGGGTGGGGGGAGAGGACAGACGCTGAAATGGTGTTAAGTGGTTAGTGGTTGTCAGGACAGGGCAGAAGTCACGTTACAAGGCTAAGCAGTGAGTTGAGCGTTGAGGACCCAGAGGCAGGACACACAGCAAGTCACACTTCCTTGTGGTCTCTTGCCTTCCTGACCAGGAAGAACAGCCACCTATGGGCGAGCTTGCCTCAGAGGCACCACGCACTCGCTTTTGCTCAGACAGCACAGGGAGTTCCATTTACTTGTTTCTGAAAAGAAAGCTCAGCGCAGGGAAAATGGAAGTTATTGTCTCTCTAAAAGCCTTCCTCTAATACCTGCAGGGGCCAGATAGCCCAGACCGGATTTAATCAGTTAAGGTCAGGGCCATTAGCATCCATTAAGGCGCTGCTATCTGGGGTGTCTTTTGAAGTTCTATGTGGACCAGGCAGATCCTTTCAAGTCCTGAAGTGATTTTGTTTTGTCTGCGGCCAGCCAGCGGGGAAGCCAAGACAGGGCCCCAGGGGACCGAGGATACACTGCAAGCTGGGGCCCCGCCATCACCCAGCACAGAAAGGGCTCTGAGCGGGGTCTGCTCCAGGAGATCAGTCTAGCCTCTCAGAGGGTCTCTGCTTGGTTAGCACAAACTGAGTGTTTAGGTCAAGTTGCTTGTCTCTTCTAGGACTTAGTTATCCCATCTACAAAATGGAAATGATGGTAATAAGGCTAAAACCTAGTCCAGAACGTTTTCTGCATTTATCATAGTGTAACATGAAATTGAGTACTTAATAGAAGTGTGTGTGAGTGTGTGTGTGTGTATATGTGTGCAATAGAGAGCTTCCATCTAGTTAAAAAATATAAAAACTGAGATTTTTTTCTCTTTAGTCCATTAACTCCAAATCACAGAACAGACGGATGTTACAGACGCGCATCCAACGGGCTGTTTATAACCACATTCTTCATTTCGTTGGAGGCACTTGTAATTATTTCATTTCAAAGACAGTGCTATTTAAAGGTTATGACAAATCTTATTGGAAAGCTCCAGTAAACATACCTTATTTCACTGAGCATTTCTGGAAATTACCTCAGAATTGTTCAAGATGGTACAGGGCAGGTTTGCTTCCCTCAGAAAGAAGCAAAGGGTAATTTAGTAGCTGTGGATTGAAACTAAACAATGTTGCCAAAACAGTAGGAAGCGTCTCACTCAGGACCTTACCTTAACCAGTGGTGATAATTCTCATTTTCATGAAAGCTAAGTACAACTTAGGGCTTCTGAAGCTCTCTGCTAATGCACAATTGGTTCATTTAATGTTTCATCTTTCCACTGCTTTGATGTATGGATTTGTTTATTTTGTAATCATTTTGTTTAAAGACACTCTATGATTGTTTGATGGCTATGCCCATTCGTGCCATCCTTGAGATTTTAAAAACTACCTGTCATGGGCAATCACTAGGACCATGCTGCTGAAAGAGAATAATGGGATTAAAATACCACACACATGCAAGGAATATCTGGAACATAGTGGAGTCGATTTAAATATATACTGAATCAAGGATAAATGCATTGGGTAGAACACAGGTGCAAGTTCATTCCACTTCAAGGTCTGTGGGTACAAAGCACATCTTTCCTCCAGGTAGTGCTGCTGGTGGCGAAGGGCTGGCTTTGGGAGGCCCTGAGACGTCTGTCTCCTTTTGGGTAACTCTGCCCCTGGCAAGGAGCTGGGTGAGGGCCACAGGCATGGCAAACTGTTCCACCGTGAACAGGGATTCTCACAGGCTTAAGAGAAAACGTTTTCTCAGAGCACAGCCCTCTGCCCTCAGATTCCACTTCTCGCCTTCACCTGGACCTGTTCATCCCTTCAGAGCAAGGGCCACCCTCCCAGTGACGGGCTCCAGGGAGGGGTGTGGGTGAGAAGGCTACGGAGAAGCTGCTGAAGTTCCCTCCTGGACCATGTCCTGGGAATTTTACACACCTCTCACCGCTTTCATCTTAAAAGGTCTGCTGCAGACTGAATGTGTCCCCCAGATGCCTATGTTGAAGTCCTGACCCCCAAGTGGGGGTATTAGGGCCTTTGGGGTTGATGAGGCTGTGAAGGTGGGGCCCTCATGAATGGGATTCGTGCCCTTTGAAAAGAGACCACAGGGAGCTCCCTCGCCCCTTCCACCATGTGATGTTACAGCTAAAAGACGACTGTCCGTGAACCAGGACTCCACGTCTGCCTGCTGGCACCTTGAACTTGGACTTCCCAGCCTCCAGCACTGTGAGAAATAAGTGTTTGCTGTTTATAAGCCGCCCAGTCAATGGTGTTCTGTGACAGCAGCCAAACTGATTAAGACGACACTAGAAGTAGAGAGAACCCCATTCAGGTTTCTCATAATCATGGTTTTTCATAATTAAAATTATGATGTGACTTAACAGTGCTTGGTGTCCAGGTGCTTTTAAAATAAAAATGTGATCTCTATAATATCATTATGCTGTCAATAGTACGAAATAGAGTTAGTATGGTTCTTAATAGTCTGCAGAAGCACTTCCCTACAATTTAACTTGTTCAGGCCTAGAACGGAGGTAACAAACACCAGTGTTCGTACTGTGATGCTCATCCCAGGTGCAGATACTGAGGTTTAGAGACGCTTAAACTTAGTGTGTGTCAGCGTTGTCATCCGTCTGACCTGCTGAAGGCCATTCTTTCCCACCTCACACCATTATCCTTGATCAAAATTTTGTAAAATTCTTTTGTTACGCAGTCCTGGGGCAGGTGAAGTTTCTCGCCCATTTACACAGTCACTGTAAAGCTAAATCAATAGTGCTGGAAACCTGGATATAATAGAATCCTTTAAAACGTGGCAAGCATTCAGTATACCCAAAGTAACAAAAAGAACTTGCTATAGTATTACTCTGCCACATATAGGCCTGAAAATGCCAGTTTGGGGACAGAGTTAATGAAACCACTGCCGTTTTCTCTGGCTACAGTGACTGAGTCCTCTGCAAACCACGGAACCCCAGCCCCCAGCATCGTTCCTGCCGGGAGCAAGCGTGCGGTCCATGTTTCCTGACTGCTTGTTGAAACATGCGATTTATCTCTTGCTAAACACTGATTAACGTTGGATTCATTTAAAGTGTTGAATAATAGACACGTCATCAAGCACACAAATATGTCTCTCCTGTGACTAAACAAGATGTCCACCGATTTAGTATATTTTCCCTTTTTTCCTGACTTGCATTCCTATCACA
Organism: Balaenoptera borealis; assembly: GCF_965194805.1. Lineage (NCBI taxonomy): Eukaryota > Metazoa > Chordata > Mammalia > Artiodactyla > Balaenopteridae > Balaenoptera > Balaenoptera borealis. The sequence goes on from NC_138877.1 coordinate 3,529,196, forward strand.
AACAGAAATCCTCTCTAGTGAGCTCTGTGCACCTCAGAAATCTCTCATCACTGTCTTTTTTTTCTCTAATGTCTTTGCCTCAGTTCAATGACTCCACAATGTTGCTGATTTGATCCTTTCTAAGCTGCTCCTTGAAAGGCAGACTGTCCGTGTCTACTCACAGGGAAACAACTAGCAAATGGAGTGCCTGAGTTTGTGGAAACCAGCCAAATGCTTCTGGGGCTCCTGCTGGGGCCCGTCCACCTCTGCCGTCACTTAATCAGAGTGTTGCTTTTCTCGGGGGACCAGAAACAGCCATCTTTCTTCTGTCATTCATTTTTTCCCTTTTCAAACAGTTTTGAACCATGTTTTCTATCCATCCTCTTACAGAACTGGATCAAATATATTCTTTCACGAGGCTAATCTGAAATGTGAGTCTAGAGTACAGGATCTCGAACAATCCTTCCAATGCGGAAGAGACAGGCCCACAGGTAGGGGAAGGTACCTCTTTTGATTTAAAGTTGTTTCATCCAGAGGAAAAAAAAAATCAAAGGGATTACTTAATAATTATTTCCAAGGTCCGTAAAGCCGGCCTCACCCTTAGTAGCAATGATTTAAGACAGAAGAGGATGAATGGTCAAAATCAGCGGTTCTCAAGTCGAGGGGGCTTTTGCCTCCCAGGGGACATTTGCAACGTCTGGAGATATTTTTCATTATCTTGACTGGGGCTTGGGAGCAGCTGCTACTCTCTTGTAGCAGGTAGAGGTCAGGGATGTGGCTGAACATCCTACAGTGCAGGGGACAGCCCCTCCCCCCCCGCAAAAGAATGTTGTTGGGTGAGATTGACACCTTCCTGACCACCACACACCTGTCTCTGAACCACACAACTAGGGGAGTTTTCCCAATCTTGTGACGTAGCGAAAATGGATAAGGGTGTGGTGATGCTTATTCCCGTTCTCTTCTTACCTGTTGCTGATGCTGAGAAAGAACCATGATGGCATGTACATCCATCCCTTCACCGGTGCTCTTCCCTTTGACAAGATTGTGGGGAATGCAGGCTTGCAGAGGGTTTTCTGAAGACCCACGTGATTTTAGACATTCTGGTCTGGATATATTTTTTCTCTTCATTTTCTGAACTGACTTGACTGTGGAGTAATATTGTCTTTACTCTGGTTTTAAGGTCTTAAAAGCAACTATAGCCGTTTAGAGGGTATCAGATGTCATTGAGGTGAGTAACCACGATCATCATTAGATCTGACTTGTGTTCCATCTGCCCACTCTGCCTTAAATTGTAGGCTCCATAATGACTAAATTTAACTTGGAAATGTTTTCTGTCATGTTTATATAACATGTTTTGACCAGCTCTGCCTAGCAGCAAGCCAGAAGAGAAAACCGTAAATAGATTTTAAAAGTTTTTCGATTCAGTGCAAACAGTAATCCACATTCAGGGTTAAACCTTGAAATTCCAGAAAGATTTGAAGGTTTTATAAGGTTTACCCACCTATTATGTTAACTTCTACCTTCTTTAGTATCTAACTTAATTGCTTTGAAAGACAATTCTTACAGTGACTGGTTTTGTTTTCTTTTGTGTTTAACCTAGATTTTGCCAATATATGTAGCTGATTTCACTAACTCTCAAATATTTGCTTCCTTTGGGGGATAATATCTTTAAAACTATAATAGATGGCAGTAAGTCTGCCAGGATGCTGTCTTCGGTGGATAAGATTTCTGTGGTGGAGCTAATTATATAGGACATTGGGTGGTGTAGCATTTAAAATCCAGAACCGGAGTCCGACAGCCTGGGTTCCTAGTCAGCCTTACCGCTGGAAGGTGGGAGTGTAGCCACGTGATTCAGTTCCCCTGTTTCCTTCTGTGTAACATGGGAATAATAGTTGCATCTTCCTCACAGGTATTTGTCAGAAGTAAATTAGTTAAATCAGTGGTTCTCAAAGTGTGGTCCACAATCTGCTAGCAGCGTCACCTGGGAACTATTTGAAATGCAAATTTGCTGGCCCTGCCCAGACCCACTAAATCATAAGCTGTCCAGGTGGTTCTGATGCACACAAAACTTTGAGAACCACCAAGTTAAGCCACGTCATAATAAGCATTCAGTAAATGCTAGCTATTATTATCATGCAGTCTCTGTAAGGCTTCTCTTTTCTAAAGTATTTTATACTCCTGTCTACTTATTTCTTTGAAAACATCTATTTCTGACACGCCCTGGCTTTCATACCCTCCTGGCTTTTAGTCAAGCACAGAGTGACTCACTCAGACTCCCGCTCCTCCCTCACCCCTCCTCCTTCCTGGCTCTGGGGACTCCCCACCACCCTCCCCCTGCCCCCCGGTCCTCATCTTTCCTCCGTGAGCCCTGCACAGACCTCGAGGCAGTGGAGGTGCTCTCTTTGCTCTCCCAGAACATATGACAGTGTGAGAAAGGGCACGTGCCCTGATGCCAGAAACCACAGGGACATTGTAATGGTTTCCTTTAGGACACAGATCTCCACCTTTGTGGTTCATCACACCGCATAATTGCAGGGGGCACCATTCATACCATATTCCATGTAACCCTGCTCAGGTGTCTTCCTAAAGGGAATTTTTAGGACAAATAGGGAGGAGAGAAGATGACCTCGTAGCACTGAGAACAGTGGTTTTGGTGAAGTGGGGCCCCTGGCACATCTCAAAGTGCTGGCCTTGCTTGCACAGCGGAAAGGAAAGGCTCGTCTGGGACTTGGACCCCAAGTAGAAAGCGAAGACGCAGTGTCATCCTGGAAGGACTTTGGCGGAAGAAAGCCTGGTGTGACACCAACAGCATCCCTGTCCTCACTCAGTTTCACAGATTAACTTAACTGACAGAAAAAAGAAGAGCGAGCGTCCTTCTGAGGAGCGCAGCACGGAGAGGGGAGGGGAGAGAGTGACAAACACGACCTTGGCCAGGAGACCTTGGGCAACATCAACAGTCATAAACCAGGTTGACAGCACATGCCCTTGATTTTATATGATACGGTGAAAAGGGCACTTCACCTCTGTGGTCTTCCTCCCCAAAGCCCACAGCCCTGGTCTAATCTTGAGAAAAACATTAGATGATCCCATCAGAGGGACAGACCACAAAATACCTGATTAGTGCTCCCCAGCGTGTCCAGCTCAGCAAAAATAAGGAACATCTGAGAAACTGTCAAAGACCAGGATCGACTAAGGCGCCATGAGGACTAAATGTGACGTGTCCTCGATGGGATCCTGCAACAGAAAAGGACGTTAGGAAAAACTAAGGAGATCTGTATAAAGTATGGGCTTCAATAACAGTGCATCAATATTGATTTGTTCATTGTGACAAATGTACCATACTAATGTAAGATGTTAATGATAGGGGAAACTGGGTAAGAGGTATATGGGAAATCTTTTCAATATCTTCATAATTTTTCTTTAGGTCTCAAATATTTCTAAGAGTTAACGTTTGTTAAAAAGAAATAAAACAGTAAGACTTGAGGGGATTCAGCCACCATGGAGAGCAGTATGAGTTTCCTTAACAAACTAAAAATAGAGCCAAGATATAATTCTGCAATCCCACTCCTGGGCATATATATATATCCAGAGAAAACCGTAATTCGAAAAGGTACATGCCCTCCAGTGTTCGTAGCAGCACTGTTTACAATAGCCAAGACATGGAAGCAACCCAAGTGTCCATCCACAGATGAATGGATAAAGAGGATGTGGTATATACATACAATGGGATATTACTCAGCCATGGAAAAGAATGAAATAATGCCATTTGCAGAAACCTGGATGGACCTAGAGATTATCATACTAAGTGAAGTAAATCAGACAGAAAAAGACAAATACCATATGATATCGCTTATATGTGGAATCTAAAAAAAAACGATACAAATGAACTTATTTACAAAACAGAAATAGACTCATAGACATGGAAAACAAATTATGGTTACCAGAGGGGAAGGGGGGGATAAATTAGGAGTCTGGGAGTAGCATATACACACTACTATATATAAAACAGATAAACAACAAGGACCTACTGCATAGCACAGGGAACTCTACTCAATATTTTGTAATAACCTATAAGAACTTGAGAAATGTATATATATATATGTATAACTGAATCACTTTGCTGTGCACCTGAAACTAACACAACATTGTGAATTGGTTACACTTCAATTAAAGAAAAAAAGTCTTGAGGGGAGAGTGTGACAGTGGGCATACATGACATTCGTGTTGCAGGTCCAGCCAACATTTCTAGCCTTATTTCCTCTATTTAAACCTTACACATCAGCCAGTATGACTATGATTTCCTTAAGGTGAGGATTTTACTGTTTATTCTCCACAGAGTCTTGCATACAGGATGTGCTTACTTGTTTGAGAAATTGACAGAAGGGAAGAGAGAAGAAGAAAGGGAGAGATATAACCTTTCAGAGAAACAAATGAATTTTCCTAATTTCTTGGAAGATACAAGAGATAAAGCTGAGGTCATAAAGTACAAGTTAAGCAAAATTTCTACCTGAAGAAACTTCTAAAACAGAAAATGGTGGTGAGGAAAAGTAGTAGTGTTTAATTTATTATAAAAGATTTAGCAAATCAATGGGGGAGCACATTGGTTTTTAAAGGCTCTGCTTCAAGATATGCATACATTTTAAGGTCCTCCCCTAAGTACAAAGCCTGCTAGAGCTCATCAATTCAAATAAAGCTTTGGTTATGGTTATCTGCAGGATGCTTTCCTGTCATATCCTGTCTCACATGAGGCTCTTTAAACAAATGCTTCAATAGTCTAGATTTCCCTTGCAGGAATTGCTGCTACTGGCCCACCCAATAACCATTCCCTCACCTTCCTTGCAAAGAACCCTGTCTGTTCAGGAGTCTCCCAACATGCTCAGGAAAGGGGGGGCTCTCCTAGGCCCAGGTGGTTACCTTTGATTGCCATGTGACATCACGGTGATCCCAATCACCTTTGCCACTGATGGTTTAAGGGTAGGGATGTTACTCATTCTGGTCAACGATATGAGAGAAGTTTATTGGGAGGGGTTGTTTGCTTACATTGTTTAATGAGTACAGAGTTTCAGTTTTGCAAGATGAAAATGTTCTGGAGATCGGTTGCACGACGATGTGAATATTTTTAGCACTACTGTACATTTAAAGATTGTTAAGATGGTAAATTTTATGTTAAGTGTATTTTACCACAATTAATACTTTAAAAATATATATTGAGTATTCCAATCTATAAACACAGTGTATCTGTTTGTTCAGATATTCTTTCATTTCTCACAGCAATGTTTTGTAGTTTCCAATGACCAGATTTTACAATATTTTGTTAAATTTATTGCTAGGCACTTCATGTTTTTGATGTCATTGTAAATGGTGTTGTTGAAAGACAGTTTTACTACTTCCTCTTAATTTGTATTTCTTCCTTACATCCTGCCTTCCTTCCTTCTCTTCTCTCTGTTTTGGCGATGTTGAGCTCAAGTGGGGAGACAGGCGTCCTTGCCGTGCTCCCAGTATTGGAGAATGTTCAGTCTTTCTCCATTAAGTATGTTGTTAACGCTAGGTTTTTCACAGATGACCAGACTGAGGAAGTTCCCTTTTATTCCTAGTTTGTTTAGAGTATTTATTATTAGTGGGTGTTGGATTTTGTCAAATACTTTTCCTTGCATGCACTGAGATTATCTGGCAGTTATGTGTATTCTGTTAATATGTTGAAGTATCTTGATGATTTTTAGCCATCCTTAGATTCCCAACAGGAAACCCACTTAACCATGATGCACTGTCCTCTTTATGTATTAATGTGCTTGATTGGCTAACATTTGTTAAGGACTTTTTGTCTCTGTGTTCACAATATATCTTTATAAATGGCTGTCTTTTTTCTTGTAATGTCATTTTCTGGATTTGGTATCTGGACAATACTTACATCATAAAATTAAGAAGCATTCACTTCTGTATTTTCTCAAAAGTTGATAGAAAGACTTTGGGTAGAATTCAGCAGTCCAAAACTATCTGAGTCTGGAATTTTCTTTATCGAGAGATTTAACCACAGATTAAAATATTTAATAAGCATAAGCCTATTCATATTTTCTGTTTCCTCTTGAATCATATTGGTAGTTTGTGTCTTTTGAGTAATTTGTCCATTTAAAGTTTTTTAATTTATTGACATAAAGTTGTTCACAATATCTCATTATCCTTTTAATATCTGTATGATCTGTATGATAACCCACTCTCATTCCTAACATTAGTAATTTGTGTCTTTTTTTCTTAACCACTCTAGCTAGAGATTTGTAGATTATACTGATAATTACAGAAAATAGCTTTCGCTTACACTGATTTTCTCTACTGTTTGGTTGATTCCTAATGTATGAATATGTGCTCTAGTCCTTATTTTTTTTCCTTCCTTCTACTTTGGGTTTCATTTGTTCTTCTTTTTCTAGCCTATATAATACCTCTAAATACTACTTAAAGTGCCCCTTACAAATTTTTATATATTGTGTTTTCATTATCAACAGTACCATGGGTATTGTTTGATTTCCAAATACTTACAGACCTTGCATTTTTATTCAGTTTGGCAATCTCTAACTTTTAATTCAATTGTTTAGATAATTTTTATTTACAAGTCTGCCCCTTTGGGTTTAAATCTGGCATCTTGCCGTCTATTTTTTCATTAACTCCTCTGTTCTTTGCTTGTTCATTCTTTTATTACTCCCTCCTTTTGGATTAATTTAGTATTTTTTACATATTCTCTTTTATCTCCATTATTGACTTATTGGCTATTCATCTTTTATTAGTATTAATATTTATTAACTGCTCTATATTTTACAATAAATATCTTTAATTTATATCTTCAAATAATATTGTAACTTTTCATGTGTAATGTAGGAGCCTATAACAGGATACTTCCCTTTCACTCCGTGTCATTCTTTGTGCTGCTGTCAGACATTTTACTTCTACATTTATTACAAACTACACAATACATTCTTCTTTAAACTGTCTTTTACATTTACCTATACATTTCCCATTTCTGATGTTTTTCTCTCCTTTTTAAGATTCAAGTTACTGGTATGATTTTACTTCTTCCTGAGGAATATCTTTTAACATTTCTTACAGTACAAGCTGGGAAAAAGTCTTTCCAGATTTTGTTTGTCTGAAAATGACCATTTTGTCTTTATTTTTGAGGAATATTTTCACTGGATATATACTTCTGTGTTCCCCCTTTTCTTTCAGCAATTTAAAGATGTCTTTCCATTGTTTTCTGGCTTTTACTGGTTATGATGAGAAGGATGGGACATTCTTAATTTTGTTCTTGTGTACATAATGCTCCCTCCCACCCCGGGGCTGCATTTAAAATTTTCTCTTCATCGGTTTCCAGTAATTTGAGTGTGATGTGCCTTAGTATGTTTTTTTTTTTTTCATGTTTCTTCTGCTTGGAATTTATGGAGCTTATTGGTTTATAGTTTTAATCAACTTTGAAAATTTTGACTCTTATTTCAAAAAAATTTTTTCTGCCCTCTTCTCACTCAAATGATATGTTAAATCACTTACTTTCCCAGTCACTAAAGCACTGTTCACTTTTGTCCAGTCTTTTTTTTCCCTCTCTCCATGATTCAATTTGGAGTTTCCATTGCTACGTCTATAATTTCACTTACTTCCTTCTGCAGTGTTTAATCTGCTGTTAATCTCACTGAGTGAGTTTTCTCTTTCCAGGTATTGTAATTTTCAACTCTAGAAGTAATACGATATATGTACATCTGATTAAGTTCTTCCATGTCTAAAGCCCAGAAGACAGTAGGACTCACACTGTTGGTTTCCCCTCCATCCAGAATCACACCCCTGTGCTCTCTGTGGTCCAACATCTTCAAGCAGGTGTTTCAAAAATTTTGTCTCCTTTTCTCGTTCTCCATGGCAGAAGGGCAAGTCCATGACAACAATGACAGCATGACTGAAAGTGGAAGTTGTTGATAAGCTTTTAACACACTAATTATATAACCTTCTTCCCCTTACCCATCTTTTTTTGTTTTCAGTTTCTCCTACTAGAATGTAAGTTCTGTAAAGTCAGGGAATTCAGTCTGTTTCCTTCCTGTTACATCTCCATTACCTAAAATATACCGTAAATATTTGTTACATTATTGAATCAATTATTTATTTTTTTCTGCAACTTGAAGTACTTTAGCCAAGAAAGAATGACACTATATTAGTTCCAGTAAATTCAGGTTTTGACATGGCACAGTCAATATTCGTGACCATGAGTCCACATTCAGGGGTGTCTAGCTAGTATTACCTCAGTCAGCATGTGAGGCATCACTTAATTAGCAAAATGTATGTGAAAAATGGGCTCTCACTGGTGAAATTAAAGGTATTCAGAATATGGGGATAGGCTAGCATATTTCAGAGACATTCCTCACCGTTATAGGCCATAAGAATTCAGTGAGCCTGTCGTCTGAACCCTTAGTGATGGTATGAGGCTTAATCTTTTTTTTTTAAATTAATTAATTAATTAATGATTTTTGGCTGCATTGTGTCTTTGTTGCTGCGCACGGGCCTTCTTTAGTAGCGTTGAGCGGGGGTTACTCTTCGTTGCAGTGCACGGGCTTCTCGTTGTGGTGGCTTCTCTTGTTGCGGAGCGCGGGCTCTAGGCACCCGGGCTTCAGTAGTTGTGGCTTGTGGGCTCTAAACTGCAGGCTCAGTAATTGTGGCTCATGGGCTTAGTTGCTCTACGGCATGTGGGATCTTCCCGGACCAGGGCTCGAACCCGTGTCCCCGGCATTGGCAGGTGGATTCTTAACCACTGCGCCACCAGGGAAGCCCGAGGCTTAATCTTTAAACAATCCTGTCTCCAGCCATTTCTAGGCAAATACGTTTGCCTGACAGCAACTATGGAATGTTGTCATGCATTTTATGCAGAGCACTCAAATGTACAGAGAGCTGGAATTTCATCTAGATTAGAGAACCAGTTTCATATCTACTTTTTAATCAGTATCTGTTTAGTAAATGTTAGTATGTGTGCAGAAGTTGGTCTAAGATATGCTTTCATTATAGCTGGTAGGGAGGTTTTGGGGCAATAGCTAACCTTCTCCCACTACAAACTTTTCAGGGGTTCCTGCTTTCTACTAAATAGTAGCTAAGAGTTACGTGTAATCAAATTCACTTAGATCAGTTTGTGATTGACCAACTTGATTTATTCCCAAGAAAGTTAACTTAAGAAAAATCTAGTAAGGTAATTCATCTCATCAGTAGATTAAAGGAGGAAAATCTCATGATCATGTTAGAAGATGTATCACAGCTTTGACATATAATTTCTAACAAATTCATGATTTTGTAAAAGTTTAGCAAACAAGAAATGGAAGAGACCTTCTTTAACTTGAAAAGTATTATACCCAAATCTAAGATTAAATAAACTTATAAAATAAAATGAAAACCAAGGAACAGTTTTTTAAAAAATATTTAATGTGTATGTGATACTATAGATGTAGCTTTACGAATCAGTGAGAAAAGTATGAAGTATTCAACCAATTTTGCTCCTTTTACTACCTGGAAGGAATTTGACTTTTTGGTTTTTTCTATGGTAATCTTAAGGTCCTAGCAATCTTTGATTAAAAAGTCTGAACTACTTTAACAGAACACTAAAAAGCTGAATACCTCATCTCTTACTAATAATATCTCAGATACAATCTTATTGTGTGCAAATAGTTACATTGCATATACTGGGATAATTGGCAGTGCCCTGGGGGAAAATACATCTATTTCATTCCATGCATAAATGCATTTAAAAATCTAAGTGTAAAAAGTAAAAGACTGAAAACTAGAAGAAAGCACTAGAGAATATCTTTATAACTTTGGAATAGGCTAAATATCCCTTAAACAAGACAGAAAAAGCAAACACCTTATCCATTCATCAAAAAGATTTATAAATTTTATTACATTAACATTCTTTAACTTCAGTACAAAGAAATAACTTAGGCAAAGATAAATGGTAATTGATACACATACAACCGGCCACAAATTAGTATCAAAATTTACATGTAACATTCAGCAAATCAATAAGTAAAAGACAAACTATGGCAGAAATTGGCAAAGTATATGAATGGGTAGTTCAAAGAAGAAGAAATATAAATCGCTAGTAAGCATTTGAAAAGATAGTCAACCTCGTAATCAGGGAAATGAAGCTAAAAATAATGAAATATTATTTCATACTTATCATCTGGCCAAAGCTTAAAGCCAAGCATTGGTTGAGGAGTACTGGGAAGCAGAACAGCCTCTTGGAAAGCAAGTTGGCAACAGCTAGCAAATCCCTAAATTCTGCGTTTAGATCCCCTTGTGAAGCTCTCGTATATGCGTACTTAGAGCTGTAGATAAAGATGTTTAGTGGATGTCCATTGCAGCATTTTGTAACAGTGAAAAGCTGGAAGCAACCTAAATGCTCAGCACCAGGGCAATGAATAAACATTAGACGTTAAGATCCACATGGCGGAGATGATTCTCAGTGCCTAGAACCATGCCCAGCTCTTAGTAGATGCTCAATTAATACTTGTTATATATACGATTAAGTGAATTCTAGTACGTTCATACTGTCTTGTGTCATACAGCACATAAAACAATCTACATGCATCAACATCAATGAATCTCAGAGAAAAGACCTGCAAAAGAATTTGTGGAGCATAAATCCATACATGTAAACTTTCAAAGCACACGTCTTGTCACCTAACACTGCATATATTTTACTTCGTATTTACTCACTGTCTGTCCCTGCACTCTTTCAAATGTCAGCTCCAGGAAAGCGGGAATGTTTGTCTGTTTTATTTACTGCTGAATCCCCAGGAACTGGAATATTGCCTGGTGCCGAGTAGGCTCAGAATGAAATATAAAGGCACGGCGGTCAGGAGGCTGACCTCTTTCAGGACAGTGATTGCCTCTGGGGACCGAGAAATGTGGGTGGGATGTGGGGATGGCTCCAAATATATTTTGTAGTGTTTTATGTTTTAATCAACAAAAGAATAGAAGCAAATATGGCAAATGCTGGCATTAAACAAATCTAAATGACACATCTTGTTGTCTGTTATATAATTTTTCATATTCTTTAAATTGATGAATAATATCTGTATAACAAAACACAGTCATCTCAAATGTACAGCTTGATGAGTTTTTATATATGTATATGCCCACGTGACCACCAGCTAAATCAACATTCGCATGTTCGGCACCCTATGAAGTTTGCTTGTGCTCCTTCAGGTTTATACCACTCCTGCCCCAGACAACCACTATTCTGACTTCAATAACTAGTAAATCTGCCTGTTCTTGATATTCATATAAATGGGTTCATACAACGTACGCTCTGTTAGTCAACTTAATTTCATTGAGATGTATCCATGTGCTTGCATGTAGCAGTAGATCACTTTTTAAAAAAAATGTATAGTATTCCCTTGTGTGAATAGATAACAATTATTTATCTAACCTCCTGTGGTGGGAGTTTGATTTTTTTCCCCTAGTTTTGGGCCTTTATGCATAAAGCATCTATACATTTCAGGAACATATTTGTTTGTGTACATATGCTTTCATTTCTCTTGCATAGATCCTGGAACTAGAATTTCTGAGTCTTAGGTTAGGGATATGCTTGGATCTGGTAAAAACTGCCAAGTGGTTTTCTGAAGTGGTCGCACCATCAACACCAGCACCAGCGGTGTCTGAGTTTCAGCTGCTCCAGTCCTCACGAGCACCTGCTACTGCCCGCCTTCTTAGGTTTTAGCCATTCCGGTGGCTGTGGCAGCTTCTTGTTTAAGGTTCTAATGTGCATTTTCCTTCTTTTTTTATTATTATTTTTTTTTACATTTTTATTTTATACTGGAGTACAGTTGATTAACAATGTTGTGTTAGTTTCAGGTGTACAGCACAGTGATTCAGTTATACATGTACATGTATCTATTCTTTTTCAAATTCTTTTCCCATTTAGGTTATTACAGAGTATTGAGCAGAGTTCCCTGTGCTATACAGTAGGTCCTTGTTGGTTATCTATTTTATTTATTTATTTATATTGGAATAGAATTGCTTTACAATGTTGTGTTATTTTCCGCCATACAATGAAGTGAATCAGCTGTATGTATACCTATATTCCCTCCCTCTTGGACCTCCCTTCCCCACATCCCACCCATCTAGGTCCTCACAGAGCGCTGAGCTGAGCTTCGTGGGCTTTACAGCATGTTCCCAGTAGCTATCTGTTTTACCGTAACTGAAAAGGACACATGCACCCCAGTGTTCATTGCAGCACTATTTACAATAGCCAGGTCATGGAAACAACCTAAATGTCCAACAACAGATGAATGGATAAAGAAGATTTGGTACATATATACAATGGAATATTACTCAGCCATAAAAAGGAATGAAATTGGGTCATTCGTAGAGATGTGGGTGGCCCTAGAGTCTGTCATACAGAGTGAAGTAAGCCAGAAAGAGAAAAATAAATATTGTATATTAATGCATATATGTGGTTATCTATTTTAAATATAGCAGTGTGTACATGTCATTCCCAAATTCCCAATCTATCCCTCCCTTCCTTCCCCTCTGGCAACCATAAGTTCGTCCTCCAAGTCTGTGCATCGGTTTCTGTTTTGTAAATAAGTTCATTTGTATCATTTTTTAGATTCTGCTTATAAGCGATATCATATGATGTTTGTCTTTCTCTGTCTGACTTGACTTCACTTAGTATAATAATCTCCAGGTCCACCAATGTTGCTGCAAATGGCATTATTTCATTCTTTTTAAAGGCTGAGTAATATTCCATTGTATATACGTACCCCATCTTCTTTATCCAATCATCTGTCGATGGGCATTTAGGTTGCTTCCATGTCCTGGCTATTGTAAATAGTGCTGCAATGAACATTGGGGTGCATGTATCCTTTCAAACCATGTTTTTCTTTGGATATATGCCCAGAAGTGGGATTGCTGGGTCATATGGTAGCTCTATTTTTAGTTTCTTAAGGAACCTCCATACTGTTCTCCATAGTGGTTTTACAGATTGACATTCCCACCAACAGTGTAGGTGGGTTCCCTTTTCTCCACACCCTTTCCAGCATTTATTGTTTGTAGACGTTTTGATGATGCCCATTCTAACCAGTGTGAGGTGATACCTCATTGTAGTTTTGATTTGTATTTCTCTAATTAGTGATGTTGAGCATCTTTTCATGTGCCTCTTGGCCATCTGTATGTCTTCTTTGGAGAAATGTCCATTTAGGCCTTCTGCCCATTTTTTGATTGAGTTGTTTGTTTCTTTTGATATTGAGCTACATGAGCTGTTTATAAATTTGGGAGAGTAATCCCTCACCAGTTGCACTGTTGGCAAATATTTTCTCCCATTCTGTAGGTTGTCTTTTTGTTTTGTTTATGGTTTCCTTTGCTATGCAAATTCTAAGTAATAACATTGAGCACCTTCATTTACTTGTTGACCTTGGGAGCCCACTTTTGTGAAGAGCCCCATCTAACAATTAGGTTGTTTGCCTTTCTTATCATTTGTAAGAATTCTTCATCTGTTCTGAGACAGGCTCTTCAGGTCCTCATATCGTGAATATCCTTCCCTGGTCTGGCTTGCTTTCCACGTTCTTAATGATGTTTTTTGGTAACTAGAAATTTAGAATCTTGGTAAGATCCACTTGCATGTTTTTGAATATTTGAAATATTTTATAATTTAAAAATTTTAATTGAAAATAAAAAAGAGAGAAGGGCCTTTTCCTTTTCCTCCCAGTTAGAACATATGGTTGGAAGGATCCTTCCTCCCTCCCTCCCTTCCTTTCCTTCCTCTTCCTTCCTTCCTTTCTTTTTCCCCTTCTTTCCTTCTGTATTCCTTCCTTTTTTCTCTTCCTTCCTTCATTTGCTGTATATTGTATGACTTGTCTCTAACTCCAGGATCAGCACGGAGGGTAAGCCCTTCCTGCTCTCTGCGGCCCTCCCCTCCTTCCCCTCTGCCCTCTCCCCTGCGAGCCTTCCTTGGGGGCAGAGGCAGGTCTTCCTCCCTGGGGACCGGGGACCCGCAGGCCTGGAGGGGAGTGGGGGTGAAGGCCCAGCGCGCAGCCCCGCAGCCCTGTGCACCCCGAAGGAAGGGCAGGCGGGTGGCAGGCGCTGTTGCACAGGGCAGGCTGTTCCCGCTGCACCGAGTTGCTGAGAAGTGTCTCCGGGGCATAAATGCTGGGATAAACTGTGTGGAGAGGCGGGGCGGCCCGGACACACTCACGTTTGGAGAAGAATACCAAAGAATTTATAGAGGAAAAATAGAGATGACATAGTACAACATAAGGCATAGCTTAGAAAAGAGAATACATGCTAATCTACCCATCAAAAGAGTAATAGAATCAAGGGGATCAAATTTGAGAAACAGGTCACTCCTAACAGAAATCAGTCATTTATTTATTCAACCACTATTTATTGGCCATCCACTGTGCCATACCCCACGTGAGATGCTGAGAATTACTACTAACTCCTACAAGGCATTGATCCGGTCGCTAAAGGAGCTCAAAGGGCAAGGCTGGCCTGGAGCCACATTATGAAATATACAGTACAACATGTATCATTGCTTTTCTTAATCTTCTTTTTGTAAGCTTCTCCCAGCTGCTTTCCCCTCTCTGTGGTTCATCTTTGAACTTTAGACACCAGAATTAAAAATTTATTGTAGGAAATATATATATAGTTAGTGTAGTTGTGTCTTAGTGAGAATTTAGGTCTCCCAATAGTATTCCTGTTTTAAAGTTTATCTATTTTAATTGAATACATAAATAGTTACGTCTTAGTGGGAATTTAGGTCAACTATCGTCTCCCAATAGTATTCCTGTTTTAAAGCTTATCTACTTCAGTTAAAATGGTTGACTGGGGGCTTCCCTGGTGGCGCAGTGGTTGAGAATCTGCCTGCTAATGCGGGGGACACGGGTTCGAGCCCTGGTCTGGGAAGATCCCACATGCCACGGAGCAACTAAGCCCGTGCGCCACAACTACTGAGCCTGCGCGTCTGGAGCCTGTGCCCCACAACGGGAGGGGCCGCGATAGTGAAAGGCCCGCGCACCGCGATGAAGAGCGGTCCCCGCACCGCGATGAAGAGTGGCCCCCGCTTGCCACAACTGGAGAAAGCCCTCGCACGAACCGAAGACCCAACACAGCCAAAAATAAATAAATAAAGTAGCTATAAAAAAAAAAAAAAACGCAGCTTTCTAAAAAAAAAAAAAAAAAATGGTTGACTGGCTCCAGTAAAGGAAATCAGAAGAAGGTAGAAACAATCCATCAGCAGACGATGACAATAAAAAGTCCTTTCTGTTACTCCCTCCTCCCAGGTAAACTATCCCACATTTTATTATTGTTAGGAACTTGAAAGGCCAGCTTATTTAACTGTGTGCTTGAAATAACTTCAGTTAGAGTGAAAAGGAAAGTCTTGAGCTGGGTCAAGTGCTCCACGGATTTACATCACGGAACAGCAAAGGAGTATTTTCTCTGCAGTCTGCTTCCCCGAAGAGTACAGCTGGGCTGCGCATAGCAGCGTTTGTTAACAGGAGTAAGTTGATACAGTTGAGAGGGTCCAGAGCAAGGCAGCAAAATGATCAAAGGAGTGGCTGTGCATTAAGGTCGAAAGGCCTGGCAGAGTGTAGACTGGCCGAGCACTGGTGGAGAGGGGGGGTATGCTGCCTGGGTTCTCGATAAGAGTTCCACAAATATTTGAAAGGTGTCAACACCCGAGAAGGCAAGTCCTTATTTTGCTTCCTTGGAGGTGACATAATGTGAAACAGTAAAGGTAAAAGTAAAGGAAGAACAAAGTACCCAGAATATCAGGAAATATTTCCTACAAATAGCAACTGAAGTTTTTTGAAAAATGTCAAGCATTAGATCCACTATGCCCATAGTAGAAACTAACCGTGAATAACTTCCCTTGTCTGAGAATCATTGTCTTTCTTACCTTATTATCCAACATTTAATGCTTACTAACCCACCTTCTTCTACCTGTTGCTCAAATTCTTTCATATCCTTAGAGATCCCATCAGTGATGTTGTACCTGCTTTTTGGCAGAATATGATTTACGTAGCCAAGTCATGTAGACATATACAAATAGGAAGCTTCTGAAGTGGCCATCGCTGAATGTGTTCCATATGTAGCATCTCTGTTAATCAAGCAATGCAAAGGTTAGAATCACAGGGTTTTAAGAACCAGAAGCAAGCTTGAGGGAACCGCTCTCATCAGAGAGGCTGGTTGACTTCTCCAAAATGCACCAGCCTGATGACTGAGGAGAGAAAAAAAACAGGTCTCACCACCGTGGGGCCTGATTCCCAGTCTACGGCAAAAACTTTTTCCTTCCGAAAATGCAGTGCTCTCTGACTCTATATGACGGTCTCAATTTCATTTTTCTTAAAGCTACAATTAGCAGATTTTAGGAAATGTTTCTTTGCCAGATTTCCAAATTCTCCCACTTTTATTAATGCTAAGAAGAGATCTGTTTAAATTCGCACATCAGGTTCATTCACAGTACAGCTCTTATCCTAATGGGAAGATGAGCTTGGACAAGACTTCCCTGAGTGTCGGCCCCTCACTGTGCTCCGCACGGAGAGCGGCTGGAGCCGGGAGGGATGGTTTCTCCCTCAGCACAGGAGCAGCCCTGGTCCGTGCAGCTTCTCTGTAGAAGAGCTTCCCGTTGGGCACACCTAAGTCTGACGTAGGAAGACTGAGTTGCCAGGAGCCCTGTAACAGTCTCCCCATAGGCTGGGACAGGCTTACCAAAGGAAGTGTTGAAGGTTGGGACTATGGTGATTTCTTTCTACCTAGTGGCAAGATGATTGTGGTGGGCGAACTGCATCACACAGTGATGAATGGTACGTTTCACCCCCTGATCTCACCCTCCACTGACTAACTGTCTGGTTCTCGGCACTGAGCTGGTCTCGAGGTCGGCCAAGGTGAGTGACTCGTGGTTCCTTCCAGGAGCTCAGGGTCTGTTGTGCAAAGTGGAAACAGAGACCAATTTATAGCACTGTGTGGTGGGGAGCTATGATAGGGCCAGCAAGTGCTGTAGAGATAGAGAGTCCCACAGAGATAAGTACTGCCGACGGAATATGTGTTTCTTATTGTAAATCACATCACACATACAAATGCTGAAAACCCTTTAGTATGTAAACTAAGTACTCTGGAGGTGACTTGCTAGGTTGACATTGCTGGTAAAAACAAGGAGACTAGCTCGGAGAAGTCAGGCTTCCTAATCATAACAAAATCCAGAAATCAGGGGCAAAATAAAATGTAAAATTGTTTCATTGTGCATTAATATGCAAGGGTAGATACTGGAGGAAGGGAATAGGAAATGAAGTTAGGAATGAGGATAGAAGGGAAAACATGTAAAATAAAACAAAGTAAAATACAATACAGCAAAACAAAATAGAATAAAGTAAAATACGCCACAAGAGTCTGTAAGCAGATAATAGTGTGCCTTGAGCTAAGAATAACGATTGATTGTGTTAAATGCGTATACAAATATGGAAAAGTTTAAAATGCAGTAGCAGATTTGGAGACAATATTTGCAACATATATAACAGATAAATTATTATTTATAGTACCAAAATTATTGTTTCAAATCAATCAGAACACATTAAATAAGAGAAAAAGACAGGAAATCACAATAGTGGAAATACAAATGACCAATAAATATGTGAAAAGTTGCCTAAGTTCACTTGTAATTAATACGGAATGCAAATTAAAATGAGATATCACCTATCTAATTGGCAAAAAAAAAGTGGAAAATACCGATAAATCTCAATGTGAAGCAAAGGTGAAGGTTGGGGTAAAAGAGTTCATTTTTATATGCTGCTGGCAGTAATACTAAATGATAAAAACATTTTTGGAGCGTAATGCAGAGATACCATAAAATGTATCATTTCACCTAGCAATGTTCTAGGAGTCTTTCCTAAAGAAATATTAGCATTTGCTGGCAAAGATATTAACTATGGTACTGTTTACAATAACAGAATAATTGGGAATAACTTAATATCCACTAATAAGGAAATATCATGCTAGCATTCTGATATATTTAGTGTACAAAAGGTAAGTTTTAAAACAATAGAGCAGAATATAGCATAACCACATTTTTGTTTAAAAATAAGTAAATGTGTGTGCGTGTGTGCACGGTGTGGTGTGTGTGTATGGTGTGGCGGGTGTGTGTGCAGTGTGTGTGGTGCAGGCATGGTGTGTGTGCACGGTGTGTGTGCATGGTGTGGCGGGTGTGTGTGCAGTGTGTGTGGTGCAGGCATGGTGTGTGTGCACGGTGTGGTGTGTGTGCATGGTGTGGCGGGTGTGTGTGCAGTGTGTGTGGTGCAGGCATGGTGTGGTGCGTGCACGCTGTGTGTGCGTGGTATGGTTGGTGTGGTGTGTGTGCAGTGTGTGCACCTGCAAAGACGCACGTTTGGAAGGGCTCCCATCACAGGGCTGGCAGAGTTGGCCTGTGTAATGGGATTAGAATGGAAGGAAGGAAGGAAGGGAGTTCCTTTTCACTGTACACATTTCAGTGTACTTTGAATTTTTATTACAGATTCCTGTACCGATGTTCTGATCTGAGTCACATTTCTCTTTTCATGCTAGACCTTTAGAGAGGAAATCGTGCAATTTCTATTCGAATTCCAACACAAGAGACCTTTTTCTTAGCAACCTCATTTGAGGACAGTGTCTTATTTTGCAGTCTCTCCCACAGTGTCAGAGAGGTTGCCAATAAAGGGAGTGATTTTCAGAGATACTTGTTTCCTAAAGCTTTGCATGTAGATGTGATTATGAGATAAAGCAGCAGCAACGCATTTCCTGTATTAAATATCACACTGAAGTAGCACTTAAGATACCGACCAGAAGGTTAAACAAACATGAGTGGAAGAACACCCTTGTCAGAAACCAGCTTGCTAGCTGCCTTCTCCATTCAGGATTTGCCAGTAATGAAAAGCTTCTTGCTTTTTAAATTAAAAAAAAAATTTATTTATTTATTTTGGCTGTGTTGGATCTTTGCTGCGTGCGGGCTTTCTCTAGTTGCGGCGAGCAGGGGCCACTCTTCGTTGCGGTGCGCGGGCTTCTCATTGCGGTGGCTTCTCTTGTTGCGGAGCACGGGCTCTAGGCGTGTGGGCCTCAGTAGTTGCAGCATGCACGCTCAGTAGTTGTGGCTCGCGGGCTCTAGAGCACAGGCTCAGTAGTTGTGGCGCACGGGTTTAGTTGCTCTGCAGCATGTGGGAATCTTCCCAGACCAGGGCTCGAACCCGTGTCCCCTGCATTGGCAGGCGGATTCTCAACCACTGCGCCACCAGGGAAGTCCCAAGCTCCTTGCTTTAATCTTTTGAATCCATATAATTTTTTATAAAGAAGAATGAATTAGGATTATGGGTGATATGGATAATGTTTTTTACTTTGTTTTTCTGTACTTATCCAATTTTCTATAATAAATATATACTGTTTTTGTAATCAGAAAAAAAAAACCCAGTCCTTGAAATTTAACATTTTTAATAGGAGGACCCACACGCCTCCTACGGGGGATTTCTGTAGTGCAAGAAGCCAAGGGTAATTTACAGAGGCTATTAACACTTATGTTGGCAGGGCTCCCTACTTGTGAAAACTAAAACAGTGTTTTAGAAAGATATTTAATTAACAGAAAAAATAGTGCAATAGTGTAAAACAACACAGGTTTGGAGTCATACACTCCTGAGATTGATTTTAGCCATGTGACCTTGGAAGGTTGATATATCTTTTCAGACCCTTGGTCTCCTGGCCTATGCACTGGGGGAGTTGATGATGAACCTAGCAGAGGACCAGGTTGAAGGGAAATGGTTAACCAGGAACTATTGTTAAAGCTCTGCAGAATGCACATGAAAACTGAGTGTTCCATTATGTTCCAAACCTCTTGGAGACCCCAAATGAGCTGTCAGATCATCAAGGCATTTGAGGAGAGCTGGACACTTTCCTGCCTCTGATCATAGACTGTCTCCTGGCAGCGTCCCAGGTGCACTGGGCCCCAGGGCCCTTCACTTCTGACTTTTGACCGGTTGGACTTGCTACATCTTTCAGGGGCTGAGGTCTTTGCTACTCATCATGTCATGTGCAGCCCCTCCAGACCATACCCTTAGTCTTAGCAGCACAAGAAGCTCTGGGCCTTCCTAGCATCTCAAGGCCTGTGCCCTGTCTCTAGACAGCCTGCACCACACCAGGGTGGCAGGCTCACAAAATGCTGCCCCCAGCCCCGGCACACACAGGCCACTCCTGTTGTCTTCCCGTCATTCCTCCCTGTCTCCACGGTGACTCCTGCCCTCCACCATACCCTTAGCTGGTGAAGGACCAGACATCCTTCTCTGGGGGCACTCTGCCCCTCCAGTAGTAGAGGACTCACTCGCTGTCTAGCTGTGCCTGTATATGAAAGTCCTTTTAAATCGTTGAAGTTTATGCATACAGTATACACTTCATTTCTTATTTTGAGAGAATCTTATTTATAATCTTATACATTTATCTAAGGAGTGGTGAATCCTTAACCTCGAACGTGAATGAAGTATCCCCTCTGAAAATTGTCATAATACTCTTTGGACTTTTTGATGGTATAATGTAATAGTAAATATAATACTAAATATAATATAAAATATCACAGTAGCAGTTTAAAAAAAAATCAAAGTTGTCCACTTTCAAATGCTGTAAAACATGTTGCTTGACAAAATGCAAAATATCTTTTGACTTCACCATGAGAAATGCTTAGAAAAGGCAGAATACAGGGTGCTTTTCTCTTCCAAAGAGAATTTTTTCTCACCTGATACAGTCAGAAATGACTTTCTTTTTTTTAAATTTATTTATTATTTATTTATTATTTATTTTTGGCTGTGTTGGATCTTCGTTTCTGTGCGAGGGCTTTCTCTAGTTGCGGCAAGCGGGGGCCACTCTTCATCGCGGTGCGCGGGCCTCTCACTATCGCGGCCTCTCTTGTTGCGGAGCACAGGCTCCAGACGTGCAGGCTCAGTAGTTGTGGCTCACGGGCCCAGTTGCTCCGCGGCATGTGGGATCTTCCCAGACCAGGGCTCGAACCCGTGTCCCCTGCATTGGCAGGCAGATTGTCAACCACTGCACCACCAAGGAAGCCCCAGAAATGACTTTCTTTTAGCAATACTTTAAATAGCTGGGCGTTAAGATGTGTTCCATACTTACTATATGCCAGTACTATTCTAAGGTTGACAAAAACCTTAGGGAGTAGGTACACTTATTGTCCCAAATTTTAGAGATAAGGAATCTGAAGTTTAAAGTGACTTATTCACACTCGGAATTTCATGTGGAAATACTGGAATTCAAGCCAACACAGCCTGGCACAAGCAACCATTCACCTTCTTTATCCATTTATCTGTGGGTGGGCACTTAGGTTGCTTCTGGGTCTTGGCTGTTGTGAACAATGCTGCAGTGAACATGGGGGTGAAGGTGTCTCTTCAAGACAGTGATTTCATTTCGTCGGACAAATACCCAGGAGCAGGATACTCTCACATAAGGTCATTGTCTCAACGGCACTAACAGGGTAGATGTTGTCCCCTTCCCCTTTCCTAAACTATAGTTTAGGAAAATGAAGCTCGATGCGATTGAGCCAGTTTACCCCAATTCTCCAAGCTGTTACCCAGTAAGAGATGATGAGAGAGATTGAAACTCAGGCCTTTCTGACTCCAGTGCCCGTGCTCCTTCCTTGACATTGAGCTACTTCACACACAGACACACACAAAGTGTGTAAATGAAACAAGTTCTAAAATGATTCCTCCCCACTGATGTATATAAAGCAGTGCTTATCAGATATCATCCAGGATATAGCCTCTGAACAGAAAGTTTGGAAAAGATGGCATTAGAGAAGACTTCTAGGGAACTCCAAGAACTCTGAAAAGTGATGGGAAAAAAATAATATGTATTCCCTGAGCCTAGATCTCACAATTGTGGAATTTATGTGATTTGCCTGTCAAGGTAGCGAAACAAAGGAGGCATGTCTCAGGTGTGGGAAAGAAAAAAGCACTCAGTGGCAATTGGGGGACATAAGACACCTTCCTCAAGAACCTCAGGAAGCCCCCTCCATTCTTTGACATGAACAAGTGAAGTCTCCTCAGTGTTAAGTGCACCGAAAGGCAGCCTGGGCCCCTCGCTGTGGATCAGACAGCCGCCCAGCCCCACGGCACAGCCAGGTGGCAGAGACAGGACTTGGGGAAGAGAGCGAAATATGCCATTTACACACGACGTGGCACTAGGAATCAGCAATAAAATACTGCCACTTGGTGTTGTTAAAACCGATCATTATGTAGCCTGTGGTGACAGCATCAGATTTAATTGCTCTAATCTGAGCTTCTTGGAGGGGAAAGGAAAGCTGTGCAGCGGCTCGCCTTCCTGGAGTCCTGCCGAAGCAACAGCGGTGCAGGCACGCCTCCACAATGCAGGGGGCTCCGCGGCCTGGGGCTCAGCCCTAATGAGCCGGGTCGGGAGGCCTCATTCCAGGCGGCCTTCAGCCACGCTCTGCTCCTGGTGACACGGGGCCCGAACCTCGCTCCCCTTCATCTTACACGTGGGGGGTCTTGGCCACAAGACAAACAACTCAAAATAATTTTCAGCCACTTGGTGAATACACTCCCCCACTGGAGATGATATCGCATTACTAGACATATTTTGAACTACAGATCTTCCCTGATGAGATTTGTGTAAAGCGAGGATCATTTGAGTGGTTTTCATTGAAGTCCCTGCTTTCAAATGCCCCCTGCCAGGTTCCAGTGGAACTGTAAGAATCCTAATTCAGCCCCTCACCTATTTCTGTTGGTGTTGAGCTCTATCAAGACATTAGGGTTTACTTGCTTATCCATAGAGCCTTACAGAACATGTAGGTGTTATGAGTTCATATGTCGGTGTATCAGGAAACCTAATTTCTGAGGGCAGTTTGATGGAATATGGATTTAACACTGGATGCAAGGTTGGATTAACTCAGAGAAGAAATGGGCATACTTCCTATTTCCATTGGGAAATATTTTGTCCTTTGAGATATTTTATTTGCATTCAGTGGAGCCCAGGAAACGTTACGTTGAGTCCAGGTATCACAGGAGTTTTCCTGGTGTACTTTGGAGAAGTAATGGGAAATCACACCTGTATCACATACTGTCCAACCTCTGAGCATCTTTGAGAAATGATGTGTGAGGGAGGAAAATTATACAAGAAATGTTGGATAAAATGACTATTTTTTTTTTAATTTTTTAAAAATTATTTTTGGCTGCGTTGGGTTTTCGTTGCTGCACGCGGGCTTTCTCTAGTTGCGGCGAGCGGGGGCTTCTCATTGCAGTGGCTTCTCTTGTGTGGAGCACGGGCTCTAGGTGCGCAGGCTTCAGTAGTTGTGGCCCGCAGGCTCGATAGTTCTGGCTCACGGGCTCTAGAGCGCAGGCTCAGTAGTTGTGGTGCATGAGCTTAGTTGCTCCGCGGCATGTGGGATCTTCCCGGACCAGGGCTCGAACCTGTGTCCCCTGCATTGGCAGGCGGATTCTTAACCACTGCGCCAACAGGGAAGCCCCTAAAGTGACTATTTAAATGTTATACTGAACTCATTAACTGTTGAAACCAAAAATTTTGCTATCAAAATTTGTTCGAGAATCATAGAAGTCTGGAAATAAACACACCATAAACTACATTTTCTAATATCACATCAGGAAAAAATAAGATGAAACTAATTAGGAAGGGAAGTTATATAAGTTATATAAATTAAATTCTGTTGTCTTCTAAGTTTTGCAAAGATATTTTTAACTGGCCTTCTAAAAGTTGGCAAGTTGCCATTAGAAAATAGAAAATTTTCCTTCAGGCTGTAAAAGAGTGGTCTGCAATTCAGAAATGCACTGTAACCTAGATGGTAAAGAAGATGGAATTTTCTGTTTTCTATTTGGATAAATACTAAAAATAAAATAAGCTTATTTTATTGAATCTGCTACTGTTAAGGAAGAGTAGCAAGACAATTCTAAATAATGTGCAATAAATTTCTTTATTTTTTGAAGCATATTTTCTTTTTTAAAAATAATTAATTAATTCACGTTTGGCTGCATTGGTTGGTGCGTGCGGGCTTGGTGCTAGGGCTTCTCATTGCGGTGGCTTCTCTTGTTGTGGAGCACAGGCTTCTAGGCACGTGGGCTTCAGTAGTTGTGGCACACAGGTTCAGTAGTTGTGGCTCACTGGCCCTAGAGCGCAGCCTCAGTAGCTGAGGCGCACGGGCTTAGTTGCTTCGTGACATGTGGGATCTTCCCGGACCAGGGCTCGAACCTGTGTTCCTTGCATTGGCAGGTGGATTCTTAACCACTGTACCACCAGGGAAGTACGAAGTTTAATCTTAAATTATGGATAAATAGACTAATGTGATGGTTTTTAGTGAGTAAAGGGTTCAAACTATGGATTTAGCAGAAACGGCCCTAAAAGGCAAGGAGCACAGCTTTGGGGTAAGCACGGGGCAAGACTATGCTCTACATCATTCTTTTCTTTTGTGAATTTTAAATGCTTCACAAGTGCTAATAAATTACACCTATCTAAGAAGTACACGTGGTTTTAAAATCTAATTTTCTGAATCCCAAACTAAGACCAAGACTAAGATTAAGTGTCCGCCCAGGGCCTTAATTGAGAGGGTGACAGAGATCAGACACTAGGTAACTCTTGGTTATCTCGTTAATTACTTTAATTAAAGTACTGCTGTTTAATTGGCAAAGTCTAACAATTTAAATTTCAAAGAAAAGACAGTTTACTTAAAATCCTTAAGGACTTGTCACACTGCAAACAAAAACACACTTTGAAGAAGTCACCCTCTCCCTCTGGCAGTGTCCTGGTGCTTCTCCGAACCATTCTGGATACTGGACCCCGGTCTTTGGGAAGTACTGTGATTTCTCTAAGGAAGAGGCAATTATTACATGCTGTCCCCTGGAGCCAGGGTGGATCAGGGGGCCTTTCCCGCTGGAATCACCCCGCAGTACCGCCAGGCCTTCCAGCTGGGCAGCAGATGACAGAGCTGCGCTGCGTGAGTCGCAGGCGTGCAGCGCGATTAGAGGCCGGGCCGCCCTGCTTCCCGGGGCGGGGCGCGCTCCCCGCGGGCGGTGCAGCCTTCCTGCCAGGCCCGGCGCGGTGATGTCATGGGATCCGCGGCTCGGCGAGATGAAAGGGATCCAGCGCGGCCCGCTGGCACCAGGCACAGCTTCCAGCGCGCAATCAGGGCGCAGCGTGGGGACCCGAGCGCTGCGGTCCCGCCACTCAGCCCGGGCTGGGGGCACCGCCGGGCCAACTGGGTGCAAGAAAAAAGGAGGAAAGCAACGTGATCCGGGCCAAACAAAAGAATCCGAGGACGGGGAGGCGGGAGGGCGACTACCTGCTGAAAGGAGCGTTCCAGGAACCCTGCGCGCACACACGCAAACTTGGCCTGCCTTTGATGTGCTGCAACTGATCACCGATCAGATTACGGGCATTTCATCTCGCTGCTCGTCTGCCTTTGATCTGCAGGGCTCTTTTTCTTCTCCTGGATTGGAAGATTCGTCTGGGCTTGCGCTGACATACATTTTGGGGAAGGTAGAGCTTTTGGCACAGAAGCGCTGCCAAGGAGAAACTCAGCTGCCGAAAAGGGTGAGTACTGCAAAGAGTTCAGCACGCTGAAGGCGCAGCGTTCATGTTTCGTTGTGGCTTTCAGTTCGCTTTTCCTGCGAGTTCTCAGAAAAGGTGGTTCTGGTCCAGAGAGCGCGAGCATTTCTGTGCTTGAATACTATGTGTATGGATGAGAGGAAACACGATACTCGGTGCCGTTTCAGTAGTTTGTACAAAGGGTTTGCAATCTGTCGCGCACATTTTACTTGGAAATGAGTTGTTCCAACAGGACAGAAAGGGAGAGAGCTAACTTTAGCAATCACCCGCCGCTGCAGAGCCCGAGGTCTGTAGGCTGTAATTGCTCTAAGTATTTACAGGTTGCTTTACTTAGTAAACGGGCGGAGGAACTCTACTGGATGCCAATGTTTTCCTTGTTTTCTCATAGAAAAGAGTACAGTGCATCTCTGGCAATACTGTTTATTTATTCTCTCACCTCCAAGACTCCAACCTATCAAATACATTTCCTTATGCAGTGTGTATCCTCAAAGGAATCACTGGAGAGGCATTCAAGTATGATTAAAGCCTTTCCTGGGTAAAACTGAAGAATTTTCAAACAGGGAGGTTTAAGTTGTGCTAAGTTTGGTTTAAAAAAAAAAAAAATCCTCTAGTGGTTTTCTGGAACCTTTGGCAATAGCACAGGCCTCATGTACAGAAACATTCACAAAGTTAATATTCCTAAATTAAAATGTACTCTAAATGTAGTGACAGCTGTTGTGAGTTAAAATTTGCCAACTCTTTATGAAAACTGAGTAATCAACAGTTATGATGTTACATACAGTTTTTAGCCACATTTTCACTTTAGTTTACACCCAACATGGCAAAACCAAAATATATTGCTGTGCTGAATTTGAAAGTTAGCTTGTTTTGTCAGTTCAGTGATCACATGCATGTGCGCATGCACACACACACAGAGTGAAGTCTTTACATCGAGATGCAAGAAAATCCAGTGGAAATGTAAGAGCGCCATGTTCACATTAGTTCATTTTAATATTCTGGTCTTAATTTGGGGGGGGTTAAATATTTATCATCACGATAGTCTATTTTAGTGCTAGCCGAACCAGAGAGAAAGTAAGTGATGAGAGAGATGGGTTATTCTTTAGTCTGAAATTCTGATGAGACAGGAAGGGCCTAATGAGTCTCATTTCACGTGTAATTAATTTTTCAGAGCCAATTAATTAAATTACTTTCTAAACTTTCCTCCTGATATTCTAAGGAGGATAATTAGCATTGTTTGCTTAATTTTAAAACTGATAGCTGTTAAGTGGAGATTATTTAAAACCATACCAAACTGACTATATTTTTAAGATGTGTCAGTAAGAATTTGAAAGATTTAACTGTTGTATTTAGTCATGCCAAGAGAGGCATTTAAATTTTTGTTTTACTGACAATGTGACAAAGCATGTTCACAAAATCCTGAATTATCAGCTTAGGTTGATTTTTTTCATTTGTTTGCTGAAAAAGTCCTCTTTAAATCACAAAAGCAGTAGTAATGTTCACATTAGGATAAAGAAAATTAAACTTTTAAAATAATGACTGGAGAAGATGCCCAAAGAAATAGTGTGCTTAAGAACTCGGTCATTTAGTTCATGTTTGGGACTTCAAAAAATTTTTTAATGACTATTTATTCTGCTACTAGGTTCATTCTAACAAACAGACTTCCTTCAACACAAAACAAAAGGGAGAATTAGCAATTATCTGATTAATTTAGGTTTTGTAGAAAACTAGCTTGGGCAAGTCAAGTCATTGAAAATTCAGTTCAGTGTCTGAATTAATTCAGTTAATTGTTTACTTCTTGTGTCTTGGTTGAGAAATGAAACAGATTGTATTTGATTTTAAAAGAAGGATGCCTATTGCTGAATGTACAGGTACAGTCTCAAAAGCTGTCTCTGAATTAATTGCCGCCTGATGATCTTGACTGTGATTTAAGAGGGGATACTCCATAAGATTTCCACTGAACGAAACCCTTATATTACATTTTTTAATCACTTTCCTATCTGTTGCTTCAATGGCAGCTTTGTTACTGCAGAAAGTCCAAGACTTCAAAAGACTTATTTCTAGTCCTGATTCTGTCACTGATTAGCTATGTGACCTTAAGGGATTTGCTTCACTCCCCAGTGTTCTCATATGGGAAATGAGGGAGTGGATCAGATCATCCTCCTGAAATAAGTGGGGTGGAATTTTTATAGCCATCTTACAGATGAGGAAACTGAGATTGCAGAAAAGTCACTTGACTTTTTTAACTAAGTTACATGGCCTGTTTTCCAAGTCCTGGTCCTGTGTCCTTCCCAGTTCACCATGGATATTTTCCAACACCTGCTAAAACAAATGCACTGCTGCCTGGAGAACAGGGTTAGTTTGAAAGATCAAGATAACTACTTCCTTCTGCTATGCAGTTTTTGTTTCTATGATAGATGTGTCCGTCAACTGGATTAGTCCGCTGACTTCCCAACAGTTGCTTTTGCTTCCGTATTTCTAAGCAGTCTGAACACAATTACTGCTACACATAGTTTACCATGACATTTAAAATAATTTTCACAAAAATTTAATATATCAATGCAATGTGAAATTATATATATTTGTGTGTCTGTGTGTGTATGTGTATATATATACGTGTGTGCACATATATATATTATGCACATCTTTTGACATTATATGCACATCTTTTTGTGTTTCCAAGGATTTGATACTTTCTTAGAAGATGTCAGTGGTGTGCATGAAAAGTTTAATAGTTAATTAAAGGTTGTTATTCCTCCAGGGAGATTCCCAGTGGGATTTTGTGAGATTTCAGTTTACATATTCCATATGGGCTGGTACATGATATATATTCCCTATTACATTTGATTATGTTAAGAATCCTTGAACATGTTTTCACTAGCTCCTTCTGGGTTTTTTCTTGAAAAAAAAGGAATATATTTCTTGTGAATAAATTTATTTATTGACTATAAATTTTACACATACACACTGCTCTCAAGGCCAAATATCTCTCATGTCTTATCACCCTCATAAAGGTTTCATATAAAGCTTTACAGATTATTACTTAGTAACATTGTAACATTCACTAATATTTATTAATGTACTAGTTATTAATTCAGTAATATTTATTGAGTACTTGTGTGCTAGGCACTCTGACAATATTTTTCAGGACACCATCTCATTTAAATTTCCAGCAATTAAGTTTGTCATTCCAATTATACAGATGAGAAAAGTGAGGCTCAGAGGGATTAAATAACAAGTGCAAGGTCACAGGGCTGATTAAGTGGCACCACTAGAGTCTATCTGATTTCAGTTCGGGTTCTTTTGTTCTAGGGCTGGGCAGTTAATTCCTTCTATTATAAGAATTACATACAGCTGAACTTTACTGTTAGCAAACATTACAGCCAAAATTTGGGGGCAAAAACGTGCTCTGTTTTTCTTTCCTTCTTTTGGTATATTTTATGAGCGCTATTAGAATTTTTTGATAGGGTTTTCCATCAGTTGGCCTAGAATCTTCAACCAGAAAGGACCTCAGGACGTAATTCATTCTTCCTCTGCTTCAGGACTGGACCACACTCAAGCGTCCACCATTGGTCTGGTTGGTCAGACTCCCTGTGATGGCAGGGCTGGTCCAAGGCACCCTGGAAACATTCAGAAACTGGTGTGCCTTTAAAGAGTGATTCTTTAAAATGTCAGCACCATTTAGAGGAACGGGCTATGAAAGGGGGGGGCAGGAGGAGGCTCCCTGGTGGCCATGCTTAATTTCTCCTCAACTGTCACAAGCCATTCAGCTGTGCTCCAAGCTGCCCCGCAGATCCACCCACTTGCTGAAATCACCACTCTGAAGTGACCAAGTCTCACATCCTTCGATTGAGAAGTACTTCAGCATCATCCATTGTGACTTAACTCAGATCTTTGGTGAGAAGGTGGAGGGAGGTGAGATGGGGGTGTTGAGTGACTTTATGAAACCATTTCTTCCAACACAACCCACTCCCTTTGTGAGAAGAGTTCCGGGAAGTACAGCTTTCCGCATCCTGTTAATGGTCCCCAGCACTTAGACAGCCCTATGGCCTAGCCTCATTGGCTGCTGCCCTGCGAGCCTGTTCCTTAATTCTGCACGTGCGGAGAGGTCCCCTGTATTTATCGGGAAGCAGAGGAGGAGAGTCAGTGGCTCGTTTCTCCTCTCAATAAACACATGAGAAGAGTCTGGCCAACGCAGTGTCATAAACTCACCAGGGTCAGTGCAAGTGCTGCAACTTATAGCACCTTTGCTCTATAAATGTCATGAGTTTGACATTATATCAACTAAATAAATACCCTCCTTGGACTTTCCATGTGTATTAATTTAAGCATTCGTGGTACAGGGATGATTATATTAGGGTTCAGGAGGCCTGGATTTTGGATCCCGCTTTGTTAGTAACTTGGTGTGTGACCTTGGGCAAGTTGCTCCCCATCAGGCCCCAGCCCTACACTGATAGTCTGATTGGCAGCAGTGGGTGCTGGGAATTACTTAAATAGCTGGGTCTTGGTTATTTTCCCCCTCATTTTCTTAACTATATTTGGCAAACTTTACAACTCTTCGAGATTGTGGCCCCCATTTATTCATTCATTCAACAAATTTTTAATGAGTACCTACCACGTGCCAGGCACTGTGAACAAAGGGACAGAATTCAGTATTCTCATGTAGCTTGCATTCTATTCCTTTTTCCCATGAAATAGTGCTCTACATGGAAATTACTAGAAAGTCAAACAATTTTCCATTAACTTTGCTTCCAGTGAGCTAGCTTATCCCTGAAATTATTTTCTCAAGAAGTTTGTTACTTCATTGGTTCAACTTTTTTAGGAATATATTCTAAACAAATACACTGCGTATCAGCTTAGATATTGCTAAAACTAGCTTCAGAAAACCAACCCGTAACAGTCTTAAAAACAACACCTCTGCCGAGATCTTCATAAGAATTTGGCTTTTTCAGAGAATTCGCTGGCGGTCCAGTGGTTAAGACTTCGGGCTGTCACTGCCATGGGCCTGGGCTCAATCCCTGGTCGGGGAACTGAGGTCCCTCAAGCCACAGCGGCCAAAAAAAAAAGAATTTAGCCTTTTCACTAAAATTTCAATAATGATAGTCAGTGCTCTAAAGGGAGAGAATGCTTGCAGCCCTAATTCTAAGCATTGGTTTCATTGTGAAAGATCCTAGGAGTCATATGATTCTTTTTGTGCTACCACTGGGTCCTCCTTCCTTCAGACACTGTCCCCAGGTCACTTACACTCAAAGTGAGGTAAGTGGGGAGCATTTGTTAACTTAAGCGGCCTCTTCTTTAAAGAGTAAGAGGCACTTAACGGCTACAGTGCAGAGGTTCAATGGCTCTCCACTGTCAAATACCATTTCAGTTACCGATTTTTGATGCTTGGCATTGTGTGCCTGACAAAAGGTACAGCCCTGCCAACAATGGCTGCCATTTAATGAGCACTTACTATGTGCCAGGCATTGGGCCAAGCTCTTTAAATACCGTATCTTATTTAACAACGACCAATGAAACAACTTACTTCAACAGTGGGAGATACAGAAAATTGGGAAGGTCAAGTAATTTTTCCAAGGGCATGCAACTAGCCCACGGCCAATTGGCCTCCAAGGCCAGAATATGCGATGCCAAAGGGTGTGTACGTTAATAGGATCTGTCTGCAGAGAGCTAGCAGGGGGCTCACGGGGAAGAGCAGTCACATACAGATGACATGATGCAAGAATGAGTGAACTAAATGTGCCACTGTCTCTAACAAGGAAGGGAGGCCAGAGAAAAAACAAAGTAGTTCCTGGGCTGGCAGATTAAATTCCTCCCAGAAAACACTTATTGAACATTCGTGTGAATGTTTGATACTATCACAGATGCAAGTTTGAGCAAAATATGCTGCTTCTCGAAAGCAGGACTCCTTTTAAGTCCTTGAGGAAGAAAGCTAAGTCACAGGAAGTCAGGACAGGCGGGTGCTGCCATTGCGGCAAAAAGGCCTCAGACCTCGCCGTGACTCCTGGGAGCTGTGGCTTCTGAGCTGGTTCCTTACCACCTCGGGGGACGGAGCATCAAGAGGAAGCTTGGGGAGCCAAGGAAGGGCACGTTCAGGGCACACCGGAGGCAAGGCCCGCAGACCAGTTCGGCCAGAACTTAAAGTGTCCCGTCTAGAGGCAGGAAAGACAGAGCTGAAGATGTGGGTGGAGCCCAAACATGGAAATCCCTGACCAGAAGCCATTCTTCACAGTGAGGAATCTTTGTAAATCTTTTCGTTGGACAGGGACTACGATGAAAGGCAGGGGAAGCAGGACGGGTGGAGCAGAGCAGCCGGGAGGGAGGTTTGAGGGCGGGGCATTCAGGGGAGAGGCGTGGAGGGCCTGTATGGCACAGGCCGTGGACCGGGTGCTGGGATGAAGAGGAAACGAGGAGGAGGGGGTGAGTGTGTGAGACCTCACAGAGAAGCAGCAGTAAGTCAGCTTAACCACGGCGGCCGCAGGATGCCCTGTGTGCCGGGCTCTGGGCTACGAAGAAAATAAGCTGTGCCCTCGGGAAGGTGAGGTCTAGTTAGACAGACAGGTAGCTTCCAGCTAAGGGCGAGCTTGTTAGGGAACCTCGGGGTGTGATGTGGTCCCAGATCACAGCTGACAGGTAGGCTGGGGACAGGCCCACTCGCCTTGACATTCAGGTAAGACAGTGCGTATCATTTGTAAATGGTTAAAAATAAGTCGTGATTGCGGTTTCTATTCCGGCCATGACAGCCTTGAGGCTGACACTTGGAAGGATATTTTTAATGTATTTTTGTACAAGTACCTAGTAGCGCATTCGGCGTTCTCAGTGCGGGGTCATGAGACGGGCGGATTGGTGACCAACTGTGACAACTTATTCATTCTCTCAACAGACATTTATTGACCGCTACTATGGGCCTTGCGGTATAGAAAGGAAACATGGGATTTGGTTCCATTCAAAGAGACGTGCAGGTGTGCCGGGGAAATCAAAACCAACACAGGAAGTGGTGGGCGCCCCTGCACCAACGCGGTGCGTGCGCAGTCTCTTGGGTTGGGGGGAAGTTTGTCCACGTTCTCACTGGACGGATGAACAATTGCTTACATTTCTACAGCATTGTAGTGCCGAAAACCTATTTGTTCTGTACATGGTTCTTTTACTCCTTCCACTAAATCTGTAGAGCGGGCACCGTTAGCCTCGCTTCGTAAGCGCGCAAAGTGGAGAAGTTTCGACACCGTCCTCGAGCCGCGTGTGGAGGCACAAAGCCCGGACCTGCGCCGCCCACGATCCCCGGGGGCCTGGGCCGGACTGGGCTGTGCCCGCGCCGAGGCGGTGGAAGCATCCCGACCTCTGGAGGCCAATGTCTGGCGAGCGAAATGGGGAGGGCCCGCCGAGAAAAGCATCTGCAAATGACGAGGCGGCTGGTGGGCCGGGTCCTGGTGATTCGGACCCACCGCGCACACGTGTCACACCGTTTCCTGGGCCTTTCCTGGCGCAGAGGCGGGCGCGGGGTAGAAGGTCACCGGCAGCGCAGAGGCACAAAGGCCTGGAAACAGGTCCAGGTGGACGCGAAGGCGCCCCCTAGCCGCAGGCAGGTCCCCGACACAGCCCCGCTCTCCGTGGTCCTGGTGGGCCCCCTCCTGCCTGCCCAGGTCCGCCTGCGGGATGCAATCAGCAGCTCCCGCAGCCCGGGGGCCACCAGCGGCTGGACCGCGGCCTGGGGCACCCGGGGGTCTGCGGGGACGCAGCCCGGAGCCCAGAGGGTGGGTGGTGGGCGGTGGTTCCGATGTGGGCGGGGGCTCCCGCGTGGGCGGGGCTCCCGGTGGGCGGGGCCGGGAGGCGGCGGCCGTTGCTGGGCTACGGGGCAGCGCGGACCCGCGGCGCCTGGACGTGCCGGGTGTGCGCCCGTGGAGGGGACCCCGGCCCAGCTCCGCACCGAGTGCCGCGCGCTCAGCCCGGCTCAGCACGTACTGGAGCGTCAGATCGTCGCCGGGACCTGCGGAGCAGCCTCTAGGCACCCGGGAAGGTAGGTTCCCCGCCGCCCCCGGGGCCGTGGCGCCGCGCCGCGCGGCGGATCCGCGCGGCACGCGCGCGGAGAGGAGGCAGCTGCGGGTGGAGGGAGGGGGCGCCGGCCTGGGCTGCTCGCGTGCAGAGTAGGGGGCGGGAGGACAGGGCCGGCGGAGGCGACTCTCGGGAGGGCTGACAGCAAGGCCACCGAGATGCTGCAGCTGGAGGAAGCGGAGGGTGTGAGCACCCCCCGGCCCCCGTGGGCGACGGGAGTGACCGCGCTGAGCCCCGCTGTGCAGGGATCTTGTAAATAGAAAGACTGCATGTAGGCGAAGGTTCCTGAGTGTGTAAGTGTGTGCGCGAGGCTCTCCCGGGGCCTGGACGGAGGCGCTCCAGCCCGTCCTGGCGGGAAGCGGTCTGCAGGCCGGCCGGCCCGGCGGGAACTGGGGAGAAGGGAGGGCACTCGGAGGATGTGCCAGCAGCCCGTAGACACAGTGATGGGAAGGGCCGCTCTCACAGCCCTGGTCAAGGGTCTCATGCCATTTCATGGAACAGAAATTTAGCTCATACAGTCTTGAGGATGACGTTTGGAAGCATCCAAATACAGCGATCTGTTTTGATGGTAGCGAACTATGCGTCAAACCTGCAGTTACCATTGTAAGAAATCCAGGTCACTTTTTTTTTTTTTTTGCCTTTTAATGAAAGGACTCAATTTGCAAACAAAAAAAAAACATAAGCATTGTTCGATATTTCTTTAATTGAAACAGTTTAACAAACTACTTATGAATGGGTGGTTTTTACTCCAATGACAGTTTTCCTTTACTAGAAGACGATTTCTTTATATAAAGAAGAAACAGTTATTGTTAAACATGACTTCTGTAAACAGAAGGATTTATTTTAATATGTTGTTATTTCATGACCAGATACTTGTATGCAAAAGGGAAGATTATACTGCATTCGTTCAGGATTTACTCTATATGTTTTCTGTTGTACAGCTTCACCTTAGGTGTAGTTTAAAAACATGTTTATTTAAAGCACTGCTTATTATCTAATTTAAACATATGTAACTAGAGGGGGTGAGAATAGAGTCCTTCCCTGGAAGACAGTTTTTGACAGTTATTCACAGAGATGTCGGTACTTAAAAAGAGTTTTTCTTCGCATAATATTTACCAAGTTCTGAGAATAATACAAAACATAGAAATGCAATTTCATTTTGAAAATACTGCCTTGACATGAATACATAGTGCATTATCATGAGCTCTATGTTTGTTCCTTTTTAACCCAGGGAAGTGTCTCATGACATCTACTTTGTTACTGAGGCCACATGGCTTTATTAACTTTGGAATGTTTTTGCATACTAAGTGCTAGCTCTAGGATGTTGTGTTAGCATTTTCTGGGACATTCATGGAAGTTTTTTGTTTCTTTGATGGGGGTATTTTTAGGCTCTGAGTCCAGGCTGGATTTTGAGTTTGAAAGGTAAGGACATAGGAAGACTTTTTGTGCACTTGAAATTGCAATGTAAAGTGCCTTTCCTATCCAGAAGACTTGAATAAGGAACACTGCTAAATTTAAGTAACGTTTAAGAGGCTTTTTAAAAGAACAGAAAGAAAATTTTTTTTTACTTTAGATGGTCATCAAATTTAATTTATATATAATGTGTTTGTACATACATATAATAATCACATGCTGTGCTTAATATGTTAATTTAATTCACTAGTTGTAGCTCTAATATATGAATCCAGGGTATGTTGGGGACATTTGAAACCTAAGTGAGGAATTCTGCTAACATGAGGAGAATATTCTTCTCCTTTTTCACCTATTTAAATCTCTGAACCCAAACTTAACCCAATCCTCTGCAACCAGTTCAACGATTCAAAATATAACACAGCACAAAAAACTGAAGACATCTTTAATGAAGAAAGCCAAGTCCTCTTAAATCTGATGAATCAATATTTAAAGTCAAGCATTTAAAAATCTGGAAAAGGCCAGCATGCTCTGTCTGTTGACGACAGGTTGAATAAGAATACCCACCTCGAATAAATGTACACCCCAAATAAAGAGACAGCTGCTTATGTGATAAGAGAGCCGGGAACAGTTAAACAGTCCAAGGCGTTTGTCTCATGGCAGCTGATTCTTAAATGTTCATAGCCTTTCTAAAATGACCTTCTGGCTGAAGAAAAAGAACAGTCAAGCAGTAGGAACGCAATTTCCTTTCATGATTTACTGGCTGAGCAGTGAGTTCATTCATCGTATTTTATCTGTCTCAAATGTTTACATTTAAAAGTAAGATGTTTAAACAGTATTGGGTTATCGTCTAGTCCACACATCACAGAATAGGTACCTTTTAAATTGACGTTTTAAGACCTGGGTTTTTAAAAAGAGAACAACCAACCTCAGCAATTATATAAGACAAAGGAGCTTGTCTACCTCAAGATTAGATGTTATTCAGCCAACTCTTCCCCTCTGTCTGCTCGGATGGCTCTAATCTGAGGAAATTCTAGAAGAATGGAGGCCTCTTATAATGGAGAACACTACACATGTTACAAAGAAGGACTTTGGAATCTATCCAGGCTTCTAAAATAAAAATTTAAACAGCTGTGTTGTAGACATTATTATGCACAATTCTCTAGAATAGATTGTGTCAATGTTTGGGGTTCCCTCAGACCTTGATGCTACAATTGTCCTATTTGTATTTTAGGATTGAGAAACATTTGTGAATTGGGGGGAAGAGTACATTAGTTACAATACGCTTGTTGATTGAACATTCTGAGAACACTATGACTGATTTTCCTAAAGCAAAAATGATAGCATCTACAGCTCAGAGAAATGAAAAGAATTAGTCTCAAAAAACCGTATCCTAGGTTAAGTTCTGTTGAAAAAAATTATAGGAGCCTGACGGTGACTGGCCCCTAATGTTTTTGAACTTTGGAGGAATTGAAGATATTGTATTTGGCAACAGAACATTTTAAAGCTTGTAGAGTTTTTAGTAGAAAATATTTCTTGACTTGAAAAGGGAAATCATTCTCATTTCCCAGCCAACAACAATATGTATATTTTTATTACCACATACCTTCGTGAGCTTCCTGGGCTACAAAAAGGGCTGCCAACCCTACCGTGTAGGAAGAACAATTTTCAGGATATAGTGAAATTGAAGACGAAGATAAAGAACAGCTAGAGGCTAGGGGTTATTGCCCCGTTTGGAAATAGCAGTACCCTAAATTTCTAATTACTTTTTTATTCTCTTCACATATGGGACTGACGTTATTCTCAGCCATTTATGATTCTGTTCCACCATTAAATGTAAAAGGCTGTATGTGTGGCATTGGCGTCACTTCAGTGCTGATTTTATAAATTGTAAGCCTGCCAGTGTACTTTAATGTTGATTTCTTTAAAAATATTTCAGCTTATTGCATATTGGAAAAATGTATGAGTTGGTTGTAGCTTCATGACCTAATGTTAATACAGTTTTGCTAGATGAAAATGTTTACATGTTGCATGCCCTGTGTGCTGGATAATAAATCAAATGGCTTTGAAGGGATGGGGGGAAAAAAAAAAGAAAATTAAACAACTTATTCTGAAATGAATTATCCAGATTATTTGAATTATTTCAGATTCATATATTTTGGTCATTTATAAGATCACAAATAAAGACTATTCTCAAAAAGGTTACTGAATTGTTAAAATTAGAAAGATACATACCAGATCTTCCTCCTTGGTGATCTTTGTCGATATTATAGCCCTATATTCAGAAATGGGGTCCTCACCTGAATTGTGTGCTACCACCATCACTTATAGTTCAAGCTTAAGCTGTGGTTGCACAGATTTTTCCCCTATATTATTTTATCCCTTACAGCAGCCCTAAGAGTAAAAATATTATCCCTAGCTAATGAATTTCTTCATTTATTCAGCATCTGTTGGGCACATATTTTGGGTGAGTTAACAGCTCTAAAGGGAAATCGCAGTTCTTGTCATGAAGTCCTCAGACCCTAACTGATGGTAAACTCAGATGGCTTGGTTGATGATGAATGAGGGAAGGTTGCCCCCTGTGACAATAGGGAGGAGTAGGGACTGGAGCACCAGACGCCTATGTTCTTCTATGGATGGGACAACAGATGCTCAGCTGTAGCTCATGTTGCCTTAATGTGGGACTCGTGGATGCCAGGCTTTCTAATTTTTCAGGAAAATGCTCCATTTTTAATATTGAAAACTTATTTTTAAAATTAAGTGCTGTACTGACAGAGGGAAACAATGCATCCTGGCAAGATGCAATACAAGAGCTACAAAGAGAGAGAAGGAACCAGATAATCATCCTGTGAGACAGAGAGATATCCAGGGTGCTATGGAAGCACCAAGGAGGGTGCCCGTGCCAGATTTAGGGAGATCCCGGCTTGACAGATTCAGGGAAGGCATGGTAGATGAGGCACAGTGTATAGGAGAGCCCCAAGGCAAAAGAGGGGGCGGCAGTGGAGGGACCTGCAGGTTGAAGCAGCCACTGCGGTTCAGATCCAGGGGGCTGCCCCTCCCCAGCTGCTCCCGGAAACCCTGAGCTTTGCCTGGTGACGCACCAGCCCAGGTCTTCAGGATCTGGACGAGGAAGGGAAGGGGGCTGCACTTCGTTTTAGCGTCTGTTGGATTTACCCTGTCTAGAGGCTGGCCAATTAGGACGCCTCCCTGTTAGTTACCATTCATTCAAATGAGCAGGTTAACTTGATAAGCAGCCACTTTCTCTGCCGCTTAACAGAGTGTTTGCCTGCTCTGTGCTTTGGGCTCCTACCTCTTCTTTTTTGCTTGCCTGGTTCTCCTGACACCTGCTTGCATTTGCTGTAGAGCAGATGGCGAGGCAGGAATGCCACACACCTAGATTCCTGTAAACCAGCATCCTTGATCTTCTCCTGATATTTAGGCAAACCGTGAAAACCCTCGTGGGCCCATTATACATAATCTCATAATGTGTATATCTTGTGCTTGACAAGTCCTCCCCCAGATAAACAGAACACGGAATTCTGTCTATAAATGCATTTCTTTACCTTGGCCAGACCCAGAAGTTAAAAGCAATTTCAGTAAATACCTTTTTATGGCCTTATTTTTATTTTAAATATTATTACTTAAATGCTTGTTATTTCATTAACTTTTCCTTCTTTTTATGAATGCCAAAGCATTTCATAAGGTATTTCATTTGTTTCCAGGAAATTCAAGGTCACGCTTATAACACTGCACCAGCTAAATTGTTTATTTCTAAGTAGTGTGTGGCCAAGGGGTATGAAAAGTCTCCGCAGCCCTGCTTAGCTGGGAGCCCCTGCAAAGCACACCTTTGCAGCATCCTACCCCAGATGGCACCACCTCCTTTCAGGCACCTAATAACTGCTTAATCAGAGTTGGCGTTCGTTCAACGTGTTACGTGGTTACATAGCTTTGTTCGTGTTGACCAGGTGGATGTAGTCCTACTGTGCTAAGTGGAAGGGACTTGGACGCTCAGCGCGGTGGGTACAGCCCTTAGCCAAGCTGGCAAAGCACCAGGGCCCTGCCTCAGGGTCACCAAGCGTGAATTTGCTTTGGTTTCCACTGTTTCTAGTACATGTGTCCTTCGGCCCTCAGCATTCTCCCCATTGTGTGGGGATAAAGATCTACTTTAGAGGGTAGGTAGTAAGGAAAGAAGCTGCACTTCTTCTGAAGCACCGACACAGTACTTGATACCGTGAACGCTAAGTTCACACTGACCCTGTTCTCAGTCTTCGAACGCTTTCTGCAGCCTCAGTCCAGAGGTCTGAAACGCTGCCTGCCCCTCGATTGCGACTGTCTGCATCATGTCCCACATTTGTCCAGAAGGTTGCAGCCTTCAGGGGCTGTCACACACACTGGACCATTTGCTCCTCGAGGATGATATCACTAACAGTGGCGGCCACCATCGCTAACGAGTATCGAGCACTTCTTCTGGGCCAGGAACGGTGACATCTTCCAGCTGTTAAGCTCACTATTCCTCACAGCCGTCCAGGAGGCGGTACTGTCACGACGCCCAGTTCAGAGAGAAGGAGACAGACTTGGGTGAGGTCCACAGCTGGTAAGTGGTGCTCCCAAGAGCAGCAGAGCCACGGCAACATTAGCAGCCGTGAGCTTTTACTGTGTCCCAGGCCCCGGGCTGCGCATCTTACCTGCATTATTGCAGCGGACCCTCCGCACACCCCATGGAAAGGGGTGTGTTTCTGTCTCTATAGATGTGTGGTCTCAGAGGGACTTTGCTAAGAAATGGGACTGAAAACCCAGGTGTTCCGGTTGCCCTTTTCCCGTGACCATTCTCAATAACGCCCAGGCTGTTTTCAGTTATGGTGGCTTTACCTGCAGAAGACTATTTGAACTTGGCCTTTATAGCGCCTGATGGCTCTCAGGATCACCCACCCAAGTCTAAATTACATCTCAGCCTCTTGGTATAAAAAGCCAGGTTAAACAAGAAGCCACGGAAAACAGAAGTGGCGTATTTCAGTGGCACAGTTCAATCCCCAGCTCCCAGTGTAAGAAATCTTCTGTGAAGAACTGCTTGCGCTTTTTAAGCCAATTAGGATTTTTTAAAATACATCACTATATCATTTAATCCTGTGTCCTAATCTAAGGCACTGAATGCCTTGAGAAGGCAATAAGATTTTATATAAATCTGAAACAGAATGTTTATCCTGTTCACCCCAGAAGAATTAGATCTGTTACGTGCAAACAAATCTCAGGTGTTTTCCACAGTGTATTTTTCATTGTTTTGTGCTTCTTCATTCACTTAGTTAATTCAGGAAACGTTCGCTGAGCACCTTTGCGCTCGACGCTGGGAACACAGAGAATTCTAGGTGTGATCCTAGGATTGAATGCTTTAAAGGAACATTCAGTCTGGGAGTGAAACTGACCTGCGGCATGATGGGTCTTGTCCATGGACGTGGAAAGGGCTGTGGAACCTCAGGGAGGACCTCACTTCACTCAAGCTGCTTGGCTGTGGACCGCATTCAGCAGAGTGATAGTTGAGCTGGTTCTCAGAGGGACCCAAAAAGCGAAAGGCTGTCCAGACCAAGAGGGCAGGATCACGGGTGTCCAGAAGAACTGTGGGTATCGGGGCATGGCTGAGCTGGGCGGGCAGTGAGAGCAGTGACCCGTGATGAGACTGGCAGGCCGGCGGGTGAGATTATACAGGGCATAGGTGCCAGGCCGAGGAGTTCAGAAGATAATTTGCAGGGACAAACCCACCTGTACCCCTGGAAATTTAGGTGTAGCAATGCTCCTTTTGTATTTCCCATTCAAACTACTCAATTTAGCATGTGTGTTGGGAAGATAAGACAAATCAGCACATTGGCTGTAGTTCCGTTAATTTTTTTCTACCCTATCATCAAAAAATAAACCAAAATCTTTGTGATGCAAAAATCATAGTACACTGTGTTCAAATTTTCTCCTTTTTTTTGGTAGTGTATATGTGGTTTTTATCTCATCCTTTTTTTTAGGTTATAAACTTTCAAAAAGGATCATATTACGTACCTTTTTTTGCCCCAAGAGCACTATACATATATTTTTTTCATTATGAATAAAATATTTACACTACAAAGATTTTTTTAGGGTAAAGAGGGTAAAAAATTCACCTGGATCGCCACAGTATAAACCTAAACCATTGATAATATGTTGGCATATTTATTTTTGTACACAAAATGGGTGTATCTTACAAAGTCAGAATCATAGTGCCATGACTTCCAGCTTGATGTGCCTTTACAAGAAGATGCTGCAGCGTTCGTGTGCTTTACACAGTAATCAGCACCGTATCCCAGGAGAGTTTTCTGTGTAAACTAGATGCTCGATTGCCGACCGATTACGGACAGACTCTATCGATCTCTTTATTGCTCATGTTTTATGTAAATGCTTTGGTATTTATACCCTCTTTTCCATATTAGTTTACTTCCACGTAGATTTTATGTTTTTTACTTTGCAAAAATTAACACATTAAAAAAAATTGAAGACCCTGCTGGGAAAGAGATAGCCTAAAGCATACCTTTCAGGGAATGTGATTTTATCTTCTGACCCCAATCCTGTGTCTACACAGCAGCAGGTTGCATGGTTGGGTAATTGCTGGATGATTTTGAGATATGCAAGGGGAAAAAAAGCTATGACCAAGAAGCTGGAAAAGCAAAAAAAAAAAAAAAAAAAAAAAAAAAAAAAAGCCGTGTGAATTCACTCAAAATGGGTCTTTCATTCAACTAAGCTTAAAAATGATTTTTCATTGCCCTGGTGGTTGGACCTGCTGGGGCAGCTGGGATGACCACCTGGGTTGGTCCCCAGGCGGGGGTGGGGCGCGCCCCTGGCTGGCTGCTTGGTCCACGGTTAGGACAGCAGCCTGCTCTGCCCGCTTCCTTTGTTGTTATTGTTGCTGTTTTTCTTGAGCTCTTTGCTTCTGGTTGTTCTCTGCTCTGGTTTCTTTCCAGTTAGTCAGGTTCTCTGCTCTGGGTTTCTGTTAAAGAGAAACTGAACCATTTTTTCTCTGCCTGATCGATGGAGCGACCAGGTGAGTCTTCACTTTTTAAAAATTTTCAAATAAATCTCTTCTCTTGACATTGAGTGAATCTGTAAAACAAAACAAGACAGATTCGTTTCTACATTTTCGATCATTCCTGGTAAAGATATAGAGGCTTAGTTTACCTTTTCTTGAAATGTCAGGATAGTGCCTCCAATTCATCACTTGTAAATGATTTTTAGATGGTTTTAAATAAATGCTCATTTTTCTGCTAGTAGATGATTTGCACTGCACTGGTTTGGGGAAGAGCTCACAAATGCCAGATGTTAGCTATTTCTGCTTCTTAGTGGAGCTGAAGGCCCAATACCCAAGCACACAGTTTTTATTAAACGGAGCAGGTTGTTTTCAGGTGTATGTGACACGGGGACATTGGAGCCACCCACCTGGGTTTGCATCCAGCTCTGCCTCTCACTGGCGATGTGACCTTGAGCAAGTGACTCAGGCCTCTCTGAGCCTCAGTCTCCCCAGCTCTAAAACGGGGATAATGACAGTATCCACCTTCTAGAGTAGTTGTGAAGATGAAATGAGTTCTGCTAAAAATAGTACCTGGCATGGCGTGCTTAGCGTGTGTTAATTGTTATTTTATCTTTGTTATCATCCAGTATGACTAAACCCGTATAAATGGAAGGTTTCTATAAGTCACAGTTTGAACGTAATTCTCTGCTGGGTGAAGTCGACTGGACACTGTAGAGACTTGGATAGAAAGAAAATAAAGGCATGTGTAGCCTGGGAACTCAGAGCCAGCAGGAGTTTTGTATATACTTTGTAGGTAGACAAAGCTTCAATTCTCATAACCTAAATTTGTAAAGAATTACATAGTATTTGTCTATGGTATCCTTTTAAAAGGTGATTCCTTTTAAAACATAAATAGTGTTATGTTTTACTAACATACTAAATAATATTATGTTTTACTAGTGTATATAATAAATGGTAACATTGTATAATAAATACAGAATGCAGTCACTCATGTTATTAATGTTAAACGTATCTTCTTATCTTTTAGAGCTCTTCAACCAGAAATACATTTAATGAGAGCGATGGCTTTCAAAGTGCTACTAGAACAACAGAAAGCATTTTTCACGGTTGTAGTTTTACTAGCCTGTTTGGTAAGTCAACTCTTTACTTTCATAAGAATGTGGGGAAAGAATTCATAGAACTAGTACCCAATCTATTTTCTATTTCTAACCCCATATCTTAAAATTTTCTTTCAAATTCATTTTATCATTGTTGCATTTAATTAATAAGTCAAAGGTTGCTGTTGGGTCTTGACTTTTGTAACAGTGGTCGCAATTATTTATTTAAATCTAGGTGAAGTCATAAAAATCACAGCATCACTCGTTGCCACATGATAATGATACTCCATTGAGTTTATAGGCAGATGCCTGTCACAGCACAGCCTAACAAGACCTTAGATTCTAGTTTGGAGCCCATGACTTCACAGTTTGTGAAAAATTAGGAATCATTTCTTAAATGCTACTGTTTTATTTAGTTATTTATATCCTTCTTGGTTTCAAAAAGCATCAAAGATAGATGGAGAATTGTAATGTTTGAAAGCTTTAACACAAAACATCTATGAAGCTGTTCAAAAGAATTACTGAAACATTTAATCTGGAGATGTAGTCATGATCTACAAATGTAAAAAGAATTATTTACACTGAAGACAGTTCCTGAAGTCTTCTTGGAAGACAAAGTAAGAGGAAATGGGGTCCGATTGGAGTCTGACATGCAGATAGATGTAAGGAAAACATCCCTTCCTTGAGTTGAGGTTGTTAAACGTTGGAAGAAATGGTCCACAACAGAAGCTGTGGCATTTCTTTCTCAAAGCGATGCAGTGTCTTTGTGGTGGAGGGGAATCTCCTCTCTCCCTTAAATAAAACCAAACTCCTCTAAGATTGGTTGTTAATGAAGGTTAAGAAAGGTGGGAGGTGATTACTAGACCTTTAGCCCCAAATCATGGTTTAGTCTTGAACCCCACCTTGAATTCTCCCTTCTGCCTGCTCTAGAGGTTAAGGCTGTGATTTTATTTAAGGAGGTTGGCTGACTTCATTATAGATATTTGCTTCAAGGTGGAGGCAGTTTGTACTGAATAACTTCCCATCGTTATAACCATCAAAAACCATTTCTGTGCACTTGTGCGATGGACGTTACACACACCAGTCTCTGTTCCCCCAGTGCTTCCTAAGGTTCTCAGTTTTCCTTTAGGGAAACAAAATTGTATCAATAGTCAGGAATGTTACTGAGGGAGTCCCTGCTTGATGTAAGAGTTTGAACTGAATGTTGTCACCAGTCTGAGATTCTGTTAATATCAACATTTTTAATGAAATACCATCTGTTAAGAAGCAGATATACACACTTTGGTAGGATGGTGTGTGTAAGACGAACTTACCATTTTTAGGTAAAATAAGAAATAAAGGCTATATCTTGAAAATGACTTACAACCTTTGTTTTTGCAAAGCAGATAATCTTTCCATTTAAGTCCTATGCTGTG
Source organism: Balaenoptera borealis (assembly GCF_965194805.1). Taxonomy (NCBI): domain Eukaryota; kingdom Metazoa; phylum Chordata; class Mammalia; order Artiodactyla; family Balaenopteridae; genus Balaenoptera; species Balaenoptera borealis. The sequence continues at coordinate 3,573,775 of NC_138877.1, forward strand.
AACCAAAGTTATTGTTAGGACACAGAGAACAGACTTGTGGTTGCCAAGGGGGAGGGAATGGGGGAGGGATGGATTGGGAGTTTGGGGTTAGCAGATGCAAACTATTACATATAGAATGGATAAACAACAAGGTCCTACTATATAGCACAGGGAACTATATTCAATATCTGGAGATAAACCATAATGGAAAAGAATATGAAAAAGAATGTATATATATGTATAACTGAATCAATTTGCTGTACAGCAGAAATTAGCACAACATTGTAAATCAACTATACTAATTTTTAAAAAAAGTGTATTGTTAGGTCCCATTTAAGTGGCAAAATGGCAATCAGTAGGAAAGTAAGTTCATGTTTACATGACATTTTTACTCTGAAGCGTTCAGAGAATTGGTCCATTGTTATTGTCATCATTATCAGGAATTTTACTGATCTCACGATTGTCAGAATTTTTTGAATGATGAACTCTAAGTAAATGGAATTCAGCTGAAAAACTTCTGCATCAAAGCTGGGTATCAGATATGTCTAAAGGATAATAGCAAAGTTCTTGGGACTAGTATATGTATTCCATTTATTTATTTATTCAACTCATTATGGGTGAATATGTTTTCTTAAAGAGCAAAAATATAATTCTTGAATTCAGATTTTTTCAGGTTGCAAAAGGACCTTGGTCTCTGCGTAACTGTTCTTTTATACATCTTCTTATTTAGAAAAGAGAGCAGTTTCTACCTATTTTTACCTTGGGTACTCAGAAAAGTGTCAGAAGAAGATAGCAGTTAAATCCAGAAAAAGAGAACTCTCATTCAAGGAATACAGAGAGGAATCAGGCTTGTTGATTTAATTGTTCCACTGACTTTTCCAGAAAGTGTTTTTTCTTCCTGAAGTGAAAACTGAATTGGCCTCACTCTGAATTAATGTTTACATTCAGTGATTATGTGAATAACACTGAAGATACTCTTCCTTTTTTGTGAAAAATAGAATTAACTTCCCTTAAGATAACGTTTTGTGGAACATTTTTTTCAGGCGTGTAGAGTGATCTGTGAAACAGGAGACTGTGGACAGCAGGAATTCAGGGATCGGTCGGGAAACTGTGTTCTCTGCAAGCAGTGCGGGCCAGGCATGGAGTTGTCCAAGGTAACTGTCGGGCGTGTGGGAAAGTTGTAGATCTGTGTCTTTAAAATGCGTTCTTTTCGGCTCAATCCTTTCAGTTAATGACTAGTGAAATTTCTTGGTTCGTCATGTCCCTTTAGCCAAATATTGCACAATTCCCTTTTCAGTACATTCGATTCATGTGTCTTACTGAGATAAAAGAAATAGATTCTAATAACCGTAATTCAATAAATGTCATTGTTTTGTATAGTTTAGTGTTTATTGTATTTTATTGAAAGAATAGAATCATTAAACAACAAGGTCCTACTGTATAGCACAGGGAATTATTCAGTGTCCCGTGAAAAACTGTAATGAAAAAGTATATGAATAATGGGATCACTTTGCTGTACAGCAGAAATTAACACAACATTGTAAATCAACTATACTTCAATAAAATAAATTTTAAAAAATAGAATCATTAAGGTTTATTTGCTTTAATTAAAAAGAATCAACATTCTACTAAAGATTTAAAAGTAAAACATTGATAACAGAAAATGGTAATAATACTATTTACTGGGCCTTCTTTTTCTTAAAATTAAGGTTACAATTACTAGTCAAGAAAAACAGAGCCCAGCAGTGTCTTAAGTAACCGGGCTCCAAGGGAGCAGTTCTTTTCCAAGCCAGAGTTTTGAACATTGTTTTGACAGTGCCAGTACGATTATTAATTTTCCCACTTTGAGTATATGCTACTCCCAGGAGCATCTTAAATGTATTCATCTTCACCACTGCTTGTGAAGCAGCTGTGTTCCAACGGGGTGGATTCAGAGTTCTGGGTGTTCCCAGGCCCTTCTTTGTTGTGAGCATGCTCAGAGGCACACATGCATTTGCTTTATTTTCTGACCTTTTGAAGACGTTACCAGTTGTGGACAATTGATGTATCGTTTTGTTCTAAAGAATGCACCAAGGTCTTCCTGTTAGAAAAGGAACAAAAGATATGTCTTTATTTTAAGTGACTTTTCAAAGAGAAGTCCTTTTCCCTACGGTCTGCTGTTCTCTGAATTTGAGTCTTGTCATTCATAGATTTTTTGATCGATGATCTGCAAACAGCAGGAAACAAAGAATTATGCATTCCACAAGTGATTCCTGGCGGATGGCCTCTCTGGGTGTTGTGTTTAATATGTTGGCTTTCAGCTTCTTGTGCCATCCACTTGGAAGGAACTGGCTGAATTTTGAACTCTGCGGTGTCTAGTTGCTGAAGCACCCCGGCCGATGTTTTTTAAATCCCTGTGGATTGTAGTAACATGGCATTTTCAGACATAGGTTTTGCTCTGTTGGATGTAAAAAGGTCTTTTATAACAGCAGACCTGCATATCTAGGATATGTCAACAAAGTAGTTAAGAATGCGATTGTGCCCGGGAGGAAAACAGTGATGTTTCTACCCTTCAGAGTTCTTTTGTCAAATCTCTGTGAAAATATGAATATATCACAGATTCGAAGAGATGAGTGAATCATTTCTAAGAAATTGCTCCCTAACCTTCATTCTTTATCTAGAGAATGAAGATGAAGGTTCTGTCAGCTCGCAGTATTTTTTTTTAAATCCATCCTCTGAGATTATCTGATAACAGTTTCTGTATTTCATAATTTCCCACAGATATCCGTAAGAAATATTTTTCATTAGGTAGTAATTTTCCCTGAGTATTGCAATAGCTGTCCAACTTTATTTCATCAGGAGCCACCAAAAGGAAGCAATCTGAATAACCCTGCCTGTGTGTACTTATTTTAGTTATTAATATTTATGATCATTTTCCTCATTAAAAAAAAAAGACCAGGACAAAAAATTGAGTGAGAAAGAGTAAAAGTAAAGGTAACGACATCACTGAAATATTAGATTCTCAGGACCCACTCAGAAGCACAAATTTACAAATGTAGATAGAGGGTGTTCCTGCCTGTGTTGAGGTGTCCACCCTGCGGGCAGGCAACCCCTCAGCTTTCACCCTCACTGTCTTAAACAGACCGCCCAGCTCCTTTTAACAGACACTTAGTGAATCTTTGCTCAAGGAGTGGACCAATCTGTCAGCCTCGGATAGGTTTTGGAAAAAAAAGATGACAGTTAAATCTAGTAATATAAAAGTTAATGGATGTGTGATTGTGTGTTGCAAATAATGTTTTGCCAAGTCTTTTAGCTTGGGTTTAGCTCTTAGTAAATAAAATTAGCAAGTGAGCCTCGCTCAGGGTCTAAAATGTAAAGCGTAAGAAAGGCAAAGGAGTCAAACATACCTATGGAAGTAAAAATATATTTTTATTTTCCAGTTAATTAATCAAGGCAAAGGATGTGAGTTTTTTATAAGCAATTACTTTGGAGCTGGAAGTTTCTAAACTGTCCACTCATGAATTTGCAGTTTCTTCCTTCCAGGCTGCCTTTATTAAATTTTTAGCAAGAACATATATCTTTCAAAGGAAAGAAGAGTAAGTTCTGAGTATATTAAAATCAGATAAATCACTTAAATTGACAAGTATGTTCAACTGGTTAATTGTCACTTCCAAGCTTTGCAAATCAAGGCAAAATTTATTTTTGTCACTGAGACTAAGTTTTTGTTAAATTGTTAGATAACTACATTTATAAATAGTCTATTTGCTTGTTGCTTGGAATACTAAATATATCATGGCAGGGGTGGTTACCTGTTAATTTGTAATGAAGCAGATGAGTACAAGAGTCTTTACTTTTTTAACTGAGGTGTACCATTTTGGTTACCAGTGGTGTTTGAAATTTTGAAAGCACAATAAATAGCAAATATTTTATAATTATGAAAAAGGAAAGCTGGATCAAATTATTGATATCCACAACTAAAGTTTTCTTTATATTAAGAATTTTAAAAAGAACATTTTCACCAAACACAGAGCTTTTAATAATCTTTATTCTAACATTATTATGTAACTTATTCTGCTGTACTAAGCATAATTTAAAACTTCTGTCCATTTTTCTACTATCATGTCTATCCAAAATAAATTCCGGGTCGTGAGGTTCTTCGAATTACAAACATATATCTATACCTTAAAACTCAAGCTTGGAAATACTTTGGGTAAGCAGGTACAGTTAAAATTTCCATCTGTGGTTTTATTACTCCTATTTATTATTTTCTTTGGAAGGCATTCAGTCCTGCCTTTTCACAAGGTATGGCTTGCTCTCCCATGGTTAGGTCTCTACATTAGGACATGCAGTTGGGCTTGTTGGAAGGTGCCGGAAGAGCTTTCCTGGGGCAGCGTGTGCTCTGCTCACCTGTGGCGTGTGGTCGCTGTTTCCCGACCGCTTTTCACTTCCTTTCAGTTGTGAGAGCGTAAGGAATCTACGCAGTAGCTCCAGGTTCAGTAAGACCCTTGATGCTTGTTGCGAGCAGTGCCCTTCTCAGCTTTGGCCACTTTTTAAACGAGTACTTATTTTAACCTCTCACCCTGGATACTTTGCGTGTGTTCACCTGCAGGGTGTGTCTTAACCTAAAAAATATGGACTCTCTCTCAAAATGTCTTTAATTGTGAGTCTGTGATATATACCATGCAACGAAAATAGCTGACATTGGCCAACATGTCTTATAGTGAGCCAGGTTCTAGGTGATCTTTGTATGACATAAGGAATTCTTACAGCATAGGTCTTAAGTGGGGAATATAACTACCCCTGTTTACAGATGGGACACAGAGGTTAGTCGGTGTGTCCACCATCACTGTAAGTAAGTGACAGTGTGGGGGAGGAGGGGGGGCTCTTGGGGTCACCGTCTGCCTCCCGTCTTGATAATGCCTGAGGACGGCACACCTGGCAGGACTTTCTGTGCTGATGCGCGTGGTCTCTACCTGTGCCGTTCAGCACGGGTGCTATGAGCCGCTGTGGTTACCGAGCACGTGAACTGTGGCTGGTGTCACCGAGGACCTGGGTTGCTTATTTTATTTCATTTTAAGTAATGAAATTTAAGTTTCCCCATGTGAGGTTATGGTTGTCGTATTGGACAGTGTCGTTCTAGAATGATCGACTTCCCGCCAGAAGTTGTGGCTTAGGACCAACTTTGAAAACAGAGACAAATGTCCCAGCGTGTGCGATGCAGGAGCTGCTCCCGGCAGCGGCGGCCTTCCACTCCTCCTCCTGCGGGTGTCGGCATTGTCCTGGTCCCCACCTGTCCCTCCCGCTCCACGGGCCCCGCCCACCACTGCTGCCCTGGGGCCACCTGAGCCCTAGCATCTCAGCAGCCCTTTTGGTTCCCAGGTCCCTCCCACAGAGCCCCAAGCGCCATCTCCGTCATTTCGGCTCCTTTTAGTAACTCAGCTTAGGAAGTCGTTTTCCTGAATCTTTGGGAAAATATGTGACGGGTCACCGAGCCATTTAGAGTCTGTTTTGAGGATTTTATCCCCTTGAGCCATATTTACTCTCTCCCCCACTGCAGGGTTTAATTTTTAGTCTTTGAAAGTTTATGATAAAGATAATGAATAATGTCTTTTTCCTATTTCCGAGGCAAAAAATACCGAATATGATTTCCATGGCTCTGTAAGCAGCTACGCTGGGCGTTTTGACCGCAACCGTGTGCGTGAGTGTTCGGTGGCGTCCCGGGGGCTCGTGAGAGTGAGTGGGAGATGATTTTTGTTTTCCCGAAGTGACCACATTAGACTTGAATTCTCACCGTCTAGCGTTTGCCCGGCCACGGCCCCTCCTCCGCACCAAGCATTAATGCCAACAGTGTGCTTTTAACACGATCGCCTCCCGGCAGTAAATCAAGAAACTAGTTTTTGCATGAGCCTCTGGAAACAGACTTCAAGTCTCTGGAACGGTTTTCAAAGTAAGCTTTTGCTAAGCAATTATTGGGATGACTTTAGTTACTGTGAAAAAAGTTAACTCTTGTAAACAACAACATCCTTCCCTCCACACGGGTGCATGCGGGGCTTCCTATTTTTAAAGACATCTACTCTTTGGAAAACTGTTTACAACCTTATGAAGAAAATCACACAAAAAAATTAATGTAATTTTCAAGCATGAAAGAGATTCATTTCTGCCATTTAATTACAGTGTCGCTCACTTTATTTGTGTTTAATTATACCTAATCAAGCCCAGTGGTGTTTGGCAGATATTAACAAGCTCTAGCTTGTAATTTTTTCGTTAGAAAACTCAACTATGGGTTTTCACAAACCAGAAGTTGGGGGGATATGTCTTTGGTGTTGTTTTCTTAAAGGAAATTAAAAAGCTGATTGCTGCACACCAGTGACACCTGAATCTAATTTGTCATTTCCATTTGTGTGCCCTAGATTTTCTTTGTAAATAATTCTTTCTCCATCCAATTTGAGCTTTCAAAGTTCAAAGAACCCAAGTTAATACTTATTGGCTGTACAAATAAATAGTGCTTTTGACCGGAGGCCCCTGGTTGTGTTTCCCGGATAATTCATGGTCTGTGAGGATCTCCCCTGTCGGGGGGGCGGGCCTGCTCCCCCGGTGTGTAGGTGGGATCCACTGGTGCTTTTTGTTCAGTTCTGGATTTGCAGAGGGAGAGAAGAGAGAAGGGGATATGAGCACTGTTTACTTGGAGTCATTTTGCCACTGGAAAGCCACCAAATGTGGCTTAAAAATATTGGGCAGAGTGACAGAGCCACGGCTGCCCCCAGCTTGGGTGGAAGAAGCCCAGTTGGGTCCAACCCTCTCTTGCTTTGGAACCAAGATAAGGAAACTGCTCACATCTCCACCCGCCCAGGGGGAAGACTTGGCCTTACCAGCTAGGAGATATTGCTGTGGCCCTTACGGGCTTTTGCTCCCTGGGATAAAATAATAGTAGTAGTACTAATACTAATACTACTACTAATAATAAACTTTAGCAAATACTGCTTCACACAATATTTGTTCATCCGTCTGTTTACCCAGCAAGCAGCTCTTTATTACGCACTGGCTTAACTACGGTGAAAGAGAACATATTCAGTGGCACTTGCTGAAGTTGGCAGGGCAGGCATCGTTCAGAACCTTTGCAGTAGGCATGGGGATTTTACAGGGGGGAGGGAAGGGGCTGATCTCCGAATACAGCCTGGATGAGTGGGAATTCATAGCCGAGGAGCAGGGGTCGAGTCAGTGATGGGAATTACTACCAGGGGACATGAGAGGAAGAGTTTCTGACCAAAGCCGACCCGACAGGATTCTTGCTGAACACAGGGTGGGACGGTAGGATGTCACCTGGGGGGTGGGAGGCTGAGGACCCTGAGGGTGGGGTCCTGGTTAAGCCGACCCCGCAGGGTTCTTGCTGGAACTACATTTCACGAGGACATGCGCAGATGGGCTGGGAGGAGGTCCAGGATCCCGACTCGAGCGTGCTCACGCAGAGAACCTTTGACAGCTCCAGGGACGTGGGCTTTGGGGAAGCGGGGTAGGGGGCGATGTCAGATGCCAAGGGTTAGTCACTTCTTTTATGATTTGGGGAAGTAAGTAGGAACCCTATGGCAATGCTTTTTTTTTTTTTAATTGCATTCTTTTTTATCCATGTGTATATTTTCCCACCTCAAAGTTTATTAATAAAAAGGTCTCCTCGGCGATTCAGGGAAGTCCTAGGTATCTCCTTTAAGCTTTAAGGTACCAGGTCATAATTTCAAAAATAAAGGACTGCCGTATTGTTTTAAAGCCTCAGTGCATTTCTAGCGTTGATATTAATGGCAGACCGTCCTCCATAAAAATAAAACATGTAACTAATTCTGGAGCCCAGGCCAGTGACTGACTCACTCTTCCCTCCCCCTTCTCCTCCCTCTCCCTTAGCCTCCCACACCAAACATACACACACACACACACACACACACACACAGTCCTTCTAATAACTGGTGAGAGGGAGAACTCAGTACAACCTGGAAAGTGTCAAAGAAAACCAGAACAGGACAGAGGTTAAAGCAGTAAACACAAATTCTATTCAGGAGCTTTTGCAACAGGAGAAGAGAGACCTCGCTCTAGAGCTGCATTCAGCTCCAAATCCAACGTGGACACATGGGGGGTTATAGCCCAGGAGCAGAGCGGGCGTCAGGGTGGGCAATCACCAAGAGGAAACAGCGGAGGAAGGGGGATCCTGGCTAAATAGACACCAGGATTCCTGCTGCAGGCAGACAGGGGACCAGGCATCACCTGGGGCAGGGGGTAGGGTGGGTGGCTTGGGAGGTCAGGTATGGAGAATAAGCAGGTACCGAGGATGGGGGATTCTGGCTAAACCAACCGGGCAGGATCCTTGGACAACCGCGTTCTTCAAGACCAGACCTAAGAACGGGGTGCAGTTGAAAAAGTGGCTCAAAGACGCCTGCAGACTTTGGTCAAGCAGAGAGTCTGTCAAAGGAAAGACTAAGCAGAGCCAGCGTGGGCAGCCTGCCCCTTCCTCCTGTCACCATGGACCTGTCCACACCTCTGCTTCTGTCCCCAAAGGAAGTACTGTGCCTGGGAGCTCGCCCCCTTGTACCCCAAGGTAACGCGGGAAAAACCAAAAGATCTGATACTGTTGATATTTTCATGAGATGCCCAATTAGATCACGTGATCCTTGCCAGCTCAGCTGGCAGCGCTCGAAGGGTGCCCTCTGTGCCGCAGCACCTGGCATGCAGTGATGAGTAAGAGCAGCTCCCGTGGGGTAACAACCTGCATCCCTGTGGAGGAACCCGCGCTCAGGGGCTGATGCCGGCGCTCCCCACAATGCGCTGAGCGGGGTGAACAAAAAGGAGACGCAGAACGGTTGTCCACACACGAGGAGGGTGTGTCTGGGAGGTTTCCCCAAACCTGGCATAGTGGGGGAGTAGGAAGTTAGGGACGAAGGATGGAAAGACGGGTTACCATGGGACAGGGGCTGGTGACCCCCCCGCCTCGGTCTCTCTGTCTCTCTGTCTCTGTCACTCTCTCTGTCTTTGTCTCTCTCTCTCCGTTGTTTCGCCTCCTTCTGTTTCTCTTGGTAGTTGTTTACTGAACTTAATATGGAAGATTTCAAGGCATTTTTAACTACCTCGTTTTACTGAATGAAATAAAAACATCAAGGTAGACATTTATATGGGGGGTAATTTAATATTTATATGCTTTTTATAGCCTGGATTTCAAATAATTATGGCGTCTCTACATTTATGGTGCTTTAGAAATATGACAAATCAGCTGTAAATGTGGTCGCTGCCATGGACGCTATACAGTAATTCTTTGGAAATAATTGCTCTGAATTTCTAGTTAATTCAAGATGTCTAGTTAATTTAACATGTGGAATGATCTCTTCATACACTTCTTAGACTCTCATGAACTGAAAGCAATGATATTATTCGTAAAAGTTTAAAAATAATATTAGGCTGTGTTTCTAATAATCTTTTTTTAAATGGCAAATACTTTAGAGAAAGTATATATTTTAAACATTTTATTGAAGTGTAGTTGATTTACAACGTTGTGTTAATTTCTGCTGTACAGCAGAGTGACTCAGCTATACATACGTACGTTCTTTTTCATCTTCTTTTCCACATGGTTTATCATAAGATATTGAACGTAGTTCCCTCTACAGTAGGACCTTGTTGTTTATCCATCCTACACATACTAGTTTGCATCTGCTAATCCCTAACTCCCACTCCATCCCTCCCTCCCCCACCTACCCCCTTCCCCTTGGCAACCACACGTCTGTTCTCTGTGTCTGTGAGTCTGTTTCTGAGAGAAAATATATTTTGAATAAAATTCCCCCAAATAATCAATCTCTGTTCAAGTATGGCTCATGGTACCTGCTCTGTACATTTTGGTACTCTTTTGTGATAGTGATGATACAAAGCCTTATCTCAACCCCTCACCTAAATCTGCCCCAAAGAAAATGGCTACAGCTGCCACCAGAGCATATAAACTGCAGGCAGAAATAGTAAGCCAATATCCAGTTAATAAAGGCAAGCTATGATGCATTTGGAGCCTGGCTTTGTTTTCTTTCTATACATGGTTTGGTCCAGTGTAGAATGAACCAAAAAAAAAAAAAAGTTTCATGAAATCCTCATTCTATAAAATCTAATGACACGTAAATCACACACAACGATACATGGCAAAAGCTCATCGGTCAAAGCGGTCCTTATGTACAATATAAACTCTAGACACGGCCAGGAATCAAAAAAGAAGCACAAAGATTTCCCAACACTAAAGTATATGTTCTTTCTCAAAAGAGATGAAACTGTCAACACACCTGTGTATATTCTTTCAAGTTCATTTCTAGTCAGATCATTTCTCTAGTTTCTCAGGACTGGAGAGAGGAAGTGAGTGGCTGTAGACAGCAACGCTCAGCAGGAGGAAGGGAGGCCAGCTGACCAGCTGGCAGAGGCGTTAGAACAGCAGACCGGCCCCACAGACCCAGGACTGCCTAGTTCTTTGTATGACGGCACAACGCAGTAGTGGATTCAACCAGGAAAGGTTAAATTCTATCTTATGTACCCGTTTTCAAAAGGAGGTACTTGGGATTCGTTTTAGAAAAAGTTTTATTCAATAAAAATGTTTTAGATGGAAAGTGATGTTTGAAGTAGCCTAGAAAAAACTGGGGTCTGAAGATCCCTTTGTTCCCCAGTGAAGCTTTATTATACCGGAATCAAGGAAATCGGTCTGTTGGGCTGTAGAGAATCCAAAATAGTAATGGCCATCGGTATCATTTATTTACGGACGCCTGTGCTTGATTTAGAGTTTAGAGGCTTTATATGTTTTCCCTTTTATTCCTCAGAATAACCCTGTAGGGCCTGGATTGTTATCCAGTCTCACAGAGGAAGAGTCTGAGGGTCAGAGAGTTCCCAAAATAACTTAGCTGGCAAGTGGCCGATGTGTCTTTGGCTCCAATGCAGGAAAATATACACTTTCCCCCTGTATCAGCCTGGCTTGAAAAGCAACATTTCTGATGTTTGCTACCAGTTCATAGATGCCTACCCCTTTCCCTTTGTTTTCCTATCTTCCTCTCCCTCCCTTTTTCTTTCCTTCTCTGTTTTGTGTTAACCTGTATATGAGACCCTTACAGTCCCAGCTGCCTGGATCAAAGCGTGATGTTGAAATCGCTGCCGCAGGAACTTTGAGGGATGTGCCCAGCCTGTGAGTGAGGAGGTCCCGCCCCGGATGTCATGTGCACACGCTTTGATCCTGGGACTCGGGGTGGGAGGCTCCCTTCTGTGCCTAAAGAAAGCCTTTGGATGCCTGGGGCTCTCTCAGCAGCTAACACTGTCCTGGTGCAGATCCCGCTGCTGTGCACAGCCCCCCAGAATAGCAGTGGCCTCCCTCCCGCCAAGAGCAAGTACACATCCCAAGAAATTCTTTCTCAGTGTGTGTCTGTATTGTTTTCCTGATTACTAGAGATGCCTTGTGCAAGAAAATCAAATTCTAAAGAAATTCTAATTTGTGAATTAGTATTTAAAATTGTTCCCCCCTGCTCCTGTCTGCGCCTTTGGTTCAGAACGTTGTCTAGCTGGAGCCCTCAGGGTTAGGAAGGTGCTGACCTTCTGCTTTGTTTTTCTCCCCTGCTCTTTGCTGTGCTTGTTCAAGACACACATTGAAAGACGGGCAGAGGATTGAAGGAAAGGAAGGGATAGTCCTTCCCAGATGTGAGTGAGTTCATTAGTGAGGTCTGGATTGAAGTATCATTGCTAATATCCTTTACTGAGTGGCTTATTGAGTACAGGGAATACTATTCTTTGTGTTGGTTTTTGTTTTTTAATTGAAGTATAGTTGATTTACAATGTCGTGTTAGTTTCAGGTGTACAGCAAAGTGATTCAGTTATACATATATACATACATATATATATATGTATGTATACATATACTCTTTCAGATTCTTTTCCCTTACAGGTATTATAAGATATCGACTAGAGTTCCCTGTGCTATACAGTAGGTCTTTATTGATTATCTATTTTATATATAGTAGTGTGTATATGTTAACCCTAACCTCCTAATTTATCCCCACCTCCACCCACCCTTCCCCTTTGGTAACCGTACATTTGTTTTCTATGTCTGTGAGTCTATTTCTGTTTTGTAAATAAGTTCATTTGTATCTTTGTGTGTGTGTGTGTTTGTGTGTTGGTTTTGATTTAATTTTCAGCCAATAAGTACTGCTTAGTTGACTTTGTATAAAAATATGGATGAAGAAGTTAAATATATAAATTTTATGGAGAAACGAGAATTCTGACCTCGCTGGATCTGTGTTCTGGCTTCCGTGGTTCCCAGTGAGGAAGCTGAGGCTGTGAGTGGGAGCGCTGCCCGCCCCCCGCCCCCTGCCGCCCATCTGTCTGTGTGTGGGCTCCCAGCATGCCCTCCACGTGGGGCTCTGTTCGCAGCTCAAGAGCTGCTGTCTGATTTTTTTTTTAATGGCCAGTGTTCTATAGAAATCATCACATAGTGCAGATAACCATGCTAACATTTGATATGCAATCTTTCAGACATCTTCCTGTGTATATGTCACATAAAGTGCCTGAAAGTCCCAGAGTGTAGTGGTATGAAGTCTGGCTCTGGAATTAAACCACGTAGGTTCGTACCATATGACTCGGCAATTCCGCTCCTAGGCATACATCTGAAAAAAACAAAAGCACTGATTTGAAAAGATACGTGCACCTCAGTGTTCACAGCAGCACTATTTACAATAGCCAAGGTATGGAAGCAAACCTAAGTGTCCATCCACAGATGGATGGGTAAAGAAGATGTGGTACGTATATGCAATGGAATATTACTCAGCCATAAACAAGAAAGAAATTTTGCCATTTGTGGCAACACGGAAGGACTTGGAGGGCACTGTGCTAAGCGAAGCAAGTCAGACAGAGAAAGACAAGTACTGTGTGAATTCACTTATATGTGGAGTCTAGAAAGTACAACAAACTAGTGAGTAAAACAAAAAAGAAACAGACTCACAGATAAAAGAGAATAAACTAGTGGTTACCAGTGGGGAGAGGGAGGGAGAGGGGCAATACAGGGATAGAGGATTTTTTAAAAAGGATTATTATGGGATTGTATGAAATCACGTGTGTGAAACTTTTGAAAATTGTAAAGCACTATAGAATAAATAAATAAATTAATTAATTAATTTAAAAAACATGTAGGTTCAAATCCTGGTTCTGACATTAGCAATGTCTCTTTGGTTAAGGTGCATGCCTTCTGGGAAACCCCATACTCCCATCCGGGAAATAAGAGCATGGGAAGCGCTTCCCTCATTGGGGGGGAGGATGAATTAATGAGATCCTGGCATAGAGGAAGCCCCTGATAAATGTTAGTACTTACTATTAATGTTTTTGTAAGAAATGGGATCATATTTCTCATTCTGTTTTATAACTTATTTTTTAAACTATCATGAACACTTGTCTATAGCATTCTTTCTGTGATTGCATTATAACGACATCATATGACATGCTGTGATTGATTTAGTGCTTGAACTTGTGGAAATGATTGTATGCAGGTCAAAGAGCCGTCTGTGAAGCCCATCCTTGGAAAGCAGTTCTGGGTTCTGATGGCCAAATCTAGAGATGCTTGAGACCTTTAGTATCACAGGGTTTGATCCAAACAAGGATTTAGTGTTCTTATAAGCGTTGTGTAAGCATCTTCCCTCTCTCAGACAGTAATAAACAGCTAACCATTCCAAGTTTCTCTACGGATATTGTAAGCTTCTGACATTTCGTATGCAGCTGTCCTCGTGTTCTATTACTTATCATCAAAGCACTTATTTTCTGCCTTGATAAGTGAGTAGGTGTCTACATATTTCCCCGACTCTAGCTTCTGAGCACTCAGATGACCAGCTGAGTTGGAGAAGAAAGTGCTGTAATTCTGCCCTAAGCTGGCGATAATGCCGCAGCAGCGGGGGTGGGGTGGGGTGGGGGGGAGAGGCGGGGGGAGGGGGAGTCGGGGGGAGGGGAGGCGGGGGGAGGGGGAGAGCCTTTCTTACTCAAATGCTCGTGCTCCTGGAATAAGTGGATGACTAAGTATACTTAGGTCGTAAGAGAGATTATTAGCAGGGGGAGACACAGTGGAAGTCGCTGAGAGAGCGGCCTGTGTGCCCCGAGAGGCGGGCGCTGGGCAGATCACCAGCCCAGTTCTCCGCGGTATCTCCTCGTCCTCCTTTTTCACGCTCGCGGGGGCTGAATAGCTGTCTCTTGCCTGTTCCTCCCCGCAGGAATGTGGCTTTGGCTACGGGGAGGATGCCCAGTGCGCGAGGTGCCGGCCGCACAGGTTCAAGGAGGACTGGGGCTTTCAGAAGTGCAAGCCGTGCCTCGACTGCGCCCTGCTGAGCCGCTTCCAGAAGGCCAACTGCTCTGCCACCCGCGACGCCACCTGTGGGGACTGCCTGCCCGGGTACGTGGCCGGTCCTTCCCGCGTAGTCAGGCAGTTAGTCCGAACAGGCTTTTCTCCGGTTCCCTGCCAAGTGCAGATGCCCGCTGACGTTAACCCGAACACACTTGCTGGGGTTCGTGGCTCTTCTGTTCTCTGGGCCTCCTGTGTGCCGTGCACGGCGACAGGCGTGGTTAGGATGAAATGGATAAGCGTGGTGACCGGGGCTCAGTGTCCCGAAAATCCTCAGAGTTCCTGCAGATCGATAGGAAAGAAAACATGGACAAAGGGACGAAAGAAAAAACATTCAGTTCACAGAAGAGGAAGCGTGTGTGGCCTGTGACCATACAAAGCTGTCCATCCTCAATATGATTGGAGAAATGCAAATACCGCCATCCAGTCATTTCTGCGGTATTTTGTAAGGCATCACTTTGGGGGAGGGAGACAGAGATCCCCACCCACAGGCAGCTTACATCCTAATAAGATTTGACAAATACCTACACAGTAAATGATACGGTATGCAAAAAGGTGGAAGATATGATTGCTATGGAAAAAAATTCTCAAGCAGCTCAGGACGTTGGGCGTGCCCCCTGGGGGATGCAGGCGATGCAGGTTGCAGGATCAAAGTGGGTCATCAGGATGGGCGATGCTGAAAAGGTGAGCTCCCTCTGGACACAGACCCTGAGGTGGACATGGCCTGGTGTATTTCAGAAACTGCCAAGGGGCCAAGGCGGCTACAGGAGAAGGGAGAGCGGAGAGGAGGGAGACGCAGTGAGAGCAGCAGGGGGTGGGCAGGTGTACCGGTGGAGACCTTAAATGGGCACATTGAAGAGGAACCCAGGCCGTGGACAGAAAGGGGACCACACCTGGGCCAGGTGGGGAGACAGAGCCCAGGAGGAGGAACTTTAACATTTTAAGCGCTTCTAGGTAACGGTTGGCCGGACATGCCAGGTAAAACAGGCAGTTGGAAGCCAGAGTCCTGATGAAGCCGGGGACTCAGTGGGCCGGTGTGGTGGTCTGTTAGGGGCGAGGCATTGCTGCAGGAAGCAAGGAGGGGAGGGGACAAAGTGAGCATCAGGAGAACCTGATTAGTATCTAGTAGAGCCAGAGGAGAGACCAGGATTCCTGGAGCTTTCCTGGAACCCAGGCATGACAGGAGCAGCAAACTGTATTATGTAGTGGCTAAGCAGTTTACATGAATTATTGTCTGTGATGTTCACAGTGTTTTAAAAACAAAGAAAGTGAGCCTTATCATTAAGGTTATTCAGGCGAGATGGCACAGGCAGTGCTCAGTGTAGCTTGGACTCTGCCACCAGAAGCCACGCTCCAAGTCAGTGCAGACAGAGGACCCTGACTGCACTCCGCCGGCTCGTGCCCACAGGAGCAGGGATTTGACAAGTGCTGGGTGCCAGCTCTGGGGCTTTTAATGAAGCCAGAGGGCAGACAGAGCTCTGGGCCTGAAGGGCAGAAACAGGGCAGGAAATAGCCTCACGGGTCAAGCAAGTCCTTATGCGAAGACCCAGAACCCAAACAGATGCAAAAAGTAGTGGTCTTACATCAGCAGCACAAGTGACCAAGGAAAAAATAGCTATATTGGACTTTGTCAAAATTAAAGCCTTTTGTGCTTCACAGGATACCATCAAGAAATTGAAACAACAACCCCCAGAATTAAAGGAACTATTCGTAAATCATATATGTGATAAGGGACTATCTTATCTAGCATATATAAAGAACTCTTACAATTCAATAACAAAAAGAAAAATAACCCAATTAAAATATGGGCAAAGGATTTGAATAGACATTTCTCCAAAGAAGAGACACAAATGACCAGTGAGCTCATGAAAAGATATACGTCAATTAGTCATCAGCAAACGCAAAAAAAAGAAAAAAGAAAAAAACCCCACATACTTCACACCCACCAGGGTGGTTATAACCAAAAGACAGGCAATAACAGGTGTTGGTGAGGACGTGGAGAAACTGGGAATGTAAAATTGTGCAGCCACTTCGGAAAACAGTACGGCGTTTCCTCAGAAAGTTACACATAGAGTTACCACGCGACCCAGCACTTCTACTCTTGAGCATGTAACCCAGGGAACTGAAAACATGTCCACACAAAATCCTGTACACAGATGTCCATAGCAGCCTTATACATGAGAGTCAAAAAGTAGAAATGACCCAAATGTTCATCAGCTGATGAATGGATAAACAAAATGGAGTGTATTTAGCGATGGAATATTATTCAGCAGTAAAAAGGAATGAATTACTGATACATATGACAACGTGGAGAAACCTAGAAAACATTATGCTAAGTGAAAGAGGCCAATCACAAAAGAACACATATTGTAGGATTCCATTGGCGTGAAACGTCCGGAATGGGCAGATCTAAAGAACAGAAAGTAAATTAGTGGTTGTCTAGGGCTGGTGGTTGGGAAGGGTTGAGAAGAAGGGGGAGTGATTGCCAAAGGGTACAGAGTTTCTTTTCTTGCCTGATGAAAATGTTCTGAAATTGACTGTGCTGATGTTTACACAGCTCCGTGAGTATACTAAAGACCATTTACTTGAATACTTTTTTTAAATTTATTTATTTATTTTAATGATATTCTTGTCTGCTTACATTCTTTTTATTTATGTATGTATGTATGGCTGTGTTGGGTCTTCGTTTCTGTGCGAGGGCTTTCTCCAGTTGTGGCAAGCAGGGGCCGCTCTTCATCGCGGTGCGGGGGCCTCTCACTATCGCGGCCTCTCTTGTTGCGGAGCACAGGCTCCAGACGCGCAGGCTCAGTAGTTGTGGCTCACGGGCCAAGCTGCTCCGCGGCATGTGGGATCTTCCCAGACCAGGGCTCGAACCCGCGTCCCCCTGCATTGGCAGGCAGATTCTCAACCACTGCGCCACCAGGAAAGCCCTACTTGAATACTTTAAAGGGGTAGATTGCGTGGTATGTGAAGTATATCTCAGTAATCTGTTATTTTTTTAAAAAGTAATGGCCTGTAATCTCAGAAGACACTGATAGCTGTGAATATTATTACCCAGAGTCTTGAGCTCGTGCAAAGCTGATGGAAGGGCAGAAACAGGGCACCTGGTACCTCTCTGCTCCTGTTCTGACGAAACCGTGTCTTTGCTCCTCTGCCCTCTTCACCGGGGAAGAGGATGGGGGTCAGGGAGAGGAGGAGTCCACGGGAGATGCCAGGCTGAGCTGGGCAGTGTCCAGAGACCCAGGACTCGGTTTTTACAAGGGGGAACCCAGGCGTGGGCTGCTGGAGCGTGAGACGGAGCCCCCGCCAAACATGCTTCCTTCATGCTTCACCAAATTTGTTGTCACCTGAGCCCACTGCTTTAGTGTCACAGTGTTTGCTCATTCTGTAAATAGATGCTTAGATGTGGGACAGTTAGAAATGAGTAGACATTTGAATGGTGTTTTGTAGTTTATTTATGTGATTAGTTTAAAATTACATCCTTTCTAAGCAAGCATGACGGTATGAGGCAGGCAACAATTATAGAGTGACTTCTACTCTTCCAGGTCTTCCAGGGTGTTTTCAAAGTGTTCACCCAGCTTGACTGTACTTTTGTGAAAGAGGAAAATAGTTGACACCCGTTTGACAGACAGGAAAATTGAGGCAGAAAGAAAATACGCAAATTGTGTATTGCCTCCAGAAAAATGCCAAGGTCAGGCATAAGGTGGGCAAGTTTATTCCTGGTGTGACGCCTGCCCTCTGCGGCCGCGGCCTCACTCAGATCAGGATCTTCTGCTGCCCAAAGGCCCAGCCCCCCACCGGACACCAGTGTGGAAAGTCTGTCCTCTGTGCTACAATTTGACCAGTTAGGGAAATTCAGTGCCCTCGTTCCCAAATATGGTCAACAGCTTTGGGCCAGTTACTTAATTTCTCCGACATTGATTCTTCTCACCTATAAAAATATCACCTAATAATAACAGCAGCCTACAGAATTGTCAGAAGGATTAAGAACGTAGCTCATGTAGAGCGCCTAGCAGAGCACCTAGTACACAGTAAGCACTAGATAAATCATTGACATTGTTGCCAATTAATGTTATTGGGGGCCGGTGAAAGCTTTGCAGAAAGTGGCCAAAGGGCCTCCAGCCCCTGCTCTGGGCCACGCCCCCTTCCCTTCTCTGCCGAGGGGACCTGGGGCTCCGCCTTGGAAGAGTAACCCAGCCCCTGCCAGTTCTTTGCTGCTTTTAGTAACCGGGATGGTTAACACTAGGGTTTAACATCACCCCCTCCTTACAAAGGAGGAAGTCCATCCTTGGAGCGGATAAATGACTTGCTCGAGTCCTGTTTCGCTGCCCCTGAGGGTGGCCTCTGCCGGTTCTGTACCCACCCCCCCGTCAGCCCTGCTCCCCAGCCGCCTGGTCCGTCCTCCGTCCTTCTCACAGTGGCACTTGGCAACCCTTGCCCATCCCGAGCGCCCCAGTCAACACCAGGCTCTTCCCCTGGCGGTCATCTTTTCAGTAGCATCTTCTCAGTGTCACTGGGGCCATCGCTTTGGCTGCCGAGAACTGTGAATAGGGGGCTGACCCTCCAGCACAAACAGGGAGCCCACGGGTGTGTAGGAGAGGGCAGAATTGTCACCCGCCTCCGACGGACGCGCTGCAGGAAATGGGACCTGATGTCACACACAGGACGTGGCAGCTGCATTCAAACCTGTATTAAGGGAGATCATTCTGAAACCAGGGCTGGACTGGGGTCTGTCATCCCCCTGCAGAAATGCGTTCATTGGTGGAAGAGTTAGTGTCTACAACCAGGCTTTCTTAGAATAGCAGTTATCAAGCTGGTGTTCATTAGACTAAGTAGTGTTATTTGGGTTCAGCTCAATTAAAAACGCCTCTTCACATTCAGTGTTGGGGAATATTTTGGGTGGACAGATGTATTTATATGGTGCATCTCATCAGACAGTAAATTAGATAAAATTCAATGTGGTTTCCTTTTGTCTCTTTGCATTAGCTGAAAGCATGGAGTAAAATTTAAAGTTCAACGATAAAAACCACTTTAACCAGACACCGTGTCTATGTCTCTGTTCTCTTTTGTCTTATTTAATTTTTAAAAATTTGTGTCCTGTCTCATTTGGTCAGGAGCAGAGTGGCAAATATACCTATGTCCCCCAAACCTTGGCAATCTAAACAAAACAGAGAGTAGAATAATTTTTAAAGATTTATAGATTTCTTTACCCACTTAATCTTTTGTCACATCTTAAAACTCTAATTTCTGTATCTTCATCTTCAAATTGAATGATAATTTTAAGGAGACTTTTTAAAAATAAAAAAACAGTGTCTTTGATCGTTAATACATAATTGGTGATTCACTAATTATTCTGTGCTTTAGGATTCAGACCTTAATCTCATTTTGTACTAAGTGGAAAAAGTGAGAGTCGGTTGATGGCTTTGAAAATTTCGTAGCAGTTAAAAAAATCTTACATTCTGCCGTCCAGCCATTGTAATCAAGAAGCTGGCAGAGCAGGTTCTGAATGCTTTTAGATGATCTCTATACCACTGCTGATAGCTGCTATGAGCATCATGCCCAAGTATCACCTCTCCTGTGAGCAGTGGCAACAAGGCAGGCCCATCCAACCTCCTATCTAGTTAGGGTTTCTAGTTAAGACTTAATGGTCTTTGAAAACATGGTATTTTCTCACCTGCTAGCCTCATTTGTGTTACAGCCCTCAAACTCATCATATATTTTAATAATTATATTTTTGGCAAATATATTTTGTTCAATTTCAGGGAGAGCTCAGACCTCCAAACTGTTTTGTCACAAGTAGAATTCGTTATTTTAAAAATGTTCAATAATGTCCACATTTGATTCCCAGCACTTGTTTAGCTTATTTACATAGAAAGAGTTTTTCTGTTTAAAAACTACATTAGACTATCTTAATATTTAATTTAATCAACTTATAATTTGGCATGTTTTCTGTCTGAGATAAAGAGAATTAGTCCGCATATATTACAATGTTTAGCAAGAAGTACATCTAAGGAAGCTCCCTTATATTGTCCTATGGTTTTTACCTATTTTTAGATTTTTAAATGCATTTTTTAGTTGTGGTAAAAAAAATGTAACATAAAATTTACCATCTTAACCATTTTTTAAGTGTACAGTTCAGTAGTGTTAAGTATATTCACATTGTTGTCATTATACGCAGATGACATGACTCTCTATATAGAAAACCCTAAAGACTCCACACAACACTATTAGAACTGATAAAGAAATTCCACAAGGTAGCAGGATACGAGATTAACATACAGAAATCTGTTGCATTTCTTTAGACTAACAATGAAATATCAGAAAGATAAAGTTTAAAAATATTCCTTTTAAAATTGTGTACGAAAAAAAAAAAAACCTAGGAATAAACCTGACCAAGGAGGTGAAAGACTTATACACTGAGAACTAGAAAACATTGATAAAGGAAATTGAAGATTATTTAAAGAAATGGAAAGATATCCCATGCTCTTAGATTGGAAGAATTAATTTTGTTAAAATGGCCATACTACCCAAAGCAATCTACAGATTTATTGTGATCCCTATCAAATTACCCATGACATTTTTCACAAGACTAGAACAAAAAATCCTAAAATTTATATGGAGCCACAAAAGACCCAGAATTGCCAAAGCAATCCTGAGGAAAAAGAACAAAGCAGGAGACATAACCCTCCCAGACTTCAGACTATACTACAAAGCTGCAGTAATCAAAACAGCATGGTATTGGCACAAACACAGACATATGGATCAATGGAACAGAACAGAGAGCCCAGAAATAAACCTGTGCACCTATGGTCAATTAGTCTATGACAAAGGAGGCAAGAATGTACAATGGAGGAAAGACAGTCTCTTCAGCAAGATCCTGGTTTCAGTTCTTTTGGCTAGGACTTCCCTGGTGGTGCAGTGGTTAAGAATCCGCCTGCCAATGCAGGGGACACAGATTCGAGCCCTGGTCCAGGAAGATCCCACATGCCGCGGAGCAACTAAGCCCATGCGCCACAACTACTGAGCCTGCGCTGCAGAGCCCGTGAGCCACAGCTACTGAAGCCTGCGTGCCACAACTACTGAAGCTTGCACGCCTAGAGCCCGTGCTCCGCAACAAGAGAAGCCACCGCAATGAGAAGCCTGTGCACTGCAGCAAAGAGTAGCCCCCGCTCGCCACAACTAGAGAAAGCCTGCACACAGCAACAAAGACCCAACACCGCCAAAAAATAAATAAATGAATAAAAAAAGAAGTTTAAAAAAAATGCTTTTGGGTATATACCCAGAAGTGGAATTTCTGGATCTTATGGTAGTTTTATTTTTAATTTTCTAAGAAAACTCCATACCATTTGCCATAGCAGTTGCTCCATTTAACATTCCTGCGAGTAGTGCACAGGGGTTCCAGTTTCTCCACATTCTCGCCAACACTTTTTTTTAAATAGCAGCTCATTTCAGATCATTTAGTGCAATTTAGTGCTATTTTTTCATAGCACTAATGAGTGTGAGGTGATGCCTCACTATGGTTTTGATTTGCATTTCCCTGATGATTAGTGATGTTAACCGTCTTTTCACGTGCTTGCTTACCATTTATATATAATCTTTGGAGAAATATTCAAGTCCTCTGCCCATTTTAAAATCAGGTTATTTGATTTTTGTTGTTGAGTTGTAGGAGTTCCTTATATATTCTGAATATTGACCCCTTATCATATATATGATTTGCAAATATTTTTTCCCAGAGGGGTAGGTTGCCTTTTCACTGTTTTCATTGTATCTTTTTTTTTTTTAACCACCAAAGAAACTATTATTACTATAATTTAAAACTTTCTTTTTTTTTTTTTTGGTTGTGACATTTTTTCAACCACTTTGTTGAGGTATGATTGACAAAAGCTGTACATATTTATTGTATACAACTCCTTGAGTTTGGGAATAAGTATACATTGATAGTATTCTTTGATGCACAAAAGTTTTAAGTTTAATATATTCCCCCTTGTCTATTTTTGCTTTTGTTGCCTATTTACTATATGCCTTCTGGTTGCCTTTTGATGTCATATCCGAGAAATCATTGCCAGAGTCCATGTCATGAAACTTCTCCTATATTTTCTTCTAGGAGTTTTGTAGTTTGGGGTCTTACGTTTAATTAATTTTGAATTAATTTTGGTATATGGTGAAAGATCAGGATCCAACTTCATTCTTTTGCATGTGGATATCCAGTTTTCCCAGCACCTTTTGTTGAAGAGACTGTCCTATATTCCTATATCCATTAAGTGGTCTTGGCACCCTTGTCAAAAAGCATTTGACCATACGTGTGAGGGTTCATTTCTGGGCTCTCTATTCTGTTCCATTGGTCTGTATGTCTGCATTTATGCCAGTATTGATAATTGGAGTTCGTAATATGTTTTGATATCAGAAAGTGTGAATCCTCCAACTTTGTTCTTTAACTTTTACTTTATAAATTCCAAAATAAATATTTTTTATAAATTCTGGTGGAAAGTCACCATATTATAATCATTTAAACAGATTTTCACAGTCAAATGAAAATGGAAGGTTGAGCAAGTGCTGGATATGTCTGGACATTTGGTCTAATTATCTAGTTTCAAATGCAAATTTTGCTTCAACCACAAATCATACAGATTTGCTACTACATTATCAATTCCACAAAATAATTGCATCTATCTGTCTTTATAAACTTGATCTGTAATTTATTCTCCCTGTCACTATTTTTGTCATGAAAAAGTTGGAAGATATACATATATGTAAAATCACTTGAATCCCCACCATCTAGAAATAATCAGTTGTTAATATGTGGTATATAATATCCTTCCAAACTGTTTACAATGCAAATATATACACAAAAATTGTTCTTAGCTGCATTGGTAAATAAATGATCTGAAAGAATCTATACCAAAGCGTGTGTCTGTGCAAAATGGCATTATATTATTCACACTTCTTTCTTTTCCACTTAATGATAATTCATGAATTAAAAAAAATAGATACGTAGATCTGCATCATCGTTTCTAAAGGTCCCTTTGTATTCCACAGCCTTGGGTCTACCATGGCTGGTCGTGTCTGCTTTGGGTATGGGACTGTGCCTCGTTGACTTTTTTTCTTTTATGAGCAATGCTGTGGTTACACTCTTTACATCCAGCTTCACCCACTTGATTATTTTTTGAAGATAAATTTCAAAAAATGAAATTACTGGGTAGAATGTAAACTATTCTATTGAGTTCTGATGGCCTACAGCTAATTGCCCTCCTAAGTGTCAATTTATGTGCCCACTGGCAATAAACACAAGTGCCTCTTTGCCTAGGCTCACGCCAACACTTTCCCAATTTTCTAAGTGAAAATGGTATATTTTCACTGCAATTTGCACTTACTTGTTAGTAATGAGGTTAAACATTTTACTGTTAATTTTTTAAATTTAATTGCATCATCTTTTTAGTTTTAATTATGAAGTTTTAAAATTATGAAATGTTCTTCTTTTGGGAATTAGTGTTTTTTGCCTGTTTTTCAGTTGCCTTGTTCACTTTCACCATAATGATTTTTAAGTTTTATGTTATAGTCTTAAGTTATAGACAATACCATGACTAGAACTATTTTCCAATTTTCTTTTGCCCACTATGTTGATGATACTTTGTTTTTGCTCTTCAGATGCCTCTAGTATTTGTGCGTCTGTGTGTGTGTGTGTGTGTGTGTTTGTGTGCGCGCGCGTGTGTTCAAAGCTGTTAATCTCTTCCGTTCTGGCTCCTGGGTTTCTTGTCATGCCTAGAAAGATGCCCCCTTTTATCACGATTGTATCAGTATCTGCCTGCATTTTTCCAATACTTTTATGGTTTGCTTAGCATTTTTGGTCTCCGAATTTCAAAGGTTAAAAACTAGCACTTCACAAGTCATTTTGTCATTTAAATGACAATAGAAATGTCCAGATTTCATACGCTCTCACGGGCACCCCACCTCAGTGTACGAAAAATGGGGCTGAGTAGAACCTTCAAAGTTACGTTTAGTGAATTGTTATTTCTTAAGCGTTCACTGCATGCTCAGAGGCCTTTCTAAGGATGTGTCTGTCTGCTGTTATAGTTAAGCCTTTGAGAACCTTTTTTTAAACACTAGAACTGGTAATGGAGACTGCCAGTAATTTATCACCTAAGTCTGTTTGCTGCAGCTGTGAGCTTAGATGAAAATGCTAACAAGGATTATTTCCCTTTCTCTTCTAGATTTTACAGGAAGACCAAACTTGTTGGTTTTCAAGACATGGAGTGCGTGCCTTGCGGAGACCCCCCGCCCCCCTACGAGCCGCACTGTGAGTAACGCCACACAAAGAGCAGAGGGGCTGTGGGCCTTTTTAAAAACCTTTCTTCAGTGGGCAAATGGAACAAAATCTCTCTCTACTGCGGGGCTTAGAGTGTGTGGCCTTTTATCAGGCGTCCAGCAGGACAGAAAGCCCTTTTGTTGCGTGTCTCAGTCAGCAAACCGCATCCATTGATTGGACTCTCGGGTGAAGCACAGAGGCGTTGCTGCTGCCATGTTCCATTCAGACTCTTATCTTTCATGCTAGATCGTAACTCAGGCACCTCCGGTTAACTAGGGGGTCCACATCCTACCGCGTCGTGTCTTTGTGCCGGGCTCTTCCTAGTCCCCAGACGCTGTCGTGGGGTGGCTTCCAGGCGGTTCTGGAGGCATCCCCCTCGGGGACTGGCAGTCACCTGCTGAATGAGTGCGTGTCCTAGTTCATTGCATTCCCTCCTTCACTTTTCTCGTTTAACAAATAAGTAAAAAGAGAAAACCCGTTACATGTTGGTAAAGAGAAAATGGTGCCTTTTCTTCTTTGTATTAACGTTAGTTGAACTTTTTGACCATATTTTTTCCTTAGATGAAAAAGGCGTTTGTTTCAGGTTATCAACCTGCATTGATTTTGAATAGGAAAGAGTGACTCCTCACTCTCCTTAATCCTAAATACAAATCTGGCCAATGAAAACCCACAGGTGAGGGGCCAGCAGAGAAGTCAGAGGGCGGGCGCCCCCCAACCCCCCGGCCCCCAGGTGTGCTCAGGGCAGGCTTGTCTCCGCTGGGCAGGGCCTTCCTGAGCTGTGGGAGCAGCGAGGTCCAGGAGGAAGGCTGGAGGAGGGCGCCATCCCTGCATGGGTTGCTCTTGACTTGTGGGGAGCATGAGTAACACAGATGTTTATTTAGGGATTAGTTTGATATAATTTTCCGTGCGTGGGATCTGACCTCTTGCTTCTTTTTGTGACAGAAGCCCCCTTTAATCCATTGAAAGTCATTGCATTATTTGATAAGGTCACATGGTACTTTTGTTTCCAAGAATGTCATGGAATTTTGCAGTCCCTACTATTAGGTCCTTTACCAAAACGCATTACTTTCTACATTTGAAGTGATGGAAAGGCAAAGAACTTGACCCTTTCCAACTTTTATAGAAACGTACCTTGACCCCCATCTTTATAATAGGTAAAAGTTCGCCAAATAATTCATTGCAATTAACAGATGCAGTATTGAATACCTGTTATGTATTGGTCACAATTTGTTTTACTTAATTTTCTCAATGTCTCATCATCAGCTCACATTTGTCATTGAGGACACTGGGTCCAGAGGGGTTAATAACTTTCCATTGTTGGCTGGTAACTGGCAGAGACAACATTCAATCCCAGGTCCAGCTCCAAATACTATGTTCTTCCCCCCCACGCCCTACTATCTCGCTAGAAAAACCCAGCTGTCCAGTCTTCCCTCTGTTGGCTGGTGTAATCCTCTCCATGTTGACTTTTTCCTGTATTATTTGCTTTAAGGTTCGTCGTTTAACAAAAACTCTAAAAATCTAACATAGGGGAGATACTGAGAGGGTCTCTTTTTGCTAGACAGCCCCTAAAAGGACACGTCCCCTTGCCAGTTAAAATGGGGCAGCAACCTAGCCTTGCCAGTGGCTCAGCTCAGCCATCATTTTGTCCAGAAGGCCAAGATTATGCCCTTCATGCTAAACTACCATAAAAAGATTTAGTGAAGAAATCAGTATTACCCAATTTAGAGTTGGAAGGCCCTGGGTTTTTTTTTTCCCCTTAATTTATTGAGATTAAATTTAATGTAATCTAATCATAAGTCTGAGGCACTGGAATTTTTTGCCTTCGGGGATCTGGCTAAGCTTGGACATCATAAATTAGCCTTCAACTGTAGATTTCACATTTAACCTTTAATGTGTTGTAAAGCCATAAGTTATAATTTGAAAAGAAAATTGGCTAGTTTAATTTATGTGTATAGATATGTTTCACCCTATATAAGACTTTTTAGAAAACAAAGAAATATATTTTTCAGAGTCAGAAATGCAGTACACACAGCTAATAGCTTTTTGAATTATGAAACAACTGTCTGGTGGTCTTTAGTGAGCCTTAATCCTTATCACTTGGAAGGAAAGTTTGCTGCCTTTGGCACAGTTCTTGGGAATAATTCCAGAATGCAGCTAATCTCTTCAAAAGAGATCTTGAGGTCTTTGGGGGACATTATGTAAGGTGCCTTATGTTTTCATTTCTTCTACTTCGGGCTTTTCCACTCATCCACGAAATACTGCTCCTTCAGTGACTTTCCCCGGAGGAGTTGCTGTGTTATTTAGACTCTGAGCTCGAAGGTGGTGGCACTTCTCAAGCTACCTGGAGCGGTGGGGCTTGTTTCAGGGGTACACGTGGCAGTGGGAGGCTGGACTCCCCAGGCCCAGCGGCAGCCCTGGAGCCTGGGGGCTGTGGCCTCTGCAGCAGGACGCTCCCCGCAGCTACTTTTTCAGGCTCTGCTTCAGTCCCCCGTCCCCCCAACACTCTCAGCGGGCTGCTGGGGTGTGTACTTCCCTAGTCAGGCTCCTGAAGGAGAGAATCCGATCGGTGCAGGTAAACACCATCGTCCTGGGAGGTCCAGCCTTTCCCACTTACCTGCTGCACAAATACTTGGGTTCCTGCTGGGAGCGTGCACACCATGGTGCACACGTAGACCCAGTCCTTCCCTTCGTGGAGCTTACGGTGCAGGCGGCTAGCCGTCAAGTCACTCAGGCGCTGCACACCTGGACGCACCTGGCGACGGATCAGTCCCGCATGGGAGGATCCGCGGCTTTAAGAAAAAGTGATGGGTGATGACTCGGGAGCCGAGGGGCGCTGCCCCGACAGACCGTGACTTTCGAGCTGTGATCTAAGGATCGGCCAGGGGAAGATGAGCCCGAGAAGGAGGAAGCTGGGGCTGGGGCAGGGGCGGGGCGGGTCAGCCGAGGCGGGAGGTGCCCTTGGACTTGGCCCCGGAGGTCTTCGGCGGCCATTTTAGGGAGTGATGGACACAGAAGCCAGACGACGGTGATGTAGGAGGCTGTGCAAGGAGAGGAGCGGAGCCGACGGGAGGCCACTCGGTCCAGAGCTCTGGCTTGAAGGTGACGCGCGGGAGGGCGCAGGCAGGGCCGGGGTTTTGTTTTCCGTTGTTTGCAGGCAGGAGACACGTCTGCCTGTTTGCAGGTTGAGGGGAAGGTCCAGCTGAGAAAGGCTGCCTGTTCTGTATGAGAGAACAAAAGAATGATGTCACGTGAGGCTTGTTGAAGGATCCAGAGAAGGGGTGGCCTCTGGTGGCGGTGGCGGCGAGGGCTCCGTGCTGTAACCAGGGCCGGGCGGGGCGCGGGTGGGCAGGAAGCCGGGCTCGTGCGCCCAGAGTCCGGCGAGGCGCTCTCGTTCTGGGCTGTGCGTGCGGCAAGCACGAGGTGCCCCTCTGCCGGCTGAGGCTGGACCGGCACAGGGGGCTGAGGGCCTCATCCCAGAGAGTGGACGGACTAGATTAGATGAAGAGGTGTGTTTCCCAGGAACACCAAGGGTCCGCAGGAGTTAGTGGTCATGGTGAGGCCTTGTTTGCATCTGCTGTGATACCCGTAGGGGCTTCTGCTGCCACAAGACATGCCTAAATTGTACCCCAAATGCGCAGTTATAGCAAGCAACAAAGAAGTCCTTAAAGAGGATGACTGTCTGTGTTAATAACACCAGAATAATTTTAAATGACTGTAAATACATTTTTTTATCTGATACCTGAAGCAAACTGAAGATTTGCTTCGCGAGATTACGAGAAAACTTAACAGAAAGCACAAGATTGAAGACTTCCCATATTTCCGTCAACTCTCCAAAGGGCCACCCGGGCCCATCCTTGTCCTGGTTGGTGTAACTGTGGCGGGTGACTGAACTCCCTGGGGGCTGGGTTTCATGTCTGTAAAATGGGGTGCCCCCCCCCCGCTAAGGCTGATGTGAGGAGGAGATGGTCGGTATCTGTGATCCTCTGTGTGCTGTCTGGGCGGGCAGGAGCTCCAAGCTCTCAGCTCCTTCCTGGCCCCTTCTCCCACGCAGTGCTTCCTGCGTGCCTAGGCCTCACCGCCTAGCATTTGGGAGGAGTTGCTGTCTGGAGAAAGGGCCGCGGGACTGCCCCGGGGGTCTGGTGTTTAGCAGAGGCGGTGGTTCAAAGACCAGCAGTGAGTGTGGGAAGCCGCCCCACTCAACCGGACAGGGGGTAACAGGAGATGGAGGAGACGTTAGCCGTCAGATAACAGATCTATTCTCTGCAGCTTGATTTGTGATCAAGAATGTCTCAATAGGCGTTTCTCTCCCTGTAGGGCGTACCTGTATTCCTTGTAAACTGATTTCAGAAACTGGAAGGAGGGACTTCCCTGGTGGTCCAGTAGTAAAGAGTCCGCCTTCCAATGCAGGGGACGCGGGTTCCATCCCTGGTCGGGGAACTAAGATCCCTCATGCCACGGGGCAGTTAAGCCCATGCAACACAACTAGAGAAGCCCGCGCGCTGCAACTAAGACCCGACGCAGCCAAAAATAAAAATAAATAAATAAAATGAATATGAAAAAAAAGACTAGAAGCAAATTTCTATCTCCCCGACTCTTTATATTGGCCCAGTCTTAAGGACTCCTCGGAACCTTGGCGTCTACCAGCAGCAGAGTGTAGGACACAGCCTGGGACCAGCAAGAAGTCTGGATTCACTTCCAGGCTCTGCCTGGACCAATGGCGTCACGTTGGGCAAGTCAGCTCACCACTTTGAACCTCCACTTACTCCTTGGAAAACGGGGCTAAGCATGCCATGTTGGCCGAGTTTAGATAGAACTGAATGGAATCGCATCCAGAAGCACGCCAGCCTTCTTCCCAATGGTGCCTGCACCTGCCCCCCATCTCTGCGGCCCCGCCCGCCCCAGGTGTACCCTTTGTGGGGTACGGAGCCTGGGAACTGCCCCACTCCGGGAGGGTCTCAGATGCAGCTGGCTTCGATGTTGCCTTGCTGGTCCTCCCCCTGCACTGGGGGCTGAGCAATGAAGGTTACCTAGAAAGGGGCTGCGGTGGACTTTTGCGTTTGTTTACTCGGATGGCCAGAATGTCAGGCTGAAGAGTCCCTACTCCAGCTGGCTGCTTTCCTCTCTGTCCCGTTGCCCAAGGCCTCATGCCCGCTGCCCAGCCATGAGCTTTAAGCTCTCCTCCCCCCAAAGTAATGATGGATGTGTGAACATCAATTAGTCTGCCTGTAGCATTAATTTGTGAGGATGTCTGGTTGACATCACTGTAAATGCAGATAAATAAATGGCAGCCTTTACGGTAGAAACCCCTGCTTCAGGCTTTGCCCCTCATCATAGCTTCACCTCCTGATAAGGTGCAGCTGCTCTTTAGAGCATTAGGCGAAATAGAGAAAAACACCAGGAAATTTTAGAACTATGTCCTGCCCCGGGCCTGATAAGAAATGCAGATTTGGTGTGATCTCTTTTAGATGTGTTTACTTAATTTGGAACTGTAGTTGGAACAAATGGTTTTGAAAAAATTCAAAGCGGTTTTTATTTAAGGGTGTTTAACCTAGATGTTTGCTTTGTTCTTGGGGGCTCTGTAAAACGAACCACGTGATTCCGAAGAGATAAGCGATCAGATAAATCCGCCGGTGGGGGAGAAGGAAAGTCAGGAGCTGTGCTAACCTGCAACTATTTAGGAATTTACATGACTTAATACTCTCAGAAAACCCGCAGGTCTCTGCACCAGTAAGTAATACATCACATTATGAAAGATTGATTGTTTTCCAAAGGAAACTCAAACTGTCTTCTAAATAATGAATAAAACTGATTTCAAAGTAAACTTTTAGAAGAATTATTTGCTCATTAAAGATAATTTTAAAAGTTTAGTAGAAAATAAGAAGGGGAGAACATCGTAAACAAAACATTTCCAGCATTAGCACATACAAAACAAAATACAGCCTTCTGATGGTTTTCTTTTCAGTATTTTTTCTATCTCTACTACTGATCTTTTTTTAAAATAGGTGTAATTATGCTGTACATACAATTTTGTATCCTTTTTCCACTTGAGATGTATATTTTTTTCACGTACTATTCTAAACCTTAATGATATTTTCAAGTGAGTACGGCGTGGGCTTTGGACCTCAGGTGGATTTCAGGGCTGTCTCTGCCACACACATTGCTCTGTCCACGTGTGCGTG
This sequence comes from Balaenoptera borealis, assembly GCF_965194805.1. Lineage (NCBI taxonomy): Eukaryota > Metazoa > Chordata > Mammalia > Artiodactyla > Balaenopteridae > Balaenoptera > Balaenoptera borealis. The sequence continues at coordinate 3,604,577 of NC_138877.1, forward strand.
AGCCCTTCCACAGGTGGGCAGGTGGATGGTGCCCACAGGTGTTTGTGTGTCCAAAGGCACTGATATTTTTCTCTCTTGATCTGCAATGCTAAATTGTTTTGAAGTAAGGGTGCCTGGTAAACACCACTTTTAAAGAAAACCAATTTAAAAGGAAATAATGGGGAGTGTTCTGAAATCGATACCAGTACGGGTTTTCCAGCTACTTGTGGTGAAATACAGGTGGCCTCAGCTGCTACGTATGTTTCAGCTGAACCCCTGAGGTTCAGAAGCCAGTTCCTGCCGTCCTGCCAGCACCCAGGACTCTTCATACTACCAGGGACTAAAACACTCACTGAATCTGATCAGAGTGAGTGACATAGAATGAGATGCAGAGAGATGCATATAATCCAAAAGATTTATAGCAAATCCATTTGCTTTGGAAACACCATGTGATGTTATTGCATCTGTGTGTGTTTTCTGTTTCTGCAGCAGAGAGTTCTTCTCCTGGGCTTGCTAATACTTAGTGGCCTGACTTCCTGGAGTCCTTCCTGGATCCTCTGCAGGACAGGCCCACAAAGCCACCCTGTGCTAATTAAGGGTTCAGTGTACAGAGGACGCTCACGGAGTCTGTGGTCCTCAGGGCGCGACTCTAAGTGTCGGGGGGGGGGTCTGGTGCCCTGGGTGTGCTGGTGGAGCCCGGCTTCCAGACTGTTTCAGGACAGATGGGGGCTCCTGGGCCTCCTAACCGGTGGAGAAGGGCAGCTTCTTCAAGATTTGGGTCTTTCCTGTTAAGCAGAACAGGGTGGGGAGTAGAGGACAGTGAGATCAAAGGAAACAGCCTGGGCCTGTGGAAGTGCCGATTCCAGGGCCGCCTCCCCAGGCTTCTGAAGCAGGTGCCCCGTGCTGTTCACTCTTTATTCTTTGCTTTAGGGAACCATTCTCCTCTCTTCCGTCCACTTTCCGTAGTTCTCTGCTTTTCCTCCCTTTCTTTTTCTCAGTATTATGTGATTCCCTTACTTTATTGACAAACCGTCTAAAACAGTGGTCACGGAAGGTTGCTTATGGGGGAACCAAAGAGACGGAAATCCACCAGGGCTCCCTGCAGGGTCCCGGCACGAATGTCCTGCCCCGAGGACGCCTCGTGGGCCCCCCGTGGGGTCCACCTAGGCTTTACTGTGGATGATCTGTTGGCCCAGCCAGCCTGGCGGAGGGCAGGAAGCGGGGGAGCAGCTGAGACAGGCAGAGAGGTGGACGCAGGCGGGGGAGCAGCTGAGACAGGCAGAGAGGTGGACGCAGGGAGAAGCGCAAGGGCAGCCTGTGGGTCCAGCGGGGAGGACGCAGGACCCGTCGGGGCAGCCACAGAGCGCCAAGCACGCCGTGACTTTGTGCCACTTAGTGTAGAGCAGAGGGGCCAGTTCCACTGCAACGCCTGACCCCTGGGCTTTTCTGATGCCCCTCGCGACAGGCACTGCAGTTTTCGTTATTGCTCTGGACCCAGAAAGGGTGGGGGAGGGGAGACCCCATCACGTTTGTTGACATCTTTTTTCGGAAAACAGAAAACTGCCGTAATTTCTTTGAAGTGATTTCCATTGCAAATGGTTAACCCATTTTTCAAGCAGATTTGCTTCTGGAGGGGTAAACAACCGTTTTCTAAACATAGATTGACAATTCGTTGTAGCAAACTCTTCGTTTTCCAAGGAGCAGGACAGTTTTAACATCTTGGCCTCTTTAGAGAGAAAAAAGTGCGCGGTAAATGCAGCTGCTTTGAACGATTATTTAGCTGTTTTGGGTATTTATCTTTCCTTAGCCCTAGCTTCATTAAAGTTATAAAAATCAAAAAATTTTAAGAGAAAAAGGTTTCTCGTGTGCTCTATGTGCATTCTTTTCTCCCGATATAAAATTGCCAAATATTTGTAAGCCGTTCACTTGGTCCCGCGTAAGAAGAAGAACAGGAAAGGGCAGTTTAGCTGCCTTCACTGGGTCCGTGGACCGTGTCCCTTGAGTCTGGAGATGCTTTGAGAGCTCTGGTCAGCCGGCTGCCGTCTGGGAGGTGGGAGAGTCCTGGGCTGGAGACGCTGAAGGCTTTGATCCCGCCCTTCGAGCGGGGCAGTTGATTATTACCCAATCGGCTATAAATCTAGCTTCTCGGCCTTATCTTCAGTCTCTTTCAGACATCTAAAGTCAATGAACTCGTTTAAATATTTGCTCACGAAGAAACAGGTTGTGGTTTGTTAAAGGCCATCCCTAAATTAAATGAATGTTAGATTAAGTGCAGTTTATTTAAAAAACATAAAATCCAGCAGGCCTGTTTCATTAAGTTGTGGGCTTTTACAAAGGGTACAGTGATTTGTGTGTGTACCCATTAAACTCTTGAAGTAAATAGGTGTGGAGAAAAGCCGTCTCACAGTTTATGCCGGACCCGTAGTGGAAACACTCAAGGTTGTAGCTTAGCGATGACTCCTTCTCTTGGAGCAGAGTATTTATTCTCAGGAGGTGGTGTGCCAGGGCTCCTGCTGCCTGGAAACCAGCGCTTGGTCCTTTTGGGGCCACATTCCAAGGGCGCCTGGAATACGTAGCTGCCCCCGTGGAGGGGGGTCTTTTTGTCTTTAAACGTGGATGCGCGCCCGGCCGCTTCCCACGCCAACTGCTTGACAAGGGATGTCATTGGAGGAACATTGCTTTGAGGAGGGAAAAGAGAAGCATCAGGAGAGTTTAAAATAGCAAGCAAGGGGGCTTCCCTGGTGGCGCAGTGGTTAAGAATCTGCCTGCCACTGCCGGGAACACGGGTTCGAGCCCCGGTCCGGGAAGATCCCACATGCCGCGGAGCAACGAAGCCGTGCGCCACAACTACTGAGCCTGCGCTCTAGAGCCCGCGAGCCTTAACTACTGAGCCCACGTGCCACAACTACTGAAGCCTGGGCACCTAGAGCCCGTGCTCCACAACAAGGGAAGCCACCGCAATGAGAAGCCCGCGCACCGCAACGAAGAGTAGCCCCCGCTCGCCGCAACTAGAGAAAGCCCACGCGCAGCAACGAAGACCCAACGCAGCCAAACGTAAATAAATAAATTAATTAGTTAAAATCAATAAATAAAATAAAATAGCAAGCAGGGCTTGAGTTCCGGAGGGTACGACACTCCCTCCGCGTCCCGCAGCCTGCGCTGCCCACACGTAGCCAGGAGGTGGTCCCAGAGGAGAGAGGCAGGACTGCCACCCAAGTCGGGCCTAGCTCTCCAGGCCAGCTCGGAACGACCAGGGGCAAGAGTTTAATTTCAAACTTAAGGAAAAAACATCGAAACTATACTCGAAATGTAGTTGAGTCATCCTACTTGAAAAAGTAATGTAAAATAAGTCAAAGGGAAAATAAAAAGTTAAAAAAAATTTTTTGTTTAATAACTCAAAGGGTGGAAAAGGTAGTAGAAAGTAAAAATTGGAAGCTTAAACTCAAATATCAAATAGGAATTTTTAAAAAAATCTCATTTTAGGTGTTTAAACAAGTATTTTAACTGCTTTGTTTATTATTTTGACCGTATCAGAGAAATTAAGTGTTTGTGAGGGTTTTGTCTATATATTAATCATGTATCCATTTTCTTAAATATTCAGGACGCTTCTTTTCTTAATACTGTACAATTATAAGGAAAGGGAAGAAGTGCTTCTTTTGTCTTTAACTGTTCCAAAGTAATTTTTTAACTTTATTGAAATGTACTTGACATACAAGAAGAGGCATCCATTTTACGTGCACAGTTCAGTGGGTTTTGACAGATGTGCACAGCTGTGTCGTCATCTGCCCCAGGGAAGATGTAAAAGTCTTCCCAAAGGGGAGTCATCTCAAGCAGAGCCTGGAGTCACCTCAGAGGGGTTCTCTTTATCGTACTTACCATTGTCTTGAAGACAGGGTTTAGACATCTTTTTGTTCTCTTGCATTTTAAAAAAATGTATGTATGCATATATTACTGTTTTCTGTCCACGTTTCCTTTTCTATGTGGAGACCAAAGGGTTATGGTGTGAAATGTCGAATCTTGTGTTTAAATGATTTTCTGAAAAATCTTCAGTATCAAACTTAAAAAGTGCACTGAAAATCAGTCATCCCTGGAAAGCTTTCCAGTGATCATAAGAGACATGCTTTTCTTTAAAATGAGGAAAATTACTTTTTCAAATTTTTGGTGTTAGGCTGCTTAGCTCAGGAAGTCTCCCAGGGAGTCCTTTTTGGGGGCTTAATGCTAGTCTGGAAAGCAGAGGGCATAAAGACAGCTCTCTGATGTGATAACTGTCGACCAGTCTGTCCTCTTGTTCACGGACGAATGTACTAGATCCTACTCTGGGCACTGACGTGGCACCAGGGACCCTGCAGTGAAAAACACGGACTAAATTCCCAGTGCTCAAGGAGTCGACGCCCTAATACTCTGGGGGAGAGGGGTATTATGTAAGATAAGGTGGTCAGAAGAAGGCCTGTCCCAGGGTCCCTGATGCAGGGAGGAGGGCAGAGTGTGGACAGAGGCGGGAGCTCAGCCAGTGGGTGCAGGGCCTTGGGAAACCGTGCAGACCAAGGAGGACCCTGCCCTCTGAGGGGGAATGTTAACTACAGGAGTGACAGGATCTGCCTTCACATTTCACAGAGATCCTTCTGTGCTGCTGAAGATGGACTTCAGGAGAGCAAGGGAAGAAGCAGGGGCAGCGGTTTTAGCTGATTTGATAAAAGGATGCACTTAGAAGAACGGGCTTTCCACCCGTTTCTCAAGAGTTAATTTTTTTTTTTTTGGCTGCATATATTAATAATGTAATAATATTTATTATATTTTATCTGCTCTGTGATGTCAAAGAAAATTACAGAAGAATAGCATTCAGTTGATTTTTTTCTAAACTTGGGCAAAACACAAATTTTGAAGAGGTCAACTTACGATTTTATATCACATCGTAAGATTTTACTGCATGATAAATGTTTTCTATTATTTTAGGCCCTGGGGACACAAGAAGGATCTAAAAAATAAGATCCTGGAAGTTTCTCTCTTACTTCTAATGCTGATTAGCACTGAAAGGACACTCACATAACTACCTCATTTGATCATCCCAAGACTAATGCCAACCAATATCTACTTGATGTTTTTGTGGATTAGCTCATTTAATCTTCATTATGAAGAGGCTTGCTTTTGAGTCCTGGTCCTAACAGCTAACTTTCAGATGAGTTATTTAACTTGTCTGTGTCCCAGTTTTTTCATGTACCAAAGGAAGATTCTTATAGGTTTAAAAGAGGAAATAAAGCCCCCTCAATTGAAGTCCTGAATCTGCTTCACATTCCAAACCTCAAGACATATGTGCTCTTTCCAACCTAACCCAGACTTGGGTTCTTTACCATAAGGTCTGTCAACTGTCAGGTTATAAATTAATTAAGAGCAGGGTCAATTCTGCTGTAACAGAGACAGCAAGAAACCCAGTCCAAATCCAGATTTTCTCTTCAGTCTAGACCCAGCCATGTGAAACTGGGCAGAGACATACACACGTTTTTTTTTCTTAGTTGGAAGTTAATGGGTGGAAATAATTGAGTTTCATCATTTTAGAATAATTTCACAGAAGATTACTTCTTTCAGGGACTTCCCTGGTGGCGCAGTGGTTGAGAATCCGCCTGCCAATGCAGGGGACACGGGTTCGAGCCCTGGTCCGGGAAGCTCCCACATGCCACGGAGGAACTAAGCCCGTGCGCCACAGCTACTGAGCCTGCGAGCCATAACTACTGAGCCTGTGCTCTAGAGCCCGCGTGCCACAACTACTGAAGCCCGCGTGCCTAGAGCCCGTGCTCCACCACAAGAGAAGCCACCACAATGAGGAGCCCGCGCACCATAAGGAAGAGCAGCCCCCGTTTGCCGCAACTAGAGAAACCCTGCGTGCAGCAACGAAGACCCAATGCAGCCAAAAACAAAAAATTACTTCTTTCAATACTGCAGTGAGGTAGATAAGAATTATCCACTTTACTAATAACAGGGAAGCTGAGAAGTTCAGGAGGCAGAGTCCTTAGGTGAAAGCATGCTGAGCTGGACACTGCCTTCCCCGAGGATGTGGTCAAACGAACAAGGTCATGCTTTCACGGGAACACGGAGTCCAGGGCCCCCAGTGGAGCCTGGCACTCAAGGGGTTAAGCAGAGTCCTGTGCAGGAACCAGGAGGGCAGGGGCCCAAGTTTCATGTCTTTGTTCCAATTCCCAGATGGCAACCCGGTCTGTTAGTTGCAGTTGAAGCAAAACTATTTTTGAGTCTGTGTATCCTACAGCACAGATGGTTGAGGCCATAATAATGTGTTTCTTTTATGGTGTCTTTTCTGTTTCTTGGTGTAGAAGTTTAAAAGCTTCATTGTTTCATCAGTCAAATAAACACAGCAAGACCTTATGGGACTGTGGGATAATAAAAGGAAGAAAAACATCCTTGAAAGCAGGAAAAAAATCTTTTTCTTTATTCTGTTTACGGAGAAATGCTATAGACAATCTGTGGCCATTGTGTGGCTTATAATTTTTTCAGTGTTAAATATGGTATTTATCATAATTACAGTACCGAACAGTTATAATCTGCCCAGTGCCAAAGACAAGTCTAAAGTACCGAGCTCTCTCTGGGCGTCACAGACTTTCTGCGAACAGCACCGGGCGGTGAAAGTCGCTGGCCAATTGCGCGGCTGAACTGCGGGCAGTGGTGGCCTGGGGTTCACATCCCAGTCTCACCGGCCACTCTGCTGTGACAGTTGCCTTGTCTGTCCTTCCCTTCTCTTCCCCACAAAGATATGCATGATAACATGTGGCACAGCTCTGGCGGCGGACAGGTCTCTAAGCCAAGTGATCTGGAAGCAAGATTACGAAGAACAGAAACCAGGGGACTTCCCTGGTGGCACAGTGGTTGAGAATCCGCCTGCCAGTGCAGGGGACGCGGGTTCGAGCCCTGGTCCGGGAAGATCCCACACGCTGTGGAGCAACTAAGCCTGGGCGCCACAACTAGAGAGAAGCCCACAAGCCGCAACAAAGAGCCCTCATGCTGCAACTAAGACCCAACGCAGCCATAAATAAATAAATAGATAGACAGATAGATAAATAAACTGCTTGTTTCAGCTTCAAAAAAAAAAAAAAAGAAGAAGAGCAGAAACCAAGTTCAGTTAAGTAATTGACCAAGTCTCAGCCACTGGGACGTTCAGCCTCGTGGCAGCAGGTCCCAAGCCAGGATGTTACCCCCCCCGGGGATGCTTCTGCGTGTTGGGTTGGACTTCAGGATCCCCTCCGACCGCCAGCCTTTCAGGTCACTCCCCAGCCCCCAGGCCTCCAGGGTTGTCTTCCTACCTTTTGGGAGCCTGAACCCCTCATCCTAACCCCACCCCAGCCCCTCTCTTAACACCCCTCCCGACCCCTTTGCCTGTCCGACCTCTTATGACACTTGTTCCAGGCCTATCACTGGGCTGCTGAGTGCCCTTGAATCCTGTTTTCCTTTGGTTTTTTTGTTGCGTTTCTGATGGCACACCCAAGGACACGCACATCTTGAGGAGTAGAAAACTGTTTATCTTGTCCATCTATAATTTTCTTTTGTCCTGCTGAGAAGAAATACAGCTGTTCACTTCAATGCCTTGCTTTTTTTTTTAATTTTTTAAAAAATGTATTTGTTTTATTTATTTATTTTTGGCTGCATTGGATCTTCGTTGCGGTGCGCGGGCTTCTCATTGCGGTGGCTTCTCTTGTTGCAGAGCACGGGCTGTAGGCACAGGCTCAGTAGTTGTGGCTCACGGGCTCTAGAGCACAGGGCTCAGTAGTGCGGCTCACGGGCTCTAGAGCGCAGGCTCAGTAGTTGCGGCGCACGGGCTTAGTTGCTCCGCGGCATGTGGGATCTTCCTGGACCAGGGCTCGAACCCGTGTCCCCTGCATTGGCAGACGGATTCTTAACCACTGCGCCACCAGGGAAGTCCTCAATGCCTTATAAATGTAGTTAATTTTCATTTTCTGGATAGAAATGTTGACCTTTGGTACTAATAAATAAGATCCAAAGCCAAATTTAAAGAAATGAAAAAAGGGAAACCTTTGCCACTCCCTGTTGGTAACAGTCCATCAGCAGTGACGGGTCAGCTTCAGTGACCAGCGCTTTTGGGGAACAACAGGCCTGGAGAGGACGAGGCTCACTTCCCAGCTGCTTCTCACGCCTCCCGCCAGGGCCACGCCGGGGCCAGTGCATCCGCCCCTGGGTGGGCTGTCCTCCCCTGGCCCCTCGGCGCTCCCGGCCGGTGTTGGTGGAAGCTGGCGGCTCAGAGTGCAGACCAGCCACTGCTGGCAGATTCGGGCAGCAGGGCAGGGTCTGCAGGGCGCAGAGGAGATGGTGGGTGAGAACCAGGTGGAAGCTGGTGGGAGGGAGAAGAGGACAGAGACCCAGGTATTTGGAAAGACAGTTTTCAAAGCAGTACATACCCTGCTGGATGAGAAAGGACATCCTCAAATCATTATTCTTCTGGCCACTGAAAGACAAAGTACTCATTATTGTAGTCAGAGTGAGTGATGATACCGTGGCTTTTCAGCTTAGAACAAAACGGAGCCCTGCTGGCAGGTTACAGTGCTTGGCCTTCAGGGGTTAAGGGCTGTCAGCTCACTTTGTGTCTCAGAGGGCATTTGCACCGGTGAGCACGCGGCTGGTGATGGGTGGAGCAGCGGAGACGCTCTGGGTGGTGCCGTCGCTCAGGAAGAAGGCGCCGGGCTCCCCGAGACTCCGTTCAGACGTGCTGTGGGAGCGCGTTTACGCAGTCGGTGAGGTTCGCCGTGCAAAATACGGCCTCAGGTGGACAGGGAGCCAAGCCCACGTCTGCACACACCAAGCGGAGACTTGGTGACTTCCGCCGATTTTTAAAAATCATTTTTTGTAACCACGCAGGTTAGTAATTGAAGTCAGAAGATGTAGTTGGGTAGCTGTGTTGGTGAGAATCTGAACCCACCACATTCCTCCTTCAATTCACACCATCAGCTTATTGCAAATACATGCATCACCGACTTCCTGACCCTAAGGTGTCCCCAGGTGGGAGCAAGAGTGACTCTCAGGTAAAAGGTCACAGGTAAAGTCAAGGAGAGACAAGAGGGTGAAACATCCCCGACGTTGGGTAGAATTTCCCGTCGGTCAGCGTGTCTTTTTGGTCGTGACACTGTGCTGGCCAGGTGGTGGTCCAGGCTCCTTCCTCGTCACTGTCTCCCCTTTACCCCTCTTCCTCTCACATAAGAGGGTCTCTCTTCCCACGTTGGCGCTCCACCACGTTGCAGATGCTCACCGAGCATCACATCCACCCTCAGGAAAGAATTAAGCCAAATTCCTTTGTCCACAAAGACAGTTATCTCACATCCACGGAACTGGCCTTTTCTTCTGTTGTAATTTCACAGTGAGGCCAGACCATCTAAATATTGGCAATAGAACCAGGGAAATACATACATGACAAAATACAGATTTCAGACAGTCATTTGTATTAATCCCTCTTCCTTCAATGCCCCTTTTGTTTGCATTGAATTTAAATATGTGTCATTGTTTATGCTTAAAGTCTGTTTCTGTTTATCTGTCAATATGTCGGTAATAAGTCCAAACTGTGGTCTTAGTGCTCAAGGAGCTACAATAGAAAAAAGCACATTGTTTTAGTTTATTCTCTCCAAATCCTGTACCAACAGTGCTTAATACAAGGCTTTGGGAGAGGCTTGGAGATCTTGGACAAACATTATACTCAGGTGGGACTCTCACCTTGTGTCTCATCCACACAGAATGCTCCGCCAGTGTATTTAAGAAGCAGTGAGGGCAGGTCCTATAGCTTGTGTGCCACACCCCTCTAGAGAGGGACCAGAGGGTTGCTTCAGAGTCTTGGCAGGTGTACCCCTGCTCTGTATTCTCTGAGCTATCTCTGTGCCTGACCATTAATATTTTCCTGATTTGCCTAAAGTTTTTTTTCCTAAAGGCTTTTCTTAGTAATAGCTTTACCGTTTCATTCACAGTATTCCACGAGGTTGAGTTATTTTGCTCGTGGTCGCTTATTCTTATATAACATTGCTTCTGTTACCACTGGGAGATCATATGGTGGGACCCTTTGAGATACTTAGATAAAAGTAGTGATAGCTGTGTCTTTTGTAAGAAATGCGTCTAAACTTCTGGGGAGAGTCATGTTGGTTTGTCTTCACTGTGAATTTTCCTTCTGAATTTTCCTGCCGTCTAGGGCCGTGTAACAAGGACCCAGGCTGTCCCATCAGTGTATTCAGCGGCCTGCGCACTACGTTGGTGGTTCAATTGGTCTAAAAGACACTCCAGATTCTGACATAATTACAGTTAGAATATAATATCTGGTTCCGAATAATAACAGGAGGAAGCATGGCTAACACAGAAAGTTCTCTGTGGGAGGTACCATGCTAACCCTCTGTGTGCGTCACATCGTTCAGGTCTCACAAAAATCCTACGAGGTAGATACTGTTATTTCCCGATTTTACCGATAAGGAAAGTGGGGTTGTCATTTGCTGGTGGTAACACAGCTAGTAAATGGGAGAGCCAGCTCTTAACCAAGAGTATGCGCAGCCATATATACAATGGAATAGTTCTCAGCCATAAAAAGAAATCAAATTGAGTTATTTGCAGTGAGGTGGATGGACCTAGAGACTGTCGTACAGAGTGAAGTAAGCCAGAAAGAGAAAAACAAATATCGTATGCTAACACATATATGTGGAATCTAAAAAAAAAAATGGTTCTGAAGAACCTAGGGGCAGGACAGGAATAAAGATGCAGACGTAGAAAATGGACTTGAGGACATGGGGAGGGGGAAGGGTAAGCTGTGACAAAGTGAGAGAGTGGCATGGACATATATACACTACCAAATGTAAAATAGATAGCTAGTGGGAAGCAGCTGCATAGCACAGGGAGATCAGCTCGGTGCTTTGTGTCCACCTAGAGGGGTGGGATAGGGAGGGTGGGAGGGAGACGCAAGAGGGAGGGGATATGGGGATATATGTATACGTATAGCTGATTCACTTTGTTATAAAGCAGAAACTAACACACCATTGTAAAGCATTATACTCCAATAGAGATGTTAAAAAAAAAAAAAAAAAGAGTATGTGCAGCATTTTACAGTAAGTGTTCAAGCCAGGAAAAGAGAGAAGGAAAAAAGGATAAAGGCCCGCAGATGTCCGTGTACCACACTTGGACCAGTGGAGGGAAGCTTCTGTCCAATCCTTTTTAAAAGTTGAGCTCTGGACCTTCAGCAGCAAAGTGAATTCATGAACCAGCAGTGCTTCTGGTTCGAGCAGCGTCCACCGACACGGCAGCTCCGGGAGAAAGAGCTGTGTGTTTGCTATTTTAATTCTCACTCAGTAGAATCAGGTTCACATAAACACAACTTGCGTGAGCTCCACTTATGTGAGCTGATGGCCAGTAGAATCCGCTAGTTGTTTGTTATTATGTGTATTAACTTACCTGGATGGTCGCTGCTAACTATTTTCTGCTTCGACATCAGCAGGCCTAATTACACGCAGTTGCTCTACATAATCAAAATCCTGATACTGCATTCTTATCTTTAACCCTTTGATTGGTAGTAGTGTTCTGTCAGTTCCAAACTATTAGCAATCAGTTACCTCATTTCTCCACTGACTTTAGTTAAGATTTTCTACAAGGGACGACTCTATAGCACAGGGAACTTACCCAGTATTCTGTGATAACCTATATGAGAAAAGAATCTAAAAACGAATGAATATATGTATATGTATAACTGAATCACTTTGCTGTGCACCTGAAACTAACACAACATTGTAAATCAACAATGCTCCATTAAAATTAAAATATTTTAAAAAGTAAGAACAAAAAAAAAAAAGGATTTTCTAAGAGCAGAGATAAAGTTGCAGATAAGAACTGATAGGCCTGTTATTTAAAGAAGTTTCTTTGAATAACACACCTCTTCTTTTAATCACACACCTCTTCTAGGGTAAGAAATTCAGAAAAATGTTTTGATGAAAGCTTTCCAGAATGCAAAAAGGAGCTTTGATTCATATCACTAGTGTTTTCATTACAAGATTTGGACTTTCCTTCTTTAATTCAAAAGATAATAATGGAATAATTGGAACCATTTTGGAATATTGACTATAATCATATCTTTTTAAATGTCTTGTAATAGAGAGTAATGTTTATTAATAATCTAAAGGAAAGACTCTGTATATAAAGATTATGAGAATAGACATAAATGCGAAGGACACTTCTAAATGCTTTAAATTTAAGAATGCATTGAATTATATCCACCACCCTCCCCCTCCCTCCAGTTTCCAGAAGGACACTTCACATTTTCTTCATAGTTTCCTCCCAACAAACATGGTAACAAGCTGAGAATAGCAATAAAGCAGCGATGGGCAGGCAGCCCAGAGGGGAACAGAAATTGATCACGGCAGAATGGCAGATGGAGAGAGGGCTCAAAGGTCCTCCATGGGGGTCTCAGGGTCTCCTGCTCTCAGGAACCTGGGGAGCCGCCATCCCATAATCCCACAATCAGGGCGCCCATCCGTGCCATCACAGGGTACCCTGGGTTTCTTTGGTTCTGTAGCCTTTCAGCTTTTACATTTCACTTTATTTATCCTCAGTGGTTAGCCCAACGTGGCCAAGTGGGAAATAAAGATACAAAAGTTTACTTCTCAGAGGTGGGTTCTGCTTATGATAAAACCATATTTGTGAATCATCTGTATTAGTAATAGAAGAAAGCAAGCTTGAGGCCACCTTGGGGTTCTGCCTTGATTCACTTGCATTTAAATCATGAAAGGACTCATAATTAGGGCAGTGCCTGCAAGGGAACTTAAAAGAAGGAAACGAGCTCAGAAGTTCTGTATTTATAAACAAATGTTAAAACGTTGCTCAACAAAGGAAAAATGCTTGCCTAGCTGCACTGTTTTTGATGTGCTCTCAGTTCAAAAAGGAAAATCAATAAAAACAGTTTAGGACACTAACTTGGGAACTCAGCACTCAGAGCATGTTTGAAAACTGGTGTGACACGGTGAACTTTTGGTTTCACTTGCACACAACTGACTGCCCCAAATACAGATGTTAGAAGATGGTCTGGCCAATGTTTACTAGGCTCAGATTCTGGTAAACAGAAATGACAAGTTGAATGATTTGGGTGAAGCTTCAAAAGTAAGGTCAGAATGATTCCTTTTAAAAAAAGATGCAAATCCTAGTATAATCCTTCTGTCATTCCTTTGAAAAATGATACTTTCTTAATGTAAATAATCTTGCTTAATGAGTAATGAAATCTTGCTTGAGTTGTGATTACTGTTCATTATAAACTCCCACTGAGCTTCGCTCCTCTTATTTTACTTTGTGATATCATATTTTGAAATCACATTTTAGTTTCATTTTAATTCAGAGATTCACTCAACAAAAAATTTGTAGGCAGCTGCAATGGGCAAGGTCAGTAATTTTTTTAAAATATGGTAGTTCTATTTGTAATTTTTTAGGAACCTGCATATTGTTTTCCATAGTGTCTGCACCAATTTACATTCCCACAAACAGTGCAAGAGGGTCCCCTTTTCTCCACATTCTCACCAACACTTGTTATTTCTTGTCTTTTTGATGATAGCCATTCTGACAGGTGGGAAGTGATATCTCACTGTGGTTTTGGTTTGCATTTCCCTGCTGATTAGTGATGTTGAGCATTTCATGTGTCTGTTGGCCATCTGTTGTCTTCTTTGGAAAAATGCCTGTTCAGGTCCTCTGCCCATTTTTTAATCAGGTTGTTTGGGTTTTTTTGATATTCAGTTGTATGAGTCCTTTATATATGTTGGATATTAACCCCTTATCAGTCATATCATTTGCAAATATCTTCTCCCATTCAGTAGGCTGGGTTTTTTTGTTTCATTGATGGTTTCCTTTGATGTGCAAAAGCTTTTCAGTATGATTAGGTTCCAATTGTTTCATTTTGCTTTTGTTTCCCTTGTCAGAGGAGACAGATCTCAAAAACTGTTGCTAAGACCAGTGTCAAAGAGAGTACTGCTTGTATTTTCTTCCAGGAGTTTTATGGTCTTTTCATTTAGGTCTTTAATCCATTTTGAGTTTATTTTTGTATACAGTGTGAGAAAATGTTCTAATTTCATTCTTTTGCATGTGGTTTTCCAAGCACCACTTATTGGAGAGACTGTCTTTCTCCACTGTATATTCTTGCCTCCTTTGTTGTAGATTAATTGACCATAGGTGCATGGGGTTATCTCTGGGCTGTGCTGTTCCACTGATCCATGTACCTGTTTTTGTGCCAATACCATACTGTTTTGATGACTGTAGCTTTTGTAGTGTAGTCTGGAGTCAGGGGGCTAAAAATCACAAATCTGTTTTAACTTTCCTCTGGAATTGTTGAAATTTGCTTTCTGTAACCAATCCCCCAAATAAATCCTGATGTTGCTTAGTTATTTAAGAATTGGAAGAATTCATCCCATTAACCTTTGTTTACCACTTCTTTCTTGAAATGAATTCTTTTTCAGGCTTGTTTTCTTCTTATCTCAGAGACTAGCTCCTCCTCTTCTATCAGATTTCCTAATTTCACAGTGTACCTGAGTTCCGTCCTAGGTCCTCTTCTTTATCTACACTACACGTGTAGGTGATTTTACAGTCCTCTGGCTTTGGACATTATCTGTACACTCAAGAGTTTCAAATCTGTGTCTCCAATTACAATCTCTTTTATGCTTTGTTGGGATATCCAGCTGCCAACTCAGCAGCTCCGGGTAGACAGGTAACAGGTATCTGAAACTTCACATTTCCAAAACAGAATTCCCTTCCTTCCCGACCCCCACCAAATGCAGTGTCCTTCAAGCTTCTGCCATCCCGATTAGTAAATGGCACCATAGTTTTTCTGGGTTCACTCCAAAACCTCATATCATTGTTGGTTCCATCTTTCCTTGCCCATGACTCACAACTAGTACATCCAGTTGCTCTTACAACAAATATTGCTCAAACGTAACCAGTTGGCAACATCTCCGTGGTTACAGTCTTAACGCAAGCCATCATCATCATCATCTAGACCACTGCACACCCCCTCACCTGATGTCTTTCTCTCTTCACCTCAGCAGACAGCAGGTGGTTATCTTTCTAAAGTGTGAGAGCGTGTCACCCTCCACGTTTAAAACCCTCCAATCCCTTCCCATTATTATTATTATTTTATTATGCTATGCTTTGGTATTTAAGGAACCAAATACCAAATCCAAGGTCATGAAGGTTTTACCCTATGTTTTATTCTAAGAATTTTATAGCTTTAGTTCTTAAACTTAGATCTTTGATCCATTTTTTGAGTTAATTTTTTTAATATGGTATGAGATAGTATCCAGCTTCATTCTTTTGCACGTGGATATCCAGTTTTCCCAGCACCATTTGTTGAAGAGCATGGTCTTGGCACCCTTGTTAAAAATCAGTCGACCATACATGTGTGAGTTAGAGTTAGGGTTAGGTCAGTGCAACCTCTTTGGAATCAGTTTAGTCAAATGAATCTGGTGCTCTTGTGTACCAGGAATAGGTGAGACGTATATGAGCAAAATTTACTCATTATGCTTGTATTTGGGGTAGATTCCAAACCATCATTGCCCTGGCACATAAATCATCAAATGCAATGTGAAATCCAAAGCCTCAGAGGAAAGAGTTCAGTCCCCAAGAGAGCAGTGAGAGCTTAACAGTGTAAAACTTTGTCCAGAGTGTATCAGCATTAAATTAGCACTGCTGAAACAGTACGTTGAAGATTTGCAGTAACACCTGGAAGTTCCTTCCAATGTGCATATAAGTAGAATCCTGGAAGCTTTTTATATTACTTGTCTTATGGCCTTACAGATTTAATGAACCAAATGAAAAACTGAATCTCTGTTCCACATCCCTCCCTTTATCTCTAGGTAAGACAGAATCTATTCTTATTTCAAGGTAGAGTTCTAAGTGTCCATATTTCTTAAGCTACATTTAAAGGAATCATATCTTAAGTAATTTTAAATGTTGTCTGTCTTCATCTTGTACATAAAACTCCAGCAAATTTAATATTGGCATTCATCATGCTCTTCAAAGCAATCAAATTTGGGATCCTCAACATTTCCGTGTCAATAAAATAAGGCGTGGAACTAGCAGATTCGATGAAGACCTGCTTCATCCTTGCCATACTGGACGTCTGGGTGCCATTTGGGTTGGGTTTAGAAGATGGGGGAGTGGAGCTGTTTCCAGGCCTGAGTCTCTTAACAGCAGAGATATGGAAGGGAGGAGGAGATCCCCAAGAGACCGGCTGTTGACTGCAGAGCACTGCCACTTGCCTCATGGTGGCACTCGCTGGATTTGGGGCAGTTGTGGTGTTCTGAGAGGAGGACCTGAAAGTCTTACAAGAGTTGTTGGATTTGAACAAATCTGCTTGGATTGGAGCAGCCCAGTCTGAGCCTGCCCACCACCGCTTTGCCCACATCTGCTCTGTGGGCACACGGCATGTCTCGCTGGGTGCTGGGTGCTGGGTGTACGGAGAACCACCGGCTCGGGGCAGGCGCAGGCAAGGACTCTTGCTAATATATTGAGTGTTTTTATCGTGAAAGGGTTAGGGTTTTGTCAAGTACTTTTTTAGCATAAATGAGATGATCGTGTGTTTTTTTTCCCCTTTCATTTTTTTATTGTGTATTACGTTGATTGATTTTTTTTATGATTAATCATCATTGCCTTCATGGGATAGATCCCACTTGGTCATGGTGTATAATCCTTTAATATGCACTGACTTTGATTTGCTACTATTTTTGTTGAGGGTTTTTCATCTATATTTGTAAGGGATCTTGATCTGTAGTTTTCTTTCCTTATAGTGCCTTTATCTGGCTTTGGTATCAGGGTAATGTTGGCCTCATAGAATGAGTTAGGAACTCTTCTTTCCTCTTCATTTTTTGGAAGAGTTTGAGAAGGAATGGTGTTGATTTTTCTTTAAATATTTGGTAGAATTCACCAGTGAAGGCATCTGGTTCTAGGCTTTTCTTTGTCAGGAGGTTTTTGATTACTGATTCCATCTCTTTGTTATGGTCTATTTTGATTTTCTGTCTCTTCTGTGTCAGTTTTGTTGGCTTGTGTATTTCTAAGAATTTTTCTGTTTTACCTAGTTTATCCAATTTGTTGGTGTATTGTTGTTCATAATGTTCTCCCTTTTTATTTCTGTAAAGTCCATAGCAATGTCTGCTCTTTCATTTCTGATTTTAGTTATTTGAGTCTTCTCCCTTTTTTCCTGTCAATCTAAGTTTCATCAATTTTGCTGATCTTTTCAAAGAACTAACTTTTGGTTTTATTGCTTCTATTGTTTTTCTCTATTTATTTGTCTCTGCTCTAATCTTTATTACTTCATTCCATCTGCTAGCTTTTGGTTTAGTTTGCTCTTATTTTTCTAATGTCACCAAGTTAAACATTAGGTTATTGATTTTAGATCTTTTTAAATGTAGACATTTGCTGCTATAAATTTCCCTCTAAGCACTGCTTTTGCTGTATCCCATAAGTTTTGATATGTTGTTTTTTATTCTCATTCCTCTCAAAGTATTTTCTAATTTCCTTTGTGATTTCTTCTTTAACCCATTGGTTATTTAAGAGTATATTATTTAATTTCTGCATATTTGTGAACTTCCCGGTTTTCCTTGCGTTATTGATTTCTAGTTTAATTCCATTGTTGTTGGAAGAGTTACTTTGTATGATCTTAGTCTTTTTAAAGCTATTGAGACATGTTTTGTGACCTAACATGTGGTATAGCCTGAAGAATATTCCACATGTACTTGAGAAGAATATATGTTCTGCGATTGTTGAGTACTTCCTATTATTCTTAGAATAGAATTCAAGCTCCTCAATACGGTTTACAAATCCCTACATGCAGTGATCCTGACCAGTTCTCTGGCTCTGTCTCCTTCCACTCTTCTCTTGGTTTGCCCAGGAATTGTTTTTATTTCCTGACTTACTAATTAACTTAATGCTTTAGTGTAATAACATTAAATAGATGAGTGACTGATTAACTTAATTCCTTAGTGAAATAACAGTAATGTACCTTTTGATAGCGTGTGGAACCGTTGCTGTGTATCTTCGTGAAAAGTTTAAACATATATGGAAAAAGATTGAACGTAAATGTTCATAGCAACATTATTCATAATAGCCAAAAGGTGGAGACAACTCAGATATCCACCATCTGATGAATGAATAAACGAAATGTGGTCCATCCATACAGTGGAATGTTATTCAGTCATAAAAAGGAATGAAGTTCTGATGCATGCTGTAACATAGGTGAAACTCGAAGACATTCCACTAAGTTAAAGAAGCCATACACAAAAGGTCACATGATATTTTATGATTCCATTTATATGAAATATCCAGAATAGGCAAATTCATAGAGACAGAAAGCAGATTAGTGCTTACCAGGACATGGGGTGAAAAGGGGGAGGAAAACCATCACTTTAGTGGTGATGGTTACACAATGTTGTGAATGTACTCAGTGTCACTAAAGGTAAATTTTATGTTATGTATATTTCACCACAGTAAAAAAAATCAATTCAGTTTAAAAAATATATTTTTTTCTGTGCAAACAGAAAAAAATCTCATTTTCAAATAATGTTTTTTTAAATCAGTTATTGAAAAACAAACCACATAGTTCAAAGACCAAAGTTTAAAATGAAAAATAAGTAAAATGATAAAGACTCACTCTTTTACATTACATTACATCCAGTGTCAGAGTGCTTGATATAAAATGGATTTTAAAAATCCAACTATTTTATTTATTGTTTATTTCAGAGGAATATGCTGGTGGCTTGAACTCCAAAGGGTTTATCTCAACAGATAAATGAAATCTGGTGGTAGACAGTGCAGAGAGGATGTAGAACAGAGATGAGTAAACTACTGCTCTTTCTATGGGAATACAGCCCTAGCCATTCATGTACATATTGTCTGTGGCTCCTTTTCACTGCAATAGCAGAGTTGAGTGGTTGCAAACCTTTACAGGAAAAGTTTGCCCACCCTCAGTTTAGATACTGCATTTAGTATTTGACATCACTGAGGAGTCAAGCCTCCTCTACAATGTACTCCAACATCCTCAGTAACAAACTTTTATCCCCATGGCTGGCCAAAAAAAACAACACGGGCACATTTAGGTAAGGATATCTCCATGAATAAGAATTACACAGCTTTTTCCTCCCAGCTGGATTATAACTTGCCTGAGGATAAGAACCATACTTTATATTTACTTATATTCTTTATACTTTGCATTTAGAAAAGTAAGAAATAGTTTTATTAGGTCTACAAAAAAATCAGAAGAAAATACTCACGGACACTTTTGATACTCTCTGTCTTCATTTCTCAGAAATAAATTACTGATATTATTTTTTTACATGTTCCTTTGTTATCCATAATCAACAAATTCCACTTGGAAAGAAAAAGGAACAGTGCTATTCTAGCATGTCAAATAAAATGTAATCATGTCTTCTTGTCCTTCCTTCATCATCATTATCATCATCATTATTATTATTTTAAATAAAACCAAGGATACTTCAAATGCCAAAAAGAAAAAGAATAGAAGCTTTCTTTTAATGTGTGTGTCGCTTGTAACCAGGGGCAGGCGGGGCAAGAGAAAGGGGAGGAGGTGAAAAAAAACAAACGTAAATCATAATTGCATATCAAGACCCTCATCTAAATTAGAAGAGGATCTATGTATAAAATAAATAAGATACATGGACATAATGTGCCACACAGGGAATATAGCCTATATTTTATTATAACTATAAATGGAATATAACCTTAAAAAATTGTGAATCACTATGTTGTTACACCTGAAATTTATATAATTCTGTACATCAACTATACCTCAATAAACAAATAAATAATTTAGAAGAGGGGGAAAAAATCCAACTATTTTGTTTATTGGCAGACTTCTTTAATACATCTGGAATTCATACATTGAGTGTTACCATAGATATTTTTGTTTAACCAGTTTAGATTAACAAGATAAACCTTACTAAACTCCAGGGCTATATCCTTGCCTCAGTTAAGATTGCAAAATGCTCTTTGTTAATGTATTTTTTTAATGAAAGAACATAGCTAGAAATAGATTCATCAGGTTTTAAATTTGTTGAACAGTTATTCAACATGGGGTTTTTTGGTTGGTAATGGTAGTGGTGATGGAAGAGCACAGAAAGCAATGGATTGATTTGTACTTTACTTGAAAGAAATAAAAAAGTCAAAGATAAAATATATTACTGAAAATTATTAGCAAACGTCTAAATCGTAAGTTTATCTTCCTGAACTAATTGTTAATTGAGTTGCATGTGCCAAAGCATGGTCATCCACAAGTGAAAAGGCTCACATTTCCAATTCTGTTGGAGTTTCCGAAGTGATCTGTCACATAGTGTGACACCTGCTGTATTATTTTCTTACGTGACCTCTCTGATGAAAACACAAGGCATTAGTGAGGTCTTAAACATGGAAGCCCAGGCAGAAAGCATAATTAGTTCATTTACAGCTGGTTCTCCCCTACTCTATTTATCTGACACTCATCTAGTTCTACCATATAGACCTTAAAAAGAACATTTAAAAAATAAATTTAAAGAGCCATATGTTCTTTTTCACTGCGATAACATGCAAGAGCCTCTTTAATCTTGGGGCAAGAGAGGCTGAATTTGTGAAGCTCTATTTGTGTTTTAAGTTAGGTCAAGTTATATTGTATATGTTAACTAATTAAGTAGAATTTACTGGTCTGTACAAAATTTGAACTAGCAATCCTTCACACGGTAGTATATTTTTTGCTCTAAGCGATATTGTTGGAATATTGGAAGGAGCATAGCTTAATTTTTTTAAAAAGAGCAGACAGACAAATCGGGCCTAAATCTAGATTGAACCAGATTCAGTTGTTTAAATGAAAAACTGTATAGATTTGTACAGATGTCTTCATTTTTTAAAAATAATTTATCTTTTATTCAAATTGTTGAATACTTTATATTACAGTAAATTTGATTGAAAAAAATGAGGAAAGAAATCAATTTTTAAATATATACTCATGTTGAAATCAAACAAGCCAGCCGAACGGAGTACAAACCAAGGAACACTGTAGTTTGGTTTGCTTTCCAGAATATGAATACCCAATGGTGGTTTAAATGAAAAACTGTTTATAGATTTGAACAGACGTCTTCATCTGTAAAACCCTTGCTGTGAAGGATTATTATAACATTTCAAAAGTGGGTAATAAGAGGCCGGCCCTCTGTAGGTGTTTGGTGTGTGGTGTCTGTGATAATGTTGATGATAATTTGGATGACTTAATACAAAAAAAAAAAAAATTCATGGGCTTCTGTTGTTAGCAGATCTCTAAATGTTCATGTAATTTTCTCCATCCCTCTGAGTGGTTTTAGGGGGAGGGAGTGGGTAAAAATGTAAGATAAAGATGCCTAATTTGGTAAAATGATAGGAATGCAATTTAATCGTTCCCTGTATCCAATTTGCCTAACGGTCAGTTTCTGAAATTGACACCAAAGCAGCTTTTGTTGGAAGATGTGATTGACCTCCTGAAGGTCCTCTCCTTTTCTGGCTTCTTTGGTAATTCACTATAACTCTATTGTTGCTAAGTGTGGATTTTTAACTAAGATTACATTTGGCGGAGAATAACTAAAATAAGATCCCTTTCTGATGAGTCCATGGGGTGCTAATTCAGATTGAATAGAGAGAGCTAAATTTTTGTTTCATTCTCATTCTGAAGTTATAGCCAATAACCTTCAAGGTTTGTGTATTGATAAATCTGAGCAACCCTTGCTTTTTCTCCCAGAGTCAAATTAACATAACGTAAAGTAAGTGCCTGCAGATGAAACTGTTATTTTCCCCCAGCTGTTTGCACCTGTACTGTCACCAGCCAGAGGTGGAGGGATAAAGGACAAACGCACTGTGGGTATAATCTCATCTCAGTGATTGGACAATTTGCCATTTAACAAACTTTGGGGAATACTTAGGGTTTTCCAGTTTCTTTCACAGACATGCATTCGTTTCATCATTTATATTTATTGGGCACCAGCTATGTGCCCAGAACTCTTGTAAGTATCATCAATACAGTGGTGAACAAAACCGCTGACATCTCTGCCCTTATGGAGCCTGTATTTCAGGGAGGGATTTAATTGGTTGTGGTCAAGGCTAAGCAGCTGTAACAAGGAAGCCCCCCAGCACTGCAGCCTCTATAAGACAGCAGGTCCTCTCCGTTCTGTAACCGTCCAGGTGATTCAGCTGGTGGAACAGCTGTGCTGCAGGTGTCCTGCAGAGGCCCGGTGTCTGGCCCTTGCTGCTCTGCCAGCCTTGGGGTAGCTTCCTCTTCTGTCCTCCTCACCCATAGGATCCAGACTGGGCTGCTGCTACATGCAGCTCCAGCCCCAGTGAAGGGGACTCCGGAGTCATTTGTCCCTAAAGTGGAGATGACACAGATGCCACACCATCCCTTCTGCTACATGCAGCTCCAGCCCCAGTGAAGGGGACTCCGGAGTCATTTGTCCCTAAAGTGGAGATGACACAGATGCCACACCATCCCTTCTGCTACATGCAGCTCCAGCCCCAGTGAAGGGGACTCCGGAGTCATTTGTCCCTAAAGTGGAGATGACACAGATGCCACACCATCCCTTCTGCTCATCCTGCCGGGCCCCCTTGACTCTGGTTTGGACGTATCACACTTGGCCACAAAGGAGGCTGGGAAACGTAGCCTCTTGCTGGACCAGCTTAAACACAAGGCAGGGGGGTGGGTTTGGGGAAGCAGAGTGGGCTGTACTGCTCCCACCACAGGGGAGAAAGACAAGGAAGCACCCAAGTTAAATATATAAAATGTCAGGTGGTGGCAAGTGCTGGGGAGGAAAGGAAAGCGGGGGGCATTGGAGAGAGATGACAGCTTTAAGGAGTTGGGCAGGGGAGCCTCACTGAGTAGGTGACACTTGAGGAAAGAGCTACAGCAGTGAAGGGGTCATGCTCGCAGCCCGGGGAGGGCGCTGCAGACCGAGGCCATGGCAGGGAGGAGAGATTCGCGGGGCGCAGGGCGGGTGCTGGGAAGAGGGTGGGCCGGGACGGTGGAGAGCTCGTTTGGCGATATGCTGGGCTTAAGGTGCTTCCCCATCCACGTGGCGACGCCCCGCTGGCCGTTGGGTTTGTGACTCTGGAGCTGGGAAAGCAGCTTGGACTGGGAATGTAAAGTTCAGAGAAACGAGATGCAGCGTCTGACTTAATCCTGTTCTTTACTGTAAGGACCACGCTCACCTCTGTGGGGAGAAGCCGGCCAGGCCACAGGGAGGTCACGGGCTCCTGACCGCAGACCTGTCCGGGGGTGCAGGTGTGCATGGAAGCTCGTTCCGCCCTGAGGGAAATTCTCGTGGCCCCCCGCAGTGGATCTCGGTGCCACATCTGAGCCACTGTGTGATCGTCCCTGGGGAGGCTGAGGTTCAGGGAGGGGCCAGATGGCGCCAACCAGCTCCCTCCTCCCTGCTCAGCACCCTCTGTGGGGAGTGGGCTCTGGGAAGAGGGAGCTTTTGTTCAGCAGGTTTTTAAACACAGCCTACTCAGGCGTGAGAGAGGTTGAACAAGCAGGGGGCTCGAGAGGAAGCAGAGCTGCAGTTACTAGTGGAGGGCGTCTGGGCGCTGCCCCTCCTGCCATCTCGCCCTCGAATCCTTTCCAGACTCAAGCCCCTCCGTAGAGTTTCCGCTCTGCCCAGCTCATCATGCGACACTGAGATCCACGCTGGGCCAGAGGCCCGCAAGTGGAACGAGCTTCCGTGCACACCTGGACACGGGGCAGGTCTGTGGTCAGGAGGCCCGTGGTCTGGGGGGCCCGGCACCTGGACACCTGCACACCTGGACACTGGGCAGGTCTGTGGTCAGGAGGCCCGTGGTCTGTGGGGCCCGGCACCTGGACACCTGCACACCTGGACACTGGGCAGGTCTGTGGTCAGGAGGCCCGTGGTCTGTGGGGCCCAGCACCTGGACACCTGCACACCTGGACACTGGGCAGGTCTGTGGTCAGGAGGCCCGTGGTCTGTGGGGCCCGGCACCTGGACACCTGCACACCTGGACACTGGGCAGGTCTGTGGTCAGGAGGCCTGTGGTCTCGGGGGCCCGGCCAGCTTCTCCCCACAGACATGAGCCACCTTCTCCTCATCGCTACCTGACAGATGTTTACCTGCATCCCTGGGCAGGGTGGTCCACCAGAAAGGACCCGAAGGCCACGTTCCGGTTCTCAGGCTGCCTGCACGTCGCTGTGTGACCTTGAGCAGGTCCCTCAAAGTCTGGGTTTTCTCCTCTATAAATGGAGGGTGGTCAACGGACCTCACCCCATCGTCAGGAGGGTGGGGTCACCGGAGGTGCGTGTCACCGTCAGGTGGAGGAAAGCACGCCAAGGTCCACCCCGGCCTGAGCTCCTCCTCGGACTTTCCCGAAAGCAGTCGGAGCCCGGCAACAAATCCCCCCAACACACACGTCTCCCCAGCCACATTCCGAAGCTCTTTAGAGGCTGAGGTGCAAGGAGGGCGTCTCAGCTACTCGGATTCGCTCACCTTGTCCCACTCCAAAGGGGGCAGCAGGCCTTATAGAAACACTTGCCAGGCCTTGCAGGTGACCCCCGTGTTCTCATCTGTTCAGATCCTCACTCAACGAACGTCGTGCCTTGTAGGACTGAGACGTCTCAGTCACTACAGACACTCAGTACATCACCGTCCAGTTGAGCTGAGCCCACTGAAACGTTCAGTGTGAAACTGAACCCATGTACAGTGTGTCCTGTAACGTGAAACTTAAGCGAAGAAACAGCTCTCACTCTGAAGTAACTTGCCGAAGCGTAGTGCTGAGATCAGGGAGGAATCTGATAACTTAATTGGTTAGGGTAAGACGTGCCTTTGTATTCCAGAAGAGTTAAAACTTTCCAGAGAATATGGATAGTCCTATTCCCGATTGCTTGGACGTACCCTCAGGATCCTAGCAAGGTGAGGGTGAGATGCCTTGTAGGCATCGAGGTGCTTGGTCAGGGAATTGAGTTAAAGCCGTGGGTGGAAAGAATCTTGAATCTCAGTATCATGGCAGCAGCTACAGGCCAGAGAAGCAATCCTTTTTGGTTTGTAGTCGATAAATCCTTTTCTGAGCCAGAACTTAGTAGGGTAGAAGCCACTTCATACAGCTGGTACCGCTCCCTCCCCTCTGTTTTTACTGCTTAAGTCAAAAGAATGATAAGAAAATAGGCTTTTATCGGGAACTGATGTGAATGAGTTTCTGAGGGTGGTTCTAAAATCTAATGATATTCGGCCCAGTCTCTCATAGCTTCTGTAGTTATGTCTGCATTGCTGATGTGACAAACTTGAGAATGATGAACCCATTTCCCATTAAAAAAAAAAAAAAAAAAGATGGTGTTTGCTGTAAGGGTTGTCATAAACTTGTCCATATAAACAAGAATAAAGAATGTGGCTTTCGGATCATGCTTCCCATGGGGACTCTTGGGAGCGGTGTTTGCGTTAAACAAGATGCCTTTTCGTATATAGGTGTCAAAAACTGAGAGGTGAAACGTCCGTCTTTTTCTTGTTCATCTTCAGATGCTCCTGCCTGGGAAATGCATAGAGAAATAGCTTATTTGGTGTAATTACGTTTAAAATGGACGTTATTATGGCAACTCACTAGCATTGAAATCACAGTATTAGTGCCCTTCCTTGGAAAGATACGTGTTACCAAGACTTTTCTGATTGGCTTGGGGAAAATAAACCCTGAGTCACAAACCACCAAATTAAAAATATAATACCCATTTGAGGGCATTTCAGCTTATTTATAAGTTAGAAACAGTTCCTTTTCTATGAAGGCAAGGAAGTTGACTAATCCATTTTAGAAAGGTTTTAAACAATAAGAACCCAGAAGACTCTAATCTTGACCTACTTTAACCTGAATTCCTGGTTCTTCCGTAGGGTTTTTCTGAATATCTAATACTCCATTGATCAACGAGTTTAACTTAATCCTTACATCTAGTTAGGAACTTTATCTTCGACTCAAATAACGTATTCAGTCTCATTTTGATAACAGTTCTGCTAAAGCCTGGTATTGACTAGAGCTTGGTTATTTGGTGGGAAGTTTCAGCTAAGGGGCCTGATCTCACTCTGAACTAAACCGCTTTCTCACAAACATAAATCAGCTTCACCATTTGGTCGCAATAGGTAATACTTAATGTTTCCCAAGCGTAGCTCACGATTTTACTTGCATTCGATATAAATTCCTATTCGTGTATTTACTTATCAGTGTTTGCACAGCTGTGCTTGTGTTCATACGTCCTCTTGTGAATTTGTCCACTGACAGAGGCTGTTTCAGGTTTAGATTTCATCTCTATCAGGTCAGAGGTGTAATCTGTTTAACTTGCTGTATGATGAACATCTAACGTGTGCGATTTGATTATGACAGTATGTCTACATAGCTAGAAGCGCTATTTTTTTATGAATATTAAAACATGTTTACAAACAAGTATCCTTCAAAATGTATGATTGGATTAAGATTCTTATTCATCCAGGTCCAAGGCATATGGTTTATGTGCCTTTCCCAGTGGCAATAAGAAACGTGTATGAGGGTAGCCCAGAATCACTGAGTGTAGATACACCAAGATTCAACATTCCAGAACGATCGCTCCTGCTGTCATATTTTTATGATTCAATAATATCAACCCTGAAGTTTCTCTCTGGCTCTAGCCTCAGGGGTCGTACAGTGGAAACCAGGCTTCAGGGGTTGGGATGGGGGTGGGGCCTATGCAGTCAGGGCTGGGGAGAAAGTACCAGGTGGCCTTTTGTGCCGTGTGCAGCACCGATGCAGACACCAGCCTGTCATCTCTAGGGCTGCCAAGTCCATTACCATCACCGTGAGCCACAGGGGCAAACGGCCCTCAAGATGTGCTTCGTCCAAATTGAGATGTGCTGTCAATCTGAGGTCACAACAGTGGTTTTTTTCTCCAAAACTTAGGTGTTGTTCAGTAATTTAACAGCTAAGGCGTTAAAAAATGTTCACTGTCTCAGAAAGTGGGGACCTACTGTGAGGTTATGAATGATCCAAGTCCTCGTTTTCCCCTAAAGTTGACCCCCAAAGCATACTTTAGTTCAGCCTGCTTAAAACTGTAGAAGGTCTAATGCCAATTACAGAATGCATATCGAGTGCTTGCTCTGTGGCCCACACTGCCAAGTGCTGGGGAGGAAGAACAAGATGACAGATTCCCAACTCGCGGACGGTTCTGGCCCAACGGGCCCGACAGCACACGTGTCAGGGCTGCGCGTGCTTGGTGTCATGGGAACAGAGGAGAGTCGCAGGTAGAGGTGCGGTATTCCAGCGATCTCCCGGGCGGAGGGCGTGTCTGAGCCCTCTAGAACACCTCCCCCTGGTCTCACTGATGTTGCCTGAAGGCCACTGCAGCAGGGGACCCCGAGTTCAGTGTGAGCACCTGAGTACCTTGGGTGGTCGAGATGTGCTGATTCCATCCCCGTGGTTTTCAGGTACCAGCAAGGTCAACCTGGTGAGGATCCCGTCCACGGCCTCCAGCCCGCGGGACACGGCCCTGGCTGCCGTGATCTGCAGCGCCCTGGCCACCGTCCTGCTGGCCCTGCTCATCCTCTGCGTCATATATTGTAAGCGGCAGTTTATGGAGAAGAAACCCAGCTGTGAGTTCTGAGCTCTTTCTGTGTCTTAGCGTCTTGGTGAAGGGTGTTTGTCCGTCATCACTGCCATCCGGGTGTCCGACGAGAACCTAAGAGGAGAGTCAGGTTGCAGCCAAAGGGACAGAGAGAACACGTGGAAACAGGCGTCCCAGGGGCCTGCTCCCCAAGCGGCCTCCTGCCAAAAGGCGCAGAGGGCGCGGCCAGCGGGCAACATCACTTCCCGGGGACCTGAGGAGGCAGGGATACCCCCGCCCCTCGGCAGAAGCACAGCTCGTCTGAGTTCTGGCAACACAAGTACCTTACGTCTCGAGCTGCCTTGACCGATTGTTTCATATCTTTGCTTCCGTGTAAGAAGGAGTATTTTTAGCTGTGAACAGCAGCTCTCCTTTCCTTTATGACTGCAAAAGCTGGGGTGGTTCTGGCTGCGCTGTGATGTCCGTGGGCCCCTCCTGGGGAAGCTGTCTCGCTGACCGAGTTCTCGGCCTCCGCAGGGTCCCTGAGGGCACAGGACCTGCAGTACAACGGTTCTGAACTGTCCTGTTTCGACAGACCCCGGCTCAGCACCGCTGCGCCCCACGCCTGTTGTCAGTGCCACCGGGACTCGGCCCAGACCTGCGGTAAGTTCAGCGCTTGGGGGCCACTGGGAATGCGGGCCCTGAAGCTGCAAAGAACTGCTCCCACTCAGGTTTCCAGTTAAAGCTAATCTAGTTCAGTCCTTCTCCCCCGTCCCCTGATGTTTTGGGTGTTTTGTGTCTCTTAAGTATTGAACAGAAAAGAAGCATGTCATTAAAATTCTAGAATTTCTCAGTAACTTCTTAAGCAAGTTTGCCTTTATTTTGGGGTGAATTGATTTAGAATAATATGAGCCTTTTGCAGAACAGGGGATCCATCTCCTTTCTTGTCTGGTGGATTCCAACTGAACCTGCATGTAAGTGTCTTAGTGTCTTTTGGGATATCTTAAAGAAGAGGGAGGAGGGAGACCTATTGCAGGGTTTTCCACAAACCATAATTGTCTCTGGGGTTATTGACAGAAGTGAAAGTTTAGGGAAGTCCAGGCAGACCCCGGAGATACTGTGGGTTCGGTTCCAGACCACTGCAATAAAGTGAATATTGCAATAAAGCGAGTCACGTGATATTTTGGGGTTTCCCAGTGCATATAACAGTTACGTTTGCACTGTACTGTAGTCTATTAAGTGTGCAACAGCATTATGTCTAAAAAAATAATGTATACACCTTAATTTAAAAATACTTTATTGCTGAAAAATGCTAACCGTCATCTGAGCCTT
Organism: Balaenoptera borealis; assembly: GCF_965194805.1. Classification (NCBI taxonomy): domain Eukaryota; kingdom Metazoa; phylum Chordata; class Mammalia; order Artiodactyla; family Balaenopteridae; genus Balaenoptera; species Balaenoptera borealis. Next base: position 3,633,450 of record NC_138877.1, read on the forward strand.
CAGCGAGTATAGTAGTAACATTGAGATCCCTGATCACAGATCAGCATGACAAATATCACAATAATGAAAAAATAATGAAAAATTCGAAATATTGTGAGAATTACCAAAGTGGGACACAGACACAAAGTGAGGAGATGCTGTAGGAAAAATGCTGTCGATAGACCTGCTCAATGCAAGGTGGCCACAGACCTTCACTTTGGGAAAAAGCAATAACTGTGAGGCACGACACAGCCAGGTCTGCCTGTGATTCAGATGGACTTGGTTTCTAACGTGGGCAAAAACGGGCAAAGGTGACACCAGCTGGCACCCTTCCTGCGCCTGTCCCCACGAACTCACCTCCTCTGCAAAGTAAAAATCGACGCGGCCGCAGCCCTTCCGGAAGCCTGCCCTATGCCTGCTCCGGCACCTGTGGTTGCAATAGCGCAGCAGCAGCATTTTGTCTCCTGTAATAACCTTCCTTGAAGTTAAACATTTCCCAGTTCAATTGCTTATTGTCTCAGAACTGTCCGATCTTTCTTTTCAAGAAATTGAAGGGTTCAGCTTTTCAGTCTAATATTTAATATGTGGGATAAGGCATCTTCAACGTCATTATTTCTCTACTGGCCACTACTGTCTTCTGCTTTAGGGTTGAGAATAAAACATAGGATTTCCGTAGCGTGCGTGGATCTGGTTTTGCCTTTGCCTGCAGACGTCGTAGACTCAGCTCCTGGCAGTAGCGATGCCTTGGTGATTCTCAGGGCGGCCCAAGCACTGCATTTTCTAGATGCTGTGCCAGGCACTGCCCCTAGATCAGAGTTAGCAAAGAGGATCGCTTGAGAGAGAAACTTGGGTTTGAAATGTGATCAAGTACAGCTTTGTGCAAACTCTGCCTCATCGTCACTTCTATCTGAAAAGAAAGATTAAATACGTGGATGGCTTTGTTGCACGTTTTTGTAATAGAACGCAGAGACTGGACAGAATCCGCCCCCGCTGTCACCCGCCCAGGTTCAGTGTCGCTCATCATATAAATTGCTTCTTCCTTAGTGGCAGTGCCTATTTTCTTTTCACTTTTATTTTGACATAATTTCAGACTTTCAAAAATGTTGAAAGAATAGGACAAAGAATTCCCACATACCCTGTACCTCGATTCCCCCAGTATTAACATTGTATCTCATTTCCACATTTGCTTTATCGTTTTTATCTCTTTCTAAGCATGGTGGGTGTACACAGTCGACCCTTGAACAACTTGGGGGTTAGGGGCACCCACTCTCCGCCCAGTCAAAAATCAACGTGTAACTTATAGTTGGCCCTCTGTATCTGCGGCTTCTCTGTGTTCACGGTTTCTCCGTATCCGTGGTCCTGCATCCTCGGAGCCAAATACCCGCTGATCATGTGGCACTGTAGTATTTACTGTTGAGTATTTACTCCAAGACGTGCACCCACACACTGCAAATCCACGTTGTTCAAGGGCCAACTGTGTGCTTTACATAGACATGTACACAGTTTTTAAATTTCCATTTAAAAATCAGTTGCAGGGAGTTCACTGGTGCCCTAGGGTTAGGATTCTGGGCTTTCACTGCCGTGGCCTGGGTTCAGTCCCTGGTTGGCGAACAGAGATCCCACAAGCTGTGCGGTGCAGCCAAAAAAAGAGAAAAATCTGTTGCAGATGAGGTGTCCCTTTACTTCAGTGCTTGTTTCCTAAGAACAAGAATGTTCTCTTACACACAGCATGATTAGTGCTAATTTCCTAATTTTGTCTGTATGCTTTACTATATTTATAGTTTTATAAAATCAGAATTACATATGTCTGTATATGTAGAGAGAGAAGTCTAGAAGGCTGTTCAGAAATGTGGACAGTGTTTTACAGCTTACGGAATTAAGGAAGATTTATATTTTAATTTCTGATCTAATCTCTCTATTTTTAAAGTTTTTTTCTTCAGTGAATGTGTATTACCTTTGTAAGCAAAAATACCTACCGCTTCAGTGAACATAATAGTTTGCAAAGCTGTGTGCACATAGATAGCTATTCTTTAAGATACATTCCTAGCAGTAAAAAGACAAAAAGGTGTGTGTGTATTGAGTTAAAGGGTTTAGACGTTTATGTTCTGCGCTGCGTGGCTAGGCCACTCTGCAGAAACTCTGTGCTCTTTCCACCCTCGTCAGCCATACGTCATTTCACGTACCCTCTCATCATTCCTCTTCATCCTTATTTTCGTTGCAGTAAAATAGACATCACCTTAAATTTACCGTTTTAGCCGTTTCTCAGTGCACAGTTGGGGGGCATTAAGCACGTTCACATTGTTGTGCAACCGTCACCACCATCCCCAGAACTTCTCCACGACCCCAAACTGAAACCCTGTCCCCTTTAAACACTAACCCCCTATTCTTCCTGCCCTCCAGCCCCTGGGACCCACCATCCTACTTTCTGTCTCCAGGAATTTGACTCTTCCTGGTCCTTCATAGAAGTGGTCCATCATTTTTAAGATAAGAAAAAAGAGAAAAAATTAAACCTCATAACCCCTTTCCCCCCGAAAGTCACCCAAAGGGGATAGCTAAATTTTCAAGAGCAGTGTTGAACTGGTATAAACAAGCGCTGCACCTCACAGCCCTGCCGGCTTTCCTAGGGCCCGTGCATCTCATCCCATCCGCATGCTGTGACGGGGCCTGCAGCGTCGGCCGGGAGACTCCTGCTTGCAGGGTGCACTCCAAGGCCATTCTTCAGGACAGGTAAATGGGTGTTTTTAATCTATGTAATTTCATGTTCGCGTGTGCAAATATACAGGCTATACTCATTCACCAATTTTTATGTGAAACTATGGGACATCACTTTTTTAGTATTATTAATAACATTCTAGACATTGTAGGGGGTGGGAACTTTGGCAAGAATTAGGTAAGTGTCTCAGGGTTACTGATAGCCAATGTAACATTCTTTATTCTTTATATTCCACTAATTTTGTTTTTGTCTTATATTCATGATTTGTGACACTTCCATCATCTGTAAGTAATTTTTAGCATGTCACATACTCAGAGAATTTTAGAACAGCAATCAAAGGAACTCAGTTAAGACCCAGGAAACTGCCTATTTTAGACATCGGATTAAGTTTAACTATATTGGTTAGAAGTAGGTATAAAAATTCGGTTTTAAAGTAAATGTAGTAATTTAACTTACTGTATTGAAGCAAGTTTATAACAAAGGAAACAGGAGAATTCTGACTTAATAACTTGTTGTTTATTTCATCTAGAAAACTGAAAAGCATAGCTGGAATGTTGCTTTGTAGTAGGTTTTTCTCCCAGTAGAGTACTTACAGCTCCTTCGAACATGTGTCCAGAAACACAGGTCCAGCGGGGGAAGCAATGCCGACTTTCTTCGGGTCTCTTTCAAGGTCCATCTGTGGCGAGTTTTCGGACGCCTGGCCTCTGATGCAAAATCCCAGCTGTGGTGACGACATCTCTTCCTGCGATTCTTATCCTGAGCTCCCTGGAGAAGATGTTCGCTCTCTCAATCCAGAGAGTGCAAGCTCGGCATCCTTGGACTCAAACAGTAGTCGGGGTGTGGTTGGTGGGGCGGTTCCAATTCAAGCTCATCCTGAAAACTTTACAGAAACTACTGATTTATCGAGACTCGACAACTCAGTGCCAGAACCAGCGCTAACTCAGGACGCGCTCACTGCTAGAAATCAGCTGGATCAGGAGAGAGGAGATGTCCATCACCTGACCACTCAGCCGTCACCCCAGGTAAGGCAGCGATGGATTTGCTGTGGGCACAGCAATGATTTAAGGAATCCCAGAGGGAACAGGACTCTGTCCTCCATTAAATGTGGGGGAACCTGGGGAGAAGGTCTTTCCGTCCTTCATAACTTCTTGCATGTTATAGGAGAATATATTTAAATTAAATTTCAGGAGTCTTTTTTTTAAACTAATAGCTCATCTCTAAGGCCATCCAGGGCAGCCGCATTCTTTTCTCCTCTTGTCACTCCAGCTACCCAGCACCACACCCCAGCACCATCCTGATTGAGAGATGAGTTATTTATGGGAGCATCTTGGAAGCAGTTCCTCACCTTTGTCTTCCCCCGTGATGTTCTTATGCCCAATACTTACATGCTGTCCATTCACGGTCGAGTTAACGAGAATTTAGGTCCCCTCGGCTACCCTTTTCCCTCCTCTCTCTTTCACTGTGGTTTTTCTAGATTGCTTTGCTTTGACTGATTGATCAGTTTGGTTGGAAATTGATTGTTGGTTGTGATCTGGCACCAAAGACAGTAGAAGAACCTTCCAGATGGAAGGGTCTGAAATCAGGTTTTGGGGTGGGGCGGGTGGTGACTGCAGGGAGATGGGGCTCTGGCACCGGGGGTACCTGGGCACTGGCCCTGCTTTCTCCTCCAGGTGAGGAGGTGGCCCTTGCTGAATTTGACTTAATGTGTATAAGCGTTTCCTGAATGTGAGCACATACATCGTTGGTGTACGTTCTTCTGGAAGAATGATGCCGGCCTTGAGTATGAAAGGGCAGAATCACAGCAACAGGGGCTCCCAGGCCCCGCAAGCCCTGTTCTGCCCAGACAGGGCTGCTGTCATCCTTGGTCCTGCCTGCCCCGGATCAGGGACGCGGCCGATGAGGCACAGGCACACTGCGTGGGCTCCTGGATAGCACCTCTGTTTCCTTGAGACGTCCTGTCTTTGTCTCATAAAATCAGAAGGAGTCTAAATTCAGTGTGGATGGAGATAGTTCCTTCTAAGAACAAATATGTGGGTTTATATGCATCTAAATCTGCAGTACTTTTTTTTTTTTAACTATGAAGAAAATCTATAAAGCATGTACAGGGAATTCTGTACTGAAAACATGTGTTGGCTTTGGAGAAAAAACGATGCTGGTTTTCTCATAATAACGGAAATGAAGAAGAGCTCAATGAAAGGAGGAAAATCAAACAAATTAGGCAGTTTAAAAAGCATAGACTACGTACCTCTATAGCTGGGAAAGGTCACTTACTGACCTTGTTCTTTGGAGCCGGCCTCTAATTTTCACACTGTTCATGAGGATAGTAAGAAAAGACTTAAGAGTTGGCCTAGGTGCATATAGGTCTCAGAATGGACGTGGCCCACAGACCTTTGGACAGAGAACCCCCAGCAGCCCAGAGCAGCTAACAAGCCCCGAGAATGGGTGAGAGCAGGACGCAGAAGACAGGATACGGGGCCCTTTGGCAGCTAATCCCTACATCCCAATCGGATGCCTTGCCACGTACTCTAAAATGAACATCTTAGGACACTTAATATTTAATCTGAGTCACATTTTCATTACAAAATGCTGAAGTTTCTTTTCCATCAAGTCACTTGGTTCTGACGATAAACTTGCTTGTGTTGCCTTCACGAATTATGTGTTTCACCTTCTCGTGCATCTACTGTCAGAAGAAAGTCTGAGTGGCTGCAGTGACGGTGCTACCATCGGACTAGCTACAGTTCTTCCGAGTATTGTCAGTAAATAGAATTACTGCTCGTCTTAATTTTGTAGCTTGTCCCCAATTTTGTGGTGTAAATTCTAAAACTAAGGAATAAAGCATCTCGAAGCCAAGTCGTGTCCGAAGCAACTCAGCCTGCCCTTTTTCCTGTCTATGTTATCGAGGAGGTGGGGGTTAGGGTGGATAAGCCCTTTTGTCACAGCTACATGGATGCAAAATTGTAGAAACATAGTTTAGTATGTAAGATTGGTGCATCATGACATGCATTCTTTTCAGAATTGTCAAGGTAATTATGATTACATAAAGATACCTTCAACTCAAAGTCTGATGGAAAGTTATAATTACGTATAAGATGAATGAGAAAATGTTACATTCAGGTTGCTCCATGTAATTTATTTATTTATTTTTGAGGTAGTTCTCGGTGGCTAAGGACATCACCAAATATTTTTTTTATAAATTTATTTATTTTATTTATTTATTTTTGGCTCCGTTGGGTCTTCGTTGTTGCACGCGGGCTTTCTCTAGTTGCGGTGAGCGGGGCTACTCTTCCTTGCAGTGCACGGGCTTCTCATTGCGGTGGCTTCTCTTGTTGCGGAGCACGGGCTCTAGGCACGCGGGCTTCAGTAGTTGTGGCACACAGGCTCAGTAGTTGTGGCTCGTGGGCTCTAGAGCGCAGGCTCAGGAGTTGTGGCGCACGGGCTTAGTTGCTCCACGACATGTGGGATCTTCCCGGACCAGGGCTCGAACCCATGTCTCCTGCATTGGCAGGCAGATTCTCAACCACTGCGCCACCAGTGAAGCCCCATTCCATGTAATTTATTAATGAAGGGTTTTTATAGGCTTTCCAAGATGTGTTGTCTTATAACTATTAGATAATTTTGGCAAATCTAAATAAGACATCCTGAATTCAGGAAAGGGATTGTTATAGTGTAAATCATTTCCATTTTCTCCATATAATTGAAAATAGCAAATAATATTTTGAGCCCATTTTAAGCGAGAATCTTTTCTAAACTCTGAAAAACACTTCTCTTAGTTGTAGTTACTGAACTTACCTCTTGCAAAGAATTTGATTTCGGAAGCTTTCCATTAATGGACCAGAGGGCAGGACTCCTGGCTCTTCAAGTTCAAGTGCAGTGAGCTTGGCCCCTGATGTGGGCTCACTCCTAACTCAGGAGGGCACTGTTTCCTGTTTGGGGGTTGGATGAGGGCAGCTGTTGCCAAAACAGCCCCACCCCTTTTTAAACAATTTATTTCTATTTTATTTTCAATGAAACTTTAAATTCCTACCCAGGCACTCACTTGTATTTTAACCTCTATTTCACTTGAATACAAGTTTCATTCACTTGTATTTTAACCTCTATTCACTCTTTATTCCCCAGCTTTATGGAGATGTAATTGACATATAACATAGCATAAGTTAAAGGTGTACAGTGTGATTCGATTTATTGCCACGTGCACCAAGGGACTTTTGTCTGTATTTGGTGTGAGCCTCAGATTTCTAACGTGTGATGCATTTGTTTCCGAAAATTTATTTTTACACGGTAGTCTTCCTGTGGGTAGTTTAATGCCACCCAGAGTCTGATATGATAGTTATGGTTCAGGATAAAGCAAATAGGAGTGAGAGCTGTCTTTAGTCTGTATGATTCCATTTTAATCAAATGTTCCCTAAACAACACCTCCCCAGAAGGGAACCAGGACTAACATATTGAGACATCACTTGCTAAGATATTTGGGAGAATGAAGCCAGCCTGTTTAATAACAGGAAAAGCTTTCTTTGGTGGTGTTTCTTAACCAACGTTTTAAATGTCAACATGAAATAATGGAAGGAATGGTAGAAAAGATATGAGATGACCTGGGTTCTAGTTTCTCAATCTATCAAAATCTCTATTTTTTCCTTATTGGCCAATTAAGTATAATTTTCCTCCCTGGTAGCATTAATATGGTTGTTATTATCGTATCAGTTGATCAACATATTTGATAAAACTATCTTATTATTGAGAGAACCTCAGAAGTTTCTATTTCTAGATAATCTCCTTAGACCTTTGAAAAAAATTTTTTCTGTAAATGTGTCTGATATGTCACTAATGCCAAATTAGTGGTAAGTTAATGAAGGTTACTGCGTGAATGAAGGTTTCACTCACGTATAATAACACGCAGGTGACCCAAGCCTCAGCCCCTCCCAAAGTGAGGTCACTGTGCTTTTGTGATAAGGGACAGATCTAAAGGCTGCTCTCTCCTGAGGACGTTTGCCCTGTGACGTATGTGTGAGTATTCCAGGGAGGTCATTATAAGAGAAGTCTCATTCCCAGACTCTTTCTAAACTTTCTCCAATGGCTTCGCAGAAGTTTTAAATTCAAAGACTAAGAATAGCATTAATTATTAACCATCTTTGTTCTTTTAAAGAATAGACTAAAGAATCCTAAAATCTTTACCTACAATTGCTTTAAAAGAGTGCAACACAGAAACAAGCTTTAAATGTTTGACTGAGGTTGAAAATCAGCAAAAGAATTGTTCATTGATATAGTTTGTTTGGGGCACATTTTCATCTTTTAAGGACTGTTTGCACATATGGAGTGACTGTGGGTTGTGAGGAAATCTTTCTTTATTTTTATTCTCAGAGTACCTGATATTGGGACACCCTTACAGGAGTTTCTTGTCCATATATTATAAAATTCATGTGCACAATTAGTAAAAGCTAAGCACCATAAATTTTTACAGTCACAGTTGAGGGCTTTAATTTGTAAGGTGCTGTGTTCAAAGCTGTCCTTCTGTCACCGTTTCAGGAGGCCGAAAGGACTTGCTTCTTTCTGCAGTGAAGTGTCGTACGGAGGCCAAAGGGCGGCCACTCCTCTGCTTATGGACTCAGCACCATCTGGACCTCGTGTGGCATCTGGGGGAAGAAAGTAAATCTGAACCACACTGACAGCATTTTAAGCCTTTCAACCAGTTGCTTCTGAGCCAGACCAGCTGTAAGCTGAGACCTCAAGGAATACACTCCAAGCACTTCTGGGACTTTGCATCTTTCCTGCACAAGAAGCTTCTACGCTACAGGCTGACTTCAGAGACTGACGGGCCAAGTTTGCAGCCACCGAGCTTAGGGGTGTAACAAGAAACAGAAATGCATTCGTGCTTCTTTTCATGGCGGAGGTGGTTTGCCGAGACTGAAGACCCAGAGTATAAATTTTCATTTACGTTTTCTTTCCAGAAATAATTTCATGTATCCTACTAAAAGTCAACGTCAGATTAGTTACTTTAGTTTTTAGGTAGGATGGATGGGTTCAAAAGGGAGTGTTTTTATTTCCTGAAGGTCACTTTTTCATCCTCTACATAATTAGCATAGGAGGTTAGAATTGACTTAGCGTGGCCTGCCTGAGTCTTGGGTTTATTAGATGATGTTAACGGTCCTCACTGGGAATCAGAAGAGACCAAATCCTGCAGAATTGACGCTTCTCGCCTCAGCCACTGTCTTGTGAACAGCGGCTGAGTTAGTTAACAAGAGGGGCCTGAGTTAGGACATGTGTTTGGGAAAGAACTGCCCATCCCTCCGAGTTAAAAACCCCTTAGCGTGCGCATTCTAGATTAGCAGATTTATGTGAAAATCCATGGATATGGAAGCATTTGTTACTTCTGTCCCTGGGACTGAGCTTAAAAGATCCAGAATTTCTCTTTTATAGAGAATCGGTATTTATAATGATCTTTTATTTGCATCATATTTTATACTAAAGGCTTTAGAAATGACAACATATCAGGTTTCCCTACTACTGAAACGTGACACCAGGTGAGTAGTCTTAGGAGACTCTGCGTATTAGGACGAGAAGAAATAGCACAACTTGCAGGCAGCGTTTAGGTGAATGGATTACGACTGCCGTCGTGTAGCTTGACCAGGACATCACAGGGCTCCCACCCATCTCCTCGGCTTCGTCAGCACGGTGATTCCCACCGTAGCCCAACGGCGCTGGATTTGAGAGTCTGGTGCTTCTCTGGAGGTGATCCGTCCCCTACCACCTTGGTATTCACCTACTAGAACTAGCTCTAGAGCTGGGACAGAAATAACCCAGCTCAGGCATGAACCAGGGGCTGGCTCGTTTGCTCATCTCTGCGCCCTGGAGAGGAATTATTTGAGCAGGGTTTATTTTTTTCCTGCTTGAACGTACGTGATCAGCTCTGGCTGTTGTCTTTTAAGTGATTACTATTAGCTCTGTCCCAGTTGCACTTAAAAAAGAAACAGACCTTTGAACATCCCTGTGTTAGAGAACGCTGAGATATTTTGTTTCCAAATCAGTGTCTTCTACTTGACATTTAAAGTCGGCATTAGAGGGTATTCCTGGGCAGTCCAGTGGTTAGGATTCAGCACTTTGACTGCGGAGGGCCTGGGTTCAATCCCTGGTCGGGGAATTAAGATCCTGCAAGCTGCACGATGCAGCAAAAAAAAAAAAAAGAGTTTAAAGTGAGCATTAGAGATCTGCCTTTCCCAAGGACATTTTTATCTTCCCTCTTATTGCCCCGTGCTTTGCTCTCTTGCAGTAGTGAGCTCTCACGAGGCCTCTTCCTCGTGCTGGGACTGTCCCTCTATCCGCAGTTCAGGATCCGTGTGCGGACATGAGCTCAGGGTGTGTCGTGCACGTGACCTCCGTTCCTTTGACTGAAATGGGAAATTAGAGGGTCTCGTGGTAATGCACAGCCTTTCCTGTCTACCTGGTGTCCCATCATAGTTGATTGACTTTCTTTTTTCTCTTCCTTTTTTAGCCTAAACCAGTGGTTCCTAAGCTCTGGTACTCACCAACTCTTCTGAGACTTGCCCTTAGGAAATGTATATAAAGTATTTAGGACCTGATCACAAGAGGTCCACGAAAATGCAAGTTTCACTGTAAGTCACACGTGTGCCGTAGTTTGTAATCTGATCACTTTTGTGATGACAGAGGGGTGATCAAAGTAGGCCAGGGTAGTGCTCCTTTTTGTAACCTGAGTATATTTTCCACATGTAGAGCCCTCTTTAACTTCAAAGGCAAAAACACTTGCAGGAGAAAGCTAAGATTGATGGGAATGAGATTTTGGCCGCAAATCCTGAAACATCACTTTTGATCAATAGAGAAATACTTAGGGTTAAAAACTTGATTTCATTTGATACTGCATTTGAAAAATCCTGGGTTATTTTGTTGTGGACCATTTTTAAAGTCTTTATTGAATTTGTTAACAATATTGCTTCTGTTTTATGTTTTGGTTTTTTTTGACCCCAAGACATCTGGGATCTTAGCTCCCTGACCAGGGATCGAACCCGCACCTCCTGAATTGTAAGGCGAAGTCGTAACCACTGGACCGCCAGGGAAGTCCCGATCCTGGGTTATTTTTATTCAGAGGAAGACAGTTTACTACCATGTGCTGTGGAAACATACAATGATGTTATAGTCTACACTCTTTGTAAATGCTGTAGAGGACAGTCCAGTTGGCATTTCATATCAATATCCTGCAGAACTCGGATAAACTCAGCTGCTAGGGTGCTGATGCCAGGATCGCCATCAGCTAATAACAGGGCTGGGAGTGCGGGTGCTTGTGACTTCCGGCACTGCAGAAGCTCCCTGACAAGGATGAGATCAGGATTGGGGAACAACCACATAAAGGCATGGGGTTTTCTAATCTTGTGTATATGGAATGTATTTTTCAAATGTAGATTTTTCTACTTTAGATAAAGTGTTAATGTTGCTGTTACCTAGGTTAAGCACTATTGTCTGTGCTAGTAAAAAAAAAAAATAGAAAAGGAAAAAATACCCATCATTGCTTTAAGGCAGTCAGCTTGCATCAGTTTAGACCTCATCCTGACTATTTTGCATACTGGAATTGATAAATTTGTAAATGTTGGTTTCCTTACATAACTAGTTTTGTAAGACCTTTTTTTAATTTGTGAATAAAATTGTTACCTGGTATTCTTATCGACACGTCTGGTGAGAAAATGGTTGATGGTGTGAATGCTCCTCTCCTGCTCTCCGTGGAGGGTCTCACTAAGATCTCCTCTTTCCCCATGTATCCCTCTCTGGATTTCAGACTCTAGGAGGGAGATTTGGAATCCTCTGGTTACATCTCTCGGGCTGGTCAAGCTACTGAAAAATGTACTGAGTTATTTGAGAAGCTTTAGTATCAAGGTTTTCTCATGACCTCTTTTTTTTTTTTTTTTCCTTCATTTTGTGACACCGAGAGGGAAGGTCTGAAGAAGGAGAAGTTTTCCGTTCATTCTCTTTGGAGGTCAGTGGGGCGTTCTCCTGGGAGAGGTGGGCTGTGGGAGTGAGGGACCGCACACAGGGCAGCGCTGGTCACCGTGAGAGCCCTTGTTTCTTGCCAGCTCCTTCCCTTCTCCCTTCTCAGCCCCCCTTTTCCTTCCCTTCCTTCCCTCAGTAAAGCTTTGAAAGCTGTTCCTAGATTTTGAGAGGAATTTAGACTTCCTGGAAAAAAATGGCTTATTTATTTATTTATTTATTTTTATTTTATATTAGAGTATAGTTGATTTACAATGTCATGCTGGTCTCAGGTGTACAGCAAAGTGATTCAGTTCTACATATACATGTATCTATTCTCTTTCAGGTTCTTTTTCCAAAATAGGTTATTTGAAGGGTCACCATATTCTCTCAGCTTGGTGTTAAATGTTCCTGTGGACTCCATGAGGGAAGGACATTCATTAGCTTCTCTCCTCTTTCCCAGTGTCCGTGCAGACTTGGGAGAGGGGGCCTTGCGGGACCACCAGCTCTCTGAGGAAAGTAGCTCAGATCCTAGGAGCGTCTGACAGGAGGCCCAAGTGTTCTTTCATCACACAGATGACACATTTGCATGATTACAGCTATGATGGGTCTCTCTGCAGCTGTCCACCTGTCACTCTGAATATGTCCGTTTGTCCCATTGTAACTTGAGAAGTTGTCTGATTTTTTAAAAACGTATTTGGCACCCAAGAAGGTAGGAAAGTACAGCTTAAATGTATTATTCAGTTATACTGAAGCTAAACAGCAATCCAAGAATTTCCAAAATCTTCTATAATTTTGAAGACATTTCACGAAGACCCGGTGGATGATTCTAAAGACGTAATTATCCCACTCAGCCGTCAGCTCTCAGTAATATCGCTTATGTCACATTTCAGCCAGAGGAAGGTTGCAAGGTTTCTGCCGTAGAGATTCAGCAGGCCAGGGCCGGGTCCTTTCATAAACCACCAGTGGCATTTGAAGTAGTGTGATTTCTGGCTGCTTTCAAATTAGCCTTTCCAAGAGACTTGAACGTTAAAAACTTAACCAGCAAAATACTTTCTCTGGAACCATGGGTGGTCTTCTGAAGCAGGTTTCAATGATTCATCTGTAAAGACAGAGGAGTCTTTCTTTTTTATCTTAATTTCTAATGGCGTTAACTATTCCTACTTAAGACGGAAATAGCTGTGTTCTCTCAGTTTTGTTTGGGGTTGCATGTAGCCCCCAATGCCCTGCAGAGGGATTTTCCTCCCCTGGGTTGACTGTTTACAGTCAATAGAAGGTCTGCAGAATAGGCTGGCAATCCTTTAATTGCAGGTGAGAGAGGCAAGTGCCCACAGCCTGGTACACATCAGCTCTCGGTGAATCAGGTAAGAACTGTGTCCCCTGAAATCTAAGCACAAATCTGACTCCTCTCAGAGGGCTTCTCTGGGAAGAAGCTGTTTCCTGTGTCAGCCCCTCCTTCCTTCCTTCAATATCTTGATATATTTATATAGTCGTATAGGGTATGTGCTCGGTCATAAATGCAGTGCCGAGGTTGAAGCAGACACTAACTGTGAGGGAGACAAGCCTTTTAAGTATTTACAAAATGGGTCGCGTTGTAAGGAGAGTGCAGATTCCTCTGAGGCGTGAGGGAGCAGCGACGATCTGCGGACACTCAGGACGGGCGCGGAAACTGGGGAACCTTGTTCATGGTGGAGGTCCCCACGAGCAGCACGTGGAGAGGCCCAGCTTGTTCTGGGAGCAGTGGGACCAGGTTTGGGGGGAGCGGAAGCTCCAGCCTGACAAGGGCCTGCTGTGGTGCCCGGGGTGTCAGCTCTGCCCTGGAGGGAGTTACTTGCCTTTCAACAGATGGGTGATGTGACTTGAAAACCCTGAAATCTCTCGTCTTCCAGAAGCTTGGACGTTACAAAGCTAGGTGAGTTAGACCTCTGGCTGGGAGCAGGGGATGCGGCCAGCTGTGCATGGAGAGGCGGACAGTCAGTCCCCTGTTTGGAAATACCGGGGCTGAGACTTGTGTCATCGGGCTCACGTTTGTCCTGTTCCGATCTCAGGGGAGACGGTGCTAAGCGCGAGGTGCACGCTTAGGACTCGGCTGAAGCACCTGCTCAGGTCAGATCCGCGCTCCCCGGTCCCTGAGAGGCCTCGGGTGGGGACAGAACTGACTTCCCAGCCCCGGCGTGGCCATATGTCCCACAGCAGCACTGCTCAGACGCCTGGCCTGAGTCGGCCGCTGGGTGAAAGGCGTTTGTCCACTAGCTTCTAGATCTGAGTCAGCCGCCTTCATCTGAGAGCTAAAATCCTGCCTGCCAGTTTTTTCTCAGCCCCTCGCCCTTGTCTTAGAAACGCTGCCACTGGTGCTGCTTGTTCCTCAGGTGGGCGAGCAGCCTGGCACAGAAAAGCTCGAAGCCTGGCCCCTGGTTCGGGGTGGGCGGCGAGGCCCGGGGGGCCTGTGTGCAGCCTTTTCTGCTCCCCCAGCTCTGTCACTCCTGCTCGCCCTGGTCCCCGCGGTGCAGCCTCTCGGCTCCCCTGTCGGCCCCCCTGTCGGCTCCCTGGCACTCAGCACCCCTGCAGGGAGATCTTCCCGGGTAACGTTAACCCCAGATAAGTGCCCGGAGAGAGAAGTAGTCAGGTGGCTGGAGATGGAGCCCAAGCAGGAAGGTGAGGAAGGAGCCGCACAGAGAACCCAGGACCCTCCCTGAACCTGGAAGCGAACCCCATGCGGGTTGGGGGACGGGGGGGCAGAGCAAATGAGGAGCAGCTGCAGTCACGTGACCCGAGGGTCCCGTTTTCTGCAGAATGACTGTGTTAATCCTAATGTCCCTAAAGCCTAGGGAGAGAAACTGGGATTCAGTGTTTTTTCAGATGCGCCACTCAGAAGTGGGGAGGGAAGACTCGCGTGTGAGCTTGCAGAGAGGAAGCCTTCCTCCTTCCCTTGCTGCTGTCCCCCTCTGTGGCCCTCACCACGTGGCCTAAGGTCTGGGTCCCCCGTTTCCCAGCCACGCAGATTCCAGCTAACGTGGGGGCCGCCTCCTGGGCCGCCCATGGCCGAGGTTCCGTCCACGCAGAGCGCCCAGAACGCATCCAGGAGGGGAGCTCAGGTTGCATCCGAGTCCCATCTGACCGTGAACGTTGTATTCCCTTGAGGAATCGCACATCTAATAAACCTGCGCGGTAATTCTTGCGCTCGCCTGTCAAACCTAGGACAAGGCGCCTTTACGGACGTCCCTTCCTGGAAGGTGAGTTTGATGAGGAGGTTATGGAAGGTCAGGTTCCAGATGAGGCCTCTTGAGAGAATGTCTTCTCTCAGCTCATAAACCAGTCAACCACCCATAACGCTGTGGACTCCAGTCACTCTCTGACTGGATCCCAGTTAGATATTGCGTTGGGGAGGGTGATGGTTAATTTATGTGTCAACTTGGCTGGACCACGGTGGCCACGTAGTTGGTCAAACACTGGTCTGGATGTTGCTGTGAAGGCATTTTTTTAGATGAGATTAACATTTGAAGCAGCAGACTTTGAGTCAAGCAGATGACCCTCCATTGTGTGGTGGGCCTCGTCCAATCAGTCGAGGACTTAAGAGAAACGGCTGAAGCTCCCTGAGGAAGAAGGAATTCTGCTTCCAGGCGCCTTCGGATTCAAGCTGTACCATCATCTCTTCGCTGGTCTCCAGCCTGCTGGCCTGACCTGTAGACTTTAGACTCGTCAGCTCCACAATCTCTTAACTCCTTAAAATCAACCTCTCTCTTTCTTTATCTACCCGCCCTCCCAACACACACACACCCTATTGGTTCTGTTTCTTTGGGAAAACATGACTAATACAAGGACCAAAGATTAATCAATCAGTCAATCCCCAAGCTGCATAGACACCAGTGACCAGAACTTGTGGAGCCGTAATATGAGTGAAAGGTTCTCTGTTGGGCAGACCATAGAATCTCGAGGGGCTCCAGGTGTTCTTAAAGGCCGAGTCACACCACCCAGAGGTCACTGCTTGGAAACCACTGGACCGTCTCGTCTTTTTCTTCAGGCCCAGCTCCCTTTGCCCCCCACTCCCTTTCCTCCCTTCTCATAATTCCCATCCGGTCTCCCTGCTCCTCTCTCCTCTCTCTACCGTGCAGACGGCCTCCTGCCAAAGAGGCTTCGTCCGTGAAGGGAAAGTCCTGGCTCTTGTTGGTTTTGATACGATGACTGGACGTTGGTTCAGGGAGAATAAGAGAAAGAAAGCTATGGTTCTCTTCTGGAGGAACGGCCAAAATGACACTTTCTGAGGTGAGCGCTGGCCTGAAAACACTGTTGTCATTTGTTGTGAAACATGCAAAACAGCCAGCGAGTGTGACTTCCTTTGGCTGAGAGCTTCAGTACAGAGAACTTGTAATTGTTCTGCCTCTTCAGCAGCCCGGGCAGTGGGCACTGCTTTCCTGTGAAGGGAGTGATGCACAGACAGAGCCCAGGGTCTTCCGGGGACTCAGAGACAGACTCGGAGCAAGAACCTCTGTGGTCCTCCACGGCTCCCAAGGACACTCAGGAGTCCAGGAGAAACTTGTTCCCCAGGACCCAAAGCAGAGTCCCTGCAGGCCTCACTTCTCCCTTCCCAAAAAGCCAACCCCGCCTGCAGGATCGTATAAATCACTCTGGGGGGACACTGTCTTCGTTCTAAACCCAAGTTCTGTGCTGCCCTCTGACTGGGATTCAGGGTCCCAGGAATGGCATCTCCTAAAAATCCAGCATGCCCTTTCATAAGCAAACCAATTCAGTTGTCAATTTCCACACCTCCTCAAACAAAATGTAGAATTTGTTAGTGTAGAGCAGGAGCCCGAATTTCAGAAAAATCCTACATTAAACAGTACAGTGGAGGCCGCCACACAGGAGAACAAGCTCATGGCGTAGAAGGTGTTCCTCATTTTCAACACATGTGCCTTATCTGGCTCGATCTGCCCCTATGGTCAAAAGTCTATATGGCTCCATGGGTATAAATATTGTTTTTTCACCAAAGTTCAATCCAATGGATAAAGAGTTACCTCTACCAAAGATAATACCAGCTTTGGAGACAGCTCTAAGAGATGCGTTTGAAAGAAATCTTAAGTAACAGCAACATTATCAGAATAATGAATTGCCCAGTGAAGGAACATCTTTGAAGTTAATGATATTTATCTGGATATTCAGGGCTTGTTTGTTGTTTAGAATCTCAGTACTTAACGTCCAGGCCTCACACGCTGCACATTCTGTCGGAAGTGGTGAACATGCTGAAAGCCCGACCCGCGCTTGGGGGCCTCTCAGTCATAACGTGACATTTGAAAACAGCTTATCTCTTATTCGGCGCTTCTACATCCGTTATCTCATCTCGTCTTCACATCTGTCCTACGAGCAGGATTACGATCTTCATCTTACGGATGAGGAAATGGAGATTCAAAGACAGTAAAAACCAGCCTTAAAGTCAGTAAATGGTACAAAGTGGTAGAAAACATGTAAAAAGGTTTTCAGCCAATAGTGGTAGAGCTGAGATGTGAACCCTGGATTCCCACTCTCAGAGCCATGATCTCCTGGTCTCGCGATGCAACCAAGGAGTCCCTTTCCACACTGCGGTGCAGGGAGAGGGGACCCGGGCTTCTGGCCGCATTTGTGTGGGATGAAGGCGTGGCACTCCTGGCTTCACCTACAGCCCCAGGATGGAGCTGGAAGGACCGTAGAGATTGTCTGGTCCTGCAGCTTCAGCCTGGAGATCTGCAGAGCCCAGAGTTCTGAGGAGGCTGCCCCAGGGAGTGAGAGAGGCCTGCAGCGGGTACCTGGCCCATCTCAGCCCTGCTCCAAACACAGGACCATTCATCTCTCACTCTGCAAATGCACAGACATGGACCCAGCGAATCCCCACTCCATCCTTGGTCTCCTGGCTCTGAATCCATGGAGGACAGCAATGGCTTGATGATAATGAACACCAAGACAAAAAGCAGAGAGACCAGATTCTAGTCTGAGTTCAGCCACCAACAGTTGAGGGAGCTTGGGCCCATCACTTCTTTGGATTGTTTTTCTTACTCTATAATATAAAGGAATCAGAGGTTCTTTCAGGCCCTTGTGTTCTTCAAGCTGGAATCCCGGGTTATGGAGACTCAGAGCACCCACCACAAGGGCACAGCCCCTCATGTCACAGCACTGTCCCTGCTCCCTACGGCCAAGCTCACCTTCCACACCTGCCACATACCGTTGGTGGCCAGTTTCCAGTTCAAGCCCCAGGGTCCCATCCTTCTTTTATTGTTACCCCAGGAAAATAGCAGGACCTGGCTGTGATCCGTACCCCGCACCTCCACTATTTCTGGATGCTGTTGGAGCGGAAACACCAGGCTCCTATGAAAAGTGTGCAGACCATGGAAGCTAGAGCAGCCATGGGTCCCTGGGGGGTCGTCTGATCCTTTTATTCCTTCTCTCAAAAACGTTTATCCACCCGCAGTGGAATGGATAAACAACACGTGGTCTGCCCATAAAACGGAATATTATTCAGCCTTAAAAAGGAAGGGGGATAGGGAGCGTGGGAGGGAGACATAAGAGGGAGGAGATACGGGGATATA
Source organism: Balaenoptera borealis (assembly GCF_965194805.1). Lineage (NCBI taxonomy): Eukaryota > Metazoa > Chordata > Mammalia > Artiodactyla > Balaenopteridae > Balaenoptera > Balaenoptera borealis. The sequence continues at coordinate 3,651,660 of NC_138877.1, forward strand.
CGTATACGTATGGCTGATTCACTTTGTTATACAGCAGAAACCGACACACCATTGTAAAGCAGTTATACTCCAATAAAGAGGTTAAAAAAGAAGAAAAAAGGAAGGAAATTCTGACACCTGCTACAACGTGGGTGAACCTTGAACACATTATGCTGAGTGAAATAAGTCACAAACAAAAGGACAGTATATAATGCTACTTACTGTGGTGTACTTACAAGAGGCAAATTTATAGAGACAGGAAGTGAAATTGAGGTTTCTAAGGTCTGGGGGTAGAGGAAGGGATAGTTAGTGCTTACCGGGTGTGGAGTTTATGTGAGAAGATGACAACGTTTTAGGTGGAGACGGTGGTGATGGTCACACAACATGGCGCATGTACTTGGTGCCACTGAGATGCACACTTGCGTTGGCTAAAACGGTAAGTTTTGTGTATATTTTACATTTTTTAAAGCAGAGTCTGTATCTAAATCAAGGTCCTGGGGGCCCAGCGCACGCCTCTCAGGTGGGCCCGCGGCTGCACACGCAGCTCCCCGGGCGACGTGAATCACGGAGTCTGGGACCCTCCTCCGAGCTGTTCTGGGTGGGGAGGCTGAGCCTGCGGCCCTTGCGGCCGGGAGCACCGGGCTCCCAGCGCGCCCTTCCCAGAACTCCCCCAGCACCTGCGGCTGCGGGACGCGGCTCAGCCGAGACCGCCGCCCTCGGCCGGCGGGGCCACCGCGCAGCCGCCGCCTTCGGACGCTCGGGTCGCCGGGGCTGCGGGCAGGCGGGGCGGGGTGGACGGGCGCAGCGCCCCGCACTTCCGCGCGCCACGCGGCCGCCCCGGGATCCAGCCTGACTTGCCCTTGGGATCCATCCCTTCCTTCCCTCGGGTAGAGTCACCAAGGGCGCGGGGAGTCCAGCTCCCGTGAAGACTGGAGCCCGGCCGTGGGCAGGCCCTTGAGCCCGGCGCTGGCCGCAGCCGTGTCCGGTGTCCCGCCGGCTGCCGTGCCCATGCGCCCAGCCCCGCCCCGCCTCCCTCCCCTGCCAAGCGGGTGGGCGGGGCCGCCCGGAGGAGGGACAGTGGCAGCGGGGAGCAGGGCGGGCTCGACCCTGACCCGGCGCCGGCACCCGCGCAAGTCACTTCACTTCCCTGAGTCGTTTTCTTAATTGTGGCAAAAGAGACGTAACGTATAATCTACCGTCTTAACCATCGTAAGTGTACAGCTCAGTGGCATGAAGTACTTTCACACTGTTGTGCAGCCGTCACCCCCATCCATCCCCAGAACTTTTTTTTTCTCTTTCCAAACTGAAGCTCTGCCCCCATTAAACATTCACTCCCCAGCCCCCTCCCTCCAGGCCCTGGCCCCCACCATTCTTCTCGTCCCTATGAATTTGACGACTCATATAAATGGAATCATATTTATCCCTTTGTGGCTGGTTTATTTCACCCGGCATAATGTCCTCAAGGTTCATCCATGTTGTGTAGCAGGTGTCAGAATTTCATCTTGAGTTTCCTTTTAACAACTCCTGTGCAAAATAGTGATGATTTCTAACTCTCCAGAAAGAATATAGTAAGAATCAGAGAGAAAATATGTAAAACTATCACAGAATAGGTGCTCCGTAAGTGGAAGATATTACTAACTCTACATGTATTACCAGTATAATAAGATGTGGAAAGAGTCTGCAAGCAAAATGGAAAGAGTCTTTGGACAAAAAAATGTTGCCTGCCATTCCAGTAAACAAGGAATGTTGCTGGCATTAAACCATCAGCCAGGACGGTGCACCCTGAGGGGATTCAGGATGGAGAGAAACAGGACACTGGCCCTAGACAGTTAAGATGCGGATCTAAGGAAGAATTTCGACGAGCCCAGACTCTTGCATCTTCCCACCCACAGAAAAGCACGAGAATCGTTAACTTGCGATGTCTGTGTTTTGTGATCAGCAGTCCTCATGATGCTCCACTACATGTTTGATTGTTTCTGGCAAAAACTCCTGTGCATCCCAGCTCCTCCCTGACCTCTTCAGAGAAGTTTCTCAGAGCATCTGAGAGGCTGTCTCCTGGGCCATGGTCCTCAGCAAGCTCCCCGAATAAAGCATAACTCGCAACTTTTAGGTTGTGCGTTTTTCTTTTTCAGTCGACAAGTTGCCTCTGCCTGTTCATCTGGGCTTGTGAGGTTCAGGGGGTCAGTTCAGAGCTTCCCACAGTAACGCGGGATTCTTTGGAGGCAGAGGAAGACTGAGGCCAGACTGTGGTTTGGCGACCTCGTTCCCTCCAGGTGGTGTGTGTAAGGGTAGAGGAGGTGGTAGAGGGTACAAGGAGACTGGGATGTTTCATCCTGGAGTCTGGGGTGGTTTTCCAGCACTGCCGCAAGAAACTCCTCTGGGCCAGCATGGAGATGCAAGGCCCCCAGGCCTGGATGCACAAATGCACATGTGCAGACAGTGAGACAGCAGTAAGCTGGGAAGCAGTGGGCCAGGCTTCCCAGGGAATCTCCCAGAACCTGGCCTCCAGGAAGGAGATCTCAGCCATGAAAGGCCACTGCCTGTGGGTGGGCTGCAGGTGCCAGACCAGCAAGTGTGGAGGAAGCAGCAAGGGTGACGGGCAGAGGCTGCAGAGGTGACAGCAGCTAGGAAGCTGGTGTCGGCACGTGGCCCAGCGTGTTTGCTGTGATCCACCTGTTCTGGAATTCTGGGATTCTGTTCTGTTCTGGGATTCTACCAGTCCCTGTTGGGTAAACCTATCCAATACTGCCTCAGGGGATGAAGGCCTGGGAAAACCAGCTACCCAGGAAGCCCAGAGAGCCAGGGATTCAGGCAGCACCGGCTGCACCCCACGCGGGGGCTCTGTCCGTGCTACTATGCCACAGAAGTTTACCTGCAGGGACAGAAGAGACTCTGAAGAAAGAACCAAGGGCAAGAGGGACCAGACGGAGCAATCTGAGAAAGCCCTCCTGCCCGGTCTGTCACCAAAGTATCTCAGAGGAGGAAACCAGGCCCCCGGAGCAAGAGCCAGCCGACACGACAAGGGCCAGGTTACGTCTCCAAGAACTTGCTGCCACAGCCACAGTCTGGAATAAATCTTGTTACATGATTAAAGATATAAAAGAAGAAATAAAAGATTATGGGACTTCCCTGGCGGTCCAGTGGTTAAGACTCCGTGCTGCCACAGCAGGGGTTACCGGCTCGATCCCTGGTCAGGGAACTAAGATCCCGCATGCTGCACGGCGTGGCCAAAAAAAAGAAAATTATGGGCGAGGAAAACAAGCAGATGTAGGAAATAAACAAATAGAACGTCTAAAAATTAAAAACATGATAAATGAAATTTAAAACAAATGTTAGGAAGCAAAAGAGACAATTGGAAAAATCAGTGGGCTGGAAATTGGATCTGAGGAAATAGAAGGGACGTATGATAGAACACGTGAAAAATAAGATGAGAAAGTCTAACATGTATCTAAAAGAAGTTTCAGAAAGAAAGAAAATAGAAGATGAGGGAAAGAAAATTCACAGCGGCCGTTTTCCAGGACCAAGTGTGTATCTCTATAGTCATGCCCTTAGATCCAGGAGAGCAGGCACCCTGCCCTGGGCCCTGCACCTCAGGGAGCCCCGGGGCTGCCAAGTGCCTTCCTCAGGGTTTTCTACACCCCCTCCAGAGGCGAGGACGAGCAGGGCTGGCAGTGTGTAGTCAGGATGCCCAGCGCCTGGAACAAGCCAGGGTGGACCACAGGCCTGGTTCCCCCCTTCAACGCACCCTCTGGCTCTCTATCTGGCTTATGGGGACATCGAGTCTTCCCCTCTGGGTTGTCCTGGGGGATAATTTAATGCCCAAAATGAACACGCAGGCCCAAAGGTGCACTTAAGTGCAAGAACATCGGTATATGGCATTGCAAGACTCAAACAATAGAATCAATCAAACCACGTGCAGCGTAAGGAAGTCGGGAGGCGAATGATTAGTAATGGAGTTGCGAAGCCTCAGGACTTGGGGCCCACGCAGGACGCCGGCTGCTGCTGGAATAACCAGCCCCCGGCCCCCGGCTCCAGAGCTGATGCAGCTGATGGAGGGCAGGAGGGGCGGCTGCAGCCACACCTGCACCCAGTACCGGCCATCAGCGAGCCCGGATATCCGGCCCCTCGGCGGCCCCGGAGGAGCACTGCCAAGCGGGCGGGGGTCAGCAGGCCTTCTCCCCGAGGTTCAGGCCGGGGGACGCGGCCTGGGAGCGGCCCCGAGTCCCCACAGAGACCCACACCCGCCGGCTCAGACCCCAGCACTGGGACGCCACGCACCGAGAGCTGCCGGCCAAGCCTTCTCGGCAAGACTGCTCCAACGCTGGTAGGGAAGAAAAGTTGTTTGTTTGGGGGTTCGGGTGCTTTTCTTTTGCTTTTCTTGGGGCAGAAGAAGGCGGGGAGCAGGCAGAGAGAGCCCGCTGGGGACATTGACCTGTCCGGGTCCCTTCCCCATCACCCGCCCTGTGCCCACCCTGCGGGGACCCAGCGCCCTCTCCTGCTGGGACACCGTGTCGGACTCGGGGCGCCAGCGCGGAGATGGTGACTGAGCCGGCCGGACGCCGGAGGTCCCCCGGATGCCTCTGGTCCTCCCGAGGGTCCTGCGCGCGGGGTGCCCGCCCGCCCCGGGGAGCAGCCTGGGTTCGGGCCTCGAGGCAGCGATTAACTCGGCGTTCTTGCAGCTGCTCCTCCCCAGGTGCGCTGCGGGGCTTGATCTGATCCCGGTCCTGTAGCCCGAGGTGGGGGGAAGAGTTTCTCCTTTGCTGTGGCTCCTTTGAAGGCCTTGGGCTCGCATTCCTCCGAAGTCCCTCCGGGCACAGCCCGGCTCTCCTGGCCTCCCTTTCCCCGACTGCGGGGCTGAAGCTGAGATTCCATCTCGGGCGCGGCTGTTTTCTCACCCAAACGAAGGGCCCCCGGAGCGGGGAAGAGGGAGCAGGCCCGCCCAGTAACCACAGGGCCCCAGGCCCCGGTGTTGACAAGCCCGCCTGGGCCTGGCCCGGCTGCGTGGCTTCTGTGACCATGTCCTGGGGTCGGGCAGCTTCGAGGCTGTGCCCCCCGAGAGCCCCACACGGCCCTGCTCGCTCGCAGGAGGGCCCACGCTTGGTTTCACCCCCTGTTTGCCGTCAGCATCTTGAAACTCTCAGTACTTGTTTGAACAGGGACGCCTGTGTTCACTCTGGATCGGGCCCCAGTGGGGTAGAAACTTGGGCCCAGCCCGGAGCACGTTCACGTGACTACTTGGGGGTGAGCAGACGCGGGGAGACCGAGGGGGAGGGGGAAGGGGGTGGAATCGGAGTCCTCCCCACGCTCCTCCCCTGCCCCGACCCTCCTGTGTCTCTCATTGTAAGTGTCCGTTGTGCCTGCTGGGACCAGGGCCTAGGAGGGTGCCGGGCAAACCTGTCCCCGTGAGCCAAGAAACCCCCGCCCTGGGGACAAGGAATGGGCCCCCTGCCTCTGGTTTTACTGTGTCCGACACATCTCAGATTACGGTGCCTTGAAAGCAAAGATGAAGCTTCCTTTGGATTTCCTGGTATAGGCTAATCAGAGAAAAGCAAATGTCTTCTGAAATGTAGCAGAAGCAGTCAGTGATGGCTTTAAATGCCTGGCGTGACCCTCCGGAGACTGAGAATGGGCGGCGTTTGTGATGCTTTGAGGACAGCAGTCCAGGTTCTCCCAAGAAAGCCTGACTGGTGACTCCACTCTCTCTGGGGGTGGGTTCATGATCTCCGCAGTCTGGGAGAAGGTTGGCCTCCGTATTTACTAACCTGGTCTTTACAAACAAGGGGCCCTGATGACCAGCATGGGGGGCGCAGTGTGGGGAGAAGGAAGGAATGGAAATTGGGGGAACCTCGGAAGACTGGACAAGGGAACCCTAGAATCCTGCCTCTTTCTCTGACCTTACGATGCCTCGGCTCATTCTTTTTTTTTTTTTTTTTTTTTATTGGAGTATAGTTGATTTACAATGTTATGTTATTTTCAGGTGTACAGCAAAGTGAATCAGTTATACATATACATATCCATTCATTTTTAGATTCTTTTCCCATATAGGCCATTACAGACTATGAGTAGAGTTCCCTGTGCTATATGGTAGGTCCTTATTAGTTACCTATTTTATATATAGTGGTGTGTACATGTCAATCCCAATCCCTCCCCACCCCCAGCTCCAGCTCATTCTCATGCAAACATAAAAAGGCTGGAAAAGTAGCGCTTTAGGGAACATATAGGATTTTGGAAAAATTAGCCCATTCCATGAAAATCCATGCCATTCTATGAGCCTTGGTCTGGGTGGGGTGGGGTGAGAGGTGTGCCTTGCCAACTCAGACGTATGGAATAAATCTGAGAGTTGGAAAGGACTTATGTGTAATCAAGTCCTGACCATAAAAAATCAATATGGGAAAAGTCCTGACTATATTTATTTATTTTTTGATTGAAGTATAGTTGAGTTACAGTGATGTGTTAATTTCTGCTGTACAGCAAAGTGATTCAGTTTTATATATATATATATATATATATATATATATATATATATATATATGATTCCTTCTTTTTTTAATGTTCTTTTCCATTATGGTTTATCATAGGATACTGAATATAGTTCCTTGTGGTATACAGTAGGACCTTGTTGTTTGTCCATTCTTTATAGAGTAGTTTGCATCTGCTAATCCCAAACTCCCAGTCCATCCCTCCCCTGACCCCCTCCCCCTTGACAGCCACAAGTCTGTTCTCTATGTCCATGAGTCTGTTTCTGTTTTATAGATAGGTTCATTTGTGTCATATTTTAGATTCCACATGTAAGTGATATCATATGGTATTTGTCTTTCTCTTTCTGGCTTACTTCACTTAGTATGATAATCTCTAGTTGCATTCATGCTGCTACAGATGGCATTATTTCATTCCTTTTTATGGCTGAGTAGTATTCCATTGTATATATGTACCACATCTTCTTTATCCATTCATCTGTTGATGGACATTTAGGTTACTTCCGTGTCTTGGCTATTGTAAATAGTGCTTCTATGAACACAGCGGTGCATGTATCCTATTGAATTATAGTTTTCTCTGATGTATGCCAAGAAGTGGGATTGCTGAATCATATGGTAATTCTATTTTTAGTTTTCTGAGGAACCTCCATATTGTTTTCCATAGTGGCTGTACCAACTTACATTCCCACCAACAGTGTAGGAGAGTTCCCTTTTCTCCACACCCTCTCCAGCACTTGTTATTTGTAGACTTTTTAGAAATGGCCATTCTGACTGGTGTGAGGTGGTATCTCGTAGTTTTGATTTGCATTTCTCTAATAAAACAATGTTGAGAATCTTTCCATGTGCCTATTGGCCATCTGTATTTCTTCTTTGGAGAAATGTCTATTTAGGTCTTCTGCCCAATTTTTTGCTCGGGTTGTCTGTTGTTTTGTTGTTGAGTTGTATGAGCTGTTTGTATATTTTGGAAATTAAGCCCTTGTCAGTCATATCATTTGCAAATATTTTCTCCCATTCTGTACGTTGTCTTTTCATTTTGTTAATGGTTCCTTTGTTGTGCAAAAGCTTGTAAGTTTGATTAGGTCGCATTTGTTTATTTTTATTTTTATTTCTATTGCCTTGGGAGACTGACCTAAGAAAACATTGGTAAAATTTACATCAGAGAATGGCTTGCCTACATTCGCTTCTAGGAGTTTTATGGTGTCATGTCTTATATTTAAGTCTTTAATCCATTTTGAGTTTATTTTTGTGTATGGTGTGAGGGTGTGTTCTAGCTTCATTGATTTGCATGTGGCTGTCCGACTTTCCCAGCACCACTTGCTGAAGAGACTGTCTTTTTCCCATTGTATGTTCTTGCCTCCTTTGTTGAAGACTAATTGACCGTAGGTGTGTGGGTTTATTTCTGGGCTCTCTATTCTGTTCCATTGATCCACATGTCTGTTTTTGTGCCAGTACCATGTTGTTTTGCTTATGTAGCCTTGTAGTACGGTCTGGAGTCTGGGAGGGTAAAGGAAAGGTCCTGACTATAAACAATTAATATGGGAAAAGTCCTGACTATAAAAAATCAATATGGGAAAAGTGAGACCCAGAGGGGAAAACACTGACTTAGGACCACTTCTGTCATCATGTTATCATCACCATTGACCATCCACACATTCACCGACCACTTAGTCTGTTTCATGCGCTGCATTTGCCACATTTCCTGCGACAGCTGTCCCAGGACGCAGGCAACTGGGGTGTAGTGTTAAGTGTCAGCAGTGTAGGGGTTCAGCTCAAATTGTTCCCTCAGCTGAGATCCCTCCCCGGAGTTGCTGACGGCCAAGACGGTTGATCCTGAAACTGTCAGTTTAAGGTGAGATTTGAGAACCGAGGAGGGTGGTTACATGGTTTGCGTGTAAACCATCTTCAGAGTCCGAGAGCAGATGCGTGAAGATCAAATAAGTTTCCAGGATCAAGCACGCCTGTTGTAAACCTGCTCCTTTGTAATTTACAGTGTGCTCCTAAACCAAAATAACTCTGGAGATACTGAGATAAACAGTTACATAGAACAGAAGGAGAGAGAATTATTGAGAACAATGTCCAAAGGGCTGGAATCAAAGCCAGAAGATGTTGATCTAGTCTACATGTATTAAGGATCCCATTTGACAAGCCTTGGACTTGAGCCCTCCTGATAGAAAAATCTCCATTTTATTTCTAAAGATCATGCAGGAAGAGACTCTCCCTACCAGCACCCGCACTCCCACCCCAGGAAATCTTTCCTTGGCTCCCATCCCATGCCTCAGGATTAACTACGGAGAAACTTTATCTCAAATCTTGTTCTAGTACTAACCCATCTGCATCATGTAAAAGAGATGGGAAACACAGCTAATTTCTGCCCTCGATAGAAGAACGCCTCACCCCGGGAGGAACACTTGGGCCCGAGCGTGAGATCCCAGTCACGCGGTTCTGGTTATTTTATGTCTTCCTCAGAGCTCACGTCTCTGTGTCTTCGCAGGACTTCCCCGAGGCCCCAGCGGGCAGGGCCTGGAGGCAGGAGGAGGAGGGGTGTCCGTGGTAACATCCATCCCTCTGGCATCGCCTTCCTGCCCAGAAGACCCGGGGAGGCAGCTGCCCATTAACCGAAACTCCATGAGCCTCCCAGTTGAGGATGAGAATAGGATGCAAAAAGCAAGGGGCGATCATTAAGGGCAGTAAATAAAAGGCGGTCCAGGGTGGAAAAAATGCAAGGATTACCCCAAGGAGGACAAGAATCCCAAACATAGTTATTAATGGCAAGGAGATAAAGTGTTTGGAAACGGCAAACACTGAGCGAGAACTCAGGGGAATGAGAAAAGGCCGACAAATTATATGTGAGCTCGTAACGGGATCCAGGGAAACAACCGCACGGAGCACAGCAGTTGTGAATCGCATAGTTGAGGTATCGCGTCATGGACCAGGGAAGAGGGCCGTCTCCCCGGAGCCCCCGGAGCCCACAGGCCGGCCCGCAGATGGCGGAGATTTAGCTGAGGTGGAGGGGATGGAAAGAGGGTCCTGCAGAGGGCGAGGGGGCAGGGCTGGACGGAGAGAATATTCCCAGCAGAGCTGGTCCCGGGCGGACAGGCCAGCCAGGCCCAGCCCCAGGGGATGGGGAGGCCCACAGGGGCGGGGCAGGTCCTCACCCAGTGCGTGCAGACCCCGAGGCCGTGGGACCGCTGGCCGAGCAGCTCTTCTAAGCATGTAGGGGAACAGGCAACACCACAGCCCGTGGGCCCTTGGGGGGTGTGCAGAGCAGCCGTGGCCGTGGCCCCCTCGGAGCCTTGGGTGAGCTCCTCGGGAAGGGATGGGCATTTTCTCAGCCTCTGCGGGCAGCCCTGCCGACGCCATCAAAGGCTGAACTTGGCAGGGACTGGGGAGCCTGTTCCCACCTCTGTCCACCGAGACCCAGGCCTGGTCTTTCTGTCATTTCTTGAGGTCTATTGTCTGCCCATGTTTCAAGCTGAGAGAAGGGCTGGCAGCAGAGGAGACTGGGGGTGACAGAGGGAAGCAGAAGCCAAGAAGGCCCCGCTCAGGGTGGCCACAGGGTGGGCACAGGGGCCAAGGCGGGGTTCGGGGTAGCCTCCAAGGGCATCAGACAGCGGGCTGAGGCCAGGAAACCATCCCCGGGGCCTGGGCCCGCTTTCAGCCACAAGCAGCTGAGCGCCTCATCCACTGTGTGATACACGCCTGTCTCCCATGCCTTGTGCAAATGTGTATTGATCCCCTGCACTAGACTCAAAATGCAAAGTGACCCATGTGGACCCCGGTAGGGACATGGAATAGGGGGAGATAGACAGGGAAGCAGATGATCATGCTCGGGGTGGTGGGTGCATGAAATGAGACCCCTGGGGTGGGAGTGGCCGCTCGGCCCGCAGTGAAGACCTTGTTGGGGGGATGCGTGGGCTCCTGCAGACGGAGCAGGGTCTGGCCAGGCAGTGGCAGGGGTGAGGGCAGCTCTGCACAGGTGTGGAGTATAAGGTTGAGGCTGGATTCACTCGGCCTGACTTTGAAGCTGTGTGACCTCAGGCAAGCAACTTAACATCTCTGTGCCTCAGTTCCTCATCTGTAAATAAGGATGGAAAATGGTACCCACCACCCAGGGTCGTCCTGAGGATTACATGTGTTGGTGTATGTAAAAACCTTAGATGCGTGTCCGGCACAAAGAAAGTGCTCTTTAAACAGGAGCAGCTGTCTTTTGTCATGTGTTGGGAGAACTTGGGGAAATTCAGTGTGATTGGACGGGACAGAGAGACACAAGCTCGAGGGCTGGAAGGGGGCAGACAAGGAGGGCGACGCCCGAGAAGTCACCTCGGGCAGGCACAGGCCTTGGGTCTTTTGGAGGCTGAGATGAGAAATAGCTTTCTACCTCTCATGTTATAGATTTCTAAGTATATTACTTTCTTCAATATATTTACAATCATTTTCCAATTCCATGACCTACAAACCTAAAATTAAAACACGCTGCTGTTTTTATATTGCGTCATTCAAGAGCTGTACAAAGCTATTGCTTAAACATGTATTTACTTGCGGCCAAAAGAACAAACAAAAATGAATGTCAGAGTTTATTATTTGGCTCAAAAAAAAATGCATCATGCTGGGGCAGCTGAAGGAGAAAAAATGAGTTCTACAAAAATAGGTGACCCCAGATGGTAAGATAAGTAATCAAAGCAAAAATCGTTGGCATTTTAGTGCTTATGAAATCCTTCACCTAAATGCAGTGCAAAAAGGTCCTGCTGCCCTTTTGGGCTCTTGGCCTGGGAGGTGCCGGGCAGAGGTGCTCAGGGCCCAGGAGAGGACTTGGGGTCAGAAAAACCCGGGGAGAAACCTCAGTAAATCTCTTAGGTAAGGAAGAAGACACTGCTTTTTAAATTAATTTATAATGCATTCACCTCTGTTTCTTAAAAATATTATATATACAGACCTTCCCCCAAAGCTAAATTTCATCAGGTGAGAGATGGAATGTCGAACTTCTGTGCCCTCCGGGCCTCTGTAGGGGGCTCGGCCCCCCTCCTCCCGGCTCTTGAACCAAGGAGCAGGAAAGCGGGAGGGGCCGGGTCTCAGTGCGGCCACACGTTGGAGGAGTTGGGCAGTCGCTGTTCGTCCTCACCTTCTCCTGTGCAATGGCCTGCCTCAGACACGGACCTGGGTGGGCCTCGCCGCCTCTCTCTCTTCTGGGCTCTCAAACACACATGAGCCCTCATAACCTTTGTCCTCCAGTGAGCTAACCCTGGCCCTAACCCTAACCCTAACCCTAACCCTAGACCTAGCCCTAACCCTAACTCTAAACCTAACCCTAACCCTGACCCTAACATTAGCCCTAGCCCTACACCGAGCCCTAGCCCTAACCGTAACCCTAACCCTAACATTAGCCCTAGCCCTACACCGAGCCCTAGCCCTAACCGTAACCCTAACCCTAACATTAGCCCTAGCCCTACACCGAGCCCTAGCCCTAACCGTAACCCTAACCCTAACATTAGCCCCAGCCCCAGCCCCGGCCCCATCAGGCCTCAGGCCCCAGCCACACGCCTGGTTTCCAGAGGGCTTCGCAGCCCAGCACGCAGTAATGTGCTACTTTGGTTACTTGGCCATCGTATTTGGGCAGAGGCCTCCTTCCCGGCATTCCTGCCCAGAGACGGCTGGGACGAAGCCAGCTGCGGTGTTCCTGTGGCCGTGGCCATAACGGCCTCTAATACCAGCAGAACCACCCAAACTGAAGCACCTGGGCCCCCGATCACTGCTGGCCCCTCCTCCATCACCTAAGTGCTATGATGGGCAGGCGAGAGGGACACGGGGGGTCTGGAAAACCAGACTCCTCTGCCCCACGTTGTCACCGGCGTCGGCCTCAGCTAGCCGCACCGACCCGGAGACCCTGCCGTGCTCTGACGACGCCCACCCGCCAGGCCCTCACACCCTCGGAGCCAAACCACGAGCCCCGTGGGAGCGGCGGCTGTGACCGAGCTGGACGAGCATTTGGAACACAGTGGGCGTCACCAGGGCCTGGGGGGGGATGGACGGTGAGGGGCGCAGGTCAGGACGGCCACGTCCCCCGGCGGTTAACAGACAAGAAGCGGGACCGGCTCCACGGATGCCCACAGGGCCCGACCTCCCTCCGGCCTCTCCTGGGCCACTTAACACACAGCCTTCATAAAAACTGTGAGCTACTTTGTCAGGGATGCTTGGAAATTCTCGAGGCCTCTTAAAGTGCTGAGGTTTGGAGCAGTGACTCCAGAAGCCGGGAGGGGTCTGAGTGACTAATCACCAGGTCGCTGATTTCCAGGCGAAATCCTGGGTGTCCTGACGCCTTCAAGGTGAGATGACAGCTGAGAAGGATCCCTCCTTTGATGGCAGCAGCCGAAACGTAAAGAGTTAAAAAGATGCTCCAAGGTCAGGAAATTCTACCCTGGATTTCGACAGCAGCTCCCCCGCCCACACTTTCCCACTAACCATTTGAGGGCGGCCAGAAGGTCCTGCCAGAGGCCACTTGAAAGAGAGCGGTTTGCTCTGCGCTCCTAGAACTGCAAGTCTGCAAGTCCAGAGTCTTTGATAAACATTTGGCTACAGACTCCCGCTCAGCAATCCCCGCTCCCCCCGGCCCAGATGAAGCGCAGGGCCCGGGTCTCCTGGGGAGGAAGGAGCCTCTCGTTTCCCCCCTCCCCGCCTCGATGTGGGCCAGCGGCACGCGTGGCCAGAGCCCTGGCCGTGAGACCCGGAGGACTGAAGGTTCCTCCCAGCACACACGTCCAGCAGGGCCTTGCGCCAGGCGCCGTGCGGGGAACTGGTCATCGGTCGCCCGCTCTTTCTGGAGGCCTGTCATGCCTGGTGCTGCTCTCCGTGCTGGGGGGACACACAGATGAAAACAGTGCTTTGCCACCAAGGGGCTTAGTGGAAAGTGGAGGGCTGTCATCAGGTCACAGGCAGACAGACAAGGTAGATGATGTTTGGCACTGAGGGGGGGACGGGGGACAGGACACGGGGCGGAGGAGAGGGAGCGCCGGGTGGGCGGCAGCCGCAGGGATGCTGGGCCTCCGGTTGGGAGGAAGCAGTCAGCGGGGACCCGTGGGCAGAAGCGAAGCCAGTGGGGGCCCCAAGACAGGCTATGGTTGAAGCCCCGGGAACCGGGCTGAGACGCTGAGAGGAAGGGCTCCTGGGGGTGTGTGGAGAGTGGGGCCTGCGGAGGCAGGGTCACGGGCTCGGACCTGACTCTCCCCTGGCTTCGGGGACCCACAGCGGGCCCCCAGTGGACGTGAATTAGGGGTGAAGGAGGCTCGCAGACAGAGAGGACGTGATTCAGGAGGCGCTGCCCATCCCCCGAGCCGAGCTGGAGCCCACACCCAGGCCTCCGTGACACTGACACCCAAGGGGGCCACTCGAACACCGGACACGACCCTGACTCACACGGACCCCACTGTGACGTAACCCGCCGGGGCCTGGCTGGACCTGCAGTGAGCGGCGTTGGGTGGAAGCAAGTCGGGAAGCGAGGAGGACGGAAGCCCGTCGTGCAGGGCGAAGGGTGAGAGGCGGCAGTCGTGGGCTGGTGGTTGCCTGGCAACCAGGATGCAGCCCTGCTCTGTAGCCGACTCCCCCGCTGTCAACACTCCCATCGGGGCGGTTTCTAGTTACCCAGGGGAAGCCACCGAACGAGGAGCTGGGAAGAGATGTGCACAACTGGCTCTTTGGAGCTGTTCCCACCGACGCCAGCTCCCACTGGTGGGGACCAGGGCCTGGAGAGTGCAGAGGTGAAGGGCTTGGACTCTAAAGCCAGGCAGACTGGGTTCAGATCACAGCTCTGGTGTTGATTAGCTGTGTGATCTTAGACAAGTAACCTAACCTCTCTGTGCTTCAGCTTATACCCTTGTAGAATGGGGATAACAGTAGTAGCTACCTGAGGATTGTTATAAGGATTGAGTGAGTTTATATTTATAAACACCTAGCATGTAGTAAATATTTAAATGTTTTCCAAATAAAATATGGAAAAAAGAGGTCTGAGTTCCTGTTGTGAATGTTTCTATGTCCAAGGACCAGTTCACAAACAGGTGCTCACGTACCGCAAAGAATGTTAGACAATAGTTAAGTGTGGAAGGAAATAGTTTATTGTTTGCTTTTTAAAATATAGTTAGTAGTTAACAGAGTTTAGTGCCTTAATATAGACCTCTACAGCCTTCAAAGAGTCAGGCTCATCTCCACCGCAGGGCCTTTGCATGTGCTGTTCCCTTGGCTCTTCCCCCAGACACCCCACAGCTCTTTCACTGTCCTGGGTTTTTTTTCCTCTCTCTCTTTTTTTTTTCCTCTCTCTCTCTTTTCACTGTCCTGTTTTAAGTCACTTTCCCAGTGAGGCTGCCTCTGACCGCCCAATTTTCCATTGCATGCCTCCCCCAGATTCCATATTCCCTTCCCTATTTTCCCATAGATGTTGTTACCTTTTAACCTACTACCTATTTTATTTTCCATCATTCCCTGCTAGGATGTAAGTGCCATGACAGCAGAGAGTTTTCACTGTTTTGTTCAACACTGTATTCCTAGTGCCTAAAAAGTACCAAATGCACAGCAGGTGCTTTAGTAAGTATTTGTGAAATGAATAGAGGAATATGTATGTCTCTTTGGGCTCAGCTAAATTCTCAGGCTGATTAACTTCATAATAATCATGCCAACTTGCACTAAAGCTTCAGCTGTGAAGTTTAGTAAGTCTGGGTTTTAACTCAAATATCAAGGTGGTTTGGTAAGATTCATCAATAAGATTGTTATTGTATGATGTGCCCTTTGCTTCAACTCAGATAACCCTCCATCTGTGTTTAGTTACTTCTTTGAACATTTATCTTACGGACTTTTCTTTGTGCTTATCCCCGCAACTGCATCTGGGCATGAATGACTGTGTATCAGTGTTTCAGGCACTGAGGAAGCAGATTTTTCTCTGACCCATCAAGGTAGTTTCAAAACCCTAGTTTTCCAGACAAGGAGCCTGACTCTGTCCAAGGGGGCACAGCTAGTAAATGGCTGGTTCAGGAATTTGTCCAGATCCACTCAGCTCTGAAGCTGTGTTTTGCTGCTCTGTCACGTTACCTCCAAGTGCAAGTTCTAGCTTACTTTAGTTTGCTTCTTGGTTTTTACTTTCTTTTCTTCCACAATAAAGTTAAGGTGATATAGTCAAAACCCAATGTGGTTTTCCTCCCAGAAATGATATGTTTAGGTATCCACCTAAGTAAGTTAATTAGATAAATGTCACATTCCTCTTTTCTCCCATTATTCATAGGCCTCAAGGTCTTTTGGTCCTAGTATCTTTTAATTTATCTATTTCTCTTGATAATTAGTTTTTAATTTATCTATTTCCCTTGATAATTAGTTTATCTCTATCATTGTAAGTTTGTGTGCAAGGCGTACCTAGCAGGCAGGTGTGCAGTGATCAGCAACAGCCAACTTCTCACAGCCTTTCATCTACAGGTGAAGGAAATTGTGCCTCACGTTCACTCATTCATTCGTTCGGTCATTCAATCCTTTGTTAATTTGTTCATTCATTCATTCACTCATTTGTTTGTTCGTTCATTCATTCTACAAAGTTCTATTGAATGCCAGCTGTGTGCCAGACATTGTGTTAAATATGAAAGTTACAAAGACACGGTCCTTAGCCTCAGAAGTGTTCTACACAGTAGGTGGATGTGTAAAGAATTTAATAGCATATCATAAAATTTCTGCAGATTCTCCAAATCAGCAAATTAATAACAAGTGATAATTATTGTACTTGCCATTTAGGTAACAGAGCTTTTCTGCAGCAGAGTCCTCAGGAAATCAGGGCCCCTGCCTCTGGGATACCAGGAAGGCTCACACACACACACACACACCACACACCACACTCCACATACATATCCCCGCATACCACACACACACACAATCTGAGCAGTAATAGGAATCAAGTCAGGATTCCTTTTAATCTATCAAGTGAATGATGTGCACGGCTCCTTTCTGTTAACACATTCTTAAGACATTTACAGTGTCTATAAAGCACTCTGGTCTCACCATCAGATTTAGATGTAAACTCCCATGAAGTCCTTCAGTAACAACCGTGACTAAGTCAGAATCATTTAAACTCATTCATGACTTCTGGGAAAGTCAGCTCACACTCTCTGTGGTGCATTTCAGATGCTTTTTCAAGATTTTCATAACGTAACAATGGCCAGATGTTAAAACCAGGCCCTGACTTGGAAATGTACCAGCTGCTTGAAATTTTAGAAACTCATCCTGAGGTCTTGTCCTGGGGCATCTGGGCACCATCGATGCCGTCAGCTAGAGGCCCACGTCACCAGCTCGGTGCTGGGCGGGAGGCTCCTAACAACCCAGGAGGTCCAGGAACCCCTGAAAAATGGCAGCAGGTGGGGGGCATGTCTTGCAAAGTCCAGGCAGGTACAGGCTGTGGGGCTAGGCTTCCTCTCGTCCTATTCCTTCTTCTCTCACCAGAACATCCAGGGGCCACTGTCACCGCCACCAGCTTGGTTGCAAAGGGGCCTGAACACTCCCTCTTGAGCTTTCATTGCAGAAGCCACCTCTCCTGTCCTTGAGGAGCCCACAGGGTTGTTTGGGGTTTTTTTCTTTGAAGAGTTACCTAGAAACTACAGGAAATTAGAAAGCAATAATAACAGGGTTTAGCACGGGGCTGGAATGACATTTCACAAAGATATTCTGGCCCGAAATTCATCTTACTGCATTCAGAGCTGGAAGAATCTTCCAACACGTTTTAGACATTTTCAAGTCTGATTTCCAGGTATGGAAATGCCATTGGTCCCCTGGGATTTTGCATGGCCCAGGGCACCACCCCACCCCCGACGTGGCCTCTGCTGTGTGAAACCCCATTTCCTGTGCAAGGAAGTTGACTCCACCCAAGGGGCACAGCTAGTAAACGGCTGGTCCAGAGATTTGCCCAGATCCATCAAATTCGGAGCCTGTTTTGTCGCTCTTACCATGTTGCCTCCAAGTACAAGCTCTAGCTTACCTTAGTTCGCTTCTTGGTTTCACTTTTTCTTCCACGATACAGTGGAAGAATAAATGTGTCTCTGTTTGGCTCTGTGACCTGCCCTCCCCCTCAGCCAGTCCTCTCGAGTCTCACGGGCGCATACGCATAGAACACCCAGTCAAGCTGGTTGTCAGGCCGGTTCGGCCCCTTGGCGGTAGCTCGTGTCTGGTCTGGAGGTGGCATAAGTCTCAGACCTTCCACCTCATCTGACGCCTTCAGATTCCAGAAGCCGACTCGGTCTTTCCCCCCTAAAGCAAATCTCCAGTCCTCTGGTTGGACCCTTGGTGGCGGCTAAGTTACGACATCCTCTGTGACTCTCACATCGCCCGCGGGGGAGAGAAGGCACCTGCCTTGTTCTGAGCTTTTGGCAAAGGACCTCGTCCTCCAGCTCCGACCGCCAGCTCCTCTCCCCACCCCCCAGCCCCGTTCTTTTTGTGTCGCGGGTCCCTTTGGGAATTTGAAGCTGCTCTCATCTCAGGTAAATGCACATCCACACAAAGCGCCGCGTACACATCTAGGCGCTCCACGGACCCTACGAAGCCCAGCCACACGGTTAACCTGCATCACATGTCTGTAAACTGGTCTCCTTTAATGGAACAATTTTCATGTGAGGTTGTAGGTGAGACACAAAGAAATCATTCCTTTGCTGAATCAATCGCTTGTGAGTAACCATGATGAGTCAGGTACTTTTCTCGATGCTGGGGATTCGACAGGGACCCGGACAGATGAGACCTTTGCATTAGAGAGCTTTCATTTTAGAGCAGAGACGAGAGGCAAGAAGTCAAATAAATCACATGGTGACCTCAGCCCCTGATAAATGAACGTAAAGGTGTAACCGGTGGCGCCGGGAGACGTGGCACTGCTCCTACAGACGCAGGCGGGGAAGGGGCTCCCGGGCGACGGCATTTGGGCGGAGACCTCAAGGGTACCCGGGCCGTCCAGGCCGAGGGAACAGCCAGCGCGGGCGGGAGAAGAAGCGCCGCAGGGAGGCGCGGCTCACTCCCGGCGTGCGGGACCCCTGGGGGGGGCCAGGCCCGGCTCCGCGCGCCCACGTGAGCAGGGAGGTGCCCCCCGGTCTTCGGCTCCGCCCCTTGGAGGCGGGGCAGCATCTCGGCTCCCGCGTCCCCGCGGCGCCGCCTGCCGGGACCCTGTGGATGGTGGGTGCCGTCAGCGCCTGTTGGGAGAGACCGGCCGGCGCCCCCGAGGCCCAGGCCTCGGCCGGGTCGGTGTCGGGGTCACGTCTGACCAGCCTGAGGTCGACTCGCACGAACGCCAGGCAGAGCGCGCCGTCCTCGGGGGGCCCCGAAGGATGCGCGGCTTCGTGGGTGATTCCTTACAGGTGTGGGTTGAAGTGTTTTGAATATGTACACGCGCCACGTGGTGAATTTTTTAACCCAAGTTTGTTCACTATGTAAACGATGAAACGTGTAAGCAGGTAAACGTCTAGTGCCGTTTGTGGCAGAGATTCCCCAGGGACGGAGTGGTGGACCCGGGCCCGCGGCGTTCATGACGATCCTGCCTGTGGCCGGCATCACACACACACACACAGACACACACACAGACACACACACACGCACACACACACACACACGCACACACACACACAGACACACACACACACACGCACACACACACACACGCACACACACACACACACACGCACACACACACACACACACGCACACACACACACACAGACACACACACACGCACACACACACACACGCACACACACACACAGACACACACACACACACACACACACGCACACACACACACACACACGCACACACACACACACACACACACGCACACACACACACGCACGCACTGCTCAGGCAGCAGCAGACGGCGTCAAGCGCTCGGTGAGCCCCAGTCACGAGCCGCAGGCCGGTCACCTCCCGCTCTGCCCCCTCCACGCGGAGGCCGCCCCGCGCCCGAGCTGCTCTGACCTTCCGTCCGCCTTTGGGCTGCTCGCCACTGGGCTTTAGAAGGGACCTTTGTCGGTTTCCTGTCTGCTCTTCCTCGCTAACTTCCAGAAGGAAACAAAGGGGACGAAGACTCAGCCAAGCAGCCCCCAGAGAGAGGCGGGCCCAGAACAGTGAACGAGGCCGGGTCGGGCGCGCCTCCTGCTGCCGGGCCCGTGGGCTGCTGGCCGTGGAATCCGAGACCTCTTCTAAGGCGTCTGTCTGAAGACACAGGCGAGTCAGAGGTGGGGAACCAAAGACGAACCGAGGGCAGCGAGGACGGTGGGCCCTCCCCTTGCCTGGTGAGGGTGGGGAAGGGGACGGGAGGAGCTGACCTGACGAGACGCCACGCAGGTGCGGGGCACACACTGAAGGACCCTGAGGAAGCCCCCAGCGTGAGGGACGCGGGGCGCGGAGAGCCCGGCGATGGGCTGACGAGCCAACCGCCAGGTGCTAGAGATCCTGGTGGCCCGGGAGGGTTGCTAGGTGGTGTTCTGGGCAGAAGTCCCCAGAATGCCCAAACCACCCTGTAAGTTACCGCTCCTCCCTGCGTGGCCCCAGGGAGACAGATACATGAACACAAAGATGCGAGGGAGAAGGGCGGCGGCTTTCAGATGTGTCTACCCCACCCTCCTCCCAGGGCCTCTAAGGTGATTCCACAATGGTTACAATTTATTCACTGCCCACCACGGGCCAAGCAATGTCCACACGACTCTCATCCAAAAGGTAGGGACTATTTAGTCCCATTTTATGATTAGGACGTTTAGGCTTATCTTGCCCCAGAACTACTAAGAAATTGTATTTTCTAATGGAAGGCTCCCTTAGACTGCTCAAAATTGAAATAACACTGAGGTGCAGACATTTTGCCATCAAATTCACAAAGATCAACAAGGAAGGACTGACCCAGGGTGTGTGTGTGTTAAGGAAACATGTTCTCACATACTGCTAGTAGCAACGTCCAGTTACACAAACCTTCCAGAGGGAAACGTGGCATCGAAAGCTTTAAACACGCTAACATCATTTGGTCCAGGATTCCACTCCCAGGACTTTATCTTGAGGAAATTACCATAAACATGGACAAAGATTAATTACAAAGGTATTTAATGTCTATGTTGTCTGGAAACAACCTAAACATACAACAATAGAGGGTTGGTTCAATGAGTAATGGGACCTTCGTATGTTAGAGGGGACGCCTCCATCCAAGCTGCTGGTTTTGTAGGCTTCTCCTCAGTCCTCCTGGCTTTTCTCCCCACCCCCTCCTCTTACCCAGAGAGGGTTGGGAGTTGCAGCCGCTGGTGAGTTATGGGCAGCAGGTGGGGGTGAGCAAAGGCCCTCTGCATGGAGAATTTGTCCCCTTTCTCCATCCCTCTGCACTTGGGCCGATGGGACGCCGGGGGCCTGGGGAGTTGTCTGCTCTGCGCTTTCCCTGGGGTGGGTTCTTGCAAGGTCTGAGCAGAGACTTGCTTCCCCTGGGCTCCTCCAGGCAATGACCACACTGGCCCAGTTTGTTTCTCGTTCTGGGCTCTGCCTTCCATTTAGCCTTAATTAGGAATAGGGTGATATTCTGGTTCTCCACCAGCTGTCTTATCTCTCGATTGATTTGGGTAGGGAAGATGGGGGCTACTCACTGGTTTCTCTCAAAGACCCTCAAAAACATTCGGTAGAATACGACGTCGCCATGAAAACTGGTCCCGAAACATACTTATGATTAAAATGGTTATATTTTTACAGCAAAAGAGTCAGTTACAAAACAATATGTAATAGCTGAGAAAAATGGGGAGATACCCATAGATTGTGGTTATTTTCTTCTTTCTTATTCTGCATTCTCTAAGTTTTTTAAAACAAGTCTTTAAAAATAAGAAAATCTATATTTAACACCTTGCTCCGCTTGAACAATCCGCTCTGAAGCCCTTCTCCGGATCTTCCTGGCTCGCCGGCCTCAGCGCGCCTTCCTCTGAGGCCCCGCACACCCGCGCTTGGACAGGTTATTACGTCACTATGGAAGCGTTTATGCAGATACTTCTTTTCCGCTAGGTTGCAAGCTCCTTGGGGGCAGGGACCTTATCTTTTCCATCTCTGACCACAGTCACCAGCAGGCATTGGCTGGTAATTGGTGCTCGCTCAGCTGACGTCCGTCCCGAGTATCTGAGGACAAGGTTCCCGTACCTAAAGGGCGGTGACAGAGGAAATGGCGAGCAGGTGGCTCTTCTTCAGGACAGGACGGAAGAAAGAGAGGGGGGCTGTAAGTAGCTCTAGGGAAGGCTGGCCTCCTCTTTTGCAGACGGTAAAACCAGAAAGCCTGTCACCCACGCGGGGCAGTCTGGGCGTGCCTCTGCCTGAGGGGTGGCGGCCCGGTGAACACGGGAGTCCCTCCCCAGCTACGATTCCAAGGTGAGGCAAGGGAGACCTTTCCTGCTCATCTCACGGCGCAGCCCCACGCTTCGGCCGGTGTGTGCCGCCCCTTGCACACTGTGGGCAAGCGTCTCCAGGTGGAATCAGCAACCTATGACCCCACCGCTCCCGGGCTCTAGGGGGCTAAGCGTCGTGGTCTCAGGGCTGAAGAAGAGCAGCCGAAGCTGGTCACTGTCCATGCCGGCAGAGCCTGGCTTCCCCTGTGCGGCACTTTGTATCACCTGGTCTGCCCCGCAAAGCCGCCCAGCGGGGCCCCTCCACCAGGGCGGTGAGCACCGACCGCTTCCTGCCCGGCATCCAGTCTGCTAACATCACCCACAGTGACCTTTTCTCTCTGCGCGGCCGCTCTGGTCTCGCTCACTCCACGTGTTTCAGATACCCTGCGACTTCTGCCTTGGGGCGGGGGGTGGGGGGGTGGGACACGTGGCCCAGACCTCGCGAGATCCTCACGCGGCCGCCGGTGAGCTCGGCACCTCTCCGAGGCAGTGCTTGGCTGAGCGGCGAGCACGTGACCGGGGCTGGTCCAATCGAATCCACCCAGGCGTGGCTCGTGTGGTCTAGCTGGCGCGCATGCTCCGTCCTTCCGGCTGAACCTGGGTTGACACCTGCGGCTGCGGCTGAGTCGGTGGTGTGGGGCCGCTCAGGAGCGAGGACGCAGGACGGAGACAGTTGTTTCGGAAAGAGTAGAATTTGGAGGTTGGTAATGACCTTTTATTGGCTTCTTTGATTTTGGGCAAATGTAAACTCTGTAAGCTTATCCTTGGTTAGTAGTGGTAATTATCGTGAAGCGCTGTGTGAGGATCAGATAAACCAGTGTGCATGTGTGAAAAGCCTCTTTCATTTAACATTAGCAGTGATTGTAACGTTGGGAGAAGGAAAACCTCGCGAGGAATTGAGCCCAGGAGGTCGTTTCTTTCCCCAGCCGCGCTAGGGCCTGATTCATAGCAGGACACTGGGTGTGAATTGATCTCTATTAAATGAATGAATATGAAATTGCAAAAGAACAGTGTTTTCTCTGAAGATCATTGCATGCGGATGGCATGTGGTGGTTCTTGGTTTGCATGGGGCTGTGGAAATGTGCTGTTGTCTTCTTCAAGAGACTCTGTCGTGGGGATTCAGCTGACTGGCAGCCCCTGACGCTGTGTTACTGAACCAAACTTGGGTCCCTTTGCCCAGCGTGGTAAAGCCTATCTATGACACCTGTTTGCGGTGAAGGAAAGGGCAGCCTTTCTGGCAAGGCAAGCAAGGAAAGGTTTTTAAAGACAGGGTGAGGGAGAGGGGTAGGGGGGGTGTGTGATCAGCTGGTGCACATTCTTGTGATTGGCTGGTGGTGAGGTAATCAGGAGTCAACAGCATCAACCTGGTTCCAGCCCATCTGGGACCTACTCGCTGGTGGTCAAGCAGCAGTTAACTTCTTCCACCTGATGGGGGTTTCAGTATCTGCAGAACAACTCAAGGATGGCTCAGAATATTATCTACAGCCCTGAAGAAGGAACTAAAGGTCTTTGACTTTGTTTAATGGCTAAACTATTATTGTTTGGAATTGCTTGACTGTGTTCCTTTGTTTCTGCATTTTCTCACTTCTCTGATTAAATTTGCTCTTTGGAACCCAGGGAAGACCTAGGAGGCTAAAGTTTTTCTACAGACAAGAAGGCATTTGGCGGACATGGGGGAGAGGGGTCTGTCCCAGGAAGGCCCCATAGGGTCCTTCTCAGTTACAATCTCACATTTTCTTTGATACTCCTCAGTCTTGAAGGGGAACAGGTGTGGAACAAGAAAGGGAATAAAGTTTTGGATAGAGAGGTTAATCATAAACTCGGCAGAGTAACTTCGTTTTAGGGGGACTCAGTTTCAGCTGAGCTTTGAGGTCCGCCGCTGTGTTATTGGGCCATGTTTCCCCTGGGCTCCTCCAATCAGTGATTGAGCATGGACCATTTCTTTTTAAATTTTGAACAATTTAATAGAGGTATAATGCACATACCACAAAATTCAGTCATTTCGCGTGTATAATTCAACGGTTTTTATTATAGTCACAGATTTATGCAACCATCACCACTAATTCTAGAACATTCTCATCTTCCCTAAAAGAAACTCCGTACCTATTAGCACTCACTCCCCATTTCCTCCACACCTAGCCCCAGGCAACCACTAATCTACTTTCTGTCTGTATAGAATTGCCTATTCTGGACATTTTATATGATTGGAATCACACAGTTTGTGGTCTTTCTTTCACTTGGCATTACATTTTCAAGGTTCATCTGTGTTGTAGCATGTGACAATACTTTGTTTCCTTTTACTGCTAAATAATATTCCACTATATGGATATACCACTTACCAGTTGATGAACTGTGGGTTGGTTCCACTTTTTGGCTCTTATGAATAAAGTTTCTGTGAACATTCATGTACAAGTTTTGGGGTGGACATATTTCACATATATATATGAATGGGTTATATTCATATAAATACCAAATATATTTGATATACTCAATATATTCACATTTCATTTTCTTGGGTATATACCTAGGAGTGGAATTTCCGAGTCATATAATAACTCCACGTTTAACTTTTTGAGTAACTACCAAACTGTTTTCCAAAGCAGTTTTACCATTTACATTCCCATTAGTAATATATGAGGGTTCCAGTTTCTCAACATCCTCACCAACACTTGTTACTGTCTTTTTTATTGTAGCCATCCTATTGGATGTGAAATGGTATGTTATTGCAGTTTTGATTTGCATTTCCCTGGTGGTTAACTATTTTGAACATTTTTCACGTGCTTATTTGTATACCTATTTGTATGGCTATTTGTATATCTTCTTTGGAGAAATGTCTATTCAGATCCTTTGCCCATTTTTAATTGGGTTGTCTTTTTATTATTGAATCATAAAATTTCTTTATATATCTGGATACAAGCCCCTTATCAGAGATGGGATTTGCAAATATTTTCTCCCATTCTGTGGATTGTCTCTTCACTTTCTTGTTGGTTTAATTTATAGCAAAATTGAAAAGTTTAAAATTCTGATGCAGTCCAGTTTATTCCTTTCTTTTGTCTCTTGTGCTTTTGGTGTCATATCTAAGAAGCCATTACCTAACCCAAAGTCATAAAAATGTATAGTTATGTTTATAGTTTGAGCGCTTACATTTAGGACTATCATCCATTTTCGTATATGGTGTGAAGTAGAGGTCCAATTTCATTCTTTTGTGTGTGGATATCCAGCTGTTCTGATTTGTTGAAAAGACTATTCTTTCCCCCATTGAATTGTTTTAGCACCCTTGTCAAAAACCGATTGGCCGTAAATGCAGAGCTTTATTTCTGGACTCTCAATTCTGTTCTGTCAATCTATATATCTGTCCCTATGCCAGTACTACACTGTCTTGATTACTGTAGCTTTGTAGTAAGTTTTGAAATTGGGAAGTGTGAGTCCTCCTACTTTGTCTTTTTCAAGATCATTTTGGTTATTGGGAGTCCATTTCCATATGAATGCTGGGTAATTTCTGTGGAATGCAGAACCCATCTAATGGGCAGTTTTGACTTGGGGACTCCACATTGGCCTGCCTGAAACTTTCTCAGAGCTGTGCTGAGACTCTTCTTGCCTGATATTCCTTCACCCCTCTCCTTTCACAGGGGTCAGACAGACCTTCATCAGTGTCTAAAGGTACTTCCTGCCTCCTTCTGCTACCTCCTGTTTATCCTTTACAGGCATTTCCTCCAGTGCATCTCCTGTCTCAACATCTACTCCTCAAAGAAGCTGAACTGACTCAAGTCCTAAGCTTGGAGTTTCTAAATCCCATTCCAAACCCTTTTGATATACAGTACTTGGAAATACATCAATCAATTAGGGAAGGGAAATGTCAACTTCTAGAAAACACGCCTTCTTTTAAGAGATAGGGGCCCAGGACCCTTTTCATAAGGAGAGTAAGCAGGTACAGCTCTGAATGTCCCACCTGTAGCCCTTCAACGGTGAGAGTTGAAGTGGCCAATTTTTCAGTATATGAAGATGAAATATTTTAGGGCTGTTTTTCACTTGATCACCCATGACCATGTGGCATGAGAATTTTTTCCCTTGTGGTTTAACCCAGTTTGATTCTAGAATTATGTTATTTGCAGCCAAAGCATCCTAACTATTGCTGACTGTCCATGGGTGGCTTGAAGACATTCTAGCAGTATCTTTATAAGAGATCATCCATTTTATTCAAGGTAGTTCAAGTTTGCCTTCTATCATTTGCTATCAAAGTGTTCATGTTTCTAAAAATCGTGTAGGAAGAAGAGAAATTGACAGTTTGCATAGCAAGAGAAAATCAATCTTCATTCTAACTTTCTCTATGTGACAGTATTTCATCTATTTCTGAAGGTGTTAAAACTAAATAAAAAGTGGTTATGTACCTTGAAAAGGGAGAATTATGAGCATTAATATGTACTAGCTACTTTCAGGAAGTTATAATTTCATAACAAAATGGAATTGTTTCATCATATACAGAAACAATCACACTTCCAGTCAAACACTATGTTTTGGAGCTTGTTACCCACAGAATAGAGAAAGGAAGTAAACATATCTACCACTTTCAGGAAGAAAACTGTTATGGCAAAAGATCATTTAGCAAGAATTTCCTAATCATCAGTGAAGCTTTGATAAAGATGCACCCAGCTGGGCTGCCATATGCAAGGCACTCTATTATTTACTGAATAAATAAAGATGAAAGGATACATATCTGGCTTCACAGTGTAGTGAGGAGATAAATATTGATAAAGTATAATTATAGATTTATTTTTAAAACAGCTTTATTAGGATATAATTCACATACCATAAAATTTACCCATTTGGAGTATATAATTCAGTGGTTTTTAGGCATATTGCATAATTATTTAACTTTATTTTGAATGTCTGTATTTTATTTTATTTATTTTTTTATACAGCAGGTTCTTATTAGTTATCCATTTTATACATATTAGTGTATACATGTCAATCCCAATCTCCCAGTTCATCCCACCACCACCACCCCCCGCCATTTTCCCCCATTGGTGTCCATACGTTTGTTCTCTACATCTGTGTCTCTATTTCTGCCCTGCAAACTGGTTCATCTGTACCATTTTTCTAGGTTCCATATATGCGTTAACAAAGAATATTTGTTTTTCTCGTTCTTTTTTTTTTTTAATTTTACAGATTTATTTATTTATTTATTTTTGGCTGCGTTGGGTCTTCATTGCTGCGCGCAGGCTTTTTGTACTTGTGGCGAGAAGGGGCTACTCTTCATTGCGGTGCGCGGGCTTCTCATTACGGTGGCTTCTCTTGTTGCGGAGCACGGGCTCTAGGTGCACAGGCTTCAGTCGTTGTGGCACGTGGGCTCAGTAGTTGTGGCTTGTGGGCTCTAGAGCGCAGGCTCAGTAGCTGTGGCGCACAGGCTTAGTTGCTCCGCAGCACATGGGATCTTCCCGGACCAGGGCTCGAACCCGTGTCCCCTGCATTGGCAGGCGGATTCTTAACCACTGTGCCACCAGGGAAGTCCTGTTTCTCTTTTTCTGACGTACTTCACTCTGTAGGACAGTCTCTAGATCCATCCACGTCTCTACAAATGACTCAGTGTCGTTCCTTTTTATGGCTAATATTCCATTGTATGTATGTACCACTTCTTCTTTATCCATTCGTCTGTCGATGGGCATTTAGGTTGCTTCCATGTCCTGGCTATTGTAAATAGTGCTGCAATGAACGTTGGGGTGCATGTGTCTTTTTGAATTATGGTTTTCTCAGCATATATGCCCAGTAGTGGGATTGCTGGGTCATATGGACATCTGTTCTTAGTTTCTTAAGGAACCTCCATACTGTTCTCCATAGTGGCTGTATCAATTAACATTCCCACCAACAGTGCAAGAGGCTTCCCTTTTCTCCACACCCTCTCCAGCATTTGTTGTTTGTATTTTTTCTGATGATGCCCATTCTAACTGGTGTGAGGTGATACCTCATTGTAGTTTTGATTTGCATTCCTCTAATAATTAGTGATGTTGAGCAGCTTTTCATGTGCTTCTTGGCCATCTGTATGTCTTCTTTGGAGAAATGTCTATTTAGGACTTCTGCCCATTTTTGGATTGGGTTGTTTCTTTTTTTAATATTGAGCTGCATGAGTTGTTTATATAGTTTGGAGATTAATCCTTTGTCCGTTGATTCATTTGCAAATATTTTCTCCCATTCTGAGGGTTGTCCTTTCGTCTTGTTCGGAATTTCCTTTGCTGTGCAAAAGCTTTGAAGTTTCATTAGGTCCCATTTGTTTATTTTTGTTTTTATTTCCATTACTCAAGGAGGTGGATCAAAAAAGATCTTGCTGTGATTTATGTCAACGAGTGTTATTCCTATGTTTTCCTCTAAGAGTTTTACAGTGTCCAGTCTTACATTTAGGTCTCTAATCCATTTAGAGATTATTTTTGTGTATGGTGTTAGGGAGTGTTCTAATTTCATTCTTTTACATAGGCTGTACAGTTTTCCCAGCACCACTTATTGAAGAGACTGTCTTTTCTCCATTGTATATGCTTGCATCCTTTGTCATAAATTAGTTGACCATAGGTGCGTGGGTTTCTTTCTGGGCTTTCTATCCTGTTCCATTGATTTATATTTCTGTTTTTGTGCCAGTACCATATTGTCTTGATTACTGTAGCTTTGTAGTATAGTCTGAAGTCAGGGAGTCTGATTCCTCCAGCTCCGTTTTTTCCCCTCAAGACCACTTTGGCTATTCGGGGTCTTTTGTGTCTCCATACAAATCTTACGATTTTTTGTTCTAGTTCTGTAAAAAATGCCATTGGTAATTTGATAGGGATTGCATTGAATCTGTAGATTGCTTTGGGTAGTATACTCATTTTCACAATGTTGATTCTTCCATTCCAAGAACATGGTATATCTCTCCATCTGTTGGTATCATCTTTAATTTCTTTCATCAGTGTCTTATAGTTTTCTGCATACAAGTCTTTTGTCTCCCTAGGTAGGTTTATTCCTAGGTATTTTATTCTTTTTGTTGCAGTGGTAAATGGGAGTGTTTCCTTAATTTCTCTTTCAGATTTTTCATCGTTAGTGTATAGGAATGCAAGAGATTTCTGTGCATTAATTTTGTATCCTGCAACTTTACCAAATTCATTGATTAGCTCTAGTAGTTTTCTGGTGGCATCATTAGGATTCTCTATGTATAGTATCATGTCATCTGCAAACAGTGACAGTTTTACTTCTTCTTTTCCAATTTGTATTCCTTTTATTTCTTTTTCTTCTCTGATTGCCGTGGCTAGGACTTCCAGAACTATGTTGAATAATAGTGGTGAGAGTGGACATCCTTGTCTCGTTCCTGATCTTAGAGGAAATGCTTTCAGGTTTTCACCATTGAGAATGATGTTTGCTGTGGGTTTGTCATATATGGCCTTTATTATGTTGAGGTAGGTTCCCTCTATGCCCACTTTCTGGAGAGTTTTTATCAGAAATGGGTGTTGAATTTTGTCAAAAGCTTTTTCTGCATCTATTGAGATGATCATATGGTTTTTATTCTTCAATTTGTTAATATGGTGTATCACATTGATTGATTTGCATATATTGAAGAATCCTTGCATCCCTGGGATAAATCCCACTTGATCGTGGTGTATGATCCTTTTAATGTGTTGTTGGATTCTGTTTGCTAGTATTTTGTTGAAGATTTTTGCATCTATATTCATGAGTGATATTGGTCTGTAATTTTCTTTTTTTGTAGTGTCTTTGTCTGGTTTTGGTATCAGGGTGATGGTGGCCTCACAGAATGAGTTTGGGAGTGTTCCTTCCTCTGCAATTTTTTGGAAGAGTTTGAGAAGGATAGGTGTTAGCTCTTCTCTAAATGTTTGATAGAATTCACCTGTGAAGCCATCTGGTCCTGGACTTTTGTTTGTTGGAAGATTTTTTTTTTTAATTTTTATTTATTTATTTATGGCTGTGTCTTTGTATCTGTGCGAGGGCTTTCTCTAGTTGCGGCAAGTGGGGGCCACTCTTCATCGCGGCGCACGGGCCTCTCACTATCGCGGTCTCTTGTTGCGGAGCACAGGCTCCAGATGCGCAGGCTCAGTAATTGTGGCTCATGGGCCCAGTTGCTCTGCAGCATGTGGGATCTTCCCAGACCAGGGCTCGAACCTGTGTCCCCTGTACTGGCAGGCAGATTCTCAACCACTGCGCCACCATGGAAGTCCCTGTTGGAAGATTTTTAATCACAGTTTCAATTTCATTACTTGTGATTGGTCTGTTCATATTTTCTGTTTCTTCCTGGTTCAGTCTTGGAAGGCTATACCTTTCTAAGAATTTGTCCATTTCTTCCAGGTTGTCCATTTTATTGGCATACTGTTGCTTGTAGTAGTCTCTTAGGATGCTTTGTATTTTTGTGTTGTCTGTTGTAACTTCTCCTTTTTCAGTTCTAATTTTATTGATTTGAGTCCTCTCCCTCTTTTTCTCGATGAGTCTGGCTAATGGTTTATCAATTTTATCTTCTCAGAGAACCAGCTTTTAGTTTTATTGATCTTTGCTATTGTTTTCTTTGTTTCTATTTCATTTAATTCTGCTCTGATCTTTATGATTTCTTTCCTTCTACTAACTTTGGGTTTTGTTTGTTCTTCTTTCTCTAGTTCCTTTAGGTGTAAGTTTAGATTGTTTATTTGAGATTTTTCTTGTTTCTTGAGGTAGGATTGTATTGCTATACCCTTCCCTCTTAGAACTGCTTTTGCTGCATCACATAGGTTTTGGATCATCGTGTTTTCATTGTCATTTGTCTCTAGTATTTTTTGATTTCCTCTTTGATTTCTTCAGTGATCTCTTGGTTATTTAGTAATGTATTGTTTATCCTCCATGTGTTTGTGTTTTTTACAATTTTTCCACTGTAATTGATTTCTAATCTCATAGCGTGTGGTCAGAAAAGATGTTTGATATGATTTCAATATTCTTAAATTTACCAAGGCTTGATTTGTGACCCAAGATGTGATCTATCCTGGAGAATGTTCCATGCACACTTGAGAAGAAAGTGTAATCTGGTGTTTCTGGATGGAATGTCCTATAAATATCAATTAAATCTATCTGGTCTGTTGTGTCATTTAAAGCTTGTGTTTCTTATTAATTTTCTGTTTGGGTGATCTGTCCATTGGTGTAAATGAGGTGTTAAAGTCCCCCACTATTATTGTGTTACTGTCTATTTCCTCTTTTACAGATGTTAGTCATTGCCTTATGTATTGAGGTGCTCCTATGTTGGGTGCATACATATTTATAATTGTTATATCTTCTTCTTGGATTGATCCCTTGATCATTATGTTGTGTCCATCCTTGTCTCTTGTAACATTCTTTATTTTAAAGTCTATTTTATCTGATATGAGTGTTGCTCCTCCAGCTTCCTTTTGATTTCCATTTACATGGAATATTTTTTCCATCCCCTCACTTTCAGTCTGTATGTGTCCCTAGGTCTGAAGTGGGTCTCTTGTAGACAGCATATAGATGGGTCTTGTTTTTGTATCCATTCAGCGAGCCTGTGTCTTTTGGTTGGAGCATCTAATCCTTTCATGTTTAAGGTACTTATCGATATGTATGTTCCTATTACCATTTCTTAATTGTTTTGGGTTTGCTTTTGTAGGTCCTTTTCTTCTGTTGTGTTTCCCACTTAGAGAAGTTCCTTTAGCATTTGTTATAGAGCTGGTTTGGGGGTGCTGAATTCTCTTAGCTTTTGCTTATCTGTAAAGCTTTTGATTTCTCCATTGAATCTGAATGAGATCCTTGCCGGGTAGAGTAATCTTGGTTGTAGGTTCTCCCCTTTCATCACTTTAAGTATGTCATGCTACTCCCTTCTGGCTTGTAGAGTTTCTTGTAGAAATCAGCTGTTAACCTTATGGGAGTTCCCTTGTATGTTATTTGTCATTTTTCCCTTGCTTCTTTCAGTAATTTTTCTTTGTCTTTAATTTTTGCCAATTTGATTACTAAGTGTCTCAGTGTGTTTCTCCTTGGGTTTATCCTGTATGGGACTCTCTGCGCTCTCTGGACGTGGGTGGCTATTTCCTTTCCCATGTTAGGGAAGTTTTCGACAATAATCTCTTCAAATATTTTCTCAGGTCCTTTCTCTCTCTCTTCCCCTTCTGGGACCCCTATAATGTGAATGTTGTTGCGTTTAATGTTGTCCCAGAGGTCTCCTTTCTGTCTTCATTTATTTTCATTTCTTTTTTCTTCTGTTCCACAGAAGTGAATTCCAGCATTCTGTCTTCCAGGTCACTTATATGTTCTTCTGCCTCAGTTACTCTGCTATTGATTCCTTCTAGTGTATTTTTCATTTCAGTTATTGTATTGTTCATCTCTGTTTGTTTGTTTTTTAATCCTTCTAGGTCTTTGTTAAACATTTGTTGCATTTCTCGATCTTTGTCTCCATTCTTTTTCCGAGGTCCTGGATCATCTTCACTATCATTATTCTGAATTCTTTTTCTGGAAGGTTGCCTATCTCCACTTCATTTAGTTGTTTTTCTGGGGTTTTATCTTGTTCCTTCATCTGGTACATAGCCCTCTGCCTT
Organism: Balaenoptera borealis; assembly: GCF_965194805.1. Lineage (NCBI taxonomy): Eukaryota > Metazoa > Chordata > Mammalia > Artiodactyla > Balaenopteridae > Balaenoptera > Balaenoptera borealis. The sequence goes on from NC_138877.1 coordinate 3,684,030, forward strand.
TTCATCTTGTCTTTCTGTGAATGTGGTTTTTGTTCCACAGGGTGCAGGATTGTAGTTCTTCTTGTTTTTTTTTTTTTTTTTTTAAAGATTTGATGAAAGTTCATAATAATGCAGTTGACAAGAAAATTAGTTATTTCTGAGATATACATTTTAAAGTAATAACTAGGATTATTACTTATAACATTATACCAGAACATATAAGATTTTTAGAAATTTCATGTAATGTCTGAAACATTTATATTAACATATTTCCATACATATTTCCATACAAATACAAATATAAGATTTTTAGAAATTTCATGTAATGTCTGAAACATTTATATTAACATATTTCCATACAAATAACCCAATGAAAGTTTAGTATTAGTTGTTTTGTTTGTTTTTTTATACTGCAGGTTCTTATTAGGCATCAATTTTATACACATCAGTGTATACATGTCAATCCCAATCGCCCAATTCAGCACACCACCATCCCCACCCCACCGCAGTTTTCCCCCCTTGGTGTCCATATGTCCGTTCTCTACATCTGTGTCTCAACTTCTGCCCTGCAAACCAGCTCATCTGTACCATTTTTCTAGGTTCCACATACATGCGTTAATATACGATATTTGTTTTTCTTTTTCTGACTTACGTTACTCTGTATGACAGTCTCTAGATCCATCCACGTCTCAACAAATGACTCAATTTCGTTCCTTTTTATGGCTGAGTAATATTCCATTGTATATATGTACCACAACTTCTTTATCCATTCGTCTGTTGATGGGCATTTAGGTTGCTTCCATGACCTGGCTATTGTAAATAGTGCTGCAATGAACATTCGGGTGCATGTGTCTTTTTGAATTACGGTTTTCTCTGGGTATATGCCCAGTAGTGGGATTGCTGGGTCATATGGTAATTCTATTTTTAGTTTTTTAAGGAACCTCCATATCATTCTCCATAGTGGCTGTATCCATTTACATTCCCACCAACAGTGCAAGAGAGTTCCCTTTTCTCCACACCCTCTCCAGCATTTGTTGTTTGTAGATTTTCTGATGATGCCCATTCTAACTGGTGTGAGGTGATACCTCATTGTAGTTTTGATTTGCATTTCTCTAATAATTAGTGATGTTGAGCATCTTTTCATGTGCTTCGTGGCCGTCTGTATGTCTTCTTTGGAGAAATGTCTATTTAGGTCTTCTGCCCATTTTTGGATTGGGGTGTTTGTTTCTTTAATACTGAGCTGAATGAGCTGTTTATATATTTTGGAGATTAATCCTTTGTCCATTGATTCGTTTGCAAATATTTTCTCCCATCCTGAGGGTTGTCTTTTCGTCTTGTTTATGGTTTCCTTTGCTGTGCAAAAGCTTTGAAGTTTCATTAGGTCCCATTTGTTTATTTTTGTTTCTATTTCCATTACTGTAGGAGGTGGATCAAAAAAGATCTTGCTGTGATTTATGTCAACGAGTGTTCTTCCTATGTTTTCCTCTAAGAGTTTTATAGTGTTCAGTCTTATATTTAGGTTTCTAATCCATTTTGAGTTTATTTTTGTGTATGGTGTTAGGGAGTATTCTAATTTCAGTCTTTTACATGTAGCTGTCCAGTTTTCCCAGCACCACTTATTGAAGAGACTGTCTTTTCGCCATTGTATATCTTTGCCTCCTTTGTCATAGATTAGTTGTCCATAGGTGCGTGAGTTAATCTCTGGGCTTTCTATCTTGTTCCATTGATCTATGTTTCTGTTTTTGTGCCAGTACCATATTGTCTTGATTACTGTAGCTTTGTAGTATAGTCTGAAGTCAGGGAGTCTGATTCCTCCAGCTCCATTTTTTTTCCCTCAAGACTGCTTTGGCTATTCGGGGTCTTTTGAGTCTCCATACAAATTTTAAGATGATTTGTTCTAGCTCCGTAAAAAATGCCATTGGTAATTTGATAGGGATTGCATTGAATCTGTAGATTGCTTTGGGTAGTATACTCATTTTCACAATGTTGATTCTTCCAATCCAAGAACATGGTATATCTCTCCATCTGTTGGTATCATCTTTAATTTCTTTCATCAGTGTCTTATAGTTTTCTGCATACAAGTCTTTTGTCTCCCTAGGTAGGTTTATTCCTAGGTATTTTATTCTTTTTGTTGCAGTGGTAAATGGGAGTGTTTCCATAATTTCTCTTTCAGATTTTTCATCGTTAGTGTATAGGAATGCAAGAGATTTCTGTGCATTAATTTTGTATCCTGCAACTTTACCATATTCATTAATTAGCTCTAGCAGTTTTCTGGTGGCATCATTAGGATTCTCTATGTATAGTATCATGTCATCTGCAAACAGTGACAGTTTTACTTCTTCTTTTCCAATTTGTATTCCTTTTATTTCTTTTTCTTCTCTGATTGCCGTGGCTAGGACTTCCAGAACTATGTTGAATAATAGTGGTGAGAGTGGACATCCTTGTCTCGTTCCTGATCTTAGAGGAAATGCTTTCAGGTTTTCACCATTGAGAATGATGTTTGCTGTGGGTTTGTCATATATGGCCTTTATTATGTTGAGGTAGGTTCCCTCTATGCCCACTTTCTGGAGAGTTTTTATCAGAAATGGGTGTTGAATTTTGTCAAAAGCTTTTTCTGCATCTATTGAGATGATCATATGGTTTTTATTCTTCAATTTGTTAATATGGTGTATCACATTGATTGATTTGCATATATTGAAGAATCCTTGCATCCCTGGGATAAATCCCACTTGATCGTGGTGTATGATCCTTTTAATGTGTTGTTGGATTCTGTTTGCTAGTATTTTGTTGAAGATTTTTGCATCTATATTCATGAGTGATATTGGTCTGTAATTTTCTTTTTTTGTAGTGTCTTTGTCTGGTTTTGGTATCAGGGTGATGGTGGCCTCACAGAATGAGTTTGGGAGTGTTCCTTCCTCTGCAATTTTTTGGAAGAGTTTGAGAAGGATAGGTGTTAGCTCTTCTCTAAATATTTGATAGAATTCACCTGTGAAGCCATCTGGTCCTGGACTTTTGTTTGTTGGAAGATTTTTAATCACAGTTTCAATTTCATTACTTGTGATTGGTCTGTTCATATTTTGTTTCTTCCTGGTTCAGTCTTGGAAGGTTATACCTTTCTAAAAATTTGTCCATTTCTTCCAGGTTGTCCATTTTATTGGCATACTGTTGCTTGTAGTAGTCTCTTAGGATGCTTTGTATTTCTGCAGTGTCTGTTGTAACTTCTCCTTTTTCATTTCTGATTTTATTGATTTGAGTCCTCTCCCTGTTTTTCTTGATGAGTCTGGCTAATGGCTTATCAATTTTGTTTATCTTCTCAAAGAACCAACTTTTAGTTTTATTGATCTTTGCTATTGTTTTCTTTGTTTCTATTTCATTTATTTCTGCTCTGATCTTTATGATTTCTTTCCTTCTGCTAACTTTGGGTTTTGTTTGTTCTTCTTTTTCTAGTTCCTTTAGGTGTAAGGTTAGATTGTTTACTTGAGATTTTTATTGTTTCTTTAGGTAGGCTTATATAGCTATAAACTTCCCTCTTAGAACTGCTTTTGCTGCATTCCATAGGTTTTGGGTCGTCGTGTTTTCATTGTCATTTGTCTCTAGGTATTTTTTGATTTCCTCTTTGATTTCTTCAGTGATCTCTTGGTTATTTAGTAACGTATTGTTTAGCCTCCATGTGTTTGTGTTTTTTACGTTTTTTTCCCTGTAATTGATTTCTTATCTCATAGTGTTGTGGTCAGAAAAGATGCTTGATATGATTTCAATTTTCTTAAATTTACTGAGGCTTGATTTGTGACCCAAGATGTGATCTATCCTGGAGAATGTTACGTGCGCACTTGAGAAGAATGTGTAAGCTGCTGTTTTTGGATGGAATGTCCTATATATATCAATTAAATCTATCTGTTCTATTGTGTCATTTAAAGCTTCTGTTTCCTTATTTATTTTCATTTTGGATGATCTGTCCATTGGTGTAAGTGAGGTGTTAAAGTCCCCCACTATTATTGTGTTACTGTCGATTTCCTCTTTTATAGCTGTTAGCAGTTGCCTTATGTATTGAGGTGCTCCTATGTTGGGTGCATATATATTTATAATTGTTATATCTTCTTCTTGGATTGATCCCTTGATCATTATGTAGTGTCCTTCCTTGTCTCTTGTAACATTCTTTATTTTAAAGTCTATTTTATCTGATATGAGTATAGCTACTCCAGCTTTCTTTTGATTTCCATTTGCATGGAATATCTTTTTCCATCCCCTCACTTTCAGTCTGTATGTGTCCCTAGGTCTAAAGTGGGTCTCTTGTAGACAGCATATATATGGGTCTTGTTTTTGTATCCATTCAGCCAGTCTATGTCTTTTGGTTGGGGCATTTAATCCATTCACGTTTAAGGTAATTATCAATATGTATGTTCCTATGACCATTTTCTTAATTGTTTTGGGTTTGTTTTTGTAGGTCCTTTTCTTCTGTTGTGTTTCCCACTTAGAGAAGTTCCTTTAGCATTTGTTGTAGAGCTGGTTTGGTGGTGCTGAATTCTCTTAGCTTTTGCTTGTCTGTGAAGCTTTTGATTTCTCCATCAAATCTAAATGAGATCCTTGCCGGGTAGAGTAATCTTGGTTGTAGGTTTTCCCTTTCATCACTTTAAGTATATCATGCCACTCTCTTCTGGCTTATAGAGTTTCTGCTGAGAAATCAGCTGTTAACCTTATGGGAGTTCCCTTGTATGTTATTTGTCGTTTTTCCCTTGCTGCTTTCAATAATTTTTCTTTGTCTTTAATTTTTGCCACTTTGATTACTATGTGTCTCGGCGTGTTTCTCCTTGGGTTTATCCTGTATGGGACTCTCTGCGCTTCCTGGACTTGGGTGGCTATTTTCTTTCCCATGTTAGGGAAGTTTTCGACTATAATCTCTTCAGATATTTTCTCTGGTCCTTTCTCTCTCTCTTCTCTTTCTGGGACCCTTATAATGCGAATGTTGTTGCATTTAATGTTGTCCCAGAGGTCTCTTAGGCTGTCTTCATTTCTTTTCATTCTTTTTTCTTTATTCTGTTCTGCAGCAGTGAATTCCACCATTCTGTCTTCCAGGTCACTTATCCGTTCTTCTGCCTCAGTTATTCTGCTATTGATTCCTTCTAGTGTATTTTTCATTTCAGTTATTGTATTGGTCATCTCTGTTTGTTTCTTCTTTAATTCTTCTAGGTCTTTGTTAATCATTTCTTGCATCTTCTCAATCTTTGCCTCCATTCTTATTCCGAGGTCCTGGATCATCTTCACTATCATTATTTTGAATTCTTTTTCTGGAAGGTTGCCTATCTCCACTTCATTTAGTTGTTTTTCTGGGGTTTTTTCTTGTTCCTTCATCTGGTACATAGCCCTCTGCCTTTTCATCTTGTCTATCTTTCTGTAACTGTGGTTTTTGGGCCACAGGCTGCAGGAGTGTAGTTTTTTTGCTTCTGTTGTCTGCCCTCTGGTGGTTGAGGCTATCTAAGAGGCTTGATGGGAGGCTCTGGTGGTGGGTAGAGCTGACTGTTGCTGTGGCGGTCAGAGCTCAGTAAAACTTTAATCCACTTGACTGTTGATGGGTGGGGCTGGGTTCCCTCCCTGTTGGTTGTTTTGCCTGAGGCAACCCAACACTGGAGCCTACCTGGGCTCTTTGGTGGGGTTAATGGCAGACTCTGGGAGGGCTCACGCCAAGGAGCACTTCCCAGAACCTCCGCTGCCAGTGTCCTTGTCTCCACGGTGAAACAGAGCCACCCCCCGCCTCTGCAGGAGACCCCCCAACACCAGCAGGTAGGTCTGGTTCAGTCTCCCCCAGGGTCACTGCTCCTTCCCCTGGGTCCCAATGCGCACACTACTTTGTGTGTGCCCTCCAAGAGTGGGGTCTCTGTTTCCCCCAGTCCTGTCGAAGTCCTGCAATCAATTCCCACTAGGCTTCAAAGTCTGATTCTCTAGGAATTCCTCCTCCCGTTGCTGGACCCCCAGGTTGGGAAGCCTGACGTGGGGCTCAGAACCTTCACTCCAGTGGGTGGACTTCTGTAGTATAAGTGTTCGCCAGTCTGTGAGTCACCCACCCAGCAGTTATGGGATTTGATTTTACTCTGATTGTGCCCCTCCTACCGTCTCACTGTGGCTTCTCCTCTGTCCTTGGACGTGGGGTATCCTCCTTGGTGAAGTCCAGGGTCTTCCTGTCAATGATTGTCCAGCAGCCAGTTGTGATTCTGGTGCTCTCACAAGAGGGAGTGAGAGCACGTCCTTCTACTCCGCCATCTTGGTTAATCCTCCTGTAGTTCTTCTTGCTTCTGCTGTGTGCCCTCTGGTGGATAAGGCTATCTAAGAGGCTTGAGCAAGTTTTCTGATGGGAGGGACTGGTGGTGGGTAGAGCTGGCTGTTGCTCTGGTGGGCAGAGCTCAGTAAAACTTTAATCCGCTTGTTTGCTGATGGGTGGGGCTGGGTTCCCTCCCTGTTGGTTGTTTTGCCTGAGGCGACCCAGCACTGGAGCCTACCCGGGCTCTTTGGTGGGGCTAATGGCGGACTCTGGGAGGGCTCACACCAAGGAGTACTTCCAGAACTTCTGCTGCCAGTGTCCTTGTCCTCACTGTGAGACCCAGCCACCCCCCACCTCTGCAGGAGACCCTCCAACACTAGTAGGTAGGTCTGGTTCAGTCTCCTATGGGGTCACTGCTCCTTCCCCTGGGTCCCAATGTGCACACTACTTTGTTCCCCCCCGTCCTGTTGAAGTCCTGCAATCAAATCCTGCTCTGTTTCCCCCCGTCCTGTTGAAGTCCTGCAATCAAATCCCACTAGCCTTCGAAGTCTGATTCTCTAGGAATTCTTCCTCCCGTTGCCGGACCCCCAGGTTGGGAAGCCTGACATGGGGCTCAGAACCTTCACTCCAGTGGGTGGACTTCTGTGGTGTAAGTGTTCTCCGATTTGTGAGTCACCCAGCCTGCAGTTATGGGATTTGATTTTATTGTGATTGCGCCCCTCCTACCATCTCATTGTGGTTTCTCCTTTGTCTTTGGATGTGGGGTGTCTTTTTTGGTGAGTTCCAGTGTCTTCCTGTTGATGATTGTTCAGCAGTTAGTTGTGATTCCGGTGTTCTCGCAAGAGGGAGTGAGAGCACGTCCTTCTACTCCTCCATCTTGAACCAGGCACTATTTAACATTTTGAGAAAGTATTTACAACACAAAATTTTCCATTTTAACCATTGTTACGTGTACAATTCAGTGGCATTAATTACATTCATATTGTTGGGCAACTGTCACCACTCTCTATTTCCAAAAATTTTGCATCACTTGAAACAGAAACTCTGTAACTCTATGATAATTGCCCCATTACCCCACCCCAGCCCCAGGTAACCTCTATATTAATTTTTGTCTCTGATGAATTTGCCTATTTTAGATATTTCATGTAAGTGGAATCACACAATATTTGTCCTTTTGTGTCTGGCTTCTTTGCATAATTTTTTGAGTTTCATCCATGTTGTAGCAGGTATCAGAACTTCATTCCTTTTTATGGTCACATAATGTTTCATTATAGGGATATACCATATTTTGTTTGTCCATTTATCTATTGATAGGCATTTAGGTTGTTTCCACCTTTTGGCTATTGTGAGTAATGCTACAATGAACATTGGTGCACAAATATAAATTCGAGTTCCTGCTTTCAGTAACTTTGGGTATAAAACTGGGAGTGGAATTGCTAGAGCATATGGTAATTCTATGTTTAGATCTTAGAGGAACAGAATTATACGTTTCTGGTAATGGTGGATTAGGCATTTGGACTACCCCACAGAAAACAGTTTTTAAAAACTAGATCAGATGTTTCTTGAAATCTTCTTAAAAACATTCAAGACCTCACCACATGACATGAAACTGGTTGAGATCTGGGGGAGAAAAGGAAATTAGAGGGGTGAGCTTGGGCACTCAGGGCATCTTTGCTCTGGAAATATTTGCCAATCTGGAAAAGATAGTTGTGAGATTGTACTGCACTTCTGACAGCCCTGCAGGCCATTCTAAGGAGTAAGGGTCAGCTATAAGTATGGGTAGCTCCTCTGCTTTAGAATTGGATACTGAAGGGAGAAAGGAGAACTAGAAGTAAAGTAGCTCCTGTATGGATTTCAGCCCACTTTTGAGTCTTCTGAGTTGCTCAGAAAATCATTAGTCCTAAAGTTGGAAGCATGTGATCCAGAATACTAGTATTTGTGTGCTCTCTAGAGAAAGATGGCATTATCATAGGACTCAAACTCTTTCTAGAAATAAGTTTGCAAATATAATCTCCAGTACTCAGTGGAAGACAAACAGGCATACATGAAGAAGAACCAGAGAAACAACAGATGTTGGAATTATCAGACAACACTGTAAAGAAACTGTGTTTACCATGTTCAAGAAGATAAGAGTTGACTGTGAAATTTTCAGAAGGAAATTGGAAACTATTAAAACTGCCATGGCAGATTTGAAAAAGAGAACCAAAAACAAACTCCAGAATGGAAAACACATAATTAAGAACTTAGATAGATTTAATAGCATATTAGACACAACTGAAGACAGAATTAGTTTCTACCTGGTCTGTCTTCAAATTTACTATCTAGAATGAAGCAAGAATAGACAAAGGATGGAAAAAAGAGAAGGGAAGGGAAGAGGCACAGAAGGTCTAACACACATTTAATTGGAGTCCCAGAAGAACACAGTCCAAAACAATGTTTTAAAAGACAATGACTCAGAATTTTTCAAAAACAGATGAAAAAATAATCCACAGATGTAAGAATCTTAGTAAATTCCAGTGGGCTTAGTAATAAGTAATAAACAAGTCTATAGCTAGGTATTGGGTTGGCCAAAAAGTTCGTTTGGGTTTTTCTGTAAGATCTTACAAAAACCCGAACGAACTGGTCAACTCAGTACATCATAGTGAAACTACAGAATAACGAGAGAAGAATCTTAAAAAGAGCCAGGCAGGAGGGAATAAAAAGATTACCTTCAAAGGAGTAAGATTCAGACTGACAGCTGACTTTTCAACAGCAGTAATGGAAGCCAAAAAGGTAGTTGCCACGGTATAGTTAATGTGATGAAAGAAAAGAACTGCTAACGTAGAACTATCTACCCCGTGAAAGTATATTTTTAAGATGAAATGAGACATTCTTGTAATAAAACATTGGGGAAAAATAAAGACTTCATGATAAATGAAAATGGAGAGAATCTTCAGCAGATCCACATTAGGAAATTCTAAAGGTGATCTTCAATTGCAAATGGAAAGTGAGAGGTGCAGGAAAGAATAAAGAGCAATCAAAAAGGTAAACGTACTTGAATCTTAATACCACCTATATAGATAATAAAAATTATATATATATACACACAACAGAGAATGTATGGTTTCCAAAATAATAGAGGAATAATAAAAATGGAATAATAAAATAAACAATGTAATGACAAAAAATATCAATAAAGGAATTTAAAAAAGGAGAGAAAAGAGAACATAAAATAGGTGAACCAAACAGAAATCATATAGTAAGATGATTGATGTAAACAGAAATGAATTAGTATTTTATATGAAACATAAATGACCTAAGTGACCCAGTTAAGAGACAAAGAATATCAGAATAAGAAGCAACATAGCATGTATAAAAGACACACCAAATAATTAATGAGATAGTGAAGGAACAGAAAATACATCATGCAGATATTAAACAAAGGAAAACTTGTGTAGTTATAATAAATCAGGCAAAATAGGTTTTAAGCTAAAAGGTACAACTGGAGATAAAGAGAATCACATCATAATTTAAAAATTTACCAGGAAGATATAATAATTCTAAATTTGTTTGTAGTTAGCAATATGGCCTCAAAATCTATAAAGCGAAAACTGACCAAATTACAGTGGTAAATAGATAAATATGCAATTATGGTAAGAGATTTTTAATACATCTTTCAGATGTTTTAAAACAGATTAAGCAGACAAAAGATGAAGAAAACGCACCTTGCACCTAACAACTAAAAAATACACATTCTTCCCAAGCACATCTAATATGTTTACAGTCAGTATTGACCATATACAGGGCCCTAAAGTGGGTCTCAATAAATTGCAAAAGACTGAAATGGTACAGAATATGTACTCTGACCACAGTGCAATAAAGATACACTTCTAAATTACCCATTAGACTACATTAGATATTTTGAATGAATAATAATGAAAATACTCCATGTGAACACTTCTGGGATATAATTAAAGCACTACTTCGAAGAAAGTTTATAGACTTGAGATGCACATCTGAGAAAAGAAAGGCTGAAAATTAAAAATTAATTAACCCAAGACGTAAGAAAATGAATAGGAAAATAAACATGATGAAAGTTGGAGGAAATAATAAATAGATCGGGTGCCTGTGGAGAGCAGTTACCCTTGGCCCAGTGCGTCGGGACTGCAGAAGGGCACCTAACACGGTCCTGCTGGTTCCTCTGTTGGTGAGATGGAGAAACGGGCCTGGAGAAGAGCTCATCACTGCTGGACAGTCCTACTCAAAGGATGCGGATTAAGCAGTTTATCAAACTAAAGGACCGTCACAACGGCCACCCAAGGCTTGTCCTAGCGCTGCTTCCCACAGTTTTCTAAAAACATCGAGTCACGACTTAAAGAGTACAAAGCTGCCACCCGCCACCTGCCACCACCCAGTGGATGGCAAGTTCTGTGGAAAACTTTCCAGATGGCCTCTCCTCTCTCTCCTCCCACCCCTCATCTCTCCTGGTCTGATGCTGTGATGTCTCATCGTCTGTCTGTCCACGGGCACAGGCGTCCTCAAGCAGAAAGGCCACGCGCGACATCAGGCCTGGTGGGCCCTGTAACCACCCAACACTCTGTCTGAATGTGCACCTGAGCCCCTGCAGGAGATCCACATCCTCTCCTGGAGACCCGTGTGCAGGGGAGGGGGCACAGTCCAGGAGTCCTGCATTGGCGTGACCAGCTCAGCGGCCGACGCATCGCCAGCCTGTCTGCCCCACTGTGGCGACAGAGTCCTGACACTGCCTGCGCCCTGTTATCTCTTGGGTGATGGGTCGCACCTGAGATGACCACGTGATAAAGTTCTTCGTGAACTGAAAAATGCTAAATGAATGTCAAGCACTACTGCTATTCATGTTTTATCTCAGTTGCTTTGAGCAAATCACGCTAACCCTTGGGTATTAATAAAGTTTCTGACTGTACGGGTTGTTCCCTGAATGTCTCAGAAACATTTTCTGAATTTGCCTACATCAGCCAAGCATTCCTTCAGAATTGGAAACATGCTTTGAAGTTTAGCTCTGTCATGATTAAACTTTTTGTAAATTTTAAATTATATTAAAGTGAACACGTTGCCAATTTTTTTTAAATTTGGAAATAGAAAATAAAAGGCCAGAATCTCAACACTAAGGACAATCACATTAACATTTTACTCATTATCCTCCAGTTCTTTCTCTAGATTATTATTTTTTTTAGCGTTTACATATTCATAAGTAGTTTAAACTGGATTTTTGGAAGCTGCTGGTAAACCGTAAAGTACTGGAGAGAATTTTTCCCAGAGGAATTGCTGTGTGTTGTGGGCTTATTCCCATCATAAGGAAAAGCATTCATAATAAAATAATTTGCTGTTATGATTTATCCAGCTGTTGTTGAGAAAAGAGGCAATGACCCCTCAGCATTCTTACAAGTTCCTTAGGGATTTCCTTTGCTTTGACTCGATCTAAATTACTTATTCTTCTAGTGATTTTTAGAGAAAGGTACAAAGCTGAGATGTCTCCTGAGCCCTCGTATATCTGAGAACGCCATTCTGCATCTCAGCCTTTACCTCTGAAAACTTTTTTTCCTTGTGCTTTGGCTTTCACAGCGATAAACAGTTGAATTCTGGGAGCGCTGTCCGTTTTGTTCCTTTCTGTGTAAGCCTGTTGTTTCTAGCTGGAGGCTTTCAGCAGTTAGTCCCCAGCGTTCTGAAAAATGTCATCAGCAGGTCCTCCAACAAAGCGGGCAGGCCCCCTCCTCAAACACGTTTGGGAAGTAGGTGTTGTGAGCGCAGGACTGCTGGTGTGCATATGGTGAAACACAGAGTTAACTTGTATTTTACAAATGTATTTAACACCGGGACCCTTTTGAGTTCGTGGAACACCAGCAGCTCCTGGGAAATGCCCAGTTTGGGATCAGTTGGCTTATAATTTTCATTGTATTTATATTTAAGTTCTCAAAACAAAAGGCAGAGTCTGTCTAGGTGGGGGGGGTGTTTCTTTTTCCTGTTTTCTTTGTTCGTTTTGATCTGGAATGCAGGATTCTCTTCTCTTTGCTCACATTTATTTACTTTGCTTTAAAAAATTGTGGTAAAACATACATAGCAAAAACTTTACCGTTTTAACCATTTTAACTTGTGTATAGTTCAGTGGCATTAAGCACATTCACATTGTTGGGCAGCCATCAAGGATTCCCTTTTAAATTACACATCCATTTTTTTCACCTCAAAAAAGTTTCCTTAAATTCGCTGACTAGCATGTCTTCACCAGAGCTCCTACCATGCGCTGGTCACTGTTCTGAGCGCTGGGAACACAGGAGGACACGAGAATTGGGGTTTCAGTGCTGTTTCTGTCCCAGCTGCCCTGGCTTTGTCCTTGGGACTCTGCGCCGCCTCCTGGCTGCCGGCTTTCACCGTGTCCCTGAATTTAACCTGCACCCTGAGTGACATGCTTCTCATTTCTCCTTGGCAGTTCTGGTCTTTTCTGCTTTGATCATGTTTTACATCACTGCACTATGTTTCAGTTTCTCTGCATTTCTTTTTTTCTTATTCTGCCTGTCTTCTTTTTTAGATTAGCCTATTTTAAATTTCTGCTCGTTCTTTCTTTATGGCTTTCGGCTTCATAAATACCATGTTTCCTCAAGTCTCACTGAGAATGGCAGAGGTGTTTTCTACAGTGTGCCTTATTAGTTCCTTTTAAAAATAGTGTTCAGGGTTGGGATCTTCCCGAATCTTCCAGGTGATCTTCCCTTCCTTGTTCTGAAGCTCCGCACAGATTTCCTTTTCTGCTCACTCACCCTCAGCTGAAAAGGGAGGATAAAGGCCCAGGGGCTGGTGGCTCGGTACACCTGGGGCTGTTAAAGCACCTTTGCAGACTCACCTGTAACGGACGGCAGGTTGGTGTCAGTTTCTCCGGGCCGTTTCCCAGATGAGAGTTAGCGTCTGTGTCAGCAAGAGCGTCGCCTCCCTCAGCTCACAGACCGTGTGGGTGGGGACAGAAGCAGCTGCTCCTGCCCTGGGCGCTGGCACCCGGCTGTCCCTGTGGCATCACCCCACACCTCCCACGGGGGAGCGACTGCTGCAGGCCTGCCCTCCTTCCCACCCAAGGATTCTCTGCGCTGTGGTTTCCCCGTGTTCAAGACTGAGAGAGTCAGACGGGAGGAGCCGGGAGAGGACAACAGGCCCGCGTGGCTAACGCGGAAGCCCCACAGGAGGTGCGCGGGGCCGCGGCTCCCAGGCTGGGGCACGCAGCGTGTTATCTGTGTGAGCAGGAGGTGGGGCGAGAACGGAGGGTCACCCCTCCCCTCACCCCAGCATCCAGGTGGACCCGGCACGCGTGGGTCACTGACGTTTCTTCATCCTGTCTCGTCTGTTTCTAGCTTGTAGAAATTCCTCCAGATTCTGTGAGTAGGTTGGACATGTGTCCTAGTTTGGGGGATTTTTAATCCCGCCCTTTTGCATCATCACTGGTCTTTTAGTGAGAAGCAGGAAGAGGCCGCTAGCAGGTGTCATTTTAAACGAAAGCCTATAATTAAATTCTTGACTTTGAAGGTGGGAAAAACCTATTAAACAGTGTCTTTCTTTTCTGTTATTAACACATGGTGATACGGTATGCAGTAATGTTTAGGATAAAGACCGGGTTTGAATCCCAGTTTCCGTATTTATCAGTGGCTGCACTTGACACATCATTCACTAATTGTACCTGCACTTATTTTTGTATATTCATCGTCAGGTCAGAAAAGTGTGAGTTCAGGTCCCCTCTGTTCTGAGTCCATCTGTATAGTATACTCCTAAACACACAGGAAAAGCCAACGCCATCGATTACAAATACTTTGGAAACCACACTTGGTTTCTCGGTCACTGTAACTGACTATTCCATCTTCAAAGCCACCTATAAGAAATCATGCAGAGGAACTATATGTGTCATCTTTCTGAAGACTGCTTCAAACTAATTTTGCTTTTTATTACGTCTCTAACCAAGTAAAGGTCATCGGACAGGGAAAAGTTCACCGGGAGTGGGGCTGGGCTGCGGGGGTGTCTGGCCCCTGACTGTAACACCTCTGTGTTCTGGTTTGTACTCGCTCACTGAATGGATTTCCTTATGTTCAAAAATCTGCCAAACAAACAGGCTAAAAGCCAGCATGATTTTAAAAAATTATTTATTCCAAGTTCCACTGGTTTAAGGTTTTTCATAAGTTATTACAGAACTGAATGCTGAAATCAGAAACAAACGTTCAAAGTTGTAGCACTTACAACAAAACTGATATCTCCGTGACTGATTTAAAGGATTCACGGTGTTCCCATCATTTAGAATCCATGAGGAAAGTTTCCGAGTCCATATCCAAGTCAGAAACAAGGGCATTTACGAAGTCATCGATAGAAGGACACTTCTGAAGCACACCTGCGAACGAAGAAAAGATCAGCTGGCTCGTTCCCCGCGGACAGTACACAGGGACGAAGACATACATCAAATCTGCGCGGTCAGGGGACATTCGGCTTTGTGAACCGAGAGCTTGACTGCGAGGACGTTTCAAAAAGTCCTGGGCAGCGTGTGGGCCCCGAAGCTATTTCTTGTTTTAATGCCTTTTTTACTCTCTAACCAACTCTTAGCTTAGAGATTTAGAGCCAAATATGTTTCCCAGGGGTTTTTATTTTGCACATATTACTATACACTTGGAGTGATGTCAGAAGACTTAATTTTTCAGCTATCTTTGGGCTGATTCAGAATTTAATATGTTTAATTACCTGCCAAGTGTTATTATCAAGTTCTGTGCACTTTAAAATCATTCAACTGTTAATTATCTTGCAGAAGTCTTATATCAGACACAAGTTATTGGCTTTCCTCCAGACTTGCCTGTCTTGGAGAACTCCTAATGTCTGGTTCTCAAATTTCCTCATCTGACATACAAGGTTGCAATAAAGCTAGAATAAGAAGCTGTATTGGAAAGCAGTGAGGCACCCTGTCTAGCGTACAGTAACAATTCAATAAAAAGCTGAATTTATCTCCACTCTTCACTCAAAGAAGCCAAAGACAACATTCAAGCAATCAACCCTGTGGCCCCGACCTGTGCTCTTGGCACGTAATGCTAACTCAAGGTTGGACAGGGCTCTCTCACCAGTATTTAATTTGAGGGATGGATCCTGTAAAATGAATTCCAACACCAAGACATTAAAAGATTACCAGAGTCCCTATTTCCTCTAAATCGTCAGTGCAATTCAGTTAACATGCCTTGAGTGTTTGCTGTGTGAAGGACCAGGCCAAGTCACAATATGAGGGCAAGAAGGACACAATCACAAAAGTAAACCATGTGGAACTGGATAGCCATATGGGGAAAATTAACCTTGACCCCTGTCACATACCGTACATAACCATTAATGTGAGATGGGCACAGACCTAATTGTAAAAGCTAAAATTATTAAGCATCTAGAAGAAAATATAGAATATGTTTGTGACTTTGAGGTAGGCAAAGGTCTCTTAGGACACAGACGGTAATAACCATAAAAGAAAAAAAGATACATTAGAGTTCATCAAAACTTAAAACTTCCAGCCTTGCAAAGAAACCATTAAAAAAAATGAACAGGTAAATGACAGAATGGGAGAAAATACTGACACAACACATATGTCACATAGGACTGGTAGCCAGAATATATAAAGGACTCCAACTCATCATAAAAATACTTTTAAAAATAAAAAATGGACAAAAGATTTGAGCAGACCTTTCACAAAAAAAGATACCTGAATAAACACGGAACTAACAGGCCCTGAGAAGACACACATCACTGTCATCCAGGAAAAGAAAACTAAAGCCACAAAGAGACACCATGATGTTCCACCAGGATGGCTGAAGTCCCAGGGCTGAAGACACCAAATGCAGTCAAGGCCTTGGGTGCCATGGCTTGTCGTCCAGCAGGGGCAGAGGGTGAGGCGCGAGAGCCCTTTAGAAACAGGTCCAGCAGTTTCTACAAAGCTCAGCACACACCTGCCCCGTGACCCAGCTGTTTCCTCCTAGGTATTAACCAAGAGAAATGAAGGCACGTTCCCAGCAGCCTAAAGTGGAACAACACAAGTTCCCATTACCAGGCTGCAGATGGACGTTCATGGTGTCTTCACACAATGGAATGGCACCAGCAACGAAAAGGAAAGAACTCCTGACCCAGACAACACCTCGGGCGGGCCTCAGACACAGTGCGTTGCACACAAGGGCCCACACAAAGCACACGCTGCCTGTTTCGTTTATATTCACTTCCAAAACGGGCCGGACTAACCCATGGCGAAAAAAAATTGGAACAGTGGTTGCCTTTGGGAGTGGGGATGGCGACCGACCCAGAAGGTCCTGGTGTGATGGGAAAGTTCTCATCTGGACAGTGGTTTGTGACACCCAGGTATAGACCTCGTCAAAATTCAGTAAATGGAACATTAAGGATTTGTGCATTTCACCATATGTAAATGTTACCTCAAAAAGAAACGTAACTGACACTGAACTCTAGTTAACGCTACGCACACAGAAGTGTCTGGGGTAAAACATACTTATGTCTGCACCTTGTTTTGAAAAAATATATATATGATGGGTGGATGGAATGGACAGATGGATCCGTGACAAAGCAGAGCAAAATGTTAATTGTAGACTCTAAAGGGCAAGTATATGAGTGTTTACAGTTCACGTGACTTTTCTGAATGCCTGAAAAATTTCCACATAAAGCGTTCGGGGAAAAGTCAGTTTGGGGTGTTAATAGCACACAAATGGCAGCCAGTGGGAGAACAGAGGGAGAAGGACAACTTGCAGTGGAGAGATTCCGGAGGCTCCGTGGAGCAGATGGGATCCTGGAGAAACGTGAGAGATGCGGAAGGTTCAGGCTCAAATTAGGGCCTTTGCGGTGGAGAGGGCGGCCTAGGAAAGGCACCCGGTGGGCGGCGCACAGAGCGTCTGGGGTCTAGAGGGAGGTGACCGGGAACAGAGCACCGGGGAACCAACCGCTCATGACGTTTGGGTGCCATCCACAGTGGAACGCAGAGCTTGGGGCAGGCGCAGGGCTGGACCCACGGACACGGTCATTCCCCCTGGGGAGCACGGCCGTGGCGGAAACAGACCAAGGACTGGCTTGTGCAGTGGACATAAAGCAGTAGCTCCAACATGTGCTTGTCAGCCGCTAACCAGACCTGGTGCAGTTAACAGCAAGAATACTGTACGATTGGAAACTGCTGGCCAAAGTAGTTTCATCTTCGTTCAAGTTCAGATGATCATATCTCCATCGCAGGGAGTATTTGAGGAATAAGGAGCGGCTACTGGAAGAGAATTTCATTGCTGTGTTTTTATTGGCAAAACTCAAGTTTCAAAGCAATTTTCTTTCCACAGTAAAATAATCTTTATGGATGAGAAAGGCCTGTCCTCTGGTCCCGCTGTGTCACTAATGACAGGAATGTGGCAGCTTTGACAATGGCTAAAGCGGCGCATTTCACTTTGTGTCTCTGAGATGCGGGTTTTCACTTAAACAGATGCAGTCAGAGTAATAAATCCGGTTTATGCTTTTCCTACGTGCCAGGTTTCTTAATGCAGAGAACAGTTGTAGGGAAAACACTGAAACGTGGCTGGTCAAATGTGTTATCCTGTTACACCATTTCCTTCCTTGTAATGTTTGAAACATCCTATAATTACAAAGGACTGGCTGTCTGTAATGAAACGGTTACAGAACGGTCAGAGGTGGAGCCGACCGTGCAGTCGAGCTTGGCCCTCCCGCCCTGTGAAGTGTCACGTCCACTCCACAAGCTGCCCACGTTCACAGGGCCCTGCTCGGTCCTCCGGTCCTCCGCGGCCGCGCCTCAGGGGCACACGCCCCCTGCGAGGCCCACCTCCAGCCACTTCTGCGTCTCAGAGAACGGCAGTCGCGGCGACAGCAGGGGAAGACCATAACACGCTCAGGGTAGTTTTAAATAAAATCCGGTCAGAGACGAATGGTTCAGTAATTGTGTGTGTGATGTGACTGGTAAAGCTGAAGGTTCAAAAAGGAGGGAACCCAGACCGAGAGGGATGGGGGAGTTACCAGGGGAGGGATTCTCCTGGAATATGGCTGCGGTGTCCTCACTTTAATTAGATCGAAGTGTTTAGCAAGTGTCAACCTGAACTAACTTCCGCACAGAGAATTAAAAGAGAAACACAATGTTTTCAGGCAGTTCCACAAATAAGAAAAATTGAAATTGGCTTTTATATATGTGGATGGTAAAAAGATTCCAAGAACTCTGAGGTTTTTACAAAAGCTGACAAACATGTCCCCTTTGTCTTCAAGTCTTAGTCTTAAAAGGGTGGTGATGAGACGTGCAATTTCGCAGGAGCCCCGGGAACCCGGCTGGAGGTGCCGAGTCCACGAGCGGGCGAGTTTACACACGTTTCTCTGTGCACATCACCTGAGTCGGGGGTCGGGGGGCTGAAACAGTAAAACAAAACCGAGGGCAGCTTCACACCTGAAAGGGGAAGCGTGGACGGCGATGTAAGAAAAGCAGGTGCGCTGGGCCCGCCGGCCGAGTCCTCGCGGAAGGACGGCGGCTTCCACCTGCCCGCCCTCCTCAGAGCCGCGGAGGATGACTTAGTTTCTTTTCCTCCTCGTTTTACCAGAGAGGCAAATGCGCTGATAAAAACTGGGACAAGCCCGAACCTTTTGGTCCTGACTGCTCTGCTCAAACCACGTGTTCCGGGACCTCGAAGGACGGGGCAGCTGCCCTAAAAGGCCTGACGGCCCTGAGTTTCGGTCTCGAGGGCTGCAGGCTGCGTCGCGAGGCAGGAGGGGCTCCTGTTCTGCACCGGCATCGTGGTCCTGCTCGAGGCCCCGGCACTGGGGCAGCTGGGGGGCAGGCCTCGCTGCCCAGCTCGGCGCCCGCCGCGCCCCTCCGGGACCTGCTCCCGGGGCGGAGGACGAGCGGCCGGGGACCACGGGGCGGGTGAACGCGGCCCCCGGCGGCCCCGAGGAGCTCGTCCGCGCCCTTCGCCGGCCCCGGAAACCGCTCGCTCTTAGCTGTGCTTCGGCTTCTCCCTTTGACTCCGTGGTGACCTCTGCACTGTTCCCCCAAACTCCTTTTCTGCTCGGTCAGTCTAAGTTGGTTCTGTTTCTTTCAAGAAGATTGCCAGTTGATGAAAAGATGAGTTCACACGTTATGAAAAGGGACTGAGCGATGCCCGGGGGACACTGATATTTTGTCTGATTAAGGACCAACTTTGTAGACTCAGGGTTTAGACTAGAAGCAGGTGGTTTTTGTTTCTTCTTTGTTCATTTAAGTGACCATGTCTTCTTTCCCACAGATAAAGTAAACAGGTGACACACAAGCAGGCTTTCCTCTCAGATTCCCTCTCTCCAAGCCCACTGGTGGGGAAAGGAGAGCGGCCCTGGCCCGAGAGGGGAGAAAGACAGCTCTGCCCGCAGCCCTGGCCGCTGCAGTGGGAGGTGGGCACGGCGAGGGGGCAGGAACACTGCCCCAGCAGCTCCAGGGTCCTCCTGAAATGGGTGCCTTCCTGGTGGGATCGGGAAAGGGAACACCTTCTGACTGTAGGCCTCAAGGTGCAGTGGAGGCCCCTGGGTTGGGTGTGTGTCCCCGGCTGCCCCAGAGAGGGAGGTGGGTGTGGTCCTAACCCCTCTCAGGCCAGGCCCTCAATGCCTGAGGTGGTCGGGACACGGAACTCCCCCCCAGTTTTTTTTTTTTTTTTTCTCTCACATACACACTGTTTTTTATTTTTACAAGAGATAAATAGACTGACATCAAGCATTGTACATGGATGACCACAACAAAAGCAACAATGATTGCAATTACCAAACATGAAACACACTCATACTATGTCATAATATTGACATTCAGTCCAGTAATCCTCCACTGTAGCAGCTCCTTTACTTTGCAGGGAAAATTGATTTGTATATTCTTTGCCTCTGAGCCCTTGTGGGATTTTTTTTTTTTTAATTCAAACAGAAAGTCACAAAAATTATACTCATCCTCATCAGTTCACTCAGTCCCATGTAATTAATTTTTTTTTCATCTTGATCTTTTGTTAGCACTTTTATGAGTTCATCAGTTTTTCATTAGAGTTCTGAAAATGCTTATTCATTCAGTTCAGCAATACCGTCAGTTACCAGAAACCTGTACTTGTCAGTCTTTTCCATGAATTTCTTGAAGATGAAACCCTTTTATAGGAACATATTTGCAAAAGCATCAGAGTACACCCAGAACTGTCTGTAAATGACAAAAGACTTAAAAATGACCACGGTTAAAGATTTGATGAAAGTTCATAATAATGCAGTTGACAAGAAAATTAGTTATTTCTGAGATATACATTTTAAAGTAATAACTAGGATTATGACTTATAACATTATACCAGAACACATAAGATTTTTAGAAATTTCATGTAATGTCTGAAACATTTATATTAACATATTTCCATACAAATAACCCAATGAAAGTTTAGTATTAGTTGTTTTGTTTGTTTTTTTATACTGCAGGTTATTAGGCATCAATTTTATACACATCAGTGTATACATGTCAATCCCAATCGCCCAATTCAGCACACCACCATCCCCACCCCACTGCAGTTTTCCCCCCTTGGTGTCCATATGTCTGTTCTCTACATCTGTGCCTCAACTTCTGCCCTGCAAACCGGCTCATCTGTACCGTTTTTCTAGGTTCCACATACATGCATTAATATACGATATTTGTTTTTCTCTTTCTGACTTACGTTACTCTGTATGACAGTCTCTAGATCCATCCACGTCTCAACAAATGACTCAATTTCGTTCCTTTTTATGGCTGAGTAATATTCCATTGTATATATGTACCACAACTTCTTTATCCATTTGTCTGTTGATGGGCATTTAGGTTGCTTCCATGACCTGGCTATTGTAAATAGTGCTGCAATGAACATTCGGGTGCATGTGTCTTTTTGAATTACGGTTTTCTCTGGGTATATGCCCAGTAGTGGGATTGCTGGGTCATATGGTAATTCTATTTTTAGTTTTTTAAGGAACCCCCATATTGTTCTCCATAGTGGCTGTATCCATTTACATTCCCACCAACAGTGCAAGAGGCTTCCCTTTTCTCCACACCCTCTCCAGCATTTGTTGTTTGTAGATTTTCTGATGATGCCCATTCTAACTGGTGTGAGGTGATACCTCATTGTAGTTTTGATTTGCATTTCTCTAATCATTAGTGATGTTGAGCATCTTTTCATGTGCTTCGTGGCCGTCTGTATGTCTTCTTTGGAGAAATGTCTATTTAGGTCTTCTGCCAATTTTTGGATTGGGGTGTTTGTTTCTTTAATACTGAGCTGAATGAGCTGTTTATATATTTTGGAGATTAATCCTTTGTCCATTGATTCGTTTGCAAATATTTTCTCCCATTTTGAGGGTTGTCTTTTCATCTTGTTTATGGTTTCCTTTGCTGTGCAAAAGCTTTGAAGTTTCATTAGGTCCCATTTGTTTATTTTTGTTTTTATTTCCATTACTGTAGGAGGTGGATCAATAAAGATCTTGCTGTGATTTATGCCAAAGAGTGTTCTTCCTATGTTTTCCTCTAAGAGTTTTATAGTGTCCAGTCTTACATTTAGGTCTCTAATCCATTTTGAGTTTATTTTTGTGTATGGTGTTAGGGAGTATTCTAATTTCATTCTTTTTACATGTAGCTGTCCAGTTTTCCCAGCACCACTTATTGAAGAGACTGTCTTTTCTCCATTGTATATCTTTGCCTCCTTTGTCATAGATTAGTTGACCATATGTGCATGGGTTTATCTCTGGGCTTTCTATCTTGTTCCATTGATCTATGTTTCTGTTTTTGTGCCAGTACCATATTGTCTTGATTACTGTAGCTTTGTAGTATAGTCTGAAGTCAGGGCGTCTGATTCCTCCAGCTCCGTTTTTTTCCCTCAAGACTGCTTTGGCTATTCGGGGTCTTTTGTGTCTCCATACAAATTTTAAGATGATTTGTTCTAGCTCCGTAAAAAATGCCATTGGTAATTTGATAGGGATTGCATTGAATCCCCCCCAGTTCTTTTAAAATCAGATCTGAAAGCAACCATACTCTTACATTTCAGACACAGCGCCAGTGCTTGGTTTAAATGAAGGTGTGTCTGTCAGGTTTCTGTTTGAGGTCCACAGGTATCATTTATTTAGGAGACAACAACCCAGCTCTGAAAGGCGGCAGAAGAGCTGCCGTGCACGGGGTGGGGCGCTGGGCAGGTTAGGGTCTTAGGCCGAGTGGAACATTCCCTGGCTCAGCACAGCATCTTATAATTTAAAATTTCAGTCCATTCTCCTCTCTGACTATCCCGAAGTTTTCCTCTGAAGGATTACCAAGGAGGAAAAGAGTGGAAAGATAACTCTTCCTTAGAAGGCACTGATGCAAGGGCTTGAGCTACCCCATCAGCCACCTGGTTAGGGACTTCAGACCAGTCACGTAACTTCTGGAACTCCCTTCTTCCGCTAGAAGCAGAGGCAGACTGGTAGAGTGAAACATAATGTTTGAAGATCATAAAAGTTGGCATAATGTCATCTACTTTGCTGGATTGTTACAAGGATTAAATAAAGTGCATTTAACTCATGGAAAATGCTCCATAACTGGTAACGGTAACCATCAGATCGCAAGTTCAAGAGCTGAAGGATGAGGCTGCTTACTTTTCTGCACAAGTTCAATTTCAAAACTCTGGTCTTTGATTAAGTATTTAGGGTATTATCAAACACAGTCACAAGCTAACTACCCAGCTAATGAATCATTGCTTGCTTTGCTTTTTTCTGGCTTTCGCCATCTGCTTTTTATGAGATAACTGTTTATCTATGGAAAGGTGGAAACAGAAGTAACTAGAGTCGATCCATTTTCTGCCTGTCAGCAGCTGTGATAGAAGGTTTATCAGGAAGAGATCACTGGACAGCAGTGATGATCACACAGGGCTGTGAATGGCAACCACGGTAAATTTTATGTTCTATACACTTAGCCACAACTTAAAAAAGAAGTGACTGCGACTACTGAGCCTGTGATTCGCCTACATGTTCAGCTGCCGTGGCTCCGTCCTCTGTCACCAAACATCGGGTTGTCCCCACAGACTGGGCAACGAGCGAGGGGTCTGCATGTCTCCAACACCACCTTGGTTCTAGAACCCATCGTGACAGTTCACGGCTGCTTTTCATGCTGAAATAATTGCGTGTGTCAAACTTGGCTCCGACTGATGAAGGATTCCAGCGCAGAGGCTGGCCTGGCATCTGAAGAGGCTCAAGTGAACTTCACGCGATCAGAGCTCATCCCAGAGCTGCCTCTCCCGGGCCTCGGGCGGCTGGCTCATCTTTCTCTCCTTTGAAGTCCTGGGCTGCGAGGCTGCAGCTGCTACACCTTTTCCTAAAGGTGGTTCCCACTATCTGCAGTCAGTTCTCGGGAGAACAAGGATGTCAGCCAGAAAGTGAAATTCCTTTCCTCCTCTGAACTCAAGAACTCTCCTGCCCCCTCGGCTGGGCTAATACCTGTCACACTGGAGCCATGGCTCTGCCTCTGGGGTCCCTGCCTGCAGGGCTTCCTGCTGGGTGGGAGCTAACCCAGCAAGGGGAGCCCACGGACGTGCTCTGTTTACTAATCAGTTTACTCTGGTTTCTAGTCAGATTCAACAATTCCATTTACCAGTTACATTTCTGGGTTACAAAACATCTTGCCTTTTGAAGCTCCATGTCTTCCTTAAACAAACACACCCACACATTAAACACGTGCACACCCTCTGAAAAAATCAGCGCGTTTACAAAAGGGAGGCCTCGGCCTTGGGAAGCCAGGTGCCCGCTTCCACTGCTTTCTTCCAGAAAGCGCTCAGCTACTGCAGAGGCCACGCTGAGTAAATATCCAGACACGCCAAGGCGGAGGGGTTCCATTTACTTGGCTATTGTTCAGGGTGCCATCCACCCTGTTACTGAACCTGTGTGGTAGGTCCTGTAGCGCCACTAAATGCTAGGTCTGCTTCCCTGATGTGCTTTCCTCACGTATTCCTGTTACTGTGTGCAAGAAAAGAAGGTTTCTGCCAGTGAGTGTGCTGTGAAGTACCACAGCCGGCCCTGCGTTCATGCATTCTCACTCAGCAAATCTTATTTTGCCATAAAACCACTACTATGTGGAAGGCAGCTGACACCTTGTCAGGTCTAGTTCGCATGTGCGGCCTTTCAGATCTGTCTCTGTGATGTCCTGCCCGGAGAACGCAACAGTATCTTCTTTGAGCATCAGTGTACCAGGCAACTCAGTCACCGAAAATTATGAAAGAGCAGAGGGGAGATACAGTGCAACATGCACGCAACTACTTCCAAAGCAAAAGCTTCCTGGTCTGACCTGAATGAGAAGTTTAAGAGACTAGCAGTGCACACAAGACGGGTTGGAGCGCCTGAGTTTGCATACTGGTTCTCCTGCTTGCCACGGTGTGACCTCGGGCAGGAAGAGGTCACCTAAGCGCCCCTGGGACGGCTGAGAGAATGAAACGGGGGAACGCGTGCAACGTGCTTAGCACAGCACCTGGCAAAGCACCCAGCACGGGGCACAGTGGTTCTCGTTACCGCTACGTTGCCAGCACCGCTCTCCCTCCTGTCCGTTCAACTGGAGAACACCGAAGTAGCAGAGGTTAGTCTTACTGGTAATATCCAACATAAAGTATCTTAGGAACATCAGTACACAAGGCTACTGCAACATGTTAATAAAATTCCCACTCTGAAGTGAAAAAAAACGTGCAGGAAGAAGACAAAAATGAATGTGGGGCTGAAATTCCAATTATTTTGAGGGTGTGATTTAAGATTTTAAGAATTTTTTAAAGCTCTGTTTTGTTTAAACTGCTTGAAGGGAAAATGTAAGTGGAGTTTAGCTATTGTCCTGACCCTACAGCTTAAACTAAACATACTCAGTGCTATAAGAAGAGGGATTAAGAAACTAAACGTGTCTTATTTGACGTACCCTGACATGTGATGGGGTCAAAAAAGAACTTGATCATGGTAGTCAAATGTTTTGAGATGTGCAAATTCTGAGATTAAGGAGGGATTATTCTATCTTACAAACTTTAATGTAAAGATGAACTGTTAAGCAAAGAAGAAAGTTAGGTTTAGGTATAATCATGCCTTAATCTAGTTTCATTATTAGTGATGTTACATAATAGTCACAAGGGAAAGTTTCTTTTAGAGGTAGCTGAAAAGACTCAAACACTAGAAGATACCTTGCAGAGGATCTTTCAGGAGATGAACCAGTTAAACCAGGAGAAACTTCCCCATCTCCATGCTCTCTGGCAACATTCCAGGAGGTGCTTAGCAAATGCCAGTTTCAATTCTTCCACTGAAATCTGCTCGAAGTCTCTGCCAGTGCGAGTTCACCCGCGTCAGTGGACTCCGGAGTGCAGATTCCTCAGCGGGTGCCCAGCATCAGCCCCGCCAAGGCGCTTGCGGCCCCGAATTCCTTAGCCCTGGAAGCTCTGAGCCCCCTCCTGTCAGCTGGGAGTCTAGGGCGAGAGCTTTGAGGAGGTGACACCTGCTTTTCTAACAGCACACTGGTACCCATGCGCCAGGAACATCATCTGTAACGACCGTCTGTAAAGAACACGTTATGATGTTTCCCCTAAGCAGTCAGAAGACTCCCGAGAATACTGTCTACGTTCCTGTTAGAAAGTTGTCTACGCACCATGATCTGGAAACAGCAACGGTGGTGTTTCTTGGAATGCGTCCCCTACAGGGCACCTACCCAGGAGAGAAAGGCTCTGAGACCTCAGTGCAGGCCGGCTGCAGGGGCACCGTCCCGGATGCTACACGAGGGGAGACGGCCCGTCCCACGCACGCAGCAGGCAGAGAGCAAGTCCGCTGCTGTTCAGAGAAAACGGCCAAGAGGAGCACGGCCCACCCAAAGTGAACAGCGGCTGAAAGCCTGTCCAGGGGGACAGGTGCTGGTAAAGGGCTCTGCACCACCGAGGGGGCCCATCGGCTTCTCTCGGCCTTACCTCTGTTCCCGTGAAGGGAGTCGCACGCCCCCCAGAGCAGCGCCGGTGCATTAAGGGGCCACTGTCCCCACTCCTCTCTGGAGAGTGGCTCTCCTTGTGGCATGCTGTCATCTGTTATAAACCTGTTATAAAGCAGACTATCTGGAAGCGGGAGGGCAGGAGCAGGGGCTGGACCATGACCGCCAGTGAGCGTGCAGTGGACACACTCGTTCGCTCAGGGCCAGAACCATGCGAGGTGTGCAACGCCAAGTGCAGTCAACACGTTACAAGTTAAAATTCTGTTTAAAACTTACTTTCCCAGAGGCTTTTCATCATCTTTGCTAGCAAAAATTATGTTGGTTGAATTTATTCACTGGAACATTTGACAATAAAATAGGGGGGAAAATCCAAGGGTAGTAGAGGCTTCTGGGCTAAGTTAATAGAAGGAAAGGCCTGTCGCTTCCTGGTAAAGGCCGACTCCTCCTACCCAGGTGAAGAGATCAACGCGCATGTGGTTCCCACCAC
Organism: Balaenoptera borealis; assembly: GCF_965194805.1. Classification (NCBI taxonomy): domain Eukaryota; kingdom Metazoa; phylum Chordata; class Mammalia; order Artiodactyla; family Balaenopteridae; genus Balaenoptera; species Balaenoptera borealis. The sequence continues at coordinate 3,710,694 of NC_138877.1, forward strand.
CCTACACCCCAAATTATACAGAATGCCCATCGGTTTCTAGCATGCGGGACGCGGTTATCTGCCTGATGTGTCAACAAGACACCGTAACCCACAGGAGGTGCTTACTCCTGGGGTCCCAAAGTGCATTTGTTCAGAAAAGTGAAAAATGGCGCTCTTTCCAGGAGGGCATTTCCCACGTGTTCTCCGGGTTTATCGTGTCTTTGAAACGCCAGCCTTGTGTTTCAGCCTCAGCTCTTCGCATCTCTAACTCTACTATATGTTCTCTCTAAGCTTGACCTTTGCTATTTATAAGCAAAGAATGTGATGAGCTCTAGGAAGGCGGCGGCCCGCCTCCAGAACAGACTGGACACATGTTGGGGACAGGGGGCAGTGGACGCGGCTGCAGACTCGGGTCCGAGGCCTGCTAGCGTGAGGGGCGTGTCCAGAGCCCCCCGAGGCAGGCGGCCTGTCCTGCCCACTTAGGTCTGCACCCTCCGCATGGCCCCTTCCCCCCAGTGCTCACGGCCGCCTCGTCCACCGGTGCAGAGAACACGGGTGCAAGGTAGCTGACAGGTCAGAGGGCTGAACCCCCGGAGTCCTGAAGTCCCCAAGCCGTGGGCCCAGAGGGGCTCCTCTGCGTCATTCCTACAGGACGCTGCACCCCTCAAGTAAACGCAGGATCGCTATCGTTCTTACTTATTTCTGTGTCCCTGAAATGCCTGGTTAGCAGCAAGTATTTGATAAATATTTGCTAAGTTAAATGAATTAACTTCATCAACGACTATCATAAAGCTTTTTTCATTCAATCAGATTACTTACTGGTCACTAACACAAGGACACTGCAGTAACACATTTGAACGAAAGCCAGCGCCCTGGACAGCGGTTTCAGTCTCAGGCCCGGAGGTGGTGTGTCTGAGAGCACTCGGCCCCGGAGGTGCCGGGTGGAGCGGGACGGGGTGCGAGGGCTGCGGCCAGCGTCTGCTGCAGCAAAGCCCCGAGAGAGGACTCACCTTCTGTAACAGAGTGCAGTGCCCAGTGCCGGGAAAGAGGAGGCAGAATGTATCTCTGACCTCCCCCAGTAGGAAAGTATTCTCCACTTTAATGTCCGTTCCTTAAGTAACTTCAGTAATCTACCAGACTGACCTGGTCCTGCATTAGGTGAATTATAAAACACCAGGACAGGCCTGTCTTATTACGTACGCCCTGTAGGACGCCAGGTGTGTGTCGCGTAGGAAACACAAGCTGCTTCTAGAGGCAAAGCTCTGCAGGGGGTAGAGCACCTCACAGAGCAAGTGGATGGTCTGGAGGGCGGCTTCCTCCTGCCTCCCGAGGGACTGAGGCCAGGGAAGCAGGAGTCCTGCTGTGGGCGAGCAGGGCACAAAGGCAAAGCTGGTGTCCAGACTTCTGAGCAGACGGGGGGACTGAAGTCAGGGCAGAGGGTGACGCTGAGCTGCTGGGTGACAGACGTCTGTCCTAGACCTGTTTCTCTTTTGTGTTATAAAAGTTGTATCACAAAAAATATTTGGGCCAACAAAATATTTAGAAAAAATTTCATAATAAGGTGAATAAAAACCTATCCCTTTCTAATAATCATCACGATTTTTTTGAAGTAGAGTTGATTTACAATATTATAGTTCAAGTGTATAGCATAGTGATTCGGGATTTTTATGAATTATACTCCAAGTTATTACAGGATGATGGCTGTCAGTCCCTGTGCTGTACAGTGTATCTTTGTTGCTTGTCTGTCTTATACACAGTAGTCTGTATCTCCTAATCCTCTAGCCCATCTTGCCGCTCCCTCCCCCCCACTGGTAACCAGTAGTTTGTTTTCTGTTATCTGTGAGTCTGTTTCTGTTTTGCTGTATATGTTCGTTTTAGTTTTTAGATTCCACATATAAGTGATATCATACAGTATTTGTCTTGCTCTGTCTTATTTCACTAAGTATAATATTCTCTAAGTCCATCCACGTTGCTGCAAAGGGAAGAATTTCATCGTTTTTATGGATGAATAATAATCCATTGCGTGTATGTGTGTGTGTGTGTGTGTGTGTATCACATCTTTTTTATCCATTCATCTGTGGATGAACACTTGGGTTGCTTCCATGTCTTGGCTATTGTAAACAGTGCTGCTACGAACACTGGGGTGCATGTATCTTTTCAAATTAGTGTTTTTGTTTTGTTCTACGTATATACCCAGGAGTGGAACTGCTAGATCATATGGTAGCTCTATTTCTAGTTTTCTGAGGAACCTTCATACAGTTTTCCATAGTGACTGTACCAGTTTACATTCCCACCAACAGTGCATGAGTTCCCTTTTCCCCACACCCTCTCCAATATTTATTTATACACTTTTTGATGACAGTCATTCTGACGAGTGTGATGACATTTCATTGTCGTTTTTATTTGCATTTCCTTAATAATTAGCGATGTTGAGCATCTTTTCATGTGCCTGTTGGCCACAGGTCACAGATGACCTGTATTCAGGTCATCTGCCCATTTTTTGATTGGATTGTTTGTTTTTTTGATACTGAGTTGTATGAGCTGTTTATATATTTTTTATATTAACCCCTTGTTGGTCATACCATTTGCAAATATTTTCTCCCATTCTGTAGGTTGTCTTTTTGTTTCACTAATGGTTTCCTTTGCTGAGACTGTCTTTTCTCCATTGTTTATTCTTGCCCCCTTTGTTGTAGATTAATTGACCATAGGTGCGTGGGTTTACTTCTGGGCTCACTGTTCCACTGATCTGTGTGTCTGTTTTTGTGCCATTACCACAGTGTTTTTATTACTGTAGCTTTATAGTTCAGTCTGAAGTCTGAGAGGGTTATGCCTGCAGCTTTGTTCTTTTTTCTCAGGATTGCTTTGACAATTCTGGGTCTTCTGTGGTCCTATACAAATTTTAGGATTATTTGTTCTAGTTCTGTGAAAAATGTCATAAGTATTTTGATAGGGATCGCATTAAACCTGTAGATTGCTTTGAGAGGTATGACCATTTTAACAATATTAATTCTTCCTATCCAAAGCACTGGGTATCTTTCCATTTCTTTGTATCATCTTCAGTTTCCTTCATCAGTGTTTTATAGTTTTCAGTGTCTAGATCTTTCACCTTCTTGGTTAAATTTATTCCTAGGTATTTTATGCTTTTTGATGTGATTTTAAATAGGATTTTTTTTGTTTTGTTTTCGCTTTCTGATAGTTAATTATTAGTGCATAGAAAAAGCAACAGACTTCTGTATATTAATCTTGTATCCTGCAACTTTACAGAATTTATTTATTCTAATAGTTTTTTGGTGGAGACTTCAGGGTTTTCTATATAAAATATCATCATCTGCAAATGGTGACAGTTTGACTTCTTCCCTTCCAATTTGGATTCCTTTTCTTTTTCTTGTCTGACTGCTGTGGCTAGGACCTCTAATACTATGCTAAATTGATGGCAAGAGTGGGCATCTTTGCCTTGTTCCTGAATTTAGAGGAAAGGCTTTTGTCTTTTCACTGTTGAGTATGATGGTAGCTGTGGTTTGTCATAAATGTTCTTGATTATGTTGAGATATATTTCCTCTATACCAACTTTGATAAGAGTTTTAATCATGAATAGATGCTGAATTTTGTCAAATACTTTTGCTGCGTCTTTTGAGATGATCATTTGATTCTTATTAATGTGTTGTACCACACTGATTGATTTGTGAGTACGGAACCATCCTTGCATACCTGGAATAAATCTCACTTATGGTGTACAATCCTTTTTACGTATTTTGGATTTGGCTTGCTAATATTTTGTTGAGAATTTTTGCATCTATATTCATCAAAGATATTGGCCTGTAATTTTCTTTTTTTGTATCGTCTTTGGTTTTGGTATCAGGGTAATGGTAGTCTTGTAGAATGACCTTGGGAGTGTTCCATTCTCTTCAATTCTGGGGAACAGTTTGAGGAAGATAAGTATTAGCTTTTATTTGTATGTTTGGTAGAATTCCCCTGTGAAGCTGTCCAGTCCTGACTTTTGTTTGCTGGGAGTTTTTTAAAACTACAAATTCAGTTTCACTACTAGTGATCAGTCTATTCAAATTGTTTCTTCTTGATTCAGTCTTGGCATGCTGTATGTTTCTAGAGATTTGTCCATTTTTTCTAAGTTGTCCAATTTATTGGCATAGTATTTTATGATTTTTTTTATCTCTGTGGTATTGGTTGTTATTTTTCCTCTTTCATTTATTGTTTCTTTGGGTCCTCTCTCTTTTCTTCTTGGTGAGCCTTGCTAGAGGTTTGTCAATTTTGTTTATCTTTTCAAAAAAAAACTCCAGCTCTTGGTTTTACTGATCTTTCCTATTTTTTTATCTCTATTTTATTTATTTCCTCTCTGATCTTTATTGTTTCTCCCTTCTCCTGATTTTGGGCTTTGTTGGTTCTTTTTCTAATTCCGTTAGGTGGTAGGTTAGACTGTTTATATGAGATTTTTCTTGTGTTTCAAGGAAGGCCTGTATTGCCGTGAACTTCCCTCTGCTTTCACTGATTTTGGAGAGTTGTATTTCCACTTTCACTTGTCTCGAGTTATTTTCTGATTTCCTCTTTGCTTTGTTCACTGACCCACTGGTTTTTATAGTGTCCACGTGTTTGTTCTTTTCCCATTTTTCCTTCTGCAACTGATTTCTAGTTTCATACTGTTGTGGTTGGGAAAAAATGCTTGATATAATTTCTATCTTCTTCAATTTTTTGAGAATTGTTTTGTGGCTTAGCATGTGATCTATACTAGAGATCATTCCATGTGCACGTGAGAAGAATGTGTATTCTGCTATTTATGGATGGAATGTCCTGTAGATATCTATGAAGTCAGACTAGTCTGTTGTGTCATTTAAGACCACTGTTACCTTATTGGTTTTCTGTCTGGATTATCTGTCCATTGATGTAAGTGGGGTGTTAAAGTCCCCTAAGATTATTGTATTATTGTCAGTTTCTCCCTTTATGTCTGTTAGTATTTGCTTCATGTATTTAGGTGCTCCTGTACTGGGTGCCTATATGTTAATGAGTGTAATATCTTCTTCTTATATTGAGTTCCTTTATCATTGTATAATGCCCTTCTTTGTCTTTTGTTATAGCCTTTATTTTAAAGTCTGTTTTATCTGATATAAATATTGCTATGCCCACTGTCTTGTCATTTCTGTTTGCATGAAATATCTTTTTTCATCCCCTCACTTTCAGTGTGTGTGTCTTTAGCTCTGAAGTAAGTTTCTTGTAGGCAGCATATAGAAGGGTCTTGTTTTTTTTATCCAATCAGCCACCGTATGTCTTTTGATCAGAGCATTTAGTCCATTGACATTTAAAGTAATTACTGATATAGGTATGTACTTACTGCCATTTTTCCCCTTGTTTTCCAGTTGCTTTTTTTAGTTCTTCTCTGTTCATTTCTTCTTTGTTTTTTCCCTTGTGGTTTGATGATTTTCTTTAGTAGTATGCTTGTTTTCCTTTCTTTTTAGTTTTTGTGTATCTATTGTAGGTTTTTGATTTGTGATTACCATGGGGTTTATATATATATTGATCTATAATTTTACCTACTTGAAACTGATAGTCATTTAACTTCATATTCTAGAAGATCCACATTTTTTACTCCTCCCCCCCATTCTGTGATTCTGATGTCATACTTTATATTTCATGTTTATCATTTAACTGCTTATTATCGTTATAGTTGCTTTTACATTTTTTTTGTCTTTTAATCTTTGTACTGGCTTATTTAAGTGGTTGATCCTCAGTCCTTACTATAGATTTGCCTTTCCTATTGGAGTTTTCCCTTTCCTGTAGATTCTTCTTTTCCACTTAGAGAAGACTCTTTAATATTTCTTTTGGGGTAGATTTAGCATTGATGAACTCTTAGTTTTTGCTTGTCTGAGAAGTTCTCTCTCCTTAGATTCTAAATGAAAATCTTGCTGGGTAGAGTATCCTACGTTGCAGGCTTTTCCCTTTAGGCACTTTGAATATATCATGCCACTCTCTTCTGGCCTGCAAAGTTTCTGTAGAGAAATCAGCTGGTAGCCTTATGGGAATTCCCTTGTATATGACTATTTTTTTCTTGCTGCTGCTTTTAGGCTTCTCTCTTTTCTTGCCATTTTAATTATAATGTCTTGGTTTGGGTTTATCTTGTTTGGGACCCTCTGTGCTTCTGTATCTGGATATCCGTTTTCTTCTTCAGGTTTGGGAAGTTTTCAGCCATAATTTCTTCAAATACATTTTCAATACCCTTTTCTCTCTTCTGGGACCCCCTATAATGTGAATGTTGGTACGCTTTTATCCAGAGATCTCTTAACCTTTTTTAATTTTTTTACATTTGTTTGTCATTTTGTTGTACTGGTCAGGTGATTTCCATTATTATATCTTCCAGATGCCTTAAGTGTTCTTCTGTATCACTTAGTCTGCTATTCATTCCTTCTAGTGTGTTTTTTGATTTCAGTTATTGAATTCATTTCTGATTGGGTTTTTTTCATATTTCCTAGTTCCTTGTTAAAACTCTCACTGTGCTCATGTATTCTTTTCTCTAATTCAGTTAACAATTTTATTACCAATGCTGTCAATTCTTTATCTGATAAATTATTTGTTTTATTACTTTTTTCCGGGGTTTTCTCTTATTATTTCAATTGAGAGCAATTCCTCTGCCTCTATGAATTTAGGTGCAACAGTTTCCTATCGTGGTCTTGAAGGGACCATGTTCTTATGAGGGACTGGCCCTATACAGACTGTGTGTGTCTAATGCCTTTGGTGGGAAAACTGGATCTGATGTGGACACAAGTCATGTCTTCCTCAGGGTGTGCTGGAAGCTATCACCTCGGTAGGGGGTAGGGCTGGGGGTGGAGGGGCTAGAGCTGGAGCTGGGTGTGAAGCAAGACTTCCCTTCTGCTCAGTGGCCATCACTGCCCTATTGGGGGTGGGATCTGGCCCCAAGGGTCAGGCCTGAGCTGGCTCTGTTCCCTGTACGTGTGCGCTTTCCCTGCTCCCTACACTGGGACCCTTGCTGCAGAGGCAGGGGTGCTGAAGCAAGGGGGCCTGTGCAGGCTGTCGGCACACACTGGCTGCAGCCAGAGGTCTGGGCCGTCTCTGACGCACGGCCTGTGCAGTGCCCGCCGTGTTCCCTGGCTCTGTGGAGAAAGCCTCAGGCGAAAGTCCCCTTTGTCCCTCACAGCCGCCCCTGCCCGTGTAGGGCCGCACTGCAGGGCGGATGGGGCCCGGGGGGAGCCTCAGTGCACACCGGGCTGTGAGCTGTGGTGGAGCAGCTGCTCTCAGAGTTCTGGGCTTCAGGGGGACGGCTCGAGTAGCTGCCAACACCCCGCCCAGGCTCTGTCCCGGCCCCGGTGGCCTCTGGGTCCCACGTGAGTCCTCTGCCGTAGACCCTGTGCTGCCCTGTGACGTGGAGTATGCGGGGCTGGAGCGTGTGCCGAGGCGGCCGTCGGAAACCTGGCAGGCAGCAGAGCAGCCTTCAACCCGCCCTTTCCTCTGTGCCTCGGGGCTCGTCTGCCCTGTGCTGGATGCCAGGACAGAGGTGCCCAGTCTGTGGCTCTCACCGCTCACTGCCCAGAGCAGGTCTCTGCCTGTGCCATCTTTTCCTCTGAGTCCCCTCCCAGGGGCACAGGCCCAGACCCGATCGCTTTTCTTCCTTTCCTACCCCGTTACCGCCTTGGTCGTATAGGAGTTCTTCTGCCAGTTTCCAGTTAGTTTTCAGTGAGACTCGTTCCACACACAGATGTGTCTTTGATGTGTTCCTCGGCGGGGGTGAGCTCCATGCCCTCCTCTGTTCCACCATCTTGTTCGATCCCCCATAATCACCTTGTTAATGGCACAGGAGACATCTGCCCTTCCAGGTAAACTCTAACAAACACTTAAGTATGCATTAATGCAGCAGGTACCCACGGATGGTGTGCACAGCGCGGGCCTAGCCGTTTCCTCCTCTCCGAGAGCCGAGGCTCGACTCTGGTGCCCCTTGTCTGTGATGACCTGGGAAGGAAGACCCCAGAGGTGAGGTGCCCTTCTCATCACACCAAGGGTCGTGACAGCACGACTCGCCTTGCCGGTGCTGACCCTGAACACCTGGCCGAGGCAGTGTTTCATGTAAAGCCACTCTCCCTTCCTTCCAGAGCACGGTATGAAAGGGGGAGGGTCACCGTGTGGCCCACACTCGGCAGGGTGGGGAGGCACCTACAGAAGCCATCTGAACTCTCCTGCACGGGAGGTCTGCCCTGCTGATTCATTCAAGCATTCCTATCAGGGCGGGCTCATGGATACACACTTTATACTTTGTGTTATATCCCAATGCTGCCTTATTTACTTTTTTGCTCAAATTGTTGAAGTTTTGGCTGTTGAGGGTTCGTTTATAGTGGGAGCCTGTCCCCCCTGACACACATGCCCATCCTTGTGTGCATTCCTGAGCACCTTCCTTCCTGGTGCTGCAGGATGCTGCAGGCCAGCCCTGGAATCAGCCCTTCCCCCAAGGAGCCCTGATTCCTCTAGGGGAGAAGGTGTCAAACCAAGCTCCGGGCGCTCCCTGCTCCTAGGACCAAGGAGAGGAGTTATCATTGTACACTGTTTGTAGTAATCTCCTTGGGGGACGAGGGTGACCATTTGGAATATACACCACAAATTTCTGACTTGTTTCTTGAATAAGAGTACTATGTAGTAAGAAGAGATGCTATAGGATAGTTACAGCAACGATGAATGAGCTTTGAAAGCCACGAAGCTGTGCAGGAGCGTGAGCTCTTGCGATTTTAATCAGCTTACGGTGAGGCCTGGGGCGTCTAGACGCTGGTTCCACAAGTCAGTGTGGCAACACAGAAGAACAGACTGAAGGGAGCTTCGCTGAGAATTTATCTACGATTTCTTTTCATCTTATCTGATGCTTCGTCCTTTTTAAAACTCTGTTAAGTTATAATGTTATATCTCTACTTGCCTACTGCTTTTGGCCAAAAGTCATAAAGCTAAGAGTTTCTTTTCTGGAAAGGAGAACAGAAATAAAGTTGTTTAATATTTAAAAATAACCACTTGGAACGCTAAAATCTTGGGCTTTAACCTTTCCTTTCCCCACAAAATTCTTTGTGCCAAGGCTGCAGGCGAGAGCACACAGGATCATAACCAGAGGCGGAAATGTGAAACTCGGCGGGCACCGTGCTTACGCGGCTGCGGTGAGAATCATCCCATGGGAACGGCTGTGACTAAAAGGGATCATGAACCACGTTGATAGCTTTGCCACCAAAGTCTAAAGAGCTTACGTAAAAACAGATTACGGAAAACTTTAGTGCTCGTCAGTGGATGTCAGGCAGGCCTCGCCAGCGCCCATGGGAGTAGTTAGGGTGTGACATGAAAGACACACACAGACTGGGCGTCACCGAGGCCTCAAGGCCCAGGCCACTGACGTCTTCACATTCCAAAGACCAGCTCAGTCTCAAGTCAGCCTTCAAAGATCAACCGAGGAAGACGCGCGCATCGGGAGGAAGGCGGCAGGGAGGAGAATGAGCCTCGTCATCTATGGAAATGGGGAAATAAGACCTACTTTAGAGGGATTAAATGAGTAGCAAAACAGGAAGCACCTGGCAAGCGGAGACTTTTCAATGTGTTGGTTTTTTCCTAGTTATTTAAAGATAAGTAACATCTGAACCTAAAAACTCAACAAGGGCCATTTACTCAAGAATTTTGGATAACGTAAAAGAAAGATAAAGCAGTCTACAATGGAAGAGGTAACATCCTGCAGGGACTTCACCTGTTGTTCCTGAACTGCTGAAATAATACAGCTCCGACCCCCAAAAGCTGTATAATCCCCCTCTTCTTCTACCTGCTGTGGTAGAAACAATTCTCGTTCCAGGTGGGTACCAGGTATTTCCACCTCCTTGTTACAAACTCACTGTATGTTTATCTTTCTAGAGAGACATTCATTTTCTGAAATGGTTTTGCAGAAACTGAACTCTGGGTCGTGTTCACCACAGCACACCTAAAAAGTTTTCTAGTATATGTTTTTAAAAATGGCAAAATGAATGAAAATGTCGTATCATCCTGGTTTATTTTAAGCAAAAACTAAGTTCTCTTATTACTAAGAAATGTGATACTTAAACCAGAAAACACTGTATGCAATGTACAAAGAGTTCAACTCACCCCAGAATCCTCGGCAATTAGGAGAGTTGAATTCAGTCAGGTGTGTTGCCACCTTTGTTTTAGTGGAGGATTAAGTAACTGAATATTCTGCTTATAACATCCTTATATGTGCTATGGATGTGTTTAAAACTAGATAAGGACACAGTTTCAACCTGCAGATTAGAAAGAAGTGTTTTGAAGTCAAATCACATTTTGTGTCCCTTGGGGAAATCGACTTGGTCGAGGAATTTGGCAAGTACCAGAGCTGGCAACTGCAAATCCAATTCTGTTTTACCGTGCGATGCGACCGCTCCCCCACCCCGCCCCCCGAGGAAGGAAATACTTTCTTAACCACTATTTTGTTTTCTTCCAATGGTGTTTAGAGTTTTGAGAGGAAAACACTATGGGCCCTTTAAGAAAAGTCTGTGTTGCCGCACGTGGAGCTTCCCCGAGGCTCCCGGGCACGGAGGTAGGAGTCAGCTCGGGGCGAGGAGGCTGCGTGCCAGGGGCGGCGGGCGGCGCTCCCTTCAGACCTGACAGTGAGTCTAAAAAAGGCGAGCAAGCTCAAGGCTCACCTGTGAGGTGTTTATCGTCCAAAGATCAGAAGCACTGTTGCGTTTGAGTAGATCGTACAAAGAGCACCAGCAGGACGCACGGCCTCCTGACTCTAAGGAAAGGCTCGGCGTTCACCTGAAATGCTGTGTCTTAAGTAAGGACGTCAACAGAGGTGGCATCTGGTCACAGAGGTACGGATTCTGTTTCTTTACCTTCTGCTACTTAATATAATTCTTTACATTTACCTAGTAAGTAGTTAAATACAACAGATGAAGCACCTTTAAAAATTACATTTTCATAAAAAGAATAATACCAACTAGAATGTTTATGCTTTCATATCACGACGCTGAGTAATTTCACAGTCACTCCTCCTAGGGCCACCCTGATGCTATGAGCCGTCATGCAGGACGCTCCTGCTTTTGGGGTGCAGGCTGGCCGGTCGCACACAGGAAGAGGGGACGCCACTGCCGATCTTGTCTTACAAACCCAACCCTACGGAGTGACAACTGGCGTGGCACCTGCGCATGGCCCCATTCATCCACCGTGTAACAGATCACGTGAATTAAGGAGGTCCGGCAGAACAACATTAAGGACAGTGGTAACACTTACAAGCCGAGCAGTTCTATCGCTGGTGTTAGCTGCGATCTGAATACTTTCTCATTTCTAGTTTGAACCACAGGCTTGTTTTTCTCTCATGAGTGTGAGTTTCAGTGTGGAAAAATATTTTTTCTTCACACAAAAATGTTTCATATGAAGAACAGAATTTCCAGAGAGATGATACAACCATCTTGGAAGCAGAGTAGAAAAATACACCAACCAAAAGACAAACACTGAAAAGGATTTAGTATTTTTCTTTTGCTGGAGCCATATGTAAGCTAATATTTATGTGCAGACGGCGTTTAGACCCTGGTGTCAGGAAGGATAAACTAAGCACCGCTGCTGAGAGAGCTTTCCCACCAGAACATCCGCATGAGAACGAACCCTGGAGCCTCTTCTGCCCCCACTCACAGCGGGCTGTCCACGCAGCACCACAAACTACCAGCCCAAAGGGCGCCATGTAGACCATCATGAGCCAAGTAATTTCACTGTTCCCGAGTCCACAAGGGGCCTGCGGCCAGCAGTCCTACCCAGGGAGCTGCTCAGAGCTCCGTCCCTGTGGTCGGAAGTCCCAGGCTCCAATCCTGGTGGGGCTCCCTCTGTCTCTGCTGCACCACAGGGCCGGGACCTGAGCTGTTCCACCATCGGTAGAAGGGTACGGATCACCCCACCTCAGAGGGTTGCTGGAAGATTCCATCAATCAGTACACGAAACCCATTTAGAACAGTGACTGGACGTGGCAGAATTCAACGAGGGCTGGCAGGATTGGCCAGAGAAGGGGGGGGCATCACAAGCCTCCTCGTCGAGAGGGTGACCCGAGGCACAATCACTGATGGGAGACCAGGGCGTCACCCCCAAAGCACAGCGGGGCTGGGCTACAGGAAACTGCAGGCAGTCTGGGCTGGCTGACCCGCTTTATACACCGACTGCGGCAGTGGGCAGACCGAGCCTGGACGAACAAACCCTCCCAGAAAAGCTGACGGAATCGAGGTCCCCAGCGGGACTTTGTCACCTCCAGTGCCTGGCATGTCAGCAGCTCTCAGCCACTGGGCTGGATGAATGAGCAGCTACAGCCCTGCCCGAGAGGACAGCAGGTGCAACCGATGTGCACAAGGGACGTCACCTCAACCCATCAGAGCAGAACTGCTCCGTTACCACTAGGAAGACAGCATCCCCCTAAGACTGGGAGTCATCTCCTAAATGCACTTTCATCAGATAGTCAGAGGGACCAGCTGCATAGAAATGCCGGCATCCTGAGAGCACCCAATATCACCCACATTTCCTTGAAATATTTGTGAGAACATTCTAAGAAACATCATGACGGTCACTTCCGTTCACAATTAAATTTTCAGTGGAAATACTTAAAAAATTATCCAAAACACATAGGAAAACAAGCATCGTGAGATGTCTAAGAAGACTGAATTAGGTTCTTTTAAGTAAAAAATCCATCCTGATGCCTTGGAATTTCTAGCAAATGTATTGCTAGGCTTTCATAAGGGAATAAGAAATGAGTTCTTTAGGCCAGAGAAACACACTGTAACCTATTAAAATCTGAAGGCAAATTTTCTGAGAATTTACAGTAACTTAATAGTTTCCTATTAGAGTGTTAGTAACACTTTGAGAGTTAAAGCCTGAAATTTTTTCTCAATCTAAATAAATCACAGTCACTAACTTATTTGGGACACAATGAAACAGACGCTCAGAACAAAGTGCACAGCTGAAGCGTCATGTCTTTAAAAGAAAAAACAGGCAAAATAGGAAACATCTTTCATTACAGATGACACGAAACAAAACCCAAAGTGCTAATGTTAACACGTAAACCTTAAAAAAAAAAAAAAAAAAAAAAAAGCGCATCTCACGTTGGCTTACCTTGCACCATGAGCAGGGGCTCCTTGCCCCCGCCGTGCGCCAGCATCTCCCGGCGGTAGCGCTCCCCCGCCGCCCTGGGGAGGAGAGAACTGTCACTGGAGCCTGCACGCGCCCAGCCGCACCCGCCGGAGTCCCCCAGATGAAGCCACACTGATGTCAAGTTCAGAGAAGCTGCCCTTCATTATCTTCTGGCTTCTAAAAATCTCATTCCGATTTTTAACCTACTCTACTAAGACAGACCAGCGGTGATATATTTACTATAAGAGCAAGCATGCTCTTTCTAGAAAGGATTGTTTAGTTTATGTGGTACAGAACAAGCAGAAAATCATACCCCATTCTCCATCATCTTTAAGATTATTTTAAAGTGAGATTTAAAATCATTTATGCTCTTCTCTCAAAAAAGAATTTGAAATGGCACCCAACAGAGAGAAAAATAACACTCGGACCTAAGAGTAAAGCCACAAAAGCTGTCAGGAGAGGGTTAATTACGCCAGGAAGCCTTGGCTAAGGATAACAGAGGACACTTTTGCCCCGTGCTGCTCTTCATCAGCTGGATTCAATAAGGAACAGTGTCCATAACACTCGAAGGCTAGACAGAAATTCTCTAAATTAATGGCTACTCTCTTTTTTTAAATAGAAAATGCAATTCCTTAAATGCAAATAACTGAAGTTAAATAAAGTATGTTTTCATTCCACTATTTCCGGAGGATCTTTACGTGGGCAATTTTGTGAACGTGGTCTCTAATTGGAAATGTTGCCAGCACTTCACTCTCAGAAACAGGATGACATCAAACGCTAATCCTGGCTCCACCCTGAAGTGAGCACCGAGGCACCGTGGGCCCCGAGGCAGGCAGCGTGGACAGGGCAGCTGAGAGGCCCCGCCCGGCCTCAGCTCTGCTGCTTCCAACCGGGAGACTTCCCAGAACGGGGATCAAAAAGGATCTTTTGGTAGAGGTTAGAAATTTTCTCGTCCCTCTGAGTATTTTTACTAGCTTACTTTTACATGCCCATAGAAGTACAGCAACTGCATGTCTAGGCGAGAATGCATACATAAACAAGATATAAATACTGGGGAATACATGTATTTAAAAGTATGTGGTTTTCTAGTAAAGTGTGATTCCTTTAAACAAGATAGTATTTTGCCTATTTTATAGAAATCTTCAGTGAAGAATTATAATCCCCAGAATTGATTTATGGTACTCAATTTTGGCTTCAGAGCCTTTGAAAATAATAAAAATTTAAAAAGCAGACCAAGTGTCTACAGTTCGCAGAGGCTGGAAGACACACCAGCATGTGGGCACCGAGCTGCAAAACATTTAAACATTCGATTACGTCAGACTCAAGTTCAAAAGAGCCTGGAATTGAATGTGATGATTAACTGCTGAGAAAACCCAAGCCTTTGCCAAATGACATTAAGAGCTGAGGGGGGGGCGTGGGGTGGGGTGGGGTGGGTGGGGGGCAGAAAGGACCAGGAATTAGCAGACCTGGTTCTCATCTTAGTCCAGTTGGTTCGCTGTGAAGCCTTGAACAAATCACCCCCTCCGAGCCTCAGTTTCCTCTTATGAAAACTCCTGCTCCGCCAAGGCTGCTGGGACTACCGTAGTAACCTGCGTGGGAAACTCGAGGGCGCTCCCGGCATCTGAGGGGCCACGAGCCTCAACCTGTGCAGCGAGGCCGCCTGACCGTGCGACCCGTGCGGCGCAGACAGGCCGCTCTGAACGGCTGTGAGAGCAGGTCTCAGTCAGTGCTTTCAAAGGACGCTCCTTCTCAGGACCGTGGAACCAGAAGCCGCTTCCCCGGGCTCCCGCTGGGGAGGAGGCCCAGGCGCGCACAGCAGGCCGTGAAACCCCCGCCCTCTTACCTGTTAAACGGATCCCGGAGAAAGCACTCCCTCCAGACCAGGGACGCCACTGCCCGGGACACCAGGTAGGAGTAGTATTTGGCACCGTAGCCCACCAGGTGGCTGAAGCGCAGCTGCCAGGCCTGCGGACAGACAGGGCACAGGCGGCGCTGAGGCTGCAGCCGGACGCCGCGCGGGCCCAGTGCAGGGGGGCACGCAGGAACCGCAGACGTGCCCGTGACGTGGCACCCTCGGGGGCGTCCCGCACGGGCGGTCACTTCTCACGTGGTGCACACGGAGAGGGCTGCAGTGAGTCCCCTCAAAACCCTCACGCTGAGCCCCGATCCCCAGGCCCCCGGAGTGAGACTGTCTGTGGAGACGGGCCTCTAGAGAGGTGATGGAGGTAAAACGAGGCTGCCGGGGCGGCCCTAGGCCACCAGGGCTGGATATGTAGGTCCCCGTAGGACGGGGGAGACCACACCGGGACAGGGCAGGAAGGCGGCCTCAGGAGAACCAACCCTGACACCCGACTGTTTTGTACAAGTTCACTGCCACTGGACTCGTGTCTGGCAGAAACAGAGGGAGGACGCCCAGACACGCAGCGTAGCGTCAGTAACGGGGCAGCACGCGTGTCCCAGGATTCCGGCCTGCTGGGAAGCCTGGCCGCTGGGTCGGGAGAGGGCGCTCTGGCCTGGCACTGGGTGCCGTCCTTTTTGAGGACGGTGACGTCGTTACTGTAAGAAAGGCCACGTGAGTTCCCGGGGAAGAACACCCTCCCACTGGAAGACTCTTTTCCTGCAAATGCTGTTCTTTTTCTGGACCTAAAAGCTGAAAACAAGTACGTTCTGGGTGGTTAGTAGGAAGAGGGTATCCAAGTGCAAAGGCATATAAGCTGCCCACAGCACAGTCATGGCACCACTGCTAGAAAAGCCAGAATTACAGAAGCCATCATCCTCAAATGACACGGTTGTAACTTAAAAATTTTTACTTTACTGAAACAAATCTGACACGCAGTAAATACTCTACTGTCTTTTAATGTGTGCTTTAGCTGACGGTAAAATTTTTAGGAAAAAAAATTGAAGCCTAAGTTTTTAAACTAAGGTAATCATTATCTAATAAATCTTTTCACCCCCTGGAAGATAAAGTATAAAGTTTAATCACCACAAATGTTTAACCAGATAAACAATTTCCACCTAATTGATTAAGCCACAAACTATAAGCCAACAGACAGTTCCCTGCTGACAGCGGGTCGGCGGATCCGAGGACACCTCGACGTCCCCCACGTGGCCCACAGGGGCCCGGCGCTCTGCGTGGTGTCCAGCACCTCACGAGGGCGCTCGGCCTGGGCTGGGCGTGGGGCAGGCAGGCCAGCTCTCAGGCTAGAGCTGGAACAGGAGGGGGTCTGGCGGGGGGAACGGGAACCCTCGGGATCCACCCTCCCCTTTCCAACCGGGATGCGACTGGAAGCAAGGGGGGCTCGCGAGCTGTGTCCCTCCGTCTGTGTGGGACACCTCGCCCTGCCCTCTGTGAAGGCGAGACCCCAGGGGCGGGGCACCACAACCCAGGGCGGTGGTCCCCGACTCCACACGGCCACCGCTGGTGCTGGGTGGTACACCTGCGAGGCTGTCACAGTAACCAGACCCCCAGGCACAGGTGCTGCCACCAGCAGAGCAGAGGTGCCGAGGCCCTGCAGCTCGCCCGGCACGATCCACACCTGGATACCTGGACACAGAGAGTCCACGGCGTCTGCCTCCCACCAGCCTCCCACCTGGACAGAGCTACTCAAGGCATGGCGCACACCTTGCTGTCTTGTGCTTACATGACAGGTTTCCATACCTCAAGACATGCCAAATAAATGATACCTACCGCCTGACACCCTTCATCAGCGGTCTGTAAGTTTATGGCACACTAAGACCTACAATCCCATTGCTGTGTGACCACACATAGCTGAACTCCTGATAATTCAGCCTAATGTTAAGTCCTTGTTATCACTCCACTCATAGACAGCATCTCATTTTAGGCTCTGGAATTATGTCATCCTCTTCCTTTTATCTCCAAGTTTCCTTCTTCCGAAAGGGACCTTTGCCAGATGAACAAAAGTTTTCACCCGTCCTTTGAAGCGCCAGGTGAGGAGCTGGTCTTAAGAACAAAGGACTCGGGCTTCCCTGGTGGCGCAGTGGTTGAGAATCTGCCTGCCAATGCAGGGAACATGGGTTTGGAGCCCTGGTCTGGGAAGATCCCACATGCCGCGGAGCAACTAGGCCCGTGAGCCACAATTACTGAGCCTGCGTGTCTGGAGCCTGTGCTCCCCAACAAGAGAGGCCGCGATGAAGAGAGGCCCCCACTTGCCACAACTAGAGAAAGCCCTCGCACAGAAACGACCCAACACAGCCATAAATAAATAAATAAAATAAATAAAAATTAAAAAAAAAAAAAAGAACAAAGGACTCAGAAGCCTTTGCAGTTTCTCTTCTGTTCTGACTAGAGGTGTGGGCCGTCCCATCCTAACGCGAGCCCTCCGTCTGTCTGTCCTGAGTGAGACAATCTCTGTGATCCGGACGTAAGACAAGAACGGGAGCAGGAGCGCGGCCGGGGCCCCGCGAGCGCAGAGTCACCAGCTGGAACCCTGGGGGGAGGCCCTCCGAGGATCCCCATGCGCTACAGCCCTGTTCTCACCCACGACACTCGTCCGTCCACATCAGAGACGGGCCCAGGGATGGAAAGGAGCAAAGCAGCCGTTACTTACACCTGTTTTCAGTTTCAGACCTAGATGAGGGGCTCGTGCAGAGTCAGCACCCAATAGCTACATGTTAGAAGTTGAATGACCGAGCTAATCATTTCTATTATCGTCTCAAATAGCACGTCATTTCTCCACGTCCAGTTACACATGTATAAGTGCATTTAACTAAAATTTTAAAACAATCTTACTACTAGACTATTAAACCAAACCACATGAGAACAGAAACAACATCACTGCTTTCTGGGTTTGGGTCACACAGAACTGAAATTTCCTTCAGAGCAAGGTCCACGAGGCCATGCCTGTGTCTGGCATGGGGCCAGCACGGGGCCTGGAGCACAGCAGGAACTCAACAGCTGTCTGCTGGACGGGTGGACAGACAGGTGGACAGATGGATGGACACTGCAGGATTCTGTCACAGCGATGCTCCGTGTTCCCGACAGACTGGACTTTGGACTGAGATGAGGAATCACGTCCAGATCACAAGCAAGAGGACGTCACAGCGCTACAAACACATTTTGGATCTCAGGCTATTAAAAATAGTTTTTTTGTTTTTTGTTTTTTTTAAAGAATTCTTTGACTACATTATATGACAGTTAAGACTTCTGAGGCTAGTTTTGGCACCAAATGTACGGCATCTGTGTGGTGTTTCCTCATGTGTGATTCAATCTCTGTCAAGTTTCACAGACTCAAAACAAGCCATGGGCCAGCAGTACCACACAGGCTTCACGGTGCAGCTGCTGTAATAGGACTAAAGGACAGCAAGGCAGAAAGCAGCAAACTCGTGAGCTAGGCTCTGTGGGCAGACCGCCGGGCTGTTCACATTCTCCGAGCACAATACTGTTGGCTTGTGGATTATGTCCTATGGTACCCAAGCCTGGGCATCCAGAAGTGTCCACTTAACCACAGTCGGGAGCAGGAGACCCTCCCCCACCTGCCTTCTCAGGTTCGTATTCTCTCTTTCTTAATGTGTGTGTATATATGTTTTCCATGAAGTAATATAGACGAGTACTTCTAATTTAATAAAAAGTCCCCGCTGACATTTTACCAAAACCCATGAAACAACAATGCCAAACAAACAGGAATTCTCAGTTTGGAATAAAACTGAGAATTTATTTTAGATGAAACACAGCCGTTGTGGTGGACACACTCTCAGGTGGCCTCCGTGGATGCCGGTGTGAAATTTCCTCACCGTGAGTGTGGGCAGGACCAGAGCCTTGCTTCTGACCACCAGAACTGGCAAAGAAGGCGGGATGTCACAGCCACAGCGAGTTACTTACTTGATATGTCTGCCAGGCTGCAGACCCACTGCAGAAACCCTCCTGTTGCCCGAGGTCAGCGGCCCTGGTGGGAAAGCCCACCAGCAGGGACCCTGTGGGATCTGGGGGTGGGGATTTAGGACCTGGGGGTGGCCTCTGGGGCCCAGGGGTGTCCAACAGCTGACAGGCAGCAAGAAGTTGGGCACCTCCATCCTACAAGTGCACAGATAAGAATTCTGCCGAGCAACTTCCCTGGTGGCGCAGTGGTTAAGTATCCGCCTGCCAATGCAGGGGACACAGGTTCGAGCCCTGGTCCGGAAAGATCTCACGTGCCACAGAGCAACTAAGCCCGTGCGCCACAACTACTGAGCCTGCGTGCCACAACTACTGAGCCCGTGTGCCTAGAGCCCATGCACCGCAGCGAAGAGTAGCCCCCGCTCGCCGCAACTAGAGAAAGCCCGCGCGCAGCAACGAAGACCCGACGCAGCCAAAGGTAAATAATTAAAAAAATGAATTCTGCCGAGAACCCAGGTGAAGCAGCCAAGCCCCCAGGTGAGACGTGGGCCCGGCCAACACCCCGACTGCAACCTTGGGCCCCGAGCACGGGGCGCGGCCACACGGGGCTCCGCCTCCTGACCCGCGGGGGCCGTGAGCTTTGTGCAGCAGCTTTGTGCTGCTGCAGCCACTTGGCGTGGTAATTTGTTCCACAGCGATAGAAACTAACACCGTTATGTATTTCAACATGAGAGCTGTGTCCAGAAATACTAACAAGAGAAGTAAATGGAAAATATGGAAGGGCACCTATATTTATTAAATGTATACCCCTGTGTCTTCATGGATATCTTTTGAGGAAGGTATTTTTACAAATGCTTCATCATTTTCAGCAGATATTTTAACAGCTTACATTTTACAATAGACTCAAAAGCGTAATTTGGTCAAGGCTGCCGGCAGAGACTGCCCAGTACCCCTCGTCCGTTCAGAAACAGAACCGCCCCTCCGCCGCTCGGCTGGAGCAAGGCCTTGGCCACTGTTCTGCAGGCTTCCTCTGGGCTCAGGGCGGCTGTGCACCTACTTCCTGCAACCCAGTGTGAATGGAGATAACGCACTTACCAGGTGCTTCACAAGAAAGCTGCTCGCGCCCTCCACCTCCTTCCCCTTCCTGCTCCCCTTAAAGAAGTGAGACCCGGACCCACACCTGGGACTCAGGTAAGCCACATGCCGAGGAGCCGCCAGCCCACCGGCCCACCTGCCCACCTCTGCCTTGCTGGGCAGGAGGAAAGGAGCTTTATCTTACTGAAATCACTGTATTTGGGGGTCTCTGTCACAGCAACTTAGCCTGTACTCCAACAGACGATCACACAGGATTCAGACCCGGCTGTCTTTCTGATTCAGAGCCCCGCTTCCCTGCTCCTCTGCACCGCACACCCCAAGTATCTAATATGGGACCTACTGCTCCCCACAAATGTGAAAGTTGCAACCGGCTTGATTTCAAATTCCTGAGCCCCCCAGCAGATCCCCATGCCATATTCCTGTGTTTATATTTGACACCTACAACTTGTAAATTCATTTCCATCACGTCAGCTTCAACACATATCAAAACACACCACATAGCTATTTTTACAGCGAAAAAGGAAAGCCCCTATACAAGTTGATGTAAAAGCGAGTATTATACTAAGAATAAGTTAAAATGCTGACACTGCTGGACCCGGGGGAGGACTCGGGGACATGCGGGTGGCTCAGTGCCGACAGCGGCGAGAATGTGGCTGAGGCATAATGACACCAACCCTAAGCAGAACGGCAGCTACAAGGTTAACGCTGCTCTCCAACAGACAGAGACACGCAGCAGCCACAAATCCCTCCTTCACGTTGCCATAAAGGTCTGAATAATTTCCAAAGTGCCAATATGAGAATTTTATATGATCTCAATGACAACTAGAAGCCATTTTCTCTGCTAATGGTGGACTCACGGCTTATTTTAAGGAGACTAGCCCCAGTCTTATAAGAACAAATGACTTCTAACTACCTGACCAAATCTCTTTAGGCAATTAATAGTAACACAAAACATTAACCGTCAATTCTATTTATATATAAATATTGAAAAAAAAAAGCTCTGCAAAACAAAATTTAAAACCCCCTGGAAATACCAGTATGTGTCTATCAAAAGCAAATCCATGAGCAGAACAAAGATGTAACCAATTCAAATGGAAATGCATTTATTAGATGAAACATGGGAAGGTAACGTTAATCTAATTAAATGAGATAATGAGGTGAAAAGCAATAAACAGAACTGGAAACTAGACATGCTGGGTTTTTTCTTCCTAATCAAAGCTCCTTAATATTGTTTTTCCCATTGCCTGTAACATCTCAAGGAAAAAATGGCAGATTCTTCATTTTAAAGGAACCCGTGGTCAAGTAATAAGGACTTCCACAGAAAAAGAGAGCCTCTGTGGTCAGGAGGGCAGCCCAGGGGAGCAAGGGGAGCCTCCACAAGGACAAGACACAATCCGGAAGCTCTGGTGTTGGTACTAAAACCACCAAAACACACTCACAAAATGGCAACAGTAAGTCCGTACCTATCAATAATTACTCTAAATGTAAATGGACTGAATTCGCCAATCAAAAGACATAGATGGGCTGAATAAACTAAGAACAAGACCCAACAATATGCCGCATTTAGCTTTAGTCTTTTCAAGGAACTAGAAAAAGAAGAACAAATTAAGCCCAAAGTCAGCAGAAGGAAGGAAATAACAATCAGAGCAGAAATAAATAGAGACTAAAAAGATGATAGAAAAGATCAGTGAAACTAAGAGCTGGTTTTTTGAAAAGTTAAACAAAACAGACAAACTTTTAGTTAAATTCACTAAGAAAAAAATGCACAAAGGAGTCAAATAAAATTAGAAATGAAAGAGGAGACACTACAACTGATGCCACAGAAATACAAAGGATCGTAGGTGACTACCTTGAACAATTAGACACCAACAAAAAGGACAACCTAGAAAAATGGATCATCCATAAAACTCCAAGAAGAAAACATGGGAAAATACTCCTTGAATTGGCCTTGGCAGTGATTTTTTCAATTTGATACCAAAAGCAAAGGCAACAAAAGCAAAATTAAACAAGCTGAGCAACATCAAACTAAAATGCTTCTGTAAAGCAAAGGAAACCATCAACAAAATGAAAAGGCAACCTGTGGAATGGGAGAAAATATTTGCAAATCATATAACAAGTGATATATGATATTATATAATATCTAAAATATGTAAAGAACCATACAACTCAACAGAAAACAAACAATCTGCTTAATACAGGGCCAGGGATCTGAAGACATTTTCTTCCAAAGGAGACAAACAAATGGCCAACAAGCACACGCAAAGATTCTCAACATCGCTAATCATTACGGAAATGCAAATCAAAACCACAATGAGATATCACGTGACACCTGTCAGAATGGCTTAATAATACATACATTAAAAAAAACAAACAAGAAGAGGGACTCTGCTACTGTCTTCATGACCGTGCAGTTCAACAAAGGCGGCGGGGCCACCGTGGAGGCCAACTGGAAAAGACGGGCGTGTCCTTTGTAGACTACGGGACTTTCTGCTCGCACACGAAGAAGGAAGCACAGAACAGGAACTCCTCGGTGGGGAGACGAGCCAAGAGCAGGGGTGCAGCCCTGGCCTCCGCACCCCGGGGGCGGGGCTGGCATCGAACCGGTGGGAGCAGAGGCTCCTGCAGCTCCGCCTTCCCCCCTCCCAGGGGCCCTCAGAGATGTGTAACTATTGTCTCCAACCTACAGGCCGGCAGCCCCCTCTCCTGTGAGATCAAGCTGAGGTACAAAGAGGGGAGAACACCTGGAACCGTCTGATGTCGACTAGGGCTCAGCACCTTCCTGCAGCAAACAGGCCAGGGACCCGGGAGCTTCCCTTGGAGCCCTGGCTTCCCCTCCTCACCCTGCATGCCGGCAGTCAGGAACCTGTGCGGCGCCCTCCCTACTTCCCTCCGTTTCCATTCCGATGACACTGCACCACAGGGCCTTCTCCAGAGGTGATGAAGGGGTACTGCCGATGGTGGGGGACACGCGAGGTCTCCCCCCAGCCCGCCACGTCCTCACGGCAGTGGGAAGACTGTGCTGCCAGCTCCCTCCTCTCTTGCTGGTTGGGGCCCTGGCGCGGTGTGTCCCCGGTGTCAGACTAGAGTTCTGGGCTCAGGGCTGCCGCCCCCAGCACGGTGGCCCTCTCCCCTCTATTCTCTGGTCAGCACCTGGATCATCCTTGTGGACGGGCTGGGGAAGGTGATCTACGGACAGGGGAATGAGAACACACTTGCTTCGTATTTTCAAAATACTCCCCCAGTTCCAAAAGAGTTTTATCGTGCCCTTAAAGTCTCCAGAGAGAAAACTGGAGAGGCCGTTCCTCCTTCCCGGACCTCCTGGAGCCCTTGGCGTCTACACCGGCAGCGGCGGCCGGCACCTTAGCCACAGGTGCGCACGTGCTCGCGCTCCCCACCTGGGGTGGGGAGCTTTGGTGTGATGGCTCCAAAGTCGTCCACCTCTCCACGCACGGGGAAGCCTTCACGGACGCCGCCTGCATGGCCACACTGCGGCGGGGGGGGGGGGGGGCGGACACTACACAAGGGCCACCCGGCCTGGCACTGACCACTGTGAGGCTCCCGGACCCTCACCGTGACCACGCCCGCCTGGCAGGGCCGCCGTGCGGATTACACGAGGGCAAGCAGGGAAGAGGCCCGCACTGTGCCGGCCTGGCGCGGCCTCCATTTATCAGCCACAGACCTGATCCTCTGCAGTCGGGGACAACACTGTGACCAGCACGGTGTCCTCAAGAGACAGTCACAGAAAGCGGGTAAAAAGGTAGGAAAATTAGAACCAAACTGCTGTAATTTGGACATAGCTGACATCTGTAAGTCCAAATTCTCTTTCTGTAATTAACTAGTTTCAATAATCCCTGAAATTATTAAGATGTCAACAGGTAAAAAAAATAATGTACTGACTATACACACACACACACACAGTCAATTTCTGAAGTGACAAAACAAAAGATATGTACCCAACTGCCTTGGTTGGAATAACTGCTACTTTGCAAACTCATTTCCTAACTCACGTGGTGAAAGATCCCTCTGCATCACATTAAAAGTATACCTGCTGTTAACTTTCATTTGTGTTGCCTACGATGTGTTAATACAAAAGGTAGATGTGTGCAGTGAAGAAATACGTCTCACTAAGGGTGACGCTCCTGGTGAGATGAGACTGAGTTACAGAGATAGGAACACCCCCCGCCCAGAGCATGCAGCCCCTGCCCCGCGTGTGAGGCAGGCCCTGGGTCCCTGCCAGAAGTTCCTTGAGCGGCAGCACAGAAGTGCAGCCCGGGGCTCACGATACCATGTCATCTGCAGGTCGTGTCACTACCTGCATTTTGTACAGAGTAACTGACAGAAATAAAGTTCGTGACTGATCCACTGAAATTACCAGGGCTGCCTGCTTTCAATCAACATGTCATCAGTCCTCCCCGATTATCTCGTCTGAAGAATGTCCAAAATTCCTGATGTAACAGCTTTTAGCAATTTCTTACCAAAAAAAAAAAACCCCAAAAAAACCCTGCTATATTTGTGGTTGAAACATATGGAAAACCTGGGTAATGCCCAACAGTGCACACTACTGTAACTCAAAACAAGTGTTGGATAAAAAGAATCAACACCTAAGTATTATTACAACTTTCATATAAAAATACTATCAACTAGCATTACTTCACAATGCTATAATAATAGGTGCTACGGGTAGGCTTTCTTCTCATATTTCCTGAGTTTGAAAGTTCAAGGTGGGATCTTCCAAAGGGTCAGCTGGGAGCAGTGGCTTGTTTAAGGCTGAAATGGACTGATGGCCTTTTACTTCCTTCCAAATCTCTAGGGTACTAAGTCTCACTCCACGTCACAACAGCCAGCACACCTTCTGCGCTAGCTGACCTCCAGCTGGCCTAGCAGTTCAACGTCCTCGTGGGAAGGAGCACAGCGCACCAAGTGTCCCCCATCACAGCCCTGCCCTGCTCCCCGGCGGCTGCCGGCATTCGCTCTGTTTAAAAATTCAGATAGGGCTTCCCTGGTGGCGCAGTGGTTGAGAATCTGCCTGCCAATGCAGGGGACACGGGTTCGAGCCCTGGTCTGGGAAGATCCCACATGCCGCGGAGCAACTAGGCCCGTGAGCCACAACTACTGAGCCTGCGCGTCTGGATCCTGTGCTCTGCAACAGGAGAGGCCGCGATAACGAGAGGCCCGCGCACCGCGATGAAGAGTGGCCCCTGCTTGCCACAACTGGAGAAAGTCCTCGCACAGAAACGAAGACCCAACACAGCAAAAAAATAAATTTCTAAAAAAAATTAAAAAATCAGATAAAATTCACACACCATAAAATTTACATTTTTAAAGTTATTTTTAGTATATTCACAAAGTTGTGCAACCATGACCACTATCAAATTTTCATCATCCCCCAAAGAAACCCCTTACCCACCAGCACTCACTCTGCACTCCTTCCCCAGCCCCTGACAACCACGTTCTACTTTCTGTCTCTATGGATTTGCCTATTCTGAATATTTCATATAAATGGAGTCATACAGTAACTGGCACTTTGTGTTTGGCCTCTTTCACTTAGCATACTGTTTTCAAGAGTCATCTACGTTGTACTATGTGCCAGTACTTCAGTCCCTTTTACGGCAGAATAATATTCCACTGCATGGATATACAATATCTGTATATCCGTCCATCCAAACGTCGACTAAAGTACATTTGGTTTGCTTCCACTTTTGGCTATTATGAATAAAGCTGCTGTTAACATTAGTGTACAAATTTGGGGATAGACATACGTTTTCATTTCTACTGAGTATATACCTAGGAGTGGAATTGCTGGGTCATACGGAAACTCTGTTAACTTTGAGCACCAGCCAAGCTGTTTTCCAAACCTGCTGCACCACTTTGCATCCCCACCAGCGGCGTACTAAGGCTCCAGTTTCTCTACATCCTTGCCAACACTTGTTATTGACTCTTGTTATTATATCCATCCCAGTGGGCAAAAAGTGGTAAATCTCATTGTGGTTTTGATTTGCACTTCCTTAAGGACTGATGTTGTTGAGCATCTTTTCCTGTGCTCATTGGCCATCTGTGTATCCTCTTTGGAGAAATGTCTATTGAAATCCTTTGCTTCTTTATGTATTCTGGAGATTAATACCCATCAGATGTCTATTGTCCCATTCTGAGCTGTCGTTTCCCTTTCCTGATGCTGTCCTTTGAGTACAAATTTTTAAATTTTGATGATTCCAAATTATCTTTTTGGTTTTTTTGGTTGTTTGTGCTTTAGCTGTCAAATCTAAGAAACCACTGCCTTATCCAAGGTCACAAATCATCAAACCTATTGAGATGATCATGTAATTTTTATCCTTCATTGTGTTAATATGGTGATTACACTGATTGATTTGCAGATATTAAATCATCCTTGCATCCCTGGAATAAATTCCACTTGATCATGGTGTGTGGTCCTTTTAATGTACTGTTGAATTTGGTTTGTTAATATTTTGTTGAGGATTTTTGCATCTATGTTCATCAGGAACACTGGTCTCTAATTTTCCTTCCTTGTGTCCTTGTCTGGCTTTGGCATCAGAGTAATGCTGGTCTTGTAAAATTAATTTGCAAAGTGTTCCCTTCTTTTCTGTTTTTTTGTAAGAGTTTGAGAAGGATTGGTATTTTTTTCTTTAAATGTTTGGTAGAACTCACAGTGAAGCCATCTGGTCCTAAGCTTTTGTTTGTTGGGAGAGTTTTGATGCCTGATTCAATCACCTTACTAACTAGTAGCTGGTCTGTTCAGATTTCCTATTTCTTCATGATTCGATTTTGATAGGTTGTATGTTTCTAGGAATTTATCCATTTCTTCTGGGTGGTCCAATCTGTGCGTAATTGTTCATAGTCTTCTTATGATCCTTTGTATTTTTGTATTATCAATTGTAATGTCTCCTCTTTCATTTGTAATATTATTTGAGTTCTTGCTTTTTCTTGGTTAAGTGTAGCTAACAGTTGTCTATTTTGTTTTTCTTTTCAAAAAACCAGCTCTTAGTTTCATTGATCTTTTCTACTGTCTTTTTAGTCTCTATTTCATTTATTTCTCTCTCATCTTTGTTATTCCTTTCTTCTGCTAACTCTGAGTTTAATTTTGTTTTCTTTTTTTTTGTTCTTCTTTTTCTAGTTCCTTGAAGTTTATAGTCAGGTTGTTTATTTGAGGTATTTCTTTTTTCTTAAATGTAGGTGTTTATGGCTATAACCTTCCCACTTAGAACCACTTTTGCAGCATCCCATAAGTTTTGATATGTTTTGCTTCCATTTTTGTTTCAAGATATTTTAAATTTTTTCTTTTGATTTCTTTGACCTGTTGGTTTTCCAGGAGTATGTTGTTTAATTTCCACATATCTGTGCAATTTCCAGCTTTCCTCCTGTTACTGATTTCTAGTTTTATGGCATTTTGGTCAGAAAAGATAGCTGGTATGATTTCAGTCTTCTTATATTTGCTAAGACTTGTTTTGTGACCTATCATATCGTCTATGCTGGAGAATGTTGCACGTGCACTTGAGAAGAATGCATATCTTGCTGCTGTTCAATGAAATGTTCTGTGTATGTCAGGTCCATCTGTATAAAACATGGCTCAAGTCCAGCGTTTTCCTGTTGATTTTGTGTCTGAATGATCTATCCATTGCTGAAAGTGGGATACTGAAGTCCCCTATTATAAGGTTGTCTATTTCTTCCTTCAGATCTGTTAGTATCTGTTTAATATAGTTAGGTGCTCTGATGTTAGGTACATATATATTTATGATTGTTATATTTTCTTGATGAATTGACTGCTTTATCATTATGTAATAACCTTCTTTGTCTCTTGTTACCATTTTTGGCTCAAAGTCTCTTCCATGTGACGTAAGTATAGCTACCCATGCTCTCTTTTGTTTTCCATTTGAATGAATGTCTTTTTCCCATACCTTCACTTTGAGTCTGTGTCCTTAAAGCTGAAGTGAGTCTTTTGTAGGCAGCTTATTGTTGGGTTTTATTTTTTTAATCCTCTAGACACTCTATGCCTTTTGATTGGAGCATTCAGTCCATTTACATTTAGAGTAATTATTGATTGGTAAGGAGTTTTTCATGCCATCTTATTGTTTTTCTGGCTCACTTGTAGTTTCCTTCTTCCTTTTCTGATTAACTTCCTTTGTAACTTGATGATTTTCCACAGCGGTATGCTTTGATTTCCTTCTCTTTATCTTTTCTGAATCTACTGTAGGTTTATGCTTTATGGTTACCATAAGGTTTACATAAAACATGTTAGAGATATGTCTATTTTACACTGAGAACAATTTAACTTTGATCACATAAAAACATTTACCCTTCTTTTACTCCTTTTCTTATATGTTTTTGATGTCAGAATTTACATCTTTTTATATAGTGTATCTATTAACAAATTACTATAGCAACAGCTATTTTTAATACTTCTGTCTTCTAATCTTTATACTCGAGTTAACACCCTGTTGCAATATTGAGTATTCTGAACCTGATCACATGCTTGTCTTTACCAATATGTTGTATGTTTTTATGTTACTAATTAGCCTTATTTCATTTCAGCTTGAAGAATTCCTTTCAGGTTTAGTGATGCAAGGCAGATTTAGGGGGATGAATTCCTTCAGCTCTTGTTTATTAGGGAAAGTCTTCATCTCACCTTCATTTCTGAAGGACAACTTTGCTGGGTAAAAAGTATTCTTAGTTGGCAGTTTCTTTTAGCACTTGGAATATTCATCCCATTCTCTCCTTGCCTATAAGGTCTCTATTGAGAAGACTGCTGATAGCCTTATGGGGTTGATTTCTGTGCATGAAAGAATTTTTTCTCTTGTAGCTTTAAAAATTCTTTTGTCTTTGATTTTAGACAGTTTTATTATTATGTATCTTGGAGAAGATTGTTTTGGATTGAAATTTCAGGGTGGCCTATTAGCTTCATGAACTTGGGATATCCAGATCACTCCCCAGGATTGGGAAGTTCTCAGCCATTAGTTCTTTAAATAAGCTTTCTACCCCTTCTCTCCCTCTCTTCTCCTTCAGGGACTCCAATGATAACTACATTACTTCTCGTGATGGTGTCCCATTAAGTCTGTAGGATTTCTTCAGTCTTTTTTATTGTTTTTACTTTTTGGTCCTCTGACTGGATAATTTCGATTGATCTGTCTTCTGTTGATTCTTTCTCCCACTTGGTCAAGTCTGCTGTTGAAGCTCTCTATTGAATTCTCCAGTTACGTTCTCTCTTTGTTGAACTTTCCATTTTGCTCTTGTATTGTTTTCCTCTATATCATTAAATTGTTATTCTGTGCTCTCTTTTAGTTCTCTGAGTATCATTACAATTATTTTGAGTTCTCTGTTGGACAGTTCCTGGATCTCCATTTCTCTGGGGTCAGTTACTGAGCCCTGAGGCATGCATGGCAGTGGAGGTCAGCCCCAGGGATCTAGGCTGGCGTCTTGCACTCACGTAGCTGCAGAGGCCTGAGGTGCAGTTCCCAGGCTCCACCAGGAGGGGTCAGAGAGGAAGTAGAGGGACTCAGGTGTCAGGGCACATGTGTACCTGTGGGAGAACACTGGCGAAACCTACAGGGGTCTGCGCTGTGCTGCCCGTTGGTTTCTTTGGTGGCAGAACGTGCTGGGTTTGTCTGCAGAGCAGGTCTGTGATCTGCCATCACTCCTGCGACACAGCTGCTGTTGGCGGCCCCAGCTTCTCTTCCTGGCTCCTCGCCATCTCTGTACATCTCACCTTTGCTGGTCTGGGGTGGGTGAAACTGAAGTGGACCTTTGCACGCGTCTGAAAGGCTGAGGAGGCTGGTCACCTCCCCTCCCCTCCTTTCCCAGTGAGGTGCACGCTGACCGGCGGGGAAGCTCCCTCTGGACGTCAAGTGGGGCTGGCAGGATGCAGCAACGTGCAGCTGCTCCCTTCTCGTCTTGTGAGGTTGTTCTAAGGCTTTTATTTCACTGTTTCTGAAATTTCTTAGACGTTTTCGCTCATGGAGAGCTAACTGTTGGTCTCCGTGGGGGACTGAGACTGGGATCTCCCACGTGACCATTTTGGTGGCTTTACTCTTGAAATTCCAGTCCTGATTACTACTGCTTTGTAGTAAGTTTTGAAATTAGGTAATGTGAGTCCTCCCATTTTTCTCTTCTTTTTCAGGACCGTTTTGGCTACTCTGGGTCCCCTGCATTTCCATGTGAATCTTATAATCAGCTTGTCAGTTTCTGCAAAAAAGGCAGCTGAGATTTCAATAGTGATTGTATTGAATCTGCAGGTCAATTGGGAGAGTGTTACCATCTTAACCGATAAGTCTTCTAATCCATGAATGCAAGACATCTTTTCATTTATTTGGGTCTTCTTTAATTTCTTTCAATGATATTTTATGGTTGTCAGTATACAAGTGTTAAACTTTTTTGTTAAATTTATTCCTAAACATCAATTTATTTTTGATGCTATTGTAAATTGAACTGTTTTCTTAATATTGGGGGTTTTATTGCTGGAGTACAGAAATACAACTGATTCTTGTTATTGATCTTATATCCTATAACCTTACTGAACCTGTTTTTTAGCTCTAATAAATTTTTGTGAATTTCTTTGGATTTTCTATGTACAAGACCATGTCACTCACAATAGAGATAATTTTACTTCCTCCTTTCCAGTCTGAATGTCTTTTATTTCTTTTTCTTGCCTAATTGCTCTGGTTAAAACCTATAATACAATATTGAATAGAAGGCAGACAGTGTTGTCTTACTCCTATCTTAGGCGAAAGCTTTCAGTCTTTGACCACTGAGTAGAATGTTAGCTGTGGGTTTTTCCTAGATGCTCTTTATCAGATTGAGAATCAGCACTGACCCTTGATTCCTTATCCCCAGGTACTGATCAATCCTCAAGTCCTGACAATTTTATCTCAATACATTTCTTATATGTTTCCCTTATATACATACCTACTGTCAATGCCCAGATTTAGAAACTCATCATCTCTTGCCTGGATTGTAAGAGCTTTAGGGCAGGATCTATGTACATTTATTTTTGTAACCAAAAAAGTTGCATTCATTAAACAAGATCAAGATGCTATGAAAAAGAAAGAAGAAGCATCAGCTACTGGCAATAAAAATATAATCATGAAAATCAAAACTAAAACCAACCAAGCCAAAAACAGTAGGAAGAAAAAAAAATGAAGGCAATCTCCCAATATAACATTAAACAAAAGCATAATAGGAAGACCTGAAGGAAAGAAAGAGAAACTGGACAGAGGGACCTCAGTTTTGCTGCACGATGAATGTGGTATTTTGAATAACCCTCCTGAATGAAACAACTGAAATGCGGGATAAAAATATATTTTGTAAAAAGATTTTATGAATGCATTGCTGAGACAGGAGAGAATGAAATATTGTCAAGATGATCAAGTAGATCATTTTTACAAATAAAAATGGATGTGTCTAAGTATATGGTAAATTCACAAATTATATTTGTTTCCTCTGTTACTTGGATAGATTCTTTTCTCCCTGCCTTCCATCTCTGTACCCTCCACTTCATCCTCTGTATTGAAATCCTAACTTTTCCCTTCTGTTTATATCTGCTCACGTCCCTGCTCCGCTCACAAAGTTCAGACCTCTCCTCTCAGGCCTCCCTGTCCCATCCAGGGGCACATAAAAGCCTCTGTGCAGACGTAACATGAAGGACTCTTGACTACCGGATCCTCGTCTGATTTTCAACCCTGAACGCTGCCCCTCCTCCCACACAGAGCCCCCTACTGTCAACAACCCCAGACCAACACATTCTCTACCCTCCTCCTGTCACACGTCACTTGTCCCTCTTCGCCTCCTCCTACCCCGGCTTCAGCTGGGGCAGACTCTGAATGAGAAGTGAACAGCCCAGGTAAGAGGTTATTTCGTACTCCCTGAGGCAAACCCGAGCGCTCCCCGCTCTACAACAGAGCATCCCAGACTGCGTCATGTCATTTTTCACACTATCTTATACACACACATATCTTTCCTAAAAGACAGTGCCTGTCAAATGAAGTACCACATGAGGAGAAACGGCGGGGCTGGGATCAAATGGGAGTCGTAGTTTATTTCTAAATGACTTAGTTGTAAAGCATCTCTCTCTGACACGGTCTTCTGGTTGATTTGGGAAAGAAGGGTAGAATAAGCAAAATAACGGGACAAGATCAGTTAACATGGTGTTCTTCAGACTGTGGGACCATTTTCTACAGCGGTTTGTGAAACCAATACAGCAGGTTGTAATGAGCATTTTAAAAATTTTTTAAAAAAGGGAAAATACTGCAGTACAGTGCACATAGTTAGAGTAACTTTTAGTCTGTGGTACTTTTGCTTCAGTTTTACATACCTAAACGTACATAAACATTTCTATAAAGGACCATAACGTAATGCATTTTGTATTATGGGTTTGGTCAAAATGCTTGAAAGTCAATGAGTTAACAGTTCAAGGACACTGATAAGAAAATCAGTGCCACTGTAAGTAAAGAGAGATGCCAAGGATATAACAACAGATGAAAAAGCTTAAGATGGGTGATCTTAAGATAGTGGATTTCCCCCAACAGGGAAGCAGATGATGAAGAGATAAAGAGCCCCTCCTCTCCGCAGCGCTCTGCATTTAGTGCTCGGCACTCTAGTGATTAGAAAGCAGGCTCTCGGATGATGGGCCAGTCTCTCCTGATCCTGCTTCTACTGTCCTGTCTCCAGGGTGATCATGAAGCCTGGTCATCCTCTAAACTGAACAGAAGGAGCTGTAGGTTACAGATTAGGCTCATGAGCCATAAGCGTTCTGAGGTGCACCACCCTGGAAAATGAACGACAGTCAATTTCAGGAGTGACCACAATGAGCAAATGCAGACGTGAAAGTAACTCAGATTACCGAGTAAGGACCGTACCAACGTCGCTTCCTGGACTGGACGATGTACCATGCTAGCACTGGACATCACCATCGGGGAAGTTGGGGGAAGGTACATGGGAGCGATGCCTGCAACTTACGAGTAAACTATTTCAAATACGAGGTTATCAGAAATCATCAGGACGAAGTGTTGTGGGTCCTCCCAGGACCAGCAGCCGTGGTTCCCCCAGTGACAGACGGGGCTGGTTACTCGCTCACCCCCAAGACCAACCACCTACAGTGGTTCCCTCATTTCAAACGAGCCCAGCAGCACTTGCTGTCACGCTGCTTTTTCGCGATACTGTGCTTTTCTAAACTAAGCTGTGGCCGGATATTATTCTCCAAGATCTTCTTATGTATTTACTTATTCACTTTAATTTAAATTCCATATAGGACTGGTTCAAATTTTTGGAGGATATACTAAGTTTTAAGAGGGAAACAAGTTAGAAAAAGTGTTATGAAATAAATGTAAACGATCATTTGATTTATAGACCTCCACTGCTTTCATTTAAAGGACTGAGCGTGAAAGAGCTGTTTAGACTGTACGCTGGCTTAAGTGGAAAAAAGTTATTGCTGAAATTGTATAAATCATTTCAAATATTGTTTGATTTCAGCTTTTAAGTGTCGGAATTTTTCTAAATGTTCTGAGAAAGTCTGGTTCACTTTTTACTCTCCATAAATCAGCAAGTATTTCAAAGCTTCCCAGAGACTTGAAAAAATACACACATGTGAAAAGAATGATTACGTCATCACTTAGTTAGGGACCTGAAGAGAAAGTATATTAAATAAAGCAACTAGCTGGGTGCTTGCTTTCATAATTATTAATTATATACATTACAAATCGAGACGTAAACGACTCCAAGGTAAACTATTCTCCTACATGAATAACCTGGTCGGGGAGACAGTGCTGGAGCACATGGCCGTGGGCGCACCACTCCAGGGACGCAGGTGGCCTGGCCCACGGCTGTCCTTGCGGAGCAGGGATCAGCCTCAACATCCTGACCAAACAATGCCGAACACACAGGGATGTCCATCTGCTTTAATGTATTAACTTGCTTCTGCTCTCAGCCATCCTACATGCAACCGATGAAATTATCTTTCCCGCACACCATTTGTATCATTGAAATCCCCCCTTTCAATAATCATGTATTACACTGACAAGAATAGGAACAGCAATGATACTTAACATTTGTTGTGTGTTCACTACGTGCCAGGCACTGGGCTAAGTGTTTCTGACATGCATGATGTCACTCTCTCTCCACAATAACGGCACAGGTCAGAGCTCAGCGTCACAGAGGAACATCTGAGGCCCCCGAGCGGGCACCTGAGCCTAGAGGTCCACACAAGCATCGCGCCTGCACACCCACCACGTGGGGTGGCCTCACCCTGGGGGGGCCTCTCTTGCTCATCCCCCCCGCCCCCAAGAACTCCAGCCTCCCTGCCTGTGTCCACACCTCACTGCCTCACTCCTGCCTTCATACTCTGAATACACACTCTTGATCCAGGAGCAGTCTCAAACACAGGTGCTGGCTCGCTTTCAAATCACAGATCCAACCAGAAATATGCCACTGAGACCGTGAACACAACCAGGACGCTCAACGCCCCTAGTATTACTTGGTGCGATTGTGAAAGTTCAAGCCCCTGGACCAGTGAAGGACACCAGGGTCACAGAAATACTGAAAAGGGGCAGCAAAACATTATTTATACATGTTGTGAGGTTTCATCTATACATGTAAATACATATTTAGAGAGAGAGAGCAGTATCTGGAAAACCTCCAAAATCCAGTGAATATGTATCAAAAACAGTAGGCGTTCATTAAGAATGCCAGCCACAAAATTAACAAACTAAAGTAAATAACTTTCTATGTGCCAATGATAAACAGCTAGAGGAAGTGGGAAAGAGGGACTAACAGACCCATTCACAACAGCAAAAAAAAAAAAAAAAGTCATACAACAGGAATACATTTAACAAGATGTATGAGGCACTTCTAAGAAGACCAGTAAATATAAAA
The DNA here is from genome assembly GCF_965194805.1 of Balaenoptera borealis. Taxonomy (NCBI): domain Eukaryota; kingdom Metazoa; phylum Chordata; class Mammalia; order Artiodactyla; family Balaenopteridae; genus Balaenoptera; species Balaenoptera borealis. The sequence continues at coordinate 3,745,603 of NC_138877.1, forward strand.
CGGTGTGACAGGAACAGGCAGATCCATAACAGAGTAAGGCATCTGTGTAAAAAAAAACAAAAACAAAACAAAACCAACTGATAATCAACAAAAAACTTCACAAATGATTATCCAGCCTCGGCAGGAGCTCCGAAACGGAAGCTCAGACACAAATCTTGTATACGAAACTCAGCATCTCCTAAAGGAGGCCTTTTCAAATCACTGGGGAAAGTGGGTTTTCAAAAACCAATTAGAAAAAGTAAAGTTGGTTCCGAATCTCATACCTTACACCACTAGAAGATTAAATAATCAAAGATTTAAAAGTAAACAATAAAACCACAAGAGTCTAGAAGAAAATATTGGCAAAAATTTAAATATTCTCAGGCTAGCAAGTTATTTTTAAGCGTGACAGGAAACTCAGAGAAAAGCCTGATAGATTTAACTAAAAACAACAATCACCACCATCAAGCAAACTGACAATAAAACCTTCTGAATGTTTAAAAAAAAAAAAAAAAAATTACACACGAAGTTGAAAGCTGAATAACAAGATGTGGGAAATATTTACAACAAAAAAGATAAAAGGTTAACATTCCTATAAAAATCAGTAACAACATGGGAAAATGACAAAAATAGGTAGTTCACCCCCTAACTTCCATACAGATGGAAAAATGTCATAGGGGAAGATGTTGGTTTTACTGGTAATAAAAGAATTACAAGTAAAAATAAGTCACAGTATTTGTGGCCTATCATACTGTCAAGGGAACGCTATCTGGACTTTAACTTTGCACGTGTGCTGGAGATAAACTGTGCAGCAGCAATCCCACTCTGAGGAATTTACTGTAGGGACAGAGCAGTCGGGCGGGCGCACACAGGTCGCTGTGTCCACAGGGTTACCTGCTCCATCACCACCACCGCCCTGTTGGCTCAGGGGCCACATGACGCCCCCCTCCGTGGGTCCCACTTCGCGCCCTCCCCTCTCTCCCGCCCACTCTCCACTGAGCTCTCGTCGGGAGCAAAACTGCCTGTATTTCCACCTGCCCCCTTGACGGCCCCCTTCACTCTTCTGCTGCAACAGGAACCTGGCTCTCCGCGCGACCTCGGCCCCTCCCCGCGGTGCCGCCCAGCTCCCCGCTCCCGCGGCTGCGGCCACTCCTTGCCGGGGGCTCTCACTTCTGCCTCAGATTCGCTCTCGCCGAGGCTGCTCCTGTCGCGGTTCTGGGGACGCCAGTGACCGCACAGCGAGTCCTTAAACGCCCCTCCCCCGCCTCAGAACCTGCGGCTGCCCGTCCCGTGAGGGAGCACCCCGGGTTACGTGAGTGGCCCCCGAATGCCACCGCCCGCGTCCCTGCAGGGGGGAAGCAGGCAGCTCAAGGGTGGAGGCGACGTGAGAGGGCGGCGAGGTGGCGCCGTGCGGCCTCCAGGAGCAGCCGGCGCACGAGGGGGCCGGCTGCCGCCACGGTGACTTTAGCGCATGGCTCGTTTCGGCCTCCCGACCTCCAGGACCTCCAGAACCGTGAGAGGAGAAACGCCTGTGCTGCTTTAAGCCACTAAATGGGCAGAGACTTGTGACGGCAGCGACAGGAAGCTCACGGCGCCCGGGCCTCCTGACTCCTTCCCTCCTTCCTCTCCTTGGGGGACGCCGTCCGGTTACGCCTGCGCCATCGCTGTCTCCGCGGCCCTTCCCTCACTCTAGGAGCCGGTCCCAGACGCCGCCGGGACTCGGGACCCGCTGAGCCCGCCGCCTGCGCACAGGCCGCAGCCCCGGGACTCACGTTCTCTCTGCCCGGCAAGCCCACGGTGGGTCACCAGGACAGCTCCGCCCACTCCAAGGCCACCACCTCCTCCCGTGCCGCCGGACCCACGTGGCAGAGCCACAGCTCTGGCCAGAGCGCGGCGCCTGAGCCCGCACGGCTGTACCCGTGACCCAGCAGGCCTTGCCTGCCTCCCGTGGGCCCCGGGCCCCTAACGCCGCCTCCTCGGGAGCTAGCAACGCCATGTCCCCACTCACTCCCTAACGCCAGCGTCCTGAACCACAGCACAAAGCAGCCCGAAGGGAACGTCCACCACGGCCCCTGCCGCCCCGGCCTCTCCCCGCGTGCCCCGCACCTGACTGCGCGTGCGCCGGCGAGGCTGACCCTGCGCGTCCGTGGAAGACCCACCCCCGGCCACGTCCCCATCACTCTCGGGCAGCGTTACTCGTCAGTCTCTGCAGATCCTTCCCACCAGCCTCTGCGTGTCATTCCTCTCCTTAAAAACCAAAATGAAATCCAACAGAGAAACAGCCTGTCCTCCCCACGCCCCCTCCAAGCCCCATTCCTCTCCGCTCGCAGGAAACCACCAGAGCGTCCCCAAGTCCCCTCCCTCCGCCCTCTCCTGCCCCGCACTCACTGGGCCTTCACTCCCACGGCTCTACCGGGACTGTTCTCACCTGGGTCACCAAGGACCCAAGAGTACAAACCACACGACAGCCCTTGCACGAGGCTCAAACAGGCAGAGCGACGGGTTACCTCGTGGGGAAGGTGCATCGACTGAGGGGTTCAGTGCCTTCTGAGGTCCTGGAAATGTTGGTCTCCTGACCTGCGTGGTGGTTACAAAGGTCTGTACGTATATAAAAATTCATGGAGCCGTACATCAGGATTTGTGCATGGTATGTAAGTTATGTCCAATAAAAAGGTTAAAAAAATCTTCAATAAATATTTGCTGGGCGTGTACCTTGCATACCGTGCGGGGCCCTGGAGAAGCGGTGAATAAATGAAAATGGGCCTTGCTCTTAGGGAATTTCACTCCCACTGGGACGATAGGAATTAGTCAAATGACATCAAGAAATGAGAACCTGGGGTGAAGGATAGGGAGGGCAGACCTGCTTTCTGTGAGACTGTGCGACAGAGGAAGGACGGGGTCTGGAGAAGCGGCCTTTCCGGGGAGGTGAGTGTGGGGAAGAGAAGGGGGCTCCGGGCAGGGGCAGGGGGCGTGCCGCAGCCTGAGGCCAGACTGCAGGACCCGCAGGACGGCGGCAGGAAGGCCCACCCCCGAAGGGTTTCCAGGGCGCACTGAGAAAAGGTCTCGCTGCAGAAGACAAGGGCTCCTCACTAACTGCCCCGTGTAAGGCTGGCCCACCCGGAGCAGAGGCAGATGAGACGCATCTCTGTGTCTGTGGGAGCTGGTTCCATCTTCAGGTGAGTGTGAGAGAACAACATGACACAGGGTGTCCCAGGGGATGGGGCCAGAGTGGGAGGGAGACCAGCTGCAAACCCTTTCAGGCCATCTGATTTTTGGTCACATGCATGCATGACTCAAACATACTTAAAATGTAAGAGTAGCATCACTCAACCGGCGGCCTCTTACAGGGGGCTGGTGCTGCCCCCGGAGTGCCAAGGGCACAGGTTAAAAAAAGACACCAGGACAAGCCCTCTGGGCCCCGAGCTGCCTGCGTCCTGCCCACGCTCACCATGGACAAGAACGTGACTCACTCAGACGACCACTAGGGCGGAAGCTTCTGGAAATGTAAACAGCATCAAATCTAAAAGACACACGTGTATTATTTAAAACGCAAAGTCTGCCTGGTAAAGAACAAGTGAATATTCTGGATTTTTAGGTTTCATTTTATCTAGCCTATGTGAATTCTATGTGAATTTGCAGGCAAACAAACAAACAAAAAGGCATAGCACTATTCATGGAACGCAAGAGGAAAACGAAAGCCGGCGGCTTGGCTCAAAGGGCTACATCATGAAAACAACTGGGTAGGCACATAATTTCCTCATGCTTTAAATCAGTGAAATCTAGAGCTGCAGCTGTCCCACAAACTGGAACCATGTAAATGTTTAGAAAGTGAGTCAATTGTGAGATTAAAGTTTCAATTTATAACACTTCTGTGTTTTAGTTACAAAGTCATAAATAAATCTAGCATGACAGAGAAGGTAAATATTTTCTCAGTTGTTTATGCAGCCAAAGAGGAAAGGAATTTAACATGCAATTAACCACTTAGGTTTTTCTAGATACGTGCCATATGGTCTTTGTATTTAAGATAGAGAAAAAAATAAATATTGTTTTGTTTAATCTAACATTTGCTTAGCAACGTCAGATACTCCAAACTGTGCCACCTGGGCATGCCTTTACCTCCCAGGAGACGTTTTTCATTTGTACAAGAGCCAGGGCATAAGAATAGGAGGAAATGTAACTTCTTCCGCAGGGGGAAAAAGAGCTAAGTAGGAGAAATGAGAATTTCTACCAAATAATTTAAGTTGAATTCTCTGGAGAGAAAATGATGAACTTTTAACCACCTTGGGGTCTAGTTCTACTGTTTAATAGACAGTTTTTGTTTTTTTTTTTAACACATTGAAAAAAAGAGACCTTTATGCCATTCTTTGAACCAACATCTGAGCAAGTGTGAGGCAAGAATAGCCAAAGGTCAAAAAAAAAAAAAAAAGAATAGCCAAAGGTCAAAAGCAGCCCTTGGATTTCTATATAAAGGCTCCCAAGTGATCAAAGCTTTCTCTCACCAGGCTTTCTTTAAAAATAACTAATAAGAAAACATCTGATTGCCATTTTAATCTAGATAGTAGAAATCATTTAATAGATAACTATTTCCTTATCTTAGTGTTTTATCAGTTAATCTAAAATTAGAGCTTTTAAAATAAACTCATTAATGCTTGACGCCACATAAAGTCAATAAGCTGATACAATTTTATTATGAACTGAACTTGTGACATCTCCTATGAAAAGCTTTGAAATATACATTCAAGATTAAAGCTATAAAACTGTAATTCTTCATGTGCTTGAACGCACACACGTCGGGTGTCTGCATGCATCTCTATACACACTCACATATATATTTTGAAGAAAGAAGTTCTTCAGTGAGCAGGAGAGAAAATAACCTCCAGCGGTAGCACACCCCAACCGTGGGGAGCAATGACGTCCTCTCGTGGCGAGTGTTTTTGTTACCTTTCTTCTTTTTGAGACTCTTGAAAAACCAACCAGAGGGAAACACCACAAGGCAAGCACACACAGCCAGGCTGCCCGCAGCCTCTCCCACTCCCTCCCCTCTGCGGGCTCAGCCCTCCGAGGTCAGGGGGCGGCGCGTGAATGAACACTGACCTGGGTGAGCACCCTGGACAAACAACCGGGTCACCCCTGACTGCACTCCAACTCCCAACTGGTCAACTAGCGGCCGCTGTCCTTTCCACATATAATCATGACAGCGGCAACACGAGCTTAAGAATCTGCTCGAAAACTTGAGCAGTTTCAAGACGGGAAGCCCTCAGATCACATGTGAGTTGTCTGATGAAAGTTTATCTATCAGTCTGTTCTTTGGGAACTCACAACACACATCCACGATAAATGTCCTACAACTGATGGTCCAAGCTACGTAGCACAATGTGACCCTAAATTAATAGAAAAGGGCACAGCGTTGTAGTGGTAGAAACAGAAAATACGTTTAAAATGTCAGTTTTTGCTGGTATTTAAGGAAAATCTATTTCAGTCAGAAGATCTTCCCCACCGACACCGGCTGACCCGGGTGTGCCGCCTCTTGCAGGTCCCCCCGCTCGGGGGCGCTGCCCCCCTCCACAGCACACAGCATCCTCTCTGTAGGCGAACGCCGCCCGAATCTACACGGCTCCCGCCAGGATCTGCTTCCTGGCCTTCAGACCATGGATCCAAGAGCATCCTCACCTCAGACTAAACCCGTCACCTCTGCGCCCCTCCTGTCTTCCTGTTTCACTGAAGCCACCCCTTCCCACCGCGGGGGCCGCCCCCACCCCCGGCTGAGGGAGCACCAGCTCCAGGTGGGTCTGTGGGCTCCTGAGCCGCTGACGCGCCTCTGCCCGCCCAGCCACCTCTTCCTCCTGGTACCTAACCTCACAGTGTCACCGAGCTGCGCCTGAGGGGTGCTCAGCCCCCAGGGATGCTGGCCCAGGTGAGGGCACGGCCCAGCAAGGGGGAGGAAGAATGCAGGGCCTGATGAAAACGAAGGTGCCTCTTCTCCTCACCCATCCTTCGGGGGAGAAGCCTGCCTCTGGAAATGAAAACTAATACCCCAGCGTACCCTTTGTACCAGCTGTACAACGCATCAGAAAGCCTCAATGTGCTGTAGGTTGTCGTACAAATTATATTTTCCTTTTCTCATTGTTTAATTTGAGGAAATAAAATGATTCGTTGGAGAAAAACAATCTCTGGAGATGAGTAGAGGGGAAAACTGCCCCTCCTCTGGTCTCGGGGGACTCGAGAAGTCTCCTGCCCATCTCACGTTAGAACCTGGCAGTCGCCCTGAACCCAACTTCCCGCCCCGGCCCCGCCAGGCTCCCCACCTTCCACACTGTCCCTGAACCCACCCGACCCCCCCCCCCCACACCCCGGGCAGGGCTGCCAGCAGCGCTGTCCCAACGCGGGAAAAACTTTCCAGCTGGCCCCCCAACCCCTCTCTACCCCATACACGGCAGCCAAAACAGTCTTTCAACATGTAAGGTACGTTCTACATACCAAGAATATATTCCTATATTCTATAGAATGACCAATTTATCAACCACAAGCCTATTAATCAGTTTAAGAAATAAAATATTTCTAAGACTTCTGTGCTCCCCCCCTTCCTTGCTCCAGCGGTTAGCACTGCCTCAATTCTGGGCTTACTATTCCTTCGTTTTCTTTATAGTTTTACTATGTATGTAGAGATCTATGATAATGCACTGCTTAGTTCTGCATGATTTTGAACTTTATATAAATGTACAAAATCTATTTCTTCTGAAGCTCATTTTTTTTTACTTTACATTTTGCTTCTCAAGCTCATCTTCGCGATTTCCCTGCTGCACAGTATCCCAGCCGATGAATATGCCCGAAATCAGTCATCTATTTTCTTGCTCACAATCGCGTGGGTTCTTCCCAGAAGCCCCGTCCTTTCCCCCCATTTACAAACAGTGCTGTTGTACACATTCCTATCCTCAACGCTTAGGACCTAAGACAACACTTTCTCTGGGTTCCATGTAGCAGGTGAACTGCTGGGTCACAGGGTCCATCCTCAACTTTAAGAGGTGACACCCGGCTGATTTCCAAGTAGTCACGGCAAACGCAACTCCGCCCGCGTGTGACTGTGACTCCACAGCCTGGGCAGCACTGGTCACTGTCCGGGGTTTTCTCTGTCGCCTGACGGGTAAGTGAGATGGCATCCTGACGCGGCTTCACCGCATGCCCCAAGGAACGCCAAGGTCATCTTACGCAGTGCATTCAAGGCACCATCTTTTCCAAGACGGTACTTTTTTATTTGGCTAAATGTCTAAAATTGTACCTACTTTTTTTTTTTATAACATCTTTATTGGAGTATAATTACTTTACAATGGTGTGTTAGTTTCTGCTTTATAACAAAGTGAATCAGCTATACATATACATATGTCCCCATATCTCTTCCCTCTTGCATCTCTCTCCCTATCCCACCCCTCTAGGTGGTCACAAAGCACCGAGCTGATCTCCCTGTGCTATGCGGCTGCTTCCCACTAGCTATCTATTTTACGTTTGGTAGTCTATATATGTCCATGCCACTCTCTCACTTTGTCACAGCTTACCCTTCCCCCTCCCCATAACCTCAAGTCCATTCTCTAGTAGGTCTGTGTCTTTATTCCCGTCTTGCCCCTAGGTTCTTCATGACCTTTTTTTTTTTTTTTTAAGATTCCATATATATGGTGTTAGCATACGGTATTTGTTTTTCTCTTTCTGACTTACTTCACTCTGTATGACAGACTCTGGGTCCATCCACCTCACTACAAATAACTGAATTTCGTTTCTTTTTATGGCTGAGTAATATTCCATTGTATATATGCCACATCTTCTTTATCCATTCATCTGTTGATGGACACTTAGGTTGTTTCCATGTCCTGGCTATTGTAAATAGAGCTGCAATGAACATTGTGGTACATGACTCTTTTTGAATTATTGTTTTCTCTGGGTATATGCCCAGTAGTGGAATTGCTGGGTCGTATGGTAGTTCTATTTTTAGTTTTTTAAGGAACCTCCATACTGTTCTCCATAGTGGCTGTATCAATTTACATTCCCACCAACAGTGCAAGAGGGTTCCCTTTTCTCCACACCCTCTCCAGCATTTATTGTTTGTAGATTTTTTGATGATGGCCATTCTGACCTGTGTGAGGTGATACCTCATTGTAGCTTTGATTTGCATTTCTCTAATGATAATGATGTTGAGCATTCTTTCATGTGTTTGTTGGCAATGTATATCTTCTTTGGAGAAATGTCTATTTAGGCCTTCTGCCCATTTTTGGATTGGGTTGTTTGTTTTTTTCATATTGAGCTGCCTGAGTTGCTTGTATGTTTTGGAGATTAATCCTTTGTCAGTTGCTTCATTTGCAAATATTTTCTCCCATTCTGAGGGTTGTCTTTTTGTCTTGTTTATGGGTTCAAGATGGTACCTTTTATGTCCTGTGTTTTTTGTACCACAATCAAAATTAATTTAAAAAGGAAGAAAATCCTTTTCCAGTTACATGTGTTGAAAACCTCTACTTCCAGTCTGTAGCTTTTCACTGATTTTCACCTGGTTTTTGGATGAACAGAAGACTCAGATTTTAATACAGTGGAATGTATCAGTCTTCCGTTTTACAGTTAATGTCTTTTGTGTTGTCGGTATGACATGAGAGTCTGAGCAGGAACAGAAAGGAGCTATCAGAAAGACACTCCCATCATCTCTACAAATTTAAACCTTTACTTCTCACAGAATGAGACAGATCCAAGTTTCATCTTCTCCATATGGACGATGGATAGCGACAGCACCATTTAAAATAAACCAATCTCTTCTCGGCCCACAGACCTGCAGTGTTATTCAGCTTACGGTCAAGAGGCCGCAGATGTGCTGAGCCAGCTTTCAGGTTCTGGGCTCTTCTCCACCATCTGTCCCTGCAGCCCTTGCAGTGTCGTTACACTGTCCTAACTCCCACAGCCTCCTCCTCTGAGTGCTAATCCCGACGGGGCAAGCCCACCCACCTGCCACTGTTCTTCAAAGCTGCTCCTTGGCCATCACGCTTCCACATAAAATCATACACTCAGCTCGTTAGCTTCAAGCCAACAAACGAGGAGAATCACATTACATTAAGTGTATAGATTAACTGGAGAAAAAGTGATACTGTTTTTATATCAAATCTTCCTATCTATAAATATGATTCAGTTCATTTATTTAGGATCTGGAAATTAAAGATAATATGCTTTTTTAAAAAGATGTTTGGGGGGGGGCACCACCTTATATTTTTTTCTTGCCTTAATGGTATCTTTACACTTTTCTTCTTTGTTGCTGGTAAACAGAGATGGATTAAAGTTTTATGTATTGTTTATCCAGAAAAGTTGCTAACTTCTCATTAATTTTAATAATTTACCTGTACACACTCTGGATTTTCTCAGCAATCAATCATCTGCAAATACTGACAGTTTTGTATCTTCCTTTCCAGTGCTTCTATCTTTTCTTCTCCTTGTCTTACTATCCTGATGGATACTACACTGAAGAATTCCAGTGAGCACCCTGGTCTTATTCTCTATGTTTATGGGAAGGTTTGTTACGGGTCTCACGATGAGTTGACAAATGGATGAGAGGCAGAAGTTGCTACGCAGGAAGAACAGAATACTTGTGCAAATCTAAACCGATCCTCAGACATTAAAAAAAAAAAAAAAAAGAAAAAAGACAAGGCTTTAAAGAATGCCTTTTTTCTCTAAATGTAGCTATGCTTCTTCTAAAGACCTCCAAAAACAACTGACACAAAGAGCTACAGCTACTGACCATGAATGGGGGAGGTAATCCCAGTGAAGAGATAAACCTTTATATTTTCTCAAAGGAGTTAGAATAAGGAGAGTGGACTTAATAACAACATCCTTCCTCAGAATAAGAATAGTGGACTTAATAACGACATCCTTCCTTTTAAATTAAAAATAATTTACTGATAGTTGATGCAGAATTGGGTACCAATGTCACCTCATCTTTGTATACTTAATTACTACACAAAAGAAACCTGCATGGTGAGGAAAACTGAGTTCTCCTCTTTTTTCTTTTTTTTTTTTTTTAAATTCTTTTTCCTTTTTTTTTTTTTTTTAAACTTTGGGTTTATTTATTTATTTATTTTATTTTATGGCTGTGTTGGGTGGGTCTTCGTTTCTGTGCAAGGGCTTTCTCTAGTTGCAGCAAGCGGGGGCCACTCTTCATCGCGGTGCGCGGGCCTCTCTTGTTGCGGAGCACAGGCTCCAGACGCGCAGGCTCAGTAATTGTGTCTCACGGGCCCAGCTGCTCTGCGGCATGTGGGATCTTCCCAGACCAGGGCTCGAACCTGTGACCCCTGCATTGGCAGGCAGATTCTCAACCACTGCGCCACCAGGGAAGCCCTCTCTTCTTTTTTATTTTTCTAACATTGTTTTTATTTTTATTTTGGCCATGCCACACGGCCTAGAGGATCTCAGTTCCCCGACCAGGGGCTGAACCCAGGCCACAGCAGTGAAAGCACCGAATCCTAACCACTGGACCACCAGGGAATTTCCTGGGTTTTCTTCTAAAAAGAGACACAGCTCAATTGTTATAAGACTTAAGATAAAGAAAGCTGGGGGCGAGCAACTCAGCCAAGCTGAAGTGGCTTCAGAAAGCATCCCAGTTCCTCCTAACTTTGGTGTTCTACGACTTTACTACCCACCAGTGATATAACCACGTGGAGTTCAAGTCACACTGATTTTAAAGCTAAGCAAAGAAGAATATAAAATGAGCACAAAACCACACAGGCACAAAAGCACATGGATCAGGCAATGCTCCATAAACTGGGAAACACCCTTAAACAATGTCTTTTTTCTCTAAATGTAGGCAGTTGATGAAGAGTGAGATTATTCTTATTATTACAGATTTTCACTAATATAGATAATTCAAGTACACAGCACTGGAACAGTAGATTTTTTATACATATGGTCAAAAATAGGTAGGTAATGTGACTAGCATTACGTATCACAAATAGATGATGCAGCTTCTATGACAATCAAACCCTGCTGATGAGGAGTCTTAGGAAGATGAAATTTCCTGTGACTTTACTTGTCTGGTAAAGATGAACAGTCCCACATGTTCACGTATTAGGACCTGAAGATCTAGTGGACAGTGACAGTTTACTGCTTAACTTAGACTCAGCACAACACATGCTGGTACCCAACACTGTAACAAATGAAACCACATTTATTTGGCATTTTACGGCTTACAGAGCGTTTTCAAATGAGCTTTCTTTCTATGAGATGGGCTAAGCTAGACCTTTTGGTGGCCACCATGCCACCAAGTCCGGGCCATCTCCCTGAGAACAAGACAAATCCAGAGAAAGACAGAGCTGAAAGACGAAACAAGGAGAAACATTTCTAACAATACTGTGTAAGAACTAACTCAACCCAGCTAACCGGCAACCAAACAGACCGACCCCTGCACCTTCCAGTCACGGGGCTCAATAAACACCCTTTCTGCTTAAGCCACTAGGAGTCGGGTTCCCATCGCTTGGACCTGAGGTCCCGAGTGATATGAAAGCGCCAGTCTCATGCCCGGACCCAGGGGCACTCTTCCCTGCCACGCAGCTTCCTCACGGAACCTGGGCTGATGAGGACACACGGCTTCAGGGTTGGGTGGGAATCCCAACACCACCGCTCACTACCCACGTGACCCTAGACGAGACACGTAACTGGCACAAGCCCCCCATGCACCCCGATGACGGGTAAGCATCGAATTCATAGGGTCCTTCTGAGTCAGGGTTTTTGCCAAGCAATCGGACGGAGTCTGGCACCTAGTCCTCAGCGAATGGTAGCGAGGCGCCGCTCTCCATCCCGACAGGGCACCGAATGACGCCCGTCACGGTCCCGACACGGCACCGAATGACGCCCGTCACGGTCCCGACACGGCACCGAATGACGCCCGTCACGGTCCCCACACGGCACCGAATGACGCCCGTCACGGTCCCGACACGGCACCGAATGACGCCCGTCACGGTCCCGACACGGCACCGAATGACGCCCGTCACGGTCCCGACACGGCACCGAATGACGCCCATCACGGTCCCGACACAAGCGGGTCCTCAATCAGTGTGGATTCTCTTTGCAGTGAGAGCGGCTGGGGACCGATCATCACGTTCATCTTACATCGCTGTTTTTCTTGTCACAGATAAATAATGAAAAAGAACACAAGACTAACTCCAAGGGCCTTTCCCTAGGAATCTAGAAAAACCCTGCTGGCAGGAGGAAAATAAGTACATGTAAACGGACGGCTGGGGGCAGTAAGTGAGTCGGGCGTTTCTAGCACTTGCCCCGCAGGAAACCTCAACGTCCAGGAGAGGATTTCACACCCCGCCCACTTGACACGTACACCCATTCAATGGCACACAACAGGGTCGGAACGCCAGACTCACAGTGTTTGGGACGTATGGTAGGCCATAGAACTTCTCCTGGGTGTCCCTGAGGATGTCTGTGGTCGAGCTCCTGAGGGGATGCTTCCCGTGGTAGATCTGATCCAGAGCAGCATAAAAGACCTGGACAGAAGAACGCACCTATTTAGTTTGGGTACCATGCTTACATCTATGATGTAGGTGACCAAAGATGTTACAAGTCTACCAGAATAATAACTGCAAGTCGCAGCTGGGCAGTCACAAGTATAAGTGTATGTGGCTTGAGATGTATTTTGTATTTCATACCACATTTAAGACCATGTTAATGACGAAAAGGAAAGCTCTCAACCTCTTCATGATTAAGGATATTAAAGAATTTTGAACACTATCTATAAGGTACTCTTTCTGTACAGTGTAGTAAATTAAATTTGTGACCACAAAACTATATACACACACACACACACACACACACACACACACACATATATGGAAATATATATATATAGCTGGAAATATGAAAAAATTAAGTTATAACCCGTGACCCGCTGGAGCTAATAAATACTGTTTGGCTTCTTCCTAGAATCCTGATATAATTAAATGAGAGAAATGACAGGGTGAGAATCCTAGTTTGTTGATGAGAGGTGAAAGGTGGGGTGAGGTGAGGTGAGGAAGCAGGAGTGTCACAAAGGATTCAGGAGCAGCTGTCGGAGAGTCTGAGGCCAGGACCAAAGCAGCCCCCAGCCCTGCTGTCAGGGCACAGAGGAAGCAGCTGCTGGGCAGGGCGACCCTGGCTTAAGGAGGTGACTGGTAGGGAAGGCTCACTCCCCTCCAAGGAGAGGACAGAGGCCACTGAAACATGACAGGAGAGTAAAGCATTAGAAGGAGTTTAAACATGAACCCTGCTGCGTATTTACCAAGCTCTGAAAGCTAAGATTTGCACAGAAAACCTAAAGTAAAGTGCTTTTTCACTGCAACATTTGACTTATTAACATTGTTTGAATTTTACCTGAAGCAAGCGAGTAGAGAATGTTTTATTTTAAAGGAAAAAATTCTGTCATGTGATTATGTTTCCGATACATATCTTTCTGATTCAAAATGGGAATTTGTAGAGAATGTGCAGCTGTTGACTTGAAAGAAGTGAGATTAGTTTGTATAAAAGAAAAAATTTAAATGACCTCTAACTTCTGGCTTCATCTAGATACAGAATTATGGTTCTAAATTATAAAGTCAAGTTTAAACCTTCACTGGAAAAATACAGACATTTCCTAAATATTGCTTTGCTCTAACTGGCAATCTAAACATATACTAAATACAGCTCTTTCCATTCTATGTTCTGTAATGAGTAACAATGCACAGAGAGAATCAGAGGGGCCCACATTACTCATCCATGTCCATATTCTAACAGAATAAATCATTAGAAATTGAAATTCTAAAACTCTAACCTCAACTGAGATGGGGTTTTTTTGCCCCAATCTATAAACAAATCAGAATTTAAGAGTTTCGTTCCTTCAGTTATGCCTTTCACAAACGAAAGATATAAGCATGGAATGCCTTTTTTAAAAAAATGATAAAAACAGCAAAATAAATGTGTATTGGGTTGGCCAAAAAGTTCGTTCGGGTTTTCCTGTACGCTGTAACGTCTTGCAGAAAAACCTGAACGAACTTTCTGGCCACCCCAATATTTCATGCTCATTTGCTGATGAACCAAACAATTCTAAGTGACAAGCCCACCCAGGGGGTCCTGCGTGCTTGGGACCAAGAACCTTAGAGCTGCAGAAAAACAGGAGCTATTTTTAAAATAATGCACAGCAAAAAATAAATAAATAAGAATAATTTTAAAAGGCACAATTTAAAAACCACTATTGATACCTGCTTAGAAATCTGCAGCAACTCCCTTCCGCCCTGGGGTGTCCCCACGGCTCGGGGGACGGCTGTGTGACAGGAAAGCAGCAGGAGCGGCCCTTCGGGCGGGAACTTCCTTCCCTCCCTCCTCCTCCAGCTTTTCAACCCCCCTCTCCCTTTCTCTCCCTCTCTCTCCTTATTCTTTTTGGAGGGCAGGCAGAAGTACAGAAAGGTTGGTTTTCCTTTTTAGAAGAAAATCACTGCAACAAGTGTTGCAAAGGATGCCAGGACACGGGCTTTTAAAAGGTAGGACTCCCACGACAGGTACCAGTAAATCAGAAGACTACTGCCAAGTAATGTTAACCTTTCAAATAATCCAGAAATCTTTTTTGCAATTGTGTGATACAAATAGACACTAAATAATGTAAATCCATGGTTTCGTCTATAGCAGGCATCTTCTTCACTGAAACGTGTATTTTAAGGTCCAAAAAAACAAGAGCACATACATTACTTTCTAGGGACTGAACTTTATACACCTATAAAGCAATTCAATAGTGACTATACTTCTAAACAGGTGACTGGATCATTAGACAGTGAATACTGCCTGAGATGAAAGATGGGTGTTTAGGCTGTGTTTACATAACACTCAAGATCTGGTGAAGAGGAAGAATTCCATAAACAATCTCAGAAATTACAAATAACCTAAACATCTGGTATCACACAGACCTGACATCCAGATGGTTTATAAAATGTTTCTCGTCTTTATCTGGAAACCTGGAACACTGGCTTTGAGTTTTACGAAAAACTAAGTCGTTACTGTTTAAACTTCACATGTAAAAACACAAATTTAAAAAAAGATACAAAGTGAACAAAAAGATACAACTTGGTTGCTGAAATGCACCATTTAGAAGAAGTCAGGTAAAACTTTTCCACGCTTTTATTTTCCACTGAAATTGGGAAATAACCTTATTTGACACCTACTTCCTTAGGACGGTTGGAAGACCAAATGATTAGTCAAGGTCAAGTTCTCTGAACTCAGAGGAAAGACGTTTTGGAAGCATAATTATTATAATAAATGGGTAGCACTGGCAAGAATTTAAAGTTATACATTTATTTTGAATAATATCTGTGGACAACTTCAGAACAAAGGCACACACCCACCTGAAGTTGCATGTCCGCTGCTGCACAAACCTTTTTAGATTCGCAAAGACGAGACACCATATTTCTGGGCAGTGACTTGAAAAACAAAACAATATGTATGTGAGTAAACTGCACTGTGTACTTTTGAGGCAGGAAGGTTAAAAATAACATCAAATGATACAATTTCATTTTGGTTTAATAATAACGTTGAAATATTTTCGAGGACAAGATAAAGGATGAATATATTCCACTGAATTTCAAAAAGTGCTAATTATCAAATAGGGGTTTGTATGTGAAAATACAGGATTGTAGGGAAGTCAGACATTGGCACTGTTCCTTAAAACTCTAGTTAAAACGTCAGGAAAAGTTAGTGCTTTTTCTCTTCGTTTGTTAGCAATGAAAGTCCGTTCAAGTGCTCTGTTGACCTTTAAGAGCACGTAATGACTGATGACAGGAATCAAAGGTCACAAGGTCAAGAAATAAACTCTAGTCCATGGTGCCAGTCAGTACTGGAGCCGAACTCATATCCCGACACATAACCATGATAATGAACTGTGCCGCCTTTTATTTTCCAACCTGAAAGAATTGCAGTGCTTGGAAACTCAGTCTGATTAATGTCCCTATACAATTTAGGGCTTCCTCTCCGAGACTAATTAGGCGTAATCATAAAACATCACGTATTCTCTTACAACTAAACTAATAATGTAGCTGAAGAAGTGCTGTAGCCAATCTTACTCTACTTTAAAATCATTAATACTGGTGTTTACTGAAGACAGCTGCCATTTTATACAATTCTATTTACAATCTAAATCAAGTTAAAAGCCCTTCTAAAGAGAAACAAATTATGTAAGAGACTTATGGCAGGTTACTCTGCACTACAGCTGTACAGACTAACCATTGGTGAGTGGTAATGTGAGCTGTGAGCCGGAAGGGGAAGCAGGCACTGCCGCGTGTGTGTGCACGTGTGTGCACATCTGTGTCTATATATCTATAAAGATATCTCCCCAGGGCCTAGAACAGTGCCTGGCACACAGCAGACACTCAGTACATATCTGCAGGAGGAGGGAACTAACGCAAGAATGATCCTGACTTCTGTAGCACAGGATGAAGGCTCAGACAACAAGGCCTTTTCTCTTCTCTTTCCGTTTGGCTATAAGAAAAGCAAACCAGCCAAAAAAGGTAATTTTTCAAGAGTTAAGACACAGACTGAAGGAAGCTGCACAGTGTAACTTCTGGTGCAGGGAAAAGGCCTGGGTCTTCCCGACATAAAACGAAAATTTCCTGCAACAGCATTTTAAAAAGTCAAGGTTCAGTGAAGTCATACACACCAGCAGCTTGTATCAAGATGTTCAGGTTTCTTTAAACCTTACTTTATGGTATACCTTCTGTTGACAGGACTGCTGCTGCACTTGGGTTTTTCATGCTTCACAAAGCTTTAATGGTTTTATTTTCATGTAAAAAATCGTACGTGTGGAAGGATTATCAACAAACAATGGGAACTCCAGTGGGCAAGCGCTTTATTAGACCTGAGGGACAGAAAGAGGGGGAGATGGGGTCCCAGCAGCACTGCCCATGTGCGCAGAACCATAAACAGAGCTACAATGAGCAAGAGGAAGGAAAACCCTGCACATGAGTGCGAAACCATAAGCTAGAAGGGCTTGACTGAGGGAACAAGGTAGAAGTGGGACCTACAAAGTGAACAGGCGTGAAGCGGGGATGGGGGGCTGCAGGGAGAAGGGCCCTGAGCAGAGGCACGGAAGAGGGGGCCCGGGGGCTCAGCCAGGCAAGGATGGGGTGCCCACCCTCAGATCCTGCAGGAGGCCACTGGTGAGTTTTGACCGAGGAAGTCACCTGGTCCAAGTTGTGTTCTGAAAAGATTCCTTTGGCCGCAGTGTAGACACGCCGTAGGAGGGGGCCAGGAGTGGGGACCAGTGAGACACACACACCACCAGTGACCTCAGCCACAGCAGAGTGAGCAGCCGGGGCATGACTGGGGCTGGACTGAGGGGGAAGAGAGGCAGGGCCGGTCAGGGGGTCGAGGTGGATGGGGAGGAAGGCCAGGAGGGAAGGCCCAGGCACTGAGCGGGGAGCGGAGAGGCGTCCATGGCCGTGGTCCCGGCTCTCTGTAAGGTTTACAAGTCCTACCTGGAGACAGTGAGGAGGAAAAGCCAATACTGGATCTAAGAACCAAACCCAACAGACCCCTTTCATTTGTAAGTACTTTACTTTGAGGCCAGTGTCTCCCAAGATTCAAACCCATCTAGGAAGGGCAAACAAAGGGACAAATTTAAGGAGGCTTAATTCTTTCCTGGTCAGGTTTACAATAAAACAAAAGACGCAAAGAAAAAGAGCACAAAAAGACAACTGAAAACAGTTTATCAAAAATTACATATTCAGGACTTCCCTGGTGGCACAGTGGTTAAGAATCCGCCTGCCAATGCAGGGGACACGGGTTCGAGCCCTGGTCCGGGAAGATCCCACATGCCATGGAGCAACTAAGCCCGTGCGCCACAACTACTGAGCCTGAGTTCTACAGCCCGCGAGCGAGCCACAACTACTGAAGTCCATGTGCCACAACTACTGAAGCCCACGCGCCTAGAGCCCGTGCTCCGCAACAAGAGAAGCCACTGCAGTGAGAAGCCCGCACGCAGCAACGAAGACCCAACGCAGCCAAAAATAAATAAATAAATTTATTAAAAAAAAAAAAAAAAAAAGACAAAAAAAAATTACATATTCAAGGGAATTCCCTGATGGTCCAGTGATTAGGACTCCACACTCTCACTGCCTGGGGCCTGGGTTTGATCCCTGGTCGGGGAATTAAGATCCCACAAAGCCAAGTGGCACGGCCAAAAAAGGAAAAAAACAATTACGTATTCAGAAAACCCACATGTGCTACATAGTTCTATAAAATGTTGGGGGAAATGAAGGTTACATGGGGCTCCTGGATTACTTTTTGCAACTTCCTATGAGTCTACAATTATTTCAAAATAAAAAGTACAAAAAAAATCCCCAAACTATGTATTCAAGGCCCACTGTACATATAGTAGTGAATACAAAGAATGTTTACCAAAAATGTAAGGAAACATTTAAGTAGAAGTTAAATACTGTCCTAGTAGAACAGTTCAGAGGAAAGAATTATTAACCCATCAAATCACAAATTAAATAATACATTTATATTATGTGTGGTGTAAACAGGAAAATAGATGTTCTTTTTTTTAAAATCTAGTTGGGTTGTTAATCAATTGGAATTAATAAATGTACTTCAGCTTATGGAAGGGAGTTATATATTTACTATATATACTTTTGAAAAAGTACTGCCTTTTTCAAAATTAAAAAACAATAACAATGATAAAGTAGAACAAAATTTAAATAACATCCAAACTGACCTTAAGTTTTATACAATTTTTTTTTTGGCTGCACCACACGGCTGTGGGATCCTAGTTCCCTGACCAGGGACTGAACCCGAGTCCATGGCAGTGAAAGCGCCAAATCCTAACCAATGGACTGCCAGGGAATCCCCTATATACAATTTTTTTTTAATATACAATATTTAGAAGTTAAATCTTAAACTTCAAATTAGAAACAATGTTTCCTGGTCAAGATTTTCTTCTGTAAATATCACTTTACCAACCAGAGTCATGGCAACCAATACTGACACCAATAATTCATCCAAAGGTGGATGTGTCCACAGAGTAGCACAGATGTTTCACAGTATTGGCTCCTGAAGTTAAAGTACGGGCTCACTTCTAGTATCAATATATTGAAGAAAGACAGAATGAATACATCCAAGCCAGCAGGCAATGAGCAACCACATAGAAAAGAAAACGTTTTAAAACACCTGAACCTCAAACAGTATTTTTTCATTATGTTAAAATGAAAATTTAACGAAGTCCAAGGCAGTAGAAATAATAATGACTCTTTCACCATATAATCAGCTGTGTGTTTTACCAGCTTCTACTACGATCTTCATAATTTCCAAAGTAGGAAATATCCCTTCTACTGATCACTAAGTCTCCTATCCCAACCATGACGTGAAGTTGTCTGCTCCCCTTCAGATCTGGATGCTGCCGTGTTCATCAAAGAGTGAAAAGCATACGGAGGATGCTACAGATCACGAACAGCCTTCAGGTTAACCAGTCACAGCGAAGACCCAATCACTGAATTCTCTAAGCCACGTTCTCCTCGCTTGTAAAGCGTCCATGTTACAGTTTCAGAGAATTAGATGACAACTGAACAAGATAATGTACTTTAAAAGTGTATAATGCCAGGTTTAACAGAGCAGACGCTGACTAAATGGTAGCCAGTGCTGTGCACGATTACAGCTGCTCTACGTGACACAGTAACCACTGACTTTGACCACTTTATTTACATTTTACTCTTTTACCTACATATTCTCTACATATGGTCTGTTTCAGATTTATAAATTCTTAGGAGACAGGAATTATAAGCTAAACAAGTTCTCTCTCTGTAGCACCTAACAATCAAATTCTTAATAAGAAAATGTAATTTGTTTCCTGTTTATATTTCTTTTCATTTATAAAACAGTCAAGTATGCTTAATGAAATACATGTCTCCTCAAATTACCCAGCTTTAGCAAAGGACACTTTCTCCACTATGTGATCATCTTAAGGCTTTTAGAAGAACAATGAAATCTCGTTTCACTGCGTTACTAGTATATCTTCCCTATTTCAACATCTGCCACAGAACTTGGTCCTTAACTCACGTTTTGAAAACATTTTCTCTCACTTTAAGCAGAACTAGCTATCAAACAGTGAGTCAGTTCCTCATCTGCAGGGTCCAGTTCATATTTAGAGAAGATTGGTGCTAATGAGGAAATGTTCCTTCTGATGATATTTTAATCAAATATGTCTCATGCTATGGATCTTGCAGTTCAGACTTTGTCTCTGATGAGCGTTCCTCTATAATCTCTGTCTCTGTTCCTCTGTTGGTAATGCGTCTTTTTTTCTCTGGCTCCCTTCATGGTTTTCTCTTTATCTTTGGTTTCCAGCAGTTTGACTACTATGTGTCTAGGTATATACTGTTTTCATTTATACTGCATGGGGTTCTCTAAGCGTCTTGGATTGCTGGCCTGATTTTCATCATTTTTGGCAAATTCTCAACCATTATCCCTTTGCCTATTTCTTATGCCTTATTTCTCTCATCTCATTTGTGGAACTCCAACTACATGTATGTTACATTGTCTGATATTGTCCCAAAGTTCCTTGGATGCTCTATTTTGCCTTCCCTCCCCCTAACATTCCCCCTGCCCTTGTATTTCTGTTTGGACAATTTCTACTGACCTGTCTTTAAGTTCACATTTTCCTCAGCTATGTCAAGTACATGGATGATCCCCTCAAAGGGATTCCTCACATATGATACCATGGCTTTCTTTCCTGCATTTCCACTTGACTGTTTCTCACAGTTTCCATCTCTCTTCTCCATCTGTTCACACATGTTGTCCGCCTTACCCATGATATCCTTTAACACAGTTATTTAAATCCCCGTCCAAGAGTTACTTTAAAATTATCTCAGTTACTAGTTATTTTAAAGGCCCTGAATCTGACTCTAATGGTTTCTTTGTCCTTGAGTGGGAGGCAGGGTTGTGTGCTGCTGAGTGATAATTCACTCAGCACACATTTACTGATTGCCCATTATGGTGATATATCAGTGAACAAAACAGATAAAAATCCCAGTTCTCAAGGGGTTTACATTCTAGGAGACTTCGTTAACTTAAAAATTACTATTGATGGAAAAAAGGACATTTTTCTTTATTTCAGTTCCTACAGGTTCAGGAATAAAAGGACAGAGATTTAATGCATCGCCTCCTTTAGGCCACCCAAAAGGATCAAACTGTACTAATTACAATGCTGTTTACATATGCAATCTTTACTCATTTTAAGTTCATTTGCGAGTTTTCCGCGCCATACATTTAGACAATAGCAGGTAGTCAACAAACAGTGTGTGAAGGTTAGCTATGCCTGTCACTGACATTCACACGTTTCCAGAGGGAATGAAGTGGTAAATGCACAAACACATTATCTCAGCATACGCTGACAACACCAATACCCATCCTTCATTCAACAAATTCTCAGCATAAGAATTTAGGTAACACAGGAAGAAGAAAGACAAAACACCATCTCCTGCCCTCAAAAGACTTAAAATTCTGATACCTGCTTTACACGGTGAAGTTTGTGATGCATGTTGTAGTTGTGTGACTTCAGTTTTGTAGATTTATTTTCAACTTATTTCTGTACCCCTCAAAATTCAACACCTCAATTAACGCACAATACCACTTGATAAAAGTAATAACCCTTTGCAAAATCTGTTTTATTACTACTCCAAGTTCCCCCAAAAAATGGATTAGCAGTGGTAATAAAATTTTCAGTGACTACTGATACTAAATACAGGTATTTAATATGTAATTAGAATACAATGAATAGATGAGGAAGTTAGAGACAGGGGAAATGGAGGTGAAAATACAATGAGGTCAGAATTGGGGTTAGGCACATAAAACTTAAAGTTTCATTCAACTTTCACAGCTGGGCCATGGACAGAGCAGAACTCAGTGATGTCCCTCATTCAGACTGCTCTGACTACAGGACTAGATCCTTCCACTGGAATTCCACAATCCAGAAAGTCTGAGGACTGAAAGTTCTCACCAATTTGACACAAACACATTTGACGGCAGTGCCTGCTTTGCACAAACGTGGACCTCTTTGCTCCAAACCGCCTGTGGATGGGGCCTGAGCCCCATACACTGCCAGCCCCTGACAACCAGGCCACGCTGACAATGTCCACGGCCCAGCCCCAAGCCCCCCAGTCTTCTCTTGCAAGGCTCCTTTTCCACAGTAAAGACAAGCAGATTTCCACTGTGCTCTGTTTCAAGGGTCTCTGCTATCACTGCTGTTCTCACTGAGCCACTTCATTTCAATACAAAAGTACTTCGAGTTATACCCTCAACCACGCTCAGCAATTCGCACCCCTTACAAACTCAGTGCAGAGCTGTTCAGAAACAATTTTCTCAAACAGTCTACACCCCTTTTTCAATGGGGTTGGAGAGCATTACTGCAAATTCACTTCAAAATAACACTGACTGAATGAACTTCGCACTTCAGATAATTTACACCCTTGCCTGAGTTTCTTTTATTAAAACACCTGCAGGAGGATTGGTTCAAGATGGCAGAGTAGAAGGACGTGCTCTCACTCTCACTCCCTCTTGCGAGAGCACCGGAATCACAACTAACTGCTGAACAATCATCGACAGGAAGACGCTGGAACTCACCAAAAAAGATACCCCACATCCAAAGACAAAGGAGAAGCCACAATGAGATGGTAGGAGGGGTGTAATCACAATAAAATCAAATCCCATAACTGCTGGGTGGGTGACTCACAAACTGGACAACACTTATACCACAGAAGTCCACCCACTGGAGTGAAGGTTCTGTGCCCCATGTCAGGCTTCCCAACCTGGGGGTCCGGCAACGGGAGGAGGAATTCCTAGAGAGTCAGACTTTGAAGGCTGGTGGGATTTGATTGCAGGACTTTGACAGGACTGGGGGAAACACAGACTCCACTCTTGGAGGGCACACACAAAGTAGTGTGCACATCGGAACCCCGGGGAAGGAGCAGTGACCCCAGGGGAGACTGAGCCAGACCGACCTGCTAGTGTTGGAAGGTCTCCTGCAGAGGCGGGGGGTGGCTGTGGCTCACCGTGGGGACAAGGACACTGGCAGCAGAAGTTCTGGGAAGTGCTCCTTTGGCGTGAGCCCTCCCAGAGTCTGCCATTAGCCCCACCAAAGAGCCCCGGTAGGCTCCAGTGTTGGGTCGCCTCAGGCCAAACAACCAACAGGGAGGGAACTCAGCCCCACCCATCAACAGTCAAGCAAATTAAAGTTTTACTGAGCCCTGCCCACCTGAGCGACACCCAGCTCTACCCACCACCAGTCCCTCCCATCAGGAAGCTTGCACAAGCCTCTTAGATAGCTCATCCACCAGAAGCAAGAAGAACTACAGTCCTGCAGCCTGTGAAACGAAAACCATATTCACAGAAAGATAGACAAGATGAAAAGGCAGAGGGCTATGTACCAGATGAAGGAACAAGATAAAACCCCAGATAAACAACTAAATGAAGTGGACATAGGTAACCTTCCAGAAAAAGAATTCAGATAGTGAAGACAACCCAGGACCTCAGAAAAAGAATGGAGGCAAAGATGGAGAAGATGCAAGAAATGTTTAACAAAGACCTAGAAGGATTAAAGAACAAACAAACAGATGTGAACAATACAAAAACTGAAATGAAAAATACACTAGAAGGAATCAAGAGCAGAATAACTGAGGCAGAAGAACAGTTAAGTGACCTGGAAGACAGAATGCTGGAATTCACTGCCACAGAACAGAATAAAGAAAAAAGAATGAAAAGAAATGAAGACCGCCTAAGAGACCTCTGGGACAACACTAACACAACAACATTCACATTATAGGGGTCCCAGAAGGAGAAGAGAGAGAGAAAGGACCTGACAAAATATCTGAAGAGATTATAGTGGAAAAATTCCCTAACATGGGAAAGGAAATAGCCACCCAAGTCCAGGAAGCACAGAGAGTCCCATACAGGATAAACCCAAGGAGAAACATGCTGAGACACATAGTAATCAAACTGGCAAAAATTAAAGACAAAGAAAAATTATTGAAAGCAGCAAGGGAAAAATGACAAATAACATACAAGGGAACTCCCATAACGTTAACAGCTGATTTCTCAGCAGAAACTCTACAAGCCAGAAGGGAGTGGCATGACACATTTAAAGTGATGAAAGGGAAGAACCTACAACCAAGATCACTCTACCCGGCAAGGATCTCATTCAGATTCGATGGAGAAATCAAAAGCTTTACAGACAAGCAAAAGCTAAGAGAATTCAGCACCACCAAACCAGCTCTACAACAAATGCTAAAGGAACTTCTCTAAGTGGGAAACACAACAGAAGAAAAGGACCTACAAAAACAAACCCATAACAATTAAGAAAATGGTAATAGGAACATACGTATCGATAATCACCCTTAAATGTGAATGGATTAAATGCTCCAACCAAAAGACACAGGCTCGCTGAATGGATACAAAAACAAGACCCATATATATGCTGTCTACAAGAGACCCCCACTTCAGACCTAGGGACACATACAGACTGAAAGTGAGGGGATGGAAAAAGATATTCCATGCAAATGGAAATCAAAAGAAAGCTGGAGTAGCAGTACTTATATCAGATAAAATAGACTTTAAAATAAAGAATGTTACAAGAGACAAGGAAGGACACTACATAATGATCAAGGGATCAATCCAAGAAGATGATGTAACAATTATAAATACATATGCACCCAACATAGGAGCACCTCAATAGATAAGGCAACTGCTAACAGCTATAAAAGAGGAAACTGACAGTAACACAATAATAGTGGGGGACTTTAACACCTCACTTACACCAATGGACAGATCATCCAAAATGAAAATAAATAAGGAAACAGAAGCTTTAAATGACACAATAGACCAGATAGATTTAATTGATATTTATAGGACATTCCATCCAAAAACAGCAGATTATACTTTCTTCTCAAGTGCACACAGAACACTCTCCAGGATAAATCACATCTTGGGTCACAAATCAAGCCTCAGTAAATTTAAGAAAATTGAAATCATATCAAGCATTTTTCTGACCACAACACTATGAGATTAGAAATCAATTACAGGGAAAAAAAGATAAAAAACACACACACATGGAGGCTAAACAATACGTTACTAAATAACCAAGAGATCACTGAAGAAATCAAAGAGGAAATCAAAAAATACCTAGGGAAAATGACAATGAAAACACGACGATCCAAAACCTATGGGATGCAGCAAAAGCAGTTCTAAGAGGGAAGTTTACAGCAATACAATCCTACCTCAAGAAACAGAAAAACCTCAAATAAACAATCTAACCTTACACCTAAAGGAACTAGAGAAAGAAGAACAAACAAAACCCAAAGTTAGTAGAAGGAAAGAAATCATAAAGATCAGAGCAGAAATAAATGAAATAGAAACAAAGAAAACAATAGCAAAGATCAATAAAACTAAAAGCTGGTTCTTTGAGAAGATAAACAAAATTGATAAACCATTAGCCAGACTCAACGAGAAAAAGAAGGAGAGGACTCAAATCAGTAAAATTAGAAATGAAAAAGGAGAAGTTACAACAGACACCGCAGAAATACAAAGCATCCTAAGAAACTACTACAAGCAACAGTATGCCAATAAAATGGACAACCTGGAAGAAATGGACAAATTCTTAGAAAGGTATAACCTTCCAAGACTGAACCAGGAAGAAATAGAAAATATGAACAGACAAATCACAAGTAATGAAATTGAAACTGGGATTAAAAATCTTCCAACAAACAAAAGTCCAGGACCAGATGGCTTCACAGGTGAATTCTATCAAATATTCAGAGAAGAGCTAACACCCATCCTTCTCAAACTCTTCCAAAAAATTGCAGAGGAAGGAACACTCCCAAAACCAGATACCAAAACCAGACAAAGATACTACAAAAAAAGCAAATTACAGACCAGTATCACTGATGAATATAGATGCAAAAATCCTCAACAAAATACTAACAAACAGAATCCAACAACACATTAAAAGGATCATACACCACGATCAAGTGGGATTTATCCCAGGGATGCAAGGATTCTTCAATATACGCAAATCAATCAATATGATACACTGTATTAACAAATTGAAGAAGAAAAACCATATGATCATCTCAATAGATGCAGAAAAAGCTTCTGACAAAATTCAACACCAATCTGTGATAAAAACTCTCCAGAAAGTGGGCATAGAGGGAACCTACCTCAACATAATAAAGACCATATACGACAAAGCCACAGCAAACATCATTCTCAATGGTGAGAAACTGAAAGCATTTCCTCTAAGATCAGGAACAAGACAAGGATGTCCACTCTCACCACTATTATTCAACATAGTTTTGGAAGTCCTAGCCACGGCAATCAGAGAAGACAAAGAAATAAAAGGAATACAAATTGGAAAAGAAGAAAACTGTCACTGTTTGCAGATGACATGATACTATACGTAGAGAATCCTAAAGATGCCAACAGAAAACCACTTAGAGCTAATCAATGAATTTGGTAAAATTGCAGGATACAAAATTAATGCACAGAAATCTCTTGCATTCCTATACACTAATGATGAAAAATCTGAAAGAGAAATTAAGGAAACACTCCCATTTACCACTGCAGCAAAAAGAATAAAACACCTAGGAATAAACCTACCTAGGGAGACAAAAGACCTGTATGCAGAAATCTATAAGACACTGTTGAAAGAAATTAAAGATGATACCAACAGATGGAAAGATATACCATGTTTTTGGATTGGAAGAATCAATATTGTGAAAATGACTATACTACCCAAAGCAAGCTACAGATTCAATGCAATCCCTATCAAATTACCAATGGCACTTTTTACAGAACTAGAACAAAAAATCTTAAAATTTGTATAGAGACACAAAAGACCCCGAATAGCCAAAGCGGTCTTGAGGGAAAAAAACGGAGCTGGAGGAATCAGACTCCCTGACTTCAGACTATACTACAAAGCTACAGTAATCAAGACAACATGGTACTGGCACAAAAACAGAAATACAGACCAATGGAACAGGATAGAAAGCCCAGAGATAAACCCACGCACCTAAGGTCAACTATCTATGACAAAGGAGGCAAGGATATACAATGGAGAAAAGGCAGTCTCTTCAATAAGAGGTGCTGGGAAAACTGGACAGCTACATGTAAAAGAAAGAAATTAGAACACTCCCTAACACCATACACAAAAATAAACTCAAAATGGATTAGAGACCTAAATGTAAGACCGGACACTATAAAACTCTTAGAGGAAAACATAGGAGTAACACTGTTTGACATAAATCACAGCAAGATCTTTTTTGATCCACGTCCTAGAGGAATGGAAATAAAGACAAAAATAAATAAATGGGACCTAATGAAACTTAAAAAGCTTTTGCAAAGCAAAGGAAACTTCAAACAAGATGAAAGAACAACCCTCAGAATAGGAGAAAATATTTGCAAATGAATCAACAGACAAAGGATTAATCTCCAAAATTTACAAGCAGCTCATGCAGCTCAATATCAAAAAAAACAAACAACCCAATCCAAAAATAGGCAGAAGACCTAAATAGACATCTCTCCAAGAAGACATACAGATTGCCACCAAACACGTGAAAGGATGCTCAACATCAGTAATCATTAGAGAATTCCCAATCAAGACTACAATGAGGTATCACCTCACACCGGTCAGAATGGCCATCATCATAAAATCTACAAACAATAAATGCTGGAGAGGGTGTATAGAATAGGGAACCCTCGTGCACTGTTGGTGGGAATGTAAATTGATACAGCCCCTATGGAGAACAGTATGGAGGTTCCTTAAAAAGCTAAAAATAAAACTACCATATGACACAGTAATCCCACTACTGGGCATATACCCAGAGAAAACCTTAATTCAAAAAGACATATGCACCCCAATGTTCACTGCAGCACTATTTACAATAGCCAGGACATGGAAGCAACCTAATGCCCATCGACAGACGAATGGATAAAGAAAATGTGGTACATATATACGATGGAATATTGCTCAGCCATAAAAAGGAACGAAATTGAGTCATTTGTAGAGACGTGGATGGATCTAGAGACTGTCCTACAGAGTGAAGTAAGGCAGAAAGAGAAAAACAAATATCGTATATTAACGGATATATGTGGAACCTAGAAAAATGGTACAGATGAACCGGTTTGCAGGGCAGAAATTGAGACACAGATGTAGAGAACAAACGTATGGACACCAAGGGGGGAAAGTGGTGGGGTGGCGGTGGTGGGATGAATTGGGAGACTGGGATTGACATATATATATATTAATATGGATAAAATGGATAACTAATAAGAACCAGCTGTTTAAAAATAAAATTCAAAAATAAACCAAAGCACCTGCAGTTTCTGTCTCTGTAGCGGCCCACGAGGCATGAACAGCCCGGGCGGACGCCGGCCCGGCCTCTCTCTGGGGGGACAGAGCAAGCCCAGCAGGCCAGGGAGCAGGGAGGCCCACTGAGCTCCCTGTATGAAGCACCCACTGTGTGCACGGCGCCCTACCCTGCAGCCAGGTACACTACAATGGACCCTTGATCCTGCTGCCAGGACCCAGAAAAGGGATGCATGTCAGAATTAATCACATGGGGAAACGCCCGACATGCCACAAAGGAGGTACAGGCGAAGCTACGTAGGAATTCAGATGACAGCAATTACTGAAATGACTGAAAGGCAATTACCTTCACAATTATTTATGCCTCTTGTATTACTGTAGGGGAGGTTATTTCTATTTCACAGATCCATTTTAGCTATAAAATGTAGAAAGACATTGTAGGTTTCCCCCCAGTGAGAAACAGAAAAACGGCAGAATTATTATTCCTACAATTAGAACATAATATGCCAACAGTTAACTATGGTGACCTAATTTGTTCTAATTTATTTTAATAATTCAATATGAATTTTTCCACAATTATCTTTGTTCCTTATTTAAAAACAAAAATGCTGTGCTGAGTTCTGAAGAATTGAGATCTGGCTTTGTGTGACTACGGCAATGACAATGACAGTGCCGCCTGTCAGCAGTAAATGCCAAGGCTCGGCGTCAACACGAAAGACCCCAAGGATCTGCTGGGTGTTTAGTTCCTATTTCTAGCATTTAGTTAATGTCTTCCTCCCAATCCACTGATGCACCTGTGTCTCAAATGTAAATTTCTGGAGCCCCAACCAGACTCTGAGGCGCAGTCAGCTGTCATGGTGTGATCTGGAAGCTTCTTGGAAATACATTGTCTCAGGCTGCTCCACGCCCACCGAGTTAGAATCTGCATTTTAACCAGATCCCAGATGATTTCATGCATATTAAAGTTCGAGGTGCCCTGACTCAGAAAAACATAATCACCACAATGATTTGAAAAACAAAGGTGAGCAAAATGAAACCGTCCTAACCTTATGAGAGAAGGAACTGGCTATAGGAAGGCGGCACAGAGGCGGCGGCCGCAGCTGGAGGCTGGCATTTTCTGAGGCTGCTCGTTAGCGTTCTGACAGCAGGCGAGGCTCTGGGCATCCTCCTTTCTCATTTGTAAGACGAGAATGTTAAAAAAAAAAGCTGCAAAAAATTACTATGACAATCTGGTGAGGTAATAGCTAGTCAATCAACTTGTGCAAAGTATTGCCTGATTGGAAGAAACTGAAGTCCCTGCGGGTGGCTCAGGTGTCTTTCTCAGCACTGCCAAAGGGTAACCATGTGTACAGGTGAGCCTGGCGCCTTCAGGTCAGGGTACTGTCATGTGAGACGGAGAATGGCCCTGTCTTCCTTCTTCACAGTGTTCAGGCCTGGAGGACAGATCACACAGCTGCCCCTGTGCAGCGAACTTTCCCCAGAACTTCCTGACTGCCCCGCCTCACAAGGAAGGGCGCGGTTCACTGTATTCTCGGGGTAAACACAGCTGCACTGTCTGCTGACCACACGTGGGAACAGAAATGTTAAAATACTAACAGATTTCCTATTATATTCAGAAAGCACAACATTTTTGGTAAGGTTTCTGAAATACTGTCAAAAGTGCAAATGTGTTAGCAAACTTGGCATTGCTTGAATTCTCTGAATGCTTCCCTGTGTGCTTAACTTGTACACACGCAACCCCATACATCTGTCAGACATCTGCGCTCACGTGACAACTCACCAGTCTGGTTTAAGTAGTGTCACGTTAAAAGTTTTGGCATCGGGCTTCCCTGGTGGTGCAGTGGTTAAGAGTCCACCTGCCAATGCAGGGGACACGGGTTCGAGCCCTGGTCCGGGAAGATCCCACATGCCGCGGAGCAACTAAGCCCGTGCACCACAACTACTGAGCCTGCGCTCTAGAGCCCGCGAGCCACAACTACTGAGCCCGCATGCCTAGAGCCCATGCTCTGCAACAAGAGAAGCCACTGCAATGAGAAGCCCGTGCACCGCAGCAAAGAGTAGCCCCTGCTCGCCGCAACTAGAGAAAAGCCCGGGTGCAGCAACAAAGACCCAGTGCAGACAAAAATAAAATAAATAAACTAAATAAATAAATGAAAAAACACCATTCACTTAAAAAAAAAAAAAAGTTTTGGCATCAACTTCTTACAGAGCCAAGTCACTGCAATAAAATATCTGGCTTATTTATGAGCATTTAGAAAATGTATTACGGTAGAAGCTGCACAAATATTCAAAATTAAGACATCCTCTGGTACAAATCCTTGTTTTCCTACCACCGAAATCCCCTGGGAACATGCTGGATCTAAAGACACAAACTTGTTGAGACACGGTCCCCTCAAACAAGAAAAGGCTTCAGAGGCAGCAGGCCAAGCACCAAAGCCATCCAGCCCACGAGTCAGCAGCTTCGATTCGCAGCTTGATCCCAGCACCCTGAGCCCTCGACCTCGGCACATGTCTACGGCGGGGAAACCACTGGATTTGGCGTGTCTCAAGCTGCCTGCTTTGCTGTTAGTCAATAATCCGATGGCACATCATCAATACAATGAAAATGCTGCCAGGCCCGAAGAGGCAAAGTCTCAGCTCTAAACCCAGAGCAAACAGCATCACTTCCTACTTACTTGACTTTTAGTGGTTTAGTGTTTTCTTACGAACTGAGATGGCATCAAAGAACCTTTAGAAATGCTTGCATAGTATCACAGACTCACCTGACGGACGGCACAGAGAAAGTCGTACAGGGCTCAACATGAAACACTGTAATGTGTAACAGAGTCTAACTTCTATTTTTTTCCTAAAAGAAACTGCAGTCATACCTTGATTACAGTTGGCATATATTATTAAATTTGACTGACTAGAATTTTTGATGTGGGTATAGAGCTATTCGTTTTTAGTTTCTAACTTTAAAATTTTTATTTTATACAAAAGAGCAGAGAAGTCTCAGATAAGTTCTGTGACTGATCTAGGCCACCTGCACTGGCAGTGGGGCTGGGGTCAGACCTGTCTCTGCTCTCCGGTTCAACGGTCTTGTCTAGACATAACTGAGAAGCATTAAAGCCGAAAATAAGAAACGTTTCAAAACAACTTAAACTTGCCAAAAGGAATCTAGTTCTAGTTGCACTATAATTTTTACCTTCAATCCTTATTCATATCTCCTGGGAGGATGACAGGAGAAGATTTATTACAAGGCTGTATGTCTCCTTGGAAATACATCTTAAGCAATTTTAGCCTTGGGCTAACTCCCACAAATGAAGGCAACAAGCTAAATCTTATGATGACGCAACACACAACAGTTCTAAAATGAAAGCACTAGAGCTGTGCTAAAAATAACACTTACTATGGAAATGGGCCTGTGTTTTTTGTGAGACGTACTGTATACGAAGCATAAGCCATTTCCTACGATATTAAGGGATTTTTAACTAGGAAAAACTGGAAAAAGAAAACACCCACAATGTTTTAATACTGATTTGAGTACCACTGTGTGACCCCTTAAAATTACTTAACCTGTCTGAGCTTCAGTTTCTACAAAGTGTGGGTAACTATGTACCTACTTCATACACTGCTGGACAGATTAAATAAGAAAAAACATATGAAATAATAAATGTTAATTTCTATTATTTATTGCTTGGTAAGTATTTTGTGAGAAAGATAACTAGAACAACAAACATTTCAGTGTAGTGGCTAATAGACAAAATTATGCAAAAAAATTTAGGTTCTCTTGAAAGTCAACTGACTATATCTCTGGTGATTAGTAATGCAGCTGGGGGTTACAAAATTACCAGAAAAAAAAGAATAAACTTGAAGGCAAGAAGCATTATGAATATTAAAAGGCTAACAACTGAGGAAGAAAGGAATAGCTCAACTCTATACTTTTACGCATCTAACAAAATATTCTCAAAATACAGCAAAAATCAATGAAATTATTTATAGGGCATTGAAATTACTCTGTATGATACCATAATGATGGATACATGTCATTACACATTTGCCCAAGCCCACAGAACGTATGGTACCACAAGTGAACCCCCATGTAAACTGTGGACGTGTCAATGGAGGTTCATCAGCCGTTACAGATGCAGCCTCCGGTGAGGATGCTGATGATAGGGGAGGCCATGCATGAGTCGGGGCGGGGGGTTTATAGGAAATCTCTACACTTTCCCCTCAATTTTGCTGCCAACCTAAAACTGCTTTAAATAAATAAAGCCTTAATAATTTTTAAAAAGAGACAAAACTAAGGGGAAAAAATGATACATCCAGCATCCTAGTGGAAGCCTTACATCTCTCAATTTTTGCTAGGTCATAAAAATTAGTCATATATCAAAGATTTAAACAACACAATTAAAAGGCTAACTTAACAGAAGGGTTTGAAACCCCAAGCCCAACAATTAGAAAATATACAATGTACGCAAGCACAAACAGAACATTTCCAAAAACTGATGACACACTAGGCCATAAAATAAATATCAACAAAATGCAAAATCAATACCAGTCGGACTAATTAATTAGATATCAATAACAAAAAGATAAACAACTCCTTTACAAAGGTTTAAAAATTGTAAACTACACTTCAAAAAAACTCATTAGTCAAAGAGGAAATTACAATGGAAATTAGCAACATTAGAAACATTTTGTATTAAAATCATGGCATGCAGCTAAAGCACTGCATCCCACAGTTTAAAATTTATAGCATTAAAATGTAAATGCACATGTTAGATAAAACTGAAACTCAATTAGCTAAGTGTCCATCTTAAGAAATTGGGGGAAAAAACCAAGGAGGGAGAGAATAATCATAAAGACAGAAACTAACCGACTAAAACAAACAAAAGAGGGAGGATAAACAAAGTTTGCATTAGTTCTTTGTAAATACTACTGATACTTATCTTCTGCCAAGATTAATAGAGAAAAAAATGAGAGAAGAATATTAGGGATGAAAAGGACATAAGCACGGATGTGGCAGGACGTGAAGCATGAAAGAATGCTATAAATAACTTCATGCCAATAAACTTGAAAACTTGGGTTAAATGGATAAATTTCTCGAAAATTACAAGTTAGCAAAGCTTACTTAAGAAGAAAAAAAGGCCAAAGACTCCTGTGACTATTAAGGAAATCAGTCATTTAAAAAATCTTCCCACAGAGAAAATGATAGACCCTGAATGGTTTTATGGCTGAATTCTGACAAAGTTTCAAGAAACCGATTATTACAATTTCATAAAAGTGCTTGTAAGGAAAAGAAGGAGCTCTCAGCAACTCATTTTATGAAATGGGATACACTTAATACCAACACCAGCAAGAGTGGGAGGACCAAGAAAATCACGAGCGCATCTCTCTCATAAACACAGATACAAGAAATCCTCCACACACAAAATATTAGCAAACTGAAGCCAGCACCGTATTAAAAAAATAACATTAAGTGAGGACCAAAGTCATTCAACCCTGGCACGCAAAGGCTGCTTAACATTAATATCAACATTCACGACATTACCAGATAAACGGAAAAGAACCACCCAATTACCTCAAAAGATGCAGAAAAAGTCTGATAAAATGCAATAACTGTTAGCGATTAAAAAGAAAAACAAAACCTTAGTAAACTGGGAATAGGAAAGAATTGCCTTTTCCTGTTATCTCCACTAAACCTATGACAACACACAGCTTGCTTTATGGTAAAACATGAGAAACATTTCCTTTAAAAATCAGGATAAAGGCAAATGATGCTCATATTACAACTTCTATTCCACGTCACTCCTGTACTGGAGGGTCCCGTAACTCGAGGGGGACAAAATAAAGATATAAAAGACCTATGAATGGGAAAGGAAAAATATAGCTTACTATTTGCAGCAAGAGTAACTGTTTGGTTAAAAAACTTTAAAAATTCCATAGACAAGTTATTAGAATTAATAAGAAAGTTTAGCAAGATTGCTAAAAATAAGATATATCCAATAAAGGATAAATTGCACATTTAAACACCAGCAACAAACAAGTAGAAACATAATTTTTTAAAATATACGTTTATAAAGCTATCAAAAAGGTAGGGCATCCAGGACTAAATCTAATAAAAGTTAAGCAAGACTCTTTGGAAGGAAGTTTGAAAACACTTTAAAAGGCTTTTTAAAAGACCTAAGGAAGGGAGAGGTGTGTCACAATTGTGGCCTGGAAGACTCAATATTCAAATATCAGTTCTCCCTAAACTGACCTACAGATTTAATGTAACCCCAACCAAACTCTTACCATAGTTTTTTTCAAGAAAATGGGTAAGCTGACTCTAAAATGTGTAGGAAAAAAGACAAAGGCCCAAGAGTTGACAAGAAATTTCTGAAAAACAAATAAAAAAAGATGTGCCCTATCAGATGTCAAGACTTATTACAAAGCTGTAGTGATGCAGACAGCACGGCACTGGTGTCGGGTCAGACAGAACAACGGGATAAGGGGGACCCCAGAGCAGGTGAGTGCACACAGGAGGGCACTGGGCACCCATCCCCCCAGGTCACTGGACAGAGTAGGGGACCCCAGAGCAGGTGAGGGCACACAGGTGGGCACTGGGCACCCATCCCCCCAGGTCACTGGACAGAGTAGGGGACCCCAGAGCAGATGAGTGCACACACGTGGGCACTGGGCACCCATCCCCCCAGGTCACTGGACACAGTACACGGTGCTCAGACAACTTGCTCATCCACCAGGAAGAAGGGAAACGGCATTTCCACTTCACACCAAACACAAAGAGCAGTTCCAACTTGATTAAAGACCTAAAGATAAGGGAAAGACACTAAAACTTTCAGGAAAAAACAGAAGAATCTCTTTATGACTTCGAGGGAAACAAAGGTTTTTAAAAATAGGATATTTAAAGCATTCACTAGGACGAAAAGATTGCTGGATTCAACAAAATTAAAATGAAGTTAAACCCATCAAAAGATTCCATAAAGAAAGTGAAAAGACAAGCTGTAAACTGAGAGCAGACATGCAGCTGACAAAGGATTATTATTCCAACATGTCAAGAAATCTGAGAAATCAATAGAGAAAGGCAAACGTCACACAGGAAAATGAGAAGAGAAACAGGCATGCGAGAGGAAACAAAGATGAACAATGAAAACATAAAAAGATGTTCAACCTAGACGTCCTCTACTAGGGGGGTACTGCTGGCAGCTGAGGTCCTCGCAGCATTCCATTTCACAGCCACAAAACTGGCAAAATTACAACTTCTGACAGCATCAGACATCGATGAGGATGAGGTGCGAGGGGAACCACTGCCGAAAAGGGTCAGTAAGCATGAACGTTCTGGACGGCAGCCTGGAGAGGGAAGCGGGTCGGAGGAAGACAATCTCCCCGTGATCTCATTTTGGGTGGAATCTTAAGAAAAAAACAAAAAAACTGAAGAGACTGGTGGTTGCCAGAGGTGGCGGGTAAAGTGTACCCACGTCCAGTCATAAGGTGGAAGAGTCTGGGCATGTCATGTACAGCATGGTGACCACAGTTAACAGTACTACATTGTGTGTCTGGAAGCTGCTAAAAGAGCAGATCTTAAAAGTTCTCTTCACAAGAAAAAAATCTAACTATGTGAGGTGATGGATGTAACTAAAATTACTGTGATCCTTTCACAATATGCACACATAGCAAATTAAGTTACATACCTGAAACTAACACAGTATGCCAAACATACCTCAATTAAAAAAAACAACATGGCATCACCTCATAAACTTGAAGACGCACACACCTCACAAACCCAGCAATTCCAACCATGCACATGAATGAGGAGAAAAGTAAAAAAAATGTTCACAGCAGATACACATGAACTGGTAAAAACCTGGAGGAACCCATTTCAATGACAAAAGAATGAGTACATAAATTACAGAATATTATGCTGAACTGAAAGTAAATATACTGCATCTACGTGCAACACTGATGAATCTTAGGCATACCAGGATTATAAAAAGAATCACAGGGCTTCCCTGGTGGCGCAGCGGTTGAGAATCTGCCTGCCAATGCAGGGGACACGGGTTCGAGCCCTGGTCTGGGAAGATCCCACGTGCCGCGGAGCAACTGGGCCCGTGAGCTACAACTACTGAGCCTGTGCGTCTGGAGCCTGTGCTCCACAACAAGAGAGGTCGCGATAGTGAGAGGCCCGCACACCGCGATGAAGAGTGGCCCCCGCTTGCCCCAACTAGAGAAAGCCCTCGCACAGAAACGAAGACCCAACACAGCCAAAAATAAATGAAAAACAAAAACAAAAACAATCACAGAAGGTTAGAAACCGTGTAATACCATATTTTTTTAAAACTCAAATACAAAACTAAACACTATGTTGCTGAGGAATAAATAACGTATGTGTAAAAACTATTTTTAATCAAAAAACTAATAGGAATTCAAGACTGTCCTTACCTCCAGAGAGGAGCATTTGGTAACACTTTACTTTTTGAGTTGGGTGCTGGTTTCCTAGATGTGCATTCTACAGTATGATTTTGCAACATTAAGCATTAAATAAAAACATACTACTTTCAGAGGCATCTTCTTTCCGATCATTTTTGAGATGAATCTACGGGGCTGAAATCAGCTTTATTTGATTCCCATCCACTGTTCCCAGTAATACTGTTTTCTGGAATGACACAGCAGATAACATTTTCTTCCTCTACATGGTATCCTTCAAATATTACGGCAGACTGCAGCTTCTTTTTCTGGTCTAAAACCATATTCTTACAACATTCCTAAGAGGAAGGGGTTCCCAACTTTACATGATGTGGCAGCCTCTTCTCAGGGTGCTTTCTAGATCACCGATGTCACAGTCATCCCACAAGGAACAAGAGTCCCCGTAGCCTGAAATGCCCTGGGCTTGGCAGCCCTGCTCCATGTGGTGCGCTGAGGGCAGAGGCGTGTTGGCGGGGAGGGGGGACAAGGCAGGAGGAGGGGGGTTGGAAACTGAGGACCGAGGACAAAGGGGACGGACGACGCAGACCCTGCGAAGGGAGACAGGGCGTGTGCTCCTGGGATCCAGGAAGAAATATACCTGTGGTCTTCATCCCCGGTTCCTGGCACAGGGCTTCCAAAACCCTCGGAACTTCCTGAGGGGAGGAGTGAGAGAAGCATCTTTGTTACTCATCACGCCCCTTCCAACCGCACAGGAGTTTATGCTGCGTGATGACCAGACTGTAGCCGTGACACAAGCCGCTCCATCTTGAGCAGTACCGAATCTCTGGCTAGCACGATTCTAAGAACTGGCCTCAAGAGAATAGGATTAACACTATTTCTCATAATAGTCTGTATCTTTGTGGGCATCAAAATAACCGTAGCTTGCTCTGCCCGTACATGTAAGCAGACAACACTGTCAGCAAAGAGATGGTACAGACCCATCTTCTGCTCCGAGAATACAGCGCCCTGTGTCAGCATGAAGCAGTTACAGAAGACGGACCTTAGCCCATAATCCCGCAGAAATGGAGTGATGTCTGACAGTGGGGATTTGTAAGCAGCTTTTTGCAGGCCGCTCCTCGTAGGAAAGAGCTCTCTGCAGGAGGTCCTTTTTGTCTTGTCACTTTAGCAAAGCTATATTTTAACTAACCTCCAGCCCAAGCACACCTTTCAAATCTTTTGATCGCATGATACTTTTTGCCTAACCTGTTGGTTCTTTCCTTAAAGTAGTAGAAATGAAGAGTAAGTAATTAACAGATGACCAGCCCTCTCCCCCAGCTCCCCGGGGGTTCAGTAATCGCGTGAGCAGACTGTGTGAGTAAGACCGCACCTAAGGAAAGACCACAAGGAGTCGACTCGGCTGCGCGCAGTAGGGGACAGTGACGGCTCTGACCTCAGTGATTAACGGAGACCACTTCCCCTTTCCCTTTAAAAACCTTCACGGTTGAGCAGAATCTTCAGAATTGGTTCCGGGACACGAGTCCGCTTTCTCCCCAGGTCGCCGGCCTAGTGAATAAAGCAAACTTTCTGCTCCTACCAGCACTCCTCTCTTAAGTATTGGCTTTTTGAGCGGTGAGTGGCCAAACCTGAGTTTGGTAACAACGGTAGCTGAAAGGTGGAAGCAACCCAAGTGTCCATCAACGGATGAATGGCTGAACAAAATGTGGTCCATCCACACAAAGAAAATCACTCAGCCTTAGAAAGAAATTCTGACACAGGCTACACCTGGATGAACCTTGAAAACATCATGCTAAATGAAATAAACCAGCCACAGAAGGATAAATACAGTATAATTCCACTTATGTGAGGTCCCTAGAATAGTGAAATTCATGGAAACAGAGCAGAGTGCTGGCTGACGGGCTGGGGGAGGGGAAACGAGGCGCTCGTGTCTAATGGGGACAGAGCGCCAGTTGTGCAGGACGAACAGCGTTCTGGGGACGGCGGTGGTGAGGGAAGCAGAGCAACGACAATGCACTTAACACCCCTGAACAGCCACTGAAACACGGTGAAGCTGGCACGTTGTACGTTATATGTATTTTACGACGACTAAAAAAGGAGGTGTGTATGAAAATGTTCAAGGGAGGACAAAGCCCGTGCTTCCAGAAGTGTGGAACCGCTGGAAGCAACTGGAAGGGTTAGGCTGAAGGCCAGAACCAACGAGCATGGAGAAGAAAGACAACACCCCCTTTCCTCAGATCCCACAGGTCCTGCGAAGCAGCCTAAGGTCAACCGAGGTTTGGGAGGAACTCCCCGAGACCGCTGATTCACATCAAGTTCACCACGTCTAAAAACCTGGATGTTTCCACGGGACCTGCTACCAAGTCTGTATTTCTGCTGTACTTGTGCTACTGATTTTAAGATTGATTTACAACTAATTCTGCTTCAGCTTTGATGCTGTAGCTTGTCAAGACGGTTTGAACCTCGAATGAGCACCTCTGGTATTTGTTTCCTGACAGCTGTATGGCACCTGCAGATCTGAGAGGCATACTTCTGATTCTGTGACCACAAGGAATCCACTGGCTCTGGGACGCTCAGGTTCAGATAAAGTACTTTTTAGGTGTTCGTAAGTCACCAATACCTTCTCCCTAGGCGGACGGCTCTCTGGAATAGACCACGTGACGGGGAAAATTCCTTCCCTGATGTGCAGCAGGCCAGGAAATGAAGCAGAAAGGTGCACCCTGCTACTCCTCTTCTGCTGTCCCTCTCTAACGTCATTTCTTCACAGAGTTAGATTCGAGGGGATTAGCTCCTGCCCTGAGGCTAGAACTGCCCTTACAGTGAAAGCGTCCAGCCAGCTGGTGTTGGATCAGCGACAAGAAGAGGCGAGTCCGCTGCGAGGCTCGAGGGGCCCCGTGCCTCTGGCGCCCTCTCCAGACTCCACGGTCCCAGAACGGTTCCTGCTTTGGAGGCTGCGTCTGCAGTCCCTTCAGCCCACTGGACGCGCCTCCTGAGTCCGAAGCGGGAGTTAATCCGCAGCAGCTCGCTGCTTGCTTCCCATCTCATCTCGTCTGAAGTGGAGTTTTGGGCTTAATATTCTTTTCTTGAAACGATCTTGTTCAAAAATGGTTCCTCTGACTGAAGAATTCAGTAATAAAACAGGAATTGTCTTTTTTGGGGACATTACACCACCCTCCCAGCAGTGGTCCTAGCCCTTCCTGGCTCTTCTCATTGCTCTGGAAACAGACGACAATATTTTTAAACTGGCCTCAGTATCGTGGTGCGTTTCAGCCCAGCACTCGGGTCCGACGCCGACAGGGTCTCGCCACCGTCTGGCAGGCGCCCCGCTC
The DNA here is from genome assembly GCF_965194805.1 of Balaenoptera borealis. Taxonomy (NCBI): domain Eukaryota; kingdom Metazoa; phylum Chordata; class Mammalia; order Artiodactyla; family Balaenopteridae; genus Balaenoptera; species Balaenoptera borealis. The sequence continues at coordinate 3,785,674 of NC_138877.1, forward strand.
CACGCGCCCTCGGGAACCCGAGCCCCCCGGCAGCCCCTCTCACGGGCCGCTTCTAACCTCCCCACACGCCGCCCGCCACCTCCCCACCACTCGGCCCCACACGCCCGCGTGTCCACTTGACTCTGGGTTTCAGGCCGGCGCCGCGAGCCGCCGCGTGGGCAGCAACGCTGTGCAGCGGACATCCAAGGCGAGACCCGTCCTCCTCCCGGACTCCCTGCTCCCGGACCCTCCCCGCCATGTGACCAGCCGCAGGCCCTTCCCGCCAAGCCTCCAACGGCTGCTCGTCTCCCGGCCCCGCTGCCAGCACCTTGGCTCTGGCCCTCGTCACCGCTGACCGCAGCAAAGGACGGACGAGCCCTCGGGTCCAAAGGTGGACTCCAGGGAGGCTGCCGGCTGGAGGCTAATGAGAAGGGGGGCTGGGGCAGGGTCACAGGAGGGACTCGGCCCCGAGGGGAAGCCCGGGACACAGGAGAACCCCCCTCGTCACCAGGCGGGCGAGCGGAGGGGCCAGGACTCCCGGGGTGTGGGCAAGGCGGGTGCACAGGCAGATGGGGTGCAGGTTCTGAACGCGAGGACATTCCCGCGCTCGTCCCTGTCCGTCCCCCACCCCCCCTCGCTGACCCTGCCACACGCGCCGTCCTGCCTGTCTCGGGGTCTCTGAGCCCCGGGGACTGTCCCTCGGCTGGAGTCGCCTTGCCCTCAGCCCTGCTCTGCGCCCCCCGAGACGCGAGGCCACGAGTGCAGGGGTGCTGTCGCGCTTACTCCCGGCTGCTTCTCAGGCGCTGAGAACGGAGCCCGTTTCCTGACGGAAGGCCTCACCTACGGCCTCAGTGTGTCCTCAGTAAACGTCCTGCAACGAGACGGATGAGGGCTGCTGCGAGCTCACTGGCAAGTTGCCACCCGACGTACTTTTTCACGAGCCGGTTCCTCCAGGAGCTCCTGGTGAAGCCCGTCCCGAGGCCCCAGCAGAGGGCCGGCTCCCCGCCAGCCTGCGCCCTGTGCCCGAGCACGTCCGTGCCCTCGAGGATGGGCACGGGGCGGTTACGGGAGCAGGAGCTGCGCCAGGCCACCCGCCTCCTTCCCAGACCCCAAAGCGTGGAGCCGGGGGGACCAGGCTGTTGCCTGATGGGCTGTGTGCTTCTATGTCGTCGGCTAAGTGGACATAATCCCCAGAGCAACTCTGCACGTTGATGGGCAGGTAGCTGACTGGATCACAGATATTTCAAGTCTGTCCTCTTAACCACAGAAACAGATTATGATGGAGACTAACTCAGATTAGTTCTCCAGGAACTCACCCATTATTCTACAGTTGACAGTAATAGTTAAAGTCAAGTCCAAAAAATAGAAATCGCCAATTCACATTATGCATCCAGAGATACAACCGGAAAGAGAGTCACAAATAAAGGTGGGTTTTGGCCCTTCTTTTTCTGATTCCATTCAGTCCTTCCTTTAATTTCTTTTAGGGCTTTTTTTGTGTTAGGCACAATTCTAAATGCTGAAGATTAAAAGATGAATATAATTGTACACACAGGCACTCAGCGAGGTACAGTTTAAGGAAGAAACACACTACCTAATGTAACAGTGTATCACCAAAATTCTGAGAGAAGAATACATTTTCCATGGGACACGCAGACAGTAAACATACAATGTTGACAGTTAGATTAGAGCTAACTTACCGTAAAGTATCGCTCACTTAATCCTACCTTACAGAACTTAAAAACCTTTAACATTACAAGGCACTATTTAAACCTAAACCTCAAAATTAAGGAATTTTCAGACTTGGCATCATGTAGATGCTACCTAAACACATCGGGGAGATATGGCATCATAGTTTACCAAACAACACACACATTCAGACCTAGAGAATATTCAGAAGCATAAAGGGTAGAGGAAAGAGCAAAGGCTTTTTTGAGGTGAGACAGGCTTTGAGGCTTGTTTCCCCCTCTGGAAACAGGACACAGCACCTTCCTCAGGGGGCAGCTCTGGGGACTAGACGGGACATTACTGGGCATATAATAAAGGGCAGCTACTTGTTGCCCACACATGACTGTAGCTACAGCTGAAGAAAGGGAATCAGGAGATGGTAGAAGGATTCTGGTTCGGAGAAGGTTCTGAAAAAGCAGTAAGAGTACCACGCTACCCCGCAGGTCACAAAAGCCACCCCCGTGCCCCAGAGGATGGTACAGAAAGTCAATGCTCCCTACCTGCCCCGTCTGATAATGTCGGGCAAACTGGTGAACCACTCGGTAATCATTTGCAAAGTACTCCATCAGAATAGAAGGGACCTCGGCAAAGTCAGTGGGGCACCTGGTCCCTAAAATGGGGGAGAAAGAAAAAAGTTGGCATGAATCACATCAACACAATCATCCTACTACACTCTTTTAAAATTTTTTATTTGTACTTCTGATGAACTATGATAATCTTTAATTCATTAAGTCAGTATTTTACTTCTATAAAATTATTGCACATATTCACAGAATAGTTTGTAATCATCTCATATATTTTCCCACGTATCAGAAGTAAAACAAAGTATTTGCACAGCTGGATAGAACACCTTGTAAAGCAACGGCTCACACCCTCTACAAACAAAACTGTCTTCAGCTATGCTGGGCTATACCTGAAACACACATTACAACATTCTTACTTAATTAACACAGCAATTGAATTTAATTCATGAATTCCATCACCAAGCGCCCGTATCCTTCATTTGTTTTAAAAGTACTTTATCTGTTGATTGCTTCTGGTAACAAGGTCAATCCTCAATACAGAAAAGCAACATTTCAAACTCAAAATTATTTAAAGAACAAATCCTGTAAGCACGTCTTGGCGACACTTTATGATTCTGTCCGGCCCATCTACCGCCGTCTTTTCAAATATCTCCTCCTCCCCCAAAATACTGTGTGTAAAGTTAGTTACTAAATACTGAAGACCAACACTTGCCCAGGTGGTCTAAGGCTGACTGACCCTGTCTGACCGCAAGCTTAAGACTCAGAGAGGATAAGGAGGAGGGAAGCCTGGGACGTCACCCGACACAGCAACCCGACGGCAGGGGGACCACAGCTTTTACACAGGGGAAAGCAAAGGAGAAATACAAAGTACCTGGTCATACCTTTTCAACATGCCTTGAGGTTTTCTAACTGGTTTTGGATAAAAAGAGGCAACGGTTCATTGACTTATTCACTTGCTAAGTCTGTGTTCCTGCTAAGGAGATACACTTATTCATACACACGGCCACAGACTGAAATTCCACACAATATACAACAAAATGTAAAATGGTACAAACTGAAAAGACAGGCAACTGAGACATTCCTTGGTGAGAACTGTTGTCAAGGATGGAAAAAAATGTAACGGAGATCGGGTAGCATCACAGTTGGAAGGACAAGATGAGGCCATCTGCGATAAATGACCACAGATTTTCTAAATGAAAAGCTTTTTTCCGATTTAGAATGAAACGTACACGTCTGAAGCCCCCTCTTCTTGGCTCACCAGCGACATGCTGATAGCGAGTCCGTCCCAGCATGGAATGCACGGCGTGCCCCATCTCATGGAAAAGGTTTTCCGTCGTCCCCGGAGTTAATAACGTCGGCAAGTTCTTCGAGGGGTGGGGAAGATTCAGCATAAGAACGACAATGGGGAGCTGATAGTCGCCGTCTTCCTTTAATCGGCCTCCACGGATGGTAAAATGGCAGTCCTTTAAGAAAACACGGCAAGTGAGGAGAGGCTGAGGGAACCCCAAGCGTAATATAAAGTTGTATCAAAATGTGTGAGTACAAATTTTACCTTAATTCCATTCTTCTATTTATTTAGTTACAGACACTTTTATCCCAATACTTTTTATTTTGCTAACATATTAATTTTTTTAAAACACTAATAATACATTGAGCTTGTGCTGATGAACTCATTCCTTCGCTCCAAAAGTATGTGTTGAGTGATGCTATACCAGATACCGGAGACAGAGTCACCACTAAGCTTAGCCCTACGCCCTCAAAGTGCTCATGGCAGGTAGGAAGGGACAGCCGTGGACCACGGTGGGGCACTGATGTTAACGGAGCCCCTTCTGTGTCAGGCGAGGAACCAGGTGTCACTTTCCACACCACCGTCTCCATCACTTGGAGGTGGCGAGCTCTCAACTGTCGCAAAGCAAGGAACCTGGAGTATCTTTCTCAGTTCGCATGCACTTCATCACTTACTCTTCACAATGAGTCTATAAGGCAGGTATTTCATTTTTCAGATGAGAAAACAGAGTCTTGGAAATACTAAGTCACGTGTCCAAGGGCACACAGCTAGGGCTGCGGCATCTCAAACCTGAACCACCCAGGCTGGCAACTAGGAGCTGGGGCTCAGATCACTAACCCGGATTCTCCAGCCTTTCAAGCAGAGAGAAGGAACAGAGGACGCAGAGGTCAACGACCCAGACTCTGGTCCCACCGTCCAGATCTACCAGCCAAATCACCTTGGAAACTGGTTCACCTCCACCAGACTCACCTCCACCCTGTCAAACGCCAGAGCAGCTGCCCAGATTCATAAGCTCAATGTCTGCTAAAACTGCTTTGGAAATTGTGAAATCACTATTTAAATATAAGGTACCATTATTTCTGTTGTAACTTAATAACCCGAATTCTTGACAATTCCAATCAAACTGCCCAAAATTGCTTGAAGCTGATCGACCAGGAAACCTGGTTTGCAGCTCGAGGAGCTGAACCTCACTTTTTTGTGTAAGGAGTGAACTGGTGGTTGATAGGGTCTCCACAGGGACACATCTTGTGCAATTTGAAACTAGGTCCACGTCAAGTATGGAAAGTGGCTGAGAGCTGGGGCTCTAGTCAGAAAGTCTGGGTTCAAACCCTAGTGCTTCTAACTGTGTGACTCTGGGCAAGGAGGAACCTTACCTCTCTGACCTCAGCTTCCTCACAATGTCAGTGTCCAGTTCAAAAGGCTGACGTGAACTTTCAAAGGTGTGACATGGAAAAGGGCTCAGAGCGCTGGCGGGCACACAGAAGGGCTGGTAAAACGTCAGCTCTCATCATCACCAGCGTTACCATGACCCAGATAAAAATGACACATACAGATTTATGCAATTACCTTCCTAAGTTTTATTAGCTTTAAATTCTATCCTAGTTTCAAATTTATATATTTAGCCACCATCAGTAATGCCTTTTTTTTTTTTTTTTTTTAAAGATTTTTTTGATGTGGACCATTTTTAAAGTCTTTACGGAATTTGTTAACAATACTGCTTCTGTTTTATGTTTTGGTTTTTTGGCCACAAGGCATGTGGGATCTTAGCTCCCCGAACAGGGATCGAACCCGCAACCCTCTGCATTGGAAGGCGAAGTCTTAACCACTGGACTGCCAGGGAATTCCCCAGTAATGCCTTTTAAATATTAGGAACTACAAAAGTGAGGTATAAAGTTCACATCAATACAAATTAACTGCTGATTACTTTAGAGAGACCATTTTGTAAACAAAGCATCACCTGGTGAGGTTTGTCTGCTCGCTGAAAAAAATCACAGTAAATGTACCCCAACAGTCCTTCAGATTCATGAACCACAGCCTAGGGGGAAAAAAAAATGAATTTAGTGGAGAATGAGGCCTTTAGAAACTCTAAAAGAAGAAACACATTCCTAGCACAAGAACCTGTTCACAAAACACCAGAGCCACAAATATAGACGTTTCATTACTTCCTACGTCTCATGTGACCTCGAGGTGGCTTCCCCTTTGCCCTCAACCTCTTCTCCTGCATCTCCAGGACAACTACGATTTGGGAATCTGTCGGAAGGGGACACCCTCCTCCGCAAGCCCTGCGTTCTGCCTGGCAGTCCCCAGCGACGCGGCTTGGCCACTGGGCCCACACCACCCGCAAGAGGTGGGAAGGGGTGCTGGCGGGACCATTTTAGCAACAAAATTATAGCTCCTCCAATCTTAGGATGTAAGGATACGCGAGCACACCAACTATAACCCTGGGACATAGGAACAATACGCAGCGTCTGCCTTCAGCTGAAGAGCAGAACGTGATACCACCACTGACGTCCTTCTCCCAAATCAGGCTTCCAAGAGGCCCAGCTCGCAGGAGAGCTGGTCTCCATCTTTGCACAACCTGGGGCCTCTGCCATAAAGAACGGCAACCTCATGCTTCAGGGCTTCCTGCAAGCGTTCATTACTCCAGCAAACGTCTACCAAACATCTACCTGGTGTCAGGGACTGCTCAAGGCTTCTGGGGAACGGCCGTGAACAAAGCCGCAAGGGGCTCCCTCCTGAGCTGGGGAAGCTCTTCATTGCCCGCATCGTGCCCTTTCCCTCTTTTCATGGTGTGTCTGCACATTACCCACCGCTGTCGTTTTGTGAAGCGCACAGAAGGACGCGCAGTGACGACCACGCTCCCCGCTGATCTCCCGACTCCACCACCACCTGCTCTACGATCACGAAGCGCAGCCAAGAGGCCACAAGACGGTTCACGTTTCTCGTGAACCGTGCGCTAAGCACGTGAGCAAAGAGTAAAACAAGAGAACACCACCACCTAAGGGCCCATAAAGCCTCAAGATCTTATCAGGAAAAAACAACGGTAGTCGCAGCTCACGTGAAGCGGGCCCTGACAGAAGGGAGGATCCCAGGCTCGGAGCGACTGTCCAAGGAGTCTCACCAAGAACACAGGCCGCAGGCTAGCATCTGGCGCGAACCTGAGCCCCACGGGCGGGCGGGGAGGGGTAGGAGGTGCCTAAGGGAGCTGGAACTAACAGATGCGACACCTGGCACAGCGGGGACGTGAAGGGCAATGACAAACGTTCGTTTAACCAGGGTTTGTCAACATAAAAGACTCAACCTTCTATTAACTTCCTTAAAAACAAATTTTTTTTTCAGAGAAATAACTCTGCTGTTAAATGTTTACATTAATTTCAGACAACAACTGATGTTTAGAGAAAAGTGTTTCTTTTGTAGCATCAGAAGTGGCGATTTGGATCTTTCATCAAGCAATGACAAGCGCCACCGGGGCAAAGCTAACTTGAGATGAAACTGCTGTTAACTCAGTACCAAACCCGGGAGACAAGGAACGCAGCTTCTTCACTCCAACCGGGACGCTTACCAGCTTCCGAACATCTTCACACCACACCTCTCCCTTTGCAGGCTGCTCCACACACAGCGAAATCCCAAACAGCCTGTTAAACAAGATATTCAGGCCTTCCATGCACGCTCCCAGGGAGAAAAACGGGCAGTATAAACTGGGCTCGCTGTTGTACCTACAGAGGAAAAGAAGCTCAATCACGCTTCCGTTTGCTTCAGTTTCTTGAGGTAAATTCAGCTAACTTTTCATTGACAATTTACGAGCCAAGAAAGGATTGAAAACCTATGGGAGGTTTCTATCTTCTGAGGGACTTTCAGACTCAGTCTTCTTCAGAAGAACAGCAGTCTAATTATAACTGTAGTAAGAGTAATACTAGTTGGAACTATAGTGGTAAAACTCACTCTATGAAATGAGTTATATTCTAAAAAAAATGTCACATGTCACATCCGGTAAAATATTTGTTAATGGAAAAAGCTCCGAAGCTCTGTCATATAAACAATCAGATCTTAATTTATCTTTTTGTTATATATCTTAAATGAAGGATAATATTCTCATAATATTAATCATTCTTCACCCCAAAACAACTTTTTAATGTTTTTTATTCCAACATAAACCAAAATACACCCAGAATGCGTGATGTTAATGTTTCTGAATCATCACGTCAGGCCAAACCTTATGACCACAGCCAGAAAGAAGAGCTCTAGAATGATAGTAGGTACTGAATCTATTTCTACTTCCTGGGAGTAACCAAATATGTACAAACTTATACTTCTTACTAACTGGGGGACCGGATTTAGTGAGTGAGTATAAACTGCACCACAAGTGAGATTTCGGTACAGAATCCACCAACTTAGAACTTCATTTCTGATCACTTTTTCATAAAAGCAGACTCAGTGGAGTAAGAGACTTGAGTGGTCCAGCGCCCTCGCTCACTGATTCGTTCACTCACGCAGCCGTCGACTGGCCCGCTGGGCGCCGGGAATGGAAGGGGGCAGAGAAGGAAGGGCCCAGAGCAGCGGGCACCCAGTAGGCTCGGGGGCCGCCGTGGAGGGAGAGAGGGCAGGGCACGCAGCGTGGGGCGGCGAAGGCTGTGGCTTCCTTGTGCAGCGGAGACGGGAGGGGAGCCCGGGAGAGGCAGGCCACGGTGCCACCAAAGTGCGAAGGCACGAGGCAGCAGAGCCACCGCGGTAACCAGGGGGTTAAACAAGAGCTCAGGACGCAGGTAGATGGGAAAGAGGGGGAGAGACGCTGACACCGTGCGTGGGGGCCAGGGAACCGAGAGCCTGGCCCGCGAGCCTGAGGAGGGGGGACTGTGCACTCAGGCACAGGGTCTCCCAACATTCTGATTGTGCATCCCTCTCAATAAAATAACTGGAGTATTCAACCTTAATATGGGTATGTTTATAAATTATAGGCATGGGCTACTGATCTATTACATTTCAAAACAAGACATTTTTATAAGTTGAGATTAAGAAAAATAAATCTAAAGAGGACTAGTGGATTATCCTAAAGAGGATAATCTAATATCTTATGGGGTTGCTTGCAGCCTGGGAGACGTGGGACATCACTTCTGCAGACACCAGAGGAGTGACCTGGTGCCTGGAACCTGCCAGGCTGACGGTGAGGAGAGTGGACACAGCACTGAGAGGGCGGGGGTCACCCAACGAGGGTCTGAACAGGGGCAACAGCAGGGGCTCTAAGACCAGGAGCCAGATCTAAGTTTCTTTTTCTTTTAGATGAAAAAGTTCCAGGACTGTGCGTGACTGGATTTGGAGGCTGAGGGAGAAAGAACAGCCTAGACTAACATGCAGGTCTCTGGCTTGAGCAACTGCGTGGGTAGGAGCCATTTAATCAGAGCAATGAACACATGCGCGAACACATGCACACGCAAAGGCGCGCACACACACACACAAATTGAAGAGGGGAGGGTGGGTGTGTTTGTAGGAGAAGAAAAGAGATTCAGTTTTGAAGACACTGACTCTGAGGTCCTGGGAGAAGTCAGCACAGAGGCTGTTATGGCCGAGGAGAGTGTGAGCTGGAAAAGGAGAAAGGGAGGGGCCGACAGGAGGGTCAAGGGCAGGTCCCTGGACTTCCAGGCGAAGGGGTGGAAAGGAAGACAAGGAAGAAGAGTTAGAGATGGCAGACTGTCATACAGAGTGAAGTAAGTCGGAAAGAGAAAAACAAATATCGTATATTAACGCATATATGTGGAACCTAGAAAAATGGTACAGATGAACTGGTTTGCAGGGCAGAAATAGACGCAGACGTAGAGAACAAACATATGGACACCAAGGGGGGAAGGGGGAGTGTGGGATGAACTGGGAGATTGGGATTGACATGTATACATGAATATGTATAAAACAGATAACTAATGAGAACCTGCTGTATAAAAAGTAAATAATAAAATTAAGTTTAAAAAAAAGTTAGAGATGGCAGAGAATTGAAAGAAAGGGGTATCACAGAAATGGGGAACGGGGATGTGCTGTAAAACAGGAAACAACTGCCACTTCTGGTCTCCGGTCCAGCACATAAGGACCCTGGAGGGCACCACTGTCCTAAGGACAAGTAAAAGCTGAACAAACTGAAATCGGCAACTCTTCTCAGACCCAGCAGAGAAGTGAGGTCACAGAGCAAATCGCTGTGCCCCAAAACTGGAGAGGCAGGCAGGCAGGCAGATCCAGAGAGCCACAATTCACAGGAGGCTCCAGGGGAGACGAGTACCAAGGTAGGAAAACAAACTACAATCGACAAACTGTCTGAGAGTTAAAAATTCCAGGGAGGCCCAGTTTAAGGGGGAATCCCTACACTTTTATGAGTTTTCCCTCCAGGAGCCCCACCAGGTTCTCCCAGTGAAGGTGGAGAACAATTCCCCCATCTTCCAGCAGAGGGAGGAAAAAGTAGCCATTATGAACTACACCAGCACGTTCTGCTCTTCTTAATAAGGCCTGCCCTCCAGAGAGACTCTCTCACCAGAGGGAATATCCACCTCGCGCCCCCCAGCCTTCCCATCTCATCAAAGCGGAGGGGACCGGAAAGCACCTGTGAAAGTCGCAGCTGAGACGCAGGGCCCCTAACAGACTGAGACGTAACCACAGGCCTGCAGATCACATCTCTTCGTCCACACTTCAGCACCATATCAGCGGGGCTCCCGCAAAACAACACGGGACACAACCCAGGCCAGCAGGTCCCAGACCTTAGTTAAGCAGAAGTCTCGCGAGAAACCCAAACAAACAGGGGAGACAAAGAGAGCACACCAAAGGAGAGTTACCTCCAGCCCCAGGGTTAATGGAAAAAGCAAGCAGAGCACGGCCCCTGGCCAGATAAACATCTAACCTCACACCAAAGCCCTAATTATCTCAGTTCCTTTCACCCAGTATACCACGTCCAACCTTCAACAAAAAATTTCAAGTCATGCTAAAAGACAAAAAACACAGTTTGAAGAGAAAGAACAAGCACCAGAACCAGATTCAGATATGTCAGAGATGTTAGAATTAGCAGATTGAGAATTTAAAACAACTGTGATTAGTATCCCAAGCACTCTGAAGAAACAAGTAGAAAACATGCAAGAATACATGGGTAAGGTAAGCAGAGAGATGGAAACTCTAAAAACGAATCAAAAGGAAATGCTAGAAATTAAAGCACTGCAAAAGAAATAAAGAACGCCCTTGATAAGTCATCAGTAGACTGGATACAGCCAAGTAAAGGATCAGTGAGCTTGAAGAAACGTCAACAGAAACTTCAAAACTGGTATGCAAAGACAAAAAAGAAAAACAGAGACAGAAGAGGATACCCAAAGAACTGTAGGACAATCATAAAAGGTGCAATGCACACATGATGGGAAAACCAGAAGACGAAAGAGAGAAAGGAACTGAAGGAATATTTGAAGTAATAATGGCTGAGAACTTTCCACACTGAAGACAAACACCAAACTACAGATCCAGGAAGGTCAGAACACCAAGTAGGAAAAAACAAAACACAACACTTAGGCAGATCATATTTAAGCTGCAAAAAATCAAAGACAAAGAGAAAATCTTCAAAGAAGCCAGAGGGAAAAAAGTCACCTCACCTAAAAAGCAACGATAAGAATTATGTCAGACTTCTCTCCAGAAACCACGCAAGAGGAGTATGGAGTGAAATGCTTAAAGTTCTGAAATAAAAACCCACAAACCTAGAATTCTGTGCCCAACAAAATTATCCTTCAAAAGTGGAGAAACAAAGGCTTTCTTGGACAAACAAAAATTGAGGGAACTTCTCGCTAGTAGACCGGACTTATAAGAAATGTTAAAAGAAGTTCTTCAGGAAGAAGAAAAATGATGTAAGTCAGAAACCTGGATCCACGTAAATAAAGGAGGAGGGTTAGAAGAAATAAATGAAGATATTAAAAAACTTTCTATTTCTTCTGTTTAATGTTTGTTCAAAATAGTAATAGCAAGGATGTATTAGGTGATTCTAGCTTATGGATAAGTGACATAATGACAGCATTGTTAGGAGGGGCTGGAAAGAAGACCTAGGTGCCTGCACTAACCAACAAGCAGTAAGTACTACTGGGAAGGAGACTCACACTACTTGTGAATGGATACTGTAAACTTTAGGGCAACTACTTCAAACAGTGAAAAAAGGAGAAAAGCTGGAATCATATAACATACTCAATTAAAACCATAAAAGGCAGAAAAAGAGTGGAAGACAAAAAAAAGAAAGAAAAAAAGAAGGTACAGGCAACGGATCGAAAACAGTAACAAACATGGTAGATTTTAACCCAATAATATGACTAATCACTTTAAACATCAATAGTCTAAATGTAACAAGTACAATGCAGAGACTATGGGAATGGATTAAAAAACAAGACCCACTATATGTTGGCTGTAAAAAACTCACTTTATAGAAAAGAAACATAGTAAAGCTACAACCACACAGCCTATCCATAACCTAAAATAGGTACTGACTTGCCTAATGCCCACGACACCTACACATTGTAATCAGGCGAAGCTCAAGGAGACAATTTAGCTTGGAGAAAATAATTTAAGTACAGAATATAGGCTTCTATAATACTCCACATACTACTTCAACTCTGTATACACTAAATGGAACTATTATGAATGCTGAAAAGCAAATGGTATTCATTTGAAATGACTGAGAACAAATGCATTAAAAAGTAATATAAACTCCCTATTTTTTAAAAAAACTCTCAAATAACATCCCCTGGCTCACTAGTCCCACCATCCAGAGGTAACCACTTCTTGTGTATCATCATTTTATCTGTGTAACAAGGCTTACGTGTGTGCGCTTGTATACACATCTACAGGTACAGAAATACACATAGATATATATACATAGACACACATATAGAATCATACAATTCCTATCCTGCAATTTCCTTTTAACACACATTTTTAACAAAAATATGTTTTCCTATAGTTTTCAACAAAAATGTACTTTTAAATACTGTCCACTTCGGCACATAAAGCTCTGGTCCACAACAAGCACCTGCCATAACTTCTCCAAAGTGTCCACTCCCCGGTGTGTGTGGCCAGTGAGAGTCTGCGCCTTGTAAGGGAGCGTCCCATCCCTGACATCGTCTGAAACGGCCCACACACGGTGATAAGAGGAGCTGGACTTCTGGTCGTGTTTGCATCAACTTTAACTTCTCTACAGAAAATGCACCCAGAGCTGTGCAGTCAGCTGCTGTTAGTTGCTGTTAGTTCACCTCGGCTACAAACAGCCTACAAACACCCTGCCAGACAGGCGCAGACCCCTCTGTGGAATCCATCCAGAAATGACGATGCTGCATAGGGGATGAGATTCTAGATTTTTAAACAGGTGTTGCCAAATCATCCTGCCCACCCCCCAAGCTGTGATAATGTGCATCCCTGCCCTCCGTGCATGAAGGCGTGGGCCCTCGCACTTCAGGGCTCCCTGCCTCTCTTCCTTTGGCTCTGCGGGCCGCATCTTCCTTTTCTTTCTGGCAATTTGGTTTTGCTCCTCCACCACTTTTAAAATACCTAACTATTTATTTACTGGTGTATCACCTTTAGATAACGTCTACTGATCCCGGTGCAACACGACGCCGCATGCTACTTCACCCTCCTGAATTTGTCTGTTACACAGAGACGGAGATGCAGCTATACTGATGGCCTTGTTCGTTACCAGGTGTCGGGGGGGTAGAGCTCAAGGCCTCCGTTCTGCCACCCTTTCCTGGGTATCCCCCAAGAATGCACTCAGTGCAGCAGCACCACATTGGTAGCCAGGAAGACGAGGAGAGGAACTCAGAAATGCTGAAGACGGGCCTGGCACGGTGAACGGACACGGTCTAGGAGGCAAAGATTCATTACTTTGGCAAGAGAGGACTCCTTATGGCAAGTATGTCCATATGCCCTAAATTTAGTCTACAAAATGACAGCTTACCCGCTGTCATGTGGGTGATGCGGCGGACGACAAGTGCTCACGAGGACCCTGGGCTCAGCCCTTTATATATATCTCACCTAGCAGCAGAAGCAGCCCTACAGGTCACACTATTACCCCCACGTCACCAGTACGAAAACAGGTTCATACAGAGACAAGTCATCTCCCCGAGGTTACGACAGGACTGAGCAGGAGGGCTGAGGCTTCTTTTTAACTGGACGACGGCAGTCCGGGAGTAAACGACGCCAAGAAGAGAGCTGCGGGCCTGCTTTGTTTGGGCCCAGGCACTGAGGTCCCTCCCACAAGTGTGTTACCAGTGGAAGTACTAAAGGAAGCACTACACCTGGATGTTCGTCCTCAGTCACGTTTCCCAATAGTCGGGAGTCAGAACCCTGAGTTCACTGCTAAAGCTGCACCCCGCGAACAAAAAAGTGCTGCCAGTTTAGAGAAGAAACCAGAAGGGAAAATGAGCAGTGGTGAGAACATGGGGAGCAGGGGCTGAGGGCCCGTACTGAAGAAGGAACTTCAGGGAACAGGAAATAAGTACCATCGGGAACCGCAGAGGTCGGGGTGTTGAGGGCTAAAGCAAGGGACCGAACTGCACACGTGGCAGGTGGCGGGTAACTCGGAGAGACCATCTGATCGACTGTCAGGGCCACAAGTCAGACGACAGAGACCAGAGAGAGGAGGCATCCAGTCTAGACTGCTGGGGGAGGTTTGGCAAGAAAAAACGAGGACTTCAATCTCTGCAAGGGTCATGGGAGGGTCATGTTTCATGACCAGGAATATCTCAGCACCTCTGCAGGCAAAGGGAAAGAAGTTAATCAAAAGGAAGAGACTGATGATACACAATAAAGTTAGAATAACTGCTGAAGCAACACCTCTAACGGTGTGAGATAACATTATCTTAGACTTGCACAGTGCTTCACATTTGCCAAGCACTTTCACATCAGAAGCCTCCCATATTCCTTACATAATCCTGTGAGACAGGTGAGGCTAGAATTATTACTCAATTTTACTGGAGGAAATTGAGACTGGGAGAGGCTGGTGACAGCCCAAGGCAGTCTCAGAGAAAAAGCCCTGGGTTGGAAGTTAAAGCCTTGGCTCTACCTCTTTCTGTGCTTTGAGAGCAAGTTTTTTTTTTTTTTCTGGTTTTTGGGGGCCTCAACTTCCTCACCAGGAAAATGAACTGTTGGGTTTGCCAAAAAGCTCATTCGGGTTTTTCCATAAGAGGTTACGGAAAAACCAACATGAACATTTTGGGCAACCCAATACAATATGTCCCAGGCTCCGCTGATGATCAGACAAATGCACGCAAAGAAGCTGGCACTGTGCCTGGAGAAAAGCAGGCACTCCATCCATCACAGTGACACTCTGTCAGGGAGCTTGACTTAATGCTGCGAATTAATCACCTACTGTGTGCCTGATGACACTCAGTGTGGACATAGTAAGGCCCCAAAGCCATAAAGAGCACTTAATGCAAGTGACAAGGGATGCGAGTGCAGAGGAGATGAAGACGAGAAGCACGGGGGGGGGGGGGGGGGTGTCGGGGAGACGCATGGGGAGAGGGTCAGGGAGAAGCACAGGGGGTAGGGTCAGGGAGAAGCACGCTGTTGGGGGGAGGGTCAGGGAGAAGCACAGGGGGTAGGGTCAGGGAGAAGCACGGGGGAGGGGGGAGGGTCAGGGAGAAGCACGGGGCGGTGGGGGGGGGGGGGTAGGATCAGGGAGAAGCCAGGCCGCAGCTTGGCTTGGAGGGAAGGAGGGAAGGGTGTCAGGGGGAAGGAGCCCCAGGGGAGGGAGCGGCTGCACAGGGCACCACAGGCTCAACGACAAAGACCACCCGCCTCACTCAGCGGCCTCAAACCACAAGGAAGAGACCCACACACCGGTGCCCCACCAGGCTCTCCATGACCCTCCCAAACAAGAGGCTATTCCCTCCTGCAGAGCAGCCAGAAAGGAGAGGCCCAGAGAGGCTGTGAGGGATTCAGGAAGCTCCAAGGTATTTCCAGCAGCTACACCCCTGCCAGAGGCGCCCTGACGACCAGGCCCTGCCTTTGTGGGCTCAGCTTACATCCGCAACCCATAGGATGTTCGGCGTCACGGGTCACTGAGCCCCTCCAGGATGCCAGGCTCAGGAGGCAGCCACCCCCGGAAGAACCGAGGGGCAGGACTCGTTCCCCACCCCCGTGCCCCTGGGGCCACCACGCCGGTCACCCCCGCTTGCCATGACACCTGCTCACAGCATGGTCCCCACGACTGTCTTACTCGAAGAGAAACCACTGAGAAAAAAATTTCCTCCATCATCTAGAGACCACCCCCCCCAAACAGGGGAAAAGCACAACAGGTGACACATAAAACCTCAGAGCGCGCCAGAGCCACAGCTCAACCTAAACACAGTAAAATTTAAGTATATTCGGAGGATTTGGTTTCATCGCCTCAAACTCTTTCCTAGTTTTGCAAGGAGTTTACTGCTATTTGTTGTAAAGGTGTTCCCCTGACTTGAATGCAGAAATAAGAGATTTCTAGAATCCTCAGAAAAAAATTGGAAGATTACTGTTCATCCACCATGGTTGATAAGTGAAGCTCAGTAAATTCTCTGCTATTTCTTCTGGTTAAAAATATGTTACGTGTGGGTTTACAAATTTTCAGTTATCAAAGAACATATTATAATCAACATGGTAAATGGTATAAATTAGGTCTTTCTCATTAAGAACAATAGAATTTAGCAATATCTCAAAATCCTCATCAGGAACACTATCATTAAAATAAGTACAGAAATACTAGTCAGTAAGAGACTTTCCACTGAAGAATTCATTCACTGTAATTTAAGTTTTTTAAAACAATCAATGTATCAGTGTCTCTCTGAAGCACGCTCTATGAGTCAGACTTATATGTCAACTTCTGATGCACCTGGGATGAAGGTAAAGAAAGAACTTGGACTTTACTTCCAAAAGCCTTGGCGCTGAACTTAGTGAAAATACAAAACACAGTTCAGTACCATCAGTGAATCCAGGTTGAAACTGCAGGTACCACAGGCTTCAGTCTCACCCTATTCTATTCAGTAAGTTAAGGCAAGTGTGGGAATCTGCACAGCGGGCAAGTGCTTACAGAGGGTCCCTGCAGGACGAACACGACAGATAACAGACACTTAGGAGGCGCAGACATATATGTGTGACGACACCGTCAGAGGAGCTATTTTCAACTTCACCAAAAGAAAATGAAACACATAGAATGTTTCTGGCATCAGGAATGATGTTCTCGGCAGGATCACAGTGTGACAGCTGGATGACACCGTGAAACGTGTAATCTTGAAGCCACAGGGAGAACGACTGTTTTCTCCAGCTAAATAAAGGTAAGGTAGCAATGAAAGAACCGAAAGGTAGTAGGAACCTGTTTCCCTTTCAGGTAACCACACACTGAAAATATCTTTTTCGTCTCTGTTTCATAAAGAACTGGCCATCGTCTGTTTGGTCCTATCTTGACTTCTGACTCCAGAGGCAAGAAAACAGCTCCAGCCAAATTGCCTGGTAAGGAGGGGGATCTTTTCCTTAACGGTGGAGATTAGATACACGGTTCACTGGAAACTGCTTTTTTTTTTTTCAAATTTATTTACTTCATTTATTTTTGGCTGTGTTGGGTCTTTGTTGCTGCGCGCGGGCTTTCTCTAGTTGCGGAGAGCGGGGGCTACTCAGAAGCAGTGGCCTCTCTTGTTGCCGAGCACGGACTCTAGGCACGCAGGCTTCAGTAATTGTGGCACGCGGGCTCAGTACTTGTGGCTCGCGGGCTCTAGAGCACAGGTTCAGTAGTTGTGGCGCACGGGCTTAGTTGCTCCGCGGCATGTGGGATCTTCCCGGACCAGGGCTCGAACCCATGTCCCCTGCATTGGCAGGCGGATTCTTAACCACTGTGCCACCAGGGAAGTCCTGGAAACTGCTTTAACACAGATCACAGTACAATTTCATTCTCACCCTACAGAGGCAGGAAAGGGAACCTTAGGGGAAAGGATGACCACAGTCACGCTGACATGGCACCAGGTGACAGGATCCCATCATAGAGGCTGGAGCCAAATCCCAGGAGAGCAGGGAGACCTCTATTATGACAGCCTCTCACTCAGCTTCTTCAGTTCCATCAATATGTAAAATCAAATAGCCACACATGAAACACAAGACAGCGTAACCAACACAATAGGGGGGGAGAGGGGCACCAGATCCATAGTACAGGAAGACAGGAACCAGAGAAATGACCCCACGTGAAGGCAACCAGATCAGTCCACGAGCTCGGAAATTCTGTAGGACCAACGACCTGGTCTCTTTACCAAGTGGCAATGTGAACAAGGTTGGCTGGGGCATGACGTGTGGGGACCGGCTCTGGAGCAAGAGACTCAGACAGAAAGCCCAGCAAGCCAACTGGGAAGAAACAGACTGGAGAGCATCAAGGAAACAGGGGTGTAGTCGGGGTACGAGATGACGCCCATGAACTGCTGCGAACTTTACTGGGTTCTGGTGGTTCTGGAGTCATATAAGAAAACAGCCACGTACTGAGAGACAGAAAGAACACACAAGAGTGACATGACACAACGGCTAGGATTCAGCTTAAAATACTTTAGTAACAAGAAGGAAGGGAGAAATAAAACAGACCAGTGAAGCAAACATGGCAAAACCTTGATAATTACTTCACCTGGGAGATGAGTATATGGGGGTTACTTATATTATTCTCCCTATTTCTGTTTATTTTGAAAGTTTTCATTATAAAGGTTAATTTTCTTAAAAATTAAAAGCAACGAGCTCAGTATGCATATACTAACAAATAAACTACACAATTCCACGTATCAAGCAGTTGTATTAATCTTGAAACACCACACCATCCTTCTGTGGAAGTCCAATGTCTTATGAATAGTTTAAAACACAAAACATTCCTATTTCATTATGTGAACGCTCCCGACATTTCAGAATATACCTTAGCAAGGAATAAACTATACTGAATCCCACATCCCAATGACATCATTCTATAAATCAGCACCAAAATAAGTGAAATGTGATTCACTGAAACTCATCCTTGGCAGAAAAGAAATAAAGTCCTCAAGCATTAAAAACAAAAATCAAATACTGGAAGGACGCATGGAACACGGTGAGAATGATTATTCTAGGGGCAGGGGTGGGAGGAAGGCTCTGAGCAGCATTCGAAATATCTCAGTGGAGACATAATGTTGCTTTCAGTTTCTTCCCAACCACGTGAATGTATTAACTCTTCAAAAATAAAAATTGTAAATAAAATCATTGCACATACACGCTTTTCGTAAAGAATTACTTTCACTCTTCCATGAAGAGTTTAAAACTCGAAAAAGAAAAAAAATTAAGGTATTTTTGCTCTTTAAGATTCCCCATCAGCTGCTTCTGCCACTGTTTTCCAGGACTCACCTCTCACAGTTTTAAAACACAATTTCCTATCTTTCTAATAGGTTCTCTCTTCTCTTATGCGAAAATTAAGAAACTTGAAAGAAATCTTAAATGTTTAACATGTAGGCCAAAAAAGTCCCTGGGTAGCTTGAAAAAAAACTCAAATCAAGGAAAGCCCCTTCTGCTTTTCATTTCATGTCAAACCACACATTTTAGTCTTTACTTGCAAGTAGAGGCATTTAACGAGGATTTAGAAATCTTCACTTTGTTTGACCCTTCTAACCTCAAACCCAAACTATTACATTTTCCCTTTCTTTTCTCCTCCACTACCTGCGCCTCTCAGCCTACTCTAGTTAATCAAGATGATTGACACTGCAAACCAAAACTCAATCCTCTGCCTCTTAAGCTACTCAAAATAGATGTTTTAAACCCCCAATTCTTACAATCCCATCTAAAGCATTTCTGCATCCCTTTTCCTGATTCTTTTCCTGAGTTAACAGCCAAATAAGTGAACTGAAGTCCCCTGTGGCTGTCAGGTGGGTTACACTGTGTTCCCGGAAGAGTGGCGACTTCTACTCTAAGAACCGGCCAGCCTGGGGAAAACCTCTCAACAAAGGAGCTTCGTGAAGACCTCCAGAGGTCATGCTGCCTTCAACAAGCCTGACCGATGAAAAATGCCACCCACAGAAATAAGTTTACCAAAACAGTGATCACTGGGGTGCTTTTACCACGGATCTCCAACCACCGGTGTGGACACAGGCTCCAACAACGGCTGCCAACCAGCGCGCATTTCCTGGGCCCAGAGCGTGTTCCCCACTGCACTTCAGAGGAGACAAGGCAAACGTTGCTCCGCGCTTCCAGGCATGGCTGACAGTGAGGCCCAGAGGACGCAGTGAGTGCCCGGCCGTGCGGCACTTGGGCTGTAAGCACAGGCCGGGGGCTTCGGGGACTCCAGGCACAATGTCACAGGTAGGGCAGGGCAGGAAGCCGCAGCCTCTGAGACAGAAAGGGACCAGGCAGGGGACAGGGTTCAGTTTGGCAGAGGTAACCTGGGGAGGACGAGGGTGGTGAGGGAGAACCAGAGGGCGTGTGTGTATCTTTCGTTAGAGCCACGCGGGCCTTGAGCGACGCTCCAGCTTCATTTTAAAGGCGGTAGTGGGCCTGGGACCTTGAAGACGGAAGGGACCCCTGTGTGCTGTCCTGCCGGCCACAGGCAGGCTCCCCCGCCCTGGACACGGCCACCAGGACGCACAGGCAAGGTGGACCCCTGTCCAGTGCTGTCTCTCTCACCAAAAGCTCTCTGATGAGTATTCTGCTACTGATTTAATACAGTCATTACATTTCAGATGAGTGTTTTCTCAGAGAAGCTTTAAGGCAGAACTGAACCTCCTTCAAAAGATTTGAGAGGACAATTACAAAGCATCTCTGAGAGGGGACCATTCTCTAGAAGAAGGTCTACAGATGGCCAATTCCACATAACAATGCTATTTTAGTACTAAAAACACAAGCCGGCTGAGGATAAGTCACCGTCCCAGGCTGTGCGTGGCGCGTGTCACAGGGGAGCCAGGCCTGTCCGGGGCCTCAGCCCTCGGGGGCTCCTGGCCACAGGGCCACGCTGCCCCCGATCCTCCCATCTGGACAAGACCCCATCTCTGTGGTGGGTGCAGAGCAGTCAGAATTCCCAACCTTCAGGGGGCTCGGGGAGCTCTAAGTACTGAGTCCGGAGTCAGACAGCAACCTAAAGACCTTCCAGTGGTGCATTTTTGGTATAAATGGAGGACTCACTCCCCTTTATTCAATAGCTTCTGTTTAAGATCACTGTCAAACTTCTCAGGGATCGCACACCCTGATTAATGCATACGTATACTTCATAATTGATTCTATCTTTCCAAGTATTCAAATATCCACATGTAATTTCCACAGAACCACCACTTGTGTATGCTATACTTACAGAGCACAGTTAAATGACAAAAATATCGCTTTTAAATTTAAGGCTAAGGTTTTAAAAAATAAGGGATGGGAGGGACTTCCCTGGCGGTCCAGTGGTTAGGACTCAGAGCTTCCACTGCAGGGGACACGGGTTCGATCCCTGGTCGGAGAACTAAGATCCTGCATGCCACACAGCACGGTCAAAAATAATAATAATAATAGTAATAGTAATAATAAGGGGTGGGGGACATGATGCAGAGGAACACCACATAAAAATCACAGTGGCAGGGCTTCCCTGGTGGCGCAGTGGTTGAGAATCTGCCTGCCAGTGCAGGGGACGCGGGTTCGAGCCCTGGTCTGGGAAGATCCCACATGCCGAGGAACAACTGGGCCCGTGAGCCACAACTACTGAGCCTGCGCATCTGGAGCCTGTGCTCCGCAACAAGAGAGGCCGCGATAGTGAGAGGCCTGCGCACCACGATGAAGAGAGGCCCCCGCTCGCCGCAACTAGAGAAAGCCCTTGCACAGAAACGAAGACCCAACACAGCCAAAAATAAAATTAATTAATTAATTAAAAAAAAAAATCACAGTGGCAAAAATTAGAAAGAAACAAGGACATCTAATTTACATTACTTTCCAATGTCAAAAATACAACTAAAAACTTTACATAAATAAGGAACATATTAATAAAAAATTTAACATTCCTGTATGCTACGTCTTTGAAAGGATTTTAAGAGAGAAATGCTATTTTTTTAATGCAACTGTAAGAGCAGGATCTGAAGTCTTGCAGCCATAAAACACAATTGTGAAGTAATGTCTTATTACTAGCATATCTTATGTTAAGCTATAATATATTCTGAGCGCTCACTGTTTATCAGGATCAAATTATTACAGATTCTGAACTACAGTTTACATGCTTTCATACAGAAGGTGACTGATGCTGAATTTGGGACACATGTATAAGAAATACCAGTTGACAAAGCATTATTACCTACAGGTTAGGAGACACCTATGCTCTGTAAGTAAGACTGGTGTGGGGAACAGATACGTAAGGAGAGGCCACAGAGGGGAACCGATGGGAACTCAGTGGGTCAGTGGGTCAGCTCTTGGACACAATGACTGATCTCAGGCCACCTCCTGCTGCCGGGGCAGAAAGAACAGGAAAAGCTACGGGTTTCTGCTTCTATGACAAATGCCGAAAGAAACCATTAGAATAAGCGGCGCCTAATTTTAGTGAGGTGCTTACTACCCTTTGCTTGATGCTTGAATATAATGCATGGTAACCAAAAGACTTTAAAGTTTAATACCAACTGAGTAAGTATATTATCATGATATACGCCAGCACGCTTTAGTAAAGAAAGCGGCTCAAAACTTTTATTCTCTTCCAGGACCTAAGTCAATCTTAACTGCATATCTAAAAAATGAACCATAAGAGAAAAATGTTAAGGATTTGTTAAAGGCTAAGATTCTGAGATTCTTAAAAAATATATTCCTCTTGCAGATATAAAGTTGCTTGGGACATAAACATTTTTGTGTTCACTCTGAACAGGCCTCCATATTTTGTGGGTTTACAAGCAAACATAAAAATCACAGAAATAGGGTATATTTAGGGAAAAAAGCATAGCTCCTAGTTTGCCACAGTTTAATAGACACAGAGGAATACAGAAGCCAGAGGAGTCCCTCTATCAACATAAGTTTCCCAAAGCCTTATTTCATTTATATCCTCCCAGATGTGCCAATAACATGCTGACGTGTCCCAACAAAAATGAGAAAACATTAAGAAAAGCACACTGTGCCATGCCAAGTACTACCGTATTCCTCTACTGGTTCAACAAGTATTTGCCGAGCACCCACCTTGGGCCCGAAACGGGACACGACGAGGGTTCTAGCAAAGTCCCAGCCCCTCCAGCTCAGAGTCTAGAAAGAGCCTGGACAGCACCCACAGGAGGAGGCGGAGGGGCCCGGATTCCAGCCATGCGGGAGGTACTCACAAGGTGTAAACAGGAATGACAGAAGCCACAGAGGGCGGGGGCTATGGGGGAGGGACCACTACAGGCCTGGGGGAGGGGCTTCCCAGCCCGGATAAGTGACCTGAGGGCAGATGCTGGCCACGCTGGCACAGGGCCTGAGCTTGAGGGGATGCAGTTTGTAACGTGGGCACCGAGTGAAGGGACAGCTGCCCAGTTAGCAAGCAAAACGCTCAATACATATTTCTTTCTTCCTTCACACATACGAGTATTTCTCAAAAAACGTACCTCTCTGCACGAAGCACACCACTGTAGTAGGGGGGATCCCAAGGCATTAATTCCTACAATGGAAAAATTCACTGTTATAAAAGCTGTTGACTATTTCACAATTTCAATCAATAATTTAGCCAACTTATAAAATGTATACCTGTTATGATGTCAGAAAGTTTTATAAAAAGCCTAAAAATTCATGACTTGGCAGGAAATACGTGCCTTTTTATTTTGACTTCCCTCCAATCAGTGAGTTGAGAGGTATAAATGAGGCATAATCGCAGAATTTGGGGAAAAGGTTAACAAATGTCATTCTAAAATGTAAACTAATAAAAGTCAAAATTGATAGATTAAATTAGCCACGCTGAAATTTTCCCCAAAATGTAACCCATGTATTAATCCATAAAACATACTGCAGGTAAGATTAGGGAACTAAAGGTGAGACTAGGGTTCTTTCTAAATCTAAGCAAGAAGCTTAGGGTGGATCCCAGAAATGAAAGCAACAATTTAAAATGTAACTAAGGCAGAATTAACTCTAATCTTGGCAAAGAAAATGTCATAAAGAAATACGAGAACCACCACTTTTGACAGCTGGTACAGAACAGTGACGGGAAGCGGGGGTAGCTGTGCGGACCACACGCCTCGCGGGCTGCCAGATGACTGAGAGCAGGGCAGACGCCGGGCCGGGACGCAGGCGGCCTGGGCCCAGGCCCACGGTCCACAGCACGCCCACGCCGACTCCCAGCGCCCCCCCGCCTGCCTTCTCCCCCCAGCCCTGCCGGCCTCCTGCTGCTCCTCCACCGCAAGGCAGAGCCCTCCCTCCGGCCTCTGCCTAGAGGGCTCTTGCCTGGCTGTCGCCGGCCCCTCACTTCTTCAGGGCTGCTCGGGCGTCATCTTCCCGGGGGGTCTTCACCGCCCAGCCCCTGTAAGACAACAGCCTCCATCCGCTTCTCCTGCATTATTTCCCCACAGTCCCTATCACCACAGGACTAGCACAATCCTGATTTTGTCCATGTGTTTACTATCCCTTTCCTTCCCCTACGACGCAAGCTTCCTGAGGGCAGGGATTCTGCTTGCAATTCCCCCGTTGTATCTTGGCCCCTGAATTCTGCCTGGCACACAGTAGTCCCTCAAGAGTTATCTGCTGAATGAATCAACAGCGTCTCCCAGACGGTACTGCTAAATGCACTTCAACTGCAAAACCAAACACCTGGCACTGAGAAGAGCTCCGTGAACAAGGCGTCCATCCTTTACCAAGGTCCTTTAAAGGTTCAGTTTAGACATTATCTCCTCTGCCGACAAGGTATTCTTTCTCATGCGCCATGCTCACATTTTTATCAGGGAAGGGAACCAAGGTAAGACACGGAGGTTTCCTTTCTTTCTGCCCATGAGCTCCTGAAGGGCAGGGACAGCACCCCTGGGACTCTGGCCCCTGAGTGATCAGTTACCGGCACTCATGGCCTCCAACAGATGACTGTTTACTAACTGCTACGTGCCAGACAGAGCGCAGGCTCTAATGCAACAGAGACAAGACACGATCCCTGTACGAAGAGCTGACAACGGTCCAGGCAGCAGGAAGACAAGCAGCCCGCCAATCAGAGAACAGTGTGCCATGTCTATGACGTTGTACCATGCCAAACAGCCCATGAAGGGTGTTAAATCACAGGGGAGGGCAGGAAACGTCTGGAGGAGACAGAGCCTGAGTTGGGTTGTGAAGAATGGGAGCACGTAATCCAGATGTACGGCATTTGCTGGCACAAAAATGTCAGTTACAATTTAAAAATAAAAGAAAGCACAGCATGGTAAATCAACTATACTTCAATAAAAAACAAAAATAAAGTAAAAGAAGGGAAAGCAAAGCAAACAGTAAGTGAACAGCGCACACGAGCATCAGGCAGGTGTCAGTAGTGAGCAGAGAGCGCTGACCGGGCTCTCAGGCAGAAGAGGAGGCGGCCAGGAAGACTGCGAAGGGCTTGGTGGGAAAGCTGAGAGATGGGAAGGGGAACCTAATGATTACCTGAAAATGTTAAACAAAAGAGTGCAAGGCCCAACCAGTGTTTTAGAAAAATCCCTCTGGCGGCCCTGCATTCCTTCATTCCCATTCCGAGTAAGTGCACAGGACCTTCTCCACGTCCAGCGTGGGCCAGGCACCCAGCAAAGCAGTTGGAATGCAGGACAACTTCGAGGGGAGCAGAACAAAAGGCTAGAAAACCAGTCACTGTCGTCTTGGGGAGAAGGAATAATGACCTCAGCCAGGGCTGTGGCAATGGGCACAGACAGGGGACAGAGTTCCCAGGAAGGCAGAAGCTGCAGGCCTCGGTACCTGACACTATGGGCGGGGGCGGGGTGTGAACACCTGCAGGGCTCACTGGCACACAGCACGTGGCGCCTGAGAGCCTGCCTTTCTACCAAGTGCCCAGGTGCTGCCTCCCAGGGAGCAGTTTCAGAACCCCTGGTCTAGACTTAGTCCAGGGTCTGGCTAGGGGAGCAGGGTGAACGGTGGTACCTTCACCAAAACGGGGGCTTCAGGAGGAGACTGGGCATTTCCCAAACATCCTCAGAACAGCCGGCATCAGTAGCTACATAACATGTCCAGGGCTTCCCTGGTGGCGCAGTGGTTAAGAATCCACCTGCCGGGCTTCCCTGGTGGCGCAGTGGTTGAGAATCTGCCTGCTAATGCAGGGGACACGGGTTCGAGCCCTGGTCTGGGAGGATCCCACATGCCGCGGAGTGGCTGGGCCCGTGAGCCACAACTACTGAGCCTGCGCGTCTGGAGCCTGTGCCCTGCAACGGGAGGGGCCGCGATAGTGAGAGGCCCGCGCACCGCGATGAAGAGCGGTCCCCGCACCGCGATGAAGAGTGGCCCCCGCTTGCCGCAACTGGAGAAAGCCCTCGCACGAACCGAAGACCCAACACAGCCAAAAATAAATAAATAAATAAATAAATAAAGTAGCTATAAAAAAAAAACGCAGCTTTCTTTAAAAAAAAAAAAAAAAAAAAAAAAAGAATCCACCTGCCAATGCAGGGGACACAGGTTCGAGCCCTGGTCCGGGAAGATCCCACATGCCGCGGAGCAACTAAGCCCATGCGCCACAACTACTGAGCCTGTGCTCTAGAGCCCGTGAGCCACAACTACTGAGCCCACGTGCCACAACTACTGAGGCCCGCACGCCTAGAGCCCGTGCTCCGCAACAGGAGAAGCCACTGCAGTGAGAAGCCCACGCACCGCGACAAAGAGTGGCCCCCGCTCGCCGCAACTAGAGAAAGCCCGCATGCAGCAATGAAGACCCAATGCAGCCAAAAAACAAACAAACAAAAACATGTCCAGGGAGAACAATTTCGAGTCATATTAATGAACTAGCTTTTGGCAACACACTTCACCTTTTCTGTTCCTGTGCTCACCAAGCTAAACTCTGATCCATGACCTAGTTTCCCAAGTGGACCTGCCTACCAAGCCGAAGTGGGCGGATGGCTGATCCTAGCTACTCCGCTAGATACAGCTCTGACTACCAGTTAACAATCTCATGTGCTGCTCCAGAAATCAGTGACTACGACAGAATTACTCCATTTCATGGTGGTTGGATCTGGGAAGCCGGTCAAGAGTTTCTAACCCGGCTCAGCAGCCACCAGCAGCTACAGGAGAGGGGCCCCGACACCCCAGCAATCCCGTGGCAGCCCCGAGCCGGATGAGGACCCGCGTCCCGACACCTGGGATCTCCCCCCTTTTCAGGGCACCCTCTGGCCCTAAGGACACTCAGGCTGACTGGGAGGGTCACGCAATCGTTTGATCTTAAGAGTCGGTGTTTTCAGGACGGGTTTCACTTTGCCAGTCAATACTGATCTACTTCACTGAGCTCCACAGCTTAGCAAACAAACGTGTCAACTGCGAGGTGAGCACGGATGCTGAAGCTGCCACCGGCCAGGTCATCCCCCCCCAAGCCCCCTAAAGGTGCTTCACACAGAGACGCCGACTCTCCGTAGAACAGAGGCAACCTCTGTGTAAGCAGATGTTAACACAGGTTGTGTTAACAGACAGTATGGGTGGGTGGGTGGGTGGGTGTGTTTGTGTGTGTGTGTGTGTGTGTGTGTGTGTGTGTGTGGTAGCAACTAACCAACAAAAACACTGGATTTCCTGGAATGTCAGACTCGGACATTTGGATCAAATATTTCAATACTTTATTCCCCAAATCCAAGGATCAGAAACTAGACTATATACACCTTCAGCAAATCAAAAGAAAGTTCTAGAGTCAAAAGATAAAGACCTCAGCTGACAGACTGTTTATGTTATAATAAAAATATCCCAAGATGGTCACTTACAGAATTTTGAGGATTTAGTTTCATTTTCATCCCTCGTATCATCTCAAAATCTTTTATAGTTCTGTAAAACAGGTTTATCATTAATTGTTAGGACAATATTTTCATAATTACATTATAAAAGAACTAGTCTGCTTATGTTACTTTCCAATATTCATGATAAAATTAGAAGTGATTTGTAGTGCAAATGCAACCAGTACTAATCCAAATTTTACATGTGCTAGAAGAAACGATAATATATACATCAGTAAATTACTACAATTTCTACCTTTAAAAGCATCTTGGCAGAGATATGTCTTGAAAGTACTAAAAGCCTGGAAAAACTAGCAGTGTTAAAAGAAACATGCGAAGTGCAAAGTGTTAATCAGTAAACTTTAAACCACTGCTTTTTGCTACACCTTAAAAAAGAGGCTAACAAATTACTTCATATAAAAGAATATTAACATAGATTATATTCAAGATTGCTATTCATAATTTTTCCCCTACCAAAAAACTCCAGCTGGGCAATAATCAAATATGCACTTAATATTTGCAGAATATGAAATTTCCATCAGAATGAACTCCTATATACCACTATAAAACTCTGAAGATAAGTTTGCTCAAAATATAATCTATAGCTACATACAAGGGAAAAAGAATAATAATGCTTAACCAGCAAGGCAAAGTAGAATAAAGTCTCAAATAACTGCATAATCAACACTACTTCATAATATCAAAGCCACGACAGCTCACTGCATTGAAAGATAACTTTAGAATTTATAAATATAATCCAAACTGGAGAGGCCTGTGTTCTAAGGCATGAGTCTGTAACAGAAAATGGAAATTGGAGCTAAAATTAACACACTGGTGCAGTCAGGCAGCAAATGAGGTTTTAGGCAGCGCCACAGAGAGGTCACAGTCTCTCACAAACGTGCCATGCCTCGTCCTAGAGCCAGCGTGTCTGAAGGCTCCTGCGGGGCTGGCCCCCAGACAGAGCACTACCAGAGTGGCCCCGAGGACGAGGGCCAGCCCAGGGGGCTGGGCAGGGAGAAGGCCGGCGGTTGTGACAGAGGGACCGCTGAGAGCGCTCTTAAAGCACACAGCGGGGCAAACAGATCCGTCTACCATCCCCACCAGCCGCGCACACTGAGGCCGAAAGAAGAGAAATGCTACATCTCCAGCTGATGATAAAACTGATGGTACAAGCTAAAACATATAGTTTCAAAAGGTTTGGGAAACTTTAAGAAGTCCCTATCGATGATGAGCTCCTCAAGACGGCTGACTGGCTCAGCAGAGGGGACGCCCAAGCTTCCGAGACTGTCACCTTCGGGGGACGACTGCACTTTCACAGTAGGGCTCACTGCTCCTCCAATCTCTTGAACAGTCCACAGATCTGACGCAATATTCCAACACTTATATTCTTAACAGGTCACTTACTAATTGTTTTTTTATAAATCAAGTCTTAAAAAAAAAACTAACTAAATAACACGTACTCTAAAGAGTAGAATAAAAAAACAAACCTTTCAGAGAGTTTGTCAGATAGCTTCTCAAGGAACTGCATGACAGTCTCTAAAATGAAAATCCAAAAGAAAATATCTTTAACTACATAAAATAAAATGTACATACCTGTTAAAATTATAATGTGGTGATCATAAATCCACACACTACAATGCCTTTAAAGTGACAATTCTCAAAGGGAAGCTGGGTTGCTAACATATACTAGGCATTTCTGGATGATGATGATCTTTATTAAATAAACAAAATTAAACTGACATAGTAATAATCAAAGCTTTAAATGATACCCCAAAATAAAGAGTTAAGGGGAAAACGAAAGAAAAGAATCCAAAGTTTAATCTATTTCTATCTATTCATATGTATAATGGAAAAAAATGTCTGTCAGACATGTCTAATTTTTTTCTGAGTTTTCAACAGATAGCTAGACTCTGATTTGTTCATAAAAATCACTACAACTTAGAAACATCAGATTTTAAAAATCAGTGTTTTTCTGGGTAAATATTTTTATTTTTATATACACAGCAGAATAATCTATTTAGGATCAGTATCCAAAGGAACTATTGCAAAATTAGAACATTAAAAATTTAGGCTCTATTGGAATTTTTTTTTTTTTTTACTACTTAAAATACTTCGGCCATAAGTCACTATATGGTACAAACCCATAAAGGCAATGTAGTGGATTTACTGTTGTTTCCCATGATAGGAAATTTTTCATGTGACTTTCTGAATTTAGCACTTTTTGCCACTATTTAACATGTACAGAGCTTTCATATGTATTTGAGAGTGCGCTACACACACTGTTTTTCTATTTTCCAGATGGTCTTTTATATGTTTCAGTTTCTTGTTCAGTTTCTCTCTTGTCTGAGTAAAATAAGAGACTGGGGAAAGGACGGACCTAAACCAGGAAGCCAGGGGTCTCCCCACCATCAGTGCTGAACCAGCCCGTACCTCGTAACCTGAAAAACGCTGCCTCGTTTTAGATGGTGTTAAGAAAAACATCTGTTATTTAATTTAAAATAAAGTCTTTATTTCCAGATATCAAACCAGCTAGCATAGAAAACTGTTTTCAAATATATCTCTGTGTGTGCTTTTTATTTCAAAATAACCATTTTTTACTAACTTTCACCTATTTCGTTTTCCTAGCTCTCCTAGCTTTCGTAGTATTCAATAAAAAGGAATGAGTTTGAAACGGCCTGAGAGCAAATGCATGCCTCGCCGGAAGATGACCCCCTGACACACCTGTCACCTGGGGTCCACCTTAACCGGTACCCCTCCCACCTCCCTCCCCCTCTGTCGACAGCTCACTGCTCCTCACCACCACTTTCCCTTCCCTCATGAGACTTTCAGCAACCATCCAAGCACCTGCAAACTTCCTGCGCTCCTAAAATCCTAGGGCATTGTTTTCCATATTCTATGCATTTGGAACTAAAAAGACACTGACCTGTATTAAGGTTTATCTTTATACGTATACGTCTAAGCTCCCCAACCAAATGTTAAATCCCTCGAGGACACAGGTCACATTCGACACAACTACGCGCACAGAGTCCAGCTCCAAGACATTTCCATGCTAACCACCTTGTGAGCCGTGGATCTGCCAGCCATCACCCTGGGCGCTCGCTACTGCGGGGCCGGTGACGTCCAGTGCACGTCACTCAAGCCGGGGCTCAGTGCCCCACCTTCCCCGGGCCCCGGCTGCCCCCAGCGTCCAGGCAAGCCGACCAGTCTCGTCCTGGCGTGTGTGTGTGCCTCACCGTCCATCAGTGTTTCCACCTGCGCTGACCACCTGGCATCTCACACCTAACTCAGACCCACCGCGCTCCTGCCCCGCCCCCGTCAGCAGGAACTGTCTTCCCGGTGGCTCATGTCGAAGGCCTGGCTCTCCCTTCGGGTGCCACACACCCCAAACGTGACATCCCACCACCTGCACAGCCGCCGTCGGCCTGGAGCAGTCGCGTCCCTCACTGTGGCCACTGCGAAGCACCTCCGGATGCCCCTCCCTGTAGCCGTTCTCAGCCCCCTCGGCGGGGCCACGACCACTGAAGTCCCGGCTCAAACCCACCTCCCCCAAGGACGAGCCTCCTTCACCTGTGACCGCCCCCGCCCCGCCCCGCCCCGCGGGCTCCTCCTGCTCCTCCTCACGTCCTCACACCTGGGCCCCCATCTGGAGCCTCTGCTCACAGCCTCATCCACGAGCCTTCGCGGACCGTGCGGGGCCGCACACCTCCTGACACGCGCAGTCCTCCCTCCCCTGTACCACTTTCTCCACAACCTGTAGGAGCCAGGAACAGACCGGACTCTTCCCCTGCTTTTCTGTTCTCCTGTCACCTGCACACAAGCAGGGATTCCCATCTGTCCTACTCGGATTTATCTCCAGCGCCTAGAATAACATCTGGCACACAGTGGGCACTTAGTGCATATCTGTCGAACCAATGAACTGAAAGAGCCGATGCAGGTGACACAGAAAAAGGGGCATGTGGTCTCAGGTGGCCTACGGAGGAGCATGAATCGAGAGCCCGGGTTTGGGCTTGAGCTCTGCCACTTCTTAGCAATCAACCTGACCTGCGGTTCCTCATCTGTGAAGTGGATACAACCGTCTATCTCGCACGGCTATAGAGGAATGAAAGGAAATAATGGCCCAGAGTAGGCATTATATAACTATTACATATAGTATAAAATAATAAGACGTCGTTATAACAACGTGGTGACAACAGTGACCACAGAAAAGCACCCGAGGGGACAGAATACCTGTTTGGGAGCTAAAATATATAACACAAATTTTAAGTGTTCTAAGAGTTCAGGGACGAAGGAGTACAAGGGACGTGGAAACGTTTTAACAGGCTTCATGGAGGGGGCGGCGGGAGCCCAGCCCTGACACCCTGGATAGGATTTTGACAGACAGACACGCAGGCAGCAAGCAGGCCTCGAGTGAGGGAGACGTGCCCACGGCTGACCAGCGGGAGTGAGGCCAGGCCAAGGGGACGGCGTGCACAAGAGAGAAAGAAACAAGGCGGGGTGGGTTCAAGAAGACCTCCGAGGAGCTACGGACACCGCAGGGAACACGGGAGGGACAGAGACAGCACAGAGCCAAGGGTGACCCTTCCCGCAGAGCCCCTCCCAGTGTCCCCCGACCCCACAATCGGCACGTCTGTCCCAACGCACGGCCAGAGACCCCGGGTGTCCACGGCCGTCTGCCCCTCCCACTCGGCCCGTCACCGAGGCATGCAAACCCAACCCCTAAGATACACCTGGGTCTGAACAGCCCCACCACCGAGGCCACCCTACCCTGGACTCAGTGTCTAAAATGTAACTGTAATTTACTACACACCTTTGAACGATATGCTATATACATCTGTATCGTTTTCATTGCAAAACATTTTCCCTTATACATCATAAATCGTAGAGAACTGAACGGAGCAAACCCAGGAGAGATGCTCCCCCCAGGCCCGCCCCAGCACCAACTTTGCAAAGCAGCCCCCTTCTCTCTGAAAGGAGGGGTTTTTACATGATCCGGCCTACCCTGAACCTTGACTTCAGCAGAAATACTCTCTCTGACACTAATCCTAACCAATCTGGTCAGGCTCAGCACAGAAACCAGCTGAGTTAAAATGAAAACAATTCAAATCATCATCAGTGAGATTTTAAGTATGATGTGCTCTCAATGCGCACATAAAATACATAGGTTGGGCAGAATACATTCCAAACTATTAGCTCTATTTAAAACTTCTTCCGAGCTCCCCTGGTGGCGCGGTGGTTGAGAATCTGCCTGCCAATGCAGGGGACACGGGTTTGAGCCCTGGTCTGGGAAGATCCCACATGCCGCGGAGCAACTAGGCCCGTGAGCCACAACTACTGAGCCCGCGCGTCTGGAGCCTGTGCTCCGCAACAAGAGAGGCCGCGATAGTGAGAGGCCCGCGCACCGCGATGAAGAGTGGCCCCCGCTCGCCGCAACTAGAGAAAGCCCTCGCACAGAAACGAAGACCCAACACAGCCAAAAATAAAATAAATTAATAAAACTTCTTCCTAATAAAGAAGCAGAAATCTCAGTAACTGGTCTCTGACTATATGAAAAATAGAACAGTAATTTATAGCTATTTAAAATCATAAGTTCAGCTTCATAAAAACCCTACTTGGAAAAAAAAAAAAAAAAAAAAAAAAACCCTACTTTGTCCTTAAAGTTGGATAAACAGGCTTACCTGGATTTTTAGCCATTGTTCCTTGGAGAGCTCTGTGGGAATACGTAGAAAACCCCACTAACTTTGCCAGAAGATCTCTGTTGCTGAGCAATTCTTCTAAACATTTCAATTGACCAGCATTGGGATAAAGAAAAATTTTATAAGCGGCTTCTCGCACCTATGTTTAGAAAGTGAAAGGTAAAAGACAGCCGTACACGGTACAAAGTCCTACACCATAATAATATAGGGTACCTCCCCCACTTTGTTCTGCAGGCGAGCAACGCTTTAGAATAATGGTCTCCACAAGGTGAATAAAGCTTCTGGATTCATCACTGGTATGGGAGACACATCATACTCGACTGGGTTCTCTACTATGGGGCAGGGTGGCACAAATTTTAGCCAACACACGTGCCATGAAGCACCTTTAACCAGGTGACGTGCAAACTACCTGCATTAAAGTCTAAGTCCCTAGAATGGCCATCACTGCTGCTGTTCATCATACTTTGAAAATGAGGAGCCCTTTATGATACAGGAGTAATCAAACCATTTTCATTATTCAAAGCATTTACAGAATTAATCACCCCCCGTTCAATTTTTAGCGCTCAGTGACACTAACGTATTTTTAAAGGTGTGACTATCTTATCACTAAATTTGGGGGTCACAACAGACGTGGCCCCGGTACGGGGACCAAACTGCACAGAGGATGGAGCGCACGTACCAAGTCATCCGGCACTTCTGCACGCAGACCATCCACCAGCACGTGGTCCCCGGCCAGCTCGAAGTGATGTCGAATGTGTTCCGGCAGGAGATGCTTCTCAATCTTGCTGGGAAAGTGGGTTCCCATGAGAAACGCGCTGCTCAGATCCAAGATTTTAACGTTCAGGTCCACCGCTCTTTTACGCTGCACGTGGGGGCAGTAATAAAAGTTATTTAAGTAATATTTCACAACTAACTTAATAGGTAATCTATGAAGACAGCAAATCAACATATATAGCTGAATTATAATTTAATAAGATACTAAATATATTATGTGATAAAATGAATACTGAATATAATTTGTATCATAAATGTTTAATACACAGTAATGTACTACAAATGTTAACTCTACTTTTGACAGATATTTAATATCCTGACCAAAAAGTTATCCTTACGGTTTTTTAGTGCTTCTAGGCTTTAAGACGTATGTAACTTCTAGAGTTCTATTCGAAGTCTGGGTTATACAACGCATCTGTGAAATTAACAATATTGGGAAGTACAGGTCCTCCCCTGGCCCTGAAAACCTCTTAGTTAAGTGAGCCAGGGAGTAGTTGAATCTATTTGATATGATACTTAGAAGTATTTTGAGACTAAAAACATGAAGTATTTGAAGGGCAGATTAGAAAATATTCTCAGTCTTAAAAGATCAGGTACAAGGGCAGGGGAAGCAAGGTATAATTAATGCAGTTCTTCGCTGAAGTGCAGCGAAGGGGCACTTCCAAAGCTCTGCTGGGCACCCACTTGCGGGGTTACAGCAGGACAGCAGCAGAGAGGTGAGGAGGGCTGGAGTCGGGGCTGCTGGGGCAGGACCGCATCCCCCAGCCCCACGGCTGGCACCGTCAGGCCTCAGGCCGTCAGTGACAGTGACAGAATGGGGTGGGTTTTCTCGTCAGTCACACCCCTAGGACACCATCTCCTGAGAAAACCTGTGCCATCAAAGGGGCGCCACAAATATTTGGGATGAAACTTAAAACTGAGGTCCACATAACTGGTCAGGTCCTCCTGGGGACAAGGGGTGTATTTTCAGGCACTTGTTACAGGAAAACTACACAGGCATCCAGACCTGGGCTCAGGACAGGCTTCAGGTGAAATCACAGGCAAACTTCCCGGCAAGGGGGTCAATAGCTATTAACAGGTTCTAAACTACGCTATGACCCTAAAAAATGATTAGGCAGCACTAGTATTTTTTAAAAGATAACTATGTATGATGCAGATGTACCCTTGATAAGCTGCTGGAAAAAACTTAGTGTATTTTAATAACAAAAAATTTCAATACAGAAAATTCAAACTTCATAGGAAAAATAAGTTTTCAGATACTCCTACATCTTTATCATCCAGACTTCTCTTTGCCTATTTTATTTCTGATATGGCCATTTGTCACCCCCTAATGGTGACCAGTGGAATAACAAAAAAGAAAGACATCTGGAAATTATACTATAGTTCCAAAAACTTTCCTCAAAGCTTTTACTACTTAAAAAAAAAAAAAAAAAAAAAAGTGATAAAATTAGTTATTTCAAGGAGTTTATCACCTGTTACAATCCCTGGAAAAATAAAAACTGTTTATTTCCCGACTTCACCAACAGCCTGCTAAGTATATCATTTCATCATTTGGACATAATTAAACATGCGGTACTCAGAGCTCTAAGAATGCTATGAAATTGTTGTATTTATTAAATGATTGCTGAAGAACACACTTCCTTTAATTTTTAATTATATTCACGAGACCCTAAAATGTAAGTAAGGAATAACCTGGAAAGAATACAGAAAGAACGTAGGCCTTTACGGTTTGTAGGTTATGTTAGTGGCTTCATTTCAAGCTCTCTTAAAGTGTGCTATGTCTCCCTTGCCCCCTGTCCTAGTGGAGCACCTCTGACAACAGACACTGAAGTGACAACACGGGAGTTCAGCAGGTTTACGTTACTGCATCTTCAATATGGGTGGGCTCGCAGGGAGTTACCTGCTAGGAGGGGCAGCTGTCCTATTAAGAACACACATTAGATAAAAGCAAAGTCAGTGCTGGTGAAGCTGACCTTGACCTGACATGTTACTTTTTAATAAAGTTTCAAAAACATCTTTCATGAAGATTCTACAAAATAATAAAACTATTCTCCCAGATTCTCTAATAGCAAACTTCCTCATGAAAATATCAAATCTGATTAACGTTAGTGAGCATCGCTATGATTCTCACACATTCATTATTTTATTGAGTCTAAAACTCCTGTGCATGAAAAACGAGAACCCACACTCCCTGTCCTTGAGAGACCTGTGATTTAGATAAGCAACGCGGTAATAACAACCTAAAGATAAATGCCATATGTGTGAAATAAGTAAAATGTGAGTTTGGATGAATACAAAATTCCACCTGAGGGGTTGAGAACAGCTTTGCAGACACCATGGCCTGAAGATGAAGGCTTAATGGGGATTTCAGACAGGCAAGCCCAGAGGGGACAGAGGACCAGAGCAGGGAGGGCAGTGCCACTGAGTAACACGGGGGGTAGGGGCAGGGAGAGCTGGGGATTCTACGTATTAATTGCCATTTATACTCTTTCAATAGGCAATGGGAAGGCACTGGAAGGTTCTGGGTGGAGTGTAACAGTTGAATCAGTGCTTTAAGGAAAGTACTCCAATGGTCACAGACAGGTTAGACTGACCGCCAGAAGGCCTGCAGGCAGGGCAGCTGGGCAGGCCCTGGAGTCGGCATGGCTTATGTAATAGCCTCCTCCACCTACAAGCTCTATGACCTTGGGGAAATCACATGACCTCTAGGTGCCTCAGCGTCTTCACCCATGCAACAGGAATAGTAGTAGTACCAGCCTCAAAGCTGTTATGAAGATCTGATGAGAAATATGTGATTTAAAGAGCAAATGCAAAAAAAAAAAAAAAGAGCAAATGCTTAATCACTGTTACTTATAATGGGTGTAGGAAGACAATGGCTTTTAGGATGGCCCAGGTATTTGGTGATAAGGATCAAGGTGAGTTGTTTTGGGGATGCAGACAGATGCAAGTGAAGCCCTACAGAAACAATCCAAGGACTTGGTCACTGAGATGTGAGAGCACTGAGAATGGAAAAAATGCAAACTGACTCCAAAATTGTATTTGGGTGACTCAGAGAATGGTGGCATTATTGGTACAGAGAAGTATTAATAACAAACTGGTCTGGAAAGGGGCAAATGTGTCCATTTCAGGCAATCTGAGTTTGCAGTAGAGCCTATCAGCCTTGGGGACTGCTGGGTTAGGCCAGGAGTCACGTGCTGAGCCCTTAAGGCCACATAAGCACACAGACATGTGAGCGGCCTCAGAATTACTCACGCTCAGCACCAACCAAAATGATAGCATCTATGTATGTGACACGTATTCTCAATACCCTGCCTTCTACTTTCCAAGACACTTCGATAAACCAAACTCTGTTAATAGGTAAGTGGCTTTATCGTATATTTATCAGGAGAAACATATTTATCTAAAAAAGAAAGCAGCACCGTAACAGTCTAGGCTGCAGGCAGGCAGGGTGAGACACTGGGGCAGGCAGCTCTTTGGGTGCTGGTTGAGCCATCCCATTCTTCCAGCCCTGAGCTTAATACTGAAGTGAATAAGCATTCATTGGGATGTCATGTTCTAGAAGAGCAGTGGCCAGGGTGAGAGATCCTGAGGACAAAGGATGGGAACTTGAACAGATCACTTTGCCTTGTTCCCACACCTGTAAAATGAGGGGTCTGGACAAAGAAGGCCCCTCTCATCCCAGTTTCAACACTGTATAACCCATGCTTACTGCTTTCAGAATGAAACTATGGGGGTCTGTCCAAGATAGGTATTACATCAACAAACACACCTGCACTGGGTCTCAACAATACTTCCTGTACTTCTGCAACCAGACCCTAATCTTCAACAGTGCCAGCTTTCCTACTCACTAGCTGGCCTTCCTGATACGGCCCATCTCATCCCACTTCCATGACACCTAAAACGCCCCAACTGTCTCAAGCCATTTCTTAACTCTGAATTATCTTGGGTGACAGGCCAACCTCCAGAGAGCGCTATGTTCAAATACAACTTACAGAAGAATTTCATAACATAAACGACCTAGGTGTCTTTATAATATGGAAATTCAAGCAACATACAAGAACCACATCAACAATATACCAACTAGATATCAGTAAAACAAGAGGAGCCAAAAAACAAAGTTACCTTTTCTCTGTCTAGATGGATTCCACTGATTTCAAAATCAAACATAAACAGTTCGGCCACTCGCCTGTAAATAAAATAGGTGCCAGGTTAGAACAGGTAATAATAATTATGAACAAAAATCAGTTTTTTGCAAAATAAATCCATCTTTTTCAACCTTACTGCCCAAAAGCCAGATGTTTCCACACACACACACACACACACACACACACACACACACACACACACAGTTTGTTTGCTTGAAACCAGAAGCTTAACATCTTAGAAGTCAGGCAAAACAGCTGGCTGACTGGGTTTTAAGCTCTCCTATGGATGATTTGGTATCAGATACACCGTGCTAACTATACAACAAGCCTTAAACTGACAATGAATGACAATTACTCCAACAAGGCCAAATTTTCTGCTTTTTTCTAGAAAGGAAAAAATGGACATCTTTTCAACTGTCTTTCCTTCAAGAATATCTGCTGCAAACCATACACAACGCACCAAATTAAGTCCTTGTGGGACACACACATGCTGCCTGAACTCTGCATGAAGGTGTGCATGCATAACTGTAACACATTTCCTACTCAGCACGTGTACTGAACAGAATGATACTCTGCTCACCCATGAGGCGTGGCCCAGACGGGGATAAGTACTGTTACAATGAACGAACACAAGGCAAAAGAAATAATAAGTTTCCTAACCGGGGTACAAATAAAGTGCTTAGGGAGTTCAAAGACCATCAGGTGCGCGGGCTCAGTACTTGTGGCTCGCAGACTCAGTAGCTGTGGTGCACGGGCTTAGTTGCTCCATTGCATGTGGGATCTTCCTGGACCAGGGATCGAACTTGTGTTCCCTGCACAGGCAGGCGGATTCTTAACCACTGCACCACCAGTGAAGTCCCCATCTTTCCCTTTTTAGTTATAAGCTAATTTAAGATGATTTACTTTCCCATTAGGGACCAGGGGAATCAAAATACTGAACTCGTGGGCTTCCCTGGTGGCGCAGTGGTTATGAATCCACCTGCCAACGCAGGAGACACAGGTTCAATCCCTGGTCCAGGAAGATCCTACATGCCGTGGAGCAACTAAGCCCGTGCGCCACAACTACTGAGCCTGCACTCTAGAGTCCGCGAGCCACAACTACTGAGCCCGCATGCCACAACTACTGAATCCCGCGCGCCTAGAGCCTGTGCTCCGCAACAAGAGAAGCTACCACAATGAGAAGCCCACGCACCACAAAGAAGAGCAGCCCCCGCTCGCCACAACTAGAGAAAGCCTGCGCGCAGCAACGAAGACCCAACGTGGTCAAAAATAAACAAATTTTTAAAACAGGAAAGCATCCACCTATTCTTTAAAAAAAAAAAATACTGAACTCGTAACATACTAAATGAAAGAAAAACCTGTGTGACCTGGAAACAAGACATTACCATGCTGGGCCACAAAGGCATGGGCTGGGACACACAGCTCTTCAGATCTATTAGGGTGGAAACATGGTCCCTGATGCCCAGGAGACAATGATCTACCATCACTCGTAAGCAGATGTGACTGATAAACATCGGGGGACCAGGAAGCAGAGGTGTACCTCACAGCGCTTCTGTCAGTATTACTAAAATGTAAGTCATGTATAATTGCATATCACAAATTTACTGGCATATGAAAACAGCTCAGCAAATAGTAGCTGTTTATTGGGGGGTGGGAGGGCAATCAGCCAAATTAAGCCCTCTAAACTTCTCTACCACCATCATCCTAGTCCAGAACGTACTGCCATCACGCTGAACGGGCCATCGTGCCCCAAGTCCGCCACCCTGCAGGAAGGCCCTCCTCATGTCAGAAGTCCTTGCGTCGTGAGACACCCTATCCGCCACGGTGAGGTCTCTAAACACTGTCCCCCACCTCCGACCAAATCTGGGGCCTCTGCTACGGGCTCCAATAGCGTTCATGATTTCCACTCCACAAGCTTAAATGTTGGGCAAACACAGAAATTTTTTAATGGTTGTGTTGAGGCCATATGATGCCAAGTCATGTGGCAGGAGACTTCACTGCTGGGTTATAAATGCTTTATGGGAAGCTGAAGCATAGCAGACAAAGAGGGAACAAAACCCAGCTGCAACCAACGTTGAAATAAGCCAGTATAGGTATTGCAGAACACGAAAAACAATTACGATTAGCAGTTCATGTAGGAGCTTATTCTTTTATTCACAGAGGGCAAACCTGTGAATGCCACCGTGATGACTGATTATTTCAACTCCATCCAAATCCCAATAATTAAAAACATAAAACAGTTTATACTTGGACAGTTTTTCAAAGGCTTTCTGCATG
The DNA here is from genome assembly GCF_965194805.1 of Balaenoptera borealis. Classification (NCBI taxonomy): domain Eukaryota; kingdom Metazoa; phylum Chordata; class Mammalia; order Artiodactyla; family Balaenopteridae; genus Balaenoptera; species Balaenoptera borealis. The sequence continues at coordinate 3,825,907 of NC_138877.1, forward strand.
AGATTTTCAGTTTTGCTTCCAACTAGTGGCAGCCACTTAGAACAGTAAATTCTCTGATGCTGTACCGGAAGTGGAATCTCTGGGCTAAGGAGAACTGTTTTCTTCCTTCTTAACCCTGCTGCATGCTGGGAACCGAGCTCAAGTGTAACACTCCTTGCTTTCATTAGTTTTTTTCTTTGTTTGTTTGTTTGGTTTTGTTTTGTTTTGGCTGCATTGGGTCTTCGTTGCTGCCTGTGGGCTTTCTCTAGTTGCAGTGAGCGGGGGCTACTCTTCGTCACGGTGCACAGGCTTCTCACTGCAGTGGCTTCTCTTGTTGCGGAGCACGGGCTCTAGGCGCTTGGGCTTCAGTAGTTGTGGCACACGGGCTCAGTAGTTGTGGCATGTGGGCTCTAGAGCACAGACTCAGTAGTTGTGGCGCACGGGCTTAGCTGCTCCGCGGCATGTGGGATCTTCCCGGACCAGGGCTCGAACCCACGTCCCCTGCATGGGCAGGTGCATTCTTAACCACTGCACCACCAGGGAAGTCCCAGTAGTATTTTTTTAAAACTACTTTTTTCTGGAATTAAGTTATCCAAATATATGATCTATTCTCCTGCTTTTCTTGACTTTTTATAATGGATATATTCATCTTCCTGATTATTGTGCCAATATACTGAATGAACAGAATTAAAGTTCTTCTAAATTTCTGAAACTTCAACAGACCTTCTTTCTTAAATAATGTAAAGGGCTCCACTCAAGCCCCAGACTGTCCTCGTCATCTGTCTCCCATCCATCTCCCATCCTCAACAGTCAACCTAGAACACACCCCTCCTCTCTTCCAGCAAAGGTGGTTTCTGTTTGTTCTAATAAGAGAAAAGAAAGACGGCAGGGGGATCAACTAGGGGTGGGAATTTACTGGGTAATATAATTTTATCGTGTTACATAACATAGGTTTATCATGTAACAGCTTTACTGTAGAAATGCATGAAAAAACTAAAATCACTAATCCTACCAAAGATAACCACTATTAAAATTCTTGTATTTCCTTCCAACATACGACTTTTTCTTTCTTCTTTCTCTTAAGGCTATGAAGAACATGCTTCATTAAATAAGATAGGTTCCAGAAAGCAGCTTGGTGCCCAGCACATAGTAGGTACTTGAAAAAGTTTGCTGACTTTCTGCGTGGACTTAAGGAGCAGTAACTTGATTCCTGGGCTCTGAAACAGCCACTGTCCCCGGGGGCCAGGCTAGGTGGTCTGGGGGGACACCCAACAAGACCCTTATCCTCAGAAGCACAGTCTGAGGTGCATCTTTGGTCTTGTGAAGATACTATCTCCATGGCAACCAACTGTGGCTGATACCACATCCCCCAGCTTCTATCCAATCCACTTTCAACGTGTTACACCAGGACTCCCGCTGGGATACAACTACACAGACTTTTGTATCTTGCTTTTTCTTGTAAAATTATATCACAAACATTGAACAGTTCTCTGTATCTTTAAATATTCTTCAAAAGCATGGCTTTTAGGGCTTCCCTGGTGGCGCAGAGGAGAAAAATAAGGCCTGGAGAGCTGGGGAACCAATATCCAGCCAAGGCCTCTAACTCTGGAGACCCATCTCCAGCCATGACATCCCACTTAGTACCAGTGTCACACTACACACTGTTACACGTTCAACAGCCATATGTTGCCATTCCTTACTTTGTGAAATAAGAGTTTCAGGAAAAGAATCCTTTACCCATTTTTCTATAAGAGGGTTCGCTTTTTTTCTTTTTCGGTAATTTGTAACACCTCTAAACATAATAACTATATTAACATTTATCATGTAAGTAACATCTGTCCCATTGTTTATTCTGACTCTGAATGTGGAAGGGCTCTGCCAGACCAAAGCTTGCAATTTGTATATGATCAAATCAATCTCCCCTTTTGTGCTCTGATTTTGGTATCCTGTGAAGAAAGACCTTCCACATTCCAAGTTATCAATACTTTTAGGATTTCTTTTTTAAAGATATTTAAATCTTAAATTAATTTACTTTTCCACTGGCCTAACATCATCGACTGAAAACCAAGCCTTTCCCTACTGATGAGAAACGATACTTCTATTCTGTGTTAAATACAGTCACACAGACATTTGTGTCTGTGTCTGAAATTTCTCTATTCTCTCATTGACCTTCTGGCCGAAGTATAATGCTCTTCATGCTCTTTTAAATACGGTATTTTTATAATATGTCTTACTATCTGGTACAAATCCCTCTGTAGCATTTTTTCTTTACCAGATCTTTCCTGCCTATTCTGGTATATTTACTGTTTATGACTTCAAAATCATTTTAAATAACAACAACAAAAATCTTTAGAATGGATAACATCAAACTTACAGACCAGTAGAGACCACTGAGTTTTCTTTTTCTAATCTAAGAATACAGCATGTTTCACCATTTAAATATCATCTTTCATGCCTTGGCGGGGGGGGGGGGTGTGCATGTGGAGGTTCTGCACTTTGCCCTCCTGAGGGTACTCCAAGCTGTATCACAGCTTTGCTGCTCTTGTGACTGGGACTTTCCCTCCATTATATTTTCTGGAGTGTGTTTGTTATATTCTTAGCAAACAAGAAAGCTCTTGATGGTTCTGGAAAACCCCAAGTGAAACAGGTTTCTTTATGGCTGGGCTTCCCAGAGACTCTACACTGAAATTCTCCAAGAGAGGAAAATTCATTAATATGTCTGATTTCCAAACTTACTGATCAATGGGACCCTTCTGGGAATACTTTCTAATATCTCACAAAACTAGTATTCTGAGGAATGCACCTAAGAATATGATGATGATGGCATTTCTTCTATACGTCATCTTCTCATGACAAAGTAATGTATTAAATCTCTAATACTTTGTTTTAGCCATTGACTTCTCCTTCACCATATGCAAGGTGCTTCCTGGGTTCCAGTCAACACTCCTGATGATATACAAGTGCCATGACAGTTTGATAATTATCACTTCCAATTCTTGTTTCCTTCCACTCACATGTAACCTTTCCTTTCCAGAATATTGATCTTCTACCCAGATTATTTTTCCCAATGTGTTTATCATTCTGTTATTTTAAAAATCCTGGGCTTCTCTGGTGGCGCAGTGGTTAAGAATCTGCCTGCCAATGCAGGGGACACGGGTTCAAGCCCTGGTCCGGGAAGATCCCACGTGCCACAGAGCAACTAAGCCCGTGCGCCACAACTACTGAGCCTGCACTCTAGAGCCCGCGCGCCACAACTACTGAGCCCACGTGCCACAGCTACTGAAGCCCGTGTGCCTAGAGCCCGTGCTCCGCAACAAGAGAAGCCACCGCAATGAGAAGCCCGTGCACCGCAACGAAGAGTAGCCCCCGCTCGCCGCAACTACAGAAAAGCCCGCGCGCAGCAACAAAGACCCAATGCAGCCAGAAATAAATAAAAAATAAATACTTTTTAAAATAAAAATAAAAATCCTATTGGCATCTTAGTAACATCTAGAAATGTGGTACATGTCCAATTAGCACAAGTCCTTTGTACCTCAAATGGTCTGCCAGTCTACTTCCATTTTTATACATTAAATATGGGAAAGCAAATCTGTAGTAAAGTCAGATCATGAACAACCTGTTGTTACTCAAAGTCAGCAGCAGCTTAGTATAAATCCAGCACAATTAGCAGGCATTCAACTTTTACTCATTTTGCTAACGAAGGTAATAATGCTCAAACCTAAAATTATAATAAGACCCATTGCTGTGATTGTACAGCCAGCTTTACCCATATCCTGAGCGTCAGGATCAATGAACTGAAACAGGAGCACAGGTAACCGCTTACAGGCAGACAGGTGAAGACAACCCCTCCCTGCTTCTCACACAGCGTGGTCATTCCTACACCAGATCAACATGAGACACCACCACTGACTGATCCCTGCGGGCAGGGCTTCACTTGGGGTCACAGGCCACGTACGGAGACAGACAAGAGAGGAGGAAGCAGACGGGGCCAAGTAAGCACCCCATAAAGAAAAAGGAGATAAACAAATGCAAGAAGGCAGGAAAAGACATTCGTCTCTGTGCCATGACACAAATAACATATAGGCGGGTTAACGACAAACTCTACCACGTTTCATAAACAAATAAATCTGAGCAAAGAAATATAATATCCACAGTCCTGTATCAAATATATTTGTGTACTGAGTTAGAATGAGGTCTTTTCAATTCAGAATCATAAATGGTATGAACCAAAGCCAACCATTTCAAGGATCTTGACATCCACCAGGTAAATAAAACCACTCTGCTTTCAGCTCCTGCTGCAGCAATGACGGAACTTTAGGAATGCAGCTAAATGGCACCGCCAACTGCTCACAGGAATCCATTCCCTGGAGAGGGCCCTGCTGCAGGCCGCGGCTGTGGGGTGCTGAGATGCAGCAGTGAACAAATCAGACCAGGCCCTGCCCTCGAGGAGCTTCCCGTCCAGTGGGTGGGGAAGCTGAGCCGACAAACAGGCAGAGGAGAGAAGGCTGGGAGCGGGAGGACTGAGAGAAGCGGAGCTGGGCAGGAGGCCGGGGTGAGACAGGCACAGAGCTCTCGGAGGAGACACCGTCTGAGTGGCGTCCAAGGAGGGCGCGGGACTCGTCGCCTGGGGAGAAACCGTCCGGACAGAGGGGCCGTGAGCGCAGGGACGCCGAGGGGATGGCTTTCAAGCTCAGCTCCACAGTCACAACCGCGATGAAAGCAAAGGAAGCAGTACCTGGTTTCTGGATCAAGGGAATCCACAAGTTTTTTATCAGCTAATAGTTTTTGCAGACTTTGATATAATTCCACATTTGTGTTCAACCTAGAAAAATTACAAATAAAAAAAGTTAAATGATTTTCTAGTACCTTCTTTTTTTGCTTTACGTGAAGAGAATGGTGTCAAGTTCCAGCATCCACACAGCCAGAGGCCAAAGGTCTGGGGTATTGTTTTGTTCTTCCTTTGGACCAGGAATGGCATAACCGCAGCTAGTGAGGGACGGGAAGCGTGTTAGTACTAATTGTCCCGGAAAGAAAAAGCACAAACTTAAAGCCACAGTTCACAGCTGGGGACAGAAGGGCAGACAGGACGTGACCCCACTTCCATCGAGAACCAGCGTGTCAGCAACGTGCCGAGGACCATGGCTTCTCTAACAGGAGAGGAGCGGGGACGGGCGGGGAGGGTCAGACGCAAAGACCCGCAGTCCTGACTGGGCGCCGGGCCCGGGCTGCCTCGGCTCCCCCGGGGGAGCGGCGGGTCCACACCGGGGACAGCTGGAGGGCACAGGCTTCGGAGCCGCACCCTGCAGCCACGTGGGCCCCGGCTACCGTGCCCTCGGCCCGAAAGGGTGAGACCCTTGGCGGCCCCCAGGGTTCAGCGAGACGCTGGGCACGGCCCCCACTCCCAGAGGCGGCGGCTACAGTCCGCGGCTGCACTCGGGCCCGGCCCACCCAGCACTGCCCGCCCGCCCGCGGCACCACCGACAGCTCCCGAGTGCCTCTCCCGAGAGCACCAGAGGCCCGGTGCCCTCAGGGCCGCACGGTGCCTCGGGGAAGGGCAAGGGCTGAGCGCCGCCCGCCAGGTCCACTCGGGGGCTCGCGGGAGGTCAGATTCCCCGGGCAGCTCACAATCAAACCCCTGCAAGTTCATACGAACCGAGGGGCCTCTGTCGCCACGGTGCTCACGGGCCACCCTGAACCTGAGGGACCAAGGCAGCCCCGGGCGCCGAGAAACGCTCAGCAGGGGGGCAGGCTCGGCCTCAGGAACCAGAGAAGGAGAAGATCAGCGCGGACGGCCGCCTCCTCTGGCTGCTCGGCGCCCGGCCGCCCACGTCCAAGGGCAGCCGTTCCGAGGTGGCCGGCCGGACCCACGTCCGAGGTTTGAGCACATCTCCCACGTCGTGTCCTATGTTGCAGGACTCTGAGATAAAGGCTGTATTCTAGTCTGTGTTTGGCATTAATTCTAAACCAATACGTCCAGTTTTATGCTTGCTTTTCCACCACTGGAAAGTCAGTCGATTCTCCTTGGCACGGGAAGGCATCCTATTCAAAGCTGCCCTGGGCAGTTAGGGTGCGGCTCAGGCTACGGGGGAGAAGGAGCCAGCGCCCGGGAGGGCGGAGGGCAAGGCTCTGGGCTCTGTCCGGGGACGACGGCCAGGTCCCTCGGCAGCACCCACGCCCCACCGGGGGGCAGGGCCCGGTCCCAGCAAAGGGCTGAGCTGCGCTCCACGGCCAAGGGGGGACCGCGGGCCAAGCCTCCGACACCACCTCTCTACCGACCGTGGCGTCCGCTGCCCCCCCGCGGAACCAGGAGCCCAGGTACGCCGACGCAGCACGCAGGCCCTGGGCAGGGGCCCGGGGCTCCCGCTCACCTCCCCAGCAGCCCTCGGCTCCAGCGCCTCCAGCACGCTGGGGTCTGGAGTCTGCAGGGACCAGCTTATCCGGTCAAGGAGCCGGATTTCGCACGCACCGTCCCAAAAAGGCAAACGCTGCCGGGGGCACCGGCCAGCAGCAGCCGTACACCCCACGCGAGCCCCGGGGTACGGAGGGGCCTCCGCTGGGCCGGGAGACATAGGTCCTGAGGTCTTTCCAGCCGGGGGGCCGGGCGCCCGCACTGGCTGACCCCCCCTCCTGGTGGGCGCCCTGCCCCCTCCCCATTACTCTGACCAGCATGCTTACATTTACTCCGAATCCCTTTAAGGTGACCGACTTCACCCCAGCCTGCGCCTGCCGCAGCTCCCAGACTGCCTTTACGATGTGCCCAGATGCCCTCAATCCCAGCCCCAAGGGGACCGCAAGGCCACCGGGCAGGGGTGACCACACTGGCCTCTCGCCCTGCGGCCACAGCTCCCGGGCGACAGCGATTCCACCGCACGGCCATCTGCCAGCTCGCGCTGCCCCCGAGACGCTGAAGACCCCTTCAACGAGGAGAACAAGGACCCCGGGCATCCGCCGCGCGCCCCCAGCATCACAAGCCCTTTGCATTTACCGCCTCATCCTCCTCCCAGCAGCCCTGAGACGCAGACCACTCCACCACCCCCGTGACCAGTGAGGAAACTGAGGGACAGCAGACAGGGAGGCGGCCCAGAGTCAGGCCGGGGCAGCCGTGTGGCTCAAACACCAACCCCACGCCCCATCCCCCGCCGGGCAGGGACAAGCCCTGCAGACAGACGACCTGGGGCACAGACCCGGGGGCCCCGCGGCCCAGCACGGTCTGGGAGGAGGGGCAGACGTACGTCTCCACCATGGCGCCAATGCTCCGGCAAGCTTCCTCCGCGGCCTCCCTGAATGCTGCCTCGGGGTGAGCGATTTTCACAAAATCGGCCTAAGGGAGGGGAGACAAAAGCAAAAGGGCGTTTGATGGGAGGCTTGATTCCAGGGTCTGAGGGCGAAAATGAAAACCTGAGCTTTAAAATGTGCCATTTGCCTTGACCCAGCATTTCCATTACTGGAACTTTCATAAACCAGCGGGAGGAGCAGCTTCTTCCTGAACACTCATTAATTCCGTTATTCCCGGGAACCAAGTCCGTTTCATTTTCAAATACATTCCAAAATACTTTTACTGATTTTTAGAGAGGTCTCCCTCCTGCAAATGTAAAACCCAAGTGAATTCTTCCTACTTCTATCATTCAAAAGAGCAGACTCTCGCTTCAAATAATCCGGAGCTTTCTACCTAAGTGTTCCTACCTGGCTCCATGAACATCGCTTGGAGGCGCTTCCAGTTAACGCTCACACCTGGTGTCCTTTCAAGGCTGCGTCAACTGCATTCCAGCCTTTGTGCAGAGAACAAGGACTGCCTTTAAGTAAATAGGAATCCCCAGCTGCAGCCCACCTGGCGCAGGGCTAGACCTGCTATTCTGACCTTAGAATTTAAGCCAGAATCCCCTTTTTATTTTTTTTAATGAAATCTCATAAAATCTCTAGATTTTAGTTTTCATGTTAACTGCAGTACACTGCAAAAGAGAAATGCAGGGAAACTACAAAATACTGCATATTTTCTTCATTCTCGTGAAGACAACGTGTACGGCTATAACGTGAAATAAAATCACCACAAAGTAAAATGTCCTAACTTTATTATCAAATAGTTCTTAATGTAGAAACATATAAATCCATAGTTTGATACAACATTTGACGTAACAGTAGGATAACATCTGCACTAAGGCACCTGAAAAGTGAGCTGTGTAAACTTTAAAAGATGCTATATAAATTACTCATCTGCATGGTGCACAATTTACAATCAATATTAAAATTCAAAACACCAGCATACGTTTTAAAACTCATTTGTGATAGCGGTGAGGAAAATAATACAGTTCCACGGGGACTGTATTAAGAAAGAAAAACAAAACAAAATGACCAGTTTATAAAACTCATGCCTTATGTGGTATTGATCTCACTAGTCGGTAAAATCTTAAAAATTCGAAAAAGGAAGAAGATTCTTTGAGCTTTCTGACCCAAAGATTTACATGTATAAATCACATCCTAGTCTTTTTGAATGAGATATTATCAAACTTCATAAATATAAAAAACTTCAAAAATAGGGCAAGCTATGGGGCAGAGAAGTTAAAATCTTTTCGTGAAGAGCAGAAGTAGAAATGGGGAAAAAATGCTAGAACACCAGTTAATTAAGACAGAGGCTAAGACAACAAACACCCAGTAAGTTCTGGGATTTCTGACCGCAAAAGCCAATACTCAATTACAAATAAGTGAAATCTGCTGACCGGCGCTTTCCTTTCAGATTTCAGTGGCACCGTTAAGCAGAGATGGTTCAAAACCTCTTTTCTGACAGTACGTCTCCCACATCCCCCAACAAGATGAGCCCTCGCTGAGCACATCCTGGAGGGGCAGAACCCAAACCCAGAAAAAGCAAGAGCTGACTGCCGGAGCCCGCGGCACAGCTCACTTCGCCCTCAGGAAAGCCCTTCAGGATGGATACTCTGCCGATCTCTTTACAACTGGGAAACTTGCAGCAGTGAGTCTAGGACAGCGGAGGTGTTACTGGCTCAGCGCAGAAGCTGAGAGCGAGAAGGCTCTCGAAGAAGGAAAGCACAGACGGGGAGCTGCCACTCTGGTGAAGAAAGTCAGCCTCAATCGGGAAATATGATTCCACTTAGCTGACACTTAAGAAAGGACAAACTACGGGGACGGAGAACAGGTGAGAGGTTGCCAGAGGTGAGAGGCGAGGTGGGCGCGAGGCACAGGGAGCGTTCTGGGGGTGACGGAAGAGTTACACATTCTGACCGTGGGGCGGCTACGTGCACAGAGTCCACGTTCACAGACCTGCACCATCCCTTAGGAGAAGTCGATTTTACCGCCCAATAACTGTGAAAAGAAACACTTTCTCACAAGATGGGAGGCGACCTTCCTGCCACGCCAGGTAAGGTTCCATCCGGCCCGGGCGGCAGCAGCCCTGGAAGCGTGGGGAGCGAGGCCTCTGCGGCCAGACGGCCCGGACGCGAAGCCCAGCTCCACCACTCACGGGCCGGGGAACGTAACCTCTTAGTGCCTTTCTTTCCTCGTCGACGACAGGTGGAGACATGCCCAGAAGGTTCAATCAGTCAATCCAGGTGAAGCTCTTACCTGGGTCCAGTGCCAGTAAGAGCTACGAGACAGCCAGCACCAGAACATAAGCTCCACGAGGTCGGAGTCTGTGTCTGTCTCACTCGTGGCCGCACCCCCAGTGCCCGGCCAGGGTGGGGCTGCGTGCAGAGTGAACGTGAAGCAAGAGCTGTGCAGACAGGAGCAGGCGTGACCACGACTGGGGACTGGCGTGCCACTACGATGTCGCGGCTGCCCTGGGCTGAGAGGGGATCCCGCTTCCACCTCGGCCGCGGGCGTCTCAGCTGGCGGAGAGACCTGCGGGCACTTCTATCTCAACTTCAAAACGTGGGGAAAAGACGCCTTTGATACAATCAGTTTGATGTCAAAACCTTATTTTCGATCAGAAAAGACATTCCTGAAAAGGCTTATAAAAACTAGTTTTTTATAAGATTAATTTTATTGTAAAGGTACAGATAAATGTTCTACTAGGATTTTGGTAGACATTTTCATAAATGAAGAACCTCTGTCACATGAAGAATCTTTGCCACGTGCGTAATCATTCTTCCATTACATATTACATATCTACTTTATTAAATATACATGTTAAAATACGAATACTAAATCTGACCTTTCCTACACGTTCTTCCCATTCAACAGCACACTTCACTTTAACAGATTACACCCAAGAGCTCTCAAACATTCCTAACTTTACCATCCAGTACTGAACCTAACACACTGAGCTTAACTTGCAAAAGTGAGAGGTGGCCTGCGGCCCACACCCGGCGTCTTACCAAGTCGGCCACCCTGCACAAGGAGTCCGAGAGCTCGTCAAAGATGAGCACGGTCTGGGGCCCGGGCGGCGTGGAGCACACGCGGCCCACCAGCTGCTCCGTTTTCCTCAAGGCCTTCTCCTGGGCGACACGGAATCCTTCTGGGGCGCTGAGCTCAGGAACTCCAAACAGGCCCTGAAACCCAAAGAACAGTTCCCATTGATAACTAAAAACATGACCTGGGGGTATTCAATACAAATACTTTCTTCATAAACAAAATCTTGGTTTTCGTTGATATTTCATATCGTGGTGACACCTGTCATCACAGGTATCGCTTTCACATTCCCCGCGACATTCCACATATGACACTAAAAATGTTTTAGAATGTAATTTTTCTTCAATTTTTAATTATTTTATAAAAAACAAAAATAGAATGATATGGGTTCAAAATCCAGCTCTGCTACTACCACAGAACCTAACTCACAAAGTGGCAAGGATTAAACGATACACTTTTTTAAAAAAACATCTTAGTGCCTGGCACACAGAAAGCATTTAACAGATGTCAGCTGTAACCACTATCAGCTGTGTGAGCCTGGTCGCGTTCTCTCTCCTCCTCGGCCTAATTTCTTCATCAGGCATGAAGGGATGACAATATGTGCTGCGTCTCACAGCACGGACACAGGAACAAGGTTAGTAGGTTCTCAGGACCCTGCCCGGCACTGAGTGAGGTCCAGGGCACAGCATCAAGCACTCCACAAAGTATAAAACAGGGACGGTGAGTTGATTTCTGAGCACATATATATTTTAGGAAGATTCAGTAAACAGGCTAAACCAAGTCATAGGCGGAAACTGGCAGCAAATTTTATACCTTCCAAAAGCATTTCAACACCTTGATAAAGATAAAAATCACTAATCTAATGGGAAGGAAGGACCATCTTCTTGTATCGGTTCGATCGCACTTGTTATGACGCCCAGGAAGGCAGACAAAAACCACAAACACTTACTACACATCCACGGCATGCCAAAAGTGTACCATGTACTTTACATAGGTTCTCTCATGGAAATCACACAATCCTAGAGCACAAACTATCAATCTCCTTTTTACAGATAAGGGAACACTTTCAGAGGTTAAACGAACATGTCTGTGGTCACTAGCGAACAGTGGGAAAGCCGCAACCTGTACTCACTCCAAGCACCCCTAAAGCCCACATGTTCTCCACGCTCGCGGACTGCAACTGGCATTGGAAAGTCTTGTCTCCGCAGGAGGCCAGCTCCGAGAACTGGGAACCCCGCTCTTCGCCATTTTTACCAGCTGCCGAACGCAGGGCCTAACACAGGCGGGAACTCACGAATGAGGCAAATTAACAGGGCCAGACCACTGTGTAGACAGCTTTGTATCAAGAGATGCTTAACACGTCAATTGCGGGAAATACCAAGAGGCAAAGCTTTCAGGCCTGACAAGGCCCACTGTTTCTGCAAGAAGGAATGCACGAAGTTGTTAACTTCTTTTCAAAATATATTAACAAGTTGGAGAAAATAAAGACAGGCAGCGGCAGAGCAGAATGAGGAACAAAAATATACTTGGTTTTTACAATGATTTAGTATGATTCAATTACGGACTTTATTTTCACTTCTCAGCACACCTCCCCACACTCCTCTTGGGAATTCTAAATCTCAGCCTACCAAGTTATGGTAATACTAGAAAACTACATAAGCCTTTGGGTTTCTTTTTTTAATCAAAAACCAATTCACGTATTTGAAAATCTGATATCAGCACCTAAAATTAAGATGTACAAAAGAAAAATTAATAAAGCTAAAATTAGATCTATTTCATCCACTCATAACCAAGCTTACCCCTCATGTCTTTTTGCTCAGTACCCACAGGCTGTGCTCGTTCTCACACCAATTATGTCAATACCAACGTTATTTACCCCCATGGAAGTTGGTGTAGCAAATTTCATTCAAAAATAATTTTAAAACAAAGAAATTTGGGAGTTAGTTAAATAAGAAAAACTCACATTATTAGGCTCACTGTAATTATATCCCAGACTCATCTTTCCAAGAAAGGCAATAGTAGAAATAATGAAAAAATTTAAAAGGCAAAAATAAAAGTAACCGTGCAAAAGTGAGCAAAATCCATAAATGCAAAGTAAAGCAGGCACAGGTAAATCCCTTCCAAGCTTTCCTTCCTTTCACCTTTAATTCAGTCATTCATTCAATAATGAGTTTCAGGAGGTGGGCGGTGGAGGAGGGAAGGATTGGGAGTTTGGGGTTAGCAGGTGCAAACTATTATATACAAGATGAATAAACAACAAGGTCCTACTGCAGAGCACAGGGAACTATATTCAATATCCTGGGCTAAACCATAATGGAAAAGAATACGAAAAGGGATGTATATGTGTATAACAGTCACTTCGCTGTACAGCAGAAATTAACACAACGTTGTAAATCAACTCTACTTCAATAAAATAAATTTTAAAAAAGAAAAAAATAATGAGTGTCTACTGAATGCCAGACACCGAGCGGGCCGCGTGGATACACAAACAACTAGGAACAACACAAGAACTCAGTGATTTTCTGCGGGAAAAATCTACGTGATGGGCTGCACCGCCTTAGAGGACAGCAGACTCTTCTCCAACTCGGTGTTTTAAAGGAAAAAAAACAAAGCCGAAAAGCTTGGGAAAGTATTAATGACGGCACTTCGGGCACCAATGGAAAGACTAATTACACTAATTGACAGAAGCGGGTCCTGGCATCAAGACACCGAGACCGTAGGGGAGCTCACCGCGCGGCCCGCGCCTCACCGGGGCGGGTCTGAGCTGCAGGGCTGGGAGTGCGGGGGACGCGCTCAGGCCCACTGCACCTGGGGCCCTCGCTGGGCAGGTGCTGGACCAGCACCTGGGGCCGCCCCGCCCCCCGGCACCTACCCCTCAGAGCGGGGGCCGCCCGCAAAGTCACCCCGGGCAAACGACACCTCCCTCCCGCGCGAGGCGGGCTCGCCGCCCGGACCCCGACGACCCCGCCCGGGCCCCGCGGGCCGCTCACCCGGCGCTCGCCGAACAGGTCCAGGCGGCGTCCCTGGGGCTGGACGTTGAAGGCGGCGCCCACCGGGGACCAGCTGGTGCTGACCCACCGGACCCGGAGCCCGGCCCCGAAGCCGCCCAGCCGCCGGGCGCACAGCATCGCGCCGCTGCAGCCGCTCCGCGCCGCGAAGGCCCGCGAAACCGGACTCCAGAAGCCGGCCCTCAGCCCCGCCGGAGAGCGCGCCGCGTCTCCACGGCAGCGCCCGCCTGCCACGTGACCCCGCGCTTCCGGGAAGGGCACTAAGCCGCGGGGCCAGCGCACGTCGGCGTCCCCAGGGCCAGAGCGTCGCCCGCCGCTTTCCCGGGCCGCCGCCTCTAGCGCCCCCGCGCGCCTGGAGGGGGAACCGCAGGATGCCCCGCCCTCCCACGTGGCCGGGCGGGTGGCAGGGTGTGCGGGGGGGGCCCAGCCTCGCACCCGCTGCCGGAAACACGCGTGGGCGGCGGGCCGACCGCTGCCCGGCACCCTGAACCGAGACCCGTCGCCCTCCGTCGGCCTCCGCTCCAGGAGGGTGCGAGACGCAAGGCACTGCGCCCGCACGTCCCAGCCCTGCAGTCAGAGCTGTCGGTGGACCTCCATCCACCGACTGTAAACTCGCAGTGATCGATAACATAATCGACAACGCAGCTTGTTGGGGGGTGGAATCTGACAAACTGCAGTCACCGACGGAGGGAGTACGGGGGCGGGAGGGCAGCGGCGGAGAGGGTGAGGGGTGGGGCCGGGGGGCGCCCTCCGGGTGTCCGCGAGCGGAGGCTGTGCAGCGCTCGGAGCATCCCCTGGACGGCCCGTGAGGATGACCCTGTTGGAGGACAGCGCGGAGGCTGGCGTGGGCGGGCGGGGAGCCTGCTGCTGGGCCTCGGCTTCGGGCGGAACCGGACGCCCCGGATCCAGTCCCCCAGCGCCCGGCGCGCAGGGCATTGCGTGCCGTGCCGAAGGATGCTTCGTGTCCCTGTACCAAGGACCAGCGCCGACGGAACCTTGTATCTCACCTGAATGCGTGGGTCTGCGGTAGAGTCTGCTCCTGTGAACACCTGTTGGGTGTGAGCAGCCCCGGAACCTTCTCTGAAGTTCCAGAGAGCCAGAAGCGATGGCCAACTGGGGCGGGCTTCTAACCCGCCCCTTTCCGTCCTCACAACAATTTACTGTTAAATGGAGTTTGTTTTCAGTGTAGCCTGGTGGGGAGAAAAAGCCCCAGTGATAAAAAGATAGAGAACAATGAAAATTTAGTAAAGGCAAGTGCCAGGGTGTGCTTACACAAGTCTCTACAGCTTAACTATAAATTCTGCGTTTGTTTGTCTACATATGGTAAGTCGTGATTTCATCTTCTGCTGACTTTTTCATCAAAGATTCCAAATTATTTAAAATCCCCAAAGTCCTAACTCCGTGGTGATTCATACCGCATCGTCTGTGACTGGTTGGTCCTTGGGGCGGCCACCCCACATCGCAGGCCTGCACAGCAGGCCCTTACACAGATGTCAAATCTGCCATGTAAAAATATTCATCAATATATGTGATAAAACTACTTACTTTATCATATTTTTTAAAAGGAGTTTCAAATCTGAGAGCTTTTCTTTAGCCCAGAATGGTTCCTAACCATTTTTAATGCAAACACTGAAGCGTAAAAACACCCTCAAAGGATGCTGACTTGTGCCACGTTAACAAGGTGTCTTGTGTCTCAGGGAGCCTGGCATAGTTAGACTTGTAAAAACTGCAGACCAGATCCACAGACAGCAGATGAGAGAGAATTCCAAATGGCAGATCAGACACCTCCCCAATCAACTTTATCCTTCTGAAGTTCTTTATAACATGCTTTAACATTTCATCCTCTACATTTGCCCTGCAAAAAAAAACAGAATTTTACGAAAGCTTGTATCCAATGTTCTGGTCATAAATTGTACTTTTTTCCTTTATGCCTATCTCACCTATAAAGTTCTGACCCTAAATAGTAGGGAGTTAGTACACGTATCGTTTGGTCCATAACAACACCAGACTTAACACTGGGGAAAAACAGCTTGGCTTATTGCAATTGAAAGAAGCCAAAGCATAAGGACACTCTGGCTCAATAAAGAAAATGATCAGTCCCTACAGCTGGGCCAACGTTAGGGCACCAAGGCAAGTGGGGGACTTGGGGTGTCTCACGTGCTTCACCCGAGTCCTGGCTCTGTTCTAGAAGAAACATACATTAAGGAAAGCCAATAAAATACCTATAAACAGAAATGATTTCCACATATATCCAAAGTCTTCCAAAACCAAGTAATTTTTCACCTTTTCATCTATAGCAGTGCTGACTGCTTATAATGATAATTCAGAAAATTCCCATTCTCCCAAGGAATGAAGATACTGTCACAACTGCGCTGACTTGGTTGACATGTGGAGAGAATGGCCGTAAGTCCGTCAGAGTCCCAGGCTGTGGTCTGGAAGATGCTGTCGGTTGAATATGCACCGGGCTTGTCTCCTCTTGCTTCTTTATTAGTTGCTCTCAGCTAATGGAAAAGTGTATGGAGTTAACATAAGCATAGTTAACGCTTCCAGAATTTTAGGAGGGGATTATTCGCTGGACCACCGGGCAGTTCCCCTCTAGATTACTTAAATTACCTAGTACAGTGTAAATGCTATGTCAGCAGTTTCCAGGTTGGCAAATTCAAGTTTTGCTTTTTGGAACTTCCTGATTTTTTTTTTTTTCAAATATTTTCCAACCATGGTTGGTTGAATCTGCAGATACGGAACTGTGGATACGGAGGGAAACTAAAACAGAGTCAAGTTTGGCAAACAGTTTACTAACAACTGTTTGTCGAGTTGAATGGTGATGAAAACCCAAGATAGAAAGCGAGCAGAGTACCCTGCAGGTCCCTGGGCTGCGCCACTGTCACCAGCCCAGACTCTGATTAGTCACACATGGAATGAACACTTCCTTTTCTTTCCCTGTAATATCCTCAGGAATTCAGATGGGAGATACATCATCACACGGCTCCTTTGAGCACTAAAAGGATATCAAAACACTCCCCACAAGGAACGCCCGAGCAAAGGATTCTTCAGATCATGGGAATGAGGGAAAATATCAAATACACTGTAATAAACAGAGCAGGTATTTTTACATTTACTCTTGGCAGGATAGCGAGTTCTATAGACTCAGTTTTAGGAATAACTTTCCCACTTTCACCTTTTTATGGTTATGACAAGTGGTGATATCATTAACGTGGTAAAGTCATCAAACAATGTCTTCACCAAGCTGATTCCGGCGGATGGAGAGACAGAGCTGTAACCGCTCCCCGCCCCCGACCCGTCACGCGCTGCAGAACAGGAGGAAGCCCGTGAACGTGGTGTCGTCGTCCTCATCCGCAAACAAGCCGTTGAACCTCTCCCCTCCCGTCACCTGCAGCCACACCTCGTCCCCGAGCTTCAGCTGCAGGACGATGCCACCCGACGCCTGGTCCTCGGAGCTCATGTAACCGTCCTTGGTGTGCAGGACTTTAACCCCGTTTTTGACCAAAGACACCTGGACGTTCCTGGAGAAAACGGTGACGTGGTAGGTGAAGTAATAGACGCCGGCGACGTGGCAGGTGAATTTCCCCGTGGCCACGTCGTAGTGGCCAAACTTGTTGTACAGGATCCTGTCGAACTTGACGGGCGCGTCTGACGGAGGGAACTTGCTCAGCACCGTGAGCCCCACGGTGAAGGCGCTTTTGGGCAAGACTGGCGTCTCCCCAGTTTTCCCTTTTTCTCCTCGATCCCCTTTCCAGCCTCTCATTCCCCGGGCTCCAGGCTCACCCTGGGGCCCCAAGGGGCTGGCATCTCCCCTGGGACCCGGCTTTCCAGTGGGGCCCACGGGGCCAGGTAAACCAGTTGGGCCCGAAGGTCCAGTGCTGCCCTTTGGCCCTTCTGGACCAACGGAACCCATGTCGCCCTTCTCCCCCTTCTGCCCTTGGGCGCCGGTCTCTCCTCTGAGGCCTTTCTCTCCCATGGGGCCCACAAGTCCCTGTGGCCCGTGTTTCCCTGGGGGGCCTCTTGAGCCCTGATCACCTTTCACGCCCTTTGCTTCAACGTTTCCATCGGCTCCTAGGTAGGAGGAGAAACAACGGAGGAAGAGACGATTTGTGAAACTTTGTGAAAACACCTTTGGTTTTTCTATTATTGAGCAAGCGAATGAGATAAGGCAGTGCACAGGTTCAGCATATGCTCAGGGTTTGAAAGTTAATTTACTCCTAAACTGTGCAGATACACACGTGTGCACAAAACACCCTTTGACGCTGTCTACTATATCAGCGTCGGGGCTCACGTTAGAAATGACAGTTATTTGGGACTTCCCTGGCGGCCCAGTGGTTAAGAGTCTGCGATTCCAATGCAGGGGGCGCGGGTTCGATCCCTGGTGGGGAACTAAGATCCCACATGCCGAGCGGCCAAAAACAAAAGAAAGAAATGACAGCTCTCTGCCCGTCCCTGAGGGGACACATCTTTGGAAGAGGGAAGAAGGCAAACAGCAGATTCACCGGGGCTGCTTTGGTAGCTGACACGCAGCCCTGATGACGTGACGCCCGCCGAGAAGACCCTCACTGGAGTCAGGTCGTCCTGGGTGGGCGCTCACTGCTCGCCGCGTCTGCCAGCCTGTGTGCCCCGCCAGGCGCCAGGCGCTGTCGTGATTCTGCCTTCCCCCCTCCCCGGCGCCTCCCGCTTCTCACGCCCTGACTGGACAGCCGTGGTCCGAGCCCCGGCTCTGGAGACGCCAGGATCCAGCCCAGTCTCCACCGCTTATGCACAAGCTGATTCCCCAGCTACACCTGGTTCCTCACCTGTACGGCTGGGATAATAAAGTGCCTCCTTTATAGGCTGTTGTATTGAGTGAGTCAACACATGGAAGGCACTTAGAATGACCCAGTGGGGCGAGAACACTCTTCGTGTTGCCGTGGTAACCATCCTCCCTCCCCCTCGGCGACAGCTGCAGCCTCCCTGCCTCCAGGGCCCGGCTCAAGTGCCACCTTCCGCTGCAGTGCCACCCGGGGCGCTGAGTCAGAATCCAGCGTCCCTCCTCAGGGCCCAGCGCTAAATCAGGCTTCAGCAAACCATGGAGCGCGGGCCACGTCCAGCCTCCGCCTGTTTTTGACAGCCCGCAAGCTAAGAACAGTTGACACTTTTAAATGGTCACAAATCATGTTCCGAGATTTGTGACAATTATGTAAAATTCAGGTTTCACTGGAACGCAGCCCCACTTACTAAGGCATCCTCTACGCAGCTTTTCCCTATGACGGCAGAGCTGAGTAGTCGTGACTGAGACCCTGTGGCCCGCAAAGCTGAAAATATTTACTATCTGGCCCTTTATGGAAAGTTTGCCCATCTCTGCAGTGAACCCTGAGCTCCTGGAGAGAAGAACCGTGTGGCCTTTATCACTGGAGCATCCTTGGAGCCTCGTAAGGGACTTGTCCTTGGTTAAGCACTTAATAATTCCCATCCTATCATTGACGGCTCCGGCTGCGGGCACAGCAGGACGGAAAGCCATCTCTGACCTGGTTCTCCTTTCTCTCCGGTCATCCCGTCCTTCCCTGGGCCACCAGGATGTCCTGGTTCGCCTGATGGAAAATGAGAAAATAGGCAGAAGTTAAAATTCTAGCTCCAGTTTCCCTCGATGTGGGTCCCAGTCAGCGATGGAGGGTCCCGAGGAGCCCCAGCCTGACCCGCACACCCCACCCCTCACAGACCTGCGGGGGGAGGGCAGGCAGGGGCAAGCAGCAAGGGTGCTGAGTGTGCCAAGACGCGGGTTGTGAAGTGGATTGGTGGGCTTCCCAAGCAGCCGGCTCGGGTGATGATCACGATTGCATGTTTCTCACGTGACAAGGACTTGGGGGGGGTGGCTTTGTCATTTGTGCTCCTTTTCCATCACTCTGTGGGGAGTGGAGTGGAAGTACCAGCCTCCTATGAAAGCGCAGATGACCATGGCTGCACCACACTACTTGGGATGGGAGAGGGGGTTCCAGAAGGATCTCTCTAGCGCCTCACAGTGGTGGTCAAGGTGCCGTGGAGACCCACTGGGACATCAGGCCATGAGGTTCTGCTGCGCCCAGGAGTCCTGATGCTCAGAACAGGCTGCCCCGAGCACCAGCATCCTATGTCATGTCCACGCGTGTATGTTTGTAAGCTGTGTACGGGTAATGTTCTAAAAACATGTTCATTATAAAACATACACACGGGACTTCCCTGGTGGTACAGTGGTTAAGAATCTGCCTGCCAATGCAGGGGACACGGGTTCAATCCCTGGTCCAGCAAGATCCCAAATGTCACGGAGTAAGCCCGTGTGCCACAACTACTGAGCCTGCACTCTAGAGCCCGCGAGCCACAACTGCTGAGCCCGCGTGCCACAACTACGGAAGCCCAGGCGCCTCGAGCCCGTGCTCCGCAACAAGAGAAACCACCGCAATGAGAAGCCCACGCGCCGCAACGAAGAGTAGCCCCCGCTCGCCACAACAAGAGAAAGCCCGCGCGCAGCAACAAAGACCCAACGCAGCCAAAAAATAAATAAATTAAAGAAAAAAAATAAAACATACACACAAATACATTTGAAAACGGTAAGACAAAGATTAAGTTAATTTTTAGTGTGAGAAATGTGACATAATATCCTAAGAAACATGTGTGTTGTATATAATCTAAATAAACTATATATGTAGCGTGCAAGTCTTAAGGATGTATGTGAAACCTGAAAGAACGGGGACCATGGAGGAAGAAGGAGAGAGAATGAGTAGCGGAGAGGTAGAGAAATTTGGTGTTGGATACAGGAGCATGTGTCTTCCTTCACTCTCTATCTATCTTCTTCTGTGTGTATAAAATATTTTATAACGAGCGTTTTAAATTAAACCTCCCAAATTTGCAGAGAGACCACCCCAGCGCACACATGCGCCCTTGAGCCGGAGAGAGAGGATGAGCGCCAGACGGGGGCCTGTGACCTGGCCCCACCCGCGCGCTTGGCCTGCAGAAATGTTGCCTCGGCTCTGGAGCAAAGGGGACTCAGACGTTTGTAGAGAAAGCGAGGCTGTGAGCCCGCAGTCTGAGTCACGGAGACGGATGCGACACTTCCACCGAGAAGAGTGGAAAGGAGAAGCCTCTGCGCAGCGCCGGTTCCCTGGGCGGCGGGCGCCTCCGCCGAGCCGGATGAGAAAACTGCGGCCGCGGAGAGCACGTGCCCCAGCCCCGGGGGTGCAGGCAGCGAGTGCATCGTCCACTCCGAGGGATGATACAGGAGGCCCACAGAGAGCCGCCCAGGAGAAAGGCCAGCATCGGGCCGTCACGCTCGGAGGGCCGCGGAGCCAGGTTCTGACAGCATCATCTGAGCGATGCCTTCCTGCGCCTCTTCTCCCGGCCCAGCCCGCTGGTGGGTCCGAGGCGGCCCTCGCAGTGAGGAGGGGCGTGGGAGTGACGGGGGCGGGGGGGAGGGATCTCGAAGACACAGGGTATCCTGTGCGCATGTGCGGGCACACGCACACACGTGTACGCACATGTACACATACATGTACACACGTGGTCCCAGCGAGAGGATAAGGGATGGATTTCAATAAGATGGAAGGTTTGCCATTCACTTGGACAGGGCCTTTCACTCCCCAGAAATGAGACGGGCCTAATGCCCCAAAGCGGCGTGGACTTACTGGAGGTGTTATCCGGTAGGAGAGCCCAGCGCCGAGCGCAGGGCGGGGCTTGGTGAGAAGGGACACTGCCCCTGGTGACCCTCTGCCCCATCCAGCCCACGCAGTAAACGCTAGACCACAAACGCCCTGAGCAGGGAAACGCCTACAAACACCTGGAATGTCACACATCTGTACAGCAGACTTCCCAGACTGAGTAATTCTTGTTTCTCCAAATCTTAAAGGCTTTTTCAAAATCCATATTCTAACAGCATTTGCTGGCAAAGCATTAATTTCAGTCCATCCTGAAATTGCTTTCTGTGTATTATGCCGTTTTAATATTGCCAGAGGAATATCTAATTCCCTGGTATGATTAAGAAATATCAAAAGAGGCTTCTAAATGTTTATCATTAAGTTTGGTGAAGCTTTCATACGACGTACTGAGAAAAATGACAGCGGCTTGTGTTCACGCTTCTCACGAGTCCTGAAATGCCTTACTTAATTGGTGTGCGTCTTCCTATGAGTCTGTGATACCCTTGGGACATCCACAGTCAGGACAAGGGCATCTCAATGAATGTAAACGTAAATTCACCTGCCCACAGTTATAATAATTTCCAGGTTGGGGGGTCAGACGTCTTGACAGATCTGACTGACGTTCATCATTATTTTTTCCTTCTAATGCACATTTGAAGAATTCACATTAAGAACAGAAATGGCAGCTCTGCCCTTCTCAGGATTCTTTACTGCTTGCATTATCAAGTTCACCTTCAACCATCAGGTTTTTTTGCGGGAGTATTTTCAGCACCCATCTCTTTGTGATAGTTCAACAGCATAATCTGAGAACCCCCTGGTCCAGGCACACTTAGTGCAAAACATCCCAACACGCTGAAGGTCAGTGAACGCGGGAGGGTCCCGGCCAGCCTGCTCACACTGTGGGCTGCCACTCTTCCCATGGGACATGGTCCACGCCTCAAATGACACGTGTGTATCTGCAAACCGACCAAGTGAGGCCATTCACATGGATTCATATAGCCAACGTTTTAAAAGCTCAATTTTTTCTTCACCTAAATTTATCTTTTAAGATGTCACTAGAAGTTTCGATGTTTTCTTCCTGCACCCAGATGGGTCCTCTGCTTACATCTTAGGTGTATGGCCCTATGGTCAGACCAGGGCTCAAGAACCCCATTCAGAAATCAAGCCTACAGGTTTTTGTCATGGAAACCACTCACACATCCTGGCTTTTGGGACTGTCCCTCCCAGAGGCTGGATCCTGTCCCCAAGTCCCCAAACCATGGGGCAGGTCCTGGGACACAGCACAGATACCCGAGGAGCGGCTGTGTGGCTCCAGGACCCTTCCTGTTCTCTGGCGTTCTGCACCGCCGGCCTCACGGCAAGGCCTGCACCGTGCTGCATGCTCTCTGCCAGAGACCTAGCCGTCGGATGTCTCTCCAGGACCCGGTGCCAAAGATCCCTCATACCTGTCGCCTGAGGCAGAAAGATCTATGACATCACAAGCTCCTGAAAACGGCCCTGTAGTATCGGAGATGGTGGCCAGCAGAGAGGCAGCCCTACTCAACGGGAAAGCCCACGAGGACAGGGGTCCTCATGGCTCGTGCTGCCCTGTACCCCACCACCCAGCCTGGATGTGGCCGGAGCAGGCTCTCCATCAGTGTCTTCTGGGCAATGGATGGATGGATCGATGGATGGATGGATGGAGAGGGGTGAGCACACAGGCGATGAATGAATGAATGAGGTGAAAGGAAGGGGGATGAGCGGAGGGCAGCTGCAGGCACAGGTGGTGGGTACCTGCGTCCCCCTTGTCGCCCTTTGCTCCATCTCGTCCATCTCTCCCGGGCAATCCATTGTGACCCGGGTTCCTGGGGACGCCAGGGTGGCCCTGCCTGCAGGTGTCCTGTGAGTTCCCCATCCCTGCGCAGACTCCGGAGACGAACAGGAGCCACCAGATCCTCATGGCTCAGATGACAGAGCTGAACGGAAAGAGGGAAACAGACTGAAGGGAGAAACTCTCGTCGCCGGGGCCACGGACAAAGCCTCTGCTCCTTGCGGCGGTCAAGCTTGGACAGCGCGGTCAGGGCGGGTCAGGGTGGCAGCTGGGAGCAGACTGGCCGCTCACAGTCGAAGGACACTGTCCTTGGAAGGACACGTGTGACTGGGGAGACTCCAGTGGTGGGCGATCCAGGAGAGAGCCACGTTCCAAGCCAGGAAACCCCCGCTGACTGTTTCGCTTTGGGCAAAGAAACTCCAGCTGACCGTTTCCCTTTGGGCAAACGCCTTTTTGCAGCCAGAGAAGAGATTAATGCTTCCCTCACAGGGCTGCTGTAAAAACCAAATGTGAGCACGTTGTGCGTGAAAGCACATTTTGAACAGTAAAGCAAACATGGAATCAGCATTTGCTCCAGCAATCCCACTTCTGGGTATACACGCAAAAGAACTGAGGGCAGGGACTCCCGCAGATATTTCTACACCCACGTTCACAGCAGTAATGCTGTCCACAATCGCTAAAAGATGGAAACAAACCCACGTGTCCATTGATGCATGAGTGGATAAACAAAATGTGGTCCATCCACATGATGGATGTGATTCAGCCTCAAAAAGGAGGGAAATCCTGACACAGGCTACAACCTGGATGAACCTTAAAGACACTGTGCTCGGTGAACTAGGCCAGTCACAAGTGGACAAACGCTGTGTGATTCCACTTACGTGAGGTGCTGAGAACAGTCAAATTCAGAGACAGAGAGTAGAAAAGTTGGTTCCAGAACCACTGCAATAAGGTGAAGATCAGAAACAAATTGAGTCACACAAATTTCTTGGTTTCCAGGGCATATAAAAGTTATGTTTATACTATACTGTAGTCTATTAAGTGTGCATAGCCTTATGTTGAAAAACAATTTACATACCTTAATTTTAAAAATACTTTATTGCTGAAAAATGCTAACCATCGTCTGAGCCTTCAGCGAGTGGCAGTAGTAACATCAAAGATCACAGATCATCAGAACAAATGTAATGGTGATGAAAAAGTTTGAAATATTGCGAGAATTACCCAAATGGAACACAGAGAGACGAAGTGAGCAAATGCTCAATGTAGGGTTGCCACAAATGTTTAGTTCGTGACAAAATGCACTGTCTGTGAAGCGCAATAAAGCAACGTGTGCCTATATGCATAGTAACAAAAACTAGAAGCAAATATATCCAGATGCACATGGTTGCTTTGGAATGGTGAGGTTATGGGAGCTTTTCTTTTTTAAAAATGCTTTTTTACAGTGTCTGTAAAACTATTTCTACATATACATTTTTAAAACCCAGCTAGACTGTCATCCAAAGGATCACATCGCCATCGTATGGAAGCCTCTATGTGTCTTAGGGTGCAGTTTGATGCAAATAAAAGTATTTTGGGACGGAAAGGCAGATGTTTCCCTTTAAAATCACAAACTTACGCCATTTCAGGAAATTGACTTGAGTTTTCTTAGAGCCAAATTCCATAAATAATCTACACCTTCCTCTTCTGTTTAACTCAGAAGTGACTGATCGTAGTCAAATCTAAATTGCACAGACCAACCTCTGTAGGGGGTTTATATTTTTCCCTTTTAATTTTTTCAAAATGTGTTACAATTATTCCAGTAATAAAAAAGATCAGGAGCTCATATAGGTGTCAAATTGGGATAAACTCCATTTTGCTCGCCAGCCAGAGGAGAGCTGAGATAAAAGCAAACATCCATCCTTCTGTGATTCTTTCCCTGGTTCTGCACACTTGACACGGGCGGAGATGTATCACCCTAGGCCCGGCAGGTAGACAAACTTCAACAAAGGATCATGAATAAAAGGAACGCGCTTTGCTCCCAAAGAAGCAGTGAGATAAGCTGTGGCACCATCTCTAAAGAAAAAAATTTTTAGAAGAAGGACGTGACGGTTTGCACAAGGAATAGAGTAGAAATTACATTCGTGTGTTATTTTTCAAAATAAAAAGTTACATTTGCGTTTCTCACAAAGCCTCTGGCTGGCTCCTCGGTGTCAGTGTTTAATTCCTACTTCTGGTGTTTCTCCAGAACGCACTGGAGCTGGGACCCCGTCTGTCTCCCACCTTGCCCTCCCCCGCTTCCACCCTCCCTCTTGTCTTCTCTGGAGCACTGCCCCCCCCGCCCCACCCCTTCTCCACGCAGCACCTAGACTAGCATCACTTATAGGTAACAGCTTGCTGAAGACAGCAACTGCATCTTCCTACTTTCTTATCTTCAGCACTCACAGTCAAATATTTGTTGAGTGGTTGAAGGAATGAATGACAAAGAATAACTAAATGAATAAATGAATAAATATTATCCTGGTTCCAACCACATGCAAATCATCACCAGGGAGGTGGCTGGATGTTGAATCCAGTCCTTGTCAGTGCTCTTGGTAGAGGTCGCTAGTCTCTCCAACGCCCCTGCTCACCATCATCAATGGTAACAGAAATGTTAGTTGGCACGTGGCTGCCCGCAATAGACTCATTTCCCAGCCACCCTCACAGCCCAGGTATCACCGTGAGACTAGATTTTGGCCGGTGGGAAGTGGGTAAAAGTGACACGTGCACCTTATGGACCAGGACCTTCACGGGAAGGGGGTGAGCCCTTCCTCACGAACTGGAGGGCAACACTTCGGGGACAGAGAGATCCTGGTCTCTGATGACAGCACAGACCAGGCCTGCCCTCCCAGCCCATCTTTGACGTGAGAGAGAAATACACGTGCTGCTAAATTGCCCAAGCCCGTTATCTAGGTTCCCTCCTGGAGCTAAGCCTAAGTTTTGATGGATGCAAGGCTTCAGCTGTCAAAGGTGTGGGTGCTCATCCAAAGTGAGGCGGGTTCGACATCTCTAGTCACTCAGCCCAACAAAGTTGCTGAGGACCCACTGGGTCAAAAACCCTTCAGGTGATACATTAAAAATCCCACAGCAGGCCCTGCCTTAGACAGAGCAATACAGTCGGTGTGAACGCAAAGAGAATGGACACAGTCCTTCTGTTGAATGTCAAGTCGGGGGGAAGGAGGGACCCTGGGAAGCCCCTGTGATCCCACAAACCTGACATACGGAAATGGTTAGGGGCAGAGGGATACAGACCGCAAACGGCTGTGGAGTTGCTGTTTGTTAGACCCAAATAAAATAGGTTCTTACTTCTTATTTCTGGGTTGTTTCTCCTATGCTTGATCTACATTCTCCTTCACTACTGAATTTCTTTCTGAAACGTTACTCAGGGCCCCTCCTGATTAATTTTCTCCGAGGACATGTTGTCCCTAATTCACGGCCGAGATTAAAGGTTTCTACTATTCAAGATTCTTACTTGCCCAAATATGAAGATTTAATAAAGACCTGCCAGAACTCAGCTGAGCAATCTTTACTGGGTCTCCAAACCTCTAGCCTTTAAAGGTTGCAAAAAATGCAAGGGATGAATGAACCCAGCATCCCTCCCGGACGTGACAGTCCAAGAACCTAAATCTCCAAATTGCCTTCATTGAATACATTTTATTCCACTTTCTCTATACTTTGTACATATGTATTTCTTCTTCAACATATGTTGAAGGCCGTGTTTTAAACTACACTGTGTAAGTTAGTATTGCCATGAATATAAAAAGGTACACGTTAACATTTGTGCAAAATAATCCATGGGCTTCTCTAGAAAGCTCTCTACAAAGGTCTGCTAATTCTCATGATTTACTCTATGGTTTCAGCCCTCCTCGCAGCCAGTTTGCAGAGTTCTAGTAGAACTTCAGAATCTGCTTCTGTCTCCTGTTTAGCCTCTTAAGAATGTATTTCGGAACTGGCTTAACCCCTTTACTACCCAAAGCCCTGTAGACAGCTACCTACTTAAGCAGGATTATCACACACCAGTAATACAAGAGCCGCTTTAGGACTCTGATGCCTTAAATTGAATTTAAAGAAATTGTTTCCTAAGGCTCTTACCTGAACCCCAGGGCTGCAGGTGGCACCCAGGTGCTATGCAAACAAGGAATCAGGAGCAAACTAAATAAAATCACACCTTCCTGCCACGCAATTCCCTAGTGGATAGATCTGCAAAACAGCAGGAAGGGGAGGGAACAAGTAAGCACAAGGTGTCTTGGAAGAACTTCAAAAGTTGAGGCAACACTTGAGCCAGGGGCATCTTCCAGCAACACCACTTAGTTCGGCCAATTTAGCTCCTTCTTTCGGTCCTTTTTATTTTTCGATTTATTTTATTATAATTATTATTTTTTAAACAACTTTATTGGAGTATAATTGCATTACAATGGTGTGTTAGTTTCTGCTGTATAACAAAGTGAATCAGCTATACATATACATACATCCCCATATCTCCTCCCTCTTGCGTCTCCCTCCCACCCTCCCTATCCCACCCCTCTAGGTGGTCAAAAAGCACCGAGCTGATCTCCCTGTGCTATGCAGCTGCTTCCCACTAGCTATCTATTTTACATTTGGTAGTGTATGTATGTCCATGCCACTCTCTCACTTTGTCCCAGCTTACCCTTCCCCCTCCCCATGTCCTCAAGTCCATTCTCTACGTCTGCGTCTTTATTTCTGTCCTGCCCCTAGGTTCATCAGAACCTTTTCTTTTTAAGATTCCATATATATGCGTTAGCATACGGCATTTGTTTTTCCCTTTCCGACTTACTTCACTCTGTATGACAGACTCTAGGTAGCGAGAGAAGGTGCGGCAGCTTCCAGGTGGGTCTGGAGGGAGAAGTCCCCATGGCAGGCCCTTCCCCTTAGAGTGACGTTTGTGCCTTTGCTTCCTCTCCGCGATCAATCACGAGCTAATAGGACCAAACTGAAGACGATGCTGTCAGGCCTTGACCGGATCCCGGACCCTTAGAACTGACATCACTTAACTAGATCTCTCTAACTCTGTGTAGTTCCTTTTAGTGTAGGCATTCGTGTGCCTAAGAGTTTAATGCCTGTTCTCTTCTCACACACACACACGCACACACACACACACACGGCACTAAGAAAAACATGGTGAAACTATTTTTTCAATCCCATGTGATCACTGATTCTTATCTTTTCCCACCAGTGTCTATTAACATTGATTTCTGACTTAAAAATAGCATCGAGAGAACAAATGCACCCAATGCTGTTTCTCACAGAACCAACTCTGAGAGCCAAGCTGGAATGCAGAGGCCCCAGGGAGAGTGGGGTGCAGGGCGAGTCCCCCCTGAACAGAGGTAAACCCCCTACCCTCACTGTGCCTCAGTTTCCTTCTCTGTATGCCAGGCAAAACAGTACCACCGTCACAGGGCAGTGGCGGGGTTTAATTACGTCACAGGTTAAGGACCTGGCCTCTTGACCCCTAACTCCGCCCGGACACCTGGGTCCTTTCTCAGGGGCAGGCGTGTGGGCAGCATTCGGCCCTGCGGACAGTCTCTTCCCTCTGCCCTCCTGTCCCCTTCCCCACCCCGGGCCCATTCCCCCTTCTCTGCCTCGCTCAGGGCTGAGGCTGGGGCCCCAGGTGCATCTTCACCCCCAGCTGCCTGCTCTCTGCTCAGCCCTCCCCCATCTGCACCCCACCCCGTGCTTCCACCGGGTGGTCCAGACAGTCTCAGACCCACCCTCCACGCCATCCCTTCCTGTATCCGATTATGGCAGCAGCGCCCAACACCCAGGGCAGAAGCGGGCAGCCACCCAGGTGATGACGGGGACCTGCATCCCCGCCGAGCATCCTGACAGCAGCCACCCAGGTGATGACGGGGACCTGCATCCTCGCCGAGCATCCTGACAGCAGCCACCCAGGTGATGACGGGGACCTGCATCCTCGCCGAGCATCCTGACAGCAGCCACCCAGGTGATGACGGGGACCTGCATCATCGCCGAGCATCCTGACAGCGACCTTCTCTCCTTTCTCATTGTCTCTTTGCTGGATTCTGTCTCGCCAGTCATCCCCCTGCCTCTGGTTTTAAGTCCGCCCCTTCTCTGCCGCTGCAGCAGCTCTCCTCGCCTAGACTCCGCCCAGTGCAACCCAGCGCCCCGGCCCGCAGCCCTGAGATGGACCTTCCACCACTGGTGTCTCAACTCCCATCGCACTTGGATCCCAGCAGCTCACCCAGGGCTGCTCGGGGCTCCCCCTCGGGGGTCTGCGTGGGCCCTGCCTCCTGCCCCAACCCCCCAGGAAAGGCCCCCATCCCTGAAGCCCTTCTAGAACTCAAATGCTTACAATGCATGCTGCGTTCCAGTGATGCCCTACGTGCTTGTCGCCCTGGAGCACACGCCCCATGGGAGGAGAGGATTGCCCGGTTCACCGTCTGTCTGGTGCCCGGTGGGAGGGCGGCTCCCGTGCTGGGCCGTCTCCCCAGAACCCCTCCGAGAACGGCCCTACCCCCAGCCCTCTCCTCCCTCCACGGGGTGCCCTCCTGGGCTGCGGGCACTGCCCTCCGAGGGGGTGTTAGGTTCCAGTGCTTCCACAGCCCCGGCCCCCAAGCAAAGCCCCTTCAGTCCAGCCCAAGGAGGGGAGCAAGGCCGAACGAGGAAACAAACCGAGCAGGGGCGCTGGGCGACCTCTGTGGCAACGCTTTCCTGATGACGTCACAGCAACAATGGGCTACTTGCTTAACTTTGCTGAGCCGTTAATTAGGGAAGGAAATTCTTATCCAGCCCACTCACCAAGGCTAAGTGAGCCGGGCCACCTGCGGATCTGGAACCCCTGGGAGCCAGAGCTGTGCTTCTCACTCCAGCTTTGGCTTTGCCCGTCTCATTCCGGTATTTGGTGGCTTCTTTCAAGTCGAGTGGCCCCTCTCTGTTCCCCTCAGAGCCTTCCTTCTCCCGCACTCACCCCAGCAGTTTTCATCAGTTCATTCATGGATGATTTTTTGCTGAAAAGAAATCTGTCAGTGTCCAGGCAGGGAAGGAGCTGCAAATTCCAGAAACCCTCCTAGCACTCACTCTCCATTTAAAATATGTTACACACACACACACACACACACACTCACACACACACACACACACACACTCCAATGCATTACTAGAGCCAGTTTGGCAAATTAACTTTAATATACAGATACAAAACAACAAATATAGATTCACAGCATTTACAAGAAATCATTCAAATAACATTGTAAATATATATTTTTTTTTTTTACAAAAACTTCAGAGAAAATACATATCAAGTTACAGCGATCTTGTACAACACAATTCAGCTGTCAACAGCCACTTCGTCTGGAAGCTGTCACTTGACCTATACAGATAACATCACCTTGATGCTGGTGAGTTAGAATTGAAGGAACAGGTCACCAAAAGCCTCGCGAAGTAGGTAAGTCAAACACCGTGGATGCTAATATTTACAAAAAGAGACCAACTGTTAAATTGCAGAATCAGTTACAGTATTTTCTAAATTCAAGTGTCAGATACCTAATAAACAACTAAAGACAGTAATGTTAAGTTTGTGGTTACTAAATTTGCATCCGTTATTTATGCTCCTGGGTTTGGTTTTTTTTCAAGATCACACAGTTTCTACTTATTATTTTCAGAGTCCTTTGGACTCCACCTTCCTTGCATCCATCCTGAGAAGAGCAGCGTCAGCCAGGTGAAATTTTAACAGGGAGAACAACTTGCGGGCCAAGCTTGTTACGGGGACAGCTGCTTTGGGGCAGTTTGGCCTTCTCGATGTGTGTCCGGCATCCCTGGCCTGTGAGCCACATTTATCCACGCTCGTTGGCACTGAACTGTGAGGGACACGTCTGTTTCTCCTCTCCTCAACAAAATATTACACCGCAATTTCTTCCCTAACTCAGGTGGCCGGGTTTTTTCTATTCTGGCTTGGTAACTAAGTTGATCTGCACTGAGGAGAATCAGCGGTCTGGGCCTGTAGAGATTCCCAACTGATAAAATGCTGGCGCATGGCTTTTACAAAAGATTTCTATTGTGAAACAGGTTTTGAATTAAATGCACTTTTGCTCTGTGTCTAGACAACAGCAATGTAGGATTGAGGGGATTTTCTGAACAGGAATGGAGCTCAGTCTTTGTATTATGAATAAAAAGGCACGACGATATTCAGAAGGAACGTGGAGATGGGGGTGAAATGTTTTCAACTACAAAATCAGGTCTACGGCAGGGGGGTGGGAAGAGATCAGATGTACCGAGAGCAAGAGACACAGAAGGTGTCCCAGGAAAGCCCTGGCAAATCCCTGCCACTCTTCTTCCAGTTTGCAGGCCAAAGACAAAGA
Source organism: Balaenoptera borealis (assembly GCF_965194805.1). Classification (NCBI taxonomy): domain Eukaryota; kingdom Metazoa; phylum Chordata; class Mammalia; order Artiodactyla; family Balaenopteridae; genus Balaenoptera; species Balaenoptera borealis. Next base: position 3,857,063 of record NC_138877.1, read on the forward strand.
ATGCCATTTCTCCAGGACTTCACAGGTATTCTGTTGTACGATTGCTTACAATCTACTGCAAGGCTGTTATACATGTTAGGCATCATCAAAAACCGAGAAGGCTGCTTTGGACCTCAGGCCATTTCAAAGGTCTTTCAACAGAGTTGGCAAACTCTGAAACATGATAGAGTAAATGAAATTCATCAAAATGTTATGCCATCTTTTTTGGGGGGGGGGCGGGGGGGCGGTCCACCGATATCACGCAGTGTAGTGTTAAAAAGAGAAAAAGACAGACAGAGAAAGCGAGATTCCCAGTGAAATTCATACACAACCTGTACAGGGGGCTTTTCGTTTTTTCTCTTTTTCTCTCCAAGTGGAACATGTGAGAAATCAAGAAGGAAGTTCGGCAAATGTAAAAACAGAACACCGAGCCATCTATTCTGTAGAGAACGCAGGCATTTGCTAATAAACCCAAGCTAGACACACAAATTTAAAGAGGACAAAGGACGTTCTATCCTTTTAAACGCACTTTAGCAGTTTTCAAATCACCTGGAAATCCAAGCAGGAGCCACCTAGGATGGACATCTGACCAAGCGACTGTCACCACGTGCCCTGGTGTCCGTGCTTCCTGTCCCTCTGTTGGGAAGCTTGAGGGGAGGAGGGGGGAGCCAGGAGTCAGGGCTCGGCCGAGAGACAGACCAGGGCTGCCGAAAGCACGTCCAGCCCTTTGTCCCTGTGCTCTGGACAACGGGGGAGATGGAGGGAGATGGGGAGATGGGGAGATGGGGGGAGATGGGGAGATGGGGGGAGATGGGGAGATGGAGGAGATGGGGGAGACAGGGGAGACGGGGGGAGATGGGGAGAGGGGGGGAGACGGGGGGAGACGGGGGGGAGATGGGGTAGATGGGGGGAGATGGGGAGATGGGGAGACGGGGGGAGACGGGGGTAGATGGGGGTAGATGGGGAGATGGGGGAGACGGGGGAGATGGGGGAGACGGGGGAGATGGGGGGAGACGGGGGCCCTCTGGGTGCTTCTGCACTGGGGGTGAGTCCTCACTGGAAATATAACATGAGCAACTGATTCTCTTTACTTCCTCAAAGTAATTCTATTTAAAAAAAAAAAAAAAAGCAACCCAACTGTTCACAACTGCCATATATACAAACAACTCTGTTTAGCACAGAGGCCCGACAATGTTTGCTGAGGCGGCCCACAAAAAGCATATTAAGCATAGTCTTCAAAATTTATCATTATATCTTGTTAGTAAAAAGGTCAGTTATATAAATGCAACGAAAACTGAGAAGCCTATTCAGAAAGGAAACACACACACACACACACACACACGAGCACGCGGACCCACGGCACCTCCCGAGAAGCTTCCTCACAGAAGCGGCTTCCGTGCCGGGACCTGGGCCCCGAGGTCCCCAGAGGCAGCACCGCCTGGGTCCCCCCCGCCCCCCGGGAACAGCTCTGGGTGTGAGGAGGAGGGGGGCACACCTGGAGTCTCAGGTGTCCCCTCTGTTAGGACCGTACAGGTGTGTTTATTCTCAAGCAGGAACTGGGTAGAAAAGAGAACTTTCGAGGTTTCAACACCAAGAAGAGATTCCCGAGTAGAAAACCACAAGACATGTAACAGGACCCCCGCCCGGTGCATGAGGTCAATGGAAAGGTGACTCTCTGGCAGAGCCTGTTTCCTCCCGGCACGTTTAAAAGCCGTTTTCATCAGAATTTACCATCTAGAAAAGGCAAGGAGGTTGCCGCTGACCGGCGTCTGCCGCGTGGCCTTCGCTAGAGAAGGCTGCTGTCTCTGAGTCTGGGTCTATTTCGTAAGGTCTCTTCCATACGGAACCGATCTTCAGAAACCTGTCGACATGCTAATCATGGCACGGCGGACACTACTGCTCGGGGCTGTGGGACAAAGTCGGCTTCAAACATGGAGGAAGCAGGACCCTTGAGCCTCTGGTTTTCAGTGGAAGAAGGTACGTGTCACTGTCACTTGACCGGCGAGGACGGAGGCAGAGGGAGGAACAGGCACGCGGACGCTCTTTTAAGGACACGTTTCAGCTGGGAGGTCTGCACGTTCACTTCGTCATCAAACTACAGGAAATGGGTTTTCCTACTGGAAGTGCACGTGCGTGAAGTTTCTCAGGTTTCTGCTCGCGGAGTGGCACGCGGGCGGGGACAAGCGTACAAAGCCAGCAGCGGGCTCCCTGCCCCGCGAAAGCAACGGCGTCTTGGGAGCGCGTGGGTCTCTGTGCACCGCGGGCCCCGGACCACGTGCGCACGAGCCTGCGGGAGAGGCCCGCCCACCATCTGGCGACTGCGTGAATGCGGAAGACGCCAGGGGACCCCAGGGCCCCGACGGGGCTGCGGTCACCGCCCGCCACCCCCTGACCCCGGCGCTCCCCTCCCCTTCAAGACCGAAGGCAAAGTGGCCCTGCCCCTCCTCCTCGGGGAGCCCCGCCCGGGGCCTGGACCGCAGCTCGTCCTCGGCCATGCTCCCGGCTCCCCGCCCAGCATCTCCAGAGCCCACCCCGGTTCCCCGGCGGTGGCCGCCTCGGTAGGCTCACGGCGGCGGGGAGCGGCCCAGGCGACACTGGAGCTGTGCGTCATGCCCCCCTCCCTCCCGAGAAGGCAGCTGGGCCTCTGCGACCGCCGGCGAGGCCAGGTCTCCTCACCGCGTCCCCAGGGGAGGTTTTCAGCACCAGATCCCCATGCCCCGTGCGGAGTAGACTCCTTGGATGGGGCCCAGGAGGGGCACGGCGCCCCCCTCCCCGGCCCCCCGCGTCACTTCTTGAAGGGGGTGAGCTTGTTGAAGGTGTGCCAGAACAGCGACGGCTTCCTCTTGGGCTCCGCCAGCGCGAACACCTGCTGCTGCGGCAGGCTGGCGGGCACGGTGACGTGGCGCTGGTGGACCGGCCGCAGGCTCTGGAGCGGGGGGGCCGAAGGGCATCCTCCGCCGTAGCCTGATGCAGGGGTGGGGAGGGCAGAGGGCCACGGACTCAGCGCCGGCGGCAGCCCCCAGGGAAAAAGCAAGCGCCGGTCCCCACGCCCCAGGCCGACCCTCCAGTCATCTCCCCCAAAGGGGCCCTGAACACTGTCCTGACACTTACACTCAGACCCTGTGTGCCGATCGGACTACCACACTGAATCCTCACTTAAAACCCTCCCAGGACGGTACCGTGACAGCCAAGTGACCGGGAAGGAAACAGACACCCAGGGCCACTGTGTAAATGTCACCGGCAGGACGTCTGCGCGGGATGAGAAGCCGTGAAGTGCTTTCTGTGAAAGCCCGGAGTTCATACTGCGCGCCACTTACGGGATGCAAGTATTTGGTGCCTCTGAGCCTCAGTTTCCCAATGTCTAAAGACGGGGTAACGGTGCCCACTGGGTTGTTACGAGAATTAAATGAGTGAATACAAGTTACGTGCTTAGAGTAGCGCCCCTGATACCTCATCGAATTAACCGAAGCTGTTTCTTTGGAGCTGGCATACAAAACCTGCCCACAGGTGGTCAGAAAGTTGTGTTAAATGAGCTACAAGACCACATGCTAACTGTGAAAGTCAGCATGAAAAGAGGAGAGAGTGGGAGTTTGGGAAGAAGAGAGGCCTCCGTCCACAATCCCTCCCTGCCCCCGACCTGCCGTAAGGCTCTCCTCCTCTTCCAGGGCGGCAGAGAGGATGACATGGGAGAACTCATGGGAAGTGCAGGACAGGCGACCCCCAGAAACATGAGTGCTCCTTCGAACTAGCTGCCTGGCCGCTGAGCCAGTGACCCTTGGAAGATATGGATGGGAACTAGTGAATCCCAGCAAACTGATATTTACCAGTCACCTGCCATCCAAAGTGGAGATGCAAGAAATACTTAAAATGAGATTTTCTGCCTTGAAGATATCTGTTAACTGTGTGTGTGTGTGTGTGTGTGTGTGTGTGTGTGTGTGTGTGTGGTGGGTGGGGTGGGGGTGGGGGCGGGAGGGAATTCTGCATTTGAGCAGAGGAAGCAGGGCTTTGCTAAATGCTGTTCTGGTAATAAATTCTTCTCAACCCATCAGTCCTGGGCTCAACTGGTCCTTGTTTTTGCATTTTCGGGTAGGAAAATACCGAATGGGATAAATTTCACATGAATAAAGTTTGCAGAAATACAACACGTAGTTTTGGAATAAGAATCCTTATTGTTTCATTTCTGTTGGGCTAGAGTATCTGTACTATGCATGTGTGGACTCTGGGGTCCGTGTCCCGGGCCTTGGTGTTTTGTAAGAGCTGCCCAGGTCATCATTCCCTCGGAATGTGCCCGCAGGGTAGAGAATCCAGGCTCTAAAGAAGCCAGAGGATCTTCTTTTGCTTTCGCTCCTTGCTTGACACAGTGAACTTTTACATCTTTTTTCTCATCTGAACTAGGACATGCCTTCAGCTGACAAGCAGTCTGGGGCTGGAGATTTCCTCCTCACATGCCCCAGACTCCTGGGCTGGTTGGCCTGTGGACGGATAATCCCTCCCTCCGCAGGGGAAGGCTCAGAGGGCAGGGCGGGAGCGTCCAGAAGCTCCTCGGCCCCAAGTCAAACACGTTCAGAACCAAATGCAGGTTTGGTTTTTAAACCGTCCACTGCTCTGAACTATCATCTTGTTTTACCCACATTTCTCTCCTTCACTTAAGAGTCGGTCATACCTAACAGCTTCGGGCATTTCTCCCCATTTTAATTCCAGTACTGACACACACACACTAAGGAGATGAAAAACCTTCTCCAAAACTTACCTTTTGACTTTCCGTGTCCTGCCTTTTGAGCATTTAACATGGCGAGTTTCTTCTGATTTTCTGAAATTTCCATTCCTGGATTTAGAAACAAATGTGATATGTACTCAAAACAAGTGAAAACATTTCAGAATAAAACCTGCACTGAACCCACATTAACCCTGAGGTCTGCTCCATAACCCGAAGCAAAGAGCCTTAATCCTTCAGGAAGTAAGTATAAGGGGTTGGAGAGAGTGGAGAAGGAGGAGGATTATCACCAGGACGACCACATCACCACTCTCCCTACCGGGACACGTGAAGAGTGACAACCCGCCTTCTAAGAGTGGGTGGGTGCCTTCAGCCTCAGTTTCCTCATCTGTGAAATGGGTCCAACAATAGGACCCACGGCACACCTGTCCCTGTCGGTCTCGTAAGCAGGTTTAGGAATATCAGGACCTGCGGTTCCCTGGTCTTTTCCCCGCCGGGGGTGAACCGGGAGAGGCGGGGGAGGGGCCGAGACCCCAGGGCTCACCCATCGCCCGGTCCTCCTGCACCCGCCTGCGCTCGTCCCTGCAGGCCTGCAGCCACCGCGCCTTGTCCTCAGGCTTCTTGGCACAGAACAGGTGGGCCTCGTCACCCGTCCTGCTGACCAGCTTGAAGGCGTTTCTGACGCCGACGGTGCGGGCACCGTCGCGGCCGTCCTCCAGGTCCACGAGTTCCACGGCGTCCATGTCCGTGCGGCCGCGGTAGTAGAGCACGTCCCTCCGCAGCAGGTCCTTCTTGCAGGCCACCAGCTGGTGGTCAAACAGGAAGAACGTCCGCTGCTGGCTCTTGCCCTGCCGGGTGACCCTGGTCAGCTCCCCGGAGTGGATCAGCTCTGAGCTGCGCTCGAGGATGTCCTGGCCCTGGAGGGAAGGGTGGACACATGTCCTGAGGTCCCCCGACGCAAGGTCTGAGGGAACCGGGCATCGGGCGGAGCTGGGGGGGGAGGCCCTGGCACGAATCCCCACGGGTGGGCCAGTTACACGAGGCCCACGCGCAGGGCAGGGCCTCAAAGGCCGGTCAGACCTCGGCCGTCAGCCTCCTTGTGCAGGAAAACTCTTCTCTCGTTTCCCTATTCCATGGGAAAATGTGATTGAGCCCCTATGTTACCTGAGGGGTCTCCCTTATCAGAAAGATCTGGTGAAAAATTCTGGATGGGTGGGATCCAATCAGGATCCGAAATGGCAGCTGGCCTGGACCGATCCCCGAGAACAAGGAGACCCCCTGTGGCGAGGGGCTCAGTGCTGCAGACTCGGGGGGCTTCTATGCAGCTCCCCAGCATAACTAGCTCAGGGTCTTGGAAACAAGAGGCCAGATGGCAAACTGCCAGCAAGAAATTGGTAAACTTCTGACAAGAAATTATCCCCTAAATGTCAGAGTCCAAGAACAGGAGGAGAAACACACTTCTGTAATACTTAGGTCGGGTCTAATCCAATGTAACTTTGTGGTATTTGGTATGACACTGGCCTTTGATTTTAAGATTTTACTCTCCTCTAGTCCCAGTTATTCACAATAGTTTTTGGAGGCAAAAGATCTCGACTCCGAAATAGCTTTTCTATTTACTTGCCTACAGCGATTCTGTGCCCTGGATTCTTGGCTCACAGGAGACTTAGACCCACGGACCCCAAGGTCCCGTCTGAACTCCCAGAGTCCACGAAGGCCTTGAAAGAAGAGTATTTCTCTCCAGTGTTCACTGCTGTCACCTGCTTTAGTTAAAAACCTAACTTCTCCATCCAAACTTTCACAATCCTTGGGGAGAGTGAGCTCTGACCAATTAATCTGCTGCAGGATGACTCTTGCTGTGTCTGAAAACCATCTGAACAATGTGGGCTTATTGTCCTCGGTGATGGCCTCAGGTGCAGTGGTCCGTGGGTCCCATTCTGCTCCCTCACCTTTCTGTGCTTCAGTTTCCCCATCTGTTAAATGGGGTAATAATAGTTCCTACTTCATAGGACTACTGAGAGGGTTAAATGAGTTCATATATTTAAACGACTCAGACCAGCGCCAGGCATGTGTGAACACAGTACAGGCACTAGCTACTGTCACTGCTGTTTTAATAAATAAAAGCGTGTGTGTGTGCGTGTGCGCACTAGGCCATCACCACAGGCTGTGTATCAAGCGCTGCGTGGCACTGTCTTAGGCGATCCTCACAACAGCCCTACGAGATAGGTAACGTTTCCCTCCCCATCATGCAGATGGACTATCAATCTCGCCCACATCATACAGGAGTCGCACGCCCACCATGACGTAGCCTGCGCTGTCACCGTTCTCCAGCTGCTCTCACGGAGCCACAGTCAAGCAGGAGAGACGGGGTGCACGCAATCAGTTGGTTACAGACCCTCTTCAGAGTACTCCCTGGTGGAGGTGGAGGGTAAAGCGTTTGACTGCTAGCTTTAACAACGTGCATCCAAACATCATGCCATTAGAGCCAAGAGCACAGGGCGCCAATCACGGGACACAAAGTGAGCCGTCGCCTTAGACGACCACAGGTCGGGGGTGTGTGGGTCGAGCTGCGTGCTGAGCGGGGAGGGTTCCCAGGTGCCCCGCAGCCCACGATGGACCGCAGGTGGGGGGTGGGCTCCCACGTACCTCCCAGCCCACGATGGACACCTGCCACCGTGCTATCTTGTCTATGCTTTCCAGCTTGCGTTTTCGCTCATTGATCAGACAGGCGACGTTCTTCATGGCCTCGTACGCTGCCTTTATGTTGCTGTAATCGCTGCAAAGTGAGGGGTTAATTTTAACCACGTAATGGGCACCTCGCAAATGAGGACCCACGAAACAATACATTCCATCCGTGACTGTACACTGACAGTCTAGACAAGATGGCCTTTAAACAATAGCCATTGTTCCCCTTCCCTTGTTCCTTCGTGAATAGGCTACAGTTCGCATAGGTTAAGGGAGCCAACCGAATGCCACCCAGAATTCTGTGGAATAAGAATGTTGTCATTCGTTTCTCAGAAACCACAGTGAAATGAAGCAAAGGCCACAAGAAATAAGTTTTAGTCACAGTGACGACGGATTATTTTCCTTAATAAAGAAACGACAGGCCTCTGTTATCGCTCTGATCGTCATAGAGCTAGTTCTGCCATATAAAGTACTTTAATGATCCCCACCCATTCTCAAGAGTGGTCATTTGCTCTGAGTCAGGAAAGGAGGGGAGGACACAAGTGAGTTACGTAACTGCGGACACGACATTTGCCTCATCCACGCATCTTTACTTCTGGTGCCTTCCACCGGCCACAGTCAAATCAGACTCACGTGTCTCCCCCAGCAGCTCCTCTAACCCACCCTGGAGGCACCAGGAAAACTGAAGCTCCGATCTGCACACAGGCTGCCAGAGAGCGTGTCTGGGGCCGGAAAGGTTTACATTCAAGTCTCGCTTCACGTTAATAATTCAGGGACGCGTAAACCGGTTGCCCAGCTAACGAGCTAAGTCACTTCCCCCCCGCCCCCCACACACACTTTCCTGTGTCTTCCAGGACACACAGAGCCTCTGGGTCTCAGGTGGACCGGACTGCAGTCCTCCTGCACAGCCAGGAAAAAAGCCTTGGGAGCAGACTCTGCTGTCCACGCACCAAACATGCTCAGCTGCACTCCTGGGAGGTCCCTGGGTATCCCCCCTACCCCATTCCCGGACAGACCAGACCCCACTGTCTTCAGACAGAAGCGGAGCAGAAAAGTAGAACCAAGTGACACACAGGGGCTGCCAAAATAATGGGAGCAACCCCCCCACCAGAAAGGGCTCCAGCAATGAAGAAAGTGTGCATAATAACTGTATTTTTTTTCTACAAGTTTTTCTGTACAATTCCAGGAAAGAGGCAGTGTGTAATGGTTTTCTAAAATATTTTGTTTTACTTCAGACAAGGAAATGGGCTTTTTGTCATTTCTTTTAAAATGATTTTTTTTTGAAACAGCCAGAGTATGCAAATGCCTCATAGTGAAAAATGCCCTTAAAAGAGAAAAATGAAGCGTTGACGGGTGATGAGTACACTCCTGGCATAGCTTCCCTGTCTTTCGAGATGTTCTGCTTCTTAATTTGCTTATTTCTTTTCTCAGGTTCCTCATCACGATGACTTTTTATTCTTTTTAAAAAAATTTCTTCAAATTTGTGACTCGCTTGACTTTGCTATTTTCTTTCTGTCAAAGTTCTCTGATTTTTCCATCAGAAAAAGAAAAACATACATAGCTCTTTCCTTTTATTTATTTCAATCAACTCCTTTCTCTTATTCCTTTCACCTTAATTCTTGAAACTAACATCATCATCTGGGTATGTTGTTTAGCGACCCAGCTCTTTCTTTCGACCTTCTGATCTAATTGCGAAAAGACCCCTTTCCCAGCCCTGGCTCTCCGCAGGAGTCCAGGCGCAGAGGACAGAAGAAGGACCTGTCCCCCGCACCCTCCAGAGCAGGTGCTGCCGTGGAGAATCGCGCTGCTCTCAGGGCAATAGTCAGATGTTAAAACCCAGAGGCGTGCGGTTTGCTGCAGCAGATTTCCTCTGGGCACAGTTTCTCCCCGCTCCCTTTTCCCACTAGACTCCTTCAAGACTGCCCTTCCAAGGGCTGCAGGTGGAGTGAAAGCTTTGTGCCGTGACACGTATGTCACAGATGAGGTCTGGTTCTCATCGAAAACAATAAGCTTTGTCCTAAAACCTTGCTGGACGACGGCTGTGTCCCCACTGGCCTGCCAGTTGTGGGCTGCTGAGAACACAGCGAGGACCCCACGGCTGCCGGCGAAAGGGGCCCTGTGGTGGAGACCCTTCCCCACATCTCAGAGAGGGGGCAGGCCTGCTCCAACACATAATGGGTGACAGCTCACGGACAATCACAGCACGATCAGACATTGCTCTGTGCACGCGGGGAAGTGAAGAGTTGCTACTCGGTAAGCAGAGGTCAGTATTTTTGGGTCCCTCAGAAGAATTCACAAAGTAAGCCCCAAAGGGAGATGAAGCATTCCGGTAACCGTGACGAGAAGCCCTACGCTCAGAGCCAGAGGGAACAGGGAGGACGGGACTGGGAGACAGAGCAAGCACCGAGATGGACCAGAAAGGGCTCAGGGCCCAACAGGGTCTCAGGAGGATGTGTCCCCCAAGTAGAGCCCGCACACTACGCCACGCCCTTGAGACTCCCTACTCTTTCGGAGTTCAAATTTTTCTGTGTCCTCACCCCTCTGCGAAGGAACTTTTTGTTCCAGCATATAACGCAGTCAGCCCTGCATACCTAGGGGTTCTGCATCCGTGATTCAACCAGCCGCAGATTGAAAATATTTGGGAAAAAGATTCCAGAAAGTTCCAAAGAGCAAAACTTGAATTTGCCACAGGCCAGCAACTATTTACACAGCATTTACATTGTATTTACAACTATTTACATGGCATTTACATCGTATTAGACATCAGAAGTAATCTAGAGATGAGTTAAACTATCTGGGAAGCTGTGCATGGGTTAGATGTAAATACTGAGCCGTTTTCTATAAGGGACTTGAGCATCCTCAGATTTTAGTGACCAGGGGTCCTGAAGTCAATCTCCACGGATACCGAGGTCTGACTGTACTGCTCTGAGGGTGAGCTGGCCTGAAATATCTTAAGGATAAGTAAGAGGAAAGAAAATATTTCTGAAACTGTATTCACACCAATCTATTTTTTGTTAATTGTTTTTATTCACTACTGAGTAACTACAAAACAGTATTTATAAAACATATGTCAATTATAATGACAGCACAATAAAAATCCCCCACCTGCTCATGACACAGTTTAAGAATTAATTCTTATTTTCTAATATCTCTAGAAATGGATATTCAGGAGCCTCTTCAATGACCCCATTTCAGTAGTTAACAACCTTAAACTTTCTAAACGACCTGGAAACGTCTTCCCGACAGCTGACTGAGAGCATCAGGAGGGCACCGCAGCCCACCCGGCACCGGCACCGCTGCTCTGCGCTCCCGCTGCGCGCCGCCCCCCGCCCCCCGCCCCCGCGCCCCCAGCTGCGTGCCGCCCCCCCCGCCCCCGTGCCCCCCGCGTGCAGGCGTCCAGGGGAAGCCCCTCCCCTGCGCCCACCCCCCGCGCCCCCTGCGGAAGCCTCACGTGACCCTGCATCCTCTTGGGTGCCTCACCTGTGCTCCTGAGTGGTGTACTTGAGCAGCTCGGCCAGCTGCAGCGGGTACTTGCAGATCTTCTGCACGGGCGTCAGCAGGAAGCCGTCAATGGCGATGTCGATCATCTGCTGCAGCAGGCGGCAGGCCTCGAAGAAGTGTCGGTAGCGGCCCTGCTTCATCAGGCCCGCCAGCTCGGCGCAGGCGCCCGGGTGGTTGTTGCAGTACTCGGAGTAGATGGCGAAGCCCTCTTGCTGGGAAGCGGGGCACAGCTCCGTCAGGACAGGGCAGTTCTGGACCCTGACGAGGACGGACAACACCCAGCGCCCCCCCCACCCCCAGGGAGGTTCCTGGACAGGGGGGCCCGTGGGAAGGGGCCACAGCGAGACCCTGGGGGTGGAGGGAGAGGCTGCCGAGGACGCAGAGCCCCGGCCCATGCCAGGCCCGTTCCACAGACCCCGCCCGAAAGGGCGTGTCGGGCGCACAGGCCGCCCTGGGGAGCGGCGCCCTCTGTGTCACCCCCTGTGTCGCCTGATCCAGGACAAGAGGGAGGTGCTGTCCCTGCGCCTAGCTGCCGCCTGTCCCTTCTCCTCTCCCGGGCAGGTGGGCTTCTCCACGTGAGCAGGAGGACGCAAAGCCCCATCTCCTGGTCACAGGTCTCCTTCCCACCCTGCCACCTGCCATCCACGTAGGGGCCACCTCCCCCGCCCCAGGCTGCCCCGCCCCCTCTGGGACTCCGAGGGGGCCCCTCCCGGCCCCCCGAGGCTCCTCAGCCCCAAGGCCACCTCCTTCACACACGTCCACCTGCCCGCAGCTGCGGTGTCTTCGGCCTGGGTCCTACCCCAGTTTATACCTGGCTGTCCTCTGGCTCACCACCTCTCCAGCCAAGCCCCTCTTTCTGCGTCCCTGCTGCTGTCACCCTCGCCCAGGCCCACCTCCCTGTTTCCCCAGAAGCAGTGACACCTCTGTCCCCAAGCTAGGCTCTCCTGTCCTCCACAGCAAGATCCGCGTGCCACTCTGCAGCCTCACCTTGGCTGACCTGGAAGATTCTCTCCTACGGCTTGTTCCCGTGAACCTCCTGCTCTGGCCAAACAGTTCTCCTACGAAGTCCCAAACAGGCCCAGAGCCCTCACGGGCCCACCCCTCCAGCTGGAGACGACCACCAGCAACAGCGTCTCCAGCCGTTTAAAGACAGTCCACCCGAGGATCGGCCCCCGTTCCACAGCCACCGTAACGCTGCTGGGCCCAGAGGAGCGAGTGCTACACTAGCCCGGTCACTGGTGTGACCGCTACTGGTACTGCGCCCTGACCATTCTGGCTGGGGGCGGAATCTGCTTCCTCTGAAATCTGTTGTATTAAAAAGTGAGTCAGTCACCAGTTAGTGAGCTCAGGCCAGCATCAGGAGACTGTTCTGAGGCAGATACAGGCTTGGGTCCCAGAGCCGCACACCTTTGGCCTGAATCCACTTCTGCCAATTACTAATGTGTGACCCTGCGTCACTTACTCTCTGGGTGAAGCCTAGCTTCTGCATCTGGAACACGGGGAAAATAATCCTACCTGCGTCACAGCAGTACAGGAGCTGACATATAGCCCTGAACACGGCGATTAACATACAATAGACACCTGGTAGGTATTACTAGAAACTACCCCAAATACAACCCCTAAGTCGAAACTGCATAAAATTGAAAAGGTTTTGAAATAATGGACTTGGGGCACTCAGGTAAAGATCAACCATATACAGCAGTCCCCTTAATTTACAAGTGACACCTCCATCCTGCAGGAAATTAATCTAGCAAAAAAACAAAGAAATTAAAGTGGAACAAAACAAAAAGGACCCCTGTGCTTCAGGGAGAAACATTTGAAAATGATTTAGCCGGACGCTATCAGTAAGAAGCGGAGGGTGACGTACGTGTTGAAGAAAGCAGGACCCTATTTCACTCAGGTGAGGCTCCTCTTTATTGTACTGTTTCTCAAGGTCTTTCAGGAACTTTCTTTGGAATTTGTAAATATCTTCAATGTTTCCAAAAATGGTGGCGAGCTGTGCGACCGTGAACATCGCCGTGTGCTTGCGGCACTGTCGAATGTAGCCCTACAAGATAGGAAAGCAATGCCTGGTTTCAAATATTAGAGCTCAAAAATTGGTACTGTCACACTTTTCCTAAACTCTTAAGATAACCATTCTCTCATTCCGAAGTCCATTTCACAGCCGAGAAGGCCTGTCGGGTACAGACGCCATCGCTGGCTGGGCCACTCAGTGAGCAACGCTCACTGTCACAGCCCAGAGCCAAGAACGGCTTAGCCGAGGATTCCACCATCACCCAGTTTCTACAGGAAACAACACAGATCCGTCGACATCTAACCTGAGGCCTGCGCTAATCAGAGCACCACTAATTCTCTACGCCCAGCGCCCTGGCTGTACGCGGCTTGGGTAGGATACGGAGGTAGGAAGGAAAGGCCATAAAAACGTGTAACAATTATCCCCAGATGGGCACCGTGTCATTACACAGACTGAACTGACTATACGGTAAAACACAGACCACTGACTATTGGGGATGAATTTTAACAGGCTGTAGACCAGCGGCTCTGGTTTACGTCTGGGCTTCCTCATCCGTAATGGGGGCGCGTGGGACCTGCCCGTGAGTGTCATGGGGTCGAGTTACGCCAGTGAAGGGCACGGTCGTGCTCAACAGTTATCAGCAGTGACTGTTTCCCTAAAATGCCACTTCAGAGGAACTCCCTCAACCGCAGGTTCACACGGAACAAGACGTGTGCCACAAATACGCGCAACGCCGGGGGGTCCTCATCTGGGGGTCAGTCCAACCACACAGTGGGGCGGGGGCGGGGGGAGCGCGGCCCGCACTTGGCCTGCCTCCTGCTGGACCCTCGCAGCTGAACGGAAGGCGCAGGCATCAGCATTCACGGCCAGGATGCCGGAGTGAGTGACCAGGCGGGGCGCACAACGGTCTAGTGAAACACTCCACAGAATCGAAAAATACCACAGGGGAGAGACTTGGTTGCCGAGCGGGATCCCAGACCCTGTAGGACAAAGCCCGGGACGTCACCAGACGTCTGCATCTGAATGACTCGGGGTCTCGCTGTGCGTCAGAGATGAGATGCAGTGGTTGGTGGAGGGTGACAAACCTTCGGTTCTTTGTGAAGTCAGCTGGGTCTCACTTAAAGGTGCCGCCTCCCCGGAATGTCACTCCCTCTGAATACCCGTGGCAGCTAAGTCCCGCAAGGAGGTCGCTGCATCTCACCCTGCAGACGGCCGGCCGCTCGCGCTGCCCAGGGTGGACCAGCACGTGGTGAGCGAGTGGCCTGTACAGGGACCACGGGCGGGGGTGGCGATGGGGCTCCAGGAACACGCGTGCGCAGAGGGTCTGGCTGGGCGCGGAGGGGCCGCACGGCACGTCACTCGGCGCCACGAGGCCCCCAGGCTCACCTCGCAGATGTCCCGGAGGTGCTTGATGTACACCCGCTCGGTGTCCATGATCTCCTGGATGACGTTGGTCCGCATCTGCCGCTTGCTCTCAGGGTGCTTGTGGCGGCCCCGGCCCGCGTCCTCCGCCGGCTCCTTGCCCGGGCTGCCGCTGGCGCCCTCCGACAGCTCCTCCTGATTGACTCGCAGCTACGGTCACACGCAGGGCACAGGTCAGCGGGCGGCACCAGGCCCGCCCCCGGTTTCCACGGTGAGGAGGCGGGGGGGGGGGGGGGCGGCGGGGGGGGGGGCGGCGGGGGGTTCCCGGGCCCGCATGCGCCGAGCTGAGCATCGCAAACGCCGGCCGCCCCGCTGACCCCGGTGGGAAGTCTCCCTTTCCCCACCCCAGCCTCCAGGAGGTCTGGTTCAGAGGATGACCAGGGGACAGTGGCTCTTGCCCTTGAGCCCCCAGAGCCAGGAAGACACTCACTCGGACGAAGCTGGCGGGGAACCAGGCCTCCCTGTCCGCGCTGCGGCCCCACCACCAGTCCTTGTGGGAGGCTTCCAGGACCTGGATGACGTCCCCGGCCTTGAAACCCAGCTCCTGCTCGTCCATGGTCACGTGGTCCCACAGGGCCTCGGCGCAGACCACGCTGCCATCGCTGATCAGCTGGAATGGAGACGCGGGCGCTCAGCGCGGAGCCCAGGGACCCTGAGCTCGCCCGGCCACCAAGTGTTCACACCGATGGCGCTCAACCGATGCTCAGCGTGTGACGTCACACGACAGGGATGCGGAAGAGTACCAGGCGGGCGCCCCTCCTGTGCTCTTAAAGGAACCCCCAGGTCCACTCATCTGTGCATCAGTCATCCAGCAAGTGTGACTATCTGGACGGTTCGCCCCGGAAAGGGTTTCTGAGCAGCCAAACTAGACGTCGTGGAGCCGAGCCGTCAAAGGCCAGCACACCCTTTCCCGCAAGCCCCTCACGGCGTCACCCAGGACCTGCTCTTCGTTCTTTCCTCACAATCTGAGCAGACTCTGCATCTCACTGTGTCCTTTACTGCAATTAAAGAGAACACAGCATGACGTCTGGATGTTCAGCAGGTAATCTAAGCTCGTCCGTGAGCTGGCTGCAGGGGCGGAGGACCGTGCAAGCCCTCAGCTCCCGGGATGTCACGGGGACACCGTGGATCCTATAGCAACAACTGGTGATGCTGCCACTGAGAAGTTACACCCCAGGCGCTCTGTTCATGAGCTCCAAAGGCTAGAGGCGCCTTCTGGAAAGACTGCTGTAAAAAGGCCTAAAGATGCCGAGGGGCGGGGAGAAGCGCAGATCCGTGGTGAGAAGCACGTGGTTAACTTCAGCTCTGCCCTCTGCTAGCAAGTGGTTCAGCCTCTTAGTCTCAGAGCGTTTGCTAAAATGTGGACAGTAATGCTCACCTCCTAGATTTATCATGAGACAATAAATGTAGGGAGGGCAAATCCTGAACTGACGGAGAAGCCCTCTCCAAGCATAACGATGGCTGCTCTGACCGGGAGGGATGCCTGTAGTTAGCTACCTGCGACACTTAATCACATAAATCATCCTTGAAAATGCAAGAAAACCATAACGGTTTTGTAACCAGAGTACTAGGTTTTAGCATATGTTCACTAAGAAATAATCAGAGAGCGAAGTACGAGTGGGTTCCGGGCCCTGAAAACCGGGCCTCCTGCCCCGGCTGCTGCCGTGTGGAATTAAGCCCCGCACCTCGTTGATGGCCAGCTGCTCCCCGCCCGGCTGCAGGTACCGGGGGCTGGCCCGACAGAGGTCTTCATAGCTGTAGTCCTCCTCGCTGCCATTGTCATCCGCTAGGGCAGACGGCTCCGCACCGCCATCAGAAGAAACTGAGAGAGAGAGAGACGGTGCAGTTTAAAGGACACAGCTAATGTCAAAAATATAACCACGAAACCTATGACCTCTGAGAATGTGCCCTCAGTGGAAAGTAACCATTTGTATCTAACCCAGAATAAGAGACCATTAGAAAATGTCCACTGATCTGTTAATCCAAAGGTAGCAGTCGAGGCTAAGGAGAGCCGAGGTTGAGTGTCCCCATCGGTAAGAAAGGGGACATTTCAGAGACTACTGCCAATGGTGACGCACAGGATTATCTTGCGAGTCAGGATACTGAGTGAACGATGTGTGATTTAGTTGGAAATTTGTGCTCCAAAGTGGATATAAAAAATATAGATAATGTTCCTAAGTCATGTGTCAATAAGCTTGAGGAGGAAACGAAAGTGGAAAATATTGAGACAATCCTTTTTTTAAAAAGTGTCCTGCTTCCGTCGTTTCCCTGCCAGGCACAGCGAGGTGCTGCTAAAATCAGAAGCTGCTGACAGTATCGTATGTGAAGTCATGCACCATGCTTCCTGGTTGTCACAGAGCGAAGGGCCAGAACTCAGTGTCAGAATGAGGAGTTACCTGGCACCTTTACCAAAGAAAGAGAAAGCCCTTAGGGGGATGGGTGTGGCATTCTGGACGGACCACCTGGCACTCCGATCTCCTGCTGGGACGGTAGGCTCCTCACCAAGGCTCGTCAGTCACTGAACGTCCCCTGTGAGGACAAGGCCCCATGGCGGAGGCACCTGCCTCTTGCCTGAGGACGCAGTGTGGCCGGCCTTGGGCACGAGGGCATCTGACAAAGGATGGGGCCGGAAGGCAAGCCTAAGGGTTAGAGCAAGCACCGGCGCTGCTCTCGCGGGGTCTGAGCAAGGGAGTGGCAGGTTTGAACAGAGGTCCCCTGGTACAGCAGAAAGAGACCAGGTGTTAGAGTCACGAGGCCGGGTCTGAACTGTAGCCTCGCCCCTTCCGGGCGGGGACCGGAACCAGGCAACTCAGACTCTCCCAGCGCCACACCCTTCCGCTGTAAACGGCAGTTTCTTTCTTTTTGCAGAATTAGGTGGGGTGATGTGTGTCACGTTCCCAGCATCCCTGGTCCGTGGCTGGGACTCGCTCAAAGAAGCCACCGTGGTGACGGCAGCGAGCGCGGTCGTGGCTGGGCTGAAGGAGAGCGAATGGCCTCAGCACGCGGCAGGCGGGGCGGACGCTGGGCCCCGGAGACCGCAGGGAAGGCGGGTCAGCTGGATCGGGAGGGCCCACCGTGCCGCAACACGGAACCGGCCGCCGGAAGCGCAGTGCAAGGACCCGCACGTCCAGCTGACGTGGCAGCAACAAAGAGGGGCAAGTCAACGATGAATCGGAAACTCCCGAATTACTGGGCGAACTTCCCAGAGCTGGATGCTGGTGGGATAGCTCCGTGCGCCCTGCTTCTTTCAAGGACCTGAGAGTCGGGATTTCTAGTAACTTTATTCTCGGGGGACAGGTCTGCTTTCTAAACTGAGGAACCTGTTTTTAAAAATGAGATATTTTCTTATTATTTTTAATTTGTGTTTTATTTTATTTTTTAAATTGAGATATTTCCTAGTCTTTATTTTGTACTGAGTCTTCAAGATCTGATGTGCGTCTTACATTCCCAGCCCATCCCCTCTGGACGAGCCACGTTTCGGGTGCCCTGCAGACACCTGTCCGTCCCAGGACCGGGCTCCCAGCTCTGCACACCAGGCCCCCAGGGCTCTCCTCCTGCCCTCACTCCGGCCCTGCCACTCGCTCGATGCACACCTTCCAGGGGTGTGTGTGTGTGTGTGTGTGTCCATGTCCATCCTCAGGCCCCGTGCGGCCACTCCTGCCCTGCGCTGTGGTCACAGCGCTCTCAGGCAGAGGACACGAGGTCACCTGGCCGTTGCTGGGGTGCGTCTGGGGGGTGGGGAGAAAGCCCAGAGGAAGCAAACGCACTTGCGGTAAAGGCACGAGCCTTTCTCATCAGGCCACCAGGGAGGTAACGGTAAGGCTGCAACCCTCCTCTGACCGGGGCCCTCGGGGCAGCTGCCCCAGCATGCGCCCACTAGCACGGTGGCTAACGGCGGGCCTGGTCTGTCGGGGCCCAGAG
Organism: Balaenoptera borealis; assembly: GCF_965194805.1. Classification (NCBI taxonomy): domain Eukaryota; kingdom Metazoa; phylum Chordata; class Mammalia; order Artiodactyla; family Balaenopteridae; genus Balaenoptera; species Balaenoptera borealis. Next base: position 3,875,296 of record NC_138877.1, read on the forward strand.
CATCCCTCCTCCTCCCGTCTCAGCGGGACCGCTGCGCTCAGGAAAGTCAAACACCTGGGCCCCTCCCCACAGTGGAGTCAGAAACCGCGCTGTCCCTAAAGACCCTCCGAACTGCGTTTCCCAGGAGAATTCTTTACCACCTCGTCTGGCGTTGCTACGAAAATCAGTAAAGGGGAAAAAAGCCAGGTGATAACGTGCAAAGCCAGAGTTCACAGGAGTTTAATGAAAAAAGGATTCCGTCAAAAAAAGGCTGAACCTTTACGGGAGGCAGAGGGTAGAGTTATCTGAAAACAGACGTGAACCTCGCATGCTGGACGGTGTCTGACCGCATCACGAACGCCTGGAAAAGAGCTCCGGCCGAGGGGCCTCATGAGAGCGTTTGGGTCCCTCGGGTCAGCATGTCCTGAGCCGCGGAAACGAGGTGGTCCCCGTGCTGTCAGCCGGCTCGGCGGGGCAGAGCGGGGGGCCCGGGCGGGAGAGACGCCGTATGTCCGGGGACCAGCGAAAGAATCGGAGCAAAAGCACCTGGCAAATGTCCTAGCTTGACCAACTTTCCAGCTAAATGAGCTGGAGCCAGCCTCTGGGCCTCTTCCACCCCACGTGCCCATCTGTATGATGGGCACAAGTCCACACGTCCCATCTGTTCAGAGGTCACTCTTCCGCCTCACGTCCCACGTCTGACCTGTCCGCAAATCCGGACCCTCCCCTCAGCGTGTGTCCAGAACCTGCCGCTCCCCACGGGTCCCCACGACTCAAGCCTCAGCCACCTCGAGCTGGGTCACTGCAGCAGCCCCTCTGTGCCCCCGTCCCACCCCGCCCCCTCCACGAGTCTCACCAAAGCGGCCAGAGTGATGGTGCTAAACCCCCCAGACATCGGACCACTCAGGACCCTGCCCCAAGCCACCCACGGGGGACAAAGCCCAGGTCCTTGAAGACCCCCCAAAACACACACCGTATCTCCCCCGCCCCCAACACTCAGCTCTGACCCTGACAGCTGCCTGCTTCCTCCACCTGGCTCCCCTCCTCAGGGCCTGCTGTTCCCTCCCCCAAGGCCTTCCCCGACATCCCACCGAAAACGGCCCCGTCTTCTTTCCCGGTTTATTTTCCCCACAGCATTTATCACCACCTAAGATACTTTGCTTGTCATCTGTCTCCCCCAACTAAAAGGTAAGCTAGCCCGTCATTTTTGCCTGCTTTGTTCTCCACTGTACTCCTGGTACCCGGACCACTGCCTGGCTCGCAGGCTCGGTAGTTGTGGCACGTGGGCTCAGTAGTTGTGGCACGCGTGCTCTAGAGCGCAGGCTCAGTAGTTGTGGCGCACGGGCTTAGTTGCTTGGCGGCACGTGGGATCTTCCCGGACCAGGGCTCGAACCCATGTCCCCTGCATTGGCAGGCGTATTCTTAACCACTGCGCCACCAGGGAAGTCCGACAATGGGAGTCTTATAAAAAAGGCCTATGATGAACATGTCCACACTCCTTGGGAGGGTGACGTTCCTCTGTCTGAACCTGGATTTCACGTCTGTGAGGGGACAAAACCTGACAAGTGATCCTCAAGGTGAGTTTTTAGGAGAGGACACATCACACATCACCAACAATGGAAAACTTTATCCTGTAACACGCGCCGGAGGTTAAGGCCTTCCTACAGGTTCCTGAGTCCCACTCGCGGCAAACAGGCCCCCAGCCCGTGTCCCGGCAGGAATTTTTCTCAGGAAAAATCAGATCTCTCCTGTTTGGCTTAATTTTGCACGTTTAAGGACTTTTGATCAGAGGGATGGGATTTCAAAAGCACAAGACCTTGCTGGGACCCCAGCCAGGCCCCGTTAGAAAAGGCCCCGAGCTTTCCCGAGCCTTCCTTTCTCTTTGCAGCTGGGGAAAACTGTCCCCTTACCTGTCACACGGGGTCGGGGAGGGCAGGGGACAGATCAGGGGAAGGTAAGAGCTACCACGGCGGGTGTCACAGCTGGGCACCTGCCGTGCAGGCCACATGGGTGTGGACACCGATCGCCTGACCGGCACAGCATTCTCCAGGGGTGTCCCACTAAAACAAGGGTCGCTTCAGGGAAATTCCCGTACTTAGAATGATCCGTTAAAAATACGGACGTTAGGAAACCTCCTGCCGGTCACTCAGGCTTCCTCAGGTTGGACATAAGCTGTTCTCACGTGCCATCCTAAGAGCAGAAACGGCAAAGCCAGGCAGGCGGGCAGGTGGGCGGTCTGAGCTCAGAGCCCAGGGCGGCCTTCACGGGGAGCTGCTGCAGCCGTGTCTGGACCACCGGCCAGGTCCCTGCACCCGGCGCGGCCCCCGAGCCCCAAGATGCAACAGAGGGCATGAACCCGGCCACAGGGGGCCCTGGATGTCAGAACACGCCCCATGACTCCAGGGCCACTCATCTAGGGTAGATGGCGTCCCATCACAGGGGGGCGTTCAGAAAACACAGATTCCTGCGCTGGACCAGGGAGTGAGGCTCTCCTGGGGGAGGGGGGCAGGAGGGGGTGTTGGCTGAGAATCTCTTTCCAAAGCTCCCCAAGCGATTCTGACGCCTGGCTACATTTGTAAACCACAGGCACTCAAGCTAAACTTCCTTCACCCCACGTGCAGGGGTCTGCCCTGGGATGTGCGCTGTGTGGCCCGTCTGCACAGCGACAGAAGCTGGAGGACAGTGGATTCTGATCTCGTTGCTTGAACACCTCCGCTTTAGCCACTTTGTGAGCGTTCCCTGCGTTCTACAAAAAGGACGCGATCCTTCGGTCCACACTGACCTGTCCACCGGGAGCGATGTCCCCACCCAAAGAGCCCATCAAGTTCCCCCTTCTCCTTCGGGGCGGCCGAGCCCTCACTCCCGGGTGATGGGTGATGATTTTCCACTCTCCTGCCTACGTTCCCTGCCCTTGTGCAGCAACGGTCTCCGGTTTCAAAACGTTCACATTTACACTGTCATTATATTTTAGCCGTTGCACTGCCATGTCCTCCTTAGCTGTGCGTGTGTCTCTCCTCACACCTGCCCCACTCTTGCCCCAGCGCTGACTTCCTCAGGAACAAGGACCGTGCTTATTAGTGTCAGTTCCCCAATTAAAGCACGAAATTCTTCCTGTCTAGAATCTAACGTTGCTTTTAGGAAAGTCACTATTAGCCTAATTTAGACTTTCAAACCACTTTCCATACATAGTATTTTTGACTCTTTTAAACATGCTGACATTAAGAAGGTCAAAAAGGTACTAGAAGTGGACGTGCTACCCTTCACTGATAACCTTTTACAATGTCCACGGGTCTTCTGGAAATAGCCCTCCCAGCAGAGAACTTTACATCTGGACTCAACTCAGGGCCTCGGCCGCCTCCTGATGCCCGAGCAGGGACGGGAGTCACGTCACGGCGGAACTTAATTTACACCAAACCTCCAAGGTGCACTGTTTCTACAACGAGTTTAAAAAGGTTTGTTTTAAACCACTAAAAGTGAAAATTTTTCCTTCTTCTCAATGTAAAGGCAAATCCTGCCCTAGAGGTGTATCCTATATGCTCTCTATCACCTGCGGAAGGGGCACTCCGAGCCCTGAGACAGGCAGGTTGGGGTTTGGGCCGGGAGCCCCGGGCAGGCACCGCCCCCAGGGTCTCTGTGCTCCTGGGGACGCAGCAGCTGGACAGTCCTCAGCCTCCAACCCAGACCTGGGTTTAGGCTCTGGGGTCCTCAGTGTCCTGCCACGAGCCCTGGCGTTCTACCCTGGGCTTGTCCCTTGCAGTCTGTTTTCTCCTCTCTTCCCTGGGTTTGGCTCTGACCGTGGCTGCCCGTCCGTCCCAGCCTCGCCCCTCTCCTCCGCTCGGCCGCCCCCTGGCAGCTCGAGGCTGCTCACCACGCCCCTCCCAGCTCCTGGCAGCTGCCTTGCAGGCTGGCTGCACAAATCCTGAGGAGGAGCCCTTCCAGGCTCACCGCATCCCCGGAATGAGCTCACAACGTGTGCCAGGCACTGTGCTAAGCGCTTAAATAAATCATCTCATCCAAGCCACGTACGCCTCCTGGAATTATTACTGTCTGTAAATTAAACAGGAGGAAATTGTGGCTCTAAGAGGTTAAGGAACTGCTCCCCGGCGGTGGGGCTGGAATTCAACCCCAGATCTGTCTGTCTCCCAAGCCATCCTGCCGTGCACCTGCCTGGCCCTGGCCTCGCCGAGCCGCAGTGACTGGACAGCTCCCGCCCCCAGTCCCTGCAGGACATCCCTCCCGGGAGCCGCCAAGCTGTTCCGTAGGCCCCCTGGCCAATCAGGGATCTCAAAGAAAACAGAGCCCCCCATTCGGCAAGCTCTCCGCTTTATTTTACGCTGGCATGTCACTTAAGGCTGATTAAACATTGCGTTTGCATCACACGCACATACACGCTTCGTCCAGCGAGTACATGAAAGATGGTCCCGGGAACACACACAGATACACGCTTCGTACAGCAAGTACATGAAAGATGGTCCCGGGAACACACACACATACACGCTTCGTCCAGCGAGTACATGAAAGATGGTCCCGGGAACACACACAGATACACGCTTCGTACAGCAAGTACATGAAAGATGGTCCCGGGAACACACACACATACACGCTTCGTCCAGCGAGTACATGAAAGATGGTCCCGGGAACACACACACATACACGCTTCGTCCAGCGAGTACATGAAAGACGGTCCCGGGAACACACACACATACACGCTTCGTCCAGCGAGTACATGAAAGATGGTCCCGGGAACACACACACGTACACGCTTCGTACAGCGAGTACATGAAAGACGGTCCCGGGAACACACCGAACCAGCGGGAAAGAGACGATTCGGGCCGAGCTGCCTCCTTCTTTCTCTTCACAGCCAGGCTCCTCAAAGGCCGGCAGGGCTGGAGTGCGGGAGCCCGAGGGCACACGGGGAGGGGGGCGCGGACCCCACGCAGGAGGCCTGACCAGCTGCGCACCCCAGCGACGGGAGAGCATCCCGCTCAGCGTGGAGGCTGCGTCCAGCCTCCCTCGGCCTCCGCACACTGGGAATGAGGACTGGGACCCGTGCCCGCCCCGGGAGCAGAGGAATGCGGGGGGCGGCCTCCATCAGGCCCGGCTGCCCTGGAATAAACACAGGCGCGCACACGCCCCTCCCCCGCCCAGGGTGAGGCCGGGCGGCCAGCACTCCTCCACGCCGGACAGTGGGACCACCGGCCACTCAAGTGACAAGCACAGGCACTTGGCAGGCAGGCCTGTGCTCTGAACGCAGGAATATCTGGGCTACTTCTTTTTCTTTTTCTAAATTTTTGTTAGTGAGGAGGCCAGAAGCAGAAGCCCTAACCACATCCCTGTCTGCTGTCAGCCTGCACAGAAAGCCAACCAAAACAAGGAGGAAGCACAAAATACACACTGCATTGCAAGGCCCAAGGCTGACTTCAGACTCACCTATAATTCCCATTCATTTCAGCCTGAGCTACTGATTTAAGGCAAAAACAGCGACAAGACTTTTTTTTTTTTTTAAAGCATCCTACTGCATCCATGTGTAGCAGTCAGCCAGAATTCTTTCTGTGAAGCATTTTTTCTTACTCCTTTTAAAGAATACATGGGTTCCAATTGATAACTTCCTAGTATCAGAGAACCATGTTTCTTTCACACTTAAATAGGAATTAGTCTAGCTGACAACACTCGCAAAAACACTGACAAGCAAGGTGGGAAAGAGCACCATACGGTAACTGAGTCTTGGGCAATAACACTTTTGCAAACAGTCGACAGTATTTTTCAAAAATCAATTCATACCCTTAAACCTCACACACCCCAAATTAGCAAGGAACACTGTTACGGACCCCAGCAATAATCTCCTGTATAAAGAAATTTCATGTAACAGAAGCAAAGACTAACACAACAAAAACCAGATCCGTAACTCATGACGGATAGTCCACGTTTGATTCTTAGTACTTTCTATTTCACACCAACGGCTGTGCTGTAACCCAAACCAGCTTCTCTGATTCACTGCGCCCATGCCTAGAACTGCCCTCAGGACCCCGGACCGGACAAGTGAGCTTTCTCTCTCTCACACACACACACACACACACACACACACACCCGACAAGAAGCAGCGGAGAGAGCCCTGCAACTTGCAAGGACACAGAGAGGAATCGGCAACATGGCCAGACACAGGAGTCCAATCTCTGCACACGTACCCAGGTGAAGGCTTTCCAGACTCCAGAATCTTGCAATTTCCCCTCTAGCCACCATCCTTCTGTTTGGAAAACAGCCACGTTCAGAGCAGGGCTGGGGGTTGACTGAGCATCACGGAGACTCGCACAGGCTCTGGCTGCGGAGACGACAGAATCGCTTATTCACTGCTGACGCCTGTGCCTGCCCGGCCAGAGCCTCACTGCTCACAGCGCCCGCCCACGGGCGGCTGAGGTTACAGCCTCAGACTGGACGGCGGGGAGGAAAGCCTAAACGCAGGCCAGACGGCCACCCAGGAAACCAGGCACCGCATCTGCCTACCAGGGGCCCCGAGGGCCTCCGATGACGGTGGGAGAAAGGCAAGGCGCCTGCTGCTATTCATTACAATCCCAAAGCCCGAGGCAGACCCGAAGAGAACTTTCAAGATGTAAGCTATTATATACAGGATGGACAAACAACCGGCTCCTACAGGGAACTATATTCACTATCCTGTGATAAAGTATAATAGAAAAGAACACTTTAAAAGAATGTATGTATATGTATAACTGAATCACTCTGCTGTACAGCAGAAACTGACACAACATTGTCAATCAACTGTACTTCAATTAAAAAAAATAAAGGGGCGGGCTCAGAAAAAAAAAAAGAAGGAAACTATTTCATGGGGGAAGAAGCAGAGAGGTCACTAGGTTCAAAACTGGAGTTGGGATTTCACGCTAAGGCATGACAAAAATTTCAGTTGTGATATTACACTATGTTAACTGCAAATCTGTGAACTCATTTTAAAAGTGGGATTTGGGGCTTCCCTGGTGGCGCAGTGGTTGAGAATCTGCCTGCCAATGCAGAGGACACGGGGTTCGAGCCCTGGTCTGGGAAGATCCCACATGCCGCAAAGCAACTAGGCCCGTGACCCACAATTACTGAGCCTGCGCGTCTGGAGCCTGTGCTCCGCAACAAGAGAGGCCGCGACAGTGAGAGGCCCGCGCACCGCGATGAAGAGCGGCCCCCGCTTGCCGCAACTAGAGAAAGCCCTCGCACAGAAACGAAGACCCAACACAGCCAAAAATAAATAAATAAATAAATTTTAAAAATAAAAAATAAAAGTGGGATTTGTTTAAAAACACATATGTAAATATGTGTGTACCTTCTACGATGTGACAAGGATATGCATATCTTTTACTATATAAAGTATCTGTTCTATATATTATGATGAGAATTGTCTTTTTTTTAAAAGAGGCTCTCTCTAGCTGACACGGGTTATTTATTTCCTGTATACTTTTTTCCCAGTTATCTACAACGAGCAAGTCATACTGTGAAACGACACCTATTAACAAACAGCTTCCTTCAATTTCCTCACAACACGAAGATGCTGACTTTTTAAGTTAACGAGCAAGGAGACGGTATACACTGAGTAGTGATCACATGGTCGTCCCCCAGTAAATGGCGAGAAAACTGAGCCCGTGAGCGTGTGCCGGCTCTGGGGTGATGGGCGCCCTGGCATCACTACACCAGTTCAAACCCCCAGGGGCTCCGTGTCTGCTCTGTACAGCGGGGACAACCAGGCTCCGACAGCGCTCTCAGGGTTCCCGAGGACATATCACCAAGTTTAGAACAATGCGGGCACTTTCTTGGGGATTAATGAACAGAACAGATCATGTGGCAGCTACTCTGACAAACCGCAGGTCCACTGACCATGCTCGATGGACAAAGCTGCGTGATCAGTTACGACACCCACGCCGACCATGTGCTTTATCATAGGCTTTTCTCATCTTTAACTATTTGTGGCTGTTTCTGTTGATTTGGTGCATCCCACCTTTAAATCCAGCGAAGGCTTCAATAAACCACACCAAAGGCGAAACCTGCGAGCACACATACACCACTCACAAAACCGATCGGCTTCGAATCTACCCCTTGCAAGTGTTTTTAAACAATGATTGAAAAGAGTAACATTTTTAAAAACGATTAATAGACAGTTCATTCAATAGGGGTACACCTATTCTTTCTTTTTTCTTTCTTCCTTCCTTTCTTTCTCCCTCCCTCCCTCCTCCCTCTCTCCCCCCATATATATATATATATATATACATATATATATATATTATATATATATTTTTTTTATTGGCCGCACTGAGAGACATGTGGGATCTCAGTCCCTGACCCCCTGCAGTGGAAGCATGGTGTCTCGACCACTGGACCCAGCAGGGAATTCCCAGGGCATATCTATTCTTAATAAAGGCAGTGCTTCATTAAATGACAGACTCAAAAGATTCCTTGAAATTGTTTTTCAGGGCAGACCACTCTCTGTGAGGCAAGGTTTCCTACATCCCATGTGGAATACTAGTATAATATGGTCCATGAAAAACGTTTGAAAACCACTGAACACTATATCTATTTCCTGGAAATCCAGAGGATACATCAGTCCCCACAGGCTACAAATCCCGATCGTGACATCTGTGTCACCTTGTTTAACACAGAATTTCCCATAAGGCCACAAAACTCTCTGTTTATGATAACACGTATTACTGCCCCAAAGGGTGCGGTCCGGGGACCAGCGGCGCCGGGTGACTGGAGAGCCGGTCCCTGGTGGGGAGTGAAGATTGCGGACCCCACCGGCCTGTGGAATCACAGCCTGACTTTAACCAGACCCAGGGATCTGGGATCAGAGGCACACTCAGGCTTGAGAAGTGTTAATTCAGAAACGAATGAAGACCATGGAATGCAAGGGTGGACCTGGTTTTCGTTAGAATGAACAAGTGAAACGCTGAATATTGAGACACAAAGCAGTGAAACGGATATTAATTCTGATGAGCATCCTTTCTAACAAAGCTTAAAATCCAGCAGGAGGCAAATAAAATCCAGAGTGTTTTCATTTTCTTAAAATTTTTTTCTGGTTAAAATTGCAAGTTTTCAAAAAGAAAAAGCTCTCTTGGCCACATTTCCTTGGTATTGTCTTAACTTGGTTCTACGGCTCACTTTCACTTTCCCTGGGCAGCTGGTACAAAGGGCAGCTTCTGTTTCCCAAGGACTTTTTCTAAATCCAGAGATGGGGTCAGGGTGCTAGATTAAGGTCCTTGGGATTTTAGGATCTTAAACCAAAGGCATTCACTAAGTAAACTTACTTTACTGCACACAGACTCAAAACAAACATAAAGATAAAAAGAAGGAAAAAAGTAAACAAAAACTGCATTTCAGTGGGGCAACTTCTCAAAGGAAGATGACCCAAAAAATGCTTCCAAGATATTTTTGGAAGAAGCTACAGAGAAGGTTAGACTTTAGGTCTGGAAAGTTCTTTAGCGATTAGAGCCTATATTTACCAGATCAATAAGAATACTGCAACAAAGACCTTAAGCATAGTTGAAGGAAGTCTTAACCTCCTCCACCCCCCCAAACCCCTCCCTCCCCCCAACCCCTCCGCCCCCGGCCAACACACGAATCTATTCTCCTTGGATAAGATGCTGCCGTATGGTCAGGACTAGGCTGTCACCAACCTTGACTACTGGTACCATGAAAAGAATTCAGCAAGGGATTAAGTCCCACAGGAAAGTGGAGAAATCCAAATTATACATTAATATCAAATATTCAGAAATCAGAGATGATAAAATAAAAGTCAGAATCACGTGGGATGTTACGATCATTTTTACTCTACAGTAAGGCTATTTTCGGCCCAGTGGCCCTAAGACCCCTACATAGTTACATCCATATGTATGGAAAAGGAGGCTGCTGGCGAGGTAAGTTAGCGGTGGAACCTCAAACTCAAACCAGTGCTCATCCCGCCACCCGTCCAGGACCGGTTCTTGAGATGAGCAGGTGGTCGTTAAGGTTCCATTCAGCTCTGAATTTCTGGTATCTTCTTAAGTACAATACGGTACAGGTTTTCTTTTTCTTTTTTTTTCTTTGGCTGCATTGGGTCTTCATTGCTGTGCATGGGCTTTCTCTAGTTGCGGCGAGCGGAGGCTACTCTTCATTGCAGTGCGCAGGTTTCTCATTGCAGTGGCTTCTCTTGTTGCGGAGCACGGGCTCTAGGTACGCGGGCTTCAGTAGTTGTGGCTCGCGGGCTCAGTAGTTGTGGCTCGCGGGCTCTGGAGCGCAGGCTCAGTAGTTGTGGCGCACGGGCTTAGTTGCTCCGCGGCATGTGGGATCCGCCCGGACCGGGGCTCGAACCCGTGTCCCCTGCATTGGCAGGCAGATTCTTAACCACTGTGCCACCAGGGAAGTCCAGGTACAGGTTTTCTTACATGGCCACCGTCTGATACTGGGCAGAAAGATCACCAGCACTGGATATCTACTCAGCAACAAACATTTCCCAGCTGTTGCTGCCTCACCAAACTGCAGCCTCCCTGCTTGGTTCAGAGATGTCCTTAACCTGGGAAGATTCTAGAACTTCCCCTCTTTTCTGGGCTTGGGTAAGGCCCCATTACCAAGAGCTACAGGACAGGCACAGGGCGGCAGGCGGCCCCAAGGACAGTCATGCTGTTCTCCAGCCCAGCACTACTGCCAATTTCAGAAAATGAGCTCAAGGCTGGGTGCACGTCAGAACCGAGGAAGCCCCTGCCCTCAGCTGGACTGAGCCCCAGCCCAGACCCCCACCTGAGCAACAACCCCCCAGAATCAAGAGGAACACAGCGAGGGTTCTGAGTACACTCCCTCGCTGTCCCCGTTGCTGATACAGGGCTGCAGCTCCCAAAGCTGCAGGGGGGGGCATTTCTGAACAGGAAGTAATCAGCTACATTTGCCATCAGTTACTCAGACCCACGTTCCCTTGTCTATTAGCATAAATAATGGAGTATCCAGAGGGATGCCTTTATTCTAAATGGATTAAAGACAAACATTAGTACTAATCTACAGGTCACAGTTATGCCATTTTCCAGAGAAACATAAGAAAACACCACCAGAGACAGTCAACGCAACACATAACGTTTTCTAGCACATACTGACGTAGAACCGTAGACCCCGTTTTGGTAAGCTGCCTGCCCGAGGATGGCTACGGTAGGCTCCATTTAGGTCTTCCTGAAATATCGTTCAGCAGCCAGACTCCTGAACGCAGAGGGCAGGCCCCATCACTTAGACACACAGGAAACGGAGCGGGGGGAACACGAGCAAGCCGTTGAGAACTAAAAGCAGAGGATGAAGAGGTGTGTCTTCAAAGCTATTGCTCTTTCACCCGAGGTACTGTGTGCCTATCCACCCTAACTGATGGAAGATGTGCTCTCAATGCCTTAGTGAGCCCTGCCATCCACCCCACCCCATGCCCCCCACTCCAAAACCACCCCAAACAAGACAGTGGTCCTGGGCTCTGACTACAACTTTTAGACTAATTCAGAAACAGATACAAAATTGTCCTTTAAACGATAAGGTGCCATCTCTACGTTAAGACGGAGGCCTTTCCTGTCTTCTGTAAACAACCATGTGTGGTTTCCATCCTTCAAGGCCTGGGACACATTTCACTTCTTTTCTGTATTTATTTGTCTTTGGGTCCTCAGGATATGGTTCAAATATAACAAGAGCAAAACAAGATAATGGATGAATTTCACTTTTTTCTTTGTTGTAGTCAAAGGCAATTATTAGGGTGTGGACTTAAAAACTGACACATGGGTAAACTTCAGTGCACATAAATGAAATAACTTTGTGCTCTGTTCCTGCAAAAGCACAGTGCCTGGGAGACAGCAAGTGGAATGGAGCAATGTGGGCTTTGGGGTCTATCTGATCTGCTTTGATCGCTGGCTTCACTATCTAGGACTTAGATCTCGATTCGCGAGCGAGTAAAAAGCACGGCATGTTTTTAAGCCTCAGATTCTGTCTGCAAGACCAGTGACACGAGCGGAGGCTGGGTGCTTGGTGGTGGTTTGCTCCAAGTTCAGTTCTCTTGCTCTCCTTCCCCTGACTTTTAAAGTTCTTTCTTTTCCTTTTTTTTAAAAAAAAATTTATTTTATTGACGTATAGTTGATTTACAACGTTGTGTTAGTTTCAGGTGTATGGCAAAGTGATTCAACTGTACATGTATATATAAATATTTTCTTTTTCATATTCTTTTCCATTACGGTTTATTATAGGATACTGAATATAATTCCCTGCTCTTTTCCTTTTAAAAAATCCAATTTCTGAGACTTGGCATTAGACACATGATATTTTGAAAACTTTTTTAACTCTGTAGTTTAGAATGACTGGAACAAATACACGTCTTAGAACCGAGAAGCTTTTAAATGTTAGAAGATGAGAATTTCAAGAGTTTGCTGGAAAAACGTTAAAGAAACATTATGATGTTTTTCTGAGACAGGAACTAGAACGCTGTGTTCCTTTAAAAAAAACACCAACTCTTGATTCTGGGCACTGATAAGGCTGAGACAGCAGCTAAGTGCTGCTGAAGCCCACACACCTCTCAGACGTGCAGGCCTGCGGTCTAAGGCCCTGGTGTCTGCATCTGCAGGGCCTGTGCCTGCAGATGGAACCCTTTCCTGGCTCTAAATCGGTCTGACCGAGGAGTCCACGTGGTCTCACGGCGTGGTCAGCAGGGAGAGATTTTAGCCAGGACGGTGTCAGGAGGCAGGAAGACACCCGCCTAAAGACAAGAAAACAGAATCATCTTGTTTCACAAATAAATACACCCAGTGCCCGCCATCACGGGCAGGAGAGTGTGAAGCGGGCTGGAGATGGGAGAGCTCCAGACCCGACGCACGTGCACACCTGACCATCAGGGCTCGACGTGACCGACACTTCAACCAGCCTCCCGAGAGCTCCACTACGATCACCCTCCACAGGTCCTGAGCAAGGATGATCCGACTAAATATTTTCTCTCTGATTCGTCATTGAAAGAAAACTTCGGAAAAGCAGATGCAGAAAGAGCTCATCCAAACAATAAGAGATCAGACAAGGTTTGGTTAAAATAATCTCAAGGCATCACACACACCCCTCAACACCTGCCATTCCTTTTCTTTTCTTCTTTCCTCTTAACAAAAAGTTGAGAGGCGTCTCTGGGTGATACGTTGGAAAATCTTTGGTAAGGCCTGAAATTCTGGATCAAGAGAGTCAACAGAAAACATTTGAGTTACCTTCTTTTCTCCTATAACCTGAGTGTTTGCATTTTAGATCAGTTTAACCTATATTTGGATAATAATTAAACAGAATATTGCTCTGTATGGACTCCTGGTGCCCTAGGGCCTTAGCGATTAGATCAAGTGACTTGTCAAAGGTTGAACTGCTTGTTAGCGCAGTTGAGTTAGGAACTCAGAACTCTGGTTGCAGACGCAGGTCACCACTCACCACTATCCTTGTCGCTAGAACAATTCGTGCTTCTCTTTACGTCTTTGTAATAATTTACTGCACACATACTGTGTACCAGGTCACTCTCACCCATCTGTGGGACGGACAACAGTAATATTTCCTATTACAGACGAGGACACTAAGACTTTGAGGTTAAATAATTTGCCAAGGTCACATGGCTAGTCAGTAGAGGACTGGGACGCCACTGTTTTTTTGACCCAAAGGCTGGTTCATAAGAAAATTAACTTTCATAACAATTATTAGAATAGAACAACGCCAGAATAACAAATTAGAAGTAGGATTAACGACAACAAAAAACTAAGGCAAAGGGAAGAAACCTATATTCTTTGTCTTGACCAAGTAAAAAATAAAAGTCTTAATAAAGTTATTAACTTCATTGCAAGACTTTAAAAAAAATATGCTTCAGTAATTTCTTACAATTTATTTAATTTAAAAATATCAGAGTTGAAATGGCATAAACCCTTATGATTAAAGTGCCCCCAGTTCCTTCATGTTGGGGTATTAGAACAGAACTCTAGATCAAGGAATGGAACTTTCTGGTGTATATTTAACAGACTATTTCTTTCAAAAATATTTAGTACAAATGAACATTGACACAGTCAATTAACGAGCTTTCAGATACGGTAATATAAAGCCAAAATAGTTTTTTTAATATGATAGCAAAACAGTTTTTAATTAGCTCTAGCACTTATGGGAAATTTTCAGCTATCAAATCAGAAAACCAACACCAATAAACAAAATAAAATCCCCCCCCACTCACACATGAGGTTTGGACTCCCTGCACAATCTTGCAAGACACCCTCCTGCATCCTGGCTCTGCCCTCTCACTGAACTGAAACCGCTTTTCTCAAAACCCACAAGTTCCTAATTGCTGCTGGAGCCATGCGTATGGTTCAGAGCATCCGACTTGACCCTGGGCACAGGTGACATCGTAACCACCACCTCCCTGAAGCCCAGCATCCTTGGACATCTGGACACCACTCACCTGTCTGGCCACTCCTTTTCTTTTTTTAAAAAAATTTATTTATTTATTTATTTTTATTTTTGGCTGTGTTGGGTCTTCGTTTCTGTGCGAGTGCTTTCTCCAGTTGCGGCCAGCGGGGGCCACTCTTCATCACGGTGCGCGGGCCTCTCACTGTCGCGGCCTCTCCCGTTGCGGAGCACAGGCTCCAGACGCGCAGGCTCAGTAGTTGTGGCTCACGGGCTTAGTTGCTCCGCGGCATGTGGGATCTTCCCAGACCAGGGCTTGAACCCGTGTCCCCTGCATTGGCAGGCAGAGTCTTAACCACTGCGCCACCAGGGAAGCCCCTCCTTTTCTTTTTTTTTTTTTTAAAAACAGAGTCACAGATTGATTGATTGATTGATTTAATTTTTGGCTGCATTGGGTCTTCGTTGCTGTGCACAGCTTTCTCTAGATGCGGTGAGCAGAGGCTACTTTGATGAGGTGCGCGGGCTTCTCCTTGCGGCGGCTTCTCTTTGTTGTGGAGCATGGCCTCTAGGTGCACGGGCTATAGTAGTTGTGGCACACGGGGGCTCGGTAGTTGTGGCACACAGGCTTAGTTGCTCCGCAGCATGTGGGATCTTCCTGGACCAGGGCTCGAACCCATGTCCCCTGCATTGGCAGGCGGATTCTTCACCACTGCGCCACCAGGGAAGCCCCACTCCTTTTCTATCTTCTTTGTGGATTCCTTTCTTTACTGGCTCCCAAATGCTGACCCTCTTCTCACTCCACACACACCGTGGATGGTACCCCTCCCTGAATCAGCTTTGAGAACAACCATCACTTGCTGTTGACTCCCCAGTTTCCCCTCTAGCCTGGGCCACCTCCTCATGAGACCCTCATGGTGAAGGCCAGGGGATAAGATCTCCACCTAGCTGTCCCACCTGCACCTCCAACTTCAATGCCTGGAATGGACCCAAGCCCCCCACTCATGTGCTTTTCTCCTATGCTCCCCCCATCACTGGGGCACCGGGGTGTCTGCCCCCCAAACATCCGGACAATTGTTCGACCTCCACATCTTCGTTTTTCCAGGAGAACCGTCGTGTTCCTAGTTCAGGGCTCTGCCCACTGACTGTCTCCTCTGTCCCCAGGCAGGTCCACAATCTAGCCAGTGACATCACCAAAATGCAAACCTGACCATCGCACTCCACTTAAAACCCTTCTGCGGCTCCTGCTGCCCCCAGGATAAAGTCTGACCCCCTTCACAGGAGGCCCTGAATGGGCAGGCTCTGCCCGACCCCTGGTAGTCTGATCCCTCGTCTGGACCCGCCTCTCAACCCTGCCCCTCAGCTCATCTCGCTACAGCCTCAGGGGCTGCTGCAAGGCCCTCCCACCAGGTAGTCCGGCTGCCTGAAAGGCCCAAGTCAAAAACATGACACACGCATCATGCCCAGAACACCTCAACTTCAACGTACAAAGGTGCAGCTGATTCACCTCTGTTATCATCGAGGACCAGAGGTCTCCCCCTGTGATCACGGGACAGGAATTCTGCATGTCACACCCATGATGCGTCAACTATGATCGCCAGTTCTGGATGCTTTAAAGTAATGACCAGAAGCATTCTGAGTACAGATTCCCTGATTTTTCCATGTTTTACAGCTCTCAATTTTTATCTGACTGAAAATAAGTTTTTAGCAATTCACCTTGATTAAGCCTCTTCAAAGTGTTTAGTTTTCATAAATATGAATCTCTTTTGAGTCTCATATTTACATTTCATTTGTTTATGGAGCTGAACTTCTTCCGTGACTACAGTAATGACTACAGCTGCCAGAGCTAGCTTGGAGCCGTGCCCTTGACTCCCAAGAAGGACACAACTCCACCCACGAGAGTGGCATAGAGGGCGCCGCCCCCCCAAGCGAGCCCTGGGCAGGCGCAAGCCTTGTCCGCACCAAGGACACTTCCATCTGATGAGCGCATGGCTGGGTTAAGAAAGTTTCGGAGGGTGACCCAAACCTGGGTTTCTCAAGTTTCTCTTCTCTGGCTCCCACACTCCGCACATGCTGCTCCCCTGACATCTGGGACCCTTTGCTGCGAGGGCTTCAATGCTTGCACCTGGACAAACCTCTCCTCCAGCAAGAAAATACAAAGAAACTATACGGGACTAAAAATAACTGCATGCATGTGCAGTTGGGACAAATTATGGACAAAAAGATACAAAAGACTAAAAAAACTCAACTGCCGCTTTTGAAGAGCCTGGAGCAATGGCAGGGTACTGTGCATGCCCCCTGCACTGAACACCACCTAAGCGGTGGGCAAACTGCCTAAGCCACCCCTCCAGCCCGACCCCTGGACACACCTCTACCCTCAGCCCATATAAGGAACCAGCTCGCCCCCCGCCCCGCCCCTCGGGGAATGAGGGAGCAAGGGAAACTGTTACGTGTTCTCAATCCCCCGGCTGCAGCAGGGGCCCCAGTAAAGCCCTGCCTGGATTTCTCATCTGGCCTCTAATCAATTTCTACTGATTAAGGAGGCCAAGAACCCTGGTCGGTATCACCCCCAGCCTGGAGTACACCTTCTCCCAACAACACACTTCATCTAACTCCAGCTCAGCCCTCAAGTCTCAGCTTTGACGTCATTTTCTGGGGAAAGCCTGGGGACTCCCCAGACGGGATTTGCCTGCTCCACGGCTACACTCACCTCCTTTGCTGTTGCAGTGGCTTTCCGGGTCTGGACACCAGCCGGGAGGTTCCATGGGCCCAGTGTCGGCTTCCTGGGAGCAGCAGCCTCCACAACGTGCCTCACTTATCATAGGGCTCATGTTGATATATACATGTGTGTTACACAACAGCAGGCGTATGTGTTCAGTGGGTCAATACAAATGAGGTGTCTCCTAACCCAAGATCATACTGAAAGCTCAAGTCAGAAAGGCTTCGGCGCACCTTGGACGTGTCCTGAAATGCCACTGTTTGACTATGTCCTAATGGCACATCCTACATCATTTCCTAATGATATTAAGATTATCAACTTCATGATGAGGTTGGATAAACTGGCCTTTACAACCAATACTAGCTCCTAAACGCGGGAGAGTAAATAGGCACATACGTAAGGAAATCTCTCCGTGTCTGAGAAAATACATCTCTGCACAAAACCAAACGGAGGGCCTGGAAGGTGCGGGCGGGGAAGGACATCCCGAGTGATGACCTCAGTTGCCCTTTCAAACTACTGGGCTTTAAAGACACTGCACCGTCCTGACACACGCCTTTTCCCCGTAGACAAACCAACCTGAAAGCTGTGTGGGAACCTTCACCAGAGGAAAGCCAGGCCGGCGTGTGGGCAGCGGGCGGCAGTTGTCGGAGGCGCGCGTGCAGCCCCACCCCCACCCCGCGTGCAGGACCCCGTGTGCAGCCCCGCGCGCAGGACCCCACGGATAGCGCCCCCCCCGCGTGCAGGACCCCGTGTGCAGCCCCACGCGCAGGACCCCAGGCCCTCCTGCGCCGCGGACGTGCGGACGGGGGGCGCGGCCGTGGTTCAGGAGGAGCCCCCAGACTCGGGCTGCTCCCCCCGGGGCCCCGGCGGAAGGCAGCGCCCGTGCGGGGCTCGGGAGTTTACGGGTCCACCCCAGAGAGGTCGCCGGGCTCATGATGGGCTAAGTGGGACCGGCCCGGCCCCCCCACGGGAGCTCCTGCCCGGCCTTTCCGTGGACACGGACGGAGGAAGCAGGAACCCACTCGGTGGGACACCTGCCATCCCCTTTCAGACCTGGACGCGTCTCTAAAACGGGCCTCAGTGTGTTCTCGGCTAAAGGAAAAATGCAGCATGCTGGATTTCTCGTCATTAAGTACATTAGTTTGGAAATTTCTAAGTTATCCAATTCCCCACCCTTATCTCTAAATTTATATTCTCGTGGTAGACCCTGATCAGTAGCAGTGCGGTCTGTAGCATTGTTTTCGTGCTTCCTCACTGACGGCAGAACTAGAAATTTCTAAACCTCAGAGTAGGTTTTCAAAATAGCTCCTCCACCCACCAACACTGGCCAGACCGATGTGCTTCACATCTAGGCGGCCACTTGTGTAATTTGGGTCATTCTTTTATAGAACAAGATATTATTCATATACATCATGCCCTTAAGGACTGGATTTTTTGGTTGTTTCCTAACGAAAATATAAGGTACACAGGTGGTTATGAGTTAGAGTTTTACAACGCCATGGGTGACGGCTTAAATGATGACATCATTCTGCTGCAGATCCAGCAATGCTGGCCCAGGTCACTGGAGGGCTACACTGGTTTAACATGATCCTCTTTCCTAGCGTGCAAAGTGACTATACTCATAAGAAATTAAGATGTGAAAAAAAAATCAAATCAAGCAATCATTTGAGTAATTTTGAAATTTTTTTTTTTAATTCTATTTTTTGGCCGTGCCATGCGGCATGTGGGATCCTAGTTCCCCGACCAGGGATTGAACCCACGCCCCCGGAATTGGAAGCGCGGAGTCTTAACCACCGGATCGCCAGGGAAGTCTTTTTTCTTTTTTTAATTTTATTTTTTTGGCCGCTCCACACGGCATGTGGGACGAAATATTTTAAAAAGCCATAAAAAGTCCATCAAGTCAACTCATGTTGGTGTCTCCCCAGAAAGTCATATTCTCTATTTTTTATAATAAGTTTTCATTGGACCTAATCTTGCCATTTTCTTTCCTCTGTTGTCCGGCATTATTACAAAATACTCTAATACTTTTTGGTTGAGTAAAAGCCTTATTGAAAATGTAACAAATATATTTTTAAATGGCATACGCAAATCTACTGGTTCAGTGGCATGCTGTATTCCTTTGCTTGTGACCCATTAAGATTCCATCCAGCTAAGGAAACTGGGAGACAGTTAAGACAATCACTTCGTTTACATCACGGGCGAGAACTAATCTGAACTCGATGCGTGGGATGGGAAGAAAGAGAAGCAGGAGTAGACATGAAAATAAGAATTCTGAAGGGCGATCAAATCTGACATGGCAGGAACGGAAATAAGTATGGGAAAATCAGGCTGTGACGGAATAAGCTGCCTTGGATGTAAGAGAAAACATAAAAGGCAGCTCCCTAGGAGAACGTCAGCACTGCACAGGCACACTTGCTCAGACCCAAGGAAGAGCAAGGGGCACAAACACTATCGCCAACAAAGCCATGGGGTTTTTATAGGCTGGCACCCTCCCAGCCGTGAACTTGAGGAAAGCACTTCTGAGTGCCACTGTGATTCACGGTGGAATTCTATTATTCCAACACCACACCCGTGCAGCGGGTAAGCGTGACCAAGGATTGCTCCATGTAAGCTCTCCTCAGAGACATATGGGCCAGGGAGGAGGTGAGACAAGAGCTCTAAACAAAGCCAGAGAGAAGTAACTGGTTCTGGAAAAGAGCCCAGCACCGTGCTGCAAAGTTCTCAGAAGGAGGACCTCACTTTCACCTAAAAGGATTCGGTCTTCATTTCTTAAGAAAAATTAAACTGCTAATGTTCACATTTCTACATTTTAAGAAAATGTTAGTTGTGGGCACTTCTGGGATTTGGAGATTTTGAGGACACTTGACCAGGGCAAAGGAAACATCCTTTTCATTATTTTTAAAAGCTTTTATTCTACGAAATTGCAAACAAACATGAAAGTAGAGAAATTATATGATGAACCCAGAAGGATCAATATTTTACCAATTTTTCCCAACTAGTTCCCAACAATTTTGGGGCTTAAAGCAAATCTCCCATGTATCATTTCGTGCAACAAATACTAGTATGTACCCAAATGAATAAGGACTTAAAAATAACTATACTATCATTATCCCAATGAACAAAATTAACAATAACTCCTTTTCTGAATACTGATTCCATGTGAAAATGTCCCCCCTTGTCTCAAAATGACCTTTTTACAGCTGGTTGGTTGGTATCAGAATCCAAACAAGGTTCACACACACTGCATTTACTAAACATAATTCAGATCAAACCGAATCTGTCCATCTGGGCGGCACGTACCAGGGATTTTGCATTCAACACATGGGCTCCTGAGGCGGGGTTGCCACTCCAGCACATTGGTGGGATGGGAACCGGGACCCGGTGCTGCCCACTCATAAGGCAGCTGAGAGGCCAGCTCTCGGAAGATGAAGAAGAAGGGGTGCGAAGTCTGGGGACAGAAACGCTGGAGCTGGTGTCAGGTCCTCACCCTCCCCTGGGCTTACCTCCCAAACCAGATGACGGACGTGGCAGCTACATTATAATCAACCTGCTGCTAATCTCCCTGGGCCCAGGGAGCCAGCGGGAAAGGCTTCTATTTCAAGGAGTCCAGGACCCCATGGAGGTGGGATGTCCACCTGGGAAAGTGGGCGTGGCTTCTGCCCTAGGCAGCAGGGCCTGCTCGGTCACTGGGACGGTCTGACCCACCGGATCTCCGGCTGCGCTTCACTTATACAGGGTCCCTGGGGGACAAAACTGATGAGGGCCTCCATGAAGGTACTGCTTGACTCGTGTAGCGGGAAATGGCCAACTCTGGTCAGCAGAGGGCGCACCTGAGTCACCACCACAGGGAATCGAGGGACCTCACTCAACTCCCAGATCTAAGTGGGTTCCAGACTCAGGGCCTCCTCAAGGAGCAGAAGCCAGGGGACCTTGGGGTCGGGGGTCCCATTACTGCAACTCTTCCTTCGAGCCCTCCCGTCACTTCCCTGGTGCCCCCGGAAACGGAAGTCCCCCAGCAGTAAAATCTAAGCGATACTCTGGCCTCAGTGAGGGGTCAGCCTGTGTGGATTCACGGTCAGAGCAAATGGCTTGTCTGAGGAGCCACTGGGGGAGCTTGGAGAGAACAAAATGGGTTAATGGACGGCTTTGGGGAAAGAGTGTGATTGGATACGTCAGAATACACTCAAAGCATGGGAAATCATCTGTCCCACAGGAATCCCACTGCAAACGAGGCTGTTTGACAACCGTGTGACATTATGTCCCACGAGGCAAATGTCCATCTTTGTTCCTGGTCGTCTTGATGCTGACTCAGTGGGTTAAAAAAATAAAATGGCTCTGGTGGCAACCACAGATGCCAAGCCTGGGCTAAACCACAGGGTGTCCCCTCAACAAAGTTAATGATATGGTTCCTTGAAGGACCCAGACGACTACTTGTGGGGAGTTGATTACAGTGGACCCTTTCCATAATAGAGGGGTAGATGGTTTGTCCTTACTGGAAGAGACACTTATTCTAGACTCGGATTTGCCTGCCTTACCTATCAGGCCCCTGCTGGAATCTCCCCGGAGAGAGGGTGATGTTCACTATAGCCCAGAAACGAAGAGGTCAACACAGGTGTTTGGGATCACTTAATAATACATTGACAAAGTATTTTATTTCCATCCGGTAACTCAGCTCTGTCAAAACTGAATTTCTTCCCCCAAGAGAGAAGTACTTCCACCAGAGTCCCCAGCCCTGGCCCCGCGGACTCAGAGCCAAGGACCGCCTTTTAAACTTCCTCGTGCTCTGGAAAATGAGCGCCCAGGGAACACATGGGTGTCTTTTGTGGTCGCCGCCACCATCATTTCCCAACTGGACCAATGCAATAACCTTCCAATCAGCCTCCTTCCTCTGCCCTCTCTCCCCAGACAGCCTTCCTCTCTGAAGCCCAGCTGGCAACGGCTTCCCGTTTCACTCGGAACAACCCCGACTCCTTCTTGAGACCTGCAACGCCCCTTCTATCCAGCTTCTCTCTAACCTCCAGGCTGCACCGTCCTCTCCCATTGTTGATTCCCGAGCTCCAGGCGCCCCGGCCTTCTCGCTGAACCTCAGGCACACCAAGTTCCTGCCTGCTTTGGGCATCTGGTGCTCCTTCCGCTGGGACCTCTCCTCTCTCAGATCTTCCAGGTCTCGGCTCCAACGTCACCTCCTTAGGGACATGAGGATGCCCTCCGCCACTCCCACTCCTCCTCTGCCTCGTCCAGCTTCACCTTCTCCAGAACGATCATTAGTGCCTGAGTTAATCCTACTTACCCACTTACTGAATCTGTTTAAATGCTGGAAGGTAAATGCTTTGTGATTCTTTGTTCTCTGCTTTTCTCCAAATAGTGAAAGTGGTGCCTGGCTCAGAGCGGATGCTCCACTTTTTGTTTTTGTAGACTGACTGATTTTTGACTAAGAGAGGGGAATACAGGAGACCATGGTGACTCTAAACAAGCAGGACCACTACCAGCTGAGAGCCTGGAGTGAAGGCTTGGAGCACCTCAGCTGGCAAAGACCAGCACAGGCAGGGCTCGGGGCAGAGGCTCCGGGCAAACGAGGGGGTCAAGTCGGGCAGAGTGAGGAGTAGCACGTGTGCCTCGCAACCAGAGGCAGAGGAGAGACGCGTCCTGTCCTGGTATCACGTGTGTATGTACACACAATATTTATGTATTTTCTATTTCCTTCCCTCCACCTCTTTCCACTAGGGAAGGGTGTGTTGCTTGGACTTACTTCTGGGCATAAACACTGACGAGGCTTTGCAGTGGGGCTGGAGCACAGATGGAGGTACTCAGAGGCCCTGGACTTGGGAGACGTTTGCAGTGACTGGTGAGCCTCTGGGTTGTTTCCCTCCACGGAAGGAGTGAGAGGGTTTTAATTAGACGTGGAATAGGTGCGTCATTGTTAAAACGATGTTCTTTTAAAAACGAATACCCTCTACCTGCTTTATCTTTCTTTACGGTGTGCCACCTGCCATGTTACAGTTCCTTGTTAATTTATCATCCCCGCACTAGAATGTGTGTGAGGTAAAGGGCTTTGCTGTGCTCATGGCCGTCACCTGGCATATGGCAGGTCCTCAACAGACACTGAATGAATGAATGAACAAATGGGGCGTCTGTCCAGAATCTACTCCTACTTCCAACACCACTTCGATTTCCTTTGGGGGAACGACCTCCCCTCCATCGTGGTCAGGGAATCCATGCACCTGCCTCCTTGTACCGAAGACAAGGGGTCCATCCCTGGAGGACCCCATCCTCCACTCTGTCCCAGTGCCCCCAGGTGGTGGACACGTCACCTGAGCTGGGGAGTTGAACCCCATCCTGGGACTTTGCCTCTTGAGTGACTGAAGAGGCAAAGACGGACAGACTGTGCCTTCCTCGGCTCCTTGCATGTGGCTCCTCGACTCCCGGGAGCCACCCTGACTGCCACCCACTTCCTAGACAGGTTCCCAGCCACCCCATCAATTCTGGGAACACCTGACACCCTTCCCAGACGTCCTCTTTTGCTCCAACTAGGTAGAGCTGGTTTTTGTTGCTTCTCAACAAAAGAACACTAAACTCAAAACAAAACAAAACACAGAAGGTGCAGAAATAAGCTGTTTGTATGAGTACAGGGTTGGAAGAAAAACCATCTATATTCCTACCCGCCTAACTACACTATTTTCACTTTTGCGTATTTTGCAAAGGTAAACCTTTGACCACACGTGTACACGCCGTATACGGCTGCAATCATGGTATGTTATGGGTTGAATTGTGTTCCCCCTGCGCCAAAGGATGCTAAAATTCTAACCCCCAGTACCAGTGACTGTGGTCTTATTTGGAAATAAGGTCTCAGTAGATGATCAAGCTGAGATGCGATCATTAAGGCGGGCCCTGATTCAACAGGACGCTATGTGAAGACGAAGGCAGAGATAAGGGAGATGCATCCAGATGTCGAGGCACAGGGGACCCAAGGCCGCCAGGAGCCAGGAGCCAGGCCGGCAGAGGGTCCCCCTCACCCTGCTTCCAGCCTCTAGAACTGAGACAATTCATTCCTGCTGTTTAAGAAACCTGGTTTGTGGTACTTTGTGACGGCAGCCCTAGCAAACGTATACAACATTATTTCCCTTTTTCTCACTTTAGTATTACATCGGTCATTTTCCACGTTGTTACGGGCTTTCCCTAATGATGCTGTAAACTGTCTGCAAGTGGTCGCCCATATGACACTGCACTATCACACTGAAAGTGGACATTTCCATTGTTTCAACTTTTTTTCCATCGCAAGTAACGTTTCGAAGGCATCGTGTGCTCGCAGCCTTTTCTCTCCTTTTGAACAACTTTCTCGAAATGCATCACCGGACGCTGAAGACTGGCCTGGAGAGAAGCAACTGCTGTGCAGAAGGATGATGGTGCATTTGTCTCCAAGGGTCCCCAGGGCAGTGGGTTTTGAATCTGGAGTGGAATGAACGCTGCCGTATGTAAAGGGAAGGAAGGGGAATCTGGGCAGAGCGAGTGAGACAGCCGGGCGGTGAGTGAGCGCCGGAGGAGACGTGAGAGGAGCAGACCGTGGCGGGCAGGCGGCAGAGAGCCTGCAAACTCGCTTAAGGGGCTGGGACTCCATTCCAGTGACGCCGGGGAAAGTTCACAGGGAAACAGCAGTAAGAACTGAACAGGAACCCTGACCAGCGTGGGCGGAAGCCTGGCCTGAGGAGGTGGTGGGGGAGCCGGAGGGGCAGGGGCCCCGGGATGAGAGGGAGTGCGATCCCAGGGGCCCCACCTGCTCGGCCGAGAGGACCACACAAGCAAGAGATGCTCGAAAACTCCCTCGGCCTCCAGCTGCCCCCCGGTTCCTCTCTCCTTTTCACCCTGTCTGACGAGAGTCCAGCCTGGATTCCTCCTGAGGCAGAAGCCAGGCGGCTCCACGTGGAGGACAAACATTCCCTCACCCTCGCCGTTCACGACTCCCTGACCGCCCAGCGCCGGGCGCAGCCCTCCCAGGACACCCTCTGCCACCATTTCTGGGTCACAATCCATCAGCGACCTTCTCGTCACCATCTCCATCCTCTAGTCACCTTCTCCATCCTCTTCAGGGGGAGGATGAGTGGAGCCTCACCCCGCCTGTTCCCTTTCTCTTCTCCACCCTCTGTGGTCCCCCCTCCACTCCCTCTCCCTGAAATGTAAAGTGGCACCGAGTGACGCCCTTGGCCTCCTTCAAGTCTCTGGAAAGAACACTCTTTAAATCCTGCCCCTTCTCGCGGCTCGGCTCCGGTCACCACCGTCACGTGGAGGTCGTGCCCGCTGGCCGGTGGGTGGCAGCGCGGCCCAGAACCCAGGCGTCCGAGCGCCCCGTGCGTCACTCACGCTCACCGCACGACGCTCCTTTTCAACGGTAAGACAGCAAACCCGGCAACCGAAGGTCTGGTCACTGGCAGTCTGCTGGGTCTCTTTAGAGCCAGCACAGTCCAGTGGTTAAAAACATGGGCCTGGAGTGAAAATTCTATCTGACTGTAGATTCCCGTCCCTTCTCTGCCACATCCTGGGTGGTTCACCTATTTGCACTTGGGGTTCCTGGTCTGTAAAAGGAGGGTAACAACAGCATCCGCCAGAGCATGGAGTTCACACGGTCAGACGAACTAACCAGCAGAGCACATAGGGCGGTGTCCGCCCCACGGTAAGCGCCGTCCTATTCCTGCCCCGTGCGCCCGGCCAGGCCCCTGTCCAGCCAGCGGGCTGGCTCAGACGTCAGCGTGCTCTCTCAGGAACCTGAATCATTCCATAAATTCAGGTCAGCACGTATTTACCGGGTAAGAACTAAGGTAGCATATGAACAACTCTATTAGATAAAAAAACTCTTCCGTGCTGCTCAAACAGTACTGGTGAATCTCAAACACCCAGAAAGAGCTTTGAAAGTCAGGTTAAGACAAATGCTCCCTGAGAGCCCATTCACGGTCAGGAGCTCATTCCTCCACAGTAGGAACTCGGTCCCCAGACCTTCTCAAGGTCAGGGCCACCGTGATGGCTCAGAGCCCACAGGGCACCCTCCCTGGACAGGGGGCGATACGCCGGCCCCTGCAGCGGCAGCTCCTGACAGCCGGTGAGTCCTCCCCACCCCGGGGCCAGGGCAGGCGGACGGGGCGCAGAGGCCCGGGCTCCTGAGTTGAATGGAGACCGCCCGGTGGAGAACTCCACCCCCACCTCCGGGAGCGGACCAGGGAGGCCCGCGAGACTCACTGTTGGATGCTCTCATGAGCCGCCGGCGTCCCACGCGGTCCAGCCCGATGGGGGTGCTCTGGGAGAAGGCGCACGGCCGCAGCCGGGCCGACACCGCGCGGTAGGGCGGCACCTGGTGCGCGGGCACGGGCGGCCGGGCAGCCGGCTGCAAAGGAAAGGAGAGGCGGTGAGAAGGGGCAGGAAGTAGGGGCCCCGGGAGCTCAGCATCCTCACCTCGAGGCCCCGATCACAGCCCGGGCCCGGGCTGCACAAGCTCAAGGACGACCTTCCTCTAACCGGAAACCCCAGTGCCGACCCCTCAGGGCATCACGTTTTGGCCACCTGCCAGGACACACCCTCGGGGGACACTCAGGAAAGGCCAGCGTGGAGCAGGGGAAGCCGGGGGAGGAAGTGGTGCCCCCCCTCCGCCCGGCAACCCCCAGGGAAGCAGAGGCAACGCCAGCGCCCGCGGCCCCCCGCCCTACACCCACCCGCATGCAGGGACCAGCGTTTGCGGAGCACGGCTCTCGTTCACCTGAACTAACAGGGCAGTGGAGGCTTGTCTAAGAGGACAGTTGGTTTTCCACAAATTTAGAATCAGCTGTATGCCCTTGTGACCTTCCACATGAATTGTCCCTACAACTACACTCAAGGCCAAGTCGGTCCCTGCTTTCCGTAGGTTTTCTCAGGATTTTTCTACCCAGTTCCCTAAATGAGCTTATTAGAGTGCACAAAATTATCTTACTCCATTTCTTTTGGACGCTCTGAAGTGAAAAAATGTCTGTAATGCTTTAGATCTCCCCTAGGCTGTGTTTCAAGTTAAAATAGATTACAGTTTGCTTTCGTTCAGAATTATTTCTTGTGTGGCATTGGTGATACATTGGTGAGCAGAGCCGCCTTCCAGAATTATTTCCTAGCATGCAGAGCATCTTAACACAACAAAAAGTCTGAGGTATTCTTCAACATAATTTGTTTTTTACCTTAAGAATTCAGTTTAGTTCAATTAAGCAAGAGGTTTTTGGGTATTTGCTATAAATAAGCATTGTGCTGGGCTTATAGGGAGAATGTAAACATAAAATCCAATACCAATATAGAATTGCCCTTTTAAGAGAATTTATGGGCTATCTGTGATATCAACTAGCAAATTAAAAAAAAAAAATGAAACTGGCACTTGGTCATGTATGGTTCTGTGAACCCTGGACCATGGCTGGGGTATGAGTCTCACCAAATAACAGAGACTCCTTCGGAACAGGGCCTTTATTTAAATGTTTTGTAGCTTCAAAGGGCTCTCTGGGTAATTGATAAACACTTGTTGAATTACTAAAGTATACTAAGGGAATAATAGTAAGATTTTAATCTATTGTCAAAACAGTTACTGCTGCAACTGACGTGTAAAGAGTAAGAAAAGCTGTAACGTGTAGAGTAAGAAAATGGTAGAAAAAATTATTTTCTCACCTCTAGAAAAAAATTGGTTTATTTTCTTCGTATCTTTACATTTTAAGGATAAGTGACACTTTCTCTTTCCAGATTTCTTCTTTCAGGAAGCTCACTAAATATGCAAGGCTACTTTCCCCAGACGATTCAGAACAAACAGCAAACCAGCTTCCCGTATTATTCAAGATCCCAGAAAGACAGAGGATTAGTAAGAGACATCCATATGTCAGTGGGTTAGTTCTAATTCATGCATGTTTTCAAAGTCAGGAAGAAAAGGCTGTGAGCAGATGACGTCATCCTCGAGGCAGAGAGAAGAAAGGAAAGCGTTAAGTTTCCTGGTAAGTTTGCAGCCAGAGGACAGAGGCCAGGCGGCTGGAGGGCTAAGTGGCTTTGGTGGCAGCGTGCCCGGGCTTACTTGGGGCAGAATGGCCTCCCCCTCCTCCGCCTGGCTGCTCCCATAGAAGCCGACCCCGCCGATCACGGAGATGGGGCGTCTTCTCGGCGCCCCCCGGGGGCAGCCCCCAGCAGGGGTCTGGTCTGCAGGGTCGATGGGGGCCCCGCTGGGCTGGTGGTCACCGTCCTCAGTGTCCTCTTTCTGGGGGTCTACGGCGATCGAGTCTTCAGGGATGGACAGACTTAGGCTGACCGGCTGGCCGTAGTCAGAGAGTGGTCGGGGCCTCGGCCTCCTCCCGGGTGCGCACCTCCTCCTGGGGACCCTCTGAGCCTCCGGCCTCTCTTCCTCTGGTGCGGAGGTCCGCCTCCAGGACCCCTCGGTCACAACCTTTTCAAATGCGAACAAGTTAGGTGACGGCGACTTCCAGGAGGGTAAAGAAAAGGTACGAGCCAGACATCCCCGACCCCTCCCCAGCCCCCCAAGTTGTCTGCGTACCGGAAAGATGTGAGACGTGGATAAGAAGAAGCAAACCCGTCTTCAATCGGAGGCTGAATTAAAACCCTAATTTCATTAGTGATGTTTGGTGACCCATGATGAGCCATGATACAAGATACTAAGAAAATCAGCACCACGGTGAGTTAATAAAAATGACTTTTAACTACAGCGGGTGTCTCCCCAAATATACATAACAACAGGCGGGGTAACGCAGGCCCGCAGGAGAAATGGCCCTAAGGCTGCACTGTGCAACCTGAGGCACCTTCTCTCAGCTACGTTCACAGACAGAAGGTGCTTCGAGAGGATGGAGTCTCGGCTGCTCAGCACGATACTCACGCCTGGGGACGCAGTCTGCTGGGGCGGCACTGAACTAGGGGCTCCAAGGACGAGATCAGCCGACTAACCGGCCGTGTGCGCTGGGACTAGTCACCACTAACCTGTCAGGAGCTCAGATTCCAGACTAGACAATCCCACAGCTGGAGAGTCTGCAGCCCTGAAGTCGGCAAGACTTTCTAAGTTTTCAAGTAACTTTTTCAGAGGCAAGGCAACGCACTAGGGAAAAGACCACGAGGTGTGGAAACGGGCAGACTTCTGTGTGACTCCGGCTGGGCCCCCAGCTGGCTCCGTAGGCCCAAGCAAGGTGCCTCAGGTCTGCAGGCCTGCCTCTGCCCCGTCCCCTCCCGGGTCCTGGGAGGATGAGCCGTGAGCACGGTGAGCCAGAGGGCCGCCCACATCGGCCCTGGGGGATCGCTGCTCGTAAAACACTGTGCCAGGGAACAACCGTCCCAGGCTTCAGCCCACCCGGAGAGGAGCTCTCCCTCCGCGGATCCTCCAAGTCTGGGCTCAGGGGAGGCCGCTGCGGGCCCTGTGGGAGGGAGGGGGGCAGCGGAGCGTGCAGGCGCAGGCGCAGTCCCGCGAGCCCCGTGCCCTCCGCTCCTGCATCCCGAGACGTTCCGTAACGACCAAGTGAAAGCAGGACACAGCCCAGCCCGGGGAGGGCTGGGCTAACCAGGCAAGTCACGTGACCGCAGGGCAGGCAGAGCGGGCCACCCTGGCCGAGCGCCCAGCGGGGCGGATGTCCCGCTGCAGCCCTGCCCTGAGCACTGGCCCAAGGACTCTGGGCTCTCGCCAGTCAGTGGCAACTGCGACCAGAAATGCAGGTCCCGTATTTCCAAGCTGAGACCCAGGGAAGCGAGGTGACTTGCCCAGGGCCACGCAGCCAGCTAGCGGCAACAGAGACACCAGGTATGGGCCTTGTAACCTCTGTCCCCACTAAGCCACGACACTTCCCATATAGCAAGTCACCTCTGCTAGAGAGACAGAGGGCTCTAGCGAACACTACTCCCTTGCTACCTGCCGATTCGATTCTTACAGCTTGGACCACTATCTTTAATTCAAGTCACCAGGGATGGGGTCCAGAATACACCACTGTAGCATAAACACCATTTTGAGTGCAAGGCACTTAAGAAGAGGATTTTCTTCTGCGTGAAAGCAGAGTTCAGTTGTCGTTAAGTCCCCTCCCTTGGGACGGGATTCTCTTTCTTCCAGCCAGGGAAGAATGACTTGTCACTGAGAGGAGAAGCCCTCACCGAAACAGACACAGGCACAAAACTATCCTGTCTCCCAGCTGTTCACCTACAGGCCCCTTATCTTTCCTAAAAGTCACTTGTTTTCCCCCAAGTGCCTTTCTCCACCTCCTTTCCCCTATTAAGATGTTCTGTAAGCTCCTAGTGCTAACCCCTTCCTGGAGTCACATTTTCCTGTGAACTCCCACTTACTCACATGAATAAAAATCTGTCTTTTGTCAGTTTAATTCGCACATCTCCAGAAAAGAATGTATAAGAGGGTGTATTAAAACATTTTCCTCTGACACCGTGGGAAAATATGAGAGTAATCATGGAAAAGTTAATATTGTTTTTTTGCAGTACATACATATAAAAAACAAGCTATTATGGATTATTTAACTCAATTACTAAATCAAACGGCACAGACAACTTAAGCACACAGTGAGAATAAACCCATTTATATCATCACCCAGTGATAAAAAGGTTTGGAAACAACATGCTAGAAAAACAGTACAACAAAATTGCAGGCAATAAAGTGGTCACAAATCTATGTGCAGTTGTTGTTTTTGTTGGTGGTGGTGGGGTTTTGTGGGTGTTTTTTTTTTTTTTTTTTTTTTGCACGTATGCAACCTGCAGCCTGCTTTCCTCATTGATGCCAAAAAAAAAAAAAAAGGAGACAGAAAGAGACATGGGTTTAGGAAAACCAGCAGTTGTCTTAGTTCTCAGGTAACAAATCCTTCTGAGAGCAAACAGGCTCCAGGAAGTGATGGGGGCAGGTAAAGGAAGGCGTGCAGAGGGCAGGAAATCAGACACTGATTGCGTAAACCCTCGTGCCCACAGGGCAGCACGAGGAGAACCAACTGTGATTCTCGTGTGATACATCAGCACCGTACAGCCCCACGTGAGACCTGAAAGGAGAAATCATGCCTTCTGAGTGGTACCGAATGTCCCAGGAGGTGCAGAAATTAGTTAATAGAATCATAATATATAAAACTGAAATGTCCATTTTATTCAAAGCAAAAGTACAGAGGGAGGGACAGAGGGATGGGGGGAAATCCCTCAGATTTAAGCTCACATTCAAACAGTGAGGCTTTGCCAGAAGACAGGTACATTCAAATAAAACAAATGTGAACTTTCCTGCAAATTCTAAAGCTGAATCTTCTTTTAGCAAACATTATGTGCTTCTGAAATACACCCTTGGTTCGTCCCGGGGAACACAGCTTGAGTGCGACTCTTCCCGGAAATACAAACACCCAGCAAAGGACGCTCCGCACCCAATGAGCCAGGACCTACCCCAGACTCTGCTACAGGCAGTGGCCCCAGACGCTCTGAAGGGACAGCAGGTGACCACATCCATGCCCTCCGAGAGTTTTTCCCTGCTTTAAAAACATTCTCATTGGGTGTAAGTGGCTGGGCTGGAGCTCTGTTGGTCCAGGTTCTCCTCGCAGCCCAGCGCAGACCCACCCGGGACCAATTCACACCCAAGTCACCAACATCTGTGAACAGACCTGTCCGTGGCCTCGTTAATTCTTGCTTCCCAGCATAGTTTTAAAATACTTTCCCTAGTTGGGGGCCGGTTTGCATTTTTTTCTTCTATGCAAGATTCCCTCCTTTACATTACAAAAGTAAAAGCCAAAATAGATCTCATTACCTCTGCTTAGACACTTCAAAACATATTTTGAAACCACAGTGAAAAGTGAATCGTTAACCTGAGGGAAAAACCCTGATCCCACACACGTCCCTTCAGAACCCCGTCTAACATGAGTCTCCAGGACCGACAGCAAGAGCTGGGGTTGAACTGTGTCCCCTGAAGATCTACTGGGAGTCCTCACCCCCATACCTGTGAATTTGACCATAGTGGCAGGTACGGAGTCTGTAGGTGCAGTGGAGTTAAGATGAGGTCATACTAGTAGATGAGCCCTAATCCAATGGCTGGTGTCCCTAGAAGAAGAGGGAAATTTGGACACAGAGACAAGAGGAAGAAAGACGTGAGGCCCGAGGCAGAGATCAGAGCCACGCACCAGTGAGTCGAGGCCCCGCAGGGAACCCCGAGGCTGGAAGAGGCAGGGGGTCCACCTCTTGGGCTTACAGGGGTGGAGCCCTGCCTGCCCAGCCGTGACTGCAGACATCTGGCCTCCGCAGCAACGAGGATAAATGTCAGCTGTCTTACCCCCCCCCCCGTGGTAATTTGTTACAGTAGCTCCAGGGAAGCAGCACAGCAAGGTAACTCAGAAGAAAATATTACAGGCAAGCATATTCAGACTGTGTGAAGATTAAAAAATAAAATAAACTAGAGCAAGGAGACTTTTTTCTGGATGAGCCAGAGGTACTGTGAAGATGCAGATGAATACAAAGAGCAAAGTCAGGTTTTCACAGGTTGTCAGGGTCCTGGGTTCCACAGGGGACCCAGCACAGGCGCGGGGGCTGGAGGGGGAAGGAAAAGCATCTTGACAACGAACGTGGCAGACTGTGGAACAAGGGTAATGACAGCTGTGACTCTGGAACACCTGTGACCTGCTGGAACCACACCAGGCGCGTCACCGTATTTAATCTTCACAACCACCCTACGAGGTAGGGGCCACATTTTACTGATCAGGACACTAGGGCTACAATAAATAAAATTCCCTGCTCATGTCACTAGAGCCAGAAAGGGGAGGGGCCCATTTATACCCCAGTCTGTCTGATTTCAAAATTTCTGTCTTTTCTGCTCGGCCACCTGCATCCAAGGCATGTACCATTACAGAAGGAAAACAGAATTCTGTAGGTTTTCCAGCCCTTGGCTGTTGAGTGTTTCGAGGGAGCAGAGAGGAGATGGCAGTTATGAGAGGCTCTGATAACTGTGCCTGGGGAACCCACAGACCGCTTCTCAAAATCTCATTTTAAATGCATAAGATAAGATAAAAAGTATATTCCATCAACAGATGGAGGGATAAAGAAGATGTGATACACACGCACACACACACACACACACACAATGGAATACTATTCAGCAGTAAAAAAAGAATGAAATTCTGCCATT
Source organism: Balaenoptera borealis (assembly GCF_965194805.1). NCBI lineage: Eukaryota > Metazoa > Chordata > Mammalia > Artiodactyla > Balaenopteridae > Balaenoptera > Balaenoptera borealis. Next base: position 3,908,484 of record NC_138877.1, read on the forward strand.
TGCAGCAACATGGATAGACCTAGAGAATATCATACTAAGTAAAGTAAGTCAGACAGAGAAAGACAGATACTGTATGATATCACTTCTATGTGGAATCTCAAAAATAAAACAAAACTAGTGAATAGAACAAAAAGAGACCCACAGAAAGAACAAACTAGTGGTTACCGGTGGGGGGGAGGGGCAAGATAGGGGGAGGGGATTAAGAGACATAAACTACCATATATAAAATAAATAAGCTGCAAGGATATATTGTACAGCACAGGGAATACAGTCAATATTATATAATAACTATAAGTGGAATATAACCTTTGAAAATTGTGAGTCACTATGTTATATACCTGAAATTTATGTACTATTGTACCTCAACTATACCTCAATGAAAAAAATATATACACATTAAACATTTACAGAAAAAAAGACAGATAGTATTATGAATGAAGCTGATTATTTTGAAATGCAATTTTCAAAATATTAAAAGAACCTTGATATAGTAGTACAGGTAATAGGAATTAAGAGGACTGGAGATAGGTCTAAAAGCTGTCACACTTTGAAGTACTGTACTGAGGAGTACAAGATATTTTAAGAATATCAGCAAAAACTGTCGTAAGATGTGAAAAAGATCTGTGATTTCCATGGTGATTATATCACAGGTGTTGCTAAAATTGCTCTGGTTTGATGCCTACATTCATAATAGAAGGAAATGCTATCTTTTAGTGAGAAAATAGTGAAAATAATAAAATCCCCACTTCCTGATTTCCACTGATGTAGTCCTTGGATGAACATAAGTTAAAACCTCCTAGTTTAAAATGTTGGAGAGGGTGTGGAGAAAAGGGAACCCTGCTACACTGTTGGTGGGAATGTACGTTGGTGCAACCACTATGGAGAACAGTATGGAGGTTCCTCAGACAACTAAAAATAGATTTATCATATGATCCAGCAATCCCACTCCTGGGCATGTATTCAGACAACTATAATTCAAAAAGATACATGTACCCCTATGTTCATAGCAGCACTATTCACAACAGCCAAGACATGGAAGCAACCTAAATGTCCATCAACAAATGAATGGATAAAGAAGATGTGGTACCTATATACAATGGCATACTACTCAGCCATAAAAAAGAATGAAATAATGCCATTTGCAGCAACATGGATGGACCCAGAGATTATCATACAAAGTGAAGTCAGAAAGAGAAAGACAAATACCATATGATATCACTTATATGTGGAATATAAAATATGACACAAATGAACCTATCTATGAAACAGAAACAGACTCATGGACATAGAGAACAGACTGGTGGTGGCCATGGGGGAGGGTGGGGAGGGGAGGGATGGAGCGGGAGTTTGGGGTCAGCAGATGCAAACTATTACATATAGAATGGATAAACAACAAGGTCCTACTGTGGAGCACAGGGAACTATATTCAATATCGTGTGATAAACCATAATGGAAAAGAATATTTAAAAAATGTAAATATATATATGTATAACTGATTCACTTTGCTGTACAACAGAAATTAACACAACATTGTAAATCAACTATACTCCAATAAAAAAAAAAACTCCTAGTTTACATAATATCACTTCAGAGTAGCCTGTGGGACCAGTGGTGGGCTCCAACTCCAGAAAATGACATTTTAGACCTTATCTATTATAAAATCAAAATAGTAGCATCTCACTGTTTAGAGCTACACATCATTACCTTATTTCCCTTAAGTGAACATGAATGTGTCACAATAAAAAAGCACCTGTGCAGGCCCGTTATATTCGGCTCGGGAGAGTCCCGGGAACGGGGTGTGTTGCCAACACGTGTCCTAGGAATTTAAGTGAGGAGGGAACTCATAAGATCCCAGATCAACTACCATATTTTGAGAAGATGAAGGCAAGAACAAGGACATATTTACACATTTAGAAAGAGAAAAGTTTGAGCCCTAATACAATTTTTTCCCTTTTTTGGTTACTTTTAAGACCAAAGGGATAATATCTTACATTTACATAAAAATTATTTTTTCCCCCAGTGTTACTGAGATAGAATTGACATACAGCACCGTCTAAGTTCACGGTGTGCAACATAACGACCTGACTCACATATGTTGTGAAATGATCACCACAGCAAGTTTGGTTAACGTCTGTCATCTCATACAGATACAAAAAAAGAAGGAAAAAGAACTTTCTCTTCCCCTTTGAACTTTTAGGGTCTACTCTATTAGCAACTTTCAAATTTACTGAACAGCGGGGTTGACAAGCGTCACCACTGTGTCCACCCCTGCGGCTTATTTATCTTTTAACTAGACATTTGTACCTACAAATCTGAAATTGTCATCAACTTGCTTTCACATCTACCTAGAGTTGTATGTTCAGACCAGTCAGGAGAACATTATGCCCCCCATATTGGAGCTGAGAAGCCAGTCACAGAGCAGGCGATGGGCTGAATGGAGAGAGTTCGGGCACCTCATTTGACGTCATCTCTGCAAGGCCCGCAGACACGAGCCCTCCCTTTGCAGCTGCAGGGAAGAAAAATGCCAACGCGTTTTATGGTTTATGGTGAAAACCCTTTGCAGCAACTTCCCAAAACACTAGACGGCGTGAGGCTGCTCCATCGCGCCCACATCCCTCCACCTGCGGCCCACCTGCCCTGTGACCCCTTCCCCTGCCGGCAGCGAGCACAGCGCTTCTGCCGCCCCCTCCATCCCCCGCCCCCCGGTCCCGCCCACAGCCTCTCACCTCCGCTGGCTTCTCTGCTCCCTTCCTGCTCTCTCTTCTCCTCCGAGCCCGAGCCCGAAACTTTCCCTTCACCCATCACACCTGGACCTCAAATAGAATCGGTTTTGTTTCATGTACGGAATCCTACTTGGTTTCTGGTCCTTAGTCTTTAGAACAAGCAGTGCAATAGCCTTTCTCTCTCCGCAGCTGCCTTTTCTCTTCCTGTCCTTAGCGGTAGGAGTTGGGGATCATCCTGGCAGGTGAGTCGCACTGGACACACCTCCCACCACACAGGCTTCCTAACCCAAACCCCGAACTCCTTCAGGGGGTCGTGGATCTTTTCTGACATCACTTAGGTGAGATAAGGAACAAACAGTGTTGAAGAGGGACTTCTGTAAGAGCGAAAATGCCCAAGGCAGGAGGAGCCGGGAGGGGCAGCCGCTGACTCGGTTCTGAAATAAGTTAAGTGGCCAAACGCCCTCCGCTTAGCGAACGACCCCCTAAAACCATGCCTGTTCCCTGGCTCAGCTCCACCCGCCACTGGCTTCTCCGGTTCAGGGCCATCTTGGGAGGGGACAGGCATCAACTCGTCTCTCCCCTCCTCAGGCCCCAGGTTTGGACTCAGCCTGGCTCTGGATGGGCCTGAGCAAGAAAGAGATGGGAAAGTAGAACGTACTTTACTGGGTTATTCCTTCCCCAGCTTTTCTACAGGCAAAGCAGCTATGAACGCGGGGTTACATTCTACATTCTTACCACTGTGCTGCAGCTGTGATTTCAGATGCCAGGTTCTAAGCTGTAAGAATCTTTAGTGGCTGTCAGAATTCCAACAGCAAATGAAACGCAAATGGCCAGCCTAAAGCTGCTCTGATTTTTATGGAATGGGATGATACGTGCATCAGTAATTTTGACGTAGCTTTTAAAAATTCGGGGAAAAAAAAAAAGACAGAGAGAAATGCAACGAAACTATTGTAATCTGGAAAGCAGTGGCCTTGTCCCTTGGATTCAGGCCATTTATTTAAAATACATAAGCAATTAATGCTTCTCATCTCCCTGGAGAGCACAGTGGTGGTAACAGATACTTGAGTTGCCCTAACATGTGGAAAATTGATGATAAAATGTGCTGAAATGAGTTTGTGAGCCTACGGACTTTGTAACTTGTTTGACAGGCAGAATAGGTAACTCATTAAAAATGCAAAATTAACACACATGCGGACACTTAATTTACTACTGTCCAGTTCTCCGAGCATAAAAAAACCCTTAATAGTAACTATGAAAAATCTGGGCTCTGGAAGTCCCCCCGCCCCTGCCTTTGTAATAATCATTCACAGGAATTCCATTTCTGGGCTTAACTAAAACCCCACCATCCTACCATCTCAGAATCAACAGCAGCACAATGCTAGTTTGACATCCAGGTAGAGAAATGATAAAATTGTAGGTTGTTCTTTTACGTGTGGACTCATGAAAAGTGAAGAGACCGTTTAAAGCCATCATATTATGAAATAAATGCACATAATGATTCCACCTTAAAACGTATTTTATCTGAAACACATGTTGAAGAATAGAGAGGTCTACTCAAACTTTTCTTCTTTCAATTAATAAAAAGTATGATTTTGTAAAAATGAACTTGCTTTCCTCTTTAGAAATTGTTTAATGGTTGAGGACAACTGAATATTCCAAATTCAAGAACCATGTTTTGGAGCTGAATATGTCAGAAGCCCACTGTTTTTCTAAACCTTTTTACTTTCTAACATCTTTATTGGAGTATAATTGCTTTACAATGGTGTGTTAGTTGCTGCTGTATAACAAAGTAAATCAGCTATACATATACATATATCCCCATGTCTCCTCCCTCTGGCGTCTCCCTCCCACCCTCCCTATCCCACCCCTCTAGGTGGACACAAAGCACCGAACTGACCTCCCTGTGCTATGCGGCTGTTTCCCACTAGCTAGCTATTTTACATTTGGTAGTGTATATATGTCCATGCCAAGCTCTCACTTTGTCCCAGCTTCCCCTTCCCCTTCCCCGTGTCCTCAAGTCCATTCTCTACATCTTCATCTTTATTCCTGTCTTGCCCTTAGGTTCTTCAGAACCTTTTTGGGTTTTTTTTTAGATTCCATATATGTGTGTTAGCATACGGTATATGTTCTTCTCTTTCTTACTTCATTCTGTATGATAGTCTCTAGGTCCAGCCACTTTACTACAAAAACTCAATTTCGTTTCTTTTTATGGCTGAGTAATATTCCATTGTATATACGTGCCACATCTTTTTTTTTCCAAACTTCTACTCTTTTTATACAGCAGGTTCTTATTAGTCATCCATTTTATACATATTAGTGTATATATGTGAATCCCAATCTCCCAATTCATCACACCACCACCTGCCACTTTCCCCCCTTGGGGTCCATACGTTTGTTCTCTACATCTGTCTCTATTTCTGCCCTGCAAAACGGTTCATCAGTACCATTTTTCTAGGTTCCACAAATATGCGTTAATATACAATATTTGTTTTTCTCTTTCTTACTTCACTCTGTATGACAGTCTCTAGATCCATCCACATGTCTACAAATGACCCAATTTCATTACTTTTTACAGCTGAGTAATATTCCATTGCATGTATGTACCACAACTTCTTTATCCATTCGTCTGTCGATGGGCATTTAGGTTGCTTCCATGACCTTGTTATTGTAAACAGTGCTGCAATGAACATTGGGGTGCATGTGTCTTTTTGAATTATGGTTTTCTCAGCATATATGCCCAGTAGTGGGATTGCTGGGTCATATGGTAATTCTATTTTTAGTTTCTTAAGGAAACTCCATACTGTTCTCCATAGTGGCTGTATCAATTTACTTTCCCACCAACAGTGCAAGAGGGTTCCCTTTTCTCCACACCCTCTCCAGCGTTTGTTGTTTGTAGAATTTCTGATGATGCCCATTCTAACTGGTGTGAGGTGATACCTCATTGTAGTTTTGATTTGCATTCCTCTAATAATTAGTGATGCTGAGCATCTTTTCATATGTCTTCTTTGGAGAAATGTCTATTTAGGTCTTCTGCCCAGTTTTTGATTGGGTTGTTTGTTTTTTTAAAATTGAGCTGCATGAGCTGTTTATATATTTTGGAGATTAATCCTTTGTCCCTTGATTCGTTTGCAAATATTTTCTCCCATTCTGAGGGTTGGCTTTTCGTCGTTTGTAGTTTCTTTGCTTTGCAAAACCTTTTAAGTTTCATTAGGTCCCATTTGTTTATTTTTGTTTTTATTTCCATTACTCTAGGAGGTGGATCAAAAAAGATCTTGCTGTGATTTATGTCAAAGAGTTTCCTTCCTATGTTTCCCTCTAAGAGTTTTATAGGGTCTGGTCTTACATTTAGGTCTCTAATCCATTTTGAGTTTATTTTTGTGTATGGTGTTAGGGAGTACTCTAATTTCATTCTTTTACATGTAGCTGTCCAGTCTTCCCAGTACCACTTATTGAATAGACTGTCTTTTCTCCACTGTATATCTTTGCCTCCTTTATCAAAGATAAGGTGACCATATGTGCGTGGGTTTATCTCTGGGCTTTCTATCCTATTCCATTGATCTGTATTTCTGTTTTTGTGCCAGTACCATATTGTCTTGGTTACTGTAGCTTTGTAGTATAGTCTGAAGTCAGGGAGTCTGATTCCTCCAGCTCCGTTTTTTTCCCTTAAGACTGCTTTGGCTATTCGGAATCTTTTGTGTCTCTATACAAATTTTAAGATTTTTTTGTTCTAGTTCTGTAAAAAATGCCATTGGTAATTTGATAGGGATTGCACTGAATCTGTAGATTGCTTTGGGTAGTATAGTCATTTTCACAATGTTGATTCTTCCAATCGAAGAACATGGTATATCTCTCCATCTGTTTGTATCATCTTTAATTTCTTTCATCAGTGTCTTATAGTTTTCTGCATACAGGTCTTTTGTCTACCTAGGTAGGTTTATTCCTAGGTATTTTATTCTTTTTGTTGCAATGGTAAATGGGAGTGTTTCCTTAATTTCTCTTTCAGATTTTTCATCATTAGTGTATAGGAATGCAAGAGATTTCTGTGCATTAATTTTGTATCCTGCAACTTTACCAAATTCATTGATTAGCTCTAGCAGTTTTCTGGTGGCATCTTTAGGATTCTCTATGTATAGTATCATGTCATCCACAAACAGTGACAGTTTTACTTCTTCTTTTCCAATTTGTATTGCTTTTCTTTTTCTTCTCTGATTGCTGTCACTAGGACTTCCAAGAGTCCTAGTGAGACTGACATCCTTGTGGACATCCTTGTCTTGTTCCTGATCTTAGAGGAAATGCTTTCAGTTTTTCACCATTGAGAATGATGTTTGCTGTGGGTTTGTTGCATATGGCCTTTATTATGTTGAGGTAGGTTCCCTCTATGCCCACTTTCTGGAGAGTTTTTATCATAAATGGGTGTCGAATTTTGTCAAAAGCTTTTTCTGCATCTATTAGGATGATCATATGGTTTTTCTTCTTCAATTTGTTAATACAGTATATCACATTGATTGATTTGCATATATTGAAGAATCCTTGCATCCCTGGGATAAATCCCATTTGATCATGGTGTATGATCCTTTTAATGTGCTGCTGGATTCTGTTTGCTAGTATTTTGTTGAGGATTTTTGTGTCTATATTCATCAGTGATACTGGTCTGTAAGTTTCTTTTTTTGTAGTATCTTTGTCTGGTTTTGGTACCAGGGTGATGGTGGCCTTGTAGAATGAGTTTGGGAGTGTTCCTCCCTCTGCTATATTTTGGAAGAGTTTGAGAAGGATAGGTGTTAGCTCGTCTCTAAATGTTTGATAGAATTCGCCTATGAAGCCATCTGGTCCTGGACTTTTGTTTGTTGGAAGATTTTTAATCACAGTTTCAATTTCATTACCTGTGATCTGTCTGCTTATATATTTATATTTCTTCCTGGTTCAGTCTTGGAAGGTTATACCTTTCTAAGAGTTTGTCCTTTTCTTCCAGGTTGTCCATTTTATTGACATAGAGTTGCTTGTAATAGTCTCTTACGATGCTTTGTATTTCTGCAGTGTCCATTGTAACTTCTATTTCATTTCTAATTTTATTGATTTGAGTCCTCTCCCTCTTTTTCTTGATGAGTCTGGCTAAAGGTTTCTCAATTTTATTTTTCTTCTCAAAGAACCAGCTTTTAGTTTTATTGATCTTTGCTATTGTTTTCTTTGTTTCTATTTCATTTATTTCTGCTCTGATCTTTATGATTTCTTGCCTTACACTAATTTTGGGTTTTGTTTGTTCTTCTTTCTCTAATTGCTTTAGGTGTAAGGTTAGGTTGTTTATTTGAGATTTTTCTTGTTTCTTGAGGTAGGATTGTATTGCTATAAACTTCCCTCTTAAAACTGCTTTTACTGCATCCCATAGGTTTTGGGTCATCGTGTTTTCATTGTCATTTGTTTCTAGTTATTTTTTGATTTCCTCTTTGATTTCTTCAGTGATCTCTTGGTTATTAAGTAGTGTATTGTTTAGCCTCCATGTGTTTGCATTTTTTACAGATTTTTTCCTGTAATTGATATCTAGTCTCATAGCATTGTGGTTGGATAAGATACTTGATACGATTTCAATTTTCTTAAATTTACCAAGGCTTGATTTGTGACCCAAGATATGATCTATCCTGGAGAATGTTCCATGAGCACTTGAAAAGAAAGTGTATTCTGCTGTTTTTGGATGGAATGTCCTATAAATATCAATTAAGTCCATCTTGTTTAATGTATCATTTAAAGCTTGTGTTTCCTTATTTATTTTCATTTTGGATGATCTGTCCATTGGTGAAACAGGGGTATTAAAGTCCCCTACTATGATTGTGTTACTGTCGATTTCCCCTTTTATGGCTGTTAGCATTTGCCTTATGCATTGAGGTGCTCCTATGTTGGGTGCATAAATATTCACAATTGTTATTTCTTCTTTTTGGACTGATGCCTTGATCATTATGTAGTGTCCTTCTTTGTCTCTTGTAATAGTCTTTATTTTAAAGTCTATTTTGTCTGATATGAGAATTACTATTCCAGCTTTCTTTTGATTTCCATTTGCATGGAATATCTTTTTCCATCCTCTCACTTTCAGTCTGTATGTATTGCTAGGTCTGAAATGGGTCTCTTGTAGACAGCTTATATACGGGTCTTGTTTTTGTATCCATTCAGTCAGTCTATGTCTTTTGCTTGGAGCATTTAATCCATTTACATTTAAGGTAATTATTGATATGTACGTTCCTATTACCATTTTCTTAATTGTTTTGGGTTTGTTATTGTAGGTGTTTTCCTTCTCTTGTGTTTCCTGCCTAGAGAAGTTCCTTTAGCATTTGTTGTAAAGCTGGTTTGGTGGTGCTGAATTCTCTTAGCTTTTGCTTGTCTGTAAAGGTTTTAATTTCTCCGTCAAATCTGAATGAGATCCTTGCTGGGTCTAAACCTTTTTGAACATGAGACTTTGTTAATGCTGTTTGACTTCCTTTGTACAGAGAGAGAGAGGAATCAGGAGAAGGGGGAAAGGGACTTCCCTGGTGGTCCAGTGGTTAAGACTCCGAGCTTCCACTGCAAGGGGCGTGGGTTTGATCCCTGGTCGGGGAACTAACATCCCGCTCGCTGCATGGCATGGCCAAAAAAAAAAAAAAAAGTTATCTAGAGATGATTTAAAGTATACGGGAGAATGTGAGTAGGTTATATGCAAATAATACACCATTGTATGTAAGGGACTTGAGCGTTCGTGGATTTCAGTATCTGTGAGGGGGAAAGGAGAAGGGGAAGCAGGGCCCAGCTTTCTCTCTGTGGAGGACAACGAAGGCTGCTGTCTGTGTTCCCGGCATCAACGCATTTCAAGCCACAGTTGGCAGCACAAATATGCAAATCAACAGCCCAGAATGCCTTTAGAATCAAGGAAACTAAGGGCCACCGGAGTAGAAGGCAGAATAGCATCTTCATAGTCATGAGTGCCTCTGTGTTCTAGCTGAGGAGATCCCGGGTGCCCAGTCGCCCCACGCTGGGCGCCCCTCAACGCTTCCCTCTCCCTCCCCAGCCACAGCTACAGTTAACCTCGGGAGGAATCTAGTCCATCACGCCCCATGGAACAGTCCCCTAACGCTTCCTTGTCTCCAACCCACTCTCCGTCCTACCACTAAAACACACATCAGATCGTGGCTGGCCGTCGCCCAGAACGAACCCGGGGTCATTCAGAACCTCATCCGATGTGCCTTTCCAGCTGCGTCTTCACACGCAGTTATTCACCAGTCACACCACACAACTTGCCTTAGCCGCAGACCACCTGAGGCAACCGGAAATGAGGGGAAGGCTGCCCCCCTACGACACCTTTCTGCCCGTCAATCCGGACATTGTATCCTTCAGCATTCAGCTGAAACGTCACCTCCTGCAGGAAAACTTCACAAATCCCCCTGGGCTCTGCGCTCTCTTTCCTGTGCCTCTGCTAAAACCACTGCAATATTTTTATAGCCTTGATTTATTTATCTGGGTGTCACATGACAGCAGCTACTTACATTCTTTCCAAATTATCCAATACCATAGTCACATCCCCAGAGTCTGCAGCCTGGGAAACTGGCAGTTTAAGAAGCTTCATGAATGGGTCAAGGGATGAATGGGTGACTGGTGGACAAAGGAGCAAATAAGTGAGCAGTTCTGGGTGGCAAGGAAGCTGTCCTCACCCTACATTTATACATGATTTTATAAAAATGAACTTAAGTTATCACTTGAGGATAACTAAATATCTCAAAACCTAAAACAATATCTTAGATCAGGAAATCAACCATCCCATTTCTGTCTCTTTCATAACCGATTTGAATTCCATGTACCCTGGAAACAAGCCGACTTCAATTTTCTTTCCCCCATTGTCAACAATCCTGTTTTAAAGTCTCCTATTTGGGACTTCCCTGGTGGCACAGTGGTTAAGAATCCGCCTGCCAATGCAGCAGACACAGATTTGAGCCCTGGTCCGGGAAGATCCCACATGCCGCGGAGCAACTAAGCCTGTGTGCTACAACTACTGAGCCTGCGCTCTAGAGCCCGCGAGTCACAACTACTGAGCCCACACGCCACAACTACTTAAGCCGGCACGCCTAGAGCCTGTGCTCCACAACAAGAGAAGCCACCACAATGAGAAGCCCGCACATCGCAACGAAGAGAAGGCCCATGTGCAGCAACAAAGACCCAACACAGCCAAAAATAAATAAATAAAATAAAAATAAAAATAAAATAAAGTCTCCTATTTGGTACCAGACACGTGAGAAGCAAAGTAATGCATCTTTTCTAACCAACAAGTTTCCTCTGCTGGTGACAGAGTATAAAAGGAAAGATTTAGGCCTTTTCAAACGTCTCTTTTCCATATTTTAGGCTCAGCGGGAAGCATCGCTGCATTGGGAGGAGAAAGGAGCCTGGGATGCAATGACAGGAGGCAGTGGATGACAAGGGCGTGGTGACGGGAGGGTGGGAAAAGCACTCCAGAGGGAAGTCAGAGGAGTGAGGGCTTTGTGGGGACCTGCTGTTCCTTTTGGCAACACTCACTGACGTCAAATACACTCTGTAACCCCCATCTTTACACTTCAAAGGGTCCAGCCCATGAACCTGAGGAGTCAAGTAAACCCCGAGCCTGATTAGATCTGCTGGTCCCCAGGGCGCTCTGGGTAGAGCTCCTGGGGCTGTGGGAACAGGGGCCACCCCAGAGGGAAGGAAGACCACGAGGCGGCACCAAGGTGCTCCGTGAGAATCGAACGCGCGATGCTGCAAAAGATCTCGAGTATGTTTAGTTCAAAACCTGCAGTAAAACAATTACAGATGAATAATTCATACTTCAGAAAGAGAAGAAACAAATCCAGACTTACAACGGAACCTGCTCTAAGTAAATATATAAAACATTTATACTGTGCGTTAGGGACTGGATCAGTCATGCACTGTGTCTACGGCTCCCCGCCCGAGGCTCTGCCCTTCCAGGCACGACAGGGCTCTGGCCCTGGAGTCACAGCCCCTCCACTGTCCACAGCAGCTTCCTGTCCTGTGCCATCGGGTGACCCACCCAAACTGCCAGGAGAGGGACTGAATGAAGGTCCTCAGTGAGCTGCCCAGCCCACCCTAAGCGGCCGAACCCCACCCGGAAAATCAAGAGGAGGGGCTCTGCTCCGGGCAGGGGCCAGCTGTGGCAGGCGGTGGCCCGAGCTCCGGGGAAGGGATGCTGGACTCAGAGTCAAAAGAGGAAACGGAGAGGAAACGCACTGGGCAGCGATGAAACCGGCGTTTGAAAATTGGCCTTTGCCGATCCCATCTCATTGAAACTTAAAAGCCTTGCAGTGGACACTTTAAATTCTGTTCTACAGATAAGGAAGATGAAGAGATTCCACCAAAGGTCAGGAAACCAGCAAATGGTTAGAATTTGTCTGCACGCAGCAGACACTTCCCCTGGGCCTTGGTCCCCATCAAAGGCCTGGCTCCAGCCCCACTGCGGGGCTTGGGAGGGGCCTGTAACCTTTCCAGGCCTCAGTTTATTCACTGTTTAAAAACAAAAATCCAAATCCAAAAATGTTGACCTCCTTGACAGGGTGGCCGAGAAGGATCTTTATTCACTGTTTAAAAACAAAAATCCAAATCCAAAAATGTTGACCTCCTTGACAGGGTGGCCGAGAAGGATCTTTATTCACTGAAAAACCATCAGATAAACATGAGCGGTTGCTATTAATACTTTTAGTTGTAAGAGCCAATGACATTTTTAAAGTTCCAAAGGGAGTTGGTAAAACTCCAGTCCCCAGCAGAGGGTGTAGCGATTTCTGGTCAACATATTTTAGACCAAATGCTTTATTCCACCATTTATTTCTTGCTTGAAAGGTTTTAATTTCATTCCTGGGGAACTGCTGTTTGTACTCTATAGAGATTCGTATCCAGTTAATAGAGTTCAATGAAAAAACCAGGATTACAAGTCATGTTTAACTCTTTCAGGGGTTAATGCCTCTCTTTCCTAAACCAAGAGTTAGCGGGGGTAGATGTGGAAGAGAAATGCCCAAACCTAACATACAGGATATTAGTACCCAGAGGAGCCTCGGCCTGGACAGCAGGTCTCAAGCTTCAGTGCCTGAGATACTTCCCTGGGTATTGTGTTAAAGGTCCAGATTACTGCTCCTGATTCAGTAGCTCCAGGTGGGGCTCAGGACCTGTGCCTTTACCTTGCATCCTGAGTGGTCCGATTCCAAACTGTGAGAAACTCTGGCTACAAGATGGGAAGTAATTTGCAGAATTTAACTGGTTTGTACTGAAGGGTCTGACCAAAGGTGACAATTTTAACCAACAATGAATATGATAAAAGCTAATATTTATGCTTTATTGTTAATATTAATGATTACTAATAATAACCAATAGTATAATTTTAATTATAATATATAATATGTAATATTTTAATTTTAATTATAAAATTAATATAATTTTTGTAATATTGTTTAACATATAATATTATATGTAATATAATAATATAGTATATAATATGATAAGATAAACTAATAAGATTAATAATAATGATATTAAGCGTAATAATATTCTACTATGTTCCAGGCACTGTGGTATGTATCTTATGTGCATTATTTCATTTACTCCTGATAGGTATTATTACCTGCATTTTTAAAGAAATGAGGCTTAAATAGGTCAAGTATTTTTCTTTAGGACGTACAGCTGGTTAGCAGCAAAGCCAGGACTTGAACTCGGGCAGCCCTCCCACAAAGCCCGACTATTCCACACCAGAGAGCCTCCCCACCACTCAGAAACGCTGGCATCGCTGGCTGGCAACCAATCCTGGGGCTCCCCCCCCCATTCCTGAACCAGGGGCGACCCCCTCAGCTGCCCTGTGCTCTTCCTGAGTGAATGGCGCGTTCTAATCGTCCTTGTGTCCTCACACTGTCCCTGGTGGGAGAAACAGAGGTAACAGTCGGTTTATACAGGGACGTGTGACAAACTGTGCTGATGTTCTTCTGTCAATTCATGCCTACGGCCTTCCTTCCGACAGTCACCGCAGACACATCAACGTGAACATGTGTCACCGGGCCAAATGGAAAGTAATTCCCAACCCTGGACGCTCTTTCCTCTTGATTATCATAGGGAAGCTTAAGATGAGAAAAACAGAACAGGAGAAAAACATATATACTGCCATCAGTTTCTTAATCATCAGGCTCAAATTTCCCCTGAAGAATACTGACACTACTTTTCTACATTTCATAACTTCATTAAGGCCTTATTATGCCTTTGTTACACACAAATTAAAACAAGGCACCAAATAAGCAAAAATACTAAAACTTTGACAAATACACTGTGATACTGGTTCATATCATTTCTTTTAAGAATTTCATATACTTTAGAAAACTTAAAATTCATAGCAAATATGATATAGCATATCATTTATACTTGATTACAAACGGTTATTACAGTAATTTTTATAAAAACTAGGCTCTTGCGCAGGTATATAGGTATACCTACAATTGGTGAATTTTGTCATGAAAATTATACCTCAATAAAGCTCCTAAAAATCTTGGGCAGGTTTTCTAGGGTCACTACATTTACCTCTATGTAGGCAACCTCATCTTTCTGGAATTTCTAGGCTCTGTGAAACAGCTGTGGATAATTCTAACCTCTAGCAGAACTGTTTAAATCTCCCAACTACCTATTGAAGTAACCTGGAGAGTAATGTCTAAGTAATCTGCAGAGTCAAAATTATGCAATATTTGTGTCTCTGATTAAATTACAGAAAAAACCAGTACCTCAGAACCATCATTATGTATGAAGTACCCCTCGTGATCACATAAAGTTCCAGAGTTCCTAATCCACGCTGAAAATAGGCCTGATTTAGCCCCTACTCACCTACTGGATTGATTATTCCAGTACTAGAAGCTACAGAGAGGCTTTATTTTAGTGACAGTGTACCTGGTGATGCCACAGAAATCCCCTCCTTTTTCAGAGGCAGCAGCAAAAAGCGGGCAGTGGTCCAGGGGCGGGGGCCGGCGGAGCACATGAAGTCCCCAGGCGCCCAGGCCGGACAGCGCCGGGCGGGGATGGCGACCTTGGCGGGTGGAAGCCCCAGGCAGGAATGACACTGTGCATCCCGCAGAACTAAAGTCTCCCAGTCCAGCGCTCAAATCGTCTCAACTGCATAAGGCTGCATACTGCGAGGGCTTCCGACGATTTTGAGGGCACAAGTCCCTGAGGAAGAAAGCTACAAGACCCTCAAACATTTGAGTGCTGGAGCCAACTGTAAGGCTTGGCTTACTCTATTCAGAAACATCTTTGATTCCTCAATGTTTACCAAGTAACGTATAGACTATCTGGAATCCAAGAGTCCATGATCTGAACCTAACAATTTCATCTTAACTGGGATGGTGCCGCAACACCAGATCAAACTTATATCCTGTTCTCTCAAATCACATAAAATCGCTGTACATCTGACCACTGAAATGCCCCACCTTCCTCTCCGTAACTACCTGCAGAAATCTCACCTTCTTCAAATCAGATGTGATCACCCCTATTAAGCTTTCCTTCATTTGGTACGTGGGTAAGAACTACAACTCTTGTGAAATCCCACAGCATCATGGTTTTACCTCTTTTGAGGAATTTAATCCATTCTGCATGTTCTACTATGATTTAGATACATCTTGGGTCATCAATAATCTTCCTCGACATCACCCACTATTCCTTAGAGCTACACCTGAGTGTCTTACACCTGGGAGGTACTCCACAATTTGATGTGACGTGTTACTGAATAAACATATAAATCTCACAATCCTCCAGAAGCCTGTAACACGGTGTTAACAACCAGTTTTGGAAAAAACTGACCTTAACTGGCCACTGTCTGAAGAAGTCAGGCAATCTAGGATGGAAAAATCATTAAACGGATAGTGAACACCAGACAATGTCAGCCAGTGTGAAGCACTGGGCTGAGTGTTCACCACATAATTTCCTTGGTTCTTACAAACCTCCAAGGCAGAGAAAGCTCTTCCACATTCTATCTTTGAGACGTTCAAGGGCTTGCCTAACGTTTGGCATCTTTGGAAGGCAGAGCTGGGACCCCAACCAAACTAGAAACATTTACCAAAAGAAGACTTAAGCTCCCTGTAAAGGAGTTACAATGGATTCTCATCACTTAAAAGAGCTTCATCTATGGTACATTTCAGCACCACCAGGAACTAGGGCATCCATACCGCAGGACTAAGGACAGGGCCCCCTCCCGCTGACCTAATTCAGCCAGTGAGTTACTGTGTGACTCTGTAGGAACACCAGCAGCGACACTAAACCCCTGTGTCTGCACCTTTATACGGGAACAGGTATAAATGCTCAGCTGCATTTCACAACCAAGTAACAATTTCAGTCTCATTCCCCAGATCATCGTTGTTACAACAAAGTTTACCACTAGGTGGCAGGAGTGCAACGCTAAGGAGGCTATTTTTGGACACAGTCTTGTTAAACAGTGTGCAGTTTTTCAAAGATTTTGTCCCTTTAGGAGTAGTATGTTACAAATGATTCTAAATTTAAAAAAATTATTCTCCCTTATTGAAAATTTCATGATGCTTATGCATCTTAAATAACATAATACACACAGGTTTCAACTTTTTTAAATTCAACCATAACCACAGCTCAAAATAGCTTTAAACATATAGATGAAACCATACTATCAATAAATTAAAAAATAACACAGTGCACATTAAAATATAGTAAAGACTGTTATTTAGTTTTATGGGAGGCTATATAAGACTGATAAATACTGCTTGTAACCCATGAAGGCTGGAACTGTCGCATTTCGCAAGGTGCTTTTTGGTTTGTTTTGTTTGCTTCATTTGGTTTGTACTTTGTTTCTAAATGTCAAAATAAAAGAGGAGGTTTCAGATTGTATTTTGCAAGTACTTTGCAAGTAACACTAAAGACTACCAATATATACAATGCAAACTGGGCAAAATCATCACTATATTTTCTCTTTCTGACATTTACTCTAAAAGCACAAGAGGAAGCTTGATGTGCTACATGAGAATTATGCGGAAATGAATGCAACCTAAAAATGTAATGAATAGCTTAAAGAAAATCCGTAGAATTATCAACATGCATGCCCTATTAATAACTTGTGTCTTTCTGCTTTCTCTCTTTGGTGATCCCTTGTGGGTAGAAACTAAATGATATAAACTACGAACAGCAAATATGCATGTAAAAGTATATAATGGTCAAAAATTACCCTGGGAAGTAACTAAGTTAGAAACTTAACTCTTGAATATGTTTAGTTAATACGTGTTCAGGAATAAAATATTTTAATGATTTTTTTTTTTTTTACTGGTTTTGTTAAGCAGAAAATAAAATCTCCACCTTAAGCATAAAGAACCCTCTAGAACTAGGCAAATCCCTCTTTTGAAGGAGGAGGGGGTGTCCTGAACCATCAGTGTGGCCGGATGCGGTGCCTGGTGTAAGGAATTACACTTCATCTCATCATCCAGGGAGACGTGAAGCCCAGATCGGCTCAGGCCTTGATCAATAACACAAACCAGAGCAGAGTCGGGACTCCTTCCCACGGCTGACACCTAGTCTCGTGTCCTTACAACTGTTCCATGGACTTCTTTGGAAATATGCAAATGAGCAAGTGGTCCTCAACATACAGGACCTCTGGAAGACAGACTGGCCGCCCGAGGTCTCCATGCAAACCCAGATCCAGAAAAAGTGAGGCAGCCTCCCTTCTCTGGCTACCCAGGGACCCATGAGGCAGATTTAGATCTCCTGAAAGTGATCTGTGGTAGGCTCTACCTTCTAAGGCTCCCTGCAAAGCAAAGGTTAAAAACAGTCCAGAGGCTGCCTTGGCTTCCAAGTTTGCTGTATCATTACTCATCTGCAGGCAGCAAGGCAAAACTGAGGTCCTCTCCGGGGATCAGTGGGAAGCAACCGTTGCAAGCACCAATTTATACCTGTGATATAGTCTAGGAACTTACGGAGAGAACAATTTGCAATATGGACACATGCATGCATCTCCTCGGCTCTCAGCTCTGTAAGGGACCATTACTGAATGCATTTATAAAGTGAAAATTACGCAGTAAGGTTGCCCGGATTCTTGACAGGATATGAAAAGACCTTTGCTCTTGGAGCCTTGACAGTTATTAGTGAATTCAATTCATGAAATGCTTATGTTCTACTCTAAAAATAAGTCCATGCTACTTTACATAAATAGGCTATTTTTAAATTAAAGTATGTAGTTACCAGTAAAAAATAAAAATAAGTACAATAACCATCATAAAAATTCCTTTGAACCATCATCACTCAGGTGTTGACAGGTATCAAACTGCATGTTTCTAATTCACTCCCGGAAATAAAGCAGACTTAGAATATGTAATGGTTTCTTCATAAAGAATCTCATTCATATGAACTCTGTTGGAAAGGATATAGAAACACTTTAAAGTAGAAAGAGAAGAAAGTTCTGGGTAATAAAAAAAAAAATGTTTCAAAAATCAAGATTTTGAGAGCCCCTATCAGCTAGCTGCATGGACTACAAAAGAGATGTTTTCAACTTTTCTCCCCAAATCTAGCACATGGCTGGGGCACCTGTCTTCTGAAGGAATTGTACGGTAAATGCCATCTCAAGGAGTTTCACACAACAGCAATTCATTTCAGAACAGAGAAAGACTACTCCTGAACCTGGTAAACAGCAACTTAACAAGAATAATCGTGAGGGCAAGAGAATCAGCTCAGGACCCCGGCCTCCAGGCAAGTGAAGGGACCCGCTGTGCCCACGGGCCATCTCCGGGGAGGGAGGGAGGGAGGGTGGCGCTGTGACAGGCACCCGTCACGTGGCGGGTCACCAAGGATGCCCCGCTCGGCCCTTACCTCGTCCATCTTTTCTTCTGGACAGTTCGCCCCTCCGAGGCTCTGCTGCGGGTGGCTGCCGGCGCCGCTGTTCTCACTGCCCAGGTCACAGGCGGTTTGCAGCGCATCCTGGAAGGACCCGGGACCTTGCTCCCTCTGGACGGGCCCCTCTGCCCTTTCCTCGCTGTCCACTGAACTCAGGGACAGCGCGCTGACACTGCTGGGACACTTGGCAGGGGCTGCGTCGGGGCTCCGAGTGCTGGGGGGCTTGGGCGTGGTGGGCCTCACAGGGCCGAGAGGAGGCTCGGGCTCCAGGGGAGACCGGTCGCCAGGGCCCGGTTCCTTGGAGCCTCTGTCCGACACCTCCCGGGCCGGGGGCCCGGAGGAAGAGCCGGGGGCGCGAGGAGCGGCACCTCCGGCAGCCGCGTCCCCGGCCGAGCCCCCAGCACCCGCCAGGCCGGGGTCCGGGGGCTCCGCGCCCCTCCGCCCGCGCTCGGGGCCGGCGACCGCGCGGCGGGAGTAGTCGTCGTGCAGCCGGCTGTGCGGCCGCGGCCCGGGCGGGGCGCCCCCGGGGTCCCCCGGCCGGCCGGCCGCGCCGCCGCCCACGAGCCGCAGCACCCGGGCCAGGTCCGGGGCCCGCAGCGGGCTCCTGCAGCGCCTGGGCCCCGCGGGGGCCCCGCCGGAGCTGTCGGAGTCGGCGGACGAGCCGCTCAGCGTCCTCCGCGGGCCCCGGCTCTCGGGCGCGCGCCGCAGCTCGGCCAGGTGCGAGGCCGACTTCCGCCGGAAGGAGCTCTTCTTGAGGAAGGTCAGGCTGTCCGTACTCTTGCTCCGCCTGCAGACGCCGTTCCTCTCGGGCTCCCGCGCCGGGGCCTCGCGCGCCGCGGGCTCCGGGGCGGGCGGCTCCGGGTCCAGGAGGCGAATGCGCCCCAGGCCGTAGGCGCGGCGGATGCTGCGGGACCGGAGGGCGCCGCGCGCGAAGCCGTCGTCGGGCTCCTCGGGGTCCGAGCCGTCGGACGCGAAGCCGGGTCCCGGGGAGCACCGGCCCGCGAGGGCTCCGGCCGCCGCGCCGTTGGGGACCGCCTTGCCTAGGTCGCGTTCCTCGGCCCCCTCTTTGGCGGCGTCCCATCCCTCCCGGTTCTGAATTCCCTGGAGGACCGAGGTCTTCAGTTTTTTGAAAGACCCCATTTTCCGGAAGGAGGCCAGGGCGTTCCACGTGGAGGAGCTGCCCACGAGGCCGGCGGGCCGGGGCCGCTCGGGGTCGGCGCGCGTCCTGTTCGCGCCGGCGGAGAAGAGGCGCAGGAGGCGGGCCGGGCTGAGCCGCGCCTCCCGGGCGCCCGCGCCGCCGCAGCCGCCGTGGCGACACGCCGGGTAGGTCACCATGCCGGGGTCTTTGGGATCAGAGATGGGACCGGGGACCGCAGCTCCGCGCCCGTGGCCGTTCTGGGCCGTGGTCATGGTCTGGGGGCCGGGAGCCCACGGGCACAGGGCAGCGCGGTTCAGACCCACGCGCGCCTCCGTGTCCCCCGGCTCCGCGCGCACGCCTTCCTCCCCAAGGCCGCCGGCCTGGCCTTCCCGCCTGCCGTGCACATCGGGCTCCGCGGTCGTGGTCACCGCCTGCAGCGGAAAACAAAGCAGAGAGTTAGCGTCTGCGCCCACGAGAGACTCCCTCTATCAACGGGGGCTCATCTATTTTGTTTAATAATTGCTAACAGAAAACCAGGCCTGCCCCCTGACAGGGCCGATCACATAAAACCTATTTTAAATTAAGTTAAAATGTCACTTTTTTCTCCTAATTCATTTCGCATTAAATGAGAGGGAAGAATGCAAATTATGCATTCATTAAAAAAAAGATAATTATAGGTTGTGCATTCAATATGATGGTAAACCCTGAAATCCACTGGAACTCGTTAAAGGAAACTTTTGAAAAACTTCTAGAATGAAAAAGCCAAGGCATCATTCAAGACTATGTCTTCTCTTTATTCGAAATAGAAGACATCTTCAGTTATCTCAGACACACACATGCGCACACACAAAACCCAACACTATTTCAAAATGTGTCACAGGGAAACGCTGAACTAGGTTAAATTTAATGCAGCTCATAGGAGGCTGAGTGCTTAGTATACAAGAGGCCTCAGGCAAGGATGAGTTGTGATGGAGACCAAGACACTTTTAGCTGCATATTGTCTACAAGATACCCCAAAACTCTAATGGCAGAGCTACAAAGCGCCACAGGGCCACAAGAGCAGGAGGGACCACGCTGAGGTGGCCTCAGGTCAGGCTCTGTGAAGGAAACCGCATTAGAGGGGCCTCTAACTGGCTGGGGAACGGAGGTGAGGATAATACTGAAACATTAGAAATTCAGACACAGAAATTCAGATTAAACAAATACCCGCACCGTCTACCTCACTCCCTCAGACCCAGAAGCCCACCGCACGCCTGCGTCTGTGCTCTCCCCCAGGTGCAAATGCTGCTCCCTTGGCCTCTGCCCATCAGGCCAAGACCTGCTCAGCCCTCAAGGGCTAGCATGCTCCCCTGCACTCACTGAACGATTAGGGAAGGAAGGGAGGGAGGGAGGAAGAGAGAGAGGGAGGGAGGGAGGGAGGGAGGGAGGGAGGGAGTGAGGGAGGAAGGGAGGGAGGGAGGGAGGGAGGAAGGGAGGGAGGGAGGGAGGGAGGAAGGGAGGGAGGGAGGGAGGGAGGAAGAGAGGGAGGGAGGGAGGGAGGAAGGAAGGGAGGGAGGAAGGGAGGGAGGAAGGAAGGGAGGGAGGGAGGAAGGAAGGGAGGGAGGGAGGGAGGGAGGAAGGGAGGGAGGGAGGAATGGAGGGAGGGAGGAAGGGAGGGAGGAGAGGGAGGGAGGGAGGGAGGGAGGAAGGGAGGGAGGGAGGGAGGAAGGGAGGGAGGGAGGAAGGGAGGGAGGAAGGAAGGGAGGGAGGGAGGGAGGGAGGGAGGAAGGGAGGGAGGGAGGGAGGGAGGGAGGGAGGAATGGAGGGAGGAAGGGAGGGAGGGAGGAAGGGAGGGAGGAAGGAAGGGAGGGAGGGAGGGAGGAAGGGAGGGAGGAAGGGAGGAAGGAAGGAAGGGAGGGAGGGAGGAAGGGAGGGAGGGAGGGAGGGAGGGAGGGAGGAAGGGAGGAAGGAAGGAAGGGAGGGAGGGAGGGAGGGAGGAAGGGAGGGAGGAAGGAAGGGAGGAAGGGAGGGAGGGAGGGAGGGAGGGAGGAAGGGAGGGAGGGAGGGAGGAAGGGAGGGAGGAAGGGAGGGAGGAAGGGAGGGAGGGAGGAAGGGAGGGAGGAAGGAAGGGAGGGAGGGAGGGAGGAAGGGAGGGAGGAAGGGAGGGAGGGAGGGAGGAAGGAAGGGAGGGAGGAAGGAAGGAAGGGAGGGAGGGAGGAAGGAAGGGAGGAAGGGAGGGAGGAAGGGAGGGAGGGAGGAAGGGAGGGAGGAAGGAAGGGAGGGAGGAAGGGAGGGAGGGAGGGAGGGAGGGAGGAAGGAAGGGAGGGAGGGAGGGAGGAAGGGAGGGAGGAAGGGAGGGAGGGAGGAAGGAAGGGAGGAAGGGAGGAAGGGAGGAAGGAAGGAAGGGAGGGAGGGAGGCAAGAGTATGATCATAATCCGAAAAGGCTACCATTTATGAAGTGCTTACATGTCAGGCCCCTGTACTAACTGCTTTCAAAACATCATGACACTGAGTAGTCTTGCAAACCTACAAAGTCAACCGAATGATTTCCATTTCATACACAATCAAATGGACGCTTGGGCAGGTTAGGTAATTCATCTGGGGGTCCTGCGGCTCCCCCACCCCAAGGCCTACGCGCTTCTTCACTGCTTCAAACTAATGAACAAAGACAGAGGCAGAGCTGGGATTTGAACGCAGGCATGACTCCAAGTTCAGTGCCTTATGACATAACCCGGACTTAAGTCAAATCCCGGAAGTCCTCACGACGCCAGTCAAGGCCGTTATTCCGAAGGCAACATTAAAGGCAGAAGAGAAGGAGCAAGTTGTATAAAGACCTGAGGTCAGGCCCCAATTTGGCTTATTCCTCTCACGTGCAGAAAAAAAATCTGACCTCATGCAAAGAGGTCTCATCTGCTTCTTCTCCCCAAATTCTCTGATGGGTTCATTTTCATTTGCCCCTACCTTGTGCCCACGGAGGAGGGATTTCCAGGGAGAATCATGGTTAAAGCGTTAATTCCATCCAGGACCAGGGAGGCTACACGGATGTAGACCCTGGAGCCTTTCTGATGTCCAGTTACCCAGTTCCACTCATCAGAAGACGGATGGGGTGCCCACATGCCCTCTGCAGTCTAATGTTCAAACAGAGAAATGAGGGGCCTGAAGAGCTGTGGGTTGCATTTGAATGAACCATATCAGTAAAATCTCAAATCATCCCGGCACCGAGGGCGGATGTGAAACCTACAAGCAGCTGCAGAATGAATCCAACACCCAGCATCACCCGTCCATCCTCACCTACTCTGGGAGGGACAGGGCATGGGGGCTGTTGCAGCTTCTCACAATCTTGAAATGAAGCGGATAGTTTGTGCCAACTGTCAAGTCCAGTCGCAAGTCAAGTCCACTGACTGCACATTACATAATAATAGTAGTCTTGTTATGACCTGCCCTGGACACAGAAGAGCAGACAGGATCCCTGCCTTGTAGTCTGGCTGGACGAAGACAACATACTGACACCACAAGCAGAGGGCGCTATGAGACCTTCTATAACCAAGGACCCAACTGTTAAGCTGCCCCTAAGGGCTCAAGGGGTGCAGGGAAGCGTTGCTTTACTGTTGGGTGGTTAATGATCTGTGGAGGACCAGGGGCCAGGTCTAGGTCTAAGCTGCCACCTGAATCTTGAGTAAAGTCATTTCAGTAATCTGTGCTTCAGCATCGTCTATAAAATAAGAGGTGCCAACATTATGTGTATCTCAAACAACCAATCAATTCATGAGCCTCTGTTGGCCTGTGTTGGATGTGTGTAGGCCCCATGATAAATTCAAGGCAGTGACAAGGTGATTGCCCATTCTAGGGGGAAAATGGCATGGGTACAGGGAGACTGGGGGGCAGTAAGTTCGGGTGACCAGCCCAGTTGGCCATGGGACTCTCAGGGTGAAACCAGGAAAGTTCTTGGCAAGCCGGGATGACTGTTCACCCTACATTAAGGAGAACAGTGTAGTTAGAAGGATGGCTCGATGTAATAGTGGAAACTCGGTGAAAACAGCTTTAGAAAAACCTACCTCCCCTTAGTCTAACTCTGAGACCGTCTGCAGGTGTCTGTCACCCTCTTTGAGAACTCCTTGCTGATCCTCCTAAAGTGAATTAGACCCCTTACTCTGTGGGTTCCAGGCATCTCACCAAATTGCTTTATAAAAGCATATTATACTGATCTGTATTTGTCATTTTAACAAGTTTATGTGGCTGCCTTCAGAACAAGACCATTAACTCTTTGAGAGTAAGAACTGTGCTTTGCACACTAAGATTATTTAAGTTTATCTGGATGTGAATTTTGTATCCGTTATCCTGCCTTGTCAATAACGGTACCAAGGCTAACAGTTCATCATTACGCACCACCATATTATTCCAATGTGAAGATGTTCACATTTTTACAACACTCAAAAGTCTAAGTATGTACTTAAAGCTTATACAAGTTTTAGGATACAGATCCAGTAAAATACATGCATATCTGAGTTTCTAATTGGGGCAACATGCTTTTTAAAAGACCAGTGACTTACTATTCCGTGAACAACGTGATTGTTGTCTGCTGCTTGGAATGAAACTGAAAATCACGGAAAAAAGCTTTTCCTGGAATTTCCGAGTAACATACCAACTTGCATTATTTAGAACTAATACTTTGACCTCTATTCACTAACAAGGGTTGCAATTCAATCAGTGGTTTTGTAGCAAGTCTTGTAAATTGTGGGAGCTCAGCCAGAGATATTTATGAACATAACTACAAGAAAGAATTTTAGATGGGAATATTGTGAAATCCATTGTCTAGCAGCTGGATTCTGGATTGTTTGAACTTTAGAAGGGAACATTTCATTCGTAATGAGAATTCTCTGAAAACAACCATGACCAATAATTTTTAAATAAGAACTTGTACTTGAATTTGAAATTCAGGAATACATACCAGGCTAATGTACAAACAAGGAGGTTTTCGTTAAATGTTCGGGTAAATTATAGGAAATGTGACACTGGAAGCAAACACTGAAATCTGGATGCTAAAGGGGTGAAAGCACAGAGCCTTGAATCACAGCATGGCAGAATATGGCCTCAGGGAACATCCAACTCCTAAGCGTAAAGATCAGGACCCTTCGTCAGGCTACAACAGGTGAAGGCACAGGCTGGGCAGCAGGGGACTGGGTTCCAGCCCAGGCGCTGCCACGTACTGGCCAAACCCCAGGGTCATCCTAGCCCTCTTCCTTTCCCTCCAGACCTCATCGGTTAGCCTAAGAGATTAGACTGCGCATCTCGACAATCCTGGCCTGGCCCCCCGCCATCAGTGCGTCCACCTGGACGGCTTCCCTGACAAGTCTCCTGTCCTGCGGTCTAACTCACCTCCCATTCAGCCGCAGTGTCCTTCCCAGAGTGCAAACGGACACATGTCACTTCATCTAGGGATGCTGGCTGCCTCCAGACCTCAGAAGGTGTCACATCTCAGCCCAGCACGCCATACCTTTCCCTCCAGGGATGCTGAGTGACTTACAGCCACCGTCCCTTGCACTGCGATACTCTGGGCCATTTCCTTGCTGGCTCTCAGAGTCTCTCGCAGCCGTTCTTGTCTCTCTGTATTAGGGAACCATGGTCCCCAGGCTCCCCTGACCAGTGGCTTCCGGTGAGGTTGGCCAGTGGGAAGCACTGGCGGGAGACGCCATGTGCGGGAAGAAGGGAGATGACGGGGCGTCCCCTCTGCCTGGGCCGCTGCCGGGCTCGTCCAGAAGCTGCTGTGCCCCTCCTCAGCTCCCGCTCCTGCTGGGGTCCCTGCCGGTCCTCGCTCCTGTGCGGGAGGGACACTGGCACCTGTCCCCCGCTTTCCCTCCAGCCTCGGGAGACAGCACCTTCCTGCTACTGTCCGTCTGAGCTCTTCTGGCTTCTCTCGTTTCTCAGCTGAGTAAAATCATCCCTCAGTTAGGGTCTCTTTGGAGTATCTAGAGATGCTTCTCTTTTCCTGATGGATAAACATGCACCCTGCCTGTCTCCAACTCAAGTCAGCTCTTCCCTGGAGCCTCTCTCCTTCCTTCCCAACTCAGATGTCCGTCCTCTGTGGGCTCCTGTGTGCGCTGCTGTTTCAGCACTGGCCACGCCGCTCTGCAACTCTGGTCTCTGTCTGCTCTCTCCACGTAACTCCGGTGAGGTTGAAAAGTTCTTTGAAGGCAGAGGCCAGGTCTTACTGAACTCTGCATCCTCTGCACCCGGCCAGTGACTGACTGATGAAGGATGGGAACCCCCCTCCTCTTGCACATCCAGGGCCAGATCATCCTCGGCTGTGAGGCTGCCCTGTGCACTGTAGGATGTTCAGCACTGTCGTTTGCTGAGGCTGCCCTGTGCACTGTAGGATGTTCAGCACTGTCGTTTGCTGAGCCTGCCCATTTTATTCTCCCCTTTCCCTTCCTGGTAGGTCCTTTCCTTCTCTTATTCACTCAGAATCTTTCCCAGAACCTCGCTGAAGTCAAGACTCTGACGGGAGCTCAAATTCTAGCACCCGCACCTTATGAACAGGTTGTATTCTAAAGGGTTACTTATGGGCAATCTATTTCCCCGTAGACTCTGTCCATCAAACTACATTTAACTGTTAATATAGTGAATTTAACCATAATTTATAACATTTCCATAGGAAAATGTATCTAAGATTCAATGGTGGGTTCTAGTTCCAAGGATGAAGTTCCTTTCCCCACTGCCCGGTCCTTAATACAAGACCCTCTCCCTCTCCCTTTCGACCCCCGTGTCCACATCTCAAAGGAAGACTGTCCTTCCCCCATGGACGTGGCATCCTCGGGGTCTCTCCAGGTGAAGACGGGGGAGGATGCTTCAAAAGAGCAGAGCTCTGCCTTCATTTAAATACCGAACCATTTAAGTGTCTAAAAACTCAAAGTATACATAAAACCGTAGCTCGGGGCTTCCCTGGTGGCACGGTGGTTGAGAGTCTACCTGCCAATGCAGGGGACACGGGTTCGAGCCCTGGTCTGGGAAGATCCCACATGCCGCGGAGCGACTAAGCCCGTGAGCCACAACTACTGAGCCTGCGCGTCTGGAGCCTGTGCTCCGCAACAAGAGAGGCCGCGATAGTGAGAGGCCCGCGCACCGCAATGAAGAGTGACTCCCGCTCGCCGCAACTAGAGAAAGCCCTCGCACAGAAACGAAGACCCAACACAGCCAAAAATAAATAAATTAATTAATTAATAATAATTTTTTAAAAAACCCGTAGCTCGGACAAGACTGAGTCACTGTATCTCTGGGAAGGGTGTCGATTCTATACAAGGTGTGACTGGCTGGCTGGCCTTATCTGGGTTACTAGGCTAAACCGCATTCCTGCAGGTGAGCATGGGGTTTCCCAGTAGGGAATGATGTTTGCTTTGTCAATTCTGAGGGTTTGCAAAGGCAGGCCTTGGGCCAAAGAGAGGAGAACCTTCCTCTGGTCTCTGAAGTCAGGGGCGGGCAGGTCTAGCCAGGTGGGCTAGGGTAGGTCTGCACCTGAGCTGTGCTTCCTGGCCGTGACCTCAACGCTCAGTAAAGTGCCAGCCTCTGAACCCCCGTCCTGCACCCCACCCTAAACCCGGGGTTGAAAGAGCCTCGGAAGACTTCAGAAGGAGAGGCACGCCAAGGAGAGAGCTGCAGATGGCCTGCCTTGGTTCCTGCACCTCCTCCCCAGCCCCCATCTTTCTCATGTAAGTCTGCAGCAGTAACCTCCCAAGTTCTCCGTGAGGACTACCTCATGCCAGCAGCCAGTGCCAAAAAGGATGTCACCACAGCAACGGGGCCTCCCCTGCACTGACGGTTCAGAGTAAAGAAAGTTTTCCAGATGGGTGGCCCTAATCTTGAAGGCACTTTGAAGGTCACTGAAGCAGAAGCAACGTTTCTGCTTGCGAGAGGCCGTTCAGCAGAAATCGGGGGCTGTGCGTCACTGGGCTCACCCGGCAGGCTGCACAGAAGCCCCGCCAACGATCAGCACAGCTTGTACCCCAGCCTTTGGGAAAAACCGTCTGTAAGGGTACATGTGTCGGTGTTGTGTTTTCCCTGAACTTACGCTACCGCTCAAGGTTTTTGGTCTTGTCTTTCTGCATCAAATGTCTTTCTGGGCATAGAACCCCAGTTGATAATACTGCCTTTTGGAGGAAACAAGATCAGCCTTCCACTCCGTTTCCATCCAGTCAGGTCTCGGTTTAGGGCTGTGGGAGCAGCACGTCCCGCTGTCACTGCGGACAGGGGCCCAGGGAACACCTTCCCCGGCTCTGTTCAGTCGGCATCCCGCGTCCCCACACTGTTCGCAGCAAAGCAGTTGCTGAAATGCCCTGTCTGTCGAATTGAAACGTCTTCTTCTCACGGAGCTGACGTCTGGCTGCTGTTTCACGGACGTCATCCCGCAGGAGGCACGCCGGGTACCCACGTGAACGGAGCAGAGGCGACCGGCCACTGTCCCTGAGCAGGCGCCCGCAACCATGCCTCCACAGCGGGGCGGGGCGGGGGGGGGGCGCGGGGGGGCCCAGCCCCACAGGAGCTGCGCTGGGGCCACTCTGTTCCAGGAGGGCCTGTTGTGACGAGCCCGCCCCAGGGGACATCAGCGGCCCCTCTGAGGCTTGAAGAAGGGACGCTGAGGGCCTCAGACACTGTGCTCGAGCACAAAGGAGACCTCCTCTACTCAGGGGGCCCCGGCCTCCCTCCCCTGCGGCTCAGCCCCCGGGCTGAGGCCCCCAGGCCCCCACGGCGAGGAAACGTTGACGGAGGAAAACGCCACACGCGTCTCAGGCCCTCGCTCAGTGCCAACTTCTCAGGTCACGTTTCTCCTTCGGAAAGGGACCCGCAGGCAACTCAGGAGAGCTCCTCGGCAGCTTCTTTGGGCTTTTACCGTTCTCTCTACGACAGAGACTTGGGCCAGAAGCTTCCACGGGATCGTGTGGCCTGCTCCATCGCTCGGCTCCTTTGCCACGGGCCCCTGCTACAGGAAGGGCGCCGCTCCCAGGGTTGCGCACACCAAGCCCTCCCCGGACAGCGATGGGCGACGCCCCTCCTGCGCCCACTCTCTCTACCAGCCCACCACCTAGCAGTGCAGGAGACAGGCCGTGCGAAGAGCTCCGTCCCCTAATCTTGCCCCCCAGACGCAGCCCACGGGCATCTTCCTCTCCTCCCAGGTTCAGCTCTGACCTCCTCCCCCGCCTGTCCGCCTAACCCGCGGGCGCTCACACCCACAACCTCAGCCAGCCTCCAGCTCTGCCCGTGGGGAGACTGGCCACCAGGTGGCTCCGTCCCGCTCCTCAGCTCCATTCACCCGACGGGATGCTTCTGGCGCTCTCATGTCAGAAGCTTCCGGAAGCCCAACGGAAGACAGGAGCATGTGGCAGACTCAGGAAAGCCCCGGCATCACACCCCACTGACACAGCTCCCTTGACACGAAGCTTAATAAGGTTCTAAATATGTCAGACGCTCAGTGGACCTGACATGAAACGAGCATTATATTCTGTCTTTCGTGAAAAGTTCAAAACCAGTTTAGGTGCTAAAAAAGAACTAAAGAATAACAAAGACGGAACTATCTTGAACCTAAAAAAAGGAGAGTGGAGGAAGGCGGGAGATGAGCAAGGTGGGGCGACTTCCCAGGAGGCTTGGGGAAGGTGAGCCCCAGGCGACCAAGAAAGGACACAGGTCTGCTCCCCGCCCCGCCCCCAAGAGCCGCTGCAAAGGACCCAGCGACCACAGACAAGGCCAGGCGCATTCCTCAGTGAGACCAGCCTCAGAGAGTTAGGGGGTCCCCGGGCTGGGGTAACAGGACCCCAACACCCCTGAGAGCACCTCACAGGTTGTCAGGAGAAGCAAATGCATCCCAAACAGAATATTTTCATTGGAATATCAGTCACGCTTATAAGAGGACACCTCTCCCTGTAGAGCACACATTTTATCGTTATAGGTTAATGTGAAAAAGGTAAACAGGAAATGGAATTCTACATCAAATTTATAGATCAGAAAGAAGTGCAATACTTCTCTGTTGGAAATTCAATGGATGTAAGCCTCTTAGAGGCGAATCTGGACTGAGGCAAAAGTAGCATCTCCCGTGGGGTCCATGGGGGTGCAGAAAAGGCCCCACCTGCACAGGTCACTGCTTTGTGATCCAAGATCAAAGCACCTCCTCCGCCCTCCAGCCAGCCTGCCCGGTCAAAGGTCACTGCCAGACCGCAGTGAAGGACCAGAGAAGGGATGTCTAAACGTGGATGTGGGGGAAATGCCATTATTTCATTTTTAAACTAGTTCTATCTTTTCTCCCTACAGATGGATAATATATGCTTCAGGACTCCTTTCAACTCTGACTATGACTTGTAAGTAACTGACAGCTCCAATTTGGACACGTGGTATTCTGAATGTCAATGTAGAAGTCAATCGTTCAGAATTTAAAACACATTTTCTTGTAAGATTCTATCATCTGCTCAACCCCCCTTAATTCCTAATGTAAATAAACTATGTTACCAATAGTAAGGAATGTGCTCGCTATATTAATTATCGTTAATTATTAGTGTATTATACTCAATTCATAATAGGAATTAATAAAAAGATGAACCTGATTTCTTTGGCTTAGGGGCTCGTATGGTAGCAGAAGTAGACGAAGGATGGGAAAGCCCCTCTGCGGTACTGGGAACAGGTGGGTTGTCCTTGGCCTCCTCCGGCCTCACACGTCCCCTGCAAAAAAAACACCCTGCCGAAGTCTGCTGGTTCATTTCTTTGCTAACAATCATTTCAGAACTGTAATGATACAGCAGTCCCCGTCATCCCTCCTAGACCGAACGCTCTGATGCAAGAAGCTGTGCTTTGGCAGAAATCTGTCCTCACTGCTTCCGGGCGGTGACACAAGCAGCTCAGGGCCACGTGCAGGTAATGGCATCACCTGAGTGCAGAAGCACGGATGGCTTCCATTTAAATGGGCTTCCTGCGGCTTGTTTTGAAACTTCATCTGGTAACAAGAAAGAACCTCATGTGAGGCATCATCCGTTCCTTCCATCGTTCCAGCAGGTTCCCCCGACGCCTCCTGTCTGACTGGTGTCGGGACAGACAGGGGAGGAGAGCGGGGAACAGCAGACACCGTTTCAGCCACCCCAGACCTCTATCCACTGGGGAGACACATGATTAAACAAGCAATCGTAATGAAGTCTGCATCGTTATGACACCTGGACGGGCTCCTTCAGAAGTGACATCAGTGCCAGAACTGAAGCTGATGGAAGGTGGGAGCACCTGACAAAGGTCCGCATTTTACTCTGCTGACTTGCCCTTGGCAAGAACCGTCTTTCCGTCTTTCATTCCCTCGCCCCCCGCCTTAAGTGTGACAACTGAGTTTCAACTAATCTTCTAAAATTAGAAATTAAATGAAGTCAAAGCCCCTGTCCTCTGGAGACAACTGAGAACATAACTGGGTTTTAACAGAGAAACGGGAATGGGGGCCTTTACGACAATTACTGTTGATGTTTTGGCGATCACACTGCATTTTCAAGCTGAATTCCTAAGTCTGCCTTGGCCCTAAGGATAGCTCTTGATCCCCTCGGTTAGGGTTGGGACACTTCTCACTGCGTCTATCGCTGTCCTAACGGGTCCCTGCGTGTGTGCTGAGAGCTCACCGGTACTGACGCCAAGGTCCACACAGGCCTGTTCTTCAGGAGATTATAATCTTGTCCAGAAAACAAGAAAAACATCATCAGAGATTCCTATTTTCTGGGAATACTGTGTTTTCCACATAATTTTGTAAAACTTTAGGTTAAAAAACCCCCTATATCCAATCTTCAACAAAAAGTGTGTATTCATGTTGAGACTTCTGCTTGCCTTCAAACTAAACCAAGCAGACGAATTTCTGAAATTTCTAATTTTCTTCTCTCTCTACACTTAGAAACAGCCCTCTCTGGATGGCTAGTTTAAAACTACTTAATAAATGGAATATTTAGGTGTTTCTTTTGGCCGAGGGGCTGCTTAAGAGACTTTCTGAGAAACCAGGACACATGGACTAAGGAAGTTTGGGACCCTCTGGACCAGGGTTGAACCTGCTCGCAGCAGAGATGAGCCTGGACGGCACCTCCCCCGACGGGGCCTTCATGACCGACTCTGGGAGTGGCTCGCTTAGGAACGTGCATGTGTCCTTGAGGACGGGCCTGTCCTCATCGCCCTTAGCTTCCACGCGGACACGGAGTCGCTGGCAGCTATCAGCAGCTCAGTAACTATCTGATGAAACATTCAGGGCCTCCTTGTAAACACTGAGTCTGGATGCCTTCAAAGCAACCTTACCCTGTGGGAGAGGCTGCCAGGTCCTTCTCCTGAAGTAACTGGGCACTGTAACATCCAAAATAATCTTTCTGGCTTCTTTTCCCACCTCTCTACCAAGAAAAATGAGAAATAAGTCTGAAACTTGGAGGGGGCCACTGAATTTAAGCTGCAAAAAATTCCGTATCCCAATTCTCGCCTTTAGGAACTGGCCCTGGAGTGAAGGGAAGGCCCCACGTTACTGAGATCAGGCTCTTCCAACACACACGTGACTGTCACCCGCTGGTCACACTCGGAGACCCACACAGGGACCCATGGCCCATCCTTGACAACGGAATTCAGGGAAACCACGCAAAGGGCCAGGGAGGTCTGCCCTTTGCTGAATCTGACACCTGACTCGTCACCAGAACAGACAATGAAACGAAGCTCGCGTCTCTGTGATGAACTGAGAAAAAGATGGAAAAAGCCGCAATGTTGGCATGGCTTCCTTTCCTGCTGAGGGGTGAGGATGGCCAGGCACCAACCCACATCCTGCCCAGAAGCGTCCTCTGCAAAGAGCCAACTCCAAACGGGTGCTCTTCGGAAGTCCTCACAGAATAAACCCGTGCACGATTCCAGGGGCCGTTTACTAACTCCTAAATAAGTTAGGGTTTACTGTTCCCTTCTCAGCCACTCTACGGCCAGAGTGGACAAGCTCGGGGATGCTTTAGCACACAAAACTGGTGGAGTGCCCTCCACTGTTCTCATCTCCGGTGGGGGGCTTTGTTACCTTTGCGCAGTGAAAATTTCTGACCTCCAGTCATTAGAGATGTACGTGGAGACACAGAACAGAAGACAAAACCGGTCTAATGAGAGCTGTCAGTGTCCCCACCTGTGTCTTCTGACAGGAATAGCAGCTCTGTTGTCTGTTACCTTGCGAGATCCTTCCTCCTACTCCCTTCAGGTAATAAACCCCAATTTTAACTTTCTTCCCCAATTTGCACATACACACAAAGTCACAGGAGCATTCTAATATTGTACCTCAAAGTACAGGTGAAGCTAAAATACAGGAACTTATTAGGTCTCTGATGGAGGCCAGTGCTGGGGGGTCTATGGACCGTGCTGGCTGGGTCCCCCCCGGCCCAGGACTGGGCTGTACGAGCCTGCTGGCCGGGTGCCCCGTCCGCTCGGGTGCAGAAGAGACACTTGTCCCAGGCTGGTCTCAAGAACGTGCTGTTCCCTGTGGGACCAGCACCCCTTTATGATCATGGGCAAAATATTTACGGCTGTTGGCCACCTATTTAGGGTGACTGTGCGGCTTTACAACCGAAAGAGGGCTTGGGGTCCCCATCAAAGGAAGATCAAACTCTTCTCCACGGTGCAATTATTCATGTCCTTCAGAAACTGAATCCTCGAAGAATTAAGAAACAAACTTGCAAACACACAGCAAAGTGATTATCTTTTAAAAGGAAGAATACACTCAGATGTAGCAAAGAATATAGGAGTCAAGTATTATATAGAGTTACTTATTGTAATTGTATAAAAATAAATGTTACTACAATATGGACAGACTTCAAAAGCTAAATGAAGCCTTAAAGGGCAAAGTGACGTAAGTCAGCACAGAGATGGCATGCTGTTGGGTTCTGGCGACACTGCGGTGTCCGGGAAGGGTGACTCTACCCAGCAAGTGGAGGGCTGTAGCCGGGGGCTGGGGAGGGGACAAGCAGTGACTAAAATGGCCACGAGGGTCCTTCTGGGGGTGACGGTTGCACGGCTCTGTAAAACTTGCTACAAATAACTGAATCGTACAATTGCACTGAGTGAATTTTATGGTAGGTAGATTATATCAGTAAAGCTGTTAAAAGCACAAAATTGACGATATTAAGCATAATGGCCTCGGGAATAGTCTAATAAACATTCTGAAGAGGATTTAGACACATAATTCAAGGCAAAGCATGTATTTACTCTAAGTATCCAGAGCATGAATTTCGGTCAAAAGAGCCACAGTAACTTCCCAAGTCCCCAACTCGGAAGAGTCACAAGGTTTCCGTCCTCATCACCAACGACCTCAGGAAAGGCCGTCTCTCCTGATGGTTCTTGCATCACTCTTTTTAGGGACTTTAAAACGAAGATTTTGATTGCTCAGTGTTTGCCTGTTTGGACTTCCTAAATTACACAGGAGAGCGACCTCCCTTCCTGTGACCTTCCTGTGACCAGCAGCGAATAAGCCACGAGAGAGACCCTCACAGCAAAGCGACCAGGAGCTCTCAAAACTGGGTGTGAGCCAATGCTTCTCCTCTGAAAGCCAGGCTCCCGGGCTGGCGGGCCCTCCGGGAGTGCACGCAGGAGGGACCATCTCCCTGGGCATCGAGAGGGGCTGCCCGCGTGGGTGCCAGGGCCCGGATGGTGGGGCTGCTGCGTTTCAGCTGATGTGACACCACCCTCAGCCCCCGCCCCGCTAAGCAGGAACATGCACCACGTCTGCCCACGTCCCAGGCCCTCCTGGCCAGCTCCACGCGTGACATCAGTTACAGGCTGAAAACTAGTCCCGTAAACCGAGCAGTCTCCAGAGCTCCTCCACCTCCACTGTCTGCTGCTCTGGGTTTTGTTTTCCATTTTGAAAGACTTCACCCCCATCCTCACGCTCTCGGCTCCGTCCAGCCCGTCTTCCCCCTCCTTCCCCTCCCGCATCTCCTCCTCTTGGGGACCACAATGTCTCCCACCCTCCTGGTCCTGTTCCTAGTTCTCAGCCGTCTTCACAGACGGGATTTCTGAGGGTTGGAAGCGATAAAGAGTTTTGTCCAATGTCTCATTTTTACCCAAGAGAACAAGTCGAAATAGCTGACATGTTTATAGCAGTTTTATTCACGGTCGCCAAAACTTGGAAACAATCAAGATGACCTTCAGGGGGTGACTAGAGAAATGAACTATGGTGCATCCAGATGACAGAATAGTATTCAGTGCTAAAAAGAGCTGAGCTACCAGCCATTTGAAAAAAAACATGGAGAAACCCTCAAAGCATAAAGCTAAGTGAAAGAAGCCAATCCAAAAAAGCCACATACTGGATAGTTCCAACTATATGACATTCTGGAAAAGGCACAGCCATGGAGACAATGAACAGATCAGTGGTTCCCAGGGGTTAAGGGGGGGGAGGGAGGAACAGGCGGAGCACAGAGGACTTTTCAGACAGTGAAGCCACTCTGTGTGACGCCGTCATGGCGGCTACCTGTCACTATGCACTTGTGCAGACTCAGAATGGACAACCCCGGGGGTGAACCCTAATGTAAACCATGGACCCTGGTGATGACAAGGTGTGTCAGCTTGCGGATTGGAACAACTGTGCCAGGCCGATGTGAGATGTTACCAGCAGGGGGAAACCGTATGTCAGGCAGAGGGGTGTTTGAGAACACTGTACTTGCTGATCAATTCTTCTGTAAACCTAAAACTACTCTAAAAAAGGGTATAAATTTAAAACATAAAGAAACAAAGAGCTGCTTAGTAAGTGGGACGGTCAAGCCAGTGACACAGACCTTTCCTGCTTGAGAGCTTTGTGCACAACACAGAGGGTCCCCGCTCATCCAGCTAAGTGCCCAGAAACCTGCCCCTTGAGTCAGTGATCGTGCTCACCTGACCAAGGTCTTGTAAAGGGAGAACCAGCACCATTACATCACCAAGACTCAAGAACACCTCCATCAACGTCCAGACTCTGTGTGTGTCACCCCAACCTGCTGATTTTAAAGTTCACACGAAAGAACAAGGGTTGGGGTGCCTGCCCTATTCTGGGTGGAGGGGGTCAGGGAGGTGCCAGGTCAAAAGCCTCGACTTTATCACGAGGTTAAAATTGGATTATTACACGAAACCGAGCATTTTAATTGCAGAAGTGAGTAGTTTGTTTAAACTGGAAGTGACTGTGAGATTCTTATGACCCAAAGTGACAGGGAGAGTCAGGGGACCTACCTGGGTTTTCGTGGAGGTCAGGGAAGGAAAGAAGCACAGAATTAATTCACAGGCCCCATGGGGAGCAGGAAAAACATCTGCCTTATAGTCACATCTCAAACGTTATGCTTATTCAACTAGGAAATTATAAAGAATAATGTATTACTGAGGAATATTTATCTATGTGGAAAACCAATAATGCAAAGTTAAGGAGTGATAAGCCCAAAATTCAGAGTGATGGTTACCTCTCAGGAGGGGCTGCTAAACTTATACATGTTACAAATATTCTTTGTATAAATTAAATATTTAATGAAGTTGTCTTTTAGAAGATATACCAGTGTTAGAAGGATGAGTCAGCAAATACTAATAAAAATAACATATCCAATAGGACTAAGTAGCTGTACCAATTACTTGGCATCAGACAGACCCATGTTCAAATTCCTACTGCAGATTCAGCAGCCATATAGCCCTGAACAAGCGACATAGTTCCCCCATCTGGAAAAAGGGGGCAAATAATGGTATTCTTCAAGTTGGAGTTGGGTTAAATAGCAAAATGCCTGTTGAAGAGCTCAGAGGAGTTGGGCAAAGAGAATAACCGCTCCCATTCAGATCACTGACCACGTGCCAGGAGCCCTGGGAAGTACCTTACAGGCACAATCCCACCGAATTATCTCTAGGTCATATAGTAATAAACAAAGGAGATAGGATTTGAACCCATAGACAGTCTGACTCCGGTGCTAGGCTAGTAACCATCATGCTACTCTTTCTGTCTGATAAAACTCCTATATTATTATTAATGGTGTTGCTTACCATCATAACTATTCACGGTTTAAGAAAAATAGGTTTAAAAATTACCTATATGTGGCTAAGATGGGACTACTTGACACAAAGAACCCAAAGATGTAGAAAGCCAGGTGGCCACTGTGATCTGACATTGTCACGCGACTCTCAGAAATTCCAGTACGTTCAACTCCACGCACAGGATAGGAGCCGAGCTCGATCAAAGAGGCAACAGTCTTTCCCAGCCCTCCCCTAACCCGTACCCTGGCCAGTTAACCTGGGGTAATACATCCAGTTCTAAGCACCACGTCTTAAAAGAACAGACACACTGCAGATCGGTTTGGACAATGACCTGGTACCCACATCCTTTCACAAACAGTAGAAGGATCCTGGGATACTCAGCTTTTAACACAAATTTTAGGGATTTTCCTAGGGAAGGAGTACAGATTTATTCACATGTGCACCCTCTGGGAGAATCAGCGCATAGCATATGGTTGCTTTCCTTCTGGGACAAAGAATTTACGAACAATCAAGGAATCAGGAACATGCGTCTAGCCCCCAGGACGGCCCAGCGGCCACAGACCGCAGAGGGCCAGGGGGCTGGATCCATCACCTCTGAGGTTTCCTCCACCTTTACGGTTTGGTGATCCTGAAAACACATACTACATCTCCTAAAAATACAATCCTTCCATAAAGAGCAGACAGGGCCCTTTGGGGAGGGCACCGCCCACCGCGGACGCCCTCGGGTCATCACTTGGTTAAAGCTCCTCTGACTCTGCGGAGCCCCAGTCACCTCCCAGCGTCCACATCCTCGTGACCACAGGTGGGACAGGCCACACAGCTCCGGGCTTTGCAGAGCAAGGACAAGGAGAAGAGACTGGAACAAATGCACCTGCTCACTTGCTGAGCCAGACGTCCAGTTTTAAGTTCCCGCAAGACTTAACTTAGGAAACTGGTGTGAACTGAGCTGCCCCAAGAATAAGGCAGCACGATGCTTCCACGGTGACCCCAGACCACACTTCAGCAGACTTAACCGGGCATCGAACCACACATACCCAGGACCCGGTGGGAGACGCCTGCAACGTTGTTACTGAGTCTAAAGGATTTCATGACAAAGGGTTTGAGAGACCGCTAGCCATTTTTTTCTTGTTTCCGGAACATCCAGCAAAGCCATCTGTCTCTGAAATAGGCCTGCTGCTTTATTCCTGAGTCCCTGCCTGTACGGGGGGCAGGGATGCTGTGAGGACCTGACGCTGAGTACAGTCAGTTTAGAAACAAAACAAGTGAAGAGGAGAGGATGGGGTGGGGGAGGGGAGGAGCTGGAAGAACAAGGGCTCTGCTTCCAGGAAACTGAATCCATGTCACTGGGCGGCTTGAGCCAGGGACAAAGACCTGCCCCCAGGACACCCCGTGCACGCCGAGTCCCAGGCATCCTGGTAACTTCAGTGATATTAATGGTCCCTCTCTAATCCTTATACACATTTTAAACGCCCAGAAATGGAAACCCAGCAAAGGGTGGCACCTTTCACACCAGAGCGGGTCCAACAGGACCACCCAAAGGCCATTTCATTCTCTAGGAGAATGTGCCTTATTTTGACGTGCTATTTTGTGCTGATCTGGTAAGTTACGGATTAATTTGCAGATTATCTGTGGCCAGTAGAGATGCAAATTATTTCTGCCATGCAAAAAAGATAACCACAAAGGTCACGGTTTTACTGCCTGTAAGGCATTAACTGGTTTTGTCTCCAACTTAGCAAACCTTTCAGCCTTTCCTGCCAGATGGTCTAATGCTCTGATCCTCGGCACCCCAAGCCCCTGCCCTCACTCACCAGCTAGATGTCTTTCACACAAGCTCACAATGGATCTGTGGGCTAGTCACGTTTTAGCACTTCGAAAATTGTACCTTGATACATTTAATCTATAGTCAATCACCACTGTCCCATTACTCTTTTCATCCTTATAATCTTCTACTGAGTCTGTGTTATGTCACAGTTTTTGTCACTGTTATCATATACTCTTAACTGTTTTATAATACAAATATTGTAGATTTTGTAGCAGTTATAATAAAAACAAAAACAACAGAAAGTTTTATCACAAAGTTAAGATTTCTAAATAACCAAGTTCCACTTTTCCAATATATCTGATCCCTGCCCACCTACACAGGCAGCTGGTTGCTTATTTCAACCTGGACTCTTTCTCCTCAAATTGGTTCTCTGTTTCTAGATAATCCAGTACTCTAGTTTAATTTAGAAATCATGCCTATTGTTGTCTCTTAAAATATGCTGCTTCCTACTGATCTGCCGATTTCTTTAGATAGCAAATAACATTTACTGAACATTAACTGCCAGACATTGTAACAGACGATCCGTGTGTTTGAACAAACAGGCAAAGAGGAAACCAGAATTGTTTTAAAAATGAGCTGCCATCGGGCTTCCCTGGTGGCGCAGTGGTTGAGAATCTACCTGCCAATGCAGGGGACACGGGTTCGAGCCCTGGTCTGGGAAGATCCCACATGCCGCGGAGCAACTAGGCCCGTGAGCCACAACTGCTGAGCCTGTGCGTCTGGAGCCTGTGCTCCGCAACAAGAGAGGCCGCGATAGTGAGAGGCGCGCGCACCGCGATGAAGAGTGGCCCCCGCTTGCCGCAAATGGAGAAAGCCCTCGCACAGAAACGAAGACCCAACACAGCCATAAATAATAAATAAATAAATAAGAATTAAAAAAAAAAAAAAAATGAGCTGCCATCTTTACTTGACTCTAAAAGCCATAACCCCGAGTGATGATTCTCAAAATCCCCATCTCCTCTTTATGATTTTCTACCCTCTAAGTGCTTGCTATCTTTGTTATTTCTTATTTTTCTATGCTATTATTATTGATATTATATTGCAGTACGGTACATGGACCTACTTAGCTTCTAGAGCTTCTGGAAACGTCCCTCTGCTCTGCTCACCCTCCCGATTCCACATCGGATGCCCCCACGGATGCAGGATCCGTGCAGTCTGGTCACTCTTGTTTCTGCTCCACACGCAGCTCTAATTACCTTCATTTCCCCCAGAGGACAGTGGGCCCTGGGACTCACAGGGGGTCCAGGGCTCCCAGCAGGAGGCCCGAGCTGGGCACTGATAGGAGAGCAGCCTGACCTCTTCTCTCTTCTCCACATCACACTGCCTCTCAGCATGGTCCCGGTTCCAGAAATTTCCAATAAGAACTTAACCATGCCTGATCCCTTGGGGGAAGCAAAGGGATGCTTAGAAAGAGCAGGTCACTTGACAGAAGTCACAGAGCAAGCATGAGAACTTGGAACACAAACTCAGGTCCTTTCAGCTGTAAACTGTCATCTTCAATGACTTAGCCACGAATATTTAAGCCCCCGGCCCCCAAATCTCCTCCACAGCACCCCTGCGTCTTTTCATTTCATGTTGACTTGATTTCTTCTATCAGGTCTTAATGATGTTTCCTCAAGTACCTCGTAGGATCTTTTAGGACTAACATATACACACTACTATATATAAAATAGATAACTAGCAAAAACCTACTGTATAGTACAGAGAACTATATTCAGTATGTATTTTGTAATAACCTATAAGGGAAAAGAATCTGAAAAAGAATATATACATACATACACACACACACACACACACACACACACACACACACACACACATATATATATAACTGAATCACTTTGCTGTATACCTGAAGCTAACACAACACTGTAAATCAACTATACATCAATATAAAAAAAATCCAGATTAAAAAAAAGAAATCCTTCACGAAAAAAAATTAGGGATAACATCTCTATACTTTTTTATCCCTAGTTCAGGGACCAATAACATTTATTAAATAAATGAATGGCATGGAGTAAAAATGTGTTCTATGTAAACTGGAGCATTTTTTAGTGTGCTGTGGAAAGGTGCAGCTATTTTTATTTGATTTTTTTTAAAAATAAATTTATTTATTTTATTTATTTATTTTTGGCTGTGTTGGGTTTTCGTTGCTGCGTGCGGGCTTTCTCTAGTTGCAGCGAGCGGGGGCTACTCTTCGTTGCGGTGCACGGGCTTCTCATTGCGGTGGCTTCTCTTGTTGTAGAGCATGGGCTCTAGGTGGGCGGGCTTCAGTAGTTGTGGTGCATGGGCTTCAGTAGTTGTGGCTCGCGGGCTCTAGAGCGCAGGCTCAGTAGTTGTGGCGCATGGGCTTAGTTGCTCCGCGGCATGTGGGATCTTCCCGGACCAGGGCTCGAACCTGTGTCCCCTGCATTGGCAGGCAGATTCTTAACCACTACGCCACCAGGGAAGTCCCTGATCTTTTGTTTTTTAAGACTTGGTTTTATAGTAAGATAAATGTCAGTTATCTATTCTGTGCCCATCATGAGACAGAATGTAAACTCCGCGACTGTTAAAGACTGGAGTTGACAGCTCACAGTGACGTTCGCTGGCGAAGGACCTCTTGACGCCAAGCCTTCACCCCGCTGGAGCGAGCGTGTCTTCCTGCTGACCATCGTTACGGGGGCTTCACAGAAAACACCGGAGAG
The DNA here is from genome assembly GCF_965194805.1 of Balaenoptera borealis. Classification (NCBI taxonomy): domain Eukaryota; kingdom Metazoa; phylum Chordata; class Mammalia; order Artiodactyla; family Balaenopteridae; genus Balaenoptera; species Balaenoptera borealis. Next base: position 3,949,669 of record NC_138877.1, read on the forward strand.
GTACTGAACATGACACCCCCTCACCACATTTGAGTAACACAGGAAGCTCTTGGAAATATTACCCCAGACCCCTTAAGGTGTCTTGAAAACTCTGCATGAAATTAAGTACCGCCACTTTAGTTGAATTTCTTGGCACCAAGAAATTAAATTCAAATGCAAACAGAGGCGATAAAATTAAGTTGCAGTTTCCCCTATACAGTGGTCTTTCAGATAATATGGAAAATAATTAATTTTCAATACTTGCATTAAAGAAGACACAAAATTTACAAATTATCACAGTACCTCAGGACACAGCCCCCGTCCTACAGAGAGCTACTTGCCATTAATCCAAAATATCATGTAAGCTAACACAGTCAGCCTTTCTCCTTAAACCTTTCTGGCCAACTTATTAACAGGTGTTAATATGTACCTACATTAACCAGTTTAACATCTCCCACGTTCCCTCCTATCCCCAGGGAAGTGAAACTAGATATTGTTGAAGTGAAACCAACAGGTCAGTTGCTTGGAAGACAAAGAAAGAAAGAGAAACCAAAATCCTAGAAAACCCACCTCACAGATAATCAGTGCCTGAATAATTAGGAGTTTGCTAGAATACTGTATTGTTCTCGACAATAACAAGTGTTGACAAAGATGTTGGAGAAATCAGAGCCCTCTTACACTGCAGATGGGGATGTAAAACGGTGCAACCACTTTAGAAAGCAGTTGGGCAGTTCCTCAAAAAATATGAACTACAAAGTTATCATACGACCCAGCAATTCCACTCCTAAGGTATCTACCCAAGAGAATCGCAAACCTGTCTACACAAAGACTTGCGCGTGAATGTTTATAGCAACATTATTCCTAAGAGTTAAAAAAGTGGAAACAAACCACACATCCACCCAATGATGCACGAATAAACCAAATACAATGTACCCGTAGATCTGAATACTATTTGGCCACAAGAAGAAGCACTAATACATACTACATATGGATGAACACTGAAAATATTATCCTAAGTGAAAGAAGCCAGTCTCAACAGCCCATATACTATGTGATCCCATTTCTATGAAATGTCAAGAACAGGCAAGTCCATGGAGACTGAAAGCAGACCAGTGGTTGCCAGAGGCTGGCGCTGGAGGGAGGGGATGGGGAAACTTTCAGAAAGCTACACTGCCCTCTTCCCACAAATTTAGCCATAATTCACCCTTACAAGGTGCACTGGTTTATCTCCTGCTCCAACAGGCAAACATCTTGCAGCTGTCCCTGGACAGTACAGACGAAATCATTGACTCATGCCCAGCCGGTGAAGTCAAGACTCCACATACCTTAAGCAGGTAGAATTTTTAAACAGCAAACAAGTGATTCGGCCACGGAAGAAACCCAACTCAGCACAGTGACCAACTCAGTCTGAGTATCACCGATGCAGTCATCAAAGGACCACAGTTCGAAAACGGCCACAGGTTAAGAAGACGTGAAGTAACTGTCTTTTCAAAAGTCATGTGAGGGGGAGGTTGGATGAAAAATCAGTGATCCAACGCCACAGTCCGTGAACGACTCAGATGTCCACAGGAACCAACTACCGCAGTATCAAGAGCCGCGTCCCCCCCGCCGGCCACGTCCCGACTCTCGCAGGGCTGCTCCTCCTCCAGCAACGGGCCCGGACTCTCCTCTCCAGGTCCTGCCCTGCTCTTGCAGGCCAGAAGGGAAAGAGAAATCTCAGCGTGATGTTAGCTACATGAGCTTTCCTTTCTTTTTTTAAAAAAAAAAATCCTGTTCTGAATGACAAAAGTTCAGGACACCTAGAAATGCACATTTAAACCACCGCGTCTACGGGCACTCGCCCGACATAACGTGCATTTCAGCTCCGTGTACAACTGGGGTCTCACCACTCTAGAATCTGTTCTTCGAGGACCCTCTCCATGTTCGGGGGAAGCTGCCAGAGCCCACGTAACCAGAGGCAGTGGAGACCCATGAGGCGCCGTCAGGGCCTAAAACGAGGGCCTGTAGGTGGGAAGATGGACCAGACGCTTGCACAGCTGAGGCCCCCACACTCTCTTCTCCAATTCCCGCCCCTCTCCTGTGTCCCTACGGTCCTCAGGACCCCTCCCGTCTGGACTTCTCTCAGTGGATCCCCGTTCCCTGCTGACTCATCTCACCTCGCTGCTCGGAAACGCTACGAGGGACCAGGCTACGTGAGCCCTGCCCGTCGCTGTAGCTCCATCACCCAGCACGCGTGTGCGTGCGGAGCCCTCGACAGAGGACTGTCCCGGGGGGAACTGCTGCACCTTTACTCCTGCCGCTGCCTCGCTGCGTTTGGAAACCGTTCTTGCTATACTACTGCCGACGTGCTACTTACTGCCCGGCACCAAACCAAAGGCGCCCTCCCCACCTCCCCCCCGACGGCCCCGCAGCCTGGGACACCGTGAGCCCTGCTCTTCCCCAGGCTCCTGGCACGCCCCGGCCGCTGCTCTACCTGGCGCTGCTCCCGTCTATTCACCTCCTCATCAGCTGCCCTCTGTTCCACACGGGGGTTTCTCCAGCTCCGTGCGCCCGAGGGGCCACTCACTGCGCCCCCTTCCCTGCTCGGGGAGGAACTCTCCTAAGAACCAGGGGCGTCTGCACCAGGACCCACGGCCTCTTCTCAGCAGCCCCCGAGACAAGGAAACCTCCAGCGTCCCCTGCTAACACTGCCCGTTCTCCCCGCTGTCCACACCCATGGCTGGAGAACACCCCACGTTCCTCCCCCATGTCCTCACCGGTCTCCCGCCCGCACCCCCAGGTCCTGTGTCCACGTCCACACCCACGCCCCCGGCCTCGGGCTGCGCTACTGCTCACCAAGAGCTGTGATCATTTTCCTGCTCTCCATCCGTTCCGCACTCAATGCCATGTCCTCAGGGAAAGGTCCTGAAGTGTGTCCCCAGTCACAGCCAGCACCTGCCACGCTCACGTCCCTTCCCGGGTCGAAAGTCAACCTCCGCAGCCTGGTTCTCGGGCCCTCATGGTTCACACCCGCCCTGACTCACACCGACTTTCACAAACCGTAAGGAACTCCCGGGACGTGCGAGGCCCCGAGCCGGGTGTTCAGAAAGCAGCAGGCGGAACAGGACTCTCCCATCCGGCCCCGTGCGGACGCCCTGCACCTCAGTCCGCCCGCGGCTCGCAGGTCTGCGCTGTCCCCCCCGCACGGAGGCCTCCGCGGCCTCTCAAACTCCGCCGAGACCCGCCTCCCGCGCCTCTCCTCCCCAGACACATCCTCCGCGCTCCCCGCCACCCCGGCCACCCCACCAGGCCCCGGGAGTGGGCAGACCAACTCTGTCCCCTGGAGCCCGAGGCAGGGGACACGGCCCTCTGAGAGCTGGTGGCTGGGCTCTGCCGCCACAGAAGACGTGCACAGAACTGGTTCCTGACTCAGAAGAGCCCCCGGTGTCCCGGGATGTGCGGAGTGAGTGAACGGCTGGAGCTGAGGGGGAGGAGGGCCCCAGGGCCCCACATGCTGAAGGACGTGCCCTCGGCGCGCTGGGGAGCGGGGGCGGGCAGAGCCAGGCGGGCAGGTGCGCGGCCACCAAGCAGAGCTTCGAGGAGGCCGATCGACAGGCCATGGTTGCAGAGAATCCAGGAGTACCGACAAGAGGCCGTCGATTTGAAAATTCGGAGATCACCATTTAACCCGGAGTATACTTCCACTACTTGGATGACGTACATCAAATTACACCAAATTATATCGACTAGGGCTTCGCTGGTGGCGCAGTGGTTGAGAATCTGCCTGCCGATGCAGGGGACACGGGTTCGAGCCCTGGTCTGGGAAGATCCCACATGCCGTGGAGCAACTGGGCCCGTGAGCCACGACTACTGAGCCTGCGCGTCTGGAGCCTGTGCCCCGCAACAAGAGAGGCCGCGACAGTGAGAGGCCCGCGCACCGCGATGAAGAGTGGCCCCCACTCGCCGCAACTGGAGAAAGCCCTCGCACAGAAACGAAGACCCAACACAGCCAAAAATAAAATAAATAAATAAATAAATTTGTTTAAAAAAAAAATTATATCGACTAGAAGTAAGCGCAGGGGGAGGAGAGGGGCGGCTGTTCTCCAGGCCTCTGTCAGACTCTGTAGGAGGAGGCCGCGGGGACACTGGGCAGCACAGCTGGCTGAGAACCAGAGCCAGCTGGGGCCACTCAGAAAGGCAGCCACCGGACCCTCGGGGGCCACAGCGAGCTCAGTGGCCTCTGGGCATGGCCCCCGCACACCCTGAGGCGTCAGAAAAAGAGGTCTGGCACTCTCCCCTTTCTTGGGACAGTGAAGGAATTCATGGGTCTGAAAGCCTGGGAGCCTGTGACCAGTGACAGCACAGGTGACGCTGCTTTGAAAAAAGGAGTTTGCTGCCAAAGTGTCACAATGTAGAGCTCAGCGTCTGCTGGAAGGGCCTCCCGAAGGAAAAGGATTAATAAAAAGCTCTTTGTTGATTCTGCCCCGTTTGCACAAACCCGCTCCTACCCATCTGACCCACACCAAGGCCCTTTTAACTGAACAGCAGACGAAGTGTGACTTTGTGGAAATGGAATCGCTTTCTTGATAAATTAGCCAATTAGAACTTCCCCAGGACGCACAAAAGCCAAAGGCACTATGATTTCCTACCCTATCTCTCAGAATTGCTTTCTTTTTCTCTCCATTTGATGGATTTTTTCCAATAGTCCTGTTGCCCATTTCAAACAAATTGCCCCGTGGAGCCCTTCTCTCTAAAACCTGTGTTTTCCATGCAGAAAATTAATGTGCCCACTCAACTACTGTGCTTTGCTTTCACTTCCTGAAATTTAAGGCTGCAAAATCCTGAAAGGTAACTTCTCTCTAGCGAGGGGACTGGGCACAGAGGCCTGACTCAAACCCTGATGCCAACCGAAAATCATTTCTGCTGGAGCCTTAAGTCAGGGCGCGTTGTTGAGCTTCCGTCTGTGTGCAGCTCTGGGGCTCTGGGGCACCGGGGCATCACCTTCGCTGGGCCGTTGCCCCTGCTCTTCCACCTCGCACACCCTTCCCTGTCTAAAGGCTACTTTCAGCCCCTGCACCCACAGGACGTGACCTTGGCATATCCTTGATGTGTCCTCCCCTCCTGTCCTTAGTCCCACTTCTCGTTTCTAATCACTGGTGAGGCATCGAATTTTCCTGTGGTTACTCCCCAGCTTTCTAATTTTCCACTTTTACTTTGAAATTAACTCCACATCATGTGAGCAGGTGGAGGAAAGAGAACTTTTTATCGTCCACACAGGTAAACTGTCACATCCATATCTCCCCACTTGGCGGCAGTGATGATTAATGTCACGTGTTCGCTTGGCTGGGCCATGGTATCAGTTATTTGGTCAAACACTAGTCTAGATGTTGCTGTGAAGGCACTTTTTAAAAATATGATGAACAGTTAAATCAGGAGACTTTGAGTCAAGCAGATGACATGACCCTCCATAATGTGGGTGGGCCTCATCCAATCAGTAGATGGCCTTAAAAGACTGAGGTCTCCCAAAGAGAAAGGGATTCAGCCTCAAGACTGCCTTTGGGGCAAGACTGCGATATCAGCTCCTGCTAGACTCTCCAGCCTGGCGAGCTGCCCTGTAGACTGTGCTGTTGCCAGCCCTGCAACTGTATGAGCTCATTCCTTAAAGCCAGTCAACTTCTCGGTCTCTCTCGCTCTCTCATTTCAGTTCTGTTTCTCTGGAAGAAACTGTTAAATCCAGGTAATCAGAAATTTTCAATAAAATGCCTCATACGATCTCTAAAATGCCATGCCTTGTATGTTGAGACCAATGATTTGCTTAAGGTTTCTGAAATGAGAGCATATTCAAAGACTAGATATGCAGAATTGTCAATAATCATGATGTCAAAAATGACAGGCTACTAATGGACTCAAAATTGAAGAAGTAAATTATTTCCAGAGGTAAAATCAAAGTCCTAACTTAATTTGGTCCTTGCAAATCTCAGTCCCTTAATTCTCTGCATTGGTTTATTTCTTACAGAATGGATTTCCAAGTAGCTTTAGAGTAAATTATAGCCTTGAATCAGAAAAATCTAAATTATAGGCCCCTAAAAAAATCATACTCATGGCAGAACGTTGCCAATAAATAAAATCCCTTGTGAAAAAAATCTTTCATAAAGCAAGCAATAAAATTTTACCTAGTGCCTGTCATGTGTGCTGGGAACAGTTATAAACAAAAGCATTTACTGTATAGCCCTTGGTCACACAAACTAGCATCTACTCAGCGCCACAAACACACGTCACAGTGAGGTGCTCTGGTCTCCATTATTAGGAAAGGCTTATATTAAGTTACATAAAAGGGGGAAATGCCCAAATTGGTAACAAATACAATTACAGAGTAGGTCCCCTGGAGAAGCAAAACATAATGTAAAATGAATGCACTTTTCGAAAGACTGATGATTCCCAGCGCCTGCCCTGAAAGGCGTGATTTATTTCCTGGGGAACAACTCATATATCCACTCAAATTCTGTAACAGTAAAGCAATGCTTACTTTTGATACACGCTACCACTTGACCTTAAACTCAGAACAAAAATAAAACAATGGGTTTTCCTTTCACTCCGATCTCCCTTAAGATAACGAAAGAACTATTTCATTTAAAAACAGCAGACTGGACCCATCCTACCTTTCCAAGTCTTCAAAAGGCCACCACCGAGGTCACACCACAGTAGGGATGAATTTATTTTAGGTCCTGGTCGCTCAGCAGGAGAGCTCAGACCATGAAATTATCAGAGCTTTGAACTTTGTCCTGCACAGAACACAAAAACCCACCAGTGTGATTTGTAGGTTCATGCTGCTGCCTGGCATTAAGTTAATGTATAACAACAATTACACATCAGAGAGAAAAAAAATCAACAAGTTAAATATACACTCCAGAAAAACCCAAACTAGCAACAACAATGAGAATGTGATCATCTTGGCAATGCGGCTGGCCCTATCTGTATGTTTCCCCCTCTTTCCCATACGTGGGAGGGTGCTTGCTTGGGACCAGGCAGTGGGTGTGTGGACAGGTGACAGCTGGGCCCACCTGTGACCCAGTCAACAGGGGCGGTTCTGTTCAGCTGCATCATTTGGGTTTCAGGACAAAAGCAGTCTGACTACTTGGGTTTGGGTAGAACCAAAAATTCTTCCCAGAGGATTTTCTGTTGGGAATTTCAACATTCAAAGGAGTTTAACACTGATTTCTCAAAATGAGTCATTCTCAGTGAGCACAGATACCAGATACTTCTTCAAAATCAGTCATTCAAACATGGCGGTCAACACTGCCATGAATAAAGAAGGAGCCAGTCATTATATGAGGTGATTTGAAAACAATAATGAATATAATTCAACTCTCAAATTACTACATGCCTTTCTTTCTAGTGTGAATGTAAACTCAGGTTTTTGATTGTGGATACCTCAAAGATAAGAGAAGTCCTTCTATATTAGGTGGGAATCTTTTATATCTAGTTCCCCATGGATGTTTAAAGACACTGTAATGTAAAATGTACAATGAAAATCTAAATGGAGATGATGTTTGTCACTGATTTAAAACATTCCTATAGATCACCATAAGTTAAGCGTTCAGGGAATCATTCTTTGTATTCAACTAAGACAGAGGATCATTCTAAATTTTAAATTGCTTTTTAGGATAAAAAGATGGTAGTTCATTAAAATCCTGATAAACATTCACTAAATCGATAGAAGTCTTGAATATTAGTTGGCATGTTTGAAATAAATACATCTTCATCGATATCCAAGAAAAGGATAGGTAACTCTCCCATAAGATGTTATAAAATTAATGTATAATGCATCCCTGTTTACTAAATAATTAGCCTCCATTTTGTAAACCATAGAAATCACATTTCTCAGATCATTCTACCAGAAGAACAAGAATCCTTCTGAATTCCTGTAATCTTTATTTTGATAGAGAATCACAGGTGGATTGTTAAAGGTTTATTTAGGCTATGTGGGAACTTAATATATGTTAATTAATAAAACTGAATGATTTTTAATACGTTTAAAAAAAAAAGCAGCAGCTAGTGACTCTTCACTTAGTACTTTATGTAACTTCTCACAACAGTCCTGTGAAGGAAATTAGCTTTTCTGGGTGACTTTTAACAAGTTACCTAACCTCCCTGAGCTTCACAGGGTGCGAGTACTAATGTCTGCTCACTGTGTTGTATGTAGGAAGTGAACCAATACATGAAAAACCCAGGTAGCACCATTTCAGAGGATGCTTACATGATCATTTTAAAAATCGCACAGGGCAAGATCAGGATTTGAACGAATGCTCTAAATTTCCAATCCCAGTGTGGAGAGCAATGCAGGTCACCTCTCTTCCTCCCCCAGGCCAGGTGCGCCAACAGGTAAGGCCACCGTCAGCCAATGGAGAGCGTTATAAAGTAACACATGCCTTGATTTGGATCTCTGAAAACTTTCCACGTAGAAAGAGTTCCAACTTTTGGACATGACGCTTTTTCGGGTACTAAGTTTAAGGAGTGAGGATGCCTGGTCAGATGTTTCTAGTTCTGCCACCAACCTTGGTTTGCTTTGATGGCATTTTCCACAGGGAAGAGTTATGTCTACATGGAAGGAAGTTTGCATTCATTATATTTGACTTATAGGTGAAAAACGTATGTTCAATTTATGTGATTTTTGAAACACTCAGTCCTCTGCTAAAACAACTTCAACGTACAAATGAAAGAAAACGAAATGAAGAGATTTAGACTCAGTAAGAGAAAGAACCCAAGAGAGTACTGGAAAAAATAACTCAAAAAAAAAAAAAAGAGAGGCTTTAACCTTATTGCTAGGAAGTCACGTGTGCATGTAGAAATCTTTCTCTACCTTTGCTGGCCAGTTACCATGAGCAGGAAATATATGTGAGTAGACATCTTTCTTGAGAAGCCCCATAAAGCCCGATCCCAAATGCAGCAATGACAATCACGGTGCCCCTCGCCCCCTGTGAGGCCCCCCGCCAGCACGGAGAACAGTGCCACGACATGCGGGTCACGGTGGTACACACCCCCAGCCCGCCCCCCGGGGTCTCGTCGGGTGCGTTTGGACGGACTAGGCCTTGTTTAATGGGTCTGCTTAACGATGCAGAACAACAGTGAGTTTTCTAATGCCGATAAAATCTGCACGGCAAACTGTAACCCCATTAGTAGCACCCAAAACTACTAGAAATGAAGGTTTTGAAAAATTAAGGGATACAGCTTAAGGAAGGATAAAGACAGGACCATAAAAATCATAGCATTTGAAGTCACGCTAATCTCATCTTTACACTAAGGGTGGTGGGAAGACTCAGCCTTTCTAGAAATAGCTTGCATGTCACCCAGCCAGGCTTCCTTCCCAAGGCGGGATTCCTCCTACAGGGAAAAAAAAAAAAAGAAACCGAAGAGGAGTTTTCCACAAGTAGGTTAATAATTTCAACGCAACTTTTCACTCAGACACGTATCGGCTGCGAGGCTATAGCAGGTACTGATGACAAATACGGGAACACAATCACTTAACCCTCAGCTCTTACTAAACGCAGCTCCTGTGTGAAGTACCCCTCATGGAGAACCTCTGTGAACCCTCGGAAAGGCCCTAGGACCTTGGCCCTAGGATCCTGGGCGACAATCAGGAAGCGGGGAAAATCACGCGCCAGTGAGTGCCGGAACTTGGGCCCAGGCTGGCTGACTCTGGAGCCCATGACCTTAGGCATTTCCTCAAGGGAAAATTACATTCTTTTACAACAGCTTCCAGAGACATTCCAAAGAATTATTAGAAAAAAAGAGTACTCCTTTGTCAAAGAATTTAATGAGGAAAAATTTCAGCTAATCAGCTGTTAAAATTTCATATACTGAACCAAATCATCTATTATTTCAAACAAATACTAGAATATGGTTAATACTAGATAAATATTAAATATGAATATTAAAATATGGCTAATATCAGCTTCATTCTTTAAAAGGAGCTTAAGCCATCAGTTCTAACAGTCATTATTTATTGGTAACTAATTGCACAAAGAATTGGGGGTCTGGGGGGAAAGGGGAGTGACTGTTAGTGGGCATGGGGGTTTCTTTCTGGGGCAATGAACATGTTCTAAAATTGACCGTGGGGATGATTCCCATGACTCTGTGAATATAATAAAAACAATTTAATTCTGCACTTTAAATGGATGAGTGGCACAGTATGTCAATTATATTTCTTTTTTTTTTTCAATTGTAGTTGTATTAGTTTCAGGTGTACAGCAAAGTGATTCAGTTATACATATCTATATGTATACATATACAAAAGTATATGTATATGTATACATATACATATACTTTTTCAGATTCTTTTCCCTTATAGGTTATTACAAAATATTGAGTATGATTCCCTGTACTATACAGTAGGTCCTCATTGGTTATCTATTTTATATATAGTAGTATGTGTATATCAATTATATTTCAATAAAACTGTTTAAAAAAGAAACAAATGAGGCTGGTGGCTTTGCTGTGGTGCCAATTCATTCTTTTTTTAAAAATTTTTATTTCATATTGGAGTATAGTTGATTAACAATGTTGTGTTAGTTTCAGGCGTGCAGTCCATTCATTCTTAATAGAGTAAGAAGGTGGTAACAGGCAGGAATGGTGAAGAATGAACCACAGGGTTACAATCTCAGCTCAGCCATTAGACAGAATGTGTCAGCTCAGGTCATTATTTAAACTTTCTGATCTTCAATATGTGCATCTTTCTTATGCAGAGAATAATGCCCTCCCAGCACCGAATGGCACACAGTAGGCATGCTTGTTATGGTACTTGTTATTACTAGTACTGTTAATCACTATATACAAGTAATGTCAGGTACACACTGCTATATTTAAAATAGATAACCAACAAGGGCCTACTGTACAGCACAGGGAACTCTGCTCAATATTCTGTAATAACCTAAATGGGAAAAGAATTTGAAAAAGAATAGATACATGTATATGCATAACTGAATCACTTTGCTGTACACCTGAAACTAACACAACATGGTTAATCAACTGTACTTCAATATAACATAAAAATTTTAAAAAAAACAAGTAATGTCATAATTGTGGAGTAAAACAAGCTCTTACTACAAGAAGACAGATGCATGTTTCTCAGACGTTTCTAAAAGATCTCTATTTGTGGCAGCCATATCATAAAGCAGCTCAGTGAACTGCTGGTAATTCAACACACATTTTTAAAAGCAAGCTCAGGACTGGCAAGCACGGGTTTTCAGCTTGAATTTCATAGCTCTCATGCCGTTTTGGCCTACACGGGGAGTTTTTTAAAAACCGAATTCATTTTCAATATTTAAGAATAGAGAGATTTCGGGCGTCCCTCGTGGCTCAGCGGTTAAGAATCCACATGCCAATGCAGGGGACACGGGTTCGATCCCTGGTCCGGGAAGATCCCACATGCCGCGGAGCAGCTAAGCCCGCGAACCACAACTACTGAGCCCGCGAGCCACAACTACTGAAGCCCGCGCACCTAGAGCCTGTGCTCCGCAACAAGAGAAGCCACCGCCATGAGAAGCCCGTACACCGCAACGAAGAGTAGCCCCCACTCGCCGCAACTAGAGAAAGCCCGCGCGCAGCAACAAAGACCCAACGCAGCCAAAAATAAATTAAATAAATAAAACATTAAAAAAAAGAATAAAGAGATTTCACTTGCATTAAGATTTCTGGATTCTCTTGGAAAATAAGAAAGTTTGCTAACACTGGGCCACCTTCCCTTGGGACCCGACAGGCAGAACCTACTGAGTTTCCATCCAAACGGCATAGCTCCTGTTACATGCCTGGCCCCAGAAGGCAAACGCAGTTGCAGCATTGGGGCTGTCACAGATACAAAGACCACCGGCCACAGCTCTCTACCCACTGGAGCTCAGAGACCAGCCAGAGATGACAGTGAAAACAGCCATAACTAAATAGGCAGGGTCCCTTATGATCAGCCAGATTCACTTCACAGACAGGGAAACAAGGCTCAAAGAAGTTACGTGATTTATCTAAGGCAAACCATATCAGCCAGACCAACGGATACATGCCTGAATTGTTATACAGGCATTTGATCACTTTCTTCCAAATATCTCTAAGAACTTAATGTCACAGTTAAAAATAATGGTGAATCAGGGAAGTACAGCGGTGTCCACGTCCGCCATGCTGTGACTAACTGAGGAATAACAAAGAAGTTGAATAGACCATTTTCCGCTTCTTTTTATACTAGGAAGAAAGGAGGAGGCTTGTTAATAAAATGATAAACAATAAAGCATGAGCTTGTTATTTTTTAACAATTAATAGTCTGTCAACCACCTATAATGGAAGAGAATGTAAAAAAAGAATATATATGTTTATATATGTATGTATAACTGAATCACTTTGCTGTACACCTGAAACTAACACAATATTGTAAATCAACTATATTTCAATAAAATCTTTTTTTTTTTTTGGCTGCCCCACGCTGCTTGTGGGATCTTAGTTCCCTGAACCTGGGCCTCCTGCAGTGGAAGTGCGGAGTCCTAACCACTGGACCACCAGGGAATTCCCAATAAAAATTTTTTAAAATAAAAGTAAAATATCAAAAATAGATTATCAACCAATCATCTACCATTTATTTAGATATATGGAACTTCTTTAGAGAATTAACAGAAAACACGGTGATTAAATTAAAGAGCCCCAAGGGGACAGAAAGAAGACAGGACCATTTCCAGGGATCATGCCAGGTTCCTGTGTGCTTAATCTGTCCTTGGACTGGCCTGGCCCCATTAATCAAAGCAACTGGTTTTCTGGGAGAATAACATGTTTTTGTGATCTGAAAAAGAGATATTAAAGGGAAACTGTGATGTCATTGGGAAAAAGAAAGCAAATACTATGATACATTTAACTGTATTTTCTTACTTTTTGTTGTGTCACATGAAAAGTAATAGACCAAGGTCTTTGCTGCCCTTCTATAATTATACCTGGTTAAACAGGTTAAACTAATAGTGTGTTTACAAAACGATGTGAGGTAACTTCAGTATTGACACTGATACCGGATCTGTTTGTATTTAAATTCAACATGACTTATGTAGATATTCTTTATATAGTTGTGTTACTGAAAAAATGATGTAAATAAAAGTTTTCAGTACACATGGAAGCTTCTATTTCTTAAGAAATAATACATAAAAATGCATATAAGGTTTAAGAAATTTATACTTGGCCTCTATCTTTATAACAATCAGACTTAAGAAAGAAAGAGTACACCAGGGGCTAAGCAAAGCCAGATCTCCTGCACTCACTACAGTGCCTGGCACACAGGAGACCTGCAAGAAATGCCAGGCTTTTAACTGAAAGTGACTATGCAACCATGTAATAAAACAGTTTCCCTGCACAGCATATTTAATACTGTCTTTCATATTTAAGTTGCAGCATCTGAAACTAAAATCATCTTCAAGGTTTAATTTATTCTTATGTTTTCCAGTAATCAGTCTTTGTGGAAGCCATTGAGATTTCTAGGTTTTTCTTCTGTGGGAGAATCAAAAATACTTAAGTCCATGTCTCTCTAGTTTATTTTTATATTCTCAGGAACTAACACCAGGTCTGGAATAGAGGAATTACATAACAAACTTTTTAGAATAGATTAATAATATAGCTTTTATGTCAATAACCCATGACTCTGCTCTAGATCTAATTAAAGATTGAATACTTAATAAGCAATAAGCCAGCTAACTAATAAATACTATTCAACAAGAAGTAATGTAAACAACCTTGAAATATATCCTTTTCCTCCAGTCCTGGTCAGCAACTTTAGCTGTCTGACCTCTAATTTTGAGATCAAGCATGGTTTTCTTCAGACTTTCTAATCCTAAAACAATGGGGTAATAAACTGGCCCTCTGGTACCTACATTTTCAACACAGAATAGAAACTCTACTCTTTCCTTGGATGGTTGTCAAAGTCGCCCTAGATTGGCAATATGGAGTTTTAGCCTCCTTATTCTTGCCAGACAATATGATTTCAAATTCTTCACTGTCTAATCCTCATTCCCCTTCCCTCACCAGAAAAAAACAAAAGCAAGAAACAAATAATCACTATTAACATCACTACAACAAAACACGCCAATGCAGGATTAACAGCATTAACCAACAGGATTAGACAGTTATAGCACATTCCACCCTACAGCAACAGAACATATACAGTCTTCTCAAATACACATAGAACACAGATCAAGACAGACAATATTCTGGGCTATAAAACAAACTTCAAAAATTTTTAAAGAACTGAAATCATACAGAATGTATTCTCCAACCGTAATGGAATAAACTGGAAATCAATAACAGAAAGATAAAAGGAAAATCTCCAAACATCTGGAAACTAAACAACATACTTTTAAATAATCCACAGGTCAAAGAGGAAGTCTAGAGAGAGATTTAAAAAATACATTTAACCGAATGAAAATGAAAATGAGAATGCAACATATCAAAATTTGTAGAACACCGCTAAAGCAATGCTCTGAGGGAAATTTACAGCATTAAATAAATACATAAGAAAATAAGAAACTTCTCAAAATTAGTAGTCTAAACTCCCACCTCAAGAACCTAGAGAAAGAGCAAAATAAACCCAAAGCAAGCAAAGGAAAGAAATAATAAAGGCAAGAACAGATATAAAAGAAATTGAAAACAGAAACAGCAAAAATCAGTAAAACTAAAAGCTGGTTCTTTTAAAAGAGTAATAAAATTTACAAACTTTCTAACAAGGTTGACAAAGAACAAAGAAAAGAAGACACAATATACCAATATTAGGAATGAAATAAGGTAACACTACCAACACTGCAGACATCAAAAAGATAATAAGGGGGACTTCCCTGATGACACAGTGGTTAAGAATCTGCCTGCCAATGCAGGGGACATGGGTTTGAGCCCTGGCCCAGGAAGATCCCACATGCTGAGGAGCAACTAAGCCCATGAGCCACAACTACTGAGCCTGCGTGCCGCAACTACTGAAGCCCGCACACCTAGAGCCCGTGCTACGCAACAAGAGAATCCACCACAATGAGAAGAAGCCTGTGCACCGCAACGAAGAGTAGCCCCCACTCAGTGCAACGAGAGAAAGCCTGCGCGCAGCAACAAAGACCCAACGCAACCAAAAATAAATAAATAAATAAAATTGATTCTTTAAAAAAAAAAAAACGAGAATAAGGGAATACTATGAACAACTCTATACACACATATTGGACAACTTAGACAAAATGGACCACTTGCTCAAGAAACAAAAACTACCACAATTCACACAATATGAAATAGATAACTTCAACAGACCGTAATCATTTACGGAAATTGAATATGTCATTTCAAAACTAAGAAGAAATCTCCAGGCCCAAATGCTCTCACTGAAGAATTCTACCAAATATTTAAGAAAGAATTAACACCGATTCCACCCTTTGTCATCCAGGAAATGAAAGACATTTTCTATTCATTTTATGAAGCTAGTATTACCCTCATACCAAAACCAGATAAAGATAGTACCCTACCACCACCACCAAAACCAAACGAAAACAAATACAAAAACCCAACTACAGACAGACCAATATCCTTCATGAATATAGACATAAGAATGCTTAATAAAACAGAAGAGAATACAACAATATATAAAAATAATTATACACATGACCAAGTGGGGTTTATTCCATTTGGGTTTATTCCAGGGATCCAAGGCTGGTTCAATGTTTGAAAATTAATCAATATAATTCATTATATTAACGGGCTAAAGAAAAAAATCATATGATCATATCAATCGATAGAAAAAACATTTGATAAAATTCAGTCATCACAAAAAAAACTCTCAAAAAAATGGAATAGAGGGCAATTTCCTCAACTTGATAAGGAGCACTTACCAAAAACCTACAGCTAACATTATACTTTATGGTGAAAAGACAAGATGCTTTCCCGCTAAGATCAGAAAGAAGAGGCAAGGACTTTGCTCTCACCACTCTTATTCAACACATCATGAGAAGTTCTAGCCAGTGCGATAAGGCAAGAAAAGGAAATGAAAGGCATACAGCTTAGAAAGGAAGAAATTAAACCATCCCTATTTGCAGATGACATGACTGTCTACATAGAAAATCCCTAGGAATCTACCAAAAAACTCCTAGAGCTAATTAGTGAGCTCTACAAGGTTAAATAATACAAGTTAAACATCCAAAAAAAATATTACTGTATTTCTATATACTAGCGATGAACACATGGACATTGAAATAAAAAATACAATACCATTTACAAGTTCTCCAAAAAATGAAATACTTAGGTGTAAATCTATGCAAACATGAACAGAAATTGCATGCTTAAAACTACACAATGCTGATGAAAGAAATGGAGAGACATATTGTGTTCACTGACTGGAAAATTCAACATAGTAAAGATGTCAATTCTCCCCAAATTCCAGCAAGATTTTTTTGTAGATATGATAAGATTATTCTAAAATTTATGTAGAAAGGGAAAGGAGCTGGACTAGCTAAAACAATTTTGAAAAAGAATAAAGTGGGAGGAATCAATCCACCCAATTTCAAGACTCATAGCTATAGTAATCAAGACTGTGATATTGGCTGAGACACATAGCTAAATTCAACAGAAAAGCGAACTCAGAAACAGACCTACACAAATACGCCCAACTGATTTTTGATAAAGGTGCAAAAGGCATTGAACAGAAGAGGGATAGTCTTTTTAACAAAAAAGGGGCTGGAGCAATTAGACATCTACAGGCAAAAACAAACAAACAAACAAACAAAAACTTCACAAAAACCACAACCTAAATCTCACACCTTATACAAAAACTAACTCAAATGGGTCATGGACTTAAATGTAAAACTATAAAACTTAAAAAACAACAGAAGAAAATCTTCAAGATCTAAGGCTAGGCAAAGAGTTCTTAGACTTGACACCAGAAGCATAATCCATAAAAGGAAAAAAATCAGTAAATTAGATCTCATCAAAATGAAAAACTTTTGTTCTGCAAAGGACCCTGTTAAGAGGTTAAAGAGACAAGCTGCAGAGTCAGAGAACATATATGCAAGGCCCATATCCAAAGAAGGAGTAGTATCATCTTCAGAGAATTGTGTTGAGTAAGAAAAGCAATACCTAACACACTGTACGATTCGAATTTTATAACACTTTTGAAATAAAAGGACAACACAAGTGACCCTCTTGGTGATGGAAATGTTATTTAGCTTCACGAATCAATGTCAATATCCTGGTTGTGGTGTTGTACAATATCATGTAAATATCACTGTATTTTACCATGCATGTGAATCTATAATTATCTCAAAATAAAAAAGCTTAATTTTTTAAATTAAATAAGAATTTAAAACTCTCCACGAATACAATTACACATTGCCTGAACTCTCGAATTCCCACTCTCTTCTGCCAACACTTGCCTCTTCTGGGTCAGATGCTGACTTTTACCAATGTTAGTCCAGCTAAAGAAAACCACCTACGCACCACTGCTGCGTCTTCCACACAACCAAACACCAGGACTTGGGTATTTTACAGAGACCTTTCCTTGACCATCCAAACCTCATGACTGACATAGACAGGTTCAGCCGGAGAGCCCAGGACAGATGCCAGAAGTCTGTCTGAATTCCCGCGTAGATACCCCGTCAAGCACCAGCAAGCAGGTGTGGCCACCTCCCTGCTGGGCTATCACCGTAGTTACCAGCCCTCTATAACCACTTCTTTGAAAACGTCCACCTCACCCTTGTAACATTTCCACCATCTGGTCCTCCACATGGAAGCAGCAGGTGCTCAGATATGTCCCGCAGGTTCTGAGATGAGGGCCACCACTCCCCCATCTCCCTCTGCCTCTCGCCGAGGCAGCACGGAGCACACAGGCAGCCAACGGGCAGCCAACGGGCAGCGCATTCCAAGGGCTTCTGCACTCAGATGGCACCCTGCCCTGGGAACCCGAAACCACCCCGATCTCCTCCCGAGCCCTCAGTGAGTGGATCCCGACACAGGGCGGAAGTTCTCACTCCTCTAAGGTGAAAGCTGTGGGATCCTCCCAATGGGGAAATATCTTTCCATCTAAAAGCCCATGAGAAATGTGTTCCAAGTTAATTCTTTCTGAATCCCGCAGCCGTGAGTTTGTACAAGGAAAAGTTCACTAACCAGGCATGTCTTGTGTAATAACTGGTCACTGCATGACCAGCTCTCTTTAAAACAATCACATAAAAGAAATTCTTCTGTTTGGAAGAAACAGTAAAATACACACACACACACACACACACACACGATTTCAACAGCATTATGTTTTTTAAAAAAATCCTCTCTCAATAATGACCGAAGTGCTTCCCAGGTCTTTTTAGTTGACCCAGAAGCACACACAGAGGAGTGGCTGCCCCGGGTCCGGGTGACAAGGGACCAGGAACCTTCCTGCTGAGCCAACCTTGTGTTCCTCCCAGACCGATCTGCACAGATGGCCACTATCTTCATCTCAGAAGACAAGTGTTCCAACTGACACAAAGCCTTCTTAAAAATCCCCAGCCCAAGAAAAACAGAAGCACTGTGGGCAGAGAAAGACCTAGTTCTACAGAAACAACTTTCCAGGAAAGCCTAGAAAACAGTCCTGTCCTGCTGACAGCAGGCATTTCCTTCTTCCCTAGAGAGACCTCATCCCAGCAGGAAAGAATAACCAAAAGAGATTGGTTGTATCCACCCACAGAAATAAAAAAAAAGGATATTAAAGTCCTATAGTAGGAAACAAACAAAAACATAATCATCTAGTTGGACAATACAAATTCAGTAATCCAGCATGTGCGCCGGAATTTAATAAGCCATTTTGCTTCAGAATAGTTGTTGCATGGGGTTTGATTTAATTAATCTCAGCAGGCTTGGAAACAGCCCCCAGGAAATCAGTGTGATAAACTTCCTTCAGATGTGCTAGTCTGAGAATGTAAGTAGCCACGCTACCAACTCGCACATCTTTAGGCAGCGGCAGTGGTACTGTACGCTTTGACTGTCCACCTGCAGGCGCTGATCTTGTAATGCTAGAATATTCTTGCTTCCGTGTCCCACTTGAAGGCTTCCGGGTCGGCACCCACTCAGGGTGAGCACCTTGGATGAGGGGTCAGATTAGAAATAAAGACTAGGAAAAGCAGGGAGAGTTCCTGCTTCCTCCGACGAGATTACTTCTGTATCAGAAGGAAGGCAGATGGTGTTCTCTCGGCCTGAGTACTTTTCCTAATTTTGAGTGGAGCCACGGGAAGCGCAGACCAGCAGATGGAGGAGGAGAGCGGGGACAAACGGAGCACCCTCTCCATTCCTCTGGGTACCCCGTCCCTGGGAGCAGAAGATCCTAGCCTGAGAGGAAGTCCAGAGGAGGTTAACGTACGTCACTCCCCTCCAGCCCAACGCAGAATCTCACAAGGGAAGGCGGAAGGCGAGGCTGGAGGGAAGGAGTTGGCCGAGACTGGACAACGCCAGCGCCTCCCCCGGCCAGAAGCACGACCGCGTTTATGGATGGACCGTCCCTCGTCCCAGTGAGCAGTCATCATCCATGAGCACAGGACACTCTGCCAGGCACGCGGCAGTTCAAGAGCTGAGACTGGGCACAGGGTCTGCCTTCAGATGGCTCAACCGTGAGCGGAGCTGTTGACACTGATGCTGGCGGGTGAGGACAGCCGTTGAAAACACGAATAGAGGGACTCCCCCGGCGGTCCAGTGGTTAAGACTCCGCGCTTCCACTGCAGGGAGCGTGGCTTTGATCCCTGGTTGGGGGAACTAGGATCGCACATGCCTCACGGTACGGGGGGAAAAAGAGGGAAGGGAAGGGAAGGGAGAAAGAAAGAAAAGAAAAAGAAAATCCCAACATTCAGCCCAATTCCACAAGCTGCAAGTTTACAAATCAGCCTTCTCCCTCACACCTTGCCGTGACTTGTCATCAAAAAATCAGTCTTCAAAAGAGGCTGCCACTTTCCTTATTCAGACTTCCACTGCTTCATTTCTTAGGGAGGCCAGAAGTCTAGACCCAACTTAGGCGGGAACGTCACTGGTTCTAAGACACACTGACTCAGCAGAGCACACAGGCTGGCCCTACCCTAGACCTACACACACACACACACACACACCCCAGAACTGGAGCCGGGCCATAACAGTGAAGTCCCCCATCCTTTTCTGGGACGTGCACGACACCACGGTTCTGGCAGAGCAGCCTGAGGACTCAGAGAGATACTCCAACGCCAGAGCTGGACTGGACTTGATGAAACAAGCAGGCTCTTCAGCAAGACGGGCCACTCAATCCACTCGGGGGAGTTTAGGTTTGTTTCAGGAAAGTCAAAGGTAGAACAAGCAGAGAAAGCAGGTCGGGCAGATCTTAGAACATACCATTTTGAAGAATATTGTTGACTTTTCCCGATATGTCTTGGATTATTCCTTAACCTCAGATTCTTAAAGCTAAAATACATTTTTAACTTTTCTCATTTTAAATACCTAATCCTTTTTGATATAACTGAAGCTGTAGATATTCATATATCCCCTCCTTCTTTATTGTTTCAAATGAAGGTTTGGGGGATGTTATTTCAGAAGGCTCCATGGAATATTTAAGCCAGGGCAATTCCTGTGAAGGCCTGTATTTCTAAAGCCTATTCAGTCTGTGGGTAACACCACTGATAATGTTAAGACCACAACAATGGAGGCTAGTCTTTACCATAATACTGAGCTACTTGTGTGCTGGCTACACAAAAGTTTCCCCGGTGGTAGATTTTCACTTAGTAATCAGGCAGCAGAACAAATATAGTGAATCAATTATCTCCATTTGCAACACACATTTAAATGTACTAGGGGCAACCTAAGAGTAAACGTCAGGTCCTTGTAGGCCCTGCACGGCAAAACAAAACCAAAAACAGAATCTAACTTTTCCACAGAAAGAGAACAAATAGTAAACTCGAGATATGAATTCCCCTGTTTCTCATTTCTTTAATTAATTTGGCCAAACCACTAGGACGGACTCTGGACTAAAAGAAATCAGAAACCCCCAGACCTTAAACTGGATTGCGGATTTCATCCTGAGGGTACTGACTGTGGATCACTGACTCAGGGCTCCAGGCAAACTGGATTTTAATAACTTGTTGGGATATTTTAGGATAATTGTTGCATGGGGTTTGATTTAATTAATCTCAGCAGGGTTCAAAGAAGGCCCATGGAGTCAACATGAAAAATGTCCTTCAGATGTTCTATTATTAAAAGTGGAGTAATTACGTCACCAAAACAGACAGGTAGAGAGAAGGCTGCAGCTATGAACGAAAACCTAAAGAAACACTTTCTACATGCTGACAGATACGCTTGTCCTTCCACAGGAAAGAAGGGATGAAACTGCCAGCTTGGTGTCTGATGCAAAGCAGATACTCATCAATATTTGCTGAATTAATAAAACAATGAATGAAGGTAGGATGAATATGTGACAGGACAGAGTATGCAAAAAGACTGTTTGTTTTTCAAATAACGGTTAGAAATACATAATTTATAACATAGTCACATTTAGATCCTAGAACAGGGGTCCCCAGCCGGTCCGCGGGCTGTTAGGAACCAGGCAGCACAGCAGGAGGTGAGCGGCGGGCGAGCGAGCGAAGCTTCATCTGCCGCTCCCCCTCGCCCTCCTCGCTCACAGTACCACCTGAGCCATCGTGGAAAAACTCCCACCCCCACCGTGGAAAAACTGTCTTCCACAAAACCAGTCTCTGGTGCCAAAAAGGTTGGGGACCACTGTCCTAGAAGACAGTTCAGGTGCCAAAGAGAGATCAAGTCCAGAGATGTTTTGTGTGTCTGAAAACTGGCGTCTGGGACTTCCCTGGTGACGCAGTGGTTAAGAATCCGCCTGCCAATGCAGGGGACACGGGTTCGAGCCCTGGTCTGGGAAGATCCCACATGCCATGGAGCAACTAAGCCTGCGAGCCGCAACTACTGAGCCCGCGTGCCACAACTACTGAAGCCCACGCGCCTAGAGCCCGTGCTCCGCAACAAGAGAAGCCACTGCAATGAGAAGCCCGCGCACCGCAACGAAGAGTAGCCCCCGCTCGCCGCAACTAGAGAAAGCCCGTGCGCAGCAACGAAGACCCAACGCAGCCAAAAATAAATAAATAAATTTAGAAAACTGGCGTCTAAGTTCAAATGACAGATTAGGGCAGGGTCAGAACCCTAGGGGGCCCGATTCCCATTTTCACTGAAAAGCACTGCTCCTTCATGATTTTAGAAGCTGGTTATATTCCGAAAATTCAAGTTATTCTGCACAGA
Organism: Balaenoptera borealis; assembly: GCF_965194805.1. Classification (NCBI taxonomy): domain Eukaryota; kingdom Metazoa; phylum Chordata; class Mammalia; order Artiodactyla; family Balaenopteridae; genus Balaenoptera; species Balaenoptera borealis. The sequence goes on from NC_138877.1 coordinate 3,971,884, forward strand.
GGAGGGAAAAGGGTGTCCCGTGTTGGGAATGCTGGCTGGGGGGTGGGGGCCTGTGTGCTCTGTTCACGCAGGACCTCTGTAGTCCTGCCCAGCGGATGCCCAGAGAGTCAGACCTGGAGACCCACTGTGCTGGGCTACCTCACCCCCTAAGTCTCAGAACAAGACAGAGTCATCAGGAGATCCCCAAACCGACAGGCCCTCGACATCCAACAAGTGTTCACAGAACGAGCAACACAGCTCTGCCTTCTCCCCCACCATCACAGAACCAACAGAGCCTCCCCTCCCCCATCAGACAGAAGAGCCAGGCCAGACCCCCTTCTGAGCACTTCGCAAGTGGGGACTCATCTCATTCGCACCACAGCCTGTGACCGTGGTTCCCAACTTTACCGCCCCTGGGAAATTCCAATGCCAAGGTCACACCCACAACCAATTACAATATTTGGGGATGGGAGCAGGCATCAACCTTTCTTAAAGACCCCTCAGGTAATTCCAACGTCCAGCAAAGTTTGAAACACTCAGTGAAGAGATGGGTACCATGATGTACATTGTTCAGATAAGGCAACTGAGGCAGAGAGGTCAATGCCTCCCCAAGGTCACACAGCGGGCAAGCAGCAGGGTTGGGACCTGAACCCAGTTTACCTGACAACCGCCAAACACTAAGAAATCATGTTATAGAAATAATATAAATTACTAGTATGTGATGAAATGAAGCAGGGTGGACAAGAGAAATTGTGAGGTTGTACACGGTGGAGAAGAACGAGAAGGTTGGACAGCTGATGGCTCGAGGGAGGTCTGACGTGTCCAACCAGGCAGGAACACAGTCACTTTGAAGGACAACCAGGTGGCGATGAAGAGCAGCTGTTTTTAGGATGTCTGGAAAACATACGTTCTAAAGCACTAGTTCTCACACTTCAGCGTGTGTGAGAATCACCTGGAAGGCTGTTAAAGTACAGACACACACCCCAGAAACTCTAATTCGGCGGTTCCAGGGGAGAGCCCTAGAATTTGCTTTTCTAACAAATTCTCAGCTGATGCAGATGCAGAACCACTGCTCTGGGCAAATGGTTAACAGCCATGAATGATGGGCAGAATTGTCTGAGGGTCCCTCATCTCCAAGCTGGGGTCCGTGTCCCCACCTCTGCTTATTCTGTCCCCAGAGGCTACAATGCCTCCCTCTGTCAGCCCCTCCCCCAACCTGCACACTCCTATTCAGCCCTGGCTGTGGTTAGCTCCTCCTCCAGGAAGCCTTCCTGGATCCTCGGCCTCCCATGGGCTCACCTAACGCCCTCCCCATAAACTGATCCCTCACCTGCTACAGGTCTTTCCTTTCACGTGCCTACCACTCCCACCGGAAAGAGTGTGAGCCTCCACAGGGCAGGGGCTGGTTCCCTTCCCAGCATCCAGCACATAAAAGAGAAAGGGGGAAGGGAGCAAACTTTCTGAAGCTGTTCTTCCTTTCAGCCGCAGACAGTCCCAACATCCAAACTGGACAAGTTTCAATGCCCACATGGTTTAAGTGGTTTTAGGACTAGGGCCTCCTCTCTTTTTATACAGCACACGTGGTGGTGACGTAGTAGGGCCTGACCTTGTTTAATGTGACTGTAATTTTAACACTCCACCACAAGACTGCTCGCTGCTTCTATTATGGAGAACAGTAATTGCCAGGAAAGCCTGTGATCAAAGTTCCGATACCAGGAACACATCTCCTCCCTGGCCTCCTGCCCCCTCTGCTCTAAGACAACAAACATGGGGCACCAGCCCCCCCGCACCTGCCAGAGATGGCGGGCAAAGATCCCAGTTTCCTGCAGGCCGCATCTCACCCGCCCACACCTTCCAGTCTAGTCCTTTCGGACCTGAGTTCTATTTTTCTCTAAGGACAGCCTGCCAGGCTTCGGGAACAAACTCTGTAACGGTTCTAATGGGAGGGAAAAGGCTGGCCCCTCCCTCTCCCAGATTAGCAGGCAGGGTCCTCTTAGAGATCCCCGGCCCCATGGCTGAACCCCGAGAGAGAATTGGGGGTCCAGCTCAGATCTGACCAGAGCAAAAGATGCCCTGAGTCAGGCACACAGTGTCTGAAATGACAATGCTGAGCTCGCCTTGCTTCCACAGTGACAAAGAGCAGTCCTGTGTCACAGAAACAGGTGGAGGTTGTTTCTGGCCAAGAAATCAGGTCCTTTAAGGTCCTGGTTAGGTGAGGTAACAGTTGAAGATCACGAGCACAGGATGGGGCATTACCTGTGGCCACGAATGTTGACATCCCGACCACAGCAAATGGCCACAGCCATGTATGAGAAACAAGGACCATCTCTGTCCACTTGGGGCTTTGCCGCCCACAGTCAGAAAGCGCCCCTGGCCCCGAAGGGAGATGGAGGAGGGCTGGTCCGGGACTCCCGCGAGGCCCCAAGTGCCCCTCATTTTCCCTCCTCTAGTTCGTAAAAGGCTCTGGGAAGCTGCTGTGGAGGGTTATGAGCTTCAGAGCAGACAGACGCTGGACGTGCGTGTGGATCTCCTGGGTATGGCAGCCTCGCATTCAAATCTCAGCCTTGACTCTTCCTACAGGGCTGTGGCCAGGACATTCGATCCCCTCCCCTGTGCGAGGGGAGCAGTAAACCTAACCTGCTCCATAGTTACACCGATGATCCTCATCCGAACCACGGAGCACAGACAGTGAATGTCTCATCAACTCTCCCAAGGACGCACCGAGCCACCCATCTCACTCTGGAGCATCAGAGAGAGGTTAATTACATGCAACAAACACCTCAGGGCATTAGGGCTGGATTCTGTCAAGAAAGGCAGTTATGGAATGGCTTGAGCAATCCTGGGTGAGCAGCACCCTGCAGGTTCCCCGACGGCTCCTGGAGAAAGAGACGAGCCAGACAGCAGGCAGCAGAGCTGGGAATGGGGGGGCTTGGCTGGGAGCCCGAGGCCAGGGGGAGACGGGGCGGGGGCATGGCAGAGCCAACACAGAGACAGCACCTAACTGGACAGGCTCCCCCCTCAGCCCTGTTTTATCTGAGATGCAGAGATGAAGGAAATCACATGAGCGCTTTGTACTAAGGCCTTTCTCTCTGCAAATGAAAATACAATTCATCGTTCCAGTTACTGATTTTCAAATTGCCATGGATTGTACGATTTGCCTCTAGAAAGCAATGTATGTTTGGCGTGCCTGCCTGATGTTCTGGAAGACAAAAATATTTCTTTCTAAAAACATTTGAATTTATACTTCTGCGATTTTATGATCCCATTTATGCCATTACGTATCTCGAAAGCAAACATTTTTTTAAAATGTTTAGTTTTCAGACCAAAAAAAAAAAAAAAGAACCCACTGACAATTTCCATTCCAAATGAACCCTCCCAATGCCTCTTAGCTCAGGGAAGAAAGGGTTCGTCCACTGCTTTGCACAGCAAGCCCAGGGGTCACCCCACCAAGCTGTAGGGCCACGCATGGGGAGTCCTGGACCAGAGGTCGGCAGGTCGGGGGTCTGCTGTCCCGCTGCCTCCCCTGGACATGTCATTTTATTTCTCTGAGCCACAGTTTCCTCATCTGTGGAATGTAAGGCCCCTTCCAGCCATCAAAGTGTAAAACTTTCCCAACACTCTGCTTCAGCACCTGCAAAAGAACAAACACTTGCCTCCAACTTTCAGGAAGGTGAAGGAGATACAGGAACAAGGCTTTAAATTATATAATGAAACAGAAATAAGCAAGACTCATCACATCACAGGGCTCTCAAGGACCCTAAAGATCTGGCCAGCTAAGGTGAAACTGACCTCTCACTGCAGGGGAGGAACCGGCTGGCAACGGTCTTTGCAAGAAGCTTTCTTCCAGCCTTCCTGTAGCCAAGGGGCCAGGTGCTCTCTTCAGGAAAGTGAGCTGGAAGCCAGCCCAGGCAGTGTCCTCAGTCTTTCTGAGGGACAGGAGGCATTAGGTTTTCCCCGCACACTGCTCTACAGTAGAGATATTATGCCCTCAACAGCTGTAAACTGCAGACCAAATAAAACACGCAAATAATGACCTCATTTCCAAGGCCCAATCCCAGCCCACGTATGAGTTCCAAAGTTAGCATGGCCTGGGAGCACAGCCGCCTGGCGAGAAGAGGTGCTCTCCCACCGCACAGCCATGAGAAACTGGGCCTGGTACTTAAGTTCTCTGAGCCGCCCCTTTCTCATCTGTCAAATGGGGCTAGGAATGCATCGACATTACAGGGAAGCAAGGAGGATTCATGAGTTATTACTGCATGTACATCCCTCGGAAGACTGCTCGGCTCCTACTAAGTGTTTGACAACTGCTACCTAATATTCATATTAACATCAATATCAACATAGTCGGAGAACTTGTCTACATACGATACTACTTCTTCAGTAAGAACACAAACAGAACCAGGAGCAGATGGGAAGGTCCTGACGTCCAGAGAGGTCCTGGGGAAGCTGGTTGCCTATTTGTGACACTTTCAGACCTTCTGAAATAAAGACGTCTGCCGGGTAATGGAGGACCAACTGGAAGGGAAGAAAAGGAACCGAGGGGTGGTGATGCAGTAGCAAAATCAACCACCAGAGGAACCGAAACAAGGTGTGCTCTGGAGGCGGGAAAAGCATGGGGAGAAGTAGGTAAAAGGCAAGACAGCCCACAGCACGGGAGCACAGGCAGAAAGGCAGACAGCCAGCCTGGGTGGCAGGAAGATGGCAAATCTGGGGACCAAAGGAGGGGTGTGAAAATTAGAATACTAGGTAAGAAATAGTCACATAAAAAAAACTCTAAAGGATGGGGGGAGGGGGGCAGAGGCCAAGGTTCAGCACAGGGAGCAAGCATAATTAACAGGACCCCGAGGACACTGCGGTGAGGAAGTTTGGAAGAAGGGGGACATAGAAAAGGAGCATTTGTTTGGAAGAAGGGGGACACAGAAAAGGAGCATTTGTTAGGAAAAATAAAATGGGTGAAATTTCTGTACCTGTTAGAGAAGAGCACAGTACTTGGGGACTTGAAGGGGTTAATAGGGTAGAAAACACCAGGCAACACGGAAAATGAGGTGAGACGCAGGGAAAACCGTGGGAGGAGGGGCGGATGATGTATGAATTTAGATGGCCTTGGTAACAAGTGCTAAATAAACTCAAGTTATTCTTCTGTTTATCAACAAGACTGTCCAGTGGTGGGAAGCAACTGACCGAGAGAGTTCTGTTTGTATGGTTGGTTGGTTTGGCCTTTTTTCCGCACCTGGAGGGAGGGGAGGTTTGCCGGGGCTCAGACTGCACAGCCGGATGGTGGCCTCCAGCCCAGGTCACCTGAGCTCCCCGGCCGTAGGCGCAGCGCTGGTCTGTGTCCCCCTGGGCTGGGGTGCCCACTCCCTCACCTCGCCGAACGTGAGTGGAAGCAAACCAGCCCTGGAGCTCATCCCTCCAGTTCAGGGTCGCCGGACACAGGGTCCCGCCTTTCTCGGGAGATGAGGCCCGGGGCACCCGGGGAGAAACTCGCTTTGGGAGAGAAGATCTCCAGCGCATCCCCTGGGCGGCGCGGGCGCCCCGCGCCTTTGTCCCGCCCTCAGCCCGCGGCGGGCACGGGTCAAGTCTGGGGATCCCCAGGCGCGCGGGGCCGGGGGTCCCTCGCCCTCGGGCCGCCCAGCCCCGCAGCGAGCTCACCGAGCGAACTCGGTGTTTGGGCTGCGGGGCCGGCGTCGGGGTAACTCAGCTCCCGGGTTCGGGCTCCTCGCCAACACCCGGGCGGCCGCCCCGCGCCTCGGCGCAGCCTCACCTACCGCGGCCCCGCTCGAAGGAACCTCCAAAGTCGGCCGATCCAAGACGTCCCGGCGACACAGGGCTGGTCCTGGTGCCGCGGAGATCCGAGCACGCCGGGCTCTCGGAGGAGCCTCCGCTCGGGCGCACGGACTCCGGGCGGGCGGCGGGCTGGGCTGCGGGGGAGGAGCGCGGCGCTGAAGCCAGCCCGCCGCTGCCGCCCGGCCCAGGCCACGCCCCCGCCGGTCCAGGCCACGCCCCCGACCCTGCACTCCTTCCACGCCCCCGCCGGCCCCAGGCCACTCCCCAGCCCTAGGCCACGCCCCTGGCTCAGCTACCTTTCCACCCCCCCAGCCCGGGCCATGCCACGCCCGGCCCCAGGCCACGCCCCGGTCCGACTCTCCTTCCACGCCCCCCAGGCCTCACCCCGCCGGACTCAGGCCACGCCCCAGCCCCAGGCCACGCCCCCGGCTCATCTACCTTTCCACACACCCCCACCCCCCACCCCCACCCCGGGCCAAGCCGCGCCCGGCCCCAGGCCACGCCCCGGCACGGCTCTCCTTCCATGCCTCACAGGCCACGCCACACCTGGCTCCAGGCCACCCCTCTGGCTGGGCTCTCCCTTCTTGCCTCAGGCCGCGCCCCCAGCTCAGCCCCCAGACCACGCCCCTGGCTCGGCTCTTCTCCTCCCCCACCACCAGAATATCCCCCCCACCACATCCCCGCCCCGCTACACTTCCCACGACCCTAGCTCCTCATCCACCCAGCTACACCCCCCAGCCGGGCTCCCTTCCATCCACCCCCAGTAAGTCCCCCCATGTCAGCACCCCCCAGCCCGGCCCCCCTAAACCCGGCTCCCCTCCACCTCATCAACGCCCCAGCATCCGCCCTGGGCGGGAGGAGCAGCCGCGTCGCCCAGGCAACCGCCCCTCACTGCCCCCCTCGCCCCACCTCTGCCCAGGAGGAGGTCACTCCAGGCCAAGGCGCCCTGGCTACGCTTTTCGTGAAAAAGAAAACCCTAGGTGAGGCTTCCCTGGTGGCGCAGTAGTGACGAATCCGCCTGCCAATGCAGGGGACACGGGTTCGAGCCCTGGTCCGGGAAGATCCCACGTGCCGTGGAACAACTAAGCCCGTGCACCACAACTACTGAGCCTGCGCTCTAGAGCCCGGGAGCCACAACTGCTGAGCCCACGTGCCACAACTCCTGAAGCCCGCTCGCCTGGAGCCCATGATCCACAACAAGAGAAGCCACCGCAATGAGAAGCCCGTGCACCGCAACCCAGAGTAGCCCCCGCTCACCGCAACTAAAGCCTGCACGCAGCAATGAAGACCAAATGCAGCCAAAAATATAAATAAATAAATTTATAAAAAAAAAACAAAAAAATACCCTAGGTGAGGACTTTTAAACCCACTCACTTCCCTAGGACCTAGAGCAGGTCTTCTGTGGACTGTTTGGGTGAACACACTCAGAACTCTCACCCTTCCCGGGTGGCTCATGGCTCAATCATTAATTCACAGGAAAACCGCAGAAGGAAACCCTTCTGCGCAAGGATCTGGACCCTAAAAGTTCCATGACTGTTTCCTGATGTGCACCGAATGGAATTCATAAAATAAACACATTCTTCTAAAAACTGCTCTTTTAGATGATTCATCTGAGTGGTTCTGTGTTGCTAGCACTATAATTATACATGCTACTTTTATAATCAAAGAAGAACAATAACCACTATGTAAAAACTAAAGAACATATAAAAATATTAAATTACACAATGAAAAGTCAAAATTAATTCTATATATGCTTTTTTAAATAGTGGGAAACTATTCTGTGTGATACTCAAACGGTGGGTACATGTCGTTATGCGTTTGTCAAAACCCACAGAATATACAGCACACAGAGTGAAACCTAATGTAAAGTCGTTTATCATAATGTATCAATATTGGCTCATCAATCGCAACCAATGTGCCACACTGATGTAAGATGCCCGTAACTGGAGAAACTGGGGGGATGGGGGTGTGGTACAGGGAGGAGTTGAGGGAATCCATGGGAACTCTCCTTTCCTCCCAGTCTTTCTGTAAACCCAAAACTGCTCTAAAATAACAGCCCATTAATTAAAGCACACACACCTAAATACTAATGGTCATTATCTCTGGGTGGTGGAAATATGGGCAAGTTTTTATTTTATTGTTTGGATCTTTATTTGAAATTCTCCCAAATTTTTGACAATGAATATATATTTTTAAAGCAGAAACATATTATATTGGGTTGGCCAAAAAGTTCGTTTGGGTTTTTCTGTAACATCTTACAGAAAAACCCAAACGAACTTTTTGGCCAACCTAAAATAAATAAGCAATGGAAAATTTTAGAGACATAGCATGAAAGGCTAATATCAAATATTTCATTTTATTTCTACTTTCTATAACTTTAACGAAACCTGTGTGAAGCTCTCACAAATGTTAAAAATGATGTCTATTTCAGTATTGTTTTAGAAAAAAGAATATCAAGGGCTAAATTGATAGTTTTTAAATTAGCTCTTTGGAATTAGCACAAATCTGAGGAGAAATTTTTGATTTTTTTTTTTTTTTAAATCTGTGTCTCAGAGGATCATTTCTGCCTGCCTGGAAACTGTTATTAATATTTACATGAACACTGGCTCTCAGGTAAATGGATTTCTCTAGAGCTGTAAAGACTCGGCCTGCTTCCCTGATACCTGTGACCTGGGCTAGCCCTTTACCTTGCTGAGTGTCAGCTTCCCCTTCGGTGAAAAGGGAAACCTACCTCTCTGGATTGGTCGGAAAATATTAATACCAAACTTTAGCCCATATAAGACTCCTGGTATAATACATACAGGTGCTTAATAATCATTAGCTCCTGTCCTTTAAAAAATACAATTTTTGTTTTGTTTTGTTTTAGTGGGACTCTTGAGCTCCTGAGATAAAAAGATATTTCCGGTTTTAGATTATTAACGTATTGGACAAAGCAGGATCTGACATGGAGAGACTGGGTGCTCTACACCCGGAGCCAGCACTAGTTAACAGGCATCGAGGGAATAAATCACCCAACTTCTCTGGCTCTCACTTTCCTAATCTGCTACATGAGTGATGGGGACCAGCCATCTCAAAGTTTCCTGCAGCCTCCATCATTCCATGGGGAATCTCACCGTGGCTTCTGCGTAAAAAGGCTCTAAATCTCCTACAGTGACCTCTCTGCCCACACGACCAGCCATCACTCAGAGCCCTGCAAACAAAGCTGACATCTGCATTCTACCTTCCCCACAAATGGGAACTTCCAAAGGTTTCTTTGGACATTTTTCTCTTAGTGATCTGTTGGTACCCAACTCTGACCAGCAGCTTAAACCCTATAATTCTGTTAGAAGTCAGTCCAAAGCTCTCACCAAAGTCATTGTACACCGGCGCTGATAGAAACTACCAGCTCTCATCAAGTCGACGGTGCACTTTTTTTCACATAATAACATCTCTGAAATTATGTGTCCCTCTGTTAACACTTTCTGAGCACTTAACGTTCTATGTCCTTTACATTCGTTCTCTACTTAAAGCCTCAAAGCAGCCCTTAGAGTAGTATTATCTTTCACGTTTTATGGATGAAGAAAACAAAGTTCAGAGAAGTTGAAAGACTCACCTAAGGTCACACAGGACAAGGGAGGGAAGTGTATGGCCTGAATGATTATGTCGTCAAATCCATATGTTGAAGCCTAACAACCAATGAGATGGTTTTAGAAGGTGGGACTGTTAAGATTTAGATGAGGTCATGAGGGTGGGGCTCCATGATGGGATTAGTGCCTTTATAAGAAGAGGAAGAGAGACCAGAGCCCTCTCTCTGTCTCTGTCTCTCTCTCCCTCTCCACACCATGAGAGGACACAGCAAGAAGGTGGCCGTCTGCAAGCCAGGAAGTGGGTCCTCACCATTCACCGAATCTGCTGGTGCCTTGATCTTGGACTCCAGAACTGTGAGAAATAAATTCCTGCTGTTTAAGCCCCCCAGTCTGTGGTATTTTGTCCTGGCAGCCTGAGCTGACTCGTGCAGTAAGGAAACTCCTTTCTCCACGTTTCAGATCTTTCTCTTTGAGGAGCTTCCACAAAGTAACACTTCCTGCCTCAGGCCCCACCCTCTGAACCAAAGAAGGAGTTACTGACTGGTGGGAGGAACCCACTGGTCCACCTACCTTGATAGAACAGACCTAACTTATTAGTAATTTAACAGTAATTCTTCGGAAGCACAGAGGAGTCACTCCTTTCTAACCTCTCCGCCCAGACATCTGCAGGGAGCCATCTGCAGTCAGTGACTGTCACCTGGGGGGTGGGGGGCGGGTGTGGAACCAGCCGCTGAATGAAGCTCTACAGCTGGCTGGGGGGCAGGGGGCACTCAGAGAATATTAGCAAGAACTCTTCTCAGACCTAAAGTCACATTCTCCAACTGACTCAACTGGCGATATCACTGACATTTTTATCTTCATCTGTCCGTCTCCAGTGTCTTGTTTGTTAATTGGTTGTAAAGGTGGGAGGGGGTCGAGGGGGATGGGCTGGCCCCTGCGGTGGAAGGTAAGACCCGAGAGCCCAGGTCTTCCACTCCAGCCCTGGGGCTTTGGGAAAATGATTTAACCTCCCAGGAGTCCGCCTCATCTGTGAAACCCTGGGGTGAAGATTAAGTGTGATAATGTCCCAGCTCAGAGCCTGGCACGTGGTTAAATCTCAGTAAACGGTGGCTGTTTTTATTGATTAGAACGGATAAGGAGAATTTGCTGTCTTCTACAGTTTATTAGAGAAGATATCTAAGTTTCCTAGAATGAAAGAATAATGTTTGGCATTCATCAAATTATTTTGGCACACAAGTATCTATAAGGGGAAGAGTAGGGGGAGTTTTCCTTGCTCTTTGCCCAGGAATGGGGCACAGAGGCCGACAAAAGGTGGCAGACGTGCCAGGAGCCCGCCCCAGCGTCTGTCTGCAGTGCCGTCCTCGTGTGCTCAGCAAAGGGACGCTCTCACACCTGGATTTGGAGGGAACCTGATGGGCAGGGCCGTCCTCAGAAAGAGCAAAAGGAACAGTAAAACAATGTTCCCAGCTCTTACCAGCTGCCCAGAAGTTACACAAAGCCACTGGGATAAGGAGGGGAGTCGCTATCTCTACAATGTCCTTATTCCAAAGTGGTTCTGACAGCTCTAAAGACCCTGTGAATCTGGGACTGGGAATGCACATTGACTAGACCACTAGAATGGTTCTCCACAGACTTTCTCTTTGCCTGATCAAGCCACTCCTGAAATCCATCTTCTTTATTAAATCACCTTGACTGAGGCCCTTACCCACCGATCTTTGTTTTACCCCTCTGACCCCTGCATGTGACACAGAATGCCCCTAACCCTCTCCCCGAGGTAACCTCTACCCGGTTGATGGAGCCCCGGCTTCAGGGGCAGGCAAGTCATCAGACTCCCCCTTCTTTCAGCTTTCACTAGCTGGGTGGCCTTGGACAAGCTCTTCTGAACCTTAGCTTCTTCACCTGTAACACAGAAGTAATAGCCCTGCCCTGTTGTAGCGGGGATGAAATGAGAGAATCTCCGTAGAGTCTAGCATCCCCTGACCTGCAGAGAGCGTGGAACATATAAACCACCGCTCAGAGCACATCTGCAGGCAAACCCACAACTGCCTGGTGGCACCAGGGACTGTCAGGCTTACCTCCAGCCCACTTCCTCTCTGAAGCCTCCCTGGCTTCCTGGGTAGGGTTCATGACTTCATAGTCAGTGACACCCTAATATGTTCTCAGACACATGGCTGTCTTAGCGCTGACCAAAGAGATTATGAGCTCTTTAAGGGCAGTAAATATATACTTTTAAAATTAATAGACTTTATTTTTTAGAGCAGTTTTTGGTTTACAGAAAAATGGATCAGAAAGTATAGAGAGTATAGAGAACTATACTCAATATCTTGTAATAACCTATAATGGGAAAGAATCTGAAAAAGAATATATATATTATATTCAGTTATATATATATATATATATATATATATATAACTGAATCATTTTGCTGTACACTTGAAACTAACACAACATTGTAAATCAACTATACTTCAATTAAAAAAAAGAAAGTATAGGGAGTCCCCACATAACCCCTTTACCCCCCAACAGTTTCCCTCATTACTAACATCCACATCGGTGCGGCACGTTTGTTACAGTGGCTGAGCCAGCACTGACACAGCCTTACTGACTAAAGCTCAGTGCTCACACTGCGGTTCGCTCCTCTTCACATACGGGTCTCCGGCTTTTGACAGACGCAATGCCATGCACCCTCCGCCACACTGTCACAGGGGAGTTTCACTGCCCTAAAAACCCTCCGCGCTCCACCAGTTCAGCCCTCCCTCCCCTCTAACCCCTGGCACCCACTGAGCTGTCTACCATCTCCGTAGTTTTCCCTTTTCCAGAATGTCATATAGTTGGAGTTATATAGTACGTGTATGTAGCCTTAGCCAGCATTAATTATTTTACTTGCTCTGTTTCTCTCGAATACAGGGATGGAGGGCAAGTCTGGAAAGTGGTCAAGAAGGAGACCCTGCCTGCACCAAGTCCCCCCACCAACAGTATCCATGTACCCGTCAGGCGCCTAACAGGATGGGATGCTGAAACGTACCTCAGGCGATCACCTGCCCTCCATGGTTGGCAGGAGGTAAGCCCTGTCCTGCTGCCAGCCTGGGGCTGGGATGTGCCTGGGGTGGGCGTGGGGAGGGACGGGTTGGCCAGAGGCTGAACTGAAGCCATGGTCTGAGGCCAAGGAGGAGAAAGGAGGCCTTTCAGACCTGAGGCACTTCCTCCCCACAGCCAGTGCTTCCACCAACTCCCCGTTTCCTGCTGCTGAAATCTCAGCATTAGCCGGCCACATGCTGCTTCAGGACCCAGGCCAGGATCTTTCCCTGGACCTTTGTGCCTGGAAACAGTCCTGCATTCTCCACCGGGCGATTCCTCAAGACTCAGTCCCCGCGTCACAGGCAGGATTGAGTCCCTCTCATCTTTCCACCCACAGGTCCTTTAGGATCATGTGCTTATCTACCTCATCAGCCTGCGAGCTTCGTGGGTCCCTGGTGCCCAGTGTCATCTAGCGTCATATCCAGGATCTAGTAGGCATTCAATAACCATCTGTTGAATTAAATTGGGCTGGAAAAGATTGGACTGGATTGGAGAGGAGTTTAAGTAAGCACAATTTCTGTGGCTGACCTGAGATTCAGCTCCAAGTTTTCAGCTTTAAATTCAGGACCTTTCCCTACACCTCAGCTGGCAGACACGCTGGGGTCGGGGCACCTTTGGGGCGATCCTGAGTAGGTGATGGTTGAAAGTTAATAAGCATCGGAATCAACCAGACCATCAACTTAGGGTCTAACAGGAGCCCAATTTGGACACAAAATTCTCTGACTGAAAAGGAAGATCCAGGATCAGAAGGCAGGCGAAATGTCAGAATGTTTCTCAAACCTCCAACAGCAGCCACAGTAAGAAGCATATGTGACATCGCGACCCAGTGACACATGGATGAACATAGACACAGGGAAAGAATATTTACCCGCAACGCTGACACTCCCCTCTCGCCATGCATCTGAGATTCTCTCCTTCTTAGATTGTTTTATTTGGTGCTGCAGGACCCACTCATGGGATGAATCCCACAGGTGGTAAAGCACTGCAGCGAAATGGGATGTGCTGAAAAGTGAAAACTACAGTGTGGTAATCAGGGGGGGAGCAGACGTGACTCCTCCCCTCTGCCCTTCTCTTCTTGCCTCTCCCTTTATGCCTCCTCGCCCTCCTCTAGAGCAAGATGGCTGGTTTCAGCGAGCCATCCTCTTATGCCCGCCTCCCAACACGTTATTTCCCTTTCTCTGGAAAATTCTAGTTGTATCTTTAAGCTACTGGACATTTTATTTGACGTTATATGTTCTACCTTATCATATATTTGAAAAACCAAAAAGCGGCTCTTTCTCTTCTGTTCTAATATTTCCATCAAACAGCCCAAGAACGCAGAGCTGGAGACTTTTCAGGCTGAACGAGGCTGAGGACAAGACTGATACCATCTCTCCTCAGCCCTCAGGAGGACAAGGCTCCACCTGAATCCTGGACTCCCGGTGGGCGTCCGAGCCCCTTCCTTTCTCAGTCACAGGTAACTTCACCGAGTGGTTGAAGAGACCAAGTCTCCAAGTCCTCCTTCCACGTCTTTGCTGGTGGCCTGAGTCTACATTCCAGCGCACCAGTCACCCCGGCGGGTCACAAAGCACCTCTCTGCGCTGCAAGCCTTTCTTTCCCGGTAGAAACGCTCGCGGAAACCACGGCTAAGAAACAGGCGGCTCTAACCGAAATGGACGGTGACTCTCGCCTCCTTCCTTCCCCTGAGCTGCCCGCTGTGGCCTCCGCCAGCTCTCGGACGCTCTGCACACAGGCTCCTGCTGGACCAGAAGGCGCGTGGTTCCGGCTTCTGCTCGCCCAATCTGCTTGGCCGCTCAAGCCTTGTGAACAGTCATGGGCCCAAGACGACGGCTCCCAGGGCTTCTCCACTCTCTGACCAAGCTCCCTCTCGGGTTTCCAGCTTCTGCTCAGTCCTCTTTCAAACGATGATGTCTTGAGCTCCTGTGGTGTGTGGCCCAGGTGTCGGGATTTGGTGCCTCGGGTCAGGTGCTCCCCCAAGGGCCCTGGGGGGCAGTTACTGAGGAAGACCCTGGGCTCGGTTAAGTTTGTAAGGTGGTCAGTGCACTGCTGGACCCCAGCTACTGTCATCCAACTCTACAGGCAGCTCTGCTGTGAGGTGACGCATACATGTATTTCTGAATAAACAAACAAACACCCCTCTTGTTCTGTAAAACTGTGCCGCAAGACAGCAGGGCTCATGGGAGGGGCAGGGCTCAGCAGACTAGTCAGACCCTCACAGCTGTGGAGCAGAGCCCTAACAAAACAGCGATAATCCTAATGAAAAGTCTACACAGTGGGAAAGGCACCTTAGATTCCTACTAAAGAAATGCAAAAGCAAATATAGGCCTTCATCTTTTAAAAGCGGGGAATGAAAAGTAGGGACTCAGACAGACACTTGCACACCCATGTTCACAGCAGCGTCATTCACAGTAGCCAAGAGGGGGAAGCAACCCAAGTGTCCACTGACGACAGGTAAATGCATAAACAACATGTGGTCCAGCCATACAATGGAATATGGTTCAGCCTTAAGAAGGAAGGACATTCTGACACCTTTTACAACACGGATGAAACTTAAAGACATTATTCGAAGTCAAATAAGCCAGACACAGAAGGACAACTAGTGTATGATTCCACTTACGTGAGACACTAGTCAAAATCATGGAGACACAAAGGAGAATGCTGGTTTCCAGGGGGTGGGGAGTCAGTGTTTAATGGGGAGAGTTCCAGTTTTCCAAGATGAAGAGTCTTGGAGACGGATGGAGGGGCAGTGGTGACGGTTGCAATCATATAATGTACTTAATGCCAGGGAACTGTGCATAGGAAAATGGTGCAGATGGGAAAAGTTATACTCTGTGTATTTTACCACAATTTTAAAAAATAAGGGACTTCCCTGATGGTCCAGTGGGTAAGACTCCATGCTCCCAATTCCGGGGGCCCCGGGTTCTATCCCTGGTCCGGGAACTAGATCCCACATGCATGCCGCAACTAAGAAGCCCACACACCGCAACAAACATCCCGCGTGCCGCAACTAAGACCTGGCGCAGCCAAAATAAATAAATAAATAAATGTTTTTAAAGAAATAAAAAAATAAGGTGCAGGTAGCTTTATGGAAAGGGTTTAAGGGTTGTGAGTTATGAGGACTGGGACGGAGGGCACAGATGGAGAGAGCTGGGCCCAGAGGGACGTGGATGAGGGAGGCTGCGGATGGGTGTTCTCTCATTCTGCTGCCTTATCTGAGGCACCAAGCGCTGATACGTGGAATCTCTGTGAACCAGCGCAAATTTCTCTTTACCCTGAGGTCCTTCCCCAGTCTGGCAGTCGCTTGAGCTACAAAGCCTTACAGAAACCAGCCCCCTTCAGCCAACAGAATGTACCACGCAGTCACGACCACGTTCCTCATCATCCCACCTCCTTCCACCTTCACCTAACTTCCTACAAACGCTACACCCCCACGGCACCCCCCTCACCGTGCCCGTTCATCAGACTGGTGATTTTCTCACACGTGGTTTTGAGACGCAGTTTTCACAGTGCCTGACAAGGCATTCCACTCTCACCTTCCCCACCAGGTATCACACTCCCCCTGTCAGAGTCACAGCGTCTGAGACGGTGAAGAATCATAAACTCACCTACAGGCCTACCTCGAGAAGAATCTATTACTGTAGATCAAGAATCACCCAAATTTTCCTTCCCTTTATTTCCACGTGGAATTGCACAGTTTTTCTAGGAAGAAAACCTTTTATGTCCCCATAACATCTCTTAAAGGAGGAACTTGCACAAATGTTCAAAAATAGGGAAAGGAGTAAACAAATGTCAGCCCACCTGTGGGATGGGATATTCTACGGTGTTGTAGAAGGTGTATAAGACTGTACAGCACGTAGCCGAGCTCAATGGAAAATGCTTTAATACAAGGGGACATGGTAACTGAATGTATAATGTAATCATGACATTTTTAAAATCCTGAAGGTCAAGTAAGAAGATTATGGGCAATATTTTTTCTGTACACTTCCTGTAATGATCTCAGCTAAAAGAACATCTTAGAGGTTATTTATAGCCTACATTCCTCTACATTAGGTATCACACCAGTTTATATGTTATTTCTTATCATATTAAGGCTACATAGATAAGACTACAGGCTTAGGTAGTTTCTCCTTAGCAGCCATTTTAGTTACCCATTCCTATCTTTAAACTAAGACCAACGAATTTCCTGCCGACCCGCCCACAAGGAAGCCACTCAGATCGCAGGGCTGCTCGGTGCGCATGGGGACAAGGGGCTGCCTGAACTGGAGGGCTGTCGGGTCAGCTTTAGAGCGTCTGCTGCTCCCTTCCACGGCTCTGCCGGGGCTGGAATACTCGCGCTTGACTGGTTAGGATCCCTAGCGAACATTTCCGAATTGGGACCGGCTTTGTCAGTGGGACCAGGATACCCGAAGCCCACTGCCTGAGGCTCCCTCCATCCCGTGCAGGATGGGGACAGATGCTACCTAAAATACCATTTCCCCAGGTGCACCCTCCTCCAATCAGCCAAGATGCCCAGAGCCGTTTTTTCCTCTCCAGCTTCCAGGGCTCTCCCGAAGGACCCCACAGCACCTGTTCAGCCTAAGTGTCTCCACTCCCTCTACTCAGCTGCAGGCAGACCAGGCCTCACAATGCACGCCTGTAATTTGCTGGGGGCGGGTTGCTTGTCCGCCTCCTTCCTCCCTCCCCATCCCCTCCGCCAGCACACAGCCTTCTCTGCTCAAGACCCAGCTGGCGTTCTCTCATTCACCAGGTATACTTCCCTCCCCGGCTCCCTCACGCCCCCCCGCCCCGCCCCCAGCCGGCACCACCGACTCTGTTTTTTGTTCATGCATATTTCTCTCCACCTGGATTACGGTGGAGCCTCCCTGCACTGGACAGAGAACTTCCGGAAACATGGATTAAGTCAGCCACATTGACTCTCATCGTGTTAACCTTGTTCCTTTGTGATTCTTGTGTGTGTCACACGAAAGGCAAAGCCACACCCCGTTGGTCGTTAAAAGCTCACGTGCCCGAACCCCTTTTCCCATGGCACGCGCTGGCACTTTCACCAGACGGCCCCCCAAAGCCTAACAAATCTTGTGTCAGATAAACACCTTCATTCTCCAATCTACAGGTTGGGAGCTGGAAGAAGTATTTACTCACCCTGCCCTGCTCTCCTAGCTCAAATCTAGCTACATAAATGCCGGCCTCCCCCTCTGACTCTCCCTGCGGAGGACCGAGATTACTTTCATTACATGTGCTAACATTTCACTTGAAGTCCTCTGTGTCCTCAGATTAACCTAAGTGTGATGCTCGTGATGCATGTGAAGCGTGGGGTTCGGTGGGTCACGGAACCAGACAGACCCGGGTTCAAATCCTAACTTGATCACTTGCAGCGTGCGACCAGAGGCAGAGGCTCAGCGTCTCTGGGAGCTAAGTTTCTACTCTGCAAGTGGGGATAATAACGAGACCTCAGCAGGCCAGCATTCTGACAGCCTGGGATAGAGCACGCATGGCTCGTGGAAACACAAGGTCCGAGGTTCAGAGAATGGTTGCCTCCCCTAGCCCCCTTCCCCCTGTGCTAAGGGCCTGACCCTGGACCAGGCACTAGTCCCCGATGCGACCTTATCTAATTTCAGGGCCAACACATGAGGTAGGCGTGATTATTCCCTTCTTACAGATGAGGAAACCGGATAAATAATAAGCCCTCCCTCCAGTTTGGGGGTGGCCACAGAACCTCTGGGACCGTCCCTCTGCACCATGTGGAATCAAATTACCAGAAAGTCTCTGAACAGAGTTAAGCCCCCAGTGTTGGGTGTTGTATGTTTTCATTTGCAGGGTGTTTGGGGTTAAGTGTGGGTGCTACTGCGACATCCGCAAGCTCAGGTGCTACATCTCTCTTTACACCTGACCTCATGGTCCTAAAGCCTGGGAAGAAAAACTACAACTTGGAAAACAAAGACTTTTAAGTTTAAAAAACACATCTTTCTTTTCTACCTTGGGTCGTTCATCTTTAAAAAATAGAACTAGGCATCAACTGGTCCAAAATATTCCAGTATAGCAACAAGGATCAACTGTAGAGCACAGGGAACTCTACTCAGTATTCTTTAATAACCTAAAGGGGAAAAGAGTTTGAAAAAGAATAGATATATGTATATGTATAACTGAGTCACTTTGTTGTACACCTGAAACTAACACAACACTGTAAATCAACTATATTCCAATATAAAATAAAAAAATAATTTTTAACGCAAAGCAAAAAAATAAAAAATAAAAGAGTATACCAATGTCAGCGCTGCCAGAGTATCGGAGGATTCATACCTCCACAAAACTTTCATTCTGATGCCCTCCCCTCCCCAGCCCCCATCTTCCACTTGGGATTTTTTTTTAATATTGGAGAAAAGCGGGGTGGAGACAAAGAAGGAGAGGTAGGCAGACACGTGCTGGCCCCCAGGTCTCCAGCACTCGCAGCTGCCTTGAGCACCAGGGCTGCCTAGAGATTCTACCGCAGACACGGTGACCCTCCTCCCAGGGCATCCTCTGGTTTGGAAGGGCCGGAAAGCCAGACAGCGAGGCCCCTGGGAGCAGCCCTGGCCCGATGGAGGCGGGGGCTGCAGACTGAGCACTCAGTCTCCCTCCCTCCTGCCCTCCGCCCGCCCCGGCTCCCCTCCCAGACGTGACCGAGACCCACATCACTGTCCCCGGGGCAAGGGGGCAGCTTCCCGGTGCACCCAACCCCAGAAGCAGTGTGGAGTCAGTAAAAGGCGGGGGTGGAACTGAGAGCTGCGTGGGCAAGAGGAGAGGCCGCTGGCTGATGATGAGTTTCTGCCGACCGGACAAAGAGCAGGAAGGCCAGCTCCGGCGTTTCTGATCCCCCAGAGGCAGGGAAAGGAACGGCCTCCTAACGGAATCTTGGTTCATGAATCACGATTCCAAACACTAAGTCACTGAGTGATCTACCAAATTCCTGAGAATCCAGAGATTATAAATACAAAAAAAAAAAAGAGCAGTTATCTTTTAAGGAGCAAGTTCCAGCACTCACACAAAAAGCCAATGGGAAAATTTTTTACGTATACTGAGAATGGCGCAATAGCTCTTCCGTGGTATTTCTGCCCCAAATGCATAACCTCCATCTAAAGTGAGGAGACGACTTCCCTGGCGGTCCAGTGGTTAACACTGCGTGCTCCCAATGCAGGGGGCCCAGGTTCGATCCCTGGTCGGGAAACTAGATCCCACAGGCCGCGGGGCAGCTAAGAGTTCGCATGCCACAATTAAGGAGCCTGCGAGCCACAACTAAGACCCGACGCAACCAAAATAAATAAATAAATATTTTTAAAAATAAAAATAAAAAAATAAAGTGAGAAAACGTCAGACAAATCCCTGACAAATCCCTGGAGGGAATAACTGATGTGGCTCTTTGAAACTGTCAAGGTCATGAAAGGCAAGGGGACTAAAGAAACATAACAGTTTGAGAAAACAGTTTAGTTTGACAACAAAATGTAATAGGAATCCCAGGCTGGACGCTGAACCAGAAGACGGTATTAGTGGGAGAAACGGCGAATTCCAAATAAAGTACGTACAACTGTGTCAGTGTGAACACCCTCTCTGGATCACAGCACCGTGGTCACACCAGATGTCAACATCAGGGGAAGCTGGTGAAGGATACACGGGACCTCTCTCTTACTTTTATAACATTTTTTAAGCTTAAAATTATTTTAACGTAAAGGCTAAAAGCAAAAGAACAAAAAACAAAACAATGTTCCCTGCAAATGATTAACACTGTCCAAAGCTGCTCTAACGTCAGGACTGTAAATCATAATTGGAAAAAACTTGCTGGATTGTTTCCAGTGGAAAGTGAAAAGATGGGGAAGAAAGCACTGCCTGGTCTACTTTTTTATAATCACACAAGCTGGGCATCCGTAGAGCGTTTCTAAGTCATGTTTAGCTCAATCCTGGAAACGCTGTTTCTAGGGTGTTGTTTCTACAAGGTTCCTCTGAGATGCCTGAGCCCGTGGATAAACAGCTCCATGAAGACCCAACACTCCATTGGCCGGCCCGAGTTAAATAGCAGTTTCAAAAAGGAAAACACCAGACTTGCCCAAGTGGTGGTTAGTGTGCCCTGAAACCGCACATTATCGCCCTCGAAGTGATGAATTCAGAAAAAAAATTGACAACGTTCACTTTACAGTACATCTGGGTCTGTTGTTCTCACCCATCTGAGGTTTCACAGTTAGTGACATAAAAGGCAACAATGACCTGCTGTATAATAAATAAATTAATTAAATAAAATTTTTGTTAAAAAGGCAACAATGGTTACAGGTTGTCCTATTTCTTACTACGTAACAAATATCCATTAAATACCTCCTGGATAGAAGGCACTGAGGCTGCAAGGACAAACAGGACCCAGACCCGCCCTCAGGCAGTGTTTATATTCCAGCAGACAGTCATGTTATGTGGAAAAGCTCTATAGTAGAGGAACATGCAAAGTATTTTTGGAACATGGGGGAGAGAAGGATTAGCCCAGGTGGAGAGGTCAAGTAAGGCTTTGAGGAATGAGTAGGAGTTTGTCAGGTACAGAAGGGAGTGTGGGCTTGTGAAATCTCATGACCTGTTCACTAGTCGAGGGTGACTACAACGTACAGGGAAGCAGGAAGTGGTGGGAGAGTCAGAAGCATTGGCCCAACGTTAAAAAGTGACCTTCATTACAATTCCTCAGAACACGTAATAAGTTAACTTTTAAAATATCAATTCTCACCACTCCTCTTCAAGATCATACGAAACAGAGATGCTTCAGTGATCATAACGTTTAAAATGCGACCGAGAACCATCAGGGGGCCAGAGTGCTCATCAGTAAAGAAGTTAGACAACTAGCCCAGATTTTGTGAGCGCCCCCCATTGTATTAATTCTTGGCTTTTTCACTTAGTGAACTGCAGAGACTCACAAACAATCCCTAGCTTGACTATGGTCCTGAATGCCTCATAAACTACAGAGAGCTACTTCAGAAGGACCTACACACAGACAGAAACACACATGAAACCCAACTTTTGAACAAGAACGTCTGACCTCGGCGGAGAGAGGGTGGCTCTTGATCCAAGGAGTTCTGCTTCGACATCTGACCCTACTTGTTTTGGGTTCCGGAACCTCTTACCCCAGGTCCCACTAAGGCCTTTGAACATGAAAATCCTAAAGTTGAATCACTAGTTCAACTTTCCGACATCAATGAGCCTTTTATATTTTGAAAATATCCTCTCTTCCTGTAGGAAGAACAAAGTGTGGATTGATGTCTGAGCATCTTAGCATCTGTCAGAGCTCTTGACCTTCCCCAAATCCAACACCGTATTCAAGGGTAACAATGGTTGGACTATAAACTAACTCTAACCTAGACTACTAGGCTTGTGTTTACCAAACACAAGATTGAAGGACCTTTTACCCCTACAAATATACACATGAAAACCGAAGCAAATGGCTTTAACTTATGGCATTTGCAGCCACAGGTTATTAGAATCAGAAAGGGCCTTAACGGTGGTCTATACCCTGCGGGTTACAGACTTTGGAACAAGTATAGTTACGTCAATAAAGCAAATTGTTCTACGTGACATAGCTAAGCAGTGCCAGAACCAGGAAAACCCAGAGCAGCTGACTCTTTGTAGAATGTGTTTTCTACCTTTCCAGATTGCCAGAGTTTATTTTTATAGTTCCGGTGGTTAGCAAACAGTATTCTGAAATCTTAACAACTAATTTATATGTGTTTAAAATCCAAATCTAAAATTTTAAAAAACATGACTTTCTGCAGTACCTTGATGTAACGTATGGCAATGAAAGAACCTCTTGCTGGAAGGTGTCCTCCCTCTCTCCCCAAAATAGGGTGAAGTCCTAACCCCTGTGGATGTGACCTTATTTGGAAATAAGGTCCTTACAGATGTAGTCAAATTAACATGAGGTCATACTGGATCGGGGTGGGCCCTAATCTGACTGGTGTCTTTGTAAATGTCGACAGAGACCCATAAGGAGAGCACCGTGAAGAAGGAGGTGGGGATTGGAAGGAGGCACCTGTAAGCCAAGGACACCAGGGTTGCTGGCAACCAGCAGAAACTGGGAGAGGCAAGGAAGGGTACTCCCCTGGAGCCTTTGGAGAGAGCTGTCTCCTGATGCCCAGGAGAATTGGGTGATTGGCCTGAGGTCGTACAGTAAATAAATAAGGACGGAGCCAGAGCGAGAACTCAGGCCGCCTGCTCGCGTCCTTTCTCCCACAGGGCGGCATAAACCAGGCTTGCGTTCGGCCAGCCACGCAGACCTGACGACTGGTCATGCTGGCTTCACTCAATAGAGGTTTATTTTTCTCCCATAACAGGAAATTTGGAGAAACGCCACCCAAGGCTGACATGGCAGCTGCATCATGTAACCAGTTTCCAGGTTTCTTCTATATTCCTGTTCTGTCACGCTTGGCAAGACGGTTCCCATCTGTAACTACCAGCTCTGTGTCCTGGGGAGAAGGGCAAAGGGCAAAGATCAAAACGATGCCTGGCAGTTACTTCTCCGAGAAGCTTTCCTGCATGCCCCGCCCAGGGGCTCCACCTGCATCTGATTGGCTGAAACGTGTCACCTGGTCAGTCGTAGCTGCAAGGGAGTCTGGAAGGCTGGGTGCCTTAAGTGCACATCACTGCCCTGAACAAAACCTGGGCTGTTACAAGGAATGGACAGTGGGCTGTGTCTGCTACAGCTGTCGACGCCTCGAACCTGCCTTCCGCTATTTCACGTTGCCAAGTAACAGTCATCTCCTTGTCCCCTCTCTCCCCAGTTCCCCACCCACCACCAGTGTTCCGATGATACACCAAGACAGCCAAGCTCCACAGTTGTCACTCCTGTTTCTCAGCAAAACTTCTATTTTCCCAGAGAAGGGTTCAAAGCAACCATCTCTTAGAGTAATTAATATGACCATGTGAAAGCTGTGTTCATCCTGGATTTTCTGTTACACTTCCCATTTCAAGTCCATGGTCCTACGGTTCTCACAAACAGTTGGGATTTATATCTTGTAAATCCCAACATTTCAGCATCCAAACTGTACCTGCTAGATGTCTGGAAGTAGCACAATGCCCCTTTATCCTACATGTCTGGATTCTGAGCTACTGACCCTGCCCTCCAGGTGCTCTCTGTCTGGAGGGGAGACATCCCGGGTCCTGGTCAGGTAAGTGGAGGGACATGGGTGTCTGCAGGAGTCCAGGAAGCGTTCCAGGAAGAGGACCATTGATGGGACAAGGTATGCACAGCATGTGGTACGAATTCTCTCTTTTTTTGCTGTAAGCAAATGCAGAAGAACTTAAAAACCCAAGTAAACTTTGGTTTCTTCAAAGCAGCCACCAAGTGGGCTTTAACAATGCAGCCTTTGTTCAAAGCATTCCTTTGCAAATGCAATTTGTTCAAATGCAAGTCCTTTTCTGAATTACTTTCAAGACTATATAAAAATCTTTGGAATTTTTCTCACTGGAAAATCCTTGTCCCTTAGGATGGGTTTTATTTTCTGGACATAGGGGAACAGAGGGACAGAGGGAGACAAATACGTGAATCAGGATAGAGCAGGTGAACAGCCCTGCTAAGGGCTCACCAGGGCTATCTTGTAAGAAGCTTATCTGCAGAGAGGCCCCGCTCCTTAGATCACATATGCAAAGCCCACAGAGAAGAAAGTAAAACATTCAAAAGGCAGTGGAAATTTGAACAGGCCTTTATTTAAGTCCAGGACAATAGTGTGTTTACTGGGTCTGTGGATTTCTGTCTTCCTGGTCAGAGGACAGGTGTTTACGACTTCACACGTGGTCCGGGTTTTATCCTGAGAAGCTGTTAAACCTTCAGCACCAAGAACTCTTCCCTTATGTCCGCAGGGTCGTGGGTGTGGAAGGATTCATCCCGGGAAGCAGGCCTCCTCTCAGCTTCTGACCCCTCCTGATAAGCAGCTTGCCCTCTTGACACCCAGTCGTGAGTTGAAATGTGGCCCATGAATCAGCAAAGTCATTTTCCCCCCATGTGCCTCCAGAGTTCTCATCAGCTCCACTTTGCTCATCTCTGACCTTTCGCCCTTTTCTCTCCTCTGTTCATGTTTTCCCTCCTCCCAGCTGCATCCCGGGATGGTGGTCTGAGCCCTGTCTGCTACGCAGTCTCCTTTTCACCCACTTATGCGCGGGTGTCCGTACGGCTCACACCGGACACTGGACAGCTTTTTCCTTTCGGCTGAGGAAGCTCGGGGCCCCACTTAGTCACCAGCACCGTCGTCCTGTTTGTGCAAAGCCGCCCTCTGCTGCATCAGCCGGGGGCTCCGAGTGGACTTCGGCTTCCCTGGCACGATTCCCTCACACAAAGTGCAAACACACCTCCTCCAGCGCCTGGCCCCAAGCAGGGGACGAGGGCAGTCTGAGAGTTCACTGCCAGCACAGGGCAGAAAGCAAAATTCCTGAAGGGAAGGGCGGGGTGGGCAGCCTCCGGGCACCTCACCCCCTCTTTGCACTTCCCTATGATGTCAGGGTGTTGGAGGGGCCCCAGGTAAGGTTTTTTTTTTTTTTTTAAACGTCTTTATTGGAGTATAATTGCTTTACAGTGGCGTGTTAGTTTCTGCTGTATAACAAAGTGAATCAGCTATACATATACATATATGGAAGCAACCTAAGTGTCCATCGACAGCTGAATGGATAAAGAAGATGTGGCACATATACACAATGGAATATTACTCAGCCATAAAAAGAAACGAAATTGAGTTATTTGTAGTGAGGTGGGTGTCCCTAGAGTCTGTCATACGGAGTGAAGTAAGTCAGAAAGAGAAAAACAAACACCGTATGCTAATGCATAGATACGGAACCCAGGTGAGTTTTGCATCAGGAAAAGATCACAGGTCATCGGGAAGCAGCACAGGGCGCCCCAGGCTGCGGCTGCAGGGTCCTCCGGGGCCCGGACCTCTGGCCCAGGGTCTTGGGATTTTCACCTGCCCCTCCCTCCGGTCCCAGAGCTGTTGTGTGGTCCTCAGTCCCAGGAGGGGTCACTGGCAGCCCGGCACCGGCCCTGCTCACCAGGCAGGAAGAGGGGCGCTGGGGTCAGTTCCTGGCAGGAATTCTACGGACAGTACGTTGTGTGTTCTGAGTGATAAACACACGTCCATCATGCAGTCCTTGGGCACACACACTCAGGACACAAAGCACACACGGCCAGAGATCCCTGCTGGGGTCAGAAGCCGCCAGCTCTTCCTTTCACCGCAGACCTGGAGAGCCCTCCTTCTGGGCTGACTTCAGGCCAGCACCAGGGCTGTGAAGCAGGACAAACCCAGCTCTTCCTAACTTCAGGCTCAGGGCTCCAGCAAAAGTCAGGCTTAAACTTTCGGTCACACCCTCAGCACTCCTACAGACCAGCCCCAATCTGTGTTTTCAGCAGATTTTTTTTTTCTTCTTAAATCCTGAAACACAAAGGGTTAAAGGATCTACCTGGGAATTTAAGGATTAAAGTCAGGCGCGGATTCCCGTCCGCACCCCACCTCCCACAGGACAGATTTCTGCCTGATTCTTTGATCACTGGATGTTCCCCTGACCCCCACCATGTCACCGTGTCACCGAGTCAGTGAGGGCTGGGAAAGCGGGCCTGGCACCAGAGTCCACACAGGCCCTCTGACAGCAGGCACCGCCGGACTTTGGCTCCAAGGCCCACATTGCAGAAGCCGCCCCTTCAAAATCAGTGGTCCCTCGAGGGTCTCCGTAGTGGATGGCTCGGCCACAGGCTGACAGCGGAGGGTGCTTGTTTTCCTGGTGCTGAGTTTATCTCAGCGTTTGCAGGGGGCGGATTAGATGGGTGCTCCGCTGCAACCTTCCTGTAACCACTATTGTCCTAAATAAAGAAAATAATCTGATTTTGGCGGGCAGAGAAAGTTTTCTAAGCGGTCAGTTCACCTGTTTTCCTACCAGCTTTTAAAGATCAACGTGTCGTGAAATGTCGTATTGAAAACGTAAGCATGAAATTATTTCATAAATGAGATAAACTAAAGGCTAACCTTTCATTCATATTTTCATTGGGAAATAAGCAGGTTCTTAGAATAGAAGGTAGGACATCTTTATGCTTAAATCCTCTTTAAATATATTTTTTTGCTCTGCTTCCAGGAATCCTGTTGCCAAAACAAGCCCGGATGTCACGTCAATGGGGAGCTGTAAAACTGCAGATTCCTGGGCCCAGGAACAGCTGGTTCCCAAGCCTTAGCTGGAGACAGCGAAGAACAGGCTAACCAGCAGTGACCTGAGGCCCAGGGGACTTTCCTGTTTGCTCTGCCCACTATTGAATTACCTGGGCTTTACCCTTGTCTCCAAACAGCTACCAGAAACCAGAAAAATCTGGCCAGGCGTGGGGTTAGAATACATTAAAGCTGCTGCTTCAGAACAGTTTGAAAATCTTTACGGAGCAGGTTAGGCAGGTTCCCAAGCAGAAGGTCATTCCCCTCCCGGGCTTGACAAGTGCACGTGTGCAGTCACCCCACAGAGCACAGGAAAATGTCTGATCGGCCACCAAGGAGTCCAGTTCTAAGGGCAAGGGCCCTGGTCTGGGACAGAGCCCTACAGGGCCGCCTGTGAGGATCGCGTTACTCCCTAACACCCCAGGCCCCCGCGGCATAACAATGATTTGTTAGAGGTTCCATCCACCCAGAGCCTCCCCCCACCGCCAGCAAGAGCCCCTGCGACTTCGGAGAAAACACGCAGACATCAGAGACAGCGTGCAGGGGTGAGCAAGAAGCCCTTGGATGCAAACTCATCGGGGGAGAAAAAGTAAGAAACGGATAAAGCCATAGTTGTTTTCTATTTTATCTCCATCTGTGACGTACCACTGAAATGTACAACATCGTCATCTTTGAATACACTGTGCTTCCCATTCCATTCCATTCCAATGTTACACTTGCTGGCAAGTCAGCATTTCGTGCCCTTTCCAGCATCTGCTTACTGTTCAGCAAACACTGATTGGCACGTACTATGTGTACGGGATGGACTAATGCTTTGTGGCTAAACAAGATGCCTGCTCTCCAGAAACGTTCAAGTTCCAGGCTTGACAGGCTCTCAGCTGGACCAGAAGTGACGTGTCCCAACAGCTCTCATCTCTGGAGCCCTTCCCGAGCCGCGTGGCTTCTGTTTCAGCTACAGCTCACCTGCTCCACCCCGCTGCCTCCCTAGAGGCTGCCCTGAGCGGACTGCACCCGGGCTTCCATGCCCTCGGGCTTCTGCTGGGTTTGCACAGCTGGGAGCCCGGCCAGAAGGGAAGGAGGGAGGGAGGGAGGAGACAAGGAGACCATGGCGCCCGCAACGCAGCCCTCTCCACCTCCGGGTCTGCAAAAGCCCCTCCTGGGGCTGGTGCCTCCACGGCCACCAGCCAGGGTGGGCAGGCCCTGTGGCTCCCCTACCTGGCGAGTTACTCTTTTTTAAACAGTTTTTTTTTTAATTAATTAATTTATTTATTTTATTATTTATGGCTGTGTTGGGTCTTCGTTTCTGTGCGAGGGCTTTCTCTAGTTGCGGCGAGCGGGGGCCACTCTTCATCGCGGTGCGCGGGCCTCTCACTATCGTGGCCTCTCTTGTTGCGGAGCACAGGCTCCAGACGCGCAGGCTCAGTAGTTGTGGCTCACGGGCCCAGTCGCTCCGCGGCATGTGCGATCCTCCCAGACCGGGGCTCAAACCCGTGTCCCCTGCACTGGCAGGCGGATTCTCAACCACTGCGCCACCAGGGAAGCCCTACTCCTTTTTGACACATTCTTCATGTCAGCCCCTCCCACCAGCCCTGACAGGCGTTTCTCCCGTGACTTTGGGGTTATTTAATTAAATCCTCAAACAGCACGATGAGGTAAGTATTATCAGCTTCACCTTCCAGACCCTGCAAGGGAGTCTCTGGCGGGTTAGGGGATCTCCCCAAGACCACAGGTGAGAGTGGACTTGCTGGAATTCAAACCCATTTCTGCTTGGCTTCACAACCTCTGGTTTTCCTGATAATCGAGAGAGAGAGAGACAGAGACAGAGACAGAGAAGATTCGTGGTACAGATTAGTGAAGAGCTGGCAAGTTAATAATGAAAATAATAATGCCCATTTTCTGGTCTCTTTCCCTGATTCTGTCCAGGGAAACTCCAGGCTGAACACCAAATGTCACTGGCTTCAGAAAATGACTCAAGTCCAACCTTTCCAGAGAAGGAATCTGTCAGCTGACCGGCTGATTAGAGTGTGGCAGTAGTGAGACCACTTTGAGCCCCTCATTGCGTTTCTGGTTAACTTAATGCTCTGACAAGCTGTGTCACAGGCCTCAGGCTGCACCCCCCAACCCCCGGGGGCCCGCCCAGACCAAGCACCCATCCCGCAGCACAGACCCAGTGGCCCTGCCCCACCGCCTGCCCGGGAGAGGCAGCCCGCAGCACGTGGGGGCAGAGAAGGGAGCGGAACTGCAGCGGGACCAAACCGCGGACTGGGGGTGGCGGGGAGGGTGTTCCCCATCACTTCTAGGCCAAGGCTGCCCTGTCTGCACCCGGTCCGCCCCCGACTCTCCAGGAGCCGCAGGCCCGGCCTGAAGCAGAGCTGAAGACAGCTGCTCTCAGCTGCTGGGAGATTCATCGCTGGGAAAAGGGGATGTTTGAAATCCACACTCCAGAGTGGGCTCACTTTCCCCTCCTGTTGGTCCTTCATTTACTCGGCCAACGAATTGGCCAGATGTCTGTGCAGCGTCTACGATTTTCAAGAAGAGTGCTGGGCTTCCTGCATCCTTCTCCCACCTCCTGCACCATTTTCCTGGGTCGACCAAAGCACTTCTACCCCCTCCCCGACTTGCTCTTCACCTCCAAAATGACCCCTCTCCCCCTTCCCGCCTCCCCGGCAAGACAAACTTCATCCCTGGAATCTTGAAAATCTTAGCCATGTATACGGAAGAAATTCCCTGGTTATTAATTCAGCTGGGTGGCCTGACAGCTCTCCTGAACTCTCCCTGGCTCCTTAAACCAACTGGACCTCTAATTGGTGACTATTACGGAAGTTTAGGTTGCTCCCTGGGTCCCCTCAAGGGGTCATTGCATTCTCTACCTGTGCTAGAGAAGGAATGGAGAACCCCCTCACCTTACCACAGCTTGATCACTCACCAGCTTCTGTCAAGAGGCAACCATCTTCCTCTCATCCCTGTCCCCCCTCTGCCCCTTCCCTGGACCCCGAGGCTCCGAATGTCCCTTCCCCAGTGCAATGAGAGGACTTGACCCTCATTAGGAACGGAGCCTCCAAACTCGTCTGCTGAAGAATCCAGAGGAGGTGGGCTCAGAGCCACCAAATGCCAGCTCCAGAGTCAGTGCCTTTACAAGCCACCTCTACGTGCAAGCTTAAGTGACGGGCGGGGGTGGGCAGACACTAGGAGCCTTACAGAGGACGCAGGATGGGCCATGGAGCCATCTGGGCACAGGGTGGAGAGACCCCACCTCGCACTGCAGCCTCCAGGCCTCGCCTTTGCCTCCACGCCTTCTCACCCTGTGAATGAGTTTCAGTTCCTTTCAGACCCCTGCCCCCATCTAGGGGCTTGCTCTCATAAACCTGGTCAGGCAGGCTGGCATGGAAAAAGAAGCTGATACTATCCTAGGAGCATCTGGTCCCTCTGCAAACATCTGGACAAGTCTGCACGGAATGTCAGAAACCAACAAAATGGGCCAAACATTGACTATATAAAAATACATGTAAAAAGAAGACAGTTAAGTTGGAGTAACTGGACCCCCTGCTGTGTGTTACAAGGGACAACAATAGGATCTGTACAGTTCAAGGCAACTGAACGAAATTTACAAACAGAAGTCAAATGTTTCTTTAGCTTTCGAAAGGCTGATATATCGCCTAATATTCAGGTAGGCTTGTTTGCTGGCCTTCGAGCAAATCCACCTCCAGAATTGCCATTTCCACCAGAATCTGTAAGGCAGCACAGCGCTCTAGGAGGGGGTCCGCCCTCGTTTGGGAAGCCCTGCTCCCCTGGAAAGGCAGGCCCGGCGCGGCTACGGTACTCCTCGTCTCACGGGCGCGGAACAAGAGGGATTCTTCACCACGTGGTTAGAACACCCCAAACACGCAACACAAAAACTCTAAAACCCCCGAATCCGTTTCTCATCAGCTGTTTTCCCTAAAAGAACTCAGACAACTGCTTTCTTGGTGACCTTACATGCTTTCTGATGCTTCAAGACTCAGCCCTGAACAGACTGGGCCTGGCAAGGAGGGAAAGGAGGTTGGTTATGATTCTGAGAGTCCTGGGCTCCGTGCACGCCCGCCAGCGTGGACCCTGCTCGCCTGGGGCCGGCCACATGGTACACGGGTCGGATCTCCCGGGCATTTGAGCCATCCTTTCCCAGGGCCAATGCGCCCAGCTTATCTCAAAAGCCGAAAACAGGAAATCTGTTAAGGAATTAACAATGGTTTCCTCTGGGTGGAGGAGTTTTAAGTGACTTATTTCTGCTTTAAACATCCTTGCATATTCCCCAACGGGCCTTCGTTGCTTTCATAATTTAAAAAAAAAAAAAAAAAGCAAGCCTGAGACAACTCCTACTTCCTCTTTATCATTTGTTATCTTGCATTTTTCTGTCCCAGGAAGCTTCCGTCCACCTTTCATGGAAGCGCCAAGCCTACATTCCCATTTGTAAGGAGAACGCAGCAAACTTCTCTCTCCGTACATGTGTGGTTCTCTCTCTTCTATTAAACTGCAATTGCCTGGTTGGCAAGGATTCCAAAACACCAGGCAGCCCCTCCAGCTCCTAATCTTGCACAGAGACTTTTTTTAGCTGATACTTTGATTCCAATTTTAAGCATTTAGTAATAATGACAACAACATTTATGGAGTGTTTATGCCAGAATCTGCCTAAGCACTTCACAAGCATTAACACTGAATCCTCAAGGAACCCTAGGAACTGGGGGCCACTATGATCCCCATTTTACAGGTGAGACTATGGAGGCACAGAGCAGCATAGTAATTTGCCCGAGATCACACAGTGAGTGAGCGCCAGGGCCAGAGTTGGAATCCAGGCAATCTGACCCCAAAGACCATAGTTTACGCGTAGAAGATGTAGATAAACTTAACTTACTTTCCTTGCAGCTCCTCCTGCTGCTGGGCATGGTGGGGACAGAGGCAAGGGAAGACCACTCACGCCATAAATCTTCCCAGAAATAACAGCAGGACCAATGTGAGTAACCCAGGCCATGTGCCAGAGCGGCAGGAATTCTCTTGCATTCTGCAGTGTTTGGCTGCAGTCACACGCCAGTTTCTTGATAATCACTAACTAGGAAATTAAGCAGCAGTCGTAGAATCCAACTTTTGCAGAGAAGCAAACACTCCCAGGAGTTTGCAGGACGGAGGAATCTCGAAGCCAAACACAGATCACAGCAGGGCGGGAGCCCATCACCTTCCAAAAACACACCGACGGCGGCATTCGGTGGTTGCTCCTCATTGGCACGTTGGGGGCACATAACTAAGAGCCCACAGGCTGTCGGAAGGGATGCCGGCATTTGATCCCCAGGGGTAACGCTGGCAGGAAGAAATTCTGTCTAAAACGCCTGGGTATTCCGCTCTGGGATGCTCTCTCAAAGCACTCTCCTGGGGACACGTGGACGGACCCGAGCGCATCGGTGGACCTGCCCTCGAGGGTCTCCACTCATCTTGGGCTTTGAGAGGCTCCCTCCCCAGCTTTGGGCAGCTGGTGCTGGTCCAGCCCTTGGGAGGGCTGGTTACAGAGGAGACAGGAGACAAGATTGCCCACAGGACAAGTTCAGATCCTCGGCTAAGTTAGGAGACAGACTGGGGAAAGCTGTGGTTCTCTGAGCAAGTGAACACTTTTCAGGACCCTTGGTAGGGGCAGCTGCTCAGATCCAGCAGAGGGTGTCACAGATGCTCACCTCAGCGGGAGCAAAAGGAGTCTTGAGAAGAAGCTCTGGTAGCTGCCCCACGAAGGTGATTCCCTCGACACCCGGGTCCACGGGAAACCATCCACCAGATGCTGAGGAAAGACTTGCAAAGGCAGGTTTGGTCAGTATTTTTCCTCCCTCAATATCAATCTGAAAACTTTTCTGTTGAATTTGTATAGGATTTTCGAGTTGCAAACTATTCCTGGGTTTATCCTTGGCAAGGACTTGGTAAGAACTTGCAAACAATGGCAAAGAAGAGAACATTGGCTGAGGATCTCAGTTTTTCAATTCAACCCCCGAACACCTCTCCTGGCCCCCTCCACACTGGCGTGGGGCTGCAGGCGTGTTACCGCAACTCTCCAGGGCTCCACGGTTCTCTCTGTGACATGGGGATAGGGTTAGTGTCTCCCTGACGGGGCTGTGAGAATTCGACGAGGTAATCCCTGTAACGTTCTTCCCTCGGGGACGAGCGCATCGTAGGTACCAAATTAAGAGCTGGTTCTCCATCCTGCTGTCGTTGTCAGGTATCGAGAGGCAACCAGGTGCAGGCACAAACGCCAGGGCTAGAGATGGCCAGACAACAATGTGGTCCCTCCCCTCGGGAAACAGTCCGGCATGTGGTTCTCTGGTCCCCAAAGCAGCGGCACCAGCATCACAGGGCCTTGCGGGAAACACCAACTCCCAGAAGCCACCCCAGACCCACTGCATCAGCGCCTCCGGGGGCGGGGGGCAGGGCCGGCCACCTGCGGTTTACAAGCCCCCGGGTGACTCGCAGCTAAAGCTTGAGAGCCAGGACAGAATGAATGGCGTGCATCTGATGTGCTTTTTGTCATGCTTCTGAATTTTAGTGAATTGAGTTTCCTGTGCTTTGCGCTCCCTTGGCTCCTGAACACACCCTGTGTGAGGACTCCACGGACGCCAAGAGTTGCCCAGACACACTTTTGGTAGCTACCGTAAATGCATACAGAGATTGGCACACGTGGCATTTCTCCAACTCTGCGTTTTCCTGCTGCAAATGAGGAACAACGGATCAACTAATTAGAGGGAAGTAGGCCCCGGCTGGCAAGCTGAGAGCGTGCGGGGCGTGAGCCCTCTCAGGCATCGAGGAACCGGCATGAGGGACACCAGGCAGCCTGGCTCAGACCTGCCTCCCGGTTCCTGGTGGGCTCTACCTGGATTCGTGTGCTCTGCAGGACCGCCTCACGACGTCAGGACTTTCGTTCTCTCTTTCAGAGTTTTTACCAACCAATTTATGAGCTG
This sequence comes from Balaenoptera borealis, assembly GCF_965194805.1. Taxonomy (NCBI): domain Eukaryota; kingdom Metazoa; phylum Chordata; class Mammalia; order Artiodactyla; family Balaenopteridae; genus Balaenoptera; species Balaenoptera borealis. The sequence continues at coordinate 4,005,430 of NC_138877.1, forward strand.
TAGTTGGTGTAACAAATCAACCGAATAGCCATCAACATAGGTTACTACTGCAGCTCCTTTACGGCCACTAACATTATTCAAGTCCTTCTAAGTCCCCTTTTGGCAAATGAAAGGGTAAATTTTACCACGTGAGTTTGATACGGTGGGGTTTTTAAGGACCACAATTATAATGTTGAAGCAGAACAAAATATGCATTACTAGTACTTTTAAAGAATGTGAACAAAAATCGTTTCTTCACATAAAGACCCTCCAGCTCCAAGCTGTATCTCTGTAGCCCAAACACGAATGAATGAAGTACAGAGCAAACTAGGGGCTGCTGAAGCCCTGGTGCCATCATGGGTCTGGGATGGTTTCCTTGCTCTTTTCTCATTTTTTTAAAAATTTATTTTTATTTATTTATTTATTTTTAGCTGTGTTGGGTCTTTCATTTCTGTGTGAGGGCTTTCTCTAGTTGCGGCAAGTGGGGGCCACTCTTCATCGCGGTGCGCGGGCCTCTCACTATCGCAGCCTCTCTTGTTGCGGAGCACACGCTCCAGACGCGCAGGCTCAGTAATTGTGGCTCACGGGCCCAGTTGCTCCGCAGCATGTGGGATCTTCCCAGACCAGGGCTCGAACCCGTGTCCCCTGCATTGGCAGGCGGATTCTCAACCACTGCGCCACCAGGGAAGCCCTTTTCTCATTTTTTAAAAGGAATTTAAGGACCGTTTCAGGGAGCTTGCTCCTGAGGCAACAAAGCTCAGAGAAAAATCACACGCTGCAGACAGTTCTCGAGAACCGGAAAATGAACACACCTCTGAAAGTCCCATAATTTGTTCAGATCTACGCAGTGATTAATCCAGTAAGGTGATCCCTGAAGACGAGGAAATATATTTGACACAGTATTTTATTGTTGAGACTGTGAGAAGCTGCAGGCAAGGTTGGGAATGATCCCAGGGCGTTAAGGGTCCAGAGACGAGGCAGTTTGGATGGACCAGCAAGGACAGAGGGAGCTGCAGTAAAGCAGCGGGAGGAAGAAGAAAGCCCAGACCCCCCAGCGGTGGCATCTGCTCACTGCTCGCGCAGCCGGCCAGGGGTCCCCGTGCATCGGTGGAGGACTCCCTCGGTCAGTAAATCTGCATTCATCTCCCAGTTCAGTCTGCAGCGCAGGTACTGCTGCGCCACTGCACGAAGAGTCCGGCGCCGTCCGGTAGGAATTAAAGCCGAGCACAGTGCTGAGCTCCCCCGGCTTCAGGGACGGCCGGGCCTCGCCGGGGTCCCACCTTCACCCCTTCCGTCTACAAGGTAGCAGGCCAGCGGCTCCCTCTCACTGAGACGCTTCACATGTCTTCATCCGTACGATGGGGAGACACTGACCACCAGCAGAGCCGTCGTGAAGATGCTCACGAAGATCCGGTGCTGATCCGGGCACGCGGCGTGGCGCGTGTGCCCGGGGCCTGATGGTGGCAGCCAGCCTCCACGATGTCCCCCCACCGCCGCCCCGTGTGCTGCCCTCATGGGGGACACGCCGGCCTGTGCCACCAGCACGGCCCTGCAGAAACAGGGGGGGGGGGCGTGACTTCTGAGACAAGGTCGTGACAGACAGACACAGCGCTGGCCTGGATCACTCTCTCTGGGGGACACCCACCAGTGACGTGGGAACACCCAGACCACTGCTTGGAGAGGCCGTGACATGAGGCACTGGGGCCCCCTGCCGAGAACCAGCACCCGCCTGCAAGGTGAGTGCGTGAGCATCTTCAATGCGGCTCTCCCAGCCGCGGTCCAGCCCTCACAGTGGGGCAGCCTGAGCCGACCTCTGACGTCAGGGGACCCGGCGTTGGAACCACCCAGGCGGGCTGCTCCTCAGCTCCTGACCCCCAGACACCGGGTTATTACTGTCACAAGCGCTAAGCTGGGGGTAACGTGTTACGAAGTGAGCGGTAACGGTAACCGCCACGCTGGGAGGCTCCTGGTAAACACAGCTGATGCTTGAGGTCAGCTCCTGCAGGGTCCCTTCCTGATGAGGAGAGAACTCAAATGTCCTTTAAGAAGTATTTATTATTTCCACCGTCTCGAAAGGGCAGACCTGAGGACCTGCAGGGTCCCTTCCTTTCCCGTGATCCTACCTCGTCTCCTCCCCCGAGAGAACGTTTCTGGAAACTCCTCAGCCAGACTCCAGACCCATCCTGGGCTGGGGTTGGGAGGCTTCAAAAGCAAAGCGAGACGGACGAGTTGGACTGGCCTCAAGTTGCTTCCAAAAGCAAAAAACTGGAAGAAACCATCTGAATTCAGAAAAAATGAAACATGACTGAGGCAGCAGTGCTCTTAAAGTCAGAGGGCTGGTGAGCCGGGGAGGGCCATGGCCTCGCGTCTGTGACGTCTCACACACACACACACACACACACACACACACACACACACACACACACACACACACACACACACACACACACACACACTGAGCTGGCTTCCACATCCTCATGTACTGGTTTCCAGGCAGTTCTAACACTCGGGAAACAATGAGGAAACACACAATCAGATCTGACAGACCCCCAGCAAGAGGAACAACAATCCTTCTCTTGTCAACCTTCAAGGAACTGACTTCCAGCCTCTCCAGAAGCTGTTTCTGGGGAGCCCCTGTCCAGCCTCACTGCCCACCTGACTTAGAAACCTGACCGAGGTCAACATTTGTCCATCAGGCTGCGGCTGACCTGTGCGCTGCTCAGAGAAGCACGAAAGAGAAGTGAAATTTCTCTTCCACATCCAGACTTGTAGGCAACCTTTGCATGACTCAAGCGATCTGTACGAAACGGAAAACCCATAACCCCAGAGAATACTCTGCAAACTGACAGGACCTCCTCCTCGCTTGAGTGGGTGTTTCTATAACTTGTATGATTTCCTTGTCTCATTTAAAAAGGTAACCCAGCTGCTTTACAGAAGTAACTTATTAAACCACCAGTTCAAAAAAGAATTGATGTCACCACTAACAATGGTTCGAACGAAAACAACTTTTGCCTAAAATATTAAATAACTGAAGTAAGAACGTCTCGGTATGCGCACGAAGTGGTTTAGCTACAAAACTAAAACTTAGAGTGGACGTGGTCCAGATCACCTCTTCAGAATGTTCCAGGAACACGTGAGGGAAGAGGACCAGGAAGTGCCCCAGAGACGGCGTCCACCCGGCTGCCCGGGGGATGCTGCCCCAGGCACCCCAGCTTCCAGGAAGTCAGGCTTCCTCGACTGGAGGTCATCACAGTAAGGAGCCCCTCCTGCTGAGTGGAGTCTGTGAGGACGAACTATAGAACAATTCTAGAAAGCGTGCAAGGCCATCTGAACCATACAGAGGAGGTCTTAGCCGACACAGCAGGAGAAAGAGCACAGGAGGGTAAATGCACGGGTAAGAATTTGCAGCAAGAGCAGCCGAGATCATATACCACAGCTAGGTACTGAGGACCCTGCAGAGGGAGGCTGAGGCCCCGTCCACGGAGGCCAGGAGCCAGGGGAGACTGTGGACCAAGACAGAAAACGCAGCGCAGGACCGAGACTTAGCGAGGGCTGTAGTAATTTAAACAGCGTGGTGACAGAGACAGAGACAATTACACCAGTGGAATAAATAGCAACTCTAAGCCGGACCCTTGCTCCTATGATCAATTAGTATACGTCCAGGTGGCATCAGAATGTCTGGTTAGAAACTGCTAGGATAACAAATCGCACATCAGATCTGTAACGAGCTGTCTGTATTTAACAGATCAGAACATTCCGTTCATTTATTCAACAAACAGTGCCTGCCTGTTTCCGTGGCTGGTGCCACACTCGGCGTGGAAATTGCAATGAAGAACAAGGCTCAGCGTCCTGGAGCTCGTGTTCTGGTTGGAGACAGAACGTGCACCTTTAGTTATGATGCATCGTGGTGAGCAGGGCAGAGGGATAAAGCGCCGTGGGGCAAGCAGCTCAGAGCAGAGAACTGACCCGGCAAGTTCAGGGAGCGAGAAGACTTTTAGGCCACACCACTTGGCTTTGTCTGCAAGGCCAGAGGAGAGACAGCCGTCCTCACCAGCGTCCTGCCACGAACGTAGTCCTGGTCTGCAGGAAGGCGTGGTGGGCAGGGGTGCTTCTGTCCCAAATGAGCGCCTTGTGGGGGCCCAGGAGACAAGTGGAGGCGGCCACATGAATGCTGCTGCCATGAATGACAGGAGAGGAGACCAGGAACCAGCACTTCGCAAGTCCTCGAGGACAGCGATCCTTAAGTCGTTCAGATGGACCCAGAGAACGGAAGAGATGAGAATGCCCCCCCACTAACTGGACGAGCCGAGTACAATCATCACAGCAACTTCAAGCGGGGACAGTGTAAATGACAAAGCTACAAGCCACTCTGGATCATGAACGTGGGGGCAAAATCACCAAAATAAGATACTACCAGGCAAATTCCAAAAAGATATTTTTAAAAAAGCTATCGCGACCGAGTAGGAATTGCAATAATGGCTCCACATTAGAAAATTTATGTGTAATTCACCCCATTAAGAGATAAAAGGAAAAACAAAAAGCTTGGGTCATTAGACGCAGCAAAAGTATTTGATTCAGTTCAATAACTATTTCACCACAGATAGTGAAATGTTCCTAGTTTACTGTTAGTGAACTAGGAACTCAAGAAATATTTATTAATTTTATATAGGGCATCTTTCAAAAATCTAGTGCAAATATTGTCTTTAAAGGTAAAATATTAGGAGCTTTCGCTTCAAAAAATATAAAGAGCAGAGATCTGCTATTGCTGATTCTATTAAAAATTACACTAGTGGTCTAGCCATAAGACAAGAGAAAAAAGAAATGTAAGGATTGAAAAGAAAGAAAAAGCTGTCATTAACCACAGAGAATGAGAGTCTAAATTAAAAATTCCCAAAAAACCCTGGTATTTATAAACTATTAAACCTAGAAGAGGGTTCTGCAAGGTTGCTGGCTGCAAAATCAATTCATGAAAACCATAGCATTTCCATATACCAACAACAAACAATTAGCATATGGGACCTCCCTGGTGGCGCAATGGTTAGGAATCCGCCTGCCAACACGGGGCACGGGTTCGATCCCTGGTCCGGGAAGATCCCACATGCCGCGGAGCAGCTAAGCCCGTGCGCCACAACTACTGAAGCCCACGTGCCTAGAGCCTGTGCCCCACAACAAGAAAAGCCATCACAATGAGAAGCCCAAGCACCACAACGGAGAGTAGCCCCCACTCACGCAACTAAAGCCCACGCGCAGCAACGAAAACGCAACACAACCATAAATAAATAAATAAATTTATATTAAAAAAAACAATTAGCATAGGTCACTAAGAAATCCCATTCACAATAACAAAAATTTATGGGTTCCTAGAAATAATTCTAAGAAAAGATATATGAAATATTTGTATAGAAAATGATAAAACTTTACTAAATGAAATTAAAGAAGATATTTTCAAAATGGTGAGATTTATAATATTTCCGGATGGGAAGATTCAGTATCATACAGATGGCAGTTTTCTCCCAAATAATCTAAATTATCAGTGCAATTTCAATCAAAAGACCAGCAGGGTATTTTCAGGAAGTTGACAAGCTGTTCTTAAAATTCATATAGAAAGTAAAGGATCAAAGATAATCTTGAAAAAGAAGCAAGCATGACTTATTTGAAATGAAGACGTATAATAAGGCTATAGTAATTAAAACAGTATGATAACAGAAACAGAGACAATTACACCAATGGAACAGATGGAGAATCCAAAAGGATGGACCCACATACACATGACAAATTAGTACATGACAAGGTGGCGCTAGAACTTGGTAGAAATAATGGACCATTCAACACGTGATTCTGGGACAAATAGCCATCATACACGGGAAATTGTATCCATATCTCATATTATAAAAATAATTCTAGCCAAATGAAGACATAACTAAATGTACAAAACTGAAAGTAGAATATATATGACACTGGGGTAGAGGAAAGAGTTTCTCGAATAAGACAAAGCACAAACAATAGAGGAAAAAAATGATAAATTAGTTTACATAAAAATATGGAGTCCACAGGGAACTATATTCAATATCTTGTAATAACCTATAATGGAAAAGAATCTGAAAAAGAATATACATATATGTATATAACTGAATCACTTTGCTGTATAACCGAAACTAACAAAACATTATAAATCAACTATACTTCAATTTAAAAAATATATGGAGTCAACAAAAGCCCCCATGTAAGGGTGGATTCCAGGATCCATGTTAGAGAGAGAAAATCACGAGCATCTGAATTAAGATACTGGCAGTAGAGGTGGAATGGATGGAAGATGTTACAGTTCATTTTCTTGGAATTAGAAATATTTTTTCCCTAGTCTCTTTTTTTATTTTTATGAATAAAGAAGGAGGCAAGAATGTTATACTCACAGATAACACAACATATTTCAGTCTTTATCAGCGGTCCAAAAGCCTTGGTGTCAGCTCACCCGATTCCTCACACCCTTATCTGAAGTTGGTTATTGACTGGAAAGATGTGCCCCGCCTCTGTGTACTCTGCTTTATGGGCTATAAAATTATCACTCCATTATCATAGGCTAAATACTTATTCCCTAAATCGTTTTCAGGCACCTTGTCAGCAAGGATGTATTTACTTTGTTTCTGTGTCCCTAGGATCTACCACGGTAGGGGCTCAATAAAGGCCTGATAATAAAACATCATAATAAATAATAGATATTATAATAAATAATTATTAATAAATAAATAATAAATGGCCATTCACCCCCAAACCCTGCCTCTCCCCTACCTTCCGCTAGGGACTAGCCACGTGGAGGCCTAGGTCAGGGTAACGAGCGCTCAGGGCTGCAGACTCAAGGGAAGCACCTGACCTCCTCCGCAGCTCAGGAGCTCAGGGGTCCGGGGTGACCCACGGACTTATTTTAATATTCAGTGAATGTGGACCTAGTTCCCTCAATCCTGGCTCCAAAATGCAGTCCACTCCTCAGGTCTGTCCTCACGCTTCCCTTATTCCTTGTAGCATCCACTGGACGAGGGGGAATGAGGTCTGATCCACCAGCATTTCCCCCCTCTTTCCTGCCCCCTGACCGGCGCTCCCCCGGCTGAGGGCTGAGGGCTCGGGGAGAGCAGGCTTAGGCGGCAGGGGACACGGCAGTACTGATTCTATGGGCTCCCCGCTTCCTCTGTGGGCAGCCAGTAAAGGTGAAACCAAGTGCCACGATTCCTCATATAGCTGGAACTAAATAGTTAACAATAGAGTCACAAACTTAAAATAATATGATGTTTTTGCCTGTCGAATTTGCAAGTTTAAAAGTGTAATGACATCCAGGGTTGGTAGAAAATTAGTACTGGCCTAGAATGGGAGTGAGAAACTTATATAAACTTTCTGTAAGGCAATTTGACAATGTGTGTCAAAAGCCTTAAAAATGTGCAACCCTTTCATGAAAAGATGCTCAACATTGCTAATTATCAGAGAAATGGAAATCAAAACTACAATGAGGTATCACTTCACACTGGTCAGAATGGCCATCATCAAAAAGTCTACAAATGATAAATGCTGGAGAGGGTGTGGAGAAAAGGGAACCCTCCTCACTGTTGGTGGGAATGTAAATTGGTGCAGCTACTACGGAGGTTCCTTAAAAAACTAAAAGTAGAGTTATCATATGATCTCAGCAATCCCACTCCAGGGTATATATCCAGAAAAGACAAAAACTCTAATTTGAGAAGATATATGCACTACAATGTTCACAGCAGCGCTATTTACAATACAATAGCCAAGACATGGAAGCAACCTAAGTGTCCACTGACAGATAAATGGACAAAGAAGATGTGGTACATATAGACAATGGAATATTACTCAGACATAAAAAAGAATGAAATAATGCCATTTGCAGCAACATGGATGGACCTAGAGATCATCATACTAAGTGAAGTAAGTCAGAAAGGGAAAGACCAAATATCATATGATATCACTCATATGTGGAATCTAAAATATGACACCAATGAACTTATTTACAAAACAGAAACAGACTCACAGACATAAAAAACAAATTTATGGTTACCAAAGGGGAAAGGAGGGGAGGGATAAATTAGGAGTTTGGGATTAGCAAATACAAACTACCATATATAAAATAGATAAACAACAAGGTCCTACTGTATAGCACAGGGAACTGTAATCAATATCTTGTAATAACTTGTAAGGGAAAAGAATCCCTTTGACTCAGTGATTTCACTTCCCGTAATGTTTCCCAAGGACATAGTCAATGATGCCTCAGATGACACTATCACAGATATTCACTGCAGATGATTTTACTAGAGCAAAATTTACAATCAACTTAAATGCCTAGTAATGGGGTGCTGGTTAAGTGAATTACAGTCTATCCATATAATGGAATACTATGTGCAAATTGAAAAATAATAATGATGTAGGAAATACTTCAAAACATATGGCTAAGGGGGGGTAGAAGAGCCTCCAAAAGAGTATGTATGGTACGAGCTCTTTTTTTAAAGTGTCCATTAGTTCTCACTCTGATTCCTTATGGCTGACTCAGGACATGTGTACACACACACACACACACACACACACACTCACACACACACACACACACACTGGAGTGGGGATTGTCATCAGTGGAAGAGAGATTTTAAACCCTTCTAGAAGACAGAGCCAGTGCAAGGGTGTTGATGGTTAAAACTGAGAGCAGTGAGCTGCGGTCCAGAAGCTCACAGGAGGGACCAGGGTGGGAGGGAGGGAGGCGGGCAATCCTTCTGGCAAAACCCCGGGGAAGCTCTGGGCTTGGGGCCAATGGGCTTAAAGAGAAGAACAAGGGAAGGTGCTGAAAACCAGAAACCAACTGGAAGTCGTCCCGGGGAAACCTCAGCGCCGTCTCCCCAACCCGGGCACCATGGAAACCAGCGCATTTACTCCACCCCGCAGCGGAGGCTTCTAAAGAGAAGCTAAGGACACTGCCCAGGGAGAATCCCCTCTCTCAGGGCGAGCGATTCTGCACAGACGAGCAAGTCCCTGCTTCCAGCAGGTCCTGCCCAGGTGGACTCCCCGGGGGACACGCTGCACAGCCCAGGCGTCCCAGGGGTTGACTGAGGCCTCAGCTCTGACAATAAAAAGGCCACATCTTACACTGACGGGTCAAGTCCAGTGTTAGAGGAACAAGAAACAGAGGTTTCAGCCTAGGCACAAAGGTGCGAAGGTGACCAATAGAAGAACTACACATAGTAAGCATTAAAACTGGGAGAAGAAGAGCGCAAATGAACTTCTTTCCTACCAGAGGCTCAAGAGACACCCTAAATCCACATATGAATGTACAGATAACAAACAATATCAGCGTATTATTTAGAGTCATGGGAATTACCACCAAAAGGTCTAAAGCAAGCATGATTACAAGAAGCTGCCCCTTCTCAACTCCCTGATTTTTTTTTTTTTTTTTTTTTACCGTGGACATATATAACTTCAATAAAATTTTAAAAATAAAGGGAAGAGACCGTAATAGAAATGACCGCCATGCTTTTCTATTTCCCATGAGTCATTCAGAGATCCGTAAACATAAAAATGCTGAAGTCAGCATTCAGGTGCCTTTGGTGAGAGGGGATGATTTTTCTCTGTGAATTTCCATAAACACAGAGCAGACACCACTCATTTTTAATGTTTTAATGTCTGAGAGAACCAGCTTATTTAAATCAAAAGCTAGTGCATTTGCTTCTGTTTTTATTCCTCGCTAGGGCCTCCGTTCTGTTTGTTTTTTTCAAGTTTGGCAAACCATTTTCCTGGTTTCTTGGGACTACACAGCAGTGCATTTGACTGTGAACGCTCCCCGTTCTGGGTACAGCTTTCACTGTTTCCTGTGTACATAGGAGATTTTCACCAGCAAAACCCAGGTAACTGGGACTGAATAGAGAGCCAGGGCCTTACAATTTTCTGTCGTGAAAGGGAGACTTCAAAAGGGCATTTGAGTACCCACCCATTTTGTAATCATCTTGGATTTCACTCTCTCCATCACTTAATATATCTACTTTAATTTCTAGTATTTCCTTCCCCTGATAGAGTTGTAAAAGCTTTTTTCATTCCCTCCACTGCTCTGGCAAGTGCACATTCCTTCCCCCACTATTTTACTGCCTTTATCTCCCCTTCGTGTTTGTGCCTAATCTGAAGGTTCCCAGAAATATAGCTTTCAGAGAGGAAATGCAACTCAAATCCTATCAGTCGATTCCTCAAATGTTCAGAAAGGCCCGCAGAGGTGTGCACATGGTTACCTTTCGAATTCGCGTTCCCACATTTGCTCAAATGCACCTGATCCACTTTATCTGGAATCTCGAGTGAATTCAGGAACAAGATTTTTCTTTTGTTGTCTGTTTCTCTACAAGCTTACCTATTATTCCCGTTTCTTTTAGCAGGTTCTTGGCTTTAGACCTGCAGCGTGGGGTATGTGTAGAGGGGAGCTGGCCCTCACCTCGAACTTGTCTGTGGTTTGCTCTGGAGCCCAAGCCAGCCAGTGGAATCGTTGGGACTTAGACCCAGCGAGACACAACGCGGGGATTGTCCTGTGCACGCCGCCCGCTGACCCACGGCTACGCGGGAACCAGCAGGGCTGGTCTCCACTCAACAACTGTTCAACAGACATGAGAGGAAAATCTGTCATGATTCCCACCAACTCCAGTGGTGGAATAGTTCACATTTCCATATACAAGGAAAAGTTGAGGGTAGAGAAAAGATAACTCGGTTTCTAACAGATGAGAGATGAAAGATGGGGAAGATTCCTATTAATTAATATTAAGCAGATACTCAGTGGCTTAAAGAACAGAAATCTATTTTCTCACAGTTCTGGAGCCTGGATGTCCAAGCTCAAGGGGTCATCAGGGTTGGTTCCTTCCGAGGCCTCTCTCCTTGGGGTGCAGACAGTCACCACTTTCTGCATCTTCACATGGTCTTCCCTCTACCTGGGTCTGTCCTCATCTCCTCTTCTTGTAAGGATACCAATTGTTTTGGGTTAGGGCCCTTCCCAATGGCCTCATTTTAACTTAAATATCTTTTCAAAGGCCCCATCTCCAAATACAGTCAGATTCTGAGGTGCTGGGGGTTAAGGACTTCAGCACACGAATTTTTTTGGGGGGAAAGATCAGCCTATAGCAGAGACCTTTCATGTTCTTTCCATGTCTATCCTAAAACGCATTCTCTGTAGGCTTATTTTAGCTCATTTCATATACCCCCCTTTTCTCTTTCTATTCCCTCAACATTTATTTATTGAGTTTCCATAAGACTGAGTTTCCGTAAATATTGATTTTCCTCACACTGTGCTTGGTGCTGGAGATCCCAGGATGCCTCCTGTCACTGAGCAGAAGTTGACATGTAAAAATATCATGAGAGCCCAATTAGTACCGTAAAGAAGGGACGGATAACGTTTCGCGGGAGTTCAGAGGACCAGCGACGCCTGCCTGGGAGCAAACAAGTCTGAGCAGAGGAGCTGCTAAGCAGGAAGCTTCGAAAATGATGCTACAAGTTCATGAGGGAGAGACACGGAGATCACATGGTTCTAGAAAACAGGAACACACAGTACTCTGTGCTGAAGCCCGACAGGGTATGTACGGCACAGGGGTTGTGAGCGGGGCGGATTGCAGGGAGTGGACACGATGAAGCTGGAGAGGTGGGTGGGAGCCAGGCTAGGAGATGAGGACTTCAGCCACAGCAAGCCCACGGATATTCACAAACAGTAATTAACTAGTAAATTAATATATTAAAATCTAGTTCTGAATGCTTTCTAGGTTTCTGAATACTGTCGTCTATTACTGAGCCTTGGGTAATTTTCCTTGCCATCTAGACTCCTAGCTCAGGGACTGCACACCTTTACCTGATACTTCACTTGCCTTCCCCACGCTCCTGTTACTGTCACCATGAGTGAAAACGTGAGTAGATGAACAGGAAGCCTTTTCTTTCCAAGAAACGATTGTCTCTGTGCCTGACGCTTATCCACAAAGACAAAGATGCTCGCATATGTATGTGTATATAAAACACTTTTCCTTAATATGTATACTTAAGGGAAAGTGTTGTAAGGATTTCTGGATTTATGCCGGTTCTCAGAAGTTTCAAATCAGAACTATTTAAAAAATTGAGCTGGTTGCATCCTTCATTTTATAGGCTGATGGAACCAGGGTCCCTTTAAATTAACATGAAGTGAAATCAACATATCCTTTTTGTCAAACACCAAACACCCTTTTCTTAAAAAGGCCCCATTCGATCTTTATACTGGTCAACAAAACAAGACTGTTCGCCCCACAGGGCCCGTTCCTTACTGGCATTTTCTCAGCATTTTCTCAGCATTTATGCATGTGGTGGACAGCCTCACACTTGTTACATATTGCTCAGATAAGTAATTTCCTTTATAAACCGTTAAAAGCACAACATTTGTATCTTTCCATTACCCACAGCACCTGGCCTACAGAAAACAGTAATGGCAAACACAGTACCTGGTGCCCAATACTTTATGGATCAGGAACTCTTCTAACTCTTGTAATAATCTGTGAGGTAGGTACCATTATTATCTTTATTTTAAAGATGTAAAAACTGAGGCACAAAGAGGCTGAGCAAGGTGCCCAAGGAGCGACAACTCGGCAGCGGTGAGCAGGAGATGTGCCGAGTGTGGCTCTAGGGTCTGGATCTTGATCACACGAGTTAGAAGTTTCCTGAGTATTTGTTCACACTCAGCACGTCATCGGAGCCCAGGGACTAGTGACGGGACTGGACCCCTCCGTCCACTCGGCTGCTGGGCGAACCGGCAGCGAAGGGCTGGGCTCCCAGGACACTGCCTGGCAACGCGTCCCACCGCGGCGGCCAGCTCCGTGCCAGGCGCCGAGCCGCACAGCTGTGCGAGGTCAATAGACCTGTGTGTGCGGCCGGCACGAGGCCACCGACAATGGTCTGCTTTCTTCTCCCTGAGCACCAGCAGATACATCACCAAAAGCCTTTTGTTTTTATAAATATGGCTCAAAGAGACTATGAATGGAGAATGGTGGTTATCATAACTTTAAAATTTTTTTCTAAAACTATGAAGGATAAATTATGGTTAATAATAATAATAATAATAACTACCTTGATAAATGGCTGGTACTGGGCCAAGTGCTTTATTGCACTCTCATTTAAACTCCCCCAAGAACCCTAAGCAGGAGGAACCAGCCTCCCATTTACAGACAGGGAAGGAGGCTCAGGGGTCAAGGTCACACAGCTGTACACGCAGAGCCCTCTTCCTCCTCCTCTTCTTCCCCCTCCGTTCCCTCAGTCCTTTTCTGTCCCCTCCTTTCTCCCCGACCCGACTTCAGACCCTGTCCATTTCTCTCTCTCTCCTTATAAATTGAAGTATAAGTGACAAGCAGTAAAATACAACTTATTTTTCATTGTCAATTTTGTTTAGAATCAAATAGCATTGTGGTTACATATTTTCCTTTAGATCCTTATCTCTTAAGATGCATAATAAAGTGTTTACAATGAAATGGTAAGTTGACTACCTTATATAAAATATTTTAAATGAGGGTATAGATTAAACAAAAACAAAAACAGAACGTATCTTTATAGTACAGCTCTGTCCCGAGATCTAGGTGGGGACATTTCCAGCACCTAGAGGAGCCCAGCTCTTTGTGTCTACATTTACTGCCTCTTGGAAAGACCATTAAAGTCCTGGTGAAAATTCACATCAAAGCAAGAGCTTCTGGGGGTCAAGATTCTTCTGGAACATCGGATTTTATCAGCAAAGCTTTCTGTGGCTGAGATGCAGTTGAGATCAATAAAGTTGTTGACCCACCCAGGTCAGGCTTAATTTGGACTTCAGCAGCTAATTTCAATTTCAATTCAATTCACCAGAAGTGATCGTGCATTTCATAAAGCAAGATGCCCGGAGCCCCACTTAGTCTGTGCTCGGACAGGACCCACGACCCAGGAGAGGAGCCTTTCCTCCTGTCCCTCCGGCTTCTGGCTGAGTGTGGAGGTGGCCTGGGGAGGCCCCAGGGCCAGTGATTACCACAGGGCCACTATTATTGCTCTTGTGCTTAACTGTGCTATAAACATAGTATAAAACTTGTTCCCCAAAACTGTGTCACAATTTTTTAAATGCCTTAAAACTTTCTGTAAGTGTAAAGTAAGGTAACAGATTGCTTAAAAGTTTATGGATACCCTTTTTTTTGGACAAACAACTTTTAGATTCTATCCAATTAGTTAATCAAATTCAATGCTATCAAATCTGGTTAAGACTCTAGAATGAAGATTGTTTGTTAAAGAGCTTTGGTGAGTAAGGCGGCAAGCGTTCCTGCTGTTGGAGGATAAAAACATCAGTATCAGGGAGAGGACTTGCTGACTCGGAGCTGAGCCGAGAGGGAGGTCCACTTCCGGTGTGTGTTTTTTAATGTAGCAGGATTATTTAAGGCCGTTGAAATTTGAAAGGTTGCAGGGAACAAATGAAGTAATCACTGAAAAGTGCTGAAATCAGCCCTACTTACAGCAACTCCTCCTCAGCTAATAAGCAGGAGAAGTCACATACTGGGCGTGCCACAGCAGCACAGGGGGACGACCACCTTTGCTATTCTTTTCCCCCACAAGAGTGATGAAACGGCAGTTCTGGATGCAGTGCTACATCTATGAAAAAGGATGAAAATCCCCTGTAAAGGGATATATGCCTGAGTGTGGGCTTCTCCACAGGGAATCCTCATCTCATTCCTCCCCCATCCTTCCTCCCTGCCCCTCAGACACCACACCTGAATCCCACCTGGAGAACAGACGAACCCGTGTCTCTGAGCTGTGCGTCACAGAGCAGCCTCTCATGCAAAGCTGGAGACACAGCCCCTGCGTTTATTCGGGCGCTGCGAGGAGGCATGGGCTAAAAGGAGTAAAGAAAGACTTTTCTGTAGTCCAGGGCGCCAGACGACCTGAACACACAGGGGAGACAGTAGTAAGTGCTGATTCTGGGAGGAGAAAATGCGTGTGCTTCCACCGTCCTGATCATGCACCAGGGCTTGTGTGCGTGACAGCTGCCCAGGGCATTCAGTCCTGTGGTACAGAGCCCGGCTTCAGCGGGCTCCAGTTGGGTGCACAGCTGGCCCTCTCCCGGGAGCCCCAGCCAACACTGTCCTGCATCCTCGACTGTGTGTGGGTGGAGTCTCTCTAACCCCAGTTCAAGGAGAGAACACGACGGGGCTGGAAAGACCTCTGTCCTTTCCCCGCCTGGAGAGATTACGAGAGGGATACTGAGTTGACGTTTATCTTCAGAAGGATGTTTCCTGCCACTGGAAAATATCACCTTCTACCAATTTTGTTGGATATATATTTATATTACATATATAATATATGCATATATTTACTCATATATACAATTATATATAGGTATACATATATAACCTATATGTTTCAATATATTTTGGTACTCTGGCTGTTTTGTACTATGTGTGATAGGACAAACCTGTAAAGTCTGGAAGAGGAAACCACTTACTCAAATACACAGATACCAATGCAAGGAATGAAGGACCACGAAGGATTAGGTAAACATGACACGACCAAAGGAAACTAGTAAAGCTCCAATAACTGACACTAAAGAAATGGAGATTTGTGAACTCTCTGATGAAGAACTCAGAAAAATCCTCTTAAAGAAGTTCAGCAAACTATAAGAACACACAGGCAACTACATGAAATTAGGAAAACAATACATGAACAAAATGAGAAATAGAAACATCAAAAACAAACAGAAATCCTAGAGCTGAAGAATACAATGGCTGAACTGAAGAATTCAATGGAGAGCTTCAAAAGCAGACCTGACTGAGCTGAAGAATCAGTGATCTGGAAGGCAGACAATTTGGAATTATGCAGTCAGAGGAGCAAAAAGAAAAAAGAATGAAAAACGCGTAAAGAAAGCCTACAGGACTCATGGGACACCATCAAAAGAAAATATGCATTACAGGAATCTCAGAAGGAAAAGAGAAAGAGAAAGGGACAGAAAGTATATTTAAAGCAATAATGGCTGATACTAATGGGGGAAATGGGTGAAGGTGGTCAAAGGGTACAAAATTCCAGTTCTAAGATGAATAAGTAATGGACAGCATGGTGACTACAGTTAAAACACTGTACTGTATACTTGAAATTTGCTAAGAGAGTAGGTTTTAAAAATTATCACCTCAGGCTTCCCTGGTGGCGCAGTGGTTGAGAATCTGCCTGCCAATGCAGGGGACACAGGTTCGAGCCCTGGTCTGGGAAGATCCCACATGCCGCGGAGCAGCTGGGCCCGTGAGCCACAATTATTGAGCCTGCGCATCTGAAGCCTGTGCTCCACAAGAGAGGCCACGATAGTGAGAGGCCTGCGCACCGCGATGAAGAGTGGCCCCCGCTTGCTGCAACTAGAGAAAGCCCTCACACAGAAACGAAGACCCAACACAGCCATAAAAATAAATAAATTAATAAAACAAATGCTTCTAGTCATTCCCATTTAAAAAAAAAAAAAATTATCACCTCACACCACAAAATGGCAATTATCTGTTAACTAATCTTATTGTGGTAACCATTTAACAGTGTATACGTATGTTAAAACATCATGCTGTATACCTTAAACTTAAGAAACGTTATACATCAACTGCATCTAAATAAAGCTGAGAAAAAAACCTGTGCAGCAAAGGAAACAATGAATAGAGTGAAAAGGCAGCCTATCGAGGGAGAAAACATTTGCAAACTGTGTATCTGATAAGGGATTAATATCTAGAACATATAAAGAACTCCTATAACTCAACCATAAAAAGACAAATAACCCGATTAAAAAATGGGCAAAGGACTTAAATAGATCTTTCTCCAAAGAAGATAAACAAAAGCCAAAAAGCATACTAAAAGATGCTCAAAATCACTAATCATCAGGGCAATGCACATCAAAACCACAATGAGATATCACCTTACACCTGTTAGAATGGCTGTTATCAAAAGGACAAGAAATAACAAGTGTTGGTGAAGATGTGGAGAAAAGGGAGACCTTGTGCACTCTTCGTGAGAATGTAAAATGGTGCAGCCACTATGAAAAACAGTGGAGATTCATCAAAAAATTAAAAAATGGAAGTACCATACACTCTAGCATTGCCAGTCTGGGTATATATACAAAAGAATAACAACCAGCTCTCACAGAGATAAGATATGTCCACTCCCATGTACGACGCAGCTTTGTCCACAGTAGCCAAGAGGTGGAAGCAACCTAAATGTCCATCGACAGGTGAATGGATAAACAACATGGGGCATAGCCATACAGTGGAATATTACTGAGCCTTAAAAAAGAAGAAAATCTTGTCATACGCCACCATGTGGATGTACCCTGAGGACGCACGAGATGAAGTAAGCCAGCCACAAAAAGACAAACACGTATGATTCCACTTCTATGAAGTACTGAAAGAAGTCAAACTCATAGAAACAACCAGTAGACTGTGGTTACCAGGGGCTGGGGAGGGAGGGGAAAACGGGTGGGTTTTCAGTGGGTGTAGAGTTTCCCTTTTATAGGAAGGAAAGTTCTGGAGATCTGCAGTGTAACAACGTGCATACAGCTAACACTGCTGTACTGCACACTTAAAAATTGTTAAAACAGTAAATTTTAGGTTATATGTGTTTTTACCACAATAAAAATATAGAGTAACTGAATACATAGCAGTATTAAACAGGGTTAAAGGAACAAAAAATATTAAATTTGATGGCAAATAATAAACCATGTAGGTTAGCATTAAAACATGAAAAAAAAATCAAGTCCAGCAGGTGTTCTCAAATTGAGAATAAACTTCTTATCCAAAAGTAGAGAATGCTCATGGCACATCTGTGTGATGAAGTGGTGTGTGTAAGAAAAAACTCAGTTTCCTCCTTTGCCCTCTACTACTATCATGACACTTCTTCACTTCTGGCCACCAAATGTATCGGGCTTTTCCCCATGCTGACCAATTCTCCAGCACCAACTGGGTGTCTAAAATTCAATTTAATCCTGACACTATCCATCTGGAGTTAGCACAGGGCTACTAAGGGCTAAGGGCTCCATCCCACTGTGCTAAGGGCTCCATCCCACAAGACTACCCCCACCCCCGGCTTGAGTCCAGGCTGTCACCTGTGCTTCTGGCCAATTGTCCATAAATGGGAGGTTCCTACAATCCCTCCCTTCAGGGTTGGTCATTGGCTAGAAGGGCTCACAGAACTCAGCACCACAGTTCACTCACTACATTCCCGGTTTATTTATAAAGAAGTCAGAAATGGCCAAATGGATGAGAACACAGGGCGAGGTATAGGGGACGGGCACGCAGAGCTCCCAGGCCCTCTCCGGGTGCACCACCCCCCAGCACCTCCACCAAACTGGAAGCTCTCTGAACGCCACGCTTTACAGATCTGTATGGCGGCCTCGTTACCAGGCAGGACGGATTGCATCAGTGGCCACTGCTGACTCACTCCGCCTCCAGCCCCTCTCTCCTCCCTGGAGGGCAGGTGCGGGGCTCGATGTTCTAACCCTCCAATCACGTGGCGGGTCCCCTGGCAACCAGTCCCCATCCTGAGGCTCCCCGGGACCCCCCGACACAGGTCATCTGGTTAGCATGCAAAAGACACTCGACACAAGGGTTTCAGGAGCTGTGTGCCAGGAAAGGGGGGCGAGCAGAGACCAAATACGTATTTATCATTACGTCACAGTAGGTAAACTTTAACGGCATTTTTTGAAAATCTTACGTGTCTTTGAGTGTGAGTAGAGAGGGGGGGAGAAGGGAATAGATGAGAAAAGGAAAGGACAGAAGGGTGGAGAAGAGAAAAGAGTGGAGGGAAAGCAAGGGCAGGATCAACAGGCAAAATAGAGTCGGATATTCATAGTGGGCGATGGTTTTCTTTGTACTTTTCAAGATTTTCTAACAGGCGCGTGATATGACATCCTGGGAAAAACAGCTTTTAAAATGTAAAAGGACATCAGATTAACTAGAGGAACAGAAGGGAGCCCTGGGCGGGGATGTCCCTGTGGTCGAGGGGAGCTGGCCCTTGGGGGCAGCAGCTGCACAGGGAGGGGGCACAGAAGCCCAGGACCCCCGAGGCAGGGGCAGCCGAAGGGCCCATGGCCACGGAGGGGCAGAGGCACCAAATGTCACACTTAACCTGCTGAGGTTTCTCCCGGATTCCCACGGGGACGTGAACTTCCCTTCCAAAGGGTCCACTGAGTCCTTATTACATGTGACTCGTGCCCTCTTACAGTGGCCGTGTTTCTCAGTAATAAAGCTGCGATATCGTTGGTCACACCAAATAGATGTTTCTCCCCTTCTCAATGCTGTGAAAGCCAGTGGAATGCACCCTTGAAATTGTTATCAAAACGCTGGCTCAAAGGCGAGGGGTCCCTGGCAGGAGGGTGAATCTTATCGGCAAAGGTGAGAAGCGCGGGCAGCAGAGAAGCAGGGAGCGCAGGTGAAAACAAAAGCTGTCCTAGTCTAGACAGAGGCTTTTGAAGAGAAGGCAGAACCGGGGGATTCGAAAATCAAAGTTCCAGTCCCCAGCTTTGCTCCACTGAGTTCTGTGACTTTTTCATCCTTCTACGGGGCTCAGTCCTCGTAAGTGACTATTAGAGAGGGTTGAGTAGAATCAATCATCTCCGTTTTCCAGCAGAACATTCTACCAGCACTAGACAAGGCAATGTACAAAGTGCCATGTTCTCCTGGACAGAGTTGACAGAGGGAGGGCCGAGAACCAGGTCTCAGCAGCACGTTTCCAGACACCTGAGCCACAGAAGAGCAAAACCATCTGAAAATGAAATGCACAAGCTGACAGCAGGACCAAATGGAAAGTTACCTTTCTCTCCTTTAGAGAGCTAGTTGGTACCTTAGAGTGAACAGAGTGTAATCTTCTTAAATGTTAATGCAGTGGAGGATACGTATGTCACTTAGTAAAAAGGTTAGCTAAGGAAATTGAAAGGTCGTAAATCACAAGAAATTATCTTGTCAGAGGCATAGGGCTCTGATGAGGTACTCCTAGGTTCCTTTAAAATTTTTTTTTCTTTTATTATAAAATAAAACATAGAGAAAGCCATAAAAAGCAAAAGTCACAGCGCCCTGGCTTAATGAGCTATTGTAAGACGAACACTTTCGTTATCTGCACCCAGCTCAACACACAGAACCTTGTCAGTTCCGTCAGACGGTCAATAGGTAGTGTAAAAATTTTTTTATTTCAGAAAATTTTTCTTAAAAGATAGTTTTTATATTTGCTTTGTTCCCTTCTTTGCTTTTCTTCTTCAGGGATTTTCAATATTTGTAGGTTGTATCTCTCTTTTGCTTCTTTAAAAATATTTCTCATTTTCTCTCAAACCCTTTTGCAAAAGTCATTCCTTTCATTGCTTCTTTTTCCTAAAGCACACAATTCCTTTCTTCTTAAAGCATAAAAAAAATTCTTCCTTCTCACATTCTTTTTCTCTTAAAGTATCATCTGTTTTCTTTATTGACTCTCAAGTTCCTTTTGGTTGGTTCTTGATTTCTGAAATGACTTCTTTTATTTCTAATTATTTCCTGTTTTGTTACTTCTGAGTTTTTCCATTTTACTTTGCATTCTTTCACGTTTTGTATCACTGTATTAAAAACTTTTTTAGATTGCTTTGAAATGGAAGCTTCCTTTTTGATCTGTTCTGTGAATATAGCTTCCTCTGATGCCCTTGTTTTTTTCTAGGGTAACTTTGTAGGGACTTGTATTTGGTATTTTCTACTGACCATTTTCATGTGAAATCAGATTTCCTGCTCGGCTAGGAGGAGGCCTGGTCAAAGCAGCTCTGACTTCCCAGAGCTCCTCTTACTTCTTGCACGTGGTATCAACACCACCGACTCTGTCCTTTCCCCCACTTCTGTCTGGACCTTCTCTTTCCATCTCTGTTGTCCCTGTTTTGCTCAAGTGTGACTCCACTGCCAGGCTCCTCCTGAGGGTGGGGCCCTGGTATGCACTGAGGTTGGGGAAAACCTCATTTTCCACTGTTGTTCTCGGGTCGCCCACCACACTTTCTGCCGACCACCTGCTGGCGACGTTGAGGTTCTCCTCTCCATACGTAAGTTGGTCGGGTGCCCCGAGAGCCCCACTCCTCTCTCCATGCAGGTCCTGTTTCTTTTGGTGGTTTGGCTCTACCCGCTTGAGTTTGAGCGACATCTTGCACCTGGTTTTGTTGTAACTGTGGTCCCTGGAGGTGGTTGCTTCTCCAGTCTAGTTGCTTTCTCTGATTTCATGCTGGGATTCAGGAAGATGCATAGACTCTGCTGCTGTTGCAGGCATCTCCCCGGAATCTCTGAGCCAGGAGGAAGCGGTCGTTGGGCGAGTCACAACTGAGCTCTGGCTCTTTTCTCCCCAGTTTGACTTTCTTCTAGTCTTCCCATAAACTTTATGTCCTGGAGTCAGCAGACTAGGTTCTGAATTTCCTGACCACTTACTAGCCATGTGACCTCAGGATAGTTATTTAATTTCTCATTCGTAAGCACCCACCCCACGGGATTACTGGGAGGATTAAGTGGGTAGCGTAAGGTGTTAGCACAAAGCTTGGTGTGAACGGTCCATGTATGAGAGCTATTAATGCCTCCTCTGGCCACCCTGTTACTCCTGCTGGGGCCTGGACAGCTCCCTCTCCCTCACGCTTTCGGCACGTTTCCACCAGGAAGCCTGTTGATTCTACCTCCACTTCGCCTCGACTCTGCCGGCACCGTTTCCGTCTGTGCTTGGACTGCTGCAGTGGCCTCCTAACTAGACTCCCTGCTTCCTCCTTTGCTTCCTCTCCCACCACCATCAATCCATTCCACACGAGACAACCTGAGTGACCTCTTAAAATTTAAATCTGACCATGGCACGCTCTTGCTTAAACCCTGAAAGGCACCCCCTTACACGGGGGACAGAATCCAGAGTTCTTTGCATGGTCTCCAAGGCCCGGCACGAACTGACCACACATAGCGCACCTCGGTCTGTGGTCCAGCCACACCGGCTTTCCACCGAGCTCCCTCCTCCGCGGGGCGTGCGCCCTGGTGCTGCCTCTGCAGGTAATGCTCTTCTCTTCCCCATCTCTTCCTGGTTAGCGTCTGCTCGCCCAGGACTGGTCAGTTAGAACACCACTTCACCCCAAGGCCCTTCTCCGACTCAGAGCCTACATAGGGGCAGCACAGCAGGGAAAGTTAACCTGGGGGCCAAAGTTTCATGTAGGAAAAACCATGTCCCTTCCACCTATCCAAATCACCTCCTGGTGATTTTCCGTTGTAACACTGCTCTTCTCTACAGCTCTAATCATAATTTTAAATTCTATATTAATTTGTTTCATGTCTATATCCTCCCCAAGACTATAAGCTCTAGGAGGGCATGGGCTGCATCTCTTTTTTTCTTTCTTGTGTTTCCAGGCTCAGCCTAGTGCCTGGCACACAGCAGGTTCACAATGAAAAGTCACTGAACAAAAGCATAAAACCAGGCATGGCCGGATACAGTGATGTCGATGGTGAGAGCTGAGAGATAAGGAACTCCACCCAGGCTGAGCTGGGACGTGAACAGCTGAACAGGTTCTTAGTGGCAGGCAGAGTCATTGTGTTACATTTCTGCTGCGAGAAAGAGCTAGATCTAGCCTCGACATCTTCTGGGTTCTTGTCACAAGAACATGGTTGAGCTAAAGGGCGTCTGAGAGATGCAGTGTTATGGGTCTGTTAACACCAGACAAGACCCATCTCAAAGGCAGAAATGAGAATTTTTACAACTCAACCAATCGAAGCACTTCTCTGGGACGGGAAGACTCTTCTGGGACAGGATAGGTGGGACGGTTAACCTGGGAAGCCACATTTTCATGCAGGGAAAGGGAGGTGTTTCAGGTTCTCTGTTTTGAGCTTTGCATCCCCAGAGGACAGGAGTTTGTGGATAGAGGCAATACCCAGTATAGTTTTATTGACTATCCAAGGTGGATTTTAAATTTTTTTTAAAAATTTTAATTGTGATACAGACATAGAGAACAAACTTGTGGTTGCCAAGGGGGAGGAGGGGTGGGGGAGGGAAGAAGTGGGAGTTTGGGGTTAGTGGGTGCAAACTATTGTATACAGGACGGATAAACAACAAGGTCCTACTGCAGAGCACAGGGAACTATATTCAATATCCTGTGATAAACCATAATGGAAAAGAATACGAAAAAGAATGTATATATGTGTATAACTGAGTCACTTTGCTGTACAGCAGAAATTAACACAACATTGTAAATCAACTATACTTCGATAAATTTAAAAATTTTAATTGTGATGAAACACACATAAAGTTTACCATCTTAACCATTTTAAGTGTAGAGTTCAGTAGTGTTAAGTACATTCACATTGTTGCACAATGTCCAGAACTCTCTGTCTTGTAAAATTGAAACCCTGTACCCATTAAACAACAACTGCCTATCTTCCCCTCCCCTCAGCCTCTGGCAAGTACCATCCCACTTTCTGTTTCTATGAGTTTGATTACTCTAAGTACCTCATATAAGTGGAATGATGCAGTCTTTGCCATTTTGTGACTGGCTTATTCCTCTTAGCATAATCTTTTCAATCTTATCCACATTGTAGTATGTGACTGAACCGCCTTCCTTTTTATGGCTGAATAGTATTCCACTGTATGTGCAGACCACATTTTGTTTATCCATCATCCATCAGTGGACACTTGGGTTGCTTCCACCTTTCAGCTGTTGCAAATAGCACTGCTATGAATGTGGGTGTACAGATATCTCTTCAAGACCCTTCTTTCAATTCTTTTGGGTACATATCTAGAAATGGAATTGCTGGATCATATGGTAATTCTATTTTTAACTTTCTGAGGCACTGTCATACTCTTATTCATAACAGCTGCGCCCTTTTACATTCCCACTGGCAGTGCACAAGGGCTCCAGTTTCTCCACATCTTTGCCAACACTTGTTATTTTCTTCCCTTTCTTTCTTTTCTCTCTTTCTCTCTCTCTCTCCCTTCCTTCCTTCCTTTTCTTTCTTTCTCCTTTGATAATTCTAATGTGGATGAGGTGGTAAGGTGGCTTTCACTTTATGAGTCTGAAAAGGCTATCACAGCGTGACTTTTGTTTATTTATTCTGAAATAGTTTAAGCATACTGAAAAGAACAGGGACTAACACAGCGAATGTCTGTGCGCCCACCTCGCGGCCGCGTCAGATGCCACCCTCCCCACTAGGCTGTGTGCTGGCATTTTGAGAGATCTTGTGGTGGGAGATTTTTCAAGTTACATTAATTCTCCTCAAAAATGTTCATGTGTTTTTCACAATTATCTGAGCAAGCAGAAATATTTATTCTGAATCACTGAATGCACCAGTGGAAAACGGGTCCAAACCTGGGTGTGCCACACTCACCCGATCTCCATCCACTGGACACCACACGCTTCCAAAGGCCTCGTGGCCACGTGGCCGGAGGGACACAGACATTGGTAGGGTTGAACTGCTGCGACAAAGCAGTGCTTTGGGAGAGGCCGGGATGGCAGTTTGGCAGCCAGAATGTGTCCACGTCAAGCTGTTTGTGCTCTTGTCCCAGAGCTGACAGCCTGGGTCTGTTCCAGAATTTCCCAGGTGCCCGGGAGTCTGGCTCATGCTGACATCCACGGTTCACGCCTGCACCCCAAGGAGGGGGCCTGCAGCACGACGACAGCATGGTGACACCCAGGCTAACCTCTGGGCTGGGGACAGGCCTGAAATACAGAATCTGGGTGCCGCTGGGGCCACATCAGGTCTCCCCGCCTCCCCCAAGACCTGCAAACACACCTCATCCGGGTGAGGACCCCAAACGCCGCGAGCGCCTGGCAGACACACACACGGCGGCACTCCTGGGCCCAGGAGAACGGGGTGCGGAAGTAGTTTAACGCCCCCAGGGGAGGGCAGATTCTGGAGGACCCTGGGTGTGTGGAAACTGACCGATTTACTAAGATAATAAATACAGCTTTTCTTATTAAAATCCCTCCGAAGAATGACTATAACCACTTTTTTAAAACATTTCCATTTAAATCTCAGGGCAGACAATAAATCTGCCAATTTCTTGC
This sequence comes from Balaenoptera borealis, assembly GCF_965194805.1. NCBI lineage: Eukaryota > Metazoa > Chordata > Mammalia > Artiodactyla > Balaenopteridae > Balaenoptera > Balaenoptera borealis. Next base: position 4,030,424 of record NC_138877.1, read on the forward strand.
CATTTTACTTAAAAGCCAATGTCCCTTTCGCCTTCACTGAATGACAAAGCATGCTTTTATGATATAGATATCATGCATTCTGGTCTGTGAAGAGCTTCTCTTTTCCCGGTGCTACGTCTGGTAAGAACTGCAAAGCTGTCCTTGACTACAGGAATTAAATGTCTCTAGGAAAGTTCTCTCAAAGGTGGGCTCAGGACCCCAGAATCACCTGGGGTGGGAGGTGCACTTGATAAAAAGACAGATCCCTGGGTCCGCCTCACATTTACTGGTCAGTAGCTGTGTGGTTACTGGAATGTCTATTTTTACAAATCCCCAGGGGACTCCTACGCCTTTTCGCTACCCTTCAGGTGGCTGCTGGAAGGTGAAAGATGACACAGGTGATGACAAGGTGGTTTAAGTGCAGCAACGGGGGAGGGGGAGGGATGAATTGGGAGATTGGGATTGACATATACATACTACTTGATAAAAAATAGATAACTAATAAGCACCTCCTGTATAGCACAGGGAACTCTACTCAGTACTCTATAATGACCTATATGGGAAAAGAATCTAAAAAAGAATGGATGTATGTATACGTATAACTGATTCACCTTTTTGTACACCTGAAACTAACACAACATTGTAAATCAACTATATTCCAATGAAAAATTAATTAAACATAAATAAATGCAGTGACTGAGCTCAGGTCATATGTGGATAATTGAGAGACTCAGGGATCTGGACTTAGAGACTCACCCTTTTTAATATCAGTATAGACAGAAATGTTCTCAGTTCTAGGTGATTCCAGAACTGCCCTTAACTTTTGCCATGAGGCAAGGACAAGAAGAAATAAAGACTTTTTTTTTTTTTCTTCGTCTGGGAAGACAAATGAACCAAAAAGGGGGGCTTAAAAAATTATGGAGGAGGTAATATGTTTATAGGGAAGACTAGCAAGAGCTATGAAGATGGTTTAAAGAAGCCAAGAGAAGGAGAAAGAGAACTGCATGAAAGAAAACATCTAGGAAGCAGAGGTTATCACAGTTAAGAGAGGAGAGAAGCAGTTAGTATTTAGCTTGTGCTAGTATTTAGTTTGTATTTAACTCTTGTGCTCACTGGGATATTAAGTTGCTTACAAGAAGAAACTAGGAGTTCCATGAAGTTGTTAGTTGGTGGTTCTCAAACTTTAGAGTGTATCAAATTCTGGTAGGGTGACTATTTAAAATAAAATCCCAAGTCCTAGATTTTGGTTTATTAGGGCAGGGAAAGACCCAGGAAGCTGTATTTTAACAAGCACACAGTTTGTGTATTCACACAGTCCTGTGACTCATGCCTCGAGAAAGATCGCTTAAAGTATTACGACCCAAATACTGAGTTTGCTTCAGATAAATTTTTTCTGAGGGAACGTATGAGTTTCAGAATTGAAAATAACATTCTCAGCTAGATCTGACGTACCAAAACTTGTGTTTTATATGTAACATCAAGTTTTATAGAAACTATGTAAGAATATATTTACCTGTACACAAACTCACTGTGGAATTCACAGTTTTTGAGATGGAGGGATAACTTGAAATCTGTGAGCAACACCAATAAATGTTTGACTAGTCTCCGAAAAAAAAAACAAAAAAAGCATTACGACCACAAGCTGGCTCTTTCTCCGTATGTCTGTCCTGTACTTTAATGTTAGAACCTAGATTCTTGGTTCTTGGCTTTTCTTAAAATTGTAACATTAAAAACATTCAAAATATTTAAAACAGACCTGTCTTGCACCTTCCTCCTAGTCATCAAGCCAAAGTGACTCTTTCTTCTCCGTGACATTGCCTCTTCCCAAAATCACTCCACTTAGCAGAAAAGAGACAGGTCAATCAGACTTCAAAGAGCATTTGGGCAAGACCTTTCCGCTGTCCTTTGGGAAATGTGCTTGAACTTTGCATTTGTGTTGGAACAATTTAGCAGACTTTTCCTCCTAAGGTCCACCTCAGTTTTTAGGAAGTCATTTTACCCGATCATGTACCTAGATCACTAACTGTAAGGTCTCTTTTAAAATTGGCAAATTACTGTAGAGTTTTTGCATCCCCTGCGGCACAGAACATTGGGATCCTGGCGGATGGACAGGGAAGTCCAGCATTTCCTGACTTTCAGGCAATTCAGGGAGGATGAATAGCCTGATTGAACCCAAAGATGTTTATTTTCACCCTTTATAAAATATATTCAAAACCAGGCTCAGTCACGAAGAGAAACAGCAGATTCCCATTGATGTTTCTCAGTGCGGTGGCTGGCCTTTTAACCCCCTGAAATATAGGGCCTCTTTATTAGGGTCAGGGGGGAAAATGGATGGATTGTTAATTGCTTTGGAAAATAATACAAGTAAAATGTGACCTCGCTAACAAAATGTGATCACTCTCACTGTTTTACCAAGATCCTCTGAAAAAATAAGATGAATTATCCCAGGCTGCTATTGTGCCCTCACATCCCATTTGAAAGAGAATGGTCATCCTTATTGTTAATGAGCAGACACCAAACATTAAAAACTCCAGCTTAATGTTAGTGCTTCAGGCTCCATCAAGCAATCTTTCAATTCTTAGCAGCTTTTTCAAGAAGTTGACACAGAGTCTGCGGAGTGTAAAAGTTCCACATACAGATACCCAAATATGATTACTAAAAATGGCCGCCTTCTCTATAAAGCGACAACTTTAAACACATAGAAATATTAAGCTGACAAACATGTGGCGGTTTGCAGGGGAATAACTGGTACGTCAGGAGAGCAGGATGCTTTCAAGGCCAACAGAAAGCATCCCATGGTGCCACCCACATACAGTCCATTTCCAAGAGGCCCTAAGGTCAGGCTTTCTAATTAATCACCTTTGACAATCTTATTTCTAAATTGTTCTTCTCATAAACTCTCTCACTCTTCATTACTTCTCATCTTACTTCATTACCAACACTGTTTTAAAAATTCTGCCTCTCATTGACTCATCTGCTTTGAAAATCTAAACCATTATCTTGTCATTCAGGTGATATGGATTGGAATCATTCAACAGCCATATGCAACAGCAAGGAAGTAATAAAAGCCTACTGGGGGTGTAAAAAATAAGTGAAATAAACACCTAACCCTTTAACTGGGCCCAGAGGCACTAAAAATCCCCTTCCTAAAATTGCTTCCCTCCTACGACTGCCAGGGTGCCCCAAAACACCACATGACTATGACTTCCTGCTTGAGAAAAAGGACAATCTCTAAAAAAGCCCTCTAAAAAGGTCAGTGCTGGATAAGCACTTCCAGAATAGTGGAGTAAGGACCTTCAAAACCCTCCATAAAAACGAGAAATTGACAAAATTTGTCAAAAACACCCTTTTCAGAACCCTGTAAACTAATCGAAAGATCACGACAACTTATGGAGTCTTTCTTTATTCAAGGAATATGACTGAATCTCCGTAACAACAAGGAGCTCTGTGGCATTTCAACTTGCCCTGTTCCCATCCAACCCCACCTCCACGGTAGCCTTGGAAACTGTCGTGTGCCTTGGTAAGTGTGAAAACCTAGCAGCCACAAGAGGGGACAGAATGGGTCTGGAGCGCCCCCAAAGCCATTCCCAGAAATATGTCATGGGAGCTCCCTGAAAAGCTCCATTCTCAGGGTTTGCATTTATTCGACCTTATTCAGAGCAAGTTCTGTGCAAGAAGCTGTATCCCCAGGGCAGTTACGAAACACAATCAGTGGCAAATGTTTAACATGGCAGCTGCTTGAGGTGGTGATAACAGCTGAGGCTAACAAGAAGCTGAACAAAAAACTGAAAAGGAAATTCTGGGGCGTGCAATGTCTACAGGGGGCTTTGTAAAGCTGTGACACATTACTGAGAATCTAGAAGGGCACACGCATGTGCAGGGCTGTGTGTATGCCCAGGCAAGATCCCAGAAGGCTTCATCTCTGACTTCGGCTGACAGAGTATGTACATGCAGGGCGTGACGGCCAAGGCAGAGATGTAAACAGTCTGCTGGAGTACTGAAGGTACGCCCCAACACACACATACACACACAGAGCTCCTTATAAAAGGCTGGGAGACTTATTCCTTCGATGCATTTAAGGAAATCTGTCTCCAATCATTAGGCAACGAGTGAGCAGACTTCACTACAGGCAAATGACAAAGAACGCATACTTCATAAAATTAATGCAGGAAAGTCACTAAACGAGCAAACAGCAAGAACAACAACAACAATCAATCCCAGGGAGAGGGGGATATTTAATATTTAAGACATCTAGTTTTCAACAAAAGACTGTGAGACATGCAAAGAAAAAGGAAAGTGCAGTCCACGCACAGGAAAAAAGTAATTAACAGAAACTGTCCCAGAGAAGGCATAGATGTTGGATTTACTAAACAAGGACTTTAAATCATCTGTTACAAATATGTCCAAATCACTAAAGGAAACCATGTCTAAAGAACTGAAAGAAAGTAAGAAAATGATGTCTCATCAAATAGAGAATGTCAGTAACGAGATGAAAATTCTTAAAAGGAACAAAATAGAAATTCTGGGTTGCAAAGTGCATACTGAGATGAAAAATTCACTAGGGGATGAAGAGCAGATTTGAATGGGCAAAAGAAATAACCAGAGAATTTGTAGATCGATCAATCCAGATTATAGAGAGACACCTATAGCTATAGTTGCCTACATTTAAAAAAAAAATCTCAAATCAATAACATAACCTTCCACCTTAGGAAACTAGAAAAAGAAGAGCAAACTAAACTCTAATCAAGCAGAAAGAAAAAATATGATAAAGATTAGAATGAAAATAAAATATGGAATAGAAAACCAATAGAGAAAATCTACACCAAAAGAGTTCTTTGAAAGACCAAAAAATTTATAAAACTTAGCTAGACCAACCAAGAAAAAAAAAATAGAGAAAACTAATTAAGTTACTAATTTGAGGAATGAAAGAGGCGGCATCCCTACCAACCTTACAGAAATAATAAGGAAATACTGTGAACAATTGTATGCCAACAAATCAGATCTTGTAGACAAATTCCTAGAAAGACATAAACTACCAAAACTGACTCAAAAAGAAATAGAAAAGTTTAGTAGACATATAATAAGTAAAGAAATTGAGCTAGTAACCAAAAAATTGCCACAAAGCCCAGACCTAGATGACTTCACTGGTGATTTCTACTCGATGTTTAAAGAAGAATTAACACCAATCCATCACAAACTGCTCCAAAAAACAGAAGATAAGAGAACACGTTCTATATCAAAACTGGACAAAGACATCACAGGAATAGAAAACTACAGACCAATATCTCTTATGAATATAAATGTAAAAATATAAACAAAACACTAGCAAACCAAATCCAGTAACATATAAAAAGAATTACACAACATGACCAGGTGAGATTTGTCCTGGGAATGCAAGGTTATTTTAATATGCCAAAATCAATTAATGTAATATTTTTAAAATTAATAGACTAAGGGACAAAAATATATAGTCATCTCAGACACAGAAAATGAATTTGATAAAATCCAATACCATGTCATGATTTAAAAAAAAAACAAAAAAAACCCTCAAACAAACCAGGAATAGAAGGGAACTTCCCCAACCTGAAAACCCACAACTAACATTGTACTTACTGGTGAAGAACTGAATTTTCCCCAGCGTCAGGAGAAAGACAAGGATGGCTGCTTTTGCCACTTAAACATTGTACCGGAGTTCTAGCCAGGACAAATAAGCAAAAAAAAGAAACCAAGACATACAGATGGGAATGAAAAAAAGTAAAACTAAATCTATCTGCAGATGACATGATCTTGTATATAGAAAATGGTAAGAAATCCACAAAGACCTATTAGAATTAATAAACAAGTTCAGCAATTTTACAGGGTGCAAAAATATACAAAAGTCTGCAGGATACAAAAATGTACAAACATCAACCCTACTTCTAGACACTAGCAATGAACAACCTAAAAATAAATTAAGGAAAAATTCTAGTTTACAATAACTTCAAAGAGAATAAAATACTTAGAAACAAATTTAAATAAATACATTTAAGAAAAGAGGTGCAAGTCTTGTACACTGAAAACTACAAAACATCACTGACGGAAATTAAAGAAGAACTAAATAAGTGGAAAAACATCCCATGTTTATGAATCCCAAGACTTATTAATGTTACAATGGCAATACCTCTCAAACTGATCTACAGATTCAGTGTAATTTCTATCAAAATCTCAGCTGTCTTGTTGTAGACACTGACAAGCTGATCCTAAAATTAACATGTAAACTCAAGGGATTTAGAAGGGCCAAAAAAAAAAAAGTCTTGAAATAGAAGAACAAAATTGGAATAATTACAATTCCCAATTTTAAAACTTACTACAAAGTTAAAATAAGCAAGACAGTGTGGTACTGGTATGAGTGTAGATATACAGTATACAGATCAATGGAATAGAACTGATATTCCAGAAACAAACCCTTGCATTTATGGTCAGCTGATTTTTGACAAGAGTGCCAAGACGATTCAATGAGGATGACAGTCTTTTCATCAAATATGGAAGAAGTGCATATCCACGTGCGAAAGAGTGAGGTTGAACCCCTTACCTCACACCACATCCAACAATTATGTCAAAAATGGATCACACACAGCAAAGGAAACCATCAACAAAATGAGAAGGCAATCTAGAGAATGGAAGAAAATATTTGCAAGTCATATATCTGATAAGGGGTTAACATCCAAAATATGTAAAAAAGTCATACAACTCAGTAGCGAAAAAACAATCTGATTTAAAAATGGACAGAGAATCTGAATAGACATTTTTTCCAAAGAAGACATACAGATGGCCAACAGATACATGAAAAGGCACTCAACATGGCTAATCATTAGGGATTCACAAATGAAAACCACAATGAGGTATCACCGAACACTTGTTAGAATGGCAATTATTAAAAAGAATAGAAATAACCAGTGTTGGCAAGGATGTAGAGAAAAGGCAACCCTTGTGCACTGTTGGTGGGAACGTAACTGGTGCAGCCACTGTGGAAACAGTGTGGACGGCAGTGTGGAATGCCAGGTGCCCCCACCTCCAGTTTCCAGTGGTAAACCAACAGCCCCTGGACAGACAAGGCCATTAAGAGCTTGCCGGCCTCTCTAGCAGAAGTGTAACAGGCAAGCTCACCTGCAGGTTTCCAATCACCTCTAACATCCATTGTCGTCAGAAGCAAGAAAAACTACGAGACTCTTAGAATCACTGCCTTGATTCAGCTATTGAGCTGAATTGAAGGACCGAGCTGAGAATTCGCAGACTCAGCCTTCACCTGGGCTACATGCGGGCGACATCACTGCTCAAATCCACCTGCTCCTCACAGCTTAACCGACACCGGGTCTGCTCACTCCCTGAGGACTGGGGTCCCCAGCGGCCCACCACCACCCCTGCCTCTGCCAAGCCCTCGCCGTGCTCTGCTGACCATTACATGAGAGACACAATCCTGCCCCCTACAGCTCCGTCTGCCTCTCCCCTCTCGCCTTGCCCCCTCCCCGGGCTCTCTCTGCCCTTCCGGTCCTCACACAGCGACCTGTTTCCCACCCACAGGCTTTCACACACGCTGTTCCCTCCGCCTGGAACGGCTCCTGTCTCACACCGTAGGTCCCGGCTCCTGTGTGCCCCCTCCTCATCACCCACCTACAGTAAGGGCTCCTGCCCGTCCCCGGGGCGGCGAGATCGTCTGCTTCCTCTGTGATGCAAACCATGATCTGATTATCCGTGTTTGTTTACTTGTTTGTTTTCTGCTCCCTTCTCTAGATTACAAGGTGCCCAAGGGCAGGGCTCCTATGTCTGGTTCGCTGTTGTACCCAAAAGCCCAGCACAGAGCCTGTCATTCAGGGCCTTGCAGACCCTGCTGAGGATTCTGGACACTGTTGTGAAGAAAATGAAATTCATTGCCCGGCAGTGACACGATCAGATTGGTATTTCCAAGTGATGTCCCCATCTGACTGCTGCACGGGGTGATTTAGAAAGAGAACAACAAAGAGACAGTCTAGACAAGAGGCAATGTGCTCTAACTGGGGTGTGATGGTGGAGTGGAAAGCAGATAAATGGAATCACAGGAACCAAGCTAGGCAGAGAGTCAGCAGGACTCGGGGCTGATGGCGGGGGCGAGGGAGGAGGTGTCAAGGTCAAGGCTCGGGCGGTGATACCACCACGGAGGGCGACAGCAGAGCTCACGTTTGTGCGAAGGTAATTTCACTTCAGAAAGCTGAGTTTGAGGCTGGGACATCTGGGCAGAGATGTCAACAGAGTTAATCGCACAGGTAGGGTGGCTGGGACGGCGATGTGGGCTGGAGCTACAGAGGTGGGAGCTCCATCAACATCAAACACTGTTCACATAAGGCATGTGTGCGTGAGACCCCAGCGAGACCGAGCAAGGCAGCTGCCACATGTGAGTTTATAATGGAAAACAGGTGCAGGTCCAGACAGGGATGTTCAAATACGTGTAACTGGGTGGGAATCTGATCGATGTCATAAGAATCAGAGTTGCCAGATTTAGGAAAAAATACAGGGTGCCCCGTTAAATTTGAATTTCAGATAAAAAACAAATACCTTTTTAAAGTATAAAGTATGTCCCAAATATTGTGTAGCCATACTTATATTAAAAATTATTTGCCTTTCTGATGATCTGTGGTTATTTCATAAAAGACATTCATGTTATACAAATCCAATCGTAACACTACAATTAAATTTGCATTTCAAATAAACAAATATATTTTTTAATATGACTATGCCTCATGCGATATTTAGGACATATTTATAGTAAAAGTTATTTGTTGTTTATCTGAAATTCAAATTTAACTGGGCATTGTATTTTATTTGCCAAATCTGACCACCCTACCCCTTACCTATGAAACAGAAGTCAAACTGACTCGTATGGCATTTCGGGCTTGCTGCCGTCCGACCTTTCCTAGGACCTTCTCCCACTGCACCTCACTAACTGTCTACCTGCACTTTGGCAATAATCCTCCTCCAGCCCAGAGCTTCCCTTATTTACATCAGACCCTCCTTTGAGCTCCCTTTCTTCCATGACCCTCCCCTGCCCCCTCTGAGAACTAAGAGCCTGGGACGCTTGTTTACTACTGGCTCCGATCGGGTTAAGACATTTGCGATATGAACAACACCCTGGGACCCAGTAGCACCAAGAGCCAGGAAACGCCTGCGCCCCCAGGGGCACCCTGCCCCTCACCAGGGCTGACGTCCCCACAGGAGGCCAGCCGCAGCTCCGCTAACACTGAGTGAGCAGCTCACTGCCCAGCGCGACCCTGCAGAACTTGCGAGGAACACCTGGACCATGGGGAAGTGAATAAAGGCAGGAAAGGACACGTGCAGCATCTCCACGAGGCACGTTATTGCAGACGGGGGATCCAAGTTTCCTCGGGCTTCCTTCTTGGGGCCGGGCACCCCAATTCCCGTGGCTGCCCTCACCCACTGGGGCTCTAGCCTCTGCACTCCCCCCCTGGACACTCCCAGGCCCATGAATGCTGCTCCTCGAAAAGCAGACACAGAACGGGATCCCGCACTCTGCTTCCAGGGCTCCTCGACCAACACTAACATCAAAAGCACCGTCTCCCCTTGACCTGCCCCTGTGCTTCCGAGAGCTCCCCTGAGATGGAGTTAGGTGTCCATTACCCCCATCACCCCCAGGCTTTATACTTAGCTCTGATTCAGCAAAATCCCCAAACCTCTTTCTCATAAATGGTGGTCAGGCTCGCCTTTCTCCCACCTCCACTGGACTTTTCCACTGGAAATCAGTGCTGTCACATGTCTCCTGGGTTTTAGGGCAGCGTTCAAAACCCTTTGAAACCTGGTTCTGACCACTCTTGAGCTGGTCACCAATGGGCCCCAGGCGGTCAGAAATTCATCTCCAGCTAAAGAACTGTAGACTGTATTTGTTCCCATAAGAAAAACAAGACAGCAGCTTCCCGCATGTTTTGAAAGGGAGGTGGTGCTGCGCTCAGAGGGCTGGGGGCCCGGAACCCAGGCTGGCCGGCCCACGGCCACTGCACACGTTTAGAAGCAAAAACAGTGAAGGATTCAGACGCCCTTCCCGGGCATTCCAGCAGCCGTAAAGCACCCCGCAAGCGACTTCTCCATCACTCGTGGGCCAGCTCCGCCCTCTGCCTGCTTTCTCGAAAGCAGCACAACCGCATGCACAGACTCCTTCTCCACCTGGCAAACGCCTCCCTTAGTGTACCCGGGGCGCTGGGGTGCCCTGTTCCCTTGCTTCCACCCACATCTTACCAGTGAATTGAAACTGTTCCCCTTTCTTCTTCTTCTCTCTTCCAGCACGTTGCTAAGTTACGGAAGACAATTAGGCACAGGTCTGGGAGCTCATTACAATTCCAGGCACGGTTCTCTCTCTCTCTCTCTCTCTCTCTCTCTCTCTCTCCCCCCAAGGAGCAGGGGAAGCAGCAGAAAAATGTTCCTTAAACTGAAATCAAGCAAAACCTTTCATTTTTGGAGCAGGCAACCCAGGTGGCAGGCACAGTACGGTGGGCTCTTGCAAACTGCACGGATGACCCCATGTTGCTGCAGAAACCCCTGAAATCCTTCACTGGACCCCAGCCCTGCTTCACAGAAAGTGTCAGGAAAGCACATGCGCTCGGACGGGACTGCTGGCCCAGGGAAGAGGGTGGGAGAGGCCAGGAAAGGAACAGTTAAAACTTTATAAAATTCTAAAGCTGCAAGTGGAACCAGTCTAATCAGCGTTTGGCTGAATCTGGTTTTCCAAACCAGCAAGGGCAGTGTTTCTGTCTGAAAAGGGACCCCTTTGGATTTCCCAAGCACCCCTTGCAGGACACATCAGAGGAAAGTGAAGTTTTCATCCACTCTGATTAATGTGACAAAATGAGCTCCCCTGACACCTGGAATATAATTCTCTGAGCAGATGATGAGAGAGGACAGGTCACCGTCGTCCCCCCGAAGCTGGCCCCGCCGTTAGCTGCTCAGGCCCACATGGCGAGGTGTCCTCGGCCCAGCCAGGCTCCCTCCGCCCTGACGCCACCGCATGCTTGTGGTTTGTGGTCCAGTACCCTCTCTGTCTGGGAGGCACAGCTGAGGCTGGCACCTGGGCCAGGTAGCCTTCGCCAGATGCCGGGAGCTGACGTCCATCACCCGTGTTTGCCACTGGGCATCTGTCTCTGTCCTGGTTCCCTGGAAGCTCTACATCTGCTGGTGCAGGACTTCCTCGGTCCCCAGATTATTCACTGATGCCTTTCTCTCTTCAGACTGTAAGCACCCCGAGACTGGAGCAAGTGCCTCATCCATCTCGGCAGCCGTAAAAGTTTCTTATTAAACAGATGAGTTTTCACCCTCACTTGGATGCTCTAATTTCTGGTCCATTTTTAAAGAGGCTTAGGCAATTGCAATCATTAAACATTTATCGTAGATTTATTCTCTGAAACCCTGATAACAAATTGTACATAAATGCAATTCTTATAAATTTAAGAGGAGACAGCCCTTCCATACTGAGACTACTGAGAAGTTTAAGTATGTTTCTAGGAGCTGAGGAGACACTAGGAAGGGTGCTGGAGCTGGCTGTCCAACCCTCAAGAAGGCTGGTTTACTCTTTGGAGGAAGACAAGACTTAAACACATGAGGCCAGTCAATAACAACCCGCCAGAGCACACAATAAAGCACAAAGTTGACAAGTGCCTTGGGCCCTGAGCCCTACGGAACCGGAAACACGACTGTGGCTCCACGGTACGTGGTACACGGTACCTGCCTCCTCGCAGCACGATTGATGCTCTGTGACGTCAAGGACGTCGGCCAGATCCCAGACCTAACTGCAAATTTGAGGGGCAATTCCCTTCTGAAATGACACATGGCCCGTCAGAGCTAATGGATTCCAGAGTCTACTGGGCTCAAATTCCCAACTGCAAATGTGCTCAACGTGACCCTGCTTTTCCCTTCCTGCCCCACTCTGTATTTATAGGGTGAGAATGGGCCTGTGGGGCAGTTTATGCATTTTGAGGCAATGAGGCATGCCACGGTGGCTGGCGAGCGATTGCAATCAAACAGCAGGTCTAATCCTTTGCCTTAATTTCTGATAAGTCGTTGGTACCTAATTAATCTCGTCACCGTCCATTTATTCCACAGCAGGAGACTTTCCAATTTGCTGCGATGCCCCAAGTTGTTTGCTTATAGCAATCAAAGTCACTGGGGTGTGTTTTAGAATCTTATTCTAGGTACTTCTGTGTTGACATACAGACAGTTAAAGGAAAGAGATGGTTGGAGGGCAAAGGTGAACTTGGTGTTAAAAGGGTTTGGGGTTTAGATTGGCCTGTTGACGATAAAGAACCCAAGAAGCAAGATTTTCAGAATTCTCAATCTCCTCCTCCTTCATTCTGGTGTTATCGAATATTTTAATTCAATTACTTCTCACTTCTGGTGTAGTTTCTGTTTTGAGACATTGGTGTCTACAAACAGAATCCCAAAGCAAGAAAAGCTGTCAGATCTTGATTTGAAAGTCTTAGTATCTTCAGAGAGATGCTGGTTGGAGATACAGATTGATTTTGTGATTTATCGTAAATGGCATGTGAATATCCCCAAGAAACATCATCCTCACCTGAGAGTCAGAAGCAGAGACCAGGAAAGTACTGGACTGCACACCTGGTCGGAAGGGCCTCCCCTTCTAACCCTCGGGAGTCTCCAGGATGACACACCTGCACATCTTACTGAGTCTCAAGTCAGGATGATCAGCTAAACCTTCTAGACAAGACTCCCTGAGAGCAATCAGAAACCAGGTCAGCAAAGAAAGTTCAGCCAGAGTCTTGCAAACGGAAAGGTCCAGACCAGGAACCCCCTACTTCTCTCCACCTCTGGCCTCTCTCCAATCCATTCTGCATCGTGAACCAGAGTGGTCTTCTCAAACCGTAACCTGGGTCACGTCACCCCCTCCCCAACTTTACCTCTGTTTAAAACCCTTCCACAGTCCCCCAGTGTCCTCGGTATAAAGATAAAACCGCTCAGTAGATGACAAGGCCTTGGACGGTCGGTCCCTGTTTGCATCTCCAGCCTCACTTCACCCCGTACGGTTTCTGCTTTTACACGTCATGCTCCCTCACACCCCAGGGCCTTTGCACACGCTGTCCTCACTCTTCCACGGCCTCTATGCACTCTTCAGTTCTCAAGTAAACATCACTTCCACCAAGGGCCCCTCCCTGATTCTCTGGTCACATCAAATCCAATGACAGGCTTACAGCACGCTGCACCATCGTTCACAGTACTTGCCAGTTGTAACTTTACATTTACTGGATGACAACTGGATTGGTTTCCCCACTGGATTGTAAACACCAAGAGGGCAGAGACTGTGTCTGCCAAATTGTTGTGTCCACAGTATCTGGTACAGTAAGGAACCAGAGGATATTTATTTAATAATTGCCTTGATGGATAAATGAATGAATGAGCAAACCAGGGCTGAAACCTTCTCACACACGTGGGCCTCTGGACTTGGGGCAGATCTGGGAAAGCTGTGTAGCAGTCACAGGATTATGGATTTAGGAACACGCCTTTATAGATTAGGGCAACAGCTATTTCCCCGGCACACCTACCGGGAGATGGAGATCTGGACGGACAGAACTGCGTATGGCAGCGATTTCCTTACTGGGGCCTCCCGCATGCTGGGCCCTGGCTGGGAGCATCACACGTGCCATTTCTGGAGGCTGTGAGTGCAGATCTGAAGTCACACCAGGTTAGAATCTTGGCTCCGTCACTTACTAGAAGTGATTCTTTAGGGGAATCACTGAAGTGCCAGTTTCCTTTCCTTGTTTGTAAAATAGGGTCATAACAGCATTTACTTCAGACTGTTATTGTGAGGTTTAAGGGAGCAAACACAAAGTTCTCACAATGGTATTTCTCTCGTAGTAAACACGAAAAATATCACAGCTATTATTCTCATCATCATCCCCGGTCCAAACAGAAGGAACGGGGGGGCCCAGGAAATTTGATCATAAAATAGATAACTAATGTATAGCACAGGGAACGCTACTCAATGCTCTGTGGTGACCTAAATGGGAAGGAAATCCAAAAAAGAAGGGACATACGTAAACGTATAGCTGATTCACTTTGCTGTATGGCAGAAACTAACACAGCATTGTAAGGCAACTATGCTCCAATAAAAATAAAAAATAAAAAAGAAGAAAGAACAGAAAATTCGATCAGTTTGTTCAAAGCCCCACAGCTGGTAAGTGGCAGAGCAAGAACTCAGACCGAGGCGTGTCTGGTCCAAAGCCCTTCCTCTCACGACCCTGTCGGGCTGAGGAGGTGGCAGCACTGAGCCTCCGGGCTGGGGGTCTTTGGTGTTTGCAGATGGGCTGGATGGGGGCGGTGAGAGCGGCAGCAAGCAGGGGTCCAGGTGGGCCGGCAGCCAGCACGGCTCCGGCCACAGGGGCCCAAACAGAGTCTAAGTCCCAGAGACCAAGTGACCAGACCGGGAAGCTCCACCAAAGCTCACAGCGGCTGCGAGCAGTCTGCTAGGCTAGTGGGGGATGAGCAAGGTGGCTGAGGGTGCCATGCCCGGCCCCAGAGGCCCTGGGATCAAGGGTGGGATTCTTCCCGGGCCTGTGGTGGGCCTGAGCCCGTGGCAGGGGGCGCTGAGGGACCAGCTGAGGGGTCAGAGTGGTGGCCGCTGGATCAGTGGCCCCAAGAGCAGTGCGGCCACCTCCTGAGGCTTCAAGCGAGGGTGAGTGCGGGCAGGGAGGGGTCAGAGAGCAGCCTGAGGACCCCGAGCCTGATCCCCCGTATTGGAGAGGGCACTGCCTTTTCCTGGAGAAACAGCGTTTGCAGTTCTACAGCACAGCACATCCAAGGTCTCCCTGGGCAAATCCATTTTCCATATTCTCTCCTATTGTTTCAGTAAGAACATGTCTGCTTGTCGAATCAAGCATCCCAGTTTTGGGCTCAGAAAACATGGCCCCTGTAACTACAGTTCGGCTCTATTGTAAATTAAACCAGCTCTTGTGGGCTGGAACTGGGCTCTTAATTCCTGTTTCTATTTCCTGTGGGAAAATTCCTTTCAAGTTCCAAAGAACTTTTGGAACGGAACCCATTCCTAGGTTGGGCAGTGCCTACCCGCTGGAAAAATCCATTTGCTATTATTAAGTTCAACTATAATGACACTGTGCTCTTCCTTGACATAATTCCACTTTCTCTTTATCCACAAGGGATGGTATTTTAACAAAAAGCAGTCATGGTGAAAACTGTGGCTTGACAAGGAACCCAGGGTCCCCTCAACAATGTCTGAATTAACAGGAAGGAGTTTGCCGTTTTCTAACTGAAAGCTAGTTGTTCTTAAGAGTGGAGCAGGGCTAATGGGGGTCACCGCCTTGATGACCCAGCAGGCCAGCTAGCCCCTGAGAACGAGAGGGGTCTTGTCTGCACGTCAGGGGGACCCCACGTGAACTCTGCTCTCAGCCTGTCTTCAGCTCGTCATCTGCCCCCTCTTTCTGGGGGGAAGCAACTTCCTTTTGATGAAGCGTGACATCCTGGATTTTCTTTCTTCTTGTGAACAGAATCCCTCCCTCTGTGTCCCTCCCCTCATCTCACCGAGTTACCCGTGGCCTTAGTTCTTGCATTTCACACCCACTGCAGCATTACCCCAAAACATAGGCAACCAGAGCCATAAGACCCTATACGGCCTTGAGTTTCAATGCCCCAGATTCTGCTGGTTTGTTTATATTTACTTTTTCCATTAACAGAGAGCTTTGTTTCACTTTTTGCACAAATGATATCAAAATGAGCATAAAGACACAGAACAACATAAAACCTGTCAACCTGACTCTCCTTTGGAACACCCACCTTCCCCCAGTCCTCGCCCAAGTGCAGACTTGGATCTACTTAGCCTGCATTTACCACTCAGGTGGGGACGGAGCACCCACCTGGCACAAAGATGATCACCCTTTGCCCAGGAGGAGTTCAGTCTGCACAGTTTATAATCAGTAGGGACACTGCATTTCATACAACTTTAATGAGGAAAATGGGATAAATTATTCCCAGTGGGCTAGACCTACTCCTCGTGTGTAAAGCAGGCAAGTGGAGGGCTGCGTCCATTGCTAGCTCCTTATGTTTCTGTTCTGGGCATGATACAAAATCGATTTTGATTGAACATCTGGATTCCTAGCCCTGACTTACAATGTAAATGTCCTGATTTCTAACGTAGTGGGGTCCAAATTGTCTTCCTTGATGCATTAGTTATTTACATAACTACAGTTTAGTTACGCTCCACATCTGTGCCAGTTCATGAATGACTAGAACACGTAACATGCTATGATTCTGTGTTTGTACTTAGGGAGGTCTGAGAACTTTCCAGAAAGAAAAATGTACATTGATGGTGCTTATTTTCTTTAATGAAGTCCAAAGTAAACACGTTCTCTATTTTACAGATGGAAAAACACGTTTGTATGAGACAGAAAAAGAAAATGGTCAACTTAATTTGGGCAGCTAGAGATTGACAGGAACAGGTTTTAGAGTAAACGGAGTGTTTTCCGCCATATATATGATTTCTTAGTTTTAGGTACTTTTTTTCTATTCTAGTCTATTCTGGCCCTAATTTTTCAACAGAAATCCTTTCTTCTACGGGGAGAATTTCTCTTCCACGGGGAGAGAATGTCAGTTAAGGGAGAAAGAAAGGTGGTAAATGACTTGGAAGGCCTTGCTTCCCTCCCCGTCCCACGCTGACACTGTGACACCCGGAACGCAGCCCTGGGACCGGCAGCGGAGCACAGAAGCTCCTATCCAGGAACTCTTTTGCACTCCCGATTCAGAGGGCAAGGAGAAAAACTTTCACTCATTTTGACTCCAGCTGAAATTACAGACAATCTCCATGCTTCTTTGAACTAAATACTTAACTTTCACAAAGCTGGATAAGCAACTTTGTCATAACTTTTCCGATTCCATAAAGTAGAAATGATGCCAGCATTACAGCTAATCTAATCAGCAAACACAGCTAGCAGCTATCAGAATATCACACGGTCATTAGAAACAGGAGAATATTTTAGCATTTGTACTTAACTCTTGAGCTTATTTAACCTCAATTAAATAAACTCAAGAAAGAGTTCCCCTTTATTAACATTTAGTTTTCCTTTCAATTATATCATTGTAAGATTCTAAGTTGCCAGACATCCATTTATGCGTCCATTCATTGTTTTCCGCTTATTGACTCTGTACCTACAACTTGCTAATCAAGGTTCTAGCGTGGGGGTGTAAACAGTAGGAAACAAGCACAGGCTTATCCTTTCATGGAGCTTACACTTCAGCAGGAGACTGGTGGTGAACAAAAAGTCAAAGAATAGTAAAAAGTAGAGAGTAAGAAAGGCTAGGCAAGGATTTAACACAGGTGCAGTGATGAAGAAAAACTGCATGGTCAGGAAAGGCCTTCAACAGAGGCGTAAATGGCAAGAAGGAATCAGCTGTCAGAGGTCAGAGGGACGCATCCGGCCCAGGAGCAGCACACAGAGCATCAGACACTGTGACACTCTGAGGAAGTGACCAAGGCCCAGGGGCAGCGCGCTCAGAGGCTGCGGACCAGAGGGTCTCGACTCACAGCCAGGCTGGGGCATGTGAACCCTGGTTCCACCACCAGAGTCAAGCAGCCAGGACCAAGTTCCCAACGCTTAATGAGGGTTTTTTTCCCTCTGTACGTGGCTTTTATTATTTACATAATGCAGCACAGCATCGATGCTGTAACAGCATGATTACCTGCAGTACCTAAATATGAACTATCGGTACACATCTGCACACCTGGCTCAGAATGGAGCTATGTTAAATTGAAAGCAAAACCAAATGCCTGAAGAATGAAAGTAAAAACTAGGACTGAACACTGCAGTAAATCAGAAGTAGGGCCTCGTGTATGTACTAAACTATTTCCAGATGAAAAGGGGCATTGTCACAACATTCATCCAACTACGCCCATGTGTATATAAAACACACAAGTTTCACACATCACAAAAGACCTTCCATTATAACACAGACATGATATTCCCAGACAAGCATTGGTGACACGTCCTGCCTCTTCCGGTTGTTACTGTGCAATGCTGTAGACAAGGCAGCGCATGCAGTCCTCACTGGTAAAATACGGGTAATAATAGTTCCCAACTCATAGGCTTGCTTCAAGGTTTAAAGGAATTAATATATGTTAGAATAGTGCCTCAAAAAGGACCTGCTGTATAGCACAGGGAACTCTACTCAGTATTCTGTAATAACCTGTAAGGGAAAAGAATCTGAAAAAGAATGGATATATGTATATGTCTAACGGAATCACTTTGCTGTATACCGGAAACAAACACAACATTGTAAATCAACTATACTCCAATGTAAAATAAAAATTAAATTAAAAAAACAAGGTCCTATTGTATAGCACAGGAAACTATATTCAATATCCTGTGACAAACCATAATGGAAAAGAATATGAAAAAGAATATATATATATATAGTTGAGTCACTTTGCCGTACAGAAGAAATTAACACAACGTTGTAAATCAACTCTACTTCAATAAAATAATTTAAAAAAAAGAATAGTGCCTTACACAGAAAGTGCTATATAAGGGATAGTCATTATTTTTAGTATTAAAAGTGCTAGGTATATACCCCCATGTTCACAGCAGCTAAAAGGTGGAAGCAACCCAGACGTGTAGCCATACAATGCACTATTATTAAGCCTTAAAAAGGAAAGACATTCTGACATCTGCTACAACATGGGTGAACCTTAAAGACATTATGGAGAGTTAAATAAGCCAGACACAAAAAGACAAGGAGTGCATGATTCCACTTCTATGAGGCATTTACAGTATTCACATCCATAGATATAGAAAGTAGAATGGTGGGTGCCAGGGGCTGGGGGCAGGAAGGAACAGGGAGTTATTGTTGAGTTGGTGTAGAGTTTCTGTTTGGGAAGACGATAAGTTCTGGGGATGGTGGTGGTGACGGATGCACAACAATGCGAATGTGTTTAACACCAGTGAACTGTGCACTTAAAAATGGTAAAGATGGTCAATTTAATGTTATGTGTATTTTACCATAATTTTTTAAAGCACAAAATCTAAAGTACAATGCGAGATCAGATCAGGGCAGAGACAGAGCAGCAGCTGAGTGGTAGCAAAGATCATCAGTACATGAGAGGCTGTGTGTCCCCAAGAGTTTCCATTCACACCAGAGGTGCTGAGTTCATAGCCTCCCTGGATATTCATGGGGACCTGATGCAATTCCCACTTAACACTCTTTCTCCCTCCCATACTTTCCTGATATGCTAGTCAAGATTCTTGTTGCAAGATATTACATAGGCTTGAGAACAAGGCTCAAGGCTAAGCTTCCAGGAAGAGACCCCAGATCACTTTGTCATACAGGGCTGGTGAGGAGACCAAGCCACTGATGTCACCAAGTCCCGCGGGCTACCATTTACACAGATGCAGCAGTAACTGCCACCACCGTCTGCACCAACGTCACATGGGTGTAGGGACAGAGTCTACCACCCCCAAGAACTGCTGGCCTCAGCCTCACTCTCATCAGCAAGGGTAAACTCCCCATGGGACTTCCTGTTTCAAATTTCCAACTTGCACACTGAAATCTCGCAAAGGCGATTCTGACTGGTGGATGGAAGCTGCCCATCTGTGCCCTAGGCTGGCAAAGTGAGTTTCTGGGTTCTTTCTTGAGATAGTGGGATTCATAAATCTGGAAATTTTACACAACAGCAAAGGTGAAAAGTACAGGGCAGCCACAGTGTTGGCAAATGTTCACTGCAGTTCCCCACACCACCCCTCCATCTTCCAGAATCAATATACTCTCCCCTCCCTCACTTAACACTTTTCAACCATAACGTCATCCAGAAAATGACCAGAAAGCTCCCACCACTGTCTGGGAGAGAACAACTTGACATTATCAAAATATCAATGATCCCTACATAAACCTTTAAACTTAAGGAGATAAGAACTAATGGGTCCCTCCTACACTGTTGGTGGGAATGTGAGTTGGTGCAGCCACTGTGGAGAACGGGTATAGAGGTTCCCCAGAAAACTAAAAATAGGACTACCATATGATCCAGCAATCCCACTCCTAGACATATATCCAGACAAAACTCTAATCCAAAAAGATACATGCACCCCTATGTTCATAGCAGCACTATTCACAATAGCCAAGACATGGAAATGACCTAACTGTCCATCGACAGATGAATGGATAAAGAAGATGTGGTACATATATACAAAGGAATACTACTCAGCCATAAAAAAGAACAAAATAATGCCATTTGCAGCAACATGGATGCAATCAGAGATTATCATACTAAGTGAAGTACATCAGAAAGAGAAAGACAAATACCATATGATATCACTTATATGTAGAATCTAAAATATGACACAAATAAACCTATCTATAAAACAGAAACAGACTCACAGACATAGAGAAGAGACTTATGGTTGCCAAGGGGGATGGGGGTGGGGGAGGGATGGAGTAGGAGTTTGGGATTAGCAGATGCAAACTATTACATGTAGAATGGATAAACAACAAGGTCCTACTGTATAGCACAGGCAACTACATATATTCAATATCCTGTGATAAACCATAATGGAAAAGAATATTTTAAAAAGAATATATGTATGCATGTGTAACTGGATCACTCTGCTGTACAACAGAAACTAACATAACATTGTAAATCAACTATACTTCAATTAAAAAAAAAAGAAAGATAGAAGATATTGTAGCCAGGGACTTCCCTGGTGGCAAAGTAGTGGTGGTGTGCACAACTACTGAGCCCACGAGCCACAACTCCTGAGCCCGCAAGCCACACTACTGAGCCCGTGCGCCACAACTACTGAACCTGCGCTCTAGAGCCCGCGTGCCACAACTACTGAGCCCGCGTGCCACAACTACTGAAGCCTGCACACCTAGAGCGCGTGCTCCGCAGCAAGAGAAGCCACCGCAATGAGAAGCCCGCGCACCGCAATGAAGAGTAGTCCCCGCCCACCACAACTAGAGAAAGCCCGCGTGCAGCAACGAAGACCCAACGCAGCCAAAAATAAATAAATTAATTAATTTTTTAAAAAAGAAGATACTGTAGCCATGAAACAAGAACAGGATACATTTTTAAAGAAAGAAGCCATTTGAGAATATAATAAATGTTTTATAATTGGTAGTAAAAAAAAAAAAGAACTAATGGGTTCAGCGTTGGGTGAGCTCAGTTGGAAATGCTAAAGGGAAAGTCAGGTCTGGAATTCGGGAGATGGTCTGGTTTGGATGTGGGAGCTGAGGAGTCGTTTGTGCGCTGGGTTTAGCGCTGGATGAAACCCTGCGTGACACTTAAGGAAGGTGGTAAAAGAAAAGGAGCCAACAATAGACACTGAGGAGGAGCCATCGAAGGCTGGAGAAGAACCTGGAGAAAATTGGAGGAGTTTTCAGAGCTGCCAAGAGCGTCACAGCACAGAGGGCGGCACAGAGGGAGAAAGGAGACTCTCTGGTTCGGTACGTGGATCCCTGGTGACATTCCAGAATGCGGTTTCAACCGAAGCTCGAGAGTGGAAGCCAGAATCCAGCGGACTGAGCTGAGCAGGAGTGGGAGGTGCGGGGGTGGGGGGCCCATCATACGTGACAAAGTCCGTCTGTCAACGGAAGAGAGTATGTGGCAGGAGCCCTGATGTAACAGGGCGGCTGACATCACCCCAAGGGCACCCACGGTGGAGGTGGACAGTGGGGGGTCAGTCTGAGCATCCATCGCCTGTGTGCCCAGTTCGTATGTGGGCTTGGGTTTCCATGTCTCTTTATCTTCCTGTATCTCATCCAGCATCTTTCAAAGGCTCCGTTGAGTTTATCCAGGCGTGAAGATTCTAAAGACTGTCTCAATTCAGAATAGTTCTGCAGATGGGTACTTACTTAAATAGGGACAATGGCTTTGACAATAATTTAGGGGCTTCTAAAAATAAATTTGCATCAGTAACTCCACATGTCTTGTTTTGTTTTTTCTAGGGTTAGTTACAAGCCACTTCTTGTGATTCTGAGAAAACATTTACCCTGTGACAAAGAATAACTATTTTCCTCATATACTTGTGTGCTCAATTTTAGTTTCCCCAATTCACTCTTACTTAACATCCTTGATTGGATATGTGCACTTCTTTTATTTTCTATAAAAAATGAGAAAAGGGCATATGAGTTGAATTATCAATATAGCAGGCACATGTTACAATCTAATTATGCCAACAAAACCAGCAATAACTTGCTGTATCCAGTTGCAAATCTCATTTCTTTAAGTCCTCTGGCTTCTACAGCACCAGGGACGGCTGCTATAAAGTGAGCTTGGAGAAAATCCCCTTGCTCAAACATTCTTTACCGTCTTGCAACGTTAAAACTTTTGCCAACATAAAAACAGAGCTAACGGTCTTCCAGAAAGATGGTAAAGTGGGTGACAATGCCAAGAATCTCCTCCTCACTCACGCTATTACACGTGGACAACAAAAAATGCTAGCAGCAAGGACGCCTCCGTGAACGTTAAATCTGAGCCGGCACAGTGTGGGGCAGGCCCACTTGGAAGCACAGCGCAGAGATCACTGGGATAAGCTCCAGATCCCGGAATCAGACCAACATTCACATCCCTGGTCCACCTCAGAGAAGCGATCGGGCATGTAGGGCAAGGTACTTCCTTTCTAAGCCTTAGCCTCCTTGTGTGTAAATTCTGGGTAGTCAGATCCACTTCACAGGTTTCTTACGAGGACTGAACATGGCAATGCAGGTAAAGGCTTTCTCCAATGCCTTGCACCAGTAGTGGTGGTGGCATTGCTATTATTCCTCTTTGGGTACGTCCACCGAAGCTCCTCAGAGCAGGCTGAACCCCAGCTGGCTTCTGCATCAGTTCTCACGACGTTTGCCTTCCTGCCCTTCACTCTGGCTGCCCTCCATTCCCATGTGTCTAGAATGAGTTCTAGGCTCCCGTGAGTCTCCTGAGATGCAGACTTCCCTTCTGTAAGGGGCTAAGGCATTGGTTTTCTCAGCACCTCTAGTTCCCCTGATGTACTAAAGCCCTTCCCTGAACCATAAGTGTGTCTGGGTTTTCCAGAGAAACAGAACCAACAGGATATCTATATAAATACAGATATAAGAAGACTATATAAAGAAATTGGCTCGTACAACTATGGAGGCTGGCAAGTCCCGAGAGCTGCAGGGTGAGTCAGCAAGCTGGACACCCAGGAGGGCTGACGGTTTCATTCCAAGTCCAAAGGCCTGAGAACCAGGAGAGGCCATGGGTTTGAAGGCCTTCCAGTTTGAAGGCTGCCAAGTTTGAAACCCAGGAAGAGCCAGTGTTTCGGTTTGAACCCAAAGGCAGAAGAAACGCCAATGTCTCGATTTGAAGGCTGTCAGGCAGGAAGAACTCTCTCTTACTCTGGGGAAGTGCAGCCTTTTTGTTCTACTCAGGCCTTTAACTGATTGGTTGAGGCCCACCCACATTAGGAAGAGCAATCTGCTTTACTCTGTCTACCGATTTAAATATTAACCTTGTTTGGAATAACCCTTACAGACACACCCAGAATAATGTCTGACCACATATCCGGGCACCCTGTGGCCCAGACAAGTTGACACACAGACTTCCCATGACAATAAGCATAGAGTCCCAGGGCTCAGCCTATGCTAATCAATAAAAGTCCTCTGGTTCAGGGTAGACACCTGACAATACACTAGTGAGACAGCCCAGAGAAGTCACATGCTGTGGACTCCTGAGAAGGACATCCTCTCTCTCTCTTCCTTTCAATGGGATGCCTGGATCCACTGCAATTGTTCACTATCCAGAGGGAAGCCAGTGTGAGGAGGAGAGAGCAGGACAGGAGAATCCAAGAAGGATGCTGCAGCCTTGATCAAGGCATGTAAAGGCTGACCATCTTGGGATGTTTCAGCTACCCAAGTGGATCCACCATCTTTACTGTGTAACCCAATTGGTTGGGTTTTCTGTGACTCGCAGCGTGAAGTCTAATGGGTCTGCTTCCTCCAACACCGGGACTGGTCTTGTCAGCAATGCTTCTCCTGTCCCGGAGCTCTGTTCCCCGCACAGCAGGCAGTATCTGGGACACTGCCCGAGCTAAATGATAACTGGAGCTGTGACAGTGTCCCTCAAGGTCACCTCTGCCTTGTCTTATCTCATGAGTAGCTCACCAGGACGTCCCCCATCTTGCCCCCCAAATCTCAAGCAGATAGCAATGCTGTCCCAGAGTGAACCCACATTTGGAACATCCCTGAGATTTGAGCCACTGGTCACCTTTTGGGGGTCAGGCCCCCCAACCCCGCCCATTCCCACTTTCTCCTTTCACAACAGCCAGAGCCATCTGGTCGTGGATTCTGAGCAAACGTGGGAAAGAACTACCGAATTGGTACTATGACAGGAATAACAAAATCAACGATTAAATAGAGAATCAATGATTAAATAGAGAATTGTTGTTGGCGAGTATAATTTTTGAAACAAAACAGTATTAGGTCAAATCAGTAGCTTTTTCTCTCCCAAGATTCTTTCCTGAGGAAAGAAACAAGAGGTAGTTTGTGAAAGAGCATAATAGTTGCTTTCCATGCTGCTAATTTAAAAAGAATTATCAGCCTTAACGTCCCATGACAATGACTTTTCAATTTCATATTATTGCAGATCTGTCATCTGTGAATTTATTCATATAACCATCCTCAATCTATTTACATTTTTGACCAGGTTTAGGCTTAACGCTGGGTATTTCTTTACATCTTTTTATTGAGCCACCTAGTTTTGATGCTCTGAAGTTTAATGAATAGATCCTTATTCAACCTAATCATAATCCTTCAATTTACAGACAGTATTTATAGCTCAAGAACAATGACCACGAAGCAAGAGTCAGGGATCTAGGACTGGTGGGATGTCCAGGTGTTTGCTGCCTGGATTACGGTCTTTACTCATGAAAGTCACAACTGAGTTAAATTCTGACCACGGATGAGAAAGGTGTAAAGACTTAGAGGTTTGGTCTAGGAAGCGCAGCAGTGCCTGGGTTGGGGACAACTCAGTTCGGGGACAGAAGGAAGTACAACCAACTTCATCTGCTCCAATATGGCCCTGAACTCTCATCTTCAGGATGGCGTGGGGTAGAAGCCCTGGGTGCGAGCAGAGGTTAGCAGAGGCGGCTTTAGCTAGGATCTTGCAAATGGCAACCCCAGGCTTCTTCTTGGACTGGTCTGTCCTCTCCCAGGCTGACGTTCTGAACCTCATGCTGCAGAGGGTCCGTGCTTGCTGGAGTTTGAAGGCTGACAGCCGGGCTGGCGCTGCTAACGCATCGTGGAGCAGAGGTTACCCTGGGTCTGCTCACTGGTTTTAAGCTGTGCTGCACTGGCAGCGGAATCCCATTTGAAAGATTGACGAGGGGAACAGAGCTGGAGAGGGAGCCTGAGGGGTTCCGGCCCAGGAAAGAGAGGGCCCAGGCCAGCGATGAAAGGGCTTTCGTGGGCACAGCCAGGCACCTGCTGCCACCTCCACGCATGAGGCACTACTGCCTCAGAGAAGGGTCTCCGCTTTCAGGGGCAGTTTAAAGGCAGTTCTGCCCCAGAGGCCCCAAATGGCAGCTGGCTCATCAGGGCCTGACACCGGAAACAAACGTTCAAGCCCTGAGATTCCAACCTCCTGGCTGCAGGACTTTGGGCAAATCATTTAAACTCTGAATCTCGGTTTTCCCATCAGCAAAGTTGGGGAAAGAATGTTTGTTTCCAAGAGTTTTGAAGAGGATCAAATGAAACAAAGTATGTGACATATTCACGAGTGACATACTTGGATAAAACAAAACTTCCTGAAGTCACCGACCTCTGGTGGGGCGGGGAAGGGGTGGGTAGAAGGATTTCCTTACCCACCTGGTCCAACCCCTTCGGATCATAAATTGACTAACTCATCTAACCATTATCTGGGTCCATTTGTAACCTAAAGGTACATTACAGGTACCTACCTTAATAATACATAATAAAAAATAATGATAATAGGTTACATTTATCTCACACGTGCTCTGTTCTTCGCACTGTACAAAATACTTCATGCACACTCTCTCATTTAATCCTCATAACAACCCTACGGAGACCACAATAAACTCAAAGCTACCAGTGACAAAATTTAGGCCAGATTGCTTAAGTGGTCTAAGATCACCTAGGTTGTGTGTGGCAGACCTGAGATTCGAACCCCAATAATTTGACTCCAGAGCCCATGCTTTAGAACTTAGAATCATTATTACTGTTTAAATGAGAATAATAGAACGCACAACGTTATGAAAAGAATTACAGCTGGTTTACCAAACTGTTGGCTTCATCATAAACATATACAAAACCCCAACGCAATACCATGCATTTCTAGCGTTAATCTTACATTCTCATCACTAAGGAATTGGTATCTTCAGCCAGGTGTGGCTCAGGGACCGTGCTGGGAGGACGTTCCATTTTCATTATCCCGATTCCGCTCTGAATGGTCAGGTGAGTTCTCAATGCTTTACTGAGGTGAGACTTGCTCCAGGGCAAGACTTGGATTCAGTTATGGGGATGTTATTTCCAGAGGCCCAGTCTCGCTTTCTTGAATCTGCTGCTGCACAGATCTGCGCGGCAATGGAACCCAGGCAGGCTGGCCGTCCTCCAGTGCCCGCCCTACCTCCTACCCGCTCCCCCGCTGTGGAGCTCGGCACCCAGGGGGTCTTAAACATGCCCTCCAACTACACGGCGGCCTTGGTGCCTGACCGCCTCCTAAAAAGTTCTTTCCTGTGCAGCTGTCATCGAATATGTTTTCCGTTCCACGTGCATTATCGGACAACCTGTTGACAGGTACAGCATCCTAGAGTTTTACTACTGAACGATTTATTAGCTTTGTCCATCAGTTAAAGTTATATAAGTGTGATGAAGTTCTATAATACAATGCAGGTATCAGTAGCGCTGAGGTAGGACTGTGAGATCCCAGATTAAGATACTCTACAGGTACTCTTGGCTGAAAGCTGGGTTGCTTTTCCTTCTTTGTGCCCCACGGTGCCAAGTCACTCAGTGTCTTCCCGTACTTGTCTGTCTTCTCTGCTGACTGTGACCTTCAAGATGGGACGGACAACATCTGTTTTACCCACCACTTTCTCACCAGCATTTCACACAGTGCCTGGTCTGGAGTGCTGGTCAGTACTGGACAGACGGACAGATGGATGGATGGATGGATTCTCTGGTCTTTCTGGCCTCTCGGAACTTCCAACCAGAGTATGGTTTCAGTTCCTTCTGCAGATTCTGTCCTGCCGTTCAGCACGGTGTTTGGGGTGAGGAACTGCAGGGGGGCCCAGTGTGGGAGCCTAGAGATCGCTCTGCCCTGGCATAACTGACTCAGCACAAAGAGATGCTGGGACCACCAGAAAGGGGTCTTAGGTAAATTCAAACTTCATTTTGTAAATAAACTCTTTATTTTGGTAAAAGTGGCAAAGATAGTACAGAGAGTTCTTGTACGTCCCTTACTCAGTTTCCCCCCTTGTTAACACTTTACACTTGTCACCACTTTACACTTGTCACCTCACTGTCAAGGGCGCTTGTCACTACATAACCAAGATGGGTGCCCAGCTATGACCTGAGCCCTGACGTGGATTTAGACGCAGCCAGTGACCGCCCTTCCCTTTGTTCCGGGCTCCTGTCTGGACGCCACACTGCATGGGGCTGTCACCTCTCCTTAATCTCCTCTGGCTTGGGACAGTTTCTCAGGCTTTTCTTGTTTCTCACGACAGTTTTAAAAATAACTGAAATACTTTATACAATTTTCTCCAATTTGAGTTTGATATTTTTCTCGTAATTAGACCGGGTTTAGGTTTAGGGAATTATCGCATCAGGGGTACATGCATCCTCATGACATCAGTGGTGACATTAGCCTTCTTCACCTGGTTCAGGTGCTCTCTCCCAGGTTTCTCTGCTGTGCGTTTCTCCTTTCCCTTTGATTTACCTGTAATGCTTTTTTTTTTTTTGATACATTTATTTATTTATTTATTTATTTATTTTTGGCTGTTGTTGGCTCTTCGCTGCTGCGCGCGGGCTTGCTCTAGTTGTGGATCGCGGGCTCAGTAGTTGTGGCTCACGGGCCCAGTTGCTCCGCAGCACATGGGATCTTCCCAGACCAGGGCTCGAACCCACGTCCCCTGCATTGGCAGGCGGATTCTTAACCACTGCGCCACCAGGGAAGCCCTACTTGTAATGCTTTGTGTCCAAATGTCACCGAGTCACTAAGTCATAAGATATGGGCTTGACGGAGCTGTGAGTCACAGGCCATTTTCGGCAGATTTTCTTTGCTTTTATGCTGATGTGCTGACTGTGATCTTGAGAACTTATTCAGTTTTCGGGAACAGGATGGTCGATTCACAGGGGAAAGGAGTCTGGAGCTGGGTCTGGTGCAGCCGACGAGCAGGTGCAAGAGAGATTAGGAGAGGAAGGGCCGGGAGGGTGGGAGGTCGTGATGGAGGATTGAAGACTCTGAGGTGGAGCAGCTCCAGGTGTGGCCACGGGAGGCCCTCGGAGCCGAGGCAGAGCCACCTGGGACGCCGGGCAGTTGAGGAGTCACTGCATGAAGCTTCCCAGAGTGACCCTGGGACCTTGAGTGCGGGAGGGGGTGACGGGAACGCCACAAATGGAGCGGGCAGCTTCATGACCCACGACGGGCCGCAGGCAGCGGGTTTCTGTTTCCATTTGTTTTACAAAAGATGAAACTGAAGCAGGGGATGCTGATCCCTCTTCCTGACCCTGAGGTTCAGAGGATGTGGGGAGGGAGGGGCCTTGGAGCAGCGTGTTCTTGGGTGACAGCCAGGGTTGAGTCCAGGCGACGAGGTCGGGGAGCACTTAGGGGTGATGTAAGGGACTTTGCCTTCCTGCAGCCAGGGTCCAGAGGGTAGGACAAAGCGCTTGGGAGGGAGACGCCGGGGCCCCTGGGCCAGGGGAGAGGAAGCCCAGGCCAGCTAGGGGTCAAGGCCAGAGGATGGGGGCTGGCCAGAGGGCTTATATCTTGGGCACGGGTCCAGAACGACAGTGATTCATGGGCTCATCCCGCGGGTATTTACTGAGTGCATCCTCTGTGCCAGATGGCAGCTTGGCATTGAGGATGCAGACGTGACCCGCCCAAGGGCCTCACCACGCGGCGCCTGCCTGCTCGTGGGGCAGACGTGGGCCTGCTGAGCAGAAGCCAAGCAGAGAGCGCGGGAGGCGGTGCAGCCGCGTGGGGTGCGGGGAAGGCGGCTGGGTGAGGGCTGGAGGCCCGTGTGCGGGGAGGGAGGGGAGGAAAGGGTCAGAGCAGGCAGGCCCGAGGCCCTGGCCGGTCTGCAACCTTGGTTCTGAGCGTGACCCCAGGCCAGGGGTGTTCTGCACGCAGACGTGCCATGATCTGACAGCACGTCACAGGCCCGCGGCCCAAGGCACCAGGAGGACGCGTGTGGCCCGGTTCCCAGGAGCCAGCTCCGTGCTGGTCTTCTTCCGAGTGAGCTGGCAGGAGACAGTGGGGCCTTTGGCTTCCAAGACTCGTGAAGTATGGGAAACGGACGCCTTCTGGGGAGGGGACTACGGTCTGTGGGATGGGCGGCCTCGGCCTTGATGGGCTCTCAGCGCCAGGGCGCCCACCCTCTGTGGGCCCAGGGGAGTCCAGGTCCCCGGGAAGACTCACACCAGCCTTACCGATGTGCGTCTGTGTTGGTTACACTGGCTGCAAAGAAAGGCCTTCGGGGTCAAGGCTGCCACCTGGGGCTCCAGGCGGTAGCGAGAAGTGTGCCCCGTCCTTGCTGGGCCCCAGCTCCCGCCCGCAGGCGTCGCCGTCCAGCCAACTGGGAGGCCTGGTGCCCGCAGAGGCCAGGGTCAGAGTCAGAAGCTCCGATTCTTCCCATACTTAATCCTCACGCGGGTTGGGTCCTAGCACCGTAAGAACGTGGAAACCAGAGCTGGATGGAAGCCCTTCGGTCACCTGATCCAATGCCCTCGATGTTGCAGGTAAGAAAGGCAGCCTCCAGGAAGGCGAGGTGACCTGACCAAGGGTCATGGACCTCTGGGCGGCCGGAGCCCTCCTCACTCACAGCACCTGCCCTACCCCCACTGCGGGGCGGTCAGCACGTCAGAAGGTCAATTCCACACAGTCCTGTGCCCCAAAGTCTCCCCGTCCCCTCACCCAGACCCGCAGCCGTTCTGGTTGTGCTCAGTAAATAGAGCTTGGTGACCATGAGAGGTGGGCGTGGGGCTCGAAGTTCCCACAGCTCTTCATGGAATAGCATCAGCATTGAAAGACAATAACGTGCCCAAGGTCACAGCAAAGCACGCTGACAATAAACTAGACCTGTTAGGATTTACTCCTGTGAATGACTATGCTCTCCTTCAAAATACTCCCATTGGGAGGTTACGTCTCTCTCCAGCTCTGGGCCTCCTCTTCCAGACGGCACCAGCAGTGCAAAGTAGGTTTTGAGTCCAAGGCACCTCAGTTAAATCTTAGTTCTAAAACACACTAGCTAGCTGTGTGACTTTGGGTGAGTTACTTAACCTCTCTGAACCTCAGCTTCCTCGATTATACAATGGACAGAATCATGGTTACATTACAGAACTGATGTAAGGATTAAGTGAGATAATGGAAATGAATGTACCTGTACTTGGTACATGACAGACTCTCAGAAATGCTTCCTCTCTTCTTCTTTTGGGAATTGCCCTCAAAAGTGAAGCATTAGTTTAAGTAACTTAACAGTGCCAAATCTTTATCTTCTGAAGATGAGTTATACCTTTGAAACTGCCCCAAAGCTATAGGATTCCAGCGAGATAAATAAGACCAGTAACTGAGCAGACAGTGCAGGGTGGGGCTGCTGTGTGAGTGTGAGATTGATTCCTGGAGATCAAAGACACTTTTCTTGACGGCCACCGTGTTCCAGTGCTGGGCTGGTGGTGTGGCCGCAGCAGTGACCGGGCCCTTGTCCCGTGGAGCTCGCGGGGCTGCGTGAGCTGCGGCAACATCGCCGCTGGAGAAGACAACGCCCCGCTCCTCAGAGGCAGGTTCTTCCCAGGTGATGTGCGTGGGGTCCAAGACAGCCCAGAAACTGTTTAGAAACAAGTTTTGCTACTTCATACGTTGAACAATGGACCTGTAGCATCCTTACTTAAGTTGTAAGAAAAAACAATTCGACAATTCCCCAGATAATCAGCTATTCTTCACTAACTTGGCATGGTTTTATCAAGCAAAAATAATTAATACATTAATTGAATGTCATAATTAGGTGGCATTTTCCAAGCCTTGGGCTTCAAACCAAGAAAGTTATTGATAATTTCCTTTGCTAGAATCTCTAATAGGGTCGTTACTACTTTAAATAACATGTAGCTCGTATAACCTAAAGATGAGTCGTAAACTTGAGAACTGCTTTCATCCCGTGTACAGCCATAGCACCCTAGGGAGGGAGTCTAAAGCCCTCTGTTTTGCCTCGATTTCCTCGGTTTTGGAACGGAGGTATTAGAATCGCCTTCTCTTAACACGGTGGTGAGGTGTGAATGAGCCCATACAATGTAAACGGTTCAAACGCTGCCAGGAAGAGAGAGAGCCTGTGCCGCTGCTGTTATTTGAATCTGACGCGCGAACCATGCTGTCACATCATGGGATGCAGACAGCTTCCTGCTTTGGGAGCCTATGTTCGTTCCCCTTGTGATGAAGAGATGCCCTCCAAAGCCCACTTTCTGAGTGGCGGGGGGTGGTGGTGGTGGGATGAACTGGGAGACTGGGATTGACATGTATACACTAATATGTATAAAATGGATAACTAATAAGAACCTGCTGTATAAAAAAAAATAAAATTCTAAAATTAAAAAAAAACACAACAAAGTCCACTTTCTGGGTTTCCCTTCACAGTCAGCAAAACTTTATGTAGCAGGATAATTATGAAAAGAGAAACAAATATAAAGATGTGACTCTCCCCCGCCCCGTGTGGCCTCGGATGCGCAGGCCGTCCGCGTGGTGAAACGGGGCTTCCTCTTGGAGCGCCCTGGGCGCATGAGGACCCACGGCGCTGTGCGGACGGCAGCTCGCCAAGTGTGAATTTGACCTCGAACGTTCCCTTCTGAGTTCTACAGTCCTCTGTCACAGTGTCCGTGGGATAAAGGTACAATAACGCACTGAGATCAAGGAAAACGGGAGGAGACGTGCGGAGGAGACCTCAGCCTGACCGCCTCTCACTGGGCCCTGGGACCCCGAGGGCAGGGCCGGCGGGCAACCTCCTCTGCCACTCACTGCAGTTTGGTGTAGGGTCACAGCGCTCAGAGAAGAGGAAAGAAAGCAGTGACAGTGACACACCCGGTGTGGAGATTCCGAAAGGCCACGACCGCCAGCCTCCAGGACTCTGGGTCTCTAGTAACATGGTGGTCGGCTGCAGCTGGTGGGGGAAGGGCAGAGGCGGAGGAAGAGCCAGGAGAACAAAGAAACACTTTATGTCCCAACACGGAAATCAGCTTCCCTGCCCTGGACCCAAACCTTCAATGCCTTCCGTGTTAGATCCACAGCCACGTGGTCTGACTCGACGTGGTCCCAGCACCCGGGCACAGGACTTCCCTGAGGCCCTCTCCGTGGGGGGAGCATCAGGAAGCCCCTCCCCAGACAGAGAGGGAAAATTCAGGACTTCCTTGAGAGGACCAACCAGTGCAGGGGGGTAGCAAGGTGCCAAAGCTGAGGAGCGGGCCAGGTTAGGCCAGAGCTCCATCCTCCTCCCCCGTATGTCCAACTCAAGGTTCCTGGAAGCGGCAGTAGGTAAGGAAGGCCACTCCCCTTTCACCTCAAACAATCTGAGGAGCAAAATCAGACCCATGACTTGATCAGTTCACTTCTCTAGCCAGACACACAGAGCAACTTGCTTATTCTTAGCTTCACTCCTCTTCCAAAACAAAGCCACTAAAACACACAGACATAGGTAACGGTCTTCTAAGCAGAGTATGCACAGCTCAGAAAATGAGTCGCTAAAAGAAGCCATCTTTCCATTCACTCAAGGTACACACGTGTATAGGTATTCTCCACCTGGGTGCTGGACACTGCTAGCTCCAAGGGGATGACAGTGAATGATCAGATAACACTGCCACCTCCACAGAGCTGACATGCAGGACAGAAGAACAGGGTGCCATGGGAGAGTGTAGGAGGAGGATTGAATTAATCGTATATTTTGTATGGAAAAGGCATGATGAATCTGAGGTTAAGTTTACTCTTTTACTACTTTAAAGGCAAATGGATTTGCTGAGCCAGATGTGTAACCTTTGCCTGCCTGCCCCTTTCTGGAACTTTCAAAGCATCTCTAAATGGATTGTAAAGTACTTTCAGATGGGCAAACAACAGACCCTATCTTGAAGCTGTTCTGGGCACTTCTATTCTTTCATCAGTTCTAGTCTTAACTTTATCTATTTATTCATTTGGTAAAAAGTGACTAATTTCCTCCATTCAACTGTTTCAACATCCATGAAACGCCTAGGCGCTGCCTCTACCCCACTTCCCATTATGAAGACCAGCTAAAACGTCTTACAGGGCTTTATGCTGGTTCCCTACAGCAGTGAAACCTGTTGTTAATATACTCCCTAAACTGTCAAACCACTAATCTTAATATGTGATATCCTCATAACTCCTTCCAACCCAAACACTCAAACGACACTTTCCGTACTAAGATCTGACACTGCCAAGGTCATTTACCTAATATGTCGCAATTGCTCTATTCTGAGTCACGGCCGGGGGAAGACAGAAGACCAGGAATCTCCATGAGGCCACCTGGCTGAGCATTAGGACTTCCAAGAGTACTTAGAGCTGGAACATAATTTTGAGATTACTGACTCCATCTTTACCACTTGAGAAAGGAGAAAACTGAGGCCCAAGGAGGTCGGGTGACTTGTCCAGAGTCACTTGGCTAGTAGGGCCAGTAGCACCCGAGGACCGGTGTTGGGGCCCTTGGTCTCGAGGGCTCTTCTCACCAGCACTGAATGCCACAGCCCAGCACAGTGCCTGGTTCGTGGCACCAGGCCACACCATGCGATACATGCTTTAGATGGACGAGGCCGGTAGCTGGGGATGTGTCAGGTGTTCTGGGCCTGCGTGCAGCATCAACTCATTATTAACTCCTCACAACCACCAGCGGGGTCAGAACCTTTATATCCTCAATGTGCTGAGTCACACGGAAGGTAAGGGAAGTGCCCAAAACAACACAGTTAGAAAAGGACAGAGGCAGCATTTGAACCCAGGCCTCCGAGTACCAAGGACGAGAGGATGGATACAGAGCAACGTATGTACCCTGAAGGAGGAAGGGAGACCGGGGACAGTTTAAGAGCAACATGGAAACTGAGTGTCACATGAAAGGACAGTATTACCACAAACATGTATGCTTCATACTATCCACACGTGGACCAGAGGCCGAGACCCCTTTACCCTAAGTGGGACTTCACCCTCCGGACTGATAGAGACCATAGGTTTGCTGATCCAAACTGCAAAGACTATGTAAAATAAGACAGGGCACAACATTTGCTTTCTTGGCACATAAATTTTGAATTATAGCAACTGGCATTCTGTTGTTCATAAAAAATTTGAATTATAAATGTAAAATCATAGTCATAATAACACCTTCTGAAAGGTAGCTAGCTGAAATCTACTTCTTTTTTAAATGGCAAAGGGCATAGTATCACAAGGAGTTAGCGCTATTCTTGCATGAATGTCAGGATTACGATCCTTGTACCATCATACAACTTCCCAACCTACACTGGAAGGTTCTCTCTGGTGCTGACATTTCTAAGGTCTCACCATCGACACCTCCAAACGTAGTTTGGTGGTTATTCCCAGGAACCTCCTCCTTCAAGACTCACTGGGGTAAAGCTTATTTTGCTAAACTTCACATTTGTCTGTCCACGCTTATGGCAAATGGATGTGCAGGCCTCATGAACTCCCCCCCTGGAGGGTTTTCCCTTCTCTCCTGGCTAAATGAACCAGTGGCCCACCACCCCGGGCTGCTGTGGGTGTGACGGGAACTGGCCCCTCCGCTGTGGGAAGAAGCATAGGAAGGATCTGGCACGTCCTTGAAGTGACGGCTCTTTGTGGGCTTTTTACATCCTCCCCTCTGCACGCTGCCCCGAGCACAGGGCACCTGTTATTCGGGGTGACCCAGCACAGGCAAAGCTCTGCAAGAGTCCCCGCAGACCCTGGACACAGAGGGAAGCCTGAGCCTGCCGCCTGCCATTTTATTTCTAAAGGTGCCTACACATAAATTGTATAAGTAATCCATGATAACTCTTCCTTTGTCGATGTGTTCGTGTTTGAAAAACCCTTGTAAATTCCTATTTCGTGGCCCACACGAAAATCCATTCCTGAAAGGGTCTGGTTCCCAGCCAGGTTTCAAACAGCCATCAAGAAAATGAAGGGAGGGACTTCCCTGGTGGCGCAGTGGTTAAGAATCCTCCTGCCAGGGGACACGGGTTCGAGCCCCGGTCTGGGAAGATCCCACATGCCGCGGGGCAACTGGGCCCGTGAGCCACAACTACTGAGCCTGCGCATCTGGAGCCTGTGCTCCGCAACAAGAGAGGCCGCGATAGTGAGAGGCTCGCGCACCGTGATGAAGAGTGGCCCCCACTCGCCACAACTAGAGAAAGCCCTCACACAGAAACGAAGACCCAACACAGCCAAAAATAAATAAATAACAATAAATAAATTTATTAAAAAAAAAAAAAAAAGAATCCTCCTGCCAATGCAGGGGACACGGGCTCAAGCCCTGGTCCGGGAAGATCCCACATGCCGCAGAGCAACTAAGCCCGTGTGCCACAACTACTGAAGCCATCACAATGAAAAGCCCACGCACCGCAACAAAGAGTAGCCCGTGCTCCCCTCAACTAGGGAAAGCCCGCACGCAGCAACGAAGATCCGACGCAGTCAAAAAAATAATAAAATAAAATTAAAAAAAAAAAGAAAAAGAAAACAAAGGGATTGTTTTGGTGTCTCTTAAAATTCTTGTCTGAGTCTGGATGGCTGAGTCACTAGCCCCCAAATATGACAAACATGAGACCAAAGCATCGCCCTGCTCACATCTGAGGGGCTCCCGAGCTCCCAGGGAGGACAAAGCCGGCAGGGGAGACAGCCCCTGGCCTCTCGGGAAAATCAGCCCCGCAGGTGTGTGCTCCTCGGACACCTCGTGGCCGGGGAGAGAAGTACCATCCTGCACCTGCCACCTCACAGCAAGGCAGGTCCAGAAGGATGGTCAGACGGCAAGCTGGCTGACCCTCATTTCCCGGTGAGAAAGCTGAGGTCCAGGGTTAGAACCACCCAATCTCATGGCTCCAATAGGTGGTGTTAGCACCTCTGTCCCACAGATCATTTCTACCTGAACACGAATATGCAGCAGCTCCAGGCAAATCACCCATGAACCGTGAGCGTCGAGAGGGAGTTTCAGCGGCTCAAGGTTCACTAGGTATTTGCATCTAAATGCAGTGATTTTTCCAAATTCTATCACTCATCTTTTATCGATCATGGCACTGCTTTATGAAAAGGAAAAAAAAATTGAAACTCACATTCCAGTCTAAAAGAAAAAGAGGTCAAAATAGTCTTGGAGACAACGTCTCAGCTAGCTCTGAAACTCTCTGCAAACATCCCTCACACAAAACCCTTTCTGCGTTTCACGATAATAAAACGCAAAAGCCGACAGAATGTTCTCGCGCCTCAAACAATTGATGCTTTAGATCCAAAAGGAAAATACCACGGAGCTAAAGAAATCTGTGCTGCAGGTACAGGCAGGTCTCCTAAACTGAAAACAAGATGCTAAAGGAGACTTGCTGTTTTTTAGCCTAAAGAGCAGCAGGGGAAGCAGAAAATTCAAAAGAATTAGGCCTCAGAGCAGTTACGTCACGTAGAGGGGAAAAATCGGAAGCCAAGGTTCTTAGTCCCCAAATATCCCTGCAGGAAGCTCAGTGGAACAACTTTCCACGGAAAACAGGAGACACATTCTTATAAATAAAAAGCTGGGCAAGACTGTGAGTCAAACAAGGAGCCCAGCGGGGGGAGGGGGGGAAGCGGCCGGGCAGGCTCTGGGTGCAGGCCTCCCGCCGCGCAAAGGGTAGGGGCCGGGGGGGCGGGGGGGGGTCGTCCAAGGCCAAGACGCTGAATATTTATGTTCTTCTTATCAAATGTGTCTTTCATAGAGAAACTAGTCACATTCTACTGTGTCCAAAGAGTCCCCTAAAGTAAGACCCTTTTACACCATCCGTCGCCCCCTGTCATCAGGCTGGTGTCCACGGAGACCAGTTCTCAGCTGCAAACGGGGGAGTCAGGCAGAGACGCTGTGCTAGCGAGTCCTAGCAACCCGCCGGGAGCACTTGTTCCTCAGACAACGGATTAAAAGTACACACACACACACACACACACGCACAGAGTCTGTATCAATAGGAAGGACCCTGACTTAGGTGAAGGTCCATTCTGAATTTAAATATAAGATCATTTCTTAATGACAACCAAGGAACAAAAACGTTAGGATCAAACTGTGCCACTGAGCCCGAGAGAACCTTTGGAATCAGGCTTGGTCCTCCCGTCTTTCCACTGGGAGTTGTACGGAGAGCAGAGACCCGAGGGGCCCCGAGGCCCAGCGAGGATGGGGCAGGGAGACACAGCTGAGCTCTGCCTACAGCCATTGGGGCCCCTCAACGACCAGGCAGGTTTCCATCTGCATGCGGCAGAGGAGACATGGGGGGAAGAGAACACGACAGGGAAGCCAGGACTCAGAGGCGAGCAGCAGAGGCTGCTCCGGGGTGAGGAGCCAGAACGGGGGCCTGCTGCCTGCGCCCCCTCGGCGCCCTCCCTGCCCTCCTCTGGTCCTGGGGAACCAACCATCCGCAGCCCCTCCCCGTGACTCTGACGGCGCTGCCCCCTCTGTAGCCAGTCCCGCCCCTCCTCTCACCACCTGCCCCTGAAGCCACCCACTCCTCTCAAGATTCAGCTCGGAGGCTCTCCCCCTCTGTGGAACCTCTCCTCTCGTCCCCTTGTCCCTGGACCAGCCCCGACAGGGACCATTCTCTCGTGACCAGCGGGCTCCTCCCCTTGTCCCTGGACCAGCCCCGATGGGGACCATTCTCTCCTCAGGGCTCCGTGTACGTGACCAGTGGGCACAGCGTTATTCGAGGCTTCCTTCTACCGACCACCCCCCGGAGACTAACCTCCCCAACGCACTGGCTTGTGCACGTGTGCTTCCCAGGACTCCCACGTCCCACGCCCGGGCATCGTCCAGGAGCCCCCAGCAGGAGGCGAGGGGCGTGACCCTGGGGCAAGACCCTGTCAGTTGGTCCTGGTGAGCGTGGTCAGAGCCTGCACAGGGGAGTCAGCAGGTGTGGCTGCAAGGGGGCCAGCCAGGCAGCCCGGAGGCCACCCACGAGGGGTGTCTGATGGCACAGGACAGGCTGCACCCGGAGGGCATGGGGGGAGGGGACTGTGACAGGGGTCAGCGGGGGGCCACTGGGCAGGAACAGCGAGGACGGAACATATCCGGCGTCTGAGGAAGTGTCGTCTCCTCCAGGATAAGGTCGTCCACCCAAAATGTCCAGACAAAGACAGACAATCTTGATGACCACAGACACAGCCTGTCTACCGGACTGGAAATTGCATCTGCAGGTCACGTCCTCATGGCAGGTCACAGGGACCCTGCAACAAGGCACGAGCTGTGTGGGGAGAAAAGAAAGGGAGAAGCTATGGGGGTTAGTGCCAAAGCGTCCCGTACAGGTCACGGACTCTCCCTTTCACATATGTCGAGGAAATCCAGAGAAGAGAAAAGGCTTTCTTTTTTTTTTTCCTTTTTGGCTGCGTTGGGTCTTTGTTGCGGTGTGCGGGCTTCTCATTGCGGTGGCTTCTCTTGTTGCGGAGCACGGGCTCTAGCCGCGCGGGCTTCAGTAGTTGTGGCGCGTGGGCTTCAGTAGTTGTGGCACACGGGCTCAGTAGTAGTGGCGCACGGGCTTCGTTGCTCCGCGGCATGTGGGATCTTCCCAGACCAGGGCTCGAACCCGTGTCCCCTGCACTGGCAGGCGGATTCTCAATCACTGCACCACCAGGGAAGCCCCTCGAAAAGGCTTTTTTATGGCACCCCAACCAGTCCCTGGCAGACCTGGATCTAGAAGTCAGCTTAGCTCACAATACACTCACCTGGAAGAACATGATGGGAAAAAACCCCTCAAGCACACAACTTAGATGGTTTAGTTCAGAAGTTAACAAGAAGCACGTTTCTGAGAAGTGGGGAGGCCTCCTGGGACGTCACAGAGGCACCAGTGCAGAAGGCTTCCCTCTAGCTGTCGAGTCTATGTTGTGCAAACCAGCACCGCCAAACGTGGGCGGCGCGCAGCTCCTGCCCACAGAGCCTGCAGGGCGGAGCCAGCCCTGCAACCTAGAGACGCCAACTGCCAACATGACGCGGAATCCTGAATTTGGAGCTGGATGAGGACAGGTTTCACGCAACATCAGGAAAGTACAGTACCATCCCTGTATTTAAACCCCTGCCTGAGACGCAGCCCAGAAAACGGCTTCACCTCCGTGAGTCCTCGCCCATGGCTGAGACCCAGCCCGCTGTCCCATGTCCCAGGCTCCCCTCCTCCTTCCCCAGATGCTGCCTGAGTCAGGGAGAGTGGCCCCTGCCCGATGGTACATGGTGGGAGCCGGCCTCTTGTCCTATAAACATAAGGCACCTTAACTGTGCTGCCTGCGTTTGTTCTGTTTCACTGGTCTCGTCTTTTAACAGGGATGCTGGTCTCTCAGGAGAACTGGTCCAGCAGGGAAACTGGGCTCTGGGAATCTGACCAGTCAGCATTATCAGATTTCAAGGAACCAGAACTCACCGAAGATTGTCATCTCTTGTTACTAACTGAGATCAACTTTATATCTGCTTTCTAATATCTACTATAGACAAGGAACCTTATGAGAATTTCTCATAAATTTGCGGTTAACATCCATCCTCCGACTTCTACAGATAGTTCAGAAAGAGTCTGAACGTGTCTGCAAACAAAAGTAATCAGACTCACCTCTTGTTGGCGCGTATGGCCCCTGCAGGCGTCTGTCTATGCGGCTCCGCGGTAAAGGTGGTTTAGGAACTTCCTGCAGAATATCCTCACACGCGGTGCGGAGGCCTCCGTGATGAACAGAGCTCCCACGATCCCTTGAAACGCGCGTGCACTTTTGTGTCTGCAGTATTCCAAAGCGAGCGTCTTGGCAGATGTAGACAGGAAATCATGATACTTACAACAATACTGCCTTTTTAGACCTTTCTATGACCACTTACACTGTCTTGGGTATTATTTCTGCTCCAGCTATTGCTCTTTTACAGCAAAGGAAACAAAATAACCAGAGAGGCGACACATTTGTCTTTAGGCCGCTCATCTTGTCCAGGGTCAGATTCAGGTATTTTGTTCACCAGCAAAGCCCACTGGGGTCCTCAGGAAAAATAAGCTGGAATCTAGGTGACAAAGTCCAACCTCCCCTTTCGTGCTTAGTCCAGTTGCACTCGCCTGTAGGGCCGTGAGCAGACGCCTCGCACCCCAGAGCGCAGCGGGCCCGGGGCAGAAGCGCCACTCATGACGCTTAATTCAAGATGGCGGTCGCAGTGGGCCGTGTGCAGAGAGGCGGCGCCCGGCACTGGGTCTGGAGCCTGAGCAGCTCGGCTGCGCCTGCGCCCGCCCCGCAAGAACCCCGCCCACAATCCCGCCCCTCCCGTATAAAGAAGCCCCCCGCACAGCCTGCCGGGAGAGCGTGCGCTCCAGAAGTCGGCTCCTCCTCGTTCTTTGATCAAAGAATGAAACTTTCCTTTGCTTTTGAACCGAGCTCCGTCTCGTTGTATTGTTTCCAACGACACCGTCAGGAGGACCCTCGTTGGGCCTGACTCCAAAGGGTTGGTAACAATTTCTGAACCTAATACTGAATTTCCGTAGCCAAACACTTAATAGTCCTTGTGTTTACTCCATTATTACCAGCTCCTATCTGTTTCCTTTTCCTAGATCCTTCGGGTTTGTTTGCTTATTTTTTTTCTTCCAGCATCTTAAAATGAATTCTAACCTGTATTTTAAAAATTCCTTCTAGGGTCACGAAGGTATTTAAGGCTTTTTCCTTGAATTACAACTTTCCTTGGACCCCATAGGTTTGGGATAAGTTCCTCTAGTTTTAATGCGCACTACATGACTTGTAATTTCACCCTCGACTTCCTCTTTGCTCTACTGGTACTGTATGAGTGTGCTCCCTGATTCCCAAGCATTTTGATTGGGTCTTTACACAGTTCATCTAATTTTATTGCATTTTGATGAGAGACCAAGGGTTCTAAAATCTCGACTTTCGTGAACTAGTTGAAACGTCCTTCATCATCAAGTACCAAATTGAATTTTATAAATTTAATTTTAAAGGACAAAACAAAACCTAAGGGAAAACGATATATTATGTATTTGTAGGATACAAACTTCACGTGTGTTATTACATGAGATTGTGGATGTGTGAGGATCCTATTTATCT
Source organism: Balaenoptera borealis (assembly GCF_965194805.1). Lineage (NCBI taxonomy): Eukaryota > Metazoa > Chordata > Mammalia > Artiodactyla > Balaenopteridae > Balaenoptera > Balaenoptera borealis. Next base: position 4,071,855 of record NC_138877.1, read on the forward strand.
TTGATTATTTAAAGTTTACTAGATCCGCTGCATTGCAAAATAAGAATATTTACAACCATTCATTATATTTGTGCTTTATCAAGTTCTGCTTATATTTCTAGTAGCTTTTGCTTTCTATGTTAGGTATGCAGGCATCTTACTTTAAACAATATAAGGTAATGTTAACAGCAACATCAGATTCATTTGTCGCCTCGGAGATGCAAACTAAAAGCATCCTAAGCTATCACTACACAGCCGTGTAGTGGGAACACCAAAATGAGAAAGAGGGAACATGACACGTGGCCATGAGGATGAAGAGGCACTCCCACACTCCAGTGGGGATAAAAATTGGCACCTTGGAAAACTGATAGGATCTACTAAGGCTCACCAATCTGCATACCCTCAAATCAGCAGCTACACCCCTCAGTATTCATCACATGGAAACATGTATATACATTTACCGTAAGACAGTTCGAGAAGGCCCTCAGCCGCTTTACTCATAACGTCCTCAAACTGGAAGCCCAAACTTCCATCATCAGTAGAACTGACACATACATTTGGTGTCGTGCGGTAGACGCAGTCACAGGAATGAACAAACCACGGCTGGTGTGTGGTAGACACACCAGGCACAAATCTTGCAAACATCCTGTTGAATGAAAGAAGCCACACACAAAAGAGTGTGCTATACTTGTTTGTGGAAAATCCCCAAATAGGCAAAACCAGAAGTCTGTACAGTGGGTGGGTCCCTTCCTAGGGCAGAGCAGTGACCAAGAGGGGACCAGAGGGGACCTGGAAGTTGTTTCTTAATCTCAGTGCTAGTACTTGGGTGTGTTGAGTGTGTGAAAATCCCAGCGCTGCCTGCACACTTATCACTTATGCACTTCTCTCTGTGTGTGCGACATATTCCAGCAAACCTGCTTTGTAAACATCGAGTACAGGGCTCCACCCAGGAGTTAATGAAACAGAAAATGCAACCTTTATCTTTTTCACAAGGTAGAATGCAAATTCCAGGAAATACGTGTCAGGCGCTGCGCAAATTTCTTGTCCTAAATTTTGTTATGAGACTCCGTTCACGTTGTTAAATGGCCAGCACTGCCCACTGAGGTGGGTGTTATGGTCCCATTTTACAGAATAGCCAAACAAGGCTCTGAGTGGAATCTGAGGCGTCTGAGACCACACACGTGCTCCAGGGCAGATCTCTCTGAGGGGCGGGGAGGAGGAAGCGGAGCTCTTTAGTTCTAGTGGTGACCACACGGTGATGATGAGGCAGCCTTGTTGAAGCCGAGAGCCTGGAGTGAGGACAAATCTCAGGAACCTGTGTGCAGATTATTTTTTCTGTGAAGTGTAAAAACGATCTTCCCTCAAGATATTTCATATGAATTGCTTAGAGATAATTCAAACTAAAATTAAACGGTAGCATTCCTGCATCTAACTTCCCAAGTTCCCTTCCACACTGGTTTTATTTCATTCCCCATCGTCATAAAGCCTGGTGTTGTTTATAGTGTCATTTTACACAATAAATTTCTTCCACAACAAGTTTTTACTCTTACAGTATTTGTAACTTTAAAAAAAGTATATTATATGATTCACCCAATTCCATGAAGTAATATTACAGCTTTATTTAAGGCATTTGATGTGTTTGTAGTAAATTAAACTCAGATCGAAAAATATTTATTCAAAATGTATACACCCTGTCTATTTCCAAAAAGCGTTGGTGCATAATAAAAGGTGCCTGTAAAATAAAGCTGAAATACACAATTTAAAACCTCATGGAAGGAGAGGAAATTAATTTAGGAAATTAATACAAAGGCCGTGATTGAATATTAAATTTAGCTCTAAGCTTTCTGGAAGACAAGAAGTACGTAAATCTCCTAATCTGATAATAGAAAATAGATCCGTTATTCAAAGAAGACAGTTTTCCAGATACAAATTTCCAAGAGGCATGCCAAAAACCTTATACAAAAGGTCTGATAATGAGTGATATATGTAGATGTAAAGTGATACAAAGAAGTCCATTTTAGGAGGAAACTTTTACAAACAAAACAGCCTTGGATTTTATTTTTTGAGAATGAGTTCCAAGGAAAAAACAAAAGAAAACAGAAACAAAGAGAGACTGTGGATTTTAAAAGGCAGCAGAGACACGCTGGGCCGCCCAGGCGGCGGCCAGGACAGCAGGTCACCCTCAGGGGTCACTCAGCAGTCACGGGGCCAGATGTGCCCTGCACCTTCTGTGCCTCGGTTTCCCTACAGGGAAAAAATGGAAACAACACTTTCCCTGCCACCTCACATTACAGCACTCTGGGAAATGCAAAATGCTTGACCACTGCATGTCCATCATCTGACCTCTACCAGTGCCATCAAAATGGGGCGGGTGGAGGGAAACCACAACTCATGTTTCCAAGGTTGAGAAGCAGTTAACATTGGTCATTCTCCTCGCAGCCTTTGTCTTGAGGATGATGTCATTTGTTCCCTTCGCTGTCCTTTGCAATTCTGTCAGGAAGCACATTTATTAGGAAATATCAATGTGTGATGAATCAGCACAGAATTAAAACCATGTGACCTTTCCTTCTGAGTTGTGCTGGCCCTATGTTCTGCGCCCCCCCATACAAGCCTATAAACACAAAAGTCCCCCATTTAAAATTATGAGAGACACAAAAAGTGGGGTGAAACTCACTGAGCACTTGCTCTCCCAGAGGAGCACGCTCCGTTCCTGGAAGCCGACAGTCGTGGGTTACAGCCTGGAAACTACCAGTGGACCTGACACTGCGTGTGTGTGTGTGATGTGTATGCATGTAAACGTGTATTCATGCACGTGTGTGTATGTAACCATCAAACAATCCCTGTCCAGAATCTGGGAGATGGAGCGTTCACTTTTCTCCCCCCACCGAGTAGACAAGAGGTTGCCAAAAACTCTTTCCTGCATCTCCCAAACTGCAGGGGCCACAGCTGCTGAGATTGGAGAAGTTTGATTTTTAAAAAGACAACATTGGGCTTCCCTGGCGGCGCAGTGGTTAATAAGAATCCGCCTGCCAATGCAGGGGGACACGGGTTCGAGCCCTGGTCCAGGAAGATCCCACATGCCACGGAGCAACTAAGCCCGTGCGCCACAACTACCAAAGCCTGTGCACCTAGAGCCCGTGCTCCTCAACAAGAGAAGCCACCGCAATGAGAAGCCCGTGCACCGCAACAAAGAGTAGCCCCCGCTCTCAGCAACTAGAGAAAACCCGCGTGCAGCAGCAAAGACCCAATGCAGCCAAAAGTTAAATAAATGAATAAATAAATAAATTTTTAAAAATAAAAAATTAAAAGACAACATTTGAAAGCTGCTAAAAGAGCAGATCTTTAAAGTTCTCATCACAGGAAAGAAAAAAATTGTAACTGTGAGTTCACAGTAGGTTAACTAAACTGGTAGTAATCATTTCAAAATTTATCAAATTATTATGTTGTACACCTTAAACTTACACAGTGTTATATGTCAATAACGTCTCAATAACCCTGGAAGGGAAACCAAGGCTGATATTTCATCACCTAAGCTCCTGTACCCCCATGTCCCCCACATGTCGTTTGCCAAAGCAAGCGTCCACGTCAGGTCGAGCAGAGAAGTAACACAGCACCGAGTCAGAGAGGGGGACGAGGAGGAAGCCAAGCTAGGCTGGGACATCTCTCTGTCTGCGAATGTACCCTGAAGAAGGAAAGGACTACGGCAACACCAAACAGGAAGCACTTAGATTGAGTGAGTTTGTATGTTCCGCTCAACTAAGCCACGACTGGCATCATTAACCAAGACCCACGTGCAAAAGGCTTCATTATCGACTCAGACCTGTTTAAAATATGTTTACACATATATCTTCATACAACATTTGCATCATCCCATCAACTGTTGCACTGTTGTTAAAGCTTTGAACTTGAATTTAGCCAACAGCAGACCTCCGCGAACCAGTTTTTAATGGAAGTTCCCAGCGGTGTTTCTCTAAGTGCGGTTCTTAGAGCATCAGTGTCGAAATCAACCTGAAGGGCCTGATCAAATGCAGATTCCTGGGCTCTGCCACTGGCTGGTTGGGGAGGCCTCTCTGGTTTTTTGTTTTGTTTTTTTTTACATCTTTATTGCAGTATAATTGCTTTACAATGGTGTGTTAGTTGCTGCTGTATAACACAGTGAATCAGCTATACATATACATATATCCCCATATCTCCTCCCTCTTGCATCTCCCTCCCACCCTCCCTATCCCACCCCTCTAGGTGGTCACAAAGCACCGAGCTGATCTCCCTGTGCTATGCGGCTGCTTCCCACTAGCTATCTATTTTACATTTGGTAGTGTATATATGTCCATGCCACTCTCTCACTTCGTCCCAGCTTACCCTTCCCCCTCCCCATGTCAAGTCCATTCTCTACATCTGCGTCTTTATTCCGGTCCTGCCCCTAGTTTCTTCAGAACCTTTTTTTTTTTTTTTTAGATTCCATATCTATGTGTTAGCATACGGTATTTGTTTTTCTCTTTCTGACTTACTTCACTCTGTATGACAGACTCTAGGTCCATCCACCTCACTACAAATAACTCAGTTTCGTTCCTTTTCATGGCTGAGTAATATTCCATTGTATATATGTGCCACATCTTCTTTATCCATTCACCTGTCCATGGGCATTTAGGTTGCTTCCACGTCCTGGCTATTGTAAATAGTGCTGCAATGAACGTTGTGGTACATGCCTCTTTGGTTAACATGGAGGAATTTCTGTTTTGATCAAGCTGCTCAGATTAAGTCCATGCACAAGGCATTCTGAGGTCTGTCCTTTAAATTAATTCAGGAAGGCTCATGTCTTGATGGTCAGAACACCTGATGACTACGTGTGAACCCATGCTGTGAAATGGTGAGTCAGGTACGTGTGTGAGCGTGCAGTCCTGTCTCTGATCTAAGTGGTCGGTGGGGAGAAAACAGTGATTTCCTCTGGAAACCTGATGTGCTTTGAAAACTGCGGTATTGTAAACACTCAGCATTTAAGAATGTGGCCTAGCACTTCATCACCCGCCTTCCCATTGTGCTTTTTAAATTTAGGTTACTTTTCCCTTCTTCTCCCATTCCATTGGGAATGTTAGAGTTTAACATTCCCAGTGAGACCAACATTGCTTATCCATAAGCCTTCAGGGCAAATACTGTGTCCCTAAAATTTAGGAATAAAAAGAAAAGTCACAAAACTGTCTCTGCCTTCTCTCTGATGATCTACAAGAATCGACTACAGCCTACACTCCTGTAACACAGAGGATGTCACAATTTTTCAGCAAATGTGCCCAAGGGCAGGTTGACCCTGTGACTAAAGTTGGTCCACACACCTTAAAAGGTGAGACACACACAGCCTGCTTTGTGTCCCACACACAATCCCAGAGCAAGGAATTCCCATTGCGTTTCCCAAATACGATGATGCAAAGGTGGAGGCTGAATGTCAAATTCATTAATACTGACCTTTACGCTCATTCTGACCCCACCTGGCCTTCGCAAAGCTGTGGTTGGTTACCAGGTGCCCTGGGCGTCCTCAGGCTGGGGGCAGGCTTCCTGTGCCCACCCCCTCCCTCCGTCCTTTTAGGTGCAGTGAGGGTGACCATGTCCTTGAGTGAGTGAGACTGAACCTCACACCCCTGATCTACCGTCTACCCTAACAGCGGCCCTTCCCACACCAGCCCTCACCTCCCAACTTTTCTACTCTCTGATGTTTTCCCCACAAATTTGGAGGCATGAAAATACGAGCTATGGAAGTGGGGAGGGGGCAGGGAGAAGAACAAAAAGATGGGAAAGAAAGCGTTTTCTTACCACGATGATTTCCTAACCCAGCTCTAGGTTTGTCTGTGTTTCCAATATCTTTAAAACCTTTGAGCTAAAAGCTATTTGACAAAACTGATACTTTTTTGGTTCGTTTTATATAACAACGTCTTTTATACCAGGGCTATTTAATCGTGAGAGTCTGATTCTGAGGAGTTTAACTTTGACACAGGCATCATAGGCTATGCTGATCTGATGCTAGTCAAGGGGTTTCAATTGGGAAAATGAGTGTTAAAATATAGAAAGAAAAAGAGAGAGAGAAAGAAAAAGGAAGGCAGGGAGGAAGGAGGGAGGAAAGGAGGAAGGGAGGGAGGGAGGGAATGAGTGAGGAAGAGAGGAAGGGAGGGAGGAAAGAAGGAAAGAGGGAGGGAGGAAAGGAGGAAGGGAGGGAGGAAGGGAATGAGTGAGGAAGAGAGGAGGGGAGGGAGGAAAGAAGGAAGGAAGGAGGGAGGGAGAGGGAGGGACGGAGAGGGAAGGAGGAAAGAAAGAACATATAAAAAGATAAACAACAAGGACCTACTATATAGTACAGGGAAGTATATTCAATATCTTATAATCTATAATGGAAAAGAATCTATACATATATATATAGCTAAATCACTTTGCTGTACACCTGAAACATTGCAAATCAACTATACTTCAATTAAAAAAGAAAGGAGGGAGGGAGGAAGCAAAACCAAAAACCCTTTCTATCGAAAATTCAGGTTGGGGCTTCACTGGTGGCGCAGTGGTTGAGAATCTGCCTGCCAATGCAGGGGACACGGGTTCGAGCCCTGGGCTGGGAAGATCCCACATGCCGCAGAGCATGTGGGATCTTCATGTGCCTCTCCAACAAGAGAGGCCGCGATAATGAGAGGCCCGCGCACCGCGATGAAGAGTGGCCCCCGCTTGCCGCAACTAGAGAAAGCCCTCGCACAGAAACAAAGACCCAACACAGCCATAAATAAATAAATAAATAATTAAAAAAAAAATTCAGGTTGAAAACCCCTTTAAAAATCCAAGTAACCTGTATAACATTGAAATTGCCAGGAGGTTATATTGAGACAAAGAGAACATGTCACCTTGATTATGAGTCAAGCTTTCCCAATTTTCCTGTGTGTTTCCAGCACACTGAGGGTTGAACCAAGAGAAGTGGATATATTGGAACCAGCTCGGCTCCACCCTAGCCCCATCCCACAAAGTTCCTACAGATAACAGCACAGGTTGCTCTGTTTGCTGCTTCAAAAAGTAAAACTGCTTTCATTGTTCTTGTCTAAATGGAGCTTTGCAGGGTCTGCAGGCACCTTACCCCACGCTGCCCTCTCTCTGCTGCCATCACCACTCTGGGGTCCCCTGCTGGAGCCACGACTACAGTATTTTAGTTCACGTTATGATCAAACCTGAGCAAGTTTCTTGTGATTGGCCAACCACAGTCTCTGATCTCGAAAAAGCTTTATAAAGGAATTATAATCAATGATTAGCAAGAGCCAGAGAGGAGAGATTTAAACTATTAAAGGGGGCTTCCCTGGTGGCGCAGTGGTTGAGAGTCTGCCTGCCGATGCAGGGGACACAGGTTCGAGCCCTGGTCTGGGAAGATCCCACATGCCGCGGAGCAGCTGGGCCCGTGAGCCACAACTACTGAGCCTGCGCGTCTGGAGCCTGTGCTCCGCAACAAGAGAGGCCACGATAGTGAGAGGCCCGCGCACCGCGATGAAGAGTGGCCCCCCGCTTGCCGCTACTAGAGAAAGCCCTCACACAGAAACGAAGACCCAACACAAGCCATAAATAAATAAACAAATAAATAAAAATTAAAAAAAAAATTTAAACTATTAAAGGATTTAAAACTGAAGTGCCTTTAAGTCCTTATTTTCTCCCTTTCGATTGGCAAAATTTTCATCCGTAACAAAGAAATCCTACCTGGATTCTCTTCGGGTGATTTCCCATCACCCAAGTTGAGCCTTGTGCGCCGCCTTCCCCGGACCGATGGGACGGCTGGGTCCACATCTTCTGCAGCGTCATCAAGTGGTGGCGATTTTCCCTCTCCAACCCCATCCTGCCCGAGGACACAAAAGCGGAGCCTGCCGGCTTCCCTGCACGGGGGTGTCATGAGTTTCCACCTCAAACTTTAATTACTACCTGTGTCCTCTTAAAAAGAGCTCAGACAGACTTTGCTTCCTATCCTGGCTCGGCCGCCTAGCGACCCGTAAGGCCTCGGAACCTCTCCGCTCATAGCCCCAGTGCCTGGTGTGGAAGTACGGTTTGTGCAGGTAGATACGCCCTGCCCCGGCTCAGCGGCCGCAGAGGCGCTGGCCATTTGGTCCGCCGCCCAGCATCTCCGCCGGGCCTCCGTTTGCAGAATCGCTGCCGAATGGGCTTTAGTGGAAGTTTAGGAGAGTCGTGGCTGAAGGTGCCAATCGGACCAAATGGTGCTTGACGGGGGGCGGGGGGGGGGGGTGGTCAGAACGCAGCCTCCTCGCAGGCTGCCCGGCTTCTGGGGCACAGCTGGCCCCCGCTGTCCACGGGGACCCCCCCCCCCGGGCGCACCTTGACGCACGAAGGAGAGCAGCGCCAAGCGAGGGCAGTGGAGCCAGCACCGGGGGTGACGGGAAGGGGGCTTTCTTGGGGCAAATCCAGGAGGGCAGCATTAACAGTTGCCGGGAAACCGAGTTCAGGCAGAGAAGACACAGGATCAGAGCCAGCTTCGGAATCACCCCCCCCAGTCCCCGTCCCGCGCAACTTACTAGAGGCAAACAAGAAACGCACAACTGATGGATCCCGCGAGGGGACAGAGCAGCGAGATACAAGACCAGTGAGATGCAAGGCTTCCTGCTGAGAATAAACCAGAAATGTTGCCTTTGGTGAAACCTTAAGAAAAGGGAATCTAAGGAAGTCTAAGCGCTTGCCAAGTTTTTAGATGCAGATTTGCAAGTTGAACTTGCAAATCTGTGTTTTCAGATCATTAAAAGCTGTGAATCAGCTTCCACATTTATGAGTTTCCACCTCCGATCCCTGCTCCCACCTGGGCCTTGCTTCCGCCGGGAAGGTCGGTGAGGGGCACTGACGAAGCCCGGGCGAGCATGAGTGAGTAGCTGATGGAGAGCTGGCCAGCGGTCCAGTGACAGCGGGCGCAAAGGCAGAATTTAAACAATTGAGAGACTGTTTTCAGAGCCCTGGTGACATCACACACCGTGAACTTTTTATTCATCCTCTGCCCAGGACAGAGAAAGAAAGGGTCAGTAATTACAGAGGAGGCTGATCAGGGAGTGATCCGGGTTTTACAGCAGGACCTGCCCTCTCCTTGTTTGTGATGGTGTAAACAATAACCTTTTTTATTGTCTCCGATAAAGGGTGCATGAGAACTGGCAGGGTGATAACAAAATTGCCCCTGTTTCCCTGCAGACGTCACTGGGCTGCCTGTCTGGGCCGCTACCTGAGACGAGGAGGAGCTGGCCCTCTGGCTTTGTGTGCTCACGTTTGCAGCCAAGGTTACAGTGTGGTGCTGCGGTGAAATGCACGGATCCGAAAGACCTGCCCGGCTTTTCAGTGTCATGCTCGTTGATGGTAACTGGGACTTCCTAGGTCCCAGGGAGCCATGAAGTAGATCAGAGGTCGGCAAACTCTGGCCTAGGGGCCAAATGCAGCCACTGCCTGTTTTTGTAAATAGAGCTGATCTTGGACATAGCCACGCCTACTGTTTACCCAAGTCTGTCTTCTCTGGCTGCGTTCCTGCAACAGTGGTAGATTGAGTAGTTGCCACTGAGACCATATGACCTGCAAAAAGCCTAAAATATTTACCGTTTACAGAAAAAGTTTGCTGACCTCTTGCTTGTTTCCCAGCAGAAAGGAGGTGCCTGGCTCAGCACACGTCCTGCTTCCCTGGAACTAAGCACATGTTTGTGTGAGACAGGACAGAATCGAGAGGTAAACCAAGGCTTCTTCCCTTCCAAACGTAGACCCCCCCCCCTTGGAATTTCAAAGGTGACCAGATGACTGGAATTCCCACATAAACACACAGCAGAGAAAACAACGCCCACTGGCACAATCAGGGAAGGAATTGCTTCTAGAGTTGAGGGTCTGAAGGATGGGCTGCCAGTGTGACCCTTCCTGACCACGTGATAGCAGATCTTGGGTTTAAAATGCCCCAATGACCAATCTGTTGAGGATCTAGCTTAGTTGTTATTAACCTTTTTATGGGGAAAAGAGAGGGTCATTCTTCTGAAAAAGTGACATATACGTAGCCATTCACAATTTTACTTATAATTTCTGGGGGCACGTGAACCCCCAGAAGCTAATCCACGAGAATAAGAAACACTGATCAAATTTTTTTTTGCTCTCTGTGAGGAAAACAAATTTTTTAAAAAGGGACTTCCCTGGCGGTCCAGTAGTTAAGACTCTGCACTTCCAATGCAGGGGGCACGGGTTCGATCCCTGGTCGGGGAACTAAGATCCCACATGATGCTCGGCCAGAAAAAAAAAAAAATTTTTTTTTAAAGCACTAGTCAAAGAATCTCTTTCCAATTAGCTTAATTAACAATTAGCAAGCTCTTACTTGGCAATTAATTTAAAATTAACAGCATCTACTAAGTGCCAAATAAGTGGTACAGATAACAACATTATTGGAATTGGGAGAAGAAAGATTATTGTTGTTAAGTAAGGTGAGGAGGCCTCACAGAAATAATGTGATTTGTCTGAGATCTGAAAGAACAGCTAGGTTTCAGGCAAGCAGAAAGGGGCAGGAAGGATTGGACTACAAATGTCTTCAAGGTTCAGAGAGTTCTGAGTCTTGGGTTCTTATGTGTGGGCCCCTAGCAGAGAAGCACCTAAAACACACCTAAAAGGCAGTCACCTTAAAAGTCGCCAGAATTTGAGGCTTCAGAGATCTTTATAAACTGTCCCCGTGTCTCACACCTTGACTATCAGCGCTACGGTGACTTGTGTTTGGGCCAACAGCATATCCTGGGCAGAGTAGGCTTCATGGGTGTCTGGCTTAATACTCTGCTGTCACTTTCTTTAAATTTTTCTTTTTGTTTTTGGCCGTGCCACTCGGCTTACGGGATCTTAGTTCCCTGACCAGGGATGGAACCCATGCCCCCTGCAGTGGAAGCTCAGAGTCCTAACCACTGGACCGCCAGGGAAGTCCCTACTTTCTGAAAATTTCTAATAATTTTTAAATAAAGGGACAGCATTTTCACTTTGCAATGGGCCCCACAAATTATCTTTTTCTGTTTCTCCTTATTCTTCAACTAAGACAACATATTGCGACAGATTCAGGTTTAATGCAAAAGCAGATTTGAGGATCCAGCTGTCTTCTGTTAAGACGGACATTAAAGACATTTGCAAAGTTCAAAGCAGTGACACTCTCCTTACTCCTTTTTTTTTTTCTGTCTTGAAAAAATATACTTAATTCTCATAAAAATATGTTATTTATGTCATGGGATTATTACTGTGCTTTTAAAATAATAAGTATTTTGAAAGCGTCTCAATTTTATTTTTGTTTAATATTGTCAATATTAGTAATCTAGCCCATTATAAATGAAAACTCTTCGAAATCCTCAGTTTTTAAGAGCAAAAGGGATTCCTGAGACCAACAGGTTTGAGAACCCCTGGCTCATATGAACGAGATACACTCAGGAACATGCATCCCATTAGTCTTGTTTCTCTGGCATGTGTTTGCTCATGTCTGCTTCTTATTTCTTCTAAGTTAGGCTGTGTGTCCAGGAATTCCTGCCCCTAAGGTTCCCACCACTCTGTTCCAAGTCTCCATGGCCAAAGCTAAACCAGGTGGCTTAAGAATATCACACAGGGAGAGAGCACTTGAATTGATGGAGAAGTGACCAGCATCCCAAACCTCTTTATCAGGACCTGTTAGAATTCACTGGCTCTTAGCCAACAATGAGAACTACAGTCTCTAAAGTAAGCATTTAGCATGAAATGATTGAATCCATTTCATGGAGAATTTGGTCTCCCTTGTTATACGTGATCCAGAGCAGAAAGGATATTAACTTTTTTTTTTTCCATTAAACTGTGCTACTTGGCAGTAACTTTATTAAGAGGAGAAGACTAGTAGCTTTTGTAAAGAAGGTTCCCCTGGGTCTGAATTGAGATTATTATACTGCTTGATTTCCCACTGCTTGATTTCTCACTCTTGAGCTCCCTTCTTGCTCAAGACCACAAATCCAAGAATTTCCCAGCATCATTCCAGGAGTCTAAACAGTCTTATAAACAGCTGCTGAGTGTTGATGGTCTCATGATTCCTTAAAGGAATTTGCCTGTGGGTGGGGGAAGCCACCGCCCCCGAGTGTTAGTTACATGTTGAAGGCTGACTGCGGGGATGAAAGAAACAGGATGGAATTCTCAGAATCTCGGTGTCGATAAACAGCCTTCTCTTCCATAAATAAGGACTTGCTACAGCTAAACCTAAAGCCTCCATCCTGCTGTTTAGGGAAAAGCCCATTCTGGATAAATGAGGAAAGCGAACGGGTGGTTCCCATAGCTGCAGTTACCCAGGCCTCCTGATCTCACTTTATCACGTCTCTCCTGGCACTCACCTCCCAAGGCTGTCACGCGGTCGAACCATAGGACTCACCTGCCAAAAGGTGGATGGCAAGGCAGCCGGGGCAGAGGTGATTTTCCCCAGCAATACACCAAGCAATATCCTAAATGGAGCTGCCCCTCACTTGGTATGAGACCTGGGGATGCTGGGAAGCCCCTCAGCAGCTGGGGCCAGGGACCCAGAGCCTCGCCAGTCCCTGAAACTGAGGCCAAATCAGCTGCTTTGTGTCCATTTTCTACTAAGCCCTCCTTCATGTCAGGTCAAGTACAAAGTCATTTTACCAGCCTGAGCGGGAACCAGGAGGTTAGCAGAACATTGGGGCTGGGGAAGGCGCCAGAAAGTCTTGTGCACTCAGGTCCAATCAGCATTCTCACCAGTGGAAATGAGTTTCCCTCTGATACCCAAGGGTCTGGCCCTCGATAACCCTGGTGCCCTTCTGGCCCCATCAAAAAACAAGTACGAAGCAGCACCTTTCCACATGCCTCTGAACTCAACTGTTGTTGACTTTCATTTTTATTCGCTTTTGGAAACTCTATTTTCTGAGCAGCTTTTGTTCGATGTGGTGGATTCACACACCGTGCAGAGGCTGGGTGAGTGGTCCTGCTCCCAGGTGGACCAGTCAAACCCCGCACATCCCGGGTGCCTCCATCCCTTACCTAACTCCGGGGGAACTGCTGTGGGCCCCCAAGAGTTAAATGCCTTAAAAAAGTTAAATTGGTGCCTTATTTAGCTAAATGAAAATGTGAATTTCTTCCTTCTCTCCATTAAAAGTATTTTATGAAGTGCACCTTTCCAACCACCCAAATTGAGCCAAAATAATAAATGAGTCAAACACTCCCTGGCCAGAACTATTTCAAAAGCCCAGTGTTCCCAGTTTTGGTGACCCAGAAAACAAAGACCAAGCCTCAGACCTACTGACTCAACTGAACTGAACTGAACCGTAAGGACGAGAACCAGCCAGAACTACAGCGACCCTCCAGGGCAGGGCCACCCGATGGATCGAGTGCATTTGGGGCAAACTGAGCTGTCCAGTGTCAAGTTATTTTGAAGTTCTTCTGCTCATGAACTAGACGTTCCCATGTTCCCCAAAACTCTAATGTCTTACTTGTAACCCAAAGCCTCTCCGTGTTTTCCATCACTACAGGAACACGCCAGCAGGCTTTCCTGTGTCAACCACCCCGTGAACAAACACACAAGGAAACCCAGGATGTTTGTCATCGCTCCTGGGGACGCTCTGGCAGAAGCCAAAGGGGACTGACTCAAGAAGTGTATGCCCCCTTCCTGCCGGTGCCACGTGAGTCATTGCTGAGGAGCAACGCCCCGTGTACTCAGCACACAGAGAACAATGACGGGTGAAGGATCACCGAAAAATGGAGGAGAGGGGCCCAGAGAAGCAGCTTGCCTACAGGGAAGCTTGTATACACAGTGCTGAGAACACCCTGGGGACCCGGGCATCCGGTTTCCCAGGCCTGGAATTAACTGGAACATGCTGCACACAGACATAAGAGGGAATTTTCTAGAGTTGATTGGGGGAGAGAGCGGATCCCAGACGATCCGCTCCCCAGGGGCAGGTCACCATCTTACTCTCTTTCGCACCCACAGTGCGTGGCGTGGCGATCACACAGACGCTCAGTGTATGCTCCTGACGACCCCGTCTGCGGTGGGAATCTCCGTTATTACAAATGGTAACTTTGGTCGGATGTTCCACAGCCTGAAGGTCATGTAATTTTCTTAGGTCACTGAATTTTCCTTTTTCTGATTCCAAGTTCACCAAGCTGGTCACTGACGTGTTTCCCCCACTGCCTTGCCACCTGGAAAGGCCCTGGAGAGTGGACGCAAGGATTCTGGTCACTGAAAAAAAGACCACCCCCCAGGGTAAATTAATACCCTTGAACTGGAATTCTGGCCTCTGAGATTTGTCCACATGAATCAGTTCACTGGAGTCAGATTAGCTCCAGGTAAACTGACACAATCAAGTTTCCAAACCAGTAAAGCCAAGGACAAGATCTTGGTCTGTGCTAAATCCCTCAGGCGAACCTCGAAGCAGAGGGGAGGTCCTGCCTAAACCACAGGCCAGGCCTGGCTCTAGCACCAAGGCCAGCCACGGGAGGGCTTTTCCCACAGGCATCGGGTCGGACCAAGGCATAAATAAATGAAGAAATCATAACTAGGTAAACAGACATAAGCTTTAACACTTTGGGCTACTTTGAATAGTAAAGGGTATTGAGAAATGGAAGAGAATGCAGCCAACTGGGTGAAAATGCAGGCTTTGGAGATCAGAAGAGCTAGGGTTGAATTGGGGTTGTTACTTTGTGAATTTGAGCAAATTATTGAAGTTTCCAAATCTCGAGTTTCTCTGTGAAATTGACATAATAATACTGTCTATTTCCTTAGGTTGTGAGGATTGAAAGAGGTAATCTACATTATATACCTTCCATTGCTGGCAACAGAATGGACAAGAGATCCTAAAAAGCCTCCTGATACAGAGCAGATAAGAGTCATTTTTTAAATGTCTTTAAAAATGTATGGGTGACTAGCAAGAGCATAAAGCATTCCTGTGGAATCAGGAATGAAGCTGTTCGACAGACCAAAGGAAGTGAGAGATTACCGACCATTCTTCTAGCTGGGAGGCATCTTCCAGCCCCTGAGGGCCGAGAGCTTTCGTCTCAATGGAAACCTGGGCGGTGGGTGGTTAGGCGGGGGGACAACCAGAGAGACCAAGAAAGGCAAGACACATAAAAGGCTCTGCCCTTAGAGAAATGTTAACGGGGAAACATAAACACCCTACAAGCAGCGGACAAGGAAAGTGATCTGTCACGGTTTGGCTTTCAGTGGAAGGAAAACGATCTCCCAAGTCGGGTTTGTCGGACATAGCAAATAAAAATACAGGGTGCTGGGGATTTCTAGGGCAGTGAAACGATTTCATACGATCCTATAATGGTGGATACACAATATTACACATTTGCCAAAATCCATAAAATGCGCAACGCCTAGAATAAACCCTACTGTAAACTATGGACTTTGGGTGACAATGGTGTGTCAATGTAAGGTCATTAATTGTAATAAACGCACCGTCTGGTGGGGTATGCTGACGCTGGGGGGAGCTGTGTGTATCTCTGAGGAGGCAGGGAATGTGAGAGCCCTGTACTTAGCATTCAGTTTTGCTGTGAACCCAAAGCTGCTCTTAAAATAAAGTCTATATATGTGAAGAAATGTGAGGTGCCCGGTTAAATTTCAATTTTATATAAACAACATACTTTTCCTAAAAAAGTATTCATTGTTTATTGGAAAATCCAATTTAACTGAGCATCAGTATTTTTTATGGCAACCCTACTTCCTGAGAATCCATGGCTATTAGTCAGCCCTAACACGTATTTGGGTCTCAAATTCACATTATCTGCCAAAAAGTTGTAGGCCAAATGTTTACATTAAATAGATCAAAATTTTAATGTTCCTACAAGCCTGGTTAAAAAAAAAAAAAAAATTCTTCCTCTAAAAATGCATCTTTACCCCAGGACTCAAAGAATTCCCACAAATAGATTTACAACAAACAAACAAACATACAAGGAAACAAAAGAGCCATAGAAAAAAATAATGAACCAGACTCACCAGGACTTTAGATGTTAGAATTGTCAGATATAAAAAATAAAATGTTTACATGTTTAAAGAAATAAAAGAGGAAACTGAAACCATTAGCAAGGAGAGTTTCAAAAATGACCAGAAACATTAACAAACAAACCTCTAAAATAAGGAAATATAATTATTGAGATGAAAAACTCGAAGAAACTGTTAAATCGCAGATCATACATGATTGAATAAAAAAGCAATGATCTAGAAGCCACAGTCCAACACAGAGAAACAGACAGAAAAATATGGAGGAAAGGTAAACATACTGAAACTTGAATGAGAACCGACATTTAATTGAAATTCCATAAAGAAATAGTAAAATGAATAAAGGACAGGAAATTAGAATTTTCCAAAATTGACAGTGGGTATCAATCCTCAGAATTAAAAAGCATAAAGAATGCTAAGCAAGATCACTTAAAAAAAAAACCAAACCCACTCCTAGACACATTACTAAAAAATTGAAGGATGCCAAAGCCAAAGAAAAGATTTAAAAGCAGTCAAAGAAAAAAAGAGAGATTACCTTGTATCTAATTAGACCCTCAGCTGACTTCACCACGGCAACCATGGAAGTCAGAAGAATATGATCTGTAAACTATTGATACTAGGAGAAACATAACTGTCAATCTAGGATTCCGTACTCAGCAAAACTATCTCTCAAGAATGATGGCAAAATATAGACATTTTCAGATACACAGACACATTCAGATAAATTGGGAGCAGTATATAAACAAGAGACTCTCTCTAAAAGGCTTCTGGAAGAATTTACTACAGGAGGAAAGAAAATGAGCCCATTTACAAAAGGGAATGATGAGCAAAGAAAGTGCTAGTCTACCTTGTGGGGATAAAACCAAACCAAAACAAACCAAAGCTCACAAAAGGACGTATTACACCACAGATCAGGTCTCACAAATTTTGAAAAACTGATATCAAATACACCATGTTTTCTGACCACAATATAATTGATAAATCAATTTTTAAAATAACTAAAGAACACTTCTTATATGTTTGGAAATTATAAAAACATCTAAATAATTCATGGATCAAAGAAAAAATATAATAAGAATTAAAACAAAAATCCTTTTCTTTCCCAAAGTTTATGACGTAAGTCAAAAGTTGATTCTTTGAAAATATTAATAAAATTAATAAACCTCTAGGAAGATTAACCAAAAAAAAAGACAAAACCAAAAATATCAGGAGTGAAGTGATATGACAGTAACATAACACAGATCCAAAAGATAAGACTAACCTATAATCATTTTTTGACCTACATATTTGAAAACACAAACAAAATGCACACATTCCTAGAAAAAATAGTAGAAAATTGACTTACAAAGAAACAATACCCATAAAAATTAAAGAAAGTAAATCATTTGTTTAAAATCTTCCTATAGA
The DNA here is from genome assembly GCF_965194805.1 of Balaenoptera borealis. NCBI lineage: Eukaryota > Metazoa > Chordata > Mammalia > Artiodactyla > Balaenopteridae > Balaenoptera > Balaenoptera borealis. Next base: position 4,089,196 of record NC_138877.1, read on the forward strand.
AGAAACAGTAGTTTTGTAACCAATTTCTGTACACAGTTTTGTAACCAATCTTACCAAACAGTAAAGGATCAGATAATTCTATCCCACCCAAACTCGATCAGAGAACAGAAAAAGAATCAATAACTAATACTGAAAGCAGACCTGGGAGATGGGAGAGAAGCTCTCCCACCCTGCCCACATCAGAAACAAATAATAATTCACATGCCCAGAATGTGAAGGGCACAGAACGTCAAACTTCTAGAAGAATATGCATAGGAGACCCCGACTTAGGGATAGGAAAGGACTTCTTAACTCACAAGAAGCATTAATCATAAAAGGAAAAAGATTGAATACATTAAGAACTTCTGTTCCTCAAGATACCGTAAAAACAGCTGAAATGTCAAGCCACTCATTGGGGAGAAGATATTTGGGACTTACATAATGGACAAAGAATTAGTATCCAAAATATATGAATAACAAGCAAGCCAATTTTTTAAAAAAGGGACAAAATATATGATCATATATTTTATTAAAAAGAAATGTGAATGGCTAATAATTATAAAAAAAAGATGCTCAACTTCCTTAGAAGTCACAAAAAGTAAACTTCAAATCATAATGAGATACCATTTTTTATCCACCAAACTGCAGAAATTTGAAAACCAAGAATACTGAATTTCAGTTGTATCTACTACTGGTTTTAAGCATGAATTAGTACAAACACTTTGGGAAAGAGTTTAGGATTATTTTTTATAGCTGAACATCAACTCCAGTATAATCCAGTAACTCCTAAATGGGTGCCCTAAAAAACTCGTACACGGATTCTGGGAGACATGAACAGAATGTCCACAGAAGCTTGTCCATGATAGTTAAGACTAGAAATAAATCTTCATCCATAGGAGAAAAAAGATGCATACAAGCACTTTCTGGGATTAAGCACAATGAAATACTTTAGCGAAAATGTATACGCAGTCTGGTGACTAAAAAGCAATTAGAAGGAGGATGTCCCTTTGCTCTAAAGAGCAGCCTTTGCAAAGGACCCAGGCATGTTTGAACCACCGCTATGTGTGTCTTACAAACAATAAGGGAAGCTATTGTCCTGTTCCTTTTATATAAGAACCTACACTATACATTCTTGCTTGAGTTTAATCCCAGGGAAGCTTCTGATTCTGCATGTGATCACCAAATGAAAAAACAACCTGGCCACAGATGTTTTAAAGCTACTTCAAGTACTCTAAGGAGTCGCCATTGTCTTAGTAAAGATAATCAAAGCACCTATTAATCATTTTTAAAAGAAGATCACTTTCAACTACTTTTTTAGATTCTAAAAATGCTTCATCAGATTTTTACACTTTAAAAAAGTATTCACTGAATTTAACTGCAGTGTCTCTTAATCATATGCATAAATTTTGTTTTAATAGGAGTTAAAAACTATGCTACTGCTTACTTACATCACATTACATTTTATAGGCCGATTATCTGGCCTGTTTTACCTGGTTTGTTAAAGCTCAAATACATTTCATTTAAAATTCAACAGCTCCCTCTGGTGGCCTCTGAGGGAAACTGGGTTTGCTGACCATGAGAGGTTAACAGTCAAGCCAGAGTTTCAGTTTATTTTTCGAACTTGAATTTGAGGTGATTCGCAATCAATTTCAGTTTTGAGGTTATCAAAAAACTTCACTTTTGAGATTACCACTGATGGTAAATTTTATTTGGCATAAAGTGTCGTTTTTAGGCCGAGAATAAACACAAGCAGTTATTTGAAATTTAGGTCAGTGGTTTCCATCTCAAATGACTGTAAACCTACTTTAAAAGATATTTGTATAGTTTTATTTGTGTTAATAAAATATTTTATGAAGGTTAAAAGGCAAACTTTTTCAGAAAGTCACATATACTTTTTCAGTGCGTGGGAGCGAATAAATCTGGGAATTCAGTGAGAATATATATAGCATTCTACTTTTGCTTTTTTCCTAATTTGGAACAATATCAATTGCAGATAAGTTAAAAGTTCAAGCATGCTAACTAGACAAGCAAATGCTCAAGTTGGAAATGCAACAATTTAAAACAAGAAACTACGTAACATTCTTAAACATTCAACCCCAAGTACAGCTCCCACTGAGGTCCAAATCCCTCAAGTCACCAGTGTCTGTGGTAGAAGCTTCATGCCAGCAGTCTGGCTGCTGGTGGGTCTGCGTTCTGAGGTGGGCTTCCTAGTGGGGCAGCTGAAGTCCCTCTTGCACGGTGAGGGCAGAAGTTCAATAAAGGTAGAGAGTCTGAATCCCGTGAACAAAGAGATCCAGCTGGCCAGAGGACTCCAAAGAAGGGCTTCAGGGAGAAACGGGGGGCCATCCTGACCCACCCCCCGCCTCGTGGGCTCCAGAGAGGACAGAAATAAGGGAGGTAGCACAGGAATCTGTGCCATGATTGCCAATGCGGCCTCGTCTGGAAGATAAGAAATCTATTTAATAGAAGCTGTTCCTGTTCCCTGAATGTCCCTTTCCCCCTGGATTCCCATGGTTGCAAAGAACCTCTAAACTGCCCGGGAGTCCAACAATTATTTCCAAACATCACACTTTTAGAAATATTTCTATAGCATTTTCCCCCTACGGTTTTATTTTTAAATAAAATCTAACCACAGAGAAGCATTTTCCTTAATGATATTTATCCTATTTGTGAAGGCTGCACAGAAAAAAAAAAGGAAACCCACTGTCTGATAATGTGTGATAACCATTTAGCACATGACATTAAAAATGTTTTAAAATGTACATAAAAATATGGCTGAATAATCGATTCCTTTAATGATGAGTTTACCAAAAAACAAAACAGCAAAAAACATCTAGAAATTATAACTAGTTTTACTAGTTATCAAACTTGTACTGATTATACCGTTATAAAAATACATACTATGTTTCTCTTTCATAAAAAAAGTCATAAACCTTCAGGCTCCCTCTTCTCTAGAAACACTGACTTTCCCTCAGTACCACCCAAGCTGTGACCATATGTCCTCTGAAGTCAGGGGGTGGATGGGGGCTAAGCACTCACCTTCATCCTAAATATTGAAAACATCCTTATAAAACAGACGGAGTATGTGTTTAATAGTGTTTCATAATTTCTTTTCACCTGAGTGTACACCAAAGGCTTTTGAAGTAAGGTGTAAAGATTTGTGATGATCCTTTCACATAACATGCAAAACTTTGGAATCCAAATGCCATAATGTCATTTTTCCACAAACACAAATAGCTAAAAATTCAAAAAGAATGCATTAAATCGGCAAAATATAGAAAAAACAGCCTCCTTATTTCAGGTCAGCGGTAAATGGCAAATGAATGTCAACTTCAGGAAAGGCCGATGGTGCACCAATTAATAATCCTGTTTGAACTTCAAACAAGCCCAGCCGATCGCCAAGCTGATAAGCTGTAACTTAGTTGTCATCAGTGGCTATTAATGGGTAGACCTCTTTGGGTTTCTGACATATAAATGTGATCTCAAGCTAAATTTTCTAAACTTTGCATGGTTGAGCTCAGTTAAAGCTTTTCACGCTCTGCCATCCACTTTACTTGGAGAATAAGGAATACGAAAGGATATTTCTTTCAATACCTAAATGGCCTTCCTTAGATACCTTACTTGTTAGTCTTTAGTTAGTTACCCAATAGGTAAATCACAGCTATAAATAATGCTAAGATGAAAAACATGATCTTTTGCAACATTTCCATCCATCCATCAGAAAAGACATTTTGACCTTACAACCGTGAAGTTGTAAAACTTCAAAGAGGTCATCATTTGGAAATGACAGGCCTTGCTCTGTCGAGAAAATATCGCTATTACCATAAAAACCCAGAAAGTGCCCAGAAAGGTAGATCTTCCAGAACTACACCAATCCCACAGAAACTATAACCAGAAAGAGAAGACAGCATGAGGATGAATACTGTGTGAATTACAGCTTTCCTTAACAATTAAAGCAATTATTTCCTCAGTCCCAGCTACACCACACAATCATGCTTTTAAAGGAGACTATGAAATAACAGTAATAAACTTTGGGGGGAAGACACACACAGTTTTGTTACAAACGAAGAAACTAAGGAAACAGGTAAACAGACTTCCAAATAGTCTGACCAAAATAACTGAGAAGGAGAAGTAGCAGTCAAGAGAACACCTGAGGGAAAATTAGTTAATTTTTTAATACTTTATATGACTGCATTTTCAAACTTTTTTATAGTAAAAGTTTCCAAATATACTCAAAAGTAGACTTCAAGGAACCTTTGTGAACTCCTCACCCAGCTTCAACAACCATCTCCATTTTGTTACACCCATTTCATTTATTTTTATTTTGCTGTATTTTTTAAAAAGTAAATCTAGTTTCTCATGCCATTTCACTGCTAAATCACTCAATATCCTCTCAGAAAAGGACATTTTCTTACATAGTCACAATGCCATTAACACATTAACCAAAATTATTATTCTTTAGTTCACTCTTTTGTCCAGTGATTTATTTGCTCTAATACCCAAATTTACAAATAGATGTTGTGCGGTGGTGGGATGAACTCGGAGACTGGGATTGACTTATATACACTAATATGTATAAAATAGATAAATAAGAACCTGCTGTATAAAAAAATTAAATTAAAATTTAAAAAACCCAAATAGATGTTGTTCCAGAAATTTGTTTATAAGTCCATTGTTTAGATTTCAGAAACCATTGCCCACATATGCATCTTTAACTTACATGTCACCAGAAACAGAACAATTTTCCAGCTAAAAATAGTAGAAAGTAACACTTACTGCACAGAAATGTGTTATTTCTATGGCATGACCTGGAATAAGCATCTTTGTATGCATTGCTTTGTCCGTATTTAAAATTATTTCTATCCTAAGTGAAATTCAAGAATCATGACCATCCTGAGAATCTTGCTCCATGCTGCCACACTTCTTTCCGACCAGCACTGCCCACACCTTAATGTGTGTTGGAATTGCCTGGGTATCTTGTTAAAATGCAAATTCTGGTCCAGTACATCTGGGGAGGGGCTCCCGGGTGACACCTGGGCTGCCCGCTTATGGGTGATCCATGGACCCCTGGTATTGGTTGAACTGTGTCCTCCCCAATTCACGTGTTGGAATGCATAGTAAATGGAACCTTATTAGGAAATAGTGTTGGTACAGATGTAATTAGTTAAGATGAGGTCATTGACTGGACCCTAATCCAATCTAAATTATATCCTTATAAAAAGGTGGAATCTGGGCTTCCCTGGTGGCGCAGTGGTTGAGAATCTGCCTGCCAATGCAGGGGACACGGGTTCGAGCCCTGGTCTGGGAGGATCCCACATGCCGCGGAGCAACTAAGCCCGTGAGCCACAACTACTGAGCCTGCGCTCCGCAACAAGAGAGGCCGCGATAGTGAGAGGCCCGCGCACCGCGATGAAGAGTGGCCCCCGCTCGCCGCAACTAGAGAAAGCCCTCGCACAGAAACGAAGACCCAACACAGCCATAAATAAATAAATTAATTAAAAAAAAAAAAAAAGGTGGAATCTGACACAGACAAGCACACGCAGAGGAAGCCACTGAAGACGGGGGTTATACACCAGCAGAAGCCGGGAGAGAGCCCGGAGCAGGTCCCTCCCGAGAGCCTGCAGAGGGGGCGGGGCCCTGAGGACACCTTGATCTTGGACTTGCAGCCTCCAGAGCTGTGAGGAAGGCAGCCGAGCCTGCTGTCAGGCCCTCGGTCCCCCACTGCCCGGCAGCCTGAGGAGACTCACGCACCGCCCTTCCCGAGGCCAGAAGCGGAGAGTCTCACTCCAGTGCCGCAGTCAGCGTTAGGGAAATGGCCCCAAACAGAGCCTGCAATCAGACAGGCCTACCTGCCACTACCTGCCCTGAGCAACTCCATAAACGCCTCAACCAGCCCGAGCTTTGATTCCCTCATTTGTAAGACGGCCACGATAATCTTCGGACCCACCTCATAGGGGGTTTGCGAGGATTAAATAAAAGCATGCACGTGACCTTCCTAACTCTGCCCGCTTTTGAGAGAGTAGTTTTCAGGGCAAAACACTAGAGAAAAACTCAGCTTGCGGGGAAGCAGGGAGAAAGTGGGTGTGGATTACGCTTTCAAAGCCTTTTTTTGGGAAAAGGAAAGTCAGAGAGAAATGAGACCTGGATGGATTCACAAGGTCAAGAAAGAAGTACTTTTTTAGGCTAAGTGGGACTGAAGATTGTTTGTAGCTCTCTCGTCCCCATTTTCAGAATAGCTGGAATAGTCCCCAGACTGTGTCCCAGGTGCCGGGCGGAGGTAGAGGGCGAGGCGTGGCAACCTGGGCGCCCCCGGGCCCAGAGCTGGGACGGCAGAGGGAGAAACGGAGCAGGGCGTGGACACGGCCAGCGTGAGGAAGTCAGGAAGAGGAGGGAAGCCAGGCAGATGGATCGTGTGCCGTGGAGACCGCGGAACTCACGTCCAGGTGAGAGAGGCCTGCTCCAGGAGCGGGAAGTGGGGCCCGGGGGAAAGGGCCCAGGAGCTGCGCAGCCCGCAAGGGGGTCCGTGTGCTCCAGCCTCACACGGATCGCGCTGAGGTTTCTCCCGTTTGCAGAGGTTCGCCACGTAACCTTGACCGGCCTCCGCCCCGGCTCTGGGTTCAGACGTGAGCTGGGCATCGGCAGGTGGGGTGCAGCAGAGGCTCGGAAAGTTCTTGCACGGTTTGGACCTGCTGGCCTTCCCTCTGCCGTCCCACTCAGAGCGCGTCCAGGAGGGGCAGCTGGAGGAGGGGGCACCTGCCCAGCTGCAGCCCCAGAGCTAGCTGGCTGCCAGCCTGGGGGCGAGCCCAGTCAGGCCCAGAAGAACCAACCAGGCAAGCCCAGCTGAGGCCCAACCTGTAGGCACATGGGCTAAATGAACGCTACTGCTTTAGCCCCTGGACTTGGGTGGTTTGTTAGGTGGCGTTTCTGTGGGAACAGGAGATGGGCAGTGCCCACGGCTGCCCTGAGGCCTGCAGCCCCTCCTTGCTCGTGGGGCTGGGTTTTTTAAATTTTTTTTAACATTTGACTTTTTTTCCATCATTTTATTCATTTTGGGGGCCGCACCACGCGGCATGCGGGATCTTAGTTCCCGGACCAGGGATTGAACTTGCGCCCCCTGCAGTGGAAGCGTGGAGTCTTAACCACTGGACCGCCAGGGAAGTCCCTCGTGGGCTGGTTTTGGAGACAGCAGGGCACAGCTCCCCCGAGCAGATGAAGGGGAGCTCTGAGAGCCACGAAGATTGGAGGGCCACGACCTTGGTCACCTCGGCCAACTCGAAGGGTCCTAACCCACCGCCAATGGGCAGCCAGTAGGTGTAAACTCTGTACCCGTCGCAGTGACACTGGGGCACGCCCTAACAGGGTCCCCCAGATACCGACCAGCAGGGACCATCTGAGGCGGACGTCCTCCTTCCCAGGGACAACCTTGGACAAGACAGATGAGAGTTTTGTCCTCGAGCTGCCCTGTGCCCCCAAGTCTAAAAGTGTTTCATTTGGAAAGTGGAAGGAAGCTCCCTGCTCTGGAGTGGTCCAGAGAACCCCGTGCTCGCGATGCGGGATGGAGGGTCTGGCCGTGATGCAAGGTGGAAGCAGCAGGTGACTGGATCCTGCACCAACCTTTCATCGTAGGTCAGCTACACCCTTGGCTTCTCGGCCGTGTTTGCCGGTGCCTGGGTCCCTCACCCCCTGCTGGGCCCCGTGGTGACAGGCAATGGCCAGAGGCAACGCCTGCAGGACGCCCAAGGCCCCACCCTCTCCTACCCATCGCCAAGCTTTACTTACAGATGCGGCGTGGGCGAGGCCAGGTCCTGTACCTGTGGGTCCCTGGAGAGCGCCCGGTCCTAAGAGGTACAGTGGGAGCCCAGGTGGGAAGGACGCCCTTGGGCTGAGGCGCCCTGGGAGGCTTTGTGAAGAAGATCTGAGAGGAGGGGCTTCGGGTGTGTAAGGATGGTGGGCGGGAGCCCAGGAGGGAGTGGGCACACCTGCAGGTCTCCAGGAGGAAGGCGCCGTCTGTCCATCGCAAAGCAAGAGCCTCTCCTCTCCCGTTCACGGGAAGCCTCGTCCACACCCTGCCTGGGAGCTGGTGACGCAGGACAGACGGCGTGAGGAGCTGGGCTGGTGTCACGTGGGCCCCTGGGGCCACCTCGCAGCCCCGTGAGTGAGGTGCCAGCCTCCCCGAGACTGAGCTGCTCAGGGTGAGATGGGACCATAGCCCCCCACACCCCGGGGTTCTTGCTAGGAGTCGATGAGCTGGCCCGGGCGGGGGCTCAGGTGGGCAGCTCAGGGACTCGGTGCTCGGGCCCCCATAGGGGCTGTTGCGATGGCTGTTATTATCAGGGGCCAAGGCAGTTGCCACGAGGACGGGCCTGGCCTGGCGCTGGCCCCAGAGAGCCCCTCCCCCCTCCGCTTGCTGGGCTCCCTCTGGCCTTTCCCTCCTCCATGTAGCACAGTAGGTGAAATGGGGACAGGCTGGGACGATCTTGCCACACCCTTATCTGAAACTGCTGCTCATTAAGACCATCTACAGATTTTTTTTTTTTTCTATCACATTCTCAATCCAAGGAAGCCTGATGTTGTAAGATGCTCAAGGATGCTAGGAAGGCCTGCATGTTTACCTGCCAATCAATTGGTGGGTCTCCTAAGATTCAAGGGTGACAGCTCACAGAGACACGGGGGTGGGGAGACAACGCTGATATTTAACTTACCCTCCACGTAGCCTCTCAGATACACTTTACTACGTCCATCATCAGCCTCCCACTTAATAATAGAATCACGGGTAGTTACTCACAAATTGTTGTATTTTCCCTGCGTTTCAACTGAAGCCCCACAGAATGTAACAGACCTACGGCCGTTCCCGTAGCCAACGGCTCTGAACAGGGCCTTACCTGTATTGGTTCTTTTTTATGGGTACTGTGTACACAGATGTGTGTTGTGTTTTTTCATATATTTTTGAATGTCTCTTCTATCCAGAAGTGAGTCTGAGCGTGGTGACTTCGTATTGGAACAGGTGATAATTATGCAACAAATACTGTACTGTTGTTTAGAAGGTCAACTCACAAGGTCAAGGGAGTGGAAGTCTTTACTAAGGAGGGAAAAAATGTCAGTTATGCCGCTGTGTGCAGAGCAAGGAATCCTCTCCTCCACTGACAAAAATGCCGAGGCTGTTACTTCTTGTGTCCTGTATTCAACTTTGATGGTTTGTTGACAAATCTGAAAGAATGTGCAGCCCTTGGGAAATGCCCTTCTAAACACTGTGTGTCCTCAGAGCCTTTTCATGACATTTACCAGCTGTTCTTCTTCACAGTGACTATTTGAAAGACAGTTTCATGAACTCAAAGCTTTCTCGCCCCTGTGTCCCTGTCCTTTGCCCCGTGCCTGCTCCAAGAGTGATCAAAACACACGAATTCGTTCCTTCACAGGCAAGAAAGCTATGTAGCTGTACCTCATCACCAACCATTCCATATTCCCCAAGCATCCTTAAACTTGTTTTCATTTTACAACTGCAAATACTCTCTCTCTCCTGCTTCAGTGTGAGCCCCTGCCCAGGACCCCGGCCCCCTGCCAGGCACTCGGTGGGCATTCGGTTGGTCTAAGACACCAGGCAATTCTCACTCCATCCAAATGGATCCCTGACTCTTGCCTCCAAGCATATGCATTTCTTTTAGGAACACGGTTTCATATGTCCATCCAGACTGGTTAAACATTATAAAAACGTAAGAATGAAAACAATTTTGAAATGTGAGCACTGCATACAGGCTGCCCAAGAAAGAGCAGAATTTCTTTACCATTAAATGCTGAAGTCTTCTTCCAGCGTTTAACTCCTTCCCTAGAGAGGCAGAAAAAGTAGAGCCCTCTTAAAATCAGGATGGTAAAATATTACTTACTTTGAGGAAATCTTACAGCTTTTAAAATTGAAAGCAAGTTGGCAAAGATAATTTATAGGTTAGAAAAAGGTAGTGATATAAAAGGGAATGTGGACGCATTTTTCAAATGCATATCGATGAATTCCTTGGGCTTCTTCGAACACACAGTGGGTTGTAATAATAACAGAGAAGCTAAAGGCAGGAGATGAGCTTTAAGTTTTCGCTGGGAATCTGATGGCGGGAAGGGGTTTATAGTCCAACTGGGGCTCTCCAGGTGGGCGGCGCCTTGCTATCTGAGGGCCCTTTTGTATTTTACTACTGGCTTTATCTCACTGCAGAATCTCTGGTAGTTCACCTTGGATAATGTGACTGAATGTAATTTGGCATGATAAATAGGATGGAAAGCGTATTTTCAGGCCTGTGTAACAGAGTCATCTTGGAATTGATTAAATTGATGCAATGTTCTGGCCCATTCCAAGTCTTCCTGGTAATACCTGTACTGCCTACTGCCAGTTCTGGGAGGAGACCTCAAGGAACATTCATGAAACGGGAGGTCCCGTCTTCTTTCCATTTTTTAATATTATTATTATTTTTAAATTGAAGTATAGTTAATTTACAATGTTGCATTAGCTTCAAGTGTACAGCAAAGCGATTTAGTTATCCATATATATACATCGGTATATATATATTCATTCTTTTTCAGATTCTTTTCCAATACCCGTCTTCTTTCTTGACTGTTCATCTTCTCCCCCGAGGGAAGCACCACAGTCCTGGATGGCCAATGAGTTAAGACAACAAAACCTTGAGAACTGTACAGCCTGAAAATAAAGGAGCCATGGCACAGCTTCCGTACTGCCTGAACCTCACACAGATGGATTTCAATCCAACCTACACTGATCAACTCGGCAAGCAAGAAGCAAGCATATCTGCCAGGTTAAAAACTTTGGAACACTGGTAGAAAGGGTATCTATTCAAAGTGTGCGTATAGGCTGTTGGTACATGGAGTCACTATTTCACTCCTAGCTCTTCATTTAGTTATGGCTAAGGAGCAGTATTTTGTGTATCTGTTTTTTAATTTCATTTTTCTAATAATTTGTCTTCATTTTTGTGATTTTACAAAATATTGGTTCATGATGCTTGGCAGATTTTTAAAAGCAGTCCTTTTCCAAAGACAGAGAAGCTTTGCCCTGGAGAGGATGATGCCAGAGCATGGCTGGGAGGAACCCAGGTCTCTGAACGACCTCAAGGGGTAGACCAGAACTCTGGACAGCTCACCAGGAATTACAAAAGGGAACGAAAGCAAATCTCTATATTAAAAGCAATAGTAATACAGATGGTTTATGTGTATGTGTATATGCAGTAAATGTATAACGATTCATGGACAGAGCGTGACTGGGAAGAGGCCTCACCTGTATTGGTTCTTTTTTATGGGTACTGTTGTACACAGATGTGTACTATGCTTTTTCAGATATTCTGAATGTCTCTGATATTGTTTTAAATTTATAAATTGAATTTAACATAGAACTAAAAGTAACGTATTTTAAGATATTAATATAGTGAATAACGGCTGATGCATAATGTAACAATTGCTTGCAAGTATTTTGCATTTGCAAAAAAATGGACTTTCTAAATTCATATTATTAATAATTTATATTCTGCTTTAATCCAAAATTGCTTGAAATGTACTATGTGTTAGTGTACTATCGATAGAGCATATAAAGAGCTGATTTCATAATGAAGATTCTAAACTTAACTCAATTATTATTATTATTATTTTTTTTTTTAATGTAGCTTTTTTATTTTTATTTTTTTTATTTTTATTTATGGCTGTGTTTGGGTCTTCGTTTCTGTGCGAGGGCTTTCTCCAGTTGTGGCAAGTGGGGGCCACTCTTCATCGCAGTGCGCGGGCCTCTCAGTATCGCGGCCTCTCTTGTTGCGGAGCACAGGCTCCAGACGCGCAGGCTCAGTAATTGTAGCTCACGGGCCCAGCTGCTCCGCGGCATGTGGGATCTTCCGGGACCAGGGCTTGAACCCGTGTCCCCTGCATTGGCAGGCAGATTCTTAACCACTGCGCCACCAGGGAAGCCCCAATTATTATTTTTTTAATCATACTTTTTGTTATTCTTTATTGGACTTCTTAATAAAATACCAACGGTTTTTCAGGCTAAATTATTAAATTTAAATATGTTTCAGAGCCAAAATCAATCATTTTTTTAATTCTAGGTTTTATCAAAAGCTAGTTGCTACCATCAAAGTCCTTTCATGGCTCCCAAGAATCGTGACATGTTAGCACGGCCACCAGCTTAATTCAGGCTCGTCGCGAAGATACGCACAACACTGTCTTTTCCGTGTGGGACCCATTCATTATTCGAGCTGTCGATCTTTTTTAAAGTCTGATTTACCAAACCTTCTCTTGGAAACCTGCTGTCACTCCAGGCCCAGTGATGACGGTGATACCGGTGTCAGAGCAGCCACGCTTAGCTTGAGATTTCTGTTACTGAAAATCACAATGAATTCATACCGCCCCCTCCCTGAGTGTTTGATACATACGCCCGCTCCATCTCTACGTGTACACAGATGGGCACACACACACACATATTATAATCTGCACTTATAGACCCATGTGGGGAAAATGCCACCAACAGAATGATGTAGAACCAGATGAACAGGATTTTGAATAACTGCGCAGAGGCTGCCTTTTTAAAGAAGGAACCAATGGCCTTGGGAACCTAGATCTGCACACACAGCCCTGGCCTGAGTTCACACGGAGAATCAACAGAAGAAGAAATAACAGCGATTTCCTTTGTTCGGCCCCAGGGTCCGAAAAAGAAAAATATTTAACTGCACTGCTTCTGGGAACATGAGAAGCAAATGTTCTGATAGGGGCTGGCCTGTGACTTTAATGCTTTACCAATAACGCATGTAATTACCTACTGGGGAGACTGGGAGGTGTGGGTTCTTAAGGATATGGCTGAGGAATAAGGGAAGCAGAGCAGCATGGGGGGGCTTTACCGCATCAAAGAGCACAGCCCACACCTCCCTGTGGGACGGCCTCCCGGCGCCCTGAGATACCGGCTCCCTCCCTGGAGAAGCCAGACTAGACAAGGCAGTCTTCTTTCAAAGAGGCTCTCAGAGGGAATTGGGGAAATTCACTGGCCTCCTGGTAGTCAGGTTGGTCCAACAGGGAGGGATTGAGGGACCCCAAAGTCCAGTGCAACTCCCATTTCTGTCCACATCTCAAGCCACTTAGGACAATCGTGTGTTTGCCCAAGTCCCATGTGCTGTCTTACAAAACCATCACCAGCATCCCTGCTTCATCCAGCCAAATACCTGAACTCTCTCTTCTCTCTACGGAATACAGATCAGCAGACATTATCTGCCTCTGGAATTCATGTGTTAATGCGCCAGTCTTGCTTACGGCTGTGAATATCTCCAGAAGAGACTTTTCTTTTTCTTTCTTTTCTTTTCTATACCCCTGTGATTGCAAGCCTAACTCCCGTCATTCAATTTATTTTCACTCAATAAATAAATAAATTTCACCCACAAATAAATAAAATTTTGAAAGCCTTATGCACCACAGCCGTGGCGCTAGGGTGAGCTATTGAAGAGATGTATGGGTGAGTCACTCACGTGAATCTTAACCCTCTTCTAGTACCACTACCTCTTGCCTCAGAGGAAGAGAATTCTAACGCTGCTTCTCTGAAGCTCATGCCTCAACCGTGCTCCTGAGCCTGTCTCTGCCGTTGCCCTTTCCTGCCCCTGGCTCCGGGCTCAGCCCCCCTCTCTATCCCTGGTCCCACCATCGCTCGGGCAAGGTCAGGGTCCACGCGGATGCCTCCTGGTCTCTTGGCCCCCTCATCTCCCCAGCTCCCATGATCTTTCCCTGTGTCCCCCCATCCCCCCCAGGCACACGCGGGAGGCACACGCGGGGTGTTGTCCTCCCAACATTCACGTCCAAGTCTCGAGAGTACGCATCCCGCAGCCCCTTCAGGCATCCCCACTGCTCCTCCACCCTGAGCTGCTCAGGCACCAACTCCTTTACTTTCTCCAAACCATCAGTCCCCTGCTTTCTTATGATGACAAACTGCTGTTTAAACAGCATCCATACCCCGGCCTGAACACACCCACCCCCAACTCCCCCCATGCTCGCCTGGACCAGCTCAGCTCCCTGCTTTATCCTCTGCGGTGCTCTCCCTCCCAGGGAGCAGCCCAGCAGCTCAGAAAAGGTGACTCAGGATCCCCCTGCCTGATGGTGGTCCTGCCCCATTTCTCTGGTCAACTCCTTCTCCCACTTGCTTTGCGGACCACTTCATCCTTTCTGCACTTTCCTCAAACTTCCAACCACTCCGCCCCCAACTTCCCCCTACTCAGCAGACCTCAGTCCCTAATTCTCAGAGAAGACAGATGTCATCAGACAGAAACCCCATCAAATCCCCTCACCATCCCTATAACTATTTATACCTTCCCCCGCATCCCCACAATAACCCTACACTAGTATTTCTCTCTCTGTTCTTGTGTGTTTGACTACTTCCTCGAAATGTGAACCTTTCCATCAGCATCTTAACAGACTAAAATCCCCCCATTTTGAAAGGGCTCTCCCCCCTCTGAACCCCGCGTGCGTCTCTAGCTTCTGCCTCCCCCTCCGCTGAGCACAAAGCTGCCCTTACGTCTCCCCCGGCTCCGTCCTCGGCTGGCTTCCTCCATCACCCCCAAAACAGCTCGGGCAAAGGGCACTGTGAAACCCAATTGTCACATTTTAGTCCCTGAGTTACTTCCAAACAGTTGCCCTTTCTGCTGTTTCTAAAATATGTGGAAGGGCAAAGTACCTAGAATAGCTAAAACAACCTTGAAAAGAAAAAGATGGAGGGCCCACAGTACCTGATTTTGAGACTTAGAAAGTTACAGTTATCAAGACAGCCTGGTATTGATGGAAAGGTGGAAAATTGATCATGGAACAAAATAGAGTCTAGAAATAGACTCAGGCCTATATGGTCAATTGATTTTCAACAAAAACGCAAAAGCAATTCAGTGGGAAAAGTATAGCTTTTTCAACAAATGGTCCTGAAACAAATGGTCCGGTACATATTTTTTTTAAACCCTTGATTCATATCTCACACTATATACAAAACTTAATTCAAATTGGATCACTGACCTAAATGTAAAATCTGAATATATAAAACTTAACTAGATAGATAAAACTTCCATAAGAACACACAGGAGAAAAGCATTGCCACCTTGTATTGGGCAAATTTCATAGATACAACAACAACAAGCATAATTCACAAAAGAAAAAATTGATAAATTGGATTTCATCAAAATTCAGTTCTTCTCTTTGAAAGGCACTGTAAAGAGAACGAAAAGAAAAGCCCACTGGCTGGGAGAAAATGTTTGCAAATCACATACTTGATAAAGGACTTTTGTCTAGAATGTATAAAGAACTCTCAAATGCAATAATATGAAAACAAACAATCCAATAAATAAATGGCAAAATATTTGTATAGATACTTCACGAAAGAAGATATACAGATGGCAAATATGCACATGAAAAAATACTCCACATCCTTAGTCACTAAGGAAATGCAAATTAAAACTTCTCTAAGATACCACCACACACATGTCAGAACTGCAAGAATTGAAAAACTGGCCACACCAAGTGTTCTTTAGAAGGGCAGAGCAACTGGAACTTTCATTCATGGCTGGCGGGGATGGAAAATGGTGCAGCGATGGCAGAAAATAGTTGGGCAGTTTCCTAAAAAGTTGAACAATCTGCCACATGGCCCAACATTCAATTAGGAGGTGTTACCACAGGGGAAAAGAAAGCACAGGCCCACACCCAGACTTGTGCGTGAATGCTTGTACGTGTCATAGTCCCAAACTGGACACAAGCTAAATGGTCATTCACAGGTGACTGGACAAACAAGGGAATGGCACCAAGCAACACAAAGGCACGAACCAGTGACACACCCAAAGGCTAGGATGAATCCCAACACGGCTGTGGGCGCAAAAAGAGTTCACGCCGTGTGATTCCTTTTATATAAAGTCTTTGAAAATGCAGTGTAATCTATAGTGATAGGAAGTAGATCCATGCACAGATCAAACTGTACACTTTAAATTCATGTGCAATGTATTGTATGTCCATTATACCTCAGTAGAAAAAAAGCAAAGGCAAAACAAAAATGGAGACCATTTCACTCACAATATTGTTAGTTTAAGATAAATAAGTACTAGGGAGGTAATGCACAACACGTACAACAGCAAATACAATTAACACTGCTGTATGTTATATATGAAAGTTGTTAAGAGAATAAATCCTGAGTTCCCATCACAAGGAAAAAATAGTTTTTCTTTTCCTTTTATTTCATATCTATACGAGATGATGGATGTTCCCTGAACTTATTGTGGTCACCATGTCATGACGTCCGTAAGTTAAATCGTCATGTTGTGCACCCTAAACTTATGTAGTGCTGTATGTCAATTACACCTCAATAAAACTGGAAGGAAAACGTAGAAAAATAATCATTTTAAAAACCCAGATTTTTCTTTTAATCACAATGGATCCTTACAAGAGTGACGAGAAACCCAGAACGAGTATGGGTTGTTCCATTATCCACTGCTCTTAAGAGGAATGGGGCACCAGAAACAGCAAGGACTCTCTAAGCCGTGTTTTCCGACCCATAACATGAGAAGAGCAACACCTACCTACAGGATTACCCGGATGGGCCCAACGTCATCACAAAGGTCCTTATAAGGAAAAGAGGGAGGCAGGAGAGCCAGAGAAGGAGAAGTGAGGATGAAAGAAGAGGTCGGAGTGAGGTGATGGCTGGCTTTGAAGATGCAGGAAGGGGCCACCAGCCAAGGAATGCAGGCGGCACCTCGAAGCTGGAAGAAGCAAAGAAATGGACTCTCTCCAAGGGCCTCCAGAAGGAAGGAAGTGCTGCTGTAAATTCCTTTACTGGGCTAAATTCAATGTGCTGACAAGACAGTATGCCTGATTCCACGCACAAGCCACTTAAAAATAACAGCATATTAATACCACTGACACGGGTCACAGACTAGTTGGTATCAGATCTACTAAAACCATCAATAAAAATGTAGTCGTCCATACAAAACTGCTGCATTGGACGGCAAATGTCACTGAGCCAGCCCCAGGATGCTCTGTTCTCCTGTGCAGGGCCATAAGCTGTGACCCTGCAGGTACAAAGTGTCAGGCGTAGGATCCTGAGGGGCCACGCGGGCCACAGAGCTGGCTCGTTTTGCCCTCCGTGTGGCAACTCAGGTTGTTGACGTTTTTAAACCCCATCTTCTCTGGTGCTTCCAGCCTTTCCTGAAAGCACAGGCGACAGCACCAACATGGGTGTCAGTACACGACATGAGGAGAAGTGAGACATCCCTCCTAGAAATACAACCAGACGAAGACGCCCTTGAAAACTGCACTTTGAAAATGAACACAGACTGGTCCAGAGCAGAGACATCCAAAGTCGCCTTACATATATGATGGACTCCTAGGCCTGGAGAACTCGTGTACAGCCAGACAAGGACCTCAGTTAACATGGACATTAAGGAACCAGCCAAAGCGTTTTGGCCAGCAAGGCAAACGTGGCAAGAACGCAAACCTGGGGGCAGGTGCATGTGCACGTGGAGGGGGACGCATGTCTCAGTGACAGTAACTAACACCTGTGGAGGTGACAACTAGTTATCACTCGAAGCACTCTTTCTGTGTCAGCTGAATCTTCCCAACAACTCCAGGAGGTAGTTCTGTCTTTAACCGTGTCCATTCGACAGAAGGGTAAACTGAGGACTGGTGGATGAAGGCGGCAGAGGCAGGAGGCCGGGCCCTTGACCACGGCCCCATCCAGCCTCTCAGCCCCTCCTTCCCGCCCACAGGCTCGCAGAGCCACCCTCCCAGTTCAGAACCAGCTTCTAAAGCCCCTCGGTCAGCGTCAGGCAGGAGGGTGTGTAACCAGGTGGCTGGTGTCCTCCTCTGTCCTGTATGCTTGGCCAGCCTGAGGCCACAACTGAGATGGGGGTGCAGTGTCTCCGAGCCGACAAATCAGGTTTCCGACACCTGCGACGCTAGAATTTGCATCACTTGTTCTCAATCCGGACCACTGGGGGAGCTTTTGAAAAATACCAATTAAATCAGAGTCTCTGACCAAGGAAGCTTCTAGAGAAGCTTTAAACAGGACTAACCAGTCCAACAATGGCCGGTCATGTGAATGATACCTTTGTAGACTACGCAGCCTTGGCCAAGCCAACACAGACCAAGAGAACTATCCAAACAACTCAGAGAATCACGAAAAGTAATAAATGTTTAGTGTTCTAAAATCAATCAATCAATCAATCAATCAACCAGACTCTCTGAGAAACCCAAGCACTGGTATTTCTTGAAGCTCCCCGCGTGGCTCTGCAGGGATCCAGGGCTCAGGAGCGTGGGCCAGCCTGAGATTACAGGGGGCCCAGCAGCTGCCATTAAGGCCCTCCAGAGACGCAGAAACAACAGACGCTGGATAGGGGTCTATTAGGAGGGATTGGTTCACACAGTCACGGAGGCTGACAAGGCCACGAGCTGCAGCGTGAATCTGGCAGCTGGAGACCCAGGAAGCCTGAAGGCCTAGTCCGAGTCCGAAGGCGAGAGCAGACCGCTGTCCAGCTGGAGGACAGGCAGGCAGAGGGGGCAAAGTCTCCTCGCCCTGCCTTGCTGTCTATTCAGGCCTTGGCGGATTGGATGAGGCCGCCGCGTCGGGAGGGATTGTCTGCTTTACTGAGTCCATCAACGCAAACGTTCAGCTCATCCAGGAACACCCTCCCGGAAACACCCAGAAAAGTGTTTCACCAAGTACCCGGGCACCTCGTGGCCCAGACTAGTGGACACACAGAGCTCACCGCCGCACAGCCCTGCCCGCACAGTGTCTTCCTTCCCCGAGTCTCAAAGGTCTGCACGTACAACCCTAAAGGGCTACATCATCAGTTCCGATTCTAGGGCATTGTCCGTCAAGATGAATGGTCTCCATGCCTTTCCAATGACACAGCCCAATAAGGAAAAAATGTAAAAACTCTGAACATCCCTATACACATTTACTTATTAATTTATAAATAATATTAAGGTTCTATTAGATGAGGAGATATATACATACATTCTGACATACATACATATGCGCATATATGTACATACGTGTACGTATATGTATGTTTATGTATACGTGTGTGTACACACACACACACACACACACACACACACACACACACACACACTCTGATACCGTCTACCCACCCCAAGAGGAGTACCCACCACTCCCGCTCTGGAGATGACAGGTGTAGACGCTGCAAAGCCTCTTTGATGTCAGGCTTCTGTATGTTCGTTCTCTTCAGCTAGACTTACCACTGACCTTAAGCTTCTCTGTGGTGCCAGCATGAGGCCGGGTGCGCGGAGCACGTGGGTGACACGGTACTGAGAAGCCACCGAGGGCAAGCAGGTGACATGGACATCCCCATCATTAAAGGGGCCATCTCACCGTCGCCCCCTGTGGACGCTGTTGGAAGCACGTTGGTGCTTGCACTGAGACCTCTAGCTGTCACCTGCCTCGCTGGACGTGCTCCCAGGACGCTGCGGGCAGCGTGGCTGTGACCCCGAGGCCCAGCTGGTGCCGCCTGCACTCCAGAGTCCCACGTGCCAAGAGGCCACGGAATCTGGGGCTGCAGGGCCCCTCCCCAGGCCTGCGAGGGGAGCTAACAATCTGGTCACTTTGGATTCTTTTTCTTAAAGAGCTTGCTCCTAACCGTATTCTGTTCAAGCCTCATCATATCCAAAACCACACCTGCCAACACCCTGCCCTGGTCCGTGGGTGGGTGTGAAAGCCTGCTATCTTTCGGTTATTCTTTCAGTACATCTCATGTTATATATTGTCTTGTGTTTATGCATCCACCTTTTGAAAGGTGAATAAGTCCTTTAAACACACTGGGAGAGTAGATAAACTTTCTTCTGAATATAACCTCTTCAATAAAGCCCCCTATAGCTCCTACCTGCTAAAGTCTGTCCTCTTAACAAAATTATTGTCACCGAGCCAGTATTTGGTCAATGGTGTTGAAAAGCAGGTTTCACTATTCTTAGACAAAATTCCCGTTTCACAGCAGAGTTCCAAAAGCTTCCCACAGGCTGCGGTAAGGATGCCAAAGAAAAGCAAATTTTTCAGCAACAGCCAATATAGAGAAGAGGGAGGAAAAAACTCAACAGCCCACCTGAGACATGAACAAAGGAAATGAAGATAGTCCCAGTGAAAGAAAATACAACGGCCCTGAAACACTCAGAGTTCACTCCAGAGAAATGTCAGTTGCAACTGTACCGAGACAGCGTTTTCCACCACGAGATGAGCAAAGGGGAAAAGGAGTCTGGCGACACTGTGTTAGCGAGGGGTTGGGAAGCAGGCAGTCTCTGGGGGGGTGCACATGGGGACAACGTCCATGGAGGACAAGTTGGCAAGAGCCCAAAATTTGTGATGCCCATAACATTTTGTTTTAGCCAATCCATTTCAAGAAATTTGTTTACTAGATACATGCATGTGTCAAATAGTTTAGGTTCACAGTTATTCACTGAAACATGGAAGTAACCTGATGCTTGTCACCAGGGAACTGGTTTATATAATATGCCACAACCATAGAACAGAATACTACACAGCCATTAAAGAGAATGAAGAAGGGTGGAAACAACACAAATGTCCACTGACAGACAAATGGATAAACCCAGTGCGGTATATACATACAATGGAATATTATTCAGCCATGAAAAGGAAATGAAATCCTGATATATGCTATACCACGGATAAACCTTGAGGATATTATGCTAAGTGAAATAAGCCAGACACAAAAGGATAACATTTATATGATTCTACTCATTCTGAGGTAGTTAAAATAGTCAAATTCTTAGAGAGAGAAAGTAGAATGGTGGTTACCAGGGGCTGGGGGTAGAGGGAGTTGTTGTTTAATGGGTACAGATTTTCAGCTGGGATGATGAAAAAGTTGTAGAAATAAATGGTGGTATGGTTACACAACAATGTGAATGTATGTAATGCCACAGGACTGTACACTTAAAAATGGAAAATTTCATGTTATGTATGTTTTACCACAATAAAAATAAAAGAATGAAGAAGTGTTTTATGTACTGATATGAAATATATCATTAATACATCATATATCATAATATGTCAAATATACCATAATATATCATCTCTGAAATATATCATTAAGTAAAAATAAAGGATCCGGAATACTATGTATACTATGTCAATACTTGTGTAAAAAATAGAGGGGGATAGGAGAAAACATATTTCCTTATACAGGAGCAGACCTTCTCTGAAGCATATGGAAAAAATGGTAATACCAGCCCCTCCCAGAGGGGCAGCTGGGTGACCTGCAAGGGTTAGTGGGGTGAAAGGCTGGAGGAGAGAGGAGATTACTTTTCAGCAGATGCTGTTTCATAACCCTCTAATTTTATAGCATGTAAATAAATTATATATTTTTAAAAATTAAAATTTTTAAATTAACATAATTTAAAAAAATTTTAATAGAGTTTTTCTTGCTTTCCTAAAAACTGCCATCTTTCCCACTATGAAAATCCATGTTTTAAATAATCAGTTTATTAAAAATAGATTTTTAAGTAAACTAGTGGGATATATCTTTACGTTCAATTAGCAATTAAACTATCAGGAACACTAAATTTTTAATATAAAACCACTTGAATAAAAATATTAACAAAGGATGTTGTTTTCTATCATGTGTCTAATTCATACATTGCTTTCAGTCCAACTACTTGGGCTAAAGCTTTCTCACCCCTCATAATCTGTCCTCATATATCAGATACCAATGGAAATTCCAGAAGCACCTTTTCCAAAGAAATAATCAAGGATGAACTATTTGAAAGTGAAGACCCCGCCCTCCTTCCGGTCCACCCTGGCATCCCCTGGTCCCACTGTGGCTCCACTGGTGCCCATGACCCTGCTGGCTGGCATCTTCCCTCCAGCAGCCGCAGACGCCCACTTTACTAAGCCCATCACTCCACAACTAAAACAAAGTGCCGCTGACTAGATTATGGCAGATATCATACTCATCAAATCCTGATGATACTATCTCTTGTTGCCTTTAGAAGAGGCTACTGACTCCTAAACTTCTGATTAGAGTTCCACTAAAAAGTATAGTTTTTACAAGAAACTCTATCATCGGTCAACATTCTTTGAAAATTCTTTCACTTTTCTCATTTTTTAACAGGAAAAAAAGTCTTAGGTCATTTTCTAAAGGAATTTTCCCTCTTTTCCTTTTCTTCTTTAAAAAACAGGTTCTCACTGCTGATGGCATTTTGACTTTTCTTGATTATTATCCTCATATCTTAACTTATAGCTTGCAGTGTAGCTTTGAAGATTGGCCGATTTGAAATTAAAATTTGTACAGCTGTTATTTATTGAGGGGGGAAAAACCATTTATACTTTAGATCATCAAAATACCAAGATTTCCAAGTCCAGAGCTTTTACCTCCCAATTTGTCAACATTTAATTGCATAACCAAATTCTTACTGGTCAAATCATGTCTTTTAGGGGGAAAAATGCCTCATTCAGTGGCTGATTGCCTAAGTTGGCTGAAGACAGACATTGTTGGAAGAATGACTTGTTTGGGCAGATTCCCAGAGCTAATAGTGATTAATATAATATTTAATGTTAGAAGTGCTTAAACTTTACTCCAGAGAATATACTCCCACAATCAGAGGAACCGCTGATTTTCACATTATTCCAGCTATCTTTCATCCCACAAAAAACATGGGTATCTTAGAGATAATGTGGTTCCTCATTTTCAAGTGACATACATATTCAAGAGCTAGACAGTAAAAATTCTTCTTTTCTTTTTTTTTTTCTGAGGTTGGACACCAGCTTTGCCACTTATTCAGTGTGTCCTCCGACAGGTGATGTAACTTCTCCATGTCTCACTTTACTAACTTCCAACATAAAAGCAACAACAGCTCCAAATACCATAAATACATCAATGTCCGGTTCACAGTCAGCACTCATTAATGTTATTTCCCTTTCTTTAAAAAAAAAAAATCAATGACATGTTTTTATGCTAAGAATTAAGTGTATCCCACTACAGTTCTCAAAATTGTAACCACCACAGTCAGAAATTTTGTTAGTTTCTCCACTCCTTAGCTTGTGAAACACTATCAAATGCTTCTACCCGGCTGTAACACAGGTGAGACGGAATTAGTTATCTCTGATGAGAAAGTAAGCAAAGTACCAAGCTAGAATTCCTTTTAATGATCTCTCTGATCTGAGATAGGAAATAAAGGTCCATCGTTTGGATCTTGGACAGAAATGTTTTCAAAGGGAAAACTGTATATACTTCTCATGCTGATGGTATGGGTACACTCAGCTTATAAACCAAAACATTCTAATTTAACTACAGATCATAATATGCATTTCAGATTGTAATATGCATTTTTCCTAAGATTTGCCTAATTGGAAGGCTTTTGAGAAATGTTTGTGTGGATTTCTCTTTTTCCTTTCAAAATAGATAAATAAATATATAATTAGAAAGGAAAAAAGTTTCTAAAACACCACATTTACTACCTAAATAGAGACACTACAAGGAAACCTGATACATAAGATCCCAAGATGATAAATTCTATAAACTAAGAGACCTACTTTCACTAGCCAGATTCAGTGTAGGTTCCATTTAGTTTGATCCCCTTGTTCATTTAAAGCATAAATCCAAAATACCAAAATTCTAAACTTTTCAAAATTTCCTGCTCCGTGTAAAGTGACCAAGAATTGTCCCTCACTTTGTATATGCTGTAATTCACTGCACAAGGAGATCCTTCCATGTTTCCAGTCAAAGGAAATTACAGGCCTTTGATCTGGGGATGCATTCTGGGATGCTCTCCTTGAGATGTGATGTAATAACAACAAAAACAGCTTACCTGGCCTGATGGTTTCTCAAGGCTGAGATCTCACAGCCAAGACATGGAAGCCAAGAGCACGTGGAGACAGCTTTATTTTTACAAAGGCATGAAACAAAAGAATCAGTTAAGGAAAACTGACAAATTCTCTCCTCTAAACCTTTTCCTGGAGAGACGTCCCCAACCTTGTGTATGGACACAGGGAGGAAGCAGCATCGCTGACTATGACAGACTCACGGGGACACCAGGAGACTCACGAATAAAAGGCAAAGGGATGGATACCTGACCAGCATCTGCGATACTTAGAGGTGACACATCCCATTTTAGGCTGCCTTTCAGAAAGAGCAGAATTCCAGAACACAACGGGACCTCAGAAATCATCTAATCAAGTCCCTCCTCTTACAGATAACAACTCCCGGGGAATTTCGCTTTTTGCTAAAATTTGTGAATTTGTATTAGAGATGATATTTGTACCCAGGTCTCCCCACCTTCCTCTAATGCTCATTCCTCTATGCCTTGGCTGTCCAGATAAAATTCCCAGTTGCCCTGATCTTCATTTCACAAAGGCTTGCTGCTCAAACATACATTTCACTTGCTTCAAGTTCAGCATATATTTTCCTTACAAATAGGATATACAGAACTGGTCCCTGGGCCAGCCCCAAATACCTAACACAAGCACAAGAAACAGTGGTGTGCTAAAAATCACCTGCAAACCTAACTCCCTACAACAGAATTGACTGTGCCAACTCCAAGTGCCAGGACCGATGGAATCAGAGACTCTATTCTCCCTGCAGTGGACCCTCCAGCTCCAAATCACTGCTGATCATCATGGGGGAGGGGGGTCTGGGCCCCAGTGGGTGAGGAGTACAGAGCTCAGGAGTGGGGAGCACAGAGCTTCCAGGGGTATAACCCCAGGGGACACATCTGTATCCCAGAGCTGGCTTCCTAGCCGCCATGTTTATTTTCTTCCCTTGGTCTCAGGGTAAGGACCAGTTGCCGGTGCTCTATCCTGTCACCAACTAGGGTTTGGACCACTTTTTTTCCCCTCTCTGCCCTGCTGTGGCCATCCACACAGTCTCCTGTTCTTATGTTGCCTGCATATCCTTCTGTCCTTGAAATGAATACTCAGGCAGTCTTTTTATGGCTTTCCAAGGATTTATGAACTCTATGCATGATGAGACAGTAGAAATGGCTCTCTCTTCTGCTCCTTCAGCCCAGTCCCTCCTTTATTTCCATCAAATCCTGATGGAGCTCCCAGGAGTATAAAGGCTTCGAATCCTGTGGCCAGATTCACCCTGGTTTAAACTCATCTGAGATAGGATTTCTTGAGCATCCTCACTGGAAAAGCAGGAAAGGGCCAGGTTAAGGGGCTGGGGTGATGGGAACTTGAAGGAGATCCGCATCTGGGAAGCCACAGCGAGGAAAGAGGATGCATCGCACCCCAATGTTCATAGCAGTCAAGACACGGAAGCAACTTAAATGTCCATCAGCAGAGGAATGGGTAAGGAAGATGTGGTACACATATACACGATGGAATACGACTCCGCCGTAAAAAGAATGAAATAATGCCATTTGCAGCCACATGGATGGGCCTAGAGATTATCAGACTAAGTGAAGTAAGTCAGACAAAGACAGATACCATACGATATCACTTATATGTGGAATCTAAGAAAATGATACAAATGAACTTGTTTACAAAACAGAAACAGACTCACAGACTTAGAAAACAAACTTACAGTTACCAAAGGGGAAACATGGTGGGGAGGGATAAATTAGGAGTTTGGGATTGACACATACACACTACTGTATATAAAATAGATAATCAACAAGGACCTACTGTATAGCACAGGGAACTCTACTCAATACTCTGTAATAACCTATATGGGAAAAAAACCTGAAAGAGATATATATATAATATATATATATATATCTTATATATCTTATAATATATATCTTAATATATCTTATTTTATATATATATATATCTGGATCACTTTGCTGTACACCTGAAACTAACACAACATTGTGAGTCAACTAGACTCCAATATAAAATAAAAATTTTTTAAACATAAAGAAAATAAAGAAAAAACAAAGAGGATGCAATTCCCTGGCTGTTGAGCCCCCTCGAGCAGCTGTTCCTCGTGTCTGGGGCACACCTACCGGCGTGTACACGACAGAGCCTTGAATTGTGCTTTCTTATTTTCACATCTGTTTACCCTGAACTAGAGTACCAGCTGCTTGAGGAGAAAGCCCATGACATGTCTTCTCATGCCCTGCAGGCTGAGAAGATCGTGAATGACTGATAAATACTCCCTGAAAGCCTGGGAACGTCCAGGCCACTTCAAGGTCATGACCTTCTCCAGTGGTGTAGAGGAATGAAGGGTACTTCACTGGCCCAAACCTGGGGAAGCCACGGACAGCCATGAACAGAAGTTCCTCCTCACTCTTCGTACAACAGTGCTGGCTTCTTTTCTCCTAAGTTGAGGGGAGTGCCTCTGAGGGGAGATCTTAATTAAAGGTGTTCTAGAAGCAGCCGTTGAACAGACCAGCCCACCTCCTGGACCTGTGCCAGCCGATATGCACAACTGACCAGGGAGACAAATGTCTGGCTCGAATCAGAAGGGGAAATGTAGAGTTCTGCCCTTCAGGAACTTGCACTAACTTTCAAGGCTGACTTTTCAAACTCCAGGCACTAGCCTCCAGCCCCTCACTGATTGAGCACGCACTGCTCTGAGGAGGACACATTCCTTTTGGGCTGGGATAATGATAGCTGGTTCACACATGAACCTGTTTCTGAAACCACCCATCGTGGAAAGCTGCTGGATCTAGCCAGGACATGGAAGCAACCTAAGTGCCCATCAACAGATGAATGGATAAAGAAGATGTGGCACATATATACAATGGAATATTACTCAGCCATAAAAAGAAACAAAATTGAGTTATTTGTAGTGAGGTAGATGGACTTAGAGTCTGTCATACAGAGTGAAGTAAGTCAGAAAGAGAAAAACAAATACCGTATGCTAACACATATATATGGAATCTTAAAAAAAATAAAAATCTTTCTGAAGAACCTATGGGCAGGACAGGAATAAAGACGCAGATGTAGAGAATGGACTTGAGGACACAGGGAGGGGGAAAGGTAAGCTGGGACGAAGTGAGAGAGTGGCATGGACATATATACACTACCAAATGTAAAACAGATAGCTAGTGGGAAGCAGCTGCATAGCACAGGGAGATCAGCTCGGTGCTTTGTGACCACCTAGAGGGGCGGGATAGGGAGGGTGGGAGGGAGACGCCAGAGGGAGGAGACATGGGGATATATGTATATGTATAACTGATTCACTGTGTTATACAGCAGAAACTAACACACCATTGTAAAGCAATTATACTCCAATAAAGATGTTAAAAAAAAAAAAGAAAAGAAAGAAAGCTGCTGGATCCCATCCAAAGAGCACATTTTGAAAGCTGGTATTCCTGGAAAAAGGTTCCCCAAGTGTATGGGATACACATTCTTCCGTAAGGATATCTCAGAATAGAGTCCAGGGCCTCACGATTAGAAGTAAATAGGACAGCCCTCAAAAGTCACAACTCAAGCAAGTGCGGTGAAGACATAAAAAACAACCCACAACTCAGGATGGTGAGGGGCGGCTTCCCTGGGACTGTGATAGAAACAGATTCGTCACAATGGACAGAGTTTCCATTCAACTTACCAAAAAGAGCCAAGAAATGACGTAGTAAGACTCTTTTAGCAAATGACAAGCTATTCCATGCAAAAAAGTGGACACCCACGCTCTACCTTTTCTGACGGCAAAATATGAAGTAATGAAGGAAATCGAGGAGACAAACAAAAGTCCTTTGAGACCCTGATGTTTGGTGAATACCGAAACCTTTATTGCAGGAAACTCTGGAAGCTTCTCGGGCTACCTTGAAACCTAGCCTGGATTCCTGCCTTCGCAAAGCAGGTTCTGTGGAGTGCAGCCAAGGGCCAGGCACTGGCTACAAGACCTGCAGGCTTCCCTCTGGTCCCTGATAGTCTATGACCACAGCATTTTCATAATTTGAGTCTCTGCAATACATTCCAATTATAACCTTGTGAGTTGTTCAGTGCCTCAGAGAAAACCTTCAAATTCTTCTGGCTACCTTCCACAGTCTGAAACACGATGCTGAGCATATCTTGTTAGAAATAAGCATGGAAAATGCCATTCAGATGGAAGGTTGCCCTAGCTTTTATCTTCATGGCTCTGAGGGTTGTAAAATCTACGCTTCCCTCTCCTTTCAGTACTGTGATTTCATTTCCAATGGATTTATCATGCTACCCAGGCAGTGCACGTGACTCAAATCACTCCACGGCACTAAAAAAGGCAGAGAGACAGGTCATACCTAGCTGGAAATGGGGGTCATCATCAGCTTTGTCTGCTCTCGTCAAAACGTGACAAGGGTGGAAGCTGGCCGTGCAGAGGTGAGAGTGAAAATAAAGTATAAAGCAAACTACATACAGAAGAGTTCAGTTCTGAATCTCTTTGTTTTCTTTATACGTCCGGTGGAATATACTGTTGTAAAAAACTGCCACAACTCACCCAAACGTTGATCGGTGTCAGGAGAGAAAACTAATGGGAACCGTAAAGCAATTGAAATGTCTTGTCTTCTGGGTCATAGACCAAGTTCACTTTCCTTTGTCTCTATTATGGGCTGAAATGAGTTCCCTCAAAATTCATCTGCTGAAGTCCTAACCCCCAGGACCTCCCAACGCAACTGTATCTGGCGCTGGGGCCTTTAAAGAGGCAATTATGATAAAATGAGGTCAGATGGGTGGGCCCTAATCCAATATGACAGGTGTCATAACAAGAAGAGACTAGGACAGAGACACACACGGAGGGGGGACCACATAAGGGCACAGCAAAGAGGAGGCATCAGCCAGCCAAGGAGAGAGTTCTCTGGAGAAACCCACCCTGCTGACTTCCAGCCTCCAGAGCTGTGACACAGTAAAGGTCTGTGGTTTAAGTCTGACAGTCTGGGATACTTTGTTACAGAAGCCCTAGTAGACTAGCGTACCCCTCCCCCGGGGTCTCCCCACTACCAATTTGGAACACTGGTTCCCCCTTCCTTCTGCCCCGCCTCTTTCTTTACTTGTCTTTTAAAAGAGGTTCCCTCGCCTTCTTCCCAGACAGAGTGGGAGCCTGGGGAAGGTGAGAGGGAGAGAAGGCATTTTGCACCCAGACTCCCCAGGTCTGTCAAGAGGCTCAGGACCCCAGAGCTCACAGGCGTGTCTGGTTTGCAAGGGCATCACTTGACTTCATCAGAAGATGTGACTCTCCCTTGCTGGGTGACTCTGACCAAGTCGCTCAACTTCTCTGAGCTTCTGTTTTCTCATACATTAAAAAAAAAAAATTGGTGATGTGAATTCCTTTGAAGGGGTTCAGAACGAGCCTCCCCAAAATGTGCCACTTTGGCACGTGGATAGTTTTGACCTAAAGAGAATCGGGGCCCAAGAGACCCAGGAGGGGCTTTTTACCTCCCCCTCAATTTCCTAAAGGAATTGAGACTGGGGCCAGACTCAGAGAGAGAGAGCTATTACCAGAGATCACTTTTATCTGAATGACCTATATATATGGCAGGACAGCCATCAACTTACCAAACATCTCTCTTCTTATTGTCCTGTGAATGACCCTCCTCCCCTTGGAAGCCTCAGGCCCCCATCCCATTCCTCAGCTCAGGATGGTATAGAAGCCTCAGCTGCCCAACTTGCCCTTGGGTCTCATATCTTTGGGACTCCCCTACGTACATAACTAATTTGTTTTTCTCCTGTTAATCTGTCTTATGTCAATTAAATTATTAGACCAGCCAAAAAACCCAGAGGGTATAGGAAAAAGTTTTCCTCCCCTACACTTTCAGGGTTGTTGTGAGGTTCAATTAAGATAACACACTGGAAAATACTTAAATACTAGTCACCGTAAGTCTTGTTAATTCTTTTCTTACCTTCTGTGATCATCTATGGATAATTAAGTTGGGTAAAAATTTCTATCTGCAAAATAGGTACTACCTAGAATTTAATAGTGAGGTATCATGGAAAAAAAGTAATCAACAAATAATTAGAACTTCTGTGACTCTGAATAAAGGATTATTTCTTCTACTCTATATTTTGTTGGCCTGATAAAGTTTATTTTTGTTTCTCCTGCCAGTTAATATTTATGAAGAGTGTTGTAGCTGGTATTAAGAGAAAGATTCTAAAAACACAAAAGATCTGGTTCCTGCCTTCATCGATCCTGCAATCTATTCAGGAAAATAACATTTTAACTGTAAAAACACTTATGAAATTAGTTCAACGTGGTTTTCAGGGCTGTGACGGGGTATATGGAGCCAAATCTCACTGCAGGTCAAGCTAGGTACATACCTGAACTTTTTAGGACAACTTTCCACACAGCAATTTCCAATTATCACCTATCTAAAGACAATGCCAGAAGAAGCTAACAAATCTGATAGAAAACATTTAAAATCAGGAAAGGCAATAAAAACCTGAATGCTAACTAAGTAATGTATTTTGCTTTAATGAAATCTAATTGTGTAACAATTTGTACAACAGAACCCTTTAATACACAAGTACCGGGACTTCCCTGGTGGCACAGGGGTTAAGAATCCACCTGTCAATGCAGGGGACATGGCTTCGAGCCCTGGTCCGGGAAGATCCCACATGCCTTGGAGCAACTAAGCCCGTGAGCTACAACTACTGAAGCCCATGTGCCTAGAGCCCGTGCTCCGCAACAAGAGAAGGCACGGCAGTGAGAAGCCCGCGCACTGCAACGGAGAGTAGCCCCCGCTCGCCGCAACTAGAGAAAGCCCAAGTGCAGCAACAAAGACCCAACGCAGTCAAAAATAAATAAATAAGTAAATTAAAAAAAAAAAATACACAAGTACTTCCAATATTCTTAAAACACGATTTGAATAACCAAATCTTAATTTTCTCATTAACTACTTGGGAACCCCTGAAAACAAGATTATTGACGATATCAACATTTCAGTAGGAAAACCATACATTCTTGAGAAATGCAATTCATATCTGACTTTTGAAATACCTGACTTTAAAAACAGCTCAACCGAAAAGGAAAGTGCATAGTTGGTTTTTTTTTGGTGGAAATTCACAAAATTCAAAATATGGTAATTTGGTTAGTAGGGACACAGGGTCAAATGGCTTAATGCTTCAGAAGCCGCATGTCTTAGGAGCCATATTTGAATTTGGATCCTGACTTTACCACTTACTGACTGTAAGTCCTGGGCCATATTACTGTACTTTTATGAGTGTCATCTTCCTCGTATTTTAAATGGCTACCTTTGCCTTAAAAGGGCAAGAATAATCAGTGCACCTCTCCTGGCCAGTAGCAGGGGTCATCCTGGGTGGAATTTCTAGATGAGAAAGTATCATAATGGATTCTGATGACTTCCCAGCCTTTGCCTCTCCCTAAACGGTGAATTTTTCTGACGCAACTTTGTGTGTCCCTCCTACCACTTATTCCTCTTCCCTGGAGTCTAGCAAGGTACACAGCATGTATCAGAACCTCAATCCATGTCTGATGAGTGAATACACAAATAAATAAATAAATAATACATAGATAATTTTTAAATGGAGGAAGAGGAAGAAATAAACTAGTGTGTGGAACACATCTTAAGTACTGGTAACAGACCCGTGTCTTTGGCAATTTAAATCTGGAGAAAGAGATGAAAAACACCAAAAGATACTTTTAGCTATAGGAGGATAAAAGGAAAAAAGAGTAGGGGGAAGTACTACGGTCGCTGTCAGTCACTGCTCTGGAAAAGGTCATGCAAAGTCCTTGTCAACTTTATTCTGTAGTGTATAGCTAAAACAGCCTTTAAAATAAGAAGCCAAAATTATCTGAAACATTTACATGCAAGAAAATACCCAGTGAAATAAAATGAAATTAATTCTCTCACGTGCATTGTGAGAGTCGTGTCTTTCTGAGACATTTTAAGATGCGACTGTCTGAATTTTTAATACTGCTGTCTGTTGTATGCGCTTTTCTTTAGCAAAGATTTTGGTTAATATGTCGGAAAGGCCGAAGGTCAATTCGTTTTCATGGATCCAAATCATGTACTCTATTTTAGTTTTTAAAAATGATAATAATTAAGGAATATCCTTGAAAACGAGGAAACACTACACGTTTTTGTTGCTTTAGAAAGGAATATCTTCTTTTTCACGTCTTCCATCAGACCACAATCCGAGTATTTTCAAAAGAGTATTATGGCATTGAGTAGGCGGTAGCCGAGAAGACTGATTCCCTATCCCAAGGACAGCGCTGCCAATAGGCTGAATGAAGTTAACGGCCAGGAAACAAGCGTCAAAGAAACCCCAGACTTGGCGGCTGATCCTCTGAGAAGCTCCCGGGACGCCGCGAGCCCCTCCCCGCGCCCTTCCGTCGCCCGGCAACCCGGCCACGCCGCGGCTCTGCCCCGCCCCCGCTACCATGGCGACGCATGCTGCGGCTCGGCCCCGCCCCCGCTGCCATGGCGACGCGGGTCGCCGGCGGGCGCTCGCGTCTCCCGGGCGCAGCGTGGCGCTTTCGCTGCACCTGCTGGGGCCGCGGCAACTTCTCAAACCTTCCGCTCACCCAGCGCTCCGCTCCCCCTCGCCTCCTCTCACCCTCGCTTCAGAAAGCGTGCCACGGACGCAGGAGTTCCGCCACCTGCTGCTGGGTGGTCCCCTCCCCAAAAGTGAGGGAGGGGTGACCACCGGCACAGAAAACCCGCCTACCTTTCTCAGCATTCCTGCACGTTAGCGGGGCTCTCCTGAGGGACTGCCCACCTCGCGCCGAGCTCCGGTGGGCAGGAAGTCACGGGGAAGCAGGCGGGGAACTCGGCCCCGGCGGGCGCCGCCGCGAGGGCCCCTGCGCCCCCCTCATTTGCAGGGCAAAGGGCGGGACCTTCGGGCCCCTCGGGCTGGAGACGGTGAACCCGTCCGGTTGCTACCTTCCCGGCCGGAGTTCAGACTGGCTCTGAAGAGCTGTTCAGACTCCACGTTTCCCGGGCGACGAACATCCAGCGGCTCCTCCGCCGCGGCGAGCGCGCCTCCGCGCCCCGGGGCTGTGCTATTGTTCGCCGGCCCGTGCAGGGCGTGGTAGAGGCTGGGAGCGGCCCGGAGCCGTTTCAGGCCGACAGAGGGTGAATTTCTTGCAGGGTTTTTCTCTCAGGCTTCCTCCCAGCCCCTTACTGTTGCATATTCATAAGAAGGCGGGGCCGCTTGCCGTCTCTTTTGAATCCTCGGGGTTGAGGAAGCCCAGGCGAAGAAGTGAGGACGATTCGATTTGGAAACAAACACTAAGAGGAGGACAAGGTGGGGAGGAAGTGGTCACATAAATAAGCAAACATAGGAGTCCTGTTTCACAGCTTCTTTCCCCACCTTCAGGCTTCGAGGGCGCACACACACACACACACACACACACACACACACACGACCTTCCTCCATTCCTGAAGTGAGCAAAGGAAACTTCAAGAAGGACCTCACTAAACCCCTTGGTCCTAATTATAGTAGTAGACTAACTGGGGAATTTGGGGGGAGGCAAGGATTTTTAACAGATGATTTGACCTATGTGCTCCTCATGGCAGTTAAAAATTATATATGCAGACCTTACTAATTACAATGATTTTATTGAATTTCATCATAATTGATTGTCTGCTTTTAATGTGGTGCAGCCCTCCACCATGCTCAAAAAAAAAAGATTTTCTGATTTATAAACAATTAAGTTGCTAATGGAAACCCATTTTCAGAAAATAAAACTAGCACAAGGAAAAGGACAGGCTTAAGAAACTTTATATGAGGACAGGGACAGTCCGATTGAGAAGCGCTAAAAGCCATTGGTGGGGAGCTATTTACCCCAGACCTGACAAGTGGTCCTCCAGAATGGCTTCTCTTTCCTCCCTGAAATGTCCACCATAGGAATCATCACTAAATCACATCATGGACTTCAGATCCAGCTGCCCCTCACAGTACAGGTTGTTCCCTGAGGAGGTGACTTAAAGGGATGCAAAATTCTTCTGCTTAACACTCGACCCCCAAACGACCTGCCATGATGCTTTCACCATAGAATCTACTCCTCTGTGTTAAAGTCCTATGGAAAAATCCCTGTTAAGATGTAAATTTGTTAACCCAAAAAGGTGACCCATGCTCCTTTCCCCTCACTATTTACAGGTGCTTAGACTCTCGGTCGTTAGAAATCCTCTTATCCTGCAGGTTCTCACTGGTGCCCATCTACTAGTGGATGGTGGGTTCTGGGGAGATAAATGATAATGAAACAGCCCAGGGCACTGCCCTGGGTGCCAACCTTCTAGCGCCAGACAGAATTCAAGCAAACAAAAAATCACGGAGTTATCATCGCTATAAAGTAAAATAAAGCCATTTAGAAAGGCAGGTGCTGGAAGCCCAGAGGGTATAGAGGTGCCGTGACTTCCTGGATGGAACCAACTGAGACTAAGTCCAGGTGTTCTGTCAGGGTTTCAGGTCAATTCTGTGGTCACCAGCTGTGTGACCTTAGGTATACAGGTACCCTTCTGAGTTTGTTTCCTCTTCAAGCAAACAAACAAAAGGCTAGGCTATGTTTTCAGTAGTTTTTAGTGGGCAGGGAAGGTTGCCATGCTGATGGCATGCACACGGAGGGGCAGAGGGTTTGTCCGTGTGGCCGGATGGTCATTGCATGGACGCTGCGGTCAGACTGCTGGGCAAGACCCTTCACCTCCGAGTCAGGTTGCCCCCATTGTAAACATGGGTAATAATACCCACCTCAGAGGTTGCTGAGAATAATAAATGAGGGGTACAAAAATAATAGGGCTAGCCATTGTAATAATGTCTCACCTTCTGGAGGGTGGCCCAATGGCACATCCTTGGAAAGTGGCGGCTGCCTGATTGTGAGAACTAACCTCGCTTTCTAACTTTGACCCTTATCTCTAGTTCTCTCCCTGCAAAGGGAAATAGGATGGGAGGGGACAGGCTAACGCCAACAGAGGCCCCCGCTGGCCCTCTACGTGCGTTATGTCTTGGCCGCAGCCACCACTAACCATTGTACAGATTCAAAAGAGGATCCGAGAGGTCGATTTCCTCACCGACAACACACAGCACGGTTTTCCTTAGTGCTCTAGTCACTTCTGAAGACTTAATAAAATCACTGTGAGACCTAGGGACAAACAAGCACCCCTGTTCTAGTCTAATCTGATGCTCTTCACTCTGTGTGTGCAGTAGGCACTTGTTAACTGTCCTGTCGACCAGCCTTTCTCCTAATGTGGATTCCCGTAAACGACTTTGAAACATGTTTCCCCATCTTTTCTCAGGGCCCACTTTGAGAGCGTCTGGTGAGAATCATTTCTGCCACTGGCTGTCAATTTGTCTGTTAAAGCATATAGACAGTGCTTCTGGATTTCAGATCGCCCTTCCCACAAAGGATGAGGAAGAGACTGAAGAGGCAACAGAGAGAGGGTGGGGAGGCCCAGTTGTGAGGAGTTGGCCGCCCTGAAACACAGTTCCATGAATCACGAGCACTGGGACCCGGGAAAGACAGAAGTCAGTGTCACAACCGGAGATGCCAACTAGACCTCAAGGAAGTAGCTGAACACCAATGAGGCCTCTCACTAGCATGTGCTAACACAGTGAAATGTTCGTCCACTTGTCTGGAGATCCTGAATCTTGTCATAGACCCAATACTTTGCAGGATACTGTCATCTATGAGATTTGGCTCAATTACCACTCGTGTTAATTCTTTTCTCAGCTTCTGTGATCATCTATGGTTAACTAATTTGGATAAACATCTCTTCTGCACTTGAAATACACAGAAATGCATTGTATCCCCGCCCTGGACTCCCAAGTTAATCCACAAGTAATGTTAGGCTAATTATGTGGGAAGATCCTTATCTAAGCCACATGCAGACAGAAATACACAAGCTAGAATCTCTCCAAATTTCCAGATGTAATATTATGCCCATGAATTGCTCTAGTGCATTATTGGGACTTGAACTAAATGAGAGGAAATCAAAAGTGGGTAAGAAAGACTCATGTCGACTGCCCTAAATTATTCTCAGCATCAAACAATCATGTCACCTTGGGATCCTAAAGTCACTTTTTATCATTTTCATTGCATACCCCAGAGAAATAGGCACATAAACAAAACCGACAAGCTCTGACGGTGTTATTAACCACCAACGCCAAATTTGATCATTGTAGCACAGAATCCCCGTGTGGTTATGCGGCTCGGTATAAGCACCTGCTGCCCTCAGTGTACCAGGTAGAGATGAAGGGGAGAGAAGTGAGATTGCAATTGAGGTTTCTTAGTAAATTCGCCCCAGAGTAAGCCCTTAAGAATTGTTAGTCAGATTTCCCCCAAAGCATTAATTGTGCACATGGCTCTGTTGCTATTGAAGACACAATAACAAATTGTTACTCTCCACTTTGACTTTTGTTCACTGGTTCATTCAGCAACTGTTTATCCAGTAACTATGTTTGAGGAAGATGCCAGGCACCTGGGGAGTTTTTTCAAAAAAGCAGTTGTCAAAAAAAAAAAAAAAAAAGCAGTTGTCCATAAGGACATAAAAATATAGTGAGGAGATAACATATGTGTAAATCTAATTCCTGTAAATTAAATTGTTTCAGTGTGGCTTTAAAAGACACACTTTGCATTACAAAAAATTGTAACTATGTGTGGTGATGAATGTTAACTAGACTTGTAATTATTTTGCAATATATACCTATATCAAATCATTATGTTGTACACCTGAAACTAATATAATGTTACATGTCAATTGTATCTCAATTAAAAAAAATAAAGGGCAATTTCTGATCAAAAGAAGACACAATTTGAAGAATTCTGTAAAACACGGTTTTATAAAGCCAAGAATCCAATTGTAATATGAATAACGGCTTTTACTTGATTTGTAAGTTGGAATTTGGGGATAAAATGCATTTGTAAGTTTGAGAGGAGGTTGAGGAATAGATTTCTTCCTGAAAGATCTCCTGGATGACCCAAGGGCGGGAAGGCATTGGAGACAGCGAGGGATTGGACAAGAGCACGGCCGAGGGAGATGGGGAGATGGCCAGGGTGGGAATGGGGACCCCCAAGAGTGAGGAGAGGTGAGGGCACCAGATTCGAAGGGGCCTCTAATCAAGGCAGAGAGGTTCTGGTTAATACGATTCAGTGACCAGCGTCCCCCGAGAGGGGCTGGTGGTGTGGTCGGTGGTCTTAGGTCAGAACTCCCATCTTGGCAGCAAAACAAGCACTGCTGTTGGTCGCACAGGAATTGATGTCACAGGGCTCAGCCCCAGCAAGGGAGGGTCAGGCAGGTTCAAGGAACGTGGGGAGAGAGTAAGTCAGAGGAGATGGCTGGGAACGGCCTCCAATTGACGCAGGCTATTTGCCCTCAGCCACAAAGGAAGGTGGAAAGACTCTTATTGAGCACCTTCAGCATACCTGGCACCATCACCTATGTTCACCTCCCTGGATACACATATCTGAGTGACATGTATTGTCTTTTCTGTTCCTAGCTTCCTTCAAATAATCCATCATCCATTAGCTTATTTAAATCCTTTCTGAACGGTCTCCAATTTTAGCCTGCGCATGTTCTTGGGAAGAACGAGTTACATCTACTTGACAATCATCGTCTACACGGGCACTTTTTTTGGCTGACCTTGATAGGATGTTAGCTTGCACCAGAGCACACCCTCAGTCAGCGCTGTTGGCTCCCCATCCAGCCTTCATTCATTTGCTCAATACGCACTGATTCAGCACAAACCCTGTGCTAGACTCTGGGCCCGGCACAGGGGAAGCAAAGCAATGCGCTCCCACTCTCCAGGAATTCACAGAGAGACTGGGAAACCGACCCTACAGCTGTAAGGCAGGTGTGAACATCGGAGCCGGTGCCATGGGCGCAGCGAGGAGAAATGCCTCCCTAATCAAACACGAGCCACTGCAGGAGCTCGCCTGTCCCTGCACCCCAGGTTTTTGGTTTTGATAGTCTGTCTTTTCGGTCTTCCCCTTTTCCACGTAAATAACCTTTATCTTTTTATCCGGCTCCTTTATGGAAGTCTCTTTAGACGCTTGACTTTTTAAATTTAAGGTTTATTATTTCTTTCTTGGCATTGGACCTGAAATGGAAGAATCTTTCAATTGTGGACACGTGACAAAAAAGTTCAGATTATGCCCTCAGGCTATTTCACTCTTCGATGTCAACCTAATAAATGGTTTAGTGACATGCACTGTGGAACTGATCTTATTTTCTTTTTTTTTTTTTTTTTTTTAAAGTTTAATTTTTATTTATTTATTTATTTATGGCTGTGTTGGGTCTTCGTTTCTGTGCGAGGGCTTTCTCTAGTTGTGGCAAGTGGGGGCCACTCTTCATCGCGGTGCGCAGGCCTCCCATTATCGCGGCCTCTCCTGTTGCGGAGCACAGGCTCCAGACGCGCAGGCTCAGTAATTGTGGCTCACGGGCCTAGTTGCTCCGTGGCATGTGGGATCTTCCCAGACCAGGGCTCGAACCCGTGTCCCCTGCATTGGCAGGCAGATTCTCAACCACTGCGCCACCAGGGAAGCCCTCTTATTTTCTTTTGAAATCCACTTAAATTGTAAATGTTGAGAACCCAGCACTCTAGGTCTGCTGTCATGATCTGATCGTCTGTGTGTGTGTGTATGTCTGTCCGTCCATCTGTCTTTTTGGTTTGCTGAAGCTGAAGTCACTTAGATTCTTTCATAAATACTAAACCCCTCGCCCAGAACCTATAAGGCAAGGATGTCATCCTTGGCAGCTAAGTGATCCTAAAAGGACACAGGTATTTTCTTTTAAGAGATTTGAGTGGAGATAAAACATATCAGTGACAGGCCAGAGAGGAAAACCCCAGGGTCATCTCCAGACGACTTGACATCGACTGACTTCACATTTGAAAAACGAATAACTGCTCTGAAGTTTGTGATTTCAGCTCACAGACGCTGAAGGCTCCTGGGCTGTCCTGACAGGAGAAGGCTCTGGAAGGTTTTCCCCACATGCTTTTACAGTTACCTTGAGACCCTTGCTCAGCAGGCGCGATTGCTGAAGAGGCTTTTCCTGCTGGGCCCGTGGACACATCACCAGCTTCCTTTTGGAAACTGACAAATCACATGTTAGAAGTCTGCTGTCACATCTTTCTATTTCACAAGCACAGAAGGAGGCATGTTGAGTTAAGAAGTGTTTATGGGGCTTCCCTGGTGGCGCAGTGGTTGAGAATCTGCCTGCCAATGCAGGGGACACGGGTTCAAGCCCTGGTCTGGGAAGATCCCACATGCCGCGGAGCAACTAGGCCCGTGAGCCACAACTACTGAGCCTGCGCGTCTGGAGCCTGTGCTCCGCAACAAGAGAGGCCGCGATGGTGGGAGGCCCGCGCACAGCGATGAAGAGTGGCCCCTGCTTGCCGCAACTAGAGAAAGCCCTCGCACAGAAACGAAGACCCAACACAGCCAAAAATAAATAAATAAATAAATTAAGAAAACACACACACACACACACACACACACACACACACACACAAAAACTCTTAGGATGAGCTACAGGGTGCTACGTGATTTATTAAAAAAAAAAAAAAAAAAGTGTTTATGGCCTGAATAAAGACAAAGCAATGAAAATACAAAGTTGAATACATGGATTTATGCCATTTAACCAGCAGTGTTGATGCTTTTAGTCCATTAAACTGTGCATCTCCAGCCTCACGCACTTGCTGGCTCTCCTTCTGGACATCTCCCCACAGAGCAGCCCGGCTCATCTCACTCCCTTCTCGTCTCCTGGCCACTGTCACCCTTTCAGGAAGGAGCCTCTGATTAGCCAGTGTAAACTAACAACATACACACACACACACACACACAAGGGCAATAGGGAAGCCAAATCATATTTCTTTGAAGAACAAATTTGTACACGGGATGAACAAACTAATTGAATTTTTAAAAATACCACTTGTCTGTTATTTTTTTTCTGTAAAATTCCACTCAGATAAGCCCCATTTGCACTTACATGGCCATAAAAATCACAGGATAAAAAATATGCTAACATGAAAGATGTGAAAATACAAGATCACAAGACAGAAGAGGGCTTCCCTGGTGGCGCAGCGGTTAAGAATCCGCCTGCCAATGCAGGGGACACGGGTTCGAACCCTGGTCCGGGAAGATCCCACATGCCACGGAGCAGCTAAGCCTGTGCGCCACAACTACTGAGCCTGTGCTCTAGAGCCCGCAAGCCACAACTACTGAAGCCCGTGTGCCTACAGCCCGTGCTCTGCAACAAGAGAAGCCACTGCAATGAGGAGCCCGTGTACCGCAACAAAGATCCAATGCAGCCAAAAATAAATAAAACAAATAAATTTAAAAAATATATATATATATTTTAAAAAAATAAAAAGAAGAGACGTCTACATTTCCCTTAATGCCGTCAGTTAAACCTCTGTTAGTCCAGCTGCCTCGTTTTTCAGTCACTCATATGTCAATGTCTTATCCCTTTCTGCAGGTTTTTTTTCCCTTTAAAAAATCAAAGAAAGCCGCATGGCAGTGATGCTGCTATTGTAACTCGCCTGTGCTGGTTTAGCGGTTCCTTCTAGACCCCCTTTTGCTTCACTCCAGAGACGGGTGACAGCAGTGAACAGGAGGGAGCAAAATGAGGGGACATCGGTGCTGTGGTCTGAGCCAAGGAGGAAGCTTAAGAAAGCTCACCTTTGGACCTGACCATATGCAAATCTGAGAACTGAAACGTGGTTCTACTATAATCCTCATTTCCAAGTCACCTGCGACTTCCTGGAGCCCACGTAGCAGATCCAGGACCCGGCCCAGCTGTCCCCACTCCACCGGGCCGCCTGGGCCCCTGCTGCAGACCCAAGACGCTGCCACCTCTCCCCTCGCCCACTCCCTGTGATGCTGCAGAGAGGGAAGCACTTAGGTCAGCAAAAGGGTCTGGTCTGAGGTCCAGCCCAGCATGTACCAGCTTGAGACCTGGGGGCATTCCTTTGGCTTTTGAGCACCAGTTTCTCTTTTTCTAAAATAGATGCAGAAAGCAACTAACTTAAGGGTGTCTTCCACTAAGAGAAGGAAACTGGAAACGAGATAAAAGTGAGATCCAGAGGACAGGAGGAGAGCAGCAAAGGGACTCTCCAGGGAGGGCTGCAGCGGGGCAGGCCTGGAGGACAGTCAGCGCGGCCTGGAGCAGAGACCCTGGAGCTCGGGCACTGGTACTGTGCTGCCCCTGTGCCAGCTTCTAACGAGTGCTCCACGGGGGCTAGGCTCATGCAAAGCAGGCACTAACGCGAGACAGAGGAAGGCCTGAGATCCAGGCAAAAGCGGATGCATGTAGGAGAGGGCAGGACGCACAGGGTGACAGCTGGAGAGGGCAGGACACACAGGGTGACAGCTACACGAGCCCAGACAGTGGCCACCCCAACAGGAGGCGGTGAGACCCCCGAGGCGGCACGCGGGCAACAAACACTGGAACTTCTGGGCCTCGGGAAAAGTTTTTGGAGGATGTGAGGGAAATTAGTAATTGACTGATACGCCAGGGAATTACTGACTTCAAGAAAACAGAAAGAATGTTCACAGTGCACTAAATATTCAACTGTGAATAACAGTTGCACAAGCAGGATACTGTGAGCAGTGAACGTAGATTTAATTTAAAATTATAACTATTTTGAAAGACAGCGGGCTAAGGATTGGCAGCTGTGTCGTGAAATCTTTGGTCACCGTGACTGTTAGAGCACACGGTTTGGGGCCATCTAAACTCTCCAGATGGTGTGGGTGGGCCCAGC
Organism: Balaenoptera borealis; assembly: GCF_965194805.1. Classification (NCBI taxonomy): domain Eukaryota; kingdom Metazoa; phylum Chordata; class Mammalia; order Artiodactyla; family Balaenopteridae; genus Balaenoptera; species Balaenoptera borealis. Next base: position 4,130,759 of record NC_138877.1, read on the forward strand.
CTTCCTTGGGCACCGCTGGTGTCATTTTGTAGATGATAGAGCGTCAGTTTACAGAAATGAAAAGTATGGTTTCACCGTTGAGGGCCAGGTGACCCAGGAGAGGAGGGCCAGGTGACCCAGGAGAGGTGGGCCGGCTCAGAGCGCTGAGGAGACCACGGTACAGCATAAGCCTCCAGGCTGTGGGAATCTTCCAGAGGATGGGGTCAGGCGGGGGCAACCCAGCACCTGTGCTTTCTGAAAGGAACAGTCCGGCAGCAGCGTGGAGAGCGGTCGGGGAGCTGTGAGAAGACGACCAAGGGGGCTCTGAAATAGGCCGGGAGAAAGGACAATCCATTTCCACCTTTTGCCAAGAGATGGGCCGCCACATTCTAAGGAGACAGCTTGCAGGAGTGGACCAAACATCAGTATCTCTGTGAGCTCATTCCAGACGCAAAACAGAATTCTTTTCAGTCAAGACTCTGCCCTTGTAAGGTTAAGATAAATGCAACGTATGTGCTCCCTTGCTGTACCTGGGACTAGCCACCAATAATTGGTCACCAACTGTGTACTGCGGGGCCCTTAGGAGGTATAATAGCTCAATCTGCACAGCAAACCAGCAAGGTCTCGCTTTGCATCCCAGGTTTACACATAAGAAAACCACAGCTCTGGGGGTTAAGTTAAATCGGCCAAATTCACAGAGGTGGTTGAAACTGGTTTACCTCTAAACTTACACACTTTTCATGGCCTCTCCATTTGTTGGTAATGAGAAGATACATTAAGGAAACATTTCTCTCAGAAGAAAACTTTGCTTTTACAAAAGCACTTTCTAGTAAACTGAAAATTCCCCCATTTTTTTTTTTCAGAATATATTAGATTTGGTTTTTATTGTAGAGCACACGTATCAGGGCAAAGTGCTGCACACACAACTACAAATCATTTTGGGGAAAAAAGCTGTAAAAAAAATAAATAAAACTGCAACTGCTTTAGTTATGCAGTCCTGACTCGAGGAATCCACACTGGCCTTAAGGAAACTGAATTAAAGCAGTTCATCTTTTTTAAAAATTAAAGCGTAATCACATACAGTAACACAACCAGATCTTAAATGTACAGTTTGATAAGCTTTGATAAATGTACACACCCATGTAATTACCATCTTAATAAAGATACAGAACAGAAAGCCCCTCCTGCCCATTTCCAGTCTCTCCTCCTCCCCACCCAGAAGCAGCCACTATTCTGGTTTCTATCCCCACAGATTAGTGTGGACTATTGTTGGGCTTTATCAAAACAGAATCCTACCATATGTACTCCCTTGTGCCTGGCTTCATTCGCCGAGTGCAATGTTTTTGAGATTCACCCATGTTGTGTACTAGGAGTTTGCTCCATGTTATTGCTGTGTCGGAATCGTCTTGAAATGGATGATTAATGTATATTAGCAGGTTTTCCATATCATTATAAATATCTCCTCAATGGAAAGAATTTCATATTTTAAACGTCTCATGTGTTTGCTGCGGTCTTGTTCCTTCTATACAACCTAGGCCGTTGAATTCAGGTATAGGATACCTTCTTTCCCCGAGTCACTCACTGATACACTGACAACATCCTAGGCCAGAACTGTGGGCACTGATGGATGGGTTCAGCTCCCCAGTGTTGATAATTAAGGCCATCTGCTTTGGATTGTTACCTCAGAGAGACACTAAATCTCAATTACAAGGTAAAGCTTCCATAAGCTGAGTGGATGCTGACAGATTGTGGAAATGGGGGAGTGCTTTTGTGTAAGGATTGCAGATGAAGACAGTGACACAATGAGGAACATTCTGCCCCAAAAAGAAAAAGAAAAACTTGTGTTTTCTGGAAAGAAATATAAATGCAGCTATTTAAGAGGGCACTGTGACCCCTGAAAGTGACCCCATGCCACACAAACCCTGACTGCCGCACAAGTGCCAAATAGAGGGAAGATCTAAGAAGACTGTCTGGTCAGGAAGAGGGCACAAAGCCCCAGATACCATCAGAGATAAAAGACCAATCTATACTAGTTTTCTTATTTCTATACATTAACACCAGACAATGGAAAATGACATTTAAGAAACAAATATAGCAATCCTAGAGCAACCACTAAAACCAATGAAATTAGTTAAAAAGCCAATAGATTAATTAAACAGTTTACTAAAAAAGTTTTTGTTTAATACATAAAAGGCAGGAGAAAAGGACTAGAGTGATTTTTTATTCTATTTTTCATTATTATTTTTTTATTTTTTGGCTGTGCCATGCAGCTTGCAGGATCTTCATTCCCCGACCAGGGATTGAACCCAGGTCCATGGCAGTGAAAGTGCTGAATCCTAACCACTGGACCACCAAGGAATTCCCTAGAGAGATTTTCTTAAAAAGAGATGTGACAGGGCTTCCCTGGTGGCACAGTCGTTGAGAATCTGCCTGCCAATGCAGGGCACACGGGTTCGAGCCCTGGTCTGGGAAGATCCCACATGCCGCAGAGCAACTAGGCCCGTGAGCCACAACTACTGAGCCTGCGCCTCTGGAGCCTGTGCTCCGCAACAAGAGAGGCCGCGACAGTGAGAGGCCCGCGCACCGCGATGAAGAGTGGCCCCCGCTTGCCGCAACTAGAGAAAGCCCTCGCACAGAAACGAAGACCCAACACAGCCAAAAATAAATAAATTAATTAATAAAATTAAAAAAAAAAAAGAGATGTGACAAATAGAAAAATGGCAGACAACATAAGTCCTATCAATAATTAAATGACTATATAGTACTATTTTGATTTCGGTGGGCCTTGCATATTTGCATTCATTAGCCAAAATCATAGAAATCTGTGAATGTTATTGAATGCAAATTTACCCTAAAGATGAAAAAATCCATATCTAAAAATCAGTATCTTTCAAGTGTGAAAATAACAGTCAGTAGAAGATTCAGTAGAAGCATCTGACTCCACCCAGGAAGGCTCTGTACCAACTACACCAGTCGGCTCTCCTGACCTCCTGCCTCTGCTTGGGTTTGGCCAATGGAAAGCCCCAGCAAGAGATCTAAGGGGAGGGGGGAAGGTAAGGGAGGTGGCATATTTATTTCCTCCAGAGAGAGTTTCCTATTCTCTCTGGTGGGATCACAGCAGGCTGGTGGTGTCCTTGGACCAAGGTCGTGGTTCCTATCTCTAAGAGGATCTCTGTGTGAAGGATACACCAACGCTTCCTTGCCCTTATCCATTCACACCTGGTGTGTGAATGGAGGCCCCGAGGTCTGCAGTTCCCAGCCCAAAGGTACTAACTCTTCTGCCCTCTTGCTTCTCTGTACCTTGTTCACATTTTTGTAAATACCACCTTTCTCTTCTTTATCGCCCCAAGTTGTCCAACTTAAATGCTGTCGTTTCTTTACTTATCAGAGCCCTTACTGATACAGAGCCCAATCGCAACAGCAACAAAAAAAGGAAAAATACATCAAAATTAACAAACCAGAAATGGCAGGAATTATGTAAAGAACATTTCAAAATCTACAGAAGAAGACTTAAATGGAAAGACATCCATGTACTTGAATGGGAAGCCTCAACATCATAAAGACGTCAGTTCTTCCTTGGCTAATTTCTAAGTTAAATGCCAACAGGTGCTTTTATTGTTGTGTTGCTATTATTGTTGTTGTTTCATTTTTTAATTAAACCAGTTTTACCATTCATGTTGGAAAACAAACAAACAAGAATCGCTAGGGAAACTCTGAAAAAGAAGGGTAAATATTAAAACATAAAATCGTTATCACTAATTTTTTTTAAAATACCTATGGTACCAGGCTTCCCTGGTGGCGCAGTGGTTGAGAATCCGCCTGCCAATGCAGGCGACACCGGTTCGAGCCCTGGTCTGGGAAGATCCCACATGCCGCGGAGCAACTAAGCCCGTGTGCCACAACTACTGAGCCTGTGCTCTAGAGCCCGCGAGCCACAACTACTGAGCCTGCGTGCTGCAACTACTGAAGCCCGCACGCCTAGAGTCCGTGCTCCACAACAAGAGAAGCCACTGCAATGAGAAGCCCGTGCATCGCAACGAAGAGTAGCTCCCACTCGCCGCAACTAGAGAAAGACTGTGTGCAGCAACAAAGACCCAACGCAGCCACAAATTAATTAATTAATTAATTAATTAATTAATTAATTAAATTTTAAAAACCTATCGTACTGACACGTGAATAGAGAGACCTATGTAATTAAACAAAAGCCCAGAAATATACACAAATACCTACGAAAAATTACAATAAACGTTGCATCTCAAATCAGTGGGGAAAAGAACTATTTAATAAATGGTTTTGGGACAACAGGCAGCATTCTGGAAAACAAATGCAGCTGAACATTTTAACATATATCAGGAAAAAAATCCAAATGAATCACAGATTTAAATATAAAAATGGAGTCATAAAAGTATTAGAAATAAATGTGAGAGAATTTGCTATAATTGTGGAGTGGTAAAAGTCTTTCTAATTGTAACTTAAAATCCAGAAGTCATGACAAAAATTGTTTAATACTATATTACAAAAAAAATTTTTTTTAACTAGAAGTAATGTCTAAAGAGGAAGTGGGAATAAAATAACATGTTCCCAGAGATCCATAAGTAAAAGACCAAAAACCCAGTAGAAAAATGACCAGAAAAACAGTTAATAGGAAAAGAAAAACAAAAGAGTTTTACACATGAGAAAATGCTCAACTTTTCTCATAATAAAAGAAATGCAAATTAAAACAACGCTGAGAAATTACTGTCCACTTATCAGGAAGGAAAACTTAGAAATATGATAAAGGCTTCCTCATGAGCCTGTGAACGAACAGGTTCCTCTATACAAGGCTCTTAGGAGTAAATTGGTGCCAGCTCTACAGAGGACTGTTGACGACAACGTCTATTAGAATTCCAAATGCATTTACTCTCTGATCCAGCTATGCAATCCCTGGGTATTTATTCTGCAGACATATTTGCACAAGTGCAAAATTATGTCTATATAAACATTCCATCTCAGCACGTTGTTAATAGCAAAAAACAAAAACAAAACCCCAAAACAATCCAAATATCTAACAATGAAGAAATGATGGAATAAATTAACACGTATCTATAGAATGCAATACTTTGCAGCCTGAACAAACACGGAGAATGCCCTCTGTGTACTGATATGGCAGAATGTTCATTGGAAATGTTAACTGAAAAAAGCAAGGTTCTGAGGAAGGCGCGTAGTGCATTACTATTTGTATGAACAAAAAAGGCGAGGAAAGTAAGAATATATAGATTTGCTTGTACGTAAACAAGAATACTCTGAATGACAGGTCCTACTGAATAGAATAGGGAACTATATTCAATATCCTGTAATAAACCATAATGGAAAAGAATATGAAAAAGAATATATACATATATATATATATATATATATATATATATATATATATGAATCACTTTGCTGTATACCTGAAACTAACACAACATTGTAAATCAACTATACTTCAATAAACTAAATTTTAAAAAAAGAATACTCTGAAAGGACAGGCAAGAAACTAGTCACAGTGGTTACCTGAGGGACAAAGGTAAGGCCTGGTGATGGCTGGGTGGATAAGGAACAGAGATGGTAGGGTGGCTTGCATCATTTACCTTTTTATATTTAGAGAGGTTGAACCCTGTAACTATATCCTCTATGCAAAATTTTCAAAATATAAAGACATATTAATCTTAAACGCAGAACCCCAGAATGATGGAGGTTGGTATGTTACCTAAGAATTACTCCTTAACTTAGAATGGGTTCTTCATACCCCCTGGGGCCCATGTTGTACCGTGAACATTTTCTGTCCTCATTCAGAGAGAATGAACAAGAGCAGGTCTGTAGCCTTTGTTTCCAGTTTGGCTAATGAGATGAGATTAGGATGTTTATTCCTCAGCTCTGACCCAGACTCAGGACTCAGAGGCAGGAGAACCGCCCTAGGTATGATCCCCTCTCCATTCTTGTCATGGGGTCTCCACGTGCACTGATTTTCGTAGCACTGTTGTACTTCTCTCTTTGAACAACTTAATATACGCAGCTGCTATAGTTTCAACCCCACCATACAATTCAACACCATTGCCAAAAATGATAGGTCTTTAGTTTAGCCTGACAGCCCATGAGTGATACTTCTCCTTTTTTCCTTTTTTTTTCTTTTTTTGCATGAGAACCTACTTCTTTCTGCCTTATTTGTGCATAAGACTACCGTAAGTTTTATCTATAAAAACATCTAGGAGGAGATGATTTCTACAGATCGTGGGCTCTCCAGCAGATGAGCATTCAAACCTGTCACTGGTGAAAATCATGAAATGAGCCGAAAACTCCACAAAAGGGAGAGGGAAAGCGTAGGAATCAGACGTGCGAATCTATTTTTCCTTTTATTTTGGAAACCATGGTGACTGAGAGCTCTGATGAAGCCATACAATACACCAGCATCGACTCAGGAGCGTCTTGGAAGGAATATATCCCTTTGATATGTTCAGTTCCTTTTCCTACCAGACAAAAATTTTCCTCAGAAATCAACATTTGCCAACCACTGTCAAGGTTTTCTATAAACCAAAATACAATGGACCGACTAGTTGCCCAGCAGAAATGACCTTCTGATGCCTAGTCTAGCCTTGTTTCAAATGCCTTAGTGTCCCTGGGCATGGGATTACAATCCTCCAAACTTCTGGAAAATCTGAAAATGAAGTTACAGATCAAATCACAGGTCTCCACTCACGTGAACAGTCCGTGAACAGCATCTCTAGGGAATAAATGCTGGTCTGTATTCACATCTTTGTGAATCTGCTTTCCTATCCATTTACACATTGAAATGGCTTTACTATGCTGCCTTTCTTTGAAAGAAAAGAGCATTTTGCATTTGTTAATGAGGCAGAAAATTCATCACACATCTTAATCACACCCTGCTTAGCACTTGCTTTTTCCAAGACTCCATTCTTCAAATGATGTGTTCCTAAAAAGCTGTGTATAAATCTAATTTTTAAAACTTTAATTGAATTTTATATTCGTGAAGACCATTATTTAAAGAAGCTCTGTAATGGATTCTTTGTAACGAGAACAGATCCTTCTAATTGATCCTCTTTGCAGGACTGGACCTTTTTTAAAAGGATTTTCTTAACAGAATTATTTCAGATTGTCAGTTACTTAGATACCTAGCAACATTAAGTCCCAAGATCAAGGTTGTGTAGTTTTGAGTATGAAACTCATACTTAACATGTGAATTCCCAGTCTGACTCCAAGAGAACACATATATATTATATTATTAACATTACATATTTGTCATATATTTACTATATAGTTATACATTTATATTATATATAAAGCAGAATGCATTATATATATATACAAATTAAAACATAATATTTAAAAACCCACATAATGTGTATATTAATAAAGTAGGAAGGAAAAAGAAAATTTTTCATTTGATCTATTTTTTCCTAGATATATGAAATTTGAGGTCTGAAAGCTATCCTCGGAAAATTATTAATTTTACTGGCCTTTCTCTGCTTTTTCTGAGCTATGATTTTTGTATCCCCCAATATATTTCCAAAATGAAAATCTCTTTTTTCATCCAAACTTTCAGATCTTTACATGATAGCATTTATTTTTAATATTCATAAATGAAGAGAATATATAACTATGTAATGAAAAATAGCTATTATAAATTCAGGAACATTTTTAAAAGTCATAAGAATTAATTTTAAATTTTATGTTTTTTTAAAGATAACTAATCAAAGATAAATACACATGTAATTTTTAAAGTCTAGTTGAATAGGGGGCATGCCTTGTCCTGATCACAAAGGTAATCACTTTATTTTATTTTTTTAAATTTTATTTTATTTATTTATTTATTTATGGCTGTGTTGGGTCTTCGTTTCTGTGCGAGGGCTTTCTCTAGTTGTGGCGAGCGGGGGCCACTCCTCATCACGGTGCGCGGGCCTCTCACTATGGCGGCCCCTCTTGTTGCGGAGCACAGGCTCCAGAAGCGCAGGCTCAGCAGTTGTGGCTCACGGGCCTAGTTGCTCCGCGGCATGTGGGATCTTCCCAGACCAGGGCTCGAACCCGTGTCCCCTGCATTGGCAGGCAGACTCTCAACCACTGCGCCACCAGGGAAGTCCCTTTATTTTATTTTTTTAAAGATTTTTTTTGGTGTGGACCATTTTTAAAGTCTTTATTGAATTTGTTACAATATTGCTTCTGTTTTATGTTTTGGTGTTTTGGCCACGAGGCTTGTGGGATCTTAGCTCCCCAAACAGGGATCGAACCCGCACCGCACTGGAAGGCAAAGTCTTAACCACTGGACCGCCAGGGAAGTCCCAAGGTAATCACGTTAAACTACTTTTTTGCAAGACCACTTTACTGAGGTGTGATGGACACACAAAAAGCTGTACACATTCAATGTATGCAACTTGATGAGTTGGGGGATAAGTATTACATCCCTGAAACTATCACAACAAAGGCCATGACTTATCCATCATCTCCTAAAGTTTCCTTCTGCCTCCTTTATTCATTTACTTTCATTAAAAGTTTGTTTTTCCTTTTGCAGTAAGAGCACTTAACATAAGGTCTGCCTCTTACCAAATTAAGTGCACAATGAGTGTTGTAACCAGGGGCTCGAGTTGTACAGAGATCTCCAAGTTACCCCTCTTGCACAACTGAAACTTTGTAACCTGTCACAGACATGTTCCCTGCCCCCACCGCTGGTGCCAACGATTCTACTCTCTGGTTCCATGAGTTTGACTATTACAGATTCCTCATAAAAGTGGGATCACGCAGTATTTGTCCTTCCCTGTCTGGCTTATTTCACTTAGCATGATGTCCTCTGGGTCCATCCACATTGTTTCAGATGGCAGCATTTCCTTCTTTTTTAAGGTTGAATAATATTCCGTGTACATGTATACCACATTTTCTTTATCCATTCATCCAATGATGGACATTTAGTTTGCTTCTACCTCTTGGCTACTGTGAATATTGCTGCAGTGAACACAGGAATGTGGTATCTCTTTGAGATCCTGACTTCACTTCCTTTGGATAAATACCCAGGAGTGGAGTTGCTGGGTCAAGTGGTAATTCTTTTTTTTTTTTTTTAATTAATTTATTATTTATTTATTTATTTATTTATGGCTGCGTTGGGTCTTCGTTGCTGTGCGTGGCTTTCTCTAGTTGCGAGCAGGGGCTACTCTTTGTTGCGGTGCGCGGGCTTCTCATTGCTGTGGCTTCTCTTGTTGCGGAGCACGCGCTCTAGGCACACGGGCTTCAGTAGTCGTGGCTCGCAGGCTCTAGAGCACAGGCTCAGTAGTTGTGGCGCACAGGCTTAGCTGCTCCGCGGCATGTGAGATCTTCCCAGACCAGGGCTCGAACCCGTGTCCCCTGCATTGGCAGGCGGATTCTTAACCACTGTGCCACCAGGGAAGCCCTCATATGGTAATTCTATTTTTAATTTTTTGAGGATCATCTATACTGTTTCCATAGTGCTTGCACCACTTTTTATTCCCACCAATAGTGCACGAGGGTTCCCTTTTCTCCACGTCCTCACCAACACTTGTTCGTTCTCGTCTTTTTGATGATAGCTGTTCTGACAGGTGTGAGGTGATATTTCACTGTGGTTTTGATTTACATTTCCCTGTGATTAGTGATGTGGAGCATCTTTTCATATACATGTTGGCCATTTGTACATCTTCTTTGGTGAAATGTCTATTCAGGTCCTTTGCCCACTTTTTAATCATCTTATTTGTTTTTTGCACTGATTTGTAGGAGCTGCTCATACATTTTGGATATTGACTTCTTATCAGATATTTAACCTTTTGATTTTAGTGTTTCTAGCAGTTGGTTTTCTCTAATAATAATTATACACGGTTATTTATTGTTTTATCAGCCTTACAATTGAACTATTGATTTCCTGCTACGATAGATGAGAATGTATTATTTACCACTTCCTACCATTCCTCCTCCTCCTCCCAGTATAAGTTATCACATCTCTAGTTACTTTATTGGTTATATTAATTAACAGAGACATTTACTTTATATTAACTAATGTTCCATCACTAATGGTGAAATGTATAAAAGGACAGCCCATATGAGCATTTTCCTTTGAGATGAACAGAGGTTATAATGTTGTATTATATATATTATTGATTATATTATATTGATATATTGATTATATATATAATCATATATTACTTTGCAATAAGCTATATATATAGAGTCACCATGTACATACAATGTGTGCATATGTACACAAACATGTACGTATAGAGTATATATATATATCATAATGATATAAATGCTGTTTATAGATTTCAACTTTTGGATTCAATCTATAGGTAAGTTATAGAGAACTTCATTATGGTTATATATACTTTATATATGGTGCAGTTATACTTAAAGGATTTTTAAAACTCATGAAATCAGAACATTTATGTTGGAAAAAACATAAAAAAGGATTTGGGTTGTGTTATTTATTCACTGACAGATACTGTTTGATGTACACACCGTGTACACAGCAGTGCTTCAACCCTGAGACCTCCCCAGTTTCCAGGTTGTTAAATACCAGTCTGCTGATGGTTTTGAAAGCAGTACCTCAAGAGTTTAAATACTTTCTTCTTTTTTTGTAAAATGGGCTTATAGTTTATATCTCTTTTAGGTTATAAGCATCCTAAATACAGAAACTGGGTTTGGCATAGCCAGTAGTTAACAAGTGCCTATCGATTGGCTGGTATCATACTTCCTGAGGAAGGTTATATACTTAATGCTCAAGTGCCTCAGTTCTAACAATATTTCTCAGGATAACTGAGGAAATGTTGATTTGAGCGTGCAGTGCAATTTTAGGTGACATGGGGGGCACAGGAAGAAATAGCTTCTGGTCCTTGGTCTTAAGGACCCACCCTCTACAGTTGGGGAGGCAGACAGGGAAACAAGTCGCTTCTTGGACCATAATGGGGCACGAGCCAAGTATACAGGAGAAGGACAATTAATTCCAACAGTGAGAGCTTTGGAGGACCTGGTGAATGAGATGGCACTGAAGCCGAGCCTTTAAAGATGAGCAGGATTTTGCTAGATGCTAAAGAGAAGACTAGATGTTACAGGCTGAGGGAGTTTGTCCAAAGGCAGATGGCTATTTGCCAAACCTCACCATCCTCTCCTTTCCATGGAGTAGAGTTGTCTCTGGAAAGTAGCTGCCCTTCCCAAGTCTGTCCTTCCCAGCTCCTTGTTACATCTAGAAATGGCCATGTCATTAGTTCTCGCCCAGGGAGTGATGGACAGCTAGGAAACAGGGGTATTTCCATTCTCTCTCTCCCCATCTCCTGGAGCATTCCAATCCCGTAAGAGAAAGAGGAGCCAGAGACAGAATCTTTGGCCCCAGAGTCACTCCAAGAACAAAGCTGCTCAGCAACTAGGAACACGTTCCTTGAACTGGAGAGAAGAGAAAGCACGAAGTGAGCGATACGGGCTGTGGTCACGTCATCACAGCACACTACATTTATCACTCAAAGGGGGAGAGACATCAAGAGACCCTTAAACCAACAAGCTTCTAATCAGTTAAAATGTTGAAAGAAAAAATACTCATCTTCTTCACTACAATCTTCCCATAAAATATGTCCTTTGGGATGTGGGAGGTGTTTGGAAACGGCATGGCCTGAAAGTTGAGGGCAAGGGAAGAAAAGGCACCCCCGAAAGGATAATTTCATTTCTCCCCCCATGGCTGGAGGCTGCACCTGACAAACCTCAGTTTTAGTTTTTAGTTTCCCTTGGGCTGTCCATGGCTGCTACTACCACTGGGAAAACTGGGTCACTGAATGGTAAGCAAAACTGTCCTCTTTTCCAAGAGCTCGCTGGGGAATCCCTGCCTGGGGCATCACACCTAACGGCAAAAGGCAAAGCTACCAGGGCTTTCTGGGCAATGCAATTGATGGGAGATGGGAAGTAATTAGGCTGCTCCAAGGAGACCAAAGTCCACGGAGGGGGCAGGCCTGCCTTGGGAAAGATAGGCCTGCAATTCGATCAGAAAATTACTGTCAAGTCTGATTTTATCATTAGACTTAAGTTGACACTAGTCAGTTAACACTGAACATTAGCCTTTAGAATACGTCAAGTCTAAGACATTCGAAAAGAAGAAGCTTCTAAATAAACAGAGACTCCTTTCCGAAATCACACGCCCATTAAGACATACACAGAACTGCACACAAACCTCTATAATAAACCACTCTTCTCGGGCCCAAACACATACGTATGTTGACACAAAACACCCACGGACAGATGAAAGTCCAGACACATTTGGGATCTACCGCCTGGGCTAATGGCCATTATAATAATATATCATTTTTATTGTAAATAATTTGGAAGGAGTCACGTGGTTAAGCACCTTGGATAAAAAAGTGATGAGCTACCTGTCCTGTCCCTTGGCTTTTATTTCCAATCGAAGGAAAATGGTGACCAAATACCACCCAGCAGTCAACCTAAAGGAGACAGGCCCTGGGACGAAGGCTCAGGACACACTTTGCTAAGGCCCTGTCAGTGCTTCTGCTTCACCAGGATTTGCCGTGAGACACAATATTCTCAAGAATTATTGCTTAGCCTTAAATGTATGTATATATAAATACGATGGGTATCACTTTCAGGAGAAGGCTACACAGCTTTGGAGACAAGCATTCTCCTGCAAAAGGCAAGAAACTGTGTATATCAGAAAGGGATTGTATCTGTTGGGTGACGAGCTCTCCTGGCCGAAGGAACTAGAAATCTGGGGCTTCGATCGAGGGCAGTTCACAAGGTCCAGCCATGACTCCCCAGAATACGCCTGCCTAAATAGACAGAGTGCGCCTAGATTAGTGCATTTAGACCAAAGAAAGATGGAGGTACTTTTACAGCATCAATACAGGTATCATGGGCTTTCTACCTCATGCAGTATTCACAGTATTTGAGAAGTGGACACAGATGTGCTTTCAAGGGGCAGGAAGTCAGTAAGCAGGAGAGACCGTGAAGCAGCTTCCAATGGAATTTATTAAAAATAGAATCCGTAGGGCTTCCCTGGTGGCGCAGTGGTTGAGAGTCTGCCTGCCAATGCAGGGGACATGGGTTCGAGCCCTGGTCTGGGAACATCCCACATGCCGGGGAGCAACTGGGCCCGTGAGCCGCAATTACTGAGCCTGCACGTGTGGAGCCTGTGCTCCGCAACAAGAGAGGCCGCGATGGTGAGAGGCCCGCGCACCGCGATGAAGAGTGGCCCTCGCTCGCCGCAACTAGAGAAAGCCCTCGCACAGAAACGAAGACCCAACACAGCCATAAATAAATAAATAAAATTAAACTTTAAAAAAAAAAAAAAAGAATCCGTAGGCACTACGCATTCTGAGAAATATACCGTGATATGAGTGACGTGACACCGGGACACACGTGAGAACGTGGACCGGGAGGCTGCCGTGATCAGGCACGTGCATCCACGTAGGAAGCTGGGGAGAAACACACACATACTCCAAGGAAATGTCACAGCATTTCAAAAGGAACTATTTCCTTCCAATGCATTTTATAAAATAGCTTATGGAACAAACTTCAAAAATCAGTATGCCACCAAAAGCCCATCTAGCCTCCCAGACTGGCACTTCCTGATAGTTACACGTCTGCAGTTAGGGAACAGAGGCTCACCCACTATCTGTCTAAGTATTTAAAAGTTATAAATATTAAAAGTTATAACTCAACCAACAGTTAAATAAAATGTTCTATCCATTGCCTTGTCAAATAGAGCTTCATAACAGAAGAACAGAAAAAGGTGTGTAGAGTTATGATTTTTATACTTTGGACTCAAGTCCAAAAATCACTATTTAGGTTTTCATCATCAAGCCATTTACAGAATTTGTGTTCTTCGACAATTATTGTCTAAGGGATTAAAAATAAAATGTAAGGGTAGTTGAAGTGTGAAAATTTTAAATATATATGATGAAGATGAAGAGTACATGAAGAAATTAAATTATTTTAATATACATATTTCCAAAAAAGTTAGTTTTATTATATTAAAATTGACTATTAAAATGTAAAGGCAAGATATAAGTTATAGTCAATTAAGATCAAAATTTTAATCCAGGGCTTCCCTGGTGGCGCATGGATTGAGAGTCTGCCTGCCAATGCAGGGGACACGGGTTCGAGCCCTGGTCTGGGAAGATCTCACATGCCGCGGAGCAACTAGGCCCGTGAGCCAAAACTACTGAGCCTGCGCGCCTGGAGCCTGTGCTCCGCAACAAGAGAGGCGGCGATAGTGAGAGGCCCACGCACCATGATGAAGAGTGGCCCCCACTCGCCGCAACTAGAGAAAGCCCTCGCACAGAAACAAAGACCCAACACACCCAAAAATAAAATTAATTAATTAATTAATTAAAAAAAGAAAAATTTTGGGCTTCCCTGGTGGCGCAGTGGTTGAGAATCTGCCTGCCGATGCAGGGGACACGGGTTCGAGCCCTGGTCTGGGGAGATCCCACATGCCATGGAGCAACTAGGCCCGTGAGCCACAGCTACTGAGCCTGCGCGTCTGGAGCCTGTGCTCCGCAACAAGAGAGGCCGCGATAGTGAGAGGCCCGCGCACCGCGATGAAGAGTGGCCCCCGCTTGCCACAACTGGAGAAAGCCCTCGCACAGAAACGAAGACCCAACACAGCCAAGAATGAATAAATAAATAAATAATAATTTAAAAAAAAAAAAAAAAGAAAAATTTTAATCCAAAATAAATTAAGTAAAGCTGAAAATCATGTTCTCTCCAAAATTTCATTAAATATTATCATATTAAATATTATCATAAAGGATAATATATATACATATATATAAAACATATACAAATATTTATACAAATAAAGCTACCACAGGTCTAGTGTTTCATGCCCATCTACTTGCTAATGTAAAGAGTTGATAAATACTCACACGTTATGTATACACCAAAACACATATATACACATACATGTTAATATTGAATATTCCTGCGTTAGAGAGGGCAAGTCTAGCCTTGGCCACATCTATGGGGGCTCCGGAACCTCCCAGGATCCCGAGGACAGGTGTCTGGGATGGTCACAGGTGTGAGCACCTGTCAGAGCCCCCAGGGAGGGGAAGGGTGTGCGGCTGGGAAGAGGATCTGGGGCCCCGCGTGTCCACTGGGTTCCTCCGCCCAGCGTGCATCTGTGCATTCGCGATGCTTCTGGACCGCGGCGGGGAACGAAGGACGTGCGCACCCCTGGCAAGTGATGCTCTGTTACACAAAACCCGTCGCACGCGTGCTGAGAGGACGCCTTTGTTAAGTTAGGTGTCTTATCAAAATACTTCATCCACCCCCAACCCCTGGCCCTCGATCCCTCCTGTTAATCTGGAGCAAGGTCCATCTCCAAAGTCAGCGGCAGTGCCCCCAACATGCATGCATTAGGACGTAAAAAGTGGATTCCCTGGGGCTTGAACCATGTCGGCGCAAGAACACGTCATACTTACGCCAGAGCTGAGCACGGGTCCGACTCAGCAGTGCGGGGTGACCTTTCACGTGTCCACTGGCGCGCAGGCGGGACGCGTAGCCTCCACTGCCCAGGTCTGCGTGGACAGCGCCTAAGCCAGCTCTGGGGCCTGAACTGTAAAGTGGCCCTGTGTTTCATTTTGAATTTTCTAGTAGCTGCATTAAAAAATAAAAAGAAAGAGGTAAAATTAATTTCAATAGCTTGTTTTCTTTAAGCCAGTACATCCAAGATATTGTTTTAACGTGTGCTCAATATAAAAATTATTCATGAGATGTTTTACGTTCTTTTTCTTTGTATATTTTAAAGATCAGGAAACAGACAAGAGAGTAGTGGTTCCTTGATCAAGGAAGAAGATCTCAAGTCCAAGAGCCATCGCTCCAGAGCCATGGACGCCACCAGGATAGGACAGCCCCAGAGCTCTCTGCTGCACCCAGATTCCCCAGACGCACTCCACAGAAAGGGAATCAGGAGGCAAGAAGTTCATTTCAATGTCTTTGCCCAATACTGACTCATTTTCATGAGCTCCATTTTGGATTTTCCCTCTTGGGCTTCGCCCACCAAATACAAATGCCACTGCTCGCCTCCAGTGCAGGGGCCAAGAGAAATTCCACGTGAGGGCTCATTTGTTCCTAGGGAAGACAGCCAAGCAGGTTGAGAAATTACCTCCTGTTTGGATGCAGGAATAATGAACTTGGCGTAAGGACAGAGATGGTTGTTAATCTTGTCTTAATCAGACATTTTGGATGTGCAGCAGAATTCTCGTCAGGTCTGGGTATCATGCCAATGTTAAAACACTGGGCAAACTTTGCAGGTTAGACCACTGCCCAGGTAGCATCCGTCAGCGCGGAGTCCTCTGGATAGGTCGTGCAAATCGACAAGGTTCACAAAGGAGAAGGATTTCAACTCTCCTGCTCCCCTCAAGACTAAAAGATACTGGGAAGTGAGGTGGGCTAGGTATCTGTTAATAACACTGAACAAAAACCCTGTAGAGTCAGGATTTTTTTCATGTAAAGAATGCATTTAGGGGCTTCCCTGGTGGCGCAGTGGTTGAGAATCTGCCTGCCAGTGCAGGGGACACGGGTTCGAGCCCTGGTCTGGGAAGATCCCACATGCCGCGGAGCAACTAGGCCCGTGAGCCACAACTACTGAGCCTGCGCGTCTGGAGCCTGTGCTCCACAACAAGAGAGGCCGCGATAGTGAGAGGCCCGCACACCGCGATGAAGAGTGGCCCCCACTTGCCGCAACTGGAGAAAGCCCTCTCACAGGAACTAAGACCCAACACGGCCATAAATAAATAAATAAATAAATAAATTTTTTTAAAAAAAGAATGCATTTAATTCTTATAGCTTTATAATATAGTTGGAAATCAGGAAGACATGCCTCCAGCTTTGTTCTTTTTTCTCAAGATTGCTTTGGTTATTTGGGGTCTTTTGTGGTTCATACAAATTTTAGGACTGTCAGTGGGCAAAAATTTCTTAAACAGGGCACAAAAAGAAGTAGTCATGATAGAAAAGATTAGTAAGTTGATCTTCATTAAAATTAAGAACTTCTGGGAGTTCCCTGGTGGTCCGGTGGTTAGGACTCGGTGCTCTCACAGCTGTGGCTTGGGTTCAACCCCTGGTCAGGGAAGTAAGATCCCACAAGCTGCACAGTGCAGCAAAAAAAAAAAAAAAAAAATTAAGAACTTCTGTTCAAAAAAGACAACATTGAAAGCAAAAAGGCAAGTCACAGATGGGGAGGAGATATTTGCAGTCCATATGTCTGATGAAGTACTCATTTCAGACTCTTCAAAGAACTACAGAATAATAGTAAAACTCAATCCAATTTTATTTCATTTTTACTTTTTTTTTTATCAAATGAGGAAAAGACTCAAACAGGCAGTTAACAAATATCCAAATAGACAGAAAGTACTAAAAAGATGTTGAACATCATGTAAAGTCATCACTACAGCACAAATTAAAGCCACAGTGAGATCACTACGTCCCTACCTGAATGGCTAAAATTAAAACGATTGACAGAACCAAGTGAGAGGGTGTGAAGCAAATAAAATGTGGTTATATTGCTAGTGGAGTATTAATGGAGGCAACCACTTTGGAGAGCTGCTTGACGTTCTACAAAAACAGATGTACGTACCACGATCCAGCATCTCCATCTGTATGCGTCTACCCAACATAAGTGAGTTCCTAGATCCAAAAGACACGGGCAAGAATGTTCGTAGCAGCTTTACTCATAACACCCTGGAACGGGAAAATCCAAATGCCTATCAGAAGAAGAACGGATAAATTAAAAAATAAATAAATTAATTAAAGGGATATTAAAGAATGGAGCAGCACACAGCAGTGAGGCGAAAAGACAAACTATGATGAACGCATCCACATGGATGACGCCCGCAGATATTGCGTTAAACCAAAGAAATCATAACTGAAAAGGTCTATGCTCTGTGATCCATTTCTATGAAGGTCAAGGACAGGCCACAGTCATCTATGGTGAAAGAAAAGGAATAGCAGCTAAACTTTGCAGGGGTGGGAGCACTGACTAAGAGACAAGAGAGAACTTTCCGGAACGCTGATAACTTTCTATATCTTCATCTGGGTCGTCAATGAATGAGTATATACATGTTTAAAAATTACACCTGAAACTAACACAACATTGTAAATCAACTATACTCCAATTAAAAGTTTTTTTAAATACAATAAAAATAAAAATTCACCAAGATGTACACTTAGGATGTGTGCACCATATTGTTTGTAAGTTATGCATCGACTTTTAAAAATTAAAGGAGGAGGAGGAGAAGTGAGAGCAACACATTCCCCTCAGAATTGCGAAACCAAGCTCCTGCCCTAGTGACAGAGTGGTATTAATCTAAAACCAAGAAACCTTCCTAGTAAGGGGAACATCACACTCAGTAGCAAGCATTCCTAATTAATTGCCTGCAAGTGTAAGAATACACTGCTAGTTAGGTTCGTAGTGTGAGATGGAAGAAAGAACAGGTTTGAGTTTTGATCCTCCCCATCCTGTAAGTGATGGTTTTGCCCTTCATATCTGTTTTGCTTCTGACTCAGTTAGTTTGCTTTTGATTGAAAACATCAGAAAATCCAACTCCAACTGGGTTAAACAGCCAAGAAATATATGGCCTCCCTAAAGGAAAGCCCTAAGGTCTTCTTGGTTGTTTGACCAGTTGCACCGAGGAATCCCACCATTCCATCTCACCTCTGTACCACCAGAGGGATGCATGGGGGTGAGACAGTTGCAGGGGAGGCTACTTTCTTCCTCATCCTTGTGGGAAGAATTGCTACTGGAAGATCTCCCAGAATAGTAAGGAAGAATTTCCCCAGAACCTCCAGCAAATCACTTCTTGTGTCTCCTTGGCCCAAGTTTTGTCCTAGTTCCATCTAAACCAAGTGCTGGCTGGAGGAGGGGAGGATGAGTGAGATTGCAAAGATGGGTTTGGTCTAAGGAGTGCCAACCCTAGGACTGATGATGAGCTGGATAGTGGGGAAAAAAATCAGGGTGCTGCTTAGAAAGAGAAAGAGGGCCTAGAAAAGGGATGTTGGGTTGACCACCAGTGATATTCAATACCATTCCCTCAACAAGATTTTAAGCACCTAGGTATCAGGGAATGTGTTTATCCCCACAATGTTGTACTGTCTGGGGACCACGACAGACAGACGAGACAGGGGTGTGTAGGACCTCAGAGTTTCACACGTCAGAGGAATAGCAGCTGATGCCATCAGCTGGCTACTAGTCCAGAGATGTGGCTAAGGTTCCCAAGAGTGCCCCAAAGTTTAGAAGAGTTTGGAAGACAACAGCTCCTACTGGACAGAGCCTTGTCCATATCAAGCCTGTAGACAATGAGCTAGAAAAGAAGTCACAGCCAATCAAGGAGGACCTCATAACCTGCAACAGACAGTCAAGTAAGAAGACAGCATCTTTTTCTCTCCCTTCTCCCTGCCCTCCCAGTAAGGGATCTGGAATGGGGTAGAAGGAGAGAACAAAAGTCTAGCCTGGAGTTGGAGTAGGGATATGAATTGAACATGAGCTTGAAGCTTAAAAATGAACAAGTCAGTGATTACATAGGTGTATACATTTTTTATAACATATTTTAATCAGGTTGTCTTTTTATTGTTGAGTTGTAAGAGTTCTTTATATATTCTGGATACAAGCCCCTTGTCAGATATGATTTGCAAATATTTCCTCCCATTCTATGGGGTTTCTTTTTATTCTTTTGATGGTGTGCTTTGAAAATACAAAAGTTTTTGATTTTGATGAAGTTCAATTTATCTATTTTTTTTCTTTTGTTGCTTGTGTTTTTGGTGTCATATCTAAGCAATCAATGCCTAATTCATGGTAATGAATATTTACTCCTGAGTTTGCTTCTGGGTGTTTTAGTTCTTACATGTAAGTCTATGATATGGTTTGAGTTAACTTTTGTATATGGTATAAGGTAAAAGTCAAACTTTATTTTAATGTGGATATCCAATTGTCCCAACACCATTTGTTGGAAAGAGTATTCTTTTCTCATTAAATGGTCTTGGTACCCTTGTAAAAAATAGATTGACAAAGATGGAAGCATGGGAAGACAGGGGGTTTGCGTCTCCCCACAACTAGGGCGCCTGCCGGCTGCTGGTGGGGTACCCTGATGCCCAAGGAGACGGGAGGAACCCCCAAGTGAACCGGTAGGACTGGGGGAACTGAGGGGGGAGGAGAAGTGGAGGCCAGACAGGGTCAGCGCCCCTGAGGCTGGGGAGATCAGGAGAGGCAGGCGGGAGGGACCCTCCGGGAGGAGCGGGAGAGGAACAGAGGGTGATCGCCTGGTCCACTCGGGCTGGGGAGCCTGCTGAGCTCCCAGACTGGTACGCCCCCTGCAAAGCCCCCTCCAGGCCGCATGGGTCCTTGGGGGTATAGGAGGGAGGCCAGGGAGATCAGGAGAGGCAGGAGGGAGGGGCCCTCCTGGACGGAGGAGCAGGAGAGGAGAAGAGGGCGTTTGCCCCGCCCACTTGGGTTGCAGGAGCCTGCTGAGTTCCCAGCGTGGTCCCCTGCCTTTCAAGGCCGCACCGCATTGGTCCTGGGGGTATAGGAGGGAGGCCAAGGGAGAACAGGGGAGGCAGGTGGAAGGGGCCCTCCAGGACCAGAGGAGCGGGAGAGGAGAGGAGGGCATTTGCCCCTCCCACTCGAGCCCAGGAAGCCTGCTGGGCTCCCAGGTGAGGTCCCCTACCCTCTGAGACCAGCGGTTGGGGGCACACCTGGGCCCCTTCTGTTCCTTGAGCCTAAGCCCCACCCCCCACGGCCCCCAGGGCCTTTTCCAGCCCTGTGGGTCCTGAGCATTGGCCCTGCCCACTGCCCAAACCTCACCTGTGCTTAGGCCCCGCCTTCCACAGTCAAGCGCTTTCCCCCCTTTTTTAAATTTTTTTCTCTTTTTTCTCCTCCCCTTTTATACTATTGTGGTAGTGTTGTACCTTCCAGTTGTTGATTCATGTGTATTTTTATTTTTATATTCTTTCTAAGACATCTGTTAGTTTCCTAGTCTAATTTTATTTTTTACCTTGTTATTGTTCTCTCACTCTCTTTTTTTTTTTTTTTTGCCACCCCACGTGGCTTGCGGGATCTTGGTTCGTGAGCTGGGGGTTGGGCCAAAGCTCCTGCGGTGGGAGTTCCGTGTCGGAATCACTGGACTAACAGAGAACCTCAGATCCCAGGGAATATTCATCAGAGTGAGATCTCCAGGAGGTCCTCATCTCAGCACCAAGACCCAGCTCTACCCAACAGCCTACAAACTCCAGTGTTGGAAGCCTCAGGCCAAACAACCAGTAAGACAGGAACACCATCCCACTCATAAAAAAAAAAATGAGATGGCAAAAAAATATGTCACAGATGAAGGAGCAAGGTAAAGACCTACAAGACCAAATAAATGAAGAGGAAATAGGTAATCTACCTGAAAAAGAATTCAGAGTAATGATAGTAAAGATGATCCAGAATCTCAGAAATAGAATGGAGGCACGGATTGAGATAATACAAGAAATGTTTAACAAAGATCTAGAAGAACTAAAGAACAAAAAAACAGAGATGAACAACACAATAACTGAAATGAAAAACACACTAGAAGGAATCAATAACAGAATAAGAGAGGCAGAAGAACGAATAAGTGAGCTGGAAGACAAAATGGTGGAAGTAACTGCCAAGGAACAGAATAAAGAAAAAAGAATGAAAAGAATTGAAGACAATCTCAGAGACCTCTGGGACAACACTAAATGCACCAACGTTTGAATTATAGGGGTCCCAGAGGAAGAAGAGAAAAAGAAAGGGTCTGAGAAAATATTTGAAGAGATTAGAGTCAAAAACTTCCCTAACATGGGAAAGGAAATAGTCACCCAAGTCCAGGAAGCACAGAGAGTTCCATAAAGGATAAACCCTAGGATAAAAACACCAAGACACATATTAATCAAACTAACAAAAAATTAAATTCAAAGAAAAAATATTAAAAGAATCAAGGGAAAAACAAAAAATAATACACAAAGGAATCCCCATAAGGTTATCAGCTGATTTTTCAGCAGAAACTCTTCAGGCCAGAAGGGAGTGGCAGGATATACTTAAAGTGATGAAAGAGAAAAACCTACAGCCAAGATTACTCTACCCAGTAAGGATCTCATTCAGATTCAACAGAGAAATGAAAAGTTTTTCAGACAAGCAAAAGCTAAGAGAATTCAGCACTACCAAACTAGCTTTACAACAAATGCTAAAGAAACTTCTCTAGGCAGGAAACACAAGAGAAGAAAAAGACCCACAAAAACAAACCCAAAACAATTAAGAAAATGGTAATAGGAACATACATATCTATAATAATCTTGAATGTAAATGGATTAAATGCCCCAACCAAAAGACACAGACTGGCTGAATGGATACAAAAACAAGAGCCATATATACGCCATCTACAAGAGACCCATTTCAGACCTAGGGACACATACAGACTGAAGGTGAATGGATGGAAAAAGGTATTCCATGCAAATGGAAATCAAAAGAAAGCTGGAGTAGTAATACTCATACCTGATAAAATAGACTTTAAAATAAAGACTGTTACAAGAGATAAGGAGGGACACTACATAATGATCAAAGGATCAATCCAAGAAGATATAACAATTATAAGTGTTTATGCATCCAACATGGGAGCACCTCAATACATAAGGCAAATGCTAACAATCATGAAAGGAGAAATCGACAGTAACGCAATAATTATAGGGGACTTTCACACGCCACTTACGCCAATGAACAGATCATCCAAACAGAAAATAAATAAGGAAACACAAGCTTTAAATGACACAATAGACCAGATAGATTTAATTGATATTTACAGAACATTCCACCCAAAAGTGGCAGAATACACTTTCTTCTCAAGTGCACATGGAACATTCTCGAGGAAAGATCACATCTTGGGTCACAAATCAAGCCTCAGAAAATTTAAGAAAATTGAAATCGCATCAAGCATCTTTACTGACCACAACACTGTGAGACTGGAAATCAATTACAGGAAAAAAACTGTAAAAAAAGCAAATACATTGAAGCTAAACAGTGCGCTACTAAATAACCAAGAGATCACTGAAGAAATCAAAGAACAAATAAAAAAATACATAGAAACAAATGACAACAAAAACACAATGACCCAAAACCTATGGGATGCAGCAAAAGCAGTTCTAAGAGGGAAGTTTATAGCAATTCAATCTCACCTCAAGAAACAAGAAACATCTCAAATAAACAATCTAACCCTACACTTAAAACAACTAGAGAAAGAAGAACAAAGAAAACCCAAAGTCAGTAGAAGGAAAGAAATCATAAAGATCAGAGCAGAAATAAATGAAATAGAAACAAAGAAAACAATAGCAAAGATCAATAAAACTAAAACCTGGGGCTTCCCTGGTGGAGCAGTGGTTGAGAGTCTGCCTGCTAATGCAGGGGACACGGGTTCGAGCCCTGGTCCGGGAAGATCCCACATGCCACGGAGCAACTAAGCCCGTGAGCCACAACTACTGAGCCTGTGCGTCTGGAACCTGTGCTCCGCAACAAGAGAGGCCATGATAGTGAGAGGCCCACACACTGCGATGAAGAGTGGCCCCCACTTGCCGCAACTAGAGAAAGCCCTCGCACAGAAACAAAGACCCAACACAGCCATAAATAAATAAATAACTAAATTTAAATACCGTATGCTAATGCATATATATGGAATCTAAAAAGAAAAAATGGTGCTGATGAACCTAGTGGCAGGGCAGGAATAAAGACGTAGACATAGAGAATGGACTTGAGGACACGGGGTGGGAGGAGGAAGCTGGGGCGAAGTGAGAGTAGCATCGACATATATACACTACCAAATGTAAAATAGTTGGCTGGTGGGAAGCAGCAGCATAGCACAGGGAGATCAGCTCGCTGCTTTGCAATGACCTAGAGGGGTGGGATAGGGAGGATGGGAGGGAGGCTCAAGAGGGAGGGGATATGGGGACATATGTATGCATATGGCTGATTCACTTTGGTGTACAACAGAAACTAACACAGTATTGTGAAGCACTTATACTCCAATAAAGATCTATTTTAAAAATCGTTTGACAATAAATGTTAGGGTTTATGTCTGGACTCTGGATTCAATCTCATTGATCTGTATGTGTATCCTATGCCAGTCTTATACTGTCTTGATTACTGGGTCTTTAAAGTAAGTTTTGAAATTGGGAAGTGTGAGTTCTCCAACTTTGTTCTTCTTTTTCAAGATTATTTTGGTTATTCTGGGTCCCTTGCATTTCCATTTTAGAATCATCTTGTCAATGTCTGCCCCCCAAAAAAGGTAGCTCGGATTTTTATAGGAGTCATGTTTAATCTGTAGATCAATTTGTGGAATATTGCCATGTTGACAGTATTAAGTCATCCCATCCATTAACATGGGATGTCTTCTCTTTTATTTAGGTCTTCTTTAAATTCTTTCAACAATGTACTGTATATTTCAGTGTACAAATCTTACACTACTTTGTAAATTTATTCTTAAATATTTTATTCTTTTTATGCAACTGTAGTGAAATTGTTTTCTTAATTTCGCTTCCAGATTTTTAAGAGCTCGTACACAGAAATACAATTTATTTTTGCATATTCATCTTGTATCCTACATAGGTATATACATGTGTTGAAAGTAATTGAATCTTGCATATAAGATACATGCATTTCACTTCATAAAGTTTACCTCAGTAAAAAAAAATTAACATATGGTTTTAAAGCAAATAAACAGGACTGGTTATTTTTAGAATGAGATTGTTTTAATAACTGGAAATACTAAAGTTTTATGTAATCGGACTGGCTCCTCACAGAGAGAAAGGAGGGGTGATGTTCAACAGAGCACAGCTAAGGGCTGTTAATGGAAAAATCAAGCCGTTCAATACTGATTCTCCAAAGAGTTAAGACAACTCACTACATCAGTAACCATGGTGACAGAAGATAGCATAGGCTATTACTTGCATTACCCTGACATTTACTTTGTCAGAGCAATCTCACAATCAAAAAGGCATTTGTTTCCCTTTAGAAAAATACATACTGTCTCTCTGTCAAATGTTTATTGAATTTGCCTCTGTCATAATAAGCACCCAAGTCCCAGCATCTTTGTGTTCAGTACTCCTCTCTCTACCGCTCACATCTCGAGGCACCTTGGGGATGAGTAGAGAACCTGCTGTCCCTCCACCCATGTCACAAATGCTGAGACTCTGCCGTCTGGTACTTACTGAGAGAAGTTTCAGCTGTCCATCAAGAATAAGGCTCTTTTTAACACAACATTGTAGATCAACTATACATCAATAAATTTTTTTAAAAAAGAAAGAAAGAGGGCTCTTTTGGGACAGATCTTGTGGAAATATAACAACTACTCACAAGTTTTCCTAACTACTGAGATAGGCAGGTCCGTTTCTTACTGTAGTAAAATATACATTCTATTTCTTCTAGATATCTCGTGACACTAGAAAATCTGATGAACCCTTAGTACCTATGTGATGCTTCCTGTGCCTTCCAGAGTTTACAAGGAAAGCTTCAAGAACAGAACCTCCTGGAGACGTTGGTCTTTGAGCTTTTGTAGCCGAAGTTAAAGGAAAGCAGACCAGATGGGATAAAATGGGCTCCACGGACCATGAACACTTTCTCACTGCCAGGATGATTCATCTTCAAAGTTCTTAGGCCTCAGCAGACCTTAGTTTAAGAAAATCCTGTGCGAAACTAGCCAACATTTATTTAAGACAATCTGTTGATCTTTAGTCTCCTAATGTGAGCTGCTATCACATAAATAATCTGGCTATTCCTGAGATGATTCCAAATAATCACCCTTCAAGTACATTCTACAAAAAATGGCATTAACATTTGTTGAGTGATTGCATTCCGTGCATTGTTCTGGTGCTTTTATACATAATCCTCAGCTTAGTGAAATTCGGTAATAATGAAAGAATATATTCACTTTACCTGCCAAGTCAATTCAATAAATTTGTGATCATTAAACAGACTACTAAAACACTGTTCATATATACCTATTCCAATATTTTTTCTTAATATTATTTTAAGCTCTCCAAAAAGTACCATAAAGACATCAAAACCTAATTGCAGTTCATCCTTCTTATTCTCCCACTGAAGGACGAGAGAAGAAAATGCCGTATCTGTCATCTAAAATCTATTAGTAACTGCTTTGGCTAAGCCTTGAAACTAAGATGCCACAGATCAATTACACAGGAGTGAGCTGACACTGGCTTCCTGCCAGTGGTAATATGCACTGACAGGAAGAATTGCTTTTCTGAATGTAGTTACGGAAAATACAACATTCACCTTTGTAGGGATCTGAGACTTATGAATCTAAAAGTAAAAGCTGTATGTTCCAAATGAGAACTTAGGTTTGGGAAGTCGGTGGAAGTCCTATATTTCCTTGGTGTGGTGTCTCTTCAGCTGGCTTGTCTGGACGCGCTGAAGCAGAGAGAGTGTGCTCTCTTTCTGCTGGTCGAGCTGGGCAGAAGTCAGGGGAGGAAGTAAATCCTTAATCCTCTCACAACGCCTCCAAAAAAAGAAATACTGAAATGTTAAACCTGAAAGAGCCCTCAGAAGTCATGTCATCCACAGTCCTTATTTTTACAGACAAGGAAATGGAGGCAAAGGTTGCAGGGGACTTTGGTTGAAGCTTCTGGATCCTTTGTCATCCCTGCTTTTCTGTCTGTCATTTAGAAACGATGCCCGGAAGTTTTGCTGGTGGGACTGGAACTTGGGTCCTTTGCAGTTGAGACAAAACAAATGCAGGGATGATTTTCTCATCTGTGTGTATGTTCTTGGTTGTATGTGTATGTTTTTATGTGTGCATATGTTCCTATGTATACGAATGATAACCAAATAGCGCGGAACACACAGAGGGTCGCTGACAGTAAGAGTCGGCGGAGTCCGTTCCAGAGAACAACTGATCCTCCCCGCTGTGGCCCTCTAAGGAGTTTCAGGTACATCCAGACTAATGGGCATTGTCCCTAATGCAATTTCCATCACTCAGGACCATCTACTAAGGTAAGGTGCCCTCTGCTTCACAATGAGTTTCTGGATTTGCCAGCTACAAACAGCTTGATAGAGACCAGCTGCTTTAAAAAATACCACTGAACTAAGGTACAGACCTCCAAGGCAGCAGCCATCTGCAATCTTTTTTTAATTTTATTTTATTTATCTATTTATCTATCTATCTATCTATTTATTTATTTATTTAGGCTGTGTTGGGTCTTCGTTGCTGCGCGCAGGCTTTCTCTAGTTGCAGCAACAGGGGACTACTCTTCGTTGCGGTGCGCAGGCGTCTCATTGTGGTGGCTTCTCTTGTTGCGGAGCACGGGCTCTAGGCGTGCGGGCTTCACTAGTTGTGGCACACGGGCTCAGTAGTTGTGGCTCATGGGCTCTAGAGCGCAGGTTCAGTAGTTGTGGCGCACGGGCTTAGTTGCTCCATGGCATGTGGGATCTTCCCGGACCAGGGCTTGAACCCATGTCCCCTGCATTGGCAGGCGGATTCTTAAACCACTGCGCCACCAGGGAAGCCCCTGCCATCTTAATATAAAATGAAATTGGGCTTAAAAGAACTTTCCTGTTAGGTGAATTACGATCTATATCTGTATACCAGATATTTATGGTGGATATATATCTCTTAAATATTCTTAAAGTAGAAAAGTATGTTAAACTATAAATATATGTATTTACATATATACATGCTTATATAGGCAAATTTCTTGAAGACATCTTGCATTTCTTTTTGAATAATAATTAGTTTATACTTCAGCCTATTTACATTAACAGGAAGAGCATATACAATCCCACATAATGATGTCTTTCTGGGAATAAAATTAACTCTTATGCTGGCAATAAAACAACTAAGTTCAGTCTTTCCTTGTCTAAGAAAAAGACTGGTGTCCTTTCTGAGACACCCCAAAATACAGAAAACCCCTCTCCCCAAAAGTTTACATTTGATAGGCTATTTCCAAAATTCCAGTTTTCCAGCTGCTGTAGCAAAAGCAGATTTCTAAGCAGTAGACCTCATTCACTGTTGAAGCAATGAATTTTGACAGCATATGCAATATTTACTTTCTGGAAATTGGGATAGAAACACACGGCACTTGGATCAGAAATCACAGGAAATGTGTTTTTCCCTATTTCTCACATTTTGTGATTCAGTAATATTGAGTGAAAGACTTATCTGTTATTATTATTCTATATCTAGTGATTGTTTTCATTGGCGGTGAGTAGTAATGCAGGTTCCAAGACTATGGGCTGAGAGTGTCTCACTGCTGCCATCATCTGGACACTCCATTCTCTGCAACATTGACCAGACGGTTTGGGCATGTCTAGATGCATGTTTAGAAATCACAAAGTAGACAGTTTGCTCCCCATCTTAGTCAGGGGAAGCAACAGCAGAGCAGACAGAGCCCCAAATTAGGGATTCGAATCCCAGTTCTGCAATTAGGGGGCTCTGCTCCTGCCGAGGGCCTTCCCATGCCTCTGCACCTTCAGCCAAAAGTAAGGCGTTGGACCAGATGTTTCCCTCAGGTTCCTTTAGGTTCTGCCACGCTGGGATTTTTAAAAAATCACTACCTTCTGCTGTGAAGTGATTAAGCAGTTCAGAACCCCCAAGTTCCTGTGTGCCATCGGTATTTGAGATGTTAGCAGTGGAAACACTGATTCTCCCCTCTGACCATCTTTGCAGATAACCCTGTATTTTATGGAGCTGTCAAAGCAGCAAGAGCCTTGCTGGAACTGTGGCAGATGCTTCTTCCCTTTGTGCCAGGTCACAATGTTCTAGGTGCCCCCGTGGCCCCTGACTTCACACGGTCAGAACTGTATTTTTGTTTATTAGCCAGAGGTGATGGAGATTCCGCAGTGGCACGCCCTCACTTCGGAGGAAGCATTTTTCCACCTAGGCCTCTTTCCCCAGCAAACTCTCCATGCAGATTTTGAAAGGAGACGTTGAGAGGAATAGCAGTCCTGCAATGAGTCCCCGGCCCAGGTGAGGGCATCTGCTGTAGCTCACACAGGGCCCAGTCCCCAGAACTACGGGGCGGGCGCCTCAGGCAGCGATGGGCAACGACCTTGAGTCCAAGTACAGCCGAGGGCATGGCCACTTGCTTCCCCTCCACGCGGCCCACCCGGTTCCCACGCGGGGCCAGCTCCGGGGCCAAACTCTGACACCAAGACTCCCTCAGACTGGCTCATCCCCACCCACTTCTCTGGGGACACCACCCACCCTCTAGAGGCTCTCTCCCTCAGGGCCTGCAGGAGGCACACCTCTCTCTAGGTGAGAAATAAACCCCACAGGGCTAAGTTCCACTTTTCTAAAAGTGACCTACATACTCAGAATTTTGGTCCCAGTGATTCGACATCTGAATAAGATTTGAAAAGCTCATTGACAAAGCGCAACAAAATACATCACAGGTCCTGTTGAAGGTCCTGCTGTACTTCATCTATTCCTTTCTCTCCCTCTTCTTAAGATCATTTATTCACTCAACAAACATTTACTGAGCCCTTCCTTTGTGTCAGACACTGAGGTTTCAAAGACAGAGTTATTTATGTGGGAGAGACAGGTGTGCAAATGAATGACACCACGAAGGTCTGGCTGTGTCCCTGGCACCACTGGGCAGAATGGTGCCAGGGACTGCCTGCCTTTGGGTGCCCGGCTCCCACACTGCAATTCTGGAGAGATAACTATTCCATTTTACAGAGGACAAAACTGAGGCCCAAAGAGGTTCATCCACTCAGCACACACCCTCAAGGTAGAAATGGGTAAAGTCGGGTTTGCCCTTTGGACCACATCTGACACTGTCTCTGGACACTCTCCAGGCAGGCTGCTGAGGACCACAAGGCAGCTGGACCCCCTCCACCTGCCCAGGAATCAAAGCAGAGAAAGGAGAGGAACCCAGTGTATCTGGGCTGGAACTCAGGGGCCCGTGGCTCCTGCACTAAGAAACACCACTTGGGCAACGAGTTCCTTAGAAACTCTGCCCAGCTCTTAGATTATTCAAAAAGCAAAGGAAACAAAGAAAACCCCCAAAGTTCTTGCAGTAAATGACCCATTCGTTCATTCCAGGGACAGTCATTTATTGAGCCCTGGTGTTGGGAAAAGAGGGATTAATAAAATGTGGCCACCGTCACGCAGAAGATGACGCAGATCACCTGTGAGGACATGGCAGCCCGGCTGGTCCACAGGCATCGTTCTGCACCTAAAGGCGGGGCCTGGTCCACCACCACCCTGACCCGTGCCCCAGCCCTCAGGTGGCCCCAGGGCTCTGGCTAGGACCCCAGCCCTCTGACGACAATCCCTCATCCCCCCCCCACCCCTGGCTCTCCAGGCCCTGGCCCCAGCATTCCTGGCAGATAAAGGAAACAGACCCTAGAACTCAACATCGTCACCTCCAATCTGAGGTGGCACTTAGGGGACAGGGCAGGAAGGAGGGAGGCCTCTGGAGGCACCGGCCGTCCCGCTGTTATCACCTCCCCCAGTGCAAACCAGGAGCATCACGTGGCAGACGGCGTCCCAGGGGACATCAGGGTGAGCGGGAGAGGGCATGGGACGTGTGCTCCCTGGGGGCTGGGTCACCTCTGCCCGTCCCCTGAGCTGAAAAGGTGAAGGTGATGGCCGGGTGGGAGCCTGCAGGGAAAAAGGAAGGGGAAGCAAGACCAGCGGGGCCGGCGACGTGCCTGGCATGCCCTCCTCACGCCCGGCCTCAGTTCATCCCCTCTGCAGGGCCGCGGCCCTAGACCCTCCCTCTGAGCACTCCAGTCTACAGGACCCCCTCTCCCACACCTGCGGTGCTCATTGCCGTAACTGTCGCCTGCCTCTCGCTGCTGGCCGGGAACCCTCTGCTCCCCTGTTACTATCACCATGGCACAGCTCCAGCTCTCCAGCTGGGACACAGGCCTGTCCACCCAGCATCCAGATGTGCACACGTGTCAACTCTGATGTGTGTTTGAAGGAATGATTTCCCTGCACATTTGCACAGCCGGGAGCCTCTAGGAGTTTTCCTCTGGAAGAGGGGCCGGGCAGCCTTCAGAGTCAGACAACACATCCAGCATATTCATGAAGCTTAGACAACACAGCCTAGAGTCCCTGACCTCCCAGTGGAGTCTCGGGCCGGAAGTGCCAAACCCCAGGCCAGGAAAGCAGGTCATAGGCGTCCTGTGCTCGGGACATTAGAATATGGTGCTTACGGGGCCATGCTTGACTCACCCTGCACCTGTAACAGTCTAGTCGGTGCTCAGAAGTCCTGATGTGTTAGCGAGAGCGGGAGATGACATCACTTTTAAGGTGAGACCACGTGAAAAAAGTCAAAGAGTGGAGGCTCTGAGGGAGACCATTCCCAGACCAGGGACTCACAGCCCCTCTTAGGAACATCGCCATGCTTGTCTTCATGGCCTGAACTCTGGGACTTGTTTTTTGCAAGGGCTGTTGGGGGATGTTTGCCACGGGCTCGGGGCTGCCATGGTTCTGTGGCTTCAGTAACAGCAGGCCACGTGGGAGAACAGCCTTGCCCACTAAACAAATCCGTGTTTCCCTGTCCATCAAAACACCTGGGGTCCTTTCACACAACTCATGGTGGCAAGCTTCTGTCTCATCTTAGCTCCAGAAAGAAACAAACTCAATCAAATGCAGGTAATTCAGTTCAAACAGAGAGAGTAAGGCTGATGGGACACCAAAATGTCACGTTTATCACAAACAAGGCCATTACTGGAGGATGGGGCTTATGGCAGTGGAAGAGTGGGCATCCTCGTGTCGGACCCCGGAGTGAGGGCGCTGTGCCCACCGTGTCCAGATAGGGCCATCCAGGAAACCTGCAGCCCGCAGGGGCCCTGCAGGACACGTCCCACCTGGGAGCCAGCCCTGAGAGGAGAGGGGGTGGAGCTGCGTCACCCACGTCACCATCAGGACCAGAGTGGGTGCTGAGGCTCAAACTAAGGCGCTTCCTTCACCAAGAACAAGACATCCCACGTGAGGAAAACCTTCATCCCAACACGTAGTATGCAGGTTTCACAAGTAAAGCAAGAGTTTCACCATGAAACGTAGAACTTAACTTCTAGGTCCGACCAACCTCTTTCCCTTGGTGGTAAAGAAGGATGGAGGGGCAGGTTCTAAGACATCAACTGACCAAGACGGCAGGGGCCACTCTGAACGAATGAGTTTCTCTTTATTTTTTCATTTTATTGGAGCATAGTTGATTTACAATGTTGGGTTAATTTCTACTGTACGGCAAAGTGACTCAGTTATACGCATATATATACACATCCTTTTTCGTATTCTCTTCCATTATGGTTCATTCCAGGATATTGAATATAGTTCCCTGTGCTATACAGTAGGACCTTGTTTATCCATTCTATATATACCAGTTTGCATCTGCTAATCCCAAACTCCCATTCCATCCCTGCTCCATTCCCCGCCTTGGCAACCACGGGTTTGTTCTCTGGGTCTGTGAGTCTGTTTTGTTTCATAGGTATGTTCATTTGTGTTGTATTTTACATTCCACATATAAATGATATCATACGGTATTTGTCTTTTTCTCTCTGACTTACTTCACTTAGTATGATAATCTCTAGGTCCATCCACATTGCTGCAAATGGCATCATTTCATACTTTTTTTATGGCTGAGTAATATCCCATTGTGTATATGTACCACATCTTCTTTATCTGTTCCTCCGTCTATGGACATTTAGGTTAGTTCCATGTCTTGACTACTGTGAATAGTGCTGCTATGAACACTGGGGTGTTTGTATCTTTTCGAATTAGAGTTTTGTCCAGATATACGCCCAGGAATGGGATTGCTGGATCATCTGATAGTTCTACTTTTAGTTTTCTGAGGAACATTCATACTGTTTCCCATAGTGGCTGTACCCATTTACTTTCCCACCAACAGTTTAGGAGGGTTCCCTTTGGGTTTCTCTTTGGAGACACTTTTCTTTTACTCATATGCCCTGCAAGACATCATCTGAACCCTGCTCCCTAAAGAAAAAGAGAGAACTTGAATTTTTTTTTTTTTTATTTTTTTATTTTTGGCTGTGTTGGGTCTCCGTGTCTGTGCGAGGGCTTTCTCCAGTTGCGGCGAGCGGGGGCCACTCTTCATCGCGGCGCGCGGGCCTCTCACTGTCGCGGCCTCTCTTGTCGCGGAGCACAGGCTCCAGACGCGCAGGCTCAGTAGCTGAGGCTCACGGGCCCAGCTGCTCCGCGGCACGTGGGATCCTCCCGGACCAGGGCGCGAACCCGCGTCCCCTGCATTGGCAGGCGGACTCTCAACCGCTGCGCCACCAGGGAGCCCGAGAGCGTGGATATTGACAAGCACCTTCGAAACACCAGTGTCAATGGATGGCGCTGGGCACCTGGGTTTAGTGAGTGATGGAGAGGTTTAGTGGGAAGCCTGCCAGACCAGAACGGCTGAGTCCTGGTCTTGGCTGTGTGTGTGTGTGTGTGTGTGTGTGTGAGTGTGTGTGTGTGGTGGGCAAGTTCCTCCACCTCTGGAGCCAGTGGTTCTCAAACTTGAATGTGCTGACAAATCACCTGGAGAGTTTATTAAAAATGCAAATTCCAGAGCCCCACCCCAGAGCTTCTGACTGAGATCAGGAACCCGATTTTTAAACAAATGCTCCCATGTGATTCCAAGGCGGATGGTCTCTGGGCCATAATTTGAGGAAAACTGCGATTGGTTTCTCATGGGTTAACTTAGAATCAGACCTTCCCTGTGTCTCTCCTGGGGCCTCGATGGGGATGAAGGAGCCAGTCTCTGTAACGTCACATGGGAAATTGGTGCTCCTGCACTTGCAGGATCGTTCTGTAATTAAAACTCCATTTCTCGCCACGAAACCTTTTGTATCCTCCACCAGAACGGTCTAGGTTCTTCCCTGGGTGTGTACAGCACGCTTCCCAAGGGGCTGGCTGGGGGGCAGGGTCCATACCAGACCTCATTTCTGCTCTTCCCAAACGTCCCAACACACGATACCCACATCATCTGTGTTTTCCTTTCCTCTTGTTCCAACCCGAATCTACTCTCTTGTCTACACTCCCACATGTCAGCCAGTGAACAGGCTGAAATAAATGTTTGCAGAATGGACTGGTCCACGATTAAACAAGATACAGATCGGGAGGGTCACTGATGTGATAGCTAATTCCCGAAGCTGTATGGGGTCAGGGTGGGGACGGAGACCAACCGTAAAACTCCCCTAAGAGACCCTGACCCTGACAAAGTATCAGTGGCACTGGGGCTACCTACACCAGAACTTTGGAAGACGATGTCACGTTATTGTGCTTTGAGTAACTGCCATTTTCCCATTAACAAAACACATTCACAGAGTCTTCTTTCTGTTAATAACACTCTTCTCTGCTACTTTGTGGCTGGGATGCTGGTTAGTTAGTACCAACACACAGAGAGGCCTTATGGTCCCATATTCCTGGATTTGGGGGGTAGTCTTAGCCTAGAGAATTGTGACATTCTCATAAATTCATGAGATATCTGCGGCTTGGGGGCAAAAATGAGGTGTGGCTTGTGTCCAAATCGCTCACGTGGGGTGGAGGTGTTTTCACACCCTCCTCACACGTTTGCTGAGGACAGACTGCACGCGGCGGGTGTAACAGAGCCAGGAAGGTGGGAGCCCCGGGGGAGCAAGCCTACAGCATAAGGCTCTGTTGTGTTGTGTCTATTCTGGGAAAAAATGACTCTCCTCACAGTGTCTTGAGATCGGAGGATGGCTCTGAAACTCTATTCGCACGAGGTGCTTCCACGGCAGGAGGTGTGGCCTGAGTCACGGGGAGCCGGGGAGGCGGACGGAGCGATGACCCGAGCCTGAATGCTCTGTGGGTGCAGGGTCCACCTTCCCAGATGCCACGTAGGACAGCTGTGCAAAGGGAGGGGACGGACGCTGCACAAGGGCCGCACCTCGGGGGCTGAAGGAGACTTGAAACTAAAAGGCAAGAGCGGACACAAAATTTTGTTGGGAAGAGGATGTGGAGGGGGCGTGTCCTTCAGTTCCTAGCTTCTCAAAGTCGGCAAAACCTGGGTGCTTGTCACAAGTGCGGAATCCCAGGTCCCACCCAGATCCATAAAACTCGAATATGCGTTTCAGCAAGATCTCCAGGTGGCTCATATGCACCTAACAGCTCCAGTGGTGCTGGTTCAAATCCGGGAAGAAGGCACAGCCAAGGATGGAGACAAGGATTGGAGGGGAGGGACCACGCAAGCGAGTCGAGGAGATGCTGATGGAGAGGACGCCTGGGGACTGAGGGCATCTTGAGCTGAGTCTCCTCTTCATGCTTTTTCTGGGATCCTCCCGGTCTGAAACCATCTGTCTCCATAACTCTGACAACAGCTAACACTCCTATGGTGCCAGACACACTGCCAGGACCTTCACGTGTATCAACTCATTTGATCCTCGCGACAGCTGTAAGGTGGTGATTACTGTTATCTCCATCTCGCAGATGAGAAAGCCAAGATGCTGAGGTGACGTGCCTCCCCATGTGCACACAGCCAGCCAGCCCCAGACCAGGCTTCAAACCCGGGGGCTGACATCCCGATGCTGTAGGCTTCACCACCGTGCTCTGAGGCTGCGTAGGAGCTTAAGCTGTTCATATTTGCTCTCTGTTCTCCTTGGAGTGTTTTGTTTGTTTGTTAATATTAACATCCTAAGTCTGTCTACTGCTCCGAGGAGGAAGGGGACAGGACAGGTGTGTCCTGGACCGGTTCTTCCTCCAGCCTCTTGCCCTTCCACTTCTCATGGTGATGTGAGAGCTGGCCAGCCAGGGGGTCGATTCAGCCCCTGGTGTGTTCTGCTTCACCAGAGGTGTTTTAAAAGCCAGACGTTTGCACACAAAAATCTCCCTGCTCACATCTGCTGCCTCAGCCCTCCACAGTCCCCCCCGCTCCCTGACGTCCTACGCCTGGGAGGCCTCTTCGTGTGCTCACATCTGCTGTCTGCACCTCGACAGGGCATCTCCCCCACCCCATAGTCTCCTCCGACCTACAAGCTCACAAGAGCCGTGTCTCCTAGTCACCCGTGTCCCCCTCCAAGCCCAGCGCGGGGCCCAGAGCAGAGGAACAGCCAGATCAGTGCTTCCCGCTCTGGGCATCTGTGGGAGGAGCGGGCCCCGGAGGAGTGGTCTGGAAGTGAGGGCAGAGGAATCAACGCGAGAATCCCAGACTCACAGAGGAGGCTTTCAGAAAATGACTGTAAATTATGGTGATCCAAAGACAAATCCTGACTTCAGAGCAAGCAGCTGGGGAATCCCTCTCCTCTTTGAATCACACCCCATGCATCTTCCCTGGAACCTTGCCATGGCATCTCAAGCAGCTGATTTCTTAATAAGCAAAGTCATGTTCTACAGTATCGGTCTCTCTCCTTCACGCACCATCTGTCCTTTTGCGTCTGTACCAATGCATCCCTTCTAAGACATGCACAGGTTTTGAAGTGGGATGAATGTGCTCAAAAACGCTCCACCGCCAGGAGGGCTGTTCTGTTCCCCACCCTCACCAGTGCCAGAAGAGACCTTATCACCTGTTCTCTGCTTTTCCAAATTGTGAGCACTCATGACTTATGCACTCAATGCTAAAATTGACTTTTCAAGGGAATAGAGTCGTGATCTCTGAAAGGATAACACCAGTAAAGCTGGTTCCACTGTGAGTCACTGCTAGAAAGACCAAAGCCTCCACATTTTCCACCTGTCAATTGGATTCTGGAATACAGCTATGATGATAAAAGATTTAATACAATTGGCCACTAGTAGCTAAGTTCAAAAAACAAATCTCCATTTAAATAAGTGATTTTTAGAAAAGGGAACCCTCATACACTGTTGGTGGCAATGTAAATTAGTGCAGCCACTGTGGAAAACAGTATGGAGGTTACTCGAAAAACTAAAAATAGAACTACCATATGATCCGGCAATACCACTCCTGGGTATATATCTGGAAAAAATGAAAATGCTAATTCAAAAAGATAGATGCACCCCACTGTTCACAGCAGCATTATTTACGATTCCCAAGATATGGAAGCAACCGAAGTGCCCATAAATAGATGAAAGGATAAACATGTGATCTGTGTGTATGTGTGTGTGTATATATATGGCCATATGCAGCAACATGGATGGACTAAGTGAAATAAGTCAGACAGAGAAAGACATATATTGTATGATATCACTTATATGTGGAATCTAAAAAATACAACAAACTAGTAAATATAACAAAAAATAAGCGGACTCACACATATGGAGAAAAAACTAGTGGTTACTAGTGGGGAGAGGGAAAGGAAGGGCAATATAGGGGTAGAGGGTTAAGAGGTACAAACTATTAGGTATAAAATAAATAAGCTACAAGGATATATTGTACAACACAGGGAATATAGCCAAGATTTTATAATAACTATAAAAGGAATATAACTTTTAAAAATTGTGAATCACTATATTGTACACCTGTAACATATAATATTGTACATCCACTATACTTCAATAAAATAATAAAATAAAAATATAATAAAGCAAGTGGTGATTTTAGTTCACTTAAGAGAAATGTGTAAGGATATTAAATATTCTTGCAGCTCTTTCTTCTACTGCGAATACATCCAAAGGGAAAATCAGAGTTGGATTACCATTTCTGGAAGGAAGAAAAATGAGCCCCCTGCTGTGGAACATGAGATCTTTACTGAGCCTGAAACCCGAAATTCTCTCATTTCTGTCTCTCTTTGCCCTTCCCTCACCCCCTCTTAACTCCTCCCTCCCCTCCCAAACACATCCTGCTAACTAAGCCTTAAACCTTGTACTCGGTCCCATTTATGCCACTTTGTGTTGTCCTTTCCCAAGTCCCCGAGCTGCAGCCGAGCTTTAACCCCTCCCTGCATCAGCCGAAGCGCTAACCACTGAGTAGCACTGTTCTGGTTCCACCAGCTCCCATCAAGGGCCTCACTTTGCTGGCCAGTTGTTTCTCGTTCCTACACTAAGTTGCCTCAAAGCATATAGAAAAGGACCTATGGCTTGTTTTCTTCAGTGACGTATTATGTTAATCCCTCTGAAAAGGATGGACATTTTCCAACAATAACCATGACAGGGCAAGACCCTACTTTCTTTTTTTTTTTTTTGGCCGAGCCGCACGGGATCTCAGTTCCCCGACCTGGGATCGAACCCGCGCCCCCAGCAGTGGAAGTGCAGAAGCCTAACCACTGGACCTCCCGGGAAGTCCCAAGACCCTACTTTTCATGTGTCCGACTCAGACTTGTCCTGGAACGATGCATTTTGAACTTACGAACTAATTCAATAGGAACAATGTTTTGAAATAAGTGAGTTCTTAATCACCCAATTCTGAGAAACTTTAATCCTTATCACTTATTTTAATATCCTTTAGGAATGTATTTTTTATGATTCTCCTTTCCAGCAATCATCATTACAGTCATCATCTTCACCTGTACATCACCCACCTGCACAGCACGTTAGATTTTCTAAAAGGCTTTATGTATCTAATCTCATCTCTTTTTTAAAAAATATTTATTTTATTTATTATTTATTTTGGCTGTGCTGGGTCTTAGCTGCAGCATGTGGGATATTTAGTTGCAGCATGTGGGCTTCTTAGTTGCGGCATGCATGAGCGATCTAGTTCCCTGACCAGGGATCGAACCCTGGCTCCCTGTATTGGGAGCGTGGAGTCTTAACCACTGGACCACCAGGGAAGACCCTGTCTAATCTCATCTGATGTTCCCAAGGACCCTGTGAAGCCGGGCCTAGGATTTCCATTTCAAGGGGAAGGGAGCTTAGATGCAGTAAGATAAAGGAATTTATACGGGACAAACGGCAAGTGGCAGCGCTGAGGTTTGAAGTCGAGCCTGCCTGGGTGCCTCCTTACACAGTAGTGTTGAGACAGAGAGAGATAGAGAGACAGAGAGATAGATAATATCAAGAGCTCTGCTCTCAGACTTCCTGGATGTGAACCCTGGCGCTGCCATTTACCAGCCAGGGGACCTTGGCCCCGTTACTTAACCTGCGTACCTGCCTTCTCATCTGTAAAATGGAAATAATGATGTCCCCATCAAAGAGCAATCAGAAGGAGAAAACAAGTGGACGTGTGTAAAGCACACAGAACGGCACGGAAAGCGCCACAGGTTAGCCTTATATACACACGTGCTGCGTCTCACACGCTGTTCTCCTGGTGAGCGCTCGGCATAAAAATCAGGGTCCAGACCAGGACCATATGACCCAGTGTCCGTGTCTAAATGACTAGGAAAAAAGGATACTCAGCGGGTATTCTGGATATCAGTTTTCCTTAGTTCTGTGCAAAAAAGCCACCGGGCTGAAGCAGCCGTGGTTAGGGATTCAGGTGTTGAAAAAGCTGGGAAGGGTCTCCTGTCTGTTCATGGATGCAAAGGGCATCCGTTCCGGCAGGCTCTTATCTCTGCCAAGGTCAGGAAGCTCTCCGTCTCTCCTGGTCCCTTCATTAGTCAGTGGCATCGAGGAAAACAATGGCTTACATTTCCACTTCAATCTTCCCACAGAAAAGAGTTCAATCTGATACGGCAAAATGCTACCATATTTCAAAGCTCTCATTACATACTTCAAAGAGAGTTTAGGAGCTTTTTTCTGTATTTCTCTTCAATTATTCATAACAGCAATCTTTGAAATATTTACACTCCTTTCTCCGGTGGCCAGAGGAGAATGCTGATGGAAAGCTCTCTGCACGCCTGGGACAGGCTCCCTGCGATGTTGGGGGCTGGAGACAAGGCCCGGGGGGTGCGGGCGGGTCGGCCTCCCCACGCTGCCTTCAGGGGCTTTTCGTTCTACAGAAGGCTTGCTCTACTTTCTGAAACTAGGGATGTTTTCCTCTTAAGATCCGGGTTTTAGCAAATGGGATCTATTTTATCTAATGTTGTTCTCAAGGAAGAGCCCTTAACCAAACCCAAGCAAACATGTGAAAAAGTGGGAATGTCCTCCCTCCAGCAAATGAGAAGTGGCTCGTTAGCGGACGCAGGAGATGCTGCGATCCAGACACTGGCGCAGCTGGCACCCATCCTGACAGATGATTCATTCCCATGGTTACTGATACCAGAAATGTTACTCTGCGATCAGCACACACAAAGATCCTTTAAAGAGAGTGTAAAAATTAGAGCGCCGTCAACAATTAGTGAACATTGCCAACGGGCACGGAGGCTGCACTTACACAACGCTGCTTTCAGGGCATCAAAAGGGGTGGGGGGGATGCACCACGGCTGCACCAGCCAATCTTGCAGGAAGCAGAGAAGACGCTCGTGTTCGGGGGGCTGAACCCACAAACATCTCTGTAGGGTAGAAGGCCCTACCCACAAACATCTCTGTACAAATTTGTTATCAGTCACAGGGGCAAAGCGAGAAAAACGCCTGTCTGATTGGTCATCTTTGAATGCTCAACTTCATTAAACCCACAGTCAGTTTTTGTTAAGTTCTTTTTTTAAACCAATAAACTTTATTTTTTAGACCAGTTTTAAGGTCACAGAAAAATTGAGCAAAAGTACAGAGAGTTCTGATACAGCCCCTGTGCCCCCTGCAGTGAACTCCCCCAGCATCAGCATCTCCCAGCAGATGATGCACTGATAACAACTGATGACCCTGCATGGACGCATCTTCATCACCCAGAGTCCATAGTTTACCACACGGTTCACTCTCGGTGTCGTACATTCTATGGCTCTGGGCAAATGCATAATGACATGCATCCGCCATGACAGTATCCTACAGAGTACTTCCAATGCCCTAAGATCTCTGTGCTCCTCCAATTCATCCCTCCCTCCCCACTGAGTCCTGCCAGCTGCTGGCCTTCATACTGTCTCCATAGCCTTTTCCAGAATGTCATAGCATTGCAATCACACAGTAGATAGCTTTTTCACATTGGCTTCTGTCACTTAGCAATATGCACTTAAGCTTCCTCCGTGTCTTTTCATGGCCTGATAGCTCTTTTTTTTTTTTTTAGTGCTGAATAATATTCCATTGTCTGGATGGACCACCGTTTAATTTATCCATTCACCTACTGAAGGACATCTAGGTGGCTTCCAAGTTTTGGCAGTTATGAACAAAGCTGCTAAAAACATCCACATGGATGGACGTAGAGATTATCATATTAACTGAAGTAAGTCAGAGAAAGACAAATATCATATGATATCACTTATTCGTGGAATCTAAAAAAATGATGCAAATGAACTTATTTACAAAACAGAAATAGACTCACAGACATAGAAAACAAACTTATGGTTACCAAAGGGCACAGGGGGAAGGCGGGGGAGATATAAATTAGGAGTTTGGGATTAGCAGAGACATACTACTATATATAAAATAGGTAAACAACAAGGACCTACTGTATAGCACAGGGAACTATACTCAATATCTTGTAATGACCTATAATGGAAAAGAATCTGAAAAAGAATATATATACATAAGAATTTATATATACATATGTATGTGTAACTGAATCACTTTGCTGCACACTTGAAACTAACACAACATTGTAAATTAACTATACCTAAAAAAAAGTTAAAAATTTAAAAAAGAAAAAAGAATGAAAAAAAAATCTGCATACAATTTTTTGTGTGGACAGACGTTTTCAACTCCTTCGGGTAAATACCAAGGAGCACAATTGCTGGATCATATGGCAAAAGAGGATTCTTAGTTCTGTAAGAAACTGCCAGCTGTCTCCCAAAGTGGCTGCTCCATCGTGCCTGCCCACTAGCATGAATAAGAGTTCCCCACAGTTTTTGCAAAGGGCTTTGGAAAACGCAGTGTATTACAGCCATATATTATTACAGTCAAATGCTGTTACGTCTTAGTAACAAAATAAGGATAAAGAACTTCAAGGAAAGGAAGTGTGGTTGTTAAATGACAACGGTTGCGTTTTCAACTGCAGTGGATTATCTTCCAAGTCTTGAAATAGGAAGTCAGATGAACTCCCACAAGAAAGCTTTGACTGAGTGGATGAGTCATTTACTGTACATATTTTATTCTGTCTAAATAACGTCAGCACCTTGAGGCAACCCAGGCTTTCATAAACTCTAGTCCAAACCCAGTACATCCCAAAGCCCCACCCTGTTGTGCTGAAATGCCTGCGGTAGAACCTGGATTGCACAAAACTCTAATTCCTGTCACAATCGCTCAAGCGTTCAATGGACAGAAGTTTACTTCCTACAGCATCATTTCTTCACTAAAAGGTTGTTAAATCAATTTGTAGTATCAATAAGATAATAATCTAACTATAGGAACAAAGTGCTTTTGCATTTTGCAATATAATCTGCAAAGTCAGTGAAAATGCTCTTTATTTCATGTTTATCATTTATTCTTTAAAGAAAGAATAGCAGTTTATCAATACTTTAGTAGCTGCTAGGATGGCCTCAAGTGGATGTGATTTGATAAATACAGACACAGATACATTCTGCACATATATACATAGAAAAGTAGATAGATATACATATAATGTTGAAACAGGAGAGAAAGGGGCAGGGCACAACCTTTAAAAGAATGACATAGCCATAGGACATGACAAAAACTGGTTTGAACCAACTAGGTCCAAGATGGTGGAAGGTTTGACTTCCAGTGGACCTTGAGCCTCATCATACACTCATTGTAATATATCAGCTAAATGACACACCCATAGGTGCCATAACAGTTCCAAGGCTGACCATCAAAGACCAAAAAGTGGGTGGTGGCCCAATTCTTGGAAATTTCCGCCCCTTCCCCAGAATAGTTGTAATAATCCTCCCCCTCATTAGCCTATGAAATTACCCAGACCATAAAACCTAACCATGCCATATTTCAGGGCCTCTCACCTTCTGAGATGGCCCATGCTCTGTCTGTGGAGAGTGTATCTCTCTAAACAAATCCACTTCTTACCTATCACTTTGTCTCTCACTGAATTCTCTCTGCAATGAGACATCAAGAACCTGAGCTTCATTAAGTCTTGAGACCAGATGTGTGATCTCAATTCAAAGACCGTGGGTTCAAGTCCCAATCTGAGGTGTGCGGTTTCAATGTGATCTCCACATGAGCAAGGGTTTTTTGTTTATGTTGTCCGTTTATCCCAAGCACCTAGAAAAGTGCCAGCTCATCGAAGGTATAACCACATATAGTTTCCTAATATCTACACACACACACACGCACACACACACACAAATGAATGTGAAGGTTCCCTCCTTCCACCCCCGAATTCAATGTTGTTGATGGGTCTTCTTCGTGTTTTCTTGTGGGGAGGACCGGAGCTCGCTCTCCTC
Source organism: Balaenoptera borealis (assembly GCF_965194805.1). Classification (NCBI taxonomy): domain Eukaryota; kingdom Metazoa; phylum Chordata; class Mammalia; order Artiodactyla; family Balaenopteridae; genus Balaenoptera; species Balaenoptera borealis. Next base: position 4,173,945 of record NC_138877.1, read on the forward strand.
AAGGCTGTAATGAAGCTTCAGTCCTGGGCATCCCTAGCCTTCCCAGAGCCCAGCGAGGGCTCACCTGATTCTTGCTCTTGGCATCTCGGATTTGATTCTGGTCCACTGGGTCCTGGCTTGGCCCTGTGGGTTACTTCTGCTTCACCTCCGCACTTGGGTCCCCAAACCCAGCTTGCAAAGGGCCCTTGCTTCTTCTTTGCTTCACTTTGATGTACTTCTTTGAAGCTCCAAACAGTAACTAAACATGACATGTCTGACTTCTGGTCTCTTCAAGCATTACAGCATCCTTTTCCTTGGTGCTAATGGTTGGTATCTGATGATATGCAACTAAGAGCTCTCAGGGAACAAAGCCAGCTGCTGGGTAACGCCCTTTGCACACCATCACATGGTCAACCAGAACAAGACTGGCCAAAACGCTGCAGACTGGCTAAACTGCTGGGCTTGCTAACATGATAACTTCCAAACAGACTTCACCTGAAGGGGCGATACAGCAATCATTAAACTCTGCTTTGTTCTCTTGTAAGGAGTTACGTACATTCTGAGATTAACCAGGCCTGAGTACGATCATGTGTTTGTCTGGCCTCTGGGGCGGAGAGGCGGGGGAGCGATACAGAACAGGATGATGCGGGTGTCCGTCCCTCCAGGGGGCCTGCGCCTCCCGTGAAGTTGGGCTGACAGGGCTTGGCTGGTGCACACCCCCTGTAAGGGCCCTCATTTCTCTGCCTCAAAGGAACATCAGCACACCTCTGCCCACGAAGACACCTGAGAACCGACAAGCTCCTCGGTCCTGTCTTCCTTCTCAGTGGACGGCACCACGGAGCAGGTAAGAGCCTGGCTGGCAGCCCGTCACAGGCGGATTCCAATCCCTGCTACTTACGACCTGCATCGTTTTAGGAAAGTTGCATAAGTTCCCCAGCCTTCGGGTCCTGTCACTGTAAAACGGCAAAACTTATCACCAACCACACAAGGCTGTGACAAGGTGGTGCCAGGGAGCGTAGAGCGTGGAGGGCACAGAGACCCTGGGGGCTCTGTCCCAACTGTTCCCCCACGGCCATCGTAACATCCGGATGGACCAGCCCCGCCTGGCCGCCTCTGCGCATGCCCCGTGCAGCATCAGACCCACCTCCCATCGCTGACCCCACTGCATGGGGCAATCACGTGAGACGTGGATTTTACTCAAGACTTTATGAGGATTCAGTAAAGAGGACTCAGCACCCAGCGCACACCCGTTTAACACCTCAGATGTTTCCCTCGACTGGAATCAGCCTCAGACCTCCTGCTGCTCTCCCACAAGGCAGATTCGAAAGATCTCGGTGATGCCCTGAGCCCACCAGCCCCGCCCGGCAAAACACGGGGCCGCGCTCAGCAGCTCCCCGCCTGGCTGGCAGCTGGTGTGGACCTGAAACCCCACGGCTTTGGCCCAGACATCTCTCTGGGGCTCTCCGGCTCTCAGGGAAGAAAGACACAGGCAACCCCGACGTGAGAAGCGACCACCTTCTCTGGCAGCTTCTCTGGGGCTGCTCGAGTCCGCACAGCAAGGTGGGCTCAGGGCTGCCCATCCAGGCCCGCGACTGCAAGGCCCTACCTGTCCTGCCCTCCTCCCGTGCGCCCCTGGGCTCTAAGGGGACAACTGCCGTTCTGTGCCGCCCTGCCCCGGGCACGTGCAGTTTAATGAGAACGCTGGAGACGCCCAGATCAACTCCCGTCAGCCACGACACAAAGCAAACCAGAGCAAGAGGCCGGGAGCGCCTTTGAGTAATCCAGCCACAGGCGTGGTTTCCTGGCAGCACACGAGGTGCCCGCCCCCCCCACCCCCGGCCTCCCTCCTTCCCTCCGGTGGGTGCAGCTTACCTCCTGCTGCACCTGCTCCTGCCTGCAGGCCTGGATCTGTCCAGTGGTGGGAAGTGGACCACGTGCTTGACGTCCTCCTGCTCGGCGTCTGAATCTTGGGTCCCCCGCTTACTAGTGGGCGGGTTCCTTAACCTCTCCGAGCCTCAGTTTCCCCATCTGTAAACCATGGATGCTATTACCTCTCAGAGAACTATGGTTAAGATCCAGCACCTGGTACAACGCACATTTCCAACAGAGTGACTATTTGTTCCTGATTTGGGCAGAGCTGGGTTTGGGGTTCCCATACCCACCTGGTGGGCTTTCCCGTGAGGACCAGCCACGCAGGCCTGCGTGCCGTCCTCAGGGGCTGCCACCACGGCCCCGGACCGCAGGATTTCACTCTCATCACCCTTGCTTTCCTTCGTATAATTTTGCCAAGTCCCCCACCTCCAGGGGACATTGGGCCATGTCTGGAGACATTTGGGGCTGTCACAACCGGGGGGCCTGGGGTGCTACTGGCACCTGGTGGGTGAGAGCAGGGACGCTGCTGAACATCAGACAACGGACAGGACAGGCCCTGCCACAAAGAACCATCCAGCCCCCAATGCTCGTGGGCTGAGGTCAAAGGCTCTGAAGCAGACCTCATATCCAGAAGGTATGTGCTCTCAGATCAAATGGCACTTCTTATTCAGGGGGGATGGGAAGACTGTTGGAGACAACTATGTTCAAAGTGCACTTGTGGACAAAGTCTCTGAAAAGAAAACCGAGAATTGTTATCGGGAGAATAAGATCTCAGTTGATTTTTCTTGCATTTTAAATCTTCCTGTTGGGTTGTTTGGGCAACAGATAAAGAAGAAGAAATGAATTATTCTAGAGTGTGGCACAAGATTCAGCTGGTAATTTAAACAAGATAACCAGACTCGGCGATTCAATGACCTTTCAACTCTCCCCATTCACCCGATGGGTCAATTTGTCCACATCCCCTGCCCGCTAAGAGACACCACCATCGGGGGAGGGGTGAGAAAGTCCATCCACATGAAAATAACTTAAGTAGGGTTTTTATATGCATTTCATTTTTACTTCATTGTTCATTAAACCAGAAAATGACAGTGGCTGCCATGACCAGTTAGGTCCATTGGGGAAAAAATTTCTGGTTTGACTGGTTTTTCCTTTAAAACAATTTTTTTTTTTCCCCAGAAACCGCTTTGCCCTGCCAAGTCATTCAAAACTGCCAAACTAATCTGTGTGTAAAACAGAACCAAAGCAGAACAGTAGCTCAGAGGGGGAAAAGTAAGCACTTAAAATCCCTTCCACATTATGGACAGACAGCTTCCATAATCAGAAAAGGAAAAAATAGGACCTTGATAATGAAATGAAGCTGGCTGAACATCAGAAGATGTTATTAAATTGAGGTGGAAAAAGATTCCAACGTAAAACACAAAAGTTTAATCAGGGCAAGACATTGAAAAGTCCTATTCATTTGAGGCCAAAGAATGGCCTAGATCCCCAAATACTATTAAAAAACTAGTTACACCCCACGTTTCTTGTTAGCTGAATGTGTGAGACATGATAACTGCTCTCAGCAAAGTGTGTTAATTTGCATATGATTTACATATACTCTTCTGCAGGCAGATTATGTTATTCACAAGCCTGAACTTTTTATTATTCTTTTTTTTCAAAGGGAAGGATCCATTGACTAATGGTGTGGGTTAGTTATAACAGCTTTTGTCATTCCTGCCTCTAACCTCTGGATATTAGCAAGCTCATGAATTGTCCTTTTGATTTATTTACTAACACTGATAAAGCAAGGAAACATGACATCCAACCTTTAATCTTTGAGACGGTTATATAGGATGGAGTTGAGCTTAGTTCCCCAGTAGAAAACACCAAAGTTAAGAAATTAAAAACTATATTAATTTTGAAAGAGGAATTTAGTCTTGACAAAAATAAGCTTTTAGGCAGTATTCTGTAATGGGTACAGTTAATGTGATCTGCTCATTCTACCCTGTCTAGTCTTGCAGTCTTGCTGAAATAATCTGTTTATTTATTCACTGATTCGTTTATGCTGCACTCCACAAATGCTTCTGGGAAGCACACACACATACAATACACACACAGTACTTGAGGTGATAAAGTTGAGGAAAAAGACCAGGGAGAGGTTAGAACACAGAATCCATGCCATGCAGTGCTATGGAGTTCCCAGTGTGGGCTACAAATCTGGTGCCAAGCTTCTTAGCAGCCAAAGCAAAAAGCACGCTCCAATTACTATAAGGGTCACAGAAAAAAAAAGTTGTTCAGAAGTAGAGTGTTTCTTGATTGTGAAAACTGAAAGAACATTCTCTGTTGTGCCTCGTGATGGCAATTTCTTGAGGGATTTGGTAAATAATAGTAACATTTGTGTTTTCTGTTTCATTACTTTCTGCACTTATCTGTATTGTTTTCAAAATAGGTTAATAGAACACAATTTTGAAAAACCACTGCCCTAGAGAAACCCACATATATGCATGAGAGCGTTGCTGCATAGAAACAAAATAAATGTTCATCATTAGAAGAATGCCTAAATAAATTTTGATATATCCATACATGGGAATATAATACAGCAGTTGAAATAAATGAATTAGATCTGCATTATTAACATGGATAAATCTCAAAAATATTGACTCTTAAAAAGCAAGTTGGAATATGACACAGATAGTATGATTTAATTGATCTAAAAATTTCTCTCCTTGAATAATACTAGATAGTGTCTATAGACACATATAATTAACAAAAACACATGAACTTGGGTGGGAAGGATACAGAACAACTTCAGGATAGTGATTGCCTCAAGGGAGCAGAGAGGGATGCTGTGGCAGTGACACTGAACGCCACCCGCCACCTGGGCATGCAGAGCAGCAGGGAACTTCCGCTCCACCTGTAAGGCTCTCTTTAAACAAAGATATGAAATAAACAAGGCAAACTAATTAAGAGTCTAATCTTGGTTGTGAGCACTTGGATGTCTGTTATATGCTTCTCTGAACTTTTCTGTGTATTGAAATCTTTCATATTTAAACATAAAAAATTAAAACAATGAAAGGGAAGTTTGAGGACAGAGTTTGAAGGATCTAGACTATCATACCCAGGATTCTGAACTTTATCCTCTAGGCATTAAAAGTATCTGAGCAGAGGGCAGCCTTGGCAGAGCTGTGCTCTAGAAAGATTATTCTACCAGCCACAGGGTTGATAAGAAGGAAAAGGTAAGGAGGCAAAGAGATTTGCTTGGAAGTTGCCGCAAAACGCCCATTATAAGAGATAGGGTGCAGCCTACCATATTAGTTCGGAAACATACACATATTTGCTTAAAGTATCAATAGATAAAACATTATTCTCTCGCTCTTCCTCTGACACATACTTAATTCCATCCCTATACTCTGACATCATAGTCTCCAAGTTATTCCACGGGGATTACTGGAACCCTCACTGCCCCATTTCACCACCAGGGCCAATGTTTCTTGACTCAGCTGTAGATCTTTGAGAGAGAAGACTTAGTTATTGTAGAGAGTGAATGAGAAAAATTGAGACTGAGGGTAGGGAGCGGATCAGGAATCCAGAAACATTATTGCTGCTATTAAAAATACCCTAAGGGGAGCAACGTAAAATTAAAACTGAAAAGCAGAGTTTGTGTGAATTACATACCAATTCACTGGTGGCCCAGCTATTTTAAGTACCGGCTTAGTTACATGTGATTAACACGAGCACATCAAATCTAAGAAGGACACATCTCATCATTCCTTGTTCCTCCTTGTTTGGGGACCATTCCAAAGCATGTTGTTACACTTTTCCCAAGTGTAAATGAGGAAGCCACGGGCCACATCCGGTCTTGTCTTTGGTCTGTGTGTACCCCAAACGAGGGCCTCCAAGGGCAGGTTGGGAATTTCCCATGAGTCAGTGCACTGTCGATGATACAGAACACTTTACATCCTGGCTAGAAGTGTCTGCAGTGTGTCTATTTCTCCCAACATTTTGGCTTTCTCCCCTCAAACTCCAAGTGCTGCTAAAAAAAGTCTCATAACTGTGCCGATGGACTCAAATGTGTATTTGTGCTCTCTAACCTCAGGGCCGGGTGCACAATCCTTTAATTCATATTTCAGTCTCTTCTGCTGGGTCCCCATGGGCTGTTTCTGACTGTAGGTCATCTGAAGCTCCTCCCACACTCTGGTCCTGGCAGCAGAGGGCTTCCCGTTCCCTTTACTAAGAACATATGAGCCCTGTTTGTACTAAAGCAACGCCTGTAGTTCACATCGATTGTCTCCCTCCCCTCCATCAACCTCCTCATCTTCCTCCCTCTTTGGGGATTTGGTTTGACCATGGGTCCCAGCAGTCTTTAGGGCTAGAACGTGGGACCCAAATCTGGCTTTTCCTCCCTCTGAAATCTCCCAGCGATGTGATTGGATCAGAGGCAGTCACATGTTCTGGGGGCCAGCCAATCAGAGCCATTCAAATCCCTGGCCACGGTGATGGGCTCAAGGATGAGCTTAAGATCCAAAGTGGTCTAGTCCAGGCCAATGCAGGATTGAGGCAGGATCTCCAGGAGGAAACCTCTCCTTTTTCACTGTACTTGATCCCAAGAAAAGGATCAAGTTGCCAGGGACCGGTCAGTGGCACTGAGAACTGGAGCCAACATAAAGGAGGGAGGGAAAGAAGCCAGTTCTGATGGCCTTGTCTGAACTCCTGGGTGCAGCCCTGCCCTGGACCTTCCATGACATGACCAGTAGCTTTCCCTTCTGTTCAGGTCAGGCTGAGCAGAGTTTTCTGTCACTGTTGTTGGACAAGCCTGACTGATCCCGAATCCTCTCCACTCCCCAAGGCAGCCCCCGCTGTTCCTTGCCAGGCTACACACTCCCCCGCCTCCATCGCCCTCCTGCTCACCACAGAGAAGAGAAGCCATCAGGCACGAGGAGGGGAGGAAGCGGGGGGGGGGGGGGGGGGAGGGGGGAGGGTGAAGGAAAGAAAGGAAAACAACTTCCTTTCGTTCTGAAAATCTATCATCCTTTTTCTTTTCTTTACTTCGCGTGTTTGCTTCGAAAACATTCTATACCCCCCTGCACTTTCTCATCCCCGTTCACTCCTCAGAATGCTGCAATTAGGATTCTGCTTCCACTTTCCTGAAACGGCCAAGTGCAGTGACCTAATTCCGACATCTCTCTCCTCTAGAACAGTCGATTCTGCTGATTTATCCTCCTCAGAACGGCGCCTCCAGCACCCTGCCCCCAGAGATCTCACTGCTCCTTCCCAGGGCTCCTTCCTACACCCTGCATCCCGCAAGCCAACAGGGCATAGCCTTTGGGGGATTACAAGCCTATTGAAAATTTGACAAAGCCTGTGGTTTGTTTCCCTAGAAACATGTGCTTTGCACAGTATTGGTCAAGGTTGTTAGCGACACACTGCAGACTCTACTTCAGCTACTTTAATCAGAAAGGACTTTCCTAAGAGGATAGAGTTCCCATGAGGGTTGGGAGGGTAAAACTTCAGGAACCCTTACCCACGCACTGGAACTGCTCTGCCTCTGCCCAGGGAGAAGGCTTCCAAACAAAAAGCCACCACTGGGTTGCTGGCACAAAATCTCTACCAGCTCCAGCAGGAACGGCGCGGGCAGGGGGTGCCGGCACCCGGCTCTGCTCTCGTGTCAGTCTGTCCCAGATCAATCTCGCATGAGGCTCACGGAGTCGCAGGAGGCAACCCAGTTTCTCATCAAGGTCTGTTACAGCTCATCTTACTGGCAGGATCTGAATCCCATCCAGAAGCCGAGCTTCGATGGGGAACAGGAAATGTCTTTTCCATCTTCCCAGCTCTGCACTGTAGGAAGGGAGCGTTACCTCCAAGCCCCCGGAGCCCCCGAGCACGTACACGCGACGTCCAAAGACAAGTTTGAGAACCACATTTTAAATGTTAATGTTTCCTAGTGCCCTAGTCAGGATCCTTTTTTTTGGTCACAGGTGTCAGATCGCTATCGAAATCACCTTGACTACAAGAGGGGACTGATCAGCTCAGTCACAGAGCGAGCTTGGTCACACCATGGCCATGGACCTGGGCACCAGGAGGGTTGGTCATCAAGTAGTGTTACTATCTCCTCAATCCCTCTCATCTCTGGGTCTCTCCCTCCTCCTCTGCACTTGCCTTCATTAATAAGGCCCTTTTCACGAATTGCCGACATCTCACTTGAATTTATAGCAAAAGCCTGAAAACGGGTTTCACATCGCCAGCCTTGCCCTTCTCCATCCTATCCATCTCTGGAAAAGACCCAGACAAAGCTCTGCCTTCAGCTCTGTCTGTGGACCTGTCCCCTCACTCACTGTGGGATCCCAAGATCGTTTCCCCTCCTTGGACCTCAGTTTCCTCATTTGTAAGGGAGGGGGCTGGAGTTCATCATCTCCAAGGCCCCCTCAGCTCAACAGTTCTGGGATTCTGGTTCCAACAATCCTGCCCCATTTAGCTCACAGGGTTGTTGTGAAAATATGAGAATGTCCTTGAACCCCCTGCCTTATTAGTTTCCAGATCTCCAGGCAGGTGGTTAATTACTATTAATTCATCACGTCACCTCCAACTGGTACAGAAGGCACAACAGATAACCGCTAATATTTACCGAGCACTTACTGTGTACCAGACGTTTGCTCAGCTGCCTACATTCGTTAGCACTTTTGTGAGCTAATATAAAAGGGAAAGTCTCCCGTCGCTCACCAGTTCTCAGAAGGCGCTCTGCCTGCTGTCAGAGGCTCCGCTTTTGCTGCCCCGGAGGTGAGCAGAGGCAGGAAGACAGAGCAGATGAAGCAAAAGCTGCCCGGGAGCGTTTCTGCGCAGCAGGACCGCGGACAAACGAGGCCCACGGGCCCTGCTGGGGCGCAGCTTTCTGTAACCGCGTCCTCAGGAGGCAAAATTGCAGCCCCGCCTGCTACGGCCAAGGACACGCACTGCAAACCTCCCCAGGTGCCTTCGAGACCTTTCCTACGGCCTCCACGGGCGGGGACCACGAACCCCAGTGCAGCTCGCCCCCGAAAGGCAGGACGTGGCCCTCTTTTCTCTTTTGCTCGCCTTTCTCCCCTCACAGCTGTTACTTTCAAATCAGATGGTCTCTGCTGCTCCCGTGTACCCACCTATCCTCGTGACCCTCCTCCTCCTCCTCCTCCGAACCTGGTGCAGGTAATCTCGGCCTCAGATGAAGTCTATCTCCCCCCTCGGCCTCAGGCTGGGCCCCCCTGGAATCAGGGACCCTGGGCAGGTGGCCCCAGGAGCGTCCTGTAAGGAAGAGGAGACCAAGCCTGGATATGCTTCCTGGGGGTTCTCCCCCCTGCCTGACCCCACGGGGGCCCAGGGCACATGCTTCACCGTGCGCGGTCTGTCCTGACTTCGGCCTGGGGACAGGGCTTTGTCCCCCTCCCGAGTCACGGCAGGCAGGCCCGGGACGCAGCTCCAGCCAAGCACACTCGGAGGCTTCCTGGGCAGCAGCAGGGAGCTGTCTGTGAACACCCCTGGGCCCGGCAGGGCTCAGAGCACCTGCAACGCCTCCTCTCCTCCCCCTGTTCTCTCTTACTTAACGACCTAGATGGCAAGGGTGGGGTCCCTGCTGCACCGATTTCTACTCAGGAAACACCTGTGTATGAGAGGCCCTGACTTGACCTGTCTGGGGCTGGGCGAAAGCATGGTCCCTCAGGAGTCAGGGAAACCCAGGGGGAAGCCTGGGCAGGGGCGGAAAGAGAAAGAAACCCACGTGGCCAAGAAACCTAGACAGAGATGCTGGCCTCACACTGACCGCTGATGGTGGGGAGGATGCAAAGCCCTGCTCCTGGGCTCCAGGTGGTGTTACTTTCTGGTGAATTACACACTCCAGAGCCCGCAAGGGTCACGTGGAGGGGGCTTCCCCTGAAACCACATTCTGGCTTAATTGGGTTTCCCACCATTTGAAGGATGGCATTTAAACGCAGAGGCCCAGGCCACTCCAGCTGTCACTTATGTTAGTAACATAACACAGTGGCACTGCTCTCTGATTTCCTTTAATTAAAAATGTATTAAGGGACGTCCCTGGTGGCACAGTGGTTAAGAATCCACCTGCCGATGCAGGGGACACGGGTTCGATCCCTGGTCCGGGAAGATCCCACATGCCGTGGAGCAACTAAGGCTGTGCTCACAACTACTGAGCCTGCGCTCTAGAGCCTGCGTGCCACAACTACTGAGCCCACGAGCCACAACTACTGAAGCCCGTGCGCCTAGAGCCCATGCTCTGCAACAAGATAAGCCACCGCAATGAGAAGCCCGCGCACCGCAACAAAGAGTAGCCCCCGCTCGCCGCAACTAGAGAAAGCCTGGGCACAGCAATGAAGACCCAACGCAGCCAAAAATAAATAAACGAATAAAAAAAAGTATTAAACCTGTGTATTTGCCCATGTTCGCTATTACACGTCACACGAGAATCCATTGAGATTTATGGTGTTGGTACTGTTATTATGTAACAGCTGTCGGGGGAGGGGGGGAAGGGGGGGGTGGAACAATATAAATGGGTTTTTCTGATGTGAAGCAGGGAGGGTAACTGCAGACCACATCCTGAGTTTCCCTAAAATGCGAGTGAGTCTCACCTGAGCCTGGGCACCTCCTGACCGAGGAGAGCCGGGCCCCAAGCTTTTCCCGTTACAACCGGCCGGTAGAGAATGACAATCAGAACACAGCACTGGGGGGCAAGGCAGAGGGGGCCTGGGAACAACCACATGGGACCGGGTAAAAACATTACATCTTCTTCATATTATATAATTATGTCAAGAAAAATAAGATAGGACGTATCAGGGGAAATACGTAACACTGACTCTCTATAAAACTTTTCAATAAAATCTCTTCGAGAACTGGCCTGAGAAATTCCAGCTTGCTCTCCTGGACGTAGCTCGTGTCTCTTGGGGTTTCAGCCTTACCTGGCTCTATGTTTCTTTTCCAGCTCGTGACAGTCACCATGTAGGAAAAAACGTGTTCACATAGATAGGTGATAAAAAATTGAAAACCACTTTGCAAACCTCTCAAACATTTATAACAGTTGAGATTAGCTTTCAACAGTCTGGGAGCTCTGCCTTTTCTTTCGTGATGGAAGTTCTTGGAAGAAGAGCGAGCGGATTTTGAACCCAGTGGGACTTTTTGACACCAGCGACTCCGCAGCGTGGAAGCTCTCCTTTGCTTGTCTCGTGAGTGTGAGAACAGTCACGCTGGGGGCAGTCACTCTGCAGAAAGTCCCCTCAGCCAGAAACAGACAGAAGCACGCGAGGTGGGTGGGCCGATGGCGGCCTGGCCTCCTGACCCCAAGCCTGGCTGCACCCTGGTTTGTGGAGCCCTGCTCCCTGCCCTGTCCAGCCCAAACTCGACTCACAGCCCTACCCTTCCCCCATCAAATGGGCAGCAGATGCTGGGTCACCTTGCCTGCCCTTTCTAGCACGCAGGGGGTCCCAGGTTTGTGGGTACCATGTGCTCAGGCCTGTGGGTACCATGGGATGAAGTCAGGACCCCCATCCTCTGGCCCAGCCATACTCTAAGGAGCCCCAAACCAGGGTGCTGGCGAGCCACTCCAGGCCCTGCCAGGCTGCCCAAAGGGCGGAGGAGATCAGGGCCTCCCAGTAGACCTCGGAGGAATATCCAGTTAAAGCCATAAGCAGTGAGTGGAAAAGTAAGTCTTTAAAGGCTCAGAGAAACAGCCTCCTAAAATGACTCAGATTCAAGCGTAGCTGGTCGATCAGTTAGATATATAAGCTATGAGAATGGAGTATCAATTTTTATTTCTTTCATTACAGATAATATAATAAAAATAATTTTTTAAAAGGTTTTATTTGGGCCTGTTGGAATCAAGCCTTCCTTTTCACCGCGTCGCTGCAATACTGCAATCCGCTTCTGATGCTAGCCACGCAAAATGAGCATAGTTTCGTGCCCTCTCTCTGCTCACCCACCAGGAGGCGACCCTGAGAAGCCGCAGTGTCCAGGGATTTGACTGGGGTTTCATTTCATAGGTGTAAGTGATTCAGTCGTTGGCCATGTGGTTGAACTCAATGTCCAGCCCCTTCCCCTCCCAGGAAGTCAGGAGGTCAGCTGATACCACATGGCAACCCTCCAATCCCACAGCCGGTCTTTCTGGGTGGCCGGTCCCCATCCTGAGTCACCTCACTAGCATAAACTCGGGTGTGGCTGAGAGACCCCCCATGAACAACAAAGACACTCCTATAACTCAGGAAATTCCAAGGATTTCGAGGTTATCTCCCAGGAAGCAGGAACAAAGACCAAGCAAATTCTTTATTATACAACAATCCCTGACTACACTAGTTTATCAGTACAAAACTCTCAGGACAAGTCTCCCAGAGAAAGCAGATATTATATGGAATTTCCCCTAAAGGAGAACAAATGAATTGCTGGGAAGATAATTCTGGGCTAAAGGTCAGTAGGAAAGAAGGTTGTTAAGAGAACAAAGAGGGCTTCCCTGGTGGCGCAGTGGTTGAGAATCTGCCTGCCAATGCAGGGGACACGGGTTCGAGCCCTGGTCTGGGAAGATCCCACATGCTGTGGAGCAACTAAGCCTGTGCGCCACAACTACTGAGCCCACGTGCCACAACTACTGAGCCTGCGCGTCTGGAGCCTGTGCCCCACAACAAGAAAGGCCGCAATAGTGAGAGGCCCGCGCACTGCGATGAAGTGTGGCCCCCACTTGCCCCAACTAGAGAAAGCCCTCACACAGAAACGAAGACCCAACACAGCCAAAAATAAATAAATACATTAATTAATTTAAAAAAAAAAGAGAACAAAGAGCAAAGATGGTAAGAAGAAAGAAAGATTTCGCCCACAATACATAGTCTGAGAAGAAGTGATCAAGTAAAAGACGCAAGTCCTCGGAATGGGAGAACTTAGACCGTGGGAAAAGGGTGGAGCCAACTAGGCTTTCGCCTCTTACTGCTGTTTAAAGACCTACAGGTGGAGGGTTATCACTGTGGGGAGACCAACACTCTCTGCAGCAAAACGCTGGGCTTGGAGCAACCAGTGGACAGGCTCCCCACACGGAAGAAATTCCCTGACACCCACTGACCAGGCACGTCCCGGTGAGTGTGGTCACGCATCAGGCCAAGAGTGAGAAAACAAGATGTGACAGGAGGCTTCTGAAACGCGGTCCTGTGGGCCGAAGAAAGATTTAGACGCTTGTTAAGAAACACATTACCATCTGGAAATAAGTATGAGACATACACCTATGAGAAACTGGTGTCTTCTGGGAAACACTGAGGTGCTAGCCGCCGACAAAGATCTTTTTAGATTATCATTCTGTTCTTGCCTGCCAACTTGGAGGGACTGGTAGACAGAGGAAGACAAGAAGCAAAGATGTCAAATGTGCAGGCCTTCGTTTTCTTCAAAGTGAGAAGCTTGAGAAATAACCTTACATATGTGTGAATTTTTTTCAGCACAAAAAGGAAGAGACCATTTCCCTAAAGTTTGAGACCTTGCTTGTGTCTGTTTGGCATCTTCTTCACTAAATATTAATTGCTTCCAAACGTCTGGACATTTGGTAGCTGTAGACCCAACATTTAGATAACTGTCTTTTTTTCATGTAAATCTTTATTTCCCTAAATGAAGAGGAAGCATATGATTATTAAAACTCGTAACAAACACATCAATATTTCACCCATTCTAAGACGTGCATTTTAACAACTTACATCTCTAAAATTGGGTGCTTCTCTCAATCACTGGTGTCTTACAATGATAACTGCCAGCATTTTTTTCTTCCTTCACGATATAGAAGAGAATGGTGTACCTATAGCATCTTAGACTGGATGAAATATGGGCAACTGCTTAAAAGAATGCTACCAGACAAAACGTTTAAAGAAACCCAGTGTCCACAACATCGTAAATCAACTATACGTCAATAAAATTAAAAAAATAAAGAAACCCATTGTCCTAAGAGCTTGAATGTTTCAAGAACATGACAGGATTTAGTGTTCGGATTCTGGATTTGTTAAGGAACCTTAAAAACTGCCTTAGGCATGTGAATCCACAGCTTTGAGATGTTATATGCTTCTCCTTAATCTCTTAATGTGGTGAATTATTCTAATAGACTTTTTTTTAAGGTGAACCATATTTGCATTCCTGGAATGAGGATCGGTGTTACAGACGACTAGATTTCGGTTTTCCAACAGCTTATACAGAAATGCTGAATTCCATGATAGAGAGATGTCTGTAGTTTTCCTCTCTTGCTGATGGCAGACAACGCACTGAGGAAGGTTTCCCTCCTTCTAGGAAAGAGGTTGGGTTGGACTCAAGTTATCTGATGACTAGAAGTCTGGTGGAGCATCCATTCTGCCATCTGGTTTTATGGTGTTGCTTTGTTTGGAAAGGCAGGAAGAGGTTTACCTGCCAATTCAATGCCTCTCACAGTTTTACGACTCCTTAGGTTATTTCTTCTCAAGTCACTTTTGGCAATTTTTTTTTTTTTTGGGAATTTGTATATTTTGTCTAAATTTTAAAACCCATTGGCATGACTTCTATAGCATTCTTTATCTTTTTATCTCTGCTGCAGCTATAGTTACGCCCATCTTCTCATTCCGTACCTTTCTTGTATCTTCTCTATTTCTTTCTTAATAAATATTATTAGATATTTTTTCCCAAAAAATCAATGTTTGTCTTTGTTGACCCACTTTAGAGTATTTTTGTTTTCTGTCTCACTACTTTCCGTTGTTGCCTATATTACTTCTTACTTATACTTTCTATGGGTTTATTCTTTTTCTAATTTTTCTTACAGTTGATTAAAATGGATTAACTCATTAATCCCTAGCTTACTTTTTCCTAATCTAAGCATTTTAGGCTATAAAATTTCTTCTAAGTAACCTTTAGCTACATTTCAGGTTTTAACATACAATGTTTTCATAATGATTACTCCTAATTGTTTTCTAATATTTATACTAATTTCTTTGATCCATAAGTTGTTGAAAGGTGTATTTTTAAAAAATTTGCAAATGTATGGAGTGGTTTTAGTTATCTTTTTACTGATAATTTCTAGCATAGTTGTATTGTAATCAGAGAAGATGTTCTGTATGGAACTGATTTTTTTGAAACGTGTTAAGACTTAGTTCGTGGCTTAGGATGTGGTCAGTTTTCGTGTTTTGTTTGTACTTGAAAAGAGTGTGGATTCGCTAACTGGTCCAGGGTTATATATGTGTGCAAATGTGTTGCTCAAATCTTTATCTTTAAAGATTTTGTGCCTGCTCGATCTTTCAATTACCAAAAAAAGGTCTACAAAATAGCCCTTCTGCTTTGACTGTGGATTTAATGTCTCCCATATGGCCCCAGCTCATTCTTCCATGTTCTAGGCCTCCAGGCATCAGTAGTTACAGCTGGGGATTACTGGCCTCCCTTCCTGGAGAGCTCAACTGTGCATTTAAAGAAATAAAAATTAATTTTGTCAGGCACTGGTAAGTATTCTGTACAAGAAAAAAATTTAACTCTATCCAACCTTCTGTTGCCAGAAACACTTAAGATCTCTAAGCTTCACTTTTTCACCAGCAAATGGAAATCAGAATAGGTTGGAGTTCCCTGGGAAATGACACTGAGACACAGATTTGTACAGGCAGTTTACTGGGAAGTTACAGCAACCTTAGCAGAGGGGCCAGTGTTATGTCTCACCTGCACCCACCACGCCTAACACACAGCCCAACACATTAAATTCTAGATATTTGTTGAGCTGAACCAAAGTTGTGAATCCATTTACTGCCACATATGATGGATATGACGTCTTGTCAGATGGACAAAGCTCCAACAAGCATGTGACCTCGGGCCTGGGACCACGTGAGCACCTGCAAGGGTCGTCCCTGAGCTGCCCACGAGGACCAGGGTCCTCTAAGAAGTGCCTCGCTTCACCAAACAACTAAGCCAAAACAGAGGTGTCTTCTGGCACGAGAATAACCACCAAGGACTCTGAATTAACTTGTAAAGGCCACCTTCACCCAGGGAGCCAGGGCTAGAAAGACCTCAGGAGCTGAGAAGGAAACTAACCTCTCAAATCCTAGGACTAGAAGCCAGAAAAACATAAAAAGGCTGATCTGAAATGGGGACCCATCTCTGATGGAGCCCAAACACTCTTTGGGGCTTCTCCCCGGATTAACAAGGACAACGGGCTCTGTCAGCAGCCCTGAGCCCTGGTCTTTGCCCAGGTGCCCCTTCTTTCTTGGGGACACCCCTCTCCCCACCCCACCACGTGTCACCCAACACCCCTGCTGGTCATAAGCACCAACGTGCCCTCTGCAAGTGCAGGGCCTAGGTGGAGGGAAAGGTTCCAGGACACTTTTCCACTGCTCTGTTCTCTTGGGTTAGATTCCTGACACAGTTGCTTCCATGGGACTCTAAACTTGCAGCCTAAAGTTCTCCCTACGGTGAAAACAGCATAAAAGGTAAGGATTGTGGACACCCCGAAAATCCGCTGAGAAGCCCACACTGGAGGCTGACACCCATCCAGAGTGGCCACCAACCCCCTCGGTGTAGGAATAGATGGTGTGCCTCTGGCCAGGCGAAAGACGAGATGCTCTGAGTTTGACAGCCAGGTTGTATGAAAATGGTGTTATCCTTAAGCCCCAGAATCCCACATCCCAGGGCAGGGCGATGTTCGCTCTGTGGGAGGCATTCAGGAACTGAGGCCAATTCAGAGCATAGGCCTTGCCCATCCGTTGCTTGAAATGGCAGAAGAAATTGCCCTTGAGCTTAAATTATTTCCTATCTCTCAAGCCCATACAGTTACTTTTTTTTTTTCAGGTTGAATGCACCACTGATTTCTCTCCACTGTACTAAGCCACCCGGCTCTCCGCCTGAGGTTCTGGGTGCACCAAGTCTTACAGCCCGTCGTTCGGAGTCTAGGGGAGGAAGCTGCCTTCTGACTTGACTACCATGGTGTCTGGTCATTGCTCTTGAGGCTGCCAAGACCCCACATACTCAGCTAGTATCCGTGACGTCATCCCCTAGTCTCCCCTAAGCACACGCAGGCTTTTCATTTCAGAGTAATGAGTCTCAGAGAAACACACTTCAAAGCCCTCTACTCCTCAGCACACTTCTCTCTCTTCACCAATCCGAGAAGTTTGATTTATCTCTACCTACATCGAAGCAAGTTCTCTGTTCAAGAGTATTTCAACTCTAACCCATGAAGTTTTAATGTTTATAAATGCCCCCTTTTTAAAAAGCAAAAGGAGCTCAACTAACATATACAAAAAATATACTATGTCTTCGACACCTATCTTTCTGAAAGTTAATCATGGTACAACTACCCTGTAAATTAAATCTCCTTATCCTTGTATAGAGCGGGAAACTGTGGCTCAGAGAAGTTCGGGAAACTGCCTGGATTCACAGAGCTGGTAAGTGTCCAAACCAGAATTCAAACCCCGATTCTGTTTGGTCCCCAAACTCGGTCTCTTTTTACCAACTTCACCACCTCAGAGGCCTCAGGAAAGTCATGGCATCCCTTGGCTTTAGTTTCCTCACGGCCTCATGAAAGGGAGATTGAGTGTGTTATTGTTAGGTGCCTTCTGTGTGAATTCTAGGAAAAGTGGGAAGAGGAGGGACGATGTGGGCTGGGAAAAGGGGGAGCCAGCAAAGGCGTCCAGGTTTTGTGAATCTCTTGTCTATTTGTGGTTCTATGTCCATTTACTCTGACTCTTCTCTGTACAAATCAGATCTCCCTTTGGAAGTTTATGCTAATCAGGTTCTAAAGATAAATATGAGTTTTTTCTTGTTATTTAAGAGAAATGTGGGCTTCCCCGGTGGCGCAGTGGTTAAGAATCCGCCTGCCAATGCAGGGGACATGGGTTTGATCCCTGGTCTGGGAAGATCCCACATGCCACGGAGCAACTGGGCCCGTGCGCCACAACTACTGAGCCTGCGCTCTAGAGCCCGTGCGCCACAACTACTGAGCCCACGTGCCACAGCTACTGAGCACGTGAGCCACAGCTACTGAAGCCCGCGTGTCTAGAGCCCGCGCTCCGCAACGAGAAGCCACCGCAATGAGAAGCCCGCGCACCGCAATGAAGAGTAGCCCCCGCTCGCTGCAACTAGAGAAAGCCTGTGCGCAGCAGCGAAGACCCAATGCAGCCAAAAATAAATAAATAAATAAATAAATAAATAAATAAATAAATAAATAAATAAATAAATAAAAAGAGAAATGTAAGTAAGCGCAGCGTGGACAAGCCCATTCTAAGGGAAGTAGACTTCCAAACAATCTAGGCAGACTCCGATTCTTATTTTTCAAACAAGATGGCGCAATCTCATTATTCTTCACATTGTTTCAAAAGTACTATGGGTTTGAATTGTTAGACAGATGAAGTGAAAACAACCCCCCAAACGACACAGAACAGGAAACAGCTCTTCAGAAAGACTCCAGTTCGCTGCTCCCTGCGGCCACACACAGCAGGTGAGTCCAACTCGAGGAGGGTTACAAGGAACAGAGATTCTCCGAGTAAAAGGCTCAGAAATCAGATCAGAGTCAGAACACCGAATGAGCTTGTCCAAAGGCACCTGCTCAAAGCAAACAGTAACTTTTCACATGTTCACAAAGTGTGGAAAGAAATACGGGCCTCCTGTTGGTCAAACACACACACACACACACACACACACACACACACACACACACACACACCGTCATTATCATCAATAGTATAAATTCTAAAAATTGAAGCGGCTGGAAATAAAATTTATCCCGGAAAAATAACCACCAACAGACTTCACAATCAATGTAAAGGAGCAACAAAATTTATTGACTGAATTAAACACAACATTTCAAATGGCAGTGCTGTATTTTCATTTTACGATGTTTGAATGAAGAGAAGTGCTATTAGTCCAAGCTTCTTACATTCATTAAGAGAGTGACTATCAAAACCAGCAACATGCATGGTGATACATATGCACGAAATGGAATTATATCAACAAATATACAAAATACCCAAAATAAAATATTTACAGGTTTAAAAATATAAACATTGGTTCATCTATCCCATTAAACCACTGGAGAGGAGAAAAGAGAAAAGACCCTATTGCTATTTAGAACCCTTTTTTAGAACAAGTCTTAAAAACATAGAGTAATTTTAGGAGACAATTTTTGATGTTTGGGGGGACTTTAACATTCTATTATAAAAATAATATCTATAAACCTACTAACAACTTTCCTCCTGTGCACAAAAATAATACAGCCAAAAGCTTGTCCTCAGAGACATGCCTGACTTTCAGGAAAACTAATTCTAGAAATGGAGTTTCTCATTTGGGTTCTCTTTGTCTTTATTTTCAAATAACCTGCAATTCCCTCTATTACACTGAGATATTTCCTATAAATAACTTGGGCAAAACCTGAAGTTAGCAATGAGCCTGGTACGTAGCTGGAGTCCATTAAAAAATGACAGGAATTTACTTTGTCTATAACATCTAAACCATTTTCCCCGATATTCTTGGTAAAAAGACCACCATCGGATCCTCCATGTTCAGTTAAATGTATCCTGGAAGCAGTAAACATGCTAGATATTATTTTGTTAGAGTTTCTCCTCCTTTATTTAGAAATAACTGTGTGGTGGGGGATTCGTGGTTTGTAAGGTAGTTATTTGAGAAGGTTTATGAATTCCTCCAGGCTCCCTTGGTCCATTTCATCTTATGACATGATAACAAGTATTTCCTGTGTGTCACTTCAAGACCCTTGTGTAATATGACCAGATATTTTT
Source organism: Balaenoptera borealis (assembly GCF_965194805.1). NCBI lineage: Eukaryota > Metazoa > Chordata > Mammalia > Artiodactyla > Balaenopteridae > Balaenoptera > Balaenoptera borealis. The sequence continues at coordinate 4,193,492 of NC_138877.1, forward strand.
AGTATTTTCTTTTTTAGTGTATTAATCATCCAGATAGGGATCTGAGAAAGTTTATTATGCCTCTAATAACCAATGACCTAGGCTGTATTTTATTAAAAATCTATCTTCTCACATAGAGCAGAAAGTTACTCTACCCAATTACCGAATAATTTCCAAAAATAACCCCAGTGTACAATTCAACACAATGATCACCTGTGACTGAATTCTTTCACTGCTTCTCATTAAAAAAGCATTTCATCAAGCGTGGGCAGCCCGTATATGAATAAAATGCTTTTGTAGGTTTTTATTATTGACAAAGCAGTCATCAGATTATAAAATCTGTATGCAGGCCTGCTAGCATGTAATAATGGGTGACTATGGCCCAAATTTTTGACTGGTCAGGTGTGAAAAAAAAAACCAAAAAACCCCGCTAGCTCTGAGATCTACCTTTCAGGCTTGCATGTACAAAAGGCATCAAATAATTTTTTTAAAAAACCAAGTTCACTTTTAAATGAAATAGTCGTCATTTTAATGGTATCCACCATCATAAAAATCTGGTTTGGCTCTTGCTGTTCAGAACGTTGATCAGTTTCTTACTAAATCATACAAGAATTGAATCATATGGCTAAAAAAGAGGTTTATAATTAAAGCACAAGCAGTAGAGTTAGACTTCTGGTTAATATTCCGTCCACTGCTTGCTAAATGGGTGGCTTCGGACAAGGGATTCCACCTTTTCGTCATTTTCTTCCTCTGTAGGACAAAGCCAAGCCCCGCCTTGCCTGGTTCTCGTGGACAGAATGTCAAAGAAAACACAGCATCATCCCAGCTCGCGGTAAACACACAGCATAGGTTAGGCTAGTTTAATTAAATATAAAATACTCAGATTCACAGTGACTGACTTATAGGTGTGCAAGAAATATGAGTTAAATGAATGAATGAATCAGAAAATCGAGGCCAGGATGCAATGGTCGGAGACAACGTGGGACGCGCTACTTTCTAAAGAGCCAGGAGCATGTCTCTGCAGTTCAGAACCGCGTCAAGGCGAGGCGTCACGGAGCCAGCTAGTATCTCAGCAAACAACCCAGGACACCCAGAACCAGCTTGGACTGGGTTTCAGGTAGAAAAACAAGTGAAACGTGCTCGACCTGACTGAAATCCTATCAGGGCACAGGTATCATCATGACAACAGAAGAGACGTCCGTCTACACTTTTGAAGTTAATCCCCAAAAGGCGAGGATCCCTCCAAAGCAAGGCAGACTGTTTGCCTCTGGAACCCAGCAGCAGCCTTCCCCCGGAATGATGTGAGTACCAACATCTCGGACACAAAACCAGTTCTCAGCTGCGTGACATGGGTTGGCTCTTTTTCTATTGAAAGTGAGCTGGTGATGCGATTTAGCAGCTCTTAGCTCTTGTATTACTGTAAGTCACTAAAGAGTGTCTATCCCTGTCCTAGGTGAAGAGAGAGAAAGAGATGGATGGATGCATGGATGGAATGAACGGGGTAGAAACAAACCAAAAGGATGAATTAAATATGCTCTGTGAGGGAGATAGTATTACCTAACCCACATGGCTGTGAGAGGGCTAGGTAAATATTTGTAAAGCTCCTGGAAGGGGCTGACACGTAGTAAGTACTCAACACACGTTAATCCTTGTTGTAATTACTATTCTTACTTTTAGAGGACTCTGTGTGACTTAATCCATACCCCCTCATTCAATCTCACCCCACCCTGCTCCACCCCACAGACTATCAGCAAAAAATACAAAATAAAAGTAGGTAAAATAAAATAAAGGTGTTTTTAATGAATATTAAGAATGTCTGACTATAGTACAGCTACTTGTGAGCTCCAAACTGAATGGGTTTTTATTAAGCATGAGATCCAGTATATGCCCCGTGAATATGTGCTACACTGAATTAAAGTAAATATCAGTCATAAAATGTGCCCAGTTTCAGTTCTGGAGGCTTAGAGGCTATTTTAACCTTTTGTTTTGCAGCTTGAGAAGGAGCTGCTTTCCATAATCATGAAACGACTCTGAATCAGTCCTTAGAAACATTATCTGCGGGGAGACAACAACTTTCCTTGTGAGTGGCTATTGTTACAACAAACTGTCTCTTCTCAGCGGTCATCACAGTGAAAAGGCTGTAAGAAGCCATCCGGCACGGCCATTGGAGAACCTTCAGAGCAGCATGGGGTCGCAGGATGGGTGCCTGCCCGGAGGAGGGACCACGTGGCCACGTCACCTGACACTTACATCCTCCTCTCTTCACCAAGTAAATGCTGGCCTCTGGCTTTCCCACCCGAGAGACCAGGCTGCCATGCTAGCCTTTGGCTCCTAAACTGCTTTATAAATGTTCGTGCCTGGAGAATTGAAAATTCCTAAATAAGAACTGTGTTGTTCATCCCTCGGTCTGCCTGGCTAGGGGGAGGGAAATGGGATTGGGCCGGGGTATTTGGGTTTCTCCTCTTATTTCATTCAAGTACTTCTAATGGGCCGTCCTCAGTGGTGGGAAATAAGAGGCAAGTGTGATTCTTTTTCCATATGTTTAAGGGCATAAAATTCTTGGATTAATTTCTTAACAGTGATAGAGGGAGCTAAGTGCCTGTGAATGTAGAAGCCAAGCACAGGGGGCCACGTCCAGACAGTCCTAATTCAGGAGAGAAATCAGGAACGACTACAAACGGGGACTGAGTTCCACTGTACGAATGTCAGAACAGGCGAACATCCTGAGCAGTGTCCCAGCACTGCTACCTGAGGGCACCAAGCAAACATGATGGAGACCGAGGGAGAGGACGGCACGCTCACTAACCAATCTCTTCATACAAAGTTAACAGTAAAAGGTTGCTGAAAATTAATCTGACAAAGACGTAAATAATGAAAACTTGGAAAGTTCAGCCAAAGACGTCTCGGTCCCTAATACCATCTTTTTACTTTGACAACTGTGTAGGCAAAGGGTTATATGAATATTCATGGGAGTGCCAATACCTGAACACTACTTCTGAGATTAATGAATAAACCCTTAAACTCCTAAGTCATCACTTTCATAGATCTCACACACTTTGTATTAAAACAGGCAGATACCCTTAAACTCCTAAGTCATCACTTTCATAGATCTCACACACTTTGTATTTAAATAGGCAGATACCCTTAAACTCCTAAGTCATCACTTTCATAGATCTCACACACTTTGTATTTAAATAGGCAGATAATCTGTGGGAAATGGAGCTAAAGGAAGTCCTTAACAGTCTTCATTCCATTGTTGTTATTAGGTGAAATGACACAAATCTATTTCCTCTTGCGATTACTCAAAATGCTATAGGGCTAACGGAAGCATGAAAGCATTAGTACCGAAGCACAGTGGCCCAAGTAACACTGCCCAGGTAATGCAGACACTGAAGTCAGGCTGTCTTTGTGCAGAGCTATTGAACTGACTGACAAATTCAGGGCCAACAATCGATGTGACTTTTTCCTAAAGAATTTGGCCAACTCTGACTAAAGGGACTTAATCAACCGAGCATCTCAGAAACACAGATACACAGGAAAGGTGTCAGCAGCCCACATCCAATCCTTTCCTTAAAAAATCAGCAAATATGACCAAATTAGACAATGCATTAATATTGGGTTGGCCAAAAAGTAACATCTTACGGAAAAACCTGAACAAACTTTTTGGCCAACCCATAACAACTGGAATGTAAATCCATTAAAATCCTAGGAAACAATCCCCATGAACATGAATGAGAGAAAGTAGCCCTTGGTACAAAAAGGCAACTACCATCCCTTGTCTGTGGTTGGAAAAGGTTAAGACACACCTCCCTGTACTGGTCTTGATTTGCCATCAGGTGATTGAGGCCATTTAATTCATTGCCTGAATCCTTCATTTGACTGGTGTGGGTGGAATTCTTAAAGATAGAGTCAAAACAAAAACAAAAACAAAAACAAAAAAACATGGAAAATATATGGAAAAAAGAACAAAAAAGAAAATAGTTTAAATCTTGCATAAGTGGTTCACTGACAGGCAGGGGGAAAATAAGGCAAACGTTGCTGACATTTTCCTTTACTTATAAAAACAAGACACAGCACAGTGGTGTAAATGCGGAAACAAGTCCCAAAACTGTGAAAGCAAAAATACTTCGTTCCAGTGCTTACAAAATAGATAAATAGGTTGCCTTTACTATTACAATGTGCTCATGAGTCCTTCAGGGCCTCCTACCTTCACTGTGCAATTGAACAAGTGAACAGATATAACTCTGTCATGGATTCATGCAGGGGAGACTCTAACCCCTGCAAGAAGATGCACAGGAAGAAAAGAAAGATCCTTTGTTTTACAGCTAGGAATAAAATGTATGTTCTTCCCATTCACTGGGGGAACATGAATGTATCTGGAGTCTAAGTAATACTATCAGCGTTGAATCATATTCAAATCCCTTTCTCAAGACAGAACTAATTTCTAAAACATCTCCAAGTGTACGGTGAACGCCTTTGTCTGCTAGTTGTACACAGCTGAGTGCGTGAGCACGTGTGAATGTGAGCCGCTTTATGAATTCCTGGTGGTGTATTCAGAGTGCTTAAGGCTATGTCTGCCTACAAGACCTCATCTACAGACATAAGGAAATTAAATATTAAAACACTACTTTAAAATCACATTAAGGATCTGACATGACACAATAAAAGCCAGTAATCTGAATAATAAAGAAATTTAGCCAATCTCTACCACCGCTTCTAATTGAATCACCACAGATTTAAAATGGGGAACAACCTGCTTTGTGCTACTGGCGCGGATTTGTATTCCTCTGATATCTGTTTATTTCGTTACTCCTTTCATATTATTAAAATAAGTTTTCATATACTTAACTTGCCTTTTTCTTTCCTTTATAAAACAGAAAACTAACTTAAAAAACGGGTACTACCAGTTCATTACTCAGGGAATCTCTCTGGAAAATGAGTTAGAGAGAAGTGTGCATGTCTTTTACGTGTGTGTAGTTTCACTTGAATATGTGTAACCTTCCCGATACTGTGAATCATCTCCTAGTCGAAGCTCTGGTCTTTTGATTAAATACACTGAAATACATTTCAAAGAGGATATTCTATAATCATTAGACCCTAACAGCATTCTAGGAACAGCTTCAGTTTATCATTCAAACTATCGAGGCATATGGTAATGCTTTCTGAAATAAATATTTCATCTAAAATAATAGAAAACACACATATAAGTCAACCACTTTTCAAAAATAATCTTGGCACACAATGTTTATGATACATAAGCTTCCCAGTGTCATATTCTGAACATACGTGGCTCAGTCCTAAGTCTATAAAGCAGAAGTCAAATGACAGGAAAAACTACATTTTCTATTGTTTTTCTTTATGTGTTCCTCGTTTTGGACTCCCCATACTGAGAAACGGTTGAATCCAAAATTTTTATAACCAAGGTAAAATCTCTGAAAACCAGGGTCTGGGGTGAAAAACAAACAGACTCTTAACCCAAGACAAGGCAGAACCATTCCTTTGGGACATCAACACAATAGATTATTTTTCCTGCACTGAAAGCCAGAGAACCCACATAAAACAAAAACAGAATTGCTTCCGCTTAGAGTACATAAAAGACCATCAATGGTTTGGGAACGGTTATCGTGTCTAGCTATAAAACCAGATTTTAAACTCGAGGTTACGGACAGATTATAAAAGGTTGACAGCTGGATAATCTGTAAAATATGCATCATCTACACATGAAAAGGTTACAGTTTATAAATGCTAAAACACTGTGTCTGTTGGCATTTAGTGCAATCTTTCCCTGATCTTGATCTCTGCACTGGGTGGAAAAAAAAAAGGGAGGGAAACCTGCTCTGCTGAGCTTTTTTTTTCTCTCCAAACAAATGATCGAAATAAACCCACCAAACCCAAACTCTCCTTGATCGTCCTAGTGGTAGATAAATACCTATTTGCACACCTAGCAACTGAAAGTACCAGGGTTTCTGCCAATCAGTGATGCTTCCGCTCATCAGGTAAATTACCTGACTCAGCTTTGTAGGTGTTTTCCACACAGTGATACAGCAAAGGGTCCTTGTTTTTTTTTGTCCTGGAAAGGAAAAGGAAAAGAAGGAAGGAAAGTGTCAGGAAGAGGAGGGCTCCTCTGATTCTCCCGATGGTTCCTGCAGGCCCGCTGGACACGGCACAGCCAAATATCATGGCGTGACGCTTCCTTAGATTGGATTAAGTTCTGTCTTCTGCAAAGGCAAGTAAAGGTGACTTCCTAGCGTTCAGTGCATTAAAGAAAAAAGAAAGAAAAAAAAAGATTTTTTAAAAAGGTAAAAAAGAAAAAAAAAGTGCTTGAAAATAATTCTCAGGGACTTATCTGGAGGGGAAATCCCGCGTGTGGCATCCCCTGCCTGGTGTATCCTGCCCCTGCTGGCGACACAAAGACATCCTTGGTCCAGGCTCGGAGCAGGGACGGTCCGAAAGGCCTTTCTTTGAGGGGTGCAAAACTTGCCGCAGTGGTTTCCGGGGAAAGTTGTGTTCCTCGACAAGCGGCCCCTCCACCTCGGCCTCGGAGACCTCACAACTTTTTGGCACTGTCGTGGCACGCCGCGGCCCGGAGGGTGGTCCCGGCCAAGCCCCGGCTGCTGACCCGGCGGACCAGCACCTTGGACACGGGGATTTTGGTTCTGGGCAGCTCGCTCCTAGCTGGTTGCTGGTGCACCACCGGGTGGCTGGGTGGAAGGTTCGCGAGGTGCTTGATGCTGATCGGGATCTTGGAGTCCTTCGGCAAGCTCCCCGGCGTTCGCAGGGCACAGGTGACGGTGACCGGAGACACGGGCTTTAACCGGGACGAGCAGGACGTGTCCTCGGCGGCGGCGGGCAGGGCCGCGGGGCTTCCATCGGGCTCGGCGTAGAGGTCGTAGAGCGCGTCACCGCTGTCGCTGTCCCGGGGGACGCCCGCCTTCCTCACGCCGCCGCCCGAGCCGTCCTCCCGCGGCCCGGGGGTGGGGGAGTCCCAGTAGCCCTCGTCGCTGTTGGGGACGCCTTCCTGCGGCTCCTCGTCCGGGTGCTTAGGCTCCTCCTTCGGCTGGAGCTCCGTGGGGAGCCGGTGCAGCCTCCGGCGCTTGACCGAGGACGCGTCCTTGGCCCCCTCGGCCCGCCTGGCGTCCTTGGGGGTCTCGGAGGCCACCTGCGCTTCGGGCGCCGCCGCCGCCGCCGCCGCCGGGGCCGCCCCCTGCTGGGGCCCGGGGCCCTGGTCCTCGGTCTGGGAGAGCATGTCCCAGAACTCCTGCAGGTACGAGTCGTCCGCCTCGGCCGGGCTCGCCATCTCCTCCCCGCCTCCCTGGTAGGCCACCACGCCGGGGGGCTTTTGGGCGGGGCCCGGCTGGCCCGGCGCGGGGGCATGCCTGGCACAGCTGGGCCCTGCCTCGTCCTCGGGGTCTGCGATAATATCTCCGCAGCCTGTAAGAGAGTCAAAGCTTTTCAGTGAAGTCACGTCAGAGAACATCAGACAAATACGATCGGCCGATGGGTCGGAGGGCGGATCGACCGAAGAAGGGTCGGGGGCGGCGGGCGCGCGGCCGCCTTCGGAGTCGGGCCGGGGCGCAGTCTCGGCCGGCGCGGCCCCGGGCCCCGCGGCGTCCTCGGCCGGCCGGCCCTCCCCGGCGCGCGGCTCGGGCTCGGGCTCGGGGGGCGCGCGGGGCCGCTCGGCGCGCCCGGGTCCCGCGGCGCCCTCTCCCGGGGCGCAGGCCGGCTCCGGCTCCCCCGCCGCGGGCTCACCTGCTGGCTCCGGCTCGCGCGCGGCCGCGGGCGCCTCCTCCTTGACGCACTCCAGGCTGGCGGTGAGCGAGCCCGGCCGCGCCAGGCTGCCCGGGGCCCCCGCGCGCCCGGCCGGCGCCGCGTCCTTGGGCCGCCGGTCCTTCCTGCGCCAGCGCACGCCGCCCAGGAGCCCCCGCAGCCCCCGCTTTTGTCTGCCGCCGGCCTTGCCCGCGTCGGCCTGCTCCGCCCCGCCGCTCTCGGGCCGCCCGTTCTTCCGCAGGAGCGAGAAGAAGCTGTGCGACTTGGCCACCGAGCCGCCAGCCGCCGGGCCCGCGCCGCCCGGGGCCGCCCGGGGGGCCGCGGGGCCCGGCCGCGCCCCGTCCCCGCCGCCCGCGCGCGGTTCCTCGCGGCGGCCGCCCTCCACCGCCAGCGCCTCGGCCAGCCCGTCGTGCGTCCGGCTGCGCACCAGCCCCGCGGGCCCCGCGCCCTTCCCGTCCCCTTTGTTTTTGACCCCGAAGATGCTGGGCATCGCGCCGCCCGGCTTCCTCTTCTTGAACAGTTTGAAGGCGGCTCTGTTAATCTTGCCCGACGGCGGCTCGGCGGCCGGTGGCTCGGCGGCGCGATCACAATGCAAGTCCATGTCTGCCGCGAGGGTCCCGGCCGCGGCCCGCGCCTTCCTCCGGCGGCCCCCCGCGGCCGCGCGCCCGCCGCTGACAGCCGCGCCGCGCCCGCCCGTCTCCATGGCGACGCAGCAGCCTGGCGTCAGCGCGGCCGCGCCAGCCCGCTGTCAGCCGCGCTCTAAATCAACCGGAGCCGCGCCGCCGCCGCCGCCGCCGCGGGAGGAGCGCGCAGAAAAGACCATCTCCCCTCCCGCCGGGGCTTATATAACGCCCTAACCCACTTCGCGTCCGGCTCGGCTTTGTGCTGCAGCTCTTCTGCGGCGAGAGCGGGCAGCGGAGCCTCCTCGAGCTGATTGCAGATATTAGAGCCGTAATCTTGCAATGCAAATTCCATCCAGTCTCACCCACCTTCAGATTCCTCCTCCTGATCGCTCTTTTCAGAAGCCCAATCGTGGATCGCAAAATGCCCCCGATTGGACAAAGAAATCCAACCCAACACAAAACACTGATTTCTCTAACCCCCCGACCCGGACTTCATGACTCTTCATGCCTTTCCCACGCCCTGCATGTCCGTTTTTATCATTTGGGTACCAAGCCCGGCGGGCACGGAGGATGTCTGTTTACATCTGTCTTGTCCAGGGCTGAGCACAGCCCCCGGGTCGATGGGGAACCCCGATCACTGAGGTTCAGATTCTTGCTACAAAAGCATCGGCCATTAGTCAGATACCAATCGGCAACTCTCTGCAATGAAAGTGCAAGTTCCCTGGGGTGGAAGCTGACTGGTCCTTTAGGACAACCTTGGCTTTTATCCCAGACTCCAGCTACTGGGGCTGAGGTCACAGAAGACACCACCCAGTCTGGCCGAGCTGAGGAAGGAGGACCCGGTTTGAGGTCCACTCCACAGGTCGTCCTTGGAGTCCAGGGTCTACCCTCTCCTTTTCCATCCGGCGGGACACATGCGCTACTCCTGCTCCTGCTGCTGCAACCCCCGTTGACCACCTCCCAGGACTGTCCTGCAGTCTTCTCCCCTATGGGGCAAGGAAAAGCCTGGCAGTGTCCCTGAGTGCCACTTGGTCTGGCTGCTTGGTCTGGGAAAAAGGAAATCTTGTCCCAGGGAACAGCCCAATGTGGGGATCTTTGCTATGTTTTGACTTTGAAAGTGGCTGCTAATATGGTAAACTTGGCAACGGATTTCATGATCCTGGCTGAGGGCTTATTAGCAAAATAAGAAGAAATTTGAAGAAGCATGTGCCTACATATAATCTATGTTTCATATTATTTAATAATATTATGTAATAAATATGTAAGAATAGTAGTTATTATACAGTATTTGTTATTCATTAAATATTACTTAATAACACGTGATATTTACATATCTACAAATATCAATCTTTCCCCTAATCATCTTGAGCTTTGTTTTGTTGTGCACTACTCAGAAGCCTCAGAAACCCCAATCCCCATGGACTGAACTTGGAGTGTTACTAATAACATATCGACCATTGCAGCTTCTGTAGCATGGAACACGGTATGAATTTAGGCCTTGGGGTTATTAGTTGTATAGTTGCCCTCTTTGTAGTAGTTGCCCTGCTTTGATTTCGATCAAAGACACTCTTTTAAAATTGAGAAATCAGAGTTTGGATTCAGGAAAGAGTTTTCTTCCCAGCTCTCTCCCACTATTTGCATGCATCTCTGCCAGGACAGGCTGCAAAGCTGAGACCAGACAGACTTTTCCCAATTCTAACTGACCACTGGCCCTGATGAGTCAGAGTCCTCATTGCCATAGGGAGAAAACAGGTATGAAGAACCATAAAGAGAAACCCATTTGTTATTTCTTCACAACCTCTTGGGGGACAGTTGAAAACCTCTCAATTCTTTTACACAAACCATGCAATTGCTTAGCTACGTGGGTTACTACAGAACTGTAGTAACCCTGGGGTGGAAGGTTAAATAAACTCTTTCAGGGTCTGAAAGAGTTTCTGACTGGGATCAGGAGGAAATGAAGTGGTCTATAAAAACTCTTCCCTTCCCCATCCTTGAGCCTGAGATTTGGGAGAAGGTGGACCTGCTTATCTACTGGAGAGCTCTGATCTCACAGGACGGACTGAATGAGTCTCATTTACGTGAGAATCCTTGGGACCCCAGGAAGAAGTCTGGCCAGGACTTTGGGATGGATATCATTCCTTTGGGACATAAACCTAACGCAAAGAGAAAGGGACAAAGCAGTCTTCAGCCTAGGGCAGGTGCCCTGGTGGTCCTGAGGTGGAAGGGAGCCCTCATGCAGGAACCATCCGAGGGCCCCGGGGAAGGCGAGCTTTAAAAGCTGTGGTGTGAGTGGGGACCCGCAGATGTCCTCCAGCCCAAGGGCCTGGTTACGGGGACCAACAGAGAACAGAGGGAGGCCAGCTTACAAGGACTTCACCAAAAGGACCAGACAGATGGGGAGACCCTCTGGCCACTCGGGAGGGTGATGGTTAGGGTCCAACCATGCTGTTGCGTGGCAGACTGAAGTCAAGGCCACCGTCATGAATCCCTGCAAAGGCTCCTCACACCTTACATTGCTCTTCACGGTCAAGCGTGGGGACGCCAAGATTGCACAGAATGGTGACTTTTTCTCCGAAAGACAGATCGTGACCGTGAAGATCATTTTACCAGAAGCACCTCTGTTTAGGGTTATGCTTTCTTCTTTCATTCTTTCTCCTCCAGCTTGCCACTGCCCCGTCCCACCCAAAATTAGAGAGTGAACAGAAAATTAGAGGAGAAGGGAATAGAGGAAGCGTCTCTGGGGCTTCAGGGTAAAGCTCTTCCAAAATGGTAGCATGCATCACAGATGTACACAGCACATGCCTTCTGCTGGAGATGTGTGCACGCTTGTCTTTTCTGCACAAGGGAGTACTTGTCATTGGAGGAGGATAATCAAAACAAGACAACTGGCGAAATGCATGAGGAATCACTTGCGAGCCCACCATCACCACCACCACCACCACCACCACCATCATCATCATCATCATCATCATCACCATCATCACCATCAATTGCTTTCTCAGGTGTCTTCCAACCAGCCTGGCCCCTGCCTTTGTCCTAAGATTCCTGAGGGGAATTTTCCATCTCAAGGGAACCACCCAGAACATAACGTGGAGAAAGCTGGGCTCCAAGCTGCCCTCCAAGCCACGGTGTGGCTGCCAGAGGAGCTGCCCCTGCAACAGCATCCCCATTAAGGAGACCACGGGCTCTACTTTAAATTTGCTTTGGGTCTTTAAAGGGATAATGTTTAATCAATGAAGTCTGAAAATGATGCTTGACTCGGGAGCAACACCTCCCATCCTCAGGCCACTTAGCTGCTCTGGACCCCAGCCCCACTGGAAATGCCAGCTCCCCACTCCTGTCCGTCTGCACTCCCGCCCCCACGATTATTCTCCAGGGCAAGCGTCAGAAGCCCTGTGATGTAAGTGAAGACCTCAACTGTGCTCCAAACCAAAGTCCTTGTTCTGGGGACTGCTAGGAACAGCCCCAGCTTCGCGAGCCTTGACCCTCATCCAGCGTCTACTCTGTCCACAAATCCCAGGCCTGGCACTGCCCTCTGAGGGATGCTGTGGGCCTCGAACAAGCTGAGACCACAAGATGAAGTGCACAGTTGCCAGGAGAGACCCGAGTGGGTGCCCCCTGCAGGGAGCCTGGCCAGGGGTTACCGTGCCCTCCTTCCTGGGGAAGGGGTGCTGTGGACCAGGCCCGGCAGGATGAGGACTAGAGGGGTCTCAGCACAGCAGGCCCCAAGCTAGATTGAAGGTCTTATGTTTCCTTTTTCATATTTTGATTCCTGACTTTCCCGAACATCAGCTTTCACTGTGGGTTAATAGCTGTTCCGGATATATGTGTATTCAGAGGAGGAACTCATTTCTAACAAGTCACATGCAGGTGTAAAAAGCCCAGCACGACTCGTAATTTCCCACATTAACCCGGTGCACAACTGGGGCTGCTGAGGAGAGAGAGCTCACCCCATGAGGAGCGAGAACCCACGTGGGCTCTGGAATGACTGGGAAGCTCAGTGCGTGAGGTGGTCTGGGCTCAGCAGGTCATCACTCAGAAGATGTCACTCGGCCTGGGCCCCGTGGGTTTGTACCTGGATTCTGGGGCACGGGGGTGTGCAACAGGAGACCAAATAAGAGCAAAATGAATGCTTCTCTGCAATGCCGGGGATCCGGGCGCAGGGGCCATGCAGCAGCTGGCAGCGCTGCATTTGGGCAGAGGCCATGCCTCTCAGGTGGCTTCTGGTGATGGCTGCAATCCTGGCGTCCCTTGGCTTCTAGACACGTCATCCTAAACTCTGCCTCACCTCCACGCAATGTTGAACTTACACCTTAGTCATACCTACAAAGACCCTGCTTCCAAATAAGGTCGCATCCACAGGTGCCAGGGGTTAGGACTTCAACAGATCTTTGTGGGGACACGATTCTACCCGCAGCAAGCATCTTGTCAGCATGGTGATGGCACCCCTCCCCTCCATTCTTCAGCGCAGTCACCAGTGCCCTTGACACAGACATCCACGTTGGTGGGCTCAAACTGGGCATGGGTGCTCCAGCAAGTGGGGACCCTTGGCAGATTTCAAGGTCATGGGAGGCACTTCTGGAGTTGCCAGCAATGAGGGGACAGAACCACTGCCAGCCAGAGTGAACAAGAAAGAAAATGGGGGCTTCCCTGGTGGCGCAGTGTTTAAGAATCCGCCTGCCAATGCAGGGGACACGGGTTCGAGCCCTGGTCCGGGAAGATCCCACATGCCGCGGAGCAACGAAGCCCATGTGCCACAACTACTGAGCCCACGAGCCACAACTACTGAGCCTACGAGCCACAACTACTGAAGCCCATGCGCCTAGAGCCCATGCTCCGCAACAAGAGAAGCCACCGCAATGAGAAGCCCGTGCACCGCAACAAGAGTAGCCCCCGCTCGCCGCAACTAGAGAAAGCCCGTGTGCAGCAACGAAGACCCAATGCAGACAATAAATAAATAAATAAACAAACAAATAAATAAATAAATAAGAAAATGGGGGTGGCCACAAGGACTAGGTCCTAACATCCATCTGTGAGATCCTGGGGTCTCTCGGGATTATCCAGAGGGAACGTAACTCAACGGTTCCCTTTTCTCCTGGTCTGCTACCTGGGTGGAGCTACTCAGAAAATATTCCATCCCCAAACTAACACAACATTGTTAATCAACTATACTCCAATATAAAATAAAATGTTAAAAAAAAAAAAGAAAAAAATATCCCATCCCAGATTGCAGAGTAGGGTGGGGTCTCTCCAAGCTGTCAGCACCAAGGTGGCCGCAGGGAAGCCAAAAACAGGCAGAATGAGGTCAGGTAGCAGAGGACGTGTGGACGGACACCAGGCCTCGGTCACGGGTGACGCACGTTAGGGAAGGCCAGACTCAGCCGCGGGAATCGTCTCCTCCTAGCAGGGATGTTAACCGGAACCAGAGCCCACGATGTGGGCCCACAGGCGTTATTAACAAGGAGGCCAGGCCCAGGAATTCACCGGCGTGAGCCGGAGAGGCTGCAAACAAGCACAAAAGCCCGAGCACCCGGCCGCTCGGCGTGCCTTTGTCCTCTCACAGGAGCGCCACTCTGCATCAGCTTCTCCACAGGAAGCAGCACCACACACAGGGTTGGTCCAGCCCTCTCAGCAGACAGTGTGCACGAACCACCTGCATGGCTCAGGTAGGTGCTCTGCCCGGGCACCTCCTCATCAGGACCACGCAGATGCCCGAGGGGCTGCTGGTTGCCTTTCTCAGCTACTTCCCTTCAGACTCAGAGATTCGAGAAAGTTGCCCTGCTTCCCTGCCCTGCCCCACGTCATAGCACCTCCCCCTGGCTGCTGCAATGGCACAGGGACACACCCAAGGGCACTCAGCTTCCTAAGCCCGTGGGGTGTCCCAGCCCCACTCCTTCGGGGCTGACCTGGAGGCAGTGTTAGCCATGGGCTACGAAGTTTATTTTGGACTTCAATAGGTGAGTCTTCTCTCTTTTCCTGCCTCTCTGCCTCCCTACGCTAGTCTAATTTCCTGGCCCTGTCCCATCCCTAACCCCCTACACACAACACACAACACACTCGCTCTCATAGTCTGTGTTCCAACAAGTCTGAACACAATCCCTGAATACGTATTGTCCTGCTTTGAACCACTGGAGCCGGGATACTAACCATCTGGAACAGTACTGTCCTCCCCTCGGCCCCCCGTACAGCTAACAAATCGTATGCACCCCCACGTGATGGCTGGGACCCCAGCTCCTCTGTGTCTCTCTGAGCTGCAGCAAACTCCCGTGGTGCGTCACAAATGGCCAGGCAGTTTTCTACGTAGTGTCTGTCAGTCCTTGTGGCGCCTGAGGGCCCACCTCCCAGACGTGGACCCTGACTTTTGGGAAACGAAGGTGGTGATGAGAGTGAAGAGTGTGGTTCTTCCCCTGCAGGTGAGTAGCTCCATCATCTCAATCACAGGCTGATGCCTCACTTTCTGGGGCCGCCATCTCCCCCTTCTGAGTCTCGTGGGCTGCTGGGTTACTTCCCTCGGTTGTTCTAAGGTGTTACTTGGAATTGTGCTGGCTTCTAAAGCAAATAGATCCCCCAATATAATGACTCAACCCAACGGAGGACTGTTTCTGCCTCACCCCCCAGTCCGGGGCGAGTGTTCAGATCAGTGGAGTGGGTCTCCTCCACGTGATCAACCACGCAGGGTCCCAGGCGTCACGCCCCCGTGTCTCCCCGGGGGTCCTGTTGCCATCTGCATCCAGCTGATGGAAGGGAGAAGAAACCCTGGAAGAAGCTTTGGCTCAGATGTGGTGCATTTCACTTCCTTTCACGTTCTGTTGGTGACAACTAGTCATATGGCCGCATCTAGCGACAGAGAGAGTGGGAAATTCCGTGGGATCCGTGCCTAGCCGCATTCCTACGACTGGGGAAGGAGAGAAGAGGTTCGAGCAGACAGCTGCCGCAGATCCACCCACCCTGCAGCCACGCGGGGCTCACCTGCCTTCCCGCCTCCTCCTGCACAAGCCGGCGTCTTAGATCCCAAGACCTCTGGGTCCCCAACTCCATCACCCACGTCCAGCTCTCTCGTACCCTGCAGCCTCCTCCTCCAGAGAGAATAGTTTTTGTTTAAGGCAATTACATCTAGTAAATGTTTGAAAGAGACGGAATTGACCACCTGACCACGGTTACTGCCACCTCCAGTATCTTAGGAAGGGCCTCCAGGTCGCCTTAGCTGCGTCCATTTGCATTTAACGGAGCGTCTACCGTGTGCTGGGGGCTGGCATGAAGCAAGCACGATGCCAGCCCTGGATGCCGACCAGAAGACGCGTCACTGTGACACTTAGTTCAATGTGAAACGCTACCACCTGGTCAGACTGACAGGACCTTGTTCCATCCCAGGTGCTGGGCCGGTATGATGGGGACATGGCAGCTTACATGTTAGATTTTTCTCCTTTGGAAAAAAAAAACCAAACCTATGTTTACCTCCACGATGGGTTAATCCCCAAACGGCAGGCTTAACTTGTGCGCAGATGCTGACCACCTCCTGGGCTTCCCTGCTTTGGGCTCAGCCCCTGATCCGGCTTCACGCGGCTCCCATTTGTGTTTCCTCTGCCATCCACCACCACAAGGGTACTTCTTTTTCAAAAGACAGACATCTCAGCGGATGAATTCATTCTGGGATGTTTCCCAGACACACACCAGTGAGCTCATTAGCCCAAGCTAATACCAGGAGGCTTTTCCCTCCCTTTTTTCTTTTTTCTTTTTTTTTTTTTCAGTTTGCAGCAAAGTGCAGGATCATGTGATCTCCTCCTCTCGGCTCTCATTCCCGTCTGCTCAGGGAGCGGGGACTAAAATCACCCTCGGGGAGGGAGGGCTGTGCATTCTAAACACGCCTGCTTCTTCGGAGTGTCTGCTTTTGTTTAGCAGAAGACAGAAGCTCACACAGAAGATTTCTAGGTCACCTACTCTCTGCTCTAATGAAAGAAAAGTCATTACAGCAAGCAAAAACCGTGGCCCGGGCTTCTTGGAGTGCCTTGTCTGATTAGCCGATGATGACAGCTCAGACGAGGCAGGGATTAAGCCCCACGGTGGCACAGATGGGGAGCGCTCTCAAAGTACCCCGTGGGGTCCTTCAGACTGAGTGGCAAAGTGATCACCTGTCCCTGTCTCCTGGGTCAGCCTGTCCTCGTTTAGGGCGCCAGGATTGCTGCCCTTGAGGCCCGTGTGTGGAGAGAGTGAACCGCCCCAGGCTCGCCCAGGGCCCCTGCCCCCCTGCTTCTCTCTCCCTATCTTGTGCCCTGCCCTAGAATGACCTGGTAAGAAGTGTTCAGCTGAATTGCAAGGGACTTTGGGGTTGTTATCTCTCGGGGCCCTTGGGACCAGGGCTGGGACACTTTATCAGATCGGAACGGACAGGAAGTTTACTCTGCCTTTTCCCATCACACTGGCCCCATCTCGCCCAGGCCTCCCTTTCTTTGTGAACTTCTGTGTGGGCAGCTCCTTTCTTGGCCTCCGTGATTCAGGGGCTACCTGGGCTATTTCTTTGTCTCAGAAGCTGGAGAGAAGTGAAGAGAGGTATGTTCCATGTCTTTGTGCCTTTTCGGCCCCGCATTTGGGGAGGTCGGGACAGTCTGGACAAGGTCTGGGCAAGGAAACCCAGAGGTGAGGGCCTCGTGGTCCAGCTGTGACTTCACAGGCAGGAAGGGGCTGCAAGCAGCCCCTTCAATAATGAATAAGCCATGTGGCTCTCCAAGGCCTTGATCTTGCAGAAGTGGTGATGCTGGCCTCACGAGGACCGGTCCAGGAGCACTCACGGCTGACGGGAAGCCATTACGGTAGATCAAGTGTGTTGGGTGATCTCGACATTGTAATGGTTCAGCGGGACGAGGGCTTCCTTCTTCTCTCTGTCGACTCGAGAGCAGCGCCTGGAGCACGCTGAGCCCCTCCTCCACCAGGACGCGGCCCCGGCACGGCGGGACAGGGGGCCTCCGCCTCAGCACCCAACGGGCAGCTGCCTGCGCGTGACTGGAGGCTCCCGGGGACGCGTCTCACCACCTCCTGAGGCAGCTCACTCTGCATCTGGATGATTCCATTAGAGGCGTTTTTAATAGAGTTGGATTATTTTGTACCTTCACAGCTTCCATCCCTTCCTCCTCGTTCTACCCCAGGTTTTATGGAACAGTGATTGTTCCAAGTGATTCTCATTCATTAAATTATTTAATCCCCACAGTCATCCCATGAGGTGGGCCCTCCCTGTTTTACAGAAGAAACTGGGACAAAGAAATTAAGTGATTTGCTCCAGATCAAATAGCCAGTAAGTGGCCACGCAGCTGGCTCCAAGCCTACGTTCCCAATCACTGTCTGGTATATTTACTGCTGAATAACATTCCTCTCCAAAATGTTAGTGGCTTAAAGCAAGAACCATTTGATTTGCTCGGAATCCTGTGGGTCAGATATTTTGGCAGGGCTCAGCTGGGCGGATCTTCTGTCCCATTGGCACCAGCTGAGGTCCCTCGAGGACCGAGGTGTGATGGCAGCTAGAACTGGGATGTGCAGGTGGCTTCACACATCTGGCATGTGACAAGGACAGCTGACGTTCCACATGGCTCTTGCCAAATGACCAGTGTGTGCTTCTTTTCATGACAACTGGACCCCAAAAGCAAGCGTTTCAGCCTGCAAAGGCGAAAGCTGCATACCTGCCAAGACCCAGAAGTTACCTGACACATCCACCAAATTCTATTGGTCAAAACAAGTCTCAGGGTGGCCCAGCCTCAAGCGGAGGATGACCAAACTCCACTGATTTATCAAAGAGTGGCAAGATCATAACACAAAAGAACATGAGAGATGAGAGACACTGTCTTGGCCACCTGGGGAAACACCATCTACCAAAACCACACCACCACACCACCTCTCCAGAAGAGAAGTCCATGCACCTTCCAAATGACACCTCTCCAGATAGTCAAAGCTCTACCTCCCATGTCTCTCCGAGTCTTCTGTTTGTGAAGTTAGCCTTCTTGTTCCTTCAAGTGTTCTTTATGAGATAGGGACCCACACTGTCCTTCTCCTCCGATGTGCTCAGAACTGAGTGTCATGGTCCAGGCTGTACCTAGGCGGGTGCAGGGCAGAAGGACCATCATCTCCTGTCTTGTAGCTATGGATACTGGATCAGATGGGAACTGCTGACTGCCACACAGCCTCACGTGGCAATTCTGTCACCTGAACTCCCCTGTGCCCCACACTGTACTTGTGCCGTTGTTTCCAGGGACCCACGTTAAATTCCGTCTTCTGAAATGCAGCCTGGCTCTCTGATCCACTGGGCCTTTCTGGATCCTGATCTTGCCTGCCACTGTATTCACGCCCTTCCCAGCTTTCAGTCAAACCTACATGTGACTCACGACTTACCTCCTCCTTCTACATCTTCTGCCACGTGACCAATAAAACTATTGCCCTGTTTGGAGACAAGAACAAAGCTCTGAAAACCACCACTAAAGCCTGTTTCCACATTACAGTCTAGACAGGGATCGGCAGCTTTGCAAATGATGGGGCGGTTGCTAGGCAGCTTTGGCCTCACTGACTTGTCCTTGCATCCAACCCACCTCTTTCCGTTTTTGCATAAGAACCACTGCCGGCACTTTGCTCAAGTTCCAGAAACTTCCTGCTGTGTGCCTTCCCCAGGTGTGCCGCAACTGTGATCCTGGCAGAACGAGGAATTCAGTCAGTTTGACTTTCTCATGGAGCCCCTGTTGACTCCCAGTGATGGCAAACTCCCCCCCTGCCCCAGTCGTCCCTTTAGCATCCGACGACGGTGGACTCCTGCCCCCATCTTGTCCACCTGCTGCCCTGTCTGGACACCACCGCACCGTCCACCCATCTGCAGCCTTCCAGAACTCCTCCTGGGCTCCAGAGCCCCCAGAGAGAACCTCAGGGATGCGCTCATGGAATTAATCACAACACCGCTTCAGTCTGATCCTCTTATGAATCTGGGTCAGCAGACATAAAGTTAGAGCAGCAAGCACTGCCAACTCTTTCCAAGAAACGTGGGTCTCTGCTCCCCTCAACGTTTATTGCACGGCAAGCACGAGAAAGGCACAGATGCTCCCTTCAAGCTGCTTATAGTCTAGTTCAAGGGTGCATGCTAATAACAATAAGATAAAAAAGAATATAATTGCCACCTTTACGAGGCTGGAAGTGAGCCATTACAGGGTTTATAAGACAAATTACTTCTCCTTGGGCAGAGAAAAAGCTTCTTGGAGGCATATGGAATAAATCCTAAGTAGCAGGTAAGTGCTGGCGAGGAGGCAGAGAGACGGCTCTTGCACCGCTGCCTGCAGGCCTGTACATTCACGGACATTCTTGAGAACAGCCAAGCAACAACGTAACAGATTTCTTTAAAACGCTTGTACCATCTGACCTAGTGCTTTCAAAGTCCGAGGAAATCATCCAAACACAAAGTTGTTCAAAGTGCTATTTAAATGATACCACCGTTGAATGGAATACTAGGCAACCAGCAAAAGACTATGGTGGATGCAAACCTGATCTCAGCTTAGGGACCTAAAAGGGTGTCCCCTGTTGTCTCAGATAATCAGGGATTATCAGGGATTAACGTGCCCTTCATATGTAGGGCATTCACACGTTATGAAAATGCAGTGCTTTCCCGCTCATTGTGTGGATGACCAAGAACTTCCCTCCTCCCAAATGCATTTTTTCTGTCTAAGCCCCCTGTCCAGGGCTGCCCAAACTCAGCTTCCACGGCCCCCAAGCATTTCATGGTTTGGGTGACTTTAGTGTCATCATGGGGATGTGCAGAGGGCCGTAGATGAGGCCGCTGTGTGCCAGCCCACTCTCAATTCCCTGGAGAAACAGACAAATTAGTCTCCACGCTTCTCCAGAGCTTTTTCCTCAAAAAATGGGGCAAATTTTTCCCTAAAAGGAATTCTTGTATCAGTTGCTAATAATATACATTTCCCCCCTTACATTATTGTATGAGGAATTTCTCGTGACATGGGAAAATGCTTATGATAACATGAGCTAAGCAGGAAAAAAGCAAGATACCATCCTAACATCATGCCCAGAGTAGTCTCAACTATGCAAGATGACGTGCATCCAGGAGGGACTTTAATCAGACAGTAGCGGTGGCCATCTCTGGTCACTGGACTCCAGGTGATTTTTATTCTCCTGTATGTCCATGGCTTTATTTTCCAAGTTTTCAGAGGTAATGAAAATATTTGGAAGTACCTGAGAGAATGGTATTACCATTTGGAAAAATTAAAAAGTCAAAAAGTCAGGAAAAGCCAGTGTGGGGCAGGAAAATGCGGTTCCTTCCCACCCAGGGCTCAGACAGGCTGATGCTCCGGCCCCGCTTGCTGATAACCACCGACCTGACATGAAAGCTTGACGGTCCCGATGTTTTTAAAGGCAGATCTATTTATATGACTCCTCCTCATCCTGTTGCCAGACTGCCTCCGGGCCACCTGATGCCTCGAGGACGTGGCTCCTGCCGGGCTGGTGGCCCCGAGTCCCTGCAGCCCCGAAGGCGCACCTGCTGGTTCGCAGGCGCACAGAGCATCCTTTCTCCCTACGCGCTGGAGCCGCCCAATGAGGTTCTCACGCCCACGCGTTCCCCTTCTTTCCTCCGAGCAGCAAAGCCAGGGCATTCACCAGGGCGGCTCTGGGCTTATTACCTCTGCCAAACGTGTAGCTTCCGATTAATCGACAGCCAAGGCCGGGATGCAGACACAGCCTTGCGCAGCTGGCAGGCGTGTTTCCAGAGGAGACGCAAGCATCCACGAGGATACGGAAGGACCGCTACGATCTCAGTCCGAAGCGGTTTCCCTGAATTTTCACAGGGCATACCGTGGAAGCACACACACATCTTACTGTCCTGGACGTCTCGGAGGCAGCTGTTCACAGCTCGTCTGAGGCCAGACACGGCTCGTAGGTGGTGATTCCTGAGTAAGCTTCTCTCCTCCCTTCCGACCTCCGACAGGAAGCACGAGGGGAAAGAAAATGCTTTTCCTCGTTCAGAATGTGCACATTTCTCGTAGGTGGTGTGCGCTCTTCTTTTATTTCTTTAAATCATTACGAGAGGCTGGTTCTCTGGGCAGCCCAGAAGCGATTCTTCCTGCACCTGGGAAAGTGATGCTGTTCTGTCAGTCGGGGTGAATGGCACTGCCCGTTCACCTGTGCGAATCCTCCAGGGCCCCCGCTCCACGCCAGAACTCCCGCGATGTCTCCTGCCAACGCCGCTCGCCCGCAGACAGGACAAGGCCCAAGGAAGCCAGGCAAGAATCCCCTGTCCTTGCGGAGACCCAGGGAAATAATCCGAAAGAAAGGGGTCCCACTTAGACATGCGGCTCTCCCGCCTGCCCGCCCCCCCCGCCCCCCCCCCCCGGCGGAAACGGAGGCAGCCCAGGGGCAGGAAGATCTGAGAGTCAGGGCGGAAGGAATACAAAAGAGGAAGAGGGAGGGGGTTGGAGAGAGGACCCTCTGGTAGATTGCGGACCAGGGCAGGACCCCGACAGGCAGGGGTCTCCGCCTCCTTTCCGGTTCTTCCCACTTAAACACACTCCAAGTGTGAATCGGGTACCAGCAGCCCGTGTGAATCGGGTACCAGCAGCCCGTGTGGTTCGGGGAATACCTCGGCCTTCTCCATCAGCCATCCCGAAGCAACCTCGACTCTGATGAAAAGGCACTGTTCCGGGCCCTGGGTCCTTTCTTTCGTCATGAAAAGGCAGTGTTCTGGGTCCTGGGTGCTTTCTTTCATCAGAGAGGAGAGACGGAGGAAACCCACAGCTAAGGAGCTGGAAGGAGAGAGGGTCAGCATAGAAGCTATCCAGAGAGTTGGGTTGATATCTTTGCTCTGTGGACCTTTAACTTGATGTCGCCCTGCCACACAGCTGGCTTACAGTGTTCCTTCTGGTTTGCTTGGCTGGGTTTTCTGTCTCTACTTCGTTGGACACTATGATTCCCAAATAATAGAATGTACTGTTGCTGAGAAAGATCTTTGACAAAATTTCCGTCACGGAATTTGGTTCCATGACCTTGCTGATCTTCATTTTTCAAATCATACAATTGTTCTGCATTTTTAGGCCTCCAGAATTCTATATATTTATGTCTTCCTGGCTATCTCAAAGTCATTCAGTGCTACTCAAACCCTAGGCTAGTGTATCTGTTGGTATTTTTTGGTTGGTGATAGTGCATTGCCATTCATGAATACTACTTCTAGGGATGATATCTTGCTTTTTAAAAAAAGTTTATAGTGGATTTGATTTACAGCGTTGTGTTTGTTTCAGGTGTATAGCAAAGTGATTCAGTTATACATATACATATATCTCTTCTTTTTGAGATTCTTTTCCCATATAGGTTATTACAGGATACTGAGTAGAGTTCCCTGTGCTAGAGTAGGTCCTTGTTGGTTATCTATTTTATATACGATAGTGTGTACATACTAATCCCAAACTCCTAGTTTATCCCTCCCCAAAATCTTGCTGTGTTTATGTGTTATCAAGATCAAAGTAAAGGTGCTCACCCAGTAAATAATCCAATCATGCATGCATTATGTACAAAACACACTTACTATAGACCTCAGCATCCTTCCTGAGTAGAAGGGTGAGGTAGGACCTGGGAGGAGAGAGAGAGAAGCAACCACAGCTCAGATGGTAAGTATGTGACTGGTTCAGACCACAAAGCAGGGCCGGCTTCGTGGCACGGCCAGTGTCACAGGGCCCCCGCTGGGCTAATGGCCCACTGTCACATCTTGAAATTCGAATATATTTTGAACAGGGAGCCCTGCATTTGTATTTTGCGCTGAGCCCTGCAGATTCTGGAGCCAGCCCCTGCTGCAGAGCTCAAGGTACCAGGAATAACAGAAAAGGTCATCAGGGTCTCTCCTGCAAACAGTGTTGGCAGTGGCTCTTTGGGTCAAAGTGAGCCAGGACCATGGGGTGTGTGGCGCCCTGGGCTGCCCACACAGTGGTCCTCTGAGATGAGCCTGGGGAGGGCCAGGGGCTGGCCAGACGGCCAGGCGAGCTCTCCCTTTGAGGCGGCGCCTGGCAACAGCTGCTCACCCTGCCCGGCTGAAGAATTTAGCTGCAAAAATCTAATTTGGAACTCCCTAATTAAGCTAATGAAGTCAAGCCATTTTAATCTGTTCTTGGTCCAGTCCTGTGTCTAGTCCCAGAGTAAATAGATGATCGTGACTTTGTGGCATATGTGTCCTTTCTTTTTTTTTTTTTTTGATATATGAGCCAGGCAACATGTTTGTATGATTTTTTTTAAAGCTTTATGAAAGGAACTGATCTTCCTTAGCCTTGAATGTTTGAGATGAGGTGAAACCGTAGTGCCTTTAAAATAAGTCAATCATGTTCTCATTTTACATTTACTGACAACTGCAAACCACTTGTGCTGATATAGTCCCTTAGTCCTGAAAGACCCTTGTGATCCTCAGGGTTTTCTTGTTTAAGGAACATTTATGAACCATAAATGTCACTATACACAGATGTCTCCTGAAACGGGCTGAGGTTAGTGGAAGAGAGACTAAGCCCTTTTTGTCCTTTGGCCTCACAATTCTATAAATGAGGAAAATTCACTCATTAACCTTTAAACTATATCAAATTATTTCCCTGAGACACACACATCTTCATAACGTTGGGAAAGCCTATGAAATCCAGAGATCCTCGGTTTCATCCATCCATCTTCCTGCCAATCATGATCGTCCTTTATGAGATATTTCCACCTTCTCTTCAAATAACTGAGGTGAAGTCATTCTCTCCCCTTTGGAGTTGATCGATTCATTTTCTGTATCTTTTAAATATGAATCCAAACAGTAGGCTAGTTCCAGGCATCATCTGTTTCCCTCTTTAGAGGGCTCTGTTTTCCACCCATGTAATTTAATTCCTAAACATTATGAGAAAATACAGGAACCATTTACAAAGAGCCCAGTTGGTTAACAATAATAATAATAATGCCAACAACAGTAAGAGGTAATGTTGGCCGAGTGCCTACCGTATGTGTCAGGCACTAGGCAGAGGGCTTTGTATACATTATTACTTAATTCTCCCGATCACAAGAGGCAGGGATTCCCACTGTTGGAAATGAGGGAATCGGGGCCAGACCAGCTCTGCCCTTAGCCAGTGCCCAGCTGGCAAGCGGAGGGAGGATCTGGCCCAGGCAGTCCCAGGGCTCTGGGCATCACTTGGGTTCTTTTCTGTAGGAGGATCTCTGTCCCCCGACTTAGCTCCAGAACAGCCAAGTGCTACCTGTGAGTACTCCACATGCAGAGCGACGGCTGAGACAGTGTGAGCGCTCAGCGCCCTTGGTCCACACCACCAGGAAGAAAAAGCTCTCACATCATGGTTGAGCACTCTTTGCTGTGTGTCAGGCTGGCAGTCCACTCAGGGACACAAAGATCAGAAAAACACAGACCCTACCTTCAGAAATCATATGCAAATCTTCCAGATTTCCTTTAGAGAGATAGAGCCCAACCATCCTGGTTTGCCTGGGACTGAGGGGTTTCCTGAGATGTGTCTTTTAATTTTAAAATCCCTTCCAGGGCTTCCCTGGTGGCGCAGTGGTTAAGAATCCACCTGCCAATGCAGGGGACACAGGTTCGATCGCTGGTCCGGGAAGATCCCACATGCCGCAGAGCAACTAAGCCCGTGCACCACAACTACTGAGGCTGCGCTCTAGAGCCCGTGAGCCACAAACACTGAGTCCACATGCCACAACCACTGAAGCCTGCACGCCCAGAGCCCATGCTCCGCAACAAGAGAAGCCACCGCAATAAGAAGCCCACGCACCACAACGAAGAGTAGCCCCCGGTCGCTGCAACTAGGGAAAGCCCGAGCGCAGCAACGAAGACCGAACACAGCCAAAAAAATAAAAATCCCTGCCAGACCAGGGTGAGCTTGTCATTCCATGGGTAGAAAAGCAAGCAGCATCACTGTGTATGTTGAAAAGAAAATACATGCACCCCTCTGTGTGGACGCTCTGAACAAACACCAGCTCCCGCGCAGCCTCCGGTGTATGCCCCACGCCCACAGAGGCCGAGGGGTCCCCTAGGTAAGCAGTGTGCTCAAGACTCACATCTTAGGACTGTAAGGCCCTAAGGACCCAAGGTGAATAGGGGCCAACTCGGGGGAAGACAGGCCCAGAGGAGGACCTTCCAAAGCCCCGAGGATGGAGAGAGGAGATGGGAGTGAGGGCGGGGCTGCCTGCAGGTGGGAGCGCCCTGGGAGGGACCGGTACCCCTCTCCCTCACTCCCCCCACCATCCCATGACTCCCCCCAACGACACTGGACTCTTTCAACAGCAGGCAGCGGGGACCACTGCTCTGGTTGACCGCTCCAGGACACCCCCTCTTCTCCTGCTGGTGACCCCAGCAGGATTGTTCCAACAGTCCTGGACTACCTCCTGTGCTCTGCTGTCCCTCGCGGGCATTTGGACAAAGTTCACGAGGGCAGACGTCCTGGAGGGGCACACTGGCCCCAGGACAGATGCCGCCCTGCCATCTGTCTCCAGAGAAGCCTTTGAGCTTCCATTTAGGTGGAAAACAGTGTGGTGGACAGAGCCAGAGCGTTTTCATGAAGCTTTGAGAAGGAATCCTGGGGAACCAAAAATAACAGGGAAAGACAAATAGCTTTTCTTTTCTTTTCATTTTAATATTTGTTGCTGAAGAGCCCCTTGTTTACAACCTTTGGGCATGTGCTCAGTTCCCATGACAATGCCACGGCAGAGCCAAAATGTGAAATCAGACTCATTGTCAACCACAGATGTGCAGCAGGGTCTGGGCGGGGCTGCAAAAAGGAGGGACCGGCGTCAGCTGAGCACGAAACAGTGGTACATTCTGTGCTGTGGACCCTGGTAGCCACAATAGTCCAGATGCGGGCGTTTCACACAAGGCTGGAAAACCCTCAATAGAGGAGATTCTAGGGAGTGAAGAGGAGAATGCAGCTGAATTTGGGTGATGAACTGGGTCTGATTTCAGAGAGAGACAGGGTACTTCCCTGCGGTCAAGGCATTTGCTGAGCCAAGAACTAGTTCTTACTGTTGGGCAGTGGACACCTAACAGGGTCCTCTGGGAGGTAACAGATGCCCAAATCATATTAATACTTAAGCTGATTAAAGATTTATAGTAGCTCGGTTTAACCATGTCACTAGACTAACATCTTTCACTTCTATTTTTATTTTGAGGTTAAAATGGGAACCGCTGTGAAAACAAGCATGGAATTAATTTCCTGTCATCTTTTAGGAGGAATGTGACATCAGTACTATTGCTTGCACTGGAGGGCTCTCTGACTCAATAAAAATCGAATGTCGGGCACATTAGTCCTGCAGAAGGGTGACTCTCCTGGTAAACATCTATGATATGTTCATCGACAGGAAGATACAATATTGTCATCAGGCCAGTTCTTCCCAACTTCATCTGTAGATTCAGTGCAATCTGAATCAAGATCCTAGCAATTCATTTTGTGGATATTAACAAACTGATTCTAATGTTTATAGAATTAAAAGACCCAGAACAGCCAACACAATATTAAAGGACAAGAACGAAGTCAGAGGACTGACATTCCCCGAATTTGAGACTTACTATAAAGCTACAGTAATCAAGACAATATGGTATTTGAGGGGAAAAAAGACAAACAGATCAATAGAAGAGAATACAGAATCTAGAAATATAACCACATGAATATAGTCAACTGATCTTTAACAAAGGCACAAGAGCAATACAATGAAGCAAAGATCATTTTTCAACAAACGATGCCAGAACAACCAAAAACGATGAATCTAGACGCGTACCTTACACCCTTTCCACAAAATAACTCAAAATGGACTGTAGACCTAAATGTAAAATGCGAAGCTATAAAACTCATAGAAGACAACATAGGAGACCGTTTAGGTGACCCTGGGTATGGCAATGACTTTTTAAAGCCAACAACAAAGTAGCAATCCATGAAATAAATTATTAATAATCTGGACTTTACTGAAATTAAAAACTTGTACTCTGCAAAAGATGTCAAGAGAATGAGAAGACAAGGCACAGACTGAGAAAAAAGTATTTGCAAAAGACATCTGATTAAGAACCGCTATACAAGATGTACAAAGAACTCTTTAAACTCGACAACGAGGAAATGAACAACTGGATTAATAAATGGGCAAAAGATCCGAAAAGATACCTCACCAAAAAAGATGTACTGATGGCAAATAAGCATAGGAAAAGATGTTCCACGTCGTGTCATGAGGGAATTACATACCTTTAGAATGGCCATAACCCAACAGAGACGATGCCAAGTGCTGGTGAGGATGTGGAGCAACAGGAACTCTCTTTCACTGCTGGTGGGAAGGTACAATGGTGCAGCCACTTTGGAAGACGGTTTGGAAGTTTCCCACAAAACTGAACACGTTCTTACCATGCAATCCAGCAATCACGCTCCTTGATATTGACCCAAATGAACTGAAAATTTATAACCACACAAAAACCTACCCACATATGTTTATAACAGCTTTATTCATAATTGCCAAAACCTGGAAGCAACTGAGATGTCCTTCAACAGGTGAATGGATAAATAAACTCTGGTCCATCCAGACGGTGGAATATTATTCAGCAATAACAAGAAATGAGCTGTCACCCATGAAAAGACAGGGAGGAACCTTAAATGAATATGACTAAGTGAAAGGAGCCAATGTGAAAAGCCTACCTACTGTATGGTTCCAACTCTATGACATTCTGGAAAAGGCAAAACCATGGAGACCATAAACAGATCAGTGGTTGCCAGGGGGTGAATGGGAAGGAAGGATTTTTTAAAGCAGTGAAACTACTCTGTATGGCACTATAATGGTGGATATATGTCATTACACATTACGCATTTGTCCAAATCCGTAGAATTTACAATGCCAGGAGTGAATCCTAGTGTAAACTCTGGGCTTTGGATGACACGGGGTCAATGCAGGTTCATCGACTGTAAGAAATATACCAGTCTGGTGCAGGGTTTTGATACTGGGGAGGCTGTGCCTATGTTGGGGCAGGACGTATACGGGAAATCTCTGTACTTTCCACTCAATTCTGCTGTCAACCTAAAACTGCTCATAAAAACACAGTCTATTAAAAACATATATATAGTGAGGAAAGGAAATGATTAAAAGATTTGACTATATAAAAGTTAATAATATGAAATGAAAATTATAACCTTTCAAAATAAAATGATAACATCCTAAACATTAAGTCACTGGAAAACATAACATTGTAACATTGTAACACTTATGCTCAGGCTTCCAAGTGTAATGTCCCCCAGCTGACCTGCTTCCACTCCCACATCAGCTGGGACACAAACCACCTTTCCCCCAGCCACCACCATCAGCTGGTCCTCGTGTCTCCATGGAGAGGGCAGCTGAGGAGAATCAGGAGGACGCAGACCCCATCTATGTCGTGCTCTCCATCCTGAAGGAAGGACACCCCTCCACTCCCAGAGCCAGAGTGCCTGCCGGCTTTCCCTTCCTCCCTGGAAGGCCTTTTACAAAGTACTTCCCTTGGCTGTGGCGTTAGGAAGCTTCTGTCTAGCGAGAAACAGCCTCAGATGTGGAGAAAGAGCCGACGCCCTGCCTGCCTGGGGCGAGAGGGGGAGGGTCTGTGCTGGGGTGTCTCTGTTTCTGCTTTGCAAATAAGATCATCTATACCATTTTACGCATTTGTTTTTTTTTTTTTAAAGAGAAATGATTTCTGACGTGAATGTCAAAGGATAAAAATTATGTGAGTAGGGACTTCCCTGGTGGTCCAGTGGTAAAGAATCCGCCTTCCACTGCAGGGGACGCGGGTACGATCCCTGGTTGGGCAACTAAGCCTGCGTGCCACAACTACTGAGCTCGTGCTCCCTGGAGCCCGGGCGCCACAACTAGAGAGAAGCCCACATGCCGCAGAAAAAAAATTCATGTGAGTAGAGAAAGCATAGCTTCTTTGGCATCCGTGCTCTTTTTTTGTTTCCAAAATAATGCATTAGAGAAACACAACTGAGAGATCAATGATATGTCAACAGATGCAGATATAGAACTAGACATAGATAAGAGGAGATTTATTACAGGAACTGGCTCCCACGGTTATGGGGGCTGAGAAGTCTCAGCATCTGCCATCTCCAAGCTGGAGGCCCAGGAAAGCAGGTGATGTAGTTTAGTCTGAGTCAAAGGCCCAGGAAGGGGAGGGGGAGGCCGATGGTGTGAGTGCCAGTCTGAGAACCAGGAGCACGCATGCCCGAGGGCAGGACCAGCTCAAGCAGCGAGGGCAGACTCCCCCTCCTTTCCGCTGCTGTTCGGTTCAGGCTTCCCATGGGTTGGATGTCACCCGCCACATTGGTGAGGCTGGTCTTCTTGACTCCACCAATTCAAATGCTAATCTCTTCTGGAAACACCCTACAGACACACTCAGAACTCCTCTTTTACTGGCTCTCTGGGCATCCCTTAGGCCCGTGGAGTTGGCACATAAATGTTTGTTTCTTCACCACTAAGTTGCAGGCACCTTTCTGCAACAATGCCACACGAGTGAGCTTTTGCTGCCATAGTGCTGAGTAACAAATGAGCCCAAATCTCAGGAGACAGCAACCAAAAACATCTGTTTCTCATGGCCAAAGCCAAATGCCCTTCCTCGCGGCCTTGCTCTTTTGATGCTGTCTCCCCTGCACCGTAACGCCACAGCATACCTGGTGGGCCTGCTCAGTAAAGGTGGGGACCGGGGCTCATCTGCTGCCTGAAGCCCTGTGTCCCAGCAGGGCTGCGGGGCATCTGAGCCACATGCTCGGCAAGCAGCTCGACATGAAGCAGTGGGTGAAGTCAAGCAGCTCTCTAAACAGCCGGATGTGGGGTTTCTTCCTTTCTGTCCACTGCTCCATGTAGTTGTATGTCCATTATTGCAATTCTCAGGGCAACTGTTGCATCTCAGATGCTGGGTTTGTGTGTGATTAGTGCAGCTCCTATTAGTAACAGCCCGCAGATCAGAATGCCCGACGTGCTGTCTCATGGGGACCTTCCATCCTGCTGCAGAGCACAGGGTACACAGTCAGCCTCTGGTCAACCGTGAGACGGCTCCTGCCTGCCCAGCTGAACCCTCCATCCTCTGGGTGACCTTCCTGTCTCCAAGAAGGGCGAGTCTCTCCTCTGTGTTTCAGAGACAACAATAATTATCACGACGTCCACCATCTGGGGAGCATTCATTAGAATAAGAATGATACGCGGACCCTTACTTCATCCTCATCAGAGCCCACTGGTAGACACTGGCTATTCCCATTTTACAAATGAGAAAACCTGAGGCTAGAAATGTTCATTCAATTGTGCAGAGCTTGGCATGAGTTAGAGCAGTTCCTGCAACTCTCATCAGCCTCGGAAAATAGAAGTCTTTCCATCAATTTTAGCACGGTCTTACTTCTCTGTAATTAAAAATGACCAGTTCCATGTGCTATCTGAGGCTCCAAATTCATTTAAAGTGAAATGCTTCTCCATCTAGATTTGGTTTCTAAGTATCACTTTCCACTGAAAGGAACCAGGGCTCCTTGAAGAAATTACTTTGGTCAGATTTGGGGCAGGAAATGTACAAGATGAACCTGACATCTTGAGCCTGAAAACAGAAAACCATCTAAGAGCCCAGAGTATTTTTAAAACGACACAAGACCCAATCTGAAGGCTCATCAGTTCACCAAAAATTGGATAATTTGAGCACCAAAACGAAGGATGATGACAACCAAATATATACCAACTCATGGGTTCATAATAATATGAAAACAAACAAAATTAAACATACAAAGAACAGAAATCCCAAACCTATTGGTTATCTTTGGAGGCGGCTAGGACACCTACATGTTATTCTGAAGACGGAATGTAAAGAAGACTCCTTTCCTATACAGACTGTACTTCAGAAAAACCCAGCAGTTGATGGGGAAAATTCTTAATAGAAGAACCCAGCTAATTAATATGCAAGTAATTATATTCTTAGAAAATCACAATCTTGCAAAGAAACGGTGGAGCTTGGGAACGATCATCAGTGGCTGTTAAAAACCATCAGGAGGGACGTGAAGACCTAAGAGACCTATCCCATGAATGCGAGGCAATGGGGAGTCCCGTTTGGTTCCTGATTTGAATAAATGAACCAAAGCATTCATTTTTGAGTCAAGGGGAAAATCTAACATGTGCTGCCTCTCAAATATTAGATATTATGGGAATACTGCTTTGTGTGGTTGGGTGTGATAATAACATTGTGGTGATTTTTTTTTTTAATGTCCTTATGTATTAGAGACACATACTGAAGTGCTTATCAGTATTGTGTCTGGGATTTGCTTTAAAATCCTCCAGGAGAAACCACATTGGGGAAGAAGAGGTAAAACATAAAAGGCAGAATATTGGTAACTGTTGAAATTAGGGGATGAGTAAATGGGGGTTTATTACTCTATCCTTTCTACTTTTGTGTATATGTGAGACCCATTTCCATAATAGTTAAAAGAATTTTTTATTAACAAGCCAATGCTTCTCTCTAGCCCGGTTCTATTCTAGCCTGAGGACCGGAGGGAAAGGGCTCTTCTCCCCTCCTTCCGCCCATGCCTGACGTCTGGCTGGGAGGAGGCCCAGAGGGGAAACAAGGGCAGGAAGCGTCGCACCTGACAGGTGCACTTGCATCTAATGCTGCTGTCTTCTGAACCTGGCAGGCGTATGAAGCTCACTCTCCTTCCAGGTAGGGGTGGATTTTACGTAATTATTGTTCAGAGACTCTCCTTTGTTGAGTCCTTTCACCCACTGGCCCCTTAACGTGGGCAATGCCCCAGGCTGGCGCACATCTTCCCCGCCGCAGCCCGAGCCCCACAGGGTCCAGGTTTCCAGCAGTGCACCCCCCACACACACACACAGCCCCCGTGTCACTGCCCCAGTGCTCCTGCCTGGGACCTCCTCGGATGAAGGCCCTTTTAAGATGGCTCCAGGCTGGTTCCCTTCCATGCAGACACAGCTCACCCTAGCCCAGTGCCCCAGAAGCAAGATACAGGGTATTCCTTGACTTTGGGGTCTCTTCATTCGTTTCCTTTCCAAATTCTCCCAAGAGAGACAAACAGGTCCCCTTGACTGAGATACCATCTGGGAAGGGGTGGGGACAACAGAGGATCCTGACATTTTCTGGGAGCTAGTGCTGTTTCTCAGCTAGGGGTTATCAAAAAAAAGAACCTGTTCAACTTATGGACATAGAGAACAGACTTGTGGTTGCCAAGGGGGAGGGGTTTCGGGAAGGGAAGAATTGGCAGTTTGGGATTAGCAAATGTAAACTATTATACATAGGATGGATAAACAACAAGGTCCTACTGTATAACACGGGGAACTATATTCAATATCCTATGATAAACCATATGGGAAAAGAATATTTTAAAAAAGAATGCATATATACATACAACTGAATCACTTTGCTGTACAGCATAAACTAACAGAACATTGTACATTAACTGTACTTCAATAAAAAAATTTTTTTAAATAAAAGAACCTGTTCCGTCTTCTCCTGTCATCCTTGCTCTCTGCCATGTATGCAACAAGCTTCACCAGACTACATCACCACTGTGGGCCTCTCCAAGAAAGTCCCAAGGCATGTTGGTGCCTGATATATCAGTCAACCAGCTCTTGATAGCAAGTAACAGGACACCTGACTAACAGCACATAAGCAATAGTGACCTATTATTATATATAATAAGTGTAGAGGTAGAAAATTCCACATTGATCCAGTGGTTTGATGATATCAGGGTTCTAGGTCAGCCTCTCTGCATTGTCTTGTTTTGTTTGGCTATTTTTTTTTCTCCTCTTGGTCCCAAGATGGCTGCCACAGTTCCAAACATCCCATCATCCACAATAATATACAAAGGCTGGAAAAAAAGGGTAAATTCACTTCATGTACATCTGTTCTCATCAAAAAGGAAAATATTTCCCAAAATTCTCCACGAGACTTCCCTTTACATCTCACTGGCCAGAACAGGGTTGCACGCCCTCACTCCACTGCTGCCCAAACTCAATCACTAACAAAGGGGAACAGGATTCTCAGGATTGCCTTAGACTCATCACGATTCATCCTGTGGAGCTGGTTCCATCTCCCCTCAGTCAGCCAGTCCCAGAATGGAAATGAGACTTCATTACCCAGGGAAAAAGAGGGGCTGGCTGTCGGTGTACCACGGGCACCAGAGACAAATGCCACCCTTCGCCCAGGGCCACTCATAGCAACGTCAGGCCTTCCTCCTCGAAACGAAACAGTCACACCCAAGCGTGGTTTGGGTGATGGGACCGGAGCTGAATCCTCCAGCCTAAAGAGGCTTGTTTCTGCATTGTACATCCTCTGAACAGGCGGTCACAGAGCGGGCCCCATGTCAGGGCGCCACACCGGGACACGGGCCCCGGCTGCAGGGTCCTCCGTCTCACCTGGGGATTGCCTACCCCGGCCCCTCCTCTGGGCAACACTGCCAGCCCGGCTTCCTCTCCCCTCCCACCTCCCCGGCTGGGAGCCTGGGTTTGCTCAGCCAGGGAGGGGGTCACGCTAAGGACTGACACAGCCAGCAAGTGCGGTTCGGGGTATGTACAGGAGAGAGAGGGAGGTGGAGGGGGGTGGGAGGATAGGGGAGGAAAGAGAAAGGGCCGTTCCCTCTGGATTCATAGTGTCGCGTTTACAGACTTTACTTCTACTTCTGTTTTCTGCTGGTTTCTGCAGAACACTTAAACAGGTTAGAGCGTGGCTTATTTTACTTTATTATTTTTTTTAATTAATTAATTTATTTTTATGTTTGGCTGCGTTGGGTCTTTGTTGCTGAGGGCGGGCTTTCTCTAGTTGCGGTGAGCGAGGGCTCCTCTTCACTGCGGTGCGCGGGCTTCTCACTGTGGTGGCTTCTCTTGTTGCGGAGCACGGGACCTAGGCGTGCAGGCTTCAGTAGTTGTGGCACGCGGGCTCAGTAGCTGTGGCTCACGGGCTCTAGAGCACAGGCTCAGTAGTTGTGGCACACGGGCTTCGTTGCTCCGCGGCACGTGGGATCTTCCCGGACCAGGGCTCAAACCCATGTCCCCTGCATTGGCAGGTGGATTCTTAACCACTGCGCCGCCAGGGAAGCCCAGAGCGTGGCTTAAATTAGTTTGAATATCCCTGCTCTGGATTGGGGGTTAATTTAATTTTCACCACTGGAATAGACTAATCGGATTCTCCTCTTGGGGAGTTTGAACGTGAAATACTGAGACAGAGTTAGCAGAAAATAGTGGAAGCAAAGTGAAAGACAGAAGGCGTTGGGCAGCCCTGCCCTGAGAGCTGAGGTCCATTCAGACTGAGAGAGACAGGCTTCTGCTCTGTCCTCCTGAGGCCACAGGACCCAGCCTCACGTCTTCGTCTCCTCACACATCCGTTAATGAGCCCTCCTTACACACGGGAACCAAGTGAGGGCCTTTTTTAGCACTAAAAAGCTCGTTAAGATCTTAATCGGTACTTACGGTTTTTTAACCTTCTTCGATGTCTTGCTTCTCAATTTCGATCCCAAATCAGTACGTGAAATATGTCCCAGTTCTCCTTCCGTGAACGACACTGTCGCCTGGGATTTGGCCTGGCTGGTGTGGCTTGTGTGGCCAAAAATGAAATTCATTCCTTCGTCCTGTTGGGGAACCGCTGACCGAAACGGCCTGCCTTGGCCACAGGACGCTAACCACTTGCGTGAGCTGTCTCACCACAGAACGTCCCCAAAAGAACGCCGCGCCGCCGCTGAGAACTAACCCGGAGAATCCGGGCGGGGCCGAAAGGAAGAGGGAAGAGACGATTGGTCCGGCCAGCCTCCCAGAAACCCTCGCGCCGGACTCCATCTTGGCCGAGAGATGCGCGCGCCACCAGGAAGGACCCGAGCCAGACCAAATATGGGCCGAGGACGATGATTGGCCAGAGACAACCCGGCAACCCCCATCACCGTAAACCCGAAGACTGCGAGCCCCGTGGAGAGCAGTTCTCCTGGGTTCTTTTACCCTCCTGCTCTCTGCCCGGGCGCCCCTTCCCAGTAAAGCCTTTTGTTTTGTCAGCACGTGTGTCTCCTCGGACAGTTCATTTCCGAGTGTTAGACAAGAGCCCGCCCTCGGGCCCTGGAAGGGGTCCCCCCCTTCCTGCCACAGTTCATTCGTTTGTTCAGCATGTATTTAATCTGCCCTGGGTGTCACATTAGGGGATGTCCAGGGTGAGCAAAGTGGCATCAAAATGCCACAGGTCCATCCGGAATATTTGACGCTTTAGAGAAGAGCATGGAGAGACTGAAACCAAAAGCAAGTGAGCTACGGAGGAAGAAAGATGACAAAAGTTGCTCACTGGCTCCTGGGAAGAAGAGAGGAGAAAGGGCCGTGAGGCATCCGTGTCACGGTGGGGGGCGGGGGGGGAGGGACGTGGGGTCAGCCAGGCGTGCACCTCAGGCCCCAGGTAGACGGTCCTCTCCAGACAGGCAGCCCGTCCTGGGGACAACCTGGAACTGATCCCGCCAGCACCCCCAGCAGAAAGGCCCCTCGGACCCTGGGGCTTCCGGCGGAGGCCAGCCCAGCAGCCAGCTCTGCGTGCCCTCGGGGATGGGGCGTCCGAGGACCAGGTGGCTAGAGCAAGGCCTGCGCTCTGGACAGCGGTGGCTGTGTGTTTGGCTTTTAAAGCTGAAAAATGATAGAGGTATTTTATAACAGCGAAGTGTTGTGAGTGGCGTGTCGACTTTCTGGAGGAGTGAGGGTGTGTGTACCGGGGTTCCAGATGTGTTCCAAGGGAAGGACGTGTGACTTTGGTGTCAGATGCCGGGTGTTCCTATACCGAGTGGTTGGCCAAGGCTTCCCAGTTACAGCTGGGATAATTAAGAAGGATCTGCTGCGGCTAACTGGCTGCCTGATTGGAGGCCAAGATCAAAGTCTGAACGCCGGGCTCGGCTGCTTCACTGACGGGATCCTTTGAGGACGCGGCATCACTCAGGATTCCACTCATTCATGTGCCGGCTCAGAATCCTTCTGACCGGGACATGAGAAACGGGCTCTAAGCACACTTTCAAAAAGGAGACAAGAACGATTGGAATGATTTTTCTTACTTTTTGCAACAGTTGGACGTTACACTCAAAGAATCTCCTGGAATCTAAAAAAAAAAAAAAATGGTTCTGAAGAACCTAGGGGCAGGACAGGAATAAAGACGCAGACGTAGAGAATGGACTTGAGGACACGGGGAGGGGGAAGGGTAAGCTGGGACGAAGTGAGAGAGTGGCATGGACATGTATACACTACCAAATGTAAAATAGATAGCTCGTGGGAAGCAGCCGCATAGCACAGGGAGATCAGCTCGGTGCTTTGGGTCCACCTAGAGGGGTGGGATAGGGAGGGTGGGAGGGAGATGCAAGAGGGAAGAGATATGGGGATATATGTATATGTATAGCTGATTCACTTTGTTATACAGCAGAAACTAACACACCATTGTAAAGCAATTATACTCCAATAAAGATGTTAAAAAAATAAAATGTGAAGAAAAAAAAAAAATCTCCTGGTTCCACGTAGATGGTCAGGGCTATGGACACAGTGGGTCCCACCATCCCTGCGCAGTCCCCACCTGCCGGGCACCCTGAGGCAGGACTGGGGGACAAAAGCTCTGCTGACCCCAGGTGGGGACCCCATGCCCCAGCCTCCTCCTTCACAAACTGGGGATCACAGTCACCCTACTTCAGGGCCCCTGCAAGGATGTGGTGACTGAGGCTTGTTGCGTGTTCAGCCTGAGAAAAGTCTTGCAAGTTAAGTGTCATCATTGTTCGCCAGCAAACAGGGTGGGTGTGCATGTGGGCCCGCGTGTGTGTTTATTGATTTACATGCACCCTCGTTGGGCAAAGGAGGAAACTGGGGCTTGGCGAGTGAGGGTAACAAACAATGTCCAAGAAGTCGGCCTGGCGGTGTCAGGTTGTCCGAGCGTGGTTGGGATGCTCTCGGCCTGACTGTCCACCAGGCCTGTCCCCTGGCACTGCCATGATCTGAAGGAGGAGAGAACAGCCCCCTTTAGGGAGCCGGTGGGAAACGTCAGAAGCAGCTGCCCTCGGCCAGCTCCACCCACTCTTGGGGAATGGGCACCATACAGTGAGGCCAGGAGGAGGCTTAGCCCAGCTCTAAGCTGGGAAACTGGCCCCTCTGAGCTTCCGATCCTTACATCAGATGAGAACAAGACTTCTTGCTATACATCATCTATAGGGCTGTAGTGAAGACCGAAGGAGATGCTAAGCAGTACAGTTCCTGGTAAAGTTACACAGATGAAGTCTGGGGGGTTTGTTTTGGTTTTGCCCAGAGGTTGCTCTGAGCCCTGGTTCCCACAAAGCAGCCCTGGGACCTCGGCCCAAATCCCTGGCACCTCCCTGACTCTGCTTCCTCATGGTGACATTGGCGTGAGCACACCCCCTCCCGGCAAACCCCAGCGCTTACATCCTATGCCATGATCCGCCATTTTTCTCCCTTTCGAGGTGCTGAAAATTGCATCTGTGTGTGTGCCCCAGAGCGCAGGGAGGATTGGACCTCTCCAAAGCTCGCATAGCTGTTTAAATTCCATTGCAGACTTCATCCCTTCCACGCAGCACTGGTGCTGATGAAACAGAGCAGAGACTGGTGTTTCCTTCCCGGGGCGGCTCTCAGCTGAACGGCCCAGGCTGGGACTCGGCCTCTCCTCTGCACGTGTGTGTCCTGTGTAGCTACACACATGGCTCTGATCTCACAAGAGCCTTTCCAGAGAGGAAATATCTGACTGATCAAATGCTCCTGGGATAGTGATTCTGCAAGCTTTGATATAAAATAATATTTATGAAATATCCTAGGCTTTGGGTTGGAAGTGAAACATGAGGGTCATAAATGTTTCATCTCCCTCATTAGGCAAAGCGTCCTCGTGTCCCATAAAGTAGGTCTGCAGCTCCATCTGTCACACTATTCTGTGATTATCTGGAAACCCGTAGTAAGTCCCTTTTGCAGGAGTGATGACTAAAGATGAAATTTATAACTAGGAAATGCAGAAGCCCATCGATCCTCCGATACTTACAGAAGTGCTCGGGACATGAAACAGAGGATGCTCCGGGGTTCTGCCCCGGCAGCTGCAGACCGCAATGAACCTGACTGGGGCATGTACAGCCCGTGCAGGGGCCCCCCACACACCCCTTCCTCTGCCCCCTCCATCCCTGAGCTCTTGTCCCCAGGAGCCCCGGGCACTGCAGTGAGGCAACGGGGACGGAATTTCCCAGGATTCAGTCAAGCCAGTCTGATGGGATCATTGAAGCATTACCCTCAGGGATCTGCTCATTCTCTTCGGCAAAAGGCTCAGTCCTCAGATATTATCCCCTCTTCCCGCTCTCCTCCCAGATGGTGACTGAGAGGGTGGGCTGGCTACTGACAGCACGTGGTGCTGGACAACCTCGTCTCCCCTGGGGGCCTCCAGAGACCCTCTGGTCCTGACCTCAGAGCAGCTGATGGGGCCAACTCCAAAGCAGCTGAGGACTTACAGGGCCTGCCCGGGGTGGGGGCATTGTGCCTCTACAGGGCCTTTGCTCTGATCCCTCATACCACACAGGCTTCCACCCATCGGTGAGCCCTACCAGGGGTATGAGGGCATGGCCGGGTCCCAGCCTCACGCCGTAGTGGAAGGGGCCACACGGGGGACCAGCGACAGTTACAAACCGCACTGGGGACCAGGCTTCACAGAAAAGGCATCTGTTTCTCAGCAGCAGAAGAGAGAAGATTGACGTCAACACTGGTGATATCTCCCTTTATCACAGGTGGTGGTGCTGACTGGGACAAGCAAAGGGTTGGGGTCCCTTTCACTCTCAGAGAGGTGAGTGATCAGTTTGCCATCAAAAGGATGCTGTAAAGCCAAAATCCTGGATGTGACCTCTTCCGTGAAGCCCTCCAGGGTTCCTGGTCAGCGGGCAGCACGAGGGGAGGGAAGCCTGACAAACTGTCACAGACCAGAGGAGGTTACAGAGACATGACACCTAAATGTAATCTAGGAACCTAGACAGGATCCTGGAACAGAGAAGAGCATTGGGGGAAACTGATGAAATTTGAGGATAGAATGCAGGTTAGTGGTAACGTACCAGTGTTGGTTCCTGGGGCAGACCCTGCTGTAGTAAGATGTCGGCAACGGGGGAAACGGGAACGGTGTGTCTGGAACTCTCTTCATCTCTGCAAACTCTGACCTAAACCTAAGTCTATCCAAATATTAGATGTTTTCTAAAAAATTAGATGAGTCACAACTAAAACAGTATTAACCCATTTATATAAATAAGACTAACGAATAGACAAAAAAAAAAGTCTAAGCTGCACAACACCCGGACCCTGTAATTTCAAAGAGCAGTTAAGACAGCACAGATGGAATCAAAAGCAGATAACGACTTCGCCAAACGTCAGTTACCTCAGATTTGGGACTTAGGATGCTGAAATGATCAGTGGCTGTACATGGAGTAATTAATTATAAAAGATTAACTAGACTATGATTCAATTTAAAATTTGAGTTTCGAGGTATGCTTCAAGATGGCGGAAGAGTAAGACGTGGAGATCACCTTCCTCCCCACAAATACATCAGAAATACATCTACATGTGGAACTGCTCCTACAGAACACCTACTGAACGCTGGCAGAAGACCTCAGACCTCCCAGAAGTCAAGAGACCCCCCACGTAGCTGGGTAGGGCAAAAGGAAAAACAGAGACAAAAGTATAGGGGTGGGACCTGCACCAGTGGGAGGGAGCTGTGAAGGAGGAAAGGTTCCCACACACTAGAAGCCCCTTCGCGGGCGGAGACTGCGGGTGGCGGAGGGGGGAAGCTTCGGGGCCACGGAGGAGAGCGCAGCCACAGGGGTGCAGAGGGCAAAGCGGAGAGACTCCCGCACGGAGGCTCGGCGCCGAGCAGCGCTCACCAGCCCGAGAGGCTTGTCTGCTCCCCCGCCGGGGCGGGCGGGACTGGGAGCTGAGGCTCGGGCTGCGGTCGGATCGCAGGGAGAGGACTGGGGTTGGCGGTGTGAACACAGCCTGAAGGGGGCTAGTGCGCCACGGCGAGCCGGGAGGGAGTCCGGGAAAAAGTCTGCAGCTGCCGAAGAGGCAAGAGACTTTTTCTTGCCTCTTTGTTTCCTGGTGCGCGAGGAGAGGGGATTCAGAGCGCCGCCTAAACGAGCTCCAGAGACGGGCACGAGCCGCCGTTATCAGTGCGGACCCCAGAGACGGGCGTGAGACGCTAAGGCTGCTGCTGCCGCCACCAAGAAGCCTGTGTGCGAGCACAGGTCACTCCCCACACCGCCCCGCCCGGGAGCCGGTGCAGCCCGCCACGGCCAGGGTCCCGTGATCCGGGGACAACTTCCCCGGGAGAACGCACGGCGCGCCTCAGGCTGCTGCAACGTCACGACGCCTCTGCTGCCGCAGGCTCGCCCCGCCTCTTCCGTACCGCTCCCTCCCCCGGCCTGAGGGAGCCAGAGCCCCCGAAGCAGCTGCTCCTTTAACCCCGTCCTGTCTGAGCGAAGAACAGACACCCTCAGGCAACCTACACACAGAGGCGGGTCCAAATCCAAAGCTGAACCCGGGAGCTGTGCGAACAAAGAAGAGAAAGGGAAACCTCTCCCAGCAGCCTCAGGAGCAGCGGATTAAATCTCCACAATCAACTTGATGTACCTGCATCTGTGGAACACCTGAATAGACAACGAATCATCCCAAATTGAGGAGGTGGACTTTGGGAGCCACTGTAGACTTGGGGTTTGTTTTCTGCATCTAATTTGTTTCTGGTTTTATGTTTACCTTAGTTTAGTATTTAGAGTTTATTATCACTGCTAGATTTGTTTATTGATTTGGTTGCTCTCTTCCTTTTTTTATAGATATATGTAGATATATACACTTTTTCCCTTTTTCTCTTTTTCTGCCTGTGTATGTGTATGCTTCTTTGTGTGATTTCGTCTGTATAGCTTTGCTTTCACCATTTGTCCTAGGGTTCTGTCTGTCCATTTTTGGGTTTTTTTTAGTATAGTTTTTAGCACTTGTTATCATTGGTGGATTTGTTTTCTGCTTTGGTTGCCCTCTTCTTTTTTTTAATTACTTAAAAAATTTTTTTATTCTAATAATTTTTAAAATTTTTTATTTGAATAACTATTCTATTTTTTAAATAACTATATTTTACTTTATTTTTCTTTCTTTCTTCCTTTTTTCTCCCTTTTCTTCTGACCCATGTGACTGACTGGGTCTTGGTGCTCCGGCCAGGTGTGAGGCCTGTGCCTCTGAGGTGGGAGAGCCGAGTTCAGGACATTGGTCCACCAGAGACCTCCCGGCTCCACGCAATATCAAATGGCAAAAGCTCTCC
This sequence comes from Balaenoptera borealis, assembly GCF_965194805.1. Classification (NCBI taxonomy): domain Eukaryota; kingdom Metazoa; phylum Chordata; class Mammalia; order Artiodactyla; family Balaenopteridae; genus Balaenoptera; species Balaenoptera borealis. The sequence goes on from NC_138877.1 coordinate 4,235,156, forward strand.
CAGAGATCTCCATCTCAACGCTAAGACCCAGATCCACTCAACGACCAGCAAGCCACAGTGCTGGACACCCTATGCCAAACACCTAGCAACACAGAAACACAACCCCACCCATTAGCAGAGAGGCTGCCTAAAATCATAATAAGGTCACAGACACCCCAAAACACACCACCGGATGCAGTCCTGCCTACCAGAAAGACAAGATCCACCCTCATCCACCAGAACACAGGCACCAGTCCCCTCCACCAGGAAGCCTACACAACTCACTGAACCAACCTTAGCCACTGGGGGCAGACACCAAAAACAGTGGGAACTATGAACCTGCAGCCTGCGAAAAGGAGACCCCAAACACAGTTAAGCAAAATGAGAAAACAGAGAAAAACACAGCAGATGAAGGAGCAAGGCAAAAACCCACCAGATCAAAGAAATGAAGAGGAAATAGGCAGTCTACTTGAAAAAGAATTCAGAATAATGATAGTAAAGATGATCCAAAATCTTGGAAATAGAATGGAGAAAATACAAGAAATGTTTAACAAGGACCTAGAAGAACTAAACAGCAAACAAACAGTGATGAACAACACAATAAACGAAATTTAAAATTCTCTAGAAAGAATCAGTAGCAGAATAACTGAGGCAGAAGAACAGATAAGTGACCTGGAAGATAAAATAGTGGAAATAATTACCGCAGAGCAGAATAAAGAAAAAAGAATGAGAAGAATCAAGGACAGTATCAGAGACCTCTGAGACAACATTAAACGCACCAACATTCGAATTATAGGGGTCCCAGAAGAAGAAGAGAAAAAGAAAGGGGCTGAGAAAATATTTGAAGAGATTATAGTTGAAAACTTCCCTAATATGGGAAAGGAAATACTCAGTCAAGTCCAGGAAGCGCAGAGAATCCCATACAGGATAAATCAAAGGAGAAACCAGCCAAGACACATATTAATCAAACTATCAAAAATTAAATACAAAGAAAAAATATTAAAAGCAGCAAGGGAAAAACAACAAATAACATACAAGGGAATCCCCATAAGGTTAACAGCTGATCTTTCAGCAGAAACTCTGCAAGCCAGAAGGGAGTGGCAGGACATATTTAAAGTGATGAAAGGGAAAAACCTACAATCAAGATTACTCTACCCAGCAAGGATCTCATTCAGATTTGATGGAGAAATTAAAACCTTTACAGACAAGCAAAAGCTAAGAGAATTCAGCACCACCAAACCAGCTTTACAACAAATGCTAAAGGAACTTCTCTAGGCAGGAAACTCAAGAGAAGGAAAAGACCTACAATAACAAACCCAAAACAATTAAGAAAATGGAAATAGGAACATACATATCGATAACTACCTTAAATGTAAATGGATTAAATGTTCCAGCCAAAAGACATAGACTGGCTGAATGGATACAAAAACAAGACCCATATATATGCTGTCTACGAGAGACCCACTTCAGACCTACGGACACATACAGACTGAAAGTGAGGGGATGGAAAAAGATATTCCATACAAATGGAAATCAAAAGAAAGCTGGAGTAGCAATTCTCATATCAGACAAAATAGACTTTAAAATAAAGACTATTACAAGAGACAAAGAAGGACACTACATAATGATCAAGGGATCAATCCAAGAAGAAGATAGAACAATTGTAAATATTTATGCACCCAACATAGGAGCACCTCAATACATAAGGCAAATGCTAACAGCCATAAAAGGGGAAATCGACAGTAACACAATCATAGTAGGGGACTTTAACACCCCACTTTCACCAATGGACAGGTCAAAATGAAAATAAATAAGGAAACACAAGCTTTAAATGATACATTAAACAAGATTGAAATACATTTAAATGATACATTAAACAAGATGGAAATATCAATTGATTAATTGATATTTATAGGACATTCCATCCAAAAACAACAGAATTCACTTTCTTCTCAAGTGCTCATGGAACATTCTCCAGGATAGATCATATCTTGGGTCACAAATCAAACCTTGGTAAATTTAAGAAAATTGAAATCTTATCAAGTATCCTTTCCAACCACAACTCTATGAGATTAGATATCAATTACAGGAAAAAACCTGTAGAAAATACACATGCAGGCTAAACAATACACTACTAAATAACCAAGAGATCGCTGAAGAAATCAAAGAGGAAATCAAAAAATACCTAGAAACAAATGACAATGAAAACACAATGGCCCAAAACCTATGGGATGCAGCAAAAGTGGTTCTAAGAGGGAAGTTTATAGCAATACAATCCTACCTCAAGGAACAAGAAACATCTCAAATAAACAACCTAACCTTACACCTAAAGCAATTAGAGAAAGAAGAACAAAAAAACCCCAAAGTTAGCAGAAGGAAAGAAATCATAAAGATCAGATCAGAAATAAATGAAAAAGAAATGAAGGAAACTATAGCAAAGATCAATAAACTAAAGCTGGTTCTTTGAGAAGATAAACAAAATTGATAAACCATTAGCCAGACTCATCAAGAAAAAAAGGGAGAAGACTCAAATCAATAGACTTAGAAATGAAAAAGGAGAAGTAACAACTGACACTGAAGAAATACAAAGGATGATGAGAGATTACTACAAGCAACTCTATGCCAATAAAATGGACAACCTGGAAGAAATGGACAAATTCTTAGAAAAGCACAACCTTCTGAGACTGAACCAGGAAGAAATAGAAAATATAAACAGACCAATCACAAGCACTGAAATTGAAACTGTGATTTAAAATCTTCCAACAAACAAAAGCCCAGGACCAGATGGCTTCACAGGCGAATTCTATCAAACATTTAGAGAAGAGCTAACACCTACCCTTCTCAAACTCTTCCAAAATATAGCAGAGGGAGGAACACTCCCAAACTCATTCTACAAGGCCACCATCACCCTGATACCAAAACCAAACAAAGATGTCACAAAGAAAGAAAACTACAGGCCAATATCACTGATGAACATAGATGCAAAATTCCTCAACAAAATCCTAGCAAACAGAATCCAACAGCATATTAAAAGGATCATACACCATGATCAAGTGGGGTTTACCCCAGGAATGCAAGGATTCTTCAATACACGCAAATCAATCAATGTGATACACCATATTAACAAATTGAAGGAAAAAAACCATATTATCATCTCAATAGATGCAGAGAAAACATTTGACAAAATTCAATACCCATTTATGATAAAAACCCTCCAGAAAGTAGGCATAGAGGGAAATTACCTCAACATAATAAAGGCCATATACAACAAACCCACAGCCAACATCGTTCTCAATGGTGAAAAACTGAAACCATTTCCTCTAAGATCAGGAACAAGACAAGGTTGTCCACTCTCACCACTATTATTCAACATAGTTTTGGAAGTTTTAGCCACAGCAATCAGAGAAGGAAAAGAAATAAAAGGAATCAAAATCGGAAAAGAAGAAGTAAAACTGTCACTGCTTGCAGATGACATGATACTATATATAGAGAATCCTAAAGATACTACCAGAAAACTACTAGAGCTAATCAATGAATTTGGTAAAGTAGCAGGATACAAAGTTAATGCACAGAAATCTCTTGCATTCCTATACACTAATGATGAAAAATCTGAAAGAGAAATTAAGGAAACACTCCCATTTACCATTGCAACAAAAAGAATAAAATACCTAGGAATAAACCTACCTAAGGAGACAAAAGACATGTATGCAGAAAACTATAAGACACTGATGAAAGAAATTAAAGATGATACAAACAGATGGAGAGATATACCATGTTCTTGGATTGGAAGAATCAACATTGTGAAAATGACTATACTACCCAAAGCAATCTACAGATTCAATGCAATCCCTATAAAACTACCAATGGCATTTTTCACAGAACTAAAACAAAAAATTTCACAATGTGTATGGAAACACAAAAGACCCCGAATAGCCAAAGCAATCTGGAGAAAGAAAAACGGAGCTGGGGGAATCAGGCTCCCAGACTACAGACTATACTATAAAGCTACAATAACCAAGACAGTATGCCACTGGCACAAAAACAGAAATATAGATCAATGGAACAGGATAGAAAGCCCAGTGATAAACCCACGCACATATGGTCACCTTATTTTTGATAAAGGAGGCAAAAATATACAATGGAGAAAAGACAGGCTCTTCAATAAGTGGTGCTGGGAAAACTGGACAGCTACATGTACAAGAATGAAATTAGAACACTCCCTAACACCATACACAAAAATAAATTCAAAATGTATTAAAGCCCTAAATGTAAGGCCAGACAGTATAAAACTCTTAGAGGAGAACATAGGCAGAACACTATGACATAAGTCACAGCAAGATCCTTTTTGACCCATCTCCTACAGAAATGGAAATAAAAACAAAAATAAACAAATGGGACCTAATGAAACTTAAAAGCTTTTGCACAGCAAAGCAAACCATAAACAAGACAAAAAGACAACCCTCAGGATGGGAGAAAATATTTGCAAATGAAGCAACTGACTGCGATGGTCCAGCCACCACAGGGGGTCTTCCAGGTCCCAACGGAGAGGGGTAAGGGACTGAATAGCACCGCGAGTATGGGGTCAGAAGGACCAAGACAACTGATGGTTGCAAGGCACTTTATTTAGAATTTACTGAATCTTATATAGACAGAAGAGGAACTCATTATTAGACAATAATCCCATGGAATTGCTTATCGTCTCAGTTCAGTCACTACCACGGACGTCAACAAGTTTACAACAACTATCCTTGAACATTATCTTCCCTTAACCAGGCTCACACACAGCCCCCAGCCATAAGGAACAACCAGGACTCTCAGTTCCCTGAGGTCTCCTGGCTTGAGATAGCTTTGCTGATCTCTTTTACATTCCTCAGGCCTGGGGAAAAGAGTGCATTCCAAGGTAAGGGTTTTGCTTTTTGTGAGAGACATACTGTCTCCTCCAGGAGTTACCTCCGGCTAAGACTGCATGGTTCCCACAACTGACAAAGGATTAACCCCCAAAATTTACAAGCACCGCATGCAGCTCAATATCAAAAAAACAAACAACCCAATCCAAAAATGGGCAGAAGAACTAAATAGACATTTCTCCAAAGAAGATATATAGACTGCCAACAAACACATGAAAGGATGCTCAACATCACTAATCATTAGAGAAATGCAAATCAAAACTACAATGAGGTATCACCTCACACCAGTCAGAATGGCCATCATCAAAAAAATCTACAAACAATAAATGCTGGAGAGGGTGTGGAGAAAAGGGAACCCTCTTGCACTGTTGGTGGGAATGTAAATTGAGACAGCCACTATGGAGAACAGTATGGAGGTTCCTTCAAAAACTAAAAATAGAACTACCATACGACCCAGCAGTCCCACTACTGGGCATTTACCCTGAGAAAACCATAATTCAAAAAGAGTCATGTACCACAATGTTCATTGCAGCCCTATTTACAATAGCCAGGACATGGAAGCAACCTAAGTGTCTATCGACAGTTGAATGGATAAAGAAGATGTGGCACATATATACAATGGAATATTACTCACCCATAAAAAGAAACGAAATTGAGATATTTGTAGTGAGGTAGAAGGACCTAGAGACGGTCATACAGAGTGAAGTAAGTCAGAAAGAGAAAAACAAATACTGTATGCTGACACATATATATGGAATCTAAAAAAAAAAAGGTTCTGAAGAACCTAGGGCAGGACAGGAATAAAGACGCAGATGTAGAGGTTGGACTTGAGGACACGGGGAGGGGGAAGGGTAAGCTGGGATGAAGTGAGAGAGTGGCATGGACTTATATACACTACCAAATGTAAAATAGATAGCTAGTGGGAAGCAGCCACATAGCACAGGGAGATCAGCTCGGTGCTTTGTGACCACCTAGAGGGGTGGGATAGGGAGGGTGGGAGGGAGACGCAAGAGGGAGGGGATATGGGGATATATGTATACGTATAGCTGATTCACTTTGTCATAAAGCAGAAACTAACACAGCATTGTAAAGCAATTATATTCCAATAAAGATGTTAAAAATTTTTTTGAGTTTCAAATCTCGCTGCCTTTTCTCCTGGGGAATCCCGGTTGCATCCATCTGTGAACCGTGAATTGCACTGGCAGTGACACCCGAGGAATTTGAATCCGAAAGTTCTCCTCCAGGAAGGGATAACCAGCCCGCACTGCTCCTCTCTTTGCTTTCGGCTCCCTGATGGGACCTAACCCACCGGCAGCAGCAGCAGCGAATCCTAGGTTGTGGGAGCTGAACGGGGATTTACAGTTTTGGAGCTTGAACTCGGAAGGTTCTGGTGAGGATGACGTGGGTGATGCTGGGAGGGGCCGCATGTTCCCACGGCCGTTTCTCCGCGGAGATGGTCCTTGGATGCTCACTCGGCCTTGGCAACGGGGTTGCCGACTTCGAGTCCTGCTGCGTCTGAGTGGCAGCTCAGTGGGAAGCCCAGCTCAGCACAATGAAAGCCCTGGTCCTCAAGGCTGAGGCAGGAATACACGCAGCTCTTTTCCCAGGCCTCCCGAGGAAGGGGGAGGGGCAAGGCCACGGGTGCTGTGAAAGTGCCCTCTTTCCGGCAGACATCCCGCTGTTCCATTTCCCATCGTCTTCAGTAAGCAAGCATTCATACGCTAAAAGTGGTAACATCAGGGTTTTGACAGTGTGTTTGATTTTGTCTTCCTAAGAAAGGATTTGTGATGAAGACAAAGGCTCCTTTCATCCCATTCTGGGGAGGTTGGCAGGGAAGAGGTTACATCCCCAGCGAGGGGCTGAAATTTTATTCCAAGTGAGCTGGGCAGTCATTGGGAGGTGCAGCCATTCAAGGACGGTGTGTGCTCCGGAACACAAGAGGCCTGCCTGGAACTGGGGGAAAGTTTATGAGCTCTATCTTCTCCCTCATAAATTTTCATAGCGTGGTAGAAAACTAGGGTCAAAAGAAAACAATTTCCCAAAGTCTTGATTTCCTGAAGGGTTTACCCTACCAAGCAGCTATTTTCCTGGGGTCCCACAGTAAGATGGAATCAGGTTTTAATTTGGGAAGGGGGTGCTGGCACTCTGGGCCATCATGTAGCATGATTAATTAATTAATAAATATTGATTTGGTATTGTACTAGGAATAATGGTGAACAAGACTCAGCCCCTGCCCTTAAGATGCTTATAGCCTGGTGTTGGAGAGAGGCAGTAACAGGTACTGGTTGGAAAAGATTTGCTCCAATTTCACCTGGCTTTAATAAGTTTTATTAACTCACCCCAAGTGGAAACATCTACAGAATGATACCCGCATTTTCCCTGGTACTGAGATCCTGCAGGTCTTTACGTGGTGAACACTCCTTCAAGCGTCTTTAAAGTGTCTGTGATTTAAGAACAACTCTTTCTGTTGTCACTAGTGAATTAACCAAGGTCCACACCCACCCACTCAGGTGCCGGGAAAGTTGGGGCACTCACAGTTTGATTTGGTGAACCCCCTCATTCATCTTTCTATGTCTTTTCCACTCTCTTGAGGATTCCAAAACCTCTCATTCTCTCTCCCCACTCCATCCTCTCAGGAAAAGAAACTAAAACTTAACCCACACCGAGATTTAAGGAACTAATGAAGCTCAAAGTGTGCTGCAATGAGGGGCAAAGTTGTTTTCATGGTTTTGGCCTAAGTTCCCCTAAATTCCATGTAGGTGGTTAATATATGTGGAATAACAGAATAAATGAACACACAAGCAAAAAATAAAATAAAACAATAAGATGTATTGGAAAGCCCCAAAAGGGAAGGGGAGTTAGGCAGACAGAACAGTAGCATTCTAGCACTCCAAGGAAGGTCATTCAGCAATCAACAAACACACACAAAGAAAATATAACAGCAAAAAAAGTAGCGATTTTCAGAAACAAAGATCATCCATCCCAAGAGAAGACAGTAAACTTCCTGATCCCAACACATGTACACACTACACTGCCCTTCATTCATTTTGCCAAAACGTTACCATGGCCTGAGGCCTGCAGCAGCCATAGGTTCACAGGTGCCTGGAGCCACTGGGCCAGAAGGTGACCCTCCTGGCAGAAACTCTTTGACAGAATTTTGTACCCAGCGTGTGTGTTGCTCTTTCCATGGAAGCTGAGCCTCTGATCTGGGATGTCACTGCCGGGAGAGGTTAGGGCTCTTAAAGGCACAATCTCCCAATGCCTTTGCCACCTACCTGCACCCCTTCTCCTGCCCGGTTCCACTCATGCGATCCATCACTTCCAGAGACCAATTAACTCTTGATTTCTTTTCCAAAAAGAAACGCTTAAAGGTCTTAAATTATTCAACTCGTGCCAAGTGATATTGACCCCTTGAGTAATTCTCTTGTCAAGCGGCCCTTTAAACAGCACGAGAACACTGTGCTGTATGTTCGTCACCCCGCTCCTCACCCCCCCCCCCCCCCGCACACACCCCTGCTTTATCCAGGTGACTCTCACCTTTAAGGTCAGTTTCAAGCAGGGCAGCTTCCTCAGCCTGCGCACTTCCCCGAGGGCAGGTGTTGTGCGGTAGACTTCCCACAGTGAGGAAGAGGGAGAACCACATCGATGGGAAATTATAATATTTTCTTAATGAAGAAGGTTCTGGTCCCGTTTCTGAATTACGACAAACAGTTTGGTTCAGACCAGATAAAGAATGCAGCATGCTGGTGTAGAAGCAAGCTATCAATTTTTAGATATTAGTTATCTTGCATCCAGCCAGTTTGCTGATTCTTTATTAGGAAATGCTTCTTCAGTTGATTGTCTGGGGTTTTCTTAAGTAGTCAACAATATTGGCTGTGCTTTTCTCCCCTCCTTTTAGGTAATTATATATCTTATTTCCATTTGATATCTAAGTGCATTGCCCAGAGCTTCCAGGAAATGGTGAGTAATAATAACGATATCAGACATCCTTGGTTTACCCCCGGTTTTAATGGAAATACTTCTAGGGTTTCACATTTAAGTCAGCTGTTACCCAATAAAGCTACATATTCTATCCCAAATTTGCACCTTCTTATCTCTAGTGTTTTAAGGCTTTTTCTTATCTCAATAGGGCAAGAGCCTTGAACTTCACAAATCTCTTCAGCATCTAATGAACTTTTCCTTTTAAGTTACTGATTTGATTTATTAATATATTAGTATTAGTGTAGTTATTCTTGTATTCCGGTGGTAAATCCTACATGATCATAATAAATGATTCTTTAAATGTGCTGTTAAATTTAATTTGCTAGTATCGTATGTAGGATTTCACACCTATGTTAAAAGGTCAAGTTAGTCTACAGATTTCTATTCTGAAGTTTGGGGAAAATAAATCTTTAACAAATGTTTTTTTAATTTTTAATTATTGGACTATTCAAGTTTTCCATTTTGTCTGGTTAAAAATTTTTCTATTTATTAGCATTTATTGTATTTTATAATCTTTTAAAACTCCTCCATACTTATTCATTCCTTCCTCCAATAAATATTGCGTTTAACTTTATAAACTCAATTCATAATAAGGACTTTGCCAGGGAGACTTGACATTTTAGGGATTAAATCACTGTGCCTGGTGTTGATTTAGGTGCTGATGATACAAGTCGTGAAAATACCCAGAGATCTTTTCTGATGGAGCTTCCATCCTAGTGGGGGAAACCATAGACGAAATAAACAAATTGATAGCAGACAGTGACGTGCAGATGACAAAGCGAGGGCATGTGATGGGGACAGGAGAACGTGGCGGCCTGGGATCCAGGGCTCAGAGGAGCTGGGGTTTCGTGGGAAGCAGGCCTGTGAAGGCCAAGGGCCAGCACTGCCAAGGCTCCAAAGCCAGAACGAGCATGGTAGGTTAAAGGACAAAAAGAAGGGCAGGAAAGGGCTTCCCTGGTGGCACAGTGGTTGGGAATCTGCCTGCCAATGCAGGGGATGCGGGTTCGAGCCCTAGTCCGGGAAGATCCCACATGCCGCGGAGCAACTGAGCCCGTGTGCCACAACTACTGAGCCCGCGTGCTGCAACTGCTGAAGCCTGTGCACCCGCGCGCCTGGAGCCCGAGCTCCGCAACGAGGAGAGGCCACCGCAGTGAGAAGCCTGCGCACCGCAACGAAGAGTAGCCCCCGCTCGCTGCAACTAGAGAAAGCCCGCGTGCAGCACTGAAGACCTGAGGCAGCCAAAAAGAAATTTAAAAGTTAAAAATTTTTAAAAAGAAAGGGCAGGAAGGAAAGGCAGGCAGGTGATGAGCAAGGAGGCCAAGAGACAGGCACAGGTGAAGTCCCTCTTGGGCATCTCTGGAAGGCTGGATGGGTTGCTAAGGGCAACGGGAAGATGCTGGAGGGTTTTCCGCATGGCTGGGCAGGATCCGTGCACACTTTCAGAAGGGCAGTCTGGCTGTGGTAGGGGTGTCGGGGCAGAGAACCAGAGAGGCTGGGGGAGACTAGTTCGGGGTTGAGTCGTTGCATGGGCAGGAGGTGAGGGTGTGGCCATGTCCCTCCTCTCATTTTGCTTGTTCTTTTCCTCCCCTGAGTAGATATTCTGGAAGTTTGCCTGCTTGATTGCTTTCATCTAAGAAACAGCTCTTGGCTTTCCTGATGTACTCACTCTTCTGATGTTCTGTTGTCAATAATTCATTAATGGTGTTTTAGCCTCTGTGATTGCCTTCTGTCTACTTTTCTTTTGACGTTCTGTTCCTTTTGCTCTTTTCTGAGTCTTAGCTCATTCGTGTGTTGCTTTCTTTAAAAACAAAAACATTTACAGACTTCAGTGTATCCTATAAATCTGATAGATAGCAAAACCTTAGTTTCAGCAGACATTGCCAGTTAGGGCACTAACATCAGGGATCCAAATTTCACTAGATCAAGGTCCAACGTGGACAACTGTGATTCTTTCTGAACCCTCCCCCCCTTGAGTAACTCTCCACCCTATTGAAACAGAGCAGGACCCTGTGGTGCTCGCCCCCCATGCCCTCAGCCTGCCTTTTGTCTGTGGAAAAACTGCAGGTAAAGAATAAGTTTAAATCAGAGAAGCGAGAAAATGCAGAAACAAAGGAAAGTAGTCAAATAGGACCAAATAATAATAGTTTAGGCAGTAAACAAAGTCAAGGACCTTTAGTTCCTCCTTAAGGGCTACAGATAATATTCTGAGCCATAACCTGTGAGCTGTCTTATAGATACTGAAACCCTCAACAGGTGGAAGAAGTTAACTCCATGATGACCAGACTGTAGCCATGACAGAAGCTGCCACAATTCCGAGAACTGGCCTCAAGGAAATGGGAACAAACCGACCCTGGAACTGAAGCCTAACTGTACTTAAAACAATCAAGATGACGCTCATCAGACCACCAGTGACCAATTTCAAGATGACTGTCAGAGCCGACTGTGCTGTTTTCTGCAGGTAGCCCCCTCCCTCCGTCTATAAAAGCTCTTGCCCACTGGTTGTCAGTGGGGGGGAGTCGGCCTTTGGACAGGAGTCCGCCCTCCCCGCTCTGACTGCCAGCATCCGAAACAAAGCAAACTTTCCTTTCCACCAGCCTGGCCTCTTTATTGGCTTTTGAGCGGCGAGCGGCCCCACCCCACTTTGGGTCACACTATGGAACACGGCCTGCCTGACCCACATTAAATGATAATCCCAGATGCCTTCCCAGTCCCCTGTGCCAGGACACGGGCGTCAGACTCTAAGTCAGAAGCCAGGGAAGGGAGAACCAGGGCTGCACACACCTGCTGGGATGTGGGCCATCATCACACACAGGGGCCAAGGAGCTGATGGGAGCCGATGGCAAGAAAAGTTCCACGAAGGAGAGACAACCAAACACGTCCAAGGTCCCTAGAAGACCGGACAAGCGGGGCAAAGAGAATTGGCCACTGGAGGTGGCAACGGGGAGGCCACAGGAGGGGAAGTCCTTTCCGATGGTGTGTGTTTCTCAGTGAACAGGGAAGGCTGGCCATCACCTGGAGGAAGGAGGTACCACGGACAGTCGGAGGTTTGCGGGAAGGCGGCTGCGAGAACATCCGGAAAGAGAGAACGTCCCCTGCCGCACTTGCCAACTTTTTGAGATTTCTTGAACATCTGAAAATTTTTTAGCAGCCAATCTCCATGGCGTGTGTGTGTGTGTGTGTGTGTGTGTGTTTGTTTCAGAGAATGCAAGAATACAAGTTAGATAAATTGCATCCTAGTCTAAAGCCAGTATGAGGAGAGAGAACCGTGGGTCGCCAGAAAGGTCCCCGGGTCCCAGGGTCTACGGAGGGAAATTCAAGACTGTGATCCCTCCGGTCCTGAGCAAAGCAGAACCATCCCCTAGACACGGCCTCATCTTCCATCAGGAAATTGGACTTCACATGTTTGGAAATTGAATTTCACTGATGTGGATGCCCAGTATATTTTTTCCCTCCCATACAGCTTCATAGCTGCAGAAGCTGGTGGAGGCTGTTTCACAAACCCCCTTCTGCTTTCGCTGAATACAGCACGTCTCCCTCCTGGTGCGCACGTGTTTCAGCTGTCTCCATCCGAGACCCCCGCTTTCCTCTGTGGGCCAATGCCTATCTTTTCATAAGTTAATTGATTAACTAATTTATGTATTTAATTTTTGGCTGCATTGGGTCTTCGCTGCTGCGCGGAGGCTTTCTCTAGTTGCGGCGAGCAGGGGCTACTCTTCATTGAGGTGCGCGGGCTTCTCACTGCGGTGGCTTCTCTTGTTGCGGAGCACGGGCTCTAGGCGCGTGGGCTTCAGTAGTTGTGGCTCGCGGGCTCTAGAGTGCAGGCTCAGTAGTTGTGGCGCACGGGTTTAGTTGCTCTGCAGCATGTGGGATCTTCCCGGACCAGGGCTCGAACCCGTGTCCCCTGCATCGGCAGGTGGATTCTTAACCACTGCGCCACCAGGGAAGTCCCACCAATGCTTATCTTTGAAGGTATTCCCATCCTATGGGCGAGCTGGAAAGAAGTCAAGAACAAAAATATTTGAGGAGGCTAAAAGCAGGCTTTCCCTGTCAAAATGCTGTACTTTACCACCAAAAGTGAATCCCAGACCTTAAAAGCCTTCCCTTGGAGCCTGCATGCCCCAGACGACACTTGTAACCTTGTCGTTGGCTTTCTAGTGACTGATTTCTGGTGACTGACCCTCCCTTTTCCAAGAGTAAGAGTCTCCTCTCACACGTACAATGTTAAGTCCCCATGGCAGACAGCTAATTTTAAACTGAATCTACAGAGTGAATGCCAGATGCTAGAATCCTCGATTAAAGGGCTTTCACCCTATTCCTATTTATAAAAGGATATTTCACTACCTGACCCACATTCATTTTCCTGTCTGTGTTAACCACGAGGTGTCTACCTGGGAAGAAACAGACACAAAGGGTCTGTGTTCCGAGGATGAACGACTGTATTTGAATTTGGACCTTTAGCTCGCCATTGAGTGGGGATGTCTGCATCGGCTGCATCGGAGCCCTGGACAGACTCAAGGATAACCCTTTAAATAGCTCATTCTCATCTTCTTCCCAAACCCACTAGGAAAACATCGTGCTGGACAACTGAACATCTTACAGGGCAACCTTTGAGGCCATAAATAGATGATGAAAATAGATAATCCAAATAAAAAAAAAATTCTTTATAGCTTTTATTTTAACAGGGCCCATCTGAACTCAAATCAAGAGGCAGAGCCAGAAGAGATGGCCTTTCATGAGCACATAAATTGGCCGGGGGAGGATGAGCGTGGATTAATTGTAGAGCCATGCAGAGCACTCGCCTTGTATCCAAAGAGTTTCTTCTCTGTAGTAACCTGTCCCTGTGGAGAGCTTCCCAAAGTCAAAGGTCCCCGGGGACCTATTTTCTTGAGTGACTCTGTTGCCTTTTGCATTGTAATCCCTCTCCTTTCCAAATCTTCCCTGACTCCCGGCATCAGTCCTGCATTTGACCCGTCACTGAGCGCCCACCATGCACCAGGCCCTTGCATCACATGACACACGACGCCTCTGTCCTCGCTCATAGCGCTGACGGTTTAAAAGGATCTCTCCAGGGACTTCCCTGGCGGTCCAGTGGTTAGGACTCCGCGCTTCCACTGCAGGGGGCACAGGTTCAATCACTGGTCGGGGAACTAAGATCCTGCAAGCCATGTGGCACGGCCAAAAAAGTAAAAATAAAGGAAATAAAATGAAAGGATCTCTCTGGAGCCGTGTTGCAAGTGGACCAAAGGGCAGGCCCGAGTCTGCTCCTGTCCACTCTCCTCCAGGAAGTTCCCAGGCAGCTCTGCCCAAGAGCCTTTCTACCCCATGGCTAACTCCGTTCCCCTGCCCATCTTGGCTCCCATGCCACCTCCTCCGGGAAGCCCACCACGGTCACCCTGTGCAACCCACAGCCTCCCCGCCTCCTGAGCCCTGTTCGTCTTCACAGCCTTCAGTTTCTACCATACATACACATTGCTTTCAATGGTTTTATTTATTTATTTTTTAATTAATTAATTCATTTATTTTTGGCTGCGTTGGGTCTTCGTTGCTGCACGCAGGCTTTCTCTAGTTGCAGCGAGTGGGGGCTACTCTTCGTTGCGGTGCACGGGGTTCTCATTGCGGTGGCTTCTCTTGTTGCGGAGCACGGGCTCTAGGTGTGCAGGCTTCAGTAGTTGTGGCACGCGGGCTCAGTAGTTGTGGTGCACGGGCTTAGTTGCTCCGCAGCATGTGGGATCTTCCTGGACCAGGGCTGGAACCCATGTCCCCTGCACTGGCAGGCGGATTCTTAACCACTGCGCCACCAGCGAAGTCCTCAATGGTCTTAGTTTATTGGTGGCCTCTTCCTCCCCAGCACCCCCCTCTGAGTCTCCTGAAGTGTCTCTTGCCCCAGCCATACCTTCTAGTTCCCTGGGGTGTCATCCTCAGTTCTTTTCAACAACGAGTGATTTTCCACCTGTTATATGTCAGATGCTGACGATACAAAGGTGAAATAAGCCTGAGTCCTTGTCCTCAAGGAGCTGACATGTTTGAGGGGGCAGGTGTGCAAACGTCTCACCCCACGGTGCTACGCTCAAGATGATAGAGATCTCTCTGAATTGCTGGGAGATCACGAGGACCCCTCAGCCCCGACTGGGAGTGAAGGGAAGTCCTGCTGACCATGAATTCAAGGATTCACTGGCCTGAGACGAAGCCTGAAGGATGAGTAGAAGTTAGCCCAAAAGAAGGACTAGGTTACACTAGTAACCAATAAATTCGCCCCCAGCCACAGGCGGCTCTCCTCAACCCCCAGCGCACGTCCAGTGACTCCCCAGCACATCTGGAGGAAAATCCAAGGACGTCACCCGGGGCCGCACCTACCTGCCCACCTCTCCTCCCCGCGCTGCCCTCCCACATGATAAAGGGGATTTTTACTTTATCCTGAGTTCTTTTTTTAGGAAGACCAAGTTAAAAAATAAGACTATGATAATGTAACTTTTAATGAATGAATGTCCTCTTAGTTTAAAAAAAAAACAGGTGATGGAACAGTGATGGGAAGGGTGGGATGTGGGAAACAGGGGCTCCCTGCACCGCACCTCGCCCTTCCACCCGACAGTGTGGGGAGAGAGCTCCGCCTGAGGCTGTTAGACACTAAGTGGGTGCCCTCCCTCCTCGACTGCCCATTGTTCACAAACTGCCTAGCGCAGGCCTCCTTCCTGAGCCCTAGGCTCTCGGATCCAACTTCCCACTGACCATCTCTGCCTGCGTTTCCCACGGTGGTGTCTTAAATTCTTACATGCAAAGTAGAACCTGTGGTCTCCCCTGTACACCCCACCCTTGCAGCTTTATTTCTCAACTGAAACTGATAACACCACCGCCGTCCCCGTCAGCAGAACCCCTCCCCCTCCCCCAACCGCACTTGGATGGGCCTTTGAGACCTTTCCATTCTCCCCCCTACAACCTTCCCCACTCCTTCCCCTGTTGACGGCCTGGAGGTTAACATTTTGTGTGGATCCTTTATCATCTTCACCTGAGCTACTGCGCGGGCTTCCTCACTGGGACCTGCTGTCCCAGCCTGGGTATCCCCACACTTTCTCCCTGATACAGGCTTGACTGGCACCTGTTGAGTAGGAAGTGGCTTTGGTAGGTGCTCACGGGAGCCTGGAGGGAGGTGGGCAGAGCAAAGCCAGTACAAGGATGAGTTCCTGAGGTCACCTGGGTGGGCAGCCGGGCCCCTCCCACTCGTCAGGCATGTGCAGGTTGCCTCTCTGGACTGTCCTCCACCCAGGAGGGACCAGGAGAAGCAGTGACCCACCGGCTCGCATCCTTCACCACTAGGGTGTGAAATCCTGCACTTCGGAGGCACGGGGAAGGGGAGGGGGGCGAGGCACCAGGGGCATCGGACCCCCGCCCAATCGCATCCACCTTCCTTCCCAACGTCTTCCTAAAATAGAAATCTGCTCACACAGCCTCCCTTCATAAAAGCCTCCAGTTCACTGAGGCTCACAACACAGCACCACGCCCACCGGACTAGAGGATAACGCCTGCCTGGTCGGGCCACCACTGCCCTCCCCACCTTGCCCCTCCCCCCAGAGCCACCGCCCCAGCTCCATGTCAGAGCACCTGCATCGCCTGCGCTACTCATCGTTCTTGCCCATCCTTCGTGCTTGTTCATCCGTCCACCTCTCCTCCTCCACCTGGTGGATTCCACTCATCGTCTAAAACTCAACCCAACTGCCACGTCTCCTGTAGAACCGTCCTGGCCCCTATACACGTCCCCCGCCAGGCCCACAGAGAATCAGCTAAGGCTCCGCCCCCCTTGTTCCTGCAACACGCAGTTTCGAGGAATAACGCGCACAACTCAAATTCCACCTGTCCACTGTCTTGATTACATGCCCGTCTCTCCCCTACCAGCTCCCCTTGAGGGCAGGAACTCCTGTGTCTTATTTATTTTTGTATTTTTAGTGCCTTAAACAGGGTTTGGCCCATAGGTCATGCACAATGTTTGTTGAATAACAGCATGAATTTGTCACTTACAATGAATCAGCCACTTTGCTAAGTATTTGATGCGTATGTCACTTAAGGGCAGGCGGGAATCAAAAAGTTGCCCAAGTAAACTGCACCTGGAAGGCCACCATCAGGTGGGCAGGGCAGGCGTACATGACCAGCCAGATGCAAACAGCTGAAGACCCCCATCCCTCTACCGCTTGTCTTCTCCACCACAGACAGCAGCTTTCTTGCTTTGCTGTTCACATTTTACCCTTTAAAATATAGTCCTGTGAGAGCAACTGCTGTAAATTGTATGAGTTCAAAATCCCCAGGAACTTGAAAATGCTTTGGAGAAAGAATTGGGAGGGGAAATGGAGAGAGAATAGGAAATCAGGGTAAAGCATTCAGGGCAGCAACCAAGGAAGACAGCACCAAACAGGAGCTCTTCGCAAAGAGGACAGCGCTTCGTAGCAGCTGCTGAGGAAGGGGAGCATTAAACGTTTACTAACGTTGCCCGTTTTCAGAAACCACTTGGTTGAGAGCGCCTGACCTGCCTTCTGAAGCCGTGGTCCCGGCGCTTCGGCTACTGGGGCTGCCCTCAGAGCACACTTCCCAGGCCTAAGGAGGAGAGGACACCAAACTCAGTGTCTAATACCCTAGGCGTAGCTCTCTCCCCACACTGTTGGAGGGAAGGGCGAGGTACGGTAGAGAGCACCCCTGTTTCCTGCATCCCACTCTTCCCATCACTGTTTTTCTTGTTTTTTGGGGTTTTTTGTTTTGTTTTGTCTTGTTTTTTAACTAAGAGGAAGCTGTCAAACGGCACAAGGGCTCAGAGCTGTGGTGAAACATTCCCGCTAGGATCCTATGTTCTCATTATCTGGTAACAACATTCAGATTTTAAAATCCTAACTCATTGCCAAGCTCTGTAAGATACTAAAATATTTAGATTAAATACTCTGCTAGAATCATGAGGAAGGGAAGGGAAAGCACATTAAGAGAGAAAAAGAATCATCCTAGCAAATTGGGGAAAATGACAGGCTATTTGGAAATTAGAAGTATCGTTCTTGGTATGTATCAATATTTTAACATGATTCTGTTTAATTCCCTTCCTTTTAACTCCATCTGAAACTAGAAAGAAATAAACCTAAAAAGGCTTGGCTTGTATCTCCATCCACCCTCCAATCAATAAAGCTCTCCTGCCCAGCTGCCTGGCGCCCGGCCACGTGCCCCTGAACGGCGGATAAAAAGCGGAAGACGCCCCATCGTTTTAAAGGCTGACAGTCCAGGACCAAGTCCCCTAGGAGATGTTCTTCTTTTTCTGTGTCCATTCCATAGGCTATGTGTGCTCAGGTTTTTAAAACTGTTGGTCTTTAATATACTTCCATTCCTTTAATGGAAAAGTTACATAGATAAAGAATTTCTTTTCTTCCTAGTCATAAGTGCAGTCTGCATCCCTGGTCTCTACTTACTCTCTCCTTCAACTACAAAGCCGCTGAAATCTGATTCCTGCCTCTGCCATCTGATGTTGAGACTGCTTTTGCCAGATGACAATGGCACAGAGAATTTCTACTCTTTACATTAAACGACCTCTATGTGGCATTTGACATAGTGAATAACTTTCTGAAACTCTTCTCACTGGAGCCTGCCTCTCTTTGGTTTTCCAAAGTGTGCTCTCTCCCCCTTGCTGTTTTTCCTTGGGCTCCTGTTCTTCTGTCTGCTTCTCAAGGTGTCCTTTTCAGATCTCATTCTAAGACCTCCCGATAAACTGTAGGCACAGCCTTAGCTTAATCCACCACTAGCAACCGGTGGCTTCCGGACTTCCCTCTCTAGTTGAGGTCTCTTCCCTTAATACCAGTCCCATGGCCCAATATTTATAAAATATCTCCACTTGGATGTCCCATTTCCAATGTAATAGACCTAAAACCAAGAGCTTCTTTCCCCCATACACCTGCTTCTCCTCCTTACCTGGGTGAGTGGTGGTCCCCTCCAACCCAGGGACCCTACGAGAAATCTGGAAGTCACGCTGACTCACATCTGTGCACAGCCCAGGCCCTCAGGAAGCCCTGCCTCTCCCAGCCCTTCACCTGCTCAACCCCACCCTCTCCACCATCCAAGTCTCACTTCAGGCCTTCATAACTGCTCTCCTGCGTGATCTCAGCAGCCTCCCTTTGACCCCCTCCAGTCCAGAGAAATCCTTCTACAATGCCAATCTGACCTCATGTCACTCTTGCTTCAAACTGCCTTTCCATTTTCTCCAACATAACATTCAACGTCAGCTCTTACTAGTCCCTCGTCACGCTTTTCATTCCGCTCACATTCTGAGCTACTTACAATTCCCCCCAAAAGCCATGATCTCCCGTATTTCTGTGCTTTTGTTCTAAATGGATAACTTTTCTCTTTTCTTGACCTGGCCACAACCTACAGGTTCACCCCAAGCCTACTCCGGTGCGCAAACAGTTCAAAAGGAAGCCTTTGATGACCCCTCCCCAAGCTGGGTTAGGATTCCTCTATGCTGTAACGGTAATAATTTGCAGCAGCTGCAGCAAAAAATAACAAACAACAACTAACATTTACTGAGGGCTAATCAGTCCCGGCGGTTCTCAGACCTAAATGTGCATAAGAAGCACCTGGAAATATGTTACATTCCAATGTTCAGATTCATCCGATGTGGTCCTGGGATCTACCTTTTTAACAATGTATTCTAAGCGGCTCTGACACAGTTGATCCAGGAACGATATTTTGAAAAACACTGAACTACTGGCTCCCCTGCAATTCACTCAAAACGTTGCCGCCTGATATTCATAAAAGAGCTTTTGTAATTTTAAAGCATCAAGTACTTGGCACCAAACACGATTATGTGCTTCACACGTACCTGTCAACTGTCTTAAACCCAGTGAGGCTGGTATTACCTATACATAAAGGAACAAAAGATTACAGAGATTAGCTGGATCAGATTCACGCATGGCAATGACAGGAGTCGAGCTTGGGCCTCGTTCCAGGATACCATCTTGGGTCATTCACTGCTACACGAAAGCAATAACCAAAAGTTTCAGTGGTGTCCCCATGACAGTCAGCTGTATCAAATCCTTGGCCTGGATTTGAAGACCCTTAAGAGGCTGCCCCTATGTGATAGTTCATTTTATGTGTTAACTTGACTGGCTAAAAGATGCCCAGATAGCTGGTAAAACGTTATTTCTGGGTGTTTCCGGAAGAGATGAGCATTTGAATCTGTGGACTGAATAACGCAGGTGACCTTCCCCAATGTGGGCGGGCACCATCCAATCCGTTGAGGCCAGAATAGAACAAAAAGGTGGAGGAAGGGTGAATTCACTTTTTTTCCTTCTTTGAGCTGAGACATCCGTCCTCTCCTGCCCTTGGACATCAGCTTGGGCCTTTGGACTCAGACGGGGACTTACACCCTCAGCCTACCTTTCCCCCTTTCTCACGCCTTCGGACTTGGACCGAATTACACCACCAGCTTCCCTGGTTCTCCAGCCTAGAGATGATAGATCTTGGGGATGGACATGTCGGCCGCCATGACTGTGTGAACCACATCGGTTCTGGTTCTCCAGAGAAACAATACAGATTTTGGGACCGAGAGCGACTCTAGAGGAACAGAATTTTAAGGATAAGTTTTCTGAATTGGTTCTTAGGATTCTGGAATTTTGTCTCTAATCTGACTAGATTTAAAGATGCTAATGAGTCTATTTCCAGTAGTAAAGAGAGCACTGATGGTCCATGGGGTGAACTGTTTATAGAGATATGCAGAGTACCTGCATTGCATATGCTTAATCCACCACTTATAAGAAGCAAGGAGCTAAATGGCTGTACATGATACTGTCAAGTATTTTTGGAAATCTAAGGAATGTAATGACACTGGCGGGTTCCTCCTAATGTCTCAGGCAAAGTGGTGAGAGAAGAAGATGAGCTCCCTAATGCCCAGTACACCCCGCCGTGAATGCCCTCTGATAACTCTCTCGTCCGCATCCCCTGTCCTCTTAGACTGTAAATCTCTTCTCTCAAGCCTTAACTACCACAGGCACTCAGCTCTTCCTTAAATAAAATCCTAAGATCTTACAGCTGTCGGGGACTTGGTAAGATGGCCCTTTCCCGCACAGGTGAGGAAACTGAGGCTCCGCGGGGAAGGGCCTTACCTGGGGGCACAGTGGCCGAGCCAGGACGAGGTCCTGGTCCTCCTGGCCTGAGGCCAGTGCCCCTTCCACACACAAGACAGCCTCCCTTCACTAACCTAAGCAACAGAACAAAATGCCTTGCCTTCCTGAGAAGGAGCTTTACAGAGCGACGGCAATGTTCTACAACCGGATGGGGGGGGAGGGGGGATGGTGGCACAACTCGGTGAATCTCTTAAACATCATTGACTTGTGGACTTAAAACAGGTGAATTTTAGAGTAGGTAAATTGGGCCTCAGTAAAGCTGTTAAGAATGGAATCTCGCCCTAGAGAGCGGGGCAGAATGGGAAGCAAGCACACAGAAGGCAGGCAGCGGGGGGTGGGGGGGGGGTGGCCACGGTCACCGTGACCCTTTCCTCCTCGAGCCGGGGTCCCCGTCCTTCCTGTTGTGTCAGCCCTCTTACTTGCTGCACTGGAAGGTAAGCTCCCTGAGGGCAGGGCGGGGACCCCCTGAGCCTTGCCCTCTCCCATCTCCCCAGCTGCCCACAGCAGGCCCGGCGAATATCTGCCAAATGAATGAATGCGTGGGAAGCACACAACCTGTTTCTTACCATCCACTCGTTCTGGCACAGAGAATCTGGCTTCTCCCCCCAGCAGGGGCTGACAGCCTGCCCAAAGTCCACAGACACGGAGGGGCTTCGGGGCGGAGCTGGGATCCTAACCACTGCCCTCCACTGCCTCCCATAAGCCCCGAACGCATGTTAGCTGGTGTCATCACCAAATCTGCAAATAGCTAGGCTACCTGCGTCCCAAGAGAGAGCCAAATTAATTTGCATCATTTCTTCATTTAAGAGAGGGATGTGTACATTTTTTTCTAAAGCAAAAGAAGGGTTTAGGAGTAACGGAAAGAGTGTGGATTTTGGAATCAGAACACAGAAGTGTGAGTCCAGACTGCTTGGCTGTGTGATGGTGGGCAGGTTCCCCAACGGCTCTGAGTTGGTTCCTGCACAAAATGAGGAAAACGCCACCATCCTCGCAGGCTCACCATGAGACTTTGAGGGAACAACGCCTGTGACACACCCAGCACCCTAACCTGGCACGCACCAGGCGCTCAAGAAGGGCCAAGCGAGACCCGGGGGAAAATGCATCAAAGGGGAAGAAGTCAGAAAACAGCGTGAGTGAGAAAAGGCAGGGAGAAGGGCAGAAAGTGGGCGGAGTACATTTGCGTAAGTTTAAAACACACACACACACACACACTTTAAGGGCGAGAATCCCGAGAGGCCCATTAGCTACATTAAATGGCTGCTCTGCGGGTACTGGGAGATGAGAGGGTCGCACAGAACGAGACCGCGGCCTGTGTGAGCAGCTGGTGACGTGCGACCCAACGCACCACCCCACAGACCTCTCGTTCACGCTCACACGTGGGCAAGAGAGAAGGAAAGAAAGGCCAGCCTCTCTGCCCATCGACTTCTGTCCCCAGACTCCCTGATGTTCTCTCTCCCGTCTACCAGCTGCTCACAAACTCTCCCCCCGCCCCCGCTGGCTCCCACGAGCCTAAGACCCTCCGCAAATCCCCCCGGCCCTCATCTGCCACAAACGACCCAGCCACAGCCCTCCTTCCCCTTCAGAGGCCAAGACCGCTTGCCAAGGGCTTGCTTCTTGACAGTCTGCCTGAAGTCTGCTATTTCTAAAGACCGTGTCATCACACAAACTAAAGGCTTCAGGATTTACACCCTCCTACAGGAACTGTCTTGCGGTTGGATCATTTAAGAACAGAGGGCAGGAAAGCGATCCACTTCATCTGTGAAGCTTTGGGAAAGTAAACAGAGGAACAGATCTGGACAAGCGAGACCCCACTGCTTAGGTTTCTGCTACCCCAAACAGGTAGGCACATGTGGCTCTTGACCATGTACGGTGCGGCAAGCCCAAGTTGGTACATGCTGTAAGTGGAAAGTACACCAGGTTTTGAAGACTGAGTACCAAAAAATATGTTAAATGTCAAATTTATGACTTATCTCAACCACTTGTTAAAGTGATCATATTTTGGATACATTGGGTTAAATAAAATATATCACCAGTCTGTTACTTTTTAAAATGTGGCTTCTTAGAAACATTAAATCCATGGCTCACACTATACTTCTATTAAAGAGCACTGGTCTGGACCCCTCACCACTGTCTTCAGTCACTGCTTGCCATAGGAACACCCTCTGATAGAAATATAGGGCAATCTGGAAATCTGAATAATATCTTCCCTCTTGCCCCATTTCACACTCATGGTATTCAACACGTCTCCAATTCCATGTCTTTTACAGTATTCTGCCTTTGCTTTCAGATGGCTAGAATGAGTCTAGAATTTCTCATATATTTTACATGACCCTTTTAGCCACATTTATTTTAATCTTCACATTTTTGGTAACCACATCAAAAGAAAAATTTAAGATGAGCTGAAGGATGATGGCTCGGTTTATGAGCCTGAGAAATGCTTTTCTGTCCTCTTCCTTGCTGAAGTGTCAGGTTTTCATGGCGGTCACTCTTCTAGTTTACCAATGCATGTCAAGTCAACCATAAACAACAGCTGGGCCAAAGCCAAAGACATGGTAAGAAAAGAAACTACAGACCAATATCCCTTATGGACACTGATGCAACAATCCTCAACAAATACGAGCAAACTGAGTTCAACAGCACGTTAAAAGGATTATAGACCATGACCAAGTGGGATTTATTCCCAGAAAGCAAAGATGGTTCAATGTACAGAAATCAATCAATGTAATATACCACATTAACAGAAAGAAGGAAAAACCCATAGTCAATCTTAATTAATGCAGAAAAATCATCTGACAAAATTCAACACCCTTTCATGATAAAAAAAATACCCAACCAATTAGGAAGAGAAGGAAATTTCCTTAATATGGTAAAGGCCATAAACGAAAAACCCATAGCTCCTACCGAAAGATTGAAATCTTTTCTCCTAAGATCAATATAAGGATGCTTGTTCTCACCACTTCTATTCAACATAGGACTGGACGTTCTAGCCAGAGCAATCAGGCAAGAAAAAAGAAACAAAAGGTACCCAAAGTGGAAAGGAAGAAGTAAAACTATCTCTGTTCACAGACAACATGATCTTACATGTATAAAACCCTAAAGATTCCACATACAAAAATGGTTAGAGCTAATAAATGAATTCAGAAAAGTTGCAGGATACAAAATCAACACACAAAAATCCGTTGTGTTTCTATATGCTAAAAATGAAAAATCTGAAAAGGAAATTAAGAAAATAATTCCATTTCTAATAGCATCAAAAAGAACAAAATACTTAGGAATAAACTTAACCAAGGAGGCAAAGACTTGTACTCTGAACCATATAAAATATTGCTGAAAGAAATTTTAAAAAACACAAATAAATGGAAATTCCTTGTTCACAGATCAAGAAGACTGAATATTAAGACGTCAACAGTATCCAAAACAATCTATTGATTCAATGCAATGCCTATCAAAAATCCCACAGCATTTTTGCAGAAATAGAAAAGCACATCCAAAAATTCATATGGAATTCCAAGGGATCCTGAACAACCAAAACAATCTTGAAAAAAGAAAAAAGTAAAAAGGCAACTACTGGGACACAAATCCAAATTTATAATTACCAAAAGAAATGTTCTAAGATATTTTTAAAATAAGACTACATAGTAAAAAGACAGTAATTATACAAAGTTACACTAAATATACTCATAATAAAGACAGTAAAATATGGCAGAGCTAACACCAGACACGAGTCCATGCTGATTATAAATGAATGAATTGAAATTTTGATGATAAAATATATCTGCACATTATATCATAAGGAAAGGGTTAGTCTCCCTAAAATATAAAAAAAGATCTTAAATAAAGAAAAAAACCACCACCACCTGTTCGGGAAAAAAATGAGAAGACATGGACAGGCAATACACAGAGAAAGTAAAAATGACCTTAAATATATGGGAAAAAAAAAAATTGATGCCTTACCCATCAATGCTACAATATCTCCACCACACACACACACACACACACACACACACATATTCACACACAAATAC
Source organism: Balaenoptera borealis (assembly GCF_965194805.1). Lineage (NCBI taxonomy): Eukaryota > Metazoa > Chordata > Mammalia > Artiodactyla > Balaenopteridae > Balaenoptera > Balaenoptera borealis. The sequence continues at coordinate 4,260,185 of NC_138877.1, forward strand.
ACACACATTTTGAACTATCTGGGTAAAAAAGCAAATTAAAAAGTCACAATTTTGGAACACCCAATGAAATAACTGATTCAGGCAAATATCAGTGGATAGGTTGTCAGGGAATAGGATATTCATTTTGATGCCAAAACATTACCCTGCAGAGCATCTGCTAAGTCCAAAGGGAAAAAATGTACCTTTATATTGGTGAGATCAACCAAGCGACCAAATTCAGCATCCTAAAAGTGAACAGCCTGACATGATACCCTCCTGAGGGATTCAATGTGAAGTACACAGCATCCTTCCTGAAACGTTAATCTGAATCTCATCTCGTGCCTACTTTACAGGAGGTATAGCAGATAGAGGAACAAGCTAAACTACACCACGAGGAAACAGCTAGACAAGCACAGAGGGCGGGGTGGTACTTCACACCTGGTCTGGCTCAAGGAGTCAATGCCAAGGGGCAAAGGGGGGGCGACTGTTGGAGATAAAGAGAGGAAAGAGCTCTGGCCAAACACAATGAACCGTAACCAGACCACCTGAGGACAGTGAGGGACTGGTCTCTACACGAAATCAGATTTGTTCTCCTCTTAGGTGTGCCAGTGGTTTCATCATTCAGGATGGCCCAGGTTACCCACAGTAACAAAGAGCCCAAACTCTCAGTGGCTCAGGACAAAGCTCTATTTCTCACTCCCACCCGCGAAGCACCGTTTCAGAAGTAAGATGCTCCCCGACCTACTACTCTTCGTACAAGACAAATTCAGCTTTTCCTTTGAGAGTGAGAGATGCTTACTGATCAGGGTAGGTGGTTGCAGGCAGCGCTCCTCGGAGTGTGATTCTCCTGCCATTTCGCATCAGAATCTCCAAGATAGTTTAAAATGCAAATGCTTTATCGCTATGCAAATGTTTTTTAACCCCAGAGTCCCAACCCACACTTGCTGAATCAGAAACTCAAAGCTAGGACCTTAGGAGTCTACTACTAAGTATTATAGCTCCTGAAAGTTGCTTTCGGTTACACATTCCACTATTTTATAAAAGTTGCTGTGCAAAGGATATTTTACTTGCTCAGTGATAACTAGAGTAGCATTAATACTGTTTATAAAAATGGCAGAAATGCGTGTTGTTTTTTTTTTATAAGATGGCAAGCACTATAGTATACTCGTTTAGAGATAATCAACCATTCTAAATTACAGGCTTTTTTCTAGTACAGGTTCCTAAAGCTTATAGCGACTTTTTAAAAATTTTTTATTGGAGTATAGTTGATTTACAAGGTTGTGTTAGCTTTTGCTGTGCAGCAAAGTGAATCAGTTATACATATACATATATCCACTCTATTTTAGATTATTTTCCCATATAGGTATAGTGACATTTTTAAAAAGAGGTTCTACATTTTATTTAATTAATCGAGGTATGCTAATGCCAACTGGACAACTACACAGAGCAGCCAACAAAACAGCTCAAACCTGGGTAATGAAAATGGACCGATGTCATTAACAGTCTGCAACTGCTCTGCGTAGTACTGCAGGTGATTGCAGGCATTTCATCCAACTTGGAATGCCAACTGGAAATTGTCCAGTATTCTGAAGCTGACCTTCTGCACAAGGAAAAAAGGTCAAAAAACACTGGTTACACATCTATAAGAACGGCCAGAATCCGGATCACTGACAACACCAAATACTGGTAAGGATGTGGAGCAGCGGGAATTCTCATTCACTCCTGGTGGGAACGCAAACAGTAAAGCCGCTCTGGAAGACTGATCGGCGGTTTCTTACAAAATTGAACACCCTCTTACCATACAAGCCAGCAATCATGCTCCTTGGTATTTACCCACACAATAATCTGAACACAGACGCAGATGTTTATAGCAGCTTTATTCGTAACTGCTAAAACTTGGAAGCAACCCAAATGTCCTACGATAGGTGAATGGATAAATAAACTGTGATCCACCCAGAAAATGGAATATTATTCAGAGCTAAAAAGAAATGAGCTATCAAGCCACGAAAAAACATGGAAGAACCTTAAACATATATGACTAAATGAGAGAATCTGTAACCAATCTGAGAGGTTACTTACTGTATGATTCCTGCTGTATGACATTCTGGAAATGGTAAAACTACGGAGACAGTAAAAAGATCGGTGGTTGCCAAGGGTTGGGGGAAGGGGAAGGATGGTGGAGCATAGAGGATTTTTAGGGCAGTGAAAATACTCTGTACGATACGTAAAGGTCATTTATACATTTGCCCAAACCCACAGAATGTACAACACCAAGAGTGAACCCTAAGGTAAACTATGGACTTTGGGTGATTATGATGTGTCAGTATAGGTCCATCGATTTTAACAAATGTACCATCTGGTGGGTGATGTTAATAATGGGGGAAGCTATGCGTGTGTGGGGCAGGGGTACATAAGGAAATCTCTGCACCTCCCCTCCAATTTTGCTGTGAACCTAAAACTGCCCAAAAAGTAATGATCTTTAGAAAAAAAAAAAAAAAATGTTAACCTGACACTACCCCCTGCCCTGCTACCCAACCAAATAAATTAAAAAAAAAAAAAAGAGGTCTTCCAGCCATCTTTATTTAGCCATGATTCCCCAAGCTACTTCTAGCCTAACCAACTTGCTCAAAACACCCCCAAATAAAGTCACACTCTTCTCTGCCAGGCAACTTCCTCTTCCTGATCACATCCAGGTCTGCCTCTGGAGAGACACTGCACCTTAAATGTACAAATTCGTTGGATACCACCTTCTATCAACAAGTTGAGAAGGACACAATAAAATACTGATATGACAGCAGGAAGTGACAGGATCACACAGAAAATGTAGTGACATTATCAACTATATCTGCTGAACCTTTTAGCCCACTATGCTTATTTTAAATATTTTGGTAATTACTTCTGTATATAACAATGATTATTTATCAACATCCCCTTTTGAAAAATGAACTGCTCAAACCTTATACTGGGATGACTGGTGTCATGTGCAGGTCCATTTGCCTACATGAGGGAAAAAAACCCCCACCACAACTGGATCCCATTTGTTTTTTCAAAAATAAAAATAATAATAATTCAATGTAAAACATGAACATTTAATTACCTTTAAACAATATACGTGATAATGTACATGCTATACAATCCCAAACACACTGAACACAAATGCAATCTTATAAGACATATACACAACCTACTTTTTGCCAACATATACCCTGTAGGTCACTTGGGATGTTAGCTGATTTCTCAGCCCATGTGTGAGCATATAAACACACATATATATATGCCTCAAACTGAAAATTAAGATAATAAACCAAAGAGTTGAATATAAGAAGTCTGCCGTGGAAGATTCTAGAACCACAATCAGTAACTGGAACCAAGTAACAAGGCACAATAGCTTGCCTCTGTGGTCACAGAGCTGAAGTTTCTCGTCCCAGTGCTTAAATATGGAAATAGATATGGCTAAGTCACAAACTATATTTTATAGTGCATTTCCGTTACTGTTTAAAAAGAAGTATTTTTCTTATTACATAATGCATTACAGAAAAGCATTGGAAAAATAAATAGGATAAGCTCATACAATAAAGCCTTTTTTTCCATTTGAAAAAGTTATTTATGTTCAAAATTAATATAACAGATGTAGGTGTAATAAAAAGAAGCATAAGGGATCCTATGCAGATTTCCTAGTACCCTTGAATCATATCTTGTGCCACCCATGTTAAACTGTCCATTTTAAAGCTAGCTGGGTGATACTGTCAACTGAAAGTCATTTTCTTTCTTTTCTTTTTTTTTTTTTTTTGGTGCTTTAATAATATGTACTAGTACAGAGAATAAAGTTGTCAATAACATGGCAAAATGAAACTCTTCCTAGCATTTAAGTTTTTTTGTTAAACATTAACTTTGTATTAGGCTATCCTTAATTTTCCTTTTTTTCTTTTTTCTTCTATGTTAACAGAGAAGAAAAAAATGTTTCACAGAGAAAAATTCATGCAACCAAGCAAAATCTAAACTATCTGTATTCCCTTTTTTTAACCCAAAAATTCTTGGGTAAATTGAAAGTTTATTCTAGGAAGAACAATTCATTGAGAGATAAAACAGTTTAAAAATATACATATATGTACTATTCATCGTCTCTAAGAACAGTTTAGAGCTTTAGCTTCGTAAACTTACACAGTTATCAAAGGAATAAAGCCAACCACAAAATAAGAATCAACAGGATGCAGTAATCCATTCCTAAAAGACAGTCAAATGTGCTTACACATATACAGGAAATCAACAATGTAAGTTGTAAATAATAAGTCGTCAAATGTAGCACTAAACAAATTGTAACCAGAACAAAACCCTCAGTTTCGTTAATTTTGACCACGGAAGTGGGACCAGCCAAACATGAGCTTGGCAGTGTCCTTCGATCACCATTTTGTTTCCACAGGGGCACTGCAGCATGCAGCTCCTGCGGGGACCAGAGCAGCTGCTCACAAGTGCAACCGGACTGACCAAGGGAAACACAGAACAAACCACCTTGCTCTAGGCTCTAAAACTGAAGAGTAATGTAACGAATAAACTGAGATTTTAAGGCTTTCTTAGAAATATTTTTCATGGCACTTCAACAATAAACACCACTAATAGGCAAAATTTGCAAATATTCATAGTTACATACTTACATAATTGAAAGTACATGCCATGTCAATTATTAAGTAAGGAACCACTTTGTCAGTTTTGTTTTCTGGCAACCAAATTATACTTATGGAAGGCTATTCCTGTTTGGCTGTAATTAACATGTAAATCACAGACATGTCAGTTCACTAGTGTACAGTACAAACTGCATCTGGAGTAAACTGGCCAGTACCACCTGCTTCTTAAAGAGCTGAAGGTCATTCGTTTCTTGCTAGAAATGCAGCTCAACTGCCTTCTCTCACAAGAGCAGTTAGCATCCTGACTTCAACTATCAACCTACTGGTAAACTCTAAGATCATCATTAGGCAAATTCCTTGGGTCACACACACAGACCATCCTCACAATAATGCACTTCTCGCACCGCAGGCAGTCAGAACACTCTCTCTGAGCCTAACATGTCATTCTGGCCACGCCATACTCTGAGCTGACCACAGCAGGCTCCGCTTTGGAAAACTCGTCCGCGTACTCGCTGTAGCGGTTATCTGCGGGGCTGCTGCCCTCTACAGTTCGGAGAGCATCTTTCACAGGCAGCAGAGTCTGCTCCTTGAGACACAAGGAGGTTTTGAGGGCAGGTGATTCAGGACGAACTGAATTTAACAATTCCTTGGTGAGAACTCCATCTGTCTGCTTATTTTTATGTTGCTTAATTTGCTAGAAACAAATCCAAATTTGAAAAAAATTACAAACTGTACACGCTACACGTTCAATATATGTTAGATGAAAGTCAACAAAAATCGAGCTTTTGCAAATGTTCTCTTTATGTACAATGCAAAATTAAATCTCAAAAAATTAAAATCTAGTGTAGGTGAGACATGGTTGAGAATCCCAATTGTTTACAACTTTTGTGATGGAAAACATATTTGACAGAAGATCACTAGGCCTTCATATTTGAAAAGCACATACATTTCCTAGAAAGTATAAAAAGTAAACATTTGATAATGAAAGAAATATATATGTGAGACAGTCACCCTGAAATCACAGCTATATAATGTAACAAACACACGCTCATTTAGTTGAAGGTGTGACAGCCTGAAGAGCTTTCTTATGTGGTTTTCCTACAATGGTTTGGTAGGTGAGCACGACAGGCTATAGAATACAACAGAATTTTTTTGATTTTAACAGATTTTAAAAGGATTCTTTGGCAGAGTTCCACACTCTCCAGATCCTTGGACTGATCTCCAGACAACCTTCTTGTACCGTCTATATCTTGGGCTTGCCTCTCCTACAGGTCACTCAGGCAATCATGACCTCCTTATCTGAGAGGTGACCAGCAACACTCCTGTCTGAGAGGCAGACAGGATAGTCTCACTGAGTTATAACAGTTGGCCAGGATTTTTTAAAACATGTACTTACTGATCCTTTTTGTTACATATAATGGTAAAGAAACGTCTTAGGGTGGAGAAGGATTTCTTAAACAAGATATACAAAAAGGCATAAAACATAAAGACTGATCAATTTGACTATATTAAAATTCACAGTATCTATATGAAACATACCATAAAGAAGATGGAAAAGACAAGAAAAGACTGGACAAAGCCATTGGTGATACATTTAACTAAATAAGAATTAGTGTGTGGTATATAAAGAATTCTTATAAATCAGTAAGAAAAAGGCAAATACGCCAACAGAAAAATGGTTTGAATAGGCCATTCGCAGAAAGGGAAAATCCAAGTGGCCAACAAGCATGAAAAGTCATTCAACTTCACTCGTCGTGGAAATCCGAAACTGCAAATAACTGAAATGTCCAGCATAGCTGAATTGATGGACGGTGATACAGTCACACAGGAGAATACGATACAGTAGTTACTGATAAAACAGATGAATTAAAGCTACGTGTATCAACGTGGATAAATTTCAAAACAATGTAGAGCAAAGTGAAGCATGGCAGTGTGACAGCCTTTGCATAGTTTTAAAACGTGGTTTCTTAAGCGGAGTGAAGGGTACCTGGGCATTCGTGTTGTTTGTTGCCCTTTACGCCTTATACATAACTACTCTCTTTTGTATTTTTTCAATAGATAATAAAAATATTTCAAATCATACGCAACAATATTATAAATTGTTTGTGGATATAAACATATATAGAGGAAGTATAAAAATATGCACAGGAATGACTAACACCAGTTCAGCGCAGCAAGTGTAGCTGGGGAAGACTCAGTAGGGCTCACAGGGTCTGCAAATAGATCGATAGTGTGTCTTTCCTTCAAACAGAAACATGAAAGGTCTGAATCAAATACCATACATGTTAAAACCTCACACAGCTAGGTGGTGAATACCCTGATATTTATTATATCTCTATTTCTCTATATATTATACTTCAAATAGTTCAATATGTTTTAAAATTCAGAGAAAGCGATTTAAACTAACCTATTCAAAGCAGAGGAGACCTGATTTTGAAGCAAGCAGGAGTACTTACAAGATTTCTATTGATATGTATACTACATTGACACTGAGAGCACAAGAAAGGAAATAAACTAATTTAATATTCCAAATATATTACATTGGATACTTACAGATTCTAAGTCTTTAACATCTTTCTGTAACTGCTTATTTTGCTCATTCATATTCATAATTATATTGAACACAGACTGCCTAGGATGCAATGTTCGATCAAATTGGTGGTACATGTTTCTCCAAAACCTTTATGACAAAAAAAGAAAAAAAAATACTTCAATAAATTGTGTTGGAGAAAAACTGAGTATAAATACTTCAATAATGCCAGCTTACTTAAAATTGAAAGATACTGTATTTGGCTCCAAAACTGCCAATTTCTGAGATGTGGAACTGTAGAGAGGATTGAAGTACTTCTTCTGGTCATGCAAAAGAAACGGCCACAGGGAGTAAGTCTTCTCCTTTAACCTAATGTGATGAGAAAAACAGGAAGATCTTTCCCAGAAATGCTAATGCTCACTTTTATAAAGCAGGCAGTCATTTCCCACGTAGATTTAAGTTTTAGTTTTTGCTTCTATTCACAGTCTAGCCTCACCTCTGAATTCTTCACACTTACACTGTACATACTCTTCTGTATGTATGCTACACTTCAAAACAAATTTTAACTATTAACCCGAGAGTGTGAGGGGTACTCAAAGTGTACGCAGCTTCAGAAAAACAGACAATAAAATCTTCACAATAAGACTCAGTTCTATATCATACTGTCAAGATAGTTTAACTATGATTTATGTTAGACCTCAGCTAAATAGGAAAGAAGAAAGCCCATTTCAATCAACTGTCTTACTTGAGTTCTTCTCTTTCCTTCTGACAATTTCCAATAAAGTTTCCAAATTGGCATGAATGAATATGTTCATGGATCTGAAGAAGAAACGCTTCATTGAATTCGAAGGCTTGTGGAAACTGTTCAGTCAAATGCCACACACATTCCAAGAACTGAGTAAACACCGGTGAAACTTCCTTTGGGTCACCATCCAAATGGCCACACCTAACCCCCCAGAAAGTACAAGCTTTTGAAAATGCCACTGAAAGAGGTCAACTGTTTGGGTATTGTTAAATTTAAATACATATCCCCCCCCAAAAAAATCCTAAAACATTGTTACATTGGCATTTAAAAAAAAAAAAACTGTCATGTTCTTATTGAAACAATTTACACCTATGAGTTTTTCAACCACAATTTTAATGGGTCTGTTACATTCTAACTACTACAATGCAGACAAAAAGGAAGGTAATAAACTGCTATGAAAATTAACAAAAGTATCAGACTTGAAAAAAATGACAGAAAAAGAATTAAATCGGTCTTCATACAAAAAAACACCACTCTCACCTCCCATCAGATATGGGAGTTCATGAAGAACAGGAACATTCTGGTACTCTAAATTAGTTCTACTAACTTTACAAAGTACCTAAATGTATAACTGTGACTCACCTATCCGAATATTTATGTCCAAAGGAGATCCAATCTTTTTCTATTAAAACCTTAATGAGAAAAAGTAAAATCCATTTTGTAACCACCTTCAATTCTTTTTTTGTTTAGAATGGATTAAATCCTATTATCTTTAAGACAGCATTTACACTTTTAACTTACGGTGGCAAACAAAACGAAATTTTTTAAATTACAGGCAAAAGACAGCAAGAACCTGGGTTAGAGGTCGGCTTAACAAGGAGTGAAAATGATACATAAAAAGAAATACAGTAGTCTTGTGACTTAAATTTACTTCAGTTGCATTTATTACATTCTAAGTGAAAAGCGCATGTTATAAAACACTATTGCATTTACATTTTTTGTATGTATGATGATATATGCACAGAAAAAAGGTTAGGAAAATGCAAATCAGAAGGTTACCAGTGGTTACTGGGTGGCAAACTGGGGTGGATGTTTAAACCTTTTGGCTTACTTGTACGTTACTTCTGTAATACTTTAAAAAAGAAGGATGGTAAAGAAACCAATGAAAAGTTTATATTCAAATTCAAATGTTGATATGCAACCTCCTGAGTGCACTCTGTTTTCGGTTACAACTCTACTGTAATAATAGGTTTCTAATTATTTTCGGTCTAATCTAAACAACATTATCTTCTTAGTATTTACTATACTTTCTAATTTCACTATGTAATCACCAAGTACATTCTTTTCAATGTCAAAATTGCCACTTGTAGCTCCTCTGACTTTGTCTTAAATCTCTCCGGAAGGCCATGGCACGTGTGGGTAAAGATGCAGATTCTGGAGTCACACTGCACGGGCTCAAATCCCGGCTTCCCCACTTCCCCACCCGGCAACCTCGGGCACGTGGCCTGGGCTGTAGCCTCGGCTTCTACCGTGGGCCCTCTGCCATCCTTCCACACACCCACGTCCGAAGCTTAGCTCAACACCGTTCTCACTAAACTCGCTCCGCCGCTTCTCTCAGCACAGTCCGTCCTGGCGGCTGAGCCCCGAGCCTGGAAGCAACTGAGCCCCGAGCCTGGAAGCACTCCGACAAGAGGCCTCTTCTCCTCCTCCCACACCCAGTCCGTGAACAACTCCTACTCCGCTGTCTCGCCCTCCCTGGAGGGGCCCGTCACCCACTCCTCCATCCGCGTGGCACTGCCTTACTTCTGGCCCTCTTTTCTCTCCTAAGTCATCCTAACGGCTTCTGCGCGGGTCTCCCAGCCTCCATCCCCACCCTTCTGCCTTCCAGACACCATCTTTCTAAAAAGATGCACTCTGAGCATGTCCCCGTCTCCCGCGTTTAAAGCCTGCTGCTGGCTCTCACCGCCCAGCACGGGGACGTCCAGGTGCCTGCCAGACTTCTCCTCCTCGGGCCCCAGCCCACCCCGCTCTCCTGCGCCAGCCTCACCCCTCGCACAGCCTGCACCCCACCCATCCCCGCCGGCTGCGGTCACCTGCAGGAGCCACGCTTCAGTCCTCCCCGTTCCTCTAGCCTGGGAGGCTCCCACACAGTCGCCAGTCACTCACCGCACGCTTTCATCTGGACGCCCGGCAGACGGTGAAAGCCAAACGCGGCCAAGGGAACACCCCTATCTCACACGCTCCAGGCAAGCGGAACCTTACTTTATTAGAAGCCCTTGCATTTGGCCTGTCCCAGATGCAACATGCTGGCACCACGAAAACAATGGTGCTGAAAGGGGTCTGGCTGTGTTAAACCTTCCCCTGCTTTAAGACAGCACTGTGCTTCATAATTCTCAACTAATAAAAACTGCCTACCAGCTCTTCACTTATTTTACCTGCCCTGAGTTAAAACATAAATTGTGAAAACAGGAGTTAATCTGATCATGCTCATGCATTAAAAAGCACACAAAACCCAGGAGCCGGGGCTTTAGCGCCACAAAGCAGGAAATCTGCTCAACTCGAAAACTCATCTTCAGATTCAAAACATGCTCCCTAAAGTGTAGTTACAATTAACAAGTGAAGGTGTCTTAAATCGAAAGTTTCCTCTAGAATATAATTTATTAGTACTCTTATCTATGTCTTGTCTTACTACATTATTTACGTTTGTTAGATAAAAATGAGGGAGAAATACTGAATATTTCTATTGCAACAATTTTCAGGGGAAAAAAACCTTTTAATCTAAAACTTTTTGTCAAAGAGATGGCACAAGTGGAAATTAATCTAACTCAGAGTTTCTCAACCTCAGTAGTACTGACATTATGGGCCAGGTAATCCTCTGTTGTAGGGACCATCCTGTGAATTATAGGTTATTAGCAGCTGGGCCTCCACCAGCTGGATCCCAGGTACACCCTTTCCTTTAGTTCTAACAATCAAGATGACTCCTCGGGGGGACAAAATCACTCCTATTTGAGAGCAGTGGTCTGGCCAAACAAGTCCTTACCATGAATCCTCTGATTGTCCTGTAGTAGGGATCCAATAAGAGAGAGCCCAGGGAACAGACCTGGGAAGTCCTGTCCCAGCCATCAGAGCAATGTACCAACACACTCGCATTTTCAACCATTATTGCCTGAAAAGAAAGACCACACACTTCGATTCTAGCAAAATCCATTTTAGGTAAATCAGTAAGTGCTACTTACTCAAAAACCAAAGTAGCAGGTATTGTATTATAAAGAAGAGCTAGGATTGCAATGATTATGTTGTCACAGCATAATCTCCAAGGAACCGGACAAAACACAAAGCGAACAAACAAAAAGCACAGATAAAAATGCTGTTTCAACGTGTCGGGGAATTTCTTTTGAAGTTCCTACATTAAGTGCTACATGGTATTTTTAAAGTTCAAATTAAAGTGAACCTCATTAAAGAGGTAAAACATAATAAAAGTTATCTGTCAGGAAAGGATACCAGCACCCAACAGAATAAATCCATTCCTTCCCAACCAGTGAAAGCCCAGACCAAACATAAGTGAAGAAGGGTTACCTTGGCTAAGAAGATTGCAGCGTCCGTAACGGCTTTGATATGGCGCAGCCATCCTGCGTTCTCCAGACCCGAGTAGAAATCACTGACGGAAAGCCCTTTGGTACCGTTGACTGCAAGGGGAAAGACATTTCAGTTAGAAAGGAGCCTGAGTGCCCACTTCTATTCAAGAGACCCCTAGGGGAGCGAGGTGGGGAAGAAGAGAAGAGGACAAAATCAACAGGCAAGACTCTTTATACATGAACACATGCTATTAAAAGCTCAATAATGGAGTTTTGGGTACATTTTTCTGTCATTCCTTGTGCTTGAAAAAAAAATTGTTCCAATATCCTTTTTAAAAAAATTTTCAACACAAATGTGTAATTAAAAATAGTCTGAGATTTCAGTTTTTTAAATTCCACACCAAGACTGGAAAGATAGTTTAATATTTAAATGGAACACTGTCATAAATTAATCTTCACTGTACTGACTAATCAAGAATATCTAACAATAGCAATTTTTTGTAAAACCATTAGAATTATACTGTCTAATAAATATAGTAGCCGCTACTGAAATACAGCTATTAAACACTTGAAATGTGGGTAGTCCACAGTAAGATATAAGTATAAGAGACACATTAGCCAATTTCTAGGACTTAAAGGAAAAGAAGCAAAATATATCATTACTAATTTTTTATGCTGATTACACGTTAGCATGTTTTTAATATATTAGGTTAAGTATATTATTAAAATTAATTTCAACTGTTTTTTACTCTTCTGAACGTGACTACTAGAAAATTTTTAATTATATAATTTTAAATTTTATAATGTGACTAGCATTACATTTCTATGGGACAAAGCTGCCTAGAAGGTAAGCAATAATCATACCTTCCAATAATTTCTGAAGGCTGGACCGCATGACATGAATATTTTCAATTCCAACAAACTGAAATCTAATATTAGAATAGTTGTCTTCATTTTCATAACCTTTTCCAGCTGCTCTGTTGGCCATTGCATTCAGCTAAAATTTTAAATTTTAGAAATTTAGAGACAAATTGCTTTTATCTTTTAGTTTACCAAAATATCATGAAAACACTAAATAAACCACAATTTAGCTAGCAGAATTCAAAGGAACTCATCAAAACTGAATATACTACCATTTTTTAATAAGTGAAAAGTGTCATATATGTTATTCATAGTACAGAAGGATCCTATAAAATAACAAAATGATTGCTATATAAGAATCAGATAAGAAGTTCCCCACATATAATTCATGAAACTAATTCACGTATGTATTTAGTCAGTTTTCCGTATGTTTGTAATATTTTAGAATTTAAAAAAAGAAAGAAATGTCTCCTGTCCAAACCCTATATGATTCAGTGTTGAGCAGAGCTGGGGAGTTTTTACAGAATGAACTTAGAAGATTCACTTCAGAACAAGCCTGGAGCACTTGATCATTCAGAAAGCCACAGGGACCCTGAAAAATCACATCTGAAACATGCATCAGATTGTTCCAGGTCCTCCATATTCAAGGTTACTGGAAGCCCACACCGTATACGACACAGCATATGATGAGCTAGCCTGATACATCTCCAAGAATTGGGCCAAAAATAGCCCAGTTTCTAGGGAGAGAAGACGGCCTATAGGCCCACGGCCTTTGCTTATTAGATCAAATGCTATCAGAGGTTAAGATTTGGCATGTTTAATTCTTTCAGACTAGGATTTCATATGGTACGTCATGATAATTTGCTAAATAGTCTTAAGAACTTGGATGAAACAGAACTTAAGTTGGAAGAAAAAGTTGCTTTTCATGCAGTGGGCTGGGGCCCAGGTTGGTAAGAAGTATAGTTAAATTGTGTCTACTGACCCACTGGTCATTCAGCACCTGTGATGGCTAAGGCAAGAGTTAGGTGTTTAAATGCTTCCACATTATTACCACTTGAGTTTAAGTTTAACTAGTAAAACGAACCAATCAAAGAAAGATCTATTTTCTGTGTAGGAGCCAATTATATAAGTAAGAGATATGAGGGCCTGAGAAACAAATCACCCTCAGACCTCATGTTCAGAAAGTCTTACACTACAATCATCTTTTTATATCTAGTATTACCTAAAAATAGTTCTAAGCAATTAACCCACCCAGATTATACAAGGAAGTAAACTAAAATTTTTCTTACAAGAGGTATCACCAACACCCTTGAATTCTATGAGTCTTTTTTTAAAACAAAAGAATATCAAATTATCAATTTCTAATTTTTAATACTTCTTAATTTATGCAAATTAATCTTATCTTCTTTTTTCTCCATTATCTTTTGTGAAATTGCATAATGATGAGAATTACTTCTAAAACAACTACCATTCCTTTCAACAAAGCTGCCTAAAATTGTGTTCTATATCGCTCACTCGCTTTTTCCCATCGCTTTCTCTTATTTTCTTATCATTCCAGATTTTTGAAGAAATTCTCACTATAATTCTGCCAATGTCCTTTTGTGTAGCCCACCAGCTCTGCATGCGATGCTATAATAAAAATTAAAAGTAATGTTAGCTATTACCATTGAGGATTTTAATTACTTTAGTTTCAGTATCTTACACGAACTGGTTGTTTAACTGTGTTTACAAAAAGAAAAAGGGATTCTAACATTTGTTCCAATGATAAAAATTTATCCTGACATTATAGATACCAAGCAGAACAACTATTTACTGTTCACTATTTATAATTCCCTAGTTCAATATTTCCTAAGTTAGCTCACTATCTATTTTCCTTATTTTCTTGGATATTCCAAATTACAGTCCATTATTTTAACAGCATTTTGCCAATTAAAAACTCCACCACACAAAGTAATAAGAATTTCTAATTTTCACAACACACACTATTCAGTATTTCTTCACAATAACATAAGGCTTACATATCATCTAGAGCTCCCAATATAAAATTCAGGTTTCCTAAATTTGTATATATATCAGAAGACATAAGAAATCACCACCTGGGTTATTGGGAAATTGGTCTCCTAAGTTGGTATCCTTTAAAAGATTGATTTCCTTAGTATCATTAGCCTCGGTTAATTTACAACTAGGATTCAGATATGTTAAATATGGACGAAGTGATCAGTTCCCACTGACTGAATTAGCAGAGACAAGTGAACTGCCAGACCATACTAGACTTTAAGACACATACTCTGGGCCTGGTGTCCATGACATACATGTAGCGGTTGGCTGGGTTGGCTTTGCTGATGGCCTGAAGCAAGTGTTCATCCTCCAGGCACCGGGCACTGAATCCTGACAGTGGTTGACTACATCGACAAATGGCAGCCTAGTTTTAAAAAAAGAGAGGAAACAGATTATCCAAAGATGTCTAAAACACGCCTCAAAGACATGCTTAAAGGAAAAAAACCCACAGTTAAAATCAAACGTGCAATCTATTTAAAAGTCAGGGAACTAAGATCCCGCATGCCTCACAGCACAGCCAAAAAAACAAAAACAAAAACAAAACAAAAACAGAAATCAAAACCAAAACAAAAAACAACAAAAAACGCTATAGCAAAAATAAAGGAGCCGGGAGATGGACTGGAGATAAGGTTGAGGGAATCTTCTAGAATGAGATAAAGAGGAGAGAAATTAGAGGGTATTAACTTCCTAGCATAGAAAGTTTATGCTAGGAAGCCCACTTGTCAACATAGACACACAAAAGTACAAAGAAAATTAACACAAGAGAGGAAGCTACCAAAGAAATAGAGGGGCAATTTCCCAAAACTGAGTCCTGAGTTTCCAGGTAGAATTTAAAACAACATGCCAAGGCCTGAAATCACTGTGAAATTTCAGGACACTGGGGGAAAAGAAAATTCTAAAACCTTCTCAAGGAAAAAAATCAGGTCACAAAAGACTGCGAGTCAGAACTGGCATCCATCCCTCAAGTTACCAGCTGTAAGGACAGGAAAATGATTCGCCCTCTCTGAACCACAGCTTCCCCATTTGAAAGGTACAGGGAATACCCAGAGACTACCTTCTAAAGTTATATGAGGATCCCATGCGTATAAGGCATTAAATATGCAGTACCTCCTGGCCTTCTGTGGAGACCATAAAGGTAAACTGTACCGGGACGGGCAAGCCCGTCACAGCATCTCAGTGAAGACTCCTCCACCTCTTCATACAGCAAAAATCCTTCTGATCTGAAGAGCTGACTATTAAAATGGGAGCCTGAAACACCCTTGGCTCTCTCCCTTTTCTCAATAGTTGGCTTTTCAAAACTATCTGGTTTCCCCCAAAACAAGCAGGATCAAAAGAGAACCACGGGAAAGGAAGAAGAATCTATCTGTTCACAAATCCTGTTATTTTCAAGTCACTACTAGAAGGAAGGAAGGAAGGAAGGAAAGGATGAGAGGGAGGGGAGGAAGATGACAAGTATGAAAGTTTCTGTGTTTCAGATAATTTTGTTTTAAAATTTCAAAAATGTAATCAAGGGAAAAGCCAGCATTTCTCTATCGGCAACACTGAAACAATGACCTCTAAATGTAAAAATGAGTGTTCTTTTGGACACAATCTGAAGAGGGGTTACACTCCATTTGTAAAATCAAAAGACAGCTTCCTACCTCCTTATTTTGATGATAGTAGGAAAGAACTGGGAACCTTCCCTTGCTCCGGAACTTGGAACTACCAACAATTATTGGTTTGCTTGCTATTCGGGGAACATAAAGTTCTCTGGGATAAGTTTCACAAATCTGTAAAAAATCAAATAAAATATAACCATTCTACTCATAGTTCAAAAACCAAGAGGTTAAAAAGCACCTTTAAAAACCTCTAAAACTTATTAAATGCAAGAACAGTACTTGGCAGTACACAGACAAGTCGCTGCTATGACGGTCTCTGACCCTCCCCTCCAGTACGTTTTCTGAGCCCCTTACCTTGTAGTCTCGGTTGGCGTCGGACAGCTGCCAGTTGGAATTCGGCAAGCCCATCCTCTTATACTCCTCAGCGAGGTCAACGAGTTGCCAACCTCGTAGCCTTTCTGAATCATTTTGTTTGGGATTATAAGAGAATGCATAGAGATCTTCATATTTTGCTATGGTATATAAAACACATGAATGTCAAAATGCAATTTATAGGACTTAATACACTACAAATGAAAGAAAGTTTTCAGTTTTATCCCTCCATTTAAAAAAAATCTTCAAACAGATAGCTAATACCTGAACATACTTGAACTTAATATTTTCTCAGTTCTTTGATGCAGATGATTATACCTAAAGGTACACATACTGATCTGAGATTCAATTTACACCATCAGCAAAAGCTAGTAAACAGTACAGACTCATACATTAAATACTCTACTGCAATATTTCCTTTTCTTAAAAGTAAAATTTTAAAGATACAAGTAGACACTTCCCACCCACCACTTTTCCCAAATGAGATGTAAAATGGAAGCCCACCGCTTTAATGGGAAGCTAGAGGCGGCACACAGAACCTGAGGTTGCATACACACCCCCGCAGGACAGTGTGCACCAAAATCGCCAAAGCTGCTCAGAGCTCCAGAGACCACCCGCTTCTGAACAAGGCCAAGCTCCAAAGTCACAGAGCCATCCCCGCTGTAAGGGCTGCCCTGGGGACAGTGGGACCAACGGCACAGGCTTCCAGGGTTAGGAGAGCAGAGTGCGCGTGGACCTGCTCCCAGACCACTGCGACCCAGGTGTTCAACACAGAGGAACATTCAGGAACCGGTGCGCTTTGCCTCCAGAGAGCGCTGTGGAGTCCAGCACGTCGGCGGAGGGGCGTAAGATCCCAGGGGCGTCAGCAGCGATGCGATCCCCCTCTAGGGCCATGTCGCCCTCACTGCCACCTCCGCTGAAGCAGGGCTCACCCTCTCTTCCCTCTGCGCACCCCCCAGGCTCCACTCCCTCGGATGAAACGCACTAGCCCCACTGCTACCAGAGGAGCCTGACCGTCCTTGACTTATCGTTCAGGAATCAATTTCCAAGTCATGGCTCTCAGTTGTGGGATACCACTTAAAAAAAAAATAAGCTGTGCCACTGGTTATCAACTTTAAAGACATCCACATAAATCTATGGTTTTTCAAGTCTGTACTACTATAAACGTTTTGCTCTTTCCTTATTATCCTTTCTTTCCTTATTATTACCCCTTCTTCTTACAATTCAGATCAGAAGTTTCTCATTATTTCTAGGCCAAACTTTTTGGAACAGAGTGCACAAGACCTTGAGTTAAGAGTACTTAAAGTACAAAATAACAATAATGAGATATTTTAAAAGTATCTTAGATAATCCATCTCATTTGAGCAAGTAAGCTTTGGTCCTGAAGAACAGTACCTTGTTTTGACAGCTGTAGCAAAGAGTTGTAAATATCGTGGCAGTCTCTTTCTCTGGGAACAATGAAATGCACAATCCGGAAGTTCTTGCACTGGATCACAAGAGGGCATCCAGAAGTCGTGAGAGCTAGTTTCTCCACCAAGGCAATATGGTGGTGCAGTATCTACAGCATGAGAAAACGTTTGACCATCATTATAAACAAGCACTAAGTATCCTACTCGCTTCCCAGAGTGCATAAATGTTAGAAACACCCTCTTCAAATAAAGTCTCAAAGGTTATACACTACACACTCAAACTTAAACTTTTTTTTTTTTTTTTTTTTTCCAAACTTAAACTTTTAAATGACCAAATGCCCAAGCCGGAAACACACCCTGATACTTCCCCATCGCTGCACGTGTTCCACACACCATCAGACCCCGAGAACGGCATCTCCTAAATACCTCTGCACCCTGTCTTCTTCTCTCCATCTCCACTGTCACGGCCCTAGTTGCAATGTCCCCACTGTTTCCCACCTGAATTACTGTAAAGAGCCTCCTGAATGCTCTCTCCACACCTACTCTTGACCCTCTCTAAGCCATTTTCTACAAGGCAGAGGAGGGACCGTTAAAAAACAATTAAATAGTTATCATATGATCCAGCAATCCCACTCCTAGGCATATACCCAGAAAAGATGAAACCTCTAATTCAAAAAGGTAACACGCCCCCCAATGTTCACTGCAGCACTATGTACAACAGCCAGGTCATGGAAGCAACCTAAATGCCCATTGACATATGAATGGACAAAGAAGATGTGGTACATATATACAATGGAATATTACCTAGCCATAAAAAGAATGAAGTAATGTCATTTGCAGCAACATGGATGGACCTAGAGATTATCATACTAAGCAAAGTAAGTCACAAAGAGAAAGACAAATATATCATATATCACTTATATGTAGAATCTAAAATATGATACAAATCAACGTATCTACAAAACAGAAACAGACTCACAGGCATAGAGAATAGACCTGTGGTTGCCAAGGGGTAGGGGGGAGGGGGAGGGAAGGAGTGGGAGTTTGGGATTAGTAGATGCAAACTAGTATATATAGGATGGAGGAACAACAAGGTCCTACTGCATAGCACAGGGAACTATATTCAATATCCTGTGATAAACCATAATGGAAAAGAATATGAAAAAGAATATATATGTGTGTAACTCAGTCACTTTGCTGTACAGCAGAAATTAATACAACATTGTAAATCAACTATACTTGAGGCTAGGGAAGTGGGAAATAACATGACTAGATGGCTCTTTTTTAATTGCTTTTTAAAAATTTTTATTTATAAAAATAAAATAAAAAGCAATTATAAAAAAGCCACCTGGGGTAGGATAGGGAGGGTGGGAGGGAGACGCAAGAGGGAGGAGATATGGGGATATATGTATATGTATAGCTAATTCACTTTGTTATACAGCAGAAACTAACACACCATTGTAAAGCGATTATACTCCAATAAAGATGTTAAAAAAAATAAAATAAAAAATAAAAGTAAATAAATAAACAATAAAAAAGCCACCTAGTGATGTTATTTCCCGCCTCCCTAGGCTCATTTCAGGTCCCTCGCCACAGCCCTAAGTTCTGGTGACAACAGCCTTCTTTTGGCTCTTCCACTGCACCAGCCTCCTTTACACAGCACCGCAGTGCTCCTACCTCTCCACCCAGGAACTTCTAGTGTTATTTCTGGCCTTTGCTTAAAATTCACCACCGAGAAAGAATGCCACTCCACATGACATCATTGTCTTATTAAAACAGGAGGGTAGGTGTGAACATGTGACTTTGAAAATTTTTTGGTTGAGACAGATAGCCAACGATTACAATTTTTTGTGCATATTCAAAATAAAACATGAGCTAGACCATGTCCAATAATATAATTACAGTAAACAGCACAGCAGAGGTCCTCCTTACCCAGGTTTCTTTCTGATGAGAGTCTATAAACAGCAGATGTGTGGCCGTGAGATACAGTGTTCCTGTTAACGACTTGTTGCTCGTACTGAATCGGTCAAGTAATTTCACTTGCTCAACCTGAAAAAGAGAAAGGTGTTATTTCTCATTTCAAAAGTCGTATAAATTCTTTTTCTGTTATCCCAGCATTTAAATGTACATTTTCAAAATGTTTTCTCCTTCTGTTCAAAAACATGAGTTTATTTAAGATTGAAAGTTAAATTGCACATATCTTGGGGAACATATAAACCACCAACAATATAAGTATTATTAATATTTACAGTAACAAATATAACCAGTAGAGAAGAACTCTGTAAAAAAGGTAACATAAATATGGAAGGGAATGGGCTTCCCTGGTGGCGCAGTGGTTAAGATCCGCCTGCCAATGCAGGGGACACGGGTTCGAGCCCTAGTCTGGGGAGATCCCACATACCGTGGAGCAACCAAGCTCGTGCGCTACAACTACTGAGCCTGCGCTCTAGAGCCCGTGAGCCACAACGACTGAGCCCGTGCGCCTAGAGCCCGTGCTCTGCAACAAGAGAAGCCACGGCAATGAGAAGCCTGTGCACTGCAACAAAGAGTAGCCCCTGCTCACCTCAACTAGAGAAAGCCTGCGCACAGCAACGAAGACCCAACGCAGCCAAAAATAAAATAAATAAGTAAATGAATTTATGTAAAAAAAAATACGGAAGGGAACAGCAAGGATATGGTATAAATAAGCAAAAACATTTTTTGTATCCAAGAGTCAATACCTTTTATTTAAAGCTGGCAAGTCAAGAAATAAATAAGGTTATTATCTAGAGTTAGGAAACTAAAATGCCAGAAAAAAATCAATCAGCAAACAGTTAATAGGTTGCAACCTACAACTTACTCTGCTCACCTCTGCACCCAGGACACTGTTCTGTGTCCAGCTCTGTGCTTTTACTCACCCCGTTCTCCCTGCCAACAGTCTCTCCTGCTCAGCTAAGTGAGAGGCATTCTTCAGGGCCCACTGATGTCCTGCCTCTTAACAGGAAGCCTTCTCAGGAAATTAATTAATTACTAATGTCAGGTTTGTATTTCTTCCTGGCTCTGGACTCCCTTGCATAGATTATGTTGCATGTTGCTCCCTCGCCCTCTACAGCTGAGGCAGTGAGGTACACAGTACATCTTTATTGACAGTACATACACGGACACACACGGACACACACACACACACACACACACACACACACACGGGTGCCACTGGAGAGCGGGGTTAGAGCTGGCCAAGAATGTGCAGGAGACCACTGTTTTGAAAAGACAGTATTTATTACTATTCATTCTCATGGGGTGGGAGTAAAATAACCATTACCAACTTAAAAACATTAATCCACAGCTACAGCAGCAGGTTGTAGACAGTTCTTTAAATTGTGTGTTTTCAAAACCACATAGCTAACCATTATCTCATTAATTCTATGCTTTTACCTCGTATATATTTTCTTTTCTCTTACTAAAACTGAAGGAAAAAATGCCCCCATTATGAAATTATGATTTCCAAAATAATCAGTAACTACCATTTAAAAGGCTAATCAGGGACTTCCCTGGTGGCACAGTGGTTAAGAATCCACTTGCCAAGGTAGGGGACACGGGTTCGATCCCTGGTCCGGGAAGGTCCCACATGCCGCGGAGCAACTGAGCCCATGCACCACAACTACTGAGCCCGCACACCTAGAGCCCGTGAGCCACAGCTACTGAAGCCTGCGCGCCTAGAGCCCATGCTCCACAACAAGAGAAGCCACCACAATAAGAAGCCCGCGCACCGCAACAAGAGTAGCCCCCGCTCGCCGCAACTAAAGAAAGCCTGCATGCAGCAATGAAGACCCAACGCAGCCAAAAGTAAATAATAAATAAATTTAAAAGAAATTAAAAAAAATAAATAAAAGGCTAATCAGCTCCTCCTCCAAGAAATTCAATGTCATAGTTTTTTTTTTACTTATAACAGTACCCATTCAAATAAGTTAAAATTTAAATGTAAAATTAAAATATTTGGTTTTTATACAAAACTTTATCTGCATGGGTAGGGCAGTGAATTGAGTTTTAACACCTTCCTCTGGAAACTTAGAGACATGATCTAACTTAATGTATTCTAGCTCCAGTCCGATAGCTGATTTGAGAGACAAAAACTGTCAGATCATCACACACTGTCCTTTAAGACAACAGGAAAACGTCCTTCTTACAAACCTGAATGAAGACTGGAAATCAACATCTATTTCATTGCTCAGGACCATTTCTTCCTTAAATAAAATTCTGACTTTATTATACCACATACTTCTCATCAAAACTTAAACACTGTTAAAACAATGGGATCAGCCACTGTTGACTCGTTAACCGTATGAGGTTCGGTTGCAAGGAAAGTCCAGCCAACCAACAGCGATACCAGAAATATATACCTCACCTGTCTTATTTCCTGCAGCAATTAAAACAAAGTGTTAACCGCTCTAGAGAAAAGAGAATTGATGAATATATATGGAAATAAAGGTTATCATAAGGTATCAACTCTACTCAAGCAAACAATCTGTGCCAACATCACTCTGCAGCACTTCAGATACCCCTGGAGAAGAGAAAAAAGTGTACTGACAAGTAGTTTACAGAGGCGGGCCGGCGGGGGGTGGCGGGCTGATTTCATTACCATTGAATTAAACAGTAAGTTTGTTTTTTACAAAAAAGTCCACATGAAGGGTTTAAATCTGTGGATTTTAAAAAGATCATAAATATTTCTTGTTGTCCTCCAATCACAAGCCTTAAATAATAATTTCTCTACAAGGCACAAAACCGTGTACACACGATTCTCTACATGCAAAATGATCACACCCTCTTCATTTGGATCTTGACCCTCTCTTGCCCACCCCCTACTTGCTACTATTTCTCTTCAGGGCTCCATTCCCTATAGGCAATCTCAACCACTGTCACTGTTGTAGTCTGTATGTTAACGACTCCCAAAACCGAATGTCCAGCTCTGATCTCTCCTGAGTTCACACTGTCTGCTGCACACATACACAACAAGAATTCCTGATGTAGTACTGAAGTCTTATCATATGCTCACTACTACAATAAGTGTTTAAATGAATATACGTGACTTGTTTTAATGTTCACAACTCCCGTGTGGTAAGTACTATTACTATCCCCATGGAAACTGAGAAGTAGGTTAGGGAAATGTGCATCAGCTGGTAAGTGGAACAGCCCAGTCCTAACCCTACAGTAGCATAGGTCTGATTCCCACCGCTCTACTCTGCTCTACTTGGACATCTTAAGGGGCATGTTAAGCATGCTGAGAATGAAACAGATTTCCCCTGACCTCGCACAAATATGTTCCTAATGCTGTATTTCTGATCTGAGTTAACGTTACTCCGTCCTCACCTAGTCACCCACGCTAGAAACCTCGGATCCATCCTATGACTTCTTGACCCCTAACATTCAGTGAATCACCAACTTCTACCAATTTTATGGTCTGAATATACATATACATTTTTTTTTTTTTTTTGGCTGCGCCGTGCGGCATGAGGAATCTTAGTTCTTAGTTCCCCAACCAGGGATCGAGCCTGCACCCCGAGTGGAAGCGAGGAGTCTTAACCACTGGACCACCAGAGACGTCCCATGGCCTAAATATTTTTAATTCCTGCCCCATCCACCATTATTCAAGTGTTCCCACATTATAATGAAAGTATCTGTGCAAGGGTCCATCTCTCCCACCAAGGCTGTAACATGTCCCAGGGCAAGGACTGTCTCTTATTTGCGTCTGAATACCTAATGGCTAGCATAGCACCGGACACAGGAAATGTTTGTTGAACTAGGGTGAACTGCCACGGAGAAATTCCCCACGGGGAGAAACAGAAGGTGCCCGAAATTTACCAGTGGTCTCTCTTGCTGAAGTCATCAAGGCATTTATTAAATAGAGTTCTTTATAACATTATACTGTTCCTCACTTCTCTCTGCCACCTTTTCCCTACAAAGTAGGTGAACGGTAGACACCCATTCAGTAACTTAGGAATGAACAA
Organism: Balaenoptera borealis; assembly: GCF_965194805.1. NCBI lineage: Eukaryota > Metazoa > Chordata > Mammalia > Artiodactyla > Balaenopteridae > Balaenoptera > Balaenoptera borealis. The sequence continues at coordinate 4,283,918 of NC_138877.1, forward strand.
ATCTAAAGCAAGTATACAAATGACTAACAGAGTGTACACTTACAGTTCAGTTCCTTTTTTTTTAAATAACAGTGTGGACTCGCAGCCCTCTACCCCACTCCTCATTTCTTCCTCTAGGGCTGTACAATACTACATGCTTCTTTCTGGCTGGGTGTCTATCGAGATTGGAAATTCAGGTTGATAATCCTCTTCCTAATGCTTTAAGCCTACTTCTTGATTCCTCCTAATTTCTACATCCAAAATTTTCTGAAATTCCCTTGGTTAGAGCTTTAATTTGGGTTAAACATACAAGTTGCAAAGCCTAGCTGTTCATCTGAATCATCTCCGAAACTTGACAAAAGTACAAATCCCACCTCCCACCTCACTCCACAGAATCGTCTCAGGACACGGAGACCAAGAATCTGTATTTTTAAGAAACTCACCAGATTGTTCTTGTGCACCTGATATTCCTTCTAACGCTAACTCCAAATGAATCCCTCTTGCTCTTAACTCGCATTAGGTTCTGTTCCTTCTCTATCTTTGCACTCTCTCCCCAAACATTTAAGGCTCCGGCTTGCCTCATCCTCCCATATGTTAAAAGAGCTTCTTACAACTTTGGCCGTTTAAAATACACCACTGCGTTCTGTGTGCATGCACACACCCCACACACATCTTTGAAGAACCTGGGAAGAAGATGCACATAAATATACAGAAAGAGAGTTTGCTAATTCGCCCAAAAATATACTGGCTATCAACTGGAGGTCAATCTGTCTGGGTCTCATTTTCTTTATCTGTAGAATAAAGACAATAATCTCACCCTCAAGGGCTGCAGAAAGGCTGGATAATAAATGTCAGGTACTTTACCCCAAGCAATAAAGTGCTCAAATAGATGTTTAAAAAATTACTATTGTTAGTAAGCTGATAAGCTAAGTCGAGCCCTGACAGTCCTCTGTATTAAACTACTGCCCAGTTAAGTTCAAACAGAGAAAGGAAGGAAGAGGTACATGGACTTCAAAAGCAAACGCACTATTCTAACGTGCTCTATTGGCAGAAAAATCTATGCTTTCCTAATGTAAGTGTCAAAAGCAAAGATCAACAAAATTTTCTTGACTAATCCAGAGAAAACACAGAACTCTCAATACAGGACGAAAAATGTAAAAGGGGAGACATAATATTTTACCTGATGAAAAAGAAACACCTGTAAAGGTAGAGAAACTGCAGTAGGTAAAAGGACACATGTGGAGGATTGTAAGCAGGGCAGTCTGTGCTCAGATGGGGGTTTTAAGAAGATCTTTCCAATGGCAACGTGGAGAGAACGCTGCGCTGGGAAGAGTCGGCTAGCGCAGCAGCCAGGTGAGAGGCTGATGAAATAACCCAGGGGCGCCTGGGAGAGACGCGACACGGGCCTGGAGGATAAAGAGGAAGCCCACCTGGGGACAATCACTGATGTGAGAAGTAAAGGAGGAGAAACAGGGGCTTCTTAAGATGTTAGCTTGTCACTGGTGGCCATTCGCCAGGACAGAGGATCAAAGGAAATGCAAGTGTGAGGGGAAAGAGAGTCTATCTCAACTATAACAATTTGAGGATTATTCATGACCTTAGTAAATGGAGGATTATGCTCAAATCAAGGCCATATAACAGAAAATCATTACATTTCGCCTTCCATATGGCAACCTCTATATGGATGTGACAGATAATAAATCTGAAATTATTCAAAAACATTTATTTACTACTTAAAGTTCTGGAGAATATAAAAGATGTTCTGAGAAAACACAGATTATTCCGTTCTTGGCTGAAAATCCTAAGATAAATTTTAAAAACACAGAAATCGGATCTTTTTCTTTGCTAAAATCATCAGCATACAAATTTCCAACCACAGACTTAGCCAGTTTCTCAACACCAACTGCTGCTTCTTATATCCCCCCTTCACCGAGGAACTGAAAGTACTTTACAGATGTCGCTACAGATTTTTCCCAGTGTTTTCCTGGAAGTGTTTTCAGTCAGATATTTAGGCAGCACGTGTCTCTCTCCCCCCTCCCCTCCCCACCCTCTCTCTGTCATCACTAGCCCTGAGGAAATGCCAACACATCACTTTATGGGCCATTTAGGGGAACTGTGGCCAACTCTGGGCCTGCAATAAAAGGTGGCCTAACGGTCTCTACGGCAAGTTCACATTTCAGCTGACTACAAAGCTGGAAATGAAAAGCACAGGGAATCACACATACACAGAACCACATTCTGAAAATTCAGACACCTATCTGCACCTAAGAGGGATAAGCGGGCCTCTGGGACCAATGGCCTCCCCGAGTCAAAGTTCTGTGACCACCAGCTGTATGTATCCACTCTACAGCTACAGGCCGAGGCCAATGAAGCAGGAAACGCCCCGTCAAGGCCTCTGGCTCCGCGTGGTCCCTCCTGATAGCCAGGCGTCCACCTGGGACTCCTGGAATCATTATTCCACACTCAGATCACTGACATCGTGCCAGGAATTAGCTATCAGAAAGAAAGAGCATCGGGAGGGATAAATTAGGAGTTTGGGATTAACATGTACACACTACTATATATAAAATAGATAACCAACAAGGACCTACTGTACAGCACAGGGAACTATACTCAGTATTTTATAATAATCTATTAAGGGGAAAGGATCTGAAAAAGAATACATATATATATTATATACACATATGTATAACTGAATCACTGTGCTGTACACCTGAAACTAAACGACACTGTAAATCAACCATACTCTAATTTAAATAAATAAATGAAAATAATAAAATTTAAAAAAAAGAAAGGGCGTCACGTTGCCTTTGTGAAGTGGAAGGTAAGCATCAAAAGGGCAGAGGATTTTTACCTTTTTTTGGCCACGTATTCCCCAGGACCGACGACAGAGTCTGGCTGCATAAATCACCAAACGGAACAGACCAGAAACCCAGGGGCACTTTCCAGCCCCGGCCTACTCTGCTCTCCTGCGGCACAGCACGGGCTGCACTCAGGGGTCACCAGCTCTGGAAGGGCGTCCCTAACCCCCCCTTCCCAGCTGTCCTCCCCCAGGCCCGGCCCGGCACCCTCCACAGGATTTACCACCATCCACCAGAGTATATATCTGACTCATTACTTTTGTTGATTGTTTTGTCTTCCCCAGCTAGAAAATGAGTTTTCAAAGGGCAGGGATTTTTGCGTTTGATTCAGCGCCATTTCCTCAGTACCCAGAACAGTGCCTGGCCCTGGGAAAAGGAAGGAGCAGGAGGGCAGGGGGAAGCAAAGAAGGAAATGAGAACGGGCAGGGCTGTACCCGCCTACCTGGGACTCTCCTCTCCCCTCTGTCCCTAACACTCCTTCCCTGGCCCCTTCATGAGTATCCCCAGGGCTCGGCCTTCACACTCTTCTCCAGTCTCTGCCCGCTCTCCCGGCATAAACGCACCCTCAACGGAAAACCTCAATGATCCCCTAAACGTCCGCAACTCCCGAGCCTACATCTCCGGGACACATCTTCTCCCTGACTCCAGACCCTCGTGATCAGCCACCTGCTAGACACAGGGCTCGTCCATCCCTCCCTTCCCTGCCTGCTCACACCAACCCACCTCCCTCCTCTAATCTCCTGACCTGATGCAGGAGAGTGTGACAGCTAAGAGAACAGCACAGACCTGGATTCAAGTTCCCAGCTCCACCCCTTCCTTGGGGGAGCCAGCTGATTGAGCCGGGACAGGCTATTTCATTTGATCTCTGCAAGAGTCAGTCTTCCCAGCTGTACAAGGGGATAATATCAGTGGCAGTCAACGCAGCACTCTGCGTGGGGAGCATTCAGGTGCTCCTGAAAGTGTGCTGGCTCTTATTTCAAAGACAAAATATCATCGGTTTCCCCTTGTTCTTGATCCATTCTTAGTTTTGCACACCCGCCCTCTTCATGACACATAACATATATTCGTACACACACACGTATGACTGATCTCACACTCTAACGACAAAAAGGGGGAGCAAGCCAGGAACAAACTGAGCATTACTTTTGAAATAACTCAATTTGAGTCCCAATGGGGTCAGATCTTCGTGGGACAGTCCATGCTTTAAACAGCTCTAGGAAGCAGTCTTTCATACACGGATAGCTGAGGAAAACATCCTTCCATTCCATTCTGTAAAGTTCCATTCACAGCAGAACAATACCATCAGCACCAACATATGATGTCGGCCAAAGCACCGGAGCCTGGCGGGGAAAGGAGGAAGACACCCAGCTCCCATTGTTTCTTGGCAAGACTCTCTCCTTATGGCAAAGTCAGAGCTCAGTGAGAGGCAGCAGCTACGCTCCTCATACACATAGCCTGGAAACGCACTTTCAAAACTGCAAATTCACACTTGACATCTTTATTGACGCTGTACAGTTGTAAACCAAATGTGGCCAAAACACGATGATACGTCTGTTCCTGAATTTTAGAACTATAATGCCATTTAATTAGTAGTCAACTAAAACACTTTATCTGATATATCTCTGTTAGTAAGCAATAATTTTTAAAAGTGACTAAAAACAGTACAAGAAAACAATACCATATAAGTACGATTTACTTATGGCAAGAAGAGGTTTGGGGAAGGAAAAGCTCTTAGAATTATTATTAAGATTTCTGAATTAATATTAATACATTTGAACAAAACAGATTGAAAGCAGAGAGATAATGGAAAAGTCATTATGTAGGCTATGGAGTTAGACAAACCTTGATGTAAATCTTGGCTCTACCCCGTCATGAGCTAAATGGGCACTCAAGCCGATTTCCTCATCTGTAAATGGAGATAATGTCCCAACCGGCAGCGTTAAGAAATTAGTGATAATTCTGTATAAATTAACATATTTGTGAACTGTAAATGTTATGAAATCATACTGTAGCGTTGGCTATACTGACATACAGTTGCTCAATAAATGGCAATTATTACTTTTCAAATACAGTGGTCTGAACCACACAGAACAAGTCACTAGCTACACAGCACTACTTACAGTCAATTCTTGATCGTGACTAAACTGCACAGAGTTCAAAACAGCTAAATAAACTGAAAGAAATTCGTTTTTCGTTTTCAAATACAATTACTTTTGCAACAAATTAACTGTCCAGGTGAAGGCTATGCATAATAGAAACAAAAAAGTTGGCTATGTTCAAATCAATCTTTTAAGAATAAGTTATAATTTAGGAAAATATTATAGTCTACACAACAATTCCCAGAATGCAGCGAGGGCCATGCCTGTCCTGCTCACTGCTGTGTGCCTGTACAGTGTCTGTAAAGTGCCTGACACATAACAGGTACCTAGTAAATATTTGTTTAATTGCAGTCTACATACAGCCACTTAAGAGAGCAGGAGTGGTCTAATGCTAGAAAAATAACCCAGAGTAATAAAGGAGCACAGCAGAAAATTAATCTTAATACGACATAAGTCAGAAATCTTTCAGTCCTTAAAAAACATCATAAAAAGACCTTACTAAACCACCAGCATGGTCCCACTGTGAAAAGGTAAGACTAAATCAGAAAACTAAAGAAAAGTCCATCAACTGGTAGTTACAGAGGAACATCAGGCCAAATGAAAGTCACCAGAAAGAATCGTAAGGGAATAAGGGAGGGCTGCTATGACTATAGAAATAAAAACAAAGATATATACTCATCATAAATTTCAGGTGGAAAGACTTAAAATAAGCCAAGGGAGCCTAAAGATTTTCGAACATTCTGTTCCCTCTTACCAATCCCGAGGAATGGGGTTTGTTCTAACTGATTAAACTCAGTTCACTTTTACTGTTTTCCTATTACATGCTCTGCACTGTAGCAAGCTTGATGAAAGGTGCAAAGATGAGGTTTAATTTGGCACAGAAGGAAGTCACGTGCACACAGCTCCTATCTGTGTGCACAGATAGTACAAAGACATCTGGAACCTGGGAACCAGAACCAGACCCTGATCTGATGCCTACGCTAGTCGTCTGCACCTTCTACTAGTTTGGTTATTTACTTAATCACCCTTCTATCTTCAAACTTTAAGCGGCAGCAACTTGAATTCTAGAGTTACTTTACCTTTCTTCTCTTAAAGACACAAAGAGACACTTTTTAAATGGGGTTACTTTTTAGCATCTTTAATTTTATTAGATATAGTACGTGCCATGTTAAAAAAAAAAGTTTAAATATAAATCCATGTCCACCTTAAAAAAGTTTGTGAAACATCTGAATGACATAGATCTCACGTCCTCCCTGAAACAAATGAAGAAGACGGATGTCTGCTCTTTCCCTAAATGAGCTATAACTTGAGGATGGGCAGCAACTGACCGATGGTTTCGGCAAAACCCGGAGAGTCAAGGTTCACAGTGGGTCCTCGTCCCGATTCTGTTAGGCTCCGCGCGGAGCTTAAAAGCATGCTATTCAGTTCTTCTGATCTCGACTTGTTTCCTGCCCTCCCAAAGTGGAAGCTGAACTTCAATGTCGTCGGTAGGGTAACTTGGCAATATTTTGAGGTCACTTCCTTCCGTGTTCACAATTGTACCAGAATCATAAGAATATGTGTTTATTCTCAAAGTAAATGCCTTTCACACACAAAACTGAAGCACGGGGTTTAATCAGCTCAGCTGGAGAGCATTTCCATCAGCCGTCCTCCGTAACTCGTCTGCCCAGTTGACTTGCCACTAAAGACACCCAAGTGTGAAGCGAAGCCGGAAACCCCAAATCCCGATGGAAGTGAGGTGGAGCCGAGCGCCAGTCCCAGCTCCCCCGACGCCTGCACCGAGCATCCGTGACCCGGGACCGCAGGACCCGAGCAGGGGAGGTGCACCGGCGCTCAGGTGTGTTCCGGGCTACCAGGCCGCAGCAGCCCCGACTCCGCCCGGGAAGCCGCAGCGCTGGGGGTCGGCCGCCGGCCCCACGGAACGGACCCCAGACCCTCCGCACCCAACGCCGAACGAGAACCCCGCCTCACGCCCGCCCAGGCCGCCCCGCGTCCCCGGCCCATCCGCCGGCCAGCCGCGCCCCGCCGCCCCCGCCAGTTAAACCGCCCCGCGGCGAGCGGCCCTCCGCGCGCCCACCTTGGTCGTACGGATGTGCTCCATCCCGAGGAACCGTCAGCCGGCAGCCGCAGCACCTGCGCACCATAGAGCGGTTGACCCGGGCCGCGCCGCCCCTGACCCGGCAGGCACCACCTCCAGCCGGCCGCGCCCACCGCGCACGCGCAGCTCGCTCGCCGTCTCCTGGAAACACTTCCGCAAACCGGGGCCACCGAGAGGGCCCGGCGCGGTGGGCAGAGCGGCTGCGCCGCTGAGAGAGCGGCTACGGTATCGCTTGGGGCCGCCGTGAGGACCACAGCGCCTCCTGTCGGTGGAGGCCTTCCAACCCCCGGGAGAGCGCGGGCCTCTCCTGCGAAACTAGCCAACAATTCTCCCCGGTGGACAGGGTCGTGTGGACGTGCTGTGCGAAGAGAATTCGGTGGGTGAGGGCGAGACAGGGTGACACCAAATTTCAGTACTTCGTCTTTTGTCTGAGCTGCAGTTCTTCTCACAAGAATCTACTCTAAGGAAATAATTAGATGTATTTATTTTAGCCTTATTTGAATCCATCACAATCTCCAATATTATGGGATTGTTATGTAAAGTGTGGTATGTCCATACACTGTTGATATCAGCATACCTTAAAAATTATGTGAGTAAGGACTTCCCTCGTGGCGCACTGGTTAAGAATCCGCCTGCCAATGCAGGGGACAGGGTTCGAGCCCTGGTCCGGAAAGATCCTACATGCCGTGGAGCAACTAAGCCCGTGCACCACAACTACTGAGCCCGCAAGCCACAACTACTGAGCCTGTGTGCCACAACTACTGCAGCCACGTGCCTAGAGCCTGTGCTCCGCAACAAGAGAAGCCACCACAGTGAGAAGCCTGTGCACCGCAACGAAGAGCAGCTCCTGCTCACGGCAACTAGAGAAAGCCCGTGCACAGCAGCAAAGACCCAACGCAGCCAAAAATAAATAAATTAATTAATTAATTTAAAAAAAATTATGTGACTAAAAGTAAAAGCTGAACAAACTGAAAAATCAGCAACTTTATTTAGATCTATGAGAGAACTGAGGTCACAGGGCAAACCACTGACCCCCAAATTAGAGAGAGCGAGAGAGAGAGAGAAGACAGGCAAGTACAGAGAACAACAACTTATGGGAGCGGAAACCCACCAGCAGCAACCTCCCTGGGAACCAGTGCCAGGCAGGTCGTTTCACCCAGTACATCGTGTCCGACTATCCAGGAGACAAGACATACTAGAAGGCACAAACACAGTTTGAAGAGAAAGAGCAAGCCTCAAAACCAGACTCAGCTACGGCACAGATGTTAAAATTATCAGACTGGGAATTTAAAACAATTAGGATGAATAGGCTAAGGGCTCTGATGGGTAAAGTAGACAGAATGCAAGAACACACAGGCAATGTGAGCAGAGAGATGGAGATTCCAAGAAAGAACCAAGAAGAAATGCTACAGGTAAAAAGCACTACAACAGAAATGAAGAATGCCTTCGATAGGCTTATGAGTAGAACACATGTGATGCAGGAAAGAATCTCTGAGCTTGAGGATACCTCTATAGAAGCCTCCAAAACTGAAAAAGAGAAAGAAAAAAGACTGACAGAAACAGAACAGAATGCCCAAGGACTGTGGGACAACTACAAAAGGTGTAACATACATGTAATGGGACTATCTAAAGGGGAGGAAAGAGGGAAAGGAACAGAAACAAATATTTGAAACAATAATGACTGGAAATTTCCCCCAAATTAATGTCATACACCAAACCCTCAGAGAACACCAAGCAGGATAAATGCCAGAAAAACTACAATCATTCTCGAACCGTGGAAAATCAAAGATTAAAAACAGAAATCCTGAAGAAGGCAGGGGCGGGAGAAACCCTTATCTACAGAGGAGCAAGGAAAAGAATCAGATCTGACTTCTCTTCAGAAAGCGTGCAAGCAAGAAGAGAGGGGAGTGAAATAAAGTGTTAACAGAGAAGTCCCCCAACCTAGAATTCTGTACCCTGTGAAATGCTTACATATAAGTGAAATTAATGACAACAATGAAACAAGGGGCAGGAGGGAGAAGTTAAGTTTATTTTATTAGAAAGTACTCACACTACAAAAACAAGTTATGCTGTAGAGGAAAATTACATAACAAAAGTGTTGATGCTGAATTACTGAGTGAAAAATAAACCGGCTATAGAATGGTAGGTTCAATGTGAGTGTGTTGGGTCATTTTTATTTATTTAAAACGAAATACTTACATTTCTAGATGGTTAGGATAACAGGTGACTTTTGTAATTCCTCTGTTTCAGCCACGCTGAAGTGATTTCAGCCTGGAGTGATTTTGCCCCCAGGGGACATTTGGGACATCTAGAGACATTTTTGGTTGTCACAACTAGGAGTGTGTGTCGGGGGGTGCTACTGGCATCCAGTGGGTAGAGGCTGGGTCTGCTGCTGAGCGCCTTAAAATACACTAGACACACCCCGCACCCAACCACCCACCAAAGAATTATCCAGCGCAAGATCTCAGTAGTGCCGAGGCGGAGGAGCCCTGCTCTATGTTCTCCAAGTGCTCTGTCCTAAGCAGCTTCAGTCTTTTGTAACTAGAAAATGCTATTTTTAAAACATCATCACTATTTTTACATCATCTTTCTTACTATGTTTGGTGCTACAAAGGCCTCTCTACCCTCTAGGTTTTCTTTTCTAATTAAAAATTATGTCTTATTTTGCCAGTGTTTCATTCATTTATTGTATTCAAGTCGTCTTGGTGTTGATTTGTTTTGAGTGCAGGCTATGTTTCAGACAGATTTTCAAAGCAATGGAGATACTCACGGGGATTACATAATGAGGATAAGATTGCGCGACCTAGAAACCAGCCTCGGCACAGTATCACAAAATCCAAAAGACACAAATCCGGCTAAAAAAAAATTGAAAACTAAAGCAGGTCTTTTGCAGAAGATCTTCTGAAAAAGCAGAAAAGGGTGAATTATATAGCATAACATACATCAACACTTCCTTGATAAAACCTCTTTTTGTATTATTTTCCTGCAGATTTTTGTCATTTTCTCCATTCCACGTCCCCAAACACGTTATCCTCACAACCCTATCTCCCTCTTTCCTTATCATTTCTCACTTTGTCTCTTTTACCAATTCTCATAGAAGGGTAATAATAATCATAACTAACACTTAAATGATTACAACGTGGCAGAAAGAGTACTAAGTGCTTTACCTGTACTATGGGGAAAATACTATTACCTTCCTCATTTTAAAGATGAGGAAAGTGAAACACAATGAAGTTAAGTAACTTGTCCAATATCACACAGCAGAAAAAGCCTAGATTCATGAGATAAAACCATACAGTCTGACTCTAGATTCTGTATTCTTAATACTATTCTATATTGATTTGTTTTACAAAATCCATATAAAAGTGTCAGTTATGGTAATATGATAGGGTAGGAAATGACTCTGCTTTTTGTAAAAAGTAAAATAGTATCTAAAATAGAAAATCAGGGTTTCCCTAGTGGCGCAGTGGTTAAGAATCCGCCTGCCAATGCAGGGGACACAGATTCAAGCCCTGGTCCAGGAAGATCCCACATGCCACGGAGCAACTATGCCCGTGAGCCACAACTGCTGAGCCTGCGCTCTAGAGCCCATGAGCCACAACTACTGAAGCCCATGCACCTAGAGCCCATGCTCCACAATGAGAGAAGCCACTGCAATGAGAAGCCCGAGCACAACAATGAAGAGCAGCCCCCGCTCGCCACAACTAGAGAAAGCCTGCGTGCAGTAATGAAGACCCAACACAGCCATAAATAAATAAATAAATAAATAAATAAATAAATAAATAAATAAAATATATTAAAATAAAATAGAAAATCAAATCCTATAAAGCACCTATAAAGTAACTGAGAAGAGAGTGAGGACTTACAAGTGCAAAATATAAGGGAAAGTGTGTACCCAGAAAGGTAAGCAGGATATGGAAATTCCTGCAAGAGGGCCATTTCCAAACCAGGTGAATTTAGTACCTGTTTTGATGCTCTCACAGGACGTATAGTCCAGAAGTCAAAGTCTAGAGCCCACCCCAGGGAGGAAGTACAATGGGGACTCTCCCTACATAAAGCCTGGGCCGGAAGGAAACTCAACCAATCCAATGCCCAGAATACTGTGGGAAATTCACATTGACATTAAGAAACAGGAGGGGGGCAATAATCTCCTGTCTTGCAAATATTATAACCACAAAAATGTTATTAGATGAATTTACAACCTAGATTCATACCACCTAAAAAACTTTCAGAAAAACTTCAAGTTGTGAATATAGTTTTAAAAGTTTGGGATTCGTAGTGCCTAGGAATGTTATTAAAGCAAACTCAAATCCATTTTGGGTGGAATGCCACTCTACAATAGGTTTTAAATAATTCTTACAATTAACTTTCCAAGGAAAATTGTTAGTCACAATAAAAGATAACTAGCACACAAGGAAACAATTCTCAAGAGATAATTTGCAAGAACAACATGAGTGGCAATAAGAGCTTTAATAACTATCAGGCTTAGTTTATAAAACAATTATGCTCAATGCTCATTATGTTTAAAGAAATGAGACATGATGAAAATATATGCAGTGTATGGGAAAAGCAGTGTCTTAATGAGCAGACATGAAGAAGAACCAAATAGAACTTTTATAAATGAAATACAAAAATTGAAATGGAAAACCCACTGAATGGGTTTAACAGATTAGACACAGTAGAAGAAAGAATTAGAAAACTGGAAGTTACTTTTGAAAATTACCCAGAAAGGAATACAGAGAGACAAAAAGATTGTAAATATGAAACAAAAGTTAAGAGAAATGGAGGATAGCATGAAAAGGTCTAACATAAGTCTTGCCACAGTTTCACAAGAAGAGAAGGGGGGTAGAGAGACTGGGGCAAAGATAATATAATACCTGACATTTTTCAGAATGCATGGAAGACACCAATCCACAGAATATGGAAGCTCAATGAATTCCAAGAGGAATAAATAAAAAGAAATCCATATCTAGACACAGCGAAGTGAACTAGAATCACTATGGTGAATTCACTATGGCAACACCAAAGACAAAACTGGAGAGCTTAAAATCATCCAGACTAGAAGAGGAACAAATTACCTCCAGTTGATCAACAAACTGACAGCTGACGTCTCAGCAACTGAGGAAGCCATATAACATTGGAATAGTATCTTCAATATGCAGAAGGAAAACAATGACAATCTAGAATTCTCTTCCCAAAATATCTTTCAAAAAATGAAAATGGAAAAAAAAACCCAGACATTTTCAAACAAAAAATACAGACTGAGAGAATTTGCCATGACCCATATTAAGGCAAATTATTCAAAAGTATACTTAAGGATAAGGAAAATGATCACAGATGGAAGATCTAAGATAAAAAAGAAATGAAGTTTTTTTAATGTAAAGAAATTAGTAAATGTAAACAAATATTGATGGCACAAAATTTTAATAAAGTTTTAAGAAGTTTAAAAAGAAAAGAATTCAAATATATGATTTAGGCATGAGATAAAATACTCTAAAATACTTGTATTCTCTTAGAAGATGGTAGGAGTGTTGGTTAATTTTAGCCTTAAAAGGTTATATTTACATATGTTTTAATTTCTAGGGTAACTGATAAAATATAGAAACAGCACATAAGTTCCAAGTTAGTATAAGGAGAAAATGGAATTTTAAAAAGATGTATTTGCCACAGCTTAAAAAGAATATCAATAAATAAATTTAGCAAAATGTGTATATGATCTCTATAGAGCATGTTATAAAACTACATGGATGAATGGATGGATGGATGGATGGATGGATGGAAGGATGGATGGATGGAGAGATAGAGAGTTAAAGAGATAGAAACATAGATAGGTAGATAGATATTACACACACACACACACACACACACAGAAGACCTAAATAAATGGAGAGATGTACTGTGTTTACAGAATAGAAAACTCAATTTTGACAGTTTTTTGGAATACTGGTCAGGTATTTTGTTGAATGCCCCTCTACTGGAATTTGTCTAAAGTTTTTCTCATAGTTAGACCAGGGTTAAGGGCTTTGGGGGAGAAGACCAGACAGATAAAATGCCATTCTTATCACATCATATCAATATCAAGTCATATTGTCAATATGATTTATCATTGTTGTTGTACACCTTGATCGCCTGGCTGAGGTAGTGTTTGTCAAGTTTCTCCACTGTAAAGTTACTATTTTCCCCCATTTCTATCCTCTCCTCTCTCAAAGGAGTTCACTATTCAAAGTCCATACTTAAGGAGGAAGGAGTTATACACCCCATCTTTGAGGGCTGAGTTTCTACATAAGTTGTTTGAAATTCTTCTGCACAAGAAAATTTTCTGTTCTCTCCCATTTACTTATTTACTCCATCATTTGTTTATATCAGTATGGGCTCATGAATATTCATTTTATACTTCAGGCTATATCCTGATAGTTCTTCATTTATTTCTTGCTCAAATTGTTCTGGTTTTGGCCATTAGCAGCTCTTTCACTTGGCTCCTCTATCCCTTTGACATACCCCCATCAATACTGGGGGTTTTGTTTGTTTTTAGCACTTCCTTACTTTCTGGCGCTACAAGAAGCTCCCACCTCATTTTGCATCTTTCCCACCCCAGCCCTTAGAATTAACTATTTCTCCAAAGAGCTCTGGTTCTTTTATTGAAGAATGATATTAGAATCCAAGATCTGGGCCCTAGGTATGCCTTTTCCTACTGGAATGTTAGCAAGAGTTCTTTTTCTTTTTTTAAATTTGTTTAGTTTTGGCTGCGTTGGGTCTTCATTGCTGCACACGGGCTTTCTCTAGTTGCGGCAAGCGGGGGCTACTCTTTGTTGCGGTGCGTGGGCTTCTCATTGCGGTGGCTTCTCTTGTTGCGGAGCACGGGCTCTAGGCGCACGGACTTCAGTAGTTGTGGCTCACGGGCTCAGTAGTTGTGACACACGGGCTTAGCTGCTTCGCGGCATGTGGGATCTTCCTGGACCAGGGCTCGAACCCGTGTCCCCTACATTGGCAGGCGGATTCTTAACCACTGCACCACCAGGGAAGCCCCAAGAGTTCTTTTTGTTTATATACATTTTCTGTTTGTTTGTTTTCTTTTCCTATCACCTTGTTCTGATTTTGTGGATCTCATCTCTCTAGGTATATAAGGTATTTGTTTGTTTGACTGTTTGTTTTTGCTTCCCGAATTATCTCCATTCCCTCAAGGTTTCTTTCTAGGTTTGTTGTTTTGGCTTCTGACTTTCATGTCAGAACTCTCCTCTAATATCTGATCATCTTTGACCATCCTTTCAAGTAGTAAAATGTTAATTGAGAACAATCTTTGTTGGAGAGCTTGATAATTGGCCAGGATTGCTACAGATGATGGGGTGGCGATGTGGCACTTTTATTGAAGATCTCGCACATCACAACTTGAAGGTCTTGTGCATGGGAATGGACACAAGGAGCCCTGGGAACAGATGTCCTGTTAGCAGCAGGAGCAGAGCCTGAGTAGAAGCCCCAGTTGGACACCACACGCAGGATGCAAATGATCCAGACCATCTGCTTCCCTGTCGCTAGCTCTGCGCCGGTGAGAACTACAAGATAACAAAGAGCCCCAGTTCCTCTGTCACGACGAAGGGGTGGGTTCACTCAAGGGAAATTAATAGACACTATAAAGGAGAAGAGTTTTGTTCACTGAGACTCATTTTTATTCTTACTAATGTTCATAAAGCATAGGGTCCAATTTAAGAGGACCTCTATGTGCACCAGTGTCCCTAAATTCTAACCTTCCCTAAAAAAGTTGGATCAATAAAAATTACCAGATTAAGTATTTCCTGCTGTCGTAATCACATTACTTACGCAAACAGGTCACTTAATACAGTTACAGCACCAAGGGAGGAGTCCCCGAGACTTATAAGCTAACCCGAGGGAAGGCCAGCCAGCCAAGAAGAGTTCTGTCTCTTAGGGTTAGTCAGACTGGTGAATATCAAAATACCAACTTGATCATTGACCATGAGAAACACACGTTAAAGCAGACAGCAGTGAGGGTCAGCGTATTCTCTTCCTATAAAGCTAAGTGGACACTTTGCATTGAGAAGCTTGCTTAGTTAGCATGAATTCGGGCAAGGGAAATGACCTAAATGATATGACAGGCTGTTGTCATTCAGCCAAGATCCTGATGCAGCTGTAAACCCATCTGTAGTTGTGATGTACCAACTACAAGACAAGAGAGTAGTGTTTCTGGGCCAGGAAAGCCTCTGGGGGCAGCCCTGACGGCTCATTATCATAGGGATATATTACATATCCCCAGTCTAGTTTCTAAACATCTCCGTGCTGAGACCCCATTTCTTTAGAAATGCCACCTGGTCTGCTAAGCTCCTATCAAGAGGTAGCCTGGAAGCCATGCTGTCTTTTGGAGGGAGTCTTAAAACATCTGTGCTTTGCTTAATTTTGTCTTGATGTGTATATTTATAATTTCCTTTATTATCCAACTTCTAGGAGACACCTAGATTTTGCCTTATATGTGCCTACAAAGACTACTTAAAATAACATACTAGTTATTGATGACTTTAATAAAATATAATTTTCTTAGTTGACCTTGCATTTAAAAATGGAGGGTTTTTTGCATCAAAAATTAACAAATACACAAAAAGCAGTAAGTAAACAATCATGATGGTTTGAAATAATGAGGAATCAGTCTTCCACATTCATTTCTCCCTAATGCTTAGTGTTTATTTTTACACTTTTTTTTTTTTAAAACCCACTTAGTTCCCCTGTAAAATACACAAGAGATGTCTGATGCTATGATTGTCATGTGAGAAAACATTTCATATTTTAAAATTAAATGTTAATGCTTTTATAATTATATTTACTGCTTACCGTCTAATGGGATATTATGAAAGCAATCACACTTCCTAATCTGGGTGTTTCTTAAATAGAAATAAATCATTAAAAGAGCAAGAATATTTCACTTGGCTGCTTTTCTCAGCTTTTATTTTTAGGTGGATTACTGCAGAAGCTGAAGCCTAGGCTCAGAATTCTTTCTGGAATCAAAGCTGTTTGAATTCAGATCTCATATCTGCCCCTTAATAACGGTGAATTTAGTAAAATTATTTAACTTCTCCAACTCCTGGTTTTCTTTTCTGTAAATAGCAATACTTACCTTTATCCCCTCCATGGAGCTATTTGTTTTGGTTAAGTGAAATAATGAACCAAAATCCGTTAAGCATAGCAGCTGGCCTTAATAAATTCTATAAATAACAGTTGTGTGTACGTGTGTATCAAGCAGAGTGCATCTTGGAATCCCCGTAGGTATCTGTATACCTCCTGATCCTCAAGTTAATTCTGAGTTCAGAAATTTATTTGGATCAGGCTGTGTTCATCTGGGGAGACTGAGTGAAGGATGAAATATTTGTTCTTATCTGAGTGCACTGCATGCTGTATTCCAGTGATCATATCTGGGATTCTATAACCTGTGATTGAGGAGGCCCAGCCAAGTGCACACCTCCGGGTTAGGCCACGTACAGGGCTGTTTCAGTCTCATGCTGAAGTTGAGACCTCGTATAATGTTTCCAGGTCAATGTGCACCTCACTCTCTCAGGATATGAGGGTTTGGAAGCTTGCCCCTTATTCTGTCTTCAAAGTTATTTGTAATTTTTCTGCTTTTCCTAACTGTGTGACCTTCTCTCTGAATCCTTTAGATAAGTGAATCTTGGTGATTTACCCCAGGGGCATTCGTGTCTGCGTTTTCTGTCCATTTGTACCCGCTCTCAACTTTGGTCTATACAGTGGCCGGTCGTGCCCTACTCTGTGTAACCACTTTATTGAACACTGGGCTCTTCAGGGGTGAAGTGGGCGGCAGCTTTCTTTTTCTCCACGGCTGCCCTCCAAGCCTGCTTTGTCAGCTATCCTTTACCCTCTCCTCAGTAGGAGCTTGAGCTCGTAGAGAAGGACCGGTCACTCTTGGGTTTTAGAACAATCTGATGTTTAGGAGTTATAGGCTCATCCCACTTTCCCCCCATTTGCTTGCTAGCTGCTGCTTCTGCTCCCTGGGAATCAGATCTTACTTGGCTAGCCCCATTACAATCTGGCATCATTGATGTATGAAGGCCCCCTCTTTCTCCCTCGGGCACTCAGTCAATTAGATAACCCTTCGCCCATCCTCTGGGACCTCCAGACAGCCTCATTCCCTGAAGGAGGTACCACCCTCTCCAGTTCGTTTCTTAACGAGCTAGCTCTTGGTTTCCGATATACACAAGGGCTGGCTATTCTTCTTCTAGATTCACTTGAAACTTCTCAGTATCTGTACAATATATCTGTCTTCTTACGTCTCCCCCACACGTACATACACTTGTGCTTGAACTCTGTTGAGAGGATTTCTATTGCTTGCAACCAAAAGAGGCCTAATTAAGGTATGGGAAAATGGATGGAAGGGAATTGGACAGGCTTGGGGGAAATTTTATCCATGCTATGGGAAAGTATTAAGAATGCATTCCTGCTTCACAGAAGTGGATATTGGTCTATGAATATGTGCCAGAATATTAAATTAATATCATTAATATCAATTAATATTATCAATATTAAACAGCATTTATTGTTATATTCCAGTCCTATAGATGTTCTGGACCTTGGTTCATCTTGGATATTTCCTATGTTTCTCCAGTAACACGTGTAAAATTCATCTTTTAGTGTGGATTCCTACTAAAGATGGTATCCTAAATTTAGAATAATGGGACTCAACTATAATGGCTTAACACAGAAGTTGATTTTTCTCTGAAAAGAAATCGGATGGTAGGCAGACCAGGGTCGTTTCAGTGGTTCTATAATATCATCGACGACCAGTGTTCATACTGTTTTTCTGCTACATCCTCCTTAGCATATGACTTCCATTCTTAAGTCCCTCACGGCCCAAGATGGCTGTTGGAGAGACAGCCATGTGTCTTGAGTTCCAGGCAGCGGGAAGAAAGAAGGAGGAGAAAGGCAAGAGGGATGTATGCCAGCTCTCTCCTCCTCTAAATGAGCCAACGCTCATCTCATGTCTCCCACTTACATCTAATCAGACACATTTACCTGTAAAGGAAGCTGGGATTCTGGTAAGTGTGCCACCTTGAATAAAATTGGGATTATTATTTTTTTTTAAATAAATTTATTTATTTATTTACTTTTGGCTGTGTTGGGTCTTCGTTGCTGCGCTCAGGCTTTCTCTAGTTACGGCAAGCGAGGGATACTCTTCATTGTGGTGGCTTCTCTTGTGGAGCACAGGCTCTAGGCGTGCAGGCTCAGTAGTTGTGGTGTGCGGGCTCAGTAGTTGTGGCTCACGGGCTTAGTTGCTCTGCGGCATGTGGGATCTTCCTGGACCAGGGCTCGAACCCGTGTCCCCTGCATTGGCAGGCGGATTCTTAACCACTGCGCCACCAGGGAAGTTGGGATTTTTGTTTTTAATTATTTATTTATTTTTTGGCTGCCTTGGGTGTTTGTTGCTGCGTGCGGGCTTTCTCTAGTTGCGCGAGCGGGGCCTACTCTTCATTGAGGTGTGCGGGCTTCTCATTGCGGTGGCTTCTCTTGTTGTGGAGCGCAGGCTTAAGTAGTTGCAGCACGCGGGCTCAGTAGTTGTGGTGCACGGGCCTAGTTGCTCCGTGGCATGTGGGATCTTCCCGGACCAGGGCTCAAACCCACGTCCCCTGCATTGGCAGGCAGATTCTTAACCACTGTGTCACCAGGGAAGTCCTGGGATTATTTTTTTTTAATATATATATATATTTTTTTCCTTTTTAAATTTTATTTATTTATTTTATTTATGGCTGTGTTGGGTCCTTGCTTCCGTGCAAGGGCCCTCTCCAGTTGTGGCAAGCGGGGGCCACTCTTCATCGCGGTGTGCGGGCCTCTCACCACCGCGGCCTCTCCCATTGCGGAGCACAGGCTCCAGACGCGCAGGCTCAGCAATTGTGGCTCACGGGCCCAGTTGCTACGCGGCACGTGGGATCCTCCCAGACCAGGGCTCGAACCCGCGTCCCCTGCATCGGCAGGCAGATTCTCAACCACTGCGCCACCAGGGAAGCCCCCTGGGATTATTTTTAAGGAAAAGGGGAAGAATAAAAATTGGTGGCGACAAGACAGCTTCCCTCGTTTATTTTATGCTGACATCGCCAAGCTTCTCCTGATCTTAGCTTATCCACTATGATCGTCAGGTCATGAAGGCGACTTTTTCACGCCCCATGCCCCACACTCACACATAGGAAGGACATAATTTCAAAGTAAATGACCACACTTTGAATTAAATACATTTAGCTTCATGGAAAACTCCCTATAGTTCTTTCACTTTTCTCATTTGGGGGATGACAGGTGAAAACTTTATCAGATCATCACTGTTTTGATCTGTTGTTGGGAACTTTTGTTTTAGCTTTAGTCTTTCCTCCCCAACTTTACATTTTGAAAAACTTCAAGCCTAAAGAAAAGTAGAAAGAGTAGTACAGGAACACCCATATACCCCACCTATAGAGTCACTGATTGTTAATATTTAGTCACAGTTTCATTATGGATCGCTCTATAAATTTTGTTGTTGTTGGATCTTTTGAAAATTTAGTAGGATTTTTAGAGGAAAAACACTATCTAAATCTTTAAAGTCAATACAGCCCTTCTAAGAAATTCAAGATAGAGGGACACTGGTTATAGATAGTCTCTAAAAGATAACTTCTAACTTGGATATTTCAGAGGATCAGACCATACTTATTACAGATCCCTTTAAATAGGCTTGAGGATTTCACTTCCTCTCTGTGTTAGACCCTCAGCTTCTCAAAGGGTTATTCTGATCTCAACACACCACTAAAGCAAGCCTATTTAGATATATTAATGCAAATCCAAATTAGAATTTTTTACAGTACTATTGCCTTTCAGATAATTCAGCTTGATTATAACATTAACAATGTCATCATACAGCCAGTAAATCAGCAAAAGATGGGGTTTCTTAACAGAATGTTCACAATATAAAAAATAAGGGGAAGCAAAATGGCTTGCTATCGAAGTTAGAATTCAAATAACTTGCTTCATCCTCTGAAAGAAGCAATTCACATAGAACTGATACATGGGTTCAGGTCCCATAATGTCCAATAAGAGTATTTGGAAACATGCTTTGGAGTAGGATGTTACTCTTGTCAGGAAAGAAAGGTAAAGGCAAATTCCAGGGCTCCATGGTTTTGCCTGGCTGGAAGGGGTTTTATCTTACACAGGCATGAAGCTTATGTTATTGCCACCTTACTGTGAAGTTTTCAGTTGAATAAACAAACAATTGGGTTTACAGAAACTGCTTTCTTTGGAATTTTATTTCTGTAGTGCATACGGGTAAGAATTTCTTTTCTTTTTGCTAATAGGACAAACAGAAGAAGGCATATAAGATCACAAAGCCTCTTTGAGGTCCAGTCTTACATTTGGTGCCTCTAGAGGCATGTGGTAGATTGTAATACTGCTTATCAAATATTCCAGTTTCCATTTCTGCAGTGCGCCTTTGTGTGGGATTTTGGGGTTTCTGCAGCAATAACTTAAACTACTCTGACAGATACAAGACAGAAATGCTGTACTAAAATTTTTTTAAAATAAAGTTTAAAAAATAGTTTGTCAATTTGAGTGGTTCCCTTCCAAATTCTCATCTCTGAGTGATCTTCTTACTATTTTCTTTTATAAACTTATTTTTAGAACTGTTTTAGATTTACAGAGTTATTACAAAGAGAGTTCCTATATACCCCACACCCAGTTTCCCCTATTATGAACGTCTTATATTAATCCCTGCTACATATTTACATGCTCTTTCCATCCAGCTAATCTTACATGTGTTGGTAATTAACATATATGCATTTAAGTGCCAGGAATTTTGCTCTTACTAATTTTATGTTGGTATTCTTCAAAAGTTTTGGAAAGAATACGCAATGGAATTAACACACAGGTTGCCACTTTTTACCTTTTCACAAAAATCATCTGGATCTATATTTTTTTGTTTCCAAGTCAAAAGTACCCTTTGATTTTATATCCCCAGTTCTCTTAATGACCATCCTATACTCATCACTGATAATAGCATTCTCTAGACCACTGAAGCTCAAAAAACCCACAATATTTTTTCTCTTCCTGCTTAATCACTATGAACTTTTTCTTTATACTATAGTTCAAATATGTCCCTTTTCTTTTTTATCATTCCCACAGTGACTGCCATAATATTTGAAATGCATTTAATTTTTAAATTATACACAGAGATGGTGTATTAGTCTGCTCAAGCCACAATAATAAAATACCACAGACTGGGTGCTTAAACAACAGAAATTCATTTCTCACAGTTCAGGAAGCTAAGTTCAAGATCAAGGTATTCATGGGCTCTCTTCCTGGCTTACAGAATGCTGCCTTTTGGATGTGTCTTCAGAGGCAGAGAAAGTGAGTTCTCCGGTGTCTCTTACTGTTAGGGAACTAATCCTATCATGAGGGTCCCACCCTCATGACCTCATCTAAACCTTACTACCTCCCAAAGGCTCCATCTCCAAATACCATCGCATTGGGGGGTTAGGGTTTCAACATGTGGATTTTGGAGGGACACGGTTCAGTCCATAGCAGGTGGCAATGCCCAAGCTCAATGCAGGAGAAAGTGCTGCATTAAGGGGAGCTGTGAGACGTCAGGTTAGAAAGATCCGTGATGTGTAAGACTCTGAGCGCCACACGGGAAGTCCCACGGTTTCTGATCAAGGCAGTGTCCTGGTGGGAATTGTTTTAGAAAAGCAAATACGGTGGTTGCATATAAGACGTACTTTACTGGAAGAAATCGCAGGTAGGAAAACCCTCTGCGAGAGTAATGTAACAACCCCTGATGGGAAAATAAGGATCCGCATTATGAAGGCAGAATCTCGAACTCACCACCGCCCGCAAGCCTTTCCTCATCCTCCCGTCAGAGGGAATCTCTTCTTTAAAGCCCCATTTTCCTTATGTTTAAGGGTTGCTCACGGAACCCTTACATCGTTCTTGCTTCTGTACTTTTCTTATCCCGTCTACTCTGTGCATCCTCCCTTGCAGGAAGCAAGGATATAAGCAATAACTGAGATTAAACAGCCATAATGCAAAGGTTACGTCAGCACAGATGCCGAAACAGGAAGAACCGAGACAGACACGATCCCATCAGGACCTCCAGGCGCCGCCCCCTCCCCTCCCCCTCCCCTCCTCCCCTCCCCCTCCCCTCCTCCCCTCCCCCTCCCCTCCTCCCCTCCCCCTCCCCTCCTCCCCTCCCCCTCCCCTCCTCCCCTCCCCCTCCCCTCCCCCTCCCCTCCCCTCCCCCTCCCCCTCCCAGCGGCCCCTGCGTGGCCGCCGGCCCCGCCCACTCCCAGCGGCCCTTGCGTGGCGGGCGCGCTCCCGGAGGTGCGTGCGGGCGGCCGCTGGTTACCTGCGCTGCGCCATCTCCACATCCTCGGGCCGGTCTTCGCGGCCGCTGGGCTCCGCGTTCGCGCAAGGTCGCGGCTGGGCGGGAGCGATGCTGCCCGGCCCGCTTGGGCCTTGAGGCGGGAGCGGCGAACCGACCCATTAGCTTGCCGACCGCGCCGAGCCCGCAGCCATGTCCGCGGGGTTCTCCTTCGGGAGCAGCACGCTGGGCTCCTCCACCGTGGCCGCCAGCGGGAGCGGCACGGGCGGCGGTTTCTCCTTCGGGACCGCGGCGTCTAGGTAACCGCGAGCGGCCTCCTTCCCGGCGGGGCTGTGGGCGGGCGGCCTGGGGGTCGCGGGCGGCCGGGGCGGGGGGCGCCGGCTTCCACGCGGAGGCCCGGCCGCGGTTTCGCCGCTTCTCTGGGCCCATCCCGCCGCCCGGTGAATGTCGGAGGGATGAATGGAGCTAAGGTTGTCGGATCTAAGCTCTTTTTAGAAAAAGAGACTTCATAGGAAATTGTAAGGGGAACAATGACAAGTTTCTCCCCGCTAATGGAGATGCCATTGCAGGATATACGTTTTGGGACATTAATGAATTCGTGGTTATTTTAAACGCGCTTTAAAACCGTTTGTGCCTTATGGGGCCCTATCTGTCCTCTTGTTTTTTTTGTTTCAAATACTTGTTACAGCACTTTTTGGTGGTAGTTTTGAACAGTATGTGCAAATTAGTATATCACAAGTGAGAACATTGTGCTGACTCTCATGGTCTTTTACCTAAATTGTGAAATGTAGACGCCATAGTCATCGTCTTTGTGCAGCCTGCCACCCCACCTCTTCAAGTGATAGCAATTTGGCCAGCAGACGTCCAGAAAGAGGCAATTAAAGTAAAGATCATTTTAATGATGTGAGGTTTGCTCTTTGGAGCTCAAACTTTTGAAGATAAAAATGGAGATCATTAAATCAAATAATGTGCCTAGAATGAGTTACAAGATAGCTCCCGAAGCTGGTAGATCAACAAGGCAAAAAACCCTCCAGTTTTGCCTGTATGGGAGGGGGTAGGGTGGGCAAAGACTACACAGTGAAGTCAGAAATCTGGAGTTTTCCTTAATAGCTCCTATGCTGTCACTCTGTGCACTTGATCAGTAAGGCCTGATCATTTTAATGCTTTACTTGCCGTTTGCTTCACTTCCAGGCTCTTGTCATTCGTGGAACAAATGTTTGTTGAACGCATTCCTAAGTAGTAGGCCCCCCTTTAGGTGGTAAGATAAATAAGTCCTGCCCTCCTGAAGCTTACATGAAAGATCGTAATACTTAATGATTCCTGCCAGCTTCTCAACCAGTAACCTTCTCCTGTTAGATGAAAACTGCTCCCATCACCTCCTACTTTGATTAGTTCTCTGGAATCCCAGTTGCTGTCTCAACTGCTTTTACATCAACTTTTTTTTTTTTTTTTAACAACGTTGTAGACAGATTAAAAAAAAAAAAAATTCCCATTGCCTCCCTTCAATGATTTTCCACTATCCTCGGAATGAAGTAAAAATAAACCTTACCATGGTCTGCAAGGCCCAGGCTGGAACCTCTTCAGACATCCTGAGCCCATCTTCTCATTTCTGTTTGCTCCAATTCAATGATCCAGACCCAACTGTAAAAAAAATAATAACATCTACAGGCATACAGATAAGTCACTGAAACAGTTTCAGCGAAAGATACTACCCTTACTCTTTGATATTTTCTATGCACGTTGATATTTTCTTTTTTTTTTTTGGCCTGATATTTTCTATTCTGTTCATTTCCTTTTTTACAAATGCTGGTTGTGAGCTACTAAATTGATTTTTTGCTCATCTCATGGGTCCTGATCTTAGTTTGAAAAACACGACTTGGGCTTTTTCTCAGTTTCTCAGGTGAAGGCCAAACCCCTTCCCACTTTAGGGCAGTTCCCTCTGCCTGGAATTGCCCTTCGACCTCTTGTGCTGAGCCGATGCCTGCTTGTGAGGCTCAGGTGCTTACGTCGGAGGGAAGCCTTTTCTGACCTGTCATTGTAGAGAGGTTTCCACCCCTTACCCTGGACCATAGCACTTAGCACAGTTGGGTCAGTTCGTTACATTTTTTGTTGACTTGTTTGCGCTCCATGATGGTGGAGATCTTTTCATGCTGGTTTTCCAGGAGCCACGGTGGAGCTCAATACGTATTTGTTGAATGCATGAATGATTGATAAATCTCTTTCTCTGGTTGGAGACTTCCTGAGGGCAGGACCTGAGTCTCATCTACCACTCCGAGTCCCTGTGACAGTGCCTGGCAGGGCTTTTGTAAATACTTGTTGAATGATTGAGTAAATGAAGTATTAGCAATAAACTAGAAAAATGTATACATGCTGTAGAGAGGCTTGGGAAATTAATAAAAGGAGAGACGGTCTAACACCTGCCCATTGGACTACTGGTTTGGAGACCTAACATTCTTTCGGTAAATGCACCTAGGTTAGGTTAGCTCCCAAGTCCACGGTAAGGCAGGATTCCATTCCTCATCTGGCGGGGTCTGCTGGCTTCTCTACATCATGTCCTTGTTGAGGAATTGGCAGATAATATTGGTTGAGGCAATAATTGGTTAGGTCTGAGGTAGCTTTTTGTTTTTCTTTAAGTGAATATTTCTACCACAGAAATTTCTCCTTTGCTTCTCTGGGAAAGTAAGATTTTACTTTGATATATTTTCTTTGGTAATGTTTTCAACTTTATGAAGTTGTGAAACACTTCATTGTATCTTTACTTAAATTGTCAAGAAATTTTAAATACTTTAATTGTCTTAAAAATACATACTTTCACTTTGTAGCTTTTGTGTATTTATGGAATAGCAGTAAAAACATGGGATTGCTGACTTGTTTGGGAGGAAGGGAAGCATAATAAACATTTCCTTAATTTGATTCTTCATAATTTGCCAACAAAATGTTTCTTAAAAATACGTTTTGGTTCAGCTGATTGTTTAAAGATCTGTGCTTTAATTCTGGGTGAGACCTTGCAGCCCTGCTCTGCCAGCCCCCCGTGCTTACACGCAGAGGGGCACGTGCACACGTGCTAATAGGAAAAGACACAATTAGGGTGCACCCTCTCCTTTTTCCTGCGCAGTGTTGGTGACTGATTTCAAGTTCTCCTTCCTTAAAAAGCTGCTCCCTCTCCGTTCCCCTCACAGTGATTAACAGGCATAGAACCTTGTACATAATATGTTTAGTTGAATTTATAAGTGCTCCTTATGATAGCAGTAGCAACAGCATTTATTGAGTGAAGTTAATTTGCCCTTCATAATCTCTAAATCTTTACAAAAAATCTTAAGTGGGTACTGTTATTCCCATTTTGCTGATGAGGAAATAGAGGCCCAGAAACGTTATGTCACACAAGTACCAGCATGTTGGAGAGCTGGTACCGGAGCCTGGCCAGAGCACTACCGCCTGCCCCTTCCATTGAAATGCCGCAGGCTGTGAAGCTTTTTTTTAAAACTGGCATGGGGTTCCACCATGGTGTTTGTGTCTATGTGGAAGGCCCGGGAGAGAAGTAATAAAGATACATGTATAGCATGAACGGGATTTCCCATTATGTTATACATGTTGTAGTCTCTCTTAACTCTCCTATATAATTTTTGAAGTGTCAAATCGTCAAGATTTTTTGGCTTGTTTTCATAATTTGTTCTACCATTTATAGATAGCAAATTTGAGCCTCTGCACCTTGCTAAGAACAGTTGAAAAGCTGTAAACTTTGTTCGCATCACTTGTTATTATCAGCTGCTCTTTTTTAAGCTTTCAGAACCTCTGAAGAGGGTTTCTGCTGATCTTACACAGTCTTTGCAGAGGGTAGCTTTGCTTTGCAGCTTCCTCGTACCAGGGTATGTCTGTTCTTGTCCCTCATCCCCACCCCCAGGGGTGGCGATACAGCAACAGAGAGGTGGCGGGGACAGCTTCGAGTAACTCTCCTATTTCTGGGCATGTCTTTATGTTAGCAGTCGGGGAAGAACAAATGAGCTTAGCAGTGTGAATTGTACGTACATAGTTCCGAAGGAAAATGATCCATATTTGTAGGATTTCCTATGGCTGTTTTAAAATACGCTTTCAAACAAAAACTGGTGAAAGCAGAATATATGTGATCTTGTTTATGATTCCTTGGCATCTGAAATCCTAACTGCTATAGATTCTGCTTTTCTTGAAGACTGGTGTTGCATTTTTTAAGAATAATTTTGTATGTGGATTTATTTTTATAGAGAACAGAAAAATATTTGAACGTGGTTGGTGGAAGGTGAGTTGTGATTACTTTTGTATCCTGTGGAGATGTGTGAGATGCTTAAATGGAGAAATAATTAACCTCGAAGAGCTAACTTGCGTTTCCCGTAAATAAGTATTGGCTCTAGTAGACTTTATTTTGTGTTTTCTATGAACAAGCAGCCCTTCTGTGGGGCTCAGCTTTGGGACTCTGGGGAGCACGGCGACTCCAGTGACAACATCTGCTCCTTCTGGTGGTTTTGGAACCGGGCTCTTTGGATCTAAACCTGCCACTGGGTTCACTCTAGGAGGAACGAACACAGGTAAGGAGGGTTGTCAGAGTCTCAGGGAGTGGGTGTGGGGTATTCATTCTCTGCAGGTTCTGTCCTGTGTCTCCTCCCTTTACAAGGATCGTCACTGGTGGTGGACCTAAAAAATGGTAAATACTGAGATGAAAAGGCAGACGGATGTGGGATCAAGGGTCAGAGATAGGGCCAGCCATTAGCTGTGACTTACTTCAGTGTAAGGAAGGACAACACACACATACATTTAAGAATTAAAGGAAATAAATCTATTCAAAAATAGTGAATTAAAGTAATTCAAGTTTATGTTAGATTATATAATGCAGTGTTTTATCTTGGTGAAGACTGAGTCAAGTTTACAGTTTGGACATTAATTAATTTAGCATATATGGGACAGTCAGCTTCCTATTTTGCTATAACATTATAATTTACATTCCTAAGAGATGTTTCAGATTTTTTTATTATTAAAACAATTGTTGCACTGGGAAAAGGGCAGGACGTAAAGGTTTCTGGTGGACGTTTCAATAATAAAAAGTTTTTTAAAAAAATACAGATACTTTGCTATTATAAGCAAAGTACATGTTTCACTGGAGCCACCACTTTAAAAGTTTACTTCCTCATTTACCTTTATTCTCTGCCCTCGGAGTCTCTTGGTCTGTGTTACCACCTTGTGCATTGAGCTGCCAGCCTCGACTGCAGCACTTTGCACAGCTACACAGAGACCATGGAAGAACTGCAGGCGTAAACGTGAGACCAGCCAGTGTGCCTCTTGAGACAGTGCCGGTGTTTTGTTTGGACTAGCTTTTTTTCCTCCTTGCCGGATTTTGTTATAGGCAATAGTTGTTTGCATTTTACAACTCTTAATCCCTAATTAATCAAATTATACACAGCCTGTGATATGAGAACCAGTGCTATAGAAGGAACGCTGTATTAGGCAGTGGTTGTGGTGGAAGATACTGTGGTACCCGTTAGTCTCACCAGCAGTGTTATCACTCCCTGAGGGTGATTCCACGTCTTGCCCTGTGACAGGCCAAAAGAATGCCATCTGCCACTGATGGTTAAAGTTTATTTCTCTTTTTGTCCCCAGGAATAGCAACAGCTGTAACTACAGGATTAACTCCGAGTAAGAATTTTTGAGGGAAGATCCCAGATCTGTGGTTTTTCTACTCTTTCCTAATCTCTCACAGAACTGGGCTATAGGAGAAACATATAAGGAACTGGATATAGATCATAGATACTTTTCAAAGAACCTTTCAGTGTTTTACTATTTTAAAAAAATCGATGATTATGTAATCCTTTTTTAGTTCAGAAAAAAATTTTAATACAGAATTGTCTTTTTCTGTCAAAATTTATTTCACATTTATATTTTTCAGTCATTTAAGCCCTTTTAGTGAAATAAGAACCAAACTTTAGGCCAGAAGTCTTGGAATTAAGCGCTGGCTGTACCTCTGAATAATTGTGAGGCCTTAGCTGGTCATATCTGGCAGCTTTTAGTTATCTTTCAAATGAGGGTATTGGAATAAAAAGTTTCTGAATTCCCTTCCAGCTCAAAAATATCGTGGTTCTCTATCGTGATATGCTGCAGGGAATGTGGGTAACCAGGGTGACAGCGCCTTGACCTGGATGCCAGGGAATAATGTGAAAGGATGAGAGGACAGTGAGGAACCTCAATTAAAATTACTTAATTTAATTAAATGTAAACTTAACATTGAAGTAAATTAAAAATTGGTGAACTTGCTTCACTTAGATGCTACTTACCTGTTATCAACGGAAAGCACGTCTGTCTACCACCAAAGTTTCGTACAGGACTGGTTACAAGGGCAAGCAGTTGGATCCTCTCCTGAGATTTCAGAGCCTATGCGTGTTTTCAAAGCATGTTACTCTGCAGGGACCTCCACTTGTGGCAAGGACGATCCAGAAGCATAGTTTCTGACTTCTTTTCTCTCAGTGCCTTCAGGAGAAGCCAAAGTGCAGGTCATTCATAATTTCTCTGTTTAGTAACTTTGCGTAACTCCTCCTTCCTGGCTGTGGCCGTGAGTCTACACAATGCCTTGATCGTTGAGTATCAGCGGAACGTGGTGGAGGACCCTGATGAGGTCAGGGGCCGCTGGGTGCCGAGCGATGGGTTCTGGTGTCACCTGATACGCGCGCTGAGAGGCGCATGAAAGGCACTAGGAAGGCCGAGGAGGAGGAGAACAGGAGTTGTTGACTGGCAGGGCAGGAAGCACTGTTCAGGCAGGAGTGGAGAGTGCAGAGGCCCAGTCATTAAAGGATCCAGGGAAATAGCAAAGGTGCTTTTGCTCTTGGAGTTTAGGATTCTGAGGGTAGGCATGGTAGGAAGAGGAGATTGGCGGAGCAGGTTAGGACCACATAGGAAAGGTTTTTGGGTACCAAGCCTTTAGAATCTATTCTGAAGACTAATGTATAGACTTAGTGGGAACCTTAAGTCGGGGGAATCAGCAGCATATTATTTTGTTCTTTTTTAAAGTAACTGAGATAATTCCAAGAGTAGATTAGAGGAGACTGATCGTGGAGGTTATTATAATAGTTCTTGAGAGAGAGATGGCCTCAACTAAGGTTTTTGAGGATGTGTGTAATCCAGGGATATCTCTGAAGTGGAATTGACAGGACTTGTACTGATAGAATACAGGGGAGCGAGGAGACGTCAAGGATGATTATGGTTTCTGGCTTGAGCAACCAAATTGACCGTGGGGGAGTTAGGAAATTTTTTTATAGGGAGATGTGTAGGGGTCCAGAGGGACATCCAGGTAGAGCTAGTCTTTGGAGACTCAGGTAGATGTAGATTTAGACCCATGAACCTAGTTGAGATTCTGAAAGTGGGTGAGATGTTTCAGGAAGTGAGGGAGCAAGAATGGAGCCTTAGGGAGTATCATTTAAGAAGTGAACAGAGATACACAACTAGTATGTGTAAAGCAGATAGACAGCAAGGACCTACTGTATAGCACAGGGAACTAGATTCAACGTCTTATAGTAACCTATAATGGAAAAGAACCTGAAAAAGAATATATATGTGTGTGTGTGTGTGTGTGTGTGTGTGTATATATATAAAACTGAATCACTTTGCTGTACACCTGAATCACTGTAAATCAGCTATACTTCAATTTATAAAAAGAGGCGAGGACTTCTCTGGTGGCGCAATGGTTAAGAATCCGCCTGCCAATGCAGGGGACACGGGTTTGATCCCTGGTCCAGGAAGATCCCACATGCCGCGGAGCAACTAAGCCCATGTGCCACAACTACTGAACCCACGTGCCACAACTACTGAAGCCCGTGCACCTAGAGCCCGTGCTCCACAACAAGAGAAGCCACCGCAATGAGAAGACCACGCACCACAACAAAGAGTAGCCCCCGCTTGCTGCAACTAGAGAAAGCCTGCACGCAGCAACGAAGACCCAAAGCAGCCAAAAATAAGTAAATAAATTAAAAAAATAAAAAGAGGTGAACCGAGGAGGGAGACGGACAGAGGGGACTGGAGGGCAGTGACAGACGCAGAAGCAGAGCAGGAGGGCTTCAGGCAGCAGAGAAGATGTTTTAAATAGTCCTGGAGAAGAAGGACTGTTTGCTGCTGAGTATAAAGGAAAGGAGGGGGGAAGCGCCGTGTTAGGTATATCTAGAGGTAGGGCTGAAATTGAATTTCAGTATTACCACATAGATTGGATTTTCATCTTCAGTATGCACCCTGATTTGGTGAATGGTTTTTCTCTCTCATAAGTGTATAAGTACATATACCTTTGTTCCATCTATGAGAAGTAGACTTCCAGGCTCCTGATTGATACCTGTATAATACACATGCAGCTACGGTAAGCTGGGATGTTTTTTTACAGGCCCGCCGGCCACCACGTCTGCGTCCACGGCAGGCTTCAGCTTAGGCTTCAGCAAACCCGCGGCGTCCGCCACACCGTTTGCGCTGCCCATCACGTCTGCCTCGGCTGGCGGTCTCACGCTCTCGTCTGCTCTGACGTCGACTCCTGCAGGTGAGGCGTGTCGGGGGAGGGTGGCATTTTCTGGTTGAGTTCTAATTTCGGTCAGTGAATGTAGGTATCCACCTTTGGTAAAGATAACTTCAGTTTGGGAGAATTTTTATTTCAGTCATTCAGCAGTGTTGACCTACTGAATTACTGGTTTGTGACGATCAGCCTTGAGCATTAAAGCAGCAGAGGCCCTCTTGGAAGTTGGTCTCTACAGAGCAAAGCAGGGGAGCGGGTGAGAGGGCCCATGTGAAACTGTTGATGACTACTTTGTTTTCAAGGCGCACTTTGGTGACAGGGAAGGATAAAGAGTTTGCATAAACCTTGCTTGGCTTAGGATTCATCCGGTTTTGAGTGTGGTGTTGGTAGCCTGGGTTGAAAACTCTATTACTGCCTGGAGTCACTTAGCTGATGCCATGCTGGTATTAACCAAACCCCTTATTCCTGTCACTGGTTTTTACTTTAAAGGTACTATTTCTTTCTGTTCTCAAGTATATATAATGTTAGATTTAGTGAGTGTTTTTTCTCAAGAGCCAAGTTTATCGTGACGTCAGTTGTTAAGGAAGTGTCTTGTGTTTGCTGTGGTGCTCACGCTCTGTGGGGGCTTACGGGCTCACTTCTTATAGCGTCCACAGGATTCACTCTGAGCAGCCTGAGCGGGACGGCAGCTGCAGCCACCACCGCACCCGCAGGCCTCTCTTTAGGGGGAGCCTTGACGGGTTTGGGAGGGCCGCTTTTCCAAAGCGCAAGCACGGCGACATCAGGTAACTGTGATATTTACTCTCCGGAAGAGTAAATATTCGTGTGTAAATTTACTGTCTTTGTTTTGGTCTTTGGAGCAGACCACGTGGTCTCTTGAACCGTTATGTTTTCCTTTTAGTGTAAAAACTGAATTATAAAGTTGTTCATACATGATTGCCATATTTTAGAAATGCATTTTCTCAACATTGACTGACTAGGTAAGGAGGCAAGAAAGAGCCTGTTTCCGGAGCCAGTAAACTATTCTAGAGAAGTTTGTCTTTTTAATAAACGGCAGTTGGTTAGTCTTGAATCGTTTAGCCTCTAAATTCACTGTGACACAACTTGACCTCATAAGCCTGGTTCTGGGAATGGCTTTCTGTTATAGATCTTAGGAAAGGGTGTTAGAGTGCTTTGAAGTCAGGACATTAAAAACAAGTATTAAATGATTTTATTATAGTCAAATTTTGTAGGTGTCTTCTAATAACCAAATCATTAGATGACTATAACGTACATTTCTTTGCAGGATAAATATTTAAACATCTTTCCCAAAGATTCCCATGGGAGCAAAACACGAAAATAATAGAAACGAGTTAGAGGGTAGTTTTTGTGTCTTGTTATTGAGTTTTTAGGTCTGTTCTGATTTTTCTTAGGCTCTTTGACACAATATTCAATGCTTACTTTATGGTTATGTTAACCTAAAGGTGCCACTGATTTTTTAAAAATTCATAACATTTATTCAGCTGTGTTTTTTCACACGTTGTCAGGATTTAAATCCAGTTTTCATTTATCCCATGCTCTTATCCAGTATATAGTGCAGTTTCCTGTTTTTAAGGTAAATAGCATCTTGTCTAAAAAGAACACAATTGTGTCAGCTTGAGAATGCATGGACTTATATGATTTACCAGTGCAGGATCTTTGAAATTTTGCTACTTGATTCACAGGTACACACTGATGACTTAAGATTACTAGAGTTTAGCTCCAGTTCCTTTTGTCTGTGAAGTAGGATTTAAATAAGTGAAGTTTACTTTTTTTTTTTTTTTTAAGTTTAATGGAAAAAAACTTGAGAATGTGAAATCTTGATGTTTGAACTTCAAGTCTTTATCAGTTCTTTAAATTTCATTAGTAGTAGAACTGTTTGCTTTATATTATACTAAAATCTTATGAATTCATGCTAGATTATTTTATTTATTTTCCCCCAGCTTTGTTGAGGTATAATTGACAAATAAAATTGTGCGATATTTAAAGTGTACAACATGAAGATTTGACTGTATACATTGTTTCCCCCCCATCAAGTTAATTAACACATCCAGTACTAGATTATTTTAAAAGTATAGAATTCCAAAGCATGATTGGAAGACAAGATGTATTCACCTGAAAATATGCAAACTAAAACTGCTTTGATAGAGAGGGTTTAAAAAAAAGTAAAATCGAGTATCCACAAATATCCATGAACAGATATATTCTGGCAGTTTTAATAAATAAAATCACATTATTCAAACTACATATACCATTGAATCCAAGCAAGATTATCAGTCTTTGTCCAAAGCATGCTCTAGACTTGTATCTTACTATTTGTCTAAATCAAGAGTGAAAATAATCTGGGATCCAACTTAAATGTATTTGAGTGCTTTGATCAGTGGGGAAATCATTATAAAGACTGAGGAACTTCATAAGTGGCATCTGGCTTGTTTGTAGGACTTGGACAGAATGCTT
The DNA here is from genome assembly GCF_965194805.1 of Balaenoptera borealis. NCBI lineage: Eukaryota > Metazoa > Chordata > Mammalia > Artiodactyla > Balaenopteridae > Balaenoptera > Balaenoptera borealis. Next base: position 4,317,276 of record NC_138877.1, read on the forward strand.
TAGGTCTGTCTCTGGGAACTGCAGCAGCTACTTCATCTGCAGGCAACGAAGGCCTTGGAGGGTTAGATTTTAGCAGCTCATCGGATAAAAAGAGTAAGTAATGTTACTCTTAATTTCACGTTCTAACAGTCCTGTTGAGGGAACTTAAATTCCTACGTCTGGAAGATTGTTAGTTAAATATTCAATAGTAAAGGTCTTATTTTTAAGTTTGCATTATATTTCACAAATTTTGTGTGTGTTGTGCATTTAAGATTTTATTTTTGTAGACAACTCAGATTTGTATGTGCATATGTTTTAGGTAACTATCTTAATGCGTGTTTTTTTTTGTTTTTTTTTTTTCCTGTCAGTTCGGCAAACATTTATTGAGTGTCTACTGTGGCTGTCTATGATGCATATTTTTTGTGCAAACTATTGAGGCATATTTGAAAGCACAACCCTATTCTTTTTTTTTTTTTTCACACACACACACTGTATTTTATTTTTACAAGAGATAAATAGACTGACACCAAGCATTATACATGGATGACCACAACAAAAGCAACAATGATTGCAATTACCAAACATGAAACACACTCATACTATGCTTAATGCGTGTTTTAATATGCATTTTAAAAATCGAGACCATGGTACATGTTTTGTAACCTATTCCTTCTCGTGTAATATATCACAAGTTTTAGTCAGTGTCCGTAATTCTTTACAAATATTTTAATGCTGCTTAATGTCAGTTTTATGAATGGATATGTCATCATGCAGTCAGCCATCATCCTGCGGTTAGTGTTTGTTTCCAGATCTTCGCTCTGGGAAGCATCACTGTATTGGGTATCCTTGTAGAGAGAGGCAACATAGTATGGTAGTTAAGAGTCGGCTCTGGAGCTGGTTTGCTGGCTGCAGATCCTGGCTTAGCTGTTCACAGGCTCTGTGACCTTATTCAGGCTCTCTCGGTGCTTTGTAAAGTAGGGGAAATAACAGTCCCTGCTTCATGGGGTTGGTTCGAGGATTGCTGCTGGTAAAACCTTGGGAGAGCCAGGCACGCAGAAGATGCTGTATACTTTTATTATAAATTTTGTTCATATTTTGGTTATTTCCTTAGGGCAAATACCTAGAAATTGAATCATTGGCTTATAGGGAGGGACATTTTGGAGTCTCTTGGCATATATTGTGAAATTGCTTTCCAGAAAGGTTTTACCAATTTATTTGCTCACCAACCAGTGTGAATATGCCCTTCTTGCTGTGCTCTTGGCATGCCTAATATCCTTTAAAAATTTTTTTCCAACCCAAATTCATTTTGCAGTTTTCTTGTGGTTGTTGGTTCTGTGTGTGTGATCTGCTTGTTTTTTGTTTCACAACACCTATTCTGTTTCTGATGAAAGCATATTCAGCTGGAGCACGTGCATACACACTGCACTGAACCGCTTGGAAGAGCTTAGAATGGCATAATGCATGACGTTGTAAAATATTCAGTGTCCTATATCTGTATAGGGATTTTAAAACTTGGACATGGGTTTTATTGTAGGAGATACTTGTTTTAAAGAGTGAATTACTATCCTAAAAGTTGGTAAAATCCTTTTGATCTTAGAAAATTTGGATTTATTTCTCTTTGAATGAAAAATTTTAAACATAAGGTTCTGTCTCTTGTTTTTACTTAATTTTCTTTGTAGTAACTCCATAATTCAAAAAATAGCCTTAGATGTTTTAGCAGCTTATTTTTTTTTTTACTCAAGTGGAGCAGCCTGTTCAGGGGGCCTTAAAAAGTGTCAGCTGAAGCTCTCGGGACTTAGACTCCTCGGCAGGGAGAGTTCTCAGGGAAGATAGTTGAAAAAGGAAGATTCTTGCCCTTGAAAGAAATAGATGCAAATCAGCTACCTAACTGTGTTTATGTGTACATAAACATGTCTGTAACATGCTGTGTATAGAGTTTGTGACAAGTCGTGACATCACATGCTGTTTATTAAGAGGCATTCTAAGAAATCCTTAACAATTTTTATTTATACCTTAGTTTGTGTTAACTTAAAATTTGTATTTGGAATACATTGATAAATAACCTATTTTTACACGAAGCTTCTTGAATTTTCTAGGTGATAAAACAGGAACAAGACCAGAGTAAGTCTACAATTTGACTTTTAAAATATTTTAATGAAAGAGTTTTACGTATTAAACTATAGGCCAATGGTATGGTTGGAAGTAAATGGAACCTTATAGGTATTTAGAAGAAAAATTCTTTTAAAGTTTTTGTCAAAAATAAAATAATAAGCATAGGCTCTGGAGAGATTATGGAAGGTCAGATCTTTAAGAAAATTTACAACCAATTCTTCCTAGGAAATAGTTGGCTTTTCCCCAAATAATATGGATAAACACAAATATATGTATGTGTCTTTTTAACTTAGTAAATGTTGAACAACTCATGGAACTTTACTCTCGGAGCACTTTTTATTTATATATACAAATTACAAATGTATATATACCATTTATTTTATATATAAATTACTGTCCCAGCACCATTCACTGATGTTGAAGAGGGAGAATAACCTCCATGTACGTCATATATACACTTGAAGATCATTATTTTCTTGCCAATTGTATTCTCACATAATTTCTATTACATTAAATAAAGCATTTGTAAGTAAATGACGAAGCTCCAGCCTCCCAAACATCTTGTGTGTGTTTTAGCCTTGTTACGTAAAGGGAGAAGAGGCGAGAGCCTGCCGTTTGTCCAGGGTTATGTCCCCGAAGTTGTACAGATCTGCGGCTCCCACCATTACAGCCCAGTTTCATTTATTCCTGTCTTCCTTATATAGTCATCATTCTTTTAAGCTACTCCTAGGTCTTATTTTGTTGAAGAACAAATTGAAGTTGTAAAATATTGTGAGCAACTCATTGTGAGAAGTTTTATTATTTTTTTATTTAATTTATTTATTTTGTTTTATTTATTTTGTTCTTAAACATTTAGTCAAATGTATCTACGTGTACTTATAATAGATGCCAGTCTCCTTAGAAAAGAAACCTCCATGTCAGATGAATTGTTAGTTATTTTGTAGATCACGAAGTTTATTGTTCTTTATAAAGAACTGCAAAATCATCCAAGAAGACTGTAAATGGGGAATATTTGCTCTGTTTTCTTGTATCTTAACACATACTGTTGTAGAACTCAGCTGTCAGCTTTTTTTTTTTTTAACATCTTTATTAGAGTATAATTGCTTTACAATGTTGTGTTAGTTTCTGCTGTACAACACAGTGAATCACCTCTAGGTATGGAAGACCTGAAGAGACATTTCTCCAAAGAAGATATACAGAGCCGTCAGCTTTTTATGCTCTCTGACGTTAACGCGCCTGTGGCATCTTTCTTAGGGATAGTAAAGCACTGAAGGACGAGACTCTGCCTGCCGTCATCTGCCAGGACGTGGACAGCCTGCAGTAAGTGTGCGAGGTGTTGTCAGCAGACGAATCAGACTGGAGTGCCGGGAGGTGTTTCGGGGGACCCTCTCCCCCTCCTGAGCGTTCTAACGTGGGGAGCACTGTGGTGCTTTTAGAAATGAGGGAGAAAGCAGAACAATGGAGTTACAGAAATAAAGGAATTAAAATTCTGTAACTGCCATTCTGTGAACTGTAGGTGGATTTTTAATAGTTGCTTCTTAACACACTTGGACGTTAAACTCTGACCAGCCTACTTTTTTTTCTGTATAAAACCAAAGGTGTGTTTTTTTTAAACTCAGTTTTATTTATTTTTTTAGGAAATTTGTGAAGGAACAAAAACAAGTCCAAGAAGAAATTAGTAGAATGTCTTCAAAAGCGATGCTTAAAGTGCAGGAAGATATTAAAGCTCTGAAGCAGCTCCTGTCGCTGGCTGCCAGTGGGCTGCAGAGGAGCACTCTCAGTATTGACAGACTGAAAATAGAGACTGCTCAGGTAAGCTGTCGTTCTATGGCAGGGGTTTCGTTCATGGTTTTCAAGTAGAAATAGGTCGTTTTAAAATCATGAAGTTTCATACAGACATGCTATAAGAAAACCATATGGCGCATATGCTTTTAGATTACTATACTAACAGTTACTGGGTTTTATTGAGTGCTTACTATGTATGAGGCAGTATTCTAAGCAATTGAGATATATTAACCTAGTGATTTTTCACAACAGCCCTATGAGGTAGGTACTGTTATTACCTCAAACAAGAAAACAGAGAGCTTTGTTTCTAAGAGCATAGATTCAGACCCTGGTAATCCAACTCTAGAGCTTATGCTCCTGACTGCTTTGTTTCATAAGCGTGCCTACTGCCTAAATTATTATATTATACAAGAGGGAAAAACACATTTTTTTAATCTGTCAGTGGTTAAATATAAATTATATCATGCTTTATAGATATTAAGTTCCAGCGACTTGCTAGTTTTGTTAGGTCTCGGTTAATAAAAATGGTAATGAGGCTGATACCTTCTGTCACTAATGTCTACTTGCTTCTTGTCCTGGTGGTATAATACATGACGTAAAATATCTTCTTCACATCAGTGGGGAAGAATGATGATAGATGATTTACTTGTTTTATATTTCACAGTTGTACAGTATACTTGATCTGATCATGGCAATCTAGAAATCTTTCCCTGAAGTTTTCCCTGATCTGTTAATGAACTTTACGTGATATGCGCCTTTTTAATGGGTTTATCAGGGTGCTGTGCTCTTCATAAATTAAGTGATAATATTTTAAGTAAAAATTTGTGAAGTGCTTTGTGTCTTTTTTTATTGAAATGTAATTGACATATAACGTTGTTAGTTTTAGGTGTACAACATAATGATTCAATGTTTGTGTATATTGTGAAACGATGACCACAAGAAGTCTAATTAATACCCATCAGCACAAATAGTTAACAATTTTTTGTTCCTCTTCAGATGAGAACTTTTAAGATCTACTGTCTTAGCAACTTTCAGATATACAGTGTAGTATTGTTACCTGTTGTCACCATGCTGTAGGTTATATCCCCAAGACTTATTTTGTAACTGGAAGTTTTTACCTGCTTATGTGTCTTTAAGTCAACTATTGGAGAATACTTTGTGACATTTTTAATAAATGTGTTACCAAAATAGCTAATCTAAACTATGATACTTAAAGAGGATTCAAAGGCTTTATTGTCTGCTTTCCGGTTTCCTGGTCACTTACAAATTCTTTGGTTAAATATGAATAAAGTATTCCCCCATGTTTCCTTCCCACTTATTCTTCCCTTATCATCAGATATGTATTTCCTAGGAGGAACAGAATGTTACTTAAGCCTTTAGACTGTGGAGAGTGTTTTGACTCTGATTAAACATTATAGGAAATTCTAAATTTCATGTGTGAAATTTTTATGAAATTATATGCACAAGGTCATTATCAAAGTAATAGAGGAGGCAAACTCAAGGGAAAAAAATGAACACAAGAATGGGAACCATTGTAACTCTCACACTGGGTGATTCCATCCACAAACACTTGTGAGACACTTGTCACATAACCAGACTTGTCTTTCAGAGACAAAAGGAGAACTCCAAAGTACTGAAGTCTCGTGGGGTAAGTGAAATGCCCGAAGACTGAGAAAGAAGAGGGTAGGAGTCGAGAGTTCCCTTAAGGGAAAATGGCTTCTGAGTTGAGTTGAGGAAAGTTTATAGGAGATCTCAAAGGAGTTTGCTCTGTGGTTTCTCTTATTTCAAATACACGGGAATTAGTGCTCTACCCACAGTCTTGTGAATTGCCAATTGAAAACAGAAATATTGACTCCCTTAGTGAAGGAGTTATCCATCTTATTAAATCCAAAACCTTTTGTTCAAAGAAAGCCTTTCTGGGAAATAAAAGCAGTTCTGAGGTAAGGAGCAGCGTTGAGATTGTGAAGACCAGAACCTTATGGAAGTAAAGTCTTTCACATTCCCTGTCTGGGGGACATCACTTAAGAGTCCAGATAAGTCGCGTGGTTAATGTTTTCTGTGGGCAGGGCAGGTGCCACATGGTTCGTTGAAGTTATATTGCTGAATCCACAAATTCAGAGAACCTTTTGGAGCATCTGTTATGTGCAGAGCACTTCCTCTGGCATTTGGGATCAAAACACTTAGAGTATCCTAGGGAGAGTGAGCTAAAGCAGTCACGTAAGTGTTCCAGGGACAAGGTGTGACGGAGTGCAGCGGGCTCAGTGGGCGTCCAGCCTCCCTCCGGAGCAGCATGCAGCGGTAGTGGCACACTCAAGAGCTGAGCCTTGAGAGCTGTGGGGGGGGTTCCCAGGCCGCGAGGAAGGGGCAGGGTGACAGCGGAAGGCGAGGAGGCAGGAAGAGGGCATGTTGGAGGGCCTGCAGGCCCTTAAGCGTTACGGGAGCCCTGCCAGTGCGACCCAGGCGCGGCTCAGCGCTGGGCAGTCCAGGCTCTGGGCCCGTGTCCGGAGTCATAGGACGGAAGCCTGCGGTGGACAGTAACACGGAGGTGGAAGGGACAGTTAGAGACTGTTAGAGACTTCACAGGTGGGCAGTAAAATGAGGGCAGGAAGTTGCTGCAGGGGACATAAAGTTAGGATAAGAGACTTCTTTTTAAATAAGGGAAACTTAAATAGACCTTGAAATAGAGGTTGCGGAAGCAATGAAATGATAGGAATGTGGAGTGTAAGTGGGTTAGACACATTATGAGTCTTGAAAAACCATTGGCTGGAAGATAAGAGTGGCACTGAAGAGGAGTGGAAGGGAGGTTCAGTGTGTGAGGTATAAAAAATTGGGCCCCTAGACTCAGGTCTCAGGTCTTCCAGCTGCGTGGCCTTGGGCAAATTACTTAATGTCTCTGTAACTTCGTCACCCACTTTATAGAGTTGTTACTGAGGAGTGACCATGATAATAGAAGGAGAGCCTGTAGCACAGGGCTTGGTACACAGTAAGTAAGTACCCAGAATGTTAACTGCTGCTGTCATCAACCTCAGGGTTATTACTACTACCTTGCTTTTTATAAATAGTGTTTTCTAAAGTTGTATTATTACAGATTTTAAAATAGTAACACTATCTTTAACTGTGGATGAATTGACTTCACAAATCCTACAGGAATCCATGGTTTCTTAAAATAGACCATAAATTTATTATAAAGTTTGTTAAAAGTGTAGTTTGTCTTGCCTGGAAGGAGGTTTTAGCACCTTGTAAAGCGGCTTCATCCATAATAAGTTCTCACAGCGTATGAAGCTCCGGGAATGGCATTGTTGAAGTTTCAGTCCAGAGGTAGTTAGTATTTTTAGCCTAACTTTTAATTGGCTTTTTCTTTTTTTTAACCTCTATTATATCAGGAGTTAAAAAATGCTGAAATAGCTTTAAGAACCCAGAAAACACCACCTGGACTCCAACATGAAAATACAGCTCCTGCTGAGTAAGTTAAACAAATGTTTCTCTCTTTAAAAAAGCAGAACAGTAAAAACAGTATACAGGGTAGGGATTTTTAGTTTACTTTGTAGCAAGTCTGGGCACTTTATGTGGATTTTTAAATTTAACTCTCATAATAACTCTGAGAGGGTATATTGTCCCCATTTTATTGAAAGGTAAGTGAAGGCTAAGGTCTGAGCTTTTACCCACTATTATGCAGTTGCACTTCATATTACTTACAGGGTCTATTCTACTTGATTACATTGTGCAGATAGTAGAAACTTATATTTATACCCATAAGGACTTTCAATTAAAAAATACTTTATGATAGTCCCTTCCTTAAACAGGGCATACTAAGTATAGTTTAACTCTTTCACTTATTTCCATAACTTTTATTTGCATACATAATAAATCTTCAGGAAGAAAAATTACAAAGTGTAGATAAGTGAACCTGAAAAACCCGCCTGTACCCAGCTTGTATATTCATGTGGTTTCCATGCATGTGTGGTATGTGTCTTGTCTGTGTTGTGCAAGAGAATAATAGCTAATATTCTCAAATGCTTGCCATATGCCACGCAACGCGCTTGGCACTTCACCTGCTGTATCTGCTTTCCCACAAACCCTCCACAGCTGTCACATTCCAGTCTTAGAGATGAGGAGCCTGAGGCATGAATGAAGAGGAGAATCCTGAGCTTCTGAGTGGTAGGGGTCTGTTTGACTCCTGGCCCCTCACCCTTTTTTTTTTTTTTTTAACTTTTTATTATAGTTTCAGATTTACAAAAAAGTTTCAAGAATGAAACAAAGAATTCTCATGTATCTTCCATCCAGATTCCCTGCATGTTAACATTTCTACTGTAGTTTTGTTCCTTGCTCTCCATATGTGTAAATACATTTTCCCCCTGGACAGTTAGAGTTGCTTGCAGACATGATACCCATTAATGCTTGAGTACTTTAGAGTGTGTTTCTTAAACATAAGGATACTCTCTTACATAACCACAGTACAGTGATCCGAATCAGGACTGGACAATGGCAGTGACACTCCTGCCTTTCTCAGATTAGCGTGGGATGAGCTCCTTCTCTGGACTTCCGCAGTATTTTATTCTGCTGTCCTGTTCTTCATGCTGCCATCAGAGATAATTTTGAGATGGGTTGAATTGTGTGATTTTCCACTGTGAAAAGCTTTCACAGTTCCCCATTTCTTGTGGAGTCGTGTTCAGACTGCGTTTTGTGCTATTCAAGGTCCCTTTTTATCTTTCTAGCATTCTCTCGTTAAATTTATCAGAATAGTGATTATAATTACATACTCTTTCTGTTGTACACTGTAGTGTTTTCAGATTATAAATATCAATAGTATTTCAGATTATAAACGTAAGAACTGTAAGTATTCGGCTGTAAAATCTAGTTGACAATTGCACGTTTTTTTTTAACTTTTTCTTTTGAATTTTAGACTTATAGAAAAGTTGGAAAAATGGTAGTACAAAGAATTTTTTTATATCCCTTACCTGCTTCCCTTACTGTTAACATATTACATAATCATAGTATAATTATCAAGAACAGGATTAACACTGGTACTGTATTAACCAAAATACAGAACTTATTTGAATTTTACTGTCTTTTCCACTAATGTACTTTTTCTGTTCTAGGATTCTTTTCACACTGGATTTAGTTGTTGTTTCTCCTTAGTCACTTCCAATCCGTAACATTTATTCAGTCTTTCCTTTTCTTTGATGACCTTGACATTTTTGAAGAGTATTAAGTTATTTTGTAGATTATCCCTTAATTGGTATTTTTTCATGATTGGAGTAAGGCTGTGCATCTATTTTTGATACCTTCATAACTTACAAGTTTGGGTTTTTGTTTCAGTAATATCTGTGTCACTTAAAGATACATTATGTCATCAGACTAATTCAAAGGCCCTACTTAAACAGGGGCATATTTTTGTTGGAATTTTGAATATAAAGGAAACAATGTTTTAAAACTGTGATCTGACTTGGTAAATGTTATTGTGTAGCTACTTCAGAATCCTGGTTCAGCAGTTTGAGGTGCAGCTCCAGCAGTACAGACAACAGATTGAAGAACTGGAAAACCATCTTGCCACCCAAGCGAACAATTCACATATCACCCCTCAAGGTAACATGCTTTCCGTGGTAATTTTTTTTTTTAATAGCACCGTTTTTTCAGTTAGAGAGCTTAAGCTGTTGTTTATATAGTCGATATTCTAGATTATTACTAGTAGTTGTCTTAAACTGCCATAAGACAATTTCCTTAAAAGTCCTCGATTAGATCTTTATTTCCTATAAATATAAAATGCTTTGTTATGAATTGTTATGATGTAATGGGCAGATGTCCTAGGGCACCCCACCCACCCCCCCGCCCCCCAGATTACTGATGGAGGAATCCTTCTCTCAGTCTGTTCTGCTGTCTTCTCTCATCCATGGAAGTATTGGTGTAGTTTATTCATCCTATACATTAACTGTACCAAAAATTGGACTCAAGTAATAGAAAAATAATATCGATTGTGTCGTATACATACTTGTGTGATAATATGTTTTTCTTTTATAGATTTGTCAATGGCTATGCAGAAAATTTATCAAACATTTGTAGCTTTAGCTGCACAACTTCAGTCTATTCATGAAAATGTGAAGGTAAGTTCTCATTGCCTGTTCATCTATCTGGACATCTACACCCAAGTGAAGTATTTATTTGTTCATTCACAGGACAAAAGTATCCATGCTTATTACAGAAATAGCTAAAGTTACATGTAAGTGAAAAAGACTAAAACTAAAATAATCCAAATCATGCCCAGACACAACCATGGATAAGATCTTTAAAAAAAAAAAAAAAAAGATCCAAGTGTCCTATGCACTCTGTTATTTTAACTTTTTTCATCATTGTGAACCACATTCCACGTTCATACACACACTTCTTCACCATCGTCTTTAGTAGTCAGGCAGGATTTCACTGCATGTGTATACGTAGTTTGTGTAACCCGTCGTCTTCTGTTGGACATTGGGTTGTTTCCATCTCTTTTAGTTTATTTCTGTAGAAAGTAAACAGTCTTAGTAGCAAAATCATGTCTCACTGCTTTAATTTTATGTGTGTTTTAAATGTTTATTGATCCCTGCATAAAAAAACTTCCTAACAACATTTGTCCCTTCTAAACACAGGAAACACAGGTATTTATTAAAATAATAAAAATAAAATAATTTGTCACTGAATATTTTGAACCTTGTGTAATATGTTCATTTTTAGAAATTATTTGGGTGAAATGTTAATATACATACACTTTTTCCAATCAAGCAAATATAATTAAAGTCTTTCTTGGAATTATGTATAGTCAGAGAAAACCTTTAAAATTCAAAGTATCCAAACCTGAGTCTAAATAAATTCTTAACTGTAATAGAATTTCATGGAGATTACCAATATTTTCATTTTTATTTTTATTTTAATTTGATGCATGGTAATAGAATTTTTTTTAAGTTAACCTCTTAAATCATACCATTTTTGAAGTGATAGCACACTTCAAACCTTTTGCTTTAATAGATTTAAAATTTTAAACCAAATCTTTAAAATAATTTAGTTTTAAAGGAGGAATTTTTATTAAATTCTCTTGAAACTTTGTCTATAATAAGTGTTTAGTTTTTTTAGAGTGCTAAAGGTGATTCTCTGTTGGCACTTTGAAGTCTGTGTTCTGCAGATGTTTTTTCCCATTAAGTTTTATTATGAAAGTTTTCAAATATACACAAAAGTAGAGCACTATTATAATGAATGCTCAGGTACCCACCACCCAACTTGGGCCATTATCAAGATCCTGCTGACCTTGTTTTATCAGTTCTCCACACATGCTTTTTTCCCCTGGAGTATTTTTTTTTTAATTAATACATTTTTATTTTATTAAAAAATTTTTTTATTGAAGTACAGTTGATTTCCCTGGAGTATTTTAAAGGAGATCTGAGACACATCATTTGTAAATATACATGTTTTTTCAATGGCAGTTTCTTCTCTCTGGTTTGAAAACTACGTTTTTCGGTAACAGGGCCATAATACAATGAGACAGAGATTGGCACAAAAAACTCCAGTTCATGTTGGATAAACTTTACCTGAAATTTTGACCTACTCCTTTTTTTAATACACATCCCAAGAACCCAAAGGATGTTCCATGATCAGATTTGACATTTATTTTCAGCTGCGTTTAGTAAGCTGTAATTTCTAGACTTGTTCACCTCTTATAAGAGGGTTTTTTTTGTTCCTTTTGTGGTGTTATTAACAACACAGATAACCTGTTGAAACAGGCTCGAGCCACCTGATCAGCCAGGCCTCCACAACATTGACAAAATTAGGCGTAAATTTTATTAATTCTGTAGATCATGGCTGGTGTCAGTTTTTTGTTTTTTTTTTTAAAAAAACTAAATGTCTTTTTTAAGTTTCTAAAGTAGGTCATTATTTCCCATTATCTGAAGTAGAACTAAAATTTATGGGCTATTGATGTCACACGCTGCATGGTATGTGCTTGTAATCGCACAGAAAGAGGGAGAATGCGTTTGGGGGAGATCCGTTCTCGTAAGCTGTGGTTTCTGATGTCGCAGACCCACTTCTGAGTGTATTTCCCCAGTTTCCAGCTCTCGGCAGGCCCACTTGCACACGTTGCAGAGGTGGGAAAGCTTGGAACTGGAGCATGATACGCTGACGTCCACACGGAAGGAGGCGATAGCTTTCAAATGCTGGAAATACCTGTCACAACCCAAAGCCTCATATTTACTAATTTCCGCTAAGAACAGGTTGGAAATATGAAAATCTTACGTCTCTTCAAAAGTAGTATAAACCTGATCTAAACTAAGCTAAAGCCTTAAAGTATTTAATAATTCTAAGGTGAAACAGAATCCTTCCTATTAATGGCCTTAATTAAGGCAAATGTTGTATTGGGTAATCCAGCCCACTTTATGAACTTGGTGATTTTTCTTTCTTACTCTGAAATTATAAACTCTCTCTTTTCTTTTCCCCCCAGTTTGGTTACATAAGCTCAACATGAGTTATTCTCATTGTAAAATAAACAATGTTGATCAAGTAAGAGCCCTCTTTATACCCTCCAAACTCTCTCTGCTTAGGTGATGTCTTATTTTAGTATGTGTCACCCATGCCTTTTATTATTTATTTATATATACTGATAAAAAAGGTATTTAACAAATATATATTTAGTGGGCTTTTTTTTTTTTTTTTTAAAGCTCTTTGAATCTAAAAGTTATCCAAAGTTTGGCCTTTGGAGGGGAAATTTTCAGGAGAAACTGAAATATTTAACATTTAAAATGGGATTTTAGATATTACTTTGCTTGTCTAAAAGCTTAGCTAACTTATTTTAAAGGGGGCCTCCTGAAGCCAGAATATGTTAGGCAGTTGATCGTAAAGACATATGACTAAAATAGGGAAGACAGTATACAAAGGTGTGATAGAACTCTCCGATCCATCGCTCAAATCCTTCTGATTTGAGGGTTAGATTAAGTGTGTAATGTTGGCAGTGTTTTTGGTCTGTCTTTGCTAACTTATTTCATGGTTATATTCATCCTTATATTATCCAAGTCGCACAAAACTTGATTAACCTTTTCTTTTTTTCATTCCTGTAGGTGCTCAAAGAACAGTACCTTGGCTACAGGAAAATGTTCTTGGGAGATGCTGTGGATGTGTTTGAAGCCAGGCGAGCAGAAGCCAAGAAGTGGCAGAATGCGCCCAGAGTCACTACTGGACCCACCCCTTTCAGCAACATGCCAAACGCAGCAGCCGTTGCCATGGCTGCAACACTTACACAGCAGCAACAGCCTGCTACAGGTCTGAATGCATTCAAGTTATAGCTTCTTACTGTTAAAATGCAGAGCATTTATGTGCATTTTTATGAGTCTTCCTTTTGTGTTAGCACTGAAGAAATTTCTATGAATAGCTGTTCCAATACAGTCTAAAAATTGTGATGGACACAATTATAAACATATACCTGATAAAAATGCAGGGTAGTCTTAGCAATAATTATACATCAATTAGATACTGAATATTGTGAATTAATGTTATTTGCTGTATTGCTATAAATGCCCTTTAGAACATGGTGTTTCACTACTGAATTACATTTAAGAGCAACAGATTCTAAAATTGTGACTGTATTGTATATTGTTTTAAAGTCAGAGGTAAACCAGCCCTAGGTTGCACTTTTCGTACCTGATGCTGACGGGTGGTGTGCTCTCACATGCAGTGGCTACAGAATGCCCACACTCAGGATGAAGTGTGTCTTTATCGACTGAAGGTGTGTTGAAGATCAGTAGGTTTGTTTGATCAGAGAACAGGCCTTCTTAACCACATTTGGAAGAAGGTACATGCTAGAATTGTTTGTACCTTTTCAAAATGAACAGAACAGTGGCAAGAGCAGGAAAAAATGTTATGCGATGCTTTGGATTATACATGAAGAAGTATGAGCTGGGAGGTTGAGCAGATGAAAACAACTGGTGAGATACTGGAAAGCAGATAATTTTAGTCCTTGGTTTAATTTCACTTCTTATGAGGGAAACATTTTTGTGGTCTAGTTCTGCAGTGTTTAGTTTGGTCTTGTGTCTTTCAGAGATGATTACTTATCTTTTTACTCCTGCAGTCCCTATTTTGTCAGGCTTGAAGTGTGACATAGAAAAATATAGTCTTAATGGATACTGATTTTTTTTTTTTACTTGTTCATAAATTTTTGTGTAGTGCTTATTAGTTATTCTATAGCATGTGTGTTTCTGAGAATTCCTTATAGTCCAGTAGTAAATTATAGTACAAAAAAGTAAAAAACGTACATCTCTAGATTGCGTTCAGGCTGCCTCTACTAGGGAAGCGTTCTCTGTGTTTCACTATTTGGCAGTTTAAAAAATTGTTCCTCACATTTGGGGATGACAGAATTGACTTACCATCAGTAAATGGTTGATGATAGATTTATGCCAAACCCTCCGCGCTCCATGGCTGGACCCATGTGAATAGTGGCCGACATAAGGACTGTGTAGTAGTTCTCTAGCTGGCTGGAGTATAGGGTTGCGTTCTCCGGTTGCAGAGGGAAAAGAAGTCACTATGGAATTGGTTCCTATCAGGTCATTATGGGATGGATAGATATCAAATCAACCCCATAATGACGATCATCAGTTCTCGTGATTATTTACCCAGCTAATCAAACTAACTGTAGTACCAGTTTACTTTTTAGAGTTAATATTAATCCTAAAATAGATCAGAGAAGCGGGATTTGGTTAAGTGTTCTTTAAACATAAGGGATTTCTATTCTAATCAATAAAACTTGAGAAAAGTCAGTTAACTAAACTGTTATGCTGTAAGGGAATTTAATTATGTTCTTTGGTGTACAGCTAAAATTGAGGCAGAACCACCTGTCGGATTTTTGTTTTATAAACTTTCCTAGGTAGGCCGCTTTGAGAGGTTTGTAGGTTTTCACTCTTACGTTTTGGGCTCATGGGCACCTGAAGAAGTATGTTCATCCTGTATGAGCGCCTCCTGTGTGCTAGGCTCCAGGGACGTAAAGGTAAACAGTAGAGATGCGGTCTCTGCTCTCTGTGGTGGTGGAGGGTATGAGCTGAACTGAGAGTCATCATCTTGAAGAGCCTTTTGCTCACGTGCTTTAATTTTTTGTGGACTTTCACCAGGCTTTGGGGAAACTGACCGCCTTGTACATTCCCTGCACTTGTGAAGCCCACATAAGGGCTTTCTAATCAGGTGGCAGGAATTGTAATTTATTAACTTAAACAGTCTTACAGTGTTTTCATTTTGAGTTGTACGGATTTTTGGAACTGAGAAGCTAAACAAGAGCGATCATTTCGTATTGTCTTCTTGTTTCCCACTTGTTTCTCTAAGGGTCTCGCACGCTCCACAGCCCATCCGTTTATGTCTCTCCCCGTCAGGATTAGCTATTTTAGTCCTGTCACCACTAGAGTGAGACGCAGCAGCTCTGTTAGATGCATGCAGCCCATTTAGAAATGCCCCTCTTCATTGCATTGTGCTCTGTACCCAGTGACTTATTCTTCTGTCCTGCGACGGATGAAATCTTTTTAAGTGCCAGTAACAAATTTTAAAGACCATCTAGATGAAGCTGGGTGAGGCTTGTGTGCTGTTTTTATACAGCCCTGTTGGTGTGTGCAAGGTTTGAGTTGTCAGGGGGGTTTTGCTTCTGTTTGCATATGGATTCTTGACTTTTTAATGTAAAAATGCAGACAGCTTCTTAGGCTGATACCTTCTGAAGGTGCTTTCTGTGTAGTCTTTCTTGGAGGTGGAAGTATGGACATAAGTGACTTCTTGATCCTTCTTCAATGTCTTTTAATGAAAAAAATATATATATGATAGAACTTAGGCCTGTGTGATTTATGGTTATTGCTTCTGAAGGCTGAAGAGAACTGATGAAAAACTCTGCAGGCTATTTTGTATGAAATAAGCATCATACATGGATTAGGTGATGGTAGATCTGGAGTACACTTGTCCCCCAGTGCTTCCGAAGCCTCTTAAAAAGCTTAAGACACTTACTTTAGGCTTTTCGGTATAATTTTAACTTAGGATAGATTGTTTTAAGCTAATGTACTGGGATTAAGTTTTGCTGTTGTGTTTTGACACTTTTAAAAGTTCTTGATGTTTACATAAAAAGACTTTTCTCATGTGACTTAGCTGCTGTTTTTAAGGAGAGCTGAGACATTTTGTTAGGAATTCCTACTTTCTAGCTTTTAGTGTAGGTTTGGACGTTTAAGGTGTAGTGTTAAATAGGAAACTTCTTCATTTTAGTTACTTGTGGTTTTATGATTTTGTTATATTTAATAACCAAAGGACATTTCCCCATTAAATCAGTAAAATTTTTGAAATTGGGGAAGACATTTTTTGTTTTTTAAGAAAAATTATTATTTTAAAAAATATGAGTTAGGAATAACCATGCTAGTGACATTAGGTATTTTGGGTGATCATTGAAAATTATAAAAAAATTTTAGCACTTTAGTCCTTTTCCTGTGAATGCAGTTTTACTTTTAAGAAAGTAGAATTTATTCTGGAAAATATGAATTACAGTGCTAAACTTGATTTTGTTGTGTGTGAATATATTATTCAGTAACTTTTGTAAAATGTTACTCTACATGAAGATTTCACTTTGGGCAATCATTGGGATATGTTACTACTAACTTGGTTTTATTTATGGAACTAAGAGCCTCTCATTGAATGACTAATGACTATTCAGATTTTAAAACAGATTTCTTGAACTGTTTACGTAACATTTGCCTGAAGGATGTAGATTCTGCTTTCTAATAGTGAAACTAATTTATATGGTGGCCAGAGTGTAATATATGCTGATACTTTGGCATGGGAGATATTTATCATGAGTTTTTACTATTAAAAATGTTATACATTTGCCTACTAGTTTTATAAATGATGTTGCCTTCAGAATTTGTGTGAAGGTACAAAACTCAAAATATCATGTACCTGTTGTGCAATGGAAAGTCTTGTCATCGTTAGAGTTCTTGGTTACCTGGATCCTGAATACTAATGACTAGAGTTGCTCTTAAAAGCAGGCCCGCACACAACACGAAGCATGTTACTTGAGTAACTCTTAGGGCTTGTAGGGCTGAGGGCTGTGGTGTGCATTATGCTCTAGGGTCTTCCACCAGCAGTGCCTCCTGTGAACATGTGACACTTAAGTCTCTCAATGTTAAAGAAACTGGACGTGTGTTTCCTACATATTACTCTCATTAGAAATAAGAGGGTAATATGCTTAGTTTCTTTTTCCTGTAGTAACATTTTACAAAAGAGCTGCTAGGCAGGTATTTTATTCTCAAATTGATCTCAAACTGGATGTAAAAATTTAAATCTTTTTTAATTTATTTTTTAATAGTGGTGTAAGAACTCTGGCTGCTGTCAGTCCGTATTCTTTATTTTCTGGGTAGAAGCTGTTTGGAAAGTCCAGTTTCTGTCCCAGTGTAGCAAAACGTAGTTCCTTAGTTTCTTTTTTCTTCTCTTTCTTTTTTATTTAATGTTTTATAATTTTACACTACCTTTTTGAATATACGAACCTCATTCTTCATCGAACAGCTTGAAGGCTTTGATTTCTTTAAGAAGCCTGAGTATCAGTCTGCGTATCACTTTGGCAGTTCCCTCAGCTTTGAGATGCGCTGATCACTGCGCTTGAGAAAGACAAGGCTGAAGATTGGACTATGAAATTTATCAAATAATTTTCATAAATTATTAAATATGAGAGATTTATAGATTTTTGTATTCTGCTTAGTTAAAAAAAAAAAGTAGTTAAAAAAGAGAGGCTAGTAAGTTTGATGCTATTCTTGCCAAACAAACTCAGCCAAAATCTTTAAAGTAACAAATGGGAAAAGAATCACTAATCGTTCTGCATCTGAGTACATTTTCCAAAATGTTGGAAAGAAACTTCTGAATTGAAATCTTGAATGTATTGAATCTGTCAAGGTACACAGCGGTGCCTTTGTAAATGTTCATTCTCTATCTTATTTAATCAGGTGATAAGTGGTGTAATGTAGCAGAGCTTAACAGTAGAACTCAGTTACCACTCTTTGTGAACAAGTTGGAATTGTCATGTTACTGTGTAATTGATTTGCTTTAAGATGAACAATAAATTTAATAAAATAAAACATTGTCTTGTTTTTTATCTATTTATTTATATATCATTTATATTTCCTATAAGAAATCATGCCTAGTTTTTGGTACTTACTCTTATGAAGTAACATGATGGTTTTGCATGTTAGTGTCAGTCTCTTTTGATCAATTGAGACTTGACTCTAACAGTTAAGGAGCTTATTTTAAAACGAAAAAAAGTAAAAACGTTTACTGAATACAGCAACTAGTTTTATCAGAAAACAAGCGGAGAGATCTAAAACCATTCTAGAAGTAAAACTAAAAGAACTATAATTTACAATACATTAAAGATTTCAAATTATTTGGTAGTTTAAACTAACACTCATCTTTCCATGTGGTAAGCCTCTTTTAATTGTCTAGTGTGAACAAGTTAATTTTTTTAAAATTTATTTTTGGATAGGTAAATCAGCTGGGACAGATAAATTAGGCTGGGGAGACATCCTGAAAACTAAGTTTTAGCAAATAGAATTTGTTTAAAGTAATCACTGTTCATTTTAAAAATAATTTAATAAAGTAACTTTAATCTTGAAAGAGTAAGGCAAATTTGTTTTTTTCCCCCCCCCCCCATTTTTTTTTTTTTTTTTTTTTTTTTTTTTTTTTTTTTTATACCAGGGCCACAGCCATCTCTGGGAGTTAGTTTTGGAGCGCCATTCGGCTCAGGTATTGGCACTGGCTTGCAGTCAAGTGGCCTAGGTTCTTCAAACCTTGGAGGTACACTTTAACTTTTCTCGTATTGCATTGGACTGTGATACATTTGAATTGCTACCAGCCTGTAAACACTTGAGGATCTGCTCTTTGGGAAGTTAAGGTTCTATCTGGCAAAAAAAGGATTCTCCAAACATAATCAGTGCTTTCTAGTATTAGATTTAGAACTTAAAAAATCATTTCATGTCTGTGAGTAGTAAATATAAAAACGTATTAAAAATCAAATGGTAGGGATGTTCGTATTTTCAAAGGAATATGCTGAAATATGAACTTGAAAATTACTTAGTTTTATTAAATTAACTTAAAAAAAATTAGTTGGAGTCCAAACTACTTCTGGACATACATTCTCCTAAGCATCTTCTCTTTCTGCAAATGAACACTTTAAATGGGGAAATAATTGTATTATAAATCGAACAACTTGACTTCTGTCCATTCCTAAGCACTTTTGGCATATTTGCCTTTATGCATATTTGTATACATAGGCAATTAAGTTTATCTCAGTAGATTCATAAGTTAACTCTAACTAGTAAGGTAAGTCTTCTGCAAAAACATGCTAAATACAAATGCATTCCCAATTCTCTGGTGCGGATAATTGAAGGTTGATTGTATTTTGACAGGTGCATTGTCATGTAACAAATAAGATTCCCTTATTTCCATTAAAATATATCCTTATAAGAGGGAAAGCCTATAAGCTGTTATGGTTATGTAATATATTACACTCTAATAGGAATTATTAGGATTATGGCAGACAGCGTAATTCCTATGATCTATATTCCAGTTTGTCGCCATATTTCATAGAGTTACGGGCAGTAATGCCGTCAGGCTCAGTATTTTAGATAAGCTGTTGCAGAGTAGCCGAGGATGAATCGGATTTCATTTTCTGAGCACTTGAAACCAACCTTCCAGCACTTGGCAAAATCCCCTCTTGCAGTCTGTATGATGAAGACACGTGCTTCGTTTAAACTGTGACTGTAGTGTTGTTAGGAGAGAAGCCTCGATGCTCCCCCTCCCGCGTTCTCAGCATCGTGTTGCTGGTCCTGTGGCACAAGCCTGCTCTTCCTGAGTAGCTGTAGAGTGACCGACCCCCGTGTAGTCACGCAGGGTTCCAGTGGTAAACTTCGTAAGTGGGAGTGTCTTCGCAGAAACAGAGTAAATTACTGTGCGGTACTTTGCATTTAAACTGTTGTGCGTGCCTTGCTTATTTATGAATTTAGTCTTTTTTTTTTTTTTTCCCCGAAATGAAATATCCTTAAGTAGATATGTGTCTATCTGTTTGACTAAAATCATACTTGGTCACTGAAATTTCTAGTCCGTTTGGGAGAGAAAGTACTAATATGATCTTGTTTTTTATGGCTTTGTTCTTTAAAAATTACGGATGGGTCATAAGCTTAGTCTAAGTAGATCTAAATGTTTTATTTCAGAATTGATCTGGTTCTTCCAAAAGTCTTATGCAAAGGAGTAAAGCAGATCTCCTTAGTAAGGCCGTGGTTCTCAACACTGTTTATTAGACCACTGATAATTTGGGTGTTACTTGTCAGTATCCTTTCACCTGTGTTTTTACCTGCCGTGTGTGTCTCTCTATCACCCCCACTAGGCTTTGGAGCTAGCTCTGGTTTTGGATGCAGCACCACAGGGGCCTCCACATTTGGATTTGGAACAACAAATAAACCCTCAGGAAGTCTTAGTGCAGGTTTGTGTGTTTTGGCCTGAACTTCAGGCAGATTCAAAGGTGCACATTATTTAATT
Source organism: Balaenoptera borealis (assembly GCF_965194805.1). Taxonomy (NCBI): domain Eukaryota; kingdom Metazoa; phylum Chordata; class Mammalia; order Artiodactyla; family Balaenopteridae; genus Balaenoptera; species Balaenoptera borealis. The sequence continues at coordinate 4,337,700 of NC_138877.1, forward strand.
TTAAAAGTATAAGTGTTGTTATTTGCGGTATCCAGAAAAGATCCCTGATTCCGTTTCTACCCACTGGATGAAGCCTGCAAGCCTACTAATCATATATAGCTTTCTCTCTCTCATATGCTGAAGGTCAGGTTTGTAGAACGTTTCTAACAACTTAAGTTTGATATAATAAATAATTACATCCTCTTTTTAACTAAGTAGAGATTATTTTGAACCCAAAGGCTAGTTTTATGTTTAAACAGTTTTCTTCATTATTACAAAAATGAACCCATTGCGAAAGTTTTATCATTATTCATTCAGGAGAATAGTTTCTCTTCTAAAGAGGTGTTCTTTAGTTATAAGCCCCCCTGATTTTAAGAATACCAGTCTTACAAATGATGATTAACTGGATTCTTTGTTCATTTTTGACATAGGTATAGTCTCTTGACGCTTCTAGTAGAAACTTCCAAATTCCATCTACTTTTGCATTTGTTTCTATATTTGTAAATAATGACTTGTTTTAATGTGCAATTCTTAGGGATAAATAGCATGCCTAAAATAGTAATACCGATTAAAGTTTTTAATTGCGGGAATTTGAAGGAAATTCCATTTAAAATTAAGTGGTGTTTAAAATCAGTAGTTCCTAGGGAGTAAGATAATAGAATTCAGTGGTATCAGGATTATAATATGCATATATTAACATTAGTTAGCTAGGCAGTAATAGTATTTGATCTTAATTATTTGAGGGCTCTTACAAAATCAAAACAATTGGTACTACTCTTCTGTGTATTCATTGTCCTGAAAATTGTGGGTTAAGGCTTTCTTGGAGGACTTAGAATTGCAAGGGTGGGTCCAAAGGCTGTGAAAGTCTCTTCTTTACATTTTGATAAAATGTTTCCGGAGGGCTGAGGAGGAGGGTACCTTGGCATATTTAATTAACACGAAAGTGGCTGCCAACTTGGAAGTTTTCTGTCGATTTCGGTTACTTGTGTAAGGTTTCTCTCTTGGTCTGGATCACTAAACTTCTGTCCGTAATGGTGCCACTTAGTTGTCAGCTAAATTATTTTCCTGAAAAATTCCATGTTAGAAATTCAGGGCCCTAAGATATTTGCTATTTGTATAGGTTATATATTCTTCCAGCTAGACGCTTACCTCTCATCCCCATTTTTTATGTTTGTTTTTGTGATTTAACTTCTGATATGAATATTTTCTTCCCTAAACATAAGGCTTTGGCAGCTCAAGTACATCTGGGTTTAACTTCAGCAACCCTGGCATCACGGCATCAGCTGGTTTGACATTTGGGGTGTCCAATCCTGCCTCTGCAGGTTTTGGAACAGGAGGACAACTCCTTCAGTTGAAGAAACCTCCAGCTGGAAACAAAAGAGGAAAAAGATAAACATATGGGTTGATGTGTTGAGAGAATCCGTAGCAGCATCGTTCATTCTCTGAGTCTATTTTTCTAAAGTTGATGCAGTAACTAAATTGCATCCCAGGAGATTTACGAAGTTTTGATAGTTTTTCCTTACTTCTGAAGTTTGAACTCTGTTCTTGTTTGCCATGCTAAACAACTTTTCTCTTGTGTATTTGAAACCTAGTTGTGTATTTTCCATTATTTTGATTCTCAGTGTAAGAAATATTACATCGCTGATTGGTAAATCCTACTACTATTTAACCTAGTGTTTTAGCAATGTTTTTGTTGATAAAGTTTACATTACGTGAATACATGCACATTTGTTTCTTATATAGGTGGTATGAACTCTAGGGCCTATACCAGAATCACTTTGTTCCTTGATAAAAGGCCTTTTGAACTACACTGCAGGGCATCTTGTGAATATGTATGTAAAATATATACAGGATAATACACACAACTGTGTGTGCATATAGAATATATATTTACAGACCTACAACTTTTGCCTCAGACTGTTCCCCTTTTCTAAGGGTATTCCATTTTTCACCTTTTATGCTTCAAATCCTCAGTGCTTGTAGAACAAGGAGCTAAAGGTACCAAGTCATTGTAGGTATTTGCTTAAAGACTTAGTGAAATGGTTACTGGTGTAAATATTGACCAACTCAACTTCATTGCCCCCAGTCTTGCCTGTTTTTGTTTCCATGTTAATCTTAGCAGCTACTCCAGATGAGGGCTGCTGAGACTCATCAAACCGATTTCAACAACTTTATTATCCTATGTATCCTCATATCTGAGATGAACCTTCAAGAGCATATTTGAACTCCAGACTGGTGTTCTGGGGGCAAAGAGCTATTAAGCCAAATTGATTCTATGCAGGTGAAGGATGACTATTATTTCAGTGGAAACTTTTCTCGCTGTTCCAATAGAGAGTTCTTTCTTACAGGGCTATTGATGTTGACACCAAATGGAGTCGCTTATCAGCCTCTTCTATGTCTTAAGTAAGTGCTTAATTTGGAATAAAGAAACAGTATATTTTAAGAAAAAAAAGTATTCTTTGTAGCAACAGTAAACTATCCCCCGTTTTAACAGTGAACAGAGAACTCCAGGTAATAAGATATATAGACATGTCAGGTTGCATCTGTGTGTCATTTATATTAGTATTAGTGACAGAGAGTGGGTGAAAAAGAGAGCCCTTGGGAAGAGAACTGCCTTAGCCATGATTTCAGACAGAAACCGCTAGGTAGACCTATTTTATCTTTCAAGTGCAGTTTTCAGATGGGATGTGAACGTGGAATTTCATTGAAAATAGTTTAATTTTTTTATATAGAAGGTTTTGTACATAATGTGCATCAAGTGAATATTTTCAGAATCATTTTCACCAAGGCACCTTTTTTTCTAAAATAGGTATTACATATACACACACACACACACACACACACACACACACACACACACACATACACACATATATTTTAGTATAACGTTAGTTGGGTTTGATTATAAAAGTGTTGTCAAATCTGTTTTATTTATCTGCATATAGCGATGATTGGCTTTTGGAATTGAAATTTTTGCGCCTTGATGCATTAAAATAAGGAAAATGCTTTGTTTCTGAGCATGAAAGTTGTTTTTATTTTTGCATACTTCCCTAATACTGCGGTCCCCAGATCCAGGTTTTGGGGAAGGGTAGGAAAACATGTGGTTTTGTGTTTTGAATTACTGTCAGAATTAAATACACAATTACAACAAACTTTTTTTAAAAAGGACATTGCATTGTGCTGCAGAAATCTGGATATTTATATTTCTTGTGTTTTTTTCTTTAAATTTTACATTTTAATATGTTGGCCATTGGGAATTTGTAACAGATCAATTTGTGACAGGAGTTTAAATGTGTCGTCACTGTGTCCATTGTCTCCACTTTGTCCAGAGCCTGTCATTATGTAAACAATAAAATTTACTGTGTCAGTTGCTTTGAATCTTTATAGGTGTCAGTAGTTGTTATTCATATGTAATTTTCTTATTATTCCTCTTCTATCCTCTGGTTGGTTTTTAGTGTTTCGTTTTCACTGGTTTATGCATCTTGCTTTTTTGAAAAAAACAAAAGGCTGAACACAAGACAGCAAGTTCTTTGTCACTTGCTTTTGTCTTCTCAAAATTACAAAAACGTTTTAAATTATACACAAAAATATTGAGTAAAAAGTGAAAGTTGCCTTCAGCTCCTGGGCCCCAATCCCACTTTCTTCCCCAGTGTCCGCTCTTCGTGGTTTGGTGTGTATCCTTTCAGATCCTTTTTAAAAATGCCTTTTCAGCATGTGTACAAATGTTCATTCTTTTTCTCTCTCTCATTTTCTCACATTTATTGTCTCTTAGATTCTTTTTCTTTTTTTTTTAAACAAATGGGCTAACAGTCTGTGTGTTCTGTGACTTGCTTTTTTTCCCCTTCAGTGGCGTATCATGGACGTCTCTGCGTGTCAGTCTGTGGAGATTGACTTTTTGCTTACTGTCCTGTGGCATGGACGCCCGGTGATTTGTTCCAAATGTTCCCTTTTCTTTCCAGTATTTCGCTTTCACAGAAAGAGCTGCAGTGAATATCCTTGAACATGACTCTTGGTGCTTACGTTTAATGTTTCTCTGGGATCGATTCTAGAAGAGGAATTGCTGAAGAGGCATACAAACTGTATGTTTTAATGTCAGACTGCCTTCCAAAAGTGCTATATAAACACACACTCCTGTGGTATGTGTGAGTACCCACTTCCTGTCTGCAGCCCTAGATAGTATCAGTCCTTAAAACAAGTACATGTGAGGTTGAACTTTTTAGCATGAATGTTAGCCGTTTACATATTAACATAGTTGCATGGTGATGTCCTGTGTCCGTTTTTACACCAGATCATTTAGGAGTTTCTCCTTATGATCTCTGTAGACAATGTGTGCTAGTATTTTTCTTATGAGGCAGGTTGGACTTCTGGAGTCAGCTGGTCCCAGGCCCCTGCCTCGAACCTGTGTGGTCTTGGGCAAGTTTCTTTTCTACACCCCAGCTTCAGCACCTGCCGAGTGAGGACAGTAAAGGCGGGTGGTTGTGTGAAGGTGAAGTCTACGTGAGGCACTTGGGTGCAGGACCTCTGGCGCTGCAGAGGCATTTACCGTTCCCGCTCCGGTTCCCCAACTGCTCACTATAGCTGGTTGCTTTATTTCGGTTCCTGACGGGGAAGCTGCCCTATCTTCTTTTTCTGTTTTTTGTTCTGTTTTTGTGTTGGGTGGCTATTCTACGACCCTTATACTCTTTAGGATGTACCTATTTTGTCAAGTTCGATTTTTCTTAGGAAAAATCCTATTGGGATTTTTGATTAGGTTTATACAAATAAAATATATATCTGGGGAGAATTTCACATCTTCATATGTACAGCATGGTATATGCATTTATTAGGCCTTTTATTTCAGCAAGGTTTTACAGTGCCTGTTAGATCCCTGGTGGTTTTCCCTATCAGCATCTTAATTTTATTCCTCAGTGAGGATTTTTATCCTGCAGTTAGTACAAATGCAGATTAACTGTTCTTTTGTGATAACATGGTAAGCCCAAATTAATGTCCTACTAATCTCAAATAGAGACTGTTGTTTTTCACAACGAGGGAAGCTGAATAGTGCCTTTAGAAGTTTTGCAGTGGGACACTTCCGTGTGCGACATATTTGGGTTGGAACGGTCTATCGCGAGACAGGCAGCATTCCCTTCCTCTGTGCCTTGCCCCCGCCTCTCTCTGTGGGTAAGTCTGGCTGCACTGTGCCTTCGGGAGCATGCCACACGGCATCGCTCAGGGGGCACGACCCTGGGGCTCGCTAACGTGGGCCCGGGGGTCTCATCTGAATCTCAACTCACGGTCGTGTCTCATTTGTTGCGTGTAGTCTTTTCCGCACGGCACACTCAGAACTCTATATACTTGACCTTGTCCAGTCTCAGTATTATCCTAGAAAGCAGAAATCTCCCGTGTCTAGATGAAGGAACCGAGGTTTAGGGTAAGCAGTTGCCCCAAGGTCACACAGCTGTTAAGTCCTGGAGCTGGGGATTTTCTGTGAAACAGGAATAGCAGGCTGACCTTCATGCCCATCCTCTAAAAGGCACCGAAGGTCATGTGCTTACACGATCTATATGGGGAAATTGCACACATACAATAGACTGGATCCCTGCAGGTAAGGGAAGTACCAAGGGCCTTGGGGCCTGAGGGAGAACAGTCACCTTCTAGGGTGTAAGGAGTGTTAGGAAGACTTCCCAGCTCCTGGCGTGCAGGATGGTCTCTCCACCTCGGACAGCATAAGGGGACAGTTTTGGCTGTTTGAATCTTGTAAGAAGTTGAACAAGAAAGCCTTTCCAGGAAGGCTCGCCTGACCCCTGTAACTGAAACAAGCACCACGAACTCAGACCGAGTGCGGCTGGATCCTTTTCCTGCCATGCGGAGATGCACCTCAGTGGCCCAAGAAAACCATGGAAACGGGCCAGAAGCTGCAGGGGCTGAGAGACAGCTGCAGATGGAGGAAAGGGTAGGGATCACCAGAAAGACTGGTCTTGGCCCAGAATGTGTTTGCCCTTCTCACTCCTTCATTCAGTGCCCATTTTTCTCTTCTTCTTAATCTGTCAATTCAAACAAACAAACAACCTACCAGGTCACAAAGGTTGCAGTGCTGAGGGCAGGCTGTAGATTTAAGTTGCAGAGAACTTGGTTTTGTCATCCTCACCCCTCTGAGTCCCCTGGTAGCAGGTCAGTTTACTTCAGTAAATACTTAGATTTGCCGTGTGTGAGTCGCTGATGGGAGCTTAGAGGGTATAGATATAACTTGTTTCCCTCAGTCCTGTGAGGTGGATACTATTATTCCTTTTTTACAAATGAGAAAACAGGCACAGAAGTTAAGTAACTTAATGGTCACTCAACTAGTAAGTGGATGGGCCAGAGTTCAAACCCAGGCAGTTTTCTCAGAGTCTAGACTTTTATGCAAATAAGTATAATGTAGGGTGGGCTCTCTTATTAAGTTATGGGATAAAGATACAAAGAAAATTCCTGAGAGCACGGAATAGAGATTCTTCAGGCTTGGGGGAGTCAGAAATTTATTGTACTAGAAAGTGGCTTTGAGCGATGAGTATGAATATGATTTATTTTTATAAAGTATTTACAATTTGAAATTAAACATTTAATTAAAAGTAATCCTAAGTGTGAACAGCATAAAGGGATAAAATTAAAAGTAACCAATACCCCACTCTCCAGAGGAAGTTCCTAAGTTTCTTTTCATCTTGATTCTTGTTTTTCTTCATTCTTTTTAACAGCTGCATAGCATATGTCTATATCTTGTTTAACTAGTTCCTTTGGTGAACACTTAGATGGTTTCTATTTTTTTTTTGGCTATTAGAAATGATTCTACTAGGATAGGTGAAAATAGTATCCAATTTTATTGACATTTCTTTATGTGAGTTTGAACATTTTCATGTGAATATTGGCCATCTTAATTATTTGTAAGAGCTCTTTGGATGCAATCACTTTCTGTAGAAATGTTTGGAAAAATTAACAATTTTAAATCTTGAGTCTTGGATCCATGTGACTGTTTTTTAAAAAATTATATCACCCCATTTCATGTTGTTTTTAAACATTCTTAATATTTAAATTACTTGTCGTATGTATGGCAAATGTTTCACAGTTAATCTTTTCACGTCTGTTTATGGTTACTTGTTTTTGTTGTGTAGAAATTTTAATTTTCTTATGTTGCCAACATTTATTAGTCTTTTTGAAATGACTTCTGGGAATGAGTGAAAACTCGGGAGGAAAAAAGAGAATAAGACATGTTATACAGTTTATAAAGTCATATTAATATTTCATTGACACATCATAACTGTATGAAGATGCCTTTACAAGATTCAGCTGGGTGGCTGGGGTCAGATTGTAATGGGCGTGTCTGGACCGAAAGGAGGCTTCACACCGCGAGGGAGTTTTTGAGCCCTGCAGTGACATTAAGGTTAATAATGTTAACCTTAATGATGGTACGGTAATTTCTCTTTTACAGATGAGGGAAGAAGCTAAGTAATTTGCCCGAAGTTATGCAGGTACGAAGTGATGTTGCCAAGACTCAAACCCCAATATCATAGGTGTCATTCTAGTGAAATCCTCTTGCAACAGGTGATCATACGGAGAGCACTTTCCGCCCAGTGTCGGATGTAATTAAAATCACTCAACATATGAGTAAAATAAAATGTCATTGACAGTCATCCCTATTTTTGATGATATGTAGATATTTGAAGATATATTTTGTATATTTTTGTGTATCAATATTTTGCCCCTCTATTTGACTTTGTATCATTAGTCCAGGGAATTTATTAGCCTTGAAAATAGCAGGATTTGTCTTCATTTTTTAATTCTTATTTTTTATCAGAATCACATAACAAAGTTTAAAGAGTCAGATGTCCCTCTAAGGTTCATTACAGAAGCAGCACTCTCCCCTTCCTCTCCGTTTTGAAGGGGCTGTTCTGACCTTGTTAAGCTTTCGGTCAACTCTTTCCAGTCCCACCTCCACTGCTATTTGCAGAAATACAGAGGCTTCCCCACTGCAAGCTTCACATTTAGCTTTCTTGATTTTGCTGAGTCAGTTATTCCCATTCCAGTTTCTAAAATGTCATTGCCTCTTTTCCTATTTTCATTGTGGTTTTAGGCCACTTTTAAAACTTTAATCTTTTTATGGTGGTAATTTTATTGGAAATTCATTTAGTTTAAAATTTCAGTTTTCTTTTCTGGAAGTTGGTCCTTTAAAAAGTATGCCTGGGTCACTTTTTGGTAATCTCTTATTCCTTATTTACACTTTCTTTTCTTTACGTATTATTCAACATACTTATTTTATATTTGTCATTGATAAGTCCAGTACCTAAAGTCAATAGGGTCTGATTTTGTTATTTGTTTTTCTCTGCTGTCTTTTGTTCCATGTGACTTGTCTTTCTCCTTGCGTTTCGTAATTTTTATTTGTGAGCTCGTCTTTGATAGGAATTTATCAATTCTTTGAGGCCGAAGATGTGCTCCTCCAGACAGGAACTTCTGTCAGGCCCCTGAGGGCATGGCCAGCCAGCCCGGGTCCACTTTAATGTAACATCTCACTCTGAGGATTTTTTGGACCATGTATGAAGTGTGACTTGAAACCATAGTTCCTGCTGAGAGTCAGCTCTAAGTAGTGAATTCTCAGAGCAGAATTTTCTTTCACTTCAGAGAGCCACGGCTACAAGAGGCAAGTTTTCTTTGTCAGATACTTTATCTACATATCTGTCTATCTGCCTATCCTTTCTATCTATCTATCATCTGTCTGTCTATCTATCTATCTCCCTATCTATCTATATATGGTAGTGCTAAGAAAGGGGTTGGCAGACTATAGCCTGTGGGTGAAAACCAGGCCACTTCCTGTTTTTATAAAGAAGGCTTTACTAGGGCACAGCCGTGCCCACTTGTTTACCGACCATCTGTGACCGCTTCTGCTCATACACAGCAGAGGTAAGTAGTTGGGACAGCGACCGCACGGCCCGTGAAGCCTGAGATCATCACTGTCTCTGGCCCGCTGGAGAGAATGTCTGCGGACTCCTAGTGTAGACCCTTGACAGCCCTGTTCTGTAGGGGTTCTTTGATCTCCTTGCCTCACATGGCTTACATCACTTAGGGTGTGGTCAAGCTGCTTTATTAGAGGACTCAGGGTACAGTGGCTTAAAGAAGATGGTTTCTTTCTCTTTCACACTGTGGGGCAGGGAGCTGTCTGGGGGTGACCTGGCTGCTCGGGGGCCCAGCCTCCCGACAGTGTGGTTCTGCCCCGTCTGCGTGGTGGGATGGATTTGCACTCAAGCTCCTGGAGGAAGGAAAGGGTGGAGAGGAGAGGGACCCTTTTCCTCTGCAGAGTGTGATCCAGCAGTTGCATATGTCACTTCTGCTCATGTCAACTGGCCAGAGCCTCCTCGCAGAGCTGCAGGTGAGGCTGGGCATGTCTTTTGGTGGGTGGTCTCACACTCCCCTAAGACTCCTGTTGGTAGAGAAGAGGGAAGAAGGGTTCCTGGGCCTCGGCTTGACTCTTGAACAGCTGCTAAGACTTGGGATCAGGGGCCACTACCAGTCTCAGGGCCCCCCTTCCTCAAGCTTTGACTTCATTTCTGGCTTCTAAGAATTTACCTTACTTTCGTGCTAACTCAGCTATGAGTTTAAAAGGCATGTTTAAAAATTATATCCATCACTTTCAGCTGTTTTGTAGCTGTTTTGTATTTTTGGAGATCTAATCCAAATAGAGTTTTAAGTAGAGGGCCTTGACTTAATTTTTATAGGCCTACCTTCTGTTGAATCTCTCTTATTCCTGATTGGGTGTCAGCGGACCTAGACTGCATCTGAGCTCAGCGGTGATTCTAGGCTCCTTTGTCCACGATCTAGTCCATGTTATCCTCTCTTCAGAGTAGCTTCCCATCTCGGCTCTGACTTTTTCACTCTGTTTCTGGGGTTGCTCTTTAGTTTTGCCTTCTGTAACTTTACGTTCAGAGGTTACAAGCTAGAGGTCTTGATCTTTCTAGTCCACAGAATGGTTGCTGATTTTTAAAAATCAGATTTTACATACAATTCTAAATCTCTTCTGAGAACTCAGTGGAAGGATCTGGCAGCAGGGCCTCAGCCTTCCTGCTGAGGGCGCTGCCCCTTCAGCTGTCACTCACCCTCCAGTTAGCCCCACTCCCCACCCCTCTCTATCGCCCCCTGCACTCACATCACTCTACTTACTGAATCATCTGTTTCCCACTGGCTTTGTCCACCCCTTCCTCCTGCTTTCATTACCACGGGAGTCCTCTCCACACACTCCCCCCGCTGGTGCCATGACTTGTGTAGGAGGGTGGGGGAGGTATTTTCTCCATTTCACAATAGGGAAAACCAACTCGCACAGGGCAGGTGTCACGCACAGGCGTTAAAGTTCCGATGGTCAGTCTGTTCACAAATAAGCCTTAGGAAGGAAAATGTACTCACGTGTAGTAAATTCCTCAGTGCTGGGAAAGCATTTGATGTCACTCACTCTGAATGCGGTGAATCTGAAACTGGAGCTCTGCAGAGCAGGGCAGCTGGCAGCAGGGGCAGGAGGGGTGGCTTCCTTCCTATCCCAGGGCGAGTTATAAATGCTGCACAGGTATTCAGCGCACAGTGTATGTTTCCTAACCTGTTACGTCATGACAGCCTTCTGTAATGAGACGTTTTTTGTGTTTTACTCTTGTGTAAGTATGTTAATAATAAGGAATGATTCTTTCCAGTCATTGTTTACATCTTCTGTATTAGCTGCAAAGAAGATTGGTCTAAAGAGCAAGGTTCTTTTAAATAATTTAGCCCCACACAGTCCCGTGCTGAGTATTTATTCCTCCTGGTCTCAAAAAGAATTCCTTCTGTTCCAAAATACTATGTTTTATTTACAGTTGGTTTAGAACGAGTGATTCTTCACTTTTTAAATCCCATGTTTGCAGATAATAACATATTTTTGAACACCTATTATAAGCCAAGCAGGCTTTAATCTGTGCTGTCCGAAGTGGTAGCCACTAGCCGTATGTGGCCACTGAGCACATGAAGTAGGGCCAGTGGGACTGGAGACCTGAATTTTCAAATTCATTTGAATCCATTTAAAATTTTAAAACTGATGTTCAGTTCAAATACTGGGCAACATTTAGGTGTGTCTGGAACAACTTGGGTATATGAGTCTACTTTTTCAATTGTAAATTTTACAAAACCTAAATGCAAACCAAGTAGTTCTAAGGTACATTTAGAATCCAGATTGAGAAGCATTTGCATATAAAATTCACACTGGATTTCAAAGACTTAGCGTGAAAAAAATGTAAAATATTCCATTAATATTTGTATATTGATTTCATGTCGAAAAGATAATATATTGAGTTAAATAAAACATGATTAAAGTTAATTTCATGTATGTCTTTTACTTGTTTTAATGTGGCTAGTAGAAAATTTAAAATTACGTATGTGACTTTATATTTTTTGGACAGTGCTGGTTTAGATGATACTAACCATGGTCCTGGGACCATATATGGCTTATTATACACCAAAAAGAGAAATAAATTGCAGATTTTAAATTTGCTTCTTTTTAAAAAAATCTCAAGGTCAATCGTTGTAACAGCCTCCTGCCTGGTATCCCTGCTTTCATTGTCTCTGCCCTCGTCCACCAGCAGAATTCCTAGTTACCTTCTCAAAATGCAAATAGGATTAAGGAAAGCCAGGCTCTCTGGCACTCTTCGTTCCAAACTCTCTAGCATAAAATGCAAGCCCCTCACAGCCTGGTCCTTACTTTCACCCGCCCCTTGGGACACCGTCACACCAAGGCCCCCCTAGAACTGCACATCCCTTCCACCCCTCTGCTTGTGCATGAGCCGTTTCTTTGGAGTAAATGCTGACCTTTCAGTGCCATCCTGCCTCATCCTTCCCAGCTCCTCCTGCAAAGTGAATACACAGCTTTGCACTCTGCTTAGACTTTGGGCCTCAGAGGGCAGGGTTCCCACGTCATGGTTTTGTTACTTGATGGTCTATTTGTCGCCCACGTTAGACTGAGTAATCCCAGAAGAGGAGCCCTGTCTTGTGTTTGCTTTGGTTTGGTTTTGTATCCTCAATACTTATCATCTAATTGGACTCCATAAATACCTCTGAATTAAGTGATTAGTGCAGTGCAGTGGGAAAAGGTTAGTTAACTCAGTGACCCATTGCCGACCTATCTCTGTCTAGATGTTGGAACCATGATGCTGGAGGAGAACCTCTCCTCCACCACTTAGTAGGTGTATGACCTTGGCCAAGTTTAACATCTTTGTGCCTCTTTAGTAAAACAGAGTGACCGATACCTGTGTTCCAGGTTGATTGTGCAAATTGAAATGAGTTAACTTATGTAAGGTGTAAGCTAAGCATGTAGTAAATATTAACTACATTTCTCCTAATACAGTCTAAACTACTTTTCTTTTTCTCTCAGGCAACAAATCACGGGTTTTAACTGGATTTCGAAAACCCAGTGTTACAGAAACCAATGAACTAGGAAGAAAAATCCATTTCTGAGCAGGCATTGAATCAGCAAATATCTACTTTGCAAGGAACTTCTGATTATCATTTTGGGAATCTCATTTAAGAACAGAACTACATGTCGTAGAGTGTTTGGTCAAGATTTTTAGAATTCAGGAAAGAAAACTTGCCCCTGTTGTTTAAGGACAATGTAATGGCATATATACAAGATCCTGGGAATGTTTAAAGCAATTGCAAGTGGCCCACTAATCCAGTGTATGGAAGGAGTAGTGGAAAATTCATAGATGGAACAGGCAAAGTTGATACAAGAGACAACTGGCCAAGTAGAGTGAATTAAATGTTTGTAACTTTATGCAACTCATTCTTTTTTAAAAAATGAACTTCACTGAGATATAATTCACATACCATACGTTGAATGAAGGGTGCGTTTCAGTGGTTTTTTAGTGTATTCACAAAGTTGTGCAATATCACAATCTAATACTAGAACATTTTTGCCACCCCAAAAAGAAACCCCATACACATTAGCAGTCACTCCCCATTCCCCATCACCACCACCCCAAGCCCTAGGGAACCATTCATCTACTTTGTTTTTCCACATATTTGCCTATTCTATTCATATAAATGTGACTAGCTTCTTTCACTTAGCATAATCTTCCCTAGGGTCATCCATGTGGTAGGATATATCAGTACTTTATTCCTTTTTGTTGCTGAATAATATTCCATTGGGTGGATATAGTCTATAATCAATAAAAATGATCAAATCTGAAGAACAGAAGAAAGACTGAAAAAATATGAATAGAGTTTTAGGAACCTGTGGTATAATATTTATAAATCTAACATTTGTGTGAAAAGAGTCCCAGAAGAGGAGGAGATAAATGTTGGAGCAGAGACAACATTGAAAGAAATAATAGCCAGAAACGTTATAAATTTGATGAAACACATACCTTTACAGATTCAAAAGGCTCACCAAACTTTGAGCAGAACAGATTCAAAGACAGTCTGCTAGATATAGTCAAACTACTTAAGACCAAAGATAAAGAAAATAATATTTAAAGTTACTAGAGGAAAATGACAATTTGAATAATGATGGATTTCTCCTGAGAAACCATGAGTGCCAATAGAACCACATCTTTAAAGCGCTGAAGGAAAATGTGTGTGGACGTAATGCTTACAATGACTCTGAGGCCAAGGGCCTTGGGGGAGGAGGAATCGGACCTCTGTGGTTGCAAGGTTTCTACAGTTCATTAAATAGATTCGAAAGTTTAAGGATTTATATTATAATCCCTAGAGCAATCACCACTACCAAATGCAAAAATACAAGATACAGCCAAAATGCCAAAAGATGAATTAAAATGGAGATGGAATGCTAAGTAAGCTCAAATATTGAAGAGAAGGCAGTGGAGGGAACAGATGAAAACTTCTGGGGTGAAGGAAATGTTTGTTATCTTGACTGTGGTCATGCACAGATAAAGGTGTTTACCAGACCGTATCACACTGAACACATGTATGTGGTCTACCAGTTTTACCTCAGAAAAGTAAAAGAGAGAGAATGGGAAGAAATTAGGGCAGCAAGAAAAGGCAACCCTTTTGAGGAGATTCTTGAAAAGTAGGGTAAGAATTGGAGGGAAAATTAGAATCAAGAATTTTTTTTTCAGATGCTAGAAATAACGGTCTCTTTGTATGTTGACTGAAAAGACCCAATGAGAAAGAAAAATTGGTATGCAAGAGAGAGTGGGGAGAATTGTTAGAGAGATGTCCTTGGATAAATGAGGGGAGAGGGGGGGTCTGTCTTAAGATCAGAGACAGCAGATCACAGTCACTCAAGGGGAGTGGGGTTTACGGGCATCCGTGAGGAAGGTGGGAAGACCAGGTGAGCACTTGTGGAAGCTGAGTGGTGATGCAGGTGGAGGTGTGGAGGGTTGAGAGAAAGTTATGAAATAATCACCTCATGACAGCGAGAGAGTGAAGAGATCAGATGCCCAGGCGGTACTGAGTACCCTTTGAGGTTGGCGGTCATGAAGTCGACAAGCCCAGTAAGCACAGTGGGCATTTCTCTTCTCCATGTTCAGATGTTCAGATTTTAGTGTATAGAAGGTAGAGACTTGCACGAAATCGGGTTTTAGGTTAGCCAGGCAGGTACAATAAAGGTAGAGAAGGACAAGGGGTTTGGGATTGTAGAATTGAAACTGGATAAGGAGGGAAATGAAGAGTTGAATTCAATGAAATTAGAATCAGTGGGTTTTAGGTCCTATGGCAACGGAGGGATTATTTGCTATTCAAGAGAATGTGCTGGAAAAATAGATGATGGAGGAGGATGTGATGACTGAGGTTGAGATTGGGGAGGTTTTCCAGTTACTCGTGATGACCAAGTTTAGAGCTGCGCTTGCCAACACGATAGTCACTAGCCTTGGCTAGTGGTTACGCAAATTAAAAGTCACTAAAAGTGAAAATTCAGTTCTTCAGTCGCACTAGCCACCTTTGAAAGCCGCATGTGACAGATGACCACCATATTGCACTGCACAGATATAGGGCATTTCCATCATCGTTGCAGCCCTCCCTACTGGACAGTGCCGGGCGTGTGCCCGTGGGAGTGGATGCTGACAGAATGGGTGGAGAAAGGGAAGTTGAGGAACCCTGAGGCCGGGGCGCCGCATGGATCACGTGCAGGGATGTGGAGTCATCCAGAATCACAGCAGGAGTAAGTGTTGGAAAGAGTGGGAGTCAATCAGGAGCTGAGTCTTTGGGGAATGAGAGAGGAGGGATGACCCGGGATAGCCAGGGGTACAGCCCGATGGCCTGAACTCTGGAGCTCAGGGGTTCTTTGGAAGAGGAGAGAGACTGGCCCGGAAGCAGCCATGAGGGGGAGAAGGACAGGTCAACTGTCTCCTGGCCAGGTGCAGGGGATGAGGGGAAGGCTGGAAGAGATGCAGTGCCCTGGGGGAGAGGTGGGTTTCCATCACCGCCAGAAGGCGAGGGGTCTTCAGAGCTGAGGCTCTAAGGGACTTGCTGATGACTGACCTCCATTGCCGAGGACACTGAATTCAAGAACTGGGGGAGGGCGAGTGAGGAGACTAGGGGTCAACGTGCAAGGCGTAATGTGTTTGAATGTGGGAGTTGAGGGGTAAGTGGGGGCCCTGGGGTAGTGCGGGTCTGGCAGGAGGGTAAAGGGCATCTCGGGCTTCGTGCTGCTCGTGTCAGGGCTGCAGGGTTGGGTGGTGGGAATGGGAATCCAGCCTGGAGCTTGCAGAATCCCAGTGAGCCCCTCAGGACCTGCCAGGGGAGGTCTGCGGCCTGGGGCAAAGCTGTTCTTACTTTGAGCAGGTGGGGCTCCCTCAGGACTCTCGTACACGGGAACCTGGACCAAATCTACAGTTTTCTTCACTTAAAAAATGTGTTATATAATCTTTGATACATACAAAAAAAGGAAGAGCAGTTTACGTGGGATAATAACAAAATAAATGCAGGTATCCTGTTAAGAAGTCTATAATAATAAGCATATGATATATAATAATAACCACCTAGGATGGTTATTATTATATATCATATGCTTATTATTATAAATATACATATAAATACATATAAATATAAAAATAATAAAAGTATAAGTTATGAGTAATAATGATAAACACTCATGAAATCACCATCTAATTTGGAAACCAGAACATGGTCAATGTTTCTGAAGCTACCTGTGTATTCTTACCTGACCCCATCTCCCTGACTCCCCGCAGAAGTAACAACTGTTCTAAGTTGCATTCTCCCCTTTTCCTTTGATGTTTTAAATGTAATTTTAAAATCCCATATGCATATTTCCCTAAACATTTCCTTTTCCTTCTTTTTTTTTTTTTGATTTATTTTTATTTTTTGGCTGCGTTGGGTCTTCATTGCTGCTTGTGGGCTTTCTCTATTTGCGGCGAGCAGTGGCTTCTCTTGTTGCGGAGCACGGGCTCTAGGCACGTGGGCTTCAGTAGTTGTGGCACACGGGCTTAGCTGCTCTGCAGCATGTGGGATCTTCCCGGGCCAGGGATCGGACCCGTGTCCCCTGCATTGGCAGGCGGATTCTTAACCACTGCGCCACCAGGGAAGTCCTTTGCTTGTTTTTGAGTGTTACAAAAATGCCATCTTGTATGTAGTCTGCAAATTGCTTATTTTCACTCAACATTATATTTCCAAGGTTTACCCATGCCATATCTAGGCATATCTAGGTTCATGAATTTTCACTAAGACATAACGTTCATTGTGTGAAAGTAACTGTCACGTCTCCTTAGGGTGGGCACTTTAGCATTCCTACACTGTTTTCTATGACAAACCCATGAACATTGCCACGTGTGTTCCCTGACACACCATGTAAGAGGGTCTCCAGGGTGGTGTTTTTCAAACTGTGGGTCACGATACATTAGTAAGTCATGAAAACAAATTTAGCAGAATGCAACCAGCATCTGTAGATTTCAACCAGATCTGACATCTTTTAGTAATCTTCCGAATGGAGAACAGAAGAGGAACAGAGGAGGGGGCCTGGTTAAACACACGGGAATCCACAGAAAGACCATACTCTGGACCAGGAAATGTAGCCCTTTCTAACAGGAAGGCCTCACAAACATTACCATGGCAAAGCCGGGAAGAATCCAGAACATCAAACACCAGGTTTCTGAAACTGTTGGGTCAAAGAAGATATTTAGCAAGAGAATGAATGTGTGATTTGTGCACAATTATTAAGCACTCGAACAGAGGGAGCTTCCAGGAATGTGAAGAAAAACGATCAGACACAAATGGAAGTGGAGAGAGAGAGACACCTGGGTTCAGGGGAGCACCAGCCCGCTATGCCCAAAACAAGTCCCTTACGGGAGGCCCTCAGTAAGAAGTCTAAGCTGCCGGGTTAGATTCAGTGCAGGGTTGGTATAAAAGAAGGGAAGACTTCTGTATGAAAAAACAGAGCCCATCAGACTGTATCACACACAGAAAGAGCCAGCACTGTTTTTGTAAGCATGTGGGTATACTGGATGGGGGTGTGAAATGTACTATTTTGTGCTGAGAGTCCAAAGGTGTGAGGTGGCCCCTCTGTGGAGTATTTGAGTGTGTAGACGGTCAGTGTTGTCGCAGGACTTGTGCAGATTTCCATCCCCAGCAGCAGTGTTTGTGAGCCCCTGTTCTTCCACATCCTCACTAGCATTAGGAAACAGAGATTCCTTAATTTTTGCCAATCTAATTGGTATTCAGTGGTACCTCCTGGTGGTTTTAATTTTTAGTTACTAAATGACTAATAAGGTTGGAAATATTTTCATATATCTATGGGCCATTCATGCTTTCTTTTCAGTTAAATACCTGTGATATATTTTGCCCATTTTTTCTATTGTGTTTTTTTTCTTATTAATCCATAAATTCTAGCTGTTCATCCTTTGTAGGTTATATGTGTTAAAAATATTTAACCACAGTTTGTGGCTTGTCTGATAATGTCTTTGGATGAGAAGTTCTTAGTTTTAAAGTAGATGAAATCATTCATCTTTTTCCTTTATGACTCATGGATTTTTGTTGTTTATTTTAAAAGTCTTTCCCTACTTAGAAGTCATAAAGGTCACTCCAACTGGAATTGACTTGTGTATGGTGTGAGAAACACAATCTCATTTTTTTCACATGGAAACGCAACACTGTTTATTTAATAATCTATTATTTCCCCACTGCCTGGAGTGTAGCCTGTGTCATAGGTCAAGTTTCCTGTGTGTGTACATCTCTGGCTCACTATTCTGCTCTGTTGATTTTTCTCTCCCAGCATCAATTCCACACTGACTTAACTGTTATAGAGACTAAATTATGAACCTAATTTCTATAACTTCATAATAAGTCTAGTAGGTTAAATTCTCCTACTTTGTTCTTTTGAGGGTATCTTGCTTATTCTTGGCTCTTATAAAGTTGAAAATCTACCTTTCAAGTGTCATGAAAATTCCTGTTGGAAACTTATTTTAAATTTGATCAAATCTGTGGATTAATTTATGGATAATGACATCATATAACACTGAGTTTTCCTTCCAATGAGCACTGTATAGGGGTCTATTTTGGGGAGGTCTTTTAAATATCTTTTAATAAAGTTTTAGAACTTTTTTCCATAATAGTAAGTGCACACTATTCATTAGATTTATTCACAAGCCCTTATTGCTATTGTAAGTGGTATTGAGTTTTTAAAGAAAACAATTAGCATTTCTTATTGTATAGCAATGCAATTGAATTTCATGTAATGAATTTGTATTCAGCGATCTTGCTAAATCCTTATTAATTCTAACAATTTATCTGTATATGTTTTAGAAATTTCTACTTTGACAATCGTATCGTCTGCAAATAATCAGTTTTGTTTCTTCCTTTCCAATCCTTTGTTCTTATACTTGATTTTATTCTCTTACTCTCCTGGCTGGGTGTGCTGGTACAATGTTGAATGAAGTGGAAATAATAGTCAGCATCAGACTTCCCTGGTGGTGCAGTCGTTCAGAATCTGCCTGCCAGTGCAGGGGACATGGGTTCGAGCCCTGGTCCGGGAAAATCCCACGTACCACGGAGCAACTAAGCCTGTGTGCCACAACTACTGAGCCCACGTGCCACAACTACTGAAGCCCGTGCGCCTAGAGCCCATGCTCCGCAACAAGAGAAGCCACAGCAATGAGAAGCCCGCGCACTGCAACAAAGACCCAACGGAGCCAAAAAAAAAAGTCACATCCTTGTCTTTTTCCTGATCCTAAAGGAAATGCTGCCAGTATGTCACCATTAAGGGGTTTTTGTTTTGTTTTGTTTTGTTTGGATTCTCTTTATCTAGGTAAAGAAGTTCCCTTGTAGACAGTTTTAAAAAATCATGAGTAGGTATTGAATTTCTTGCTTTTTCTGCATCCATTGAAATGATAATATGGTTTTCTCCTTTAATCTGTTAATGTGCTAAATTGTATTAACTTATTTTCTGTTAAACTACTATTGCATTCCTAGGATAAGCCAAACTTGGTCTTGATGTATTACCTTTTTTACAAACTACCCTCTCATCCTCTCTCTCTCTTTCCACGCCCACATTCCCCCATCCCATGCAGTTTATCTATTTTATTAGTCTTTTGAAGGACTAATCTTTTGACTTTGTGATCCTCTGATTTGTATGGTTCTTTCCTATCTCATTAATTTCTGTTCTCATTTTTAGTATCTTCTATCTTCTTTGGGTTTACTCTGTTGCTCTTTTTCCTATTTTCTAAAAATGGACATTTAGCTGATTAATTTTTGGGTTATTTTTCATTTTTTTTTTTTCTAACATAAACATGAGGCCTCTAACTTAGCTCTCTGTGTCAGTGTAGCATTATCCCACAAGTTTTGATAATACTTTATTTTCATTAATATTCAGTTCTAAGTATTAATTTTCAGCATGAGTTCTTTGATTCGTGAGTCATCTAGAAAGGAATCTACATTTTCAACCATATTCCTTAAAATACAAATATTTATTGTTGTCATTAATTTCTAACTTAGTTGGATTGTGGTCATCTGAATATTATTACGTTTTTTGAAATTTTTGATATAGCACTTGTTCCATTTTTACAATGTGTACTTGAAAATAACATTTATTCTCTTGACTGTTGAGTATGAGGTTTCAATGCCTATTAAAAATTAAACTTTTAACTATGTTATTTAAATCCTCTACCTCTTTTGTTTGTTTGCTTTTGGTCTACTTGACCTATCAATGATGAAATGGCAGTCATAGAGCATTTGCTATGTACCAGGCAATGTTCCAAACTCTATATTAGTTACTAGGTAGTTATCTTAACTGTCCTGTGAGGTGAGTACTATTATTATCCTCATTTTGCAGACGAGGAAACTGAAATTAATTGAGTAAACATGTCCAAGATCACACAGCTAGTAAGGACCAGGGTGAGGAATCACACGTGGCCTTCTGGCTACAGAGGGCATGCTCTAAGCTCCCACAATATTGGCGTATGTATTTTACACTAAAGTTCTATCAGGTTTTCATTATATGTACTAAGGTTATTGTGGTAGGTAAATTGAATCTTTTCTCATTAGGCAGAACCCTTTTTACCTCTAGTAATATTACTATTATCTACTTGGTCTCTTATTAAGATAATCACTCCTGCTTCCTTTTTGTTAATATCTGCAAAATGTTGCTTTTGCTTTCAACCTTTCTGTGTGCTTATATTTTTGGCATGTCTCTTATAAACAGCATTTAGCTGGATAATTAGTTTATTTCATTTTTTATTTTTCTTGGTATACGTGTTTAAGACTACACATTTTATCATTATGTTTAACAGTACGTCATAGATTCTGATACTTAGTGCTTTTCAATATCTTGATTGTTTAGAAATTTTGTAGTTAAAAAAAATTTTCCCCTTTCACCTAAGAGTTTGTTAAAGGCAAGGTTTTACATTTCCAGTGGAAGGACTTTTTAAAAATGTTTGTTTTGCTGGGACTCTTTAAAGGAAAAGAAGCACAGAGACATACACTCAGGCCCACTCTCTGACTTCAATCTACTGGGTGTGCTACGTTTGGTGAAGTTTCATCAAATTTCCCAATATGAAAAAAAATAACCAAACTGAAACGGACAGAAATACTGAAATTGAGATAAATATTTCTCTTCAATTTTTTAAAAGATTTTTTTGATGTGGACCATTTTTTTAAAAGTCTTTGTTGAATTTGTTACAAATTGCTTCTGTTTTATGTTTTTTGTTTTTTTGGCCACAAGGCATGTGGGATCTTAGCTCTCTGACCAGGGATCGAACCTGCACCCTCTGCATTGGAAGGCGAAGTCTTAACCACCGGACTGCCAGGGAAGTCCCAAGAGGCATATATTTCTTGACTGCAGGAACCATTAGTTTCCGAACAATTTCTTTGGTATGAAGGTAAGACCATGAAAAAATAATGAGAGGCTACAGTCTTTATACTATATATATTTTTTGCAGCATGCGTTAATTTTAAGCAGTGTTATTAGCTTCCTATTGTGAAGGGTGAAAGAAAGCCAGTAACCCCATCTCATTCCTCTCACTTCCCATCTTTCTATACCCAATTTTTATATCACAAGAGTCATATTGCTATTTTTTGTTGATACGGTTTACATCACTTACCTTTCCAGAACAATACTTCCACAGTTATTTAGTTGTAATTATATAATCATTTGGACTTCACCAGTCTTTGTTGGTTTGCACTCCATTTTGATTCCTCTGTTGCTTGCTTGGATTTCATCTCTAGCATTTTTTTTTCCAGAAAGCTCTATAAGTGCTATGTTGACTAGTTCTTACATCCTAATTGCCTTATTTTCTTTTAAACTCTTTGTTATTATTGCTTCCTTATGTTTTTCCAGTTCTCAAAAATAGAGTCAAAGCTCTCCTATCCCCCTTTCCCTGCATACCTGCTTACTGAAGCATCCACATGTTGCACCAATTTAGATCAATTTCCATTTCCACACACAACTGTCATCTTGGGATTTTCCCCCTTAATCTCCTGGGTAGAATCTATGATTTCCTAAATCCTGTCTTCCTTTTTTTTTTTTTTTTAAATTTAGTCCCTTGTTTTTCTGGAACACATCCTAAAAAACTCTGGTCACTTCCTGATGAAGGATGTATAAGAGGTAAACTTTATGAGTCATTGCAAGTCTGAAAATAGCATTATTTTACCTTCATTCATCTTATGTAAAGGCTTGGTTGGTATAAATTTAAGGTTAAAAATTGTTTGCCTCAGAAATTTGAAGGCCTCGTTCCTTTGTTTTCTAGCATCAAGTTAATGAAGAGGAAAGTTATCTCTGCCTGTTTGAGTCTCATTTCTTTGAGTAATTTGCTTATTCCTTTCTGTGAGCCTGTTGCTTCTTCCCTTTCTTTCTTGATATTCTAAAATTTCACAATATTTTGTATAGACGTAGAGTTTTAGTTTTTGTTTTCGTCTTTTTTAATTCTCTGTGTTAGGCACCTGACTGGTCCTTTTAATGAGAAAACCCTTGAACACAACTCCAGAAATATCTCTTTAAATTTTTATAAAAAGTATTTTCACCTATTAATTTTTTCAGTTTTCTCTTCCTGGAACCCCTATTAACAATCAGATTGATGTCCTAATTTTTTTATCCTGTTTTATTTCTCTGAATGTCTGGTTGCTGGAAGTTCTGCGCGTTGAGTAGGCAGATGTGTCATATGTGTGTTGGGGTCTGCGTCTGGGTTTGTGTCTGTGCTTGTGCATGTGTGTACAGGTGTGCAAACGTGTGCATCCGCACGTGTGCCCGCATACGGGAGCGTGTGCGCACAGTCTGTGTGCGCACACGCTGGTGCGGACTCCTCAGGGTTCACTAACTCCCCTGCAGGCAGTTCTTTCATCCGCTGTCCCCTGAGCCCGTGTTCTGAGCGCTGAACCTTTCCCGGGATCTGCTACGCAGACAGGCTCTGTCCTCGACCCTGTCCCCCTCCAAGCCCACCCAGAGGCCGTGGGATCTTCCAGCCCTCAGAGCCTGGTCCCTGGAGTAAAGGATGGCGTTCAGGAATAGCCGTAGGTCTCTGTGGGAATCGTACGGAGTAAAGATCCACATTACAGGTGGTGTCGCCCACGAGGAAGAAATGGCTAGACCAATAAATGGTGTGGACAACCCTGCTTGCCTTTCAGAAAACAATAAAACTGGACCCCCCGCCTCTTAGAAAAAGCAAAAGAAATTCCAGATGGGATGAAGATTCAAATGTGAAAGAGGCAAACACAAAAATACTAAAATAAATGGGTCGTTAAAAAAAAAAAAAAAGTAGAAGCTTGAGATAAAGAATGCTTTCTTGAAATGTCATGAAATCCGGAAAGCTAAGGGCTAAGATTAGAAACAATTTGACCATCTGAACCCGTGGGGCTGGCTGCTTCCGCGGCCTGGGTGGGCGGGGGCGGGGGCGGGCCCCGAGGCGGGCCCTCCCCCCTCCCCCCTCCCCCTACCGCCTGACCACCGAGGCTGGGCTGCTGACCGACCCTGGGCCACTCAGACTCCGCCCACAGGTGTGAATGTGGCGTTGTGGACACGGGGACTGAAAGGGGACGGTTCCCTAAGGAGACTGTCCTGTGCCTGGACCTCGGAGCGCAGGGTCTTGTCCTGCCTGAGGGTCTCCACCTCCTCCTTCTACCTTTGGTCATCGAGGCCGAATTCTCTTTCTGCTGAAGTTAGCCAGGGTCAGTGTTTATTGCTTGCACTCCGAGGGCTCTCGTGAATTAGGGACCTGGTTGGCGGGGTGGAGAGGGGAATCCCGTGCCCCCCTTCTCCCTCTCACCCCAGAAAACATTCTAAAGCAGTTGAAAGAAAAATACCAAACTGGAAAAATATTTACAGTAAGGATAAACGATCAACCAGAGAAAAATAGACGCAGAACGTTAATGGCCAATTCACAGGAGGAAAATACCAATAAACATAGGAAAGGATGTTTAATCTTTCTAATAACCAAAGCTATGCAAACTCTAAACAATCGCGCATTTAGCACCTCTTAGATCTGCGCAATGGCAAAGTCAGCCACAGGCTGCGTTTCCACGGTGTCGCTGTCCCTCTCAGGGAAGTCTTTTCGGTGAACATCCCTCTTCCCTTAACCTGGCTGGCTGTGAGGTTCTGTCTCCCCGCTCCCTGTTCGTCGGGTACCCCTGGCCCGCGCGGTGCTATCCGCTTTCTCTAAGGCGTGCACACCGCAGCGGACACACCTCCCGAGGGCCGGGCCTGCGTCAGGACGCGTGCAGCCGGGTTAACGCGGGTCGGCGCGTGTCTGCCCCGGGCGCTCCGCTCGGCCTCCGCCTGCCGCCGCGCGCACCTGGGCGGTTCTGTTTGGGGAGCTTTGCCGCGGGTCCCTGAAACAACTGAGGGCGCTGCGGGGGATGCCCTGGGTAAGAGGGGGCGCGGCGTGGGCCGGAGGGGAGGGGAGGACAGGAGGGAAGGAGGGGGCACGGGACAGGGAGGGGAGACAGCGCCCAGGGCAGCCCGCCATTGGGGGGTGGGGTGGGGAGAAGCTTACCTGCGCAGGTGAGGGGTGCGCGCGGCCACGCGCGTGTGGAGAGGCGCCAGGAGGAGGGCGAGGGAGGGCGCGGGCATCCAGAGAGAGAGGGGGGCGGACGGGGGAGGCCGGGCGGGGGCGAGGCCGCGGAAAGGCCTACGCCCTGTGCCCTCGCTCTGCCCTCCCTCCCTCGCCTGTTCTTCTCTCGTCCCTTTACCCGGTCTGTCTCTCCTGCCTCTCCAGGCTCCGGCAGTCAGATCAGCGGCGGGGGGTGGGGGGGGGCCGGAGGGAGCGGGGTGACCGTGTGTCCGGGGCTGTCCTGGGGCGCGGGACCACCTGTTGGGAGGCGCCCCAGCGTGGGCGGCTCTGCGCACCCGGCTACCTGCGCTTAGCGGCCGGGTGCTCTGTTGTATCCATAAATGTGCACCCCGTTCTCCATCATCTGAGGGCGCATTGGATGGGCTTGTTTTCCGAAGTTCGGGCACAAGTGGTGCATCTTGCCGCTTCTTCGGGAGGACGTAAATGGATCTACGTCAACCGATAGCTCACCAGCAGGGCTGCGCGCCCCTGAGACTTCCGCCCTACAGCCTGACCTTGCGCCACCTGGGTCCCCTGTCCCCCCGCGTCCCCACCCGCGCCCACCCGGAGCAGCCGGGGCGGGGCCGGCTCCTCCTTCCTGACCCTCGGGGCGCGCGGTGGCCCGAGTGCCCGGGTCACTCCGCCAAAATGCAGCCCAGAGCACTTGGTGGTTAAACAATTCAGGAAGAGCCTCGGTCCAAACATTCATCTGTCGTGGCCGCTCCTTTTAAAACTCCGAGCAAAAAAAAGTAGAAAATAGTGAGAAAAAAAATGTTTAAAATGAACGTTATATGAGCATGAATGTTTGTAAAATATTTTTAGAGGTGATGAAGCAGATAGAAAACCAAATATTAAACGTTAACTTCTCAAAAGTTAACGAGCTTTATTTTAATGTTTCTATTTTTTCATAACATATGTATTGTTTTCGTGAAGGTTGCTCCATTAGGGAAGGATGTTAACTTTTTTTCCGCCATGTAAAATTGTGTCTTCTGAATCCCGTAATTTCAAGCAGCCGCTGTTCCCGTGTCTCAGCAACACGAGTTACAGAATCGGCCACACCTGTAGCGCTGACGCAGCAGAAATAAGCCCTGGGCTTAATCCCTTAAAGAAAGGGATTCCTATGATTTGAGAAAAGAGATCATCTATCAATGGTAAGGCATAAGGTCCCTCATCCATTATAAATATGACAACTGAAAAGATGATGGACAAATTCAAGAACATAAACTAGCCAGACCTCCCCTTCGCCCAGGGCGGGACCCGCACCCCACCCTCCCCTCTTTCTTGTTTTTGTGTCCCTGGCTCCTGAGTCTGCGCTGCAAGAGCTTCTCCATGTGGCTAAGATGACAATCACGGCGTGTATAGTAGTTTACTATCATAATGCAATTAGCCGTAAAGAGTGAGCGGGTCTTGCTACTCCATTTACTCTCAGGGAAGCAAAGCACATTATATTTCTGTGCCCTTTTCTTTTTTATAAGGGTTTTTAAAAAAATTTTTTTATTTTACTTATTTTTGTCTGCGTTGGGTCTTCACTGCTGCGCGTGGCCTTTCATTAGTTGCGGAGAGCGGGGGCTACTCTTCGTTGCGGTGCGTGGGCTTCTCATTGCGGTGCCTTCTCTTTTTGTGGAGCATGGGCTCTAGGTGTGTGCTTCAGTAGTTGTGGCACACGGGCTTAGTTACTCTGCGGCATGTGGGATCTTCCCGGACCAGGGCTCGAACCCGTGTACCCCTGCATTGGCAGGCGGATTCTTAACCACTGCACCACCAGGGAAGTCCCTTGTTGCCTGTTTTTAACTTGGGTTGTTTGTCTTGTTGAACTGTTCTGTACAGTCTGTTGCCAGATATATGATTTGCAAATCTTTTCATAATGGCGTTTTTTGAAGTGCAAACATTTTTTATCTTGAGCAAGTTCACTATTTCCTTTTTATGGACTGTGTTTTTGGTATCCTATCTAAGAATTCTTTACCTAATCCAAAGTCACAAAGATTTTCTTTGTTTTCTTATAGAAGTATTATGGTTTTAGTTTTTATATTCAGCTCTGTGATCTATTATGAGTTAATTTTTTTACAAGGTGAGAGGTAAGGGTCTAAATTCACCTTGGTGTATGTGGATATCCAATTTGTTCTAGCATCCTTTGTTGAAAAGTATTCTTTTAAAATGTATGAAGTGAAAAGACATTTACCTTATTCCTAGGTACTATGTAGATTTATTATAGTGTCCTCGCTGAGTTTGTAAATCAGTTGGCATGTCCTGTAGTCGCATTCATACCTGGTTATGTGGCTGTACTGACCGTTCTACTTTTAACTAAAATAACACTCATGAAGTTAACAGTTGCTTAAAAACCTGTGTGAGCGTGGAGAATCACAGCAGTCACCTGTTAATTGCAAATTGGAAGCAAACTGCCATTGTGTCTACAAGCTCTGCCTTCATGGCCCAGTTCACACCATGCTCTACCCTTGCACTCTCTCTTTTTCACTGGACGCTCATGCTTTCCTTTGTGTCTTGTCTTTCTTGGAGGCAGAGAGGAGAGGAAACTCCTCTAAGTCTTCCTGAGAAGCAGCCGGGGAGGGTCAAGACTGCCTTTCAGGCTGTAACTGCTGGTGGGAGGGGGGATGGCAGCTCCTTTTCCAAGACTGTTTGTTTCCCAGTGACCTGCCTTCCTTATAGTATGGCTGACAGAGGGGTCCAGGCTGGTTCTCCTCAGTTGGTCCCTGGGCTTTGACGTCCTGGATGAGAGGTTGTCTCTGCGCTCCAGGCCCCCCATCACTAGAGGAACAAACACCACGCCTGAAGCAGAGCCAGCTTCAAGACGCTTCCCGTCCTTGTGCACACGTGTATATGCAGGTTACGTCACAACCACACGTGCTCACGCCCCCACCTGGGTGCCTGCCTTTCTCTGGGCCTCCATACACCCCCTCTGGTCCCTCTGTGGGGGTTCTTTCCGTCTGAGCCCAAATGGAGCAATTCTGACTCTCAGGTCACTAGGGGACAGGGCTGTGACCATAGTCGGCAACCCAAGCACACGGGTCCCATCCTGACGGGCCAACCAAATGAAGGGCTGCCGTGCTCTCTGTTTATGCAAAACACAGACAGTTGGATTGAATCTAAGGCAGTTTTCTCAGAATGGGGCAGAGACCATGCATATCAGAACCACCCAGAATGCTTGCAAAAAGGCAGATACCCTTGGGACTAGCACCCACGACTTACTGAATCAGGGGTGGGTGAGGATCTGCAGTTCATAAGTTCCTGGGTTTAGTAAGAGGTGCTTTTTTGTGCAGAAGCTTTACGTCCACTGGTCCACGGTACACAGAAGGACACGGAGAGCTGTCCACAGTTGACTGCTGTTGTGAGTACAAGTGTGGCTCTAGACCCTTTAAACCAAATGGACTTTATTATTTTTGTAATCATTGAATTTCAGAGTTTAAAGAGACTTAACTACTCATCTAAATGAGGCCAGTGGATACGTAGTGCCTTGGCTGAGAAACCCAGTTTTCTTTATTCCACTGTATCTCCTTAATGGCACATCCGTTCAAGCTGCCCAAATGGGACAACAAGCCTTTCACCCAAAGGTAGAATGCAACTCAGAGAAAGAATTGTGGAAGGAAAACAGGGAAAAAAGAATTACATATTAGTTATCTTTCACATTCATCTAAACATGAAAGGTCAACTTCCTCTGGTGATAGAGAATATTCTGAGATCAATTAAAAATGCTGACTGACACAGAAGCGAGTCTGTAAAACTTGTTTTACTTGGCCTTGTAACTGAGTTTAAATTGTGAAATCAGATCTTAATAGAAATCACATATTTAAAAGCTTTTTATAAGTCTCTGAAATTTCCTCTTGATATTTGAAATTTATTTTAGGTAGAAGGCTACTCCTTGGCTACTTAGACTCTGAGCCCTAAACTTTCTCTAAGGAAAGGAAATACTTGAGAAAGTATTTGAGGAGTATCATCCTTGAAGTTAGGAAGTAGTTCCCTGATTTATGGAGAATTTTGTAAGTGA
This sequence comes from Balaenoptera borealis, assembly GCF_965194805.1. NCBI lineage: Eukaryota > Metazoa > Chordata > Mammalia > Artiodactyla > Balaenopteridae > Balaenoptera > Balaenoptera borealis. The sequence continues at coordinate 4,366,137 of NC_138877.1, forward strand.
CAGTGAGACACTGATGGGGAGTTTTTAGTACATAGGCATTCTCTATGTCCATGGTCTTAATTACTTCCCAGTAAAGCATCACACAATGGACCTGAGAAGGTCCAAATACACATAGGATACAAGTTTAGGGATTTTTGGTTTTTGTGATGGGAACACCATGGCCAATATACCAGCTGATGCTCACAAACACATTTTATTTTTGAAGTAAAAAAGTATTCTTCGTCTAAGGACTTCCCTGGTGGTGCAGTGGCTAAGGAAAATCCACCTCCCAATGCAGGGGACACGGGTTCGAGCCCTGGTCCAGGAGGATCCCACATGCCGCGGAGCAACTAAGCCTGTGCGCCACAACTACTGAGCCTGCGCTCTACAGCCCACGAGCCACAACTACTGAGCCCACATGCCACAACTACTGAGCCCACGTGCCACAAGTACTGAAGCCTGCACGCCTAGAGCCTGTGCTCCACAACAGGAGAAGCCACCGCAATGAGAAGCCCTCGCACCGCAACGAAGAGTAGCCCCCGCTCGCTGCAACTAGAGAAAGCCCGCACGCAGCAACGAAGACCCAACGCAGCCAAATAATTTTTTTAAAAAAAGGTATTGAGACACTTCGAGAAGCTTTGCTGTTTTAAGCTGACACTCATTCATCTACACACAGCATGTTCCAAGCAAATTTGATGACAAGAGCAGAAGAGATGCAGAAATGGTGCAGGGATTTGTATTAATCAGTAATATTTTGGTTGCAAGTGATACAAACGTAGCTGGTTTCAGGAGTGGCTTGGGGGGAAGTTTAGTTCCCCGCCCCCGTTAATCTCCATGATCCCCCCAAAATCTACACTGTGAGTAATGCAGCCTTTGGCACAGTTCAAGCTATGTTCCCTAACCCTTTCCTCCCTAAATCCTTCCTATGTAGAACTTTTGCACAATTACCTGAAGTGCATAAAAAAGGAATTTATTCAATCACATAAAGTCCAGTGAGTAGCCTGGGCTTCAGAAAAAGGTGAACCAATCAGGTCAAACAATATTATCAGAGGGACTTCCCTGGCAGTCCAGTAGTTAAGACTCTGTGCTCCCAATGCAGGGGGCCCGGCTTTGATCCCTGGTTGGGGAACTAAGATCCTGTAGGCTGCATGGCGCACCCCCCCCAAAAAAACCCCAATGTTATCAGAAATGCATCTTAGAAATGCTAGCTAGACAGGGTCTCTCCCAATGGTGCCAAGATGGCTGCTGGAAACCCCCAACTCATGTCCTCCTTATAACTTCCTACAGCCCCTCTGTCCTCAAGTGTCTCTGTAAAGCCCTCTGGCTTCCCTGCTGGGATCACCCTTTCCCCTGGAGGTAAAGCCCAGTTTCCAGGGAGACTTACTCTGGTTTGCCAGTACGCCTCTGATAAATGGAATATTTATAAATGGAATATTCCCTGCCATATCAGTAAACAAAGGATGTCACAGTCATCAATGATTGCAGCCCTCCAGCGTGAGCCGGTGAGCCCTGAGGAAACTCAGGGCTGGAAAGAATACCTGCCATCTAGCCGCCATCAGACTGCAGCTACTCCCTAGATGAGCCCTGAGGAAACTCAGGATGTGAAAACACAGGATACTGGCCCCAGAGAGCTGAGGTGCACATCAACGGAATGATGTCAGTGAGCCCAGACTCGTGCATCTTCCTGTACATAGAAAAGCGCTAAATTCCTTAACTTGAGATATCTGGTTTTCTTTAATTAACAATAATCTTTTGATGTTCCCGACTACCTGCCCTTTTGTTCCAGAACTTCTATATAACCTGGCTCCCCCCTCGCCTCCTCGGAGCAGTTTCTCAGAGTTACCTGAAAGCTGTCTCCCGGGCTGCAGTCCTCATTTTGCCCCAAATAAAACTTAGGTCGCAACTTTCACGTTGTGCATTTTTTAAAGTCAGCACCACCCAGGGGTAATAACAGCTAACGTTTTAATACCTCTCCTTTTAGATATGGATATGTGTGTGTGTATATATATATATATATATACACATACATATATAATATATATGTGTATTTAAAAATAGATCACAACATATACAGTTGCATTTTCCCTTTGTTCATTTAACATTTGACATTCATTTAACATATTATGGTTTCTCAAGCCATTAAATAGTCTTCAAAAATTTTGCTTTTAAAGAGAGTCATTTTCTAAAATAGAATTTTAAATTATTTAAATGCTCATTCTTTTGCCATTGGGCTTGCTTTCCAGGTTTTTGCTATTATAAGTAACATTATTATGAGTATCCCAGTACAAGCATTTAAAATTTTCACTTCCTTTATTAGTTATTTTAATTTTTTTTGTTTTTTTTTTGGCCACGTCACGCGGCTTGCGGGATCTCAGTTCCCCAACCAGGAATTGAACTCAGGCCGTGGCAGTGAAAGCCTGGACTCCTAACCACTAGGCTACCAGGGAACTCCCCTGTATCAATATTTTATTTTATTTTATTTATTTTTTTGGCCGCGCCTTAAGGCTTGCGGGATCTTAGTTACCCGAGCAGGGATCGAACCCGTGCCCCCTGCGGTGGAAGCGTGGAGTCTTAACCACTGGACCACCAGGGAAGTCCCTTTATTAGTATTTTAAAAGTTGTGGTATAGTTTACAGTGAAACATGTACATCTTACCTGTACAGTTTGATGAGTTTTGAAAAACGCATACACCCAATATCTACTCCTTTATAGAGAAAAAGAACTTTTCTATCATCCCAGGAAGCTCCCTTGAAGTTAACCGTTCCCAGTAAATTTCTACACTCTGGCCCTGAGATATATTTTTGTCTTTTCTCAAACTTCATTTAAATGGAATTGTTAAAATTTTTCACAGACATTTTATAGATCAGTTTACTAGATCGAGTAGGCTTTTATTCAACAATTCATGAATCTAGCAGCATCCAATCTAGCAGATGGAAAGGAGTCCCAAGGAGCTGTACAAGGCAAGAGATTTTAAAAAAATTGAGATATAATTACATATTATACTAGTTTCAGGTGTACAATATAATGATTCAATATTTGTATATATTGCAAAATGATCACCACATTAAGTCTAGTTAACATCTGTCATCACACATAATTACAAGCTTTGTTTTCTTGTGACGAGAACTTTTAAGATCCACTCTTTTAGCAACTTTCAAATATACGGACAGTAATATTAACTATAGTCTCCGTGCTGTACATTCCATCCCCAGGACACTTATTTTACAACTGGAAGTTTGTACCTGGATCCCCTTCACTCATTTTTTCCACATCCTCCCCCCGTCTCTGGCCACCACCAATCTGTTCTCTGTATCTATGAGCTTGTGTTTGTTGTTGTTGTTGTTTTAGATTTTACATATAAGTGAGATATCATATCATACAGAGATATCATACAGTCTTTCTCTGACTTATTTCACTTAGCATAATGCCTTCAAGGTCCATCCATATTGTCACAACCAGCAAGATTTCCTTCTTTTTCATGGCTGAGTAATATTTCACTTCATATATATATTATCTTTCTCTCTGTCTCTCTCTATATGTATTTATATATTTATATACACATATCACATCTTCTTTATCCATTCATTTATGGATAGGCACCTGGATTGCTTCCATATCTTGGCTGCTATAAACAATGCTACAGCGAACACAAGGTTGCATATATCTTTTCAATTTAGTGGTTTTGTTTTCTTCCGATAAACACCCAGAAGTGGAGTTGCTGGATCGTATGGTAGCTCTATTTTTAATTTTTTGAGGAACGTTCGTACTGTTTCCATAGTGGTGGCCCCAATATATACCCCCGGCAACGGTGCACGAGGGCTGCCTTTTCTCCATATCGTCGTCAGCACTTGTTATTTCTTGTCTTTTTGATGACAGCCATTCTTACGTGTGTGAGGTGATCCCGTTGTGGTTTTGATTTGCATTTCTGTGATGATCAGTGATGTTGAACACCTTGCAAGAGGTGTTTATAGACCACAGTGAGCAGGTACAAGGAAGTTATACTGGGCATTTGCTGATTGGTTAAAGCAGGGTTGCTTACCTATAAGGAGCAAAGGGAAGTCTTGGAGGGGTCAGGAAACTTGTGCTGAGCAGACAAGCCCTGATAGGTAGACTAGGCTTTCCTTTTCTGGGACAGCCAAGCATAGAGCATAGCAATTTAGTTAAGTTTTGGTTTGCTGATGTGGGGCTTAGCATGAGCGACTTATCTTGGGGCTAATCTGGTTACTTTAACATAACCATCCTGTATCTACTTTTTTGTGTCTTGCTTTCCTCCAGCGTCAGCCTTTTGAGATCCATCTATGCTGTTGTACACATTGGTAATTGTAAATTTATTCCTTTTTACTGCTGAGTCATAGCCTGTGAATATACTGCAATTTCTTTATCCATTTACCTGTTGGGTGGTTTCCAGTATGAGGTTATTATGAATAAAACTACTATTCATATTCTCTTACAAGTCTTTTCTGTAAATAAGTGTTCATTTCTTGGGGGTAAATACCTAGAAGTGGAATTTCTGGGTTTACGGAAGGTGGGCATTTAACTTCTACAGGAACTGCAAGTTTTCCAGGGTGGTTACAGCAGTTCACACTCTCACCAGCCGTGTCTGAGTTCTGGTTGTTCATCATTCTTCGCAGTAGTTGGAGTCATTTATCTTTATTTCAACATCCTGGTGGGTGTGTGGTGGAATATTGTTGTTGGTTTTTTTTTTTTTCATTGGAGTATAGTTGAGTTAAATGTTGTGTTACTTTCAGGTGTACAGCAAAGTGAATCAGTTATACATATACATATATCCACTTTTTTGTGAGATTCTACTCCCATACAGGTCAATACAGAGTATCGAGTAGAGCTCCCTGTGCTATACAGCAGGTCCTTATTAGTTACCTATACAGTAGTGTGTATATGTCAATCCCAATCTCCCAATTCATCCCTCCCCCTTCCCCCCGCCCCCGGCAACCATAGGGTTGTTTTCTACATCTGTGACTCTATTTCTGTTTTGTAAATAAGTTCATTTGTATTATTGTCTTAGATTCCACACATAAGCAACATCACACGATGTCCGTTGTGATGTGCATTTTCCTGATGATGAACAAGTTGTTCTTTTAGTGTTGCGCTGTGGGAATTATTTAGACCTTCTAGATACAAGTCCTTGTCAGATGGATGCATCGTGAATGTCTTTTCCCGGTCAGTGGATGGCCTATTCATTTGCTTGGTGGCGTCTTGATGAGCAGAAGGTTTATTTTATTTTTTATTTTTTTTATTTTTAAATTTTATTTATTTATTTATTTATTTATGGCTGTGTTGGGTCTTCGTTTCTGTGCAAGGGCTTTCTCTAGTTGCGGCGAGCAGGGGCCACTCTTCATCGCGGTGCGCGGGCCTCTCGCTGTCGCGGCCTCTCTTGTTGTGGAGCACAGGCTCCAGACGCGCAGGCTCAGTAGTTGTGGCTCACGGGCCCAGTTGCTCCGCGGCATGTGGGATCTTCCCAGACCAGGGCTCGAACCCGTGTCCCCTGCACTGGCAGGCAGACTCTCAACCGCTGCGCCACCAGGGAAGCCCAGAAGGTTTATTTTTGATGATGTTCAATTTATTAGTTTTTCCTTTTATGCTCAGGCTTTTTATGGTCCTGCATAAGAAGTATTTTCTCCTCCATTTTCTTCTAGAAGCTCTATGTGCTTAGTTTTTTACATTGAAATCTGTGATCCAGGTTGAGTTAATTGCTGTGTATGGTTCAGGGGTCAAGGCTTCTTTTTTCCCTGTGGACATCAAGTTGTCACAGCAGCATTTACTGCAGACTACTTTTTCCCTATTGAATTGCTTTAGTGCCTGTCAAAATCATTTCCCTCTATGTGCAGGCGTCTATTTCTGGGCTCTGTGCTGTTTGGTGCTCTGTCTACTCACATGTCCGCATCACAGTGTCTTGATTAGTGTCAGCATTAGACTAAGAGCTGAAATCAGGCAGTGTAAGTCCTTCCGTTTTGTCCTTTGGGAGCCCGAATGCCTTGTTTTCAGTGTGGAGGTCTTGCACATCTTTCATTAATTTTTCCATAAGTATTTTATGATTTTGGTGCCATTATAAATAATACTTTATTAAAATTAAAATTGCTTCTTGCTAGTTCTGGTAGATTGTACTTCCCCAAATGGCTGCCACAGTGTTTCCAATCCTCACGCTTTTCCAGAATCTTGCCGCTTTTCCATCAATAAATGGGGTCCCTTTCCTGTCCCCTTGGACTGATCCAGCCTTTGTGGCTGCCTTAACAAACAGGATGTGCTGAAGAGATGCTGCATGATTTCCAAGGCCAGGTTAGAAGGGCTGACATAGCTTCCACCCGCCTCCTCTTTCCTGGCACCCCTGGATCCAGCCACCATGGTGTGAGGAAGCCTAGGCTACCCGAAGAGGCCATGTGTAGGGGTCCCAGCTGCAACCAGCATCACACGCTGGATGTGAATGTGAATGAGTGAATGAATGATTGAGGGGGACAAGGTCTCTGACAACTGCCCCCTTTGTCATTGGAAAATAGATATTGATAGTTCTACTAATGTCCAGTTTGGTCCACTCTCTCTCTAAAAACAGCGTGTAAAAATGAGAAGAATCTGGAGAAGAGTTATCAGAATGCATTTGCAGAGTGCTTAAGGAGACCACCTAAGGAGAATAAAGATTTCCACCAAATTGTCTTCCTTCCCGGACCCTTTGCCCAGTCCTGTCAGAGTTGCTCTTTAGTGTGTTAGTTTGTAAATAAGGACAGGAAAGAGGCCTTATGAAGAAGGCCTGAAAGGAAATTGGTCTCGGGACAGAGGGAAAGGAAAGGGATTAGGGACTGTTGGCTTCCACTGTGTCTATATTGTTTTGTTCCCTAAACTGGGGAGTAGGGACATGCGTGATAGCTATATGCTTATCTATACCTTTTTACATGCCATTCCTTTAAAAATGTCTATAGGGGGACTTCCTGGGTGGCACAGTGTTTAAGTATCCGCCTGCCAATGCAGGGGACATGGGTTCGAGCCCTGGTCTGGGAAGATCCCACATGCTGTGGAGCAACTAAGCCCGTGCACCACAACTACTGAGCCTGCGCTCTAGAGCCCGTGCGCCACAACTACTGAGCCCTCGTGCCGCAGCTACTGAAGCCTGCGTGCCTAGAGCCCGTGCTCCGCAACAAGAGAAGCCACAGCAGTGAGAAGCCCGTGCTCCGCAACAAGAGAAGCCACAGCAATGAGAAGCCCGTGCACCACAACAAAGAGTAGCCCCCGCTCGCGGCAACTAGAGAAAGCCCGCGCACAGTAACGAAGACCCAACGCAGCCAAAAATAAATAAATAAAATAAATAAATTTATTTTAAAAAATGTCTATAGACATGGCAGACATATATATAGACATATAAAAGGTAGACATACAGATGTATACATGTAAGAACATTTTAAAAAGGAAATGGGGTTTTAGTTTACGGTAAAGAAGGGCTTAAGAAATGGCTTAAAGTCTTATGTATAAATTTATAAAGAGAAACTCATTGCTAGGAACTCTTAGGATCACCCTCAGCATCTGTGACGACCCACTGAGGAAACATCTTCTCCCGCTCTGAAGCACAGCTCAACAATTTAGAACATTTCTTCTTCCTCAACTTCCTGCTAAAGACTCATTTCTTACCAGGAACCCATTTTGTTTTGTTTTAGGCCCAAGATAGTCAGGCAGGAATCCTACTTGAAGCTGAAATTGTCAGCCTACAGTTTTCAAAGCAAGTTGTCCATCCTTTCTGCATTTTTTCTAAGAAGATGCAAGTCAGAGGCCAGCGGAAGGGGAGCTTGGGGCCTCATGGCTCTGCCTTCGGGGGCAAGGATCCTCTCTGATGAACCCTACTTTCCTTGTCAGCCCCTGATGTTTAACTTGTGTTGAGTGAAGCTTCACGATCACATCGGTAAATGCAAGGGCAGGCTCTTACTTAAATTGTTTTTTTGTGTGTGTTCACTCTGAGGTCAGAATTTTATCAGATATTAAAAAGATGCAGCTTTTTTTTTCTTTTCTTTTCTTTATGGAACGGTGCCCAGCAGGACTAAGCACAGTTTCAAAATTAACATTAAAGTAAAAACAAGCAAAAGTAGATCAAGTGACCTTGGACCAGTCACCTCACCTCTCAACGATTCTGTTTCTATGGAAGAAGGTGTGTGTGTGTGTGTGTGTGTGTGTGTGTGTGTGTGTGTGTGTGCGCGTGCGTGCGCGCGCTAAGTGATGGCCAGAATTTCTTACAGCTTCAACACGCCACTAGCTAGAGGTGTAGGGAGGCTGCAGGGCTGTGGGTGAGGAGTCCAGAGACCCAGGACTTTCCTGAGTTCCAGGCTACATGTCAGGCACCTTAGAAATATCTGTTCGCAAAGGTCCCACCGTACTGGACATGGAAGGACAAACTGCGGCGGGATAAAAAGGAAAGTAGGAGTCCCGAACGACTCCCACCTGCGCCCCCTAACAAGTGGCAGGCGGGGCAACCAGGTAGCAGATGGGCACAGAGAGAAACGGTCCCTGAGGGGCGCCCGGCTCCTAGGCGAGCCCCTAAAACACCGATCCCGCCTCCCGCGTGCCTTCTCCGCACCTGAAGGCGCCTCGGCCTGCGCGACGTTCCAGTGGTTTCCCCGGAGGCCGGGCCCCCCCTCCGCCCGCCCGCGCCCGGAGCCTGCAGCCCCGGCGCCGCCGCACTGGGCGCTGCAGCGGCGCGGACGACGCAGCCCCGCGCAGGAGGCCGCCCGCTCCCGGCCCGGCGCGCCCCCCATGGCCCTCGGGCCTCCGGCCCCGCGCAGCGCCCGCGGGGGGCGCGATGCCCAACGGCCCCGGCCGCGGCCAGACTCTTAGGATGTCCCTGTCCCGGAGGTCGCGGACCCGCGCGTCCGTAGGTGAGAACGGGGGCGCGGGGACTGGGACGGTCCGGGCGGGGGGAGGGGAGGGGGCGGGGCGAGGGGGAGAGGGCGGGGGCGCGGGAGGGGAGGGGACGGTCCGGGCGGGGCGGGGGCGCGGTCTGGACCCCGCCCCCCGCCCTCCCCACGCGCCCCCGCCCAGCCCTCGCCGGGGGCTGGGCGCCGCGACACCAGGAAGGCCTGCGCTGGGGTTGGGGACACGGTCAGAGCCCGGGCGCCGGGCAGGTGCGCGTGAGGGCGGCCGCCGCCCCCGCCCCGCCCGCCATCGTCCCCCGGCCGCCGGTGCCCGTCCCCACCGCGGTGGGTTCGGGGCGGTTTGCGCACCAGCCTCTCGCCCCTGCCGCCTCGCCGCGCGTTTTGCTGCAGAGCTGGGGGGTGGGGCGGCGGGGCACCCCGGCTTTGTGACTCCTTGGGGCCCCGGGGCCGCGCGCAGTGGCACTCCAGCCGGTGACCCTCCCCCCTCCCTGGGGACGCCCGGGCTGGGCCTCGGAGGCCGGTCCTTTCGAGCCACACGCCCGGTGCCCCCAGGGCGGCATCCCGTCCGCTCGCATCCTTAGGCGCCGTGTTGCGTTCGTTATGTAGCATGTTTAGGAACCCCAGCCTTGTTGAGCTCCATGTCACGTGATTGTGATGCGTGATGGGCTGTCGACACCCTTAGGGAATGAGAGATGGAAAGGGAGCTTCAAAATGATTAGATTTCATGCCGTTTCAGGACTCTTGGCAAGTTTGTAGGTCCGTCTCTGATACGAGGAAGGTACAGGGTTTGCGGTTTGGAGCTGGGGTCGCTTGGAATCGTGGGTTTTGTTTGCTCGCTTGGAGAAAATAGGTCTATAAAAATAAGTGACTTTCCTATTCCTGTAGTTGAATAATGTGAGAGGAAAACAACTTATCAGACAGTTTAGACCAGTGTTTTGTAAACCTGAGTAATGTAAGGGCGCCTTCAGAGACATTTGCGGAGAATCCCAGTGTCAGAGGCTCCCAGGGCTGACGCGCTCAGGCTAGACCTGCTGCGGGGAGCCCGGTTGGGGGGCGGGCGCCGTCCAGGTGCCAGATGGTCCCCGCCTCGGTGCCAAGGTGCACGTGAGGGCACAGCTGCCCTGTGTTAGGAGGTACAGCCCGCAGCATTTGCTCATGCTCGGGCTTTGGGGTCTCAGTGAGAGCGGAGACGCAAAGATGCCTCGGGGGGGTTTTGGTCCGAGAAACTGGAAGGGTGTACCCCTTACTGAGATGGAGAGACCTGCAGGAAGAGAAGGGTTCTCTTTTTGGCGGAGGTGGTGGTCAGGAATTTGGTTTTGAACGTGTGAAGTGCCTACCCTAGGGTGGAGTCAGGCCGGTGTCCAGACCAGAGAAGGACGTTCACGACTGCCCATGGGCCCAGCAGGACGGGCTCTCAGGACGGGTGTGTAACCACGGCTCACACGAGCCCCAGTCTTGGAAGGGTCCCGAGTTTGTCTTCATGCTCTGCTCTTGCTGTGTTGGGGGTCTTACTGATTTTTGAACAGGGGGCCTGCGTTTTCATTTGCCACTGGGCCCTGCCGATTACGTGATGTGTATCCACGTGGCCAGAAAGAGAGGGGTCCTTGTGCAGAGCCCTGGGCACTCCAGCATTTCAAGGTCAGGGAGATGAGGGCAACAGCAGGGGGGCTGTGAGGATGGCCAATGAGCTCGGAGGGAACCCGAGAGGCGGTGTCCAGGAAGCCGGGGTGTCCAGCTGGGCCTGGCATTACCGAACGTTCAGGACAGGTGAGGCTTGAGAACCACCCGTTTCTTCAGCAGCGGGGAGGGGAGGACATCGGTGACCTTGAAGGGAGCTGATTTTGTGTAATCACAGGGAAGAATATCTGTAAGAGCAGCTTCAAGAGAGACTAATAAGAGGACAGGTATTGGAAACAGCATGACCGGAAAACTCTTTTGGGTGAATTTTGTAACTGGGGGCGCGCGGCGGGGAGCACAGTGAAGGGTCACTGAAGGAGGATATGAGTTCCAGAAGGCTGTTTTAAGGCTAATGCTACTGTTGTACGGCTGCTGGCATGAACGTCAAAGGCAGGGCATTACAGGGGGAAGGAAGGGCAGGGATCTGAGATCCACGGTGGGGAGCAGTGCGGCAAGTCCGGGGAGCAGTGCGGCAAGTCCGGAGGGGGAGGGGGAGGGGAGGGGAGGGGGAGGGGAGGGGGAGGGGCCTCGCTGGCGGATAGGCTGTGAGTTCCGGAAGGCAGGGAGGAAGGGTTTAAGAGACGGGGGTCTATTTGGGATATTTACACATTGTGTGAGGAAGCGGGCGACCTGGACAGCGTGGGCTTCCGGGGGGCAGGCATTTGAACTTGGGTGAAGGGCCTGCTGGGATCAGTTTGGACGACAAGGACGGCAGATGGAAGTTGGGGAGGAGACTGTGAGGGCTGCGAGGGAGGGTCCTGAGCTCTGAGGCCTCTTCTTTCCACTGGACAGAGTGGGGAAGCCCGGACAGTGCCATCAGCAGGGCCAGCCCTCGGAGCTGGTCCCCCAGCCTGCAAAGATGTCTTGGCTCTTTTCAGCCCTGTACTCCTCCACGGGTATTTTTAAAAGAGCCTTTTCTGCAAACAAAACAAAAACATCCTGTTAGGATTTTGGTTAAATTTGCATTCAATTTGTAGATTAATCTGGAGAGAAGAGACGTTTTAAAAATGTTGAGCCTTCTTAACCATGAATGTGGTATCTCTCACCACTTCTGTATGTCTCCTTTTATGTCTTTCGTTACAGTGTTGTGAGGTTGTGAAACCTCCATGAGGTTTCTATGCATTTTAAAAGTCTTACTCCAAGATACTTCTATTACTAAAATGAATGGGATTATTCAAAAATTACATTTAAAAAAAAAGTATTTATTTTTGGCTGCGTTGGGTCTTTGTTGCTGCGCGCGGGCTTTCTCTAGTTGCGGCAAGAGGGGGCTACTCTTCATCGCTGTGCGCAGGCTTCTCTTGTTGCAGAGCACGGGCTCTAGGCACGCGGGCTTCAGTAGTTGTGGCTCACGGGCTCTAGAGCTCAGGCTCAGTAGTTGTGGCGCACGGGCTTAGTTGCTCCATGGCATGTGGGATCTTCCCGGACCAGGGATCAAATCCATGTCCCCTGCATTGACAGGCGGATTCTTAACCACTACACCACCAGGGAAGTCTCCAAAATTACCTTTTTAATTGGTGTTGCTGGTGCCTAGCAAAGCTTTTGGGGTTTTATATTGATTGTATACCCAACAACCTAGTGCACAGTCTTATGAATTTTGATAGTTATGGATTCTCTAAATTTTTCAAGTGTAGACATTCTTATTATCTGCAAATAATAATTTCATTTCTTCCTTTATAATTGTTATAACCCTTATTTTTCTTATCTGATTATATTTGCTAGTACTGCCAATAAAAGTTTACCAGAAGTGCCATTTTTGCTTTGCTCTTAGAACGTTAAAGGGAATGCTTCCAGAATTTCATGCTTCTAGAGTATGATATTTGCTCTGAGAAGTTGGTAGTTGTATTACACTAGGGAGGTACTCTTGTATTCCTACCCATTACTCAGTTCATTAAGGGCAGAGGCTGATTTATTGTGTACCTTGAAGATAATCATGAGGGACCAGGAAGATACTAAAGATTCCTGGTGGCTGTGGAGGGTGTCTTCCTTTTGTCTCTGGATCTTTGTGTTCATTAAAAGTGAATCATGGCACACCTGTCAGAATGGCTGTAACGAAAAATGGTGACATCACCAAATCCTGGCCAGGGTGCAGAGAAACTGGATCCCTCATACGTTATTGCTGGGCAAGTAAAATGGTCCAGCCACTCAGGAAAAAAGGTTGGCAGTTTCTTACGAAGCTGAACCTGCAGTGACCATTTGACACAGCAGTTGTACTCTTGGGCATTTATTCCAGGGAAACAAAAACTTATCTTCACACGAAAACTTGTACATCAACATTCATAGCAGCTCTACTCCTAGTAACAAGAAACTAGATGTCCTTCAATGGCTGGATGATTGAACAAAAACCGGTGCATCCACAGCACGGAACACTGCTCGGCAATAAACAGGAACCAACTACAGCAACTTGGGTGGAGCTCCAGAGAATTGTGCTGAGAGAAAAAAGTCCAACCACAAAAGGTTATATACTGTCTGATCGCATTTATATAACATTCATGAAATGACAACAGTATAGAAATGGAGAGCAGATTAGTGCTTGCCAGGGGTGAAGGAGGCTGCAGGGCTGGGACGGATGCGAGGGCAACATGAGGATCCTGGTGCTGATGGGGCTGGCCTGTGTCTTCACTTCCTGCATATCAGGATCCTGGGTGTGATGTTGTCCTGTAGTTTTTGCAAGACGGTGCTGTTGTGGGGAACTGGGTAAAGGGTACACAAAAAGCTCAGTGTCATTTCTTTTTTTTTTTTTTTTTTTTTCAGTGTCATTTCTTACAACTGCATGGGCACCTGAAATGATCTCAAAATAGAAAGTTTAACATACAAAAGTAAAGCACAGTCATTTTTCATCAAATAAACTAGTTAACTGTTATGTTTCAGGTCTTGTAGTATACTCGGATTGAAGACATAGGAGTTACATCATTGTAATTCCATTGATAGGATGTTCCCTCAGGGCCATTAAGTTGTAGACCACTTATTCTAGAACACCGCTGAGCCTCTGTTGGATGGATGCCACTCTGCCCGTCCATCTCTTCTGCCCTCTCCTGGTCTTCAAAGGTGGTTTTAATTTTTAATTTTAATTTTGTTTTCTTTTAAAAAGCGTTCCGACATGGACCTAGTTTTCCCCTAACGAGCGTTCCTACTGGTCTTCAAAGGTGGTTTTAAGTTTTAATTTTAATTTTGTTTTGTTTTAAAAAGCATTCCTACATGGACCTAGTTTTCCCCTAACAATCTGACCCAAGTTTCAAGGGAAGAATGAGGAGAATTGGGGCAGCTGAAAGGGTGAAGAGCTCAAATGTAAGGGCTGGAAGGGATCTCAGAGTTTATCCCCTCATTTCACAGAAGAGAAAAACAATCCAGCCATGTCTTGTTTGCTGGTCAACTTCTGGCAGGTCCAGGTAATTCCCAAATCCATGGTGCTTTCCGCTATTTCCAACCTGCCTAGTTCAATATCAGACCTGCCTTCACAGAACAAATTCATTCATTCTATATTCTTTTCTGTTCCTCAAGTGGAAATAAAGAACTGGGTCTAATTTCTTCCATTTTCTGTACTATCTATCCTGTGGGTACTCAATAAATAAAGATTTGACCGAGCTTTGTCATGGCTTATTTTTGGACTTGATCTAAGGGTCTATACGTTTGGAAGATTCTTAGAGCTCGTGTGTAGGGGTTTAAAACATCAGGCTCTCAGGTTAGAGAGAAGTGGATTTAAATTTTGACACCGTCATTTGCTACCTGTACGACATTAAAAAGCTTCCTCTACTTCTGTTACCGATGAGAATGAAAATAAATTTTGTCGTTCACGGGGTGGTTGTGATTAGCGAGTAATGTGCATAAACGTGCACGCATTAATTACTCGACCCATTAAGGGGGCTTTATGATACGGTCGAGCTCGTATCAACAACATGTCTGATCTTTCTCATGCTGCCCATCATCAGCTAAGGTCAACTCCACCACCTAGATACTTACCCTGCAAACAGCAGAATTGGCAAAAACTTCAGTTGTCACTATTTTCCCGTCTCCATCGTATGATGGAGGCCTAACTAGAAGATGACTGCATAGTCATTACTGGAGAATTTGTGTTCTTGTTGTGTCATTATCGGGTGTATGTGATTACCTGGCTAGCGCTCTGATTATGGATAGAGTTTCCATCCTCTGACGTCTCTGAAGGTTGTCACCTTGTGTTAGAAGCAGTCCTGCCTCCAAGGCCATTTTTTATCCTGCCGGGGTCCATAAGCACCTCAGTTGATGGCTTCCGTTATTTCATCATTCATTGCTTTTACTTTTGCAGTGAATGTTTTATCTTAAACCCTCATCTGACCGAGGTGCCAGCTAGACAAATTAAAATTATTCTCTAAATAATTCAGATTAAGTTAAAAATAAAGTTAAAGTTAAGTTAGAATTATTCTCTGAAAAGTTTTCAAACATTTATGGGAGGATTTGTACAGAGCACCTTTAAAGAGGGCTCTGTTCCTTTCCTCCCTGAATCTTGACATTGACTAAATATAACCTCTGGTCAACACCACACTGCATACAAGGTATTATTTACATCCATTTAGGTGGTAAAAGTGCTTAGAGCAAATGTTAACAACCATTAAGAAAGGCTAAAAATAAAAGTGATCTCATATCCGTGCCCTGGGAGTTTCTCCCCATCATCAAGGGCAAACGCAGAAGCAGGACCTTGGAGAGAGCCCTCGCCTGGAAGTGAGGATGGTTGGTTGCACCTGCAGATACCCTGACAGCGCAGAGGGACACAGTTCCACGGGCACAGCCGCCTGGGTCTGCCCGCTAGCTGTGTGTCCCAGAGTGCGTGTGCTGTTCATTCATCAGCAGTGGTCGTGGAGGGCTCACTGCGTCAAAAGTGTGCGTGTGTGTGTGTGTGTTGTTTTTGTGTGCCGGTCTCTTGCTCTGACAGCTCATCTCTTACCTTGCTCACTGCCTCTCTGTAAGAATCGAAATCTGATGTATCATCAAATTTCACCCTAAAAAGCAATCTAGTCCTGATTAACTTTGATCTAGAGGTTTTACATTTGCAAGGACGTTTTCCAGTCTCTTGTAATCTCATGCCAAATAATAAGCAAATGGCACATTTCCCACATTTTGATGGAGCCATTGGGAGCCCCTTTTCCGTTTTCTGTCTCTGCGTTAGCTGTCAGTGGCACTGAGGATCCCAGGATTACTGCAATATTTTAAGCACGTCACCGAGACTGATCATATGGGGAACAAGGGTGAGCAAACAACACGTGGAGTCAGCACTTCTCTGTTCTGACATTTGAAATCTCATTCCAGACCCTAAGTGCAAAGACGCTTGCTTTTTCCCCAGTTTAGATGACACCTTCATACCAGGGAGATGTTCATTCATATTCAAAGGGAAAAGCAGCTCACTGCTGGGTGATTTATTCAGGTCACGGCGCTGCAGGATCAGGCCTCTTATCAACTATTTTTAGCCTCATCATGATTATCCTTGTTTAAGACTCTTCTCCATTTTCTTTTTATTTTCTGTATTCTAATGCACTGAGGAAACATAACTTTGGTTTTAAAGCTACAGAATTAAAAAAAATTTTTTTATTGAAGTATAGTTGATTTACAATGTTGTGTTAAGTTTGCTGTACAGCAAAGTGATTCAGTTATACACACATATATTCTTTTTCATATTCTTTTCCATTATGGTTTATCACAAGATATTGAATATAGTTCCCCGTGCTCTACAGTAGGACCTTGTTGTTTATCCACTCTCTGTATATACTAGTTTGCATCTGCTAATCCCAAACTCCCAGTCCTTCCCTCCCCCACCCCTGTCCCCCTTGGCAACCACAAGTCTGTTCCTTATGTCCATGAGTCTGTTTCTGTTTCATAGATAAGTTCATTTGTGTCATATTTTAGATTCCACATATAAGTGATAGCATATGGTATTTATCTTTCTCTTTCTGACTTACTTAGTATGATAATCTCTAGGTCTATCCATGTTGCTGCAAATGGCATTATTTCATTCTTTATTATGGCTGAGTATATATGTATATATATATACCACATCTTCTTTATCCACTCATCTGTTGATGGACATTTAGGTTGTGCATCTTTAAACCCCCAAAGATGTAGTTACTATATATCTAGCAAACAAGCTGCATGATCTTCTGTCCTCTGGAATCTCGGGGGACTCACTCAGCAGTGGAGTGTAGCCTGACCAAATGGCTAGGAGCGTACGATCATGCAGTTTCTGTTGTGTCCCCTGCCTTACCTGTCCCTTCCCCAAAGCACCTGAACTGTTCATTTTTACTGGTGCAAACAAATAGATGCTCTGGGTCCACTCTGCGCTCGTGTTCACGTGGACCCTTCCTGATGCTTGGAAATGCGTTACTCGGCTCTGCTTCTGAGTTAGGGTTCAGGCACTTTTTTCGGGAGGGGAAACACCAGCGTGGGCAGGTGACTGAGAAGGGGCCTCCCGTGAGAATGAATCGGGCGGGATGGAAACACGGGATAAGTGAAGATTGCGAACAGAGCGCACAGTTAGGGGCCGCTGCGATATCCCAGGTGGGAAATAATGATGGCCTGAACCAGGGCAGCATCAGAGATGAAAAGGGAGGGTGACTATGGAAACACGCGCTGGAGAGCCGGAGGCCGGGCAGGTGAGGGGCGAGGGAGGGGCTTTCTGAGAGCGGGCACGTAGAAAAGTTGTGTTTCCATCTTGCTGGTCCGATATTTGTCCTTCAGGGGGCTCAGGATATCTGCACAGAGTCAGACGTTCTCAAAGCTGAAGGCATCCCTCTACGTCTGGGCCGTCCAGCGTGGAGCTGCCAGGTGCACAGGGCTGCTGGGTACAATGAACGTGAGTCAGAAGCAAGCTTCTTTCTCTTTTTTTTTTTTTTTAATTAATTTATTTGTGGCTGTGTTGGGTCTTCGTTTCTGTGCGAGGGCTTTCTCTAGTTGCGGCGAGCGGGGGCCACTCTTCATCGCGGTGCGCGGGCCTCTCACTATCGCGGCCTCTCTTGTTGCGGAGCACAGGCTCCAGACGCGCAGGCTCAGTAGTTGTGGCTCACGGGCCCAGCTGCTCCGCGACATGTGGGATCTTCCCAGACCAGGGCTCGAACCCGCGTCCCCTGCATTGGCCGGCAGACTCTCAACCACTGCGCCACCAGGGAAGCCCCCAGAAGCAAGCTTCTTATAAGCAGAAAGTACATGCTGGATCTTGAAGACTTATTACGAAAACGGAATGTAAAACATTCATTAATAATATTTTATGCGTGTTATATATTGAAATAATATTTCGGCTATGTCAGGTTTAATAAAAAATATATCATTAAAATGATTTTCCGTGTTTCTTTTTTTAGTGTGGCTACCGGAAAATTTCAGATTGCGTATGTTTAAGTGTCGCATTCTATTTCTGTTGGACAGCACGATGACAGATCATCTTGTCCAAACAGTTTTGATCGACTGTCCATGGAATTACAGACTTTCAGGAATAAAATCATCCAGCAGTCCAGCACCCACCCGCGTTTCCAGGTGAGGGAAGCAAGGCTGGGAGGGGTGAAGCCAGGACCCGCCGGGGCTCCAGGGATGCTGATGGAGACCATGGCCCGTGTCTTCAGGCTCTGGCTGTGTTCTTGCCAGGGTTGTTTTGTCTTCCTCTTACAGTGAGTGAAAATCTCCCCTGGGCACAATCTAAGATCCACCTAGAATTAATTTGGAAAACGAACTGGGTCATAATACTGCAAAGTCCTACTGTATTTCTTTGAACCTAATGTCTCATAAAACCTAGTTGCTTGAGAGTCTTCGTTGTCAGATATTATCCGTTGATCTTTGCACGGAGGATCTTCAGACATTGTAGACTTGCGATTTATGGTTGAATGAACTTCTGACCACGTGCTGCTCTGTCCGGGGACAGCCGCTGGCACATCAGCCTCCTTCACAGCCAGTGGCATCGTCTTCCCAGAGGCCAGTCATTAATTGGCGTTGAGTTGGGTTTTTTTTTTTAAGCAACACATTTTTAAAATGTTTCCCTCTTAGTGTCTATTTTCTCCATAACGTATTACTTTCTTCAGTGAGTGTCCCAGAAAAATGGAAGAAGTAGATACGAAAGAAAAAAAATCCACGTAGGTAATGTTCAGACACCATCAGGCTGTTAGTGGTACTGAGTCTTGTTGAGAAAACAAGGTTAAGTATTATTACTGGGGGATGAAGTGAGACTTTTTAGGTTGTTCATGACTTTGAGTTTTTAGGGATTTCTTCTAAACTACACTGATGAAACTTTGGGCTGTGATCATGTGTACAGTGCTGGTAACCAGGATGATTCTTGTGTTGTTATTGGTGGTCTGATAAATTGCATCAGTGGTGTGTGGCTATTTTGCTTTCGGGATATGATTTGACTCTTAGTCGGTAAGTCTGTAGAATGAAGAGCTGTGTGGTCTGCAGGCTGTGATTTCAGTAGAGATCTGGGCTTTATGGGCGTGTCTGTGGAGTATGGCAAGATGCTCCGGGTGGGAGTGGTATTCTGTGGCTCTAAGTCCCTCATCCAGGCTCTCCTCTGCAGGATGGTGTGTTGACAGGACCCACCAGGATAATGCCAGCAGTATTATACCGAGGCCGGGGAGGTGGCATCTGGGATGTGATGACGTGTGTGTTAACTCTGAAGTTAGTGCTCTAGTGTCACATGGTGACAAATGTGTAGTGACACGCATTACTGCCCGCTGTGGTCCGCTAACTCATTCCCCTCCGCCACTCCCAGCCCCTGCCAACCACTGATCTTCTTTACTGTCTCCATAGTTTTGCCTTTTCTGGAATATTCTTTTGTTGGAATAATACAGAATGTAGCCTTTTCAGATTGGCTTCTTTTGCTTAGTGATGTGCATTTAAGGTTCTTTTCATGGCTTACAGCTCACTTCCTTCCTTCTTTCCTTCCTTCCTCTCCCCCTTCCCCCCACCCCACCGCACAGCGTGACTTGCAGGATCTTAGTTCCCCCACCAGGGATCAAACCCATGCCCCGTACAGTGGAAGCGCAGAGTCTTAACCACTGGACTGCCTGGGAAGTCCCTCCTTCTTTCTTTCTTTTTTGTTTTCAATAAATTTATTTATTCTTGGCTGCATTGGGTCTTTGTTGCTGCACGCGGGCTTTCTCTGGTTGCGGCGAGCGGGGGCTACTCTTCATTGCGGAGCGCAGGCTTCTCATTGCGGTGGCTTCTCTTGTTGCGGAGCACAGGCTCTAGAGCACAGGCTCAGTAGTTGTGGCTTGCGGGCTCAGTAGTTGTGGCTCGCAGGCTCTAGAGCACAGGCTCAGTAGTTGTGGTTCTGCACAGGCTCTAGAGCGCGGGCTCAGTAGTTGTGGCTCGCGGGCTCTAGAGTGCAGGCTCAGTAGTTGTGGCTCGCGGGCTCTAGAGTGCAGGCTCAGTAGTTGTGGCTCGCGGGCTCTAGAGCGCAGGCTCAGTAGTTGTGGTGCACAGGCTTAGTTGCTCCGCGGCATGTGGGATCTTCCCGGACCAGGGTTTGAACCTGTGTCTCCTGCATTGGCAGGCAATTCTTAACCACTGCGCCACCAGGGAAGCCTCCTCCTTCTTTCTTTAAAAATCCCTGAACAATGTTCTATTGTCTAGATGTCCCACAGTTTATTTATCCATTCACCTACCAAAGGTTGATTCCAAGTTTCAGCAATTGTGAATAAAGCTGCTCTAAACATCTGTGTGCAGGTTATTGTGGAGACATGAGTTTTTCAGCTACTTCGGGTAAACATTAAGGAGCATGATTGCTGGAGCATATGGGAAGGGTCTATTTAATTTTGTAAGAAACTGCCAAACTGTACCAGTTTGTGTTCCCACCAGCAGTGAATGAGAGTTCCTGTTGCTCCACATCCTTCTCAGCACTTGGTGTTTTCAGTGTTCTGGTTTCTAGCCAATCTAATAGGCATATAGTGGTATCTCATTGTTGTTTTAATTTGCAATTACCGAAGACAGATGATGTGGAGCATCTTTTCATATGCTTAGTTGCCATTTATGTATCTTCTTTGGTGAAGCATCTATTCATATGTTTTGCCCATTTGTACATCACACTGTTTCTTTTCTTATCCTTGAGTTTGAAGAGTTCTTTGTCTACTTTAGCTACAAGTCCTCTATCAGATTTGTGTTTTGCAAATATTGTTTCCCAGTCTGTGGCTTGTTTTCTCATTCTCTACCAGTGTCTTTTGCAGAGCACAAGTTTTTAATTAAAAAAGAATCCAACTTATCAATATTTTCTTTCATGGGTGATGCTTTTGTTTCCAGTTTTCTTTGCTAATATTTTTCCTTAGCTTTTGGAAACTTACACATGTAAATTTATTCTTCTAGAGGGTGCTTTTAAATTATGAATACACACATTTTCTTATTTTTTCCCTTAACAGTGGCTAGAATTAATCCATTTATAGATGCTTTTCCTCTCCATACTGAGCCCCCCAGCTGTGGACGGTGCCTCCCCTCCCCCACTGCCCCTTGCTGACTCTCCCTGCCTTGGTTCCAGACAGCAGGGAACAGGTACCTACTAATTTCTTGGCTCACAGATCTTCCTTGTGTTTCATTCCTGTTGTTGGACGAGATCCCCTAGGGTCTCCCAGTGACCATCTGTGAGTGGTAAATCGATTCTTTTGTCCCTGAAAATGCTTCTGTGTCATCCTTGCAATTAAGGCATAGTTTTGCTGAATACAGAATTCTAGGTTGAAAATGCTTTTCCTTCAGCACTTGAAAGGTACTGCTTCCTTATCTTCCTCTACCCAGATTTGCTGATAAGAATCTATGACAATCTGATTCTCGTTGCTTTGCAGCTAAGCTATTTTTCTTTTTGATTAGTTTTTAATATTTTTGTCCTCGATGTGCTCAAATTTCAATACGACGGCCAAAGTACTTTTTTTTTCCCTTAGTTAAATGCTCAGTGCTGGAAAGCCCTTTCCATCTGAGAGTTGTGTCTTTCTTTGGGGGGAAATTCTCATGTCTCACCTCCCTTGTCAAGAATCGCCTCCCCTCTGCTCCCCCTCCTCCCTGGAACCCCAGTTAGTTTGCTGTTGGTCCCTCCCCCAGATTTCTTAACTCTCCTTTTCTCCTCCATCTCTTTATGACCCATTTGGGGAGAATTGCTCGGAGTTGCCTTCCAGTTCAGTAATTCTCTCTTCAGCTTTTCTTTACCCTTCAGTTTTTAGTACCTATCGACTTTTTATTTCAACAATTCGATATTTTATTTCCAAAGTCTGTAACTGATTCTTTTTTTGTAACACTCTAGTATTGCTTCATGGATTGAATACTCGCTTCCTGCAGGACATGAATTACAGTTGCTTCCAGTCTCTTCTGGTCACTTTGTACCGAGTGTGAGTTCTGCTTGCTTTCTCCTTTTCATGGTGTTCACGCATCTTTAGGGCTCAGTGATTCCAGAACTCTTTTTTTTTTTTGGAAGTTGAGAGTCGCTGGAGGGGACGCAGCAGGCTGCAGGGACCGTCCACACGGTCTTCAGTGAGTGCAGGACAGGGACTGAGCTGCCAAGGCTGCCTTGTGGCTGGTCTGCTGAGCCCTGTCCTTCTCATTCCATCCATGTGCCCCATGAACCAGGCCCCCTCCAAAGGAAAAGTGTTGGTCTTTCAGTTTCCAGAGGGCCAGTGTTTCAGTGGGTTAACCCCTACCAGGTATCAGGGACCATATGCCCCCGTGAGTTGTCTATCCTGCTCTTTCCCTTCTTAGCTTCAGTGCGTGTGTGCTGGTTGAGGAGGGAAGCCAACCAGACACTCTGTTCTCATTTGATTGGAGCTGTGGTTTGGGCCAGGCACAGCCCTGTCTTTAGGTGGGGTGTAGCCAGATGACTCCCGTCAGACCTGCTTTTAGGTTTGACCCTGATGCGTCCTAGTTGGGTGTCCTTGGGGAAGTGACCTACTCTTCAGTGCCACTTTCCTCACCTGTAAAACGTAGTGATAAGCCTCCCTACCTCACTGACTCCTGAGAGCACTTCACACTACCTGAAACTTAGGGCTACTTATGAATTATTATCAAATTAATAATTAAAACAATGACATGAATATGATAGTGTAATTATTTCAAGAACAATATACTAGGACTATAGGGCCCTGACCCGCCAACATTTTATTTTGTCCCTAGCTAGATTGTTAACTTCTCTTCATATAATACAAACTCTGTCTGTGTGAATACAAATGTCTTTGGAAAGTCAAATGACAGTCTTAGTGGGCTTAATTTTTTAAAAAATTTTTATTGAAATAGAGTTGTGTTAGTTTATTGAAATACAATGTTGTGTTAGTTTCAGGGGTACAGTAAAGTGATTCAGTATATATATATATATATATATATATATATATATATATATATATATATATAAAATTATTCTTTTCTATGTATGTGTGTGTGTGTATATACTCTTTTTTAGAGTGTTTCCATGATAGGTTATTACAAGATTTTGAGTATAGATCCCTGTGCTATACAGTTCGTCCTTGTTGGCTATCTATTTTATATATAGTAGTGTGTATCTGTTAATCCCAAACGCCTAATTTATCCCTCCTCCCCACCTTTCCCCTTTGATAACCATAAACAAACCATACGTTTGTTTTCTATGTCTGTGGGTCTATTTCTGTTTTGTAAATAATTTCATTTGTGTCATTTTTCTAGATTCCACATATAAGTGATATCACAGGATACTTGTCTTTCTTTGTCTGACTTACTTCACTTAGTATCTTAGTAATCTTTTTTTTTTTCTTAGTAATCTTTAGTTGCAAAGAATAATGGCATTATTTCATTCTTTTTAATGGCTGAGCATTATTTCATTCTTTTTAATGGCTGAGTAATTTTCTATTGTGTATATACTCTGCATCTCCTTTATCCGTTTTTCTATTGATGTACATGTAGTGGGCTTAATTTTTAAAGAGCATTACAGAATTCTGCTCACATCAGCAAATGCACGGGAGAATTTCTCTCTTCCTGTGAAACAACACTGGTTTCCTACGTGATGATGGTACTTTGGTAAATTTAGGAGAATCCATGATACAAGGCTGCAGGAAGGGGTGGGTCTAATGGAAAAAGGCATTTTCATGCCTCTTTATCATACTCAACCTTGGGTTGAAGAAGCACCCCAGACATCTTCACTTAGCTGTTTTTTAACTCAAATCACCAAGTGTTTATTGGACATGTCTCATCTATAATGTGTGAAGCAGTGACCTGGCTACTCAGTTGTGGACAAAGGATGCACAGTACTACACAATCCGTTTCCAAGGAACTGGCCATCTGGGTGGGGAGCTACGAGCTGGGTGTGGAAAGAGGAAATAATAAAAAATAAAGAATACCCATGACAATCGTAGAAGAGATGCCCACAAGGCATAATTCATTGCTGAACGAGTTACATGGATGATAGAGGAACACCAGAGGCAAGAAGGGTCATGGGTAGCTTTTAAGAGGAGTATTTGAGTTAGGTCTTTTTTTTTTTTTTTTTGGCTTCTTAAAATGTCAGGGTTATTAGGGAGAATTTACATGCAGTGAAATTCTCCCTTTTTAGGTGTGTAGCATGACTCGATGATTTTGAACAGATGTATTGAGTCGTGTACAATCCTGACCTAGAACGTTGTCCTCACCCGGACGTTCTCCCACGTCCCATCATAGCCAATCCCCTCCCCTCTCCTACTCTGACAGCCACAGATCAGGCTTCTGTCCCTGTGGTTTTTGCCTCTTCCAGAATATTGAACAAACAGAATCCTATGTGGGCAGCCTTTTCTTTAAATAAATTTATTTATGTTATTTATTTATTTTTGGCTGCGCTGGGTCTTCGTTGCTGTGCACGGGCTTTCTCTAGTTGCGGCGATCGGGGGCTACTCTTCGTTGTGGTGCTCAGGCTTCTCATGGCGGTGGCTTCTCTTGTTGCAGAGCACGGGCTCTAGGCGCCTGGGCTTCAGTAGCTGTGGCTCGTGGGCTCAGTAGTTGTGGCTCATGGGCTCTAGAGCGCAGGCTCAGTAGCTGTGGCGCACGGGCTTAGTTGCTCCGCGGCATGTGGGATCTTCCCGGACCAGGGATCGAACCCGTGTCCCCTGCATTGGCAGGCGGATTCTTAACCACTGTGCCACCAGGGAAGCCTGTGGGCAGCCTTTTGTGTCTGGCTTCCTTCACGTACTGTGTATACACACCCTGTGTATCACGTACTGCCCTTGTCGTTCACTCCTGTCTGTGGTTTCATCCCTGTGTATCACCTGTGTATCATCCCTGTGTATCACCCTGTGTTTTCTTGCATGGATGTACCACAGTCTGTTTATCCATTTATCTGGTTATCCTCAGTTGTGTCTCAAAGGCTGGATAGATCTAGATGGAGGTGGTGGTGGGAGGGGACAGGGCAATTTGGAGGTAAAGCGGCATGAGATAGAATAGGATGAGTTTCTGAGGTACATCCTGCCTCTGGGCAGAACCAGTAACAGAGAGGAAGACTCTTGAATGTGAGGACTAGTCTGCATTTTTATTATTGATAAATCCAGCTCAGGCACTTTCTCCCTCTTGTACTCCAACCAGCAGTAATTGTCCTGTACCCTGAACTCCTATTATTCTGTCTATTCTTTGCCCATCCATCCATTTGTCCATCCATCCATTCTTCCATCAATTACTTACGTATTCTAAAGCACATGAAAAGATATTCACCATCGCTAATTAACAGAGAAATGCAATCAAAACCACAATGAGGTATCACCTCACATCAGTCAGAATGGCCATCATTTAAAAGTCTACAAATAACAAATGCTGGAAAGGGTGTGGAGAAAAGGGAACCCTCCTCACTGTTGGTGGGAACGTAAACTGGTGCAGCCACTGTGGAAAACACTATGGAGGTTCCTCAGAAAACTAAAAATAGAATTACCATATGATCCAGCAATCCCACTCCTGGATATAAATCCAGACAAAACTATAATTGAAAAAGACACATGCACCCCTATGTTCACAGCAGTGCTGTTTACAGTAGGCAAGACGTGGGAACAACCTAAATGTCCATCGACAGAAGAATGGATAAAGATGTGGTACATATATACAATGGAATACTACTCAGCCATAAAAAAGAATGAAATCATGCCATTTGCAGCAACATGGATGGACCTAGAGATTATCATCCTAAGTGAAGTAAGTCAGAAAGAGAAAGACAAATATCATATGATATCACTTACATGTAGAATCTAAAATATGACACAAATGAACCTACCTATGAAACAGAAACAGAATCATGGACATAGAAAACAGACTGGTGGTTGCCAAGGGGGAGGGGTTTGGGAGAGGGATGGAGTGGGAGGTTGGGGTGAGCAGATGTAAACTTTTATATACAGGATGGATAAACAACAAGGTCCTACTGTAGAGCACAGAGAACTACATTCAATATCCTACGATAAACCAAAAACGAAAAGAACATATATATAAAAAAGAACGTATATATATGTGTAACTGAATCACTTTTCTGTACAGCAGAAATTAACACAACATTGTAAATCAACTATACCTCAATTAAAAAACCTATTTAGTTATTCTGTTTATTCATCATTCAGCAACATTTATTGAAGGCCTCCAAAGTGCCAGGCGCTGAGCTATGATCGGGTTAAACAAACTAAAAATCATAATCCCTGACCCCTAGAAGTTCTTAGTCTAGTGAAGGACATAGCAGGAAAGTCAGTTAACAAAAAGCTATCCTAGAAGGATTTAAATTACTTAACTCTCCTTGTGGGTCCTTGAAGGCAGGAAGCTCACCTTACCTCTCTTTCAGTGCGTTGAATATCTTAGGCATTAAACAAGTGTGAAAGATAATTTAAGTTGAAGCCCTTTGGGTTAGTTTTGCTCTTTGGGAAAGAAAAGAAACCTACTTGTATGGATGTTTACGTTCTTGCCCTTGCAGGATTCTGTGGAGAAGGTGTCTTGGCCGTGGTGGGCACGCTGGAGCAGCCTGTGTTGGGGGTTGCAGAGCTCAGGGAAGATCACAGTGGGCAGCAGGGACCTTTTCCTCAATACCTGCTCGTGGTTGAGAATGTGGTTTGAAAAACGCCAACAAGCAACCCATCCATCATAATGTACAATATATAAGTACACGGGTTGAAAAATAAAGCTATCAAGTTCCGTTGCGCGGAGAAGTAGCCAGCATGTCCCTGGTTCCACTTTTGTAGTGCTGAGTCCACACAACGTGAGGTGGAGTCAGGCTCAGGCCCCCATCTGGGGAACAGAAACCCTGGCCGGCTGGCGCCCTGGATTCGCCGTGGCGTCTGGGATGTGGTGCTGGGGGCTGGACAGTGGCCGCCGCCAGGTAGAGTGAGGAGAGGAGGGAGATCTGTGTAGGTTTAGGTCCCATACAATGTGATACGTTTTATTGAAAGCGTGGGCAAGGTTAAGAGGTGACAGTCTAAGTGCACGTGGGTTCTGTTACTGCCCGGCTCCACGATGGGTCTTTTCTTATTTAGTGTCTCTTTTTTTTTTTTTTTAATTTATTTATTTTTGGCTGTGTTGGGTCTTCGTTTCTGTGCGAGGGCTTTCTCCAATTGCGGCAAGCGGGGGCCACTCTTCATCGCGGTGCGCGGGCCTCTCACTGTCGCGGCCTCTCGTTGCGGAGCACAGGCTCCAGACGCGCAGGCTCGGTAGCTGTGGCTCACGGGCCCAGCTGCTCCGCGGCATGTGGGATCTTCCCAGACCAGGGCTCGAACCCGTGTCCCCTGCATTGGCAGGCAGATTCTCAACCACTGCGCCACCAGGGAAACCCAGTGTCTCTTTCTTATTATCACGTCCTCAGCTGTCATTAATTGTTGACTTTTATTCAATTCACTGAACAGCTGCCACACTGGGTTTATACAAAGATGAATCGATTAGGCACATAGTGCCGCCCAGCTGGGAAATGAGACGGGGTCCCTACCTGCTCTGAGACGCCTATTCTTTCTGTACAATTTGAATATGTTCTTGCCCTTCCAGTATTAGCAGAGTCATGAGGATGAAATGAAAAGCATGCAGAAGCCCTTTAAAATGGTTCAGTATTATACAAACGAAAGGGCTCATTGTTCTTTTTACTGGAAGTGTTAAAACTGGGATCTGCAGATAGCTGGCATGATGCCGTCATGGAAGCGGCGTTTCCTCCCAGGCTTTGCCTCACCGGCGCAGGTGCTCGTGTCTCTCGGGTTATACATCGAATCTGGAAAAAGGGCTGGCAGCAGTATTATTAATAAACACTTGCTCAGGCTGTAATAGGAGGCTTTTGTTTCCTTTAAGAGGCAGCCAAAAGCTTTTTGCTCCCCAAATAACCATTTTTCGTCCCTATTCTTCTGCTTCAAGCTGTTCTTCTTTTTAGCAATGAATACACTTTAGACCAGATTGTGAGTGACAAAGACAAGTGCTTTTTGGTTTCGGGGGTGAAGGCAGCGGATGTGTGTGAGAGCCAGGTAATGAGCCATGAGCAGGCCTCTGTGTGTTGGGGGATGTGTCTTTCTGAGTGGGTGAAAGGGCAGGATTGATTGAAAGTGCCCTTTACAAATAGCTTGTCTTCCCTGTTGGTTTGCCGGGCTGCTGCCGGCTCCTGGGTCTGCATCAAAACAAGCAGAGGACTTGTCTCCGTGTGTCTCACGCTTTCTCTGCCTTTCAGTAGAGAGTGGCTGAGTCTGGCCGGTGCCAATTCAAGACTCTAGTGGAAGTAGGGTCCTCTGAATTTTAAGTTCCGCATACCCACCTAGAGGGGCTTCCTTGGTGGAACGGCTCTTGTCCCATGAAACAGTCCATCTTGGTTAGTAGTACTGAGCTGGAGGAGACTGGTGCCCGAGAGAGCATGGAAGAAGCATCGCTAAGCAGAATTCAGGTTGAGCTGTGTGGGTTATGGAGTCTACCTCCACCTCTGCCAGGAGCTCCCCGGGCGACCTTGAATCAGTTTGCAACTCCTCTGCATCCAGATGTTTCTTTCCGGGCCAGCTTTCTCTAGAGCGAGGTGGGGACTTCCCTCTGTATGTGTGGCCACCATATTTTCCCAGAACCCAATGGGAACACATGGTCTTGAAATACATTTTTCTAACATATACTCATTTTTTAAGGGACTATCGCCCACTGATTTGAGGCGTTTCCTAGCTAGTTGCAGCCATGACACTTTGAAGGTTAGGGGCTTAGAGGAGTAGAGACCTTGAAGTTGGGAGTATCCAAGAAAATCCCACGTCTGTGATTCTATGACCTGCATGAATGTTATCCGTTCACTTTATTTATCACAGATGATAAATCTAGAAGCACAAGGGAGGGAGGGGCCACTCATCTGTGTTCTCATCCATCCCCTTGGGACGCTCGTTGATTACTTGCTGTGTGCAGGCCCTGATACCCTGATGATGTGCTGGGGGGCTGGGAGGATCCGGACGAGCCGACAGGCTTGCTCAGAGTGATGCGTAGGTGCCGCGGCGGGGGGAGGAGGGGAGCCCGGGAGGGGGCACCCAGATGTGGCGGCCAGAGGAGGCGCCACGTGAGACTGAGTCGTGTGGAGGAGGGTGTGGGTGACCCGAGGGTTCAGGGCACAGGAAGCAGCCTGAGCAGAGCCCTGGAAGCAGAGCCTGCGGGATGTGGGGTGCTGGGCGTGTCCAGTCTGGGGAGCGGGAAAGCCCAGCCCCCTTAAACAACTTGAACTTCACCTTCAGGGTGGTGGAGGATCCTTTGAAGGATTTTAAGGTCCCACAATGGGATTTGCTCTAGAGAGTTTTGACTCTGGTTCCGCTCTAGGGAAAGGCTTGGAGAGGAAAAGGATGATGTCCAGGAGAGGGTTAACGGGAGAGGAATGCGTGGGGGGCACATCCGGGCATGGCAGTGAGGGCGGAGGGCTGGATGCTCACGGGAGAGACTTGGTGAGGTGTGGGGATGCGGGGGAGAGAGGAGGCCAGCCAGCCGCGCAGATGCCTGGTCGGGCACCTGGGTGGGTGAGGAGCGCGGTGTTAGATGGGAAACCGATGTTGGCAAAGGCTAATTTGTAAGTCGCGGTGTTACCCCTGACTACCCGGGTTCCGGGGCACAGCAGGCTCACAATGAACATTTATAAATAAAGGAGAGACGGAAGGAACAGCAGTTTCCTCAGCTTCCCGTGGTCTAACTACTGTGAAAGTTTAAGGTTTCTGCAACAGTTGAAGTTTCCTTCTCTTGAATCCAAGTGGGCCGCCCTCTCCCATTGGTCCCTCCAGAGCAGAAAGTGACTGGAGCAGCTGTGTCTGAGTTCCTCTCTTCTCCGCTGTCAACTCCTCACCCGAGGACTCGGTGACATCTGTCTTTGTGGGCAACCTGGATTGTTTTCACTACCCAGAACTCTCTGGAAGTCATACATCCTCAAGGACTGCATACAGTGAGAAATCCATGAGCTTTTTCTGTCCGTTTATAGGTGCAATCCTGGCTCTTTCTTGCTGGCCTTAATGTGCCTTGTTGCACCCTGATGGTTCAGGAATTGGTCCCTCTGTGAAGAAGCAGTGTCCTCCTTTCCGAGAGGTTTTGGGGGCCCCGATGTCCAGACCAGGCCCATGTCAGGGGCGGGCAGTAGTGTGGTGACAGCAGAGGCTCGGGCCAACCCATCATGTTCTAGGTCCAAGGTCCCCTGGGGAAATGCAAACACTTCTGAAAGGATCAGGCCAGAGATCAGTTGAGTGGGGATGAGATGCTGATGGTGCAGGTCTGCAGGGAGCCGGGAAGGATGGCCCTTTAGCCTCAACACTTGGCATTTTTCCCCGCCCTGGGCCCAGACTCCTGAGGGAGGGGAAGGCAGCTGGGTTTTATGCTCCCCTTACTCATGACCAAGAGTTAAAATCCACCAAGCAAGGAAGGCGACTTAAAAAGTCAAACTCTTCCAGCTTTCTGTGTCTTGCAAAGTGCCATCCAAATCAGCTGTGGTAATACTGAAACAGAGTCTGAATTAGACACTTGTATCCCAAATTCCCAATGACGTCTATAGAATCTCCCTTTCTCTTGAGGTCTCAGGGAATGTATGGGATTGGGAAGTAGGGATTATTTCATCTAGAGGAGGTTTGTGCCAGGGTCTCATGGGGAAGACGACAGCAGCTGTTAAGACATTTCACAGTGGGGACGTGACCGAAAGGCCTGGAAGGAAGCGGTTAAATTGAAGAGGGTATTTGTGGCTTCTGTCCCAGGAGATGTGCATTTGCACCAGTGGTGGGAGCTGCTGCAGACAGAGTTGGTGTCATCGCTCTAATTTTATTAATGCGGAGCTGGTGTCTCTTGTGGCCAGAGATAACGTTCCCACTGACGCCAGAGGAGCGCTCTCTCCCCTGACGTTAACAAGTGTGGTCAGGGTCCCTGGCAAGTCAGCCCTGCCCCTCGGGTCCCGCTGAAACAAGATGGAGAGCACTGAAGACCCTGCGGGGAAGGTCCTGTTTCCGGGGCGGGATCACGCGCGGTGACGTGTTCATCTTGCTGAGAGACATTTTTCCCAGTCTTCCGTCAGTGGATAATTACTTGGTCGCCAGGTTTGTAGTATAGCAAAGCAAAAACTCTCCAAGTATTGTATTCGCGTCTCATTAATGAGTTCTATTTATGGGTTTTCTATACTAAGCCATTACCTTAAACTCTTCTCTCCCCACAAATACTCTTGACCTGATTTTATTTTTAAAATAATTTTTAAAAAAATTTATTTATTTTATTTATTTATTTTTGACTGCGTTGGGTCTTTGTTGCTTTCTCTAGTTGTGATGAGCGGGGGGCTACTCTTCATTGCGGTGCGCGGGCTTCTCATTGCAGGGACTTCTCTTGTTGCGGAGCACGGGCTCTAGGTGCGCGGGCTTCAGTAGTTGTGGCTCGCGGGCTCTAGAGCGCAGGCTCAGTAGTTGTGGCGCATGGGCTTAGCTGCTCCGCGGCATGTGGGGTCTTCCCGGACCAGGGCTCGAACCGGCGTCCCCTGCATTGGCAGGCAGATTCCCAATCACTGCGCCACCAAGGAAGCCCTCTTGGCCTTATTTTAAAAGACAGTTTAATTTAGGGAATCCTCATAGCTCTTATGCTTTGGAACAGCTCTCATGGTTCCTGGAAACTGATTTTCTGTCTAATAGTTTTAGGAAACTGATTTTCTGTCTAATAATTTTAATTTCTGATTATAGATGCAGAACAACACTGTGGTCCTCTTGGACTGTTGCACAAGGAACAGCTCAAATATAGAAATAGTGGGCTTTCTGAAGACATGAAAAGAATTATAACACTTTAATAAAGCACTGTTTTGATGCTTGATTTTAGTACCTTCAATTATAGTTTGCAAATTTGTATCTCATCTTATGGAATTGTTATTTGAAAATCTGTTTTTAAAATTTTTTTCTGTTCTCTGACTGTACTGGTGTATGCTCTTTCTTATTTTGATATTCCTGTAAAGCTCACTTTTTCTGCAAACAACAATTTCTGGAAATAACACCAGCAGGCTAGACCTGCAGGCTGGCTTTCATCCTGTCTCTGCCGTGATACGCTCTGTCTACTGAAATATTGACTCAGTCTGCAGGCTCAGTACTAATGTCGATTGTGTCTATTTACAGAAAAAGGATTTGCCTGGGCCTCATTTCTTTTTGGGGAGGAAGGAGACGGTTACGGACGTTTGTTTCTCAGTCTGAGCGTGATCATTACGGAGTGTGAAAAATGCAAAACGAAAAGACGAGACCTCTGACATCCCGGACTCAAGATCTAAGATGAAAAATTCCAAATAGCATAGCAAATAGCTAGGTGGAAGTAAGACAGAGATGGTAAAATAGATAACCTGCGAGCGTAAATGGAGAAAGTGATTCAAGAGGATGATAATTTTGTTTTTGTTTTTGTTTTTTTAAATAAATTTACTTATTTATTTAGTTATCTTTGGCTGCATTGGGTCTTCGTTGCTGCACGCGGGCTTTTCTCTAGTTGCGGCGAGCGGTGGCTACTCTTCGTTGCGGTGTGTGGGCTTCTCATTGCAGTGGCTTCTCTTGTTGCGGAGCACGGGCTCTAGGCATGTGGGCTTCAGTAGCTGTGGCACATGGGCTTCAGTAGTTGTGGCTCGCGGGCTCTAGAGCGCAGGCTCAGTAGTTGTGGCACACGGGCTTAGTTGCTTCATGACATGTGGGATCTTCCTGGACCAGGCATCAAACTCGTGTCCCCTGCACTGGCAGGCGGATTCTTAACCACTGCGCCACCAGGGAAGCCCCGATGATAATGTTTTTTTTTTTTTTTTTTTTTTTAATTTATTTATTTGTTTTTATTTTTGGCTGTGTTGGGTCTTCGTTTCTGTGCGAGGGCTTTCTCTAGTTGCGGCAAGCGGGGGCCACTCTTCATCGCGGTGCGCGGGCCTCTCACTATCGCGGCCTCTCCGCGGCATGTGGGATCCTCCCAGACCAGGGCTCGAACCCGTGTCCCCTGCACTGGCAGGCAGACTCTCAACCACTGCGCCACCAGGGAAGCCCGATAATGTTTTATTTCAGGTTCTTAGAAGGATAAATCATGACCTTCAGAAAGAGACAAAGGTCTATACCAGGGACATCGAAACTTGCGTCTAATGTGGTTACTGCCTCTGAATCAGAGGGTAAGTGGGGAAAAACATGGAAAATATTTTAAAAAAATTAACGTTCATCAAGGAAATAGGATATACTGCCTTATCTCCAGGAAGGACTATGGGCCTTTAAGTTTGCCAACAGGGGTAGAAAAATTTTTCTGTTGCACCGACATCTATCGTTACAGCGAGTAGCAGGGGCCAGAGAAGCCGCCCCCAGGGCAGTGCTTTTCCAGAATAAATGCAAAGCTTCGTGCAGTGGGGCTTCTGTGCGGCCCCTCCGCAGGGCCTTGGTTCCCAGCACACACGGGGCTGTGGCACTTACACGTGCAAATGAGTTTGTGCAGATGGTGCTTCTCGGGACTTCTCCCCCTTCGAGAGCATGTTCCCCCCAGTTTCTGAGTAGTGAATTGACTTTGTCTTCAAGACCTGGCCAAAGGCTCTTTCCTCTGGGAAGCATTTCCTCTCTCTTCTCATCGGCGTGGATTTAACTTTTCCCCAAAGCCCCAGTGCACCGTTGTCTATGTCTAGGGAGACGTTCGTTCACTGTCCTGTATTTATTTACACTCCAGTCTCTCCCATTGGATGCTGTATCTTCTTCTCCCTTCTGTTCTCAGCGTCCTGCGCAGTGCACGGCACATTGTAGGCTCTCAGGAGATAGTTGCTGGAGGACTAAATTAGTTCGAAGAAAACCGGAAGGATTGGTACCCTCGTAAAGCAGACTGTGTTAAATCAGCCCACGGTTTTCACCTCCTCCAGTGAGCAGGGCGGGCGTGTGTTCTGCTAAGGCCGCCGTCAGGACTGGAGGGACGTTCTCTGCCACTGGCCAGCCCTGCTGTGGCCTTACCCCTTGGCAACAGGCTGAGCCAACGT
The DNA here is from genome assembly GCF_965194805.1 of Balaenoptera borealis. Classification (NCBI taxonomy): domain Eukaryota; kingdom Metazoa; phylum Chordata; class Mammalia; order Artiodactyla; family Balaenopteridae; genus Balaenoptera; species Balaenoptera borealis. The sequence goes on from NC_138877.1 coordinate 4,399,971, forward strand.
CGTCCCAGGAATTGCACTTTGGGAAATCCCAGGAACCGGCTTTGCCCTCCTCCTGGGCCCACCACTTGCGGCCACGTTTCCCTGACTACTCCCTCCACCATCCTCTTTCTTGCTGTTCTCATCTTCCCGTGTGGGGTCCTGCGAGGTCCATCCAGCTGTTGGCTGCATCCCTGCTTCCTAGCGACTCTGTCTTCCAGGAGCGCTGGGCTCCTATCCACCCCCCCCCATTAGATACTTCCCTTATCCCTTCTCTAGAAAGCTGCCCATCGGTCAGTACTGGCCAAAGACAGCTTATTTATAATGTTATAATGTTGTCAAACATATTTTTTAAAAACCCCTCTTCACACCATCCATCCATTTCAAGGAGGAAGATTTCTTTTGCTGAGACGAAGACGAAGGTTTTCTCCCCGCTCACGCCGTGTCCTCGTCAGCCACAGAGAGGATGTCCGAGGGTGTTTGCACCTGGTTAGTGGCTAACAAGAGGCACCAGGACCAGGAGGGCACCTGGAGTCTGACATCTGTGTCCTGCTTCCCCACTTAGCAGCCTTGTGACTTTCCATAAGGCACTTAACCTTCTCATCCTTAATTTTCTTACACATAAAGCAGGCTTAATAGTCCCTGTCTACCTTGGAAAGTCGTCATCTGTCATGACAGCAAAAATGTTTCCACCATCGGGACTTCCCTGGTTGTGCAGTGGTTAGGAATCCGCCTGCCAATGCAGGGGACACGGGTTCGAGCCCTGGTCCGGGAAGATCCCATATGCCACAGAGCAACTAAGCCCGTGTGCCACAACTACTGAGCCTGCGCTCTAGAGCCCGCGAGCCACAACTACTGAGCCCACGTGCCACAACTACCGAAGCCCACTCACTCTAGAGCCCGTGCTCCGCAACAAGACAAGCCACCGCAACGAGAAGCCCGCACACTGCAACGAAGAGTAGCCCCCGCTCGCCGCAACTAGAGAAAGCCCACGCACAGCAACAGAGACCCAACATAGCCAAAAATAAATTTAAAAAAAAATTAAAAAAAAAAGTTTCCACCATCGTTAGGAGACTGGGCACAGGTATGCCAAAGTCGGTGCATCATCTAGCGGTGCCGAGTCATAGCTTTGTAGTCATGACTCTGAGAAGATGCTTAGGAGGTGCTGTCAAAAAGTTACCACGTGATTCTGTTTTATGTAAGAAAAGGGTGTGTGTGTGTCTGTGTACACATGTAGGAGAAAGGGGGCAGATCCCGGGAGGAAGTGCAGTGTGGACGGGGAGTTGGTGTCGCTTCCTTCCTGTAGATGGTGGGATTCTGGGTGACCTTTACCTTCTCTTTCTCAGCATTTAAAACAAATTAGTAAAAAGAACTATAAAATTTCCTGACAAAACTCTTCTCCTCCTGTGCTGTATAAATAAAACGCAGTTTCTGTCTGCCTGTAGTTCTGTCTCTTCTTGCCTGAGACCCAAACGACCGTGTGGATTTCTCTTTAGCGAAATTGGCAGGGCGTGTTGGGAATGGTCTGACTTAAAATACGGGCCACTTTGTAAACTGAAGATTCGCTTGAGTGGGCTTGGGGTGCGGCCGGGGGCACTGCACGGACAGACAGACGGCCACCCCAGGGCAAGTACAGGTCGGGTCGTGGAGCTGCGTGGAATATGTGAATGGCCGAGTCCATGCAGGGGTCCTACAGGGCGGTCGTGCCTGGGATTTAGTTAATGATGGGCAGAGTTTACCTGACCACTCCAGCAGGCCAGTCAGTACGCATAAAGCAGTAACCCAAAGTAGGAAATTGTTTACTGTAAAAAACTATAGCTTAAGCCACAGTGTTCAGGGACCGGGAGTGGTGAAAGGGATTTTATCTTTTAATCATGACTTTGTTTCCTATGGAAACATGATTTGACTGTGCAGAGATCACTTGCCCTCCACAGGCTGGGCTCGGTGTATTAGGTGCCAAAGTGACCCACTTAAGGAAGGCAGAGCTTAGTTAGAACTTCTTACCGTCCACCAAGCTGCTGGCCGGGTGTCTGCTGAGGGCTCAGGAGAGGGGCCTTCAGACCCCAGCAAAAGGCAGACGTGATCACCTGGGGATGCAGTGCATCTGGTCGTGGTGGCCAGAGGCGGCAGAGGCATAGGGAATGGGGACACGTGAACTCCCAGGGAAGCAGCAAAGCCGGCTGCCCCCCCCCCCCAGCCTGGGCTGTGTTGGGCCCACAGCATCTGGGCAGGACACGCGTGGGTGTGCCCCCATGAGGCCAGATGAATCCATTTGTTAGTTCAGTAAACCCAGACAAAAACTGAACCCTGTGCTAGCTTTTTTTTTTAAAATAAATTTACTTTATTTTTATTTATTTTTGGCTGCATTGAGTCTTCGTTGCTGCGCGCAGGCTTTCTGTAGTTGCGGCGAGCGGGGGCTACTCTTCGTTGCAGTGCACGGGCTTCTCATTGCGGTGGCTTCTCGTTGTGGCAGGCGGGCTCAGTAGTTGTGGCTCATGGGCTCTACAGCACAGGCTCAGTAGTTGTGGCTCACGGGCTTAGTTGCTCCGCGGCATGTGGGATCTTCCCGGACCAGGGCTCGAACCCGTGTCCCCTGCATTGGCAGGCGGATTCTCAACCACTGCACCACCAGGGAAGCCCCCTGTGCTTGCTTTTATGTGAAGTACTGTAATAAATAAATCAAGTAGTTTGGTGGGAATATCTTTTATACTTTGCCATCAGACTTACTTTTCAAAAGATTTACAACCTGATTTGATCATCTAAGTTAACAACCGAGTCTGGTTACTATTTTGATTCTTATTTAAGCTAAAATAAAGTGTGGAGTTAAACCCACTTTTTTTTTTGGCTGCACCACATGGCATGTGGGATCTTAGTTCCCAAACCAGGGATCGAACCTGCACCCCTTGCGGTGGAAGCGCGGAGTCTTAACCACTGGACCTCCAGGGAAGTCCAGCCCACTTTTTTTTTTTAAACAAAAAAATGGAGGCCAGAAATGTTCCTTGACCAGTGATTGTGAGGCTGGCGGGGACCTCGGGAGAGGGCTTCCCACCTGGGGGACCCTCTCCTCCATCGCTGACCCAAGGCCTGGCCGTGCTTTCAGAATAAGGCTCTTCAATTTCTCGAAGGCCTTCCTGTTGGCTATCCCTCAGTAACCCTCTGCTTTCATTTGTATTTCTTTGTTTACTAACGAGGGTCATCATTTTCCCACAGGTGGGCTGAAAAATCTTTAAAAGCGGCTGGCCCTCTTCTTGCCTTAGTGACTTCAGTGATGAGAGCAGGGCATTGGTCAGCGTTTGCCGTGTGGGATGACCATGACCAGAGAGCAGACCTGTTGGAGAGGAGGACGCTGGGTGGTCACTGACCTGACTTTGACTTTAAGACTCCGACCCTGAGACCCATGGACACCAAATGGCTTGTCAGGGACCAGGGCTCTGATTGGGACTTCAGACCTTGACGCTGTGACTGTCTTCTTGAAGGACTGTATTTCTAAACAGAAGTATCGGTTGCAATTAGACTATAGAAGTAAATGTAATACATTTTAGGAGATGCAACTGGCTACTCTTTACCCCAGGACAGAATCAGAAGTGTCTGTATTAACCAGTCCCTGGGATCATCTTACATATGTCACTTTTCCATAAATTGAGTGCTTCCATGTAGCTAACTGAGGCTTCCTATGTGTTAATGACCCTCATCATATATTAATTCCATGCTACAAAGTCTCAGAACCACAGATGATGCTGAATTTCCTCGCCGGATCTGCGGTTTATTACCTCATGTACATTTTGTTCTCGGAGCATTGCCTTTGGTTGCTTTTAATTTATTCCCTCCTTGTGTGCCCTCACCACCACCCAGCTGTTATTTTATCTCTTCATTTGTTCTTTTATCAGTTCCTGGTGGCCCAGGGCACGTCAAGCAGGTACTCTGTAAATAATTAACCGGGAGAGCATACATATTTGAAATTTTCAGGGAAGAAGCAAAAGAGCCTAGAACTTTTGCAGATCAAGGAGATGATAAAGATGGATGGTTTCTGGGGAACAGATGCTCTGAATTCCTGCTCCAGTACTAATGTGTCTTTTCAGTCCCACTTAGAATTCAGTGTAAAGCTCATCGCGGGTGCAGGTCCTCCGTGGTTGGGCCCCGGGGACCTCACCGACTGTCCTGCCAGTCTGCTGCTCTTGGCCTGCACGTCCGGCACATGGCTTCCCCACCGATTTTCAGACGCACCTTTGCACTTGCTCTGGCCTCCGTCGGGGTGCTCTGCCCTCACGGGGCTGGCTCCTGCGTTCTGCATCTGAAATTGAACTCTGGGCTCACCCTCTATGTCCTTAGCCTTTATTTTTCTTTTGCTGAATATATGATAAATGCACCTGTGTGTTATCTGCCCCTCGACTAGATAGCAGGCTCCACGAGACAGGCATTGGGTTTTGATCACTGTTTCTGCTATAGAACCCCAGCATTTGTTAAATGAATAACTGGGATCATCTGAGACTGTATTGCGATGATTAAAATTCCTATTAATGCCGAGAGCTTTGCTGCACGTTAGGGCTGAAAGGGTGTCGGCAACATGCAGACAGTAAACTACGAGGGTTTGCCCTCATTGTCCTCACTGGATTAGTTTGTGTTCTCTCCGCCCCACCTCCCCCAGCCCGAGCCCCACTTATACAAGTTTATCTATAGATTTCATATCTCTGGAAGACTCCAGGGCAGGTCCTGGTGCCAGAGTTGGAAGGTGAGAGCCCTCTGTGTTTTTCTCGTGACCTGGCATCTGGCGACAGCAAGCCGAGACAGTGTGTGCAGATTCGGGGCGGCCCTGGGGTCCGAGTGCTTGTCACCTTGACAGAAAGCTGAGGATCTGGGACTTCCCTGGTGGCGCGGTGGTTAAGAATCCGCCTGCCAATGCAGGGGACACGGGTTCGAGCCCTGGTCGGGGAAGATCCCATATACTAGAGCAACTAAGCCCGTGTGCCACCACTACTGAGCCCGCGTGCCACAACTACTGAACCTGCGCTCTACAGCCCGCGAGCCACAACTCCTGAGGCCCGTGCACCTAGAGCCCGTGCTCCACCACAAGAGAAGCCACCGCAATGAGAAGCCCGTGCACCGCCACGAAGAGTAGCCCCCACTCACCGCAACTAGAGAAAGCCCGTGCTCAGCAATGAAGACCCAACGCAGCCAAAAATAAATAAATTTATTTAAAAAAAAAGAAAGTGAGGATCTGTCTTCCTCTCCCCAGTCCTCTCAAAATGAGCAGATTCTAACCCCCTCACGGTCCATTACTGTCATCCTTTGTGTCGCATCACAAGACATACGTTGCCCAGGAGAAGCTTGAATTGTCCGTAATTCTTGCAGAGTGACTAACTTCAGTACTCCTTATGATTAATCTCTGAGAGGTTTCTTGTCGCTTTACTACTTTCTTTTATTCATGCAAGATGCTAACAGCAGCCCCTCCTCTATTTGGGTTGAAAATATTGAGACGTGCACGTGTTAAAGACCTTGAGAGAAGCAGCATCCAGGGCCCTATTTTGTACCTGTGGCCTGTGTTTCTCGTCGTGATGGGAGGTCTGGGGCCAGTCCTGCTCGGGATTGTCACCAGGCTTAAAACTTGGGCCGCCTCAGGGGGGCCGTTTTGGAAACTGGGTTCCAGATGAAGCGATGTCATTTATCAGCTCTTTGTTTCTTTCCACTTGACTGAAGACCCTGTCTTTGTCCCCTGGGGCCTTCTGTCCTCAGTTGTACAGAATTCATGGCCATTTTTGGAGGCAGGTGTGATTTTGTTTTCCCCAGTTTAGGCTGAACCCGGCATTTCCTTCCATCCTCGGCCTGACGGTATAACGGGGTCTCTGCTTTCTGGGACGATGTGTCCTGACCACACGGCAGCTTTCTCCCATCCCCGCTCCTGCCCCCCGGCCCCCCCCCCCCAACGAAGACGCCTGGCCCTGTGTCCTGCCTTCTTGGTCTGGGCAAGATTTCGTCACAGTCTAGCTCCGTGATCTTGGCTAAGTTACGTTGACATTTTGTCCCACTCCGTTGTTCACCTGTAAGATGAGATGGTTGTATTACACCATCTGTCAGAGAATTCATTCATCCACAGATATTTATGGGCTGTCGCCTTCTCAGACACTGGATAACTCGTCATTGATTGAGTCACTTATTCATCAACTCAAGTTTGTTTCGGGAAGAATTTAAGGCAGCCGGGTGATGGTATTTGCTCTCACAGCATATGAAGCACTTTCGTGTATATGATCCCACTTGGTTGTCATACCATTTCTGTGAGGCAGGTCATATAGATATGATGAGGTCCATGGTACCGATGGGATAGAAGCCCCTTCCAACAACCCAGATTTGATGATTCTGTAGTCCAGGTGTTCCACTTCGCCTAGTTAGTATAATGATTCCCTTTCAGTAATTCTCAGACTTCACTGGGTATAAATAAGGCGTTTGTTTAGCGTGGAGATTTCCCACTGACTGTTCGGGGTGGAGCCCAAGAATCTCCACCCTAACAAGGAATCGTAGCCATTCTGATCAGGGGGCCGTTGGCTGCACTTTGAGGAACACAGCCTCTGTGCTGACGGTACCAGACACAGCGTGGATGCTCTTCCAGTGCTTGTTGACTTAATCTTTGGACGGCCAGTCTCAAGTCAGTGTTAACCACAGAAACAGAATTAAAACTTCTAGGTGGAGATAAACAGGTGACAGTGCACTCGGCGGACAGAATGGGAAACCCACCTTTGTTACGGCCCCCAAGTGTCCGGAGGTACAGTTAACTCTGTGGCTCTATTTCCCGGCTCCCTCCTGACCTCCTAGACCGCAGACACCCACGCTGCTAATTAGCCATTATCCCCCGCCCCCTGTTCACAGCCTGTCTGCCCCTCTCTTTCCTGGGGTGGCCTGGTGCAGGAAACCCATGAATTCCCCCACCAAGATCTCTCTGCCCGGAACGAATGCCTCAATGACCACAAACCCACCAACGTGGAGGAAAGGGGACCTGAAGAAAAAGACCCCTCGCCCTCTGGAATAACACATCTGACGCGTGCGCAGGACCAGGGAGGCTCTGTATTGAGGAGGGTCCGCTGAGGTTTCCTGCAGACTTTGAAAGTCTCTGCGTGACGAGCAGGGCTGCAGAAGTTGACGCACAGGGTCTTAGCCTGGCAGCTGTCCCACCTCCCCTGAGGGACTCTGGTCTCCTCGGGGACAGGGCTGTGCCGTCTGCCTCTTGACCTGTTACTACACTGCGTTAAAGGATGACTTGAAAAAAAAAAAAGCTAAATCCCGACTCTCTTACAGAGGAGGGGGACCCGGTAACACGTTATAGTCAGTTCAAAGCATAATCCAAAGGACTGACGTATTTAGAGTCAAGAATGTTGAAATGCACCGAGGCAAAGCTGGCACGCTCCTCGACGGGGGGACGGGAAGTCAACTGCGCCATCCCCTGCCAGCATCTCCCTGTCTGCGAGAGAGCTGTTGTGCGTTGCTTTCCGTTACCTGCGGTTCACAGAGCTCAAAGGCCATGAGAGGCGAGAGTCAGATCCCCTGGGAGGGTGTGGGCCCAACAGTTCAGAGTTTTCTGCTGAAGCACCATTTTCCCGACGTTGGCTTTAGGTGTTAGTGTTCACTGTCTGTCTGCAGAAGGGAACTGATCCTGAGCTGGCGGCTCTGAGATGTGTCACCTGGGCCCTTGTGTTAAGGCAGGAGCACGTCCTCTACGCAGGGAAGGGCCCTGAAGGTAGTGTATGGGGGAGGGGGAGGAAGGCTGTAGCACAGCCCTGTGTATGGCCACTTGTGTGCATGTATGTGCACGTGTGTGGTGGAAAAGCTCCCAGGCCTGGTTGAGACACACCACTGCTCTAAAGCTCTGGGTTCCCGCTGTTACCAGTCAAGGCAGTGACACCAGCGCCCTGACCTTAGGGACGTGCACATTCATCCTGCTGCACGGCTGGCAGCCCTCGGGGCCGTGGTCCAGCCACGGAGCTGTAGTTCCTTCATCTGAGCACGCAGAAACACCGCGGTGCCTGTCGCTGAGGTTTGTGTGAGGATCAGCTCAGATATGCCTGTCGAAGCACTTTATACGTGATCATGTGCAGCCCGTGTGTTGTGTGGTCCTGTCTGCGCTGTCACGTGGGTGATTACCTCCGTCCTCGCCGTCGATTTTGGTCCTTCCCTGTATGAGAGTGGAGGGGGCAAGGATCCGGTGTCAGATCCTTCTTCTAGCTCTTTCTTCGTGCTGCGTGAACCGAACAGATCACCGAACTTCTCTGACTCCGCCGTGGTTTCATCATCTTTCAAACCGAGATAACAATATTCACCTCCTGGGATCTTGTAGAGTTGAAATCAAAGGCCGTGCAAATTGCCTGGCACGCAGCAGGCCTTCTCCAAAGGCGGGTTTGCTTCCCTTCCGCCGCCTGTCACCCGGCTCTGCTGGCCTTATTCTCATCCATCATGGGCTGGGGCTGAGGGAGGAACACGGAGCCCTACAGCGGCCAAATCACAAAACTTCCATGAAGTTTAACTAACACCCAAGGTACCTCTCGCTAGGCTGAGTTTCCAGTAATGGAGCATTGGCTGTGATTCAAATCGGCAGTAGTCGGGGGGAACCATCAGTAAGTTTGTTTTCTTCCATCAACCACAATGTATGTAGTATAAGCACTGATCCTGTGCTGGCCTCTAGAGAACTGTAAGCCATAATCACTTACTTTAGGGATCTTATATTTAATTGGAAATACAAGCTTAACAGGGAGGAAATTCTACCAGAGTAAAATGTAGTCAAGAGCTGTGAAGAGAACTAATGTAAATAAATGATAAAAGCTGTATAGGTGGTCAGGAAAGGGCCCTGGTTCTCTACTTACACAGCTTAACAATCCCAATAAAGGGCCATCTTGGCTAGGATTCTGCTGGCAATTGCCGGGAGCAAAGAACTGAGGCAGGTGTGTGAATAGTTCTAGAAAGGATTATCAGAGGTAACTCGCGGCATGTGTGTGTGCATGCATTGTCCTGGAGAGTAAACAGTCTTCCCGGGGTTCTGGGTTTTTCTATTGAAGGATTTCTATGGAAAAACCATCTTAGAAACAGCCTTCAAATGGCATCTGGGGAGCATCTCCGAACTTGACTCATTTTGAGGGTGGGGAGAGGCCAGAGGGGATTCATCTTGGGGGCCATTTGAAAAGAACTGCTTTAGAATGAATTGGCTGGAAGAGGGTTGGTTCAGGCAGGACCCCAGCTGGGGCGAGTGGCAATCAGAGACCAGGATAAAATGGGGTGGGGCAAGGGCGTAGCCATGGCTTTGGCCAGAGCAGAGAGCAGGCTGTGGAGGAAGGTAGGTCTCTTTTGTTAGCATCTTAAAACTTGTTTCCACAGAAATGGGATGTACCAAAGATTATTGCGTTGAATACTAGCAACGCTTTAGGTGCAGTGTTGTGAGTACAAAATGAAACTTGAGGCGATAGCTGAAATGGGCTTAACATTGAATCTGTAAAGTTATATGCTTTAATATCACGGTCATGGGAATGTTGACCTTGTCTTAGGAGAGCTCAAAGTTTAAATGATGAATTTCAGTTTTAAGATTTAGCTGGGATAGCTGTAAACAGGTCTGTACTAATACTTTTTATCTTTAATTTACGTCCATGGAATGTCTCCCTGGGGTTATTTTATTTAAGCTGTGCCTTCCCTTTATTTCCAAAACTTTGCTTCAAGTTCCAGGACCGAATGTGAAATATCTCAGTCTTTTTCTGTTGTGTAAAGTATAAGACAATTCTAGAGGGACAGACCTCACATTCTTTAAGAAATGATCACTGATAAAAGGAACTTTCACATATCGAGGTCTGGGGAAGTCATTCTGGCTTACACGTCAGTTAACTTGAATTTGATGCTAAGTGAAACAGCCTGTTTGTGGTCTGTCAGACATATATTGTACATCTGCTGTAATTATTAAAGAAAAGGGCACATTGACCAGAAGTAAAGAATGTCTGTGTTAAAGATAAAAATTAAATGCCCCTCTTCCCGGGATGCCAGTGCTGGTTACTCCTTTGATGATAAGCTTCCCTTTCCAGGTGCCAAGGCCACGTTGACTCGCTGTGTACGTTCTGGTCTGTTATTTTGAAACCTTGAAAAAATGTCTCCCTGACTTGTTTTAATGTTCTTTGTTCTGACAAGATATAAAGCTGTGCTGAAAAGCTGCTTCTCCGGAGCAGTTTCTGGGAAGAGGGCGTCCGGGCTAGTCCTCAGCTGGTTGAAATAAAACCCTTTTCTGTTCTTATTACTGATTGTTTACTGATCGTTTTCATTGACGTCACCTTGGTGTAGAACGCACAGGTGAAATTTAATTTCACGCGGAACGTTCCCTTAATGGGCTGGCGTTGTAGTGGTGCCAGATGCCTGCTGGGCAGTACCTTTTGTTTTCGGGGTCCCTCCGGGGCCCTGTTCCCCACTGTGTGTGAGGCATAGCGACTGTTCTTACATTTGTTAACATGTTTCTCCGTAACTTACGGTCTCTCTTGTCCCTCTAAAAGAAGAGTAAACTGTATGGCCACCTGAAAATTACCCAAGTAATGATCACTTTTTACCTGCACAGAACTGGAAGGATACAGCAGGGCAAAGAAAACAGAAGTAGGTTACCTTGTGCCGGCTCTATTCGGTGCCGTGGAAATCTGAGATGAAGATTGTGTGTATGTTTACTGCTGAACTCTGGGGCCTGGCAGGGCTGACAGAGGCAACTGAAGTCCTCTGAGGGTACTTGAATCTCTCTTTTTGCTCTTGGTAAATGCATCACCGTTTTTCCATATCACATGGTATCTAGAACAGATCCTCTTGTTACATGCTCCTTAGTCCTGCCCCATCAGTTATATAATGGTGACACTGAGCAATTATTGGAAAGGGATAAAAACAGGTGTAGGGCGTAAACGTTGACTTCTGGTTTCAGCAAAGACATAATTGTCCTTTTCTGGCTTATTCCTCAATTGTAGTATGACTTAGACAAAACTCTTCTGAACCCATTGTGATGGAAAGAATTCCTTAAGGACTTAAGACACCTCCAGAGGTTCTTTGAAAGCCTGTAGTATGCAGCTCCATCATGCGTTCTGGCACAAGCATTTGCTCAACAGACGAAGGGATGCTTGTTTGCGAGCCCTGACTTGTTTTTCATGCCTCACCTGAGGGCGCAGGTGAGGTTGGAGGGCGCCCGAGCTCCGTGAGTTGCTTGGCGTAGATCTTTCAACAAGGTGATTTAAGGTCTCTGCTGCGTATCACGGACTCGGAGGGGGTGGGATTTCGGGGGTTAAGAAGGTGAAGTGTCCTCCTTTAAGGAGGACCCAAGCCAGGGGCAGCAGCAAGATGTGCACACATCATAAAATAGGTACTGTGCTCCGTGGGGAGTGTGGGCAGCAATCAGAGGAGGGCATGTGAGGAGGAGGCGTTGGAAGGGTAAGGTTCTGGCCGGCTTGGAAGATTTCTCCAGGGGGAAAATGGTGAGGCCAGGGGGCAGGGCCCAGTAACAGTGCAAAACTGTTAGCACGTGGCGCCGTAGAGAGGCGAGTTGTGCTGGGGGCCTTGGGAGAGGCTCCTGAGTGTGGAGGGCAGTGGAGCTGGGAGGGTGGGACCAGCTGTGCCCGGCTCGGGAGGGAGGCCGCCTCCATGGGGCCTGGCGGAGGAGCCCCTGATTTCCTCTGCTACAAGTGCTGCTTACCTGGTACCCGGTACCAGTGTGCGCCGACTGAACGTGTGATGGATGCTGTGTCCTCAGTCGCTCACCTTGCTGATTTCTCACTCTTCTTCTCCTGGCGTCTCTTGCTCTGTAGCTGATCATTCGGACAGGACAGCAGTTTTTTCTGAGCCTCGTGGCCCCTCTAATCGCATCCTCCAGCAAGGTTTGGAATTTCAGACACCTTCTGATTTGGGAGAGTAAATCGGTGCTTACTTTCTTCTGTTCTCCCCGTGTGGCCCCTTCTCTGCAGGAACTTCTGAGCAGGTGTCCCCCCTCACAGGCACACACATAGGCTTTAATGCTGTGATACTTAGTGTCAAGTGTATTGCAAACCAGATGAAAGCATTCACGATTTCTTTGAAACTTAGTGATAAAATACTCAGCTAAAGTTCTTTTGTTTGGAAACAAGCTCACTTAAGCCATTCAATAAAATGACTTCGTTGATGTAATTACGACACTTCCTGAATATTCTCATGATAGAGCGTTTGCCTTTCACGGATAATTGGGATTCATCTTTTTTTCTAGCCCTTAGTGGTTTTTTTTTTTTTTTTGTAAACATCTTTATTGAAGTATAATTGCTTTACAATGGTGTGTTAGTTTCTGCTTTATAACAAAGTGAATCAGTTATACATATACATAAGTTCCCATATCTCTTCCCTCTTGCATCTCCCTCCCTCCCTCTTAGTGGTTTCTGATACTTGCAGACACAGCACATCTCAAAAAATTAAGGAACTGACTGAGGTACAAACCCTGAAATAGGTACTCAGTGTGAAAATCTTAGCGAATGGGCGTCTTACACTATCAGATGACTTGTCGATGCATTCTGTTCCTGCTGGGTTTTGAGCATACATTTTACCTATTTGTATTTCCTCCAGCTATTGCCCAAGATCAATCTGTTTTTAAAGCTAGAAGCTTCCAAAAATCGCAACTAGGAACCATCTGTGGAGGACACAGCCAGAGAGCTTTCTTGTTGCTCTCAGTTGAGATGTGGTTTAAAGAAGGGTGAGAAGCTGCCCTGAGGTCAAGGTCAGGGTTGATAGTGTCGTCACCCACCTCCCCCACCCCACAGAGCTTCATTATTGGACCTGAATCAAAATAGATCTCTTTAATCTTGGCTTTTTCTATTAAATCTTTCGATGTGTTTTAAATTTGGGGGAAGGGGTGTGGGAGATAAAATGTGACTCGCTAAAGAATTAGGCGTGTGAGCGTAACTCCTTTCTGCTGTGATGCTCTACCTCCCAGAGTCACTCTTCTTTGACATGTTAGTGAAAATTTTACTCTTCAGATTTTCTTGGAAGGCAAGTCTTTGATAAAGTGGGACATTTGAGCTGGTACTGGTGAGTCAGGGATGCCTTGTCTGGCCCTTGCTGTCCTGAGTCTCCCTTGGCATCACTGGTGGACGTTCTGGTGCTTGCTGGGACACCGGGGCTTGAGGGTCTCCTCTTTCTCAGGACCCAGAGGAGCAGGAGATAAGTGTGGGGAGGGTGTACGGGCTAACCACTGAAGGCAGCACGCAGGAAGGATGAGACGTGCAAAGTACAGTACTTCGTGTAAAGGAGCTGGCCTTCCTCACTGCTTTATAGATTCAACACAGTCTCCATCAGAATCGCAGCGGTGTGCTTTGTGGATATCCACAGACTGATTCTGAAGTTTCTGTGGAGGAGGCCAAAGACCTGGAAAAACCATCACAATATTGAAGGAGAAGAACAAAGTTGGGGGATTGGCACTGCCTGACTTCAAGGCTTATTACAAAACTACAGTCAGCAAGACAGTGTGGTACGGGCAAAAGAACAGACAAATCGATCAGTGGAACAGAATAGAGAGCCCAGAAATAGACCCGCACAAATATAGTCAACTGATCTTTGACAAAGGAGCAAAGGCAATTCAGTGGGGAAAGGATAGTCTTTTCAACAAATGGTGCTGGAACAACTGGGCATCACATGCAAAAAAATCTAGACACATCTTATATAAAAATTACATCAAAATGGAGCTTAATCGAAAATAAATATAAAACAAAACTATAAAATTCTTAGAAGATAACATAGGAGAAAGGTGGTGATGGTCTGGCAGTGGCCAAAAAAACATCCATGGGGAAAAAAAGTTGGACTTTCTTAATATTAAAAACATCTGTAAATGACTGTTAAGAGAATGAAAAGACAAACCACAGATGGAGAACACTTGCAAAACACGTATCCAGTAAAGGACAGGTATGCAAAATATACAATGAACCCTTAACATTTAATGGTGAGAAGACAGTCTGATTAAAAACTGGGCAAAAGATCTGAACAGATACCTCAGTGAAGATGAACAGACGGCAAATAAGCACATGGAATGATCCACACGTTATTAGGGAAGTGCCAGTTAAAATGAGATACCACCACACATCTGTTAGAATGGCTAAAATACGAGACACCGACAGCACCAAATGCTGACGAGGATGTGGAGACAGGACCTGTCATTCACTGCTGGTGGGAATGCAAAACGGTACAGCCACTTTGTTGTCCTACAGTATGGTAGTTCCTTACAAAATAAACATACTCTTACCGTATGATCCAGCCATCCTGCTCTTTGGTATTAACCCAAATGAGTTAAACGTATGTCCACACAAAAACCTGTACGTGAATGTTTATAGCAGTTTTCTAATAGTCATCAAAACCTGGAAGCAGTCCAGATGCCCTTCAGTAGGTGAATGGATAAACAAACGGTGGTCCATCCAGACAGTGGAATTTTATTCAGCTATATATATGTATAAAACAAAGAGCTATCAAGCCACCTAAAGACAGGGAGGAAGGAACCTTAAATGCGTATGGCTAAGTGAAAGAAGGCAGTCTGAAAAGGCTACACACTGTATGACCCCAACTATACGCCATCCTGGATAAGGCAAAACTATAGCGACAGTAAAAGGATGAGTGGATCTTAGGAGTTGGAGGTGAGGGGGAGAGACGAATAGATGGAGTACAGGATTTTTAGGGCAGTGAAACTATTCTGTATGATACTGTAATGGTGGATACACGTCATACACATTCGTCTAAACACACAGAACGTACAACGCAAAGTGTGAACCCTACTGTAAATGGTGGACTCTAGTTAATGTATCATTACTTGTTCATCAACTATAATGACTATACCTCAGCCATTCAAGATGTTAAGAGAAACAGAACGTGAGCACGTATGTGGGAACTCTCTGTACTTTCTGCTCATTTTCCTGTAAACCTAAAACTGCTCTTAAAAAAAAAGTGTATTAACACAGTGAAAAGTAAAAAAAAAAAAGCTGGCAAACCGAGCTGGCCCCGTGTGGGGAAAAGTCCTGAAGCACCCCTTAGTCACTGAGCTCTTCCTCTTGCAGAGTTCTCTCCACTTGTTGCCACGGTCATGACACCGACTGCTGCTTCTTGGTGTTGATTTGTTCTTTGGGTGAAAGAGGACTGTGCAGCAGCTGCGGGCCAGGTGTGTCGGATTCAGGGATGAGCGACATCTTCTCCCTCCTGAGATCTTGGTCTGTTGTGGGAAAGAGCCATAAACGGGCGACTGGCACTTAAAACCCTGTGGTGCGGTCTTTAAAGCTCTGAACAGTCCCCTGGGTCCCAGTCTCTCCGGGATTTGGATTCCCCCAAATCTGGTGATGGTAGTTGCCTCCAAGGAGGGACAGAGCAGCTGAACGCTGGACCGTTCTTCATGCTACGACCATTGGTGCCCCTCGAGTGTTTCCCTTCTAGTGTACTAATTATTCAGGAAATCCATAACCATGATAGACGGCTGAGTAACACGAGAGACCCCGTGGTCCTGAGGGCACCCGCCCACTTAGGGATGCATGTTCTGCCCGTGTGCTTGGGTGAGGCCAGGGCTGAGGCGGGGAGGCCACGATGCCTGGTGTCACTTGCCCAGCTGCGTCGCTGTGGAGGAGCCGTAAGGGACTCGCAGGGCGGCATTGTCATGGCCCGGGGGTGTGGGTCTGGTGTCGGTGACAGGGGACAGCCTGGGCGGGAGTCAGCAGGTGTGCGGTGGTCCTGACGGGGGTCGGGGGGTGGGGGGGTCAGCAGACCCTGGAGGACAGGGCCAGCCTTTTAGAGATGAGACCAGTAAGTCGCCTCAGAGGCAGAAAATCTGATGTCTGTGACGCTCGTGGTTTGAGAGCTTAGTTAAAGGGGAGATTTAACGAGGCAAGATCATTCAGTTTGGAGCTGGTTGGAGAAGGACGTGGGACAGCCAGGTGGAGACGTCTCGTGACCAGCTAGCAGTGTGGGCTCGCGTCCAGGACAGAGACCTGGGACCAAGACGAGCTTGGGAGAGGATGGGTGTTGGAGCGAGGCCAGCAGAGCAGGGCGGGGAGAAGGGGGTATCGGGGCTCACGTGTGGGGAATGTTGGGGGTGCTCGGGCGGAGAGAAAGGAAGGAAACATCCGCTGTGAGGGTAACCGGGCACAGGGGTTCCTGGGAGCCCCCTGGGGTCCTTGCAGGAAGTGCGGGATGCTTTGGAGGCCGGGAGCTGCAGGGGTTCTGCAGGAGCGTGAGCTCATCTTGGGGAGCAGTTTCCGAGGGTTTATTAGCAGGACGCCCCTGCAGGGGGGTGAGGAATTGAGTGGTCGTTACACAGGATCGCTGGAGACAGGGAGGTGGCTCGAGGGACGACCGGGGAGCTGGTGAGCTCCTCGCTTCAGTGCGTCTTCCCTCCAAAGATGTGTTTTACAAAGTAGACATTCAGTGTGTGTGTGTGCAGATACACATGTACATGTATTACCATTACCGAGTCCAAGCTGGCTCTGCTCGCCCAGGCCAGTGAATCGGAGACGCAGCTTTGAGGCAAGGAATACATACGACTTTATTCGGGAAGCCAGCAGACCCAGGACACGGCAGACTAAAGTCTCCAAATAACCATCCTATCGGGGTTTGGATGCCAGTTTCTTGTATATCACAGAGAAGGGGAGGAGATGAGGAAGTAGAGTCAAAAGGCCATAAAATTTGCAAATATCCCCTGGAATGGCCAGCCTCAGGGAGGGGATGTGTTAATTTCTTCTTTCCTGCTGCCATCCCCAGGTGACAGGGTCCGGATGTGCCCCTGAACAAAGGCACTTTGGTTTAACATTCAGGCAGAGGGGCGGGGTTCCCTGGGGCAGGCCATTATGTACAGACCGTATCCTTTTAGTGAACAAAAGCAGCAGGAAGCAGCCATTAAAGTAAAGAAACAGATCCAACATGGAGTCAGGATTGGCTCTTCCCTGTTACATTACATCTAATACACAATACATAACGTTGATCCTATTAGTTATATAAATGTCTGTATTTATAGATATAATCTCCTATTTTGATAATAAAGCCTTTGAATGGGCCAGAAGACCTCAACACAGTTCATTTTGTATGCTTTCTCTAAACAGCTTTAAATCGATGAGTTCTAATGGTTGACCTTTACTTTGGGAAGAAACCCCATGCAGTAACAACAAAATGGGAATTGATTTTTGTTTTTTTCCTCCGAGCTCTAGAAAACAATCCGAGGTTATCTGAGATTCAGTTTAGCTCTAGCTTGATTGCTTCTAATTTAATAGGAGGTGCTCCTTAGAAAAATGCTTATAGCATTTTTTAAAGTTTAACTTGTTATTGTACTGTAACCTGCTTATGGAAAAGTGCATCATTTTTATTTTTGATGATTTTAATCGCATACATTAAAGGTACCCTTTTGAAGTGTACAGTTCAGTGGGTTTTACTATATTCAGAGTCCTGCAACCATCACCACTCTTTAATTTCAGAACATTTCCATCACCTCCAAGGTAAGCCTGCTTACCCTTAGCAGCCCCTCCCCATTTCCGCCCTCTCCCAAGCCCCCAGCAATCACTAACCTGCTTTGTCTCTACAGATTTGCCTATTTGGGACATTTCTTGGAAGTCCTAGGATATGTGGCGTTTTGAGTCTGGCTGCTTCGAAGTAGCATAATGTTTCCAAGGTTCATTCACGTTGTAGCTCGAATTAGAACGTGATGCCTTTACTTACTGGTGAATAACACCCCACTGCAGGCTTGTCCCACGTGCATTGTTCGTCCACGCCCGCGATGGCTCTGTGATGTTTTCATTTTGAAGCGTTGGGTTAGGCTCGTGCAGGGAGAGCCCCGCAGGAGCCCGTGCTCAGGCTCGCCCTCCGCTCAGCCCGCATCTCTTTGTACTTGGGGTTCCTTCGCCCATCGACCTCTGGGGCCCTGGCGTGTCCGCACGCTGGGATGCTCACGGCCAGGGCACAGTTTTAGGTCTTATCTGCAGTGCACCCAGGATAGGGTGTTTCTGGGGACCCTGGGATGGAGCAGAAAGCCCACACAAAGTACGTCCATTGCCTTTCTTTCCTGGGGGATCTTTAGATTTGCGTGAACACAGTGAATTTTTTCTCCTAGTGTGAACATGACACTTTTGAGTTCAGGGGCTTTGATGGTTTCTGGCAAAATCCTAGGGCTGCATCTGGCCCCATGTTGATGAGTAGAGGCCTGAAGGAGCGTCCTGGGCAGGAGCTCCCACTGAGAGCTGGGCTCCTGGGCCCCTCGGGGTGTCCCTGTGTTACCGACCAGGGTTCTTGACCTCCTCGATCAATAGAAATTGGTCAGAGGCCAGACAAGAAATTCAGGCAGGGCTTTATTGGGGCCCCTGCTGCAGCCGGTGGGGGAGGGGGGCAAACAGCAGGTGCCCTCGCTCACCCCCAGAGGTGGGGCTCGGTGGTTCCTTGTCTGGGGTGAGGGTAGGGGTGTGTCCCAGGGTTGGGCCACAGGGGCGGCTTAGGTGGTCTGCCCACCCCCCTCGGAGGTGCCGTGTGCAGCGGGCGTGCGCGGCACCTTGCTTTTGCTCCCGGCTCTTCAGCGGTGGCAGCTGAGGTGTTTTTGCTCTTTTTCTGTCTTGTCCATAATTTGCCCCAACTGGGCATGCCTGTGTTTATTTTTAGTCCCTTATAGCTTCTTTGTATTTTGTTGCTCAAGGAGACCTTTGTCCAGGTGCAAGCACTGCAGCAAAGGGTTCCAGGTCCCAGCCTGTCTCACTTGTGTATTTTTATCACAGTTTTGGAGAACTCTAAATCAGTCTGGAGAATGACTTCCTATTCTGTTTTCCTTTTGATTTTATCTGTGAGAGTCGAGTTGTTGGAAGGTCTGTCCTGAGGTCCTAAGCTTTGGCCCCATGTCCTGCTGGGATTGCGTGGGGATGGAATACATGTTTATTCCCTGACTTGGGTGTGTGGGGGGAGGGGGAGGAGGAGGGGGTGGTGTGGATTTTCTCTGAATCTCAGGTGCATCCTGCAGTTCGTATTGTTTCTGGTCTGTCTTTAAAGTGTCCCACGCGTATATGAAAGTAAATGCACATCCTGGTTCTTGGGTTTGGGCTGAAAGGCTTAGTCCCACACAGAACCGTGGTGCGTTAGAACCGTGCATCTGGCAGTCGTGTAAGGGAAGCGTGCTGGACCCTTGCTTCCTGCAGCCTTCCTTACGTCGGGTGGAGGGGGGACTTCGTCAAAGATGGTTACGACTGGAGCCCGGCACCCGAAGTTGCATTCAGGACACTTGCCCACGTGTCTGTCCTTTAGGGCTCAGGCCGGGGCTCGCCACCGCTCGGTGAGGAGGACCGTGGGCTCTTTTCCTACCTGCCGCCTCATCCACATCAGCTGCCCCGCCAGAGTTACTGAACCACCCTTTATTCCCTCCAGCTCTGCCCAACCCCCAGCCCATTTGTCTTGTTGAAGGCTGTCTCTCTCTGACTTTTTACTCCTGCGTCAAAATGCTCTTGTGTAGAAGGCCTGAGTACAAATGGGCTCACTGCCCTCAGACACGGGGTTTTTTTTTCCCAATACGGAGGTGGTCTCCTGGTGCCGACACGTCCCTGCCTTGTTGATCCAGGTGTGGCTTGTGTGGCATTTTACTTCTCATCTTGTCTCAACCCTAGTTGATGGGGGAAGTTTGGGGGAAACAGCCACAGGACCCTTTTTGGATCCTAAATACCCTCCATGGGATGTGTTCACCTGTTGCATGCTGGGACACCTTGGAGGGCTGTGTGCTTACCTGACAGAGCCTGGTAGGAATGTGTTATGACCAGAGAGTGACAGCTTCAGAAGGGGTCTGATCCGCAGGAGTTTCTGGCTATGGGAAATCCTTATACAGTCAATTAAGCCATGCGGGATATGTCTGCTGGGAGAGAGAACCAGGAAAGTTTATTTTATTTATTTATTTATTTATTTTTGGCTGCATTGGGTCTTCATTGTGATGCGCGGGCTTCTCATTGCGGTGCGTGGGCTTCTCATTGCGGTGGCTTCTCTTGTTGCGGAGCACTGGCTCTAGGCACATGGGCTTCAGTAGTTGTGGCTTGTGGGCTCAGTAGTTGTGGCTCGCAGGCTCTAGATCACAGGCTCAGTAGTTGTGGCGCATGGGCTTAGTTGCTCTGCGGCACGTGGGATCTTCCTGGACCAGGGCTTGAACCTGTGTCCCCTGCATTGGCAGGCAGATTCTTAACCACTGCGCCACCAGGGAAGTCCCAAATTATTTATTTATTTATTTAGCTAGCTACCTGGGTCTTTGCTACGGCACGCGGGGTGTTTGCTGCGGCATGCGGGGTCTTTGCTGTGGCACGCGGGGTCTTTAGTTGCAGCACGTGGGGTCTAGTTCCTTGATGAGAGATCGAATCCAGGCGCCCTGCGTTGGGAGTGCAGAGTCTTAACCACTGGAGCACCAGGGAAGTCCCTGAATGATGCTTGATGGTAGAAACTTCACCATTAAACAGGACTAGGGAGTCGTGTATCTTTTAATGTCAAATTAAAAATGGATTTTAAAGAACATACATTAAGTGAAGCTCCTGCTTTATCTGAAGCCTAAAGAATAGGTAGGGACAGAGGGTGGGGGAGTGTGAACTTTGCTTTACGGAGAAAGGAAGACATATTTTAAACAAGTTGACACTGAAATCTTCATAGTTCCCCAAAGGACATTGAACAGTCTCCAGTTTAGGTATAGAATATCATATGTGGATAAGACAGCAGTAATATTCTTTGTTGGATTGTATGGTCGCTCTATTTTTAATTTTTTGAGGAACCTCCATGCTGTTTCCATAGCGGCTGCATCAATTTACGTTCCCACCAATGGTGCGCAGAAGAGTTCCCTTTTCTCCACACCCTCACCAGCACTTATTTCTAGTCTTTTCACTAATAGCCATTCTGACAAGTATGAGGTGATACCTCAATGTGGTTTTTATTAATTGAAGTATAGTTGTACAATATTGTAAGTTACAGGTGTACAATATAGTGATTCACAATCTTTAAAGGCTATACTCTATAGATATTATAAAATATTGGCTATATTCCCTGTGTTGTACAATATATCTTTGTAGCTTATTTTATACATAAGTTTGTACCTCTTAATTCCCTCCCCCTGTGTTGCCCCTCCCCCTTCCCTCCCCCCACTGGTAACCACTAATTTGTTCTCTTTCTTTGTTGTTACAGCCACTAGTTTGTTGGATTTTTTAGAATCCACATGTGATATCATACAGTATTTGTCTTTCTACAGACAGCAGTAATTTATTAATCCAATGTTAATAAGGCATTAAAAAATAAGATATAGAAAACAACCCTTCTTATTTTTCTAATCGTAAGATGTTCTCATTTTAGAAAATGAGAACAGAAAGAGGAATGAAGAAGAAAAGTCATCTATATTCGTTTTTTAAACATGATGATGATTATTTTTTGATGTGGACCATTTTTAAAGTCTTTATTGAATTTGTTACGACATCGCCCCCGTTCTATGTCTTGGCCTTTCGGCCGCGAGGCATGTGGGACCCCAGCTCCCTGACCAGAGATCGAACCCGCTCCCCCGGCACCGCCCCAGCATTGGAAGGCGAAGTCCCAACCGCTGGACGGCCAGGGGAGTCCCTCATCTATATTCTTAAAGCCCAAAGAAGTTAACTACTACTAACATCTTGGTGTCTATCCTCTTAACAAGAAATAATGAGTTTTAATTCTTTGCTTTCACTGGTTTTGCTATATTTGTTATTTTTCAGAGTCACAATTTTGTTTTAAAATCTTAAATCTGTGAATGTCTCTAAGGCATCCTGTGATCCTTAGTGGATTTTTAAGTGAGAGATAATTAAACCTTGAAGGCAGATGAGATATGAGGGAAGTTCTGGGCAGGAGATTTGTAACCTAGAAAAGTCTAGTAAATACTTAAGGAAGAAGCCCACCTCTAAAAACGTTCTCCTGTTTTCAGTAAGAGCTTTTAAGTGTGTTACCAACTTTTGGGGATGATTTCTTTAGAAAGATTTTCACTTTCTACAAAAAAAAAAAAAAAAAAGGTGGATTAGAAAATACAGTCTCTCCCAGCTTTGACCCACGTTTCTTAGCAAATTCAGCCTTGTTTATGCTGAGGTTCTGTTTCTATGTGACAATTATTTTTTATGTCACTATAGTTCTTTTGTGGAAGAATAATTTACCCCACCTATCAATATGGCATGGTATGTCACAATTGAAAACAAACAAGAAAATAGGGGGTAAGAGAAAATAGGAGTAAGAAGTAAGAGAAAGTCAGAGGGCAGAGCAAATGCCCTTGGCTCAGGCTTTCATCAGCCAAAGCGAAAAGGAAACATGATGTGTCACAAGAATTAGTGTCTGTTACAGGAGAAGAATTCTGCCCTGGGGACGCAGAGCTGTTTCTGATACTGAGCCTAGGATGGAATTTCTCCCGTGGGAATCCGAACAGGTGCTGTGATTAGGGACCACAACTTTCACACCATCCCTGAAGAAAACAGAATCATGTGTTGCCTGGGATGTACCTGCCAGCAGCTCTCCCGGTGCCCACTGTGTGCCACGGCCAGGCGGGCACAATTCCGGGGCCGTTCCTGCGAATGGTCCCCATTAGACGGGCCTGGAGCTGCTGCAGGGTCTCCCTACCAGGGAGGTGGTGTTCCGTCTTCCCTGGAGGTGGGAGATGCTTCAGGACAGAAGAAGTTACAGAAGGCAACTTTGCCGACTCTGATGTCCTGGATGTCTCTGTGGGGAGCCACAGAATCGATCGGGCCATTTGGTATAAGAAAGAGTCTCTGATTTTTGCCGTCGAATTCAAGGATAACGTTTGCCATTGCCTCTGCACATCCCTTGAGGCATGGCAGGCTTTTAAAATGTCACGTGAGTCTAACTCTTTCCCTCCACTGTTTTTGGGTTTTAACTAGGACATATCCCACATATGGTTTCGTTAAATATATTGAATTTGGGGACTTCTGTATATTTTCTAGATGAATGTCAAAACCAAAAGCCATCATGCTGAGAGATCTTTGGTGTCTATGGAGTTGGAGGATTAAAATCCAAGAGCCATTTTATTTATTTTTAATTGAAGTATAGTTGATTTACAGTGTTGTGTTAACTTCTGCTGTACAGCAAAGTGTTTCAGTTATACATATATACATTCTTTTTTTTTTTTTAATTACACTATACTAGGTGTGCTTTATTTATTTATTTATTTATGGCTGTGTTGGATCTTCATTTCTGTGCGAGGACTTTCCCTAGTTGTGGCAAGCGGGGGCCACTCTTCATCGCGGTGCGCGGGCCTCTCACTATCGCGGCCTCTCTTGTTGCGGAGCACAGGCTCCAGACGCGCAGGCTCAGTAATTGTGGCTCACGGGCCCATTTGCTCCGCGGCATGTGGGATCCTCCCAGACCTAGGGCCCGAACCCGTGTCTCCTGCATTGGTAGGCAGATTCTCAACCACTGTGCCACGAGGGAAGCCCTATATACATTCATTTTTAAAAAAATATTTTCCATTAAGGTTTATTACAGGATATTGAGTATAGTTCCCTGTGCTATACAGTAGGATCTTGTTGTTTATCCACGTTATATATACTAGTTTGCATCTGCTAACCCCAAACTCCCAATGCATCCCTCCCCCACCCCCTTGGCAACCACAAGTCTGTTCTCTATGTCTCTGAGTCTGTTTCTGTTTCGTAGGTATGTTCATTTGTGTCGTATTTTAGATTCCATATATAAAGGATATCATATGATATTTATCTTTACTTCACTTATAATCTCTAAGTCCATCCATGTTGCTGCAAATGGCATTATTTCATTCTTTTTTATGGCTGAGTAGTATTCCATTGTATACATGTACTACATCTTTATCCATTCATCTGATGGACATTTAGGTTGTTTCCATGTCTTGGCTACTGTGAATAGTGTTATGAACACTGGGGCCCATGTATCTTTTTGAATTATAGGTTTGTCTGTGTATATGCCCAGGAGTGGGATTGCTGGATCATACAGTAGCTCTATTTTTAGTTTTCTGAGGAACCTCCATACTGTTCTCCACAGTGGCTGCACCAATCTACGTTCCCCCCAGCAGCGTAGGACGGACCCTTTTCTTTGCATGCTGTTATGAGAGGTGGTTATCCAGGGAGAATCTCCGTGGGGTGCACGTGTCACCTGTTTGCACCTTCTTTGTAAATGACCTGACGGTGGTGCTGCCTGGGTATAACTGGATTCTGCAGGGAGATCTGGTTAGTGGGAAGGAGCTCCAGTGTGGCCAGAGCAGCCTGGGTCTCGATGTGGCTCTCCCTGTGATTTGATCACAGGCTCTACGATGAATCCTCAGATGTGACTGGGAAATACAGCAAGCCAAGGAGACTTCTACTGATTTAGAGAGTTTACTGTAACATAGCAGGAAATACCATTGAGTATTATTCCTCACTCCCTTTTTTTCCCTTCCCTAATTTAGTAGATAAAAGGGTTTTTTGTTGTTGTTTGATTTTTCATTAAAAATTGCACCCTCCCCCCAATTCCATGTGATCCTCTGCTATCCACTGTGAGTTTCTCATACTCAAGGGCTGTGTTTCCTGCCAGGTGAATTAGAGCAGGACAGTTTCAGGGCGTAGTATGATTCTCCCAGATTATCGTGCAGATCAACCTTGAGCGCTGCTAATACTCAGACACCCATGAACGGCTACTGCTGCCTCTGTCTTTACGCGTCTGTGTAGAGGACGGAGTGCCATGCCTCGGACCCACAGCTGGAGAAGGTGCTGTTCTATAGGTAACGGACACATCTGCACAGCTGTTGAATATAGATGTAGCCCACACAAGGCATGGGTCATGGGGGACCCTGAGAAGAGCAGCAAGTTTCTGAGCAGATTAGTCTGTAGCTAGCAATTCTTCATTCCTACACCTTCTAGATACTGACTGTGGGTCCTATAGCTTAAAGCAAAGCCAAAACAGCCTAGATGAAGATTTAGGGAATTCTTTTTCTTTTTGCAAATGTTAGCCAGATATTTTTAAAATGTATGTTGCGAGCCTTGAAATAGCTTTTTGTAATCAAAATATTTAGATGAAACCTTAAAATGAATTAGATGGTATTTAGAACAGAAGTTACATGTGAAAATGAGCTAATAGTAATCTGTGGTCTTGGAATAGGTTTTTTTTCCCCTCAGTGGGCGACAGGAATATTATAAGCTCAAAACTTTAAGCTCCTGCTTGGCGAGAGAAGAAGTAATTTAAAAATAATGTTGACTATCACAATCCCCTCTTTTTTTTTTAAAACTCTTTCTTTTAGTTTAAATATCATGGTGAATTATTGTTAGGTATTTAACTTGTTTTTGCAACAGTGATGTAGCAGCTGCTAAAGTATAAAAATCCGAAGAACATGAGTTGAATTCTGAATTTCTGGGCAACTTCTTTTAATTGGTAAAAATTACAACTGTTAAACTATAGCTGAGCAGACTCTAAGCTCTATTTGTCAAGATACAGTGCTTTTGGCAATTGAATGTTTTGGTGCCTACTGTACAATTAGAACAACAGTGTCAGGAACTTGTACAGAATTGATAGTGATTTATACCAAATCTGTGTGATTAGTATGCTTATACATTGGGTACCA
Organism: Balaenoptera borealis; assembly: GCF_965194805.1. Taxonomy (NCBI): domain Eukaryota; kingdom Metazoa; phylum Chordata; class Mammalia; order Artiodactyla; family Balaenopteridae; genus Balaenoptera; species Balaenoptera borealis. Next base: position 4,425,484 of record NC_138877.1, read on the forward strand.
TGAAGTATTCCAGGAGCTCTCCTTATCCTGTCTGGTCTCCTGGCCTATCTACTCATTCATTTTTTTCTCCATCCTAACTATAACTTGGAACTCAGATTTTTGTAACCTGATACAAATTGTGATTCTTTCAGATATACTTTATATTAAGTATTATTGGCTGACCAAGAAAATTGCTATTGTAAACACCCAACACTAAAATGTCCTGCTTTGCATATATACTTTTTCAACAATTAGACTAGGTTTTGTAAAAATTGAGATAATTGACCTATAACATGTTAGTTTCAGGTGTACAACATAATGATTTGATATTTGTATGTAGCAAAATGATCACCACAATGAGTCTTGTTAACTTCCGTCACACATAGCTAGAAATTTTTTTCTTGTTGTCTTACTGTGTGTAACAAATGAAACCTACAGCTCTCATAGACACAGAGTACAGTGGTGGTTGCCAGGAGCTGGGGGAAGAGGGGAATAGGGAGTTAGTGTTTAAATGGGGCAGAGTTTCAGTTTTGCAAGAAAAAGAGTTCTGGAGGTTGGCTGCAGAACGCTGTGAATGTACTTAACACTTCCGTACGCTTCAAACACATACTTATCCTAACCAATTTTACCACAATTAAAAACCACACATGGAATTGTGTGTGCATATCCATCATGATTCAATTTAAATTGTAGTTTATGGGGTCAATGCCAAAACTGAAATCCAGCCTCCCTCCCCATCCCATTCCCCATCCTCACTCATTAAAAAATTTTTTTTTGCTATTTTACATTTCTCCTTATAAAATACTGTAACTTATTTTCTTTATTGTCTCTCCCCACGACCCCCAGAATGTAAGGGCAGGCACTTCTGCCTGTTTTGTTCATTGCTGTAGCTCTCGTGCCTAGAAGGGTTCCTGGCACATAATAGGTGATCAGCCAGGATCTGTTGAGTGATAGAATATTGTAAGTAAAATAAAGTCACTTGAATGACAGACGCATTTGGGATATCTTATTTTTTAAAATCTTTTATTTTTGAGATTTAACATACAAAGCATTCAAATCTAGAGTACATAGCTCAATGAATTTTTGTCCATCCATATGCCAACACCCAAATAAGAGTACTTCCATCACCCCGGAGGAAGATCCCTCTCACCCCTGCCCAGACAGTCTGCTCCCTACCAGATGCACTCGCTCTTCTGACTTTTATACCTAAAGATGCGTTTGCCTTTGAACTACATATAAATGGAATCTTACAGGATGTGCTTTTTTTTTTGTCTGGCTTCTTTCAGCCGCCATGGGTCTGTGAGACTCAGCCTCGTGAGTGTCCGTCCTGTGACAGATCACCATATGTTTATCCACCCCTTGATGATGGGACATTGGGTTATTTCAATTTTTTGCTATTTTGAGTAAAATTCTTTATATTTTTGTGGACATAACTTTTATCTTGCATAAAATACGTAGGTGTAGAATTAACTCAATGATGGACTAGATGTATACTTTTAGAAACTGCCACATGGTTTTTTTTTTTTAACGTGGTTGATGTGATTTGTGTTCTCACCAGCAATTGTTCCACATTATGGTGAACACGAGTGTCTCATTTTTTTAAGCCACATGTGTGGGCGTTTAATGGTGTCTTCTTGTGGTTTTAATTTGCACTCTACTAGTGAGCAATGACGCTGAGCATCTTTTCATGTGCTTATTGGCCGTTGGGTATCCTCTTGTGAAATGCTGTTCAAGTCTTGTGCTCATTTTGTAAAAATTGAGATAATTGACCTATAACATGTTAGTGTCACCTTTTATTATTGTTTCACCTTTATTATTTCATGTTAGTTTCACCTTTTATTATTGTTAGTTTCACCTTTTATTATTGTTTTGCCTGAATTCTTTATTTTGGATGCAAGTCTTTTGTCAGATACACGTATTGCAAATATCTTTCTCCAATCTGTGACATGCCTATTTCTTTTCCCAATATCTTTCAATGAATGGAAGTTATTAATATTAACGACGTCAAATTTATCAAGCTTTCCTTAAAGCCTGTTTTTTGTGTTTTATTTAAGAAAACTTTGCCTATCTTGGAATGATTTTGAAGCCAATAATCTAAGTAGCACAATAAAATAAGCTTGAATTAGACATTCTCATTTGAAAGGGAAAAAGAGTTAAGTTTAGACAACTGTGGAATCGAAACACCTTTCCATTATTAAGAATAAGGCAAAGACACAAGGCCTCTTTTCTGTGGTCTTTCACCTACACAAATCATTTCTAATCCACTTTTTAACTGAATATATTTGTGTAACATTGTGTAAGTTTAAGGTGCACAGTATGTGACTGTGATACATTATGTATTGTAATATGATTGCCAGTGTAGCGATATTTATCCCATTACGTATAGTACAATAATATTGTCTGTATTCATTATACTATGTATTAGATATCCAGGGCTTATTTGCTACTAGTTACAAGTTTGTACCCTTAAACACCATCAATCTTATCCACCCCTTTCCTCTGTTAACCACCATTTTATTTATTTATTTATTTTTACAAGTTTAGCTTTTTTAGATTCCACTTACAAGTGATATCGTACATATTGTACAGTGCTTGTCTTTCTCTGACGTCTTGCTTAGCATACTGTGCTCAAGGTCTATCCATGTTGTTGCAAATGGGAGGATGTTTTATGGCTGAATAATATTCCCTTTTGTTACGGGTACCACATCTTTTTTATCCATTCATTCACTGATGGGCATTTGGGTTGTTTTCATATCTTAGCTACTGTGACTAATACTGTGATAAACATGGGAGTGCTCATATCTCATCAAAATCCTGTTTTTATTTCCTTTGGATAAATACCCAGAAGTGGAATTGCTGGATCATATGGTAGTCCTATTTTTAATTTTTTTGAGGAAACTCCGTACTCCGTAGTGGTTGGCCCAGTTTACATTCTCACCAACAATGTATGTATAAGGGTTCCCTTTTTACCACTTCCTCGCCAGCACTTGTTACTGTTTGTCTTTTTGATGATGGCCATTCTAACAGATGTGAGGTGATAACTCATTGTGGTTTTGATATGCAATCCCTGATATGTGATATTGAGCATCTTTTCATGTATCTGTTAGCTGTTTTGATGTCTTTGGAGAAATTTCTGTTTAGTTCTGCCCATTTTAAAATTGGATTGTTTGGGTTTTTTTAATTGAGTTGACTGAGTTCTTTATATATATATATTTACACACACACACACACATAAATATATATACACATGTATGTATGTATATATATAAATATATAATTTTATTTATTTTAAAAATCTTATTTGAGTATGTTTGATTTACAATGTATTAGTTTCAGGTGTACAGCAAAGTGATTATATATATACATATATTCATTCTTTTTCAGATTCTTTCCTATATAGATTATTATGGAATATTGAATAGAGTTTGCTGTGCTATACTCTAGGTCCTTATTGGTTATCTATCTTATATATAATAGTGTGTGTATGTTAATCCCAAGCTTCTAACTTATCCCTCCCCCACATTTCCTCTTTGGTAACCATAAGTTTGTTTTCGAAATCTGTGAGTCTGTTTCTGTTTTGCAAGTAAGTTCATTTATATTATTTAAAAAATTAGATTCCACATATAATCTATGTTATATGATTAATCATATATAATCATATAAGTGATATCATATATTTGTCTTTCTCTGTCTGATTCACTTCACTTAGTATGATAATCTCTAGGTCCATCCATGTTGCTGCAAATGGCATTACTTCATTCTTTTTTATGGCTGAGTAATATTCCATTGTATATATGTACCACATCTTCTTTATCCATTCCTGTGTTGATGGACATTTAGGTTGCTTCCATGTCCTGGCTGTTGTAAATAGTGCTGCTGTGAACATAAGCGTGCAAGTATCTTTTCGAATTATGGTATTCTCTGGATATATTTTGATATTAACCCTTTATCTGATAAGTGGTTTGGAATTTTTTTCTCCCATTCTGCAGGTTGGGTTTTCATTTTATTGTTTCTCTTGCTGTGCAGAAGCTTTTGAGTTTGATATAGTCCAATTTGTTTTTTTTCCTTTTGTGCATTGGAATCCTGCCCCCAAAATATTGCCAAGACCAATGTCAAGCTTCTTCCCTGTGTTTTCTTCTAGGAGTTTTATAGTATGAGGTCTTCTGTTTAAGTCTTTAATCCATTTTGAGTTAACTTTTGTGAGTAGTGTGAGATAAGGGTCCAGTTTCATTGCTCTGCACGTGTTACTCTACTTTTCCCAGCACCATTTGTTGAAGAGAATCATTTTCCCATTGGGTATTCTTGGCTCCCTTGTTGAATATTAGTTGGCTGTATATGCCATGATTTAATTCTGGGCTCTCTATTCTGTTCCATTGGTCAGTATGTCTATTTTTTGTGTCAGTACCGTACTGTGTTTATTACTATGGCTTTGTAGTGTAATTTCAAATCCAGAAGTGTGATACCGCCTAGATTTTTTTTTTTCTTCGGACTGCTTTGGCTATTCAGGGTCTTTTGTGGTTCCACACAAATTTCAGGATTGTTTCTTCTATTTCTGTGAAGAATGCCTTTAGTATTCTGATGGGGATTGTGTTGAATTTGTAGATGGCTATGGGTAGTATGGCCATTTTAACAAATTAATTCTTCTGATCCATAAAGAGTTGTCTTTCCATTTGTTTGTGTTGCCTTTGATTTCTTTCAGCAAGGTTTTACAGTTTTTGTTGTACAGATCTTCCACTTTTTGGTTAAGCTTATTACTAAGTATCTTCCTGTTTTTGCTGTTGTGAATGGGATGGTTTTATTCATTTCCTTTTCAGATGCTTCATCATTAGTGTAAAGGAATATAATTGATTTCTGTATGTCGATTTTTATATCCTGCCACTTGACTGACATCATTGATTAATTCCAACAGGTTTTTGACTGATTCTTTGGGATTTTCTATACATAGGACCATATCCTCAGCAAATAACAATTTTAATTCTTTTTGATCTGGATGCCTTTTTTTTCCTTGTCTTGCTTAATTGCTCTGGCTAAGGCTTCTAGTACTATATTGAATAGGAGTGGTGAGAGTGGGCATCCTTGCCTTGTTCCTGATCTTAGAGGAAATGCTTTTAATTTCCCTCCATCGAGTATAATGTTAGCTGCGGATTTGTCATATGTGGCCCTTATTATGTTGAGGTGTGTTCCTTCTGTACCAAGTCTTTTAAGGGTTTTTATCATGAAAGGATGTTGTGTTTTGTCCTATGCTTTATATCCGTCTGAGATGATCATGTGACTTACCTTTCATTTTATTGATGTGATGTATGCCGTTTATCAATTTGCTTATGTTGAACCATCCTTGCATACCAGGGATGAGTCCCGCTTGGCCGTGGTATATCATTCTTTTAATGTGCTTTTGAATTCAGTTTGCTAATATTTTGTTAAGAATTTTTCCATCTATATTCATCAGGAATATTGGTCTATAGTTCACTTTTCTTGTGGTATCCTTATCTGGTTTTGGTATCAAAGTAATGCTGACCTCATAGAATGAGTTTGGAAGTGTTTCCCTTCCTCAGTATTTTGGAAGAGTTTGAGGAGGATTAATGTTAATTATTCTTTAAATGTTTGGTAGGATTCTCCAGTGAGGCCATCTGTCCTGGGGTTTTATGTGTTAGGAGTTTTCTGATTACTGGCTCAATTTCTTTACTAGTTATTGGTCTGTTCAGATTTTCTATTTCTGATTCAGTGTTGGTAGGTTGTGTTTCTAGAAAGGTATCAGTTTCTTCTAGGTTATGTATTTTGTTGGCATATAATTGTTCATAGCAGTCTCTTATGATTCTATATTTCTGTAGTATCAGTTGTAAGGTCTCCTCTTTCTAATTTCATTTGAATCTTCTCTCTTCTTAGTTTAGCTAAAGTTCTGCCAATTTTGCTTCTTTTCAAAGAACAGCTCTTAATTTTGTTGATACTTTCCATTGTTTTTATGGTCTCTTTCATTTGTTTTCACTCTGGTACTTATTTCCTTTCTTCTGCAGACTTTGACCTTAATTTGTTCTTTTTCAAAATCCTTCATCTGTAAAGTTAGACTTTTTGAGATCTTTCTAATTTCTTAATATATGTGTTTATTTCTCTAAACTTCACTCTCAGAACTGCTTTTGCTGCATCCCGCAATATATATGTTGTGTTTTCATTTTCATTTGTCTCAAGCTAATTTCTAATTTGCTTTTTGATTTCTTTTTTGACCCGATGGTTGTTTTGAAGTATGTTGTTTAGTTTCCATATATTTGCAGATCTTTTCCTGTTGATTTCTAGTTTCATTCCATTGTGATCAAATAGTTGGTATAATTCCAATATTTTAAAATTTGATAAGATTTGTTTTGTGTCCATCCTGTGGTCTATCCTGGAGAATGACCCATATGCACTTGAGAAGAATGTACATTCTGCTACTGTTTGATGGAATGTTCACTATGTCTGTTAAGTTCATTTGCTCTAAAGTGTAGTTCAATCGCAACATTTCCTTGTTGGTTTTTCTGTCTGGATGATCTATCCATTGCTGTTAATGGGGTATTGAAGTACCCTACAATCACTATATTGTTGTCTTATTTCTCCCTTAAGATCTGTATCGCTTAATGTATTTCAATGCTTGGCTGTTAGGAGCATATCTATTTAAAATTGTCACATATTCTTGATGTACTGACCCCCTTACCATTACATAATGACCTTCATTGTCTCTTTTATCCTTTTTGGCTTGAAGTCTATTTTATCTCATACAAGTATGGCTACACCTGCCTTCTTTTGGTTTCTGTTTGCTTGTAGTATCATTTTTCATCCCTTCACTCTGAGCCTATTTGTGTCTTTAGAGCTGAAATGGGTCTCCTGTAGGCAGCATATAGTTGGGTTTTTTTTTTTTTAATCCATCCAGCCACTCTGTGCCTTTTTTCCTTCCTTCCTTCCATCCTTCCTTCCTTCCTTCCTCCTTTACATTTAGGATGATTATTGATATATAAGGATTTTACTGCCATTTTATCTTTTGTGTTTTGGTTATTTTGTCTTTCCTTTTTTTTTTTTTTCCCTTCTGTTTCTGTCTACCTTTTGTAAGTTGGCAGTTTTTCAAGGTGATTTGCTCAATCTCTTTTTTATGTTTTAAGTCTCTGCTTTAGATTTTTGCTTGTAGTTGCCATGAGTTTTACATAAAACATCTCATAGATAAAATAGTCCTTTTTCTGTTGATAGCAGTTAATTTTCATTTGCCTATGAAGGTTCCATCCTTTTACTCTTCCCCTTTTATATTTTTGATGAAACAAATTATCTCTTTATGCTGTGACTTCATTACCAAGTTGTAGTAGCCATAGTTATTTTTAATGCTCTTTTCCTTTACTCTTTATGCTATAATTAAGAGTTTAATATACTATTCTAAAAAGTTAGAGTATTCTAATTCTGATTATTTTTCATCTTAATCAGAGTTTTGTGTACTTTCCTATTGTTTCAGCTTAAGGAGCCCCATTCAGCATTTCTTATAAGGCAGGTCTAGTGATGGTGAACTCCCTCAGCTTTTGTTTGTCTGGGAAAGTCTTTATTTCTCCTTCATATCTGGGAAAGTCTTTATTTCTCCTTCACATTGAAGGAGAACTTTGCCGGACAGAGTATTGTTGGCTGACAGTCTTTGTTTTTCAATATTTTGAATATGTCATTCTACTCTCTCCTGGCCTGTAGACGTTCTGCTGAGAAATCTGCTGATAAACAATAGCCCAATAGTGGGGGTATTTGTAGGTTCTTGCCTTTTTTCCGCTGGCTGCCTTTAAAATCCTTTATCATTGACTTTTGACATTTTTAATATGTCTTTTGGAGAACGTTTTTTTGCATTGAGATGATAAGGTGTCCTGTTAGCTTTGTGGACTTGCATGTCCAGAACCTTCTCTAGGTTTGGGAAGTTCTTAGCTATTATTTCCTTAAATACACTCTGCTACTTCTCCGTCTCTGCTCCTCCTGGAATATCCATTATTCTTACGGTGGCTTTTCTAATGGAGTCTGATAGTTCCTGTAGGTTTCTTCACTTTAAAAAAAAAATCTTAGTTCTCTGTCCCGTTCCACCTGAATCATTTCTGTTTTTCTGTCATCAAGCTCACATAGTCTCTCTCTCTTCTGTCTGATCTGCTCTATTTCCAATGTATTCAAATGCATTCTTCATCTCATTTATTGAGTTCTTCCGCTCCAGACTTTTTTGGGTTCTTTTTTAGAATTTCAATCTCCTTGGTAAAGTACTCCTTCTGTTGGTTAATTTTATTCTTGAGCTCATTGAACTGCCTGTCGGAGTTTTTCTGTAGCTCATTGGATTTCTTCATAACAGCTATTGTGAATTCTTTATCAGTTACATTGCAGTATTCCATGTCTTTGGGTTCAGTTGCCGGAAAATTGTCATTTTCTTTTTGTTACACCATATTACCATGATTTTTCGTGGTGTCTGATGAAAAGTGCCTGTGCTGGCACATTTGAAGTCACGTGCACCCTCCTTATTTAGTCTATTCTTTGCTTACTTTGGTTCTAACAGTTCAGCAGGTCGCTAGTTAAGAGTCTTTTTGTTTTCCAGGAGGCGGTGTTATGGCACAAGTTTCTGGTTTCTCTTCTCTGAGCTAACTCCCCGCTAAGGTTGGGAGTGGGCACGTTAAAAACAAAAACAGAAAGCAAAGGGTGGCGGCCGAGTGGGGTGAGGTGTGTACCCGGCATCTGGGTGTGCCCACACCCAGTAAGGGGGTCCTCGAGTGGTGGGGGCATCCCAGAGGTCTGGGGGTGGTGCTCTTGCCTCCTGGGACGGACAGGAGACGCTTCCCTCCAGTTTTCTTTGTCGAGCCACCTCCCTGTCCTTTCCCTCCCCTGGTCCCTTGATCTCTCCTGAGAGAGCAGCTGGTCCTGGCAGATCCCCACTCACCGCCTTCACCCTGCAACATCTCTGCCAGAAAGGTTGCGCTCGTTTGCTGCCAGATGGACCACTGTCTCCTCTGCCACTGCTGGCCCCATGGCCAGTTCCCTCGCTCTGCAGTCTCCTCCGAGGTGCAGTCTGCCCACTTTCAGTTGCACAGATGGGTGCATCTTGGTGTCCTGGTCTGCCGCGCAGAGGTGCTTGTTTTCCCCCAGTTATGGGTGTCTGATTAGTTGTAAATCAAAGGGGAGAGAAAAAAGGAACGACTCACACCACCATGATGCTTCACGAATTTTTTTTAAAACTTTGATTTTGCTTAATGTTAAAAGAGGATATGTTCTGTTTGCTACTGCAAGGGGGTAATAATTTGAGAGCAGATAGATGTTCGACTTGGACTTGGAACCTTTGTCCTGTCTCTCATTATACTGTTGGGCACATCTTCTCCGGTTTGCCCCTTGCCTTTCTTTTGTGAGCTTTCAATTGTAAGCTTTTTTTTCCCTCTTTTTTAAAAAATTGAAGTATAATTGACCTACAACATTGTTAAGTTTCAGGTGTACAACATAGTGTGTCGATTTTTGTATACATTTCAAAATGCTCACTGTGATAAATCTAGTTACCATCTGTCACTGCACAGTTATTATAACATTGACTATATTCTCCATGCTGTACATTTCATCCCTGTGAGTCACTTACTTTGTAACTGTAAGTTTGTACCTTTTAATCTCCCTCACCTATTTCCCTCCTTCTACCCACCTCCCCTCTGGCAACCAGATGTTTGTTCTCTGTATCTGTAACTCTGTTTCTGTTTTATGTTTGTTCATTTGCTTTTTTAGATTCCACATGTAAATGAAATCATCCATATTTGTCTTTCTCTGCCTGACTTATTTCACTTAGCATAATACCTTCTAGGTCCATCCGTGTTGGCACAAATGGCAAGATTTCATTCTTTTTCATGGCTGAGTAATGTTCCATCATGTATATATGCCACATCATTATCCGTTCATCTGTTGGTGGGCACTTAGGTTGTTTCCATATCTTGGCAATTGTAAATAATGCTGCAATGAACATGGGGGTGCATGTATCTCTTCAAGTTAGTGTTTTTTGTTTTCTTTGGGGGGGGGAGAAAAAAACCCAGAAGTGGAATTGTTAGATCATATGGTAGCTCTATTTCCAAATTTTTTTTAAGGAACCTCTGTACTGTTCTCCACAGTGGCTGCATCATTTCACATTCTCATCAACAGTATACGAGGGTTCCCTTTTCTCTACATCCTTGCTAACACTTGTTACCTGTTGTCTTTTTGGTGACAGCCATTCTGACAGGTGTGATGTTATAAACTTTTATTATATCATTTTCCTAATGTGACAACCCAACAGCTGAAAGAAGTAGCAGTGTGGTCTTACACGTCAGAGTACATCATGATAGTTGAAAGTAGCCCCCATTGTGCAACTTAATTAGCTGGTAAAATTTGAGGTTACTGTACCTGTTCTATTAACATTGTTTCCAAGCTTTCTCTAGTGGTGGAGTTCTTTCTTTAATGGGGTCTTGCGGGGAAGCCACCTTGCAGTTGCACCAATGCCTTTGTGGAGGCTGTATTTCTCCTTTTAGTCTATTGTCAAACAAATTACCTAGTATAGTGAAAATTTGAAGGTACGGCTAGGGGAAGCTTTTATGTTTTTAGGCCACTTTAATTTTTTTTTAAACTTTATTTTTTTTACAGTTTTTTTTATGTGGACCATTTTTAAAGTCTTTACTGAATTTGTTACAATATTGCCTCTGTTTTATGTTTTGGTTTTTTGGGCATGAGGCATGTGGGATCTTAGCTCCCCGACCAGGGATTGAACCTGCACCCCCTGCATTGGAAGGCGAAGCCTTAACCACTGGACCACCAGAGAAGTCCCTAGGCCATTTTAATTTTACTTTTGTTATGCTCAGGTATATAAAAAGACTTAGTTCTCAGAAAAAAATGCCTGTTTAAAGAATTTTTTTGTTTCTTTTTAGGCATTTAAAAAAATTCTGTACTCAAATTGTCAGATAAACTATAGCAGAGACTAAGATTTGTAATATGTATATTTTCTATTTCTTTAGTTTCTTTTCTCTCTTCCCTCTTCATTTCTCTCCTTTCCTTTGTGTTTAATTTGCTCTTTTTCTAGTTTCTGAAGATAAAAGCTTAGCTCATTTATTTTAGACTGGTCTTCTTTTGAAAGGACAGCTTTTAAAGCTTATTTTGTCTCTAAGCCATAGTGCAACACATAGCCGATGCCAGTCTGGATTTTCTCAGTGAGCATGCTCTCCTGAGACAATCTCATCCACCCTTTTCATGCTGATAGTTCCTTTATCTCCAGCCAGACCTGGCTTCAACCTCTGTGTACAAATGCCCAAATGTATACTGAACGTTTCCCCTTGAAGCATTCACAGCAACCGCAAACTTGAAGTGTCTTAAACCCAGCAAAACCCCTCTCGTCTCATCCATCCTTTCCTCCCTCTGCATCTCCTTCAACCACTGACACCCAAACATCTTCCTTTCCCTTGTAGTTCATGGTGTCGCACCCACTGTTCACGCCCCGAGCTGCGGTGTCATTCCTGCCTTTGCTTTCCCCTCTCTGAGAACTGCCCTGTTGATTTACAGGGACGTAGTGTTTTTTACGGATCTGTGAAGGGCAGGGACTGTCTCATTCACCTCTGCCTTAAGTGCCGTTCTGGGTACAAAGTGGGCGCTGGTTTTATCGACTGAACTGATGCATGCTGACTTCGGTATTGATTTTCAAAAAAAAATTTTTAGCTGAAATGTACATCTTCACGTACTGGTATAAACTCTTACTGCGCTTATTCAGTAGAGACCATATAAGAGAGAGAATGTAAATTCTAAAGGGGCCGCAGGAAGGGTTCTGGGGGAGGACTCCTTGGTCTCATGTAATGAGTAAGATTCACGTAGAGAATGGCTGGGTGTGGGGAGAAGCTTTTGGGCAGAGTTGAAGCCAAAGCATGAGGATGCCTGGTGGGTTACTGGGAGATGGAGTGAACTTTATGGGACAAGGTTGTGGATGTGGGCAGCCTGGGGATGAGAACCCAATGACGACTGTTCGCTTAGGGTTAGGGCGAGCTGGCGGTGACGAGGAGCTTGGATTCTGACCTTCCGCCCACTGCAGCAATTATCGTGAACTTGCACAAGTTAACCAACTTGTAAGATTCCTGCGTATGGAGTGAAGTTAATGCCAACCTCCTGGAATTACTGTAAACAAAAGAGAATGTGAATATAAAGCACACTACGCGCTCCAATGTCCTGATGGTATTCCTGGTGCTTTGGTTTCCCTTGCCTTCTCCTCGCTGCACTGCCTCCTCTGTCCCTTCCCTCCCTTGTCCTCGTGTCCCCACCTGCCATCCTCCCCTCATGACCACGACCCACTCACAGAAGGACAAGCTTTGCCTTTTCTGAAGGCATTCTTCATAACTCTTGTGGCACTTGTAACACAACACAGTGTATTTCCGTGTATCTCACTTACGTTTTACCTACACAGCCCTGACATAAATGAGGGCAGGATTTGCTTTGACTATTTTTATGTGTCTTCTTCTCAGACTGCTGCCTTGCCCACCCCCTGCCCCAAACTAGAGCGTTACTTTATCTTTATTCAGTTTGAAATACTTCCTAATTTTCCTTTTAATTTCTTCTTTTACCCTACAGTTTAGAAGTGTGTTAATTTTCAAATATTTCAAAATTTTCCAAAGAGCTTTTCATTATTGATTTCTAATTGTGGTCAGAGAACACATTTTACATAATTTCAGTCCTTTTAAATGAGTTGAGACTAGTAGAGTACAAACTGTGGTTTATCTTGTTGAATGGCCCACCGTGTGTTCTTTTGTTGGGTGGAGTGTTCTTTTGTTGGGTGGAGAGTTCTCGAAGAGCCAGCTGTGTCAAGTTGCCTTATAGTGATGTGCAAATTGCTATATAGTTGCTTGTTTCACTGTTGATTTTTCTTTCTCCTTGTTGTACCAACTACTGAGAAAGAAGTATTGAAGTCTGCAAGTATAGTTGTGGCTTTGTCTATTTCCACGTACAGATCTGTTAGTTTTCCTCCATGTATCTGTGAGTAGAGGTATAAATGTTTAGTATTAAGTCTTCTTGGTGAATTGAGTCCTTTACCATTATGAAAGATGCCTTTTAACCTTGGTAATATTGCTGTGAAATCTCCTTTGTCTGGTGCTGTTATACTCCAGGTTTCTTTTGGTGTTCTGTGTGGCATCTTCTCCCTTTTAACCTGTCTATATTTAAGGTGAATTTCTTGAAGGCTGACTATAGTTGGAGCTTGCTTTTTAATTCAGTCTGACAGTTGAATGAATTAGAGTACTTGGACTATTTATAATTAACATAGTTATCAGTGTGGTTGGATTTAAATTGATCATCTTTATTTGTTTTCTACTTGTCCAGTCCCTTCTTTGTTCCTTACTTTCCTATTGCCTTTTAAAAAAAATATTAATTGTGTATTTTAGGTATTTTATCTCCACTCTGGGCTTATTAACTGTAGCTCCTTGTTTAATATTTTTAGTGGTTGTTCCAGGATTTCCTGTAGGCATCTTTTGTCACTTTCTACCATCAAATAACAATATAGTATTTTAATGTAAGGATCTTAATACGGTATCATTTATTCACTCCCCTTCTATCCTAATGTAAGAACCTTAATATTATGTCTTTTATTCACTCCTCTTCTATCCTTTGCACGATCCATTTTAGTTCTAAGTATAATTCCCACACTATTATATTATCTATTAAATAATTTTTTAAAGATTTGTAAAGGAAATATCTCATTTACCTACATATTTCCAATTTTAGGCATCCCTTGTTTTTTTTTGGGTGTGTGTAATCTAAGTTTCTATCTGTATTCTTTTCCTTCAGCCTAAAAAACTTCCTTTAACTTTTCTGGTAGTACATCAATTCTGTCAGCTTTTGCTGGCCTAAAAAAAGTCTATTTATTTCACCTTCATTTTTGCAAGATATTATTGCTTGGTATACAATTCTAAATTAACAGTTGGAAAAAACTCTAAAGATGTTGTTCCATTTTCTTCAGATTTGCAAAGCTTCTAATGAGAAGTCTGAAATATTTCTTATCTTTGTTTATTAATGTGTAATATGTCTTCTCTTGCTTCTGGTCAGATACTTTTCTTTATTCCAGGTTTTGTCATCTGAATATGTTGTGCCTTGATGTGTTTTTGTTTGTTTATTCTGCTTGGTGTTCATTGAGCTTCTGAACCTTTGGGATTATAGCTTTCATCAAATCTGGAAATACTTTTCCACACTGTATCTTCAAATATTTCTGTCCTTTCCCTCCTCACCCCTTTTTGCCCCTGGGACTCCAACTATTTATACTTTGATATGGTCTCAGGTTACTGATGCTCTGTATTTTCCCATTGCTTCCGTTTGGATAGTTCTGTTGCTGTGTCTTCAAATTCACGAACCCTTTCCTTTGCAGTGCCTGATCTGCTTTTAATCCCACCTAGAATCATTTTCATTTCAGATATTCTAGTTTTCGTCTTTAGAAGTTCCATTTGTTTCTTCTATGTATCTCCCATTTCTTCCTTACTATAGTTTTTCCTCTAAGTTCTTGGATGTACTGAATCTACTTATATCAGTTATTTTAACATCCTTGGCTGGTAATCCTACATATTTCACTTATGAGTCTGTTCCCGTTGCTGGGTTTTCTTCTGGATCATCCATTTCATATGGGTTTTTTGTTTATTTGCATGTCTAGTAATTTTGATTGAATGCCGTGTGAATTGAGTGCTGGGTTTTGCTAATTCCTATCAGGAGTTTTGGACTTTGTTCCCACTTAGTTACTCGTAGATTAGTTTGATCTTATTGAGGCTAGTTTTTAAGTTTTTATGGATCTATTTTAGCTCCACAGATAAGGCATGATTCCCGATGTAGTCAACTAGGTCTCTCAACTCCGGCTCATAGGAACTCTAACAATTTCCTGGCTTTGTGTGAGCTCTGGAAATCGTTCCTCTGGCAGTTCCCTTGGTCATTATTCTTCCCCTGATGAATTTTGCCATGCATATGTGCAAATTGGAATTTACCCAAAGAGTCGAGGTGACCCTATGCAAATTTCTAGAGCGTCTGTTTTGCATAGTCCCACCCTCCTCAGTTCTCTACTCTGTAAATTCTCAGCATTTTGGCCTCATCACCCTGAGATCTCTGTCTCCTCAGTTTGGTGAGACTGCCAGGCTTTTGTTTGGGTTCCCCCTTCATTGCACTTCTGCCCAGAAATTGTTTTCAAGTAGAAAGGTATGATCATTGGGCTCACCTTGTTTGTTTCTCTTCTCTCAAGTTACTTTCCTGCACTGCCTGTTGTTTGATATCAGAAAAAAGTAGTTTCCTAGATTCCAGTTTTCTAATTGTTACAGTGAAAGGACACTTATTTGGACCTCCTTATAAACCTCACGGTCAGAAACAGATCTCAACTGGTGTATTTTAAACTGTCAGTTTGTGAGATAGGATAATCTCATTTTACTTGATATTTCCTTGGTTATTGATGTGTGCTTTTTTTTTTTTTTTGTCTTCTTAGTTAGCTTAGGCTTTCTGGGCTTGCTGTGGCATGGTCTGAGGGAGCCAGCTGATTAAATATCCTCTAACTTGGGTTGTTATTACAGCCGTGGAAAGTCACCCCATACCAAAAACTCAGGTGTCATGCTGTGGGTTCAGTTTTCAAAATCTCAATGTAGAGTTTGCAAGGGGGAGAGAAGGGGAAGAGAGATCCTTTTCTGTAAGCAAATACATCTTCATGAACTTGAGGAAGTCCATGAGTTTTAATTGGAGAACTTAGTGGAAGTTTGCAACCTAGCTCAAATGTTAGTCACACAAGAGACAGCTGTCACATGGGGAGAGGAAAAGTACGTGACTGCTGGCATCTCCCACCATCAAGGGCTAAAAGTACAGCAAGAGGATGTTACGTTCTTCAGGTGACATAGAACATCATCCTGATTTTTTTTTTTTCTTCACTAAAATAATTCAATTCTGTTTCGGGGCTTTTTCTCTCTTTATAAACTTAGGACTGGTTTTTAGGTCCACTTGCTTATGATAGTTTGTGTAAATCAAATATCAATATAGTATGCTTGAAAAATGCGCTATTAAAGATTGATATCCTATTTAAGTTTGTATTAAGTGTGTGGAAGTAATGCACTTGCTATAAAAGCATTATTTATAGGCACAGATGTCTTTAAGATACACTACTGTATGTTGTCTTATACATCTTATATTTTCAGAAACATCTCAAATATTTAAAACAGCAAAGATCTTTGTTAGCTTGACCAATAGATACTAAATTAAGAATTTAAGGTTGCTTAAAAATGTAGCTCTGATACATTAACTGTTAATTTACCAAAACATAATAGGCAACTTTTGAATTAAAAACTATTTTGCACAAAGCATTAGGGGCCCTAGGAAAGTGTTATTCAAACTTTTCCTAATGACACAATGGTAATTGTGAGCATGAGTGGCTATTTTGTGCTTCCTTAGGGCTGTCTTTGTGTCTGGGCATTAGGACAATGCACTCCCTCTAACTTACGTTCTCAGGGGTTGCTGTGCTTGGTCAACGTGTGTGTGTGTGTGATTCTGTGCCCTTCCTTGGGGTGAGCTGTCACTTCTGACTGGTGACTAGTGTGCCTTTACTGTAGCAATCTTTTTCCTCCCCTTGCCTCTAATCTGAGGTAGAGGTGTATCTAGTTAGTCTTATTAGAAACAGGGATAAACAAATGTATGCTCACTTCTAAGGCAGGACTGAAGTTCTCTTACAAGGAAACTCTTTGGATTTTAGTGAAAAATCTTTCTTTCATGAACTTGAATTTCTCTACGGGCATTTTTATCCCCAAATTGCAGCTGGTTAGGCAGTTTGCCAGAGGGCTAAGTTAGAACTGGGTGAAGTGTTAGTACTTAGCATTAGGATGTGATTTTAGGTACAAATCGTCTTCCCTATTAAATTTTCCTTAAGCTGGAATTGAAATTACTTTTCCTTCTTTAGATACAAGCTGCAGGTTTAACTGAAGGGTGGGAAGGGCTGCGGGAGATATTGAGAGGTAAGAAGCAGACAGAGGGTAAGATAGTTATCAGTTATAACTGCTAACCCAGCACTGTCAAGTAGAAATAAAATGTGAGCATATTTGTACTTTAATAGTATACTTCACTTGACTCAGTATATCCCAAATGTAATCTCAACATAATCATTATAAAAACTGAGACATCTTACATTCTTTTTTTTAATCCAAGTCTTTAAAATCCGGTGTGTGTTTTACACTTGTGTGTATCTCTCTTCTGACCAGCCATGTTTCAGTTGCCCAGTAGTCACATGTGGCCAGTGGCTACCAAGGTGGACAGCACCGTGTTAGACTCTGGTTGTTATCTGATCTGCATTGTTCTTCCATTAAAGGTTTCTACGTGCACACCCAGATTGCAGTAAAAGTAAAGGCATTAAAGGTTTCTACGTGCACACCCAGATTGCAGTAAAAGTAAAGGCATTAAAGGTTTCTACGTGCACACCCAGATTGCAGTAAAAGTAAAGGCATTAACGGTTTCTACGTGCACACCCAGATTGCAGTAAAAGTAAAGTGTTGAAAGTTTACAGTGTTACCAAGTCCAAGCTCCTATTGCTCTGCTCACTGCCCGACAGGCAAACAAATTGAGGGACAAGGTGTTAGGGCAAGGAAGAGCGACTTTATTTGCAAAGCCGCCAGACCGAGAGGATGGTGGACTCGGGTCCCAGAGAACCATCTTGCCTGAGTCAGAATTCAGGCTTCTTCAACCTAAGTGTCCATCAGCAGATGAATGGATAAAGAAGATGTGGCACACATATACAATGGAATATTACTCAGCCATAAAAGGAAATGAAATTGAGTTATTTGTAGTGAGGTGGATGGACCTAGAGTCTGTCAGTGAAGTAAGCCAGAAAGAGAAAAACAAATACCATATGCTAACACATATATATGGAATCTTAAAAAAAAAAAAAAAAGGTTCTGAGGAACCTAGGGGCAGGACAGGAATAAAGACGCAGACGTAGAGAATGGACTTGAGGACACGGGGAGGGGGGAGGGTAAGCTGGGACGAAGT
Source organism: Balaenoptera borealis (assembly GCF_965194805.1). Taxonomy (NCBI): domain Eukaryota; kingdom Metazoa; phylum Chordata; class Mammalia; order Artiodactyla; family Balaenopteridae; genus Balaenoptera; species Balaenoptera borealis. Next base: position 4,443,445 of record NC_138877.1, read on the forward strand.
GAGAGAGTGGCATGGACATATATACACTACCAGATGTAAAATAGATAGCTAGTGGGAAGCAGCTGCATAGCACAGGGAGATCAGCTTGGTGCTTTGTGATCACCTAGAGGGGTGGGATAGGGAGGGTGGGAGGGAGACACAGAGGGAGGAGATATGGGGATGTAGGTATATGTATAACTGATTCACTTTGTTATAAAGCAGAAACTAACACACCATTGTAAAGCAATTATACTCCAGTAAAGATGTTAAAAAAAAAAAAAGAAAAAAAAAAGCAGTCTTTTTTGATACTAAAAGGGGAGGGAGTAAAGTCGAACATTTCCTGGTTCCCATCAGCCTCCGGAGGGGATGTGTTAATTTCTCCCTCCTGCAATCATTCACAGGTGGGCCTGGTCAGGATGTTCCCTGTGAGCCAAACAAGGGTGTTTTAGCTTAATGCTCATTCCCTGGGGCGCAGGGGTCCCAGAGATGGGCCGTCATGTGTAATTTAAGCTTACAGGCAACATCCCTTTAGTGATGAACTTGTAACAGTATCCAAAGGTTCTTCCTTATTACAACAATACGCGTTGTAATGCACTTGGGAGAGCTATCATGGAATAATCTTTGGGCTTCAGGCAATTCATAACTATACTTACCAGTACTCTGGCCAGGAAGTTTTTAACCTCTTTGGGTAATTGACAGGGGTTTTTTATGATGCAATGCCTCAGCATGATACAGATTTGGGGACAACCTTAAAAACCTGGTAAATATTTTTCCCTTTAGTGATGAACTTGTAACAGTATCCAAAGGTTCTTCCTTATTACAACAATATGCGTTACAATGCATTTGGGAGAGCTATCATGGAATAATCTTTGGGCTTCAGGCAATTCATAACTATACTTACCAGTACTCTGGCCAGGAAGTTTTTACTTCTTTGAGTAATTGACAGGGGTTTTTTATGATGCAATGCCTCACCATGATACAGATTTGGGGGCAACCTTAAAAACCTGGTAAATAGTTTTCACCATGAACCGTGACGCCACTGTAGGGAAAGAAGAGTTCGTTGGGTCAGTTAGTACAATATACCAGTAAATTGTTTTTGTGTGCAAGGAAAATATGGGACTTAACTTAGAATTCTAAGGAAGAGTGGACACAGGGATGCCCCTGGAATCTGAGACTCAAAGTTGGTGCTTATCAGTGGACTGAGCAGAGGAATTCCTGGTTGGCATATCGAGTAAGTAAATACAGAGAAATTCTTGGGAGAAATGACTCTTGACAAAAAGAGGGTTATGCATGCGTTGAGGAATTATAGTAGCTGATATTTAGATGTTTAATAAGTCTCCTTGTGGTGTTGGAACTTTTTCATTTGACAGTTATAACCATATCAGTTCATAGAATTGTTAATTAAAAAAAAAAGAAGTTGTGCTTGTAAAAAAATTAGAGTGTCTTTGTGAAGTCTAATACCTCGCAGGAGGGCATATCGGTGTTTGGGGTCAGGAAGATTAAGAGATTGGTTCTGAGGTTTGGAGGTAGGATTATGCCTTTGGATTAGACAGGCTTGAGTTCACTGTAACATCTGGTGTAGTAGCTGTGACGAGATCATTGCATTAACAGTGTCAGCATCAGGTGTGGGAGCCTGCCGCAGAGTTCAGCTTTGTATTCACCGTGAGGCTGAAGTGCTAACCTCAGGGAGTGGCCACTAGACAGCTGTGTGCACCCACAGCGACGGGGACGGGGAGAGTCCAGAATTAGGAGGCACGTGACCTAGAGTGAGGCTCTGTTGATGATCAGCTGTACCTTTCAGGTGGTTCCACCTTACGTTTCCCTCCAGGAATTCTTCTTCGGGGGGCTGGCTTTATTTCTTTCTATCCTCCTATGAAACGTGATTAAGTTTATTTTTAATTTATTTTTTCAAGTGCACATACTGCTTTTTAAAAAAATTTAATTAGTTAATTTGGCTGCGTTGGGTCTTCGTTGCTGCGCACAGGCTTTCTCTAGTTGCGGCGAGCGGGGGCTACGCTTTGTCATGGTGTGCGGGCCTCTCATTGCGGTGGCTTCTCTTGTTGTGGAGCATGGGCTCTAGGCACCCGGGCTTCAGTAGTTGTGGCTCACAGGCTCTAGAGCGCAGGCTCAGTAGTTGTGGCGCACAGGCTTAGTTGCTCCATGGCTTGTGGGATCTTCCGGGACCAGAGCTCAAACCTGTGCCCCCTGCATTGGCAGACAGATTCTTAACCACTGCGCCACCAGAGAAGTCCCCATGATTGTTTGGATCATCGGCTTTTGACTTTGAAACTTCTGCTTAATAGCATTGTTTCTCGAAACTGATTTATTCTTAGAAGGTGATGGTAAAATTCAAAACAGAAAGTAAAAGTCTTTCTTTTGAAAGTTACTTAGGCCAACTAACGTGCTAGCATGCACTAAGCACAGAAATGAAACCTGCATCTCTGCCAGCAAGCGTGACTCACCCGCGTGAGAGCAGGGCAAGTGTGCTGGGCCCTTCTGTGTCTGCTGTCCCGTGTCTGTGGCTTCGCTTAGGGCTGGAACCAATTTCCTGGTGTCAGGGGTCTGCCTGACACCAGGGCAGAATGCGTGTGTATGTAGACCCTGAGCTGACGGGAGACCTGGATGAGGTCTAGGGCCGCAGGTGTGTGTAGGAGGTGCCTTGCTTCCCACTGCGGGTGGGTCTGAAAGGCACTGCTTCCGAGGAGGTCTGAGGCATTGGGAAGGGTTATCCAAGTGGAGAAAGGCCTAGCAGCTGCCTGTGTCGACCTGCAAAGAAACTCAACTTGTAGACGCTGAACTCACTGCTGAGTTCCTCTTCGCCCCATTTTTTTCTACCAGGTGAGCATATGCTCATCCAGTGATTGTTACAGGGATTCTAAGGGTTAATACAGGTAAAATGCTTAGACAGGGCTCAACAAAAGATAGTGGCGCTTTTTATCATAATGATGACCTTGTGACCTGAAAAAGTCGGCTGACCTGGTGACACCGAATTGGTGGAGGGACCGGAGATCCAGGTTCCTCCATCTGCGTCTCCTTGGCATTGTGGTACCTTTTTAACGATTTTCCATATTTGAAACTTTCTCACTTCTCTGTCTGAGAAGTATCCATTCCAGCAACAGAGGGACTTGCTCCAGAAAATTCACTGGGCTTGTATTTTAAGGCTTAGCCAATCCAGCCCATATAGAAAAATCCTCCCGAATTGAATATTTGAAACATAGCTTTTCTTCTTTGTTTTTAGTTTTGTCTATTAAACGTATTTCCTTAAAAGCACATTTGTCTTCACGTAATTTACATGATGGATTTCAACATATCTAAGGTATAAAATGGGTTTAAAGGAACAGCCCCGTTTGTATCACTGTACTTACTGGACACGGGGCTTCAGAAGACTATGGCTCACCTGTCACCCACCAGCCGGAGCCGACCGGGTTGTGAATAAAGCACCGCTGGCCGGTGTCTCTGCCCCCATGGTACCATTCCTGGAAGGCTCTGTGCTTTCTCTGCACATTCAAATCATAGCCGTTCTTCTAGGCTGCTCTTCGTCGCGGTGCGCGGGCTTCTCATTGCGGTGGCTTCTCTTGTTGCGGAGCACGGGCTCTAGGCGTGCGGGCTTCAGGAGTTGTGGCACACAGGCTCAGTAGTTGTGGCGCACGGGCTTAGTTGCTCCGCGGTATGTGGGATCTTCCCGGACCAGGGCTCGAACGGTGTCCCCTGCATTGGCAGGTGGATTCTCAACCACTGCGCCACCAGGGAAACCCCAAACTCTTCCTTAATGAAATTGCCCTGGTGTTTGGCCCTGTTATGAGCCTGGCAGTCCCCTTTGTCCTCTGAATTCCCAGATTTTTGTTCTCTCTTGTTTCTGTTGCCTCGGCTAAAATGTAAGCGTCTGCCCTAAGCTGTGTGCCTTTTCCCTGCCCGCTATCCGGCAGCATGCTTTCCGTCTAGGAGGTGCCCCGTAACTTTGGATGAGTTAGCACCCCACAACATTTTAAATCATAGCTGCGCACAGCCTCTTATTTCCCTCCTCATCTCCTCTTTCCCTGAAAAAAGAGAAACCCATCAGTACTTGCAGTAATGAGAGCTCCTGAGCCATCCGTGTATCTCCTTTGAATTCACCGACAGATGATGATTCCATCGGATTCACCGACAGTGAAGACAGATCATCGATGCTGTATCTGGGGAGATGTGGTTTGCGCTAAGTGGGGGTCTAGAAAAGGCCTCCAAAGTGTGTCTGTGAAGGCAAGAAGAGTCACGTTTTGCTTTTGTACAGTGTTTTCATTATGTTGATTTGATTAGGGGAGATAATCAGCCCAAGTGCTTTCCTGGCTGCTGGACTGCTCCGTATCTGTGTCCTGAAGGGTTAGAAACATCTTTGTAAACGTGGGGTAGAGGCCAGAGTTGAACTTGAAACTCTTTGGGAAGGGGAGTGTGTGTGTGTGTGTGTGTGTGTGTGTGTGTGTGTGTGTGTGTGTGTGTGTGTGTGTGTTTGCGCATGCGCATGCACCCCTGCACATGCACGTACCTCTTGTTGCAGAGCTCTGTGATGATTGCACTAGTTTCCTGGAAATCTTTCTGGAGGCAAAAAAAACACCTTTATTTACAAGTACATAAAAAAATTACGAAGATGACATAACCAACTTTAAAAAATTTTTTAAAAAATACTTTATTGAAATATAGTTGATTTATAGTGTGTTAACTTCTGCTGTACAGCAAAGTCACTCAGTTATACGTATATATATATTCTTTTTCACATTCTTTTCCATTATGGTTTATCACAGGATATTGAATATAGTTCCCTGTGCTCTACAGTAGGACCTTGTTTTTTTACCTATCCAACTTTTAACTGATGTAGCAAAAGCCCAAGCACCTATGTTTCCAGGAATTTTATGTCCTATCTTATTGATAAAGGGGAAATTTAGTCTAATTTCCCCTTGAGGAGGGGGTTGGGATATAGTCAGTTTAACTGTAAAAGAACTTGATTTAAATGAGGGGTCAGTGAAATCTGGCCTGTGGGCCTGGGGGCTGGAATGGGTTTTACATTTAAGACTTTTGTGTTTAAAAAAAAAATGAGACTGAGGCCACATGTGGCCCAAAGCCTAAAATATTTACTACCTGACCCTTCGCAGAAAAAGTTTGCCAACCCTTGATTTCTGTAATTGATTTGTTTTGCGGATGAAAAAATCAAGGCTCAGGTGGCCTGAGCTCATAGGGCAGCTGGTTCCAGTGGAAGGAGAATCGGGTTCAAGTGTCTGCAGATCTGGCTTCTCACCCAGCTTTCCTCGGACCTAATACACTTTTGTGATTGTTAACAGTTTCCCTTTTGACTCCGTCATCCTAGAATTCAGTGATGTCTGCAGTGCGATTCTAATACTAACTACCCAGAATTAGTCAAACTTCACAGGTTTAGGACACAATTCTTTGTAAGTCTGTCCTCATTCAGACCCCAGCTGCAAGGTCTGGGGTCCCCGGACCACCTGCACTTCTTAGCAACTGGCTACAAATTCAGGGTTCCCATTGACCCTGTAGTTTCAGTAATAACTAGAATAACTCAGAACGCTCAGGAAAGAGTGCCAAACTTATGATTATAGTTTTATCAGAAAGGGTACAAATCAGGAGCAGCCCAAAGAGACAGAGCGAGGTTTGGCAGGGTCTCCGTGGGAAGCTTCCTCAGGACATGTCACCTGAGCTTTGGCGTCCATAGTTTTGTTGGGGTTTCATTACATGGGTGTTATTACTTGTCTACATGTTGAACTTTCACCAGAGAGAACTTTCTACCTGAGAAACTTTCCTGCCTAACAGGGCGACCTTTGTTTTCCAGATGTTTCCTCTGCCCTCCCATGAAAGCTCCTCCTTTCTGTGTGTCCTGACCCCTCCCACTCTCTTTAGCTCAGGATGTGTTACAAGCTGCAATTTTCTGGCCACCTTTTTTTTTTAACATCTTTATTGGAGTATAATTGCTTTACAATGGTGTGTTAGTTTCTGCTGTATAACACAGTGAATCAGCTATATGTATACATATTATCCCCATATCTCCGCCCTCTTGCGTCTCCCTCCCACCCTCCCTATCCCACCCCTCTAGGTGGTCACAAAGCACTGAGCTGATCTCCCTGTGCTATGTGGCTGCTTCCCCCTAGCTATCTATTTTACATTTGGTAGTGTGTATATGTCAATGCTACTCTCTCACTTCGTCCCAGCTTACCCTTCCCCTTCCCGTGTCCTCAAGTCCATTCTCTATGTCTGCGTCTTTATTCCTGTCCTGCCCCTAGGTTTTTCAGAACCATTTTTTTTTTTAGATTCCATATATATGGTGTTTGTTAGCATACGGTGTTTGTTTTTCTCTTTCTGACTTACTTCACTCTGTATAACAGACTCTGGGTCCATCCACCTCACTACTACAAATAACTCAATTTCATTTCTTTTTATGGCTGAGTAATATTCCATTGTATATATGTGCCACATCTTCTTTATCCATTCATCTGTCAGTGGACACTTAGGGTCCCGCATTTTTATGGGATTCCTGTATATAGGTCTCCAGTCCCCGTGTCTCCCTCCTGCACCCCCAGTCAGGAGGTCAGGCTGATGTCAACTGGCTCAACCCCCAACTCTGCAGTCGTATGATTTTTCTGGCAGGTCAGCCCCCATTCTAAGACTGTCCAGGGTCCACTATGAGTCACCTCATTGGCATAAACGCAGGTTGCTCAGAAGGGCCCACAGACACTCCTGTTACTTGGAAAATTCCAAGGGGCCAGAGGCCACTCCCCCAGGAAGCCAGGACTAAGACCTGCCAAATTCTTTATTCTGAGACAATGTCCGAGGTCTGACTCTTTCCACAGAGCTGGTTACAGAGGTGCTGCCGAAAGGCTTCTCACTTTAATAGGTTTCTGACTTAGGAAGACTAGAATATTTCTTTCCCAAGAATTTCTTCTGTGAGAGAGTAAAACTCCTTTGCAAGTGAAAGGGCAGAAAAATTTTCCTTCTACCCATCTAGGTTCTTCAGCTGGTCTAATAATCAAGTTGGCATAAGACAGCTTAACAGAAAAACAAATCATCTCCCCGGGTCCCATGTCAAAGTTTCCAGAAGGCAGACCCTTAGTGGCCCAACGTGGACCAAGTAACCATCCCTGGTGGGAAGGATGAAGGGGATTGCAAGGTACAGACCTGCCCGCTGGGCTCCGGGAGGAGAGGGGTCAGGTTACCAGACCAGGGAGCCGTCCTTGGCTCCGGGCTGGGCGGGGTGGGCCTCTTCAGAAGGCACACACTACGTTAGCCCTTTGTGTATCCAGTTGACATGTACTTACAGGCCGCCTCCTGTGTGCTGAGCATTACTCAGGATGATGGGGGTGGAGCCGAGAAATAGACAAAACCCCTGCCCGCGTGGTCTTGGCTGACAGCTTTTCGGTCTGTGTTGCACTGTGCTTATCTGTGTCTATTCTTTCCTTTTACTTCGGCTTCTTTCTCAGTAGATGTTTCCTGACTTGTCTCTGTCTGCTGACACCGGGCTTATGTACGTGGGGGAGTTGTAAACATACACTCTGATTTTGTGCGGTGGTATTTTCAAAGTGCGTTAACTCAGGATTCATCTCATGAGTCTGAATTTGAAACCTTAGTCATAAAGTGCTTTGCTATATATGGTACAGTATTTTCCTTAGGCAAGACATTTTCAACAAATTGTGTTATTTTGAAAATATTAACGTTTTTCTCCAAAGGAGGATTGGGTCAAGATGAGGCCACTGAGGCAGAAGAAAGTTATCTGAGTCTTGGGGGTGGGGTGAGGGAGACTATATTTCTACTTAAAATAAAATTCCAGATTTGGCCCTACTGTCGTATAGAAAGACGAGCTGGCCTGGTGCATGCTACGTACTTGGGACATATTTCACTTAGTACTGTTATCACTAATTGTTTGTGTCAATAATTTTTTTACCCTAATATTTATTATCCAACATTGAAATTCTTGTTTGGGCAAACTTGTTTCCATTCTTATTTCTGTCAGTGATGCTTTTTTTTGGCCCCAGTCTCCTCTTCAAATCCCAATCATCCAATGCTTCTTCTTTTTTCTGCTCCATCTATTTCATCCAAAAGAAGTCGTGCAGAATTTTCTTTTGAGATGTTTCTCATGTCCATCTTTTTTCCCATTTTCCATTTAATTCATGCTTTCATCCTCTTCTAGAGTGTAGAGTTAATTTCCTGCCTTACCTCCAAATTCTCCCCCTTTTCTGCTTTTGCTTGTTAAGTCACTGCCAGGTGCATTTCTCTCCTGCTTAGAAACCTTCTGTGGTTCATCTGACCTTCAGGATGAAGTTCAAGTTTCTTCCCCTAGCATTTAAATCATCCACAGTCTGGCCACAGACTTTTTTTCTGAGCTTCCTTTCTGTCTTCCAATTTGCATCCTCAGTGCTGGTTTTTGTTTTTTCCAATTGGTCCCCAGTGCATTTTGTCTACTGGGTCTTTGTCTAAGTTCTTCTTGTCCTTCCCCACGATGTTCTCCCCTCTCTGACTGTAAACCTGACCCAGACGTTAAGACTCCGAGGTCTGCCCTCACACTCTGTTCTGACCAGCTCCCCACCCTTGGCACAAAGAGGCTGCTGACCTCTGACCCCGTTCGCACCTTCAAGCCCCCTCTTGGTCACTTGGTCGTAGATGCTGGTGCACTGGTAACCGTGGTTGTACTGGTTAACATTTTTGAGAGCGGGAGCCAGCTCTTTTTTGTTTGTGTTCTCGGCTGCCTCTTACAAGGGATTCTCAGTTATGACTGCCCATTTGTGTCCCTCGAGGAGCTTTAAAAAGAAAAGAGTCAGAATTGGTCAAGGTTGGGCCCAGGAACTAGTTAATTTTGAGTGCTTTCTCGGTGATGATGTGCAGCCAGGGTTGAGAGACACTGAGCAAAGACCACCTGGCAGTGAACCGTTTTGCCCACAGTAGGGTCACAGGTCTGAGCCCTCGGTGCAAATCACTGCATCCCTGCCTGGAGGATTCAAGTAGACCTTCTATAAGACTGAAGTAAAACGGACTTATTCAGCCAGTAAATATGAGTGCCCGCCGTGTACCAGGCACTGTTCTGGGCGCTAAGGTCACTGCATTGAACAGAACATGTCTCTGCTGCCCTGGAGCTTTTGCTCTTGGACTTGGGAAGACAGACCATAAATAAATAGTGTCAGGTAATGATGATAAGGCTGTGGAGGAGGACAAAGTGGGACGTCGGCCTTAAATCAGCAAATGCTTTAAAACCAGCCTACTCTGGCGGCTCCCGGGCCAGCCAGTCTCGGAGGACCTGCTGCCCTCTGCTGCCCCTGTGGGTAAGTGGAGGCAGAGGAGAGGGACCCCAGAGAGCGGGGGCTGGAGGGCAGGGTCTGAGGCTCGGGTCCTGTACTGAGACCACAGCAGCTCTCAATACCCAGTTTTACATTTGGGTGTCCTCTTCTTAGGATGAGGATTATAATAGGATTCTAACCACTTTAAAAAAGATGACATACTTCCACAGCCAAAGCTGTCTCTTTCAAAATGTTTCTTAACATGCTTTGTAGCTATGAAGTGGCTGTTTACTGAAGTGAGATGCCCGTTTCCGAAGTTACGTGCAACACCTGTTTCTTTTATAGGTGGAAAGTGCGGCAGGTATTAGGGCAGATGCAATTTAAGGAAAAGCAGAGAAGACTCTGTCATCTGTAGGGCACTTATTTTTCTGTGGACCTTGACGTCAGGACCCCGCCCCCCCCCAGGTCAAATCGCGAGGTGGGTGGCCCCGTCCAGCGAGGGACCCTGTCTTGTATTTGGAGGTGTGGTGTGTGTGTGTGTATGTGGAGGGTTGCACACCTGGGCAGACATATTGGGTGTGTCATCGTTGTCCTTGCCGACCCCTCCTCAAGGGAAGGTTATGGGGAGCTTTAGCCCAAGAGAGGCTCGGCTCTAGGACTGAAATCGCATCTTAAGGAGATAGACCGGCTTGGGTCTTAACCACAGAAGCCCTGGATGAAGGCTCAGGTCGCGCCCGCGAGCGGGGATGGGCGGGATTCTGCTCTCAGGTCGCCAGGCGCGTCGGGGGAGAAAAGCTGCTGGTTTGTTCCAGAAACCAGGGGACCAGCCCTCTGCACGGAGGGTCTGGAATTTCATTCTGGGGCACAGAGGTGTCTTCCACCATCGTCTCTGGCGGCCGAATGCAGGGCACACCCCCTTGCTGTGTCCCTCCGTTCCCGTTCCTCAGCGCAAAGAAGCAGGGAAAGCCTAGCTCCGGAATTCAGTCCCTGCGCCTGGAGGGGGAGCTCGGCCCGGGGAGGGGAGCTCGGCCCGGGGAGGGGAGGCTCTGGCCTCTGCTCCCCGCGTCCGCTCGGCCCACGTGGCCCTACCTGCAGGGGGGCGCCCCTCGCCACCCCCGCGGGGCCTGCGCTCCCCGCGCCCAGGCCCGGCTGGCCGGGGAGGGGGGAGGGGAGGGAGGGGGAGGGGCGAGGTTCCCACCCCCGGGACAGGCTCCTCCGCGCTGGGGACCAGCAGGGGCGGGGCGGGGCGGGGCGGGGCGGAGCCGACAAGCTGCGCGCGTCTCCAGCGGCCGCCGAGGTGCAGCTGCGGCGCGTCGCCCGGAGCATCCTTTCCAGCTGGTCCCCGCCCGCCCGCCCGCCCGCCCGCCCGTGCAGCTGCCTGTGCCGGGCGTGACTTCTTTGTGTTCTGCTTTCTGACCGCGCCTCTCCTCCGCAGGACCTGTTCGTTCTTCTTCGGGCTACAAGAAGGCAGATGATGAGATGTCCCGGGCCACGTCTGTTGGGGACCTGCTGGACGCACCAGCCCGCACCATTTACCTCAACCAACCGCATCTCAACAAATTCCGTGACAACCAGATCAGGTAGGAGGCGGCAGCCGAGAGTCGCAGGAAGCGGTTAATTCAGAGCTGGGATGGGGCTCGGCTTCCTCTCCTGGGCTTTTCCACGCACCTGGCCAGCCCCCCGCCCCTCGCCCCTCTCTGCTGTCGCCAGCCCCCTCCCCTCCCCCCTCAAGCCTGGCAGTCTACACCCGCGTTTTCAATCGGGTCGTGGGAATATAGCTCGTACCTTTCTCTCCTTTGCGTTGGTTCTGTGCTCAGGCTGGCTGTGAGCCCGGAGGACCTTTTCAGGCTTCCGTCCCTGGCAAAAATGAGGTTTCTCGTCTCTGCATCCCTGAGTGCCCTTCCAAGAATTCCCCAGTCCTGTTTTAAGCTAATTGATAGCTCTCCTTAACGAGTTACCGACTGTAATGTGGAGAAGCGCTTTATAATGGAATCCCTCCGGTCACAAGAACTCGCATTCAGCTCTCAATGCCCAGGACATTTGTTAAGAGGGCTTTATTTGCTGGGAAACTTTGCCCAGAGTTAGCGGGAAGATGGATGGATGCTAACATTTAAATGTCTGCATTTTGCCGGCCACTCTCTTGGATGCTTTAGCTACACTGGCTTTATAAAACCTCAGAACCTCTTGAAGAAGGCAGTCTTACCTTCAGACGAGGAGACTGACAGAGAAGCATGTTGAATATGGCCATTTAGCTACTAAATGGCATAGCTGGAAATAGAACCTAGCCTGCCTGACTACTAAGCCCAAAGTCTTTCTGCTGTGCAAAGCTAGATCTTTTAGGCATGTGAGTTAGCATGTTTGCAAATTTCACTAAACTTTCAGGCTTAGACAACTTTATCTCTGGGAGTGACTTCAGAGGATGTAGTTCTGTGAGTGGCTCAGAACACCATGCTCAGGTGTAGAGAAGGTAAGTGATTGGTCAGGTTACATACAGATTATTGACAAACCTGAATTCCAGGCCAGGGCTCCTTTGCGAAAGCGCCGACTAAAGCTTTGTTATGTGTTAAGTGTTCCTCTGCAATCTTAGCACTTGAGCTTAGCCTGACATCTTTATTCAGCAAGGCCTGGCTGTTGGACATTATTGTAGCTTGATAGGATTTGGGATAAAATAATAGTGCATATACTATGCAGAAGTGACACTTTCATTTATTAAAAGAGCGTTAGATTATCCTGGCTCTATTTCGGGTTTTAAGAATGACCATTGGGGCCTATTTAATACTTAAGTGTGTAGCTTGGAAGAATAGCTGAGGTCGAATTCAAGGATGAGTGGGCTTGGTTTAAGATACAGAGCCTCAAGCATGAGTTCCCGCTTCACCCACTAGGATAACTCTAATCAAAAAGACAGTAGCAGGTGTTGGCGAGGATGTGGAGAAATGGGAACCATCCTACATTGCTGATGGGCATGAAAAATGGTGTAGCTGCTTTGGAAAACAGTTGGGCAGTTTCTTAAAAGGTTAAATGTAAAGTTACATATGATCCAACAATTCGAGGTGTATATACCCAAGAGAAATGAAGACGTATGTCCGCACAAGAACTGGTATAAAAGTCCCTAGCAGTATTATGATAGTAGGAAAAAGTGGAAACAGTCCAAATGTCTGTCGACTGACAAATGAGTAAATAAACTGGTACATCCATACAGTGGAATATCATTTGGCCACAAAAAAGAATGCAATTCTACAACATGAATTAACTTTGAGCACATTATGCTAGGAGAAGCCAGTAATAGGCCTCCTGTATGATTGTATTTATATGAAATACCCAGAAGAGGCAAATCCATGGAGACATAAGATTGGTGGCTTCTAGGGCTGAGGAGTAGGTTGGGAAAAGAGGAATGACTGTAATGTACACGGGGTTTCATTGGGGTGATGGATACACAACTCTGTGAAATATACTTAAACCATCTGCAATCCGGCACTGACATTATAGTTCCAGTTCCTTAGACTTTCTCATGTCTGACCTTAAGATATTTTCAAGTAGTATTTTTGCTTAGTTCCTATTAATTTCGGTATCCATTTGTGCATGCTTAAAGCTGGGAGAATGAAATAGGGGTCTTTGTTTTTTGTCTGAATTCTCTAGTTCCCATGGAAGGTGAAGATTTTTAAAAGCCTTGGCAGTGGGGCCTCACAACCTATTCTGTAATTAAGACTCACATTGACTTTAAATTTTTTTTAATTAATTAATTTTTTATTGGAGTGTAGTTTATGTACAATGTGTGTTAGTTTCCGGTGTACAGCAAAGTGATTCAGTTATACACACATATATACATAAATCCTTTTTCAGACTCTTTTCCATTATAGGTTATTACAAGATATTGAATATAGTTCCCTGTGCTGTACAGTAGGTCCTTGTTGGATCTGTTTTATATATAGTAGTGTATAAAACACTACTAATTTATCCTTCCTCCCACCCCTCCCTTTTGGTAACCATAAGTTTGTTCTCTATGTCTGAAGACTCACATTGACTTTTGAAACTGATTTTTATTATTAATCAAAGGGATTTCCAGCGGCTGCCTGTTACAGTTTCATTTGTACTTTTTTGAGGGTGGGGGAGGGCCAAGTGGGAGTATACCGTGGATTGGCTAGGAATAAAGTAGGTAGACACAAACCATTCCATTTAAAGCCTTGTATGTGAGTGTATAATTGAATTAGTTAAATATGTTAAATCTTACAATTCATACAGTTTCTGAGTTCATGGCTTATACTGTGAGCATAGGTTTCAGAATATACTGAATAGGCTCTAAGAAATTAAAGTATGGTTCCTGCTGTTCTAGAAAATGGTCTTCCAATATTCACTTTACCTCCACTGTATATTTAATTAGGAATTACTAATGGTAATGTGACTCGTAGTTCATTAAAGAATTGATTTTAAAGCTTCTTGGCTTATAGTTTAAGGATTTTACAAAATGTTGGACAGTATTGTTTCAGCACTTGAATATCGCTGAAATCATTTTATAAAATATTGACTTTTTAAAAAAATAAGGCTTTTTGTCTTGGTCATGACTGTTTGTTGAAAGTTGATAAAGCTGCTCAAAGGAATATTTTCATCAAAGGGAGTTGATAAAGGATTTATTTTTCTTAATATAGTTTTTCTTGTGAAAACATGAATGGTTTTTCCTGGAAGCTGGGGCATGGAGTGTTGATCCCAGGTAGCTTGCGTCTAAACTGAGGCTTTTGAAAAGAAGGGACCGCATGGGACACATGGGGCTCATGCTGATCTGTGGAGTGGGGGGTGTCTGGTGTATCTGACGCCCTGCACCTCCGTAGGCTGGCCCTCCCTGGAACCGAGCTCTCGCACTTACCTTCCCCACCCAAGGCCCTCTCTGGCTTGGAAGCTCATGATGGTGGCAGTTGCTCTGTGACTGCCTTCATGGGCAACTGGTGTTTTGACTTCACGGAAGGGATTGGAGTTTGCCAAGGTGGGATGTGGTGGCTGGGTGTTTGGGGAGGTTGGTGAGGGGCAGCGTGGTACAATTCAGGGCAGCGATGGATGGTCCGGGGTTAACGTTTGGACTGGTGTGTCCATCCAAGAAGGAGGCTCCACCAGGCGAGTGGGAGTGAGAAGGTCACTGCCGGGGTTGACTGTGGCTTTGGCAGCCCCAGGGGAATGCCAGACATGGTGACTCAAATTCCAAGCAATTCCTTGAAATTCTGCGAGGGTTTGTGCCATGTCAATGGATGTCTCTCTAAACCTTGTTCTTGACACTGCAGATAACACCGGCGTTTGATCTGAAGCTGTGGTATGTTGAAGTTTTCCATTATGGAAGCCAATGAATTTGGATTATCATAATCATAGAGAAATAGAACATGGTCTTTTTCTCCTAGGCATTGATCTTCTAGGACCTTAACTGTGAAGACAGTAACTGTCTTCAATCATCCAGCAATGAGTAGATTTTACAGTGTAATTATTACATCTACACATGAAAGATTGTATATATGTCTACTTGACAAGATTCCTTTTTTCTCAAGTGTACAGTCACATCTCCTTTAAAATTTAACAGCTTTATTGAGAAATAATTCACATACCATATAATTCACCCATCTAAAGGATACAGTTCAGCGGCTTTTAGTATATTCAAGGTTGTTCTAAAGTTGTGGTGATGGTTGTACGTTTTATCACTTCCAGGAGAAACTCTGTACCCCTTAGCTGACATCTCCCCATCTCCTCCTCCCTGGCCTGAAGCAACCACTAATCTACTTTCTATCTCTGTAGATTTTCCTGTTCTGGACATATGAATGATACCATTTCCCTTTAAGCATTTTAAGTTAAATATTAAAAGCTTATAGAAAGCTTGCTTATTTAGTGGAACCTGGTGGCGAATAATTAATTTTGTATATCTAAATTTTAAAAATGTTTCAAGTTATACAATTTTTCTTCCGGAAAATACCTTGAAATAATTTCCTGATCAAAGGAATGGGCAATATTTATGTCATCAAGATCAGGCAAGTGCAGTCTTTTTATGTGACTGTCGAGCATGCCATTTAAAACAGTGAGTTTCAAGGCTGTCAAACGGTTTTCTCCAGTATTTGAAATGAGGCCTTCAAAGCAAGTTAGGAATGTTTACAGACACTCAGCTTTGAATGAGTCATTCATTTCAGGTGGGAGTTTAAGCTGGCGAAAATCTTCATTAAAGCAATAACTTGAGCTTTGTCAAGCTATTGCATTGCTTAAAGTTGGTTTGCCTTAAGAGAAAATTGCTTCATATGAATATTTTGCTGATTTTGTCAGGATAAGTTTGGAATAGAATTTCGCCTTTATAGAAAGGAGAATTGAGCACTGGGTGGTAGGTTTAATAGCATCACGGTTTCATAATATTAGGCTGGGATCCTGATGCCTAAGAGGATATTTTTCTTTTAAGGAGTGAAGAGAACAAAATCATCTTCAAAAGCAGTTTGTACCCGAATAGCGGTGGTGAATGTTGTATATGGTACCAGATCTAAGATCATGGAGGGGGCTGCGAGGATGAGTGATTCTGTCTAAACGGCTAAAGCTGCAGAATTTAGGTAGGATCTGGTCATCACACTTAAGGTGCTTATAGTTTAACAGAGAAACCATACCAAGATACTGGTAACAATCGTAACGTCCTTTTGATTCACGTACAGATCGTTGTATTAAAAACCAAGGTTTATAGATCTCCTGTGAGACAGTCATCCTTGTCAAGTTTGGCAAAGGTAAAGGTATATAAAATCCTTATCAAGAATAGTTGATTATGTTGAAAGCATTCCATTTACCTACTTTAAAACGGCCTCAAGATTTTCTTCCATTTATGCTGTTTTTTATTGATCTGTTTATATTTTGAATAAAACTTGTATGTTCTTAAGGCATACAACATGATGGTTTGATACACATAGCAAAATACTACAGTCAAGCTAATTAACATATAATCTCTTCACATAGTTAGCATTAGCTGTTTTTAATTTCTAGGCATATACTTGGTTAATCTCCAAACCAAGCACTCCTATCCTATATTTTCTGAACATGAATGTCACAGCACATCAAGAATCCTTACTTTTATACATGCCAGTAGCAAGTAAGGCCATAGAAGATGCTTGTAATTAGAACGCTTATCAGGTTTGCACCGCTGGAGGCACCTTTTGAGGCATTCTGCAGATAAAAGCCTTCAAATCGGGGGCCTTTGGCACTGTTTATTTCAGGTAGCTATGAAACGCTTGAGCTTTCTTGAAATGTAGTATTTTTAGAAACAAAAGCATGTCAGCCTTGAGCCAGTTTTGTATTTGATGTTTCTAAGGAAACAGCAAATGTCTAGGAGAACCGACTTGGACGGGTGATTGCTTTATCAAGTTGACCCTTGTATGTGTAGATCTGGTGCAGATTTTGAATTTGACTAAAGAAATGTCTGTGCCGTTCCCATTTATAAAAACAGGCAAAGGTGTTAGGTTTGAGTTCTAGCCAGTCACTTATTTTCCCCTCCCTTAGTCCCAGATTCTGTTTAACTCTTACTGTCTGTCTTCTGTGAACTTGAGCGCTTCTGACTCTTACTGATAAAAAGAATTAAGCATCAGGATTTGTGAAAAACACAAGTTAAAATTAACCAGAATTGGAGACGACTAGGGCGATGTGACAGCTACACGCAGTATCAGTTCTAAATCAGATCTTGGAACAGAAAAGGTACATTGGAGGAAACACTGAACTTATTTTTTAAATTGAAGTATAGTTGATTTACAATGTTGTGTTAATTTCTGCTGTCCAGCAAAGTGATTCAGTTATACACATATATACATTCTTTTTCATATTCTTTTCCATGATGGTTATTGAATATAATTCCCTGTGCTATACATACAGTAGGACCTTGTTGTTTATCCATTCTCTACATAATAGTTTGCATCTGCTGATCCCAAACTCCCAATCCATCCCTCCGCCACCCCCCTCCCCCTTGGCAACCACAAGTCTGTTCTATATGTCTGTGAGTCTGCTTCTGTTTCGTAGATAAGTTCGTTTGTGTCGTATTTTAGATTCCACATATAAGTGATATCATATGATATTTGTCTTTCTCTTTCTGACTGACTTCACTTAGTATGATAGTGTCTGCTTGCAACTGTGTTGCTGCAAATGGCATGATTTTGTTCTTTTTCACGGCTGAGTAGTATTCCACTGTATATATGTAACACTGGTGAACTTTGAACTCTGTAGTTGGGGTAGTATTGTGCCAATGTCATTAAATTAGTTTTGATCATGATTCTAAGGTGATAGGAGATACTGACTTTGTGGGGGGCCTGGGTGAAGGTTTATGGCAACTCTGTACTATGTTTGCGACTCTTCTGTGAGCATCAACTTATCTCAAAGTAAAAATACACTAAAAACCAGAAGTATCTGGGAGAGTAGGAGCTAAATGCTCAACTCTTGTCTTTCTGTTGGATGCTTTGGGCAATGTTGGGTCCTTACTGGGGACAGATGTGTGTTTGAAGGGGGGATGGTCAGGGGAGCCTGGACCAGTATCTTCACATATCCACGGTGCCGATCAGATGGGCAGACAGCTTCCCCTTAGCTGGCAACTCTAGGGTCTGTTTGCAAACGTCCGATCTAGTTGTGTCAAAGTTGAAAAAGTAGAACCGTGGGCTGCAGAAAATTCTGCCATCAGAGTTCAGTCATGTGAGCTTTTGTGTAGTGATCTAGAAAGTAGCATCTAAGTGTTCATTCTGCTACTTCTGGCTGAGTCACTCAACAGACAGCAGAAGCTTACTCAGAAATGCTAATCAGCAACCCTTTCAAGAGGGACAATGCTTAGAGAGAACAAAAGGGGAGGTCTGACCATTGTTGGGAGGGAGGGAGGTTTTACAAAGAAATTTCCTGAAATCCATGAGGTTGGCTTTGATCATCTAAATGCTGATCTGCCCTTTTCTCCTAAATGAACGCCAGCTCTTCACAACTCAAACTGTAGGCTTTTAGATACCCTTACCTATTTTTTTAATTAGATGTAGTTAGGAAAGGATTTGGGGTTGAGTTTGGGATGTTGTGATTGGTCCTTCAGAGGGATTATTCTCTGTATCTTCAGTATTTGTCCTCCATGGGCTCCTGGAGAGGTTTGGCTGGCTGGGGCTTTCAGACCTGCCTGAGACAAGCTGACAGCTGGGGAGAGGACCTCGCTCTGTCACATAAGCTCTACAGCCACGTCAGTGGTCTCCAGACTTTTTTGATCACATGTCCCATCAGTAAAACTTTTTACCGTGAACCTGGAATATATATCTATTTAACTATCATTATCTGAAGACCCAATACGTATTTACCAAGATTCTCAGTTAAGAATTATGGATGTCAATCTACATTGTTGGTAACTTTCTTGATTTCTGCATATTTTCGGCTGATTTTTCAGATTTAATTAAATTATCCTAACATTTAACCCGGAAAAATGATTTTGAAGAGCTTTTATTTCCTAAAGGTGCCAATCGTACTGTTTATTTGCTTGTCATTAGTTTATTATTTTCAATCTGTGTTTTCCTTCACTGCATGATTCTTTTTTTTTGGCTGCTGCGTTAGGTCTTCTTTGCTGCGAGCAGGCTTTCTCTAGTTGCAGTGAGCAGGGGCTACTCTTCGTTGTGGTGCGCGGGCTTCTCATTGCGGTGGCTTCTCTTGTTGCGGAGCATGGGCTCTAGGCATGCGGGCTTCAGTAGTTGTGGCTCATGGGCTCAGTAGTTGTGGCACGTGGGCTCTAGAGCACAGGCTCAGTAGTTGTGGCGCATGGGCTTAGTTGCTCCGCGGCATGTGGGATCTTCCCGGACCAGGGCTCGAACTCATGTCCCCTGCATTGGCAGGCGGATTCATATCCGCTGTGCCACCAGGGCAGCCCATTGCATGATTCTGAAGCCACTTGTTCTTTTTGGAAGAGTTAGTCTAGTTGATAAGTTAATGACAAGTGCACCTAGCTGGACGCAGACACTGAAACATGCAGTAATAAGCCGAGAGAATGGCCAGGGGAGGGCACCTCTGTTGCTCCCTTAGTCACTTAAGCTGCCAGACAAAATACCATAGACTGGGGGTTTAAACAACAGAGATGCATTTTCTCACAGTCTAGAGGCTGGAAGTCCAAGATGAGGGTGCCAGCATGGTCATGTTCTGGTGAGGACCCTCTTCCTGGCTTGCAGACTGCCACCTTCTCACATGGTGAGGAGAGACACAGAGAGAGAGAGACCAAGCTGTGTGGTATCCCTTCCTGTGAGGGCACTAATGCCATCATGGGCGCCCCACCCTCATGACCCCATCTCAGCTTAATCACCTCCCAAAGGCCCCATCTCCAATACCGTCACAGGGGATGGGGGTGGGGTTAGGACTTCGACATAGGGATTTTCAGGGGACACAGTTCAGTCCACAGCATCCCCCGACCCCCACTGTTAGGGAGCTTCTCCTTCAGCTGTGTTACAGAGGGTCTTGGGGCATTCAGTAAAGCTAACTTTTTGGAGGTGCATGTACATATAAGCTCTGAAACCTTTCTCCTACACCCCAGGGTGGAAGCACCTGCTCTAGATTCTTTTCCTTGGAGAAAACCTGTCTGGTCCGACCCAGTCTGACCTTGACCTTAGGCCTCAGCAGCACTGAGACCCATGACAGTAAGGAGGCTGGAGCACCGTTTCCAAGCCTGCGCTGGTCTGTGCTAGGGAAGCACGTCAGCCCCCGACTGTCGAGAGTGATGCTCCGGGGCTGGGCGTGGGTCATGGCTCTGCAAGGCAGGCCAGCGGCAGAGTGGGTGAAGCTGACGGTAGGTGACCAGTGAGCTGGGTTGGAGGTGAGTAGTGGCTCACGTCGGGAGGGCATCCAGGCATGGGGGAGGCACGTGCGAAGGGCAGAAGGTCTACCAGCCGTGTGTGTGCCTTTCCAGAAACGATGCGGATGATGCCTGAGGTGCCGAGAAAAGCCAGGCTCCTGGAGGTGAGTTAGCTGCAGAGAGGAAGGGTTTTAAAGGGGCAGGTGACAGCGTTACTTTGTTTCCGGGACCCTTCTGGCTGATGCAGTTATATAAAGGAATATTCCTTAAATTATCCAATCAAAAAATGACTCCTTTATTTCTGCTCCTGTAAACAGTGGAGGTTTCAGAAGTATTGTCTAGCATATGAAATGTGTTACCAAGCTCTGACAATTTAAAAATAGAGCTCTTTATTTGAAAACACTAAGGCTATTGGCTGAGTAGTGTCATACTTACTTCCCCAGTACTTCATCTCTTTTAAAACTGCCTCCTGTTAATGTTTCATGTTACCTTTACAAATCATTAATCATTCTAGGGTTGATAGATCAGAATAAATTGAATTACCTCGTAAATGACTGTGGCAAAATGGCAAACAGAAACATTGACTTCTCTCACTGTTACTGTTTTGCTGGTCAGCTGCCACTAGGATTTCAGTAAAGTTTTGTTCACTATGTTTCCTTAGATGTTGCAGGAGAAATAATTTTAAGGACAGGAGAGAGTGTGTGTGCACGTATATACATAGTTATTCTCTGTATGGAGGTCTTGACATGGGTCCACCATGTTTATAAGCCCAGTATTGTCAATATTATGATATTATGAAGTTGGGAAACTCCAAGGCCAAAGAAAACATCATGGGAGATTCCTTCTGATGTCTTTACCAATCTCCTTCCTCCAGTCTGTGTAAATGCATGCGCACGCGTGCACACACACACGTACACACATACATACACACACACACACAAACATGCACGCACGAAATGCTCACTTAATGCTTATAATTCATTTGCCTACAAAGGAACATCTGTCTCCACTGAGGGTTGGAGGAGTTATCTGTGATATTTTTGCCCTTAAAACTGTACCTGAAAACTCCAAAACTACATGCTCATATTAAACTCTGAGGGCATGTTGAGAATGCTTCATGTTGTTCATCAATTACTGACCATTTTTTCGTGTTTCTAATTCCAGTTTCTGAGGACCATGTATTTTGAGATTTGCGGTCCATTTGATCGTAACTTCCTTTGGATGGTTCATGGGCACAATACAGGGCTGCAAAAATTTTTTTCACATGTCACACGCTTACCTAGACAAGAAGCTATTTTTAATACAGTGCTGGTGTTTGCTATGGACTAAAATAAGTGTTTTATAGAAACCAACGCATGATGTTTAAGGATTTGGGAATAGTGGATTGCTTTATAAGAAAGTTAGCTCAGTTAGGTTTTAAATCATAATACTTTCTATATAAGTAGTTCACAGATATTAATGTTCTTCACAGCCAGATATGTTTTCTCACCTAGCAGCTGAAGATAAATCAGTTATGCATCGCATGTTCTTTTGAACTGTTGGGCTAAGGGACCTCATGAATTTTGATATTTTGAGATACTACAGTTAGAAAAAATGAATATAGTAAGAATGTCTAGGCTTTTTGAGAAACTCATATGCTGTTTACTTTTTGAAATACATCGGGTATTTAAAAAGTTAGAACGGCCTAGAAATGGGTCCACATATGTCCGTGGAATAATAATGTTTATAACGTAATGAATAGAGCAGTAGTTGAGTGATAGAGCTTTGTTGTAACGTCTGAGATGTGTTCTCTGCTTAGTAAGACTTTGAAGATAGTTGCTGACTGTGAGGGGGCAGGGGATCGGGGAGAGATGGATTGGGAGTTTGGGGTTAGCAGATGCAAACTATTATATATAGAATGGATAAACAACAAGGTCCTACTGTACAGCACGGAGAACTGTATTCAATATCCTATGACAAACCATAATAGAAAAGAATATGAAAAAGAATATAGCAACATATATGTATAACTGAATCACTTTGCTGTTCAGCAGAAATTAACATTGTAAATCAAGTATACTTCAGTAAAATTAAAAAAAAAAAAAAGTGAATTGTCTCTAAAACCTTTCTGCCAGGTTGATGTAGCCCATAAATGATCAAGTGCATTTTTGTGGAATCTTTGCAAAACAGCATCAGTGCCGATGGTCACTTCACGCTTGCACTTCACAGGCTATATCGTGCTCCCCATTTCCTGTCGCGTGGTTGGGGAGACCAGGATATATAGATCATTTTTTTAAAAAATCTTACATTGCATAAGAAAAATCTGTTTTTTTGGTCTGGGGTGGGGCTCTGATTTCTGTTGGAAACTATCACGTGGTGATTTTGTTGAAGGTGGTCCTTATTGTCACCCGTCCTGCAGTGTGTATGTCATGGGATTATTGTGAGGATTAATTAATTAATATGCATAATTAGTGAATTAATATGCAGAAAACACTGTAAACAGTGCCTGGCTGAGTGCCTTATGAATTTTGATGTTCCCGTCATTTGCATTTTAGATAGTATGTTTGGCAGTAACTTTCCACTAAACTTTGTATGTAATCACTTGAGTTAAAAAAAAACAACCAAAAAAAACCCAGGTTTGGTGTTGTGTTAGTAGAGATTAAAAAATAATGTGCACATTGAGTAGGCTGAGTGGATGTAAGGAACAAACACAAACATTATCATTTTGCTAAAACCTGATTTTTAAGATTTAATTTTAGTGTTTGCCTGAGGTTATCACAGAGAATTTTAAATTACTAAGTACTTATTGGAAAAATAGTAACAGAAAAAACTAGCAGTGTAAACTTTTTTGTTTTTTTTGTTTTTGAATAGCCAGAGGAGGGAAGGCAATCAAAGTGAAGTAAAATGGGTGAAGCAAATCTGGTCTATAGGTCTTGGCTCTCCTGATTTCTGGCTGAATGACCTGTGCCAGTAATTTCCCTGAGGCTGCATTTCCTCATTTGTCAGATGGGAAGCACATTTTCTTGAAGGTTTCTTGTGATGTTAAATGAGGCTCCAAATGTGAAAATGTCCAGAACGTGATGCACCATGGATATTGCCTCTCCGGTCCTTCATAATATGTCATGTAGGCCTATCGCTTTTTTCTTTCCCTTTTTTCTTTTTAATTGTGCTAAATACACGTGACATAAAATTTACCATCCTCATTATTTTAAGTATACGGTTCAGTAGGGTCAAGTACGCTCACGTCATGGTGCAAACAATCTCCAGGACTCTTCATCTTCCCAAACTAAGACTTTCTATCCCTCTAACCTACCCACCCACCCTCCCCCTGACCCCCACTGTTCTATTTCCTGTCTCTCTGAATCTGTCTACTCCAGACGCCTCATGTAATCTTCTTGCTGCCCTTTGAAATAGTAATTCTCCACCGTTGTAGGGAGTTTCAGGACTCTATCAAGCTGTCATTGTTTTTATGGTGTCTCCATCCTTTGATTCTTCTGTGCTTGATCTTACGTCTTGCTGTGTACCATGGTACAAAAAAGCACCATTTTTCAAAATAGGTATAAAAGTTTAAAGGAAACTCAAATGATTTTTTTTCTTCCCTATTTCTCCCGTCGACTTTACCCATTTTCCCCTGATGGTCCTGGGAAAGTTGGGATATTCCTGGACCAGGATGGAGAGTTGAAGGCTGGGGAAGAGGCTTGGAGGGATTGGGCATGGGCTTTAAGCAGACCTGCCTTGTCAAGCAGGTGGTTTCTCCTGCCCTGGTTCAGGCTCTCTTTCTCCACTTGTTACGGTGACCCCTACCCCTCAACCATTTCCCTTCCAGGGGGTTATTGTTCTAGAACAGTGAAGGCTCTGGGATTCTTTGTCCAGGGACCATTGCTACTTGTGTTTTGTCTTCAGTAAGGTATTCAAGGCTGTGCTCATTCTACCCTTGGATTCCTGGCCTTTCGGTCTTTTAAGATTTGGGTCTCACATCTCTCTTTTTAAAAATACATTATTGAAGTGTAGTTGATTTACAATGTGTTCATTTCTGCCGTACAGCAAAGTGACTCAGTTATACATGTATATATACTTTTCCATTATGGTTTACACAGGAGGGTCCCACATCTCTTAAGAAGAGTGCCCTTCTTGTCTCACGTCTCCCACCCCCTTGGCAGTCCAGCCCACTTCCAGCCCCGCAGCACTGCACTGACTTTTCTGTTGCGGACTTAGCCGGTTGGGTTGTGTCACATCTATTTTTATGCCTGATCCCCCAGCTCTGCTGTATCCTCCTTGATGGTGAAGTCTCTCTGCTTTATCTAGCCATCTCCCCGGCACCCACCACCGTTCCTGGCCAGTCGGAAGCAGAAAGGCTTTGCTGAATGACTTTCTTCCACAGGTGAAGGTCAGAACTGAGCAGAAAATAGGAATTGGCTTCACATGTTGTTCTAAGATTTCCCTTCCTACTTAATTGCTTATAGAACAGAACCAAACCCCCAAAGCAGTTACTTAAGCCTCAGAAATTTATGTTTTGTGTGCTTTTGATGTTTTGCTTTTATATACAAAGTACCCCTGAAAGGGGGGCGCTGAGTTAAATGCTTTTAATGTCAGTTCTTCAGACTTAACAGATTGACGTCTGTCCTCAAATGCAGGTACCTTTGGGATTTAATGTAATAGCTGGCATCCTTAGTCATTTCTATCAGCTGAAGTTTAAAATGTGTTCATTTGACAAATTTATTTTTAGCCTCTGGTACACACCAGTCACTGAGCTGCCGTTGGGGATATGATGGAAAAGCAAGGCATTGGTGACTTGTCTCTTTTCCCATTTTGCTTTAGTTTTTTGGGTGGGTTTGGGTGCAGGTGATGACTTAGGGGCCACATGTGTTATCCAGGCCTGGATCAGCTAGTTCCCCTCTGCTTTCTGGCTCCCACCCTCAGCCTCTCAGAAGAGGTATTCCAGGAGCGGAAGACTCAGAGCAGCCTTCTGGTGTGTTCTTGCCGGGTCGTGCCGTGTGTAACTTTCACTACCATGGCACCTTTCCCTTAGGCTCACCTTGCGGTACCGACTGCACCCAGGTGAGGGGGCCAGGCTCCCACATCTGAGCCTGCGCCCCTAAGGAGAGGCCGGAAGGGAGGTGTGGGCGAGGTGGAGCTGGAATCCCCAATTCGCAGGTGAGGAAACCTGCAAGAAAAAGCTACGTAACTCACCTGAACCCCACAGTTTGTGGAGGACCAAGGAGCCATCAGCCCGAGGTGCAAACAGTAAAACCGACTAAAAGTCTGTCTGCTGTACCCTGTTCTTGTGCACCAGCGTTGGTCTGCAGTGTCGGCAGTAAAATATATACACATATATGCTTCAAACTAGTGCATTTTTATTACTTTTAAATACAGGTTATATTAGACATGGGAATTAATTAGGAGCAGTGCCAGGTAACCCTCTGGCCCCCAGTGCACACAGACTAGATTTAATAAAAATCTTTAAAATTGAACCATTTTCATAATTATTCATTGTTTGCCAATTGGAGACCAAATCCAGAAAATAAAAAGCTAACGTTAGTGGTATGATTCAGTAGTTGTCTAATTTATATTTTTTACAGATGTTTTGGTTTTGTTAAATTTCACCTATGAGTTACTTGACAATTGTTGACGTAAATGTTGTAGCAGCCTATAACCAAAGGATCAAAATCCAAACTGTTATGTAAATATAAAAATGATTGAATAGATAGTTGTGCTTTTTCTTGTACTATAATTTTAGTATTTATTGGCATGATTAGATAAAACTCAATAAAGGCAGTGTTTGCTGTTTCCTGGTCAATTTTATATGTTTTAGTTTCATGATTGTTACTGAATGCAATTTTGCCACATAGAGGAGGGGACTATTAAAATGCAATCTTCTCTGGGTCTGTGACACACCGGATGCAAGCTGCCCCTTGACCATCGTCCTGGGTCTCAAGCTGCCCTTGACCATGGGCTGCATCTTCTTCTGCACCTGTGCAGCTGTATTTGGCCATAGCATCCTGTCTTCCAGGCCTAGGTTTCCTGTTGTGTAAAATGAGGGGCTCAAAGTAGATCTTTCAAGGTCTGTTCTGGCTGTGAAATCCTGTGGTGACTGTATCCTGAGCCCGTGGCCTGGCTTGGGGGAACAGGTTCAGTTGACCTGTTGACCAGTTCCTGTTGCAGCTCCCACGCCTGCCGTCCTTAGTGCCTGAGGCAGGCGGGACCTGTTTCTCTTGCCCGTTGGCAGGTGTTGCAGGTGGTCTGTGAATGTGTCACGGATTCCCTGTTGCTTCGTTCCTTGCGACTAGGAGTGAGAGATTTGCTCAGGTCTCCCTCTGCATTTGGGAGGAAATAGATTCTCTGTAGGCTCCAGAGTTTTACATTACATTCTTCTATGTTCTCACCCATCCAGTTAGGAGACTAATGCTATTACCAGACTATCACAGATTTTTGGGTCAACTCGCTCCTGATTTTTGCCTGACATGCTTTGTGCTGTGTCACTTAATACATAGAATTTACCATGCTGCTGGTGACGTGGCTTCAATTGGTATTTTGGCCTTATGCTTATTCGTTGTTTTGGCCGTAGACTTGATTTTGATGTAATTGTACAGCCTTTGCTTTCTTTTTGTTCACTTTTGTGTTGTTGCTCGTGAACTTGTTCTTAGTTTTTCTAAGTAACAGAATCCCCGCAGAATTCCACCCCCTTCTTCTGTTCACTGGGGGCGCTTGACCTCTCTGTTGTCACTTGTTTCATCTCCTATTTTTGCTTGCTTTTTTCTGGACTCCTGGGCCTGGTTGCTGGCACCCATCATAGAATCACTAACCAAATGGGAAACGGGAGGCGGAGCCATCGGTTTGGATCACACTGACCTTGCAAGTCTGGGATGGGCAGGCAGGTGTTATCCAGAGGTAAAGATATTGGTCCAGGGAGGGCTTGTGGTAGAGGTCAAGGCTGGAGGTGGATTTGGTGACCGTGCACACACTGGTGGCGATGTGAGATATGGAAGTGAGCGGACAAGGCGCTTGGGGATGTTGAACAAGAGGGTCCTGTCTAAGGGCCCCTCAGCGAGGGAGGGGACATGGTACCCAGGGAGGAGGGTACAGAAGCCAAGGACGGCCCTTTGAGGAGGGTGTTGTGTAGGGACCCTTCCGCAGAGATAAGTCAATGAAGAGAGAGAGGCTGGTGAAGGGGAGAAGCTCGGGCGTGATTTTATATAAAAATAGATCTTGCCAGGAAGAGTCGTGAGCATGTTTAAAGGTTGAGGGGTCAGCAGTGAAGGGGGTGGGAAGGCTGAGGTATCGGACCGTCAGATGGTACGAGAGCCTGGTGGAGGTGCCCGGGGTTAAGGGGCAGCCCGTGGACTTGGACGCAGACAGGAGAACCATCCCTTCCTAAGAGGATGGGAAGGGCTGAGGCCCAAGGAGCAGCTAGTGAGCTGGGGGTCAAGGTGAATCAAGTCCTGTTTTCCCCACGGCAGGGGGAGGGGCACAGCTTCAGAGGGAAGGAGCGAGGCTGGTGGGGGGATGGTTAGAGGAGGGGGGAGGGACAGGAGCAGCGACCTGGTGGTTGGGGGAGGGAGCCGACCCCCCCCCCCCGCCCCGTGGCCCAGAGAACCCAGGGAGCCACATGTGGGTCACTGCGCCACAGTGGAGGGCCCGCTGGGCTTTGCTTCCTTGAGTAACAACACGTGTTAGTGTTTTTTAAACCTTTGGGGAAACGAAAAACCCCAGTGAAGTAGAGAGATCAGCCTGGATTGGCCGCAGTGACTTCTGTGTGTGCTGCAGACTGTTCCGAGGGGAGCTTTGTGCCTGGTGGGGGGGCTTTGACCTTCCTGCCACTGCAGAGGATTGAAACACGCATAAATATTTTATTAGGTTTCCTGGGAGCCCAACCGCTGCCGCAGCAGAGAAGGTATGGAGGCTGGTTTGGCAGAGACGGTGAGGGAGGAGGCAGGTATGGCGAGAGGCGAGAAGAGAGGGGACGCAGCCTGTGTTCTGTTTCTTTGTTTTCGCTTTTGGAGGGGCAGGGACCCTGGTATCTGTGGGTTTTTAGAAGAGCTTTGTTTTTCTGATAGTCACAGGACCTTCATCTCTGTGATGAAGGATAAAAAGTGAATGGAAGCTTCTGACATTTTTATAACTGTTCGCAAACACAGTCACCACTCTCTTCCCATTTATTCTTTCGGACACCTTCCATCCACATCCATCCAGCAGCGAGTAAGTGTGATGCTCCGGTGGTTTCCTTTGTCACAGCGATGTCCTTGGGCTTCACTTGTGAGCTCCCCCTGCCCCTCATGTCCCCTGGCGGCTCTTTGCTTGGTGGTGTCCCTGAGATGACTGTCGTCTTGTCCCAGCGTCACCTCCATCCATGCAGGATCCCCCTTCCTGACCCAAGTTGGGTGTTTGCTCAGCTCTCCCCTTGGCTGGCATCTCCCTCCCTGACAGCTTGTGAGCCCGGCTGTCCTGGTGTGTTGGTTCGTAAGGACTACAAGGATCGGATTTGGGTAAACGGAACAGGAATGGGGAGCTGAGAATGGTCCCGTCGTCAGCCTCCTCCTCCCTGGAGGGTGGTTCCCAACTCCTCTTAGTTCAGAAGAGGCCAAAGTGTCTCATGACCTCAGGATTGCCCAGTGGTTAAGACGTTGACAAGAGGTTCAACTTGGTTTTAAGAAGCGACGGGATTTGCTTTTGCAAAGGTTGATGGAGGGCTGAGAGAGAGAGAGAGAGAGAGAGAGAGACCTGGAAGCGAGGATGGAGGCTGGCGTCCCTTGTCTCCCACCCTATTTTTTCTTAACATCTTTATTGGAGTATAATTGCTTCACAATACTGTGTTAGTTTCTGCTTTATAACAAAGTGAATCAGCTATACATATACATATATCCCCATATCTCCTCCGTCTTGCGTCTCCCTCCCACTCTCCCTATCCCACCCCTCTAGGTGGTCACAAAGCACCGAGCTGATCTCCCTGTGCTATGCGGCTGCTTCCCACTAGCTATCTGCTTTACGTTTGGTAGTGTATATGTCCATGCCACTCTCTCACTTCATCCCAGCTTACCCTTCCCCCTCCCCATATCCTCAAGTCCATTCTCTATGTCTGTGTCTTTATTCCTGTCCTGCCCCTAGGTTCTTCAGAACCTTTTTTTTTTTTAATTCCATATATATGTGTTAGCATACGGTATTTGTTTTTCTCTTTCTGACTTACTTCACTCTGTATGATAGACTCTAGGTCCATCTACCTCACTACAAATAACTCAATTTCGTTTCTTTTTAGGGCTGAGTAATATTCCATTGTATATATGTGCCACATCTTCTTTATCCATTCATCTGTCAGTGGACACTTAGGTTGCTTCCATGTCCTGGCTATTGTAAATAGAGCTGCAATGAACATTGTGGTACATGACTCTTTTTGAATTATGCTTTTCTCAGGGTATATGCCCAGTAGTGGGATTGCTGCGTCATATGGTAATTCTACTTTTAGTTTTTTAAGGAACCTCCACACTGTTCTCCATAGTGGCTGTATCAACTTACATTCCCACCAACAGTGCAAGAGGGTTCCCTTTTCTCCACACCCTCTCCGGCATTTATTGTTTGTAGATTTTTTGATGATGGCCATTCTGACTTTGTGAGATGATACCTCATTGTAGTTTTGATTTGCATTTCTCTAATGATTAATGATGTTGAGCATCCTTTCATGTGTTTGCTGGCAATCTGTATATCTTCTTTGGAGAAATGTCTATTTAGGTCTTCTGCCCATTTTTGGATTGGGTTGTTTGTGTTTTTGATATTGAACTGCCTGAGCTGCTTGTATATTTTGGAGATTAATCCTTTGTCAGTTGCTTCGTTTGCAAATATTTTCTCCCATTCTGAGAGTTGTCTTTTCATCTTGTTTATGGTTTCCTTTGCTGTGCAAAAGCTTTTAAGTTTCATTAGGTCCCATTTGTTTATTTTTTGTTTTATTTCCATTTCTCTAGGAGGTGAGTCAGGAAGGATCTTGCAGTGATTTATGTCATAGAGTGTTCTGCCTATGTTTTCCTCTAAGAGTTTGATAGTGTCTGGACTTACATTTAGGTCTTTAATCCATTGTGAGTTTATTTTTGTGTATGGTGTTAGGGAGTGCTCTAATTCATTCTTTTGCATGTAGCTGTCCAGTTTTCCCAGCACCACATACTGAAGAGGCTGTCTTTTCTCCATTGTATATCCTTGCCTCCTTTATGAAAGGTGAGGTGGCCATATGTGCATCCCACCGTATTTTTATATCTTGCCATCATTTTCCTGCTTCCTGTAGCCACATTCTAACACAGTTTCATGTTGTGCGGACCTTGATCTGAGCTCACAGCTCAGGCTTCCTGGTTGGCGCGTTTTGTTCCCCTCCCGGCCCCCCCAGGTTTTTGAACCCTTTGAACATGGGGTGAATTGAAGCTTCTGTTGGAGAACGACTGAGGGCCGTGGTCTGGCTCAGGCTGGATGGGGCAGTGAGGTCTACCTGGCAGAAACACTGTGATGATGACCGGCCAGCAGAGGGCGCTGTGCCGCTGGTCTGAGGTGTGCTCTGGGCTCGCCACCTGCAAGGCAAGCACAGTGGGTTAAGGGAATACTTATTTGATGTGGCCAACCTAGAGCTCACCGGTCAGAGGAGAGAGAATTGCTTTCCCTGCGCCCCTTCCCCTACCCTTCACCCCCGCCCACACTCATACTCACACACGCAGTTGAAATGATTGTGCGCTGGGTAGACGTGAATAGAGAAAAGCTTGCAGAGAAGGTGACCCCTTGGGCTGTTGGCTCAGAAGAGAAGGATGTGGTTTGATGAGAAGAAGAAAGATGTTCTAGGAATTTAGCAGAGGATGAAAGGAAGCAAGAGAACTGAATAAGAGCTAAATACGCTACATAATAAAGTGACGTCCATTTAAGGGGGAGGAACTTTACT
This sequence comes from Balaenoptera borealis, assembly GCF_965194805.1. NCBI lineage: Eukaryota > Metazoa > Chordata > Mammalia > Artiodactyla > Balaenopteridae > Balaenoptera > Balaenoptera borealis. The sequence goes on from NC_138877.1 coordinate 4,474,325, forward strand.
CTCATTTCTCCCGTGGGCTGAGTTACAGGGCTAAGACTCCCATCCTGAAAGCCAGACTGCTCTCAAAGCAACGAGCGTGTAAACGCTTTGTACTCTGGGTGCCAGGCTGACGTCTGCTTCTCGTTAGACTCATGGAGGGCAGGTTAAAATCCCCTTCCTTGTATCCGTGACCCGGGGCCCAGCTGCTGCTGGCAGAAGGAGGTGATCGTAGGGGTTACTATCAGATATGAGTGTAGCTATCTCATTTTGTGGTGGGAAGTAGTATACGAATAAACTAGGTCTTCAGCCTAATTTCATGTTCTAATAAACAGCTCCTTATATACAACCATTCTTGAAATTAGCTAAACATCCAAGAACTGATGGCCCCTTGACAGTTACATCTGGTACTATTAATTTTTATTTAAAATATGTATTAAAATAATACATGAAGGTGGTGAAAAGTTCAAATACTGTGGAAGCTTATCATGAAAATCAGTAGCTTCCAGCCCTATCTCTCTCATTCTGGTTCTGTCCCACCAAAGGCAACCACTGCTTTTAATTCTTTCGGTGGTTTCCACTGTATTTCTAAGTTAGGTTTAGAAGAGATCTCTCTGAATTCTCTTATAGGTGAAGATTTAACTTATTTACTTCAGGATGAATTAGTGAAGTAGTATATCATGTTTGTCTCCTTTCTAGTATAACTTATTTTTCCTGTCTCATTTTTCTACTGGAACTTTTTTTTTTTATATATCAATTCTTATTTTTTCCATCAGAACACTGTATTTATATTTTGCAACCTCTTGTTATGTTTTATTATTCTTAAAAGTGTTTTTATTTATTTTTCCTTGCAGCTTTACTGAGATATAATTGACGTATAATACTGTTTAAGGTGTACTGTTTTTGACGTCATATTTTACGTCTTTTTGTGCATAATTATTGTGGATATAGATATTACTACTTTTGTTTTTAACCCTCCTAGCTTTATATATGGTTGATTTGCTACCTTTACTGTATATTTGCTTTTACCAATGGTATTTTTTCTTTTGTAACTTTCATAGTTCTAGTTGTGGCCTTTTCCACTCAGAGAAGTTCCTTTTAACGTTTCTTATAAAGTTAGTTTGGTCATGCTGAACTCTTTTAGCTTTTGCTTGTCTGTAAAACTTCTGATTTCTCTATCAAATCTGAATGAAGCCTTGCTGGAGAGTAGTCTTGGTTGTAGGTTTTTCCATTTCATCACTTTAAGTATGTCGTGTCGCCCCCTTCTGGCCTGCAGGGTTTCTGCTTAAAAAGTCAGCTGATAGCCTTGTGGGAGTTCCCTTGTATGTAACTTGTTGCTTTTCCCTTGCTGCTTTTAATATTCTCTCTTTATCTTTAATTTTTGCCTCGTTTTAATTACAGTGTTTCTTGGTGAGGTCCTCTTTGGGTTGATCCTGTTTGGGACTCTTTGCTTCCTGGACTTGGATGTCTGTTTTTTTTCTCAGGTTGGGGAAATTTTCAGCTGTTATGTCTTCAAATATGTTCTTTCTCTCTTCTCTTCTGGGACTCCTGTAACGAGAATGTTACTATGCTCGGTGTTGTGCTGGAGGTCTCTTAAACTCTTCTCATTTCTTAAAAAGCTCTTTTCTTGGGGCTTTCCTGGTGACGCAGTGGATAAGAATCTGCCTGCCAATGCAGGGGACATGGGTTCGAGCCCTGGTCCGGGAAGATCCCACATGCTGCGGAGCAACTAAACGCATGTGCCACAACTACTGAACCTGCGCTCTAGAGCCCGTGAGCCACAACTACTGAAGCCCGCGAGCCACAACTACTGAAGCCCGCATGCCACAACTACAGGAGCCCACGCACCTAGACCCCGTGCTCCACAACAAGAGAAGCCACCACAGTGAGAAGCCTGCGTACCGCAATGAAGAGTAGCCCCAGCTCACTGCAACTAGAGAAAGCCCACACGCAGCAACGAAGACCCAATGCAGCCAAAAAATAAATCAATAAGATGAAAATTAAAAAAAAAAAATTTAAAAACAAAACTCTTTTCTCTTTTTTCTCTTCAGCTTAAGTGCTTTCCACTGCTCTGTCTTCCGGTTCACAGTTCCATTCCTCTGTATCATCTAATCTTTTGACTCCTTCTAGTGTAGTTTTCATTTCAGTTATTGTATTCTTCATCTCTGGTTCTTTTTTATATTTTCTCTTTGTTAAAAACTTCTAACTTCACACTCTGTTCATCCATTCTTCTGAGTTCTTTGAGCATCTTTATGGTCATTACCTTGAACTCTTTCTCAGGGAGATTGCTTATCTCCACTTCCGTTAGTTCTTCTGGGGTTTTATCTTGTTCCTTTGTTGGGGACATATTCCTCTGTCACCTCATTTTGCCTCATTCTCTGCTTTTAGTCCTATGTATTAGGTAGGTTGGTTATGTTTCCTGATCTTGGGGAAGTGGCCTTAGGTGGGAGACGTCCTGTGGGTGCCAGCAGGACACTCCCCTCTGGTCACCAGAGCTGTGTGCTCTAGGGGTACCCTTTATGTGGGCTGCATGGGCCCTTCTGCTGTGGCGGTGCTGACTACTGTAGGTGTGCTGGTGGGCGCAGCTGGCCGCTCTTCTAGTTGGTTGCCAGGCCCCGCCGTGTGGAGGCTGCTCGCGGCTGATGGGCGGGGCTGGGTCCTGGGCCCTCTGGTGGGCGGGGCAGGGCCGGGTCCCGGCACTAATAAGCTAGAGGAGGTGTTTCACAGTAGTGCTTACCAGCCCCAGTGTCCTCGTGGTGGGATGAGCCCCCAAACTGGCTGCTCTGAGTGTCCTTGTCCCCAGGTACCTCCTTCCTCTCCAGGAGGCTCTCCAGGGTCAATCCTGCCTAATAGGTGACTGTGATGGTTAATTTATGTGTCAACTTGATGGATATTTGGTCAAACATTATTCTGGTGTTTCTGTGAGGGTGATTTTGAATGTGGTGAGCATTCGATTCATGGACCGAGTAAAGCAGATTTCCCTCCCCAGTGTGGGTGGGTCTCGTCCAATCAGGTAAGGGCCTGAATAGAACAAAAGGCTGAGTGAGAGGGAACTGTTCCTTCCTCACAGGCTTCGTGCTGGGACATCGTCTTTTTCCTGCCTCTGAGCTAGAACTACACTGTCGGCCCTCCAGGGTCTGCGGCTTGCTGAGTGCAGATCTTGGGACTTGTGTGAGCCCATACATATACATATATATCCTGTTGGTTCTGGTTCTCTGGGGGAACCCCAACAAATGCAGTGACCCTCTACTCTCTTGAAAATGGGCTGACCTGTCTTCTCTGGTAGGTCAGGCTGCCTGCCTCACAGCCCAGGGCCCTTCCTCAGGTCCCAGGCCCCTCTTTTGCTATGGCTCATTGTCAGAAGGCATCTTAGAGCCAAGGAGACGTCCTTCTTGCCAAAAGCAGAAAGGAGTCTATTTTGGGGGTGGGGGGTGGTGGGAGAAACTCCTTAGCTGATAATTCCGCTCCTAGATTTTTAAAACGTGGCAGTATATTTTTACACTGTTTTCTACTATTTTAATGGTGCCTGAGTAGGCAGAAGTGATAAATGTGTGGGTCCATTTTACAATTGGGGGTCAGAAGCTAGGTGCCCTTGAGATTGGCCTTTACTGCTGTCGAATCCCATACCTAAAGACTTAGACCCCTCATGTCTATGTGTTAAATTTCCGACAGGCGCCTCCATGGGTGTGCTCACTTCTGGGAACTGCAGCTGCATCCTTAGCTTATCCGGCATGCAGGAAAATGCACAGAACCCAACAGGAAATTTGTAATTAAAATTAAACACTTGGATGAAGGTTGGCAGTCATGTGAGAAATAGACAAGAATAAAATGATAAAGGAGAGACAGACTTGCTTTACATCCAGCCCTGAGTGAGGTTTGTGTGTGTGCCACACCAGTGAGCCCTGAGCCCTGACTCCACCTCTGCTGGTCTCCCATGTAGTTGTCACTCATGGTTGGCGCTCCTGGGCTCTGCCTGCTGGGAGTGACCTGTTGGACGGTCACGGTGACCTCCCTTTGCGACCAGCAGCGACACTGCCTCTGTGACTGAGGGCAGAGACCTGCAGGATGGATTTGAGCGCTTCTGCTTCCATAACTTATTTTCAGACTCATGTCACACCTTCTTTGACTTCTAGGGCAGCCTTAATCCTTCCCTTTTGGTAGGGCTTGTTTCTCTGGGTTTGGAGAGAATATATTGAATTCTCAGTGAAGGGCCAAGGGTGTTGTAATTCAGCAGACTGACCCGTAGTGCTTTTCTTTTGTGGCAGTGGTGGGATTGGGCCTGAACCGTGTGACTCCTTCTGTACTTGTCTGCCTTTAGGCCAGATAGTTTCATAAGAGGTATTTGCTGTTTCTTTGTACTGAAGATGGGAAATCTCATGGAAAGGGATCCTTTGAGATTTGCCATGTAAAATTGAGTCAGAGTCTCAGAACTCCTTTTCTTCTGATTTTGTAGCATAAAGTTCACAAGTTTTTTCATAAAGCAAATGAATCAAACCTACTCTTCCACGGTGCCGTGTTTAAAGATGTTAGCCATAGGCATATCTAATGTCTGGCTTTCGGAACTGCTTGCCTAAGAGTTTTCTTCCCTGAAAGATTTGCCTGGCAGCAAGCTCCGTGCTCGAAATGTTGCCTTCTCTCTGTTATCTTCTTTTCAGCCCACGTTTCTCTGTGAAATAAATTGCCTTGTGTCCAAAGCTATTCACTGAATAATGTATTGAGTTAAAAAAAACCAAATTAGAAATGTGATAGGAACAGGACTCTCATGCTGTTTAATGGGAATTATAAGGGTGTCTAATTTATGAACTTACGTTCAAAGGTATATTTATAAGCTGATTGATTAGGGCTCAACCCATGTTTCTCATTGGATGTGTATTGCAAAGAATAGGCTGATTTTTCAGCCCGCACGATCTGTAATAAAGCGCTACAAGTAATTACAGCACTATCAGTACTGGTCCGGGTCCAGTGACTGCATTCTGGGAACAGGTTATGAGGCCAGGCAGTATCTAGCACATCTTTTCCCGCTGTAGACAAAGAAAGTGGAAAAGTGTTGAAAATAAACACGTCCACGTTTGGAAATGAGCTTATTAATCTGTTCTTTGTAACTGGTGAAATTTCAGTAGTTCAGTAAAATGAAGTAAAACTTTCTAGGGAGGTGGTCCTATCTTGACATGGACGGGCCGTGGTGATCAGCAGGGATTTTTGCGTTCAAGATTTCCAGAAGATAATTTGGGAGGGGTGACTGACGATGCATCAGGAGTCCACGGCAGGGGAGAGGACCAGGACGTCCTCCTGGGCGAGTCCCAGGTGTGCGGTGAGGCCCGTTGTCAACGGGAGTGGCGGGGGGTCCCCTGGGGGCTTTGTATATACTGGTCTCCTGGCTCTTGGTCTTTCTTAGGGGTTAGTGTGTAATGTACTCTTAAGGGATAAATGAATTCAGCTGTTTATGAGGACACGAATGGCCGTCTTAGGCCGTGTCTTCTACCTTCAATAATCCAGAACTCCTTGCTGAGTGAACATGTGAGAGCAGAAAGGTGGAAAGTCTCCTGCAGGGAGCTGGGAGAGAGACGGTTCCCAGAACAGGGTCATGGAGCCACTGGTCAGCTCACAGAGTAGCTTCTGTGAAGGGGTTTAAAGGGGCCCCCCAGTCTTCCAGTAAACACTGAATGCTTAGGCTACCTTGGGCACGTACGAGAAATGTATTTGTCCCTGTGAGGCCAGAGAAGGAAAACAAACACCCCAGTGTGGATTACTGTTCACATCCGGAAGGTGAGTGTTAAGCTAGTTTGGTTCCTGGGTTTCCGGGGGCTTGTGATCCGGAGAAGTTACTCTCTGAGCAGCTACTGCATTGTTAGATTTGCCTTTGGGGAACAGCCATCAACGTGGATCTTTTCTCCCAGCTGGAAAATTGCACTCAGACGTCATCCCGGGCTTGGTTCCGGGGCTGCCCTCCGGAGGTCAGATCCTGGGAGAGCTTTTGTTGTGACGGGCAGGGAGCCCCTGACCCACGTGTCTCCAGGCCCTATTTTCTGATGCTTGTTTCCCGTACTCGCCAGATCCTAGGAGTTTCCACGAGGAACGTGTCCACCACACACGTAGCCAGGTTCCTTCCTTGCTGGGTCAGGTCCCCCGGAGAGAGGTTTGCAGGTTGATATTGTCGTCAGACCTTGTCTTATCCTCGGAATCCTGCAGAGGCTTCCTGTCTCCTGAAGACAGAAAGGCCAGTGTGGGCATGAGCTGCAGGGCCTGAGTCACCCCATCGCTCCGCCCCCGGTCCCCTCCCTGCGCCTCCAGCAGGAGGGACGGCGGCTGCCCCCCCCCCCCCCCCCCCCGCTCAGCGTTTTCGTGCGTGCTGTTCCCTCTCTCTGCAGAGCTCTTCCCTGTGCATCCACGTGGCTGCTTCCTGCTTCGTCACCTCCCTTAGGCCTTTGCTCACAGGTCACCTTCTAAGTGACACATTCCCTGATCACCGTTGAAAATAACTTCTTCCCCTGCTCCCGCCCCCCCCCTCACCCCCCAGTGTCCCCTTCTGTGTCCTCCATCTCTGGTCTGTTTTCCTCCACGGTATTCTTCACTGTCTATCCTGCCACATATTTTATTTGGTTTTAAAGTGTCATTTTGTCTCTAGACTGTAATTCCCTTGAGATAATGCATTTGTGACCCTTTGATTCCCTGCAGTTCCGGGCACGGTGCCTGGTACATAGATACGGCTCAGTAAATACCTGTGGAAGGATGGATGGATGAATGGATTTTTGACAAGCCCCTGGTCATTCTTCATGTCACCCGATTTTGGGAAACAGTGATCTAACAGATATTTAGAGGGAAGCTGGGTGAACCATGGGAAACAGTTCTGTTTTCTCCTGGTCATTTTTCCCCGTGCCCCTGGCCCTACAGACTCACTAAATGCCTGAGATTTGCTTGCAGCCAATGCCTGGCCAGGCCATCAGGGAGGCTGACACATGCAGGTTGAGGGGGAATCTTCTGGGGCAATGAATTCAGCTGGTGAACAAACTCTTCTGCTGGGAAGCTCTTCATTCACCCCTTTCATCCTATAAATTTTCTTTCCCCTGCGGAAGTGATGGTAAATGCCTCCCATCCAGTTACATTTTATACCGTTCAGCTGGATTGAACTCAAACGGGTGACTTGAACACATCTACCTCCTCAGGGGTAGCTGCCACTCAAAGTGTGGTCCTCAGACCAGCAGCATTGGTCTCACCTGGGAACTCATTACAAATGCAGAATCTCAGACCCATTCCAGACCCACTGAATATGCATGCAACGGTTAATCTTATGTGTCAATTTGGCTGGGCCAGGGTGCCTGGATATTTGGTCAAACATTACTCTAGGTGTTTCTCTTAAGGTGCCTTTTGGATGAGATTAACATTTATCAATAAATTGGTGGGCTTTGAGTAAAGCACATTGCCCACCATAATGTGGGTGGGCCTCATCCATCAGGTGAAGGCCTTAATGAACAAAGACTGACCTCCCTGAGGAAGAAGGAATTCTGCCAGCAGATGGGCTATAGACTTAAATGGCAACATCAGATCTTCCCTTGGGTCTTCAGTTCTCCAAACCGGTCCTTTTGGTTTTTTATGGAGTCTTCATTACAAACACGTGATTGATAGAATCATTGGCTGGTGGTGATTGAAATCTCCAGCCCCTCCTTTTCTCTTAGGAGGGGGTGGGACTAAAAGTTTCAACCGTCCAATCATGTGGTTGGTTCCCCTGGCACCCAGCCCCCATCCTTAGGTTACCTAGGGGCTTTCCGTGAGTCACCTCATTGACATAACAAAAGATACCTTTACTGCTCGCAACACAACAGAGATCCCAAGGGTTTTAGGAGCTCTGTGCCAGTAACCAAATAGAAGACCAAATATATGTTTCTTGTGATAAATCACAGTATCACAGCGCCTTCAGAAGAAGACTAGAAATAATTCTGTCTTAAGGATGACTCTTAATCATTGTGTATTGCAAAACGCCAGGCTGTGATACCAGATCTTCCCTGCAGCAGTGGCCACAAATGGTACATGGAGCTATCGATCCCATCCCATTCCTTCCCCACCCCCCCATCATATGGCCTCAGGCTGCTGTGTGTTTTGAGTTGTCAGGTTTTTTTAAAATAAATTTATTTATTTTATTTATTTATTTTTGGCTGCTTTGGTTCTTTGTTGCTGTGTGCGGTTTTCTCTAGTTGCGGCGAGGGGGGGGGGCTACTCTTCGTTGCGGTGCACGGGCTTCTCATTGCCATGGCTTCTACTGTTGCGGAGCACGGGCTCTAGGCACGTGGGCTTCAGTAGTTGTGGCACGCAGGCTCAGTAGTTATGGTGCACGGGCTTAGTTGCTCCGCGGCATGTGGGATCTTCCCAGACCAGGGCTCGAACCCATGTCACCTGCACTGGCAGGTGGATTCTTAACCACTGCGCCGCCAGGGAGGCCTGAGTTGTCAGTTTTGGCATTTCATTCTGTCATTCCAGGTTTGGTCACCGTCAGTTCTTATAGAAGTACATGTGCCTCAGGGGCTCTGTCTTCTGAGCTCTTGGCTCTTCTATTTGGTGCTTCTAATTAATGTGTATTTTAAACCCAGAAAATCTCTCAAGACTGTACTTCAGGTAAGAGGTGGCTTCAGAAGGTGAGATAAGACTTGGCAGGTACCTTTATGGATGAGCCTTTGAGCAGCTAAAGGAGGTGTGGTTCGTTTTATCCCTCAGGTCCCCAGTTTATGCCTTTCCATTATTTCACTGTTCGTTGATTATCTGCTATGTGCTAGGAACATACGAAGTTGAAGTTGTTTAAAAAAAAAAAAAATTCAGGGCTTCCCTGGTGGCGCAGTGGTTGAGAGTCTGCCTGCCAGTGCAGGGGACACGGGTTCGAGCCCTGGTCTGGGAAGATCCCACGTGCCGCGGAGCAACTAGGCCCGTGAGCCACAACTACTGAGCCTGCGCGTCTGGAGCCTGTGCTCCGCAACAAGAGAGGCCACGACAGTGAAAGGCCCGTGCACCACGATGAAGAGTGGCCCCCGCTTGCCGCAACTAGAGAAAGCCCTCGCACAGAAACGAAGACCCAACACAGCCAAAAATAAATAAATAAATAAATAAATAAATAAATAAAAATAAATAAATTAAAAAAAAAATTCAGCTGAGTAAATTTTAGAGATCTTATTGGCTTTACTCAGTGATTCGTGAGTCGGGCAGCTTCCCCTCGAGCAGATAAAGTAGCTCTGAGGAGTTGCACAAAGTGGAAGACTTTTATAGGCAAAAAGCAGTGGGACAAGGAAGTTACTAGCAAAGAGTCAATTGTTTGGGGCAAAGTCACATTCCTTTGGGGTGTATCAGGCCGATAACCTCCCTAGTGCTGACCAGGTGATTCCAGACTGACTGGTTAAGATTAGATTCCTGGAACAGGCTGAAGCTGCAATTAGGTCAGGCATTGAGTCTCGGTTTGATGATGTGGGCTGAGCACAAGTGACTCCATTTTGGGTCTGTTATTTCTTTTTTTTAACAAAGTAAACATTCATACTGTTCCCATAATCTATTCTGGGGGTACATAAATATAATACAGAGCAAAGCAGAGACTATGTTATGGAGGTGTAAACACCACCCTGTGACTTGGAGGAAGAAGAGCCTTTGCGAATTGGACCAAACTTCATGGGACAGCAAGATGGAAAGGACCGTTTAGCCCTGGAGACAGGGTGTGGAAGGAGGGGATGTCTCACGTGGAAGTGGAGTGTGAGTGAACGTGGCTGAATGAAGGATGTGTGGAAGGGGGGTTCATTCAGGTGTGGTTGAGCATAAAATATCTGTGTTGAGTAGCCAAAGGGACACATTGAACTGTTAATCACACGCCTGTTACCAGGGCACGCTTGATAGAGTTGACGTTCTATGTTGAATCAGCGGCTTTGTGATAAGAATTGTAGTGCATCACCAATCCTGGGGTAACAATTCTACCTTGATTTGTGTGAGTTACTAGGTAGATGCTTCACCTCTCTCTGTGTTCATATGTTACTGCTTTGGGAACATGTGCCTCTTTCTGTTTTGTGATCTTTGATACGTATATTTATCTTTACAAATATCGTTTATATGCTTAGTGTGTTCATAGCACAAGGCTCCTAGAAGGTGGGTACATTTCCCTGGTTACACCGTGTGACACTAAATGAACACGTATGTATCAAAGTTTGAAAACAAAGGTCACATTAGAAGATTTTCTTAGGAAAGGTGTCTTTTTACAAGACAAAGCTTTGTAGGTGAGGGCCAGCACAGCAATGTTCTTGTTCTGAGTTTTGAAATATTTTGTTTTTACAATCACATGTGTAATTTTGGAAACTTTGTTTTCCTGTTTTTTAGAATTTACATCCATAACTGATAGCAGCGTTTTCCTTTGTCCTCACAGTACGGCCAAGTACAGCGTGTTGACGTTTCTACCTCGATTCTTGTACGAGCAGATCAGGAGAGCTGCCAATGCCTTCTTCCTCTTCATTGCCTTATTACAGGTGACATTTTTTTAAAAGTTACTTAAAATTCATAACTTTAATTGTATGCAAAATAAGATCTTGCTAAAAGGTCACTTAACCGAGAAAGGGTCATCAGACTTGAATGAAGTGTGCCCCCTTCATCCGATTACTGTTTGCTTGAACAAATGGGATCTTTGCATAAAGGGAGACTTCTTTAGGTGTATCCTTCTTTGCTTAAGGATAATTGCAGTTACGAAAAGAGGCACTGAAAGAAGACTGTGGGATCCTACTTCTAACCCTTTTTTCTGATCCAAACACAAAACGACATTGGGTAGAATTTTAAAAATATGTAACAGACTTAGCTAGTTCTTAAAATAAGGTAATCACTTTGTAACAGAAATGAATGCAACAGAACTGCAGAGGAGTGAGGGGTGTGTGCCATATTTTCTTTTTCTCGGAGAGGGTTTTAATTTGCCAACTTCCCGCTTTTGGTCTCTTTATCTTACAGCAAATTCCAGATGTTTCTCCAACAGGAAGATATACCACCCTGGTGCCATTGATCATTATTTTAACAATCGCAGGCATCAAAGAGATTGTAGAAGATTTTGTAAGTTTTTGCTTTCAGATTAAAAAAAAACATTTATTGACTGTAACTTACAACTTATTTGCTGCTTTGGATTTTTTAAGACAGAAAAATTGGTCTATAGGCTAACTAGGCTCTCAAGTTTCATGATGGTATTTTTGGGGACAGAATGTGTACACACAGTGTCAACTCTACAGTGAAACGGAAGTAGTTCAATCTGTATTTCCTGATGTTAGGTTTATGGACCCGCTTTGATTTTTATTGCTGATGTTCCTTACATCCTTCTTGAGAGCGTGCTAGTCTGGGTAGCAAATGGAGGACTGAATTGCTGTCTAGTGTAGCAGCATTGAGGTTACTTTACAAGAATCTCCTCCTGCCTTATACTTGCTTCAGTGCATCTCCAAATTCATTGGCTACAGCCATATTCATGCTCTTTCCTGTTTTCTCTCTGTCCTCTTTTCAGGCTCTTGCTTCTCCCCTTCCTTTCCGTCTGTCTCCCTCTCTCATACATGCATGCACATTTTTCTGGGAATAGGTAAATGAATAAATGCAGTACAAATCAAAGCAAAGGTACTTTGCCCCCAAAGTTCTTTATCAATAAAATGAGTTCAGTTGTTTGTTGTTAGTTAATCTTACAGAATAATTCTTTTAGTTCAATCTAAAACAATCAAGGAGTAGAAAGTTTTATACTTCAAAGTGTTTTTCCCTTGCTGTAACCAAAATATAAGCATTTAAACTGCATCTACATTTACGGTGTTAGTCTCTGAATTTAGCGAGTGACGCTGGATCACGACCATTGAGCTGAATTTTAGGACATTAGTGTAGTGCCAGTTGATTTCCTTGTCTTGTTTTTGCTGGATCTTATTGTTTGCTGTTTCAGTTATTCAACTGGAACTTTTGAAACTAACACCTTTTTTTCTTTCTGTAACAGAAGCGACATAAGGCAGACAATGCAGTTAACAAAAAGAAAACGATAGGTAAGACCCCAGGCTGTCTCATTTTTTCCACTAGAAAACTTAAGAACAAGACTTGCAGTTAAAGAATTTTAAATAAGTAATTAATGGTGTTGAGATAAATTGAGGGAAATCTGGGACTTCCCTGGTCGTGCAGTGCTTAAGAGCCCGCCTGCCAATGCAGGGGACACGGGTTTGAGCCCTGGTCCGGGAAGATCCCACATGCCGCGGAGCAACTAAGCCCGTGCGCCACAACTACTGAGCCTGCGCTCTAGAGCCCGTGAGCCACAACTACTGAGCCCACGTGCCACAACTACTGAAGTCCGCGCACCTAGAGCCCGTGCTCTGCAACAAGAGAAGCCACCGCAATGAGAAGCGTGCACACCGCAACGAAGAGTAGCCCCCGCTCGCCGCAACTAGAGAAAGCCCGCACGCAGCAATGAAGACCCAATGCAGCCAAAAATAAACAAATAAATAAATAAATAATTGAGGGAAATCTATAAAATACTTTAAAAACAGCAAAATGACAAACACATCCAACAAAAGGTGAGTCCTGGTAATGAAGATCTGAACAGGATTTGTGTATTTTAGAGTTTTAGAAAAGGTTTTAATTTTCAGGAGCTAGACATATTTTATGTCCATAAAAGTCAAAGCATTCATAGCCTTGGTTTATAATTGCCCCCTACCTCTATCTACTTATTGTTGCATTTCTAGAACGGTAGCTCTGTGTTAATGCAGGGGTGGGGGGCGGTGTGTTTATGTGAGTGTGTGTGTTTTGGTGAATCTTGTAAATGCAGTGATTATTTTCTTCATATGGGCTAAATATGAATAGATGTAACTTATTTGCAAACATGAATATTTATGTGCATTCCTCTATATATGGTACATAAGTACATAGTTGGGGCTCCGTTTTGGGTAGTGATTATGTTACACGTTTATGTCTAAGGGTATGGTATGTTGGAATTAATCAGTGGAATTTTAAAAGGAGCCTTTTGGATTTTGGAAAGCTGCTTTTATGTTGATTATCATCAGTATTAACCGATACTTGTTTTGTTTTTCTTTTTCAGTGTTAAGGAATGGTATGTGGCATACCATTATGTGGAAAGAGGTAATAACTAATTTTAAAGATATGCCAGGAAGTACTGGTTTGGAGACCTGTAATTCATTGCTAGTGTTGATTTTGGTATAAAGTTTGTGTTAAGACACAAGCCATGTCCATGTCATGTAAGTGGTGCAGTGGGCTTTCCTAGAACGGGTGCATGTTTCCTCTGTTGCTGCATCTTCTAGAAGCCGTTCCCTGTGTCAGTTCAGAGCTGGGAAATTCATTGCCTCTGATGGATATTTCTGAAATTTCAAATCATTTTCTAGTTTCTGAATCCAAGTAAAGAAACATTTTCCCCTGGTCTTCTGTTGTTCTCTTTATCTCAATGCAATCTTTTAAAGATTTTTTTTTTTTAACTTGAAATTCTCACTTCTGACATTTTTGGTGGAAAGAGTTTGGGTTTGTGATTAGCCCTAAATATAAGAAGTGGTAGCCTGGGGGCTGGGAACCATTCTGGGTGGGTTCTGAGGCTGAAAGTTGCTGCTTTTAGGTTAACAAGAGCAAGGAGTGTTTGCCTCGCTGGAGTATGGGGTCGGTGGGGTTTGAGAATGGCGTGGTGATTTGATTGTTACTAGTGATAAATGGAAGATTGAGAAGAAATATCCTGTGCCATCTGGGTGTTTTCTAGCTACTAAAATTAGCCTTTTCAGTGAGTCTCTGTTGTGGCTGGAACTTAATGGTCACAAGATGTTTTTGGAGGGTGACTCTCATGACGCCAAGATTCAAAGCTGATTAACATGATTTCAGAAGAAAACTACATTTTAGAAGAGTAACATATAATAGTGTCTCTTGCTAAACATTTAATAAAATGTTTTAAAATGCCTCTATGTTTAAAATGCCTCTGTGACCTTGGGAGTCTGCAGGATGCCCGTGATGTGGTAACCGCAGCCTTCATTCTGGCTGTCATTTTCTTTTTACTTTGTTACAGGAGATCCATTAAGCCCCTTGGTGTAGTGTTTTGTGATAACACCTTAACCTGGGTAGCCATCCAGGAGTCCTGTGTTGTAAATATTAATTGACCTCACTCTCATTGGGAAGTGTGGTGGTTCTTGGTCAAGTGGTTGGAGATTCTTGCCTTCACAGAGGGTAGCACTGCTCTTAGTGTGCTATGGGAATTTGAGAACTCCCGCGGCACTTAGGAATGGCCTCTCTCCCTGATGTTCCTGTTGCCACTCCCCTCCCCAGAAAGTCACTCATACTGGCAGGAGTGGAGAATTATTTGAATTTGAGCTGTTGACACTACTTGAAACAGCAGACAATGGAGTCATGATCTCAGAATTCTGGATCTAGGAGTGGATGGATTCAGATCCCTAAAGCTCATTACTGTTTCCTTACACACATTTGGAGAGAAAAAAAAACCAACCCACCAACCAAATACCTGTTATGTTTTGCCACATGCATTTTTATTTCAATTAAAAATGGATTTTGTTTATTTAAATGGAGCTCTTAGTATGTGCCAGAGGCAGTGTTAGGCGTTGGGGATGCAGATAAGAATTAAGCATGGCCCCTGCCTTTCTTTTGCCTTTAAGTTGGATACGAACTTCAAATGTACAGAGGCTCTGAAATTTAATTTTTACCACCCTTCCTGATGTTGAGCCGGATTCCTTAGACTTACCCACACACTTTGATAAGCAGATCAAAGCACTGATAGGATGACTTTTAGCAACATTCCTTTGTCCTGATAAAATATTAAACAGTCACCTGCCAGGCCGTTTTTCTGGACTGTAAGATGCAGGGTTTTTGTTTGTTTGTTTGTTTGTTTGTTTTTTTACAATTCTTGATTTCAAAGAGATGAGTAACGTGGGTTAGGATAGAAAACAGCAAGCATAGTGCCCTTTTGTTACTGAACCAAACTGAAGTCTGCTCGCCCGCCTGCAGTAAAGCCAATCTACTAACACGGGGTCGTGGTGAAGGGAAGTGCAGTCTTTTTTTAAAAAAATTTCTGAATAGGTATACACGTGTGCTTTATTTTATTATTATTTTTTAAGAGATCTTTATTGGAGTATAATTGCTTCACAGTACTGTGTTAGTTTCTGTTGCACACCAAAGTGAATCAGCTATACATTTACATATATCCCCATATCCCCTCCCTCTTGACCCTTCCTCCCATCCTCCCTATCTCACCCCTCTAGGTCATTGCAAAGCACCGAGCTGATCTCCCTGTGCTATGCTGCTGCTTCCCACTAGCTATCTATTTTACATTTGGTAGTGTATATATATCGATGCTACTCTCACTTCGCCCCAGCTTCCCCCTCCCACCCCATGTCCTCAAGTCCATTCTCTATGTCTACATCTTTATTCCTGCCCTGCCATGAGGTTTATCAGTACCTTTTTTTTTTTAGATTCCATATATGTGTGTAACCATACGGTATTTGTTTTTCTCTTTCTGACTTCACTCTGTATGACAGACTCTAGGTCCATCCACCTCACTACAAATAACTCATTTTCATTCCTTTTTATGGCTGAGTAATATTCCATTGGCATTCTTCACAGAATTAGAACAAAACATTTTACAATTCGTATTAGAAACACAAAAGACCCTGAAGAGCCAAAGCAATCTTGAGAAAGAAAAATGGAGTTGGAGGAATCAGGCTCCCCAACTTCAAACTACACCACAAAGCTACAGTAATCAAGACAGTATGGTACTGGCGCAAAAACAGAAATATAGATCAATGATACAGGATAGAATGCCCAGAGATAAACCCACACACATATTTATGACACCTAATTTACGGCACCTAATTTACGGCACCTAATTTACGACAAAGGAGGCAAGAACATACAATGGAGAAAAGGCAGCCTCTTCAATAAGTGGTGCTGGGAAGTGCAGTTTTTATTGCAGGTGCCAAGCAAGGAGTCCAGGTGGCTAGTGCTCAAAACACCCGAACTCCCCAAAGGGTTTCAGCAAAGCATCTTTAAAGGCCAAGTGAGGGAGGAGCATCCCAGGGTAGGTGATCAGCTTGTGCACAGTTCTGTGATTGGTTGATGGTAGTAACAGGGTGGTGTCACAGGTTTAACATTATCGTCCTTAGGCGCCAGCAGGTCTAGAAGCTATGTGCTCATGGTCATCAAGCAGTTAATTTCTTCCATTTGGTGGGGGTTTTAATATCTGTAAAACGACCCAGGAATTGTGCATCACATGCTGTTATCCAGGTACTTCAGCCAGGAGCTAAAGCAGAGGATGGGGGGAGAGGTTTGTCCTGGGAAGGCCCCATAGGGTCCTGCTCAGTTAGACTTTGAGTTTTGAAATTATGCACCAGGAATAGCCTTTCTTGTGCTGTCAGAGAACTCCACCATCCTCACTCTCACACTCATGGTGCCCATTCGGTTACACTCAAGGCTAACACTTAGCTGTGCCTGCTTCATGCCTGGTGCTGGCAATATCCCTCCTTACTCATTGCATCAACCCTGCAAGGTCAGTGGTGGCATTTCCCATTTTATAAGTGAGGACACTGGAGTTCAAGGAGGTGGAAAGCCTGCCAGGCTCTGTGAGTTCATGTGTGTCTGTGAAGCTCGGATCTGAGCCTGGGCCTGCCTGGCTTGAAAGCACATGTTCTCTCCAGCCGGGTGTGTCTGTGAGGTTATTTAAAGGCCCTGTGGACCCTCGGCCGTGGGCTTGTGTCCTGCAGATGAGCACCTGTTTCCTTGGCTTGGGGTCTTCTGTGATTTTTTTCTGGCAATTTCTTGAGGCCACACGAATCTGTTTCATGTGGAGTATTTCCAGGGGACCTTTGAGATGCACTGTTTCTGCGTGAATTTAGTATTACCTTTTAATCAGACCACTGGACTTCCAGCCCGATGGCTTGGTTTTGAGTCCTGGTTCTAACACTCACTGGTTTTGTGACCATGACCCAGTATTTCACTTTGAATCTCAGTTTCCCCAGATGTAAAACAGAAGAAATTTGCCTGTGTTAACTCAGTTGATCCCCACAATAACCCCATGAAGTATGTGCTGATGACCTCGTTGGATAGATGGGAAAAGGGAGGCACCAGAGTTTGCATGAGTTGCTCAAGGTTTACGTGCACTAGGAAGGGGTCCCACGGGAGATTTGACCCAGGCGTCCAGGCAGGCTCTCGAGCTGTGCACTTAACCGCTTACCCCGCTGCCCACAGCTGTGGGGATAGATGTGCATGTGTCTGTAAGCCAGTGAATAACTGTGAGAAAGTGAAACCTGATGGTTGTTTTGACTCATCTTTTTTCTCCTGCTCCTTTTTTTTCTTCTTCGTTCAACACCATTGCAAAAAGGCAGTATTACCATTTGTCTGTATTGAAATGTTCCTTTTATTCTTGTTGAGGAAAAGAATTTGAGCTTCTCTGCCTTAAACTTCATGGCACACTTATACAGTAATTTTTTTCTCCCGATGTTTAACCACTTTTATCACCACTTGCGCTTTCCTGTCTCTCATGTTTCTGGGTCCTTGTTCCTGTGTTCTAGGTAGCCGTGGGAGACATCGTGAAGGTCGTCAACGGGCAGTGTCTTCCCGCAGATGTGGTCCTGCTGTCCTCCAGGTCAGGTGGCTCGTGGCATGGTTTTGAAATCGGTGTTGAGAACAATGGAGTGTTACCTGGTGTCTGCGGAAGCCTCCAGCTACCTTCCCTGCACCCTCTGGGTCACCACCCTCTCCCCCGCCTTTTCTTCCTTTACTCCTTTGCATTTTTTTGCCTTAACCCTGAGTTTTCTTTCTCCCATTCATTTCTTTGTACTTTTTTTCTGAAGTCTTTTTATATTTATCGATTCACTTTCATCTCATGGCTGTTCTGGGCTATTCCTCGTTTGTAGGGATACATTCCAGAGCAGTGGAGTGATTTGTTCGGTGGCATCGAGGTCACAGCGTGTCTGAAACTTCAGGAACGGCTCTGATGGGTCCAGCCAGCAGCCTTCTCCGTAGAATCCAGTGCCTCCCCTTATAGTGGTTCGGAGACCCACAGGCATTTCTCAGTGTGCACGTGACTTGTAGATGGCCCATATTTTGCCCCCTTTCTGTCTAAGCACCATTGCCATGTTTTTTAGGTAATTTTGTGCTACGGAGGTTTCATCACCAAGTGGTGTAAACGATAGACAACACAGCCCTTGACTTTTCCTTGGATGATACGTAAAAGTATATATCAAAGAAGGAAAGCCAAAATCAGGATAAGAATAAACTTCTGTTTGAGCGCAAGATTAAATTAGATGATGTCAAGACTAAACCTCCCTGTGCTGACGTGCTGCTGGGCGTCAGATCTCACACCGCATGTGTTTGATTTGAGTGCAGACAGACTCTCTTTTATGGGATTGAATCACTTATTTTGTCAGATTCTAAGGCTTAGCGCAAATTTTCTGCTTCAGATAAAAGGTTTAATAAAAGGACCCCAGGCCTGTAGAGGGGGAAGGGCCCCATATACATGGGGCAGGATTCATGTTTGTCCCTATTGAGTAGTAACAGAGAAACTCTCAGAAATAGTAAAACGTTGATCACTTGAGATAGTTTGGGTTATGAGTTTTGGGTGTGACCCTCAGAAAGCCAGCTTTGAATAAGGATTGCCTGAGCTGACATCACATTTTCCAGGTTCCTTGGTGTTTGTCCCAACTGGCCCGTTGAGCACATTACCCCATTTAATCTTCCCAACAGCCCTTGACAGCCTTACTTGGTACATGAAAAAACAAGGGCTACAGAGAGATCGTTCAACTCGCTGAGGCCACACGGCCAGGAAGGGCAGTGCCAGGAGATTGTAAGTGGCTTGTGATCATAGAATCTGTTAAACCCTAACTATGCTCCTTGGACCTGAACATCCAAAGCAGGAGTATAGTATCTGCCATTCTTATGTTTAAGCATGGCAGATGCTATACTCTATTCTTTGAGTTTTCTGTCCTTAAAATCAGGTGTTTTGATTAAAAAGTTGCCTGTTGACATAGTAAAAACTGCAAGGAAGAAAAACCCTGCCAAGCCTATGCCTTGATTTCTCAGTTCCTCTGGCCGTAATCTCCTTCAGAAGGGTGTGTGCTGGCCTGGCCTGGGCGACTGTTTTGGTCAAGGGCAGGCCAGCCTCTGACTTTCAGGGTCACCTGAGCCCACTGGGCGGTCTTAGCTGGGACCTCTTGTTTCCCATCACAGGCTTTTCCCCTTCCCATTCATCCTCTGTTATTTCTGTCCACTTGGAGTCGGGCGGCTGTTTTGTGGGGCTTGTGCGGGTAGATCATTGGAGAGACAGCTTTGTCTTGGCGCTGTGACCTCCACACACCTGTCTGTCTGTCCTGTCTGTCTCATCAGTCACTGTTCTCGTGGCGGTCAGTTATGACACCACTTTGAAGGGCCGGTCAACAGAGTTTCCATGGTTGAGGCTGTCTGAGCTGTGAATTGGTGGAGGGGACCTTACCCGACTTTTTTTTTCTCTCCTTAGTGAACCTCAGGCAATGTGTTATGTTGAAACAGCCAACCTCGATGGGGAGACGAACCTTAAAATACGTCAGGTAAAAAGTCACCTTTTATGACTTGCATTCTTATGGGGCCCAGATGGCAACGGTACTCCCCTCACGTACCAGTCAGTGCTTTTTCTGGAGGAAAGAATTCAATGAAGCACGAAGTCAGGACTCCACCACTGTACTGACACATCCATGCTAAAGTCGTAATCAACATACGCAAACCCTTTACAGAAAGCACATTCCATTAGCTGTACCCTAACGTGGCCATAAACACAGAATAAAGTACCCCTTTAACAGAGTGTGATATCTAGCACCCTGTAACTCTTCTTTAAAGAGAAAAAAAAGTCTAAGTCAAATACCTAAGATAGAAAAGAAAGACGTGTGGACAGAATCATCAAATGCAACTTGGTGCAGCAGAAAATTTGTGTCAAAATGAGTTATTAATTTAAACTTAAAATTGTTATTGTATATTGAATTCTTCCAAACCTTTTGTATTAGGTTGCTGTGGCCGAAGCTGCCTGTGAAGTCCATCCTGAAGGGCTGGTAGCTTGAGGACCCCACCCAACTATTCCATTTTAGTTGATTCATTATTTCCTTTTGATTAACAGTAGAGATGCTGAGTGTCATTCGTAAACCTGGAAGATTGTGTTCAGTTTCCTCTTTGGGTTGCACGTTTCAGGGTGTGAGTCACACGGCTGACATGCAGGTGAGGGAGGTGCTGATGAAGTTGTCTGGGAGCATAGAGTGTGAAGGGCCCAATCGCCACCTCTACGATTTCACCGGAAACTTGAACTTGGATGGGAAAAGGTATCGCTTCCTCTTGTCTTAGTGGATTTTATTTTAATTTATTTTTAATGTGGCTAAGAATTACAGGAGCTTTGGCAAATATCAGTTTGTTTTCTGGTTTCATAATATTTTAAAACAGATTTCTTCATGTTTAGCTTAGATATGGGAGACTGAGCTTTTCTTGAAACACCATGTTAATCCATTTAAACCTTCCCTTAAATTTAAGGAAAGACCTGATTTTTGGCAAGAAAATATTCCGAGGGTCTGAAATGAGGTTCACAGAACTGGCCTGGTCTTTCTGTGTGTATTACTCGCCAGGGAGGAGAGTAGTTGGTTTTGGCTGCTTAAAATTGTCCAGAAAAGCAGAAGAGAGATGTCTGAAGTGTATAAGAGCTGACAGTTATTAGAGAAACATCTTTTTTCCCTTTGCTTTCTTCTAAGTAGTCTGTGTTTTTAGCAAGTTGAATGAAAGGACCAGTTACCCTTCCTTCAGAACGTTCACTGCCCTGTTGTCTCTATTCTGTTGTCTCTGTCCTCCTGGCATTTATCATTTGAGTCATTTTTTGTCGTTACATTGGGGTGCAGTTTCTCTCTTCTGCTCGTCTTTAATCTGCATGCTTCTTACCACTGCTCCCCACCTTTATATTTTGAACAGACCCAAAGGGAAGGACCCAATCACGGGAATCAACCCATGACAAGTCTAAGTGTGACACCCTTCTTGGTTTCATGTAGTACACAGGGCTGTTTTATAGGCTCCCATTTTAAATTTCTAAATTATCACTCAGACTTTTATTTAATCATTAAGTTAGCTTTAACAAATTTGATATTGTAGCTTTGTTTTTTTTTCCTTAGAGTCTATAAACTGGCTTTCCCGAATGAATAAACTTCTGGTTATCTTCGTTTCCTTTTTGGATATTGAGTTTCATAAGAGTTATAAGAGACACAATTTCCTTTTAACGTTTTATAGGAGGAAAAAAAAACACCTTTTTCTGTGTTGATGAATGGATGAGATAAACCTTGGGTAGATTAAGCCAGGGGTAACCTTTATGGCCCCTGTGTCCCCGTGAAATAGTCCAAATTTGACTAAAGGAAACATTTGATTTATTGTGGGTTTATGTTTAAGGGGAAAATTCATGCTCATTTTTTCAAAGTATCATTAAATATAAATGTTGTTTCTTATTTTTAGCCCTGTTGCCCTTGGGCCTGACCAGATCTTATTAAGAGGTACACAGCTTAGAAATACTCAGTGGGTCTTTGGCATAGTTGTTTATACTGGACACGACACCAAACTCATGCAGGTAAAACATTTCTATGCTGAAAAACAATGCTGATTTTAGTCGTTTTTTCTGTTTTTTATGGAGTAGTGGGTAGAAAATGCAGATGTTGCATTTAGGAAGCTTAAGCTTTGTCTGTGAACCTAAATTTGGAAAGGAGGTGCTTTTATTTTGGTTCCTAGGTAGTTTCTCCTGAATTTCTGTTACTGTATCAAGTATTTGTTACCCCTTGCCTGAAATAATAACAGTCTTTGTTTTCTGGATTTAATGGGACAGTCGGTCCTCACCTATTTTATCTTCCAACGCAAGGGGGGGGGATTTGTTCTAACCTCTTTATTTCTCTCTTTACTTCTCCTCCTCACCCCATTAATTAAGATTTTATAGGAAACTGTCTTCTTTAACTGAATTCTAGGCAATTGAAAATCAGTTATCTTTGAATTCATGTTTATTCTTCATGTCATTTACCAAAGAGAAAAAAATACTAAAATGATTTTGTTCTTTCTCCCTGTTAATTTTTAAAAATTATTATCTGTGACTTCATAGCCCACGTTTCTTTTATGACATATTTTGCCAGACAGCTTTGAAATCCCGCATAAACCAGTGTCCCTACATGTCACTTCTTACATTTCTTCAGTATCACTCGGCATCTTATCTTGCTAATGGTCGCTGTTAACGAGGATTGGTTTTTCAGCTTGTCTGCCCTTTGATGTAACTTCTAAAGCACAGATTTGGCAATATTTCTTGATTTAAAAGTGTTTCGTGGCCACCGTGCACCATATCTTGTGCCAGGCTGTGTGGGTACAGTAGTGAAAGGCACAGTCTCGCCCCTGAGAGCCAGGCAGACCTGGGAGTGGTGGGGATTACAGAGCGGAGAGATGATTGTGTGATGCGTGTCATTACCGGGCACTGGGGGTCCACAGGGAAGGTCGTCCAGCCCCGGTTTGGAGGTGTCAGTTGACCAGATACTAAGAAGCCCATTTCAGATGTCACGTTGAAGAAGGAAGGCTGTTGTGTTGGTTCACTCCTCAAGTGGTGTAGGAGGAGAGCGTTAACCATTGATTAGAACCGATGGGGTGATAGAGCCCGGTGTCCACACCAGCTGGGTAATGCAGTGCAGACGGGGCGGGTGGGGGGCTGGATGAGAAGGGCTGAGAGACTCACTGGAGTTGAAGAAGATTGTTGGCGTTGCTGCATGACAGGCCTCGGTGTGCAGGGGGCTTGGCTTTGATCTTCTGGGGCGGAGGGTTTGTGGAGCGGAGAGACCCAGCGGCAGGAAGCTGAAGCGGAGCTGTCGGAGGCGTACGTAGTTGAGGAGTGAAGGATGGAGGGGCCACGGCATTTGATGACGATGGGACGCGGCCGGGCCGGGGTAGAGACAGATGCTGTAACCGCTGGCTCAAGTCTTTAGGGAGTGGGGGGGAGGGGAGAGCCGGTGGACTCGCTGAGGGAAGAGGCAGAAGGTCGTGTAGCCAGACGGCAGGAATTTTACAGGGGGGTTTTTTAACACGGCGTTAGAGGCAGGAAGTGTCGGAAGTATGACCGGCTCCGAGCAGCCGTTCAGCAGTGCTGTCTTCCGAAGCACGTGCGTCTGCGCGGAGCACCCCCGGCTGGGGGACCTCATGGGAGGGGTGTCCTGGGGGGGGAGGGGGAGGCAGGAGCAGGAAGGAGGGGAGGGCCCAGGGCAGGCCTGGTCCTGGAGTGCGGGGCCCCACGTGCGGTGGGATGGTTACAGAGGACGGGGTGTGTGTGTGTCTGTGTGTGTGTGTGTTCTGTGTGCGCGCATGCTGATTAGGGGGTGTGTGTGTCTGTGTGCATGTGCACGTGCGCGCGCTGATTAGGGTGTACAAAGTGTCTTGGTTCTGAGCAGCTGTGTGCGAAGACTTTCTCTGGCTGAAGAGCTGAACGCCCTGCCGCCTAGCGAGTGACCTCAGACTCCCCCAGGCCAGCGCCCACCGCTACCGCCTGACACTGGGAGCCCCGCTGGCCACAGATCAGTTCTGTTTTTACAACGAAGTGACAGATCCCGAGGCGCTCGCTCAGATGCGGGCAGAGCCCCAAGACTAGTTTTCAGAGTGTGCCTTTTACAAATGTAACCACTGCCCAAGATTCCTTGTACCCTGGAGGTTTTTTTTTTTTTTCAGGGTACAACGCTGTTTCCCTAGATCATATGCTGGTAATACAGCTTTGCAGCTAAGGTGTAAGAGATAACGAAGTGACGCTTAAAAATAATTCCATCCTCCCTTCACTGAGCAAGGTGTTTACTAAGTTACCTTGTGACGTTTGCATCCCATGAGTGTGCTGGGTGCCTTCCTTGCACCTACACGTGATAAACCTCTTTGAATGGCTTATTACAAGTTGACTGCTCAAGTACAGAATAATCCAAAGCCCCAGAAACACCTGTGCTAGACTCGCTGTGCCTTTAGGGCTAAAACAACAAGTAACAATAACAAGCTTTTGAAAGGAATATAATATAACACACATAGCTGGAAGCCATCCTGTTGGTGAAATAACACACATTGTCTCTACTTGTGCTACTTGACCACAGAGAGGAAACACAGTTGCTTTAGGGTTCTTCTACCTTTTTGTTTTTTAAACTCTCACCTCAATGCCTTCTACTCTTCTACTTCAAAGTTCCCTCGTTTCATGTTGAGTGTAGTTACGTGCAGAAATATTTCAATGTCTGATGTTTCTGTTGGTTGATTTAATGGGAAAGAGAGATTATCACCGTAATTCCAGCAAACAGTGCCCCATGCAATGTTCCAAGAAATTCTCATGTATTAACTCACTGATTGCTCACAACGGCCCTATGAGGAAGATACTATTTTTGTTTTCGTTTTCTAGATGAGTGCACTGAGGCATCTCTCAGTAAGTTAGCAAAGTTACATACCCGGTAAGAGAGAGAGCTGGGATTCCAACCTGGGCAGTCTGGCTCCCGAGTCCTTGTCTTAACTAGTACTCTGCTGACTGCTTTCTTAGAAGGGAATCAAATGTGTGAAATTCAGGCCAGATTTAAGTTTTTTCAAAATCTGACATTTTGGTCTATTTTGAACTCCATTACTCAAAAGTAGTATTTTCGAAGGATTTTGGAGAAGAACTTATAATGCTAGTAGGAATTTGCCGTTATAAGCTCACCCCTGCAAGGTGGAATGCTCAGGGGCTGGGGGTGAGTAGCTAGAGCTTGGCTTTCCTAAGTGCACGGGCTGAAGCCTGAAGTGTTGGATTGTTGCTCTTGTATTGGACGAAACATAACTTTTCTTAATCCTATTAACTGGCCAGGATTCAACCACGGGGAAAGGTCAAAGGTCAATAAACTCATGGCGTCATAGAAATAACGTTCACTGCAAATTTTTTTCTGCTTGTGCCTCCAACGAATGTTTATTAAAAATAAGATTAGCTTTTAAAAGATTGGGGTAGGCAGTCTTGAAACTGGTCTTCTGGCTCTTGCCGTGAGGCCAAAGGTGATGTGTGTCGACCCCATCGACCTTGAGATGATATTTGATTGATAAGTTGTCCTTTACTGATGGATTTCTATTTAGATTCTAGAGGAATATTTTTAAAAGTCTTTAAAGGACAGGTAATTCAGCGACTTGAAGTGGGAAAAAGAGTTTATGCAAAGGAAATGCTGCCGTGCTGTTTAGATA
The DNA here is from genome assembly GCF_965194805.1 of Balaenoptera borealis. Taxonomy (NCBI): domain Eukaryota; kingdom Metazoa; phylum Chordata; class Mammalia; order Artiodactyla; family Balaenopteridae; genus Balaenoptera; species Balaenoptera borealis. Next base: position 4,499,486 of record NC_138877.1, read on the forward strand.
CTTACAGGACTGCAAAATCGCCCCCATTGCAAGTCCCCGACTCCCCACCCCCGCAGAAAGCCATAGTCATGGTCGCAGCAATCCTGGGTTTGTGGGTAGAATTCAGATAAGTTTCAGCCGCCTTGTGGTAGGAACTTCTCGATGGAATGTAGGAAAGAATTGCCGCTCATTTTCATCTCGATTTTGTTTTCATGTTGTGACTTTATTTGTTTGTATCCTTATATTCAGAGACATTTTCATCCTAGCTCTGTTAGGGACCAGATGGGCTGGGAAGAGTAAGGGAGAGTGCTAACTCAGGTCTGGCCCAAGGCACCATTTTTCACGGCCAGTCAGCGCCCTGCAAGTATTCAGATCGCCTGATCTTGCGTATCAGTATTGCCTGTAAAGGGACAAGGCTCGTGACTTGTGGACGGAGACTGTGGCCTGAAGCTCCCGCCATCTCCCCCGTCCACTCCTGGCTTCTGATCTAGTCCAGGGTCTGTCCTCCTCCAGGAAGGGGTTGTTACCATCTGCCGTGTTATGTGTTAGTTTCCTGTCGCTGCCACAACAAATCACACAAACGTAGTGGCTTAAGGCAACACGAAGCTCTTAGGTTAGAGTTCTGTAGGTCGGAAGTCTGCTCTGGGTCTCACCCACATCATGATGTCAGCCAGGCAGCCTTCCTTTTTAGAACATTCTAGGAGGTTCTAGAGGAGACTCCATTCCTTGTCTTTTCCAGCCCTCTAGAGGCTGCCCGAGTTCCTTGGTTTATGACCACCCCTCCTCTGTCTTCAGAACCTCAGTGCTGGATCTCTTTGGCCCTTTGTCTGTACTCATGTCTCCCTCTGACCGTAACTGGGAAAGGATCTCTTCTTTTTCTGCTTTTTTTTTTTTTTTTTCTTTTTCTTTTTCTGCTTTTAAAGACCTGTGTGATTAAATCGGGCCCATTTGAATAATTCAAGTTAATCTCCCCAAGTCAAGGTCATTAATTTAATCACACCAGAAAAGCCCCTTTGCCGTATAAAGTAACATATTCATTGGTCCAGGTATTAGGACCTGGATGTCATTAAGGAGGGGAGTTATTCTGCCCACCACCACTGCCTTCAGAAATTTTTTTAATAAAATGACTTCAAGTGAATAACTGTCCAGGGCAAACAGTTCTGTTGACTTTTCCACTGCTGAGGGGATATAGTTCCAAACCTGATGTGCAGTGGTCCTTGAATCTGGTTTTAATGAATCTTTCTGGACTCACTCCCAACACTGGCTTATTCTCTAGCTGGGCTGGTTTCCCCACCGGCAGTGAGAAAGCAGGCCATGAGCGTTTACAGATGGCTGGGCTGTCTTTCCACTTTTGTTGTAGCTTCCTGCCCACATTCTGTTTGTGGTTTAGGACCCCGTTCAGATTTCTGCTGGCCACCAGAGCTTTCCCAGCTCTTCTTGCTTGTTTCTTGTTCACAGTTTTCCAAATGAACTCTTTGTCCATCCGTTTATTTTGACACCTATTGTTCTATTTTGCATTATTGATGTGTGTGTGTTTGTGTACGTCTTTTCTCAAATTTTGACCTACTGGGCTTAAAATAGCTCTTTGTTAATTATAGAGCTACGTTATTACTTTGAAGATTGTAGATTTTTGTGATGTAGAATCTTTGTTTCTCTTGAATTAGCAGCAGCCTGATTTCTTTTAAACTGGGCTTAAATGATTTGGAACTTGTATTCTAAGATCATTGAAAGTAGCTAATTTTATGCTAACATGTATTGTAAGAAGTACAGACTGAATCATGCAGAGTTGAAATGTGCCCTTTTAAAATGATAGAGTGTGTCTTCTGTGTTCTTCTTTATTTAAAACTAGCTGTTGATTCAGGAGCATAGTACACTTTTAAATCCCATTGGTTATTTGACAAAAAAATAGTCTTACTTTTTATTTGTTGAATTTGGTTAACTTACCTCCTTTTCTCCCTACTCTTTGCCCCCAAGTTTGTTCTGTGACCCTTACTGGCTTTAAATGCTCTCGTACAGAATTCCACCAAAGCACCTCTCAAGAGGTCGAATGTTGAGAAAGTAACTAATGTGCAGATCCTGGTGCTCTTTGGCATACTTCTGGTCATGGCCTTGGTGAGCTCGGTGGGAGCCCTGTACTGGAATGGGTCTCAAGGAGGAAAGAACTGGTACATCAAGAAGATGGGTAAGTGGCGGATGGCCTCCTTGTTGAAGCTGACCATCCTTCTAAGTGTCATGTATGTGTGTGGGCCGTGCCCTCCTTCTCTGCCCTTTGGCTGTTGTAGACAATGCCTGCCCTTCAAGGACCAAAAGATGAGTTACGTGATGCTGTGGAGGTGGACATATTTGGGGGTCATTTTATATTCAGATGATTTTTTAAAAAATTTTATTTTATTTTTGGCTGCATTGGGTCTTCATTGCTGAGCGTGGGCTTTCTCTAGTTATGGCGAGCGGGGGCTACTCTTTGTTGCGGTGCGTGGGCTTCTCGTTGCGGTGGCTTCTCTTGTTGCGGAGCATGGGCTCTAGGCTCACGGGCTTCAGTAGTTGTGGTTCACGGCCTTAGTTGCTCCACGGCATGTGGGATCTTCCCGGACCAGGGCTCGAACCCACGTCCCCTGCATTGGCAGGCGGATTCTTAACCCCTGCGCCACCAGGGACGTCCCCTGTCCTTTTTTCTGCATCCTTTTTGGTTAGCTGCCCTCTCTCTATCCTCCAGGACTTGTCTGACGCCTCTGTTCTTCTGGGTGGCCTTCGGTGACTGGGCCTCCGCATCAGAACCCTCGTGCCTTGGTTTCCTCAGTGCCCTGTGAAGGCCTTGTTAGTCCGTGTACCCTGCTGCACGGTCACGTTGCGGGGATGCTTGCTTCCGCCCACTCCCCTACCCCGCGGCCTCCTCTTGGAAGCCAGCTCTCTGTTGGAAGGAATTGTGGCATCACAGTCTCTGTATCCACAGTTCATGCCGCAGAGTAGGTGCTCAGTGACTATTTTAACTTGAATCTCTAAATGTATACTTAAGCCAGTAAACTTTTTTGGGAACATCTTTCAGAAAAATTCAAACATCATAAAGTACAAGGAAACTGAACAGAGACTCAGCTATGCAGATATTCTGGTTTTCTTCCACAGACACGAGCTCAGACAATTTTGGATATAACTTGTTGACGTTCATCATCTTGTACAACAATCTGATTCCCATCAGCCTGCTGGTGACCCTCGAGGTTGTGAAGTACACACAAGCCCTCTTCATAAACTGGGTGAGTATCACACCTGGCTGGAAGCTGAGGTGCTGGGGACGTGTCAGCTGCCGTTTCCTAATACCCTCTTGGAGCCTCAGTGATGGAATTGGGCTCCCGGAAAAGGAAGAACGTCGTTGATTTACGATTCAGTCTGGGAGTTTAACTGCCTAGAGAATGGGCAAGGGTGTCCCTGAGCCAGTGGTATCTGTGACTAGTCACGTAACATCTTATCTTCTCGGGCTGTGAAGTGGGCAGGGCAGGGGCTCTCACGAGCATCAGTGGAAAAATGGAACAGAATGTGTAGCAGGTGCCTGTCTTCTGGTGAGGGGGGATGAAGCGGCTGCAGCTCTTCATGCTTTAAAGTCTCCTTAGTGCTGAAGTAGCGTTCTCTTAGGTGTGTCTACTTAAGTGTCCCCTACCTGTCAAAATTCATGGTGACAGTAAATTTGGATTCTGTTGCAAGAGTCGAGGTGGAATTTTCAAGGAACTGCCATGGCCATTAAGCACCAGACCTCAGCAGCCAGTATTTGGAGACCAGACACTTTGATGTGCACTTTTTATTTGAGCTTCACAACAATCCTGTGAATGAGGTATTAGCTAAACTCAGGAGTATGAGTTAGTCTAGGTCAGGAGAGATGATCATCTTGAAGCCAAATCCTCTAGATATAAATAAATACCATGTTTTCCTCTGTATCTCAGTGTTTCTCTACACTAATAGACACTGTATTTTCACCTCCAGATTAAAAACTAACATTTATATTGAGTTATATGTTTTTAGTTTCTTCTTAATCTAAATGAGGAATCGATGGTACATTATTTCTGAAGTGTCCCCCCTTCTCTCTCTCAGGACACAGATATGTATTATCTAGGAAATGACACTCCTGCCATGGCCAGGACGTCAAACCTTAATGAAGAGCTTGGGCAGGTGAGCGCCTCTTTGGGGACTTTGGGAACCGTGTATGAACACGGTGGCAGACAAATGTTGGAAGAACCATGGAGAGATTTTGCAAAAATAATTCTCCATGAAGGTGGTTTTGATGTCTAAAAGAGCTCTGTAGTACTTGGAGGTATTATTAAATACAAATGTTAATTGATCTTGACTTACTTTTTGAGGCATGGGTATATCTTATCACCTGGAAGAAGGTACCTGCGACAAATTTAGTGCAAAAAATACAGTACAACCTTACTTTGGACTCTTAAAATTGTTAATCAGGGGCAAGTAAAGGGAAAATAATGGTTAAGATCCTCGGATATTGGGTAACCTTACAAAATATGTGAGGGCTGATTTGAAGGGCATAAATCCATACACTCTCTCACGTGTTCCAGGTTTTATCTCTGGAATATTTCAGGGAACCGGTTTCTTTCCCACCATCACCCTTAAACCCCTACTGCCTTTACTGATGCATTATGTCTTCATCTTCTGTTGAAATCACTGCAAGGAATACCTCTTTTGAATGCATTGCAATTACAGATTATAATTTCACCTTATAAATCTTATATGCACCTCCCAACAACCCCATGAGGTGAGTGAGGTTATGTATCAGATGAAATTTACCTCCTATTTGAAGCCTTCTCCAGACTTCCAGGAAAGTTAATTTCTCTCTCTTCAGTGTTTCCATAACAATTTTTCCAAACATAAATACAGTAAAGTAAGAGGTGTAGTAGTAATACATGTCCATTTCCATCCTGGGACTTTTGAGCCCATTCAAGGGTGTGGATGTGCCTGAGACACGGTCTTTGGTCGCCTCTGTCATTTTAGCACAATGCTTAGTATAACTGTGTTCTCAGATGCCGTTGAACTGGACCTGGATGATTGAAGGATTCAACGTATTCAAGCACCCAGGATGAAATAGTTCATCCTAATTGGGAACAGGGAAAGTTTGCATGGGGGAGTTAGTTTTGAGTTGGAATTTAAAGGATAACTTAATGTTCAATAGACACAAGGATAGAAAATGCTAATAATTCCTTATTATAAAATTGGTATTTTAAAATATTTTGATATAATCTTTAAAATTTTAAGAAAGAGGCAGAAAGAAATACTGCTTTTTTTTTTTTAAATGATTGACAGTTTCTTTTTTAAATTTATTTATTTATTTATTTTTGTCTGTGTTGGGTCTTCGTTTCTGTGCGAGGGCTTTCTCTATTTGCGGCAAGCGGGGGCCACTCTTCATCGCAGTGCGCGGGCCTCTCACTGTCGCGGCCTCTCTTGTTGCGGAGCACAGGCTCCAGACGCGCAGGCTCAGTAGTTGTGGTGCACGGGCCCAGCTGCTCCGCGGCATGTGGGATCTTCCCAGACCAGGGCTCGAACCCGTGTCCCCTGCATTGGCAGGCAGATTCTCAACCACTGCGCCACCAGGGAAGCCCAAGAAATACTGCTTATTGAAAGGCTGATCCTACTGAACTTTTTGTACCCCTAGACTTACTGCATATAAAACTTATATAAAAACTTATTATTTATAGTTAAAGTGTTCATTACCCATAGTGTACTGATTTCATATTTCTAGGTACTATTTGACTTCTTTAGGATCATTAATAATCTTTCTTTACTTAAAGGGCCTTGAATTGCTTTAAAAATAATTCTCAGTGTATTTGCTTATATTGTATCAGTAAGAAAAAGTACAGTACACAATTCATGTTATTAATCCCTCTTCTACAAAACAGTGCAACGTGGCTTCCCTAGAACAGTTCTTGGGGATCACTGGAGTCTATCTCACATCCTGCCGCGATCATGACCCCTCTTTAGAAAATGCCTGAGAAACTGGAATCTTTCCTGGAGACAATTCTGTTGATTACTCCCTCTCACCAATCCATGATGTAATTTCCCAGAAAGTTACACATAGAATGATGTTACTTATCTTCTGGCCAATCCTTTTATTTCATAGACATGGAAATTGAGTCCAAGTAAGGTGAGGTGACTTTTCCTGAGCCCACATGGCTGGTTAGTATCCAGAGCCTGACCTGGACTCTCTTCCCTTGTGGTCCTGAGTCCCTTCTCCCCCTCCCCTTCACAGCATCCACTCGGGAGGACAGAACTCACACGGCACACGTGCATTTGGGTTCATCTCTTTTGCAGTCAGTTAATCATGTCAAAATGGTTTGCTTATTAACCTCCACAGGAATTTCTCTTTTCACCTTTGTATATTGAGAGCTTAGTGTGTTAAATGTGTAAAACTTTGTACCTTGGAAAGTTATATAATCTGTAGCAGTTCCAAGCTGCCTTCATGTAACCTCACTGTGATGGTGATCGAGAGGCTTTGTGTTTGTTCCGTGCTGTTTCAGGATATGCCTTCTTAGTCCAACTAGGGGATGGAGTCTGAGAAAGAAATATATTGTGGTTGCCGAAGTCTGAGCTTGTTGTCTTGACATATTGGACACAAGAACGAATTCTGTATAAGTGTCATTGAGATGCCTAGTGGCAGGACTTAGTGCTTACAGATCTGAAATGGATCTAGAGCTGTTACTGAAGCCTCCTTTGTACATTTCCACACAATTGGACTCTAGAATTGGTTATTGAAATGGTTTTTAAGTGGCCTAAGCATTAAAATATATTAATTTTATAATAATACAAAGGGAATTTACCTTTGAAAACTAATACAGATTTTGAAAAACACAGAAGAAAAGACTTCATTTGTTGGTCTCTTACATTCTTGGTGTATGTTTTTTCCTTTTCTCTGATTCAGGTAAAATACCTGTTTTCTGACAAAACTGGAACTCTTACATGCAATATCATGAATTTCAAGAAGTGTAGCATTGCTGGGGTAACCTATGGGTGAGTGTCTTGATCACTTTCTCAAAATTTTATTTGTATTCTTCCAACAAAATAAGTTTATTTTTAGCTGCTTAGTCAAATACCTTGACTTTCTGATACTTTGAAAGGACATTTATAAGGGATTTAGATGTGTAATTACTGCTGATGGTGTTTAAAACTGAATGGGTCCCAATTTAGACCAGTTAAAACATGGTTTATTTCTGCAAATACTAACCTAGTGAGAAATCTCAAGGAATCTATAAATTTATATTTCTAATCTAATAATTATACATTTCTTACTCATGTTTTGATCTGAATACCTTTTTTTTTTTAAATTGAGGTATAATAGACATGTAAAGTTATATTAGTTTTAGGTGTACAACATAATGATTTGATATTTGTATATATTGCAAAATAATCACCACAGTAAATCTGGTTAACTTGTCAGCATACATAATTAGAAATTCTTCTTTTCTTGTGATGGAATTTTTAAGATTTACCCTCCTGGCAATTTTCAAGTTTGCAATAGAGCATTTTTAAAAAAAATTTTAACAGTTTTTTTTTTAAATTATAAATGTATTTATTTATTTATTTTTGGCTGCGTTGGGTCTTTGTTGCTGTATGTGGGCTTTCTCTAGTTGCGGCGAGCGGGGGCAACTCTTCGTTGCAGTGCACGGGCTTCTCATTGCGGTGGCTTCTCTTGTTGCAGAGCGTGGGCTCTAGGCAATGGGCTTCAGTAGTGGTGGCACGCGGGCTCAGTAGTTGTAGCTCGTGGGCTCTAGAGCACAAGCTCAATAGTTGTGGGTCACGGGCTTAGTTACTCCACAGCATGTGGGATCTTCTCGGACCAGGGCTCGAACCCGTGTCCCCTGCGTTGGCAGGCGGATTCTTAACCACTGTGCCACCAGGGAAGTCCCTGTAATAGACCATTATTGACTATAGTCACCATGCTGTATGTTACATCCCCATGCCTTATTTATTTTATACCTGGAAGTTTGTACCTTTTGACCCCCTTCACCCATTTCACCCACCCTGTGTCCCTGCATCTGGCAATTACCAATCTGTTTTCTTTATCTTTGAGCTTGTTTTTTTTTGTTTGTTTTTAGATTCTACATATAAGTGAAATCATACAGTATTTGTCTTTCTCTGTCTGACTTATTTCCTTAGCATAATGCCCTCAAGGTCCATCCATGTTGTTGAAAATGGCAAGGTTTCATTCTTTTTTATGGCTGAATAGTATTCCATTGCATATATACCATTTTCTTTATTCATTCACTCATCGATGGACACTCAGGTTGTTTCCATGTCTTGGCTATTGTAAATAATGTTGCAGTGGACATGGGGGTGCATATATATCTTTTAGAGATACTGTTTTTGTTTTCTTCAGATATATACCCAGAAGTAGAATTGGTGGGTCATATGATAGTTCTATTTTTAATTTTTGAGGAAGCGCCATACTGTTTTCCATAGTGGCTGTACCAATTTACATTCCCACCAACAGTGCACAAGGGTTCTCTTTTCTCCACATCCTTGTCAACATTTATTTCTTGTTTTTTTTTTTTGGTAATAGCCATTCTAACAGGTGTGAGGTTTTGATTTGAATTTCCCTGATGATCAGTGATGTTGAGCACCTTTTCATGTACCTGTTGGCCTGCTCTATATGTTCTTTGGAAAAATGTCTATTCAGAACCTCTGCCCATTTTTAAATTGGATTTTTTTTTTGCTATTGAGTTGTATGAGTTCTTTATGTATTTTAGATATTAACCCCTTATCAGCTTTATAATTTCTAATTTATAATGGGAGCAAATATTTTCTCCCATTTGGTGGGTTGCCTTTTCATTTTGTTGATGGTTTCCTGTGCTGTGCAGAAGCTTTTTAGTTTGATGTGGTCCCACTTATTTATTTTTACTTTGCTTTTGGTGTCAGATCCAAAAAGTCATCACCAAGACCAATATCAAGGAGCTTATCACCTATGTATTCTTCTAGGAGTTTGACGGTTTCAGCTCTTACATTCAAGTCTTTAATCCATTTTGAGTTAGTTTTTGTGTATGGTGTAAGATAATAGTACAGTTTCATTCTTTTGCATGTGGTTGTCCAGTTTTCCCAACACCATTTATTGAAGAGACTGTCCTTTCCCATTGTATATTCTTGGCTCCTTTGTCATAAATTAATTGATCATATATGCATGGGTTTGTTTCTGGGCTCGTAGTTCTGTTCCATAGACCTATGTATCTGTTGTTATTCCAGTACCATACTGTTTGGACTACTATAGCTTTGTAATATAGTTTTAAATTAGGGCACATGATGCATCCAGCTATGTTCTTATTTCTCAAGATTGTTTTGGCAAATCGGCCTCTTTTGTGGGTCTGTATACATTTTAGGATTGTTTATTCTATTTCTGTGAAAAGTGCCATTGGAATTTTGATACGGATTGCATTGAGTCTGTAGATTGCTTTGGGTAGTATGGACGTTATAGCATTATTAATTCTTCCAATCCATGAGCATGGAATATCTTTCCATTTACTTGTGTCTTTTAAAACTTAACGTATTACAGTTTTCAGTGTATAGGTCTTTAATCTCCTTGGTTGAATTTATTCCTAGGTATTTTATTCTTTTTGATGCAGTTGTAAATGGGATTTTAAAAAATTATTTATTTATTTATTTATTTTTATTTTTGGCTGCGTTGGGTCTTTGTTGCTACACGCAGGCTTTCTCTACTTGCAGAGAGAGGTGGCTACTCTCAGTTGCAGTGTGTGGGCTTCTCATTGTGGTGGCTTCTCTTGTTGTGGAGCACAGGCTCTAGGCTCACAGGTTTCAGTAGTTGTGGCTCACAGGCTCTAGAGTGCAGGCTCAGTAGTTGTGGCACACGGGCTTAGTTGTTCTGCGGCATGTGCGATCTTCCTGGACCAGGGTTCAAACCCGTGTCCCTTGCATTGGCAAGCGGATCCTTAACCACTGCACCACCAGGGAAGCCCTATAAATGGGATTTTTAAAAAAAAATTTTCTCTCTGTTAATTCTTTACTAATATATAGAAATGCAACAGATTTTTGTATATTGATTTTATATCCTGCAACTTTACTGAATTTGTTTAGTTCTAACAGATTGTTGGTGGAATCTTTTAGGATTTTCTATATATAATACCATGTCATCTGCAAATAGTGACAGTTTTACTTCTTCCTTTCCTATTTAGATGCCTTTTACTTCTTTTTCTTTCCTAATTGCTCTGTCTAGGACTTCTAATACTATGTTGAAAAAAAATGTAACAAGAGTGGGCATCTTTGTCTTGTTCCTGGTCTTAGAGGAAAATCTTTCAGTTTTTCACTGTTGAGTATAACGTTAACTGTGGGCTTGTCATATATGGTCTTTATTGTATTGGGGTACATTTCCTCTATACCCATTTTGCTGAGAGTATTTTTTTTTATCATACATGAATGTTGAATTTTATCATGATTTTTCTGCATCTGTTGAGGTGATTATATGATTTTATCCTTCATTTAGTTAATGTGGTGTTGTCATATTGATTTGCAGACATTAAATCAATCTTGCATCCCTGGAATAAATCCCACTTGATCATTGTGTATGATCCTTTCAGTGTATTGTTGAATTTGGTTTGCTAATATCTTGCTGAGGATTTTTGTATCTATGTTCTTCAGATATATTGACCTGTAGTTTTCTTTTCTTGTGGTGTTCTTTCTGGTTCTGGTATCGGGGCAATGCTGGCCTTGGAAAATGAGTTGGAAGTGTTCCCCCCTCTTCTGTTTTTTGGAAGAGGTTGAAAATGATTGGTATTAATTCTTCTTTGAATGTTTGGTAGAATTTGCTAGTGAAGGCTTCTGGTCCCAGACTTTTGTTGGGAGGTTTTTGATTACTGATTCAATCTCTTTACTAGTAATCAGTATGTTCAGATTTTCTGTTTCTTCATGATTCAGTCTTGGTAGGTTGTATGTTACTAGGAATTTATCTGTTTCTTCTAGGCTGTCAAACTTGTTGGCGTATAATTGTTCATAGTCTCTTACGATCCTTTTATTTCTGTGGTGTCAGTTGTAATGTCTTCTCTTTCATTTCTGATTGAGTCCTCTCTTTTTTCTTGGTGAGTCTAGCTAAAGGTTTCTTAACTTTTTCTTTTTTATATATAAATTTATTTATTTATTTTTGGCTGCATTGGGTCTTTGTTGCTGCGTGCAGGCTTTCTCTAGTTGTGGTAAGCAGGGGCTACTCTTCGTTGCAGTGCGCGGGCTTCTCATTGCTGTGGCTTCTCCCGTTGTGGAGCTCGGACTCTAGGCCTTGCGGGCTCTAGAGTGCAGGCTCAGCAGTTGTGGCACACGGGCTTAGTTGCTCTGTGGCATGTGGGATCTTCCTGGACCAGGGCTCGAACCTGTGTCCCCTGCATTGGCAGGTGGATTCTTATCCACTGAGCCACTAGGGAAGTCCCAAGTGCTCTTAACTTTATCTTTTGAAGAACCAGCTTTTAGTTTCATAGTTTTTTTTTTTTTTCTATTGACTTTTGAGTCTCTTTAATTTATTTCTGCTTTAATCTTTATTTCCTTCCTTCTAACTTTGAGTTTCATTTGTTCTTTTCTAGTTCTTTTAGATATAATGTTAGGTTGTTTATTTGAGATTTTTTTTTGTTTCTTGAGGTAGGCATTTATTGCTATGGACTTCTCAGAACTGCTTTTGCTGCATCCTGTAAGTTTTGGTATGTTGTATTTCCATTTTCATTTGTGTCTAGGTATTTTTTGATTACATGTTTGATTTCTTCATTGATCCGATCCATTGGTTGCTCAGTCACATGTTGTCTAATCTACACATATTTGTGAGTCTTCCATTTTTTGGTAATTGAGTTCCAGTTTCATACCCTTGTGGTAGGAAAAGATGCTTGGTATTTCAATCTTCTTGAATTTACTAAGACTTGTTTGGGGCCTAACGTATGATCTATGCTGGAGTTTGTTCTTTGTGTGAATACCTGTGTTTTTGATCACAGTTTTGTAACCATTATCTTTCTCTCTCTCTGTCAGTCATTTTCCAGAATTGACAAGGGAACCATCATCAGATGATTTCTGGTAAGTAGATTTTAACAGTTCTTGACACTTTAGTGGGAAAGGCTTTGGAACAATTTTATATTGGCACTTCTCACTTGAATATTTTGAAAATAAAAGTTGCATATATGTTATTTCAAGAGAGAACCAGAATAAAATTGAAACATGAATATGGTTTTAAAAGCCTAGTGGTACTACAAGACTTTAACAAAAATATCCAGCTATCGGTCTGATATATCCACTCACTTTCCACTTCTTAGAATAATATCTTCAAGGTTGTACCATACATGTTGTAGCATGTATCCGAATTTCATTTCTTTTAAAGGCTGAGTAATATTCCATATATGTATATACCACATTTTGTTTATTAATTCATCTGTTGATGGGCATTTGGGTTATTTCCATCTTTTGGCTATTGTGAATAATGCTTCTATGAACATTGATGTACAGGTATCTGAGTTTCTGCTCTTATATATTTTGGGATTATGCCTGAAAGTGGAATTGCTGGGTCATGTGGTAATTCCATGTTTAACTTTTTGAGGAACCACCAAACTATTTTTCATAGCAGTTCTACCATTTTACATTCCCGCTGGTAATGCACAATTTCCCCAGATCCTAATAACACTTGTTTATTTCTGTTTGTCTTTTATATATATAGTAGCCATCCCAATGGCTGTGAAGTGGTATCTCATTTGTCTTTTTTATGTATATAATAGCCATCCCAGTGGCTGTGAATTGTGGTTTTGATTTGCATTTCCTTTAAGACTAGTGGTGTTGTCTGCTAACGTTTTAAGATTTTTACACTAAGAAAGCTGATTGCTGGGGCCATGTATGTAGGGGGGACAGTGTGGTTGATGATTGTCTGTCTTCCCTGTGGAATGATCAGCCAGGACTGTTTTATTAGAGGATCTCTGACGTCAGCATCTGTGTGTCTTTCTTTTGAGCCGATCAGTCATCTTCTCGCAAGAAGACCTCTCCAGTTTCCTGCCAAGGGCTGTAAATCTGGCTGAAGCTGTTATGGGAGCTGAGTGGAGGCAGAGGGTTGTTGATCATACCTTTCAATGTATACAGTGTTTCACTTAAAACTGCGGTTTAGGGAGGATGCTTTATCCTACCCACCTGTGTGCTCAGTGTTTCTGGGTCCAGGGCTGCTCTGGTTTCGTCTCTCTGGAGGATAGACCTTCATTTCGTTCTGGGTGCAGAGGTTCAGGTGCCTGTACCTGGGATGAGGGAGGTTTCTCGCAGACTGAGTCTTGCTCAGGTGGATTTGGAGTCTGCCCTGTTTTCCACCTTCCCTTTATCTCACAGGTACCTCGTGCTGCCTCGTCCTCAGCTTTCACCAGCGTTCTGCTGGGGGCAGCAGCTTGCATTTTCGGTGCTTCCCCTTGCAAGCTGTTGGTTTCTGTTTTCTCTGCTGCACTAAACTCTGATATCTACTCAGCGTTCAGATTGACATCAGCTCTGCTGTCATCTTGTCTTCCCTTGTCTTTGTCCTGAAGACAGGGTTTCAGGAAGGGGCGAAGAAGGGAGTGTACTCGGCCCTTCGCGTCTCTTCAGTGTGACGGCGCAGAGCCATCATGTCACGTTTCCTTGTTTGTAATTATTTGCCCCCTTTTTCTCTTTCATATACAAGCTCTGGCCATGAATGGCTGCACAGATACATTGCCACAGTTCCTCTTATTTTACGTGCTTGGAGCGGGCACTCTGGGGAGTTCTCCCTGGTAGATGCAGAGACCAACAGAAATGATAAAGTCATTGATGGTGGGGCTGACTGGGGCCGCGCGTGTCACCCGGCATCACGAGAGAGGGTTGTCCCACGTGTCGCCAGCCTGGGGAAAGATGAGAATTCGAAGTCTGAAGTACGGTTTCTACTGAATGCATATCAGTTTTGCACCATCGTAAAGTTGAAAAAGTGTAAAGTCGAAACATCGTAAGTCAGGGACCATCTGTATTTTGTTTATAGTCGGGTTAAAGATTTACTGCCTTGAGGTTTGAAATCATAGCCAGTATTTCAAATCTTTAAAAGTTTGATACAAAGTTATAGGCTTTTTAGGTGTGGTTCTTCCTGAAGACAGATTCTTACTAGGTGTGAGTTATCTTGAAGGAACTTTTGAGCTGAGTAAGTATCTTCTGTTCTCTCTTCAGCCGGATACCTCCTCCGCCTAGTGACTCGTGTGACTTTGATGACCCCAGGCTCTTGAAGAACATTGAGGATCATCATGTAAGGCTACCGTTTGCTTCTAGAACTTTATTTTATTTTTTCTTTTTGTATGTTTATTGGCGTATAGTGGATTTACAATATGTTATGTTAGTTTCAGATGTACAGCAAACTGTATCAGTTACACATATACACGTATCCACTCCTTTTCAGATTCTTTTCCCATGTAGGTTATTACAGAGTACTGAGTAGAGTTCCCTGTGCTATAAAGTAGGTCCTTGTTAGTTATCTTTTTTATATATAGTAGTGTGTAGAGATTATCATACTAAGTGAAGTAAGTCAGACAAAGAACAACATATGGTGCCACTTATATGTGGAATCTAATAAAAAACGATACACATGAACTTATCTACAAAAAAGAAGCAGACGCACAGATCTTGAAATCAAATTTATGGTTACCAAGAGGAAACACGGGGCAAAGTGATAAATTAGGAGATTGGGATTAACATATACATGCTTCTAGGACTTTAAATAACTTGTGATGCACTTTCATTTATGTATGTGTGTAATGTCTTGAAAGTTGCCAGTTTGGAGTCTGGGGAAGAGATGTGACCTCGCTTATATAGTGTTAGTGCTTTAGGGATGTGATCAATTTGTGGTGAACACGTTGCATAACTTAATTTAAAGCCAAATTAAATATGTGGTGAAGTTATAAAGTAGCACATCACGATCAAGATGAGTCTTACCATAGAATTCTCTAACATTTCAGATTTCTTTTGCTTTGTAAGGTTTCTGCAATACTGGTTCTTTGTAGTTGTGAATCTAAGAGGTCATGCATTTTGAAAAGTAATTACAGTATCCTTTGGCTAGGATAATTTAGGAAACAAAAGTAAGATATAGCAACACGTTGCATTTACAGCATCCTACTATGTGCTAGGCATTTGAAGTATATTTCCTTTAGCACCCGAGTCACCCCAGAGAGGTGATGGGAAGTTGCATAGAAAGATTGACTTGGCCAAGAGTTACCTGGCAAACAGATGTAGAAATGAGAGTCAGGACCTTGGTCTTTTCACTTCTTAACTGTGATGTCACATTCTGAACTATTGTAACAGACCAGGGTTTATTGCCGGTTCATCTGAATTCATTTTTGTTCTAAAGGCTATTCTGAAAAACACTAACTTAGAAAAGTATTCAGTGATCAAAGCGTTTCACAACCAGTTTAAGCTGTATACATTAGACCTAATATGACTCTTTCCTGAAAAACATTTTACTTTTAAAATTAGGTAAACTCAAGCAACATTAAAACTTGATTTTTCCCAACTTCTGTGAAGAGATAGATATACTTAAAACTTTCTCTGAATTTTCAGTGAGAAAATCTCCTTTTCTCTATTTCAGTTAGTCCCTATTTGTTGATGCTAAAACTTTGCCAGCAGTGGTTCTGAGATGGGAGTGTGGAAGGCACCCATGCTCCCGGGCTGGGGTGCAGGGCCTCGGCCCCGGTGATTCTGACCAAGTGGTCCCAGACCTCACAGAGGATGCTGCTGAAGGCCGTGTTCTGTGTCACGGTCACAGACACTGACACTGTCCTTTCCTGTATTTGACCTTAGGGGTAGACACAGCTACTAGGGTAGAGCAAGCAGAGGAAGGCATCTCAGAAGAACCGTCTCTGGAGAAGGGTAGTTTTCATTAAGGATGTCAAAGAAACAAGCACCCCGTGAGGACTTGCTTTCTGCAAGAGGACTCAAGCATCCTCAAATAGTATTTAGGTTGAGGGTAATAATGCGGGTGGGTGACTGAAATGGTCTGTTTGCGCTGGGATGGTGGAAGGGCAAGGAGAAAGTGCAGGGTGACAGACAGGCTTGGCAGGTGGCTCCGAGTCTAGTTTCCTGAAGTTTGTTTTCCTGCCATAGATCGCTAGGTGCCAAAGCAGCAGAGGAGGTGAGAAGAGCTAGTCCCACGGAATCCCAGTGTTGTCTTAGGAACAGCAGCAAACAATTTAGACTGTGAAACAGCAAACTGATCAAATAAGAGACCCCCATTCACTTAGCAGACAGTTTGAGGGCCCGGTTTACATCAGACACCTTGCCAGGTAGTAGAGGAAGAGACCGCGTTCCGAGACGGGGTGTTAACAGGCTTCTCGATGGCGCAACTGGTAAACCGAAGCCCCGAGGACGCGCGAATAGAGGGACTGGCCGACAGCAGGGGTGGGACGGCCATGGGCCAGCGGGAAAGGACGAGCTCTGTTTGAAGAGCTGTAGACAGAGTGGCTGGTGGAGGGTTCAGGCTTGGGGTGGGGGGCGAGTGGCAGCAGATGGGCCAGATGGCAAGCAGGTGCTGGGTCCTGGGGCACCTGGGGTCCGCGCTGGGGCTCCCGACCTCTGTTCTCACGGGAGCAGGAAGGCATCCAGGATTCTGAGCGGGAGGGTGCCTTGAACCTGACTCTGGTGTACGTCAGTGGTGTCCCGACAGTCGGGTGACCTCGGCTCCCGTTTGCAGCCCACAGCCTCCTGCATCCAGGAGTTCCTCACCCTCCTGGCCGTGTGCCACACCGTGGTCCCCGAGAAGGACAGAGACAACATTATCTACCAGGCCTCCTCCCCAGGTGAGGCGTCTTGGCTGGGTGTGCCCTGCTGCCCCTTCTCTGGGGACCTGGGTGTTTGGAGGTGACGCGGCCCCGCAAAGCGCCCACTGTGTGCCCCTGGTCTCACGCTGGCTGCAGAGTGCCCGGGGGACTAGTTCCAGGGCCGTGGCTTCTCCTCTGATGGAAAGCGCTCCTTTCGGGGTCCTGGTGGGGGGGAGAGTAAGTGAGCGCCTTCTCGATCCTTGGTCTTTACTGCACGAAAGGCCAGGCCTCTGTCGCGTGGATCTAGTTCACGTGAAAGATAACACGTGCTAAACAGAATCCTGTCATTCCCGGAGACTAGTCAACGCCTCATCAATTCTTTATTGACAGATGAAGCTGCTTTGGTGAAAGGGGCTCGGAAGCTGGGCTTCGTCTTCACAGCCAGAACACCCTACTCTGTCATCATAGAGGCCGTAAGTGACACCCCAGGGCACCACCGGATGCTCTCGGTCACCCGCTTTTTGGAAGACTGTATGTTAGAAATAGCACATCTATTGTGCATATGAGAGCCGAGTTTTTTGTTTGTTTTTTCTCTGTGAGAAACGAGGTGTGTTGAGAAGTGATACGTCGTGGGGTTCTGTCGCCTGTGTTGTGTGGTGCTTTTGCGTCATCTTTGTCTCTTAAAGGCGCTGTCCGCAGTCTTCCATCCACTGACGTGGAATAACGTGCAGTAAAGCACTCGGGAAGCCTGCTTCTTGGTCCTGTAGTTGTTGGGAAAAGCTCCACAGTCTCCTGTCTTCGCGGGCGGGTCTGCGTCTGTCTCCCTGAAGCCCTCGGTCGCTGGCTCTGGTCTCCTGGGCTGGCAGAGGAGGGAGTTGGCACTTAAGATCTTTTTTTTTTTTTTTTAATTGGGTTTTTCCCCCCTGAAATCAAGAAGTTTATTTTATGATTTTTTTGAGTTTCCCTCTCAAGGAGCCAGAGGGAGAAATCTGGGGAGAAGAGAAAGTTTAAATCAGGAATAAGGTCAAATAGGGATCCTTGGGGTGGCGGCAGGGACATGGGTGGGTGGGTGGGATGGGCGTTTTCTGTGATGAGAAGTTGGAGGGGCCGTGCTCACTGCTGTCTGGGTGGGTGAGGGTCTCAGGGCGAGCCCCCGCCCGCTCGCCCCTGTGCTGTTCCCACCCTCAGTTTGGGGAGGACTCACGGCTTTTTACAGCTCTTGGCGTTCTGCATCCTTAAATCCCTGGATCTCTTGAATGCATTCGAAGTTCACTTCCATCTGGTGTAATAAGTCGATATTGTTCCTGACCTGGCGGCAGTCTGTTCTTTCTTTTACTTACGTGCAAAACCTAAAAAATATCATACCGTGTACAGAGTGCCCATTTCTTGGCATTTTCAGTTTCTTTTTTATGGAGTACAGAGATCAGAGCATGTTTATTTGTACTTGATTTCAGCCAACACAGGGAATATAGCTCAGGGAAGCGTACAATCGCTACACGTTGGGACAGTGTACTGACAATATAGAGTTTCCTTCACGGAAGCTTCTCACCAGTGGTGCCGTCTTCACCTCCAGTTTGAGGAGATTTTGGCCTTCACGGCCAGGTTGCAGGTGTATGGCTGCTGTGTTTCTCTGCAGCCACGGGGATCGGGAGGGGCGCTGGAGTAAATAGACCATGTGATTAGATAAGATTTATAAGTAACAGTGACTTTACAAGTCCTCTTCAGCTGTGAATACTGGGGAATCCTCAACCCACAAGTCCTCCAGGTGGTTACCCGCTATTTACAAGAAGTGGCTTTACTGAGCATCATTCAGGTTACCCGCTACGTACAAGAAGTGGCTTTACTGAGCATCATTCAGGTTACCCGCTACGTACAAGAAGTGGCTTTACTGGTCATCATTCAGGTGACCCGCTACGTACAAGAAGTGGCTTTACTGAACATCATTCAGGTTACCCGCTACGTACAAGAAGTGGCTTTACTGAGCATCATTCAGGTTACCCGCTACGTACAAGAGTGGCTTTACTGAGCATCATTCGGGTTACCCGCTACGTACAAGAAGTGGCTTTACTGGTCATCATTCGGGTTACCCGCTACGTACAAGAAGTGGCTTTACTGGTCATCATTCGGGTTACCCGCTACGTACAAGAAGTGGCTTTACTGGTCATCATTCGGGTTACCCGCTACGTACAAGAAGTGGCTTTACTGGTCATCATTCGGGTTACCCGCTACGTACAAGAAGTGGCTTTACTGGTCATCATTCGGGTTACCCGCTACGTACAAGAAGTGGCTTTACTGGTCATCATTCGGGTTACCCGCTACGTACAAGAAGTGGCTTTACTGGTCATCATTCGGGTTACCCGCTACGTACAAGAAGTGGCTTTACTGGTCATCATTCGGGTTACCCGCTACGTACAAGAAGTGGCTTTACTGGTCATCATTCGGGTTACCCGCTACGTACAAGAAGTGGCTTTACTGGTCATCATTCGGGTTACCCGCTACGTACAAGAAGTGGCTTTACTGGTCATCATTCGGGTTACCCGCTACGTACAAGAAGTGGCTTTACTGGTCATCATTCGGGTTACCCGCTACGTACAAGAAGTGGCTTTACTGGTCATCATTCGGGTTACCCGCTACGTACAAGAAGTGGCTTTACTGGTCATCATTCGGGTTACCCGCTACGTACAAGAAGTGGCTTTACTGGTCATCATTCGGGTTACCCGCTACGTACAAGAAGTGGCTTTACTGGTCATCATTCGGGTTACCCGCTACGTACAAGAAGTGGCTTTACTGAGCATCATTCAGGTTACCCGCTACGTACAAGAAGTGGCTTTACTGGTCATCATTCAGGTTACCCGCTACGTACAAGAAGTGGCTTGGGACTTCCCTGGCAGTCCAGTGGTTAAGACTTTGCCTCCAGTGCAGGGTGAGCGGGTTCGATCCCTGGTCAGGGAGCTAAGATCCCACATGCCTCACAGCCAAAAAAAAAAAAAAGAAACCAAAACATAAAAAAAAAGAAGCAATATTGTAACAAATTCAATAAAGACTTAAGAAAAAAAAAATCAGATGCCAAAGTGCATACTCTAAAAAAAAAAAAGTGGCTTTACTGATCATCATTCAGTCTATGGGGGCCGTGAGGGTGTTGATGTGACATCGGTGCAGAGGCGGTGGGCTCCTGGTGGTCACGGCACTGGCGCCGAGGGGGTCGCAGCGGTGACTCTCTGGACGGGGACCTGGCAAAGCTGGGCCAGGCTGAGGGGGAAGGGAACTGGGGGTTGCAGAGAGAAGGGGGTAAAGGCTGACGGGGGCTGGGTTAAGGGGCCCATTCATTGTGTTTTAGGAAACGAAGGGGCGGGGCATTGTGGAGGGGACGGTGTGACTTGCCAGTGCTTCACGTGTGTCGACCACACACTTGGGGATCTGTGTGTTCCTTCGGTTATTATTTCTCTCATTCCCAGGGGACAAGGCAAAGGGCAGATTAGATTAAAAAGTTTGCAAATTGTGCACACATAATCTGGAATCTTCTGGAGAAAAATTAAGAATATTGACGCGCCAACTTTGAAGAACCCGAAGAAAAAAGACATTTGATGAATTGCCCTAAAATCTGGTGCAGAATTATACTCCTTTATTTCTAAATCCAAAATTGAAAAAGTTTTGAATTCCACGCTTTTCCCTCTAAATTTGGGATGTGGACATTTGGTAGGGAAACCTAATGGAACTTCCGTGCGGCCACTTCTGTTCTTTATGAATCTCACTTGGTGGGAATAGCCGTGCATCTTGCTGCAAAAAATCAGTGTGTTGTATCACAGGGTGTAGTGCCTGGGCCCCCTGGGGAGGTAGTGGCATATGGTGTGTGCACATACTTCTGCGAGATGTGTAAAATTCTGGATTCAGAAGCATAACTGGCCCCAGGTTTCGGATGGACCTGTGTAGCTTGTGTCCTTTATTTGTATGTCTTGGAAGTTACTGTGTCATCAGCGACTGTGACAGCCACTCCCGCTGGAGGAAAAGGAGACGCTTCCACCAGAAGGGGGAGCTATGGTCCCACCAGACTGACGGGGAAGACTACTTGGTGGAAGGCATCTGCAGGGGGAAGGATGGATGGATGGAGGGAGAGGGAGAGAGGGAGGGAACAGGAGGGGAGGGAGAGGAGGGGAGGGATTGGGGAGAGGCGTGTATAGAGAGGTTTATGATTGGGGAGCTGGTTGTTTTGAGATTTTAATACTTTGCACTTCAGGTAAGAGCCTGTTTTTCTTCCTCTAGATGGGACAGGAGGAGACATTTGGAATCCTTAATGTCCTGGAGTTTTCTAGGTATGTTTCTCTTTTGTGCACTTGAAATAAACTGTTCCTCTCTATCTATCTATCTATCTACATATACACACAGTAAGTCCCCTACATACAAACTTCAAGTTGCAAACTTTCAAAGACACAAATGTGCATTCGCATGTTCAGTAAGTTAGTTCATGTGTCTGTAAGATTAAAAATGTTTTCTTTATTTTTTGTCTTTGTTTTTTATGTATTACTTGCGCGAAAAGTATGATAAACCCATTACAGTGTGGTACTAGATAGATAGATCGTGTTAGTCAGGTACCTAGGCTAACTTTGTCGGACTTACAAGCGCGCTCTCTCAGAAGGGAACTCATTCGTATGGAGGGAACTTCCTGTATATATATAGATGGGCGAGAAATGAGTCAGTGACTGAGGGCGGGTCCCTTTGAAAGATGAGGAAGGAGGTGCCTGTGTATGTGCTTGGGGCTGTGGCTGGGGAGGGAGCCATCAAGGGACCTCAGTGCTAAATCGGGAGGTCCTCGGAATTCATCATTTCTTTCCACTTCAGTCAAAAGAAGATACGATGAGATGCTTTTGAGTGAAGTGGGTTTATACTGAATCTTGCACTTTGCTACTTACTGGGCAGGTAACTGAACATCTTTGAGCTGTGAAATAAAAGTACGTGGACATAGTATTGTCAGGAGCAAATTAGACACAGAGTAAAGCGCTCAAGTTCTGCATTTCTGTCTCTTCTTCTATCATGAGCTGTGCTAGTGAGTTTCCACGGCAGGGAAAGGAATAGGTTTATGCAAAAGAGTAGGAGATACACAGTTAAAGTCTGACTTGGAGGACAAAGGTAGGGAAAACGGAGCTTGGCTGTTTGGGGGCCAGCCAGACCACCTTTTGGGTTGTTTGGTGTTTAATCACAGGATGTGGTCCTATAAAACAGACCAATGACAGTTTTCTTTCCTTTTTGTTTTTACCCTACAGCGACAGAAAAAGAATGTCTGTAATTGTGCGAACCCCTTCAGGACAGCTTCGACTCTATTGTAAAGGGGCTGTAAGTACTGGCTGAGGTCTGCACGTCAGGGACCCCTGCTGCTTCCCTAACTGCTGTTCTCAGCATCCCTGATGGTCGCCCAGGGTTGAAAGGCTCTTTCAGTCAGCCTGACGGCTGACTTAGTAGTAAAAGCCCCCTGAAGATGATGGGGGTTCAAGCCAGCGTGGCAAAGAGGTCAGTGGAAAGCTTACTGTTCATCGGTAGTTGGTTTCAGAGACAGTAGCTGGCCGTGTCCTGCAGAATCCTTAGAGTGAATTCTGGTTCCTGTTTTCTATCCTCGTGTGGTGACTTTGGAAGATGGAGTCAGTTGTATCGCCCTACGGTCTTTTAAGGACTCTGATGTGTTTCTTTTTCTGTAGCAGCTATTCTCAATATTCGTGGTTTAGTTTTTATTCACTACAGAGGCTGGGTGGCGGGTTTGAGGTAGTGTCCATTTGTGGTCTATTATTACTGTCCCCTCCGGTCATTTCATTTCCTACGTCAGGCTTTTTGTCCTGTCTGCCTCCTGGTCATCGAATGTAAATCTTTAAGGAAATATGCTACTGTTTATGAGCCTGACCTACAAAACTACATTCTGTCAAACCGTGGTCTTATGTGTTGAGGGAAAGACTTATTAAGCTCATTTTCTGAGACTGTGTCGGGAAATATGAGGCTACACTAGGATCAGTGATTCGTTGGAAGTCTTACTTGTCTTCACCAAGTGTGGGAAGAAGTATTTGAGGAGAGTGATCAGAGCTTTTTTTTTTTTTTTTTTTTTTTAAAATTTATTTATTTATTTATGGCTGTGTTGGGTCTTCGTTTCTGTGCGAGGGCTCTCTCTAGTTGTGGCAAGCGGGGGCCACTCTTCATTGCGGTGCGCGGGCCTCTGACTATCACGGCCTCTCTTGTTGCGGAGCACAGGCTCCAGACGCGCAGGCTCAGTAGTCGTGGCTCACGGGCCCAGTTGCTCCGTGGCATGTGGGATCTTCCCAGACCAGGGCTCGAACCCGTGTCCCCTGCATTGGCAGGCAGATTCTCAGCCACTGCGCCACCAGGGAAGCCCCAGAGCTTTTTAAAAAGTGAGTAATGTGTGTGAATTCTAAGCCATCCGATCTGGACTCGCCAAGGTCCAGATTATATGGGATTAGATTGGGAAAGGTTAGATAATTATGTTAGATTCTGTTCTCACACGATACTCTTTCTTACCTTTTTGGTTGTTTATTTGCCATTGTGTTCTGAGAACCACAGCAAGGCCAGAAGGGGTCATTGTGGGGTACAGAGGAAGGGGGGCAACCACAGACCAGGGTCAACAGGAAATGCGGTGGGGGTGCATTTAATTTTTTGCAGGATTTAATTCTCCTCAAACCTGTCTCCCCCAAACCAGACTAAATTTCTTAGATTTGAGGGGGTCTAAAACTGCCATTTATCACATATTTGATGCAGGATCCGTAGCCTGCAGTCCTCCATGCCTGCTTGTGGGTCATGGAAATAGTCCCCAGGTGATGAACTGTCCACACCGCGTGTTCTCGGCTGAACCCGGTTCTGTGCAGGGTGGGTCGTGCCCTCCCTGGGTGGGAGCTCCTGCAGCATCAGGAAGGGAGAGGAAGGGAGAGTACACTTGAGCAATTTAGGGTGTGTGTTTTACGCTTCCCACTTCTGCAAAGGGTGTTAACAAAGTCTGGTGTGAGCTTTGCAAATCTAGGTGAACGTCGGCCCCATCGTGTCCCTGATTATTCATTCTCCTGACACCCAGGGTCCTCCCCGGCGTGTTTGTGTGGACACATACCCACCCCCAGTTTGTTTTCCAAAGCTCATGACGGAATCCAGCCAAGAACTGTGTCTCCCCTCGCCCACCCAGGTGTGCGCTGGGTCAACCCCACGAAAACAGAGCTGGGCTTGCAGTGCTAGAGCGTCAGCTGACCTAAGGTTTGCCAGTCACAGCGTTTCCCTATTTTACAGGATAACGTGATTTTTGAGAGACTTTCTAAAGATTCAAAATACATGGAGGAAACACTCTGCCATCTGGAGTATTTTGCCACGGAAGGTGAGTGGAATTTGGAAGTGTTATTTCTGCCCTTGGAGTTGTGCTTTCAGGGGGCACTCGGGTGAGCCTTCATGTTCACGTGTCATTTTTGTGCAGCACTTGGCTTGCTTCAAAGGCAGGTCGTTTTCTAGTGCCAACCTCGTCCCCACCCTCTGCACCGGTGGCAGTGACAAGAGTCGTGGCTGGAGACCGACCGAAATATCATCCGCTAACTCTTAACCAGAGGGACGGGGGTGAGGCAGGCCAGCCCACGACGCTATGCAGAACCGCCCTCCAGTTTTGCACTCCTTTCTCGGAAAACTCACCTTATTTCCCAGGCCCTCTCTCGTTTCCCTTATGACACTGGCTTACCCTTGACTTCAGGCCAGAATAATCCACTGAACCCATGGAGAACAGGAAGGGGGTTCTCAGAAGGGCTTTAAACAACACTCACTTCAGGCTCCCCTGCACGTGGATGTGATGAGAGCTTGAGTGCCGGCTGCTGCCTCATTGCCTTCCTGAGCCTCTGTGGCCGCATGTGTCCACGTCTGTGCACACACAGGCACACGCATGTACACCAGAGAACACACGTGCACACATAGGAACACATAGGCACACAAGAACACACATGCCCACCAGGGAACACACATGCCCACCAGGGAACACACATATGCACACATAGGAACACACACGCACACAGGGACACACACGCACACACAAGCACGGCTGCTTGAAAGCCTGTGTCTTTCACGTGGTAGCACACGGGGCCTTTATTGCTGTCTTGAAACACACTTCCCGTCTTGCCTCCTGGCTGGTCCCTGCTCATGTGTCTGAGGGTCGAGCACGGCTTCTGTCCTTCTCTGCTGTGAGGAGTTCAGTCTCATGGCTTCTCCTCTTCTGTCAACATCTATAGAAGCGGTGGTTTATACTAAAATAAGGTTGCTTTTCAATTCTTTTTGAGTGTGTGCATGTTGACTTAGAGTGACCTATAAAGCGGATGGTCTCTCTCATTTTCTGCACACGCGGTGTCCCCTGGGGGTAAGGCACCCTGCTTGCCCGTCCCTAGTGGCCTCACTGGGAGACGCTGGGACTGTTTTGCAGGCTTGCGGACCCTCTGTGTGGCTTACGCCGACCTCTCTGAGAGTGATTATGCGGAGTGGCTCAAAGTCTACCAAGAAGCCAGCACCATCTTGAAGGACAGAGCTCAGCGGCTGGAAGAGTGTTACGAGATCATCGAGAAGGTAATTGCACGTGGTAGATGCGTTACATTACGTGCCCAGTGACACCTAATGAGCAAAAATGTTTTGGTGCAGAAATCTTTTGGCTATATAGTGATGTTCTCTGATCTTGTAAGCATCTTAACTCACCATTAGCTTTTAATCGTTTCTTTGCTTTAAAAAACACTCAGTTTTTATGAGCTCTCAGAAAGGTCTAGCCACCCTCTACTAAGCATTCATGTCTTAAGAAGTATCAGGTCAGAAACAGCACTGGCGACTTTCTGGGTTTGCCCAGGATGAGGTTTAACGACGTGAGCTGGTCCTGTTGAGTTTCCTGAGCAGTCAGAGTGCCTAGGCTGGCTGGACATCACCTACTAAATGTTTTCACACTTCCTGTCCTAATACTGTTTGAGCTTTGCCATTGCCGCTCCACGCTGCCTACGTGATTTTGTTGTTATTTCAGTTTCTCCCACGACATGAGGTAGCTTCCCACAGATTGCGTCCCTCGAATCTGGGAGCTGGATTTCAGCTTTTTCCGTTTCATGTCAGCAACCACTGGTCCATCCATCTTCCAGTTTCAGTAGCTTTGAAGTCATTGCTTGCTTGCTTTTCTCATTCCTTTATTTATTTTTTTAAAATCCCCCTTTGCTTTTTTTCCCTTGTTTGTCATTTTAATGGAATTTGGGTATGGATGGAAGTGAAATCAAATGTTCATTTACCCTGCTTCCCTGGAAATTCCAAAATTACTTTGAGAATCATAAAGCAATTAAATAGGTGCGATGTCTGTGCGTCCCCAGGCCAGAGGTGGGCACTCGGGAGGTAGTTGGCCTTTTTGGTCACTGAATGACTTTTTCTCACGTGTTAACTGTACCACAGCCCTTGACTCACGAGTGGAGTGAGAGAGAAGCTCCAGTCCTGTTAGTGGCCCCAGGATAACTCGCCCATGTGCTCTGCTGCCAGGTGGTTTCTATCCCAAGGTGCCCTTGTACCCAGAAGTAGATGGCACGTGCTGGCCCGTGTGCGTGGAGGGGTTCTAGCCCTGTGGGTGGTTTTGAGATGCCACACATGTGACTGTCATTAATGATCTGCAGACAAAGGTTTAATGGGGAGGCAATAAGGTAATTGTCTCAGAACACTTTGACTGCCTTTCTTCTGTCAAGAGTTTCGTCATTCGTGCTGCTCTTACGTGTGTCCCCATCTTTAATGGAAGCTGTTTTTTAATTTAGGATCTGCTGCTGCTTGGAGCCACAGCCATAGAAGATCGTCTTCAGGCAGGCGTGCCAGAAACCATAACAACTCTGTTGAAGGCAGAAATTAAAATATGGGTGTTGACAGGTGACAAACAAGAAACTGCGATCAACATAGGTAATTCATTGAAGGAATAATTTCCCAGTGCTGATTTTTGTATTACGTTTTTGAACCGTCTTACAGAGGTGCCTGAGGGCTTCTCAGATGCGTCGACAGAAGTGCTTTATAGAATTCTTCATTCACAAGACCGAGGAAAGTTTAAGATGCTCTTATGAGCATTATCTGCCCGTTACAAGCAGTAGAACTATGCCACCTTCCTGAAAAGTATTAAGCATACTTACAGAGGCCAGAGAATTCAAGAGTTGATGAGAGTTTGATTTTCTTATTGCTTTCTTCACAAAAATTTAGTCTCAGAGACTAAGCATGTTTTCACTGAGTTTAAATATGCATTATTATTTTATATAGTTATAGCC
The DNA here is from genome assembly GCF_965194805.1 of Balaenoptera borealis. NCBI lineage: Eukaryota > Metazoa > Chordata > Mammalia > Artiodactyla > Balaenopteridae > Balaenoptera > Balaenoptera borealis. The sequence goes on from NC_138877.1 coordinate 4,526,469, forward strand.
ATTATAAGGATTTTTACCAATTCATAGGTTCTTCTAACAGGCTTGAACCTTTCCCTTCCCCATCTGGGTTGGCAACCTCTGCCTGCTAAGCATCGCAGAAATGAAAATTGAAAAAAGGGAATTCAAGCCCAAATTACTTCATGAGTGTTAAAGCAGCACGGTTTTAGTTTGAAAAGGACTTGTGAAACTACTAATTAAAAAAAAATCTAATTTTTAAAAAAAAATTTATTTATTATTTTATATTTATTTTTGGTTGCGTTGGGTCCTTGTTGTTGCGCACGGGCTTTCTCTAGTTGCGGTGAGCAGGGGCTACTCTTCATTGCGCTGCATGGGCTTCTCATTGCGGTGGCTTCTCTTGTTGCGGAGCATGGGCTCCAGGCACGCGGGCTTCAGTAGTGGCAGCACACAGGCTCAGTAATTGTGGCTTGTGGGCTCCAGAGCCACAGGCTCAGTAGCTGTGGCTCACGGGCTTAGTTGCTCTGCGGTGTGTGGGATCTTCCCGGACCAGGACTCGAACCCGTGTCTCCTGCATTGGCAGGCGGATTCTTAACCACTGCACCACCAGGGAAGTCCCAAAAAATCTAATATTGATTGTTTGAATTACTTTAAAATTATCTAGGACTTCTGTCACCCTTGGGTCACAAGCTCTGGTGCATAGGTGATAAAATGAATAAGGGCTACATGACTTCTCATGTGCTGATGGGAATAGAGTCCATGTCACAGCTCACTGCAGGAAGAAACGTGCAGAAAGAACATCTGAAGTTGAGTGACTGGTGTCCTATTCAGAGGAGTCTCCTTGGAACATGATCAACTGGTTCCATTGGAGCCCCTTTCCTTCCGTCTTCTCTTTTGAATCAGCCCCGACTCTCAGAGAACCTCAGTTATAGACAATGCCTACTGTCTGGGGTGGATTTCCTCTTTTTTTTTTTTTTTGTAATAGATAAAAAAGCCACTTAATCATTTCTTATCAAGACTGTAGTCCTTTTGGACTCCCACACAAGTGAGATTAAAGTCCCCAGAGACTGACACGTGTTTCACAAACAGTCTCTGAAGGATTAGATGTAGATGTTGTACCTGTTGTTTCCTAAACACATATTTTTGGAGAAAAGTGTGGTGATGTTTCTGTGTAGACGCATCACTTCTACTAGATAATAAAAACCCATTGCTTACAGCCCTTTGGTGATGTCAGCAACATTTTTATAGATGAAGGATAATACGTTTGCTTTTGGTGGAATGTCTCTTTCTATGTATATACATCAGCCCTTCAGGTATTTCCCATGTAAATTTGGTCTAAAACACCTGCTATTGATCCACGGCTCCTGTTCACAGAGGGCACAGAAAGCATGAGAGCAGAGATGCTGCACCTGCCCCGCCCCTGTCCTCCTGTCCTTGTGTCACACCTGCATCTATCAGGGTCTACCCAAGTTTAGGTAAACACAAGTGAAAGCAGAGTTCCAAAAATCAACCCAGAAAACACGAATGGCTTATTATTCCCGAAGGAAGGTGTTAAGTCGTTGCTGGAGTGAGGCTTGTCTGAACCTCACAAGGTGATTGATACCTGTCCAGCTTTTTCCATTAACAGCTATATTATTTTGTGCTTTTTTCAAAGAAGGTGTAGCAGTGTTTATAGCTTTGGTTTCAGAAGCACTCATATCCATTAGATATTTTGAAATTGACCTTTTAAAAAACATTCTAATCCAAATCGGAAAAGAAGAAGTAAAACTGTCACTGTTTGCAGATGACATGATATTATACACGGAAAATCCTAAAGATTCTGCCAGAAGACTACTAGAGCTAATCAGTGAATTTGGTAAAGTAGCAGGATACAAAATTAAGGCACAGAAATCTCTTGCAATCCTATACACTAACAGTGAAAAATCTGAAGGAGAAATTAAGGGAACACTCCCATTTACCACTGCAACAAAAAGAATAAAATACCTAGGAATAAACCTACCTAAGGAGGTAAAAGACCTGTATGCAGAAAACTATAACACACTGATGAAAGAAATTAAAGACGATACAAACAGATGGAGAGATATACCATGTTCTTGGATTGGAAGAATCAATATTGTGAAAATGACTATACTACCTAAAGCAATCTACAGATTCAATGCAATCCCTATCAAACTACCAATGGCATTTTTCACAGAGCTAGAACAAAAAATTTCACAATCTATATGGAAACACAAAAGACCCTGAATAGCCAAAGCAATCTGGAGAAAGAAAAACGGAGCTGGAGGAATCGGGCTCCTGGACTTCAGACTATACTACAAAGCTACAGTAATCAAGACAGTATGGTACTGGCACAGAAACAGAAATATAGATCAACGGAACAGGATAGAAAACCCGGAGATAAACCCACGCACACATGGGCACCTTATCTTTGATAAAGGAGGCAAGAGTATACAGTGGAGAAAAGACAGCCTCTTCAATAAGTGGTGCTGGGAAAACTGGACAACTACATGTACAAGAATGAAATTAGAACACCCCCTAACACCATACACAAAAATAAACTCAAAATGGATTAAAGACCTAAATGTAAGGCCAGACACTATAAAACTCTTCGAGGAAAACATAGGCAGAACACTCTATGACATAAATCACAGCAAGATCCTTTTTGACCCACCTCCTAGAGAAATGGAAATAAAAACAACAATAAACAAATGGGACCTAATGAAACTTAAAAGCTTTTGCACAGCAAAGGAAACCATACACAAGACAAAAAGATAACCCTCAGAATGGGAGAAAATATTTGCAAACAGAGCAACTGACAAAGGATTAATCTCCAAAATATACAAGTAGCTCATGCAGCTCAATATCAAAAAAACAACCCAATCCAAAAATGGGCAGAAGACCTTAATAAGCATTTCTCCAAAGAAGATACATAGATTGACAGCAAACACATGAAAAGTTGCTCAGCATCACTAATTATTAGAGAAATGCAAATCAAAACCACAATGAGGTATCACCTCACACCAGTCAGAATGGCCATCACCAAAAAATCTACAAGCAATAAATGCTGGAGAGGGTGTGGAGAAAAGGGAACCCTCTTGAACTGCTGGTGGGAATGTAAATTGATACAGCCACTATGGAGAACAGTATGGAGGTTCCTTAAAAAACTAAAAATAGAACTACCATACGACCCAGTAATCCTACTACTGGGTGTATACCCTGAGAAAACCATAATTCAAAAAGAGTCATGTACCACAATGTTCATTGCAGCTCTATTTACAATAGCCAGAACATGGAAGCAACCTAAGTGTCCATCAACAGATGAATGGATAAAGAAGATGCAGCACATATATACAATGGAATATTACTCAGCCATTGAAAGAAACAAAATTGAGTTATTTGTAGTGAGGTGGATGGACCTAGAGTCTGTCATACAGGGTGAAGTAAGTCAGAAAGAGAAAAACAAATACCATATGCTAACACATATATATGGAATTTTAAAAAAATGGTTCTGAAGAACCTAGGGGCAGGACAGGAATAAAGACCCAGATGTAGAGAATGGACTTGAGGACATGGGGAGGGGGAAGGGTAAGCTGGGACGAAGTGAGAGAGTAACATTGACATATATACACTACCAAATGTAAAGTGGATAGCTAGTGGGAAGCAGCTGCATAGCACAGGGAGATCAGCTCGATGCTGTGTGTCCACATAGAGCGGTGGAATAGGGAAAGTGGGAGGGAGGCGCAAGAGGGAGGGGATATGGGGATATATGTATCCGTATAGCTGACACACTTTGTTATACTGCAGAAACTAACACACCATTGTAAAACAATTATACTCTAATAAAGATGTTTAAAAAATTCTATTCTTTATTTATTTTATCTTATTTTTTAATTGAAGTATTGTTAATTTACAATTTTGTGTTAGTGTCAGGTGTACAGCAAAGTGATTCAGTTATATGTACATATTTTTTTCATATTCTTTTCCATTATGGTTTATTATAAGATTTTGACTATAGTTCTCTGTTCTATACAGTAGGACCTTGTTGTTTATTTTATACATAGCACTATATATATAGTGTGTATCTGCTAATCGCAAACTCCTAATTTATCCCTCCTCCCTTTCCCCTGTGGTGACCATAAGTTTGTTTTCTATGTCTGTGAGTCTGTTTCTGTTTTGTAAGTAAGTTCATTTGTGTCATATTTTAGATTCCACATATAAGCGATATCATTTGGTCTTTGTTTTCTCCGTCTGACTTACTTCACTTAGTATGATAATCTCTAGGTCCATCCATGTTGCTGCAGATGGCATTATTTCATTCTTTTTTATGGCTGAGTAATATTCCATTGTGTATATGCACCACTGAATTAGGGCGTCTGTTGAGGATGCAGTGTAGACATCTAGACATGGTGTTAGACTTGTCCACGTCAGACCACTGGTGACGGCTGTGAGCAGCCCGAGGTCGTGCTCCAGATCCAGGAGGATTGTAAGCCTGTGTTCTAGTCCCATATTCCTCATACCTTCTGTGATATGAACCATTATTGGTCTGTCTCCCACAATATGGATTGGATATTCTGTACACTTTAGTGCATTCTGTGTGCACATTAGGGTACCCAGAAGGTATTTGGGAAGCAGATCAAGTGTCTGGTAGTTCTACTTCTCCGTGAAATAAGGAGAAGAGTGCTGAATGTTGGGCACTGTGCTGGGAGTGCTTTCGCTACGCTGTCTTTGGTCTTCACGTGTCAACAGTCTTAGAGCGCCAGGGGACATTCGGAGTTTACAAGGTCGTGCTCCGCTTAATGACCAAGCTAGTTCATGCTGGGTCTCAGGGCCAGTCACTCCTGGTGCAGGGCTCCTTTTAAACAGATTCATGAAGCTTTCACGAAAACCCTGTCTGAAATTTGAGTTAGAAAACCCTGGGGAAAGGTACTAAATTTCATCCATTCTAAGACACCTTGTTTTCATATTTCACCACCTCCAGAGTTGGGATGTCTATGATTGTTGACTCTTACAGTTTTAACTGGCAACATTTCCCTTTAGAGGTGTTTGGTGCTGTTGGCTGTCTTTAGTATTCGCTCGCTCTCTCTCTCATGTATCTATCATCTGTCCATCCATCTATCCTCCCATCCATCTATTCTCCATCCATCCATCACCTATCCTCCCTCCATCCATCACTTATCCTCCCATCCATCTATCGCCTAACCTCCCATCCATCCATCCATCCTCCCATCCATCCATCCATCCATCCATCCATCCATCCATCCATCCATCCATCCATCCATCTGTCCTCCCATCCATCCATCTACCCACCCATCCATGCATCTATCCATCCATCCATCCATCATCTATCACAGTCTGAGAATTTAAAGTGTAACTTTTAGTTCATACCTTGAAAATAAATACTTAGTCAAATTAGGTTCCAGGATATTTGTGTCTGTTATGGGCCTATGAGTGTTAGGTAGATGCAGTCATCCTGCGTGTGGCTTTGAGGTCCTTTGGAACTGACACGATGCCAGGACCCTGCTGCGCCGCGCTTGGATTTATGCTAACTAGCTGTGTTTCCAGGAGTTGGAAGTTTTCTTTTTTAGCTTAAAAATTTGGCATCAGCTAGTCTAAAGTGAAATTTCAGCTGTATAGCCTTTGTGAATCATGTAGTCGTCACTTCCTTACTATGACTGGATAAAGCATCTATTACATAGTTAGAAAATAGATGTGCAGTTTTCAGAGTCTATAAGTTTTTTTCTAACAGAGATAGGATGAGTGAGAACAAAATCCTAGTGCGTGTTCCATTTTAAGTCATCGCATTGGGAATCGCTTTCACTGTGAACCATCTGAGTTGGAATTTGGCCGCCCCTCCCCCATGTTTTGTTACCCATTATGTGATACCTTTAAATCACTTCTGTAGTCTTAGAAGTTTAATTTCTGACAGTGAGTAAATGTGGACTTGTCCGCCCTATTCTTGCCCATTGGCAGGGAGACAAGTCCGGTTGTCAGGTGGGGCTGGGGGAACACAGCCACAGCCACAGTAATGTTCACAGAAAAGTCAGGTGTGTGATTTCTTGATTGCCTGCAGCTCTGTTGTTGCCAGATGCTCCCCTATAGGCTTGGGGCACTTATGTTCCCTTATCGGGGCCTGAGTTAATTATGAGACAAACTCAGGAATAAAGTAGATGAGAAAATACCAGTTGTGCAGTGTACATGCTGAGCATGGCTGGCGTTAGTAATAGTTACTCATTAAATGTTAGCACAGCATTTGCCATATTACCGCTAAGTCCTTTAGGTAAGTTTACTGTTCCCTTTGAGATAGGCATTATCCCCTTTTAAAGATAGAACTGAGGCACAGAGATACCAAGTAACTTAGCCTGGGCCACACAGGTGTGAGTGCTGAGAATCTGAGCATGTGACCATGACACGTGATAATTCAGTTCTCAGAAGGAAAGATAGGCGTCAAAAAGATCAGGGAAGGCTTTGTAGATGAGATAGGTTTAAATCTTGAACCTCAAGAATTTGTTTAAGACAAATACATAAAGAATGAGACTAGCATGAGTCAGGATGGCCTGGTTTGGGGGAAGATCACGAGGTAAGGCTGAGGCAGCATGTTCCTACTTGTGATGGAGCCTTTCTGAGAAGCATCTGAGGGTCTGGAGGGAAGGGTGCCCAGGTGTGGTTCTGTGGATGAGTCCTTGATGTCCTGGTTCTCAGATGGGGAGGGATTCTGCTCTGAGCATCCTTGATTGAGTCCGGAGCAGATGAAGAGTTCCATTCCTGACGTCTGGCAGTGTGTTTCATACACTAACTCTCAAATATTGAGTGACCAGATTCTCCCTGAAATTATTTACAACCAACAACACACTTGTTGGTTTGGAACCAAGTTGAATCCCACTGAGGGGTAATTTGATGGATCCTAGGTATATGGTTAGTAGGAATCAGTTGTTGCTAACTCTTCCAAAAGTGTCTCCGAAGAAATCTAGGTTGGGATATCTTCGACAATATATGCTTACCTCAGAAAAAAGACGCTGATTGCGAGTTCCAAGAGAGGTTTGGTTTGGTCCTATTTTCTAGTGTGAATGATGATTTTATTTTCTTAAAATCAAGTCCTGCTCTAAGTACCATAGACGCTGTAATATTTTAATTTCTTTGCGTGTTGGTTATACTCAGGTAGTAGAAAGACTAATAAGCACTTTTGTGGTGTGCTGTTAACTTCAGCCGTAGTAAAACGTGAAATCCCAGAGGTTCCCTTCGCAGTCATTTTATGGTTGACTTGTTAGATTGTGAGATTAAAGAAATAGACCTCAATTTACAAGTGTGGATTGACATTTCATAGCTGGCTGTTCTCCAAGAGCTGATCTCATTTTATCCAAAAACATTAGAAATCAAGCACACCAAACTTGGATTGACATAATTTAATTTGCCATGTTAGCTAAGTCACATTTAACTGCGTTAAATTTCCATGGTCTGTCTAGAGCAAGTGTTCTGTGTGATAATTAAGCAAAATCTTGCCTCGTTTTCCAAACTAAAAAAAAAAAAAAGAACCTGTTTCTTCTCAGAAACCTTGAGTTTTGTGTATTTAAATTCATGAAAATGCCAGTGGTTTTATTTGTTACCCTCTCCCTTGCAACTGCTAGAAAAATACTTTGAGTTTTTCCATAATATCTTTATGCAGCTTCAGTTGTCAAGTGGCATTTTACTTAAATTGCAAAATATAAAATCAAGGGGGAAGCGATGGCTTAAACATTTCAGCTTGCTTCTGCAACTGTTGTTCATATCAAAAACTACCAGCAAATCCTTTTGTGTGAGTTATACTAAATTTGTAACAGTCTCTATTGCATGAAGTTGCTGGAAGTTTCTGGGACAAGGGAAGAAAAATGATTAAAGTTCCAATATCCCTGTTTGCAAATGAAAATAAAATATTGACCTCCCTTCTGCACTTAGTCTAAGAATTTATAGAAAGGAAGAATATATTTGTAAGATTTTAGTGGGAAACAAAGTTCAGTTATTTCCATCCTGCTGTGCAGAATTTTCGGTGGCATTCTGGGAAACTCTCATTTCTTCTCATCACTATTGTTAAAATACAGACTTGAACAAGTTTGAAAATGTGTGGAAAATTGTGCTGTGTTTCCTCCCTTTATTTTTCCTCTTAGAGGTTGAACAGGTATTTGCCCATGTGGTCCTGTGATTTTAAACTATTCAGTTGTTTTCGCTTTTCAAATGATACGTGAGGTTTTAACCAGCAAAATTATCTCATTCCCTTCAGATAACTGTCGTTAACTGCCTGGAATAGATCTTCAAGGTATTGCTTTAAGAAAATGACAGTTAGATGCAAAGTCATAATTTTGTGCTTTAAAATTTGTGTTCTGAGGTGGTTTATAAGCAGTCCTCTCAAATGACACTCATTAGTGAAGGCTATACTTCATACATTCCAAAATAAACAAAAATATTTATTTTCTACCCTCCAAAAATACCCCAAGGTTTTTCTCATCTTAATTGTTGTCTGTCTTGAGTTCTGTTTTGTGCCTGTTAGTAGAGTTTCTTGAGGGTGAAAGAGGGCCTTCTGGGTAGAATTGAGCACATAAACACAGTAGTTCTGTGACTTGTCCACTAGTTAAATGCTTATCTCCTTTTCTAGTTAAATATAGCATCTGTGGGAAGGGGTATTTTGGCTCTTCTGCGGAGGAGAACCCAGACTCCTGTTGCCTAAGCATTGGTTAAGGCCCTTCCTTGAGATGGTCACCCGCGTCCTTGTTCTGAAGGTTGACGTTCTTTATGCTGATGACTTGTTCCCTGTTTCTGTGATCATTGGTCCATGATCCTTGTAAGGACCACTTCTCTAGGTGGAGGGACTGTTTTCTTGACTTTTCTCAATGAGATAAATTAAGATGGAGGTTGGTGAAAAGCACATGTTGATGGCAGCTCTCTTGAGGGGCACCAAGATGGTGGAGGGTGATTTGAAAGAGAGCCCAGGGCCCTGACAGACACCCCTGGACTTGGGGTTGGCTGGGACCGCCTCCTCCTTCTCCCCAGAGTGTGGAGAGAAGGCGAAGAGTCCGGAGAGGCTCTTACCTTGGTCGTTGTGTCACCAAGCATCTCCAGCTGTCACGCGTGTACTGCAAAGTCTGAGTAGGAAAGATCTTCATAGAAAATACATTTGCCTTCCGGGACGAAAAGTGGAAAAGAGTATCTTGCTTAAATTAACCTACAGAGATACCACTGTCTAAAAATGTAATGGGAATTGTTAAGAATTAGCATTGGGTTACTCTTGACTCAGGTTTAATTCTTGAAATGGGGGTTGCTTTGAGCTTTCGCAGGAAGAGTGACTCTCTGTGTATCAGAGGCTTCCTTAGAAGCCTGCTGTGAGAATTACCTGCCTTTTCAAAAAGCAAGTGAGGGACCTTGATATCACAGTAGGCACGTTTATGCTGGTTGAGGAGCTCCGTTGATTCCATTTGTCTTCCTAAAGCGTTTACTGTTATTTTAGAGAACCCAAAGCTCATCCTAATACAAGGATAACAAGGATAAGGAAAATCCACAGAAAATTGATGAGTATTTATTTCAGCCATTAGTTACGAAGACCCTCCCAAGCAGTGCTACCAGAGCTGTCTGCAAAAGTCAGAATCCGTGTGAACTTCTCCTCTCCACACTCTTGCTCAATTCCTCTGTGTGAGCCCATAGGCTAAACGTGGTGATAAGGAAGGGACCGGAAGGGAGGCTGAATTCAGGGGACCTTGAACGTGGTGAGTTCCTGGCGGGGATGGTAAATTCACGTATGTTGCTCCTTCTTTTATTCTAGGCTATTCGTGCAGGTTGGTGTCACAGAACATGGCCCTTATCCTACTGAAGGAGGATTCTTTGGACGTAAGTAGCTTTTAAAAAGTTGTATTTGATATAACTGTGTTAAACCCTTTGTTTCTGCTATGACTAATAATCAGGATTTAATTTTTTTTTTTTTTTACTAAAAAAACAATTATAAAACTACTCAGTGTGTTTTCTGTTTTTACTTATGAACGGATGTCATAAAGTCATTTCTTTAAACATCAAAATGGTAAGCTCTACCTCTGGTACCAGATATAGGAATTTATGTATGTTTTTAGGTGATGGTTGTCATTGAAATTCACTTTCTCTTCAGATACAGCTACAGTTTCTGTCATATTAGAGGAAGGAGAGAAGCTTTTTGTGAGAAGCACACATATATAAAAAAGTCTTTCTGGCTAGCTGCATGGTTGAAAGCGTACTCTCCCAGTACTGATAAAATGGACATTAAGAATTTGCAAGGTCTGGAGAATAATATACCTCCATGTTAGAGTTATGGTTTGGAAAACGTATGATATTGATGGTTGCAATATTTGTAAACTTTATTTGCTTATCATTCTGTGATTCTAAGAATGTTCCTCACTTTGGCAAATCCTAAGAATCCTAAGTAGATGACTTTATATTCTTGATTAAGGGGTACCATGGATGTTAAGAAATGCATTAAGAAGTACAATAAATATTCCAAATTGATATAAAAAATAGTAAGCCCAGAAAACTGCTTTGTGATAACACATTATTTTATTCACCTAGAATGGTGCATTTAAAATGGGGTAGTTTTAATCTGGTTTGACTTTCTGTTGGGATTTCCATTCAGGGGTGATGTTCAACTCATGTTGGTTGCTAAGGAGACTTGTAGGAGTTTCTTTGTAGTACAGACACTAAAGATGATATTCAAGTGTCAGGAGTGGATGACGTTTACGTGGTAATAGGATACACAGGCGCTTAGTTCCCCTACATCCTAGTGCCACCAGCTCGCGGAGGATGGTACAGATATGTACCCACCCCGTCATGGCCTAAAGCTGCTGCTGAGACCCTGGTTGGGAGCTGATTTGAGAGTCACCAGTGACCTGCTTGGTGGCTTGACATGAAGATAGGAGCGCAACAGTGAGATTCCACCTGTAGGTCATTTAACAAGAGCTTGTCCCTGGCAGGCACCCATGGCCACACTTGCGGTCAGCGCCTTTATATTTAAGTGCCAGCGCTCAGAGCAGATGACAGGGTTAGTTACCCTTGTAAAGGGAGGCTCTGATGATGAAGCGAACAGGACAGGGACCAAGGAAGTGAACCACGAATCAGAAGCGCTGGGCCTGGCTTCCTTACCTCATCTCCTGTGTAAGTCTGAGGGAATTAAGGGGGTCACCTCAAAGACCATCCATTACCTGGCGTCCACCCCCTTCAGCAGACCTGTACGTATGTCCAGGCTAGGACCCCAAATGCTTGTAAATGCTCAGGATTTATCCCTGTTTTGAGTGTTTCAACTGTTACCAAAATAACATCTAAGCTCTGTAATACAGAGATCAGTGGTCTTGGAAACAAGGCGGGTGAGGAAGTGCACCCCAGGGGGGCACTGGATGATATGTTAAGATACCAGAAGAAAATGTCATTTTCTTTTTTCCTCCTGTTTTTTTTTTTTTTTTTTTTTTTTGGTTAAAAAAAGTACTGTGAAATCACAGTATTGCTGATAGCACATGGATTGGCTCTGGCACACCCAATCCTGTTTCTGGTGTGCTAACCAGGGATGGGTCTGGGAGGAAGGGGAGGAGGAGGGAGGCGTGGGGTCCCACAAATAAGAAGGGGTGACGCTGGGACCCTCACTCTTCTATTTGCTTGAAACTCATTGTGAAATCTTGCCATTTGTATTACTGGTTAAATGGGTTTATGGACTCTATTTAGTTTTGGTTAAACTGACTCTTAACAAGGTGCTGGCTTGAAAAGATTTCTGTTTTTTTAAAAAAAAAGGTATTGAGGTTACAGTAGTGTAAGCAGAAGCTGCAACGGCGTGGCCTTGCTGGACACGCGCGCTGCTAGTTCAAGTTTTCTTCGGCTGCTTGATGAATTAAAACAGTGATCAGATCTGACAAGCTAAACAAATTTCAGTATTATCCCCAAGGCTACTATCATTAATCATGATTCTTGCCCTAAATGTATAATGGTATCTTGAAACATTAGCTGTCGCAAAATGAAGCTATGAATTAGTGAGACTTTAAAAACTAAGAATACCGAGTATGAGAATAAAAATCTACAATTTTATCAGCAGTTTATAAAAAACATGTGATATTCAAATCAGTTACCCCCTCAAATTTCACAGCACCTACTGCTGGCTATTTTTTTTTTTTTTTGGCTGCATTGGGTCTTCGTTGCTGCACGTGGGCTTTCTCTAGTTGTGGCGAGCGGGGCTACTCTTCATTGCAGTGCACGGGCTTCTTATTGCGGTGGCTTCTCTTGTTGCGGAGCACGGGCTCTAGGTGCACGGGCTCTAGGTGTGCGGGCATCAGTAGTTGCAGTGCGTGGGCTAAGGTTCGCAGGCTTCAGGAGTTGTGGCACACAGGCTCAGTAGTTGTGGCTCGCGGGCTCTAGTGCGCAGGCTCAGTAGTTGTGGCGCACGGGCTTAGTTGCTCCGTGGCACGTGGGATCTTCCCGGACCAGGGATCGAACCCGTGTCCCCTACATTGGCAGGTGGGTTCTTAACCACTGTGCCACCAGGGAAGTCCCACTGCTGGCTACTGAATGCTAGACATCTTTTGATATTTGTTAGTAAAAGACAGAAAGGGCCAAGCCATTTGGGGACCATTTGTTTTTTGTGCTGCAGTAATTAAAATGAATATGGATGGAGACATATAGAAAATTTTGCCAGCATTTTCTAAGAAACAAATGAATTGAACTAACTATGAAATTTATTTGGAGGAAAGTGCAGTTGTTTTTAACGTGTTAACCTATAGAATACACAAAAAACTAGTTCTGATGAGCCATTAAAAGAAAGATGAATTGGTAAGGATATATTTGAGCAGAATAGTCATTCTTTAACCCAAAGTTTTATGAAATAAGTGCATGTAATCAGTGATGGAATGAAAATGTAATCATGTAAAATTCATTAATGGCTTGTATGGCAGAGACTACACTTCCCAGCATCCCTGGGTCTGGGTGTGGCCGTGAGATTTAATTCTCACTGGTGGAAATGTGACCAGAAGGCAGAGCCTTGCAGGGAGACCACTGGCAAATCAGGAATGAGGTTTGTAGAATTCCCACTCCTGTATCACAAGCTGAGTATGGAAGGGTAGGTTTGAGGTGAGAGATGTTAATTCAGTAACTGGTACAGAAACTAATTTTAAGTATAGAGGAAGTTAAAACAGGAAATTAGGTGCTTGCAAAATTATTGGATAATCCTGAAGGAGTAGAAGTCAGCAAGGTAGGCTTCAAGTTCATACGTCTGTGGCTCTGTTCCCAAGGTCAGGACTCTGTTCTGCTTCCCCAGGGGACTTGAGGAAATCACAGCTGATGGTCCAGCTGCCTTGCACCTGTGAACCTGGGACTGGGTGAGAGAATGTGGAAAACTTCCCCTGTATGAAAAGGAATTCCTCTGTCTTTGCAATCTTAAGCAAGTGTATCTTGTAGCTGGAATTCATCCAGAATCCTGCTGATAAGAGAGTCTGGGAAATGTGGTTTTTAGCTTTCCAGTCCCTGTGATATATAAAATAAATAAATAAATAAAATAAAGAAGAAGAAGAGGATGAAAATAGATGCTGAGAGTCAATCAGTAAACAGTATCTAGCACTGACTCATTTATAAGCAAGAAGTGGGCATCAGGAGGACACAGAATGCTATAGGATCTCATGGATACGGTTGATGTTTTACAAGTTAGACCTTTAACGTACGCTAGGTTCTTTACGGTACTTTGTAAATGACATGCAGGGTGACCGTGGACATCTTGTGGACCTCAGAAGTTTACTGTTTTATTTCCATTGTTGTTGTCCTCATGACAAAGAACCTGACAGTCATCAGGCTTTAAAGTGATGCAGGATTGCATAATGGTTAAGGGAGCCCGCTCTGGGTTGCCTGACTGGGCTCACATCCCACTTTCTGTACGTGGAAAAGTCTTTGACCCACAATAAATTCTTAAGTCACAGTCACTATTTCTCTTCTATGTTTTTTATGTCTGTGAGTCTCTATATAGATATAGAGAGAAATATAGAGGGATATATAGAGAGAGATAGATATAGATAGGTAGACATATATATATACATATATATATATGTATGTATGTATATATATATATATATATATATATATATGTATATCTGAATCACTTTATCTATGTTTTTCAGATTACTTTCCATTATGGGTTATAACAAGACATTGAATATAGTTCCCTGTGCTATACAGTAAATCCTAAAAGTCCAGTTTCCTAATTTGATCTTTTCTCTGACAGGCGGCTCCATGTTCAGTTACTTAAAATATGTTTAAAATACCTAAATACAGGCACATATTCATACCCACAGGCACAGTGCCATCATTTGTTGCTACAAGAGGTGATGTTTATGTGCGCTATGCTGAGGTCTTTTTTGGTGTGGCGAGAACACTTTGAAAAGGTACGTTTAGAAATGCTTGTGTTAGGTGACTTTGATTGCAGCACATGTGGGTCCCATATCTTAGGCAGTGAACTAAACTGCCTCTCCAGTAACAAATGCTCACATCTGTTGAGTGTGCTTATTCATGAGTGCCAGGCCCTTTCTGGGAATTAGCTCTCTTCATCCTCCTAGTAACTCTTGAAAAAAGAAAATTTCACTGCCTTTAAGTCTCGTACTAAAATATTTGATTGAAAGTTTCTCTCTATTTTTCCTAGCAGCTTGATAATAAATTCCTGAGAATATTTACCTACTTGGTAAGATCACCTTATAACTATATTTGTTCTTCAACATCTTCTTGTGAAGGTAGTAACATTGTGGTACACTAGAAATGTCCCTTGAGCAATTTTTTCCTGATAATTTTAGGCATGTTCAATTAATAATTCCTTTAATCCCTTGAAAGTACTTAACATTTATTTATTTATTTATATTTAAAAAAATTTATTTTATTGAAGTATAGTTGATTTACAATGTTGTTAATTTCTGCTGTACAGCAAAGTGATTCAGTTAACATATATATTCTTTTAAATTCTTTTTTAAATAAATTTATTTATTTATTTATTTATGGCTGCGTTGGGTCTTCATTGCTGTGTGTGGGCTTCTGATTGCAGTGGCTTCTCTTGTTGTGGAGCATGGGCTCTAGGCACGCGGGCTTCAGTAGTTGTGGCATGTGGGCTCAGTAGTGGTGGCGCATGGGCTTAGTTGCTCCACAGCATGTGAGATCTTCCTGGACCAGGGCTCGAACCCGTGTCCCCTGCATTGGCAGGCAGATTCTTAACCACTGTGCCACCAGGGAGGTCCCTACATATACATTCTTTTTCATATTCTTTTCCATTATGGTTTATCACAGGACGTTAAATAGAGTTCCCCACGCTCTACAGTAGGACCTTGCTGTTGATCCGTTCTCTATATAATAGTTTGCATCTGCTAATCCCAAAATTCCAATCCATCCCTCCTGACCCACCCCGTTGGCAACCATAAGTCTGTTCTCTATGTCTGTGAGTCTGCTTCTGTTTTGTAGATAAGTTCCTTTGTGTCATATTTTAGATTTCACGTATAAGTGATGTCATATGATGCTTGTCTTTCTCTGTCTGACTTACTTCACTTAATATGATAATCTCTAGGTCCGTCCATGTTGCTGCAAATGGCATTATTTCATTCTTTTTTTATGGCTGAGTAATATTCCACTGTATATATGTACCACATCTTCTTTATCCATTCATCTGTCGACGGACATTTGGGTTGCTTCCATGTCTTGGCTATTGTAAGTAGTTGAAAGTACTTACATTTAAAGGGCAGAGAGACTATTAAAAAAAATTCTTTTGGTTATGTGTTAGTAGTAAGTGCTGTTGAGGAATATAAAACAGGATGGGGAGGCATGAAAAGCAAGGAGGGCAGAGGTTACCCTGTTTTATGTTTGATGGTTGGGGGAATTCTCTCTAATAAGATGGCATGTGAGCAGACTTGGAGGAAGGGAGCGTACTGTGGGGTTACCTGGATAGGAGTGCATACCCCACTTCACCTGGGATGGTTTCAGTTTACACCTGTTGTCTTGGCATAATTTTAAGAATGCCTCTTCTGACTCCCCAGAGTAACCTGGTTTGGATGGGAAATAATACCATCAGCCTACAGGGGAACAGTGTCCCAGGATGACGGTTCAGCAAGGGTGCCAAGGCTGATGCTGTATTTGAGCATCATGTATGGTGGGTCAGGGCGTCAGAGAAACGTCAGGAACTTTACCCCATAGCTTTGTACCTCATCGTTAAGACTTGGCTTTTGTGCTGAGTGAGATGCGTGGTCATTGGTGGAGTCTGAGCGAAGAGAGACATGATCTCATTGACCTTTTAAAAGGGTATCTCGCTGTTGGGATAGGTGTGGATTAAAGGGATATGAGGCAGGAGCCGAGACCCCGGTAGCCAGCCGTGGCAGGAATCCAGGTAGCAGGTGATGGGGAAGGTTGGATCAGAGTGTTGGCAGGATCGCTGGTGGGAGGTGGTGAGATTCTGGATGGATAGTGTTTTCTCTGTAGAGCGGATGGGATTTGCTAAGACAGTGAATGCGGCTATAAGAAGGATAAGACTCCAAGGGTTAGGATCTGAGCAACGGGAAAGATAGAGTTGCCATTTCTGAGATGAGGAAGACGGTAGGAGGATCACGTGTTGGGGGAATCAGGGCTCTTTTTGGACGTTTTAGGGTTGAGATGGTAGTTACACATCCCCAGGCAGTTGAATAGATAAATCTGGGAGTTTAGGGTAGAGGTCTGGGATGGAGAGATTCTTGGGAGTAGTCAGTGTACCATTTTTAAAGCTTTGAGACTTGATAACCCGCCCCCCAGGATTGATCAGAGAGAGTGAAGTGGTTAAGAATTAAGCTCTGGGTGTACTTCAGTGTTTAAAAGTTTGGGAGAAGAGAGCCAGCAAAGGAGACAAGAAGATGTGGCCATTGAGGTAGGTAGAGAAAGGGGAGAGGTTGGGCCCCTGGAAACTAAATGGAAGGAAGTCTTTCAAGGAGGAGGGACGGAACGGCTGGACTACATGATGCTTTTTGGGTCCAGTGAGATGAGTTCTGAGAATTTGTTGTTGGTTTTAGCGATGAGGAGGTCGTTGGGACCTTTCAAGAGCTGTTTGGGGGACAATGTGGAGATGAATGCCAGATCAGAGTAGACTCAAAGGATTGGGTGGAGAGAAAAAAGGTGTAGAGATTTCTGTGAGTTTTGCTGAAGTTTTTGACAGACCTCTGGTTAGTGAGTTAATCTTTCCTTATTCTGAAGAGCGCATGAATGAGTAACTCTCTTCTTCTATTAATGCATCATAAACCATGATTTTTAAAATAAATTCTACCAATAAAAAGTATTCTTAATATTTTCTCTGTGTAAGTGAAAGTGATGGATATTTGTCACTACTGGTCTTGAAATAATGAGTCAGTCAGAACTGCCGTGTACTAAACCCTTTATAATCTGATACTCCTAGGGGTTTTTTTGTTTTTGTTTTTCACAGAACATAAAATGGTAGCTACTTAAAAAATGATTCCCGTCCAATGGGTTTATTTGTAATAGATGATCCACGCCCATGGAACCTCAGGCTTTGTTTGCCCCTAGTGCTGACAGTATCCTTGAAAGCATCCAAGGCTTCGAGAGACAGCAGGCATCCGTAATTGCGTGGTGTAGCATGATGGCGTATCATGAAAAATGTGTCATGTCAACAGTGATGGCGGTTCTTACGCTGAGATAACCACCTGTTTTGCTGTGACAGTCGGCCAGGGTGTTGTCAGAGAAAAATGACTCCATGGGAGGGTTAAGTCTGTTGGATTCCTTCGCCAATGAAGTTTATTCTGTGGTCAGGTTTCTAAACACTGTTGTCCCTGTAAAAGGTAACTTGTGTCCACCTGGGCGTGTTTTGTTTCGTATGACGTCCAAGATGTATCTAGGACAGAACCTTGGATGTTGTTCATGTGACTAATGGGAACATAGACGTCCAGCTTTGTTCTGAGGGTAATTTAGATTTTTTGACAATCTATAGTTTTAAACCTCATTTACTCCCTTAAAGAAATTACTCAATCCATTTAAAGCAGAAAGAATTGATATAAATGAGAGAAAAGAAAAATAAAATTACTTAGAACTCTACTACCCAAAGAATTGCAATTATTTCAGTTGCAATTGAAATTTGGGTAATAGTCTAAGAACTTTTTCCTGGGGCAAATAGAGACATATATTTTATATCTGTATCTACCTCATAGAGAGAGAGATATATATTAAAATATAGATGTCTGTGTCTACCTAAATATATATAATATATATTTACGTATCAATATATACAATTTATATTTATGTTATATGTTTTATTATATAAAAATATATAAAATATATATAAAATATATTTTATATAATAAAATATTTTTATTATATAAAATATTTTATATAATATTTATGTTTTGGCTCTTCATTCACAATACAACTATATATATATACACACACGTGTGTGTAAGTATATATGTAGCCATTTAAAAATGGAATTATATACAACAGATACTCTTGTTAGCCTGTTTCTTCTGTCTTAACTGGAATTATATCTCTAGAACAATAAATACTTAGCTACAGCCCTTTTACGAGAATGACATAGATTCCATGGTATATATTTCCCCGATTTATTTAACTCTATTTATTGGACATTGAGGGACGGACCTATCATGTTTGGGGACCTATCTTATTTTGTTTCATGCTGTTTATTTTCTTAAAATAAATTCCTAGGAGTAAGGATCCTAGGTCAAGGGAGATACATGCTTTTGGATGGAAATTATTCATGCACATGGGGGCACACACGCAAGTACATATATTCACATACCTCTCCTTGTCCTCCAGATAAGTTCTGACAACTTATGTGTAATTTGTTTGCAAGTTAAAAAAGCTTACCACACTTGTGTACAAGTCATATAAATGTTGGAAATTTGGATGTTTTCTTGGTATTGTTTGTGGAATTGAAATCCTCTTGAGTTGAGATTATATTTAACGTGTTCTAAATTTGAAGCTATTATATCAGAATGAATTCTTAGGGCTTCCCTGGTGGCGCAGTGGTTAAGAATCTGCCTACCAATGCAGGGGACATGGGTTCGAGCCCTGGTCCAGGAAGATCCCACATGCCACGGAGCAACAAAGCCCGTGCGCCACAACTACTGAGCCTGCGCTCTGGAGCCCGCGAGCCACAGCTGCTGAAGCCCGCGCGCCTAGAGACCGTGCTCCGCCACAAGAGAAGCCACCACAATGAGAAGCCCGCGCACCACAACGAAGAGTAGCCCCCGCTCACTGCAACTAGAGAAAGCCCGCGCACTGCAACAAAGAGTAGCCCCCGCTTGCCGCAACTAGAGAAAGCCCGATGCAACAACAGAGACCCAATGCAGCCAAAAATAAATAAATAAAAGAAATAAACTAAAAAAAAAAAAAAGAAGAAGAGAATTCTTAATAGATGGTTGCACAGCTTTTAACTTGAAATGCTGATGAGTTTTCAACTTGTGCTAACTGTTTCTGCTTTTCCTATCTGGGGTGCCATGCTAGGTGTCACTGATTTTGCTTTTGTTTGGATGAGCGTTTTCTTTTAAATCTTTCAACATGAGAACAGTTTAAAATGCATGATTTAAGAACATGTTGAAGAAAAAGAATTCCTTGGCACATAAAAACCAAAGCTTACTATATAAATAGGAACAGGAGTATTCTCTCTTAGAGATGAGCTCTCTGCTCTGCTTTCAGTGGGGAAATTCTTTTTTTTTTAATAAATTTATTTATTTATTTGTTTTTTATTTTTGGCTGTATTGGGTCTTTGTTGCTGCCCGCGGGCTTTCTCTAGTTGTGGTGAGCGGGGGCTACTCTTCGTTGTGGTGCGCGGGCTTCTCATTGTCATGGCTTCTCTTATTGTAGAGCACAGGCTCTAGGCATGTGGGCTTCATTAGTTGTGGCACGCGGGCTCAGTAGTTGTGGCACACGGGCTCAGTAGTTGTGGCTTGCGGGCTCCAGAGCGCAGGCTCAGTAGTTGTGGCGCACGGGCTTAGTTGCTCCACGGCACGTGGGATCTTCCCGGACCAGGGCTCAAACCCATTTCCCCTGCATTGGCAGGCGGATTCCTAACCACTGCGCCACCAGAGAAGCCCCTTCAGTGGGGAAATTCTTGATTTATTAATGTACCACTGTGTCTCCTTCACCCAGTGTAACCATCTAGTCTTTTTTTTTTCTGTTGCAAAGAGGTTTTATTCCAATAAAAATTTGCTTAATCAGTCTAACAAACGATGTGCAAGATCGCTAGTGGAAATGTCTCAAACTCTATTAAAAGACATTAAAGAATATTCAGATAATGGAAGTGTATGTCATATTCACGGATAGGGAAAGTCACTATCACAAAATTCAAATACTCTCCCATCTACTCTTAAATTCAAATTATAAACCTCCTGGAAAATGTTTTAGTCCATCTGGGCTTATTCCTTCGGCCATAACATTATTTCATTCAGATACTCTTCTCCCTGTATTATGCAGCACTTAAATTTTCAAACACTGTAAAATAAAATGATCATTATATTAAAAAAAAAAAAAAAAGAAAACATTTTCTGTAAGGAGTTAGTGAGAAGTGAAAATGTTTTTCTCTGCTGTCCATTGCCATAGTCGCTTGCCATAAGTGGTTATTAATTACTGGAAACATAACTAGCTTGGTTAAGGAACTATCAATTTAAGTAATTTAAACGGCCATATGTGGCTAGTGGCTGCCATACTGGACCACACAGTGTAGGTCATTTTCAGTCCCTTTGTGCAGGGGTCAGCAAACTCGCCATTGGGCCAAATCTAGCTCACCACTTGTTTTTTTTTTCCTCCTAGTTTTGAGATGTAATTGACATACAGCACTGTATACATTTAAGGTGCGTAGCATAATGACTTACGTACATTGTGAGATGATTACCACAATACGTTTAATGAACGTCATCTCATAGATACAAAGTTAAAAATATTTTTCTTGTGAGGAGAACTCTCAGGATTTACTCTCTGAACAAGTTTCACATATAACGTACTGCAGCGTTAATGATACTTATCGTATTGTACGTTACATCCCTAGTACTTACTTATCTTACAACTGGAAGTTTGTAGCTTTTGACCACCTTCATCCAATTTGCCCTTCTCTCAATCCCACCTCTGGTGCCAACAAATCTGATCTCTTTTTCTATGAGTTTGTTTTTGAAGTATAATTGACCTATAGCGCTGTTAGTTCCTGTTAAACAGCATAGGGATTTGACCACCTGTTTTTGTAAATAAAGTTTTATTGGAATACAGCCATTTATGTATTGTCAGTGGCTGCTTTAGTGCTACGATGGCAAAGATGAGTCATTGCAACACAGAACAAATGGCCCACAAATCCTCAACTATTTACTGTCTGGTCCTTTGCCGAGCGCTTTTTGACTCCTGCCCTCCCTGATCAGATAGAAACTGACCCCATTCGAGTTCCATTGTCTGCTTTTGCTGCATCTTCTAAAACAATGTTTTTTGAAATGTTAACAAGCATTATGAGAGAAATGGGATCTTTGGCTAATTTGGGGGGAGATACAGAGTTATAAAAAATTAAGTATGCTTCCCCACAACAAGTTTTGCGCAATCTTTAATACATTTATTGCATGAAGAATCGGGCAGAGGATGTTACAGGATATTTTGCTAACCGAACTTATTTAACCACTGAATTTCTTTTTTGATGAGTAACTCTTGTGATAAGCAACGCAGATTTAGAAATGCTGCTTTTAAAAATAGAGAGTTTTCCTCTTGACAGATGATGATAAAGTATAAAGCACATGAAAAAGAATGCTGAGCGTGAGAAAACAGAAAAACACATGTTTAACTTCAGAGTTTATATTCAATCAGCAGATATTGGAGTGCTTTTAATAGGCCAGGCAGATCGCTAGAATTGTAGACACAGCAATAAATGACAGCATATTCTCTACTCTCTAGTTTCTATTTTAGCTGAGAAAATAGCCCTTAAGTTTCCTTTCATGTGTTTGTTGGCAATCTGTATATCTTCTTTGGAGAAATGTCTGTTTAGGTCTTCTGCCCATTTTTGGATTGGGTTGTTTGTTTTTTTGATATTGAGCTGCATGAGCTGCTTGTAAATTTTGGAGATTAATCCTGTGTCAGTTGCTTCATTTGCAAATACTTTGTCCCATTCAGAAGGTTGTCTTTTCGTCTTCTTTATGGTTTCCTTTGCTGTGCAAAAGCTTTTAAGTTTCATTAGGTCCCATTTGTTTATTTTTGTGTTTATTTCCATTTCTCTAGGAAGTGGGTCAAAAAGGATCTTGCTCTGATTTATGTCATAGCGTGTTCTGCCTATGTTTTCCTAAGAATTTTACAGTGTCTGGCCTTACATTTAGGTCTTTAATCCGTTTTGAGTTTATTTTTGTGTATGGTTAGGGAGTGTTCTGATTTCATTCTTTTACATGTAGCTGTCCAGTTTTCCCAGCATCACTTATTGAAGAGGCTGTCTTTTCTCCATTGTATATTCTTGCCTCCTTTATCAAAAATAAGGTGACCATATGTGTGTGGGTTTATCTCTGGGCTTTCCATCCTGTTCCACTGATCTATATTTCTGTTTTTGTGCCAGTACCATACTGTCTTGATTACTGTAGCTTTGTAGTATAGTCTGAAGTCTGGGAGCCTGATTCCTCCAGCTCCATTTTTCTTTCTCAAGATTGCTTTGGCTCTTCGGGGTCTTTTGTATTTCCATACACATTGTGAAATTTTTTGTTGTAGTTCTGTAAAAAATGCCATTGGTAGTTTGATAGGTATTGCATTGAATCTGTAGATTGCTTTGGGTAGTATATTCATTTTCAGAATGTTGATTCTTCCAATCCAAGAACATGGTATATCTCTCCATCTGTTTGTATCATCTTTAATTTCTTTCATCACTGTCTTATAGTTTTCTGCATACAGGTCTTTTACTTCCTTAGGTAGGTTTATTCCTAGGCATTTTATTCTTTTTGTTGCAGTGGTAAATGGGAGTGTTTCCTTAATTTCTCCTTCAGATTTTTCATTGTTAGTGTATAGGAATGCAAGAGATTTCTGTGCCTTAATTTTGTATCCTGCTACTTTACCAAATTCACTGATTAGCTCTAGTAGTTTTCTGGTAGAGTCTTTAGGATTCTCTATGTATAGTATCATGTCCTCTGCAAACAGTGACAGCTTTACTTCTTCTTTTCCGATTTGGATTCCTTTTATTTCTTTTTCTTCTCTGATTGCTGTGGCTAAAACTTCCAAAACTATGTTGAATAACAGTGGTGAGAGTGGGCAACCTTGTCTTCTTCCTGATCTTAGTGGAAATGGTTTCAGTTTTTCACCATTGAGAACGATGTTGGCTGTGGGTTTGTCATATATGGCTTTTATTATGTTGGGGTAAGTTCCCTCTATGCCTACTTTCTGGAGCGTTTTTATCATAAGTAGACGTTGAATTTTGTCGAAAGCTTTTCCTGCATACATTGAGATCATCATATGGTTTTTCTCCTTCAGTTTGTTAATATGGTTTATCACATTGATTTGCGTATATTGAAGAATCCTTGCATTCCTGGGGTAAACCCCACTTGATCATGGTGTATGATCCTTTTAATGTGCTGTTGGATTCTCTTGGCTAGTATTTTGTTGAGAATTTTTGCATCTATGTTCATCAGTGATATTGGCCTGTAGTTTTCTTTCTTTGTGACATCTTTGTCTGGTTTTGGTATCAGGGTGATGGTGGCCTGATAGAATGAGTTTGGGAGTGTTCCTCCCTCTGCTATACTTTAGAAGAGTTTGAGAAGGATAGGTGTTAGTTCTTCTCTAAATGTTTGATAGAATTTGCCTGTGAAGCCATCTGGTCCTGGGCTTTTGTATGCTGGACGATTTTTAATCACAGTTTCAATTTCAGTGCTTGTGATTGGTCTGTTTATATTTTCTATTTCTCCCTGGTTCAGTCTCGGAAGATTGTGCTTTTCTAAGAATTTGTCCATTTCTTCCAGGTTGTCCATTTTATTGGCATATAGTTGCTTGTGGTAATCTCTCATGATTCCTTGTATTTCTGCAGTGTCAGTTGTTACTTCTCCTTTTTCATTTCTAATTCTATTGATTTCAGTCTTCTCCCTTTTTTTCTTGATGAGTCTGGTGAAGGTTTATCAGTTTTGCTTCTCAAAGAACCAGCTTTTATATTTATTGAACTTTGCTGTTGTTTTCCTTCATTTCTTTTTCATTTGTTTCTGATCTGATCTTCATGATTTCTTTCCTTCTGCTAACTTTGGGGTTTTTTTTGTTCTTCTTTCTCCAATTGCTTTAGGTGTAAGGTTAGGTTGTTTATTTGAGATGTTTCTTGTTTCTTGAGGTAGGATTGTATTGCTATAAACTTCCCTCTTAGAACTGCTTTTGCTGTATCCCATAGGTTTTGGGTCGTCGTGTTTTCATTGTCATTTGTTTCTAGGTATTTTTTGATTTCCTCTTTGATTTGTTCAGCGATCTCTTGGTTATTTAGTAGTGTATTGTTTAGCCTGCATGTGTTTGTATTTTTTTACAGGTATTATCCTGTAATTGATATCTAGTCTCATAGCGTTGTGGTTGGAAAAGATACTTGGTACAATTTGAATTTTCTTAAATTTACAAAGGCTTGATTTGTGACCTAAGATATGATCTATCCTGGAGAATGTTCCATGAGCACTTGAGAAGAAAGTGTATTCTGTTATTTTTGGATGGAATGTCCTATAAATATCAATTAAGTCTCTCTGGTCTGTTGTGTCATTTAAAGCTTGTGTTGCCTTATTTATTTTCATTTTGGATCATCTGTCCATTGGTGAAATTGGGGTGTTAAAGTCCCCTACTATGATTGTGTTACTGTCGATTTCCCCTTTTATGGCTGTTAGCATTTGCCTTATGTATTGAGGTGCTCCTATGTTGGGTGCATAAATATTTACAATTGTTCTATCTTCTTCTTGGATTGATCCCTTGATCATTATGTAGTGTCCTTCTTTGTCTCTTGTAATAGTCTTTATTTTAAAGTCTATTTTGTCTGATATGAGAAGTGCTACTCCGGCTTTCTTTTGATTTCCATTTACATGGAATATCTTTTTCCAACCCCTCACTTTCAGTCTATATGTGTCCGTAGGTCTGAAGTGGGTCTCTCGTACACAGCATATATATGGGTCTTGTTTTTGTATCCATTCAGCCAGTCTATGTCTTTTGGTTGGAGCATTTAATCCATTTACATTTAAGGTAGTTATCGATATGTATGTTCCTATTTCCATTTTCTTAATTGTTTTGGGTTTGTTATTGTAGGTCCTTTCCTTCTCTTGAGTTTCCTGCCTAGAGAAGTTCCTTTAGCATTTGTTGTAAAGCTGGTTTGGTGGTGCTGAATTCTCTTAGCTTTTGCTTGTCTGTAAAGGTTTTAATTTCTCTGTCGAATCTGAATGAGATCCTTGCTGGGTAGAGTAATCTTGATTGTAGGTTTTTCCCTGTCATCACTTTACATATGTCCTGCCACTCCCTTCTGGCTTGCAGAGTTTCTGCTGAAAGATCAGCTGTTAACCTTATGGGGATTCCCTTGTTTCTTTTAATATTTTTTCTTTGTATTTAATTTTTGATAGTTTGATTAATATGTGTCTTGGCTTGTTTGTCCTTCGATTTATCCTGTATGGGACTCTCTGTGCTTCGTGGACTTGATTGACTATTTCCTTTCCCATATTAGCGAAGTTTTCAACTATAATCTCTTCAGATATTTTCTCAGTCCCTTTCTTTTTCTCTTCTTCTTCTGGGACCTCTATAATTCGAATGTTGGTATGTTTAATGTTGTCCCAGAGGTCTCTGATACTGTCCTCGATTCTTTTTATTCTTTTTTCTTTCTTCTGCTCTGCGGTAGTTATTTCCACTATTTTATCTTGCAGGTCACTTATCTGTTCTTCTGCCTCAGTTATTCTGCTATTGATTCTTTCTAGAGAATTTTTAATTTCGTTTATTGTGTTGTTCATCACTGTTTGTTTGCTGTTTAGTTCTTCTAGGTCCTTGTTAAACATTTCTTGTATTTTCTCCATTCTATTTCCAAGATTTTGGATCATCTTTACTATCATTATTCTGAATTCTTTTTCAAGTAGACTGCCTATTTCCTCTTCATTTTTTTTGGTCTGGTGGGTTTTTACCTTGCTCCTTCTTCTGCTGTGTGTTTCTCTGTCTTCTCATTTTGCTTAACTTACTGTGTTTGGGGTCTCCTTTTCACAGGCTGCAGGTTCATAGTTCCCATTGTTTTTGGTGTCTGCCCCCAGTGGCTAAGGTTGGTTCAGTGAGTTGTGTAGGCTTCCTGGTGGAGGGGCCTGGTGCCTGTGTTCTGGTGGATGAGGGTGGATCTTGTCTTTCTGGTGGGCAGGACTGCATCCGGTGGTGTGTTTTGGGGTGTCTGTGACCTTATTACGATTTTAGGCAGCCTCTCTGCTAATGGGTGGGGTTGTGTTCCTGTCTTGCTAGTGGTTTGGCATAGGGTGTCCAGCACTGTGGCTTGCTGGTCGTTGAGTGGATCTGGGTCTTAGTGTTGAGATGGAGATCTCTGGGAGAGCTTTCGCCATTTGATATTGCGTGGAGCCGGGAGGTCTCTGGTGGACCAATGTCCTGAACTCGGCTCTCCCACCTCAGAGGCACAGGCCTCACAGCTGGCTGGAGGAGCAAGACCCAATCAGCCACATGGGTCAGAAGAAAAGGGAGAAAAAAAGGAAGAAAGAAAGAGAAAAATAAAATAAAATAAAGTTATTTAAAAAATAGAATAGTTATTCAATAAAAAATTTTAAAAATTATTAGAATAAAAAAATTTTTTAAGTAATTTAAAAAAAGAAGGAAGAGAGCAACCAAAGCAGAAAACAAATCCACCAATGATAAGAAGCGCTAAAAACTATACTAAAAAACCCCCCAAAAAACGGACAGACAGAACCCTAGGACAAATGGTAAAAGCAAAGCTATACAGACAAAATCTCACACAGAAGCCTACACATACACACTCACAAAAAGAGAAAAAGGGAAAAAATATATATATCTTTGCTCCCAAAGTCCCCCGCCTCAATTTGGGATGATTCGTTGTCTATTCAGGCATTCCACAGATGAAGGCACATCAAGTTGTTTGTGGAGATTTAATCCGCTGCTTCTGAGGCTGCTGGGAGAGATTTCCCTTTCTCTTCTTTGTTCGCACAGCTCCCGGGTTCAGCTTTGGATTTGGACCCGCCTCTGCGTGTAGGTCGCCTGAGGGCGTCTGTTCCCCACCCAGACAGGACGGGGTTAAAGGAGCAGCTGCTTCGGGGGCTCTGGCTCACTCAGGCGGGGGGAGGGAGCGGTACGGAGGAGGCGGGGCGAGCCTGCGGCGTCAGAGGCGTCGTGACGTTGCAGCAGCCTGAGGCGCAGCGTGCGTTCTCCCGGGAAAGTTGTCCCCGGATCACGGGAGCCTGGCTGTGGCGGGCTGCACGGGCTCCCGGGAGGGGCGGTGTGGAGAGTGACCTGTGCTCGCACACAGGCTTCTTGGTGGCGGCAGCAGCAGCCTTAGCGTCTCATGCCCGTCTCTGGGGTCCGCGCTGATCGCCGCGGCTCGCGCCCGCCTCTGGAGCTCGTTTAGGCGGCGCTCTGAATCCCCTCTCCTCGCGCACCAGGAAACAAAGAGGCAAGAAAAAGTCTCTTGCCTCTTCGGCAGCTGCAGACTTTTCCCGGGCTCCCTCCCGGGTAGCTGTGGTGCGCTAACCCCTTCAGGCTGTGTTCACGCCGCCAACCCCAGTCCTCTCCCTGCGATCCGAGCGCAGCCCGAGCCTCAGCTCCCAGCCCCGCCCGCCCCGGCGGCTGAGCAGACAAGCCTCTCGGGCTGGTGAGCGCTGCTCGGTGCCGAGCCTCTGTGCGGGAATCTCTCCGCTTTGCCCTCCGCACCCCTGTGGCTGCGCTCTCCTCCGTGGCTCCGAAGCTTCCCCCTCCGCCACCCACAATCTCTGCCCGCGAAGGGGCTTCCTAGTGTGTGGACACCTTTCCTGCTTCACAGCTCCCTCCCACTGGTGCAGGTCCCATCCCTATTCTTTTGTCTCTCTTTTTCCTTTTTCCTTTTGCCCCACCCAGGTACGTGGGGGGTTTCTTGACTTCTGGGAGGTCTGAGGTCTTCTGCCAGCGTTCAGTGGGTGTTCTATAGGAGCAGTTCCACATGTAGATGTGTTTCTAATTTATTTGTGGGGAGGAAGGTGATTTCCACATCTCACTCCTCTGCCATCTTGAAAATCTCTCTGCACTCACATTCTTAAGTATTTTCTAAAAATGACTGTACAAGTCATACAGGAAGTCTCAGTGACATTTTAGAGAATTGGTTACCATTCACCTCATGTCCTGTGAATCCAAGGCCCCAAACCAACAAATCAGTGATTAAAATTGGTCATTATAAAAATTTGTACCGTTGGAAAATTTTAAAACTACACTTGTAATTCAGGACTCAAAGAGGAAATCACGCTGGAAATTAGAAAATACTTAGAACTGAATGATTGAAAAATACTTTGCATCCAAACTCATTAGATTTAAATTTCCTGGAGAGGGAACTTTGGAGCATCACTGCTTAGCCTATAAAAGAGGAAATGCTTAAAATTAGTAAAAGCTGTTCATCCAGTTGAAGATGTTAGCAAAAGAGCAAAGATAAGATCAACAAAACTGAAAGCGGATTCTTCAAGAAGACAAATGAGATTAACACACGCAAAGCTGGTCAAGAAAAAAATTAAGAGTGAGAAAAGAGAAATAACTGCAGCTAGAGAGAGCAGTGATTAGAATAATATGAAGAGCTCTATGTAAATAAATTTGAGGCTTAGATGAAATGGGTAATTACCTACGAAATATATAAAACTTTAGACTTGAGGAAATAGGAAACCTGAATAACCTTACATCCGTTAAAGAAATAGTATCACTACTTCTGATTTTTCCTCCAAAGAGAACACTAGACGCCCTTGCGATGTTCATACTCTAATTTTGTCAAGAATTAAAAGAGCAGATAGTTGCAATTTTATACAAAGTCTTCCATAAAGTACAAAAAACAGTCAGTCCTTTTCAGTGTAGTTTGATGTTTAAAGTAACCTTCCAATCAAAAGCAATAGGGGCAGAATGATAAAAGTTGCTGGTCAATCTCAGCTGTGAAGTGAGAGGTAACATTCTTTGATAAAAGACTGGCAAACCAAATCCAATAATACATATATAAAAAAAAATCAGACATATGATGTAGTTGCATTTAATTCCAGGAATGTAAGCGTGTGTTTTCTTTAGAAAAATGTGTTATTAATATACTGTACCTCATGAACAGATAAAAGAAAAAGTACAACCATCTAATTGAATGCAGAAAAAATTTAGTAATCATTTATCTTTAACCAACAGTAGCAACAAACTTTAAATCCTAGAGTAGGCGTGGAGTTTTGTAACCGAATAAGGTGATTCTACCTAAATTCTATGTCAAACATCATTCATGGTCAAGTGATAGACCCATTGCTTATAAAGTAGAGAGATGGGCACCTTACCACCAGTAGTCTCTTTTATTGCTAGATGTCCCTGTTATTACTAGATGTCTTGTTTTTGCTATATGTCCTGGGTTGCAAGATGGTTTTTTAAAAGAAACAAAACGTTACAATTGAAGCTTCATTATTTCTCCTTTATCCACTGTTTGGAATGTTTGGGTACCTTTGCCATCCATGTGTGTGTATCCGTAAGCTATGTAGAAACTGGTTTTGGATCTTTTATTTTTTATGTAAATGAGATCATATTTTATGTATCTTTGTGCAGTTTGCTGTCTTCCCCCATGTTTTTGACATTTATTCATGATGATCAATCTAATTCTAGCTCTTTGCTGTACGGCATTTAAAACTTGGTGGTAGACATTTCAGATTGTTTTCCACTTTTGTATTGTGACGAGTGCTGCGGAGGACGTTGTATGTGCATGTTCCCTGAGCCTAGAAACAGAAATCCAGCTGCCCAGTGTGCACACCTTCAGTACTGCCAGGTAATGCCTCATTTCTCTCTCGAGTGGTTCCACCAATCTCACTTTCTCCAGGAGTGCGTACATGTTTCCATGGCTTCGGATGTTCCATCCGTAATACAACGGGCAGAAAAGGATGTCGGTTTCCTCTGCTATCTTTGCTGAAGGGTGGCGGTCACCTCTTAATGGGACTTATTGATACTGCTTCCTTGCTGTCGGGAAGAGTTTGCAGCGTGTTCCTCTGACCTGATTTATCACAAGTTCTTCTGGGACCTGTGTGACAAACTATATTATCAATATGTGAAACATTATTCTCTTCTTAAGGATGGTGGACTCAGTATGCCCTCCATACCTTTTTGGTGGTCTTTTTTTTTTTTTCTTTGTGGTTAAATGGTTTCTGAAGCAACCCTTTTTTCCCCCGATGCATGAGTATGAATCCTTTCCTTGTTTCCATTCTTCAGTGACCACTTAATGAAATCTAAGTTTTAAGAGCAGTATTTGATGTACAGCTTATCTTGTCAAATTCTCCAAGTCTCTAAATAGTTACCTATTTGGGGATCTAGAGAGAAAGTGATACTTCTAGGAAGCACCCACTTCTGGAACATTTATTTTCTGTTTCTGAGTCATGACTTTTAGGAATCACCCTTTGTTCCTTTGAAAAAAAATAAAATTAGCAAAATCTGATAGGTTGAATTAGGTCATAGGGGACAAATTGTCGTGGCCGACTGACACACATGGCTCCTATTGAAGAGGTAATAATAGTAACCCTTTGACACGTGTGGCAGCTGCTGCCAGAGTCTCCAGCCAGGATCTGGGCTTAGACGGTGGTGCACGGGTAATATTTAAGCAGTAACCTCGAGATTAAATATGTCATTGGCAATGATTTTGTAGAATAAAGCTGAAGTCTGCTGTATCTTGAGAAGGAAATTATTGCAGACATATAAATAGCTTACTGTACAGTTTAATTATAGTGTTAGTGGGAGACAAGGCTCAACTGATACATCTCCACAAGGAGATTCACCTAGGACTGAAAATCCTGCATTTGTACGGAAATAACAAAAGCTATAATGCCAAATGGGATGTAAAAACAGTTTCGTTTCCTTGAAGTTAATTTTTTTTTGACTGTAATTATATGGAGAGTTATTATTTCGTGACCATACAGTTTCTTTATCATTGTCTAATAGATTAATTTGAAGGTCTTTTCCTCGTTGTTTATATGGCATTTGCAGTGTTTAGATATTAGGTTTTAGATTTAGAGGTTGATTATTTTTGTATCTTTTTTTTTTTTCTGGCTGTGCCGTGTGACTTATAGAATCTTCATTCCCCGACCAGGGATGGAACCTGGGCCACGGCAGTGACAGCACCGAGTCCTAAGCACTGGACCACCAGGGAATTCCCTTTGTATTTTAATTTATTTAAATTTTGGGATTTTCTGTTCCATTGAATCTGAGTTATAACCACTTTTCTATATTTCAGTTCTTTCCATTGAGAATTGACAGTAGGAAATGATTGGAAGAGTTTGGTAGAATAAAACTAAAAACTGGTTTATCTGACAAAAACTCTTAAGTTAGGTGCTGACCTGATTCTTACTTGGTGTTACCTCGACTTTGTTGTTCATTATGGTTTTCTTTATGAATTTCTAATTTTTGTTAGAATTCCATCATGCAGTTTACTGAATTACTTTATATTTCCCCATGGTTTTTCTTCATTACTGCAGATTTGGAAAAATCAGAGTGGTCGGGTGAGAATATTTTAAGAAACACCCTTGCTCCTTCACTCTTCCCTCCCATGAGCTTCCCCTCATCAATCTTACTATCTAGACTTAAAATATGCACAATGGATAAGAACTAATAGATAAAGAGAAAGAAAGGAGAGGACTTCTTACTGTTTGGCAAGGTAGCAATTGGTGGTGTGATTCCTATGTGTGTTTAGGATTTGATACGCTAAACCCTTTCTACCCATTTAATCTAACAGCCCCTCTGCCTCATGACACATTGTTTATGTTAGCTAATCTGTGGGTTCCTATGTTTTATATTATGAATTTAAACAATGCAGAAACTGATTATTGGTCTGTAAATTACGTGCAAGTTCCCAGCATGTAAACATGCCATATTCATGAAAGCAGTGTTAGAATTCAGGGCTAGAATTCAGCCTTAGAATTCAGGGTGTAGGAGCTGAAAGGCGATGTGAGCTTGGGTGAATATTTAGGTGTACTTTGAAAGGAGATTCCTTAATGTACTTAAGAATCGAAGCTGTTGATGGCAGAAGTCCCTATGTTTAATTTCACTTAGGTTTCGGATTTTACCGTCTCTCCATACGTGGGTATAACTGGCCTTGCTCTACCACTTCTAGGACTTCAGTAATTTTTTAATGTTCAAGTAGAACAGGCAGGTTGAGAGTGACGTACCGTGGTACCCGGCCCAGCATTGGTTAGCAGCGTATGTTGCATGTGTGTGGGATAACTTTGTGCACAGACCTCCGAGGAGTGAGCAGCTGGGGACTACGGTAGGGCAGCATAGGAGGGGAGGATGTGGGAAAGATACTGGTATAGGTGGTTCTTGTGCCTGGTGGTGGATCTGCTCCAAGACTGCTCGGTGCCATCAGGAAAGCTCTGTCACCTGCAGGAGAGAGTGTGCCAGCCTGGGTGTCAGGACGGGAGGTGGCGTCCATTGGCCCCCACGTGCACGGAATGCTGGCTTCGCCTTCTGTTGTCACCTTGGTGAGTACTTGAAAACCATTTATTAGGAAATTTGTTTGTTTGGAAGCTCTAGAGCAGTAAAGAATTACCTTAATGGGAGTAGAAATTGATTTAAAAAGACCATGTCTCTTTTTAGAAATTATAGGACTTAAGGTTCTCTTGGCAGTTGAAATTTCCTTTCTCAGCAGGACCTCTCTGTGGGGCAGGGGATTTCATGCTGCTGGTGGAAAGGTGATGCCCAGTGGTAGCTAGTAGATACCGTGAGGCTTTTTATGGAACAAAATGCTCCTGGGCTACATCCCACATCTGTTTTTATTAGGTTCTTGGATGATGGGAAGGACCTTGCTTTATCAGGTGCTTAGACCTGAAATAGAATTCCCAATTCTCTAAATGGCAGTAATGTAATTAAAACCTTGAGTTTCTGTTTTCCAGTAGTGGTAGGTAAGGGTACCCTAACCAGCCCTCCTGCTGAAAAATAAGTAAGACTTTTGAATTAAAATATTTTTTTAAATATAGTTTTTTAAAGCATTGAAGAGAAGACAGGTCAGGGATTCTCAGGTAAAACTGGAGGGAGAGAGTGAACCCAGGAGAGGCGAGGGGGCACTTGTCCTGACAGCCTCGGGGCCAGAGTGAGCTGGGGTGAAGCTGGCTTCCTGTGGGCTT
The DNA here is from genome assembly GCF_965194805.1 of Balaenoptera borealis. Taxonomy (NCBI): domain Eukaryota; kingdom Metazoa; phylum Chordata; class Mammalia; order Artiodactyla; family Balaenopteridae; genus Balaenoptera; species Balaenoptera borealis. The sequence goes on from NC_138877.1 coordinate 4,559,687, forward strand.
GAAACCTGGGTTCTTCTCACCTGTCACATGCAAAGCACTCACAGAACAAGGGCTGAGAAGTTGAAGGTTGAGTTTTATACAGAGCGAAAATGATCTTGGGCAGAAGACCTGAGTTGCACAACAGACTAAAAAGCAAAGAAAACGTTAAATATGTGGTAAGACCTAGATTAATATTGAATGTATTCAGTAATACCTGGGGGATAAAATGTGGATTTCAAATATAATATGACAATAGCCTACACATTGCAAAGGGTGGGAAATAGATGTTAAGTGTTGAAAATCCTCCTATTTGGAAATAGTTTTCAAGCAGAAGTAGCTTTACAGTTGACAGAAATCTTATGACTAAGACCTTTTTACTCCCTTTGTAACAGAGTAATGGAACAAAATGTTCAAAGTAGGCACAGTGAATCCTATTGCTTAATATCTGTCATCAGAGGGGAAAACTGGAAATCAGTGAACCAGTGGTGACATTCATTTTTATTGAAGTATAGTTCATTTGCAAAGTTGTGTGTTTCTGCTGTACAGCAAGGTGATCAGTTATACATATATATTTCTTCGTATTCTTTTTCATTACAGTTTATTACAAGATATTGAATATAATTCCCTGTGCTATCTAGTAGGTCCTTGTTGTTTACTTATTTTATATATAGTAGTATATATATATGTTAATCCCAACCTCCTAATTTATCTCCCCCCCACCCCCATGCTATCCCCTCTGTTAGCCATAAGCTTTCTATGTCTGTGAGTCTGTTTCTGTTTTGTAAATAAGTTCGTTTGTATCATTTTTTTTAGATTCCACATATAAGCGATAGCATATGGTATTTGTCTTTGTCTTCCTTACTTAGTATCAATATGATAATCTCTAGGACCATCCATGTTGCTACAAATGGCACCTTTTTTATGGCCGGGTAATATTCCTTTGTATGTTGTATATCCCACGTCTTCTCTATCCATTCCTCTGTCGATGGACATGTAGGTTGCTTCCATGTCTTGGCCCCACTGGTGACATTTTAATTTTTTTTCAGTAGAATTGTGTGAAACTATAGAGGGAAAAGAGACTTAAACAAATAAAAGAAGCCTCAAGAAATGTATGATCTTTATGATGGGAAGTTCCTTTGAGGGAGGTAAGGTGAGGATTGAACAGTGTCCCCGCAGAAGGATGACTGGTGTTGCTCTCTAGCCTGTGTTCTGTTGCTTCCTTTGCTGTGTTAGAGGGACCAGTCCAAGCATCTTCCCACTAGCCTCAGCATCCCCAGGGAAACCATCTTATCCCCATTATCCTTGAATCTACCCACTTCTCCAGCACACAAGAAGGTACCTTGAGATGTGTCAAGAAACATTTACTTAAAAATCAGGAAAGATGCTCTTAATATAACTTGTGCGTTAGTAAGTCTAAAATCTCCTTATGTGTGTCAGATGTCAGATTTCTCATTCCCTGGGCTGAGTGTTGGTGGAAACATTGGATGACAAATGAACCATTAGATTTGGCCTAGTTTTGATTGCATCTATTCATGTTTCTATTTTTATTTTCTGCAACCTTTTCTGCTACTTGGTGCTTCCTTTGCCATTATCTTGGGTTTTTAGAATAAGTATGTTTAACTCCCTAAAGTATTATCTCAGGCAGATAATGCTTGTAAATGTCGATCTTGGAAATTCTTGAGGGACTTTGCAGAGCTAAGAGATCAGTTCCTTTCTCTTAAGTATAATTTTCTTGGGCTTTATTTCATGCATTTTTATTTTTTACCAAAATGTAATTCACATATATAGTAAATTCACGTAATGCCTTCTTACTCCTGTATTGTAAGACATATGTGCACATGGAGTTTTTATGTTTACAAGTTTTGAGACAATAAAAGAGGAACCCTTCTTCCTCTAAGTAAGAAGTAAGTAAGCTTGTACATTTTGTTTTAAATTGTAATCATGCAGCAAATACGCATTAATTATAAATTCAGTTCAATGGGCAAAATATATTTTCTGTATGCCCTTTCTCTAGAGACTCCGGTTGGTCATTTCTGATTCTGAGTTTGTGTCAAAGTCTATATAATGGCAACGAGTCGATGACTGAAAACAGTTACTCAAATAAAAGACTGAATTGTAGAGGAAAAAACAAAGAAAAAAAACCTTTATAATCTATGTTCTTCCCAATCAGAGGTGTTATTGACAGATTTTCATAGTTTTTTTTTGGTCACACGCAAAATCATTCTACCTTTTTAGAGTGAGGCCATTGTTTTTTCATTCCAGCTAATGTTGATATTTACCAAATCCAGTCTTGATACAGAAGTAGGAAATTGGGGCGGGGGGTGAGGTGGGAGTGCTTATATGACAATGGATTCCCCTCGAGGAACCTGAAGATCTGTTTCTTTTGAAGTTTGGAAAGGGTGGTGTCAAAATTGGAAGTTGTAGAGAACAAGTTTGCACTGAATCTAGAGCAAATGTACCCCAAAGTTTGATGTCTTTAAAACCCACAGCAGGCCTTGAATTTTGACCTGTGGACATGATTCAATCACACCTTGACCCGGTGTTATTTTTATAAATTAAGACATTCAGGGAATTTATATGCCAAGTGGGAGATGTGTAAGTGGAGCTAAGCAGACTTTTGGCAGCTGGCAAGTTTAATTTCTTATGGAGAGAGAAAAAGAAATGGGAATGTTCAGAATGACCTAAGCAGCCTTGTGAGGGGTGACGGTGAGTAGAAGCCAGGAGAAGAAAGGGTATCACAAAAGAGGGGATGTTGATGCAAGAGAAAGACAAATACTGTATGATACCTCTTATATGTGGAATCTAAGATTCAACACAAGTGAACTTATCTACGAAGCAGAAACAGACTCACAGACACAGAGAACAGACTTATGGTTGCCAAGGCGGAGAAGGGTGGGGGAGGAATGGACTCGAAGTTTGGGGTCAGCAGATGCAAACTATTATACATAGAATAGATAAACAACAAGGTCCTACTATATAGCACAGAGAACTATATTCAATATCCTGTGATAAACCATAATGGAAAATAACATGAAAAAGAATGTATATATGTATAACTGAATCACTTTGCCATATAGCAGAAATTAACACAACACTGTAAATCAACTATAGTTCAATAAAATTTTTCAAAAAAGAGTGGGAATGTTGAGGTGTAAAATTATTACATTTGAAACCTAGAAAAGCAATGAATCTTGTCCTGCCCCACTTCTCCCCGCTCCCGTACTTTGGGAAAGAGTGATATAATCTGAAACAAATGTTTATAGGACTTACTGTAGGGTCATTACAGACCTAAGTCATCATGTAAGAGAAAAATGGATTTGCAAAGATTTTCTCATTTAAAAATGAGTGTGTTAAGTCTGTTAGAAATATTCTCAATCAAATATCTTTAATATTTTCTTATAAATTATGAGCAACTGAATTTCAAAGAATATATTCTAAGATGCGCCCCCTACCCACCCCCCCAAATTAAACTTGAATAAAAAAAAAAGCTTTTTTTTAACCGTTTTTTTCAGTATCAACTCAGAAGTGATGAAAGGGTTTTTTTTTTCCTTAATTTTTTTTTCCAAGGGAAGATTTGAAGAGGTCAATCGAAAAATCCTATAAATTCGCTAAATATATTTTTTGCTATATAAATAGTTGTTTCTCTAATTAGTTTCATTTTTTGATTGTGTCATTATGATCAATTTCTCTTTCTTTGCTTTGAATTTATCACCTTCATGGACTTGGGACACTGGAGGCTTTTTCCTTGATGGAAACAAAACTGTTCTAACTTTTCACATGTTGTAGAAAGCTTCCCAAAAGATGGTCCAAATCCATCTTGCCTTGCTTATTCCCTACAATTCTGAGTTGGCTTATTGAACAAACCCTCCCCATTATATTCTTAGTATCCAGCATGCTGCCTTATGTTATGATGGGTACTCAGTATACTGAAAGAATGAACTTCTCACTTTGTTCCTGATTTTCGCTCCTAAAACACTCGCCCTAATCCTGCTCACGTGAATCATCATTTCTTCCTGACTTATCTTGATTCCTCATCCTCGAGTCTCTCAAACTAGATTTGGATTTCCATGTCTCATTTTAGGGAGTTTATTCTGCCCTATATTGATCATTCAGTGGAGGGCTAGCCTTTATTCCCCTTAGGGCTATAAGCTTGTATGTTAAGACATTATTTCTTAATGTTAGAGATCTTTAAAATATTTTGCATGTAGCTGGTGCTTAAGACACTTACTGAATCGGAATCCCTAAGAAGCATATTTTCTGAAGGGAAACTGTTTTGCTTTTTCTTTTCTGTTTCTTTTCCACTTGACTAGTTGGCATATCCCTCAGTTTTTTTGCCTTTGCTGGTCTGTACAAGCCCCTGATATATGCCTTTTACAGCTTGGGAAGAGACTGTAAGTTAAGTCAAGGGGCCAAAGTTCCTATTATCACCTATTTATACCTGTGGTTTATGAGTACGGAAGTGAAAATGGAGAGGAATTTGGAGGAAATTAAATTATAGAAACTGCCTCGGGTTGATTGAGTTATAACCTTAACACTCTAATTTTTTGTAACTGTAGACAAGTCCTTTACCTTTAAAAGTGTCATCTCAGTTTAATTTACATTTTGCTAAGTTGTTAGGAGACCCAGTGAACTTTGACAAATACTTGATGTTAGTCTTTGTGTGTACTTTTAATGGCACCTGTATTGGAAAGTATTGCCTGAAGGTTGAACAATCCACTTCCCAAGCACAAATTACAGTATTTCCCCAAATTATAAGTACGAAGGGCACTTGAGTTATGTATGCAATTATGTGTTGATCACGTTGATGATTTGCTATGAGTTGGGTCAGTACAAGTTGTATGAATTACACTTGCCCAGGGGTGGTCCTGTCTACGTGAGCTGCTTTTCAGAAAAATAGTCAATTTACCCAAATAAAGTGATTAGTACAATTTTCCTGGTGACCGCCCCTCTTAAGTTTTCACTTCTCTTTCAGCTCCTGTAAGTTTAACAACTGTCTGATTTTAAAAGAGGTCCCTTCCATGTGCACTAGTGTGTTGCTTGTGGCATACTTGAATTGGCCAAGATCTAGAAGGTTTTTGCATTTGAACTGTCTCTAAATCCTCAAGAAGGTTATGTTTTACTTTAATGGTATAAAGAAAACTTCACAGCAACAGCGGATTGTGCATGATCAGTTATATGTAGTCACATTTGGGGTAGAAAGAACTTTTAGTAGGAAGGGCGGGCGATGAGAAGATAGACATTTAGTGATGGAAAGAAAAGAGATTGGTGTGGATCCAGACACGCACTTGCTTCAGCTGCAGAGAATCAGACACTGTTCCTTAGGGGGGCACCCGAGCCGGGGTCCAGTCATCAAGAGACAAAGTGTTCATAATGAAGAGAGAACCTTTTTCTTTTTCTTTTTTTTCCATTAAAAAAAATAATTACTTTATTGAAGTGTAGTTGATTTACAAGGTTGTGTTAATTTTTGCTGTATAGCAAAGTGATTGAATTAAACATATATATTCTTTTTCATATTCTTTTCCATTATGGTTTATCACAGGATATTTTTTTTAAAAGTATTTATTTATTTATTTATGGCTGTGTTGGGTCTTCGTTTCTGTGCGAGGGCTTTCTCTAGTTGTGGCAAGCGGGGGCCACTCTTCATCGCGGTGCGCGGGCCTCTCACTGTCGCGGCCTCTCTTGTTGCAGAGCACAGGCTCCAGACGCGCAGGCTCAGTAGTTGTGGCTCACGGGCCCAGCTGCTCCGCGGCATGTGGGATCTTCCCAGACCAGGGCTCGAACCCGTGTCCCCTGCATTGGCAGGCAGATTCTCAACCACTGCGCCACCAGGGAAGCCCTATCACAGGATATTGAATATAGTTCCCGGTGCTATGCAGGAGGACCTTGTTGTTTATCCATCCTGTATATAATAGTTTGCATCTGCTAATCCCAACCTCCCACTCCTTCCCTCCCCCACCACCTCCCCCTTGGCAACAAGAAGTCTGTTCTCTGTGTCTGTGAGCCTGTTTCTGTTTCATAGGTAAGTTCATTTGTATTTTATTTTATTATTTTTAAAAATTTATTTATTGTTTTTATTTTTGGCTGTGTTGGGTCTTCGTTGCTGTGCGCAGGCTTTCTCTAGTTGCGGCGAGCGGGGGCTACTCTTCGTTGCAGTGCGTGGACTTCTCATTGTCGTGGCTTCTCTTGTTGCAGAGCATGGGCTCTAGGCACGCGGGCTTCAGTAGTTGTGGCACATGGGCTCAGTAGTTGCGGCTTGTGGGCTCTAGAGCGCAGGCTCAGTAGTTGTGGCGCATGGGTTTAGTTGCTCCGCGGCATGTGGGATCTTCCCGGGCCAGGGCTCGAACCCGTGTCCCCTGTATTGGCAGGCAGATTCTTAACCATTGTGCCACCAGGGAAGCCCAGTGTCATATTTTCGATTCAACATGTAAGTGATATCATATGGTATTTGTCTTTCTCTGTCTGACTTACTTCACTTAGTATGATAAGCTCTGGGTCCATCCATGTTGCTGCAGAGGGCATTATGTCATTCTTTTTTATGGCTGAGTAATATTCCATTGTATATATGTACCACATCTTTATCCATTCATCTGTTGATGGACATTTAGGTTGTTTCCGTGTCTTGGCTATTGTAAATAGTGCTGCTGTGAACATACGGGTGCATGTATCTTTTTGAATTATAGTTTTGTCTGGATATATGCCCAGGAGTGGGATTGCTGGATCATATGGTGACTCTATTTTTAGTTTTTTAAGGAACCTCCATACTGTTTTCCATAGTGGCTGCACTAATTTACATTCCCACCGACTGCATAGGAGAGTTCTCTTTGAGAGAAACTTTTTATCAGATCCCTCAAATGCAGTCCCTGAAAACATTGTTTAATAAAAAGGGTATAGAAATTCAGTAGGGCAAATGTGACTTAAAATAACGTGGCTCTTTACACCCAAAGTTTCCTGCATGGTGTGAAGTTAATTGTCTGAAATTACACGTGCTGCTGTAGTGATTGAACTCTAGCTGCTAATTGAGCCATCAGGTTTTAAAATACACAGACCTCAGCAATTCAGAGATGCTTAAATTACACCTTCTTGTGGGAACCACCATCCATGGGTTTGAGCAGTGGGGAGGCGGGTCTTGGGGAAGCTGGCTGGTGGGTGTCTCATTACAGCTTTGCTGCCCCAGAGCTTGTGTGGGTTGGTGCTCCTTCCCAAGAAGGGAGATTTGAGCCTTCATTCAATCGCATGTTTGGAAAAGCCGAGGTCTCTTTAATCACTGGACTCTTACTTTGAATTTTGGGTTGATCTCCAAGAAAGTGGAAATTAAATGACTTATGAACCAAAGAGCACGCATTGGTACATAACTCAGTTCTTTTTATTTAACTCTCCCAGCAGCTCTGTCTCCATCTCACACATGGATGTATCAGGCTCAGAAGTGACTTATCGATGGTCACACAACTAAGTAGAATTGCTGACACTGGCTCTCCTGGTTCCAGTTTGTTTTTTTTTTTTTAAAAACTGTATCTTAGCTATTCTGAGGTTTCAGATGTCTTATAGTCAAAATCGAATCTACAGTGGTTTTGATTTTCCAATCCAAGCTCAAGGGATGAAGATTGGATGCTCATTAAAAGAGGTTGAATTCTTTGGTTGAATAAATTTATTGAGCACCTACTAGGTGCTGGGTGCAATTTTAGGCAACAGGGAATAAGAGGTTTATAAAGGACATAGAAGGTGCCTTAAGGCACCAGAAGCAGGTCACGTGGGGCCCTTGTAGGACACAGAAGGAGGCAGGAGTATCCTAGACATTCTAGAACTTGAATTCTAGAAAATACGGTGTGATTAACATAAAGGATCAAAGCAAAGTTGTGTGACATTCTCTTAATGAGAATGAATGGCTCCTGGGCTAGTGGGCCTTTACTGTAATGTGACTGAAGGAATTAACATTAAGGAAAAAAGAAAAAAGCAAAGAGAAAAAAGTTGGTATAAAAGGAAGGACGATACGGGTCCTTAGAGGCCGATAGCATGGGTGTTTGAATCAAGCAAAGGGAGGTGCCCAGGAGGGTCCAGCCATGCTTTGTGGAGGTCCTTCACAGACCTAGCCACACCGTCTGACGCCGTTAAATGTTTAAATTATAGGAGGGAGTTCCCTTGTATCCTGAATCCAAGTTCACCAAGCAGTCTTCTAATAGACAACCTTGGATAATTTGGTCAGCCCAGGCCGTATGCTCGGCTCATTTGACAGGTAGAACTGTACTGTCAGGTAATACACTTGCACCTTGACTCCTAGAACTTCGTGAGCTTTGATGGCATCACCAGCCCTGGTCGCGTCTGAATCCAACAGGACGGAGTGTGCGTCAGGGCGCTGAAGGCTGGAGTGGCCTGGCCAGAGGAGAGGACACACTTCCCCCTGCCATCTCCATCCCAGTCAATTGGGTCACATTGCATCTAGGGAAAAAAACATTTTTTTTTCAATTTTTGTACCAAGAAAAGACACTTGATGTAACCTATGCCTTCGTGATAGCATTTTTACTAGTCTTAATTGAAAAAAATTTAACCTCTGTTCTTTTTGATTATGTAATTAGCTATTCTAAAAAATAAGTTTGAGTCAAATGATGTCTGGACTTGAAGGCCACCACAGTGTATAGCCATGTGTTCCTGCCGTGAGGACTTTCTTGGGGCCCAGGGACAGTCTCTGCAGCTGGCCAGGTCAACCCTGTCCTCAAGACGACCATGGGCTAGTGAGAGCGACAGACCAGTCAGGATAAATATGACAGAAGAGGTACAGGATGGTGAGTCACAAGCCCCAGCAAGATCACTTGCAGGAGAGAGTGTCATACCCAAGATCAAATGAGGGATCAGGGTGTTTCTGATGTAATATTTACACTAAGATGTGGGAGAAGAGGTAGTGTTGAGGGTTGAATCATGTCTCCCAATAAAAGCCCTAACCCCCGGTCCCTCAGAGTGTGACCTTATTTGGACATGGGGCCTTGGCAGCAGTAATCAGAAGGGCCCTAATCCGGTATGACTGTGTCCTCATGAAAATGGGAAATTTGGACCCGGACACCCCAGAGAGAAAGCAGTGTGAAGACACAGCGAGAAGATGGGCATGTGTAAGCCGGGGAGCCCTGAGGCCAGCCCAAGCGTGAGGAGGGCTTAGAACAGACCCTCCTTCACAGCCGCTGGAGGAACCAACCCTGCCGACACCTTGACCTTGGACTTCTAGCCTCCAGACATGTGAGACGATAATTTGAGTTGTGTAAGCTGCCCAATGTGTGGCACTTTGTTACAGCAGCTGGAGCAGACTGATACAGGTAGTGTTGCCCAACTGGAATTAGGAAGGGAAGAAAGGGTATTCAGACAATAGGAGTCAGGGTGAACAAAGGCAGGGAGAAGTGAAAACAGTGCAGCATATTTGCCAGCGTGGACTACAGAGATAGAGCCTGGTAGTGGTGGCTGGGGGTAGAGAGACACTTTTTTTCCTTGGGAAATGGTCACCACGGTAAGTCCAGTCAACATCCATCACCTGACATAGTCACAATGTTTTTTCTTTGTGATGAGAACTTTTAAGATCTACTCTTCTAGCAACTTTCAAATATACATACAGTATTATTAACTATAGTCAGTGTGCTGTACATTCCATCCCCAGGACTTACGTATTTTGTAACTAAAGTTTGTACCTTTAGACCCCCCCTTTACCTGTTTTGCCCACACCTCACTCCCCTCCCCACCTCTGGCTGCCAGTAATTTGTTCTCTGCATCTATGAGGTCTTTTTGTTTAAGATTCCATGTGGTTGCAAATGGCAAGATTTCCTTTTTTATGGATGTATAATATTCATATATATACATATGTATATATCACATTTCCTTTATTCATTTATCCGTCAGTGGACATTTAGGTTGCTTGCATATCTTGGCTATTGTAAATAACACTGCAGTGAACATGGGAGTGCACATATCATTTTGAGATTGTGTTTTTGTTTTCTTCAGATAGGTACCCAGCATGGAATTGTTGGATCATATGGTAGTTCAAGTTTATTTAATTTTTTGAGGAACCTCCATCTTGTCTTAAGTAGTGGCTGCATCAATTTACATTCCCACCAACGGTGCTTGAAGGTTCCCTTTTCTCCCCATCCTCACCAGCACTTGTTATTTGTTGTTCTTTTGATGTTGCCCATTCTAACAGGTGTGAGATGATATCTCATTGTAGTTTGGATTTGCATTTCCCTGATGATTAGTGATGTCGAGCATCTTTTCATGTACCTGATGGCCATCTGTATGTCTTCTTTGGAAAAATGTCTATTTAGGTCATCTACCATTTTTTAATTGGATCGGTTTTTTTGCTGTTGAGTCATATGAGTTCGTTATATATTTTGGATATTAACCCCTTATCAGATATGATTTGCAAATATTTTCTCTCAGTTGGTGTATTACCTTTTCATTTTGTTGATGGTTTCCTTTGCTGTGCAGAAGTTTTTTAGTTTGATGTAGTCCCACTTCTTTTTGCTTTTGTTGCCTTTACTTTTGGTGTCAAATCCAAAAAATCGTCACCAAGACTGATGTCAAGGAGATTACCGCCTGTTTTCTTCTAGGAGTTTTATGGTTTCAGGTCTTACGTGCAAATCTTTGACCCATTTTTCGTTAGTTTTTGTATATGGTATAAGATAGTGGCCCAGTTTCATTCTTTTGCTTGTGGCTGTCCAGTTTTCCCAACACCATTTATTGAAGAGACTGTCATTTCCCCATTGTATATTCTTGGATCTTTTGTCATAAATTAATTGACCATGTATGCATGGTCTTATTTCTGGACTCTATTCTGTTCATTAATCTATGTGTCTATTTTTATGTCAACACTACATTGTTTTGATTACTATAGCTTTGTAATGAAGTTTGAAATCAGCTTTGTTTTCTAGTTTTGTTCTTCATAAGATTGCTTTGGCTATTCAGTGTCTTTTGTGGCTCCATACAAATTTAACGTATTTTCTTCCGTACTTCTGTGAAACATACCATTGGAATTTTGATAGAGATTGCATTGACTCTATAGATCACTTTCAGTATTATGGACATTTTGACAATATAAATTCTTCAAATCCATGAGCATGGAATATCTTACCATTTATTTGTGTCTTCTTCAATTTCTTTCATTATGTCTTACAGTTTTCAGTGTACAGGTATTTCACCTCTGGTTAAATTCATTGCTAGATATCTTATTCTTTTTGATGCAGATGTAAATGGGATTGTTTTCCTAATTTATGTTTTTGATAGTTCTTTATTAATGTATAAAAATGCAACAGATTTTTGTGTATTGATTTGTATCCTTCAATTTTACTGAATTAGTTTATTAGTGCTAGCAGTTTTTTGGTGGAGTCTTTAGGTTTTTCTATATATAATATCACATCATCTGCGAATAGTGGCAGTTTTACTCCTTCCTTTCTGATTTGGATGCCTTTTTTTTTTTCATGCTAAATTATTTTCCTTAATCAGTCATTCAATCTTGTAGTAGTCTTCATAAATTACTTTCTTCTAATCTTCTTTGGGAATATTCTTTCACTTTGAAGTAACAGCTCAAAACATAAACATCTTTACTCTGTTTCATTTGATATTTGAAGAGCTGCCAACTGTTTTGCATTAGGCTGGATGATATGTTTAATATGCTGAAATTCACTATAGCTTTTGGCGAGACTACCTTCTGGTGTGAAGGAGGTGGTATAAACTAGACGGGAGGGCCTATCAGAGTGTCCTCTTGTGTTTGAATCTCTTTTCCCTGGATGGTCACCCACCTCCTTCCCACCCACAGGCTTTCCCTCTGGTTCATCTCTCTGTTTAGGCCACTGTGGCTTCTATTTTCCAGTATAAAACCCCTGACCTCAAAGGAAGAAATGCTGGCTTAACATACAATGTAAATTGGTCTTCTTTCTATGACAACTTCTATACTAATATTTTTATTATTTTGATATTTGAGAGAGAATTTAAGATGTGGGGAAAAAGGGGTAATGTAATGTTGCAGTTCGTGTGGCAGCCAGAGTTTAATTTTATGGCAAAATCAACGACCTTAGAAAGGGTGATGTATTTATAGTACTGAAAGCTTTGTGTTGGCAATTCCTTTCAAAGAAAGCCATTCTTATTATTCTATCATAGACCTGCACACCACCTCATGCTGTTAAAGACAACTTTTTTTTTTTTTTTTCCTTCCCTGAACAAGGAACTGGGAGGGAAAACCATGCCTAGGATTTTTTTGGTGCCTGCCTTCTAATGTTTTATTTCTAAGTGAATTGAGACCATATGGTCACATAAAGCCAAAGCTAGGTGGTTCAGAGGTTTAATTTTGTGGCCTTGAAACGTTTCTAGTTTTGCTCACAATTAGTGGGAAATCACGTGTTCACAGAACAACTTATAACTCACACAGACCCACTGGCGAAAAAGCCCAGTCCCCAGTTATGGTCATGTGTCCAAGAGAAGTGGCAGGTCTCCGTAGAGATGGCCAATCAGAGGACACTAAGCCCTTTCCCTCTTGATCTGACAACGTTTATTTGGTGTGACACTGACTTCCCAGTGTCAGTTTCCTGGCCGATATGCCGCAGCCCTAATCCTCATTTTACACGCACCCGTGTTCATCCCGCATGGATGAAGCTTGGCTCCAGGCTAACAATTTGAAGTGATGGAGCTGTGCTTTGCCCATGCAGCTAGCTGCGTTTATGTCCTCCAGTGGATAGAAAACTCCTCCAGATATGTCCTGGAGGGAATGGCTCTGCAGGAAATCTGCAGGCAGCCCTTACGTTGACACGTGTAAAATATGCTTCTTAGTAATAGACGTTGGTGATAATCAGACAAATGTAGTGATGACTGAGAGCTTGGGCAATCTGATTAGCTGACAAGCAGGATGTTTATGAATACGCTAGACATACCAAAGGCCACTGCATCATTTATTGAGACGTCCTTAGATTTCTACTTCTCATCCTTCATTTTAATTTACAAGAGCAGTGACTGCTCCGGGGACGGACTTGGAGAATTTTCTGGGGCTTAAGTCTTGTTCAGGGGCCTTTGGCTGTGCTGGAGGCCACAGCCTTCATCGTGAGGGGCCTCTCTTGTTGTAACTTACAGCATTTGCATCTTCCGTTTTTTCTTTTTTCTGTTAGACTTATATATTCCTTTGCTTGTCTCGATTTAGGTAACATGTCTGTATAAGTTCTGTTTCTACTGCTTTATTCTTTTTTTAAAATTCACATTTATTGGAGTATAGTTGCTTTACAATGCTGTTAGTTTCTGCTGTACAGCAAAGTGAATCAGTTACATGTATACATATATCCCCTCTTTTTTAGATTTCCTTCCCATTTAGGTCACCGCAGAGCACTGAGTAGAGTTCCCTGTGCTATACTGTAGGTTCCCATTAGTTATATGTTTTATACATAGTAGTGTATATATGTCAATCCCAATCTCCCAGTTCATCCCACCCCTCCTTCCCCCCTTGGTATCCGTAAGTTTATTCTCTACATCTATGTCTCTATTTCTGCAAAAAACAAACTCATCTTGAGTTGTTGACGATGGGTTTTCAGAGACCGAGAGAGCTTAGTGCGATTTCCTTTTCAATTTCTGACCCAGCAAGCGAAATACTTTTCCCAAGTAACTGTTTAATAAGAGAATACTATATATGTGATTTTTTCCATGGGGAGAAACTAGTCTTCAGGACTTACAGTGGCAGTGTCCCATTCTGCAGGGATGGAGACGTTCACTCGAGTTGTCCACTACCATGGCAACCTCTAGTCACATGTGGCCAGTGCGCCTGAGGACCTGAACTTTCTATTTTATTGAATTTACGTATAACTAACCATGTGTGGCTGGTAGCTACCATATAGGACAGTGTAGATTTAGAATATTTTTTAAAGACCTGAGACAGTTCTACCCACTGGTAACTGTAACGTGCTTAGGTCCACTCCATGATATGTTTATATTTTTGATCCTAAGTTGATGTGAGGAAGAGGCTTCTGTATTTGATGTCATCTAAACTTTCTGTTTATGCAATGTCATTTTGTCCAGTGCTGGTTGATGATGATATCGACTCTCAAAGAAAAAACTTGCTGCTTGTATGGGAAAAGAGTAACCTGGTGGGTCCTGCTTCATTCACAAGCTGGAGAGGACCAAGGCTGTGCATGATACTTTCTCAGCTGAGGCCGATTTACCTCATAGTGGCTGTGGAACATTATTACAGTGTTTTTAAAGGGCTTTTAGACAATGCTGCTACCGTCAACATAGGTATCATCTCTCCACTTCTTCCAGCTTTGTGTATTGTTCACAGCTCACCTGGTTTTTGCCCTAAAGCTCCTGTCCTTCACCTCACGCTGTCTTGTACCTGGTTGGCTTCTGCAGGCCGTGGATGAGGTCACAGCACGGGAGTGACTCACTGGGGGTGGGGGGCGAGGGGAGGAACAGGGGGTAGATGGATGGTGGAATCCTGGGCTGTATGGGGGCAGCCCTGTGGAGAGCAGCTTTCATTTAGCAGAGATTCTGAGGAAGAGTGGGCGTCTATGTCTTCCGTGATGAGGGGCCTTCTTTTTTTTTTTTTTTTTCAGTTTTTTTTTTGGCTGTGTTGGGTCTTTGTTGCTGCGCGCGGGCTTTTCTCTAGTCGCAGTGAGTGGGGGCTACTTTTCGTTGCGGTGCGCGGGCTTCTCATTGTAGCGGCTTCCCTTGTTGCGGAGCATAGGCTCTAGGCACGTGGGCTCAGTAGTTGTGGCATGTGGGCTCAGTAGTTGTGGCTCGTGGGCTCTAGAGCGCAGGCTCAGTAGTTGAGGCGCACGGGCTTAGTTGCTCCGCGGCATGTGGGATCTTCCCGGACCAGGGCTCGAACCCGTGTCCCCTGCATTGGCAGGTGGATTCTTAACCACCGCTGTGCCACCAGGGAAGTCCCGAGGGGCCTTCTTGAGTCTCCAGCTCAAGTGGGAAGCTGCTCTTCTCGGGGGAAGTGGGGTCCTCTGCTTACCCTCCAGGTTGTCGTCACTTCCCCAGGGAGGAGGTTTGGAAGACACTCTCAGAGTCGCATGGTTTATCTACTGCTGATGGTGGTGATGCTTTTATGCTTAGGTGATCAGTTGTTTGTAATTCAACCTTTTAAGTGAAAGCGCTGAGTCATGGGGGTATATTTAGTGTCTAAGAATGTTTGACTGATTTCCAAAGTATTGAATGAAGAAGGGGGATCCTGCAGATTGGTTTGCTCAAGGCTCTGCTTATTCCCATTAGCAAAGAAAGGTGAAGTTAGATTCCTCTTGAGCTTGGTGACATCCGTTATAATACCCTTCAGAGATCGAAGTCGATCTGGCCGGGTGTGCTCTTTTTTACAAATAGAGTCAAGATTGAGGTTCGAATGTTCACGCCTGGTAAGTAATGCCCTCTCCTTCAGCGTGGCATGCAGAGAAGTTCATTGCTTCCTGGAGTGTTCATTGTATATTCCACGTTCATTGCTTCTAAGGGAATTCATCCTATAGTGTGATTTCTAAAAATGAAGCGTGGATAAAATCTATCACCAGACTCAGTGGTTTGAGTTACAGCCTTGACTTTTTTTTTTTTCTTCCAGAGAACGGGGTGGGAGGGAGAGGGAGAGAGAGAACAAGAATATGAATCGCATCAGAGCGCGTGAGCGAGATCACCTCTTTGTCTTTTTACAGATCTTAGATGTGGGCATCAAAATTAATTTCCTACTTTGCCCTTTCAGTGACAGCAGTAAGATGACAGTGATGATGATGGTGATGATGTAATAGCCTCTTGATGTCAGTTTGGCTTTGGGAAAGTTCTGCATCCCAGGAATTGAGGTGTGGGGTAAATTGGTTGTAATGTAGCATCAGCTAAATCAAGATCATAGTGAAGAGTACCTTGCAAGTACCTTTTGTTGATGGAAAAAACACTTGAATATTAAAAGCGGTCAAGAAAAAACGAACTTGAATGCTGTCTCTCAAAATCTACAAAACTTCACCAGAAAATGTAAGAGCTGAAAGGATTAACTCAGTCAAGCTCGACACGGACCTGCGCTGTCTCTACTTTTAGCTCCAGATGTTTCAAGAGACGGCGTCTCCAAATGAGCTGTCAGAAAAGCCGTCAGGTTTTCTCTGGGGACCGTCGCTACGGTTGGGAACTGTGCTCCTGATGCAATAGGCATCAAATCAGTTGGACTCATGAATATTAATCATTTCTAAAAAGTAAATACTAAGTCTCTAGCCCTTTAAAATGGCGACATTCTGCTTCGACGACAGTAAGTGCTGTTAGGAGTTGTGTGTTCAGTTTGTCCGCCCTATAAAGTGGTCGTTCAGAAATAAAATTCTAACACATCATAAACTCAAGCTACATCTAACTATAACAAAAATTGAAATTTTAATGAAGTAGTTTTTCTTAAGGCTTTTCAATTATGACTACAACGATCTCTTAAGACTCTCGTAGGAAGTTGGAACTGATGTTTTCTTTCAAATTCTCCCGTACCAAATAGTGGCATATTGAAAATAAGTCTGTGTTTGGTTTGCTTTTGCTGCTGCATCCTGTGGTAGTGCTTTTTGCATTTTGTTTTCAGTGGAAAACACTGGAAAGAAGACCTGTGCCATGCCCTTCTTCCACTTGCCTCCTCTGCACCTATTCAAGTTGACATAGAATTACGGTTTTAACTCGTTGGTCTCTGACCGGCATAGGTCTCCTGGGGAAGTCAGGACTATGAAGACTCACCTCATTGACACTTACCATCATGGTTAGCCATTGGTTTGGAAGCTGTAAACACAAAAAATACAATTACCCAATCATTGATGAGCACTTTTTTTTTTTTTTAAAGAAGCAGCAAAATACGTCCTGAAGTTCCTCTGAGAAGTGTTCCTTCTATTTAAAAAAGTACCAGGAGCAAAACTAGGAAGAAAGTGAATTTGCATTGCTGACAAAACTAGGAAGAAAGTGAATTTGCGTTGCTGTGTGTGTGCTGTTTCTATCTGACTGGTGTTGGTCAACTTTTACTCAACTTTACTACGTGGTAGGGGGGCTTTGCTCTGTGCTGGGGAGACAAACCCACATCACCACGCTCACCAAGTTCAGTTCAAGGGAGGGGGACCCACGTAACATTTTAAAAGTGCAGACTCATAAGCAAGACATACAGAGGGCTGTGGAAATAAGGGGGGATGCGGGACAGAAGTGGGCTAAAATTGGGGAGGGTTAAGCCTGAGAAAATGAATTGGAGAGAAAGCACAGGGGGGAAAATGAGGCGGGAGAAACTCTTCCTTAAAGGAAATTGCCGTCATGTGGGGAGTGTCCTGCTAGGTATTTGTGCTGCAGGCTGTGAGCAGGTGTGCCTTGAGAAACAGTGATTGTGGCTGGGGGGATTTGTGGGTGCCATGTCCCAATTCTCCTGTTGGAGATTCTCTAATCACACGACTGTGCTGAGGTCTCTGAGATGTCCTCCTGCCAAGAAACCTGCTGCAATTGGTTTCATCTAGGGTTTTGCAAACTTACCTGAGCATGGAATCCTTGTAATACTCCGTAGAGTAGCTTGTGTTCTGTGGTTTGGGGAAAGCTATCTGCTGGGGCGTGAGAGGGCCTGCAAAACTGGGCTGAGCCGGGCTGGAGGAAGCCTTGATCAGCCATGCTTGCTCCAATTTTGCATTTTTCCTTTGTGTAGAAATTGTAGTGTCTTCACAACCCCTATCTCAGCCATCCCCAACCTTTTTGGCACCAGGGACCGGTTTCGTGGAAGACAGTTTTTCCACGGATTGGGAAGGGGTTCTGGGGATGGTTCAGGTGGTGATGCGAGCGATGGGGAGAGGCAGATGAAGCTTCGCTTGCTCGCCCCCCCCCACCTCCTGCTGTGCGGCCCGGTTCCTAACAGGCCGTGGACCAAGACCCCTGCCCTATTGGAAACAGTTGCCATTATTACCAGAGGCTCTCTGCCTTGGAGAAGGATAAAAAGAAGTGGCCAGCCTCTTATTCTCAGGGGACTCATGGCTTAGGGGGAAGGCAGAAATGCACGCTATCTTGATACGCAGATAATCGTTTTAAATAGAGCTTTTGCAGAAGGCTCTGAGCAGGGAGCATGTTTCCCAGTGACGCCTTCTGTCCAGATTTGCACGCCTGGAGGGTGGATGGAGGGGACACAGTGGCGCCAGGGTCGTGGAATGATGGAGGTGCAGGGCTGAGACCTTGGGGATTGGCAGGAAAGACGCAGAAGGTGAAACTGATGGGATTGGGGGGAGTGGACTTGGGGGATGGGAAAGGAATATCTTGGGATTCTGAAAGCCTCTATCTTGAGCAAATTAATATTAAATATTCTCCCTGGCCAGAGGCAGGGCTTTTTTTTTTTTTTTTTAAACTCCCTGCTGTGTCTCCAGCTAGACTCCTGCCTGTTACAGGGTAGAGGTCAGATCATATGAATGGACTGATTAAATTTTATAATGTGCAAAGTCCTTCTACAGAATATTATCGATGACAAGACTCATTTCACATGAATGATGTCACAGCGTTTCGATGTGGGTGTGCAGACCCCATGATGCCACCAACCACCAAATTTGTAAATTCTTTCTTCTAGGTATTTCCTATCTGGAGTTGACCCACATATTCATAGTTCTCCAGAAGATACCATCTTCTTACTGTTTTTCTGTAAAAATATATAGTATCAAGAGTCACGAAATAGCCATGACAAACTGTGAGGCATCAGCTGCCATGAACTCAGCACCGACCATGAGGGCTTCTTCCCATCCCGAGGAGCTGGCCTTGAAAAGGAAAGTTAGGGGGAAGGTGGCGACATTTGCTTTCCCCCCTCTGTACCCTGAGGATGAGGCAGGATGGAATGTACTTTAGGAATTGTTCTTGGCCTCAAATCCAACAAAACTGTTTTCAGGGGTGACTAGAAAGCAGTCTGTTTTGCTTACGTGCACTTTCTAGTGAACTGCTTCTAAAGACTGTGGCAGAGTTTTGAAAATAGTCGTCATCATGTGAAGCCACTGCGCTGAATCACTTGTGCAAGATTGAGAATGTGGGGATCCCACCCTCTGTGTGGTTTCCTGGGGTGGCAGACCTTTCTACTGGGAGAGCTCGGTTCTGCCCTTAGTCTCTGCCCCGGGGTTGTAGCTGTAGACGGTCGAATCCCTGTGTCTTGCCTTTGTCCCTGGGGCCCCCTTTTAAGGCTCTTTGCAGGTGACGCCGTGTGGGTAGTTCAATGACATACTTGTCACTGGCATGTGTTTTGATGATGCCGTGAACCTGAGATGTTTTCAACAGATACGTGCTCTGTGGGGGTACCTTTTGGCACCCCACTGTGCTCAAGAGAAGCCTTCAAAATTGGCCCCAGTCCCGGGTTATGTCAATTGCCTGGTTTACAGAGCAGGGGGTCGGGGGGATGCAAATGGGTGGAAGGTATTAACCTCTCAGTGAAACCTGAGTGTTTTATAAGTGGTATCTGGGGGTGGAAGAATCGGAGTGTCTTATATTACATGGTGACGAGACAGTCTGTCACCGTGACAGTGGGCTCGTATCCTTGCTTCCTCAGTGGATGTCCTGACCTCATTCAGAGGATTAGTATTGTTGCCGTCAAACACCATCGGGGGTGCACTGGGGATGCCAGGAGAGAGTGACATTGTGCACTTGTGACATGAAATACTCCCCAATGTGCTGACCCCTCACGGTGGGGAATGAGACACACCTGGGGGTGGGGGACAGCAGCTGTCTGACATCATTAATTGGGCGCAGATCCCTCAGATCCGTAGCGTCCACGTGGTGTTCCCCAAGTTCACAGCCCCAAACAGATCACTGGAGGAAACACTCTATGCTCAGATCTTGCAACATAATTAGTTGACTGTCCACTTCCTGTAGTTTAAATGAATCTTTGCTCAACTTGATTGCAGTGAATGTGGCGGGTACCCCATGTAATTTATATTTTGTTTTAGAAATATTTGTGTACACACAGGCTGAAAGAATTGGGAGTGCCAGCCATTTTTCCAGCCAGTAGGACGTCAAGGTTTAGGTCACTTGATCTCAACATCTGTTGATGAACAGTCTCTTGTTTCCAAGTGCAACAGTGCTTGTTAATTCCAAGAGTCTTTCAGTAAATGGAATAGGAAATCGAAAGCAGGAAATCACAGGCAGAGTCAGTGCCTGGGTTGAAATCCTGACTCCGTCCTGTGTAACCTGGGGCCCGTTACTTAAACATGCTGTGCCTCAGTTTCTTTATCTGTAAAATGGGGATAACACAGTACCCCAAGAAAGCTATGAGGACTAATAGGCCCACGCATGTAAGGGTATGGATGGTATCTGACAAAGCATAAGCACTCAGATGTTAGCCTACATTACTGTGAAGTAGTTCTTAAAATGTAGCTTTCACTTATAACCAGAATGCCAACTTAATTGATTCTTAGTGAATTGTGCTATTTTCTTGGTTTTTCTTTCATTAAAAGTCCCAATGGATTCTGCTTACTGAAATTCATAACCTGTATTAAAGTATTTTTTATTCATTAATTCAGAATTTAAAGTATCTAAGGAGGTTGGGAAAAAGCCAGTGTAGAAGCTACACTTGTTTTTTAACCCCAGAAAACCACATGAAATGAATTGAGGATCAATCTGTGGGGTTCCGGTCAGGAAACCAAAGTGTGAACACAGAGCAGGAAATGTTTGTCTCTTCCAGATGCCTCGTCTGGAGACGTGTGGGGTGTTGAGAATGGCAAAGTCCTAGAAGCAGTACAGTTTGATGTGCACATTTCCGCCCCCCCCATCCTAGAAACCAACTTTGTGTCTCTTTCTGTAAAGCGGGAGTAGCAAGTGTTAACTGAAGTCAGGTCCGTCGGGCTGCTCCCCACTCGAAAGCCCAATATCGAGAGGCAGGTGTTGGTAGAAAGGAAAGGTTTCTTTATCCAGGAGGCTGGCAACCTGGGAAGAAAGCAGACTTGTGTCTAAAGGCCAACTCCCCCCCGCCCCCCTCGCCAATCAGGGGTTGAGAGCTTTTAAAGGGGAGTTTCAGGGGTGTATAGGTGGAGGGAGGGGGCTACCTGCAGAAAACAGCACAGTCGGCTCTGACAGTCATCTTGAAATTGGTGACGGGTGGTCTGATGAGCGTCATCTTGATTGTTTTAAGTGCAGTTAGTCTGCAGTTCCAGGGTCGGTTTGTTCCCGTTTCCTTGAGGCCAGTTCTCGGAATTGTGGCAGCTTCTGTCATGGCTACAGTCTGGTCATCATGGAGTTAACTCCTTCCACCTGGTGAGGGTTTCTGTATCTACAAGACAGCTCACAGGATATGGCTCAGAGTATTATCTGTAGGCCTTGAGGAGGAACTGAAGGTCAAGGTCATTTGTTTAATGACTAAATTATTATTATTATTTTTTTGTCCTGACTATTTTTCCTTTGTTTCTGTATTTCTTCATTTCTCTGATTAAATTTATTCTCTGACTAAAATTTGTCTACAGACAAGAAACATGTGGAGGACTTGCCGGGGTGTGGGTGTGGGCGTGGGTGTGGGCGTGGGCGTGCGTATGAGCGTGGGTGTGGGCTGTCCTGGGAAGGCCCCGTAGGGTCCTGCTCTGTTTCACAAGCTCAGGTGCCCATGGGATGGGATGGTGACACATGTGAATGTGGTGGCCAGGTGGGGACTGTCACCAAGGCAGAACCTTCTCCTTCTAAGGGAGCAGCCACTAACCAGTGCCAACCATTTGTTTCATGTGGGAATTCAGGGCCACTGTCCCAGAATCTGATTTTTCAAAAGAAGGCAGAAACCTAGATTTTTACATAAAATCTCTTGATTTTGACATGTTGGAAATGATGTTTCAGGAGTACTGCATGGCCGAAATAAATCAGGTCTGTAGATTAGATCCAGGCTTAAAGCCCTCAGCTGGCAGTCTCTGAAATGGGAAGAAAACATTGATGATGCGTGTAGCACACAAATACTGAAGATAACACGTGATGTTACTAGAATCTGTGAGTAAAATGACCTGGGTGGGCTAGTTAAGGTTATCGTGGGATGCCTGGTCTTGCTTATTTGGGACACACCTGCCGTGTGAGTTAACATGTAGCCTCGTTCAGAGTTTCTCTGCAGAGCAGTTGCTACAAGTCAGACATGACCCAGAGGTAGCAGATGCCATTCTGTAATATGCTTGGGATGCATGTCTTTTGCCTTTTCGTGATGTTTCCCTTGTCAGGGTTCAAGGTTTGGTTCTCCTGTTCTTTCATGTTCAACTGATCCTGTCATCTTCTAGAAGATTTCGGTTTTATGGCTCGGAGTCCTGAATTCAGGGGAGGCTTGGGCACCGACAGAGGCACCTGAATGTGCGGGACCCCCTGACCTCCCGCCACGGGCATGGCTGTTCAGACCATCGTCTTAGTGCATCACAGCTGGTTGAACGACTGATTGGCCACTTCAGCAGACAGTTACCTGGCTTTCGTTAACGATTCCCTAAGTTGTATTATTTGAAAAATGTCTGCGAATTTGCAAGTTGACCATATAGGCAGATAACACATGAGGAATTACCGATGTCCAAGCCACAGACGTGAGCACGTGCTCTCCTCCCCTGGCTGATACAGGTGACTGCTCTGCTTTATTGTTGAAGATTGTCCCTTACTTTGGTCTTTCCATCTTGTCGATAAAATTACCGAGACCCCCAATCACAGATTCGCCTCTGCTTTCTGACAGCTCTCAATCCAGAGCAAACTCACGCTTCCGTGAACCTTCCCCCAAATCACCTAACAGAACCCAAATCTGTAATAAGCCCCTCCTATACATCTCTTTCGGAGCTCCCCCCTCGCCAAGTTCCCTTAGCCTGCTGGTCCCCTGATTCCCATGAGCTACTACAGTCTGTCCTGGTGCCCTGTGGATGAAGGGCATTGGTACCTATGGAAGAGTTGATGATATCATTACATCGTTACTTACTTTTGGTACTTGTAAAAAATTAAAGGCAGAAGGATATATTATAGGAGGAAAGTTTATAAAGGAAGATGAATGGTAAAAAACTGAATGAGTGATCCATTTCATTAAAAGCTGTTTCACAAACGGTTTCCCTTTCCAGGTTGTGGGACCTGGGGGGTGGCCCCTTCAGGATCTGGGAAAGCCCGTGAGTCTCCGGGGGCAGATCTGCAAGACGTGGTGATTCTCAGACAGGAGGAGCAGATGACCCTTGGCAACCTAGGTAGAAAAAGTTCCTTCTAAAAGCTATCGATTGTGCGGTTTACGATCATAGCAGGTTTCAACCTGCTGTCCAAGTCTGGAACTTGAGACAAGTTAAGATCCACAAGCATTTAGTGGTCACGTTTCATTTAATTAGAGTTTGCTGCCAGGTCATGCTTTGGAGGCCAACTTCCATGCCAGGTGCCTTTCAGCGGTTGCCATGGAGAACCTCCGAGGAGGTGCTGCCTTTTCTCCAGACCAGCTTGCTGGTAGACCCAGTGCCGGGGGGCGTTTACCCTGGACCAGCCCTCTCTGCACTGCTGAACGTATGACGCTTTGTTGCTCATGCATGAAGACAAAGCAGAATCTGTGAGGTGGTAGAATTAGGGAAGCAGTTTGGTTAGGCTTTTCCCAAAAGCCAGAGAAAAGCATTTTTAGTCCTTTATCAAGACAGTTTTTTTTTTTTTTTTTTTCCTAATGTACGCTGACTTTTATTTTTTCAGGTCACTTTTCTAGGAAACATGCAAGGTCCTCTCTCAGGCGCTGGCAGCTCCCTTTGTGAGGCAAACGCGAAGCTTTCCCTCACCAGCTTTATTATGTCAGTGAATTAATAATGTTGTAAAGACGGCATCAGAAGTCAATTTGGCAGTTGTGCCTTTGGGGAAATTTTTGGGAGAGTGACCTTCCATTCTTAATAAGCATGTTATTCACATTTAGAATTAAATTACTGAGAGCCAAGATACCCTCTTGAATTTGCTATTAGCCATTTTTCCCCTTTTATTTTTAATGAACTAGACCCAGTCGAAGCCAGTTGTTGCAAGCAGGATGCAATCAGAAAGGAACTCAGTCTTTTACTGCCAGGACCTTTATTTCAGACAATTTGAACTCTTCTAAATGTTAGACTATTAAAAGTCTTCTACACAGTATCCATTTATTTCTTTCTTAATTAAATTGGGATGGGGGAACCCATTTTGTTACTTTCTCCATTTCTATGTTTCAGTGCCCTTCCCTCCTCACCCTTAAGCTTTGTTCCCTAAAGTAAAACACATCTTCATTGAAATCTTGCTGTGATTCTAAAATTCATCTGGAAAATAAATGGGCCAGAAAGGCCAATAGTATATTCTGAAACAACAGATCTGGGGAGAGGGCTTAACCCATCAAATACTAAAGCCCAAGTTAACACACTGATCCTTAAGGCGATGTGGTGCTGGGGACACATAAAATAGCAGAAACCCAGAGGGCAGGTGAGAAATTGCCAGCTAGCAAGTTGAGTCTATTTTAATATCAAATAATTACTCCCAAGTAAGACATTAGAACTTGTCATGAATGATGTGGGTGTAGAAAAATGGCAGTTTGGAGCAAAAAATTTAGATCCCATACTATAAACCTGAAACAAACAAAGGCTTGCCCTGGGTTATCTAATGATGACAAATGGTCAAACTGCAGAAAACATCATAGAAAATGAACTATGCTCAGGAATGAAGCAATAAATCAAGTCACAAATCTAGAAATATTCCCTTATAACAAGACCTCCTTGAGAGCAGGGCCTGTCAGGTAGTCTTTTGGTTTCTGGCACCTAACACACCTCCTTAGTAAAAGCCCACACATTTGCTGGGGTAGTAACCTACCCTAGCTATAAATGAATGCTATAAATGAGGGGCCACTGTCTGAACTAGTCTGTGTGGACGTGTTAGAAAATACACAAAAAATATTTTAAATATGCTAGAGTGATTACATTGTGGATAGTTTTTTAACAAAAACCCCTTTAGCATATTTTCAGAAAATTGGGACAAACAGTAAACTTAACAATATGATTATATATGCCTTTTAGCTTATAGAAAGTCTTTGACCCAGCAATAGGTGTTTACCTTGTTGTCTGTTTCTCAGGTGGATGGTAGTGACAGGATTTGTTGAGTTCTTACCACATGCAGGATGCTTCTAAAATAAATATCTTTGCTCACAGCAACTGTATGAAATGTCTTGCGTTTCTGAGTTCATGTTAACAATAAATCTGTAATGAGAGCTGATTGGTGTGTGTGCATACACATGGGTCTGAGAGAGTGAGTTAACTTGATATGTTCGTGAAGGATTTAGATTCCTCTGCTGGATTGTGAGTTCCTTGAAGTTCAAGAGTATTATGATACACAGGTTCTCTGACACAGGAACGTACTTGGCCCACCTATCAGATACTGACGATAAGACCATCTGTTCTGCTCTTCCGTTTCCCCAAAACCTGCTGCTGCCTAGGGCTCCCCCCCCCCCACCTAATTTAGATGAATCTATAAGCTGAAAAGAATGAATGATATTAAAGATCAGAATTATTTTTCTACTTTTCTTAATTCAGATGATGTTTGTTCATTCATTTTTTTTGTTGGCATATTGATGGGTCTTTTGGTCCTGGTTAGGATAAACAGTTTTTGTTTTTGACCACAATTATTATGTAGATCATTGAGTGGAGCCTAAGAGTTACTTTTTTTTGTTCATTAGCTCTTGATATTTCAATTATATACTAAATCAAGTGAAAATTGCTTGAAGAAAAAAGCAGGGAAATGCGTAGGAACTTAAGCAGGATTAAATCAATTTGCATAGCTCTGGAGAAGCTGTTTTTCTTTATATCATTTGTGTAAAGCAGAATTTAGAAGATATGAGAATGTAATATCTGAATCATGAACCATGGGCCCTACCTATGGCATCTGTTTCTAACATCCCGATGGGCATTGACATTCAATTAAGCACATTGCTTGGGAGTGAGGAGGAAATCTGTTGTTTGTATAAAGATATTTTAAAAATAGGACATCACATTTTAAAGTAAAAAGGAAGGATTAGATGCTAATTGAAGTGATGGTGTGAGGCTGTGATTGACACGCGTGCAATCATTGATTTGAAGCAAGAACTGGTAGAAACAGTGAGGATTATCTACCTTGAGCATCTTTGTTTCCAAGACACTTGAAGCACCATAGGGTAGCGATTAGCTGAAGAATCCCGAGGTCAGCCTGTCTGAATTTGAATCTGGCTCTTCTTCTTCCTGGCTCTGTGACCTAGACCATGTTTCTTAAACTATCTGTGCCTAGACTTTCCCTGTTGTAAAATGGTGGTAATAATAATACCAACCTCATAGGATTATCGTGAGGATTAAAGTGAGTTAAAATAGGCACATTTTTTAAAAGAATGATACCATATTGTCAGCACCGTATGTGTTGGCTACCATGACTTGCTGTGATTAATGGGCAAAGATTTACTAGGGCACAAAGGAAGCTCACAGCATCAGAGATGAAGTTATTTATGGGCTGCATCCTTGATAAAGTTTAGTAGGTGCCTGTGATAAGCCATAATGGAAAAGAATATAAAGAAGAATGTGTATGTGTGTGTGTGTGTTTATGTAAAACTGAATCACTTTGCTGTACAGCAGAAATTAACACAACATTGTAAATCAACTTTACTTCAATAAGAAAAAAAGTTTGGTAGGGGTGCCCCAGAATGGTTCCCAGGTTTTTAGAAAGAAAGAATCTGTAGGCCTAACATGTGACTGATTTGAGTCTAAATGCTGACTGCCTGCCTCTGTGTGGGATTCTGGTTCCCCGATTAACTTCGTTGCTCTCTAGCTTTGCCTATTGAATACTTTTTTCTTAATTGTATTGAACAGGAGAGTGGTGAGTGGTCTTACTGATTTTTAGATTCTTTGGTATAAATATAAGAATGTTCTTGAAATGGTCTGTGAAACTGACAGAAAACTGACTGGAAATCAACAGCAAGTCACTGCAAACTGAAACAATTATTCTGGGAAGCATGAGTTCACAATCACTGTTCTAAAAGTGAATTAGTGATTAACCTGGGGGAAAAAAGATCCCTTGACAACAAACCTTACACATCAAGGTACCTATGTGCAGTTGTCTTTAGGCTGCAAATGTCCCTTAAAAGTGTTAGCTGAGGGATCTAAGAAGGTGCCCTTGAAAAGCTTAAAGAAACCTGGGTCTGTGCTGAAGGTTCTTTGGGGAACCGGGAATATCTGCCTGCAGCATCCTGTTATAATGAAGAAGAAAACCCTCATATGCAGATATGGGCTCATTTCCAAGGACTCTGTCAGTGAACAGAGGGCAACAGCCCGAATACAAAGGAAAGGGATCACCTAGAACTTACGGAGCAGGTAGAGAGTGAGGAGGTGGACATTTGACCACCCACACTGCCTGCGGTTTTTGCTGGGTATCCTCAGCCGTCATCCCAGTGAACGTGCTCTGGCGTCCAGAATAGCACGTGGAGGCTCCATCAGGCCTTTGGAGGAAAGTGAGGCTCAGAGAAGTTGAGTATCTCAGCCCAGGTCACACAGAGGAGGGCAGAGCCAGGGCTCACATCATTCAGTTTGGAGTAACTCCAAACCTGCTGAAGCTCCTGAATGGGCAGGTTTAATAAAACTCAACGAATGCGTCTGCACGTTAATTCAGTGCAACTGTGACTTTTGCATCAATATTTTTAATTGAAGTATAGTTGCTGTACAATATTATATAACTTACAGATGTATAATATAGTAATTCACAATTTTAAAATGTTATACTCCATTTATAGTTATTATAAAATATTGGCTATATACCCCGTGTTGTACAATATATCCTTGTAGCTAATTTTATACAGAATAGTTTGTACCTCTTACTGCCCTGTCCCTATATTGCCCCTTCCCCCTCCCCACTGGTAGCCACTAGTTTGGTCTCTTTCTCTGTGAGTCTTTTTTTTTGTTATATTCACTAGTTCGTTGTGTTTTTTAGATTCCACATGTGAGATCATACAGTATTTACCTTTCTCTAAGTTATTTCACTGAGCATAATGCCCTCCAAGTCCATCCATGTTGTTGAAAATGGCAGAATTTCCTTTTTTTAAATGGCTGAGTGGTATTCCATTGTGTATGTATACCACATCTTCTTTATCCATTCATCTATAGTTGATGGACGCTTAGGTTGCCTCTGTGAACATTGGGGTGCATGTATCATTTTGCATTAGTGTTTTTGTTTTTTCTGGATATATATTCAGGAGTGGAATTGCTGGGTCATATGGTAATTCTAGTTTTAGTTTTTCTTAGAAACCTCCATACTGTTTTCCACAGTAGCTGCACCAATTTACTCTCCCATCAGGGTATATGAGGGTTTCCTTTTCTCCACGTTCTCAGCAACATTTGTTTGTGTTCTTTTTGATGATGGCCATTCTGACAGATGTGAAGTGATATCTCGTTGTGGTTTTGACTTGCGTTTCCCTGATGATTAGCAATGTTAAACCCCTTTTCATGTGCCCATTGGCCATCCATATGTCCTCTTTGGAAAATTCAGGTCTTAACATCAAAATCCTCTTTGTCTATTCAGGTCTTCTGCCCATTTTTTCATCGGGTTGTTTGGTTTTTTGATGTTGAGTTGTATGAGCTGTTTAAATATTTTGGATATTAACTTCTTATCGGTCATATCATTTGCAAATCTTTTCTCCTATTCAGTAGCTTGTCTTTATTTTGTTGATGGTTTCCTTTGCTGTGCAAAGGAAAGTTTAAGTTTAATTAGGTCCCGTTTATTTAATTTTGCTTTTGTTCCTCTTGCTTTAGGAGGTGGATCCAAAAAAATATTGCTACAATTTGTGTCAAAAAGTGTTCTACCTATGTTTTCCTCTAGGAGTTTTATGGGTTCTGGTCTTACATTTAGGTCTTTAATCCATTTGAGTTTTGTTTATGATGTGAGAGAATGTTTCAATTTCATTCTTTTACATGTAGCTCTCCAGTTTTCCCAGCACCACTTATTGAAGAGACTGTCTTTACTCCATTGTATATTCTTGCCTCCTTTGTCATAGATTAATTGACCATAGGTGCGTGGGTTTATTTCTTTGCTCTCTGTTCTGTTCCATTGAGCTATGTGTCTGTTTTTGTGCCAGAACCATACTGTTTTGATTACTGTAGCTTTGTAGTATAGTCTGAAGTCAGGAAGCATGATTCCTCCAGCTCTGTTCTTCTTTGTCAAGATTGTTTTGGCTCTTCAGGGTCTTTTGTGTTTGCATACAAATTTTTAAATTACTTGTTTTGGTTCTGTGAAAAATGCCAATACAAATTGAAGAATAAAAACCATAGGATCATCTCAATAGATGCAGAAAAGAAAACTCTCCAGAAAGTGGGCATAGAGCGAACATACCTCAATGTAATAAAGGCCATATATGATAAACCTACAGCTGACATCATACTCAATGGTGGAAAGATGAAAATATTTTGTCTAAGATCAAGAACAAGACAAGGATGCCCAGCCTTGCCACTTTCATTCAACGTAGTATTGGAAGTCCTAGGCACAGCAGTCAGATTAAAAAAAAAAGAAGAAGAAATAAAAGGAATCCAAATTGGAAAGGAAGAAGTAAAACTGTCACTGTTTGCAATGATATTTGAGATTTTATTGCTTCTCACCCCACCCACACCACTTTCGGAGTGGGTGGTGGGTTACATGACCCTCTGTCTCCTCTCAGCTGGTTGGACTGTGCATGTCACTATCAGGAAGTGTGTCTATAAGTTGCCAACAGAGGCACGGATGCAGATGGACTCGAAAGACGAACTATGCCAACAAGAGTGCCCCAGGGCACAAATATTCAGTTATAAGATGTAGTAGTTCTGAGGATCTAGTGTACAGTGTGGTGACTGTGGTTAATAACATGGTATCTTACACTTGAGAGTCTCTGAGAGTAGATCTTAAGCATTCTTATGATACACACACACAAAGAGTCAACTATGTGAAGAGATGGATGTTAACTGTCTTGATCTTGGTAGTCATTCCACAGTGTACGTGTATGTCACATCATCATGGTGTACACTTTAAGTATGTATAACTGTATTTGTCAGTCATTCCTGAATAAAGTTGGGGAAGAAAGAATGCCATGAGACACTGTTCAAGACAGAGCAGTTGCCAGGGGTCAGTGGTTGCTGGAGCTGGAAAGTCAAATGAAGTTCAGGTCTGTTTGGTGAGGATGGGTCCCGTGAAGCCAAAACTGGGTAGGGAGAGGTGTACATTCTATGAGTTTGCACAAGTGTATAATGAGAGGTGTCCACCGTTACAGTATCATACGGAATAGTTTCCCTGCCCTAAAAATCCTTTGTGCTCTACCTATTTATCCCTGTCTCTCCCCTACAACCTTTGGCTAACACTGATTGTTTTTTTTTTTTTTTTTTACTGTCTCCATTGTTTTTCCTTTTCCAGATGTCATAGAGTTGACATCATACAGTATGTAACCTTTTCAGATAAGCTCCTTTCACTTAGCAATATGCATTTAAGTTTCCTCTGTGTGGTTTCATGGCTGATAGCTCATTTCTTAGTGCTGAATGATACTCCATTGTCTGGATGGACCAGTTTATTCATTCACCTACTGAAGGACACCTTGGTTGCTCCAAGTTTTTTGGTAATTGTGAATGAAGCTGCTATAAACATCCATATGCAGGTTTTTATGTGGGCATAAGTTTTCAACTCCTCTGGGTAAATGCCAAGGGGTGAGATTGCTAGATCATGTGTAAGAGTGTGTTTAGTTGTGTAAGAAACTTCCACACTGTCTTCCAACGTGGCTGCACCATTTGCATTCCCACCAGCAGTGAGGGAGAGTTCCTCTTGCTCCACATCCGCACCAACATTTGCTGCTGTCAGTGTTCTGGATCTTGGCCATTCTAATGGGTGTGGGTAGTTACTTTTATTTTTTTTATTTTTGGGGTAATTACTTTTTGAAGGCTTGTATTTCCACTTTGAGACCTGAGTAGTAATATTTTGCGTAAACATGCTGTTGTTCAAGCAGCCTTTCAGAGCCTGGGGATGTCTCCCTGCCTGGGGGTGACTGAATCGGCTGTTCTGCCCAGCAGCCTCCTGCCCCGGGGTCAAGGCCCCAGCTGTGTGGATGGAGTCTGGGCTGAGGTGTTCTCTTCCCCTTACTTTCTCTGCTGGTTTCTTAGCTGACCGACCCTCGGCCTCGCACCTGTGTTGTCATGGTGGCTTCCTGCCTCTTGCCTCTTCATCCTTCCCTCCATGTCCAGTGTTTCTGCCCGTCTCATGTTTTTTTTTTTTTTCTTTGTAAATTTATTTATTTATTTATTTATTTATTTATTTATGTTTGGCTGTGTTGGGTCTTCACTGCTGCACGCGGGCTTTCTCTAGTTGCGGTGAGTGGGGGCTCCTCTTCGTTGCGGTGCGTGGGCTTCTCATTGTGGTGGCTTCTCTTGTTGTGGAGCACAGGGTCTAGGTGCTCAGGTTTCAGTAGTTGTGGCACGCGGGCTCAGTAGTTGTGGCACGCGGGCTCAGTAGTTGTGGCTCGCGGGCTCTAGAGCACAGGCTCAGTAGTTGTGGCGCACGGGCTTAGTTGCTCTGCGGCATGTGGGAACTTCCCAGACCAGGGCTCAAACCCGTGTCCCTTGCATTGGCAGGCGGATTCTTAACCACTGCGCCACCAGAGAAGCCCCTGGCTCCCCTTTCTTTTCTTCATTCTCTAAATTCATTTGTCAGCAGCATTTCTGGAGCTGCCTCTTCTGGTTGCCAGGCACTGGCTAATTTACTCTTCTGAGTGTGCATGGATTTGACCCTAGGACGGGGTCAAAATCTGTACCAGTGGGTCCCGGTTCTGCCTTTTTGAGCTAATATAGTCAATCTAATTTCCCTTGCATATGATAGCTATTAAAACATTTCAAGACTGCAAACGTGCTTATTTAAGACCGGAAGAGCCCGGGTCACAGAGCAAGGAGGCGATTACAGACAGTGGGAGCCACAGTGGGACAGGGCAGGCTCGGGTGGTTTGGGAGACTTTGGGGACGTGAATAATCCAAGACAATGTGGGAGAGACGAGGGCGCAGGACAAAGACAAAAATTGTGTTCACGTGGTAGTTTTTCATGGTCAGTATGCCCTGAAAATAATCTCTCCAGCTTCTGTCTTCAGAAGGAAAATATGTGCGGTGTTTTAGATTGAAAAATCACAGAATTCCCACATTAGCACCATCTTTCCACTTAGCCCCTGTCCTATCAGGAGAGGAGGACCAGAGGGGAGACAGGCATTCTTCCTGACCTGTAGCTCCTCACGTGGCTTTGAGATCACACTGTCTGTACCTTTCTGTTGCAATTCTTACCGGTGGATGCTGATGGCCTTCTATACATTTATAAGGAATTCTACTTGATAATTCTTGTTTAACTTCAGAGATTCTGGATCGGTTACAAGGTGACCCATGATGAGACCAATTGCTATAACTGGAAAGCAATGATTCTGATGTCTGTACACCACACAGGAAATTGAGTCTCATTACTCTAATCCTGTCGTGTATAATACGGATGTAATTATAGGAATGGAAGTAAAAAAATAACCAATGTGATACTGAGAGTCATTACAGCCTTACCGACTAATTTACTGTAATTTCATGACATTTACAAATTGGCATTTATCGCTCCCTGTTTACCCTGCTTTGTTCCTCTAGTAAGCTCGCTTTCTTACCTCAAACACAAATGGAATTGTGGTCTTCCATCTACCCTACCAGAAAAGCTCTTGGTAGGTGGGGAAAACGGTTTAGGCTTACAAAGAATGATTCACAACACTGGAGTTTAAAAAAAGAAAGAAAGGAAAATGACTACTGAACTAACAGAAAAGGAACCCTGTACTTCAGAAGATGTATTTATTTTCTTATGTAGTCCTAGTTACACTTGGTTCCACAGGGGCATGGGAGAAAAATAAAAAGTGATTTTAGGGGAAAAAAGTGAGAGACGGTACAGAACATTGGGTGGAAACTCTATAGTCCATTTGCTGCTTTGTCGTCCTGAAGCCTGTGTTTTAAACTATTTTTTTGTGGTTCAGCAGAAGACACCCAGGAGCTTGATTGCAATTATGGAATCCGTTTGGTTTCGGTTCCATCATGGCTATACCCTGCCTGAAGAATGATGTCTTAGGTTAAAAGCTATCCATCCAAGGATCTCCATCTTCTGCCCAAAGTAATATTTCTGCGCTTAGAGAAGCCACCAGATCTCTGTGATGTGAGCACATTCATCGTGGTCGAGGTGCCTTTCCAGGGGTCCTATTGAGGGTCCAGATGTGTGCCCCCAAGAAACTGTATCTGTTCTACAGGGACCAAGGGCAGGCCCTAAGCTGCTTGTTTTGTTTGTTTTCAGCCACGTGTGGGGTGAAGCATGCAAATTAAGTATTTTATAAATTATGCCTCCTCACATAATGGTTTTTTCCATTCCAGTCAGTTTTAGGCCCCCAGTCAAGTTCATTAGGTCCTGAATTGGTTGAAACAAATTGGCTTTTAAATGTCTCTGATGCCTGTTGGCCCCTGTATTTCAGCATGAGGAGGTTAGAATGGGTTCCCTGCCAGGGCTGCCCTCTTGTTTCTTTCTCTCCTAGTAGGTGGTGTATTTGTCGCTTTACAATCCCTGAAACAGACTTAAGTTTCTTACTCCTTTTTCCTCTAAAAAGTATAAAATTCCTGTCGGACTTGGAGAGCAAAATGAGATTGAAACTTCGAAAGAAAGAGTGTTCTCTGGCACATTCTCCGCACCCTGAAATCCTCAGCAGTACATTTCTTCCCATTGCTTGGCGATCGAGAGGGAAACTTGAATCAATTTTCAAAATTACAATGTGACTGTAGTTTTAAATGGCACGGAATTGGGAGTAGTGCTGAAGTGAGCCATGGCTTGAAGGCCGAAACCGCATCTGAATCATTTCCCACTTGCCTCCGGAATATCATTTCACTGGTGGGCTTTTGAACGTATCAGATTCACTGGTCGTGTTTTCGAGTGGTTTGAAAGCAAACTGCAGTCACCAAATGAATGCAAGGAGCCATGGAAGGACCCTTTTATTCTTTGCCCTTTTCCGTCTCTGTTTTCATGGGAGCATTCTGGAACCAAATGGGGGTGAACCTGCTTTTTCTCACTCCCTTTGTCCCTGATTCCGATTGCTCCCTGAATGTATCTCCCTGCTTGTTAGTATCAGGCTTTACAAAGAAGGTGATGAAACAGACACGGTCCCCAGGAGGTGGAGGGGGAGGCCTGGCGGGATGGCATTCGGGGAATGGCAGCAATGTACCTTACGTGTCTGTGGTGTCCTGAGGATTTGGGTCACGTGACCTGGAATACCTGGTGTCTGAGCAGGAGCCAAGGTGACTGTCTCCGGGGCCACCGCCCTGCAGCTGTCAGTCTTGAAATGCTTAAAAATGTCTGACATTCTTCCTTCCCAGAAGGCGTGCTGTGTGTACACACCGTTGCTGTTGAAATCAAGCCTAGTGGATATACGAGTTGCAGAACAGGACAGACGGAATCACGGCAGGCCAGGTGCACGGTGGCACCTTGGGAAATGCCTCCAGTTTTGTTTTCAGATGCCGACGACTACGTGGAAGTTAGGCATTTTATCAAGTAGTTTCGCACTTGAATATTTTGGGAAATG
Organism: Balaenoptera borealis; assembly: GCF_965194805.1. Taxonomy (NCBI): domain Eukaryota; kingdom Metazoa; phylum Chordata; class Mammalia; order Artiodactyla; family Balaenopteridae; genus Balaenoptera; species Balaenoptera borealis. The sequence continues at coordinate 4,594,143 of NC_138877.1, forward strand.
TGACGACACAACCTTTGCGCACTAATATCTCTTGTGCTTTTGGTAGAACGTGAAGTCATTCCACCAGAAGTAGGACAGGATTATGAAAGGAAGATATCGTATGCACACATTTTAGAAGATCTGGGCATTAATTTTTGTTCTGATGAGTATACTTCAGAGAGTGAAGGTGTTTGGAAGAGTGTTGAAGATATTCTCCTGGGCTCTGCTGGAGTTCGTGGGTTGAATAAGCTTACCTTCAATTAGCAGGCCTGAGTTCTCCCAGTGAGTGATGGAGAGGCTCCAAAAAGAACATTGTATTTTAGTTTATTTTTTTATTTTATATTGGAGTATAGTTGATTTACAGTGTGTTAGTTTCAGGTGTACAGCAAAGTGATTCAGTTATATATATAAATACACACACACACACACACACACACACACACACACACACTCACTCTTTTTCAGATTCTTTTCCCAGAATATTGAGTAGAGTTCCCTGTGCTATACAGTAGGTCCTTGTTGATTATCTATTTTATATATAGTACTGTGTGTATGTTAATCCCAAGCTCCTAATTTATCCCTCCCCCCGACCTTTTCCCTTTGGTAACCCTAAGTTTATTTTCTATGAAAAAAGGACATTTTAAATGGAAATCCCCCAGTTGGTGCTTTCTCCCTTTGATTTTAGGTTACATAAATCCAATTACTATAATTATATTACTTATTTACTTGGTTGTTTACTTACTTGAAAACTTAGAGTGCCTTGGTGGGTAAGTCTTCCGACAGGTTAGAAGATACTTGTTGTCAGCTCATGGTCTGATTGGTGGTACAAATCAGAGGATTGAAATTTCAAATTAAGGACTATGTTTCTTTTTTTTTTTTTTTTTTTAAACTTTGGGTTTGTTTGTTTGTTTATTTATTTATTTATTTTTTGGCTGTGTTGGGTCTTCGTTTCTGTGCGAGGGCTTTCTCCAGTTGCGGCGAGCGGGGGCCACTCCTCATCGTGGTGCGCGGGCCTCTCACTATCGCGGCCTCTCTTGTTGCGGAGCACAGGCTCCAAACGCGCAGGATCAGTAGTTGTGGCTCACGGGCTTAGTTGCTCCGCGGCATGTGGGATCTTCCCAGACCAGGGCTCGAACCCGTGTCCCCTGCATTGGCAGGCGGATTCTCAACCACTGCGCCACCAGGGGAGCCCCAAGGACTATGTTTCTAAATTGAGAGCTCAAGCGTAGAGATGTTCAGATGTCCTTAATGTCCACAGGTGTCGGGTCGGGTCGGGGGAGGTGAGCTAGATTGTTTTTTCCCCTGCCTGGCTTAGATATTTCCGAATTTGCTATACTCAGTAGGTCTTCCCCAAAGTTGACTTATACTGGGAAAGTCCAGACCTCTGTGTGAGGAGAGGGTGGTAAAGAAATAAGTCATTTCAGGGGGGTGAGATCTAATCTGGTTCAGGGACCACTTGTGAACTCTCCCTCAGGACATCCTAACCATTTCCCTGGCAACAGTTGATTCTGTTGAGACGTGAGCATATCATAACACCCCACCACCTGTACCCAGCCTCACCACGCTTCATCAGAAACAAATCGATTGTTTTGTGTGTGCCAAAATAAGAAGGTTGAATTTTGCCAAAGTGGAAAGGAAAAACCTGGATAGCCTATTACGTGATTATTTTAAGTTTTATATATTCTTCCTAGAAAATAATTATTTCGTATTTGACTTGACAGAACGATGAACTTATTAGCAGGGAATCAAAATCTCTTACTGGTAGAGTTACTCAATAGGAAATTCAATTTGACAAGTTAAGACTCCCAAACAGAAAAGTGTCTTATCTTCTATAGTCTTTTTTTTTTTGAAGGGATTTAGGAAACTCCCTACTCCTTTTTTTTTTTCCCTTCATTTTTCTTTTCCTAGTGCCTTGGTGATAGGACAGAGTGCTTTCTTTCTTCTCCTTTCTAGAGAAGGAGAAATCTGTCCACATCACCTCCAGGGGCTCCTGGCTAGTTTCTCTCGCTGGGTCCCCAGCACACTGTCTGCCTGCCTGCTGGATCAGACTCATCTTTTTAAAAACTTCTATCCTGGCATCAACTTAGTCTAGAAATCTGCTGCCCACTCCAGTTGCCACCAGCCACATACGGCTATTTAAATTAGTGAAACAGGATGGAAATGTTAGTTCCTTAGTTGCGGCAGCCACATTTCAGGTGCTCACTGGCCACACGTGGACAGAACAGAAGAACATTTGCATCATCACAGAAAGTTCTATCGATGATGCTGGTCTAACACCCGTAACAGTTTCCTGTTTTTTAAGACTTTACATGTAAGTACCTTAGCCTGGCTTCTGTGTGACTTGTTAGAAGGTGGTCAGGAAAATCCATGGGCTGGAGCTCCCAGGAGACTGCGAACGGGAGAAGCATCGCATTCCTTTTTCAAGAATGAATGGGGATTCCCTGGTGGCGCAGTGGTTGAGAATCTGCCTGCCAATGCAGGGGACACGGGTTCGAGCCCTGGTCCAGGAAGATCCCACATGCCGCGGAGCAACTAGGCCCGTGAGCCACAACTACTGAGCCTGCGCGTCTGGAGCCTGTGCTCCACAACGAGAGGCCGCGACAGTGAGAGGCCCGCGCACCGCGAAGAAGAGTGGCCCCCGCTTGCCGCAACTGGAGAAAGCCCTCGCACAGAAACGAAGACCCAACACAGCCATAAATAAATAAATAAATAAACCCAAAGTTAAAAAAAAAAAAAAAAATGAATGAATGGTGCTCCAACAGACAGGAGGTGGTAGAAGGTGGTTCTGGGGGAAAGTGTGAATGGGGAGATTAATTTAGCAAGTGTAGAAGATCTTGGTCTTAGTAAAGTCTAAGGGGAGTAACAGACAGCAGGAAAAACAGACGGCCTGGGTTCTCTGTCAGGGTTTTTATGGGAAAGCGTCTTGTCACGGTCTTCAGTTCGTGTTTGAATTCAACCATCTTTAATCTCCTCTGTCCTCAAAAAGAGAACTTGAAAGAGTTTATCCAATAACTGCAAACAGGAAGGGAGCAAGGATGTTTGTGGGTGATGCTTCAGAGGGAGGAGAGGTGGTGATGAGGGAGGTCCAGAGGTGCTGGAAGGAGCCCCGTGATGATGGGAGGCACACGAGAGGGGGGGGGAGCAAGGCGGGGGGGACACAGAAAATACCACAGGGGGTTATGAGGCAAGGGATGTCTTGTGAGAAAGTCAGGTTTTCATGGTGGCCATGATGCAGGAATGTAAGAAGTTTAAGGTCAGTGGAAGATGGCTCCTGACAGCTCATGCTCCCCGGGCTGAGGGAGGTGGGGGGTGGGGGGTCATGGAGGCACAGGTCGTTCGTGGTGGCCAGAACTTGGCCTTCAGCTCTGCGTCCCTCATGCCTGCCGGCACCTGATGACTAATGAATTGCCATCCAGCATTTATTGCCTGTGTGGGAGGTTGAGCTTCACCCCACTGAGTAGTCATGGCCTCTGGTGCTGAATAGATTTCCAAGCCTAGGGTGGTCATCTTGCAATCATGGAAGAGGCTGGGGAGAAAGGGACAGGTACCCCGTGATGGGGCTGGCAGCAGCTGGAGGTCGTGGCCAGGAGCCTTGCTGAGTTGATGGAGTTAAAAGCCCCACTGGGGAGCTGCGGAGCTCACTGGGTTACCTAGACCCAAGGTGCCGAGAGATCACTGCTGGTTCAGCCTCACGCTTCCCTCCAGGTGCCGGCTCTGCCCCCTCCCCCGCGAGCAGCGCCTGGGGGTGGGGAATGGGCTCTTTGCAGCAGGAGGGCAGGGCTGGGGGAAGCCGGCAGGGCTGGGGGAAGCCAGCAGGGGTGAGGCCGCTAGAGCCGCATCCGGGAGACGCCTCCCAGGTTGTGGCTGGCCGCCGGGCACGTGTTCTGTGCAGTGAGCTGGAGTCGGTGTCCGTCGAACGATGACTGTGCAGCTGTGTGGCAGTGAGGTCAGGACCTGAAGTCCAGCCTGGGGTTGAGAGCTTGCTCTGCCTCTGCTCTGTGACCTTGGGCAGGTCGCCTAACCTCTCAGGCCGGTTCCTCTTCCCAAGACAAGGAGAATAATTCTCACTCTCCCAACCACTGCAGGCTGACATGGGGGTGAAAGGCGGTTGGTGTGGAAGCATTTATTTTGTTGAAGTCTAGTTGATTTACAGTGTTGTGTTAATTTCTGCTTTGTGGCAGAGTGATTCAGTTATACGTATATGTACATTCTTTCTTTGTGTTCTTTTCCACTATGGTTTATTACAGGATATTGAACGTAGTTCCCTATGCTCTACAGTAGGACCTTGTTGTTTATCCGTTCTCTGTATAATAGTTTGCATCTGCTAATCCCAAATTCCTACTCCACCCCTCCCCACTCCCCCTCCCCCTGGGCAACCACAAGTCTGTTCTCTGTGTCTGTGAGTCTGTTTCTGTTTGGAAGCATTTTATAAGCTGTAACATGTGACGACAATGCAAGTTATCTATCTGTAAGTTGGGTTGCAGTTGGTAGAGATTTGAGAAGAGGTAACCAGGTGCAGATGTCTTTACAAGATTCACAATGAATTAATGAGAACATGAATCTAGGGTATGGTAATGGAAAAAAAGTAGACAGTAATGGAAAATTTTCTAGGAAGAATTTAAAAATTATGCTTGGAAACGGGGGGTGGGGGGGTGGGTGAAAGAGAAGGAAGGGTTAGGAAAGATAACAGGATTCCAGTTTGAATGACTGAGAGTTTGGGGGTGAAATTAACTAGAAAGTAATAGCTGTGCAGGGACAGACTGGAAATCTGGCAAGGACCTTTGCTGTGGGCTTAATGAGTTCCAGGTGCTACTGGGACCTCCTGCTGGACAACGGCAAGAGGATACCCAGCTGTAACACAGAGGGACGTTGAGGCTGTGGTTGGGAGCCAAACAGCAGAAGCCGTGGAATCGACTGCTGTCGCCGGGGTAGAGGTGCAGCATCAGAAGGCCGGGGACAGACTCCGGGGGGAGATGATGGGATGTGACATCCTTTGGGGTTAGGGCTTCCTGGATGCATTGGCAGCTTCCTTTGCTGCCTGAATCCTGGCCCTTGTCGCACTTAGCACTGTGTGTTCACTTGTGCATATTCCTGACACACTCTTAATCGGGGAGCAGGGGATTCTATTCATCTTGGGTACCATCAAGTCTTGAACATAAGTTAACTGCCTAGTAGCACACAGTACGTATTTGCAAATCTTCTGAACGAATGAATGAATGCTCTGAAACTAAGGTGGGGATTGTGAGGGACGATCGGGAGAGGGCGGGGCCAAGGTCACCATCCTGGGCCCCTTCCAGGTTGAGTGACATTCACTGAGACCACTTGGTCTTGGTAGTGTCTTTCTCTTCTGAAGCTCTGTAGATGAGAACACAGACTGTTGATGGTGGATTAGAAAAAATGAAACCCAGAAGGTCAAGGGGATTAGGGCATTTGTAAGCAGGGTCACTGCAGATGTGATCAGTCAGGATGAGGTCTTGCTGGAGAGGTGGGCCCTGTCCTCTTGCGGAGAGACGCGTGTGCACAGGGAGAGTGCGGGGGCAGAGGCCGCAGTCAGCAACCCGCCAGAAGGTAGGAAGTGGCCGGAAGTACCCCCCGCTTCAGGCGTCAGAGGATCCTGGCCCTGCTGACACCTTGAATTCAGACTGCCAGCCAGAGAATGGTTTTCTGTTGTTTAAGCCACCTGTTCAGGGTTAGCTACGGCAGCCTGGGAAGTGATATGGCTAAAGGGACGTGGGCATGAAGGTCCTGGAGGCCATGCTCCAGGTTCAGAGGACAGTGTGCAGAGATGGAGGGAAGAAAAGTGCCGAGCGTGGAAAGCTCTAGATGAGGGGCGTGGTCTGCAGCCTCCACGGGTCGTGCCGTTACGAGCTCTGTACCCATTTCTCTGAAAGTAAAGTGAGGGGCTCACGTCACCATCACGAAGGTGCCTTCTCCATTTATGGTTTTACTCATCTCAGCTGGCAAGGCCTTTGGGTTCCTGGCACGTGGGGTTTCTTTGCAGGTTTTATAAAAGGGGCTCCGTGCATCTAAGCGGGCCTGAGGTCTTCAGGTTGACTGGGTTCAGTGTGCCAACCACCCCCTGGTAATTGTCATTGCAGAGAATGTGGTCAGACAGCCTTGGGATGTTTCCTCTGAAGAGAGGGAAACAGCTGGTTTTGAAGGTGAGCTTGGCCTCCGTGCTGATGCTTTAGAAGATGCGTCCTGTATTGGGTGCAGAATGAAATGTTTGTGCTTCCTTCCCTTAGTGTTACCTTTAAGTTTCCATGCTTGTGTTTCTTCCAGCCACGGACAGGCGTGTGATTTGGGGTACAGCGCGGCCTGTGTGCAATCCTGCTGTCCTGGCCGCAGTGGGCTCTGGCAGTGGCCCCTCTGTTGAGTCCAGTCGGGGAAGGAAGCCAGTGGGGAGCCCTTCTCGCAGTTTCCAGGGCAGCTCCAGGAGCAGCGGTTTCTCCCGGTGGCAAGAGGGACGTGGTCCAGTAGGAACTGTGGACGGGCCTGCTTCCGCTCCATAGATCCGGCCATTTCATTCCTTCTCTTTTTACCTCCCTCCTGCCTCTTACCAAAACAAAGCAGGCGGCTCCTTGAGAATACCTCAAAATGATTTACTTGCTGAAAATGTGTGAGAACAGTGATCTAAGATGGCAAGGAAAAAGGAGACCCTCAGCGGTCTGTTCCATCCCGTGTACTTTTCAGAACAGAGGGGTTGAGGGGAAAGCTTTGGGCTGACGGCCGGGGATGGGGTCTGGGTCGCCCTCTCACTGATAGAGGGTGAGCCTCTCCCCGAGTGGCTGTGTTTGACTGTAATCGAGGCCAAAAAGAACACTCGGGTCCTTGGCTGGAACGTCGAAGAAAAACATGTCAAACAGAAGCAAAACGACCACACGTCATTCTCTGCGCGTGACTACATGTGCGTAACTGTAGCTTCAGGAAAGCTAATGTTTTTGGGGAAAAAACTTAGGATTGCTGTTCTTTGTAATTCAGACTCTATTACAGTAAGAAGCGTCACTGCAGTTTTAATGAAAATGTGGGAAGATCTGGGGAAGCGTTGGTCTCAGGCAGCCACACTGTGTTTCCAAAGTCGGCCTTCCTAGGCTTCCCCTCTTCCTCGTGGGTCTGTGGTTAACTGGACCCTCCCTCCACCCTCCTCCAAACACCTCGCAGGTTGGAGAGATGGTGACCAGGAAGGAGTAAAGCCCTTCCCCACATTCTGGCCCTGGGACCCCATGCGCCCTTGGGGCCTGGCCTGCTCCCCGGCCGCTGTTTTCCTTAGTTGTGTTGCTGCTTTAATTGGCCACAGTTCTCTTCGTCTGTGATGAAAGCTCTTAAAACTCAAACGGGAGTCATTTCCCCCACCTTCTGTATTGGGGTTATTTTCCCTGCACGGGGCCCACGGCTGGCGAGGTGATCTGTGCCCTCTGCTTACTTTGTTGGCGAAGCTGTCACCTGGTGGGTTTCTGCAGGGCGACGGATAATGTTACACCCTGAGGACCGTTGAACCCGATTGGTTCTCAGCTGTGGGATGTCTTTCCCCAAAGTTCTTGGGCTGCAAGGCCTGCTCTGAGGATTCACGTGTGTGGATTGGTTGACAGCAGCATTAAAGGTTTTTCCCCTGGACTTCCCTGGTGGCGCAGTGGTTAAGAATCCGCCTGCCAACGCAGGGGACACAGGTTCGAGTCCTGGTCCGGGAAGATCCCACATGCCGCGGAGCAACGAAGCCCGTGCGCCGTAACTACTGAGCCTGCACTCTAGAGCCCACGAGCCACAACTAATGAAGCCTACGTGCCTAGAGCCCGTGCTCCCCAACAAGAGAAGCCACTGCAATGAGAAGCCCGCAAACCGCAACGAAGAGTAGCCCCCGCTCGCCGCAACTAGAGAAAAGCCCGCGCACAGCAACGAAGACCCAAGCAGCCAAAAATAAAATAAATAAAATTAAATTAAAAAAAAAAAAAGCTCCCCCCTCCCCCTGCAGTGGATGGGTAAGTTACTTAAGGGTGGTATTCTCACAGGGCCCGGAGCACAGGCTGACTTGTCCAGGCCGCTTCCTTCTGCTTGGTTTCACACATATTAATGACTTTTTAAAAAATACCTAACAGTCTTGCCTTGAATTTTAATTTTTTAAAAAAATATTTATTTATTTTCTTTATTTTTGGCTGCGTCGGGTCTTAGTGGCGGTACGTGGGATCTTTTCCATACGGTGCGCAGTCTGCTCGGGTTTCTCTCTAGTTGTGGCACGTGGGCTCTTTGGTTGCGGCACGCGGGCTCTGTAGTTTGCGGCACGCGGGCTTATCTGCCCTGCGGCGCGTGGGATCTTAGTTCCCTGACCAAGATCGAACCCGTGTCCCCTGCATTGTCAGGTGGAGTCTTTACCACTGGACCGCCAGGGCAGTCCCTTGCCTTGAGTTTTAAAGAAGACATTCTTACTACAACTAGAGAGAGACTCTGTGGTCATTTGCCATAAAAGGTTGAAAGCGCTAATAACACAAGCCATAAAATAAACAAATACTAAACATTCAAGTGATCTCTAAATACTGACTTGGATAGGACAGAGATAGCAAAAGACTATAAACAGAAAGATGACTTGCTAATATTACCATGTGAGGCTATTTTAGTAATGGTGCGTAGGGTGAGACAGCCGAGGAGACCAGTGAAGAGGGAGGCCCGGTGAACACATCGCCCTTGGGTGTGAAGCTGCAGCAGCTGCCACATCCAAGGGGAGGTTCTGCCGGGGCGTGTGGATGAGCGATTTCTGCTTCTTCTCTGCATTAGCCCTGTCTCTATGGACTGTAGTTGGTCCTTTGGGTTGTAAGTCTTCTAGACACATGAGATTCTCAAAATGCTTGATTTGGAAGAAGAGTCATATAGGTCTCCTGGACTGAGTGTGTATTTCTGGGTGAATATTGGTGAGTGACACAGGCACTTTGCAATTGGCCACAGACCCCACCACTCCTTAATGTCAACCGTACTTTTATTACCTGCCTGGTACCCTGATGTCATTTATCTACATTGGTACCAGAAGTACGTTTTCAAATTCTTTCCCAACCAGAAGCAAATAGATAGTGGTCTCCTGCACATCATCATTTCCCACCTATTTCTGGTGTTTGTAATTTTTCTTTTATTCTGGAGGACAGGGTGTAATCTAGCACAGATACATAGTGAATTTGAGCCCTTGTGAGTCTTCGGGCTTATTCAATTTGGGAATAACTTAAACCTCTAAAAGTTGTCTTGGAGGAGTTTATTAGGCTTTGAACTACGTCTGAGATAAATTCTATTCGATTTATTTAGTTGACCTTTGAACAATGCAGGGGTTAGGGGCGCCGACCCCCATGTAGTCGAAAATCTATGTATTACTATCTCTGCCTCAAAAACAAAGGAATCGATAACTCACCCAAGGGCAGAAAGCTGAAACATTTGGGGTAGAATCAGGACTCAAACCCTCGTTCTTTTGATTTCACATATTGTGATCTCTAATCAAACACAAACTTTTCCCCGCGGTTAATTGAAAGATCTGTAAAATGAAAATACAGGCGCTATATTTATTGGAAAAAAATCTCCATATAAGTGGACCCACACAGTTCAAAACCTGTGTTGTTCAAGGGTCAATTGTATTTGTATTTCTCTCTCTAGCTGTCTTCTGACAGTGGTGTAAAATGAACAGTGAAATGCTCAAAACTCGTGAGAGGAAATAAAACTGGTAAAGGATAGACTAAGAAGGCTGAGGGCCAGGATTATAGATTAACCGCCTAATTAGCCCTTCCATGGGTGACATTGATCTGAATGACTGTGTTTAGCAGGGTGGGAAGCTTGTATGTTTCACATTTACTGAGAACAGTCCTGGTATTGAATGATTCTGGTTTCACCTTTTTCGATCTTCCTGGAAACATTTTTGCTGCTAGGTTTCCCTTATTCCCCAAGTGTTGCTAAATTAACACAGGCCTTGGAAACCCCTGAAAAGTCCTCTCCGTTTGACATACTTCTCTTATTTGTTCTTTTGAAAGTGTTGATCTCGAGACAGGCTGAAGCCTGAGCCTGGATGGCAGTGATCTGATTGATTCCTCCCTGCCTTATGCTCTGTGGTCGCAGGCCTTCTTCTGGAAAGGCCGTATCAAGTTCGTCCACTGTTGTGAATGAAAATAATCCGTTGGTGAAAGCACAGAATTAGAAACCTCTTGGTATATTTATTTCTGTGTCTCAAGAATTCTGATTTAAAGCAGACATTATTTCAAGTAATGTGAACAGTAGGTCGTTCAGAAGTCTCGGATGAATCAATGTTTTCTTCCCTTCTCTCCAAGAAAATCTATTTAAAGCAAAGGTCAAATCTGGGCTGGATTTAGAACCTAGTAAATGTAAGTCTGGAGAACAGAGCCGCTTCTCTTTTTTTATTCTCTACATAGTTTCAAGCACTAGGGACACTCTGGCCTCTTGCAAATCATCATTTCCCACATATTTCTGGTGTTGGTAATTTTTCTTTTATTCTGGAGGACGGGGGGTAATCTGTAGCACAGATAGCTAGTGAATTTGAGCCCTCGTGTGTCTTCGGGCTTGTTCAATTTGGGAATAACTTAAACTTTTAAAACTTGTCTTGGAGGAGTTTGTTAGGCTTTGAACTACATCTGAGAAGGATGGATCAATGCACCTCATGTAATTAACAGGCTCCAAAGTTGAACCGTGTGTCCACCCGCCCTCCCCTCCCCTCATCCCTCTGGTCTCCGCCCTCTCTCCGTCTCCACCAAGGTCGTCCAGCTGTTGTTGAAGGTGATGGCCCCGCCCACGGCCTGGGTTTGTTACCCACCCCCCACCCCGGTATTTCTGCTCCTGAAGTCTTCATATCGACTCTTCCTCAGCCCGGCCTCACCGTGTGTGGCTCTTGACCCAGCCCCTGGACCAGACTCCACTCCCCACGCACGGCTCCCTCCCCTAAGCCATCCTTTCCCTCGGGAAAGATTGGAGCATACCTTTGGGTCAACCTCCTCCTGAGCCTCGAGAGGTAGCAGTGAAAGCATCAGCCGAGAGAGCCCTCCTCCCCAGGAGGGCAGATGGTGAGAGGGTCCAGCAGTAAATGTGGAGAAGGTGGGCTTGCTGAGTGCCCTGAGGGTAACACAGGTCCTTGGGCTGAGCCCTGAATCATTTTCCTTATAGGATTCAGAAACTCAGCTTTCTGGAGGGATAAATTAGGAGTTTGGGATTAACAGATGCAAACTATTAAATATAGAATGGATAAACAACAAGGTCCTACTGTAGAGCACAGGGAACTATATTCAATATCCTGGGATAAACCATAATGGAAAAGAATATGAAAAAGAATATATATGTATAACTGGATCACTTTGCTGTACTGTACAGCAGAAACTAACACAATATTCTAAATCAACTACACTTCAATTAAAAATTTAAAAAGTTAAAAAAAAGAAATTCACCTTTCTTAACCCAGGATCTTTCCCCCTCGCCCCAAGCCTAGCTTCCCAGGGGGTGTCTAGGTGTTCCTCCACGGATGCTGATGGGTGAGGACAGGTGTCAGGCTGCAGTTCCTTTGCAGAGTTGATTCTTTGCTGGGGTACCCTTTTGTCCATCGTGAATCTCTGCTAAGTTTTCCAGTATTAAATTTTCCTCTTTAGTTCTCTTTAAAGGTTGACAATTATAAACTAATCTCTGGGCTTTGTTTTTTTTTTTTGTTGTTGTTTTTTAGTAGTTTTCTCTTGCTCCTTGTTTCTCCCCTGTTAGAATCTATTTCTCTTTCATTTATGTTATTATTCATTTTTTTCCCACAGCTCTCTATAATGGTACGTTAAGGAGTGGTGGGGTCTGCGGATAATTGCAAAGTGCCTGTCTCGCCTACCAACATTCACACAGAAGTACACGCTCAGTCTAGTAGACCTGTGCTACTCTTCTGACCAAATCAAGCATTTCCATTCTTGTGTCCCTGGTAGAAAGCATGCTTCTTAAAGACTGGTGGGCAGGGGGGAATCTATTATATCTTTATATCTCCAATACTTTGAGTATCACCTATATGTAACAGCATAGTATTTGTTGAATAGAGTTTAGTAAGGTTTACAAAAATGGTTTCTGATATATATATATGTAAAACTATTTGGTATGGTATATTATAGTGTATATAGTATATAAGTATTTTATATATCATATATGCCATATATATAATATATAGGATGTATATATATATTTTTCTCAGAATAGCTTATCATCTCTTCTCTCAAGCTTTTAGTACTAAGACTTGCGACCCCCAAAATATATATATACATAAAGAAGGAAACTCTCATAGGCACTTTAGAAGTTCCTAACTACTACATCGAGTATGCCATCTTATTCAAAGTTTTTAAATAGTAAAGTGGACGCTTTATCTTTCCCTATAGAAATGCTAGCCATCTGGAAGGCTGTGTGTGTGTGTGTGTGTGTGTGTGTGTGTGTGTATGTGTATGTGTATGTGTGTGTTAGAGGTGAAATCTCTGCAGAAAGCCATTGAAGAAGCTTCAGGAAATCTTCATTCCTCTGGATCCCTTTTGGGTTTTACATCTGGGAATTTGTATGTTCTCTCAAAATTACTAGTTTAGTTGTAGAGGCTGATCCTTTGTCAGCTGGGTGGAACATAGAACCCTGCACCCGTATTAGAAACAGCCCGGAAAGCCCTGAGAGAAGCGCCAGTCGTGTCCCGTTAAAGATCAAAGAAGACGGTGCTCACCAAGGTGAGCGGGTCCAGCACAGTCCTGCAGGGCCAGCAATGTGCAGGGAATGTTTGAGGTCGATCAGCGTCCCTGAACTAGGGTGCCGTGGCCGCCCTCCTCACAGTTATTCCCACTTTTAGTGGCAGGTGGGCAGAGGAACAGAGCGGCACGTTCCCAGGAGCCAGTGATACCCGGTGCCCAGTATCGAGGGGCAGTCAGTGGGGAGGGGAGGCGTCGTAGCCAGGAGAGGTCCTTCCTGTATCTCAGGCCCAGCGGCCATGCAGGACACGGGCCCAGGGGTCCCCGATACTGTAGTTTTCAAGAGAAACTGGTATCAGAGCTTTCATGTGAAAGTGCCTGTTTTTGTTTTTGTTTTTTAAATTTTGGGTGAAGTAGGGTTTTTTTTGTTGTTTTTTGTTTTTGTTTTAAGGTGGGATGAATAACCTAAAATCAACCTATGGATTATACTTCCTGGCCTCAAATGGACTGTCGGGACCTTTTGTCCAGTTAAGCCTAGACTGTTGTGCTATGGCCTGTAAGTCGCTGTCTGCTTGACTGAGGCCATTCGTGTCCAGTTTCCGATGGACTCCTGCTTCCTGGCCCTGCTTGACCTTCCCCCCTGGCATGTGTCCCTGTGCATGTGCCCCATACGTGCCCCCAGGGACATTGGCCCTGGGGGCACGGCCGTGTCTCAGTCGCATCCCCGCCTACTTACTGAAGGTGTGAATGGTCCGCGAAGCTGGCGCCTCCAGGACTCTCAGAGCTTTAGCAGAAAGCCCGTGACCCCGGGCACGTGCGGATGCGCGGAGGGGACCAGCACGAGCAGAGTGGGGATGGTTCTCCGCCGACGGTGAGCGATGGCTCTGCCGGGGTCAGTGTCCAGGGAGCGGCGGCCATCGCTCAGCACCTGCTGAGCGACGCGCTTTGTTGGCTTTGCTCGCCGAGGAGGAGTAGGGAGACTGCCCACATGGTTTCCTTTCCGTTCTGGGGGCAGCGTGGATGGAGAGGTCATGTGATCCACACGGAACAAGCTGCGGATGTTCCGTGGGAGCTTTGCGGGCGCAGTGGCCGGCGTGGCTTCCGAGAAGCAGGGCCCCCCAGAGCAAGGCCGGGTGCCGCCCGCCATCCAGCCGGCCTGCCCACCGCGGTCTCGCAGGGAACAGGGGTTTCCTCTTAACCCAAAGACCCTACTCTCTCCGCACAAAGTCACATCCGCTCTGCTCTGGCCCCCGGTCCCGGGCCACCCGCCCTTCCGCATCCTCCCGGGCCTTTCCCGGTGATGCCCGGTTTATCCACCTGCCAGAGGCTTACACTCAGCCCCGTCTTGCCTCTCGGCCTCCGACTGTTCACCGAGCACCGCGCGCTCTTTGTTCAGCGCGTCTCTTGGTTTTGTCTCCATCATCCCGAAGAAGGCGGGACCCTCATCACGTGAAGGCCCCTTAGCTGCCCTGTGTCCTCCTTCCGTCTTGCAGGCGTGCCACCTGGTGGGCATTTTATACGTAGAAGCCCGCGCCAGCTCCCCGCAGGCCCTGGGAAGGCGTCCTCGTGCTTCCCGCTACCGCAGCCCGCGGCGCGTCCCCCGGCGCATCCTAACGCACGCCTGGGGTCCCCGCGCCTCACGGGCCTTCGGTCCTGCGGCCTGGATGTGCACACGCGCCGAGTTTTGGCTCTTGTGTGTTGTCTCTATGGCTCTTTCTTCGTCTCTGGGCCTCTCTACCCCTAGAAGCGTATGCACATAATAGACCCTCAATGGGTAAAGGGGACATGAAGGCTTTTTGTCCTTGCTCTGTATTTCAGTGTCAACTTTATCTCCATAACCCTGAGTCCTTGCCAGTCTGCGGAGAGCAAGGTGAGGAGTGTCCCAGACTGCCCGCCCTCGCCCGCCCTGGCTGGTCGTGGGGTCTGCCTCTCGGCCAGGTGCCCAGATGAAGCGCGCCGAGGCTTCCTCCCCGCTCCGTCATCAGGGTGGAGGTCTCCCGTGGAAACGAGACCTTTCCTACACTTTTACTGATTCATGTGGTTTTATTTATTTATTTTGAAGATGTGTGTGTCATGGAACATGCCCCCGACTTTTCCGACTGGAGACGATCGTTCAGGAAGTGTATAAGTGTGTGACCGTGTCCCACGCTGACGTGAGATGTGTCCCTAGCAGAGCAGAGGTGGGTAGGCAGCTGGTCTCTCTTCTCACGTGACAGCCTGTTCTCCCCAACGACAGCGATTCCAGGAAAACTGAAGAGGACCCGCGGGCAGGCTCCTTCCAGAACCGGGTCAGGGTGGGCCAGCTGTGGCTGGGGAGCATGTGGGTGGCAGCCAGGCCCCGCCCTTCGTGTCCCGTGCTTTCGCCTCCGTGGACCCGGGATGGGAGCCCAAGGGCCCATTTTCTCGCGTGGCTACACCCTTCACTGCCTGTCAGCCCAGCCTGCTGCTGCCACACGTGCATTTGGGGACCTTTCATGATCTGCCTTCACTATTTCTCTTTCAGAAATGTTTCGTTTTTTTTTTTTTTTTTTTTTTTTTTTACTGTTTTTGTTGTTCACACCGGTCTAAACACAGTCTGGACACATTATAATTCCTCTAAGAGTCCAGAAGCCTTTAGAAGTAGGAAGTGCAAAGGCTGTATTATCGAAATAGTAACGTTAAAAGCTTAAATCCCCAACGTCGGGAAATTAATATTATGATGTTCATTTTCTTACATGGCATCCATAAGGTTTATTTTAAAAGTTAGCATATGTTTATTAAGAAATTGGTCTTATCATACAGCAAATAGGTAGTTCAAGCATTGAGATGATTTTGTGGTACCTACGATGTGCTCCCTATGAGGACGTGACAGATGTTAGCATTTGTCACTGTGGAGCAAATGTAGATCTTTAGTTTGCAATTGGTATTTTATCTTTTCTTTAATTGAAGTATAGTTGATTTACCATGTTGTGTTAGTTTCAGCTGTACAGCGAAGTGAGTCAGTTATACATACATATATATGTATATGTATACATGTGTATATGTATACATGTGTATGTATATATGTGTATATATACATATGTATTCTTTTTCAAATTGTTTTCCCTTATTATTATTGAGTATTATACTCAGTATTAAAAAATATTCAGTATAGTTCCCTGTGTTATACAGTGGGTCCTTGTTGGGGTATTTTATCTTTTTGTGTGAGACTAATAGCACTCTGTCTTCTTCTGCCAAAGTTTAGCTGACATACTTAATTACACAGTTCATTAAAAATACTCTAGCAACTTTTTCTGCAGTACTTGGTTTTAAAATTTCTAAACTCAGTCACCATTGTGTTTGCTTTGGGCACTTTATAATTCATCCAAGAATCAAGGCGACTTTAGAAATAGTTAAACCAATGACTATATTATAGATATATAATGTAATATACATATGTTAAAAGTTAAAAATGTAAATCTCCAAAGGTTAGGAAATTAAGTAGTTAAGCTGAGGTTGTTGTGTTGACAGTAAAATTATTCCTGGTGAGTGTGATGATTCTTTTTGGGAGGGGGGTGCCCAAGAAGCTTGGAGTGCATCAGGTACTTTAGAGATTAATGTGTTATTTGTGACTCTTTCAGAATCACTGACAGTACTTTTTTTTTTGTCTGTTGTATTTTGTATGAGTTCTTTATTTTTTTATTTTTAATTTTATTGAAGTCTAGTTGATTTACAACGTTGTGTTAATTTCTGCTGTACAGCACAGTGACTCAGTTATACATACATATGCTCTTTCATATTATTTTCCACTAGGGCTTATCACAGGGTATTGAATGTAGTTCCCTGTGCTCTACAGAAGGACCTTGTTGTTTATCTAGTGTGATGATTTTAAATGTGATTCATTGTGTCCCCAAAATAGATAGTGACTTCCTGAGATCCAGTCTGGGCAGATGTGTGAGAAGCAACTGTTCCGTGGAATTATAGAGGGTCATTTTATACGCAGCTGAGTGATCCCTCACAAATGCGGATGTCACATTCTTCCTGCGGGAGGGTCACACTTTGAAATCATTTCTTAAAAAGGGTTATCTCCTTTCTCAAAAACAGCAAAAAGGGTCCATAGTAGAGGTTCAAATACCAAATGCTTTTTCACGCATCTACATTATTTTTGAGATCTTATACACAGCTATGCAAGAACACATTTGTTTAGTATGTAAAAGGATTCCTGGCGCTAAAATCAAAATCTCGTTTTGTGGAAGAAAATAAATTAAGCATATTAGGTGTGCTATTTAATATCCTTTGAGAAGCGAAAGAAAGTACATATTTTCAGGGAGGTTTTTAACCTCGGTGATTTGAGCTCTGTCACAACTGTTAGTCAAATTTTCTTTCAATAAATAGTGGTGATTGATAGTTTTCAAACTGTCTAGGCTCTGAAGCCTAAGTGAATAAATGGTCTCTTTCTTAAAAATGATACTTGTTGGTGAGCAGCTGCTGCCCAGTTTCTTTCACGTGCCCCACTTGCTGAATCTCTCTTCTAATCTTGCCGGGGATGCCTTTCCAGGAAAATGTGGATCTTTTCGAGATGGAAGATGTAAAAAGAAAAGAAGAAACTGAAAAATTAGGGTCTCCAGCCCTGAAGAGAGATTCTTGGCGCTGGCCTCCGTACGTGGTGGTTATTACCCTACGTAAAAAATATTCCCCGTGTATTACGTGAGCTATTCCACTGCGCTTAGTTGTACACTATGCAATCCCAGCAAATAGAAATCCATTTAATTCATTGAGCATTAAAAGAGATTTGACACCGTTAGTCATTTGGGAAATGCGAATTAAAACTACTAAATCTAACACTAGGTAGCCATTAGGATCTAAGGCTGAAGTTAAAAAGACGGCTGGTGTCCGTGTTGACAAGGATGAGGCATAGCTAGAATGCTCAAATGGGACCGTTGAGAAGGCAAAATGACGCAGCCGCTTTGGAAAACAGTCTCATGGTTTCCATAAAGTTAAACGTGTGTGTGCTCTGCGTGTATCTGTATAGACGGTACGGCGGAGTAATTTCCATTTAGGTATCTACCCAAGAAAAATAAAAACATATGTTCACACAAAGCCTAGTATACAAATATTTATAGTAAAATTATTTGGAATATCCTAAAGCTGGAAACAACCCCAATGTGTAATAACAGGTGAGTGGACAGTTGTGGTGTAGTCATACATTGGAATACTACTTGGAAACAAAAAGGAGTAAGCTATTGATAAGTGCAGAAACTTTGGATGGATCTCAAAGGATTAGGCTAAGTGAATAGGCCAGACGGAAAAGACTAGCAACTGTGATTCTGTTTGTATGGCATTCTAGAAGAGGCAAAACTATAGTAACAGAAGTGGATCAATGATGGCTGGGTGCTGGCGGTGGGGGAGGGGAGGGGAGTGCTTGCAAAATGGCTCGAGGGGACATTTGGGGTGATGGAAGTCTTCTGTATTTTAATTGTAGAAGAGGTTCAAAGAAGCTGATTAACAAAAACAAAACAAAAGCAAAAAGACTTCTGTAGAGGTTACATGCTAGTGTGAATTCAGTAAATTGAGTAGGTTTACACTGAGAAGATAATTTTTTTTTTTTTTTATCAGAAATGGAAACATTCTATGGGAGGTAGAGACGGCCAGTGTAGAGAAGAGCCTGATGGGGGTGGTGATAAAAGGTGATCTGCAGGTACCAGGCAGGCACCTGGGTACCTGTAGCAAGACTCCACATTATCTCTTTAGGATGTTTGCTTCACGCCTGTGAAGTATAATCTCACCTTCCTTGAAATTATTTGTATTATAGGAAGTCCTTGAAACATGACACATTTAATAGATTCCTCTTATCTGCAGATTCCTCTTCTCTTGAACCTGTGGCCTAGAGGATGAGCATGACCGTTAGAGGCTCACAGGCCCAAAGTTCATTCAGGAGAAGGTACTTTGCTCCTGAACTTTAAGGCTGAGTGTGATGATTTGGCTGAGTTGCCGCTCCTGAAACTCGAGCCATCCTGGCTTTTCAGCATCGTCAGCTCTGAGCCTGTTGGAATTTGCAGAACATCAAAGTGAGGGCTGAGGCAGCTGCTGCTACCAAGGCGTCTCAGAAATTGCTCAGGACACCGCCGAGCTCGGGGAAGGAGAGGATGACCTGCCTCGACAGAGTTCACTGCTGCCGGCACTGTTTAATTTTGAGGAGCGAGTCCTGCTATCTGCAAATTTGTAAAAATGCATCCGGGTTCTAGAAATGGTCGTCTCTCCTGATTTGTTTACTGAATCTAAAGTGATTAACAGTAGAACCGCCTTCCAGGTCCCATCTGCCTGTAGGCTGAGCGGGGTGCACTTCAGCTGTGCTCAGGGGCCATGAGATGAACCTCTGATCTGTGAATCAGCAGAGAGACAACCATTTCCCGAGATCACAGGGTAGCACTGTCTATGGTGTTTATAGAATCTTATTTAAAAACCCGGAAAGGCAGAGGCAAATGCTGACCTTACTGATAAGAAGTGCAGGGTTCATCATGCAGCATGTCTGGGGAAAAGTGTCTGACGTGGCTCAGGGATCAGCCTTTACTCAGAGTTGCCCACTTTTGGCTTTAAGTCGTGTGTGTTTTCAATTGTGAAGGAAAACAAAATGGAAGAACATGTGTGCAAAGCTGGAAATATATTTTTTCATAATAATGCCTAAAAGGCAAATTCTAATGAAGAATTTCGGGATGTTTTGTAACTTTCAGGGAATGAAGCCCCAGCCCCAACTCCCTATGCCCCCCTAACAGCCAAGTCCATTGTAACTTTCTGTAGTCGGTTTTTTATTAAAATCAGAGACTGCAGTATAAATTTTAACAACTAGGCTAAATAGGCGTTAACAGGCCCTGGGATCCAACCACAGTTTGTAACATCGTTCCTTTGGGAAAATAGATTCTAAGTGCCCAATAACTAACTTACAAATAGACTTTTGAATCATAGTGCATTTGAGAATAAGGAACTGTTTGTGATATTAACACCTCCGATTGGCTTGCTCCAGAATTGCACAGAAGGGACCTATATTCTGCCACACATGTGTGGTGAGCCGAGCTAGTCTGGGTTTGATCAAAGATTATTGCTGAGTGGGCATTGAAAGCGTAGGAATTAAAGACCAAAGTAGAGTCTGGAGACAAGTCAAGGGTGGAGTTGGAAGGATGAATCTGGAGGGAGTTCAGTGGTAGGAAAGGTTTTCGATCTCAAAGGCACAGGTGTGATTCTGAGCAGGTGAAGTGCAGGGAGAACAGAATGGTTCAGGTAAGGGGGAAGGTTAGGCCTCGAGGACATTGACGGCAAAGAGTCCAGGATACGTGGAATAAGGAGAATCAAGGACCAATCATTTTTAAGGAAGATGTAACGTAAAAATGTACCAGGAAGGCTGAATAGCCCACAAGAAGGTCAGACAAACAGCTGCCTCCAAGACCAGTAAATAATCTCTTAAAGATTAACAGTGAAGGGTTAGCCTAGACACATCAATTAATTTAGGAAGTCAGCACATTTATGGAGCACCTGTTCTGCTCTCACGTGATCAGAGATTGGCAAGAGGAGCTTCTGCCTTCATCGAATTTAAAATTTAGTATAATTCCAGCTAAACACAAAAATGAGCCACACCAGACAAGGGTATGATCCTGGTGAGATCTACAATCTGCCCATCAGGAGAATATTAGGTTTTGATTAGTTCATTCTTTAGTGTGTGTATTTGCCGCCCTGATTGTATTGTAGGACTTATGGGGGTAGATACCATAGAGCATGGTAGGAGCTCCAGTAACTACATCTTGGTTGGTTGACGGTCATAGGTTTGGCTCATGTAATTGTTTAGTTGAACCCATTTGTTAACGTACTGTACTCTTTACCAGTGTGTGAGAAAATGCCCGGTCAGTGGACTATAAATGTGAAATCTCTTTTATCGGTGTTGCGTGATTTAGGAATGTTTGGTGTTCTCACTGCAAGCGGACAGCTTGGCCGCCATGTTTCTACAGGGTGCAGTTCAGCACAGCCAAGGGGTCATTACTCCCATGGGCATCGCCTGCTCCTAGTGGCCTTGCCCTGACCACCTGCCACCCCCCACCCCGCCATGCATCCTCAGCCTTGTCTCCCGTGTTGTGTATGGTGTCCCTGCAGTTACTACGTTAAGGTAGAAACCTTACTCCAGGCAGTAAACGTGACAGCTTGTTGCCTGTGCACTGACTGTGCCCTCATGGTCCTTTCATCTCTATATCCGCTCTGCCAAGAAGAGCTGCATCGCCAGTGACCTTTCGTCTTAGTCAGCTCGGGCTGCTGTAACAAAAGTACCATGGTCTGGGTGGCTTAATAAACACCAGGAATTCACTCCTCATGGTTGTGAAGGCTAGAAGCCCAGGATCAAGGTGCCGGCAGATCCAGGACCTGAGGAGGGTTCTCTTCCTGGTTTGTCTTCATGTGGCCGGAGGGGGAGACTAGGGTTGAGGGGTGGAGGGAGGAAAAGGGATCGCACAGCCAGTAACAAGACTGATGCCGACGCTGGAACAGCGCAAGCTTTACCGAATGGCCAAAGAATGGAGAAGCGGCCACTTAGTTCACAAATTGGCTTCTCAACCCAACTGGGTTGAGAAGCTGATATATATACCAAATATATAGGAGGGTCAGAGTGAAAGGGAGGGATTTGGAAAGAGTAGCAGGAATATTCAGGAGTTATCCGAGACTAGGGATGTGTTTGGACCCGGAGCTGATGCAATACTCCTTTTCAGTCGTTGTTTGGGTTTTTCTGGTGGTTGTCATGGCAACTGTCAACTGTCCTGGCACTGGTGGGTGTGTCATTTAGCAGCTAATGTGTGTACAGTGAGGCTCAAAGTCCGCTGGAAGTCAAGTCTTCCGCCATCTTGGGCCTAGATGTTTCTAACCAGTTCTTGTTTTTTTCTATGCAGCTTCCTCCTGAAACTTAGATAAGAGCAATTGGTTTCCATTCCTGGGAAGGGCAGGGGTATGATTCTGGGGCAAGAGCCTTGGTAACATCAGGAACATAGTTTTCTCAGCATGTTTCTGCCATCATATTCCCTTGGCTCAGGCTTCTTTTGGTGGCACCCCTCCGCATCATGCCCGAGCCTCCCACAGTGATCGGTGGTCAACCCCCAATACTTGGACCGCCCCCAGGAAGAAGAGCCATCAGTGTCCGGTCTGTCCTCATGCACACTCCAGAAATAACCCCAAGTAGAGAAAGTACCCTTCATAATATCACTGTCTCTGCGTAGCTCCACTGGTGCTGTGTCCCCATAAAGAAAAGCCGTAGGCAGGGTCTGTGCATCTCAGGGATTTGTCTCCTCAGCCTCTTCCTCAAAGGACCCTGGGCTGGTCTGAGCCTCTGCCACGGCGCCGGCTTGCTGTCCGTGGACCAAATCTGCAAACTCGCCCTAATTGCTTTGGAGAGACGTTTCCCAGGAGGGTTTTCTGTCCACTGTGCTTGGACCCCGGCAGGCACACCCTCCAGAGTTGCCCGGACCTGTCTGATTCCCCCGGTGACACCCCCAGGCTGCCAAGCTGGGGTTTCCCAAAGTGGGTGGAATTTTCTTCTCTACCCTAACTCTAAAGGGCAGGCTGTTTGCACAGATAAAGTAAACATAGATGTTTTGTTTGAGATTCAGGATTATGCAACTAACCAAGAATAAGAAGTATAAAGTGTCCTTTATTTTTAGTAAAAGTCAATTTAACTTTTTTTCTTAGAGCATTATTTTATCAATTCCTCTATTACTGCATTGACAAAGCAGGCGTTGTCACCTCTGGCATTTATTCACTGTCTGAAGTGGCAGAGATGTGTGTTTTCCTTGGTGTAGGAAGTTCTTCATGAATAAATAGTGACAGGAAGAGGAATGGGTTTTACTGGATGCTTATTATGTGCCAGTAGGTTACTCTGAGTAGCTCACTTTTCATAAGAAAAGTGCTATGAAGTGAGTATTCTTAGCTCTGTTTTACACTCGAGAAAACTGCTGTTTAAAGAGGTTTTGTATCTTGCCCAAGGTCACAGAGGTAATAAGTGGAGAGTTGGGACCAGACCCCAGGCCACCTAACCATAGCACCACAATTGTGCCTTAGATGCGTCTTTTTGATATTGTCAAAGTCTCTTGTTTAAAGGGTAACTGAGCAGTAAGACAGTATATTCTGCTTCTCACTTTGTGATGGTAGCTGATCCTCAGTTTAAGGAGGGCTGGAAGAATCCCTGTTCATTCCACATATTTCTTAATTGTAATTTTCCGATGATAGATGTAAATGTAACTTATTAGCCGAAGGACAGTTGTCCAGACAGAATAATTTCAGCTGACTTGTGTGCTTCCCTGATTAACTTAAGCAGGCTTTTTATCATGAGTCAAAAATTGTCTTCTTATATATTATATTTGAACTGGATATCCTATTCGTAATCACAAATTCCGTTGGAAGATCAGAACATCCTTGTGTTTAAATCTTAAAAGTGGTTCTGTGCTTTAATTCCATCTGATAGTAGACATCACACCAAAGCACTTATTTAGGTTGGTAGCAATGTTTTAAAGGTATTGGCAGTTTAATTTATTGGATACTTTTTGTAACATGAAAAAATTATCAGTTCGTTTCTTACTCCGATGATACATGGAGAGAAATGGTTTAATCTGCAGATCTCAGCAGAGAATGGAAATTCATCTTTTGTGTTATTTTTATATCCTCTAATATCTTTTGGATGCTTTAAAGGTGACCTTGTGTGAACTGAGAGATGCTTGGCATTTAAGCTCCAGCAACGTTACCTTTTCCCAAAAAACGTATTTGTTTTTATGGAGTTTCCTGTTCTAGGGACACCAAGAATAATATGTATGTAGTATAAAGGAGGGGAGAGAAAGATAGTCATCAGAACCTAAGCAATTAAAGTTCCAGTGGAGAAGAATTTGGATGCTCTAGGTCAGCCATAGAGGGCAACCAGAGTAGGTTGTTGTAAATATCAAATGTAAATATCACTATGAGGGGACTTCCCTAGAGGTCCAGTGGTTAAGACTTGGCCTTCCAATGCAGGGGGTGCAGGTTCTACCCTGGTTGGGGAGCTAAGGTCCCGCATGCCTTGGGGCCAAAAAACCAAAACATAAAACAGAAGCAATATGGTAACAAATTCAATAAAGACTTTAAAAATTGTCCACATCAAAAAAAAATCTTAAAAAAAAAATATCACCATGGCGATGTTTTCACCTATAACACAGACCTAGAGGGCAGTCCAGTGTAATTTTAATGTATAAATATGCCAAGTTGAACTCTGTATGTTTTACATTAAAACGGGCATGTTTTCATTTTAAGGAACTTACTTTAGATTTCTGGGCTTTTCTTTCTGCTTTTTAAAAGCTTCTGTTTTCGATTTATTAAAATGTGACACGTCCACCCACCCCCCTACCCTTGTTTCAGGCCACGCGGGCAGCCATTACTCAGCACTGCGCTGACCTTGGGAGTCTTCTGGGCAAGGAGAACGACGCGGCCCTCATCATCGACGGGCACACCCTGAAGTACGCGCTGTCCTTCGAGGTCAGGAGAAGCTTCCTGGACTTGGCCCTCTCGTGCAAAGCGGTCATATGCTGCAGGTAGGCCCACGGAGGCTGCCCGAGACTCATACTCTGACTTGTCTGAGTCCTGGGTTTACGTGAAAGAACCGCGCGTGGGAATAAGCTTTGGGGAAAAAAAAAAAAAGCAAAACAATAATACATATTCAACTGTCCTCTCCCAGATTGCGTGGAAGGCGGTTAGTGGTTTTTGCATTTTTGTTTTGTTAATTGACTTCTGAGCGGATCAAAGTGATCAAAGCCAGGGTCTCGGGTCATATTCACATAGGATAAACTGAAACACTCGGCCTCAAGCTCGTGGGATGTTAGAAGGGTCCCAAGGACTTGGTTCCTTGGTTCCGGATGGATGTGCTCAACTTCCAAGTCTTGTGGGATTTGGATGCCTCTTTCCTGATGGACAGTTGGTGTTTCTTTTCAGTCCACAAGGAGCTTTGGCTGGGGACCGTGCTGTGACAATTTTTGTTTTAAGATCTAACCAGATGCCTCTGCTGGCTTTTCTCAAAATCTGGGAAGGGTTTTTAGGGTGGGATGGTTACAACCCATTGACTACTGGCTATACAAGGTCCAGTTTTGATAGAGATTTGAAAGTCAGGCAAATTATAGGCAGACCTGGGAGATACTATAGGTTTGTTTCCAGACCACCACAATAAAGTGAATATTGCAATAACACAGGTCAGGTGAATTTTTTGGTTTCTCAGTGTGTGTATAAGTTATTTTTACACTATACTGTAGTCTATTAAGTGTGCCATAACATTGTGTCTAAAAAAATGTACAAACAAATCAGAAATATTTTATTGCTGAAAATATACTCACCATCATCTGAGCCTTTAGGGAGTGGTGATCATTTTTGCTGTCCAGGGTTTGAAATATTTTAAGAATCACCAAAATGTGACACAGAGTCACAGAGATACAAAGTGAACAAATGCTGTTGGAAAAAAGAGCCCCAGTAGACTTGATCAGCTCAGGGTTGCCACAAGCTTTCAACTTGTAAAAAACACAGTATCTGGTGAAGTGCAATAAAGCAAAGCGCGATAAAATGAGGTCTGCTTGTATAAAGAGAGTAAACTAAATAAAGATGAGTGGCACCAGCCCAGTTTTGCAGTAAACAACTTGAAAGGTGAGAGAGGGGAGCTTCCCGTTTCTGAAAGCACTGTGTTCAGGCAGCACCTGGTATGCGGTTGTTAAATGCTCAATGCATATTGCTGGATTAATCATTTCACTGGTGCCTGGTCTTAGATTTTACGGTTATACACTTTTCATACATTGTTTCCTTTGATACTTTCTCAGAAGTCTGTTACCAGGATGCTTTGAACTTCCTTGCTGTTTTAGTCTCTGAGGAACGCCTCCTGTGGGTTTGAGCCTGGTCCAGTTAGAATAACCATTGTCACATTGACAAGTGGCCTTGCCATTTCTGCCTTACCCGAAGGCCCTGGTGATGCCACGCCTCTCTGCCGAGACCACAGGACCCTGCCCGTTGGGGATGCCCAGCCAGTCTGAGGGCAAGCCCCCCCTGCCCTGCCATCAGGAAGGTCTTCTCTCCCAGGTCTCCCCAGCCTTGCCCCCTCCCCCTACTGGTTTCTGTACGAGACCAAAAAATCTGTTCTCATTGTCCCCACGAGTATACTTCCCCCCAGAACCCTGACCGTCTGTCTTCACATAACGATATTCCCTGTCTTTTTTTTTTTTTTTTTTTTTTGCTGTCCTGATCGCTTTTCTTAATTCGGAACCTGCCACCGAAGGCCAGGGAGAGCTGGAGGCTGCTGGAGCCTCCATGCTGGAGGGAAACGTTGCTTTTGTGCGCGTGGCTGTAGGACATCTGAGGACCATGGGGGCAAGGAACAGATTCAAATGTGCTTGAAACAATGGATGAGGAGCCCATTTTGCCTGGAAGTCAGGAAACTCAGTACAGCTCTGAGGGACCTGAGACAGGGAGGGATGATCAGAGCATCTGGAAATGAAAGACCGTGCTTCCTGGTTTTATGATGGTCCCCTCCCTTTTTTAAAAAACCATCTTTATTGAGAAGTCCAATATCACACAGTTCTCCCATTTAAAATATATAATAGTTCAGTGGCTTTTCATACGTTCAGAGTTTTGTAACCATTACTACAACCAGTTTGAGAATATTTTGATCCTCCCCCCAAAAGAAACTCTTTTATCCAATATCAGGCAGTCCCCACCTCCTTCACCCTTTCAACCCCCCTCATTACTAAACGACCATGAATCTGCTCTCTTGTCTCTATAGATTTGCCTATTTGGGACATTTTATAGGAATGCAATCCTATAGAATGTGGTCTTTTTTCTGACTGGCTTCTTTCACTGAGCATGATGTTTTCCAGATTCATCCCTGTTGTAGCCTGTGTCTGTGCTTCATTCCTTTTCATAGCTGAATAATATTCCATTGTAGGGATAGACCCTGTGTTGTCTATTCATTTTGATAAACATTTGGATTGTTGATACTTTTTGACTATTATGAGTAATGCTGCTATGAAGATTCATGTACAAGGTTTTGTATGGATTTATGTGTTTATTTCTCCTGGGTACATACCCAGGAGGGAAAGTGCTGGGTCAGGAAGTAACTGTATATTTAACCTTTGGAGGAACCGTCAGACTGGCTTCTGAAGTGACTGCACCGTTTTATATTCTCAATAGCAGTGTGTGAAGGTTCCAGTTTCTCCACATCCAGGCTAACGCTTGATATTATCCATCTTTTGCTTGGGTATCCTAGTAGGTGTGAGGCGATTCCTCATTGTGGTTTTGATAGGCACTTCCCTGACGGTTAATGATGTTGAGCATCTTTTCATATGCTTATTGGCCATTTATATATCTTGTTTGGAGAAATGTCTATTCAAGTCCTTTGCACATTTTTTTAATGGGATTATTTGTCTTTTTTATTATTGAGTTGTAAGAGTTCTTTATGTACTCTGGATAGAGTATTTATCAGATACATGATTTACAAATACTTTTTCTCGTTCTGTAGGCTTTTCATTTTCTCAGTGGTACTGTTTGTAGCACAAAAGATGTTAATTTTCATGAAGCATTTTTCCTTCTGTCCCTTGTGTTTTGGTGTCTTATCTAACAAGCCCACTTTTCTGAGCGGTTGGCACTGCGCTTTCTTTCCTGGATTCCACAGGGGAGGTTTAGATGAGGGACATGCAGAGGGCAAGAAGGCCAGAAAGAATGATGGAGAAGGACTTTGTCACAGTTTCCCCCTTTGTGTCTACATTGTTAAGTGGCTGGGTAAGTGGGCACCTGATGTCTACGAAGTGTCACCACCCGAGGTGGTAGCTCTCACGTAGAGCCTGAGGTCACGGTGAGAAAGTCACGGTCCCCAGCAGTTGCCACATTAGGGAACCATCACCGCGCTGTGGTGGTGAGCAGAGACACACCACACCAGAAACAACAAGAGACGCGGAAAATCTGCTAAACTGTAAATCATTGCACACGTGCTCTAACTTCATGGTTTTTCAGAGGGAAATCAGAACGAGTCCGTTTGGATTCTCGGGGGAGAGCCAGGAATGCCTTCCAGGCTCTATGGGAGTACGCGCTCTGCTTGCCAGGTGCTTGATACCAAAGAAAAACATCTTTTTCCCCTTCTGACTGTGACGGAGCTCAGAGGGCTTTGTGTGTCACCTCACGCTGTACCCCTAACGGCTCCACAGGAAGGCATTCAAACTGGAATTGGCACTGAAAGAGGAAATTTCAAATTAAATACGGTTACTGTCTACAAAATAGAAGCACTAATTGAAAAAAGGAATCTAGGATAGTGCACTATTTTACCTTCAGGAGACGTTTCTTGGCTGGTCTCATACTTAACATTAAGGAAAAGAAAAAAAACCCACAGACTTTTTTTTTTTTTTTTTTAAAGCACTCACACATTTCAGATATGCTTTCTATTCACTGAGAATTTAAACTTAAGTTAAATTTAATATGTGACTTCAAATATAAGGTTCACCTTTTCACACTTTTCATCTTTAAAATGCAGTAGTTATAAAAGTTACCCTTTTCTCTAATAACAAAGTACTTTTTTTTTCAGAAAATAATTTTTCAGTGAAATCATGAGGCACTGTCTCCCAGCCGTATTGATTCAGAGACTGGCAAAGGTTGTGTGAAAATGGATAAATACTTTTAAACTAAAACAATACTTCAGGCAGCAGAAAGAGGGAAAATGTAAGAATTTGTTAAAGATTTTGCTGAGATTGGAATCACACTATTTTGCTAATTACACATTGCTATTCTCGAGTATTTTTCATGTGGTTAAAATCCTCAAGAAGTCATCATCTGGTCAGCGGAACAGTTACCGGTCAATGTGGATGGCAGTTTACTGTTGTGTCTGGCAGGGGTGTTATTTGTTGAGGTGTAAACTCGTTAGTCCAGTAAGGTCTTTACTTTAGGCTTGATATTTGCCGTTCCTGGGCATCGTAGGAGAACAGAGACAAGACTGGTCTTTGCCTTAAGTGCGAATGATGAATGTGTGTCTGTAGCCCTTGCCTCTCGTGCACGCCCCTCCTCCTTGAAATCAGACCTCCTCCAGGAAGACCTCCATCTTGCCATATGCACAACCTCTCAATTCCTTTCTGGATTCGTCCTCAGCATCTGGTATCCAGGGCTTCCCTTGGATTCTGTTTCTGTGACACCCCCCTCTTCTCCCTAGTTATGTGTCCCCCCCATGGGCTCTTTCACAGCAGCTTTGAAATGCTGTATTTCCGGGTTTTGCCCTTGGCCCTGTTGTATTCCCATCCCACGTCTTTCTCTGGTGCGTTCCCTCTACTCATCCGTCTTCTCCATTAGTGATCCTCAGCACTAGCTTCCCACTGAATCATCTGGAGAACTTAAGACATTTTCTCCTCAAAAAGTTAAACCTAGAATTACCATATGGCCCAGCCATTCCCCTGCTGGATAAATACCCAAATGAATTACAACAGGTAATCAAGCAGATACTTGTATGTGCGTGTTCGTAGCAGCACTAGTCATAATGGCCAAAAGGTGGACACAACCCAAGTGTCAATCGATGGATGAACGGACAAGCAAAATGTGGTCTCTTCATACAGTGGACTCTTTTTCAGCCATAAGAAGGAACGAAACACTGATACGTGCTACAGCATGGATAAACCTCGAAAGCATAGCTAGGGAAAGAAGCCAGTCACAAAAGACCACGTATTATAGGATTCCATTCATATGACATATTCAGAATAAGCACATCCATCCAGAGGGGAAGCAGATTAGTGGTTTTCGGGGGCTGGGGGAGGAGGAATTGGGAGTGACTTTTTAGTGGGTACAAGGTCTCCTTTTGGGGATGGTAATGTTCTGGAACTCGATAGGGGTGATGGTGGCACAGCATTGTGAATGTACTCAATGCCACTGAATTGTTACACTTTAAGTGATTAATTTTATGTTACCGTTACCTTAAAAATATAGGCAAATGAACAAAAGAACTCATCCATTGAATTGAAATGTTTGTTGAATGAAAAAAAATGAAATGTTGGATGGAAGTTTTATTGATTTGAACAAAATTTTTGTTGAGAGACAACAAACAAAGAAGGTCCTGATCCCCAAATGGTACCCCAGAACAATTAAAGGAGAAGTCTAGGAATTTTACGAACTTCCAGGTGGTTCTAATGAGTAGTCAGGGTTGAGAATAGATGACCTTCCCAGTCTGTGTGTCCAGCGTGACCTCTTCCTTGCGCTCCAGATCTGTAGATCCATCTACACCTGGGATTTTTCACACTGACGTTCTTGGGCACCTTGAGTTGGAACGTGACTGAGCTGGTCACCATCCTCTCTGGTCCCTGCACTGCCTCATCCCTGCTGGTCTCCCCACTGGTCTTCCCAGTTTACTGTCTCAGCGACACACTACAGTGGTACCCCTCTCCTCTCTGTTGCCAAGGCCTTCTCATAGCAGAACAGGCAGGATGTTATACCCAAGGGACTTTTAGAGAGACTAAACCGTATAAACAAATTACGATGTCGAGGTCTGAAATTGCAGTCTTGCAATTTGTTGATCCTTGATAAGTATTGTCTTGGTTTCTATAAATGAGGAAGTAAAAGTCTCAGACAAATTACATCATCTTGCCCACGGGTTCAGCAAGTGATAGAGGCGTGAGCAGTGTTTCCTGGATCTGAATGAGATCAGGGCCTCTGCTTTTGAGTCATGTAATTGTCTCTGCCAGCAAAGCCATGGTCCCATGTTTATTACTGTCAAGACTCAGTTTCAGATGAAAGGTTTGGCTTTTAACACATTTTTCAAAAAGTAGAATTTGTTTACACCGGTTTAGCATTTAGTTCATTCTCCAGGGGGATAACAGTCATGTAGAAAACGGGTAAACCGTTTTCAGTGTGTTGAAGAAGGAATTCTCTGTTCTCTCTTCCTTGTTTCCTTTACTTAAAACGACCGTCTTTCTTGTTTTCTCATTTTTCCTTTTTTCTATGAAGCTCTTTATTTCTGTCAAAATGGAGATCAGTTTCGTAGGCACAGATGGGAGCTGGGGGGACACTTCGAGCTCTTGAGAACATTGAGAAGTTTAAAAGGTTTGTATTGTCAGGAAAAGAGTCATGAAAGAGTCATCAGCGTTCCCCTTGTGAGGGAGCTGATAGATGGCCTCAATGCAGCCCCCTGCAAACACACGGGATGCTCAGGGCCCCAGTGCCGCCCCCCGGGCAGACGTGATTTATGGCTTTGAGTCTCTGGGCAGGAGATGGAGTGGAAGGGAAACATCACAGCAGAGATTTCCCCCTGGTTGTGCAAATTAGGGACCTCAGAAGACATCGTTTATTTTCTCCAGTGTGTTTAGACTTCTGTCTTTCAGTATCGATTTGAAGATAAACATGTATGTACTTACTCTGATACTATAGGAGTAAAGACACACCAGAGGAGAGGGCTGAGGGGGTACGACCAATGTTTCCAGAAACTTTCGGGGCTGATTTTGCTAAGTCTAGAGTGATTTATATTTCTTGTAGAGAAAAGTTAGAAAGTGCAGATAAGCAAGAAGAAAGAACACAGCATTCACAAGTCCCGTAGACTAGAGATCATTACTGTTAGCAATTGGTATTGAAATGTAGATCTTTTTCAGTTAAAATGCTTTTTCTTGAAAGAGCGTTAGCCAGTTCACAATATGTAAAGTGAAAAGATGCTAAACAGTTTCTATGGCAAATAGTAACATAAAATGTGTTTTAAAACAGCTTTATTGTGTTCTGTTATGAAAACACAATGGTTGGTTTAATTTATTCCTAGTTGTTGAATATTCAGGTTAAGAGGGGTTTTTTTCACTGTTTTAAGTATCACTATGAATAAGATTTTTGTAGCTCAGTCTTTGCAAGGACGCTGGATGATTTCTGTACAGTAATAATGCATTCAAGAGTAAGCAACACAGGGACTTCCCCGGTGTCGCAGTGGTTAAGAATCCGCCTGCCAATGCAGGGGACACGGGTTCTATCCCTGGTCCGAGAAGATCCCACATGCCGTGGAGCAACTAAACCCGTGCACCACAACTACTGAGCCCGCGTGCCACAACTACTGAAGCCCGCGCGCCTAGAGCCCGTGCTCCGCAACAAGAGAAGCCACCGCAATGAGAAGCCTGTGCACCGCAACGAAGAGTAGCCCCTGCTGTCTGCAACTAGAGAAAGACCGCGCGCAGCAGCGAAGACCCAATGCAGCCAAAAATAAATAAATAAAATAAATAAATTTTTTTAAAAAAGTAAGCAGCACAGAAATTTGCAAAAGTATCTGTGCCCGTTCCCTAGGAAAGCGAAGGGATGTGACTTAGGTACAGTCAGTAGCTCACTCCCTGTCTGGTTGGGAGACACGTGCTGTCCTCTGTTTACTCAGCAGAGCTGGGCTTTGTTAGTCTCACTTGGAAAAGGGAGCAGTTGAGAGATTATTTTGTGGCAGGACACATATGAGCAGACTCTAGAAAGAAACTGACGCTGCATTTTTACACGCTGACAGTCTGTCGTTCCCACGACTGGCTCGGTCTTATACCCATTTTGTGGACTCTCTGAAGCACTTATCCAAACCCTGTGCATCTGTCCTGCCTGGGGACTGCTCCTGTGGAAAGGAATTGCCTCTTCCCACTTGGTCTCCACTCCAGCTGGATGTGTGATAGACACTAAGGCATCTCAGGGTGCTGTGCATTTGTTGTGTGGTATCTTTCAGCCTGTGAACTATCCCCAAGCATCATATCAAAACAGAGTTCAGACACACTAATTAAAACTGTACCACCGATCATGTTTTGATTGGCCTCTATGTTGGTGGGGATCCAGTCATACAGTTGTAAAAATAAAACTTTTCTTTGGTTTCTTTCATGATGTGATTTCTCAGCATCCTACATGTTTAGTTAAAAGTCAGTTTCCTCCTTGGATCTTTTATTCCAGAGAGCATTATTAACTTGTCGAGGTTGTAAGCCTATCCTTGGGTTGTTTGTATTATGGCTTAGCGTATGTTTGCCCATTTGTTGATTAAATGCAATTAAGGGAGAATTCATTTTTAGACAGGTTTTTGGGGGTTAGCTCTAAAATGAATGCTATTATTTGAATGATTGCAGCAATTTATGTGGTCCTAACTGGCCTTATTGTTAGTCTGCAAAGATGAGTGCTCAGATGTAACAGGTCTTGGGCAGCATGTTGAATGAAAACAATTTCCAGAAGCCCAATGTTTAAGAAATGTTCTTCCACCCACAGGTTTTACTAGTATTTCTCTGGAATGAAAATTAGACGGATGAAGATTTTGTAGTGTTGAAAAAATTGCTTGCGTTAACCGTTGTAGAGACTGGCATATTTGGAGATTTCGGAGTATTAATCCAGAGTAGAAAAAGGAATCCCTTTCTAAACATTTCTAGCGTAGAAAAAAATTCTTATTAAACTTTTGTAAACCAAAGATAATTTTGGTGATGACTCATGTTTAGAAGTGAAGCACTGTTTTCATCTTAAATAACTATTTCAGGAAATAATTTAGGCTAATCATTCTGCGAGATCAACTTTTGACTTTTAGGGATTTCTACTATGTTTGATTCTCCCCTCCAGCTAAAAGTTCCATGTTATCACTATTTATTTAATTTTTTAAATAGATCTTTATTGGAGTATAATTGCTTCACAATACTGTGTTAGTTTCTGTTGTACACCAAAGTGAATCAGCCATATGCATACATATGTCCCTATACCCCCTCCCTCTTGAGCCTCCCTCCCACCCTCCCTATCCCACCCCTCTAGGTCATCGCAAAGCACCAAGCTGATCTCCCCGTGCTAGGCAGCTGCTTCCCACTAGCTATCTGTTTTACATTTCGTAGTGTATATTTGTCGATGCTACTCTCACTTCGCTCCAGCTTCCTCCTCCCACCCCGTGTCCTCAAGTCCATTCACTATGTCTACAGCTTTATTCCTGCCCTGCCACTAGGTTCATCAATACCTTTTTTTTTTTTTTTAAGATTCCATATATATGCGTTAGCATACAGTATTTGTTTTTCTCTTTCTGACTTACTTCACTCTGTATGACAGACTCTAGGTCCATCCACCTCACTACAAATAACTCAATTTCGTTTCTTTTTATGGCTGAGTAATATTCCATTGTATATATATGCCACATCTTCTTTATCCATTCATCTGTCAGTGGACACTTAGGTTGCTTCCATGTCCTGGCTATTGTAAATAGTGCTGCAATGAACACTGTGGTGCATGTCTCATTTTGAATTATGGTTTTCTCAGGGTATATGCCCAGTAGTGGGATTGCTGGGTCATATGGTAGTTCTATTTTTAGTTTTTTTAAGGAACCTCCACACTGTTCTCCATAGTGGTTGTATCAATCTACATTCCCACCGACATTGCAGGAGGTTCCCTTTTCACCACACCCTTTCCAGCATTTATTGTTTCTAGATTTTTTGATAATGGCTATTCTGATCGGTGTGAGGTGATACCTCATTGTAGTTTTGATTTGCATTTCTCTAATAATTAGAGATGTTGAGTATCTTTTCATGTGCCTCTTGGCCATTGTATGTCTTCCTTGGTGAAATGTCTATTTAGGTCTTCTGCCTATTTTTTAACTGGATTGTTTGTTTTTTTGAGAGTGAGCTCCATGAGCTGTTTGTATATTTTGGAGATTAATCCTTTGTCTGTTGTTTCATTTGCAAATATTTTCTCCCATTGTGAGGGTTGTCTTTTTGTCTTGTGTATGGTTTCCTTGCTGTGCAAAAGCTTTGAAGTTTAATTAAGTCTCATTTGTTTAATTTTGTTTTTATTTCTGTTACTCTAGGAGGTGGGTCAAAAAAGATCTTGCTGTGGTTTATGTCAAAGACTGTTTTTCCTATGTTTTCCTCTAAGAGTTTTATAGTGTCTGGCCTTATATTTGGGTCTTTAATCCATTTGGAGTTTATTTTTGTGTATAGTGTTAGGGAGTGCTCTAATTTCATTCTTTTACATGTAGCTGTCCTGTTTTCCCAGCACCACTTATTGAAGAGGCTGTCTTTTCTCCATTGTATGTTCTTGCCTCCTTTGTCGTAAATTAGGTGCCCATATGTGTGTGGGTTTATCTCTGGGCTTTCTATCCTGTACCATTGATCTATATTTCTGTTTTTGTGCCAGTACCATACTGTCTTGATTACTGTAGCTTTGTGGTATAGTCTGAAGTCGGGGAGCCTGATTCCTCCAACTCCGTTTTTCTTTCTCAAGATTGCTTTGGCTATTTGGGGTCTTTTGTGTTTCCATACGAATTGTAAAATTTTTTGTTCTAATTCTGTGAAGAATGCCACTGGTAGTTTGATAGGGATTGTAATGTATCTGTAGATTGCTTTGGGTAGTATAGTCATTTTCACAATATTGATTCTTCCAATCCAAGAACATGGTATATTTCTCCATCGGTTTATGTCATCTTTGATTTCTTTCATCAGTGTTTTATAGTTTTCTGAGTACAAGTCTTTCACCTCCTTAGGCAAGTTTATTCCTAGGTATTTTATGCTTTTTGTTGCGATGGTAAATGGGATTGTTTCCTTAATTTCTTTTTCTGATTTTTCGTTGTTGGTGTATAGGAATGCCAGAGATTCTGTGCATTAATTTTGTATCCTGCAACCTTACCAGATTCATTGATTAGTTCTAATAGTTTTCTGGTGGCATCTTTAGGATTTTCTATGTATATTCTTGTCATCTGCAAACAGTGACAGTTTTACTTCTTCTTTTCCAATTTGTATTCCTTTTATTTCTTTTCCTTCTCTGATTGCTGTGGCTAGGACTTCCAAAACTGTGTTGAATAAGAGTGGTAAGAGTGGACATCCTTGTCTTGTTCCTGATCTTAGTGGAAATGCTTTCAGTTTTTCACCATTGAGTATGATGCTTGCTGTGGGTTTGTCATACGTGGCCTTTATTATGTTGAGGTAGGTTCCCTCTATCCCCATTTTCTGGAGAGTTTTTATCATAAATTGCTGTTGAATTTTGTCGAAAACTTTTTCTGCTTCTAGTGAGATGATCATATGGTTTTTATTCCTTAATTTGTTAATGTGGTGTATCCCATTGATTGATCTGTGTATGTTGAAGAATCCTTGCATCCCTGGGATAAATCCCACTTGATCATGGTTTATGATCCTTTTAATGTGTTGTTGGATTCTGTTTGCTAGTATTTTGTTCAGGATTTTTGCATCTATGTTCATCAGTGATACTGGTCTGTAATTTTCTTTTTTTGTGATACCTTTTTCTGGTTTTGGTATCAGGGTGATGGTGGTTTCATAGAATGAATTTGGGAGTGTTTCTCCCTCTGCAATTTTTTGGAAGAGTTTGAGAAGAAAGATTGGTGTTAGCTCTTCTCTAAATGTTTGATAGAATTTGTCTGTGAAGCCTTCTGGTCCTGGACTTTTGTTTGTTGGAAGGTTTTTACTTATGGTTTCAATTTCATTACTTGTGATAGGTCTGTTTGTATTTTCTAATTCTTCCTGGTTCAGTCTTGGAAAATTGTACCTTTCCAAGAATTTGTCCATTTCTTCATGGTTGTCCATTTTATTGGCATACAGTTGTTTGTAGTAGTCTCTTATAATCCTTTGTATTTCTGTGGTGTCAGTTGTGATTTCTCCTTTTTCATTTCTAATTTTATTGATTTTCATCCTCTCCCTTTTTTTCTTGATGAGTCTGGCTAAGGGTTTATCGATTTTGTTTATCTTCTCAAAGAACCAGCTTTTAGTTTTATTGAACTTTGCTTTTGTTTTCTTCGTTTCTATTTCATTTATTTCTGCTCTGATCTTCATGATTTCTTTTCTTCTACTCACTTTGGGTTTTCTTTGTTCTTCTTTCTCTAGTTGTTTTAAGTCTGTAGGGTTAGATTGTTTATTTGAGATTTTCTTGTTTCTTGAGGTGAGATTGAATTGCTCTGAACTTCCCTCTTAGAACTGCTTTTGCTGCGTCCCATAGGTTTTGGGTCATCATGTTTTTGTTGTCATTTGTTTCTATGTATTTTCTTATTTCTTCTTTGATTTCTTCAGTGATCTCTTGGTTATTTAGTAGCGCACTGTTTAGCCTCCATGTATTTGTGTTTTTTACAGTTTTTTTCCTGTAATTGATTTCCAATCTCATAGCGTTGTGGTCAGAAAAGATGCTTGATATGATTGCAATTTTCTTAAATTTTCCGAGGCTTGATTTGTGACCCAAGGTGTGATCTGTCCTGGAGAATGTTCCATGTACACTTGAGAAGAAAGTGTATTCTGCCACTTTTGGGTGGAATGTTCTATAAATATCAATTAAATCTATCTGGTCTATTGTGTCATTTAAAGCTTGTATTTCCTTATTTATTTTCTCTTTGGATTATCTGTCCACTGGTGTAAGTGGGGTGTTAAAGTCCCCTACTATTATTGTGTTATTGTTGATTTTTCCTTTCATGGTTGTTAGCATTTGCCTTATGTATTGAGGTGCTCCTGTGTTGGGTGCATAAACATTTATAATTGTTATATCTTCTTCTTGGATTGATCCTTTGATCATTATGTAGTGTCCCTCCTTATCTCTTGTAACAGTCTTTACTTTAAAATCTGTTTTATCTGATACGAGTATTGCTACTCCAGCTGTCTTTTGATTTCCATGTGCATGGAGTATCGTTTTCCATCCCTTCACTTTCCGTCTGTATGTGTCCCTAGGTCTAAAGTGGGTCTCTTGTAGACAGCATATATATGGGTCTTGTTTTTGTATCCATTCAGCCAGTCTGTATCTTTTGGTTGGTGCATTTAATCCATTTACATTCAAGATTATTATGGATATGTATGTTCCTATTACCGTTTTCTTAATTGCTTTGGGTTTGTTTTTGTGGGTCTTTTTCTTCTCTTGTGTTTCCTGCCTAGAGAAGTTTCTTTAGCATTTGTTGTAAAGCTGGTTTGGTGGTGCTGAATTCTCTTAGCTTTCGCTTGTCTGAAAAGCTTTTGATTTCTCTTTTGAATCTGAATGAGATCCTTGCTGGGTAGAGTAATCTTGGTTGTAGGTTTTTCTCTTTCATCACTTTAAGTATATCCTGCCACTCCCTTCTGGCCTGCAGAGCTTCTGCTGAAAAATCAGCTGATAACCTTAATGTGGATTCCTTTACATGTTATATTTTGTTTTTCCTTTGCTGCTTTTAATATTTTTTCTTTTTATTTAATTTTTGTTAGTTTGATTAATATGTGTCTTGGTGTGTTTTTCCTAGGGTTTATCCTTTATGGAACTCTCTGTGCTTCCTGGACTTGGGTGACTATTTCCTTTCCCATGTTAGGGAAGTTTTGGACTATAATCTCTTCAAATATTTTCTCAGATCCTTTCTTTTTCTCCTCTTCTTCTGGGACCCCTATAATTCGAATGTTGGTGTGTTTAGTATTGTCCCAAGGGTCTCTCTCTAAGATTGTCTTCAATTCTTTTCATTCCTTTTTCTTTATTCTGCTCCTTGGCAGTTATTTCCACCATTTTGTCTTCCAGCTCACTTATTAGTTCTTCTTCTTTAGTTATTCTGTTATTGATTCCTTCTAATGTATTTTTCATTTCAGTTATTGTGTTGTTCATCTCTGTTTGTTTGTTCTTTAGTTCTTCTAGATCTTTGTTAAACATTTCTTGTATTTTCTCAATTCGTGCCTCCATTCTGTTTCCAAGATTCTGGATCATCTTTACTATCATTACTCTGAATTCTTTTTCAGGTAGATTGCCTATTTCCTCTTCATTTATTTGGTCTTGTAGGTTTTTACCTTGATCATTCATCTGTGACATATTTTTTTGCTGTCTCATTTTAAAATTTCTTTTCTGTTTGAGTGGGATTGTGTTCCTGTCTTACTGGTTGTTTGGCCTGAGGCTTCCAACACTGGAGTTTGTAGGCTATTGGGTAGAGCTGGGTCTTGGTGCTCATATGAGGAATTCCGTGAGACCTCACTCTGATGAATATTCCCTGGGGTCTGAGGTTCTCTATCAGTCCAGTGTTTCGGACTCGGAGCTCCCACTGAAGGAGCTTTGGCCTGACCCCCGGCGGTTCACTTGGGGGTTCCTCCCGTCTCCTTGGGTGTCAGGGTCCACCACCAGTGGCTGGCAGGTGCCCTAGTTGTGGGGAGACACTAACTTGGTGTCTTCCCACACCACCATCTTGACTCCACCCTCATCACTATTTATATATAACTCCTTCGGGTGAGAAATAGAAAAATAAATAAACCCGTCCACTTGGTTGCTTGCGTCGTGAGGTAGCAAGATGATTTGGTAGGGAGATATATATAGTACATGTGATAGAATGTGGGAAAATATTTTAGTATAGGTTGAGAATGCAGGAAAATCCTCTTTAATAACCCACATTAAAAGGTAGTACTTACAGTATGATAACATGACAGAAATATCTATTGAGGGGCATTTAATAATAGGGTTTGAACTATAACAATATGCTGTGAAATTAGAAACATGTCTCTTAGAAAAAAATTTTATTGGTTATGAAATTGGTGTGATCACATCACTTTTCTTCTATAATAGAACTATCCGTGTGAACAGTTCTGAAAAGTGGTTTACATGGTGGGGATTCCCTTTGG
This sequence comes from Balaenoptera borealis, assembly GCF_965194805.1. Taxonomy (NCBI): domain Eukaryota; kingdom Metazoa; phylum Chordata; class Mammalia; order Artiodactyla; family Balaenopteridae; genus Balaenoptera; species Balaenoptera borealis. Next base: position 4,633,270 of record NC_138877.1, read on the forward strand.
TTGGTGCCCTTCACACTAGTGTGTCTACACAGAAGCTCAGGTAGAAAATGGGCAGCGAAAGGAATGAGGCCCTTTTCTCTTTCGGTCGTAGTCTAAGAATTATGGTGATAGAATCCCTTGATCTCCATCCCTTTGCTCTGCTGCTTCCAACACTGGGACCCACAGGAGATGCTAGAGGAGCTCAGAGACACGTAACGTGTCACGTTTTTTCCCGTGTTTCTTCCTCCCCCGCCTTTTCATGAATGGTTAGTTTGTTGGTGCCTGTTATTTTTGACAATACTGCTTGCGAAACGAAACAAGATGTTGTTAGGTCAAACTGTGGTCCAGGATTCTGAAAGAGGAGCTCGTAATATTTGGCATCTTACCTACTAGAAGAACAAACCAAGGGAGGAAAAGTCAAGAACAGAGCTCAATTAAACATGTGCAACATGTACTGAATGTTTGTCTCCTGGTTTCTCCCTGTGGTAGGGTTTGTACTTAAAGTGCTTTTTTTCTTTTTCCCGTGAAGTCGTTCCGAATGAGTTTCATTAATGCAAGAAAGTGTCATGTTAACTTTCATTTGGAAAAAAATTCCACTTCTGAAGCATCGACATCTTTCTGCTTGAGAATATGCAAAGCAGCTCTTACCTTAATTGGTCCCAAAGAAAATTATATTTTCCCTTTCCCTGTCTATACATCTGACACTTTCCCTCATTTATCACCTCCTGAATTATCGATGCCTTCCCTTTCCTGATTTGACAGCCAGGATTCCTCCTATGACTTTGAAAATCGTAAGGACTACTCCACCCTGAAGCTTTACTGTCCTCCAGTTTGAATAGGAAGGGCCAGCATTGCAGTTGCAACTACCCACGGACTGCAGGCTTGTCTGTGTCTGGTTGTTTTTTCCAGCTTTATTGAGGTATAATTGGTATACCAAAAACAGCACATAACTAACATAACAGTTTGGTGAGTCAAGATGCATATAGCCACTCTTTTTACCATCACCATAATCTAGGTGATTAACGTATCCACCACCTCCCAGAGTTTCCTTGTGTCCCACTGGTATTTTTTTGTTTGTTTTGTTTTGTTTGGTGTAGTAAGACTGCTTAGCGTGAGATGGACCCTGTTGACAAATTGTCAGATGCACAGGACCTCATCGTGATCTGCAGACACTGTCTCTGGAACTTAATCCTTGTGTATAAATGTAAATTTGCACCCATTGGACAGAGCTCCCCTGCCCCCCACACCCCTCCCCTGGTCACCACCGTCCTGTTGTCTATTTCTATAGCTTTGACTATTTCAGACGCCTCATGTGAGAGGAATTGTGCAGTGTTTGCCCTTCTGAGACTGACTTGTTTCACCAGCCAGATGTCTTCTGGGTCCACCCACCCATCACAAGGGTAGGACGACTTCTCTGCTTTGAGCCCCTGTGATTCCATTTCTTACTTGTTGAACTTGAGAGAGGATGCAGGACAAGAGAAGAACGTTTTCGTCTTTTGTTTCTCAGAGTTCTTGATATTTTATTTCTATTTAGGCCCACTTAGGGTCACAAGTAAACTGTCAACAGGAGATAAGCCAGATTGTTGAAGCAAAGTTGCCAAACTTTGGAATCCCTGGGCTTGGCTTGAGCTTTCTGATTGGTGATTTCTGAGCTTACTATGGTCCTCTGCACAGCTTTGCTGGGTTAACAGAGGCTAAGAGCTTCTGCTGAAAGGTCTGGTTCCTGTTGTTTCTTGTTAATCAGGTAACTGAAATTTGTCAGCGTTCCCGGGCTCAACAGTCTCCAGTGGCTGAGTCCTGATAGCTCCGCAAATGAGAGACAGGCAGACAGACAGACAGACAGCCAGCCAGCCACTCTCCCCCCCACCATCCCATCAAAATCTTGACATCGGGGTCATCTGAGAAGACCAGAGACAGCCTTTTTCTCCTGCTAAGCAAGTACTCCTAGGGGCATCCTTTCAGTTGGGTGCACCAGTCATTAAAGACCAAAGTAAATACACCAGCTTGAAGATAATCCTTTCACAAATATACAAGCGCCAAGTTAAAACCATCTGTCAATCGTTGGTGCATTTTTCCTTTTATTTGTTTCAATGAATAGGTGTTGTTTGAAAATACCAGGGCCTGAGAAATTAGGAGTCCTATGTTATCACAGTATTTTGCCAATGTACAGATAATTGAGCCTTAAGTCCTTATTTTGTCTTTATATAATCATGATGAACATATATTATTTTTCCTGAGACAGCAGATAACAAGAGTAAGGGAATAGATGCTTATTTGTACATCGCTGAACAAGTGAACGTATAGGTATATGTTCAGTGTTTTTTCAAAACACATGAAAACAGGAATTTTGAATGATCAAATCTGGGAACAAATAAAAGATTAGTATAAAAGGCAGTGAAACCTGTTTGAAAAATGGAAGAAAAATGTTAATGATGTTCATTTACTTTCATGACACTTGGGATATGCGTTTCTATTCCTATATAGCTGTAATTGTACGTTAACCTATGTAAGTGTAAACACAGCTACTTAAGAATAATAAATAACAAATGCATTGGGGCTGGTACCAACATTTCATGAAGTTTTAAAGTATTTATAATCAGAGAAGTTAAAGAAGGCAGGGGTTTGCTGTGGTCCTATTTGTGTTTCCTGTATTTAAAAACTGCCGCTGAGTCTTTAGCGTGATTCCATCCTTGGGGGCCTTGCAATTCTGCTTACCTACCTGAGACTGTCTCAAGCTAAAGATTCCTTTGGATTCAGTGTCATGTGTATTTAGATAAGGTTGAGGAGAAAAAGAGGGCTTTTTTTTTTTTTTTAAACATCTTTATTGGAGTATAATTGCTTTACAGTGGTGTGTTAGTTTCTGCTTTAAGAGGGCTTTTAAACACCTTTTTGTGTTTTTTTTGGAATAAACTGGTTTTAGTGGGATTGCACAGGTAACCACGTTGCCCCACATCACAGGGCTGCCCAGGCTCTTCGCTGTGACCCAGCTGAGCAAGTGTCTATGAATTAAAGTTGATGAATAAACACAAATGGTACCATCTCTGCCTGCCAGGAGGAGGAAGTGTGCCGGGAGGGCCAGCCCAGATATGACAAATAGGAACACAGTGTACGACGTGAGGTGCCGTGAAAGTCAAATCTCGGGAGCTAAGTGGCCTTGTTGGTTCCAAGGGGAGGGTGTTGGTGGGAATACTAATGATACTGACACTAACACTTATTAGCACTATGGCCCGACCCTCTGTAGACAACTACTGTCTACCACTCCTGAGAACCCCTGAAACAATCCCACGGAGAGGAAGCTTGCCATCCTGATTGTACAGTTTAGAGACCTGAGCCTCAGAGAACTGAAGGCATTGCCCCCCAGGTGCCCTGTAGCTCCAGCGAGCAGATCCAAGGTCGGAACCCCGTGGGTCCACCTCCAGAGGCCACGCTGAAAGGCTTTAAGGATAATGGTGGGGAGGTGAGGGGTTTTGAGCAGTTTCACAGAGCTTGCGTGTGTTTGGGGGAAGGCAACAATGCGAAGGTCAAAATAGACTATGCGAGGTCTGAGGCCCTTGCGATACTTTAACTTAGTGATATTGAACTAGGGTAGTGGTAGCCTGAGCCTCTGACACAGAGTAGGGATGCAAAAAACTGTTAGATGTAGTTTCTCAATTTTCTGCAAGGAACTGGGATCCAGATTCATGGTCATTAAGGAGTTAGAATCAGTAACTCCTAGTGGTGGATGGAGTGTAGTGGGGTTGGTGGGTGAGGGGTAAGTTAAGACTCACTGTAGGACAGGCCACGTCAGAGGGGACGCTGGAGGGAAATTAATTTCCAGCATTTCAGGGTGCTGCGTACTCTCCAGCAGCTGCCGTGCATTTGGGTCTGTGCAGGTGGGTGTCCGAGCCCAGAGTCCCCCAGAGACAGCCTGTCGATCTGTCAGAAGCTAGAGAGAATGCCCCCCTGTTCCATTACCTTGTAGCTAGCATGTGCCAAATGCCTGTTTTTGACCAGTCACAATAGGTTGTGCAGCTGCAGGGTGGAAATGAGAACGACTCAGGGTTACACACAGTCACCCTTAGCTTACAGACAATCTAGTGGAAAACAATAATATGAATAAACATAATACGGCTTTAGAAAATGCATAAAACGACTCATGTAGATGATGAGAATTGATCGCAAATTAAATACCATAAAGCTGCAAGTTCCAGTATTTATTATTGGAGTTTGTCTAATCGGGGGAAGTTTTCTGGAGAAGGTGAATTCCCTGTGCAGCTTGCAGAAGGTGATGGAAATTTTTAACATGGGGAGAGGCTGTCCTTCTAGACGGACCAGGCTGGGTTTGAGAGGACAAGACTTCAGGAGGAACGTGCATCATATTAGGTGACATCGGTCTTCTAGGACACTAGGTGACATTGTTCTCGTCATTCATAGAACAAGTTTGTCACCCTTTTTGACTGCGGGAGGAAGTTCAAATGTTTTGTAGTTGATTTTGAGGGGCCCTTGCTTTTCTGTATTCAGTCTCTTGATGCGTGAAGTAGCACCTATAAGCAGCCACTGAAAGTATGTGCCCTCTTGTACTGACTTGTTTTGCTTCCATCAGGTGTAGTTACCAGGCTGCTGTTTGGCTTTGTGTTTGTGAGCCAGGCTCTTGGACCAGTTCCCCATGAGAATAGGGTCCTTGAGCTCCTCTGGGTTTGCACAGAACCATGGGGGTCTTCACCTTCAAGGCATGGAGATCTTCACTGGTCACTGCTGCTGCCTCTGGGATTCCAGAGCCAGGAGGACGAGCCTTGTAGGAAGTCCCTATTTCTAGCTGCAGGCTTGGAACAGGAGGAAAAGTCGAGGAAGGTGAAGGGTCCCCCATAACTCAGTCCCTCTGTCAAGGTGACTGAGAGGCAGGGCTTTGGGTGAGGTCAGACGTGCTTGCTGAATCATAAGCCTGTTCAGGGTAGGATGCACAAGCTACCTGTAGCAAGGCCAGTCCCGTGGGTTTGCTGAAACCCTTACGGACTCAAGGGGATGAGATGACAGGGATCTAAGTGGCTCCCCTCATGCTTTGCCCAAGACCAAAGACATAGTGAAAGGAAATATAAGTACTGTGGGCATAATTATGTCCTCCTGAAATTCATATGTTGAAGCCCTAGCCCCTAATATGACGGTATTCAGAAAGAGAGCCTTTAGGAGGTAATTAAGGTAAAATGAAGTCGTAGAGGTGGGACCCTGATCCAATAAGATTAGTGTCCTTGTCATAGGCACGAGAGAGCTCTCTGCCATGTATGCACACGGCGAGAAGGCACCTTCTACAAGCCAGGAAGCAGCTCTCACCAGAAACCCAACTGGCCAGCCCCTTGATCTTGGACTTCCAGCTCCAGAACTGCAGAAAAAATAAATTTCTGTTGTTTAAGCCACCCAGTCTGTGGTACTTTTTTTATGCCAGCCTGAGCCAACTGATATAGTAAGCTTAGGTTTCCATACTGCCCAAGCTAATTAATAACATCCTCAGCTGGAGTTCCCTTAATCAATTCTGAGTTTGTGTATGTAAAAGGATTGGGGGGAGTTGTGAATGGTGGGTGGGGAGAACTGCATGAGTAGGAGATGATAGCCTTAAAAATATTTCCTTGCAAAATAAACCAGAGACTGCTTTGAATCGAAAATGATGCCATTCCAGCAAAGGATAAGTTACTTCAGCTGATAGAAGCCAAAGTAAGGAATATCTTCATGGAACTGAAACTTTAATACTGTATTTAGTTTACTATACCAATCTTTCCTTAAAACTATCCTAAGATTAACTTGATTTATTTTGTCTTAAGTTTAACAACTTAATCCTTAAAAATAGAGATGGCGATCACTGTACAGAATTCCCTCCTTTCCCAAAGTGCTGTCTGTTTCTCTTTTACTAAATTCCCAGCTTTGTCAGTTTATTCCATTTTTCAGTTTTGATGTAAGCTTTGAGAAGCAGAAATTACCTCTTCTGTTTCCAACTTGAAAGGCACGTTTACAATTCTGTGTGACAAATTTCGGCATTCTCACCGAGTCTGTGGTCTCTGATAGGACTAAGGGGTGATTTTCATTGGCTTAGAAATTTTAACCAGTTTTGTATGTATTATACTATTCAAGCATATCTTTATGTATAAAAAGGTACTGATTCAGAACAAATTTATATTAGCCCACTTTTCAAAATCCTGAAGTTAGTATGATTTTGAGTGCTACAGCTTTCATGTGGATATTTTACAGAAAAATAAATATCTCATTGTCCTGAACTAAGATTCTCAGTCAAGGTTCTAGAAAAGCCCAATCTGAATCTAGTAGCTGCTAGTGATTGATAAGTTTTTCCTGTTGATACCGTAGTGTCTTTCCTGTGACTATTCCAGCAGATTTAAAAGTCTCCTAAAGAGTATTTCAAATGTAGGTCACATTGTGTGTCTTGAGTTGAAAACCAATGTGAAATCTGCATATGTGTTGAATGAGTTAAAGTTAATGTGCTGCAAAAATGTTTCCTGCCCAACACCTCCCTGGGGCTCCCTGTGTGTTCTGGGGACACAGCTGTATGGGGCCGTGGCGGGGGAGGAAACAAGATCAGCACAGCCCCCGTGTCCATGGGGCCCATGGTCTGGAGGAAGAGCTGGACAGTAAAAACCATGCAGCTTGAACAATTGTGAATTTACTATTCGGTCTCTTGTATTTCGGTATATAGATACCTTTGGTCTTAGCTTCTCTCCTGCTGTAGCTGATGCAGATTTCTCTGGTTACCCTAATGATCTGCTTTGATTAGCCCAGAGTTTGGTTAAAAGAGAAGCCATATGCCCAGCTAAGAAGCCTTCTAGTGGCTTCTCATCTCTCTGAGAATAACATGAAAAGACCTCGGTGAATACGGCTTCCCCCTTGCCTACCAAGCCCTGGCCTCTTTGGCCTCCTTTTTGTTCCTGGGGCTTTCTGAGCAGGTTGCCAGCTCAGGAACATTGAAGGGTCTGTTCCCTTTGCCTGTGAAGCCCTTACCCTACAAAGCAACATGCTCACATGATGCAGGTCTCTGCTCTGATATTGCATTCTGAGTGAGGCCGTCCTTAAACGCCTGGCTAAATTAGCACCCCTTCCTCTTTCCTTAGCTTTATTTTGCTTGATAGCACTTGTCACTACCTGACATGCTGTAGTTTTGTTTAATGATTGGTAGTCTGTCTCCACCCAACAGAATGTAAGCTGCATTAAAGCAGGGATTTTGTCTTTGTCCTCTGTGCCTACCTGATGTCCAGCACAAAGTGAGTGCTCAGTAAATATCTGCAAATAATGAGTGCTGTGATACCCTCCCTAAACCTTTATTTTCTTGGAGGCAGTGGACACCCTTCTCAGGACAGTTGCTGACACCTAGTAAGAATACAAAAGCTCAAGGGGGAAACAAAGAGCTTTTGTATCTGAATTGGCATTTGATTCTGAGTGCAGGGTCCTCATAGAATCTTTCCTTGGGCGCTAGAAATAGGAAAAAAAAAAAAAAAAAGCATTGACTGGAAATTTGAATAAATGCTTCCTTTGAAAGTCACCTACCTTATTTTTTCCTTTCTCATTCTCCTGTCCCTTCTTAAGGCTGAAGTTGACTTCATTTATAGCTAATACCACTGAAGACTATGGTAAAATCAGTTCACTAGGCTCATGTTTATTGAGCAACTACTACGTATATGTGTTGCATTGAGGAGAGTGATGTAAGGTGAGGCTGGGGAAGCAAGTTGGGGCCCCTTGCAAATCTTGTTGGAATTTGGACTTAATCCTCAGCACAAGGTGAAACCTTTGAAATATTTTAACCAAGGAATGATGTAATCAGATATGTATTCTGTAATAACAGCTTTATAGAGACTTAATTCACATACCATACAGTGTGCACAACAGCTTTATAGAGACTTAATTCAGATACCATACGGTGTACACATTTGAAGTGTATAATTTAATGGTCTTTAGTATCTTCACAGAGTTGTACAACTATCACCACAGTCCATTTTAGAACATCTGTGTCACCCCCAAAATTTTCATCACCTGTTAGTCACTCCCAATTTACTACTCCACAGCCCTAGGCAACCATTGATCTACTTTCTGTCTCTATAGATTTGCCTATTGTGGACATTCTGTATAAATGGAATTATATGATATGTGGTCTTTTATGGCTGGCTTCTTTCAGTTAACATGATATTTTGAAGGGCCATCCATATTGTGGCATTTCACGTCTTTTTATTGCCAAATAATATTCCATTGTATGGATATACCATTAGTTGGTGGACATTTGGGCTGTTTCTACTTTCTGACTGTATGAGTAATGCTTCTATGAACATTCAAGTCCAAGTTTTCGTATCAATGTATGTTTTCAGTAGCCTTGAGTGTATATCTAAGAGTGGATAGCTGGGTCAAACAGTAATTCTATGTTTAACTTTTTGAGGGTCTGCTAGACTGTTTTCTAAAGTGACTGCACCATTTTACATTCCCACGGCAATGTATGAGGTCTCCAATTTCACCACATATTTGCCAAAAATTGTTAATTGTCTTTTTTTCATTATAGCCATCTTAGTATGAAATGGTATCTCATTGTGGTTTTGATTTGCATTTCCCCGATGACTAATGATGCTGAACATACTTTCTTGTGCTTACTGACCGTTTGTATACCTTTGTTGAGGAATATCTACTCAAATCCTTTGCCCATTTTTAAATTGGGTTGTCTTTTTATTATTGAGTTGTAACATTATATAGTCTGGGTACATGTATCTTATCAGATATATTATTTGCAAATATCCTTTCCCATTCTATAGGTTTTTTCACTTTCTTGATGGCATAGTTTGCAGCACAAAGTTGCTAAATTTGATGAAGTCCTATCTGTCCACTTAATCTTTTGTTGCTTTTGCTTTTGGTGTCATGTCTAAGAAGCCATTGCCTGATCCGAGGTCATGAAGAATTATTCTTGTGTTGTCTTCTAAGAGTTTTATAGTTTGGCTCTTACATTTAAGTCTTTGATCCATTTTGAGTTAATTTTGTCTATGGTGTGAGGTGAGGGTCCCATTTCATTCTTCTGCATGTGGCTGTCCAGCTATCCCAGTACCATATGTTGAAGAGACTATTCTATCCCCATTGAATGGTCTTGGCCAGATTGATATTTTTAAAAAGATCACTCCAACTGGTGGTGTGGAGAATGGTCTAAAGGAGGGGTGAGAGTGGAGGTGAGGAGAGGTGAGGAGATCAATTTGACAAATACTTATTTAGCTCTTGTGTTAAACATTCTCCTAGGCACTAGAACTATGGTAATAAACAGTATGGTCAGACATTACCCTGGCCTCGTGCAGGTACAGAGGACAAAGATGCAAATCTAACATGAAAAAGAAAAAAAGCAAATGAGATGATTACGAATCGTGGAAGAAGAAACAGAGTGATGTTGCAAATTATAAATGATGTGGGTATTGAATACATAAAACGTGAATTGCTTGTTTATTTGTTTCCCTTTAATTTCAAATGCGTTTCCACACTTGGGTTGAACACACCAAGTCACACACAAGTTGGGTAGAATGGAGTCAGATAGAAATAGTCGTATGGAAAGAAAGATGTCTTTAGTTGTCATTGCCCCATATATGCTATTTACATCTGTGAGTTTTCATTTAATGTGTGTTTCCAACTGCTGGCAACATTACCAGAGATGGGCAGACTGAAAGAATGACCATTCTTTCATTTATTCATCTCATTCATTCATTCATCCATAGTAAATCAGATCTGGGTAGCTTGGATTAAGGAGGTGAAGAGAAATGAACAGATTTGAGGGAGGTCAGGATGGAAAATGGAGAGCACTCTGTAATCATGTATGAAAAGTAAGAGTGAAAGGAGCAGATTGTCAAGAATGGGATCAGGGATGCAGTATTTTGAGGGTAATAATAGCTATTTAATGCTGAGAATGAGCCTCTCTACTGAGCACTTTTCAGGCATCATTTCACGTGATGTCCAAAAAAATCCTTCCAAGGTGGGTACCACCACTACCACCACCACCAGACAAAAACCATGGCTTAGGGAGATGAAGTCACTTGCCCTAGATCTCAAAACTATGAACCTTAATAAATAATGGCGCCTTTGACTACTTTGATGAACTTCCTTTTACTTTGTTGAGCTCTTCTTTTCTAAACGTAGCCGAAGATGGAATGAAAGACTATATAATAGCTGTAAGTAAATCTTTAATAAAGAAAATTCCGAGGGAAAGCTGACCAAAAACAATAAATTTCCCATAATCTCACTGACTCTGTATAATGTATGACTGTCTTTTGGTGGATTTGCTCTCTTTGGGGGAGATAAACCCTAATCTGAACACTGCTCTTTGTATAATTAACCCTAGTCATTAGAGCATGTTCTCCAGTGAAGTCCCTTATGGTGTGGCAAGGGCCTAATGCACACAAGTTGGATTGAAGAATTGAGATCAAGCTTGCTTATCTTTTGGCATTTTAATTTCCTCCCTTTTACTACATGATGCATATTTTAATGATAGTGCTTAAATGTGCAGGCTAACAAGGAAAAGGAAACGATGTTGTGTGTAAGGGCTTGGGGATTAGATGGCAGGAGGGCCTGGGCCCTGGCATATGGGGCCTGTTCCTAAGTTATGTCACATGTATCCCAATACCTTATGTCCTTGATGTTGGAAGTGGATAGGTGGGATTTTAATTTGTGTGGTGTTGCGCTATTTTTTTTTTTAGGGCAGGATAGTGACATCAGGAAAGTTGGATTGAGATCACTTCTTTGTCATAATGATGAAATACTACAACTATTTCAGAACCGAGCATTTTTGTAATTCCTGAGTTGGAGCAAATGTTGAGTTATAAAATTTATTAAGGAGCATTTTAATATCTCAGAGACTCAGGGTCAGAAAAAAGTTAACTGACTAGATATAAATAAGTAGAGTTTTTCGTTTACCCTTCACTTTTGAGCTTTGTTTCCTTTTTATTGTCCTGTTATTCTGAATCTCTTGGTTCTTTCTTAGGTGTTTATCAGTCTTGAGGTTACGGATGCTGGCTGGTACACAAAGCTGAGAGCCTGTTTGCTGTTTGGCTGACCAATGTGCTAAATCTAGAGGAATATGGATTTTTTGCTCAGTGAGCTACAAAAATCAATATATACTAAAAAAAAAAAAAAATGCTAGAGAACCAGTAATAATCTAGGAAACATCCTCCAAGAAGACCAATACAGATGCCCAGCGTCCTGAGACAGAATGTGAATCAGGGAAAAGAAAACAGGTGTTTTTAGCCAAGAATAACAATGAGAGATTAAAACACCAGTAAATTGTTTTACATTGATTTTTTAAAAACTTGGTTAGACGTTAAGATGTACGAACATGGACTGTTTTATTTAGTGATGGTAAAGTGTGGGAATGTTTGTTCTGTTGTAACTGGCTTTTGGCTTCAATTAGAACAAACTGAATGAGTGGACAAAGTTGGTGCAAAATGGCAGAGGGAGTGAAAGTAACCGGGCCCCTGTTCATGTGTAAAAACGCACACGTGGACACCCGGTGGCGTTTTTCTGTGTAGTTGAGGGTTTCAGAGACTGTGCCTTGTTCTGCCTCTTTGAGTTAGAATGTGTGTGAAATGCTTGTCCATCGGTTTCCGTGGGCGCTGTCACCCCAGGTTTCCTCCGCTGAGCCCTGCCATCCTGTGACTCCAACTCAGTGCCAGAGAAAGACTTCATCATTGGTCTCCAGGCTTCAATGCGGAATGTCTCCCTAATTTAATTTCTTCCAAAATGAAACAGTTCCACAACATCACTGCCCTGTGCTCGTTCAGCAGCTTCCCGTTCTCCTTCAGGGATGACCAAACACATTTTAATTAGCTCATGCACCAAGGAGAGGGAAAATCAGATGCACCGTCGCTTTGGCATGGTTGCCTTTCTCAGACCAAGGAAATGGGTTTTTTTTGCAGGGCTGCAGCCTGCGTGGATCTTTGTGGACAGTTGCTTTCGGGTTGAAGGTTGGCTCTTAGCTTGGAAAAAACCAATCGGTGGGTAGGCAGAGGGCCGGACAGATAAATGATTCCCTGGGGGGGGACTTCAAAGACATTGGCTACTTCCTGCATTTCAGGTGTAATTTTGTAGGTGTTGCTGACGACAGTCTCATGTTCCCAGCTACCCTGTGATCCCGCTCCAGGAGAATCCTCAGAGCCCTCTGCCTTTCTCCTGCTTCTTCTCCCCCTTCTCCATTCCCCATCAGCTGTTCTTGGTTCTCGTTGGTTATGTCTTTCAGTCTAACTTCTTTTCCGTTCATTCATCTCTGAGCAAACGGTGCTGTGGCGTCTGCTGACAACCTGTTGCACCTTCTCTCTTTTTTTAAACATTGTACTGAAGTATAGCCGATTTACAATGTTATAATGTTGTGTTAATTTCTGCTGTCCAACAAAGTGACTCAGTTATTCATATATATATTCTTTTCCGTTATGGTTTATCACAGGATATTGGATGTAGTTCCCTGTGCTGTACAGTAGGACTTTGTTGTCTATCCATCCTGTATATAATAGTTTGCATCTGCTAACCCCAAACTCCCAGTCCCCTGGGAGTTCATCCCCTTAAGCAGAAACCCTGTGCGCGAGAGCAGCCCCCAGCCCTTAGCGGCCACTCATCTACCTCTGTCTCTGTAGACTGGCCTCTTCTAGTTATTTCATGTAAATAAGACTCAGAGCACGTGGCCTTTTGTGATTGGCCCCTCTCACTTAGTATTGTGTTTTCACGGTTTGTCCGTGTGACGTCACGGATCAGAATTTCCTTTGTGTGGCGGAATAATACCTCCTCGTGTGGATTTACCCTGTTTTGTTTTGATCGGTTGATGGACATTTGGGCTGTGTTCCACCCTCTGGCTCTGACGAACTATCCTGCTGTACATTCACGGACAACTCTGTGTGTGGACGTGTTTTCATCTCTGCTGGGTGGGTACCGAGGAGTGGAATTGCCGAGTCGATGGTGACTGTATGCTTAACTTCTTGAGGAGCTGCAGGCTGTCTTCCTCAGCGGTCACACCATTTTCCATGCTCACCAGCAGACTTTCTCTACATCCTTGAGTCCACATGTGGTGAGACTGGGAAGAAATCATAAGGATTGGTTTTCTGGCTCGTAGGCAGTTCTTGTGCTTCTTAAGTCCTGTCTCCATCAGGACCCCCCGGGATCAGTCTGATGACACCTGTGGCTGAGTGTCACATGCTGGGGTGATGACACACAGCACGTGCTGAGCACTCATCATGTACTGGGTGTTATGCAAGAAATTTTATGTGTTATTTATTTCATTTCCATGGCTACACTATTTTTCTAGAAAGAAAACTGAAGCCCAGAAGGGATAAGTGACTTGACAAGCACTTACTGTTTCCGAGCTTATGTTTACCCACGGTGTACAGAGACAAACACATTGAATAGGAAATGAAGGCAAAATATTTTGGACCTGTTTATTTCAAAGGCATCAGTGGTGCTTATTAGTTAAAGAATCCTTTAATGAGAATTCTCTTCCAAAGAGAAAAGGTTTCCAGTTTGGGTGAGATAGGTCGTCATGTTCTGTTGTCCACAAGCTGAGGCACACTGTGTTTGGAAGACGGACAGGGCTGGGGGAGCCTCAGTGGGTGTGGGGATCGTGGCAGGGATGGGTGCGGGAAGGGCAGGGCGCGACCTGGAAGCTGGATGGTAGTTTCCTGTTGCTGCTGTAACAAGTTGCCACAAATTCAGTAGCTGAAAACAGTGCTAATTTATTCGCTTCCAGTTCTGGGGGCTCCAGGGGGAGATGCTATTTTCTTGCTTTTTCCACCTTCTGGCGGATGCTGACTTCTGAAGAGTCTCTTTAAACAGTAAACTCCCTGGCTTGTGGCCCCTTCTCCCGTCTTCACAGCGCACCACTGCGGTCTGCTCCCGTCATCACATCGCCTTCTCTTCTTCTGCAGTGAAATCCTCAGTGGACATCAGTGACCACATTCAGAGCCCACACACCCAGATCATCTCAGATAATCTCTCCATCTCCAGGTCCTTAACTTAATGATCTCTGCACAGGTCCTCTTTGCCATGTAAGGTAACATTGACAGGTTGCAGGGATTAGGATGTGGACGTAAACTGTTATTCAGCCTAGAATGGTTGGCTTGATGGATTGAAGGAGTCCTTTTCATGAGAAGTCGGAATTTCCAGGGTCTGGAGGAAGTATCCAGCAACAAGGCAGGAATGCTAGGAGGCTCCGTAGGGAAGAACAGTTAAGAATCGGCCAGAGTGGGGCTTCCCTGGTGGCGCAGTGGTTAAGAATCCACCTGCCAGTTCAGGGCACACGGGTTCGAGCCCTGGTCCGGGAAGATCCCACATGCCGCGGAGCAACTAAGCCCGTGCGCCACAACTGCTGAGCCTGCGGTCTAGAGCCCACGAGCCACAACTACTGAGCCCATGTGCCACAACTGCTGAAGCCCGCACGCCTAGAGCCCGTGCTCTGCAACAAGAGAAGCCACCACAATGAGAATCCCATGCATCCCAACGAAGACCCAAAAAAGCCATAAATACATAAATAAATAAATTTATATTAAAAAAATCGGCCGGAGGAGGTGGGAGGGGGTTGGGTGGACACGTGTGTGTACATTTCAGCCCCCGTTTCCTTTGTCTTGATGTGCAGTGTAATCCCTGGTACCTTCAATACTGCACCCCCATCCTCCTCCAGCTGGGGTGCGGTGTGGTATGGTGTGTGTATATTTGTCGTGTAGGACTGGGGTAAGCAGAGCCACACCGAAAACCTGGCCCATCTCAGGTACATTTTTTTCTCAGCTCTCAGAGGAAAGCCTTTATGTATAAATTAACCTAACTGTGGTATGATGGAGACTGTAAAGGTCACCTGAATTTTCAAGATAAACCATGAAACCTGAAACCTATTCAAGCTTAACCCTCATGTGACAAACTTTGGTCCTCTGAGAAATATTGTTTACTGCACTGGAATATTACAGGAAAAAGTTTAGAGCTTTTGGGGTTCTGTCTGGTTTCAGGAAGACATCAGTTTCCACAAGGTGCTGTGGACCCAGGGGAGTGATTTTGTCCGTGGTGTTACTTTTGTTCTCACTTGTCAAGGGCAAAGCAACCACCATGAGGTAGGGATGTGTTTGCAGTAGTGAAAAGCAGATATGGCGGGTGTTTGGAGAACTTGAGGACCTGCGTCCTAGAGGATTGGAAATGCTCATGGGTAAAGTCAGCCCTCACCTGGAATAAACTTCCCCAGAGGGAATTTTCCAGATTTACACAGGGGACCAGTAGTAAAACACAAACTATAAAGAGTCCTCCAGCAACAAAAACACGTGGGATGTTGTCCTATATAATATTTCACACTAAATGTAACTTTTATAGAGAAAACATTTATTCAAGCCAGATATGCTTCAATCCTTTCATTTCCTCAGGTATGACACAGTGCTGGGAATATGCCCCCTTTGTAATTTCCTAGCGGTTTGCCTCAGTTACGGGCAGGCTGCAGATGGGGAAGGACCCAGACGGAAACCTTAAATTGGTCAGACCCTCAGTCTGGCCTTGAGGCTTGCGTTCTGAGGTCCCGATGTCACAGCCCACCTGTGGTCCCTGGCACATTTCCCAGGTGTGGCCCCCGACCCTCGCAGTGGGCGTGGCGCGGCGTGGCCGGGGCACAGTGGGCGTGGCATGGGTGGGCGTGGCCGGGGCGTGGGCATCCGCGGGGCATCTCCTGCTCTCAATCCACACGTAGTCTGTCAAACAACCGCGTACTGTGTCAGATGAGTTAAACCAAAACCCGTTTTCGTCATCGTTCCCAATCATCAAAATTTGGAACAATATTTATTGTTTGTTAATTTATTTTAAGTCATCACTATTAATAATTTATTATCGTTAGGTTTTAGCAATATCTAAATACCTCGTGTGAAGACACTTAGAAGTGAGGAGGGCGCGGGTTCTGAACCGTGCCTGCTCTGCTTCCCAGCTCTGGGGCCTCATCAAGGAATGGACCGGAATCGTGGGCTTTCTCCTGTGCAACGTGGGGACATCAATCTCCCAGACACATCCGTGCAAATGTGAGGTGCCCAGCACCCTACCTGGCTGATGGTTATTACCTGTTTAATAATGGTGGTAGAAGCAGCAGCGAGGTCTTTTTTTTTTTTTCTTAACATCTGTGTTGGAGTAGAATTGATTTACAATGGTGTGTTAGTTTGTGCTTGCAGCGAGGTCTTGCCCACTGTTTCATCTATACTGAGCTGCTCCTTTTGAGCTGAAGCCACCAGGACGGATGGTCCCCAGTCTATGATGGTTCGACTAACAATTTGTTGACTTTTCGATGGTGGGAAAGTGATACGTATTCAGTAGAAACCGTACTTCGAATCTCGGGTTTGGATGCTTTCCCAGGCTGGCACTCTGGGGTCTGAATCTCTCTCGTGGTGCTGGGTGGTGTCGGTGAGCAAAATTCCCCCGCCATCAGGAGGAGAAGCACCCGATACACCGACGACCATGCTGGCTGCAGACAGCCATTCTGTTTTTCACTTTCAGTACAGTATTTGATAAATTACACGAGGTGCTCAACATTTTCGTATGAAATAGGCTTTGTGTTAGAGGAGCTGGCCCAACTGTAGGCTAATGTCAGTGTTCTGAGCATTGAAGGCAGGTGGTACTAAGCTGTGATGTTCTGTAGGGTGTTAAATGCATTTTCAGCTTACTGTATTTTCAACTTGGTGATGGGCTTATCAGACCATAACCCCACCGTAAGTTCAGGAAGGGCTGTACTTAAAGGTCATCTTGCTTTTCAGGACAACTTAGGATATTTGAGCCCTGAAATGGACAGATAAAAGGTCTTTGCCTTAGAGAGAAAATGGGCTTTTTAAGTGGTTGGGATTGCATCACACTATGGCCAGCAGGCATTTTGAGTTGAGCATCTGAAATCCAAGTGGTGAAGCATCTGAGCCTCTGAAAAGGGCGCTGCTGTGTCCCCGGGCATGGCTGCACTGAGAACAGAACCGCCGAGATCTTACCTCCTGTCTCGTGCTGTTTGCGTGGCTGTGGGTTTTCGGGTTGAGATCCGCACTGCGTCCACTTCGGTGAGTGTGGGGAGGTCTGGAATTAGCACGTATGTGTGGGTGTGGAGGTGTGTGCGAGGTTCCCATTGCGTTCTCCTTGCACAGTTACCGCTGGGAACGCTGACTCTGAAAATTGTTTGTCAGAGTGCAGGTATAATTTCCTCTCAGCCCCTATCGATGGGTCTCTTCCTGTTGCACTCATATACCCTCAGGGCTCACCTTGCTTTGTTCTCTCTCTTGCACACGATTTCATTGGGTTATTGGGTCACCCTTATGTGACGGTGTCCTTGCATTGCTTCTGTTTGTTCCCGCTGTGCTCTCCCTCATTCCTTCTGTTTTGGGACCATAAACTCAGAATATTTCCTTCTGACCTTGAAATGCAGAATCAGGATGACCTTGCCCTGATTTCTGTTCCACTCTCTCTCTTAGCCCCTCCATCCTCCTGAGAACCAGGGAGGGTAGGAGGTAACGAATCATGTGGTCAGACCAGGCACGTGGTGGCCACCTCCTTGTGTTGAGTCATTGAACCCTCAGGGCACACCTGGACATTCCCTCCCGTGTCACTGGGGGTCAAGTACTCTGTACAGTGTGTCGCACGTAGCTAGCTTACGATGAGAATTTGGGGCTGAGTCCAACTACTGTTTCGTTTATTTGGAGTCTGTTGTGACTTGTGACTCCTAGGTCTTTTTCTTGGTTTGATGGTATTATTATTATTATTATTATTCCCCTAGCAAGGCTTGGAGGAAGTTGTCCTGTCCTACACTTGTTTGGCCTGTCCTGTTTGATTTCTTGTCCCCTTTTTCTATTAGGCGACTCTGTCAAAACTGCAAAAGCATGCAACGGCGATGAGATGTGATATTAACGAGGGACGTAGGTGGCTCCTCCCCTTTGGCACTTCACAGACTTCACTGAGGACAGAATTGTTCAGGATGCTGACGGCAGTGGGAAGGGAAGTGTTTCCCTGTACAAGTAAATGCGTACAGTTTCTGCATTTGGTAGTGTTTCCCCCTGACTCTTGCCTCTGCTCACTGAGCCTGGAGTACATAGCACCTCCCAGACGAATGTTGGTCTGTTCACATCTAACTTAATTCAGTAGAAAGCAAAAAGCAGATTAAGACAGATTGGTCTTCAACTCCATCCAGTTGATTTTAGTTTGAAGAGCAGAGAGGAAGAGAGGTTTAGAGGCTGCAGCTGTGCGTCAGGACTGCCTGGGATCTCACCGGTGTCCACCGTGTACCGCTCATGGGAAAGGGCCCATCGGGCGGCCTCTGCCGGGAGAGTTCATGGCCTCACGTGGCGTCCTTGCCCTCACGCTTACGAGTAGTCTGCAGGGCTGAGTTCTCCTTATGGGTTGGACTTCTTTATTTTCTTCTATATTCTTACTTTATAGTTTTTCGTGTTTAATAGGCCTGACGTGAATTGCCATAAAAATGGCCAAGTGTAGAATCTCTGCCCAATTTACTTATTCTGGAAAAGCTTACTAAGGAAAGTGGGATTTGAGGAGTTCTTGGATTTTTATTGTTTAATTGTTTAAAGGAAGGAATAAGGATGCGTTTTTTTAAATTGAAGCATAATTCATTTACAGTGTTTCAGGTTTGCAGCAAGTGATTCAGTTGTACACACACACACACATATATTCTTTTTCAGATTCTTTTCCATTATAGGTGATTACAAGATACTGAATATAGTCCCCTGTGCTATCCAGTAAGACCTTGTGGATTATCTATTTTATATATAGTCGTGTGTATCTGTTAATCCCAAATTCCCAATTTATCTCTCCTCCCCCCTTTCCCTTTTGGTAACCATAAATTTGTTTTCTATGTCTGTGAATCTATTTCTGTTTTGTAAATAAGTTCATTGGTATCATTTTTTTAGATTCCACATATAAGTGATATCATATGATATTTGTCTTTCTCTGGCTTATTTTACTTAGTACAGTAATCTCTAGGTCCATCCATGTTGCTGCAATGGCATTATTTCATTCCTTTTCATGGCCGAGTAATATTCCATTGTGTATATATATAGCCCGTCTTCTTCATCTATTCATCTGTCAATGGACACTTAGGTTGCTTGGCTATTGTAAATAGTGCTCCTATGAACGTTGGGGCACATGTATCTTTTCAAATTAGAGTATTCATCTTTTCTGGTTATATGCCCAGGAGTGGGATTACTGGAAAGCCATTATAATTAAAATATTGACCAGTTGAATTCTTGTACTGGTTGTTTCTCCCATTGTGTTCCCAAACTTTTTTTGCCCACAGAAAGCTTTTTATCTGGAGGAACCCTGTCCAGTCTTGTACTTCCATTTTTCTGGGTAAAAGTGCTGAGTCCTAAATATAAAACATTTAGGGTCACCAGGTGGTTAGTGGAATATGCCTATTGGTGTAATGAAATCCACAAAAAGTAGACTATAATTCTTTCTTCAGTTAAAAAAGTGGAGGGATCTATGGCAGAGTCACACACACACACACACACACGGAATGGGGTGCATTAGTTGACTAAAGCAAAGGTGTCGCTGAGAACCGGGAGAGTCTGTGGTCACCTGCACGGGTACCTACGTGGTGTCCTCACTCCAGGGACAGTGAGGGTCCACATGTGGGACTGGATTTCACTAACACTGATGGTTGTGAAAAGCTTAGGCTCTGAGAATGCACGTGGTTTATCCAAAGGTGAAACCATCAACACCGGCAAACCAGACATCTTCCACAGGTGAGCAGTGTCTTCTCTCTCCGAGCTCCGGTGTCCTTACGGGGTCTCCAGTGTCACCCCCTGCTGGTTTGCCCTCCCTCTTCACCGTTCCTCCTGTGCTTCTGTACCTCGGACATGCTGCTCGATCTCCCTCACGTCGGGGTAAAACCAAGTTTCTCTCTCCCCAGCCCAAAGAGCTGGGCTTTTCCAGGAGGAAAGAACCCCCTACTGCAGTCATTGCGTTTGGAGAAAGGAGGCTCTTTTCCCCCCAGAACAGTGTTGGGACGTTGGACGTGCAGATGGGCCTCTGCGGGCAGTTACTACTGATGGGTTTGCAGGCATGAGAAGCACTGCATGATGGGAGAGCATCTGGACCGGGGCTCAGAAGATGTGGGTTGTGGCCACACTTGTGGACATTGTCACTCACCATCGGTCCCTTGAACAAACTGTTCACACTTCAGGCCCCCCCCCCCCCCCCCGTTCCTGGGTGTGAAGTAAAAATAATCTCCAGGATCTCCAAGGTATTGTTTGTTGATCAGAGATTCTAGATATTTACATTTCAATACCTAAGATAAATAAATGAAATGTCTCCTGAATTTATCTTGTGTATGTAGTTCGTAGCCAAGAATATTCATGAATGTCAATGAATCATTAAGGAAGTGCTTTTTAAATTTTCTGTGGGATTATATTTGACTTGAAATGTTTTATTTTCATGGCGTCCTGACTTGTCAAGGATCTCAGCCTGTCTCCGAGCTGAGTCGGTCTAACAAACAGCAAGAACAGAATGGATGCTGCCATCAGTGAGGTCTCAGAGGGATTAAAAATTACGGAGAAAATACATAATTTGTCCCAGTAAAAGAACTAACTTATGGCTGAAAAGAATATCTTATACTCGGTATTATTGCTGATTTGTCCCACAGGTGTGAATAAGCCCGGAAAGCATGAACATTTGGAAGTTATTGAAAATTTATTGGAAACGTAGTACAAAACTCCCACCCTTTCTTTGTTCCCATCCAAAATCTAGAATTATTATAGTTGGCTGGGGTTTTTCTTATATCTCAGTGGTGTCATTTCCCACATGTGAGAAGATTGAACGGAGAGGATCTGAGAATAATAGGCTGTTAAACAACAGTTTTACACGTCTTTAGGATGCAATGCAGACAGTGGGATATGTGCATCGTGAAGTCTTCAAGCCAAATAAGGAAAGAAGCTGACTAACAGCAGGTGTTTTGATTAACAGAGAAGTTAGTTTATAGCATAATAAAGAATGGCATGAAGGATTATATTGCCGCAAAAAAACAAGACAGATTTTGGGGGGGAGGGGGGAGCAATTTCTCCCTCCCCCAACTGTAAAAGTAATAGATGTTTGCTATAGAATTTGAAAAAAGTGCAGGAACTAGAAATCACTAATGGTGCCACCATTTGCAGACCTTTACTGTTATTTCCTTATAACACTCTGTCTGCGTGTGCTTATACGTGTGTGCACACGTGGGTCTCATTTCTCTTGGTGTACGCTGTGTCTGTCATGCGTTTTGCACAAGGTCAAATCGGTCATCAGTGGTGGGAGAAGGTTGCAAGCCTAGGCCAGCAGGACTCAAAAGTTATACTCTTCCCACTAGAGAACCTTTCCCTTTTCATTCATGCTGATCTAGTAGTTATTTATTCTGTTCTTTGTACTTGGTCAACTCTCGTACTTGCTGGATTATAGTAGTGTTTCCAGAGGGTGTGCTGTCCAGTGGTTGCAAGTATGGAATCACTTAGTCTGTTTTACGCATGAGCCCACTTTAAACAAAAGTCAGTCCGTCATGATCCAATGGGGTAGCTTGAGAATTTATCAGTTCCCTTTCCTTTCTTCAAATAGAACCGCCCAGATTCTCTCAAATTGTGTAAGGACCTCCTGAAAGTAAAACTGTAAACCACAAATAGTGTTTAGCACCCTTTGATGTTGGCAAATTATTCCTTCTACCTAATTTCAATACCTTATGGCACAGCTTACCCCATTTGCTTTAGATTTTTCTTCATTGGAGATGGAGAACAGCTGGTCAGCTCTTTTGTAACATTACCTTTTCCCAGCGTACAAACAAGATCAAGTTCCCTCTAACTTTCTCTTCATGTTATATTTCTTCTTTTGTCCTCTTTTACCATGACAGACTGACTATAGATACCTCGAATATCGTGCCCGCCGTGTGATACGCGTTCCATAAATACGTTTGATTAGATAAACTTCAGTATTGGCTGTGAATTGCTGTGTAGATAAAACATCACCTTCCTTCCGAATTACCTTCTCCCCATCCTCATCCCCATTTCTGTCTTCCTGGTCCATACTACTTGGAAAGGCCCCTGTGTCCAGTTGGGAATGGGAAGTAGGCCCATTGCTAAGATAACACTTGGGAAAGCACTTGGCTCAGAATTTGATCAAGCCCTCACAAATGGCCTTTCCATCTCCAGTTTGTGTCTGTAGGGTATGAAGTGGGTAGTAAACTGAGCATAAAACAGTGGGAAGCATAGGTTTCTCTGTTTTCAACTTGTGTAGTACTTTGCAGTTCACAAAGCATTTCGTGTCTTAGCAGGTGTTTATTGAGCACCTATTACGTACCACAGTGGAACTTCGGGCTTGCTCAAAACAGCTCTTACCCTGAGTTCACAGCCCAGCGGAGGGGACAGAATGCAACGAATAGTCATGACCCGTTGTGATCAGCTTTCTAACAGCGGTAAGATCAAGGCACGATCGTGGCAGAAAGGGACACATGATCAGTTTCATCTGCCGGTCAAGGGAGACTCCGGAAAAAGTGGTTGACTTGGGTCCTAGCCCAACACCTAAAATCCAGTTTCATTTATTTAGTTCTGTGGTTCCATCCCCCTCGTAGAAGGTGGGTATTGTATCTTCCGTCTTGGAAATCCTAGCGCAGGTTGTTGGATCTGTGGATGTGAAGGCAGAGCGAGTTTAGATGTTCATGAAGTGTTGGGGACCATATCTTAGGGGACGCCGGGTAAGAAATAAGAGTTGGAGATTCTTATGCCAGAAAAATGCCTTGACAGGGGCGGAAGGGTGAATGAGGGGAAGGCGAGGTGTGGGGGAGGGGAGGAAACCCGGAGGCTTTCGCAGCGTTCCAGGGGAGAGTGGATGGAGGCCGGCAGCGGTGGAGCCGGGGGAGGGGCTTAGAGAGCAGAGGTAAGGTCGACCTCACTGTCACAGGTGGATTCCTGGATGTGGATGGACCACACTTCCATTGATTCCAAGTGCGACATGAGGGTGATTGATGATAGGGGAGTGGTCACTTGTAGACGTTTGGAGAGTGGCCTGGGAAACACCCACGTGTCTCCCGGGACACAGTGTGCAGCGAGGGTTGGCAGACCTTTTCAGTAAAGGGTCAGATAATAAGAATCCTAGACTTCGTGCAGCTGTGGACGGTCCATAACAAACGAAGGGAGCTGTGTTCCAGGGCAGCTGTACTTCGAGGATGGGCAGTGGGCTGGCTTTGACCACGGGCTGCAGTTTTTTGATCCCTGGTCTAGGAGATCATCCACGTCGAGATTGCTGTTGAACATGGCAGTGGATGAGACCTTATGCTGTGTGGCTGTCTGACGCAGAGCCCTGGGGAACACTAACCTGCAAATAAAAATGTGGGGAGAGGCTTTCAGTATTTGGGGGGGTGGGTGTCGAAGCCAGCTGTCACAATGACAATCTGAGTGCTGAGATAACGACCTTGTGATGCCCGTCAGGCAGGAGGGACGTGTAGGGGAGGCGTAAGCCAGGAAGGAGGGTCACAGGTAGCTTGAAGGAAGAGTGAATAGAAGGTGGGCAAGTGAGCACAGGGGTCTTTACCCCAAGTTTAAATACAAGGAAGTGGACCCTCGCAAAGGGTCCAAAATAAAATTACTCAAGCCTGAGACAAAACTCAAACTCGGGTTTTTGTTTGTTTTACTATACCCACCTGGGCCCTGGCGAATTCTTTTGGTTATTTTGTTAAGTCCCAAGTTAAAAGAATCCTTTCTGGCGTGACCAAGAAGGATTAGTTACCTGTTGGTCTACTGTATGCAGGTAAAAGCCTCTCGCCTACAAGTATTGGGTTGGCCGAAAAGTTCATTCGGGTTTTCCATAACACGTTACAGAAAAACCTGAACAGACTTTTTGGCCGACCCAGTAATCCACAACAGGCTCCATTCCGATTTCTGTAAACTATCACTTTCATGTCCAGAGACCAGACGGCCCTTTTTGTACCTAGGATACCACTGGCTGAGTCCTAAGACCAGGTCCAACCCTGGGCCCAGAGCGTTAAGCATGCCAGCTTGCTTAATCTTTATATCAGCCCTCTGATTTCAGAAGTGTTATTTCCATTTTACCCACGAGAAAAGCCTCGTAGACTCCAGGATGCCTCCAGAGTAAGCGGTGGGCTGGGATTTAAACCCCCACGTGCCAGAGACTTCTGACAAGCAGGCAGCGTGGACTGCAGATTCGGAAACACAGATGTGATGTTTCTCTTGCCTTATTTGTTTCTCTTGTTTCTGCCTCTTCCCCCTGCCCCCCACCTCCTTTTCTGACAGTTGCTCTGGTTTCATCTTTAAGAAAGTTGCAGGGCTGTGGAATTTTTCATATCCTGTGTTCTCATTCTGAGGTCTACCGCCACGGCTGGGCTGGTGTACTTAGCCAACAGAAATGATGGAAATGGGTTGTGATGGGACGGACGTGGGCAGGGGGCACCCAGGGTAGGAAGTAGAAAGGGATTCTCAGTGAAGGGTGGGATGGGGGCTGAGCCTGGAGGGCCCCTCAAATGTGTCTGCGTACTCTAAACACATCTGTTTTCAGCTGGCTTGCTTCTGCTAACAGTTTCTCAATTTACATATGTAAGAACTACAGGCAAACATGGCTGGAATCAAGGCACATGCCATTTGGATCCTTGCCAGCTTTTATTTGGGGCTGACAATTTTTTGGATGTAATACAAGATTTATAGTTGTTTGTTTCTTCTAACGAGGTGGCGAGATAAGGCTGCATCTGTTATAGCTGTTCAGCACAGGATATCTGAGTATTGGTTTCCATTTTAAAAAGAAACATGAAACCTGAAAACATAAAACTTTTCAGCTCTGAAAATTGTGTAGACTGTTGAGCCGATAATTGGTCTCATCATGAGTAAACTTCTCTTACCAAGTTGGCGAGTGTGGAAGGGAGACATGAGGTATGAAAGGGTACACTGGCATGTGAAACTGGTGAGTAAAAGTTCTGCCTTTTTTCTTGAGCTTTTGGGGCAGGAGAGTCACATCCTGCATTTGAGGAGGGGAAGGAAATAGACTGGGGTTTCTCTCTGATGCCTGAGTAGTGAGCGCCTCCTGGTCACAGGATGAATGCTGGGGTGCCAGTCCTCACACCACTTGCCAACACAGGTCCCAAGGCATCAGCGGCACTGGTGGGGGGGTTCCTCTCAACCCCTTCATTATCCTAAATGGAGCTTGTTGATCTGTTGCTCTTGTTTGCAGGAGAAATTCTTTTCTCCCTCAGTCAAACCGTATTGAAACAGAGAGAAACAACAGCAGAAAGATTTAAAGAGTGAAACCAGTGGATGTTAACTTCTTCCTCTATAACTAGGTAAACCGAGAGGTGCAAGCAGTCATGACACAGAATAGAAGGAGGCTTTCTTTTTCTTCGTATTATTATTCTTTTTTTTTTAGTACTTTTGACCCTGTTCTATTGCCAAGTAAGTTCAACTTGGCTTGGAGAAGAGCCACACAGATGGAAAATAGTGGGAAGACAGTAAATAAATGTACCATAAATGGCAGGGTTACCACTGCACCTCGATGTTATGGGGATTTGTAGGATCTATCCCATTTTATTTGAGGAGGCATAAACTTTGTGTTAATGAGGTTGGCAGATGGTTCTGAATCCAGAGATTCCAAAAATCTGGAAGAACAGATTATAATTATACCTTAAGGATTAAAAATGTAGGCAGGAAATAGCAAAACGAGATACAGCTTGCAAAACGCACACTAATACAACTGGGGAAAAATAACATAAAATGCAGGATCCAAATGAAGAACAGAAGAAATGTGTGCTAAATTGCCAAAGAATAGCAGTATTTGGAAGTATCCATTGGGCTGTGCAATACACTACAATGGATTGACCGTTAGGGGCCACCTATGTTGTTCATCCTCAATAAAGAGCAGATTTAGTTTGCAGAAAGATGACCAGCAGTGCTGATTTCAGTTTCCATCATTTCACTGTTTTAAGAGTTAAGGAGATTGGAAAGGCGGCCATTGGGAGGATACCACTAGGGAGGACGGGAATGGAGATGAGGACTGAACTGAGACCATGACAGCAGGGTATGTTGGAATAGATGGACCTCAGTGAAATTCAGGAGGCAAAGTCAACAGGATGAAGATCCAAGAAGGAGGAAGGAGAAGTTGAAGATGGCGCCACCATTACGGCAGCAGGGGGTCACCATGAACACCCACACAAGGGAT
This sequence comes from Balaenoptera borealis, assembly GCF_965194805.1. NCBI lineage: Eukaryota > Metazoa > Chordata > Mammalia > Artiodactyla > Balaenopteridae > Balaenoptera > Balaenoptera borealis. The sequence goes on from NC_138877.1 coordinate 4,659,388, forward strand.
CTTAGGAGGCAAGTCAGACTTGGCAGGAAAGATACGAAGTCCATATTTGTTGAGTTGCAGAGGCTAAAAGGTACATTCAGCTGTAGGGGTTTCTAGTATCCAAATAGATGTTTAGGTCCAGCTGGGTTAGTCTCTAAAGAATGATGTGTTAGTGATTGATATGAAACATCAGTTATTATGTTGTATAGACCTTTAGCATTTCATCCTAAAAGGGTGAAAAATGTGAGAATCTCAGACACCTTGGGCAAAGCAATGGAAGCCAATTATTTAAGCATCTTTTTTCTTTTCACGAGACTGTGCTTCTTCACCTTTCTAAACTATAGGTATGGCAAATAAAGCTATTTTAATCATCAGAGATTTAAAAACATGTGTAGCTGCTACAAATTATATAAGAAAATAACTCTTTTTAAGAACACGTTAAGTTCTCATATTTTAGTTTTATAGGAAAGACCTTTGCCTGAAAAAAATTAGTTCAAAAATCAACTAATTCTAGCACGTGATAGAAATTTTGATGAGTACTGGATGTAAGTCTAACATTCTCAGGATACTGAGGATGTGCGAGGTTGAAATCTGATTGTTGCTTTGTTTCTTATGTATTGGAACTTTCTCCCCCATGGTAATTAGCAGTTAATGAGCAGAGTACCCAGAATAGAACTGCCCCCCCACCAAATAGCTGAAATACACATGCAAGCAAAATTTTAGCTCTTAAGTTTAAACCCTTAGGGAAGTTGAATTACTGACCTTCAACTAAAATGCAGCCTTTACAAAATGAGGGCTCATTGTCATGGTATTTGTGGGGAGAGCGCTGGACCCCGAAATCGGGAGAATTGTTTTCTGGGGTTGGATCTGCCCTTCAGATGTGTGAGCTCTGAGAAGGCTCTGGCTGCTTTGCTCACGTCGGAGCCGGTTACCTGAGGGCAGGTGCCTGCCCTTCTCTCCTCCTTCCTTGTAGACTTTGCGGTGTGGAGGCTCATCGATGGAGATCTCAGCAGCCTTCCTTCCAGGTCTTTCGAAGAGTCAGATTCCTAAGGGTGCGTATGAGGTACGCGAGATGAAGTGCCTGTGTGAAGTGCGTTGTATCGTATCAGCAGCGACCGCGGGACTAAAGCAGACAGCATGCAGGGACATGTGGGGTTCCTCCTAAGAAAGAATTAAGACAAGTCAGGGGCTGAGGAGTCGCTGAAGCTGTGTACTTTGCAGAGCATTTCCTGCCTCTTCTCACCACCATTAGTGTCTCCCTGTTGGCATCGTTTATTTTATTTTATTGTTACTATTTTTAAAAATTTTTATTGGAGTGTAGTTGATTTACAATGTTGTGTTCGTTTTAGGTGTACAGCAAAGCGAATCAGCTCTACATATACATATATCCATTCTTTTTAGATTCTCTTCCCACATGGGCCATTGTAGAGGACTGAGTAGATTTCCCTGTGCTGTACAGCAGGTTCTTATTGGCATCGTTTATTTTAAATTTTCAGAAGGGGGATCTGTAGTCGGCGGTGATTCCCACACATATTTGACTTACTTGACTCTCCCCCTTTTTTATTGGCAGTGAATCTTTTCGATCATGTACTCTGAGGAATGTGCCTCGGGAAGGGAAGTCATAACCAGGGATTTTACAGTAGGTAGAGGAAGCAGAGGTTTGGAAATGGCCTTGGGAGGTTTAGGAGAAGGCGGCTGCTGCCTTTTCAGTCTGAAGGGTGTGGAATGTGAGGCAGTGTGGTGGGGAGCGCCCAGATGGGGGGCACCCTCGTAGCACAGGCCTTCCAGGGGGACCCAGGTTCCGATTGGGGAGGTGGAGGATTTTGGAAGAGGCGAAAGATTCAGGGGTGTTAAGTGTTGAATCGTCTCGTGAAATTCTTATGTTGAAGCCCGAACCCGCCCAGTTCCTCAGAATGTGACCTTAATTGGAAATAGGGTCATTCTGATGTAATTAGTTAAATTAAGGTGAGATCATTAGGATGTGTCCTGATCCAGGATGACTTTCTATAAAGGGGTAATTTGGACACAGATAGGCACACGGGGAGAATAGCATGTGATGACGAACGCAGACATTGGAGCAATGCTTCCGCAAGCCAAGGAAGGCCGAAGATCACCAGCAAACCACCAGAAGCAAGGAGAGAGGCCTGGGACGGCCTCCCTCACAGCCTCAGAAGGAACCTGCCAACCCCTCCCTCTAGCCTTTCACCCTCTTGCACTCTGAGACAGTACACTTCTGTGGTTTAAGCCGCCCAGCTTGTGGTACCTAGTTATGGCAGCCCCAGCAAACTAACACAAGGGGAGATGGTATCACGAGAGAGAAGTTCTTGCAGGATTCTTGCAGAGGGGCGGATGGTCCCCTCACGAGAAGGAAGCACAAAGAATCAGCTTGAGGAGGTGGAGGAGATGCGCCCAGCGTGGGTGGTCTCAGAATCTGGGAACACAGCTTCACTTTCACATGGGCATATACCAGTCACATTTTTCATCTGTAATGGGAGATGTTGCATCAGCTTCTGGCATATGCTGGCTTGGAAAAGAAACATTAGACCAGTGTGTCTGTCGGGGTGTCAAGCAGCACACTGAAAGAGTTCTGCCCTGATTTGTTCTAAAGCTTTCAACAAGTTGATCAATTTCACCCACTTCACCTGTTGCTGAGTTTTTCTTAACCTTAGCAAGAATGCTAATTAGTTGTGAAAACCTATATTGATGAATGAGGTGAAGGCCCTTGAGGAACATGCTTACTATCATTTAACAGTTGATTTATTCATTGATGGAATGTCCTTGGAAAAAGCATTTTGGGTTAGAAGGAAGGTATTTTGAAATGCTGTAGGCTGTAAGTTAATCCTGTGACTACATTTATTACTTAGGAAAGAAAAAGTATATACTGTCTTTTAGCATAGCAGCAACGTTTAAAGCCATTCATGACCTTCTATTGTGGATCTGGTTTAGTAAGTTTTACAGACTAACATCTTCCAATAAGTGCCTTGATCTTGTAACGGGGAAGAGACTGAAATCCCTTGACCCTAAGTATGAGTTTTCTTAGACTGTTGTGCAATCTTTCTAGCTTCTCAGCTTGTAAACCAATGTGAATGCAGTAGATTTTATTTAACTCTGAAACTTTAGGTAGAATATTTTTCTTTGTTCTCCTTCACTTGCTTCCGCCTTCCCCCACCCTTCTTGCTCTTTCCTTCCTCCCCTTTGTGTGTGTGTGTGTGTGTGTGTGTGTGTGTGTGTGTGTGTGTGTGTGTGAGAGAGAGACTCTCTGTGAGGTTCATTCTACCCAAATATGCAAGGGTATGGGGTCAGAGACACTACTGGGAAATGAACACTCTATGTGGTTTCGCACATTTCATTTAGAATGCACTTTCCTTGGCCCTTTCAAAAGGACTAAGATGGGCCAAGGGGAGAACTTAATTTGTATACATGTGGTTCCATATTTTGAGATGATGGGATCATTTCAGTTACATCTGTGGTAGTAATAATTAGGAAGTAATTGCAGGCTGTTAATTAGATTGAGAATCGAGGTGGCACTGTGGATCCTAGCTCAGCTGTGTCCTTATTATGCGACCTTGGTTAGAAATCTCAAAGCCACTGTGGTGAGAGTGACCTGCCTCAAATAATGTAACAATAAACTCATTACAAGACCTGCTGTGAAATTAACGTGCGTCCGGCTGGAGAGAAATACTGGAGTTTTCTTAATCTTTGCTAATTAGACACAGGTTGCATTTCAGAGGAAAGGATCTTAGATATATTTTCTGAGGATACGGCCCCATGTCCTGCAGATAAGAAAAGGGAAATTGTAAGTCAGAGAAAGACAAATACTGTATGATATCACTTATATATGGAGTCTGAAGAAGCTGAACTCATAGAAATGGAGTTGAGAAGGGTAGTTGTCAGGGGCTGGGGAGCAGGGGCAAGGGGAGATGTCGGTCAGAGAATACAAACTTGCACTTGTAAGGTGAATAAGTTCTGGGGACCTAATGCACAGCATAGTGATTATAGCTAATACTGCTGTTTATACACTTGAAGGTTGCTGAGAGTAGATCTTAAACGTTCTCTCCACAAAAAAGAAATGGTAATGATGTGATGTGATGCAGGTGTGAGCTAAGTGAATCATTTTACAATATATCAGTGTACCAAATCAGCATGTTTATATGCCTTAATGTTATATATCAATTATATCTCAATAAAGCTTGGGGGGGGGGGAGAGGGAAATTAACACCTTTTTGAGAAAACCGTAGTGACTTTATGGTTGTGTTCAGTGGTCGGGAGGAGAAAGGAGGAGGGTGTTAGGTCAGGAACCACCTGTTCTGATTTGGCTTTGGAATTTTCAAGATGAGATGGGAGTGTGGATGGTGTATAATTCACCTTGCTCCTTGTTTCCCTGAGGCTAATGACAAGCCCTGTGTGTTATGCTGCAAGCCGATTGATGTCAGCAGGAGTCGTGTGCCAGTGACGGGAGCTGGCCTAGAATTTAAAGTCAAGTCCATTATGCTATTAACTCACCTTTCTATAGAAAGGTATAGACAGACCATAAAAGTCTGTCTTGTTCCCAGTAACCTATATGAGGTGCTTGCATTTGATTTGGTATCATTTTCAGGACTATCTCGTGAGGACTTAGACTGTTTGATTTGCTTGGTTTAAGTCCATTGATGCTCTGGACTGTATCCACCTGTGACTGAGTGTGGAGTTTTCCTGGTGACTGGGGTGCGCTGGAGAGTTTACACGTAGAAGAATATGAATTCAGGCAGGATAGAGTTGATACTTGGATGGGGTAATAGGGTAATATTTAAAGAATGAAATGAATATTGCATGAATGAAATAAGTGCCAGTATCCATTTCTAATGCTAGGAGAGCTTTTATGGCTTATTCTTTTCAAAAATAAAATTGTTCTTAAGCAAACAAAAAAACACCTGAGTTTCATCCTCTAGTTCAGTTTCCTAGGAATGCAATATTTTTTTGGTGCCTAAAATGGTATTGTAGCCGGAGAGAAATAGTATTGTAAGGATAGGTCTCCCTGGATTGGACAGAATTGCCGAGCATGGGGTGAGAACCGTGTTCCCCCTGCCCACGTCTTTGCCCTCTGATGTTTTCACCGCACTCTGGGTACCTTTTGGGGCTGAGTTCTCATTCTTCTGTGGTGACATTGTAACAATGTCATTCCGTACCCAAGAGACTGCTGCCGTTGAAATAATGCTTTTCAGGAAAGACTTTAAAATCCAGATAATGTCATTCATATTCATCATGTTTCCAGGCTGAAATTGGTGTGCTCACTGACATTCTTAACGAACTAATGATAAAACCAATTCAAGTCCAAAAACCTAAAAAGAAACAAAACTCCAGGGGTAACAGGGAAGACTGATTCAGAGCTCTCTGGCTGTCACTGCGCTCCGCAGCGGACATGGACTTCAGGCAGGGTAGGGGACACCGTGTGGGCATCTCCCCGGTTACTGAACTTGGGCAACGAGAAGAGTGATGCTTGCACACAGGCAGGTTAAGTTCCTTAAAGTAAAGCTGGCAGAAGAATTTGAATTTGAACTTGAACTTGGAAGGACTTCAACACAGTCCTTTTTGTACACATAATGGTTTCTTTTTTTAGGAAAATACTTAAGATGACTTCGTATATCATAGGTGCTCAGATGTTTGTGAAATTACGTTAGAGTTAGAAAGAAATGAACCCAGGTTGAGTCTACTATGTTCCCTGCTCATTCGTTGGAGATCTGAGAATAAATACTTAAGATGACTTCGTATATCATAGGTGCTCAGGTGTTTGTGAAATTACATTAGAGTTAGAAAGAAATGAACCCAGGTTGAGTCTACTGTGTTCCCTGCTCATTCGTTGGAGATCTGAGGATAAAGTACCGAAAGGAAACTTGACCAGAACATTCTCTGCCCTAGACGGACACTCTTTATGCCTCAACAGCAATAACAATAAACAGCAGAGCATTTCCTCAGTAACTAAAACCTGACAGTCCCAGCTCAGAATGTTTAGAGAGAATTGCATTTAAGTCTGAACTGTATAAACAGGTCAGAGTAAAAGCCGATTTTTACAACCAGAGCGCAAATCACTGTGGAATAATTTGTAGGTATTTCTTAATTTTCTGTTTTAAACATGGTGGTGTCACCTCTAGCTCTTCCGTCTGGGCTTTCAAAATGTGCCTGCGACCGGAGCGTCTTAGATCGGAGGTGTTTAGTTCATTTTGGGGGAATCCCAGGGTCTGTTGGGGATCATGTTCACATTCCTTCACATTCCTCCACTTCCTCTGTAAAATGAGACCCTTCTTCCTCGTGTTTCCTGATCTCACCCAAGAGTTTTTCAATTATTTTTGTTTTTAACAAAGGAGGGTGAAAAGCTTTGGAAGAGCAATTTTTGGTTTTCTGTATACATGGGCGAAATCGGAAATAGGAGTCAATAGAAACCCACGTCCGTCTCATCTATAACCCATTTCTTTTCTCCATTAGTAGTAATAAAGGATTTGAGCCTGCTAGAACCAGCTTAAGCAGGAAAACATGCTTATGCGTCCATACTCTTTGGGCTCATATATCTTCACAAGAGGGACAGGATTGTGGGCAGGTCAGTAGAACAGTCAGTTTTCTGCATTCCCCAGTTTTTGTGGTCTTTCCACGTAAGGGTTTAAGGGATTCGATTTTAAGTTTTTGGCAGAAGTAGTAAAGGGCATCGTGATGTCTTTCGCACGCTAGGGAACCTCTGCAGAACAAACGCTGCCCTTAAGGCTGCTTGGGAAGGAGCCCTTAGGATACATGGGATCAGTGTGAAACGGGGGGGTGAGGTTCCAGCAAGGAGGAGAGTTGGCCATGCGGGATATTTCCCAGGTAGAGGGACCGCTCTGCGGATGATCTGGTGGGGCCAGTGCAGAGCTTGCAGTGAGGCGTGTTCTGTGGTAGAGTTTAAAGACACATGCTCCGTGTACGCTGTTGCAGTTCATCTTAAAATCCTACGAGGCATGTCTCATCATCTTCATTTTACGGGTTAGGAAGGAGTAGCAGTGAGTAGCCCCAAAGACACAGCAATAAATTTAAAAATAATATTGAATTACCTAAGACATGTTCCCCGGGGATATAAAGTTAGCCAATTTTGACTTTCCGGTAAGCTGACATTTTTAGCTGGCTGTATCCAGATATTTTCCCACAAGTATATAAATGACTTTTGTTTCATTACAAAAGGTTCGTTGGGTTTTTAAAAAATTGATTCAGCTGATCATTGAGAAAATCCAAGGGTTCATTACTAACATATTTGTAGTTCATCGTGATTTGGGAGTCAGGTTGGTTTAAATTCCAGTTTGCTGGTTCAAAGAAGAAAACATTAGGTAGAGATCCACGTGTACTCTATTTGTCATAGCTCTATGTTTTCAAAGCAGGACATGTAGCTAGTATTGTAAATGGGCTAAATGGTGTGAGAAACTTTCACTCATAGTAGTACGGTTACTTTTTGAGGAAAGGAGACAATGAGATTTCCCCCCATGCTGTTTCATGTTGAAGATTTTTCAACAAACTGGCCAGCCTCCTGCCAACCCGTTTCGAAGGATCTTTGAAACTGACCTGACTTTTCTCCGCACTATACATCTGAATTTTCTTAAGCTTTTGGAACTTTTTTCTCTGTTTTAAATGTTATATAAACTCTTTGGTTGGACCCTTGAGTGAACTGTTATGACATTTAAGGGGGAAAGAGTCCTATAAGCATTAATCAGTGTAAGCTATCTGTTGCTTTGTCATGCGACCCCATCCCGCTTTCATCCTGACATACACCAAGCTAGAGGCAGTGGCTGCTTGTTTAATTGTTTAGTAAAGAGCGTGGTTTGATCTTCTTGTGCTTTCAGTCCTGGTAAATTAATCAAAAGAAGTTACTGCTGTGTTGGGCATAAGTGTGGGTTTAGATGTTTCTGCTTCAGAGCCTCTTCATCAACTAAGATGCTTTTAAGCCCCCAAAGGAGAGTAAACAGTATGGCTGCCGCTGCTTTGAGGTGACCCATGACTTGTGACCCGCTTACATTTGGGAAGGAGCCTGTTTGTATTAGCAGTGATTTCTGGTTTGGGTTATAGCATTTTCAGAATGTCTCTTCTCCTCTTTCTCTTTTAACGTTTTTAGTATTTGTGAAGAGCCAGCCCCATCATCATTCCCGAATGTACATACCATGGGCATTTCCTTAGACCTACTGTAGAACACAGGGAGCTATATTCAGTATCTTGTAATAACCTGTGATGGAAAAGAATCTGAAAAAGAACATGTATATATATGTATAACTGAATCACTTTGCTGTATACTTGAAACTAACACAACATTGTACACCATACCTCAATTGAAACATAAGACATGGAGGTCAAAATACAGGAACCCGGTTTGGTTCTATGCCGAGATTTTTAGGAGGTTTGAAAGCTCACATAGGTAGAGTAATCAATGTTTGTTCTTAAAAGACAGTGAAGTTATAACACCATTTGAGAGAGAATTTATAGGGATCGTTTTTATTAACATCAAATTCTGGGTCCTGAGGGGTTTTTATCCTTCCAGTGGATAAAAGTTGACACTTTTATTATCATTGGCACATTTTTGTGCCAAGCGTTATACTAGGTGCTGAGGATACAAAAGAAAATCATCTTTGCCTGTAAGAACTAGACGACAGACACATAAATGGTCACTTCAGGGTGATGGGGTGAGGATTCTGATTGAGCCTATTTACCAGGGGACAGACAGCAGGAGGGTAGCAGAGGGCGGCTGGGCTAGGCTGGTGGGTAGACCGGAGATGGAGAAGCATTGGGGCAGACCTCTCCCAAGGAGGAGGTGACCTTGCATCTGGTCTTCCCGGTGGATAGAAGTTAGCTGAGGGGAAACAGGAAACTGGGGAATTGCGGGAGGAGATTTTGTCGGGAGAAGAAGCGGGCACAGGAATGTGGGTGGGCGGGTGGGTAGGGGGTGTGGACAGCGTGTAGTTCTGGATGCTGATGTTCTCAGAGAAAGAGGCAGTGTCTGGAGGAAACAGCCTTATGCAGGGGATGGTCAGGAAACCTCGTTTTTTTTGTTTGTTTGTTTTAGAAAAGGGATTTACTGTAATTTAATACAGTGGTCCGAGTTCAGAGAAAGGCAGGGAAGATTCTGTGTTCGAAATATTAATTTGCAGCCCAAATACAGAAGAGAGTCAAACAAAAGAGAAAATGAAGCGAGGTATACACAGGAAAACACAATTAGAGGTATAAAGCATGATGCCCTCTGCAGAGTCCATGACTATTGCATATTTTTAACGTTTGTTGAGGTATAATTGATAGACAAAAGCTGCACGTATGTAATGTGTACGATTTGATGAGCTCGAACACATGCAAACACCCATGAATCCATCACCGCTCTCAGGGTACCAGACACACACATCACCTCTGAAGCTGATCAGGAAGCCTCTTGAATGGTGAGCTGCTGAGCTGGGGCTTGTTCCTGGAGGGGGGAGAGGTGTGGGGTTTAAGAAAAGGTGCACTGGGCAGACTGGCCTGATGTGCAGAGCAGGGCTGCAGGGTGGACAAAACCCATTGTGTTTGTTCAGATTTTCTTTAAAAATGGAAAGGACATTAAAGCAAGAGGTTCTGGTCATTTTTGAGAAGAATGAATTAACTTCAGATAACTGTAATAGTGTCTCCTTAGTTTCTGATCATTTATATCCAAGTTTACTTTAAAAAATAATTAGTTGCATGTAAAGAGCTCCTACTCATGTCTATAAAATTTCTATTTTGAAAGAGTTCCTTGGGGAAAAAAAAATAGAAATCCCTTGGGGAATTGTGTTGCTAGTTCAGGAAAGCGATATAGTAACAACATATCCATTTTTCAAGCCTGAGAATGTGTCGTTCTGTTGGTCCAGAGTCTAAAAGTGAAGTGAGTTTTCTGACTGCATCCCAGTGGATTAGAAAACCAACAGAGGCTCTGGGGCACTGACAAAACGGTGCCCGTGAGCTCGGCCAGCACCGCTGTCTGCAGGGGACAGATGCACATCTTCGTGGTGAAGTTGAGCTCTCGGCGTGAATCTGATTTATTTGGTGGGGTTCCTGATTCTCCTGCAACCTTCTCTGTGGTTATTTGAAGGTAACTAAGTCAACCCTCCTACACCCGTGGTTTATTGTGAAGTCAGTCTCATCCACAGATGTTTAGCGAGCCTGAGACTATGGGTAAGAAATCGTGCCCATGATGAAAGGGATGGAGGTAGAGTGCAAAGAAACGTCCTCATGTTGTTCTCTTGTTCCTGTGCTTTGTATTTGGAAGGTTCGGATGCATCTCTGATAAATATCCTGTAGTGTAATATAACTCAGATGGCCACGATCTGAGCCAGAGGTGGTCATTAAGGGAGTGTGGAATTAAGTGAGACCTGAAAAGATTGTTAATCAGCTTTTGTTTTTAAGAAAAACACGGGCGCCGTACTTGCGAGCGGTGCTCTCGGGGCTGTGCTGACACTGTGACCTGCCTGCTGTCCGTTTGCTTTCTTAGCAAAAGTTCCTGGAGTTGAGTTGCCTGTTTTGTTCAGAAGTTCTATCCGGTTACATCAGCCTCGTTGGTAGTATATTAGGGTGCTGCTCGTGGGCCCACACATCGTCATCATGTGCTTTTAGTCTGCTTAGTTTTTGCCAAATTCTGCTCAAAATGCTCCCTCCACCTGAAGACTTCTTGGCGGTTTGGCCGCTGTCTCCGCGCATCCCTTCAGGACGAGCTCGGAGAAGAGCTGCTGTGATTGCTTCCTAAACGTCCTCCTGCTCTACGCTCGCCACCCTCTGCTGGGTCCTTGGCTGAGCTGTGATGTCCTGGCCGTCTTCACTGTCCCCCTGGCTGGGGTGACATATAGACAGCTCTTATCTCTCGTACTGGAGTGTAGCGTCTGGGGGACAGGGATGGGGTCTGGCTCACCGTGGGGTCTTTGGACCCTCCCCTGGAACTCTTCACCAAGCTGGGCCTGAAGCTCATTTGCCAAGAGAAGGGACAGACCAGGTTTGTGCAGTAGTGCGCTGGGCACCACTGAGCAGAGACATGCTGGCAGGACAGGTCACAGCACATGTCAGAACGCTGTGTGAGCAAAACACGCAGGTGAAGCTGGGAGGTGACGTTACAGACAGCCCGGGGGATGCTCATGGGAGCCCACGAGCCGGTTGATTCTCCCAGGTGTGGTCCTATAGCTGCCCCACCCACACCTGACCCCCACACACGTTGGGGGTCATCTCCAGGTCCTTCAGCACCAGCTCAGAGCTGAATCACGTGAATGCTGGCCAGACACTCTGTGTGTGTGTGTGTGTGTGTGTGTGTGTGTGTGTGTGGTTTGTCGTGTCCCCTTCCCTTAATGAACACAATACTCTGCCTTTCTCGCAGACCAGAGCGCTGTGCAGCTGTGGGTCTGGAGGCTCTCATTCTAGTGCTGTAAGTCTGTCCACAAATATCGTGAGTGTGGACCACGTGCCAGATAGTGTGGTGAACAGTGGCGTTATGTTGGGAAACAGCGACCCTGGTGCTGCCTTCGAGGGGGGGATTGCAGAGCGAGAGTCGGCCTCCCCATGTCTGTGATGCCATTTCCCAGTTTATCTCTTAGGGACGTGATGTCTGAGAACTCGCAGCCCCATCAGGGGCCCGGGGTGATGTTCTGAAGTGAAAGGTCTTCCTGCCTGTGAAGGGTCTCCTTTTCCCCTGAGCTTGGTGAGCAGGTGTGCATGAAAAAGAGGTACCGCACCTGCGTCAAAATGTACCCCCCAGAATTCAGGAAGAGTCTATTTCTTTGGGTAACGTGCATCTGGAAGAAATAGAAAATGGCTATTTCCCAATTATCATTAAGGTGTATTAAGCCAACATTCGTGTATATTTTTCTCTCCTTCATTCACTCAAGGACTTGGAAGGAAATCGCTCCCCTTGCATTAACACCGTGTCTGTGTGACTTCTTCCAAGAGCCATTGGGTGCCCTGCAGATACATTTGACTCAGTGGGGATTGACGGCCCCGCCTTACCCCTGCAGGACCTAGACAGTGGGGGAGCTATCTCTACACGTCCAACTTGATTGCCCAATGCATTTATATTGGTTGACCAGTTGGCTGGATTGTTGCATGTATTTTTCTTTGTTCTACTAATGACCTGAACTTTGTAACATGCTGATTAGAAAGTTCCAAAATGTAGAAAGAAAACCAACAAAGCGTGTATGTGTCTCATGAAACTAACTGGCCCAGGCCTCTGCTCAGGACATCCGTGAGCAAGTCAGACAGAGCAGACTTATCCCTGTGCTGACGGCCCAGACCCATCAGACCATCATCTTTCCAGGAAGCAGTGGTCTCTGTTTGCTTCTTAGGCAAACTCCAGCTTTTAAACATTTCCAACGGAGAAATGCGATTGGTTTGTTTTTTTTTGGGGGGGGGGGTGCTTTTGCTAATATGACTTAATAGGCTACAGCTAGCTTCTTGGAAACCAAACCATCTTTTCAATAAGGCTGAAAAATTTTTTCCTTTGGCTGAAAATTAATGCCTTCAATTTTAGAAGAACTCTACATAGAGGTTTGTAGCTCAAACGAGCCCCAAATGAGTAAAAGCACACCCTGGAGAATTGTCTGATGTGATAGAGGCAAGAGGCCTTAGCTCTTAAAATTGTTTGGATCAAATATAAAGAACAAATTCAAATTTTAATTTAATTTCTTTCTGTAATTTTAATCATCTCAGAGATGAAGTGCTTTTCAGATTCTATTATTTTTTACTCTAATCGCAGATTCTCTCTGATATAAGAGAATAATTGCACATTTTATTAGGTTTGTAGGTTAACTGAGAACAGTCATCTGCGGGAGGGGGTAGTTCTCTTTTTGACTTGTTCATTGGTGGTGTTTTACATAGTTGGGCGTGTCTGACGTTTTTCTTCTATCAGTTTCTATCCATTTTCTTTAGAAAGCGTAGACTTCCACTTGCATTCCTTGCATCCCAGCGGGGTCATGGTTTGCTACTCTGCCCTGCTGCCGGAGCTGAGAGCAAGAGGAAGAACGCTTTGGGGTCGGGGTGTGCGTGAAGAGAATCACACTTCTGTGTGAGATGTCGCTTGAGGAGGAGGTGGTGCTTGTGGTGGCGGCACGTTGTCGTGTTTGTAACTTACTCTGGCGAACAGTTGGCATTGTTTTAGGGCGTGAGGACGGAGTGGGCTAACTGCCCAGTTCTAATCATTCAAGAAACGCTGATGTTATTATAGCTCCATCTTCAGACTCAGGCCTCCCCCGCTTAGCTCCCCATGTCCCCAGGGACAGAGCTACTGAGCAAGGGGTGCTGGCAGTGACAAGGTGGTTCACTCCTCACTTGCCCTCTGCCGCGTACCTACCCTCCCCCCCCAACACACACCGGAGCCGCTTCCGTTGCTTCTGCTGCCTGAGTCACGTGGGTAAATGAGCTGCAGCCCTTGTCGGCTGAACACTTTGTTGGATGTGTGGACAATTTAAAAAGGGAAGGCCTAGTCTTCACCCTGCAAGAACTGGAAATCTTTTTTTTAAAAATAACTAACTAACTAAATAAATAAATAAAATTTAATTTATTTATTTATTTATTTATGGCTGCATTGGGTCTTTGTTGCTGTGCGCGGGCTTTCTCTAGTTGTGGTGAGCAGGGGCTACTCTTTGTTGCGGTGTGCGGGCTTCTCATTGCAGTGGCTTCTCTTGTTGTGGAGCACGGGCTCTAGGTGCGGGCTACAGTAGTTGTGGCGTGCAGGCTCAGTAGTTGTGGCACGTGGGCTCAGTAGTTGTGGCTCATGGGCTCTAGAGCGCAGGCTCAGTAGTTGTGGTGCACGGGCTTATTAGTTGCTCCGCGGCATGTGGGATCTTCCTGGACCAGGGCTTGAACCCATGTTCCCTGTGTTGGCAGGCAGATTCTTAGCTACCACACCACCAGGGAAGTCCAAGAACTGGAAATCTTATTGGTGTTCACTTACATTCGTATTCAGTAGGTATGAAAATTAGCATAAATTATTATACCATTTAATGGGTTGGTACAGAAAGAAACCCTCTACTAAATTATACACGGAAACAATCCAACACAGGACTTTAAGCGAAGGGCTGATAAATTCAAACAAGGACACATCAGCCAAAATTTTCTTCTGACTCTCATCCCATCTCCATCCTGAAGACCCTGAGAGGCACTGAAGCCAGGAGCTCACAGAGGATGTTCCCAGCCAGGACTGGCGCAGAGCTTGTGGGGGCATCCGCAGTGGAGAGAGGCGTTCCTGGTGCTTGGCGGTGAGTCCAAGAGTCAGGTAGACACTAAGATACGGGCTTTTTCTCCTACCTTTCGGAATGCTTGTCCACCATTAGCATTTATCCAGTCTTCATGGCTGTCTTGTGAGGCCGATGGCAGTGGTGACACCCCCAAATTACAGGCAGGACACTGAGAACCAGGGGACAGAGTAACACTGTTGGGTCCTCAAGGTTGGGGGTGGAGACCCTGGCCCGGCCTGATGGCTCAGCAGAACGAAGTGAGAATTCCAGCCGTGTGTGTCCAAGTAGCCAAGAGCGGGGCAGGGTGGTGAGTGGGCAGGCCCTGGAGGTAGACAGCTGTGTCCAGTCCTGTCTCAGCCACTCGTTAGCTTTGTGACCCTGCACACATGTTGATCTTCCTGAGCCTGGCCTCGTCACCCCTGAGATGGTCAGGATACTGGTGCCGGTTTCTCAGCGTTGCAGTGAGGGTGACATGAATCGTCAGTGTAGGGAAGGTTACTGATGACTAAATCGTACCTCCTAAATCAGCACTTGCTGCTCCTATACTGTTGTTATTCTTTTTATTGTTATTGGAGTCTCATATTTTTGCTTTCAACTTAAAAGTATGAATTTTAGAGCATAAGGAGTGTTAGAAATCTTCACTGTTTCCCACAGAGGAAGAGAAACAGAACCAGGGAGGTTGTCCATCTAGATGAACAGAGGCCAGGACCCCATTTTGGCCCTGTCGTTTGATTCCTGTCACGTGACGTGTTCCCCACGGAATGCAGCTTGTTCATTCATTCACACGTGGTCATTGCTGGAGCTCCCTTCCCCACGGCTTTAATCATGGGAACCCTGGAAACTTATAGGGAAGAGAACACAGGGTCCAGGGGATGGGGGGGGGGTGCCTGTCCAAGGAAGGGTGGAATTTTCTTAGCAACCACAGGACCACAGAGGCTTCCGTTGAGGAAAATAATCAATGAACAATCAAGAATAAGAATAGAAAAGAGTTGTTGTTGACCCAAACTGAGGACTATAGCCCAGAAGCCAGCTTCCCAGAATTCTCTGAGAAACTTCTCTGGAGAAGCAGGGTTTTCAGCACAGTTTTACGTCTTGTCAGAACAAAGAACGTTCAACAAGTCAGGGAGACATTTCTTCAAGTTTTCAAAAAACAGACCAGCACGTACACAGCGAGTCAGCATGGCCTTGGCACCAGGGAAGGGAGGCTTATCATCAAAGGAGGACCAGCGCTGGCATCCCAGGAAGAGGGGCATTTAATCTTTATTTTGAACATGGACATTCTTTACTTTTGGGCAATGTGTGCTTCTCTTTAATTATTAAAGCAGACATACAGTGTATGTTTGATAGACCCCAAAGGCTGTTTTAGTTAGCATCAAATTCAGGTTAACTCATGTAAGCCAGAATGACTTCCCCAGACCTCAATATGTGAGAATTTCTTTTTTTTTTATTTTAAAGAAACAGCTTTATACAAGATATAATTTCATATACCGTACAGTTCACCTCTTTAAAGTGTACAATTAATGGTTTTTAGTATATTCACAGATGTGCAACCATCACCACAGTCAATTTTAGAACATTTTCATCACCTCAAAAAGAAGCCCCATACCCTTTATCTATCACCCCACTAACCCACCAAAGTACAAGCAGGAAACTGAGAACCAGAGGACAAAGTAACATTGTTGGGTTTTTGTTACATTGCTTGAAAAAAAAAATTACGACACCGAAGGTATCGCTGCTTTAGAGTCCATCTGTAGTATATACCAGTTCAGTTTAATGAGACACTGTGTGTGTGTGTGTGTGTGTGTGTGTGTGTGTGTGTGTGTGTGAAAATGAAGGGGAGAGAGCAGGTGTTTGCTGTGACTTTGGTCACTGTGACACTGCTCTAGCCGCCCCCTCTGTCACATTCCCTTGACTGGGGGCCCAGTTTGGTCGATGAGTCCCATTTTGGGCTGCGAGTTGGGTGGAATCATAAGGTTCCTTCCCTGTTGTGGGCCGAGGACTCAGAGCCGTCTGCGTAGAGCTGGGAGCCCCTCTCTAGGAGCAACCCCCTCTACATCTCAGGTTTCTCATCTGGAACTTTCTTCACTCTAACCACCCCCTGCATCTGGTACCAGCCCTAACCCCTTGGTCAGGTATCTGGTGAGCTCTGCCTTGGTCCCCTTTCCAAGCTCAGCATCAGGCGCTCTGCCCTGAAGGCGGCGTGGTCCCACCCAACGAGGTGGATGTAGCAGGTGCTGGTGGCATCGACCCCGCTTACCAGCCCGTAAGCAGCAGCCTTGCTATTTAGGCAGTGGTACAAGAGGTTACAAAATGTGGTAACCCCATACACGTGGCTGTTCCTGAATTCATTTCCTCTGAAACGTACCAGGTGGAATCAAAGGTTGTGATTTGGGCTTCTCTGAACAGGCAAATGAATACTCTTAATCTTGCACTTTCTTTAACCAAACTGCAAGATGATCATTATTCACTTAGTATGATAAGTGTGTCCTTGAACATGAAATGAAAACTGTTCATTATAATTAAGAAGGAGGAGAAAGAGACCTGTGTTTTTTAAAAAATTATTTATTTATGTGTTTGTTTATTCATTTATTCATTTATTTTTGGCTGTGTTGGGTCTTCGTTGCTGCACGCGGGCTTCTCATTGCGGTGGCTTCTCTTGTGGCGGAGCACGGGCTCTCAGCGCGTGGGCTTCAGTAGTTGTGGCACGCGGGCTCAGTAGTTGTGGTGCACGGGCTTATTTGCTCTGTGGCATGTGGGATCTTCCCGGACCAGGGATTGAACTTGTGTCCCCTGCATTGGCAGGTGGATTCTTAACCACTGCGCCGCCAGGGAAGTCCTGGGACCTATGTTTGAAGTCCCAAAAAAATCATTTAAGAAATGGGTAATTCAACAGACATTTGTTTGTTACCTGTTGTGTTTGGTGCAACGGGATTTGACGTTGAGTAAAGCAAGTCCCTAACACCGGGTAGCTCAGGGCCCAGTCATGGAGACAGAAGGACACAGCTGACTGCGTTTCAGACCAGACTTTATTCAAAGAAGCACTATTACAATGGCCTTGATCAGTTAGAAGACCAAGTTACAGATTAAGCCTGTGGTAGACTCAGCGGGCTGCTGTTATAATTGGCTGTTATAGTTCATTTCTTCTGGGGGTGCACGGTGTATTGGGGTTCGTGTCCTCTCTTTACACAGACCCACATGTGGGTGGTCACTATGCCGGTGTGCCCACCAGCCCAGGACCTGCTGCCCCAGGTGCTTGATGGCTGGCCATCTCTCTCTGCCACTGTCCAGGACTTTAGCAGATGTCCAGAACCATCAGTCATTTTCGTGCTCTGCCTGGAGAGTGGTAGAATGCTGCTGTTTCTTTCTTTTATTCCCCCAGTCCCTTTATGCTTTAGAACAGTTTCAAGTTCAAAGCAAAACTGAAGGAAAGAGACAGAGATTCCCCTATGCCCCTGCCCCTCACATGCATGGCTTCCCCCACTATCAACATCCATCCCCCGCCAGAGCGGTACCTTTGTCACAACCAATGACTCTACACGGACACGTCATAACCACTCAGAGCCCATCGTTGACGGTAGGGTGCACTCTTGGTGTTGTATGTTCTATGGGTTGGGACAAATGTACCTCTTGATTTTAACAGTCTTACATGGGTGGTAATGAAGAAGAAAAGCATTATCCTTTCCTGCTATTGACACCAAGAATTAGTGGCTTTTATGTAGTATAGGCTTTAGCTTTGAGAAGGGTCTATGCTATTTGGTAGAAAGAGCTTTGTTTAATTTACCTCCATTCCCACCCAACAAATCCCACTTCGAAATAAAAAAGTAAAGGAATGGAAAAGAGAGAGGCACTAAGTCCCTGGATGTCAGAACGTAGACTGGCTACCGCCATCCCCGGGGCTCTCAGGGCTCCTGGCTGTTTGGATTAGGACTGGGGTGAAGGTCGGCAGTGGGCAGGCTGACCCCTTTTTCAGAGTGCAGGTAGTTACAGCTTGGCCTGCTTGTTGGATTGGTAACCAGGTGGCCTTTGTGCCAGGCACCGGTGACTGGTGAAGGGCAGGTGTAATTAAGATCATTCTCTTAAGCACCTTGCTCGTCATTCATTTTCAGCGTTGCATCAGCTCGTGATGCCTGGTCCTGATGGAGCCGCAAGCTTGCTCCAGAACATCAGAGCTCAAGCGCTTCTCGGCTTTCCTCTGGGCTCTGTTTCCGGTACCCACCTGCCCCGCAGCAGAGGCCAGGCATGCTGTTTTGAAACAGTAGTGAAATTTACACTGGGGAACAGTAAATGTATGTTAACTTCAAGGAAGGCAGACACTCCTGAGAGGGTCTTGGGGGCCTTAATAAAGCATTTCAAGGAAGCGGAGTATCGAATTCATGCTTTTTGTGCTAAAAACATTAAGGTATTTAAATGTGTTATTCTGATCCCTGTTGCCTCCTGGGAACAGGAAGATCCAATATCTTTTATTGAAATCCCAGCCTTCCTCGACCGCGCCGTTCTTTTGAGCCTAGTACAGGAAGAAACAGAGTCTATAACCACTCGACGTCGGTGAATATAAAACTGTGTGTAATTCACAACATACAACCTAGTAAAGTTTTTATAAAATGCGGTTGCCCAGATCTTAATGGATTCGACACCATTTAATGGAGATGTTAGGTTTTCAGAAGCCAGCCTCCTGTCTGAGCGCCCCTTGAATTGCTCTGTTTCCCGGACACATGATAAAATTGTCACGGACGCAAGTACGGATGATAAATTCTGAACCCCCAAGCAGGGTATCCTGATTTCAAAGGGGTCCCTTTCTCAATTGCAGAGTAAGCTGATCTTCAGCAGACGGGGTGTGTCCTCCCTTTACCGAGAGCCCTCTGAAAGCTTGAGGTGCCCCGAAGCATTTACGGCCGTGGCGCAGGATCAGGTTATAAGGGTTTTTGTTCACTTAATAAGGAGGATCAAGTTCCCTCTCCACTCGCAGCGTTAGATGGTTGGTCTGCACCCCTGAGGCTGGGGAGGACGGGTGGGGGGGGGGGCGTCACCAGGCAGGTAGTCGTTGAGGTCAGTGATAAATAGATTGCTTCATCTCAGTTGGTACCATCCTTCCCTTTGAAATTCCTGTTTGTTGAGGAAATTTTTAGAGTTTGGAATCAAGATGTAGAGGCTGTATTAGGATGACTTCGGATGACCAGAAGATCTGGTCTTAAAATTTTTCATCCTTAAACACCGGGTGATTCATCCCAGTGAAAGTGCACGAGCGAGTTTGTTTTTCAAGGTCCAAACGTAGGAGAATCAGGACTGTATTTTGTGCAGTGCATGTGTGTGTACAGCCCTGAGATATCAGGGACCCCTTCAAACTTTATGTGATTCTTAAATATTAAACATTGAATGAGGTAAATGAACCTTTTAAACAACAAGGGTATTATTAGTAGTAAAGGTTAATATGTTGTTATAGTGGCAAATTTATATAAATGGTATTTTTTAAAAGCCTCTCAAGGTCTCTTTTGCTTCCACCCTTCTTCCTCCTCCCTTCTTGTTCCCCTTCTCCCCCTCCCCCTTTCTTCCCCTTCCCCTTTCTCCCCCTCCCTCCCCCTTCCTCCTTCTTCTCCTCCCCCTTTTTGATAGAGCTTGAAGATGAACTCAACTTCTGCTTTTGAAAGTTGAGTTGTACCTAAAGAGTCTTTTCTGGAGTGTGGAATCATTTACCCTTAATATTTTTGAAAAATGAATAGTTAGACCATGTTGAAAATCATCTTTGCACTTATAGGACGCCATGGAAATTTTCAGCTTTCTGCAGTTTGAATTTAATATATGCCCACATATATATATTAAGTTCCTAAAATGACCACAGAATTGCTCCACTAGGATATAAAGCAAGATGACAGGGCATCTGCCTGAGTCCTGCCCCACCCGGCGCAGTCAGAATCGTCATATTGCGCCCGTCGTATGCACTCAACCTTCAGTGTGATCAAAGGGAGGCCGCCCGATGGCTGAAACTGGCAAAATACTGGAAATGTTATCAGAACTTGTACATTTCAGCCATACCAAAATAAGTAATGCCATTGGTATATCTGGGCCCTTAGATTCGTTTCTCAGCAAATCCAGTGGCATGTTGGCCTGTATTTCAGTAGGGTTGGCTGAATCACATCAGGGTTCATCGTTATTTCATGCAGATATTTATCACCAATAATGAGATACAGGCCATCATTTCATTCAATCAGCAAGTTCAGTGCTTACTCTACTAACCACTGAGTTGAATAGTTATTAACAGGGCAAAGGTACTGAGGTATTCGAGATTGCGATAGAGCGTGATTTCAGACTTAATCCTTGTGCAAAGAGCAAATACACGGTGAGGTGCTTAAATAGAAAGACTTTGGAGGATTTGTGCCACCCGGCATTCCCAAGACCATCTGTAAAGACTGGGTAAGCCGGTGTCTGCTACGCCTTCAAAGTGCTTATGCAAGATGATACTCGGGGACTCACTGTTGGCTTATAATAGTCAAAGCATCATGATTGAGAGAGGCCGGGGAAAGAGAGCAGGCTTACGTGCTGGCCTTTCCCAGGAGAGCCCAATGCCAGAGAGCGTTGCCAGCCATATGTCATTAAGAGCTGTCGCAAAAAGCCTGTAATAAGCTTATAATGTTTCCAAGGATATTAGTAGAAAACAGAATCAAGATCATTTGCTTGTTTGGTCAGGAAGTTTGCACACAGTGTCCGTTCCTAGACCACGGGAAAAGTGGGATGTTTTTATCTGCTTCCGAGGGTGGTAAGTTTAGATCTTACAGAGGCATCTGGTCATTTTTGGAATGCTTTCATTCACCATGTTTCTAGGTCTGTTACTTAACATGGAAGTTAACATTTTTGTGTGAGTAGAACTATATTTTTTTCCTCTTGTTCATAGTTAACAGTTAGAGATGTAATTAGTCTTAGAATCATGATTGTGGTAGTTAGTTCCCATTGATTGAAAGTCCACTGTATGAATCGTGGATTAGCAGTGAGGTTGGGGTGAGGGGCGGGCAGGATGTGAAGGAAGGAAAGGTAAATCTAAGAGATGAACAAACACACCCCACAGAATGGATGTGGCCAATTATACTGAAAATATAGAGTTCATAGAAATAAATACACCTGTTAGAAAATTTGGGGATCAGTCCTTAAAACATTGGTGGCCCCCCCCCATGTGGTCTGTCATCCTTTCTGCTCTTTTATGAGGCAGCCAATGAGGTTAGAGAAGGAATAGTAACTTTAGTCCTATGGCATTTTGTAGGAAACCCCACCTTTTATATTACCAATCAGATGTGGTTTTGAAAGTTTTTTTTAGCTTTTATATTGGAGTATAGTTGATTTACAATGTTGTGTTAGTTTCAGGTGTACAGCAAAGTGATTCACATACATATATCTATTCTTTTTCGGATTCTTTTCCCATTTAGGTTATTACAGAGTATTGAGCAGAGTTCCCTGTGCTACACAGTATGTCCTTGTTGATTATATTAGTGTGTATATGTTAATACCAAACTCCTGATTTATCCCTCCCCCCTACCTTCCCCCTTTGGTAACCATAAGTTTGTTCTCTAAGTCTGTGAGTCTGTTTCTGTTTTGCACATAAGTTCATCTGTATCATTTTTTTAAGATTCCACATATACGTGATATATGACATTTGTCTTTCTTTGTCTGATTTCCTTCACCTAACATGATCATCTCTAGGTATATCCAGGTTGCTGAAAATGGCATTATTTCACTCGATTTCAGATGTGGTCTTGAAATTTTTAAGTATCGAGAGAAACCCCAAAGGATTGGAGGGTCTTCATAGCACCTTAGTCTTCAGAGGAAATGCTGGGCTAGGACAGAACCCTTCACTGCTGAAGCCGCCGCGGCTAGAAACCCTCATCCCTGAAAGAACCCTCGGGTGGGGTGCCACTTTCTCAAAGCCTTCCCCTCGTGGACGGCATTTTTCTCTGCAAGTTTTCATGCTGCGTTTTAGAGTATGTTCTGCACGAGCCCCCATTTGTGAGGCTGCCTCTTGGTCAGGCACTGTATTCTTTACTTGTAAGTTTTTATGATGAGGGAGCACTTCGGTCTCCTCTAGAACCATTGAGTGATTGAGTTTAAATTTCACTTCTTTGTACCCACAAATAAGCCAGCCCACACACAGGCTCCAGTTGGGTTCCACTAGACACGCCCCCATCCTCCTGCTACCCGTCTCCCCTGAGTTCCACCTTTGCTGCTGGGCTCCAGGGCCCATCCCAAGCTTGCCTTTTGGAGCTTCAGGCTATGGTGAAATGCACCGCAAACTGGGACACGTGGTTAAGTGTGACAGCCTTACACATCTTGGGTCAGAGCACAGATGTAGGACATTCGAGAAGAGGGTAACTGTCCAAGAAGCCTGGACCACTGGCCCTACGTAAGTGCACCAAATATATCTAGAGAAAGAACACAGGGGTCAGAGGGATGTTAGTAAGGCAGCCATGGAAACATTTATTAAGCAGGTGTATGATCGTTCAGTTATTTTTAGATTTTAGACTCCTATGTTAGGTGTTTGTATATTACAAACTCTATATGATATTAAATTTTTTTAAACTGTATGAAATTTTTAAGGTGCTACAATTCTTAAAACATTCAGGATAACTGACTGCTTATAAGAAATGAGGTGTAATGCTTTTTTCAGTGGTTTTTTAATCAAAGAAAAATCTCTTTCATGGGATAGTATCTTTAAGTTAATGGAAAAATAGAAACTTTCACAAATGAAATCATGTATGTTGGTATCTGCATCATTAAAAAAAAAAAAAACCTAGGAAGTCTTGTATACCTTATTTTGGTTAGTATTTTTCCGTCTCACCCACATATGTGAGGCACTCGGACAGGAAGCTATTTTAAAGGAAATTCCAACCAAAATCTGTACTTACTCGTTTGGGTTTAAAAGCAAAGAACCACCTACATATGTCAAGCTTGAAAAAAAAGAGGATGAAATTCACTGTTTCTGCTAATTAATTTTGTTATTCTATGAAAATGTTACATGACTCTTGTGCTATGGAAATATAAACTTAGCTAACTAAAACGCTGAGCAAGAGAGAACGTGTTATCCTGTCCAGAACGGCGCTGGCTGCTTCAGTGTGGTCTACGGACAGTAGCATCCGGGTCACCAGGAACTTGTCAAAATGCGCATTCCTGGGTCCCACCCCAGACTTCCCGATCAGAATCTGTACTTTTACAAGCTTTCTAGGTGGTTCTGACGGTCACTTAAATATTGAGACTCAGTGATCTCGGGCAGTGGTCTTCAGACGTCCATTTCAGTCATGAGGACTGTCCACATGGAATAAAGAGGTTTGGAAGTTGAGTTAGTGGACGTGTGTAGTGCGTCTGGTTGATTGGTAAGTGTTGCGGCCCT
Source organism: Balaenoptera borealis (assembly GCF_965194805.1). NCBI lineage: Eukaryota > Metazoa > Chordata > Mammalia > Artiodactyla > Balaenopteridae > Balaenoptera > Balaenoptera borealis. Next base: position 4,682,929 of record NC_138877.1, read on the forward strand.
GGTCGAAGTTCTCTTGGGTGCCCCTGGGTGGAGAGCCTTGTAACACCCCTGGTTCATCTAGCTCAGTTTACAAATCAGTCATGGAGATCTAGCCCCTTTTTGACAAATGGGGCAGCTGAGCTCTGAGAAGGGAAGGGATTTGGTTAAGCTTGATTTTGCAAATATCAAAATTTAAAAACTCTGGTGATATTGCAAATCCAAATTTTAAAAACTCACTCTGAGACCAGGGCTTTTGTAGATCAAGTAAATTAGTACATGGATACTAATCTTATAAAAGTTACCAAAGGTTTTACTTAACGGTTATATTTGAAATAACTTTTAAAAGTGAGTTTTAAAATTTCAGGAATATGTGTCTCATAAAATGAGGGACTCCAGGATACTGGATATTTTTAAATCAAAAGGAAAATTTGTTTTGTATTTTAAAATCTGTTGTGTTAGCCAAAAAGTGGGTAGAATACCTCTCCAGTTGATTGAAGATCTTTTTTTAAAAAATTAATTAATTAATTTATTTATTTATTTTTGGCTGTGTTGGGTCTTCATTTCTGTGCGAGGGCTTTCTCTAGTTGCAGCAAGCGGGGGCCACTCTTCATCGCAGTGCGCGGGCCTTTCACTATCGCGGCCTCTCTTGTTGCGGAGCACAGGCTCCAGACGCACAGGCTCAGTAGTTGTGGCTCACGGGCTTAGTCGCTCCGCGGCATGTGGGATCCTCCCAGACCAGGGCTCGAACCCGTGTCCCCTGCATTGGCAGGCAGATTCTCAACCACTGCGCCACCAGGGAAGCCCGATTGAAGATCTTTGAGTTGATATTTTTATTCATAATGCACCAAAATAGGTTATACAAGTGACCCAGCACCTAGCTTGGCTCAGATATGGTCTGGAATTCTTATTATATGGGTTGAATGTATTATATGCTGGGACTACTTACTTCAGTGTGGCTTGTGATTCCAGGTCACAAATGAAGATTTAAAGAGAGCTCTTAGTGCTTCCTGGTAACTCGGTCTACTAAAATACTACGTATGGCTTCAGCGTAGTGAAGCCTATTCAGTTCTGTAAAAATTAGCTGTTTGACATCTGTTTTGAACCCCTTGTGTGTGTTAGAATTATGTTTTCTCAAGGCATTACAGCTGAGGGCGCAATAAATCGTGGATGAGAACTTCATGCTTCCAAAACACTGGGATATGACTTGGTTTATATACCCCAGTCAGGGTTTCTCTTTACTCTTTGCTTTTTGGGAAAAGGCAGCTTTTGGATTTGCATCGATTTTACTTTAAGCCATCAGAATTAGGACTTCACTGGACCTACCTGAGATACGGATCTCAGAGAGGCAAGCGCAGTGAGCGTGTTGGACTTGCTACCGTCTCACGTTGGTTGGCTTACTGCTAACACCCCAAAAAGAAAAGCGACAGCTGCAACCTCGGATTTTCTCAGCACCTTCTCTGGTCCACCACCTCTGCCCTTCAACCTCCCAAAACACCATATTCGTATGGCTGAGCGTCCGCCCCTGGGCTCCCTTTTCTCCAGACCACACCTGGTCACCTTGCTTGGTCACCTGGGTGGCACATAGGCTCTCAAGGAGCTGCAGCCTCAGGCCTGTCCAGTGCTGTTGAAAGGTCTGTTCACGCTCCCTCGTGATGTCTTTGTGGAAGCAGAAGAAGAGATCAAGATGGAATGATGGTACTGTTAGGGGAAGTTCTATTGGGTTGGCCAAAAAGTTCGTTCGGTTAAGGAATCCATTGTTCAGTAAAGTTGGTGAAAGTGAAAAATGTCTTCTATTTTTACTTAAAACTGAATGAACTTTTTGGCCAACCCAGTACTTCAAGGAGCGGATAATTGTCCTTGAAGAGTGACTAATGTCATCACGGAGAGACATGATGAACGCAGAGATCCCCGGAGTCCCTGCGTTCACAGTACCCTAGTGTCTTCCTCGTTGCTTTGTAAAGCCCCTAGGCCAGAAGAAAATGGAACAGTTTCTAACTATTGGGTAGGTAAAGGCAAACAGTTGAAGAAGGATTCTGTCCTAACCACTGAGCAGACGTTTGAAACAAGAATGCACAGAAATGCAGAGAGATCATACTTAATTTCTTTCATCCTTAAGCGACTGTAACCATTTCCGATGGAAAGGTGGGGGGGGGGCACCTGTAGGGCACTCTTCAGCTTCTCAAACCTTGACCTGAGAGTAGATGCTGCCCCCCTCACTTCCTGTTCCACAGTGACCTTTCCTGGGACATTTGCTTTGTATCCCGGCAACCATGAACACTCAGCTTCGCAAAGATAGATCATAAAGAGGAATGTAGTGTGAGCTAGTGCTGAAACTGTGAGCTCTTTCCAGCTGGTGTTTTGTACCGCCTGACAGATGCTGTGCTTCCCTTGGACATTGGTAATTACCCCTTCAGTACCCCCAGGGCGCACACACACCGTCTGGGAATCATGGGTCAGATGGCGTGCACTTCTCAGGTGTGTCCGTTTATTTTTTCCAATAACTGAGATTTTTGGGTGAGGTAGGAGACAACATTTGTTTCACACCTGCTAGTTAACATATGGCTTCACATAAATACATCACAACCATGAGGCGCGGGTGGTTATCATTTTTCCCCATTTCATTGATGAAAGACAAGGACTCGTAGAATGATTTCCCTGTTTAAATCATTAGTAGGGGGCCCAGGAAAAGGTCATGCCCAGCCATTTAAATTTGAATCCTCAGCTGTTTTCTCTGTACCACGTTTGATCTCTGCTTCTATCGAGTTCAACGATGGGACGAGAAATCACATTTGTGTAGCAAATGAGAATTACCGGCTGCGTCTGCCAATTAGAAATTTAATGAGAAAGAGGAATGTAGAGATGAGCCCTTGGATCCAGGTAGCAGTCGCATGCACTTGGAGGGGACAGACAGAGCTTACACCCCTGTATGTTAAAATTGTTTAATTGCTTTCACGTAGTGGACTAGAAGCTCAGGGATAAACAGTGAAAGCTTCCAGTAATTTCCTTTCAGGCTACATTAAAGTAGGTCTGTCATCTGCTGCCAGGGAGATGGTGGTTTGTTCTGTTCTGCTCTCAGCTGTCTAGAAGACCCTCCTTGGAAGCTCTTTTTAAGTTCTGCAGCTTGCCTGTTAAATGACGGATGGAGGACCCGACTGAGCCAACAGAAACCGGGCTTTAGGAGGAAAGAGGTGATCGGTGTCGTCATACTTCAGCCTTGTTAGTATCTGGAAGAGGAGTTACATTTGTTCTGCTCTAACCCGAAGGACACGATTAGGACTTTTAACTATGCTTATCAACAACAAAAAAGCAGTAATAATTTTCAGTGGTTGCAACTTCCCCAAGGAGGCAGTAAGTTCCAACCCATCACTGAAAATACCTGTGGAAATGATGCAAGAGAGAGTAGGTCACACGACATGGTTCCTACAGCCCTTTTGACACTTAGATTCTGTTTTTCCAACTTGCTCGTCCTCATTTCTTTGTAACTGAGCAAAGGCTTCCAGAATACCTGTCTGCGAGTTCAGCTTGCTGTCTCACCAAACGCATTTCCTTCCAGGGTTGGTAAAATTGAAGTTTTCTGTTGGAAACAGGTATTTCTGTGGGTTGGAGGCCATATGAAAATGCTACTGAGAGAGTCTTTGAGGGTCCCTTCTAGCTTGTAACTGCAGTCCACACATAGGTGCGGAGGTCTCTCTCCGGGAAGCTCAGAATGGTCTTTTGCTCTGTGTGTGTGTGTGTGTGTGTGTGTGTGTGTGTGTGTGTGTGTGTGTGTGTGAGTTTGAGTGATTTAGGGATTTACCTGTAAATTTCACAGATCAAATATCAGCTTACCAATTTAAAATGTAGAATAGGTCAGTCCTGATGTACTAGTGGTTTTATCATGTTGTTTTATTATCTGGTCTTATACCCTGAACAAACACTTCCTCATAATTAACATTGCTGTGCTTTGGATGCCGTAGATTTATACTGGCTCTTCTTCCCAGGGGGGCTTATGGAAAATAGCCCAGCTTTGTTGATTCTCTGTGGAAACAACCCCTCTTAGGTACTGGCTACTTTACCTTCTCCTTTGGGGCCGTGCTTGTGCGCAGTTCAGTTTTTATAGACCTGCTGCCCTGGGGCTCCTCTTCTTCGACCCTCTGCCTTGACTGCCCTTCAAACGCTGCCTCTATCTCTGGGGTAGGGATGGAGGAGTCTTTCTTCTTTCCTCTCACACACTAGTTCTCTTTCTGCACTTCTCAAGCCCTGCCAATTTTCGTTCCCTTCTCTGAAAGCAGGTTTTATAGAAAATTCCCTTGCCAGCCCTGGGTTATGTATGGTGGACGGCAAAGCCAAACTGGGGTCTGTGCTAGTTTTCTGATTTATCGGGAAGACATAGCCTAAGACCTCTGTAACCAGCTTCGCTGCCTTGCTCATTCGGGAGGGCACACGTGCCCAGGAGGAGTTTGCACGTACGACTCCCGCTGAGCGGCGTGATTACCAACGGGCTGTGCTTTAAGTTAGTTTGAGTTGTGTATTTCATCTGTGAAGTTGGCAAATACTTGAAAGCCACAAGCTACTGTTTTCTGAAAGCTTCTTTGCACATGAGCCTAAAACGTCTGTATTGAATTTGGAAATTGTCCAATAACTGCCCTTTTAATGCAGCGAAATGTAGATTACAGCTGTTTCCTCTGGAAAGACGCATGGAGTCATAACTCCTCTCTCTTCTCCTCCAGAGTGTCCCCTCTGCAGAAGTCGGAGATAGTGGAGGTGGTGAAGAAGCGGGTGAAGGCCATCACCCTGGCCATCGGGGACGGTGCCAATGACGTCGGGATGATCCAGACGGCCCACGTGGGTGTGGGCATCAGTGGCAACGAGGGCATGCAGGCCACCAACAACTCGGATTACGCCATCGCACAGGTCAGTGGTGTGGTCGACCCGCCGTCCCGTCTTGTCGACAGGGTCCGCTGGGCATGAAGGCCTGGCTGGCGCTTGACCTTCAGTCCAGCCCTAGACCTCTGCCACCCCTTTGGAAGCCGCATGGAGGAGAAACCACCAGTGTATTTGGGTTTCTCTGTTGCCTCGATCTTGTGCAGTTACGAGGCCCTGTCCTGCGGTTTGGGTTTCCTTTCCAGCTGTGGGGCAGGCTGGGCTTTCTGTTGTCCAGGTGAGATGTCATTCCTGATAGATGGGTCTCAGTGATTTTATAATAATAATCTCTTTCCCTCAACTCTGCATCTCCTGCATGTCCCGTGCCCAAGGATGGCTGTGCTCATAGCATCCGTTCTCTGCAATTCCTATCCTGATCTCCCCTCTTCCAGAAGGTGCTGGAACCCTCTCTCATCAGCTGTTTAAGGTCAGGGGGAGTCAGGGATTCACAACCGCTGCCCTCCGGGGCTGTGTCCAGGGCTGTCCAGGACCACTGCTGTCAGGTGAAGTGCCTGGAGCATGAGCCCTGGGTTTGGGCGGCAGTTCCGCTGCGGTCAGCAGCACAAAGCCTCTGGCAGTTCGGCCACATCCAGCCCGTTCCTCTCTGGACCGTACGTTTCAGCAGAGGCTCCTGACATCCTTAGTAGTGCCTGTCCCAGCAGCCTGAGGCTGAAAGAAATGTCCACTCCACAGTGACAGCCCAGAAGTGAAGGAAAATAGCCGACCTCCTGATCCCTGGGGTGCATATCTAGACCGTTGATGCTGCTTGACCGTCAGGAAAATCTAGACATCGCGGAGAGCACAGACTGTTTCCTCCTGTCTCTGGGTCACAGTGTGCTGGGATTCAATGCCTGCTCGTTGGCTAGAGTTCCCTCGTATTCCTCCACTGTTCAGTCTTTTGAAGAATGTGTTAACCTAATCACGCGAACACAGTAAGAATGGCTGTTTCCTCCTTCAAGGTGAAATATGGGGCTGCATCTGAAACGTGGAGGAGCTTGCTGCAAGCTGGTCCTCTGCGGCTTTGGGAGCTCCACCTCCCGGAGGGGGGCCGTGCCTTAGATCCCATCTCCAGTTCCCTCCCAGCTGGTGGTTGTACAAACACAGGGAAGAACTGCAGGATCCTCATGGCTCCGAAAAGGGCATGAAATCAGCCTTGTTCCTTTGTTGCTTTCAAGTAAATCCTCAAGATGATCGCTGAAGTCGGTAGGAAGAATGAATTCCGATTTTACAGGTGGGGAAACTAGGGCTCCTTCACAATAGGTGACCTGCCATGGGTCTCAGCCCCCAGGGTCAGAGAACAGCGGGCCTGCATGTGACCTTGGGGGACCAGCCCCGCACACCTGCCCAGTTACTTTCCCGAGTCAACTACTCCAAGGCCTGTGGGACTCACGCTTCCTGTAGTCTGTCAGCAACTGTAGATGTTATACACCCCAGCGTTATTAAATACTTGAGTTATAGCATCATCTGGCTGGCAGGGATCTTTAGAGATTTCCTAGGAGCTCCAGGCAAATATTTGTCTGTCTTTTTCCTTCAAATGTCTAGGGAAGGGAGAGTCCATGACGTGCTTTATTGAAACTGTACTAATAGGATGTGGGATCTGGAGCAATTGGTCTCTTTAGATTATTAAAGGCCAAGCAAAATTAAAAGCAAATCAAAATCAAGGAAGGGCCGAGAGGGGAGCAGGACTTTGTAACTCTAGTTAGGGGTTTTCTTGCCCGTCCAGCATAAGTCATCTCTGCCAGAGGAGCTGACGGGTGGCCCCATATGGCACCATCCCTCCTGCCCGCCGTCCTGTTCACGCTTAGGCAGAGATCCCGTTATTCTGGGGCTGCGTTCTCCTTGCCCTACACCCTCTCCACCCGACAGTATGCTTCCTCTGCCTTAATCACTAGGTAGGAAATGCCACAATTTGCTGAATTCCTTTAGCTGAAGTTAATAAAATAATCAATGTCTTTGGTTGAAGTTAACGCCTTGCCCTTGATCTGTTTATTTTCACGTGGACGAATACATTTTTGATCGGGTTTTCGAGAACGTGCCCTGGAGAGTCGTTCCGGAAGGGAAGAAGTTAGCTCAAAGACTTGTCCTTGGGAAAATGATGAAGTCGGCAAAGCTCTGGTTCTCTTTCTTCCCCACTGGCCCGTGCTTCTGTCCGCAGGAGCGGCCCTGGGACTGCCGGCCGGCCCCTGTCTTGCTGCTTTGCTGTGCGTGGGCCGCCCGTGTAGCATCGAGTCTCCAGCCCTCGGCTGCCTGCTCTCCTCGGGAGAGAGTCATTTGTGCCCCCTGCCTTCTTAATGTTTTTTGAGAGACCTCATGAAAACAGCATTTCGATTTAGGATCTGTTTTTTTTTTTTTTTTTTTTCTGGAAAGAAATCACTGTAGCGCCAAGCCAGCGCCTTCTGGATGATTCCAGCAGATGTTCTCTGTACCCATTGAAGGCTGAACAGCAGGGGGTCCAGGTCAAATGCAAACTTCCTTTTTATTTGTTTCGCTAGTTATTTTATGATTCCCCGTTCCCCTCTGGAATCCTTGATGAGCCTTTATGGAGAGTTTTATTTTTCCATATGTACCTACTCCTCCCATTTTGGGGTCTCATTCAGCTTTTCGAGCAGCACGTAGATGAGACATCTGCCTTCCCCGATCTGCAGGAACTCGCCGAGATGCGATTCACGTGGGATTGAGCCCCTGTTCTTAGCGCTAATGCAAACTATTGCATGCCTTCCTCTTGAAAAAGTATTTTTAAAAAGATACTATATTTTCAGGCAGCCTTTCTTTTCTACAGATAGTTCAATATAATCTCAAAAGTCATCTGGAACGAATACGAAGTTTACAATAGCAGCAGGATTTCTCGTATCTGTGGATGTTCTCACTCCGACCTGGTTATCTCTCCTGGGAAAGTAAACAGAGTTTGAGTTTGTGGACTGCCCTACGACTCAGAACAGGAGTTAAGGTTTTAGTTCAAGGCAGCCAAGGAAGGATTCAGCACCAGGCGAGGCCAATTGAATATACTGTGAATTTAAGCAGAGCTGCACCCACAGACGGTGCATACACGCCAGAGCGCGCCCAGGCTACAACCCCGAAAAACAACCCATTTCCCTCCCTCCGGCTCCTTGTTCACACTTTTTGGGGACCTTTGTGAAAGAGGACACAAAGAGCAAAGCCAGGCTAAGGGGAGGGGAGGCTGAGGAGATATGATTGGAGTGGTGACCCCCTGCCACAAGGAGGATTCAAGTATTTTATTGGAATATTGCTGAATATTTCAGACTGTGAGAGCTAAGCTGTTACATCACTCTCAACTTAGTAGCAGCTGCCTGTTGGTGTTTGTTTGGATGTATCCATCCAAACTGCATCGCACTCCAGCGAGAGGGGCTGTGTACTTGTCGGGAGGCCACAAAAAGGGGAAGGACATGGGTATAGAAGTGGAGGGCAGAGTGTGTGTCTGCGTCTGTGAGTCTCACTGTCTTTAAGCTGCAGGCTGGCAGCGGAAACAGGTCGCGCATGTATGTGCATCCCTTCTTTTTACAAGGATACTGGTGCACGGGTGTCCCTGTCCCTTGTTCCTGTTGTCATCATAAAACCTGTGATTCAATAGAAGCATCTGATTCCCACTGCTCTTTTCTTCCAGTTCTGATTGGTCACCTTCTTTTAATAATTAAGATCCTAAAAAAGAAGTTGCATAAATAGATTATTCACAAGAATAGCCATTCGAAGTCCAGCTGTGTGTTCGGGGATAATAAAAATTCTGTAGATTTAAGAGGAGACTTTAGTCATTCTCACCTGGCCTGAAAGCTCTGCCTTTAGAGGGAATGATGTTCCTGGGTTACCTGCAGAATCTGAGCCCCACTCCCTACCGGTCTTCTCCTCCAGAGGACATTCTGTGATTCTCCTTCCCAAGTGATGGGCTCTCTTGGACCCTTTTTCTTTCCTTTTTCAGTTTTCCTACTTGGAGAAGCTCCTGCTGGTTCACGGCGCCTGGAGTTACAACCGGGTGACCAAGTGTATCCTGTACTGTTTCTACAAGAACGTGGTGCTCTACATCATCGAGGTGAGCAAGGGCTGCTTCTTCCTTGAAGAGGACAGCCGTTAGGTAATTAGGTCATTTCAAGGAAGGATTTTGTTCAGGGAAAAGTACAAAGATACTCCCCTGATGTATCGAGACCTGTGACACACACAGCCTCTTTGAAACCGGGGACACCTTCCAGGTCCAGGTTCTCGGGATCAAAAGCCAGGAGTCCTGGGATGCCTTCTCCACACTGCATGCCCTCCTCCCTCTCCCCAGCGGACAGACGGACAGGGGAAGGCCCTCCTCTGCGTGTCCCTCCTGCTGTCACTCATACCCTCCTCCCCCAGGTGGCCAGAGCTTGGGCAGCAGACGGTGGCTCCTTTCTTGGTGGGCACGGAGACATTCCTAGGCAACCCATCTGTTTTTATCTTTACTCGAATGAAAGGGTTTCTGGCTGGATGTCTCATGGAATCTGCCGGTTTCCTGAGCTTTCATTTATTGCTTCTGGGATATTTGGATGCTGCCACTTCAGCAGGGAGGATGTGGGATTGAGTGGGAGGAAGCCAGGAATGTAATTAAAAACCTCTCAATGAACTCATTGAGTTGTCAGCCTGTTTTTCAAGATGCTGATTCAGTTGTAAGTGAAATAAATGTGCTGTCTGGAGGAACTAGCAGGGTGGATGGGGCAGGCCGAGGGACAAGTGGAAAAGGCGCTTCATGTTTGGTCCCGGGGGGACCACCAGCCACCTCGTTCCTCCTTTTGAAGAATAGCTTTGCTATAAAGGCGTGGCCGTCATGACTAAGAGATTTACAGACGTGTTTCCGAAAGAGGAAGCAGGCAGTCACTCTATGGGAAAATAGAAAAGCAATGGTCATTGTGTGTGGTGCTAATATCTCCTTCTATTGTGGGTTATTTTGTGTCTGATTTCTCAACTCTTGGCAGAAATAATAACTGAGGCATATATCCACTTTTTCTGATGTGGTCCCTTAAAATCCTCAGCTCAGATCATTGAACAGGTGGTTTGCTCATGGAACTGTGATTAACCATTTCTTTACCAAATTGTCTATTCCTTCCAGTTGAATATGCAGGTCAGACCTAGAGGTTCACATCACTCACTCTCTAACTAAACTCCTACCAAGTAATTTTCCCAAGTTGCACAGGTTGTGCACTGCACAAGGCTGCCCAGCCAAAGCGGTCAATAGGGCTGAAACATAGGAACACCTAGAAAAAGATAAGCATTTTTCTAATCTGCACAAAGGGCAGCCCCCTTGCCTTGTCTGTTCGCCTTGTGCTGCCGTGTTCACCTCAACCCACTCCGAGTAAGAACTTTGCGATGTTACACGTAATGGACTTTGTGGTTTCTGTCTTCTTTCTGTCCACATTTTTACAATTCCCTTTAGGCGCTTAAAGATGTTTGCCTCCCACCCCGGGGCATTTTTTTCGTCTGTGATAGGAGTCACTCCTGAATGTCACTTGGGGTCGTAGATAATTAGTGCTGTGGACTGAAGTGACGAGCATTGGAGTCCCTGTCCCACATGGCAGCCCAACTTTCACGGGCTTTTTCATCTCCTGGAGGTGCTGGCTTCAGAAGATTTCTCAATAATCTGGTTCTCCTCACAATCAGCACATTACAGATAGTCTAGACTTCTTATCAAGACATTCTCCATGAAGCCCCAACCCTTGAGCTTTCCAGAGCTTCCTTGGGGGCCCTTCTTAGTCATTCACACCTACTATCTTGCCTTTTTCCTTTTTTTAAAAAAAAACTTCAAGTGGGCTGAGGCTGCGACGAGTACAGTTTCAGTCTGTCTGAAAAATGCTGTTTGGAACGTTTTCAATTCTGAAAGTGCTGGGCGAGTTCCTTACATTAGTATTTCAGTTGTGGCCAAGCAACAGGGATTAAATGGTCTTTTCTAAACAGCCTTTTAAACATTCTTTACAAGATGAAAAATGAATGAATGAATGAATGAATGCATAAATAAAATGTCTCCACTGATTCATGCCCAATTTTCTCCTTAGTATTTCTGGGCGATCTTAATTTTATTTATTATTTATTTGTTTGTTTGTTTATATTTTTTGGGGGGGTGTTTCAATTTTGTTTTATCTTTTTTTAACATCTTTATTGGAGTATAATTGCTTTACAATGGTGTGTTAGTTTCTGCTTTATAACAAAGTGAATCAGCTATACATATATCTCCATATCTCCTCCCTCTTGCGTCTCCCTCCCACCCTCCCTATCCCACCCCTCTAGGTGGTCACAAAGCACCGAGCTGATCTCCCTGTGCTGTGCGGCTGCTTCCCACTAGCTATCTATTTTACGTTTGGTAGTGTATACATGTCCATGCCAGTCTCTCACTTTCTCACAGCTTACCCTTCCCCCTCCCCCATCCTCAAGTCCATTCTCTACAAATAACTCAATTTCGTTTCTTTTTATGGCTGAGTAATATTCAAATTAATATTCAAATTTCAAATATTCAAATAGTATTCAAGTAATATTCAAATTTATAACTACAAATAACTCAATTTCGTTTCTTTTTATGGCTGAGTAATATTCCATTGTATATATGTGCCACATCTTCTTTATCCATTCATCTGTTGATGGACACTTAGGTTGCTTCCATGTCCTGGCTGTTGTAAATAGAGCTGCAATGAACATTGTGGTACATGACTCTTTTTGAATTACGGTTTTCTCAGGGTATATGCCCAGTAGTGGGATTGATGGGTCGTATGGTAGTTCTATTTTTAGTTTTTTAAGGAACCTCCATACTGTTCTCCATAGTGGCTGTCTCAATTTACATTCCCACCAACAGTGCAAGAGGGTTCCCTTTTCTCCACACCCTCTCCAGCATTTATTGTTTGTGGATTTTTTGATGATGGCCATTCTGACGGGTGTGACATGATATCTCACTGTAGTTTTGATTTGCATTTCTCTAATGATTAATGATGTTGAGCATCCTTTCATATGTTTGCTGGCAATCTGTATATCTTCTTTGGAGAAATGTCTATTTAGGTCTTCTGCCCAATTTTGGATTGGGTTGTTTGTTTTTTTTGATATTGAGCTGCATGAGCTGCTTGTAAATTTTGGAGATTAATCCTTTGTCAGTTGCTTCATTTGCAAATATTTTCTCCCATTCTGAGGGTTGTCTTTTCATCTTGTTTATGGTTTCCTTTGCTGTGCAAAAGCATTTAAGTTTCATCAGATCTCATTTGTTTATTTTTGTTCTTATTTCCATTTCTCTAGGAGGTGGGTCAAAAAGGATCTTGCTGTGATTTATGTCATAGAGTGTTCTGCCTATGTTTTCCTCTAATAGTTTTATAGTGTCTGGCCTTACATTTAGGTCTTTAATCCATTTTGAGGTTTTTTTGGTGTATGGTTAGGGAGTGTTCTGATTTCATTCTTTTACATGTAGCTGTCCAGTTTTCCCAGCACCACTTATTGAAGAGGCTGTCTTTTCTCCATTGTATATTCTTGCCTCCTTTGTCAAAAATAAGGTGACCATATGTGCATGGGTTTATCTCTGGGCTTTCTATCCTGTTCCATTGATCTGTATTTCTGTTTCTGTGCCAGTACCATACTGTCTTTATTACTGTAGCTTTTGTAGTATAGTCTGAAGTCAGGGAACCTGATTCCTTCACCTCCGTTTTTCTTTCTCCAGATTGCTTTGGCTATTCGGGGTCTTTTGTGTTTCCATACAAATTGTGAAATTTTTTGTTGTAGTTCTTTGAAAAATGCCATTGGTAGTTTGATAGGGATTGCATTGAATCTGTAGATTGCTTTGGGTAGTATAGTCATTTTCACCATGTTGATTCTTCCAATCCGAAAACATGGTATATCTCTCCATCTCTTTGTATCATCTTTAATTTCTTTCATCAGAGTCTTATAGTTTTCTGCATACAGGTCTTTTGTCTCCTTAGGTAGGTTTGTTCCTAGGTATTTTATTCTTTTTGTTGCAGTGGTAAATGGGAGTGTTTCCTTAATTTCTCTTTCAGATTTTTCATCATTAGTGTATAGGAATGCAAGAGATTTCTGTGCATTAATTCTGTATCCTACTACTTCACCAAATTCATTGATTAGCTCTAGTAGTTTTCTGGTGGCATCTTTAGGATTCTCTATGTATAGTATCATGTCCTCTGCAAACAGTGACAACTTTACTTCTTCTTTTCCAATTTGGATTCCTTTTATTTCTTTTTCTTCTCTGATTGCTGTGGCTAAAACTTCCAAAACTATGTTGAAAATAGTGGTGAGAGTGGGCAACCTTGTCTTGTTCCTGATCTTAGTGGACATGGTTTCAGTTTTTCAACATTGAAAGTGATGTTGGCTGTGGGTTTGTCATATGTCGCCTTTATTATGTAGAGGTAAGTTCCCTCTATGCCTACTTTCTGGAGGGTTTTTATCATAAATGGTGTTGAATTTTGTTGAAAGCTTTTTCTGCATCTATTGATATGATCATATGGTTTTTAATCCTTCAATTTGTTAATATGGTTTATCACATTGATTGATTTGCATATATTGAAGAATCCTTGCATTCCTGGGATAAACCCCACTTAATCATGGTGTATGATCCTTTTAATGTGCTGTTGGATTCTGTTTGCTAGGATTTGTTTGAGGAATTTTACATCTATGTTCATCAGTGATATTGGCCTGTAGTTTTCTTTCTTTGTGACATCTTTGTCTGGTTTTGGTATCAGGGTGATGGTGGCCTTGTAGAATGAGTTTGGTAGTGTTCCTCCTTCTGCTATATTTTGGAAGAGTTTGAGAAGGATAGGTGTTAGCTCTTCTCTAAATGTTTGATGCAATTTGCCTGTGAAGCCATCTGGTCCTGGGCATTTGTTTGCTGGATGATTTTTAATCACAGTTTCAATTTCAGTGCTTGTGATTGGTCTGCTTATATTTTCTGTTTCTCCTGGTTCAGTCTCGGAAAGTTGTGCTTTTCTAAGAATTTGTCCATTTCTTCCAGGTTGTCCATTTTATTGCCATAGAGTTGTTTGTAGTAATCTCTCATGATCCTTTGTATTTCTGCAGTGTCAGTTGTTACTTCTCCTTTTTCATTTCCAAGTCTATTGATTTGAGTCTTCTGCCTTTTTTCTTGATGAGTCTGGCTAATGGTTTATCAATTTTGTTTATCTTCTCAAAGAACCAGCTGTTAGTTTTATTGATCTTTGCTATTGTTTCCTTCATTTCTTTTTCATTGGTTTCTGATCTGATCTTTATGATTTCTTTCCTTATGCTAACTGTGGGGGTCTTTTTGTTCTTTCTCTAATTGCTTTAGGTGTACGTTTAGGTTGTTTATTTGAGATGTTTCTTGTTTCTTGAGGTAGGATTGTATTGCTATAAGCTTCCCTCTTAGAACTGCTTTTGCTGCATCCCATAGGTTTTGGGTCACTGTGTTTTCATTGTCATTTGTTTCTAGGTATTTTTTGATTTCCTCTTTGATTCTTCAGTGATCTCTTGGTTATTAAGGAGTGTATTGTTTAGCCTCCATGTGTTTGTGTTTTTTACAGATATTTTCCTGTAATTGATGTCTAGTCTCATAGCGTTGTGGTTGGAAAAGATACTTGATACGATTTCAATTTTCTTAGATTTACCAAGGCTTGATTTGTGACCCAAGATATGATCTATCCTGGAGAATGTTCCAGGAGCACTTGAGAAGAAGGTGTATTCTGTTGTTTTTGGATGGAATGTCTTATAAATATCAATTAAGTCCATCCTGTTTAATGTATCATTTAAAGCTTGTGTTTCCTTATTTATATTCTGTTTGGATGATCTGTCCATTGGTGAAAGTGGGGTGTTAAAGTCCCCTACTACGACTGTGTTACTGTCGATTTCCCCTTTTATGGCTGTTAGCATTTTCCTTCTGTATTGAGGTGCTCCTATGTTGGGTGCATAAATATTTACAATTGTTCTATCTTCTTCTTGGATTGATCTCTTGATCATTATGTAGTGTCCTTCTTTGTCTCTTGTAATATTCTTTGTTTTATAGTCTATTTTGTCTGATATGAGAATTGCTACTCTAGCTTTCTTTTGATTTCCATTTGCATGGAATATCTTTTTCCATCCCCTCACTTTCAGTCTGTATGTGTCCCTAGGTCTGAAGTGGGTCTCTTGTACATAGCATATATACGGGTCTTGTTTTTGTATCCATTCAGCCAGTCTGTGTCTTTTCGTTGGAGCATTTAATCCATTTACATTTAAGGTAGTTATCCATATGTATGTTCCTATTACCATTTTCTTAATTGTTTGAAGTTTGTTATTGTAGGTCTTTTCCTTCTCTTGTGTTTCCTGCCTAGAAAAGTTCCTTTAGCCTTTGTTGTAAAGCTGGTTTGGTGGTGCTGAATTCTGTTACCTTTTCTTGTCTGTAAAGGTTTTAATTTCTCCTTTGAATCTGAATGAGATCCTTGCCAGGTAGAGTAATCTTGGTTGTAGGTTTTTCCCTTCCAACACTTTAAATATGTCCTGCCACTCCCTTCTGGCTTGCAGAGTTTCTGCTGAAAGATCAGCTGTTAACCTTATGGGGATTCCCTTGTATATTATTTGTTGTTTTTCCCTTGCTGCTTTTAATATTTTTTCTTTGTATTTAATTTTTATAGTTTGATTAATGTGTCTTGGCATGTTTCTCCTTGGATTTATCCTGTATGGGACTCTCTGTGCTTCCTGAACTTGATTAACTATTTCCTTTCCCATATTTGGGAAGTTTTCAACTATAATCTCTTCAAATATTTTCTCAGTCCCTTTCTTTTTCTCTTCTTCTTCTGGGACCCCTATAATTTGAATGTTGGTGCATTTAATGTTGTCCCAGAGGTCTCTGAGACTGTCCTCAATTCTTTTCCTTCTTTTTTCTTTATTCTGCTCTGCAGTAGTTATTTCCACTATTTTATCTTCCAGGTCACTTATCTGTTCTTCTGCCTCAGTTATTCTCCTATTGATTCTTTCTAGAGAATTTTTAATTTCATTTGTTCTGTTGTTCATCATAGTTTGTTTGCTCTTTAGTTCTTCTAGGTTCTTGTTAAATGTTTCTTGTATTTTCTCCATTCAATTTCCAAGATTTTGGATCATCTTTACTATCATTACTCTGAATTGTTTTTCAAGTAGACTGCGTATTTCCTCTTCATTTGTTAGGTCTGGTGGGTTTTTACCTTGCTCCTTCATCTGCTGTGTGTTTCTGTGTCTTCTCATTTTGCTTAACTTACTGTGTTTGTGGTCTCCTTTTCACAGGCTGCAGGTTGGCAGTTCCCTTTGTTTTTGGTGTCTGCCCTCAGTGGCTAAGGTTGGTTCAGTGGGTTGTGTAGGCTTCCTGGTGGAGGGGACTGGTGCCTGTGTTCTGGTGGATGAGGCTGTATCTTGTCTTTCTGGTGGGCAGGACTGCATCCGGTGGTGTGTTTTGAGGTGTCTGTGAACTTAGTATGATTTTAGGCAGCCTCTCTGCTAATGGGCAGTGTTGTGTTCCTGCCTTGCTAGTAATTTGGCATAAGGTGTTCAGCACTGTAGCTTGCTGGTCGTTGAGTGGATTTGGGTCTTAGTGTTGAGATGGAGATCTCTGGGAGAGCTTTCACCATTTGATATTGCATGGAGCTGGGATGTCTCTGGTGGACCAATATCCTGAACTCTGCTCTCCCACCTCAGAGGCTCAAGCCTGACACCCAGCCGGAGCACCAAGACCCTGTCAGCCACACGGCCAATGTCATGTGGATTGTGGAGGGTCTGGCCCTGTGATCCAGTTGTTTATATTCTCACTCCAGCTGCTTATCCAGCAGAGCCTTCTCCCTGCTTGGCACTTTTGTGGTCGTGCTGCCTTTCTGAGGCTCAGCTGGTATCACGTGCAGATTCCCCAGGTCATGTACATCTCTGATATTAACCTAAGCTTTACTGCCAAGTCTCCAGAAATCTCCGAAAATAACTAGCTTTTTACAACAGCCATTACCTCCAGGCTTCTTCTCTTCTCTCTTCGGTGGAGGCTTCCTGATCTTAATTTTAAAACCAAGAAACAGAATCCTTGGCTGAGTGCAGACAGTTCGAGCATTCTCTCAGACAGCCTCTGCCGTTGCCGAATAACCTCTGTGGCATCAGCGTGTGCACTTCAAGTAGAATTCGAACATGGGAAAGTACTACTTGTACGCTGTTTTAGTGTGTTTTGAGCTGAAAGATCAAAGATTGTTGTAATTTGATTTGCTCATTTGCAGTGAATAGTGTTACGTTCTAAGGGTTATCTTGTAGTTAATTACTTATGTGAGAATAAATTAAGTATATTATGTGTTTTTCTGAACTGGTTTTGTTGTAACTCAAGGAGAAGCCCTTTGTGATAGCCAGGACGTTCTCATCTCAGACGCCCTCTGATATTCTTAACTAGCAGTCATTTAAGAACACAAACTTAAAATAATATGCCAGCTGAAAAAGGTATCACGTGTGCATACATACGTGTATATAGTCTTAGCCATTAGTATGAAGCTCAGTATATGATTGAAATTAGCCATAAAGATGGTACGGAGAAACTAGAGCCTATGATGTAATACTGTCCATGCACTTGGTGTACTAACCTATAGAACCGGACTTCTCTAGAGAGGGAATGCATGATGATACTCTCACTGCAATACAAGTCTCAGTCTGAAAGTCCTTCCACCCCCAACTCCCTTATGTGTATTCTTTTCTGACTTTTCTCTCTGTGTTTATAGAGATGTTTACATATACAGACAAATCAGTGTTTTACACACACGTCATCCTGTTTTGTAATACATCCTGTAGCTCGTGTTCTATTTACAGTGTATTTTGGAATCATTTCCCATCACTACATAGAGATCCATCGCCTGGTGTTTCACACCGTGGTGTCCTACGACCTGTTCAGCCCTTCCTGTGTTGATAAACATTCAAGTCATCTCCAGCTTCACCCACAAAAAGCCTTGTGGAATTACAGCTTTCCCTCTAACCAGGCCATAAATACTCCACCAAAATGATGTTGATCTAATTAGACCATTTTCACTGCAGTGCCATGAACATAATACATGCTCAATTCATGTATTATTATCTGTACTACACGTTCTTTGTTGCTGACAGCTCTTACTTAATGCTTGTGTGGTGTGCCATATAAAATTTATTCAGGCCAAAGTAACCATTGGTTCAAGTGATTAAAAAATAGGAACAAAATGATAGAATCAGTGATTTCATAGTGGCCCTATTAATGGTAAAACTAAAAATATATTCCATCTTTGTTTTCCATCCTCTCTGCTACTACCTTAATTTAGTACTTTTTACCTGGATGATAGCAGAGACCACTAGCTTTGCCCATTCAAACATCTATAATGAAGCCAGGATGAGCTTTCTGAAACATACATCTGACCAGCTCCAGTGCTTGGCACATTGTCTGGAGCATGGGTGCCCCAAAATGTGGGCAGTGAGTGAGCGAATGAATTCCACTACTCTCTTCAAACTCCTCAAGGGTTCCTGTGTCTTTTGATAAAATCCCATCTCTCCCTCGAGCCCCCTGGTGGTCTAGACCCTGATGGTCCACACTACATCTCTCCTATTTTGTTTTTAATCAGTGTTATTGAAGTATAATGAATATACAGTAAGATACACCATTTTTAGGTATACAGTTCCATGAATTAAAACTGGGTTTTTATCACTAGAAACTAACTGGCAATTTTCTGTCTGCCTTCCCGCAGACGATGACAAACAAGAATGTCACAGAGAGTTCTGTGGATGGACGGTGGTGATGGTTGCACAACAGTGTGAACGTACTTAATGCCACTGAATTCCACACTTAGAAATGGTTAAGATGGTAAACTCTATGTGTATTTCGCCACCGTTTTTTAAAAATGCTAAAACGTTAAAAAAAAGAATGTCACAAGCACTTGGCTGTTTTGGTCACCTTGAGGGAAACAAAAAGTGCACATCAGCTCATTGAAGGCTTGAAAGACAAACTTTGCATGTAGTTTTGCTTTGTATTAAAACCAATTAAATGCTAAGTTTAGTGGCTGTGACCAGATGGACCGTATTTCTCAGAAGGTGAAACCTTGTTGTGAGGCTGGACTAAGAGGCTGGCCAGGTGGGTGGGACTCCTTGTGTGTCTGCATTCAGGCCAGGAAAAGGAATGAAATTAGCAAAGGCAAGGAGGTAGGGGTACCGGCGTGGCCAGAGGAGGGGCCTGAAAACCAGATAGGAGCTTTGTTGCTTTTGGAGACTGGGATCCCTTTTTCATTCTGGAATAGGCAAGTTCCATAGTAAAAGCAATTTCAGAAAATGTGTCTTTCAATACGTCGGGCACATGGTAAGCAGAGACCTTTAATGTAATTTTGTAGTTTTAACCTGGGGCATAAATCATGGCCATTATGATGGTGAGAAGTTGGTGGTTCCTAATACAGAGAATAACCATGACACGTAGATATCGATGTGAAAAGAAAAATGGGAATTTTATACCATTTAGAGTGTCTACTTATTTTTGGCAACATATATAAGAAATTTTAATGTTTTCCTGGGGTCGTTAAACTGGTATGGGATACAGGCCAGGAGATGGGATGCATATTAGCCTAGAGGTCTGGAAATATTATCCCTGAAATAGAGATTTAAACCATCGCAATTTGGGGTCGTGGGATCCAGATGAACAAGACGGAGCTCTGGCTCTTGGGGGGGACACAGGTGAGAACTCCCCCCACTCAATACCATGCTGGGCGCTGGCTTCCAGGAAGATGCTTGAGGTGAGATCGATCAGAAGGGGTAGATCCTCCCTCACAGCTGGCGAGGGTAGGGGCCTCGGGTTTCCAGGATGAAATGAGTTAAGACCTGAAAGATGAGGAGGGGCTAGAAGGGAGGGTTAGGCCTGTGTACCAAAGAGAGCCCACACCTGCCTTTACCATCCCACCCGCTCTGTTTATTCCAACTCTGTGAGGGGTGTCAGGAGTCGTGGGCAGGGTAAACAACAGGGAAAACGTGCACTTTGCTGGGGTTTTACGTTTCAGCGGGAAAGCGGCTGCAGAACTAGTTAGACGGGGGCTTAGGACCGGGCTCTCAAAGCCTAGCTGGTCGCTGCTGGTCCTTAGAGCTGGGAGGTTGTTAGCAAAAGGCGAGGGGGAGGGGTGACGGGGAGCAGCCGTCAGAAAGCCGGAGAAGGCTTAGCGGTCTGGAGGGATTCCCCTACCAGATACCCGAGCACTTTGAACTTTATAAAAATAGACTCTTAACTGCTTTTCACAGGTGACAATATATGCTGTTTTTTTTAAAATTTTATTTATTTATTTATTTATGGCTGTGTTGGGTCTTCGTTTCTGTGCGAGGGCTTTCTCTAGTTGTGGCAAGCGGGGGCCACTCTTAATCGCGGTGTGCGGGCCTCTCACTGTCGCGGCCTCTCTTGTTGCGGAGCACAGGCTCCAGACGCACAGGCTCAGCAGTTGTGGCTCACGGGCCCAGTTGCTCCGCGGCATGTGGGATCTTCCCAGACCAGGGCTCGAACCCGTGTCCCCTGCATTGGCAGGCAGATTCTCAACCACTGCGCCACCAGGGAAGCCCAATATATGCTTTTTTAATGATGTTTTCGCAGCTGCTTTACCTAAGAGGATCGTTATAGAGCTCCAGTATTCTGAAAAAAAGTATTTATGCATGGATGTTTTAAAAATTGAGTCTCTAACTCCATAAACTGTTTAAGCCTCCCTGGAATTCAAAAAAAAAGAAGTGCAAGTCCAGAAACAAAATTGATGCAAAGGACTCATGGGGCCCGCGCGAACTTTGAGAGCTCTGCTGGGTGCGTTGTTGCAGGCGCCCGCTCTTCCCCTCCACCTGGTGCTGTGGCAGAAATAAACGACTCAAATCCAGCAAGGGGTCCAGCTCATCACATCTGCGCTAAAGCTCACAGATTCCAACTCGCTCCCCTGGCTAAAGGCCCTCCTGCTTTCAGAGATGGCACTGCACAGGTTAGTACCGGGTGCTTGTCTATTCACCAACTCAGTGGCCCAGGCAGGACTAATGACACAGTGCTCAATAAACAGGTAATCAGTTGAGCAGGTCTTCAGTAGAGGCCAGCCTCTAGGAATCTATTGGGCTTTTGGGGTTCATGGGTTTTTTAATTAATTTATTTATTTTTTGGCTGTGTTGGGTCTTCGTTGCGGTGCGCGGGCTTCTCATTGCAGTGGCTTCTCTTGTCACGGAGCACGGGCTCTAGGCGTGCGGGCTTCAGTAGTTGTGGCTCGCGGGCTCAGTAGTTGTGACTCACGGGCTCTAGAGCGCAGGCTCAGTAGTTGTGGCGCACGGGCTTAGTTGCTCCGCGGCATGTGGGATCCTCCCAGACCAGGGCTCGAACCCGTGTCCCCTACATTGGCAGGCGGATTCTTAACCACTGCACCACCAGGGAAGTCCCTGCACGTTGTTTTGATAATCTTTTGTGGGTCACTTGTCAATTTGAAAATTGCTTTTTCATAACACTAGCTATTAACTGGAAGCTTTACCTCCTCATTAGCCTCAGCTAATTGGTTTCCCTTATTCCTTTGAAGGTATTTATTAGTAAGGTATGCCGCTGTCCTGTTTTACAAGGTATGATGCACATGCACAGAATTAATGCTTTTTAGTGTACAGCTCTGTGAGTCCTAACAAATGCATCACCACACTCAGATACAGAGCAACGCCATCACTCCCCATACCTCCCCCAGCTCCCTTTGTATCGGCCGCTACCCTCACACTCAGTCCCTAGACATGACCGTTCTGGCTTCCGATGCTATAGTTTTGCCTTTCTTAGAATGTTGTAGGCATGGAACTGGACGGTGTGTGGTCTTCTTATGCTGGCTTCTCCTCTCAGCGTAATGCATTTGAGAGTTGCTGAGAGTATCAGTAGTTGATTCTTTATGGCCGAGTAGTATTTCTTTATACGAATAGGGTTTCCCATGGTTGGGGAGTTCTGGAAATCCAATCCCAGTGGGTTGAGAACCAGGGACCAGGAGGTCAGTGAACTCCAGGTAATATCATAGCTTAAGGCAGGGCTGGAGTAAAGTTTGACTAGGATGACACTGGCCATAATAAAGCAAGATGACGGTAGTGGACAGGTGCGTCAGCCTGGCGATTGCCTTCTGCTTAACCCCTCCTGGGGCAGAGGAAGGCCAGGAGCCCACAGACCTGTCTTCCTGGAGCCGCGCTTCCATCCGCTGTCTGGCTGGTGTCCATCAGCCGAGGGCGGCAGCATCACGGCCGTGGCTGGGGGCTCCCCCTGCGGGCTTTGCCTCCAGCTCAGGCCATGCAGGTTCGGGCAAGCCTCCGGGCCACTCACAGCCTCCGTGTCCTTCTCTGTAAAATGACAATAAGAAGGTACAGACATCCCGAAGTTGGTGAGGATGAAGTGGAGTCACATTGGAAAGTCTTTAGCGTGGTGTCAACAATGCAGCAAGCTCTCACATCAGCCTTTAGCATCCTTTTAAGGTATTTCATGTTTGACAACCTTACAGGTCTGCTGGGGTTATGGGCATGAGGCTCTTCTCGTCCCTGCTCCCTCCCAGAACAGGAATCTAGTTTTCTAGTTCCCCCTCTGCCTGAAGCCTTCCCGGGAGGAGGTGAATCTTCCCTCACTGCATCTTCAGACGCTCGGCCCTGAACGTAGCTCTTCTTATGTAATCGTCAACTCTGCAACTGTGTATGATCACTGTAGAGCAGAACAACCACGATTAAATCTGTCAGGTTAACTGGAAGTTTGCCTGCTTCCTGTCTGTGCATTGTTTATAAATGATGTGCTAATAAATTAACTGTTTTCCAGTAATGTGGGCCCTTGTCCATAACTGAGAAATAATTCTTCTAACATCATCTGTGATCTTATCTTCTCCCCTGACCTAGAGCAGCATTTTCAGATTTCATTAAGTAGCCTGGACCCCTTGGTGCTCACACACTCTGCTCGAGTTACATCAGGAGCGTTTAAATGAAACATTAAGACTCGTCCCTTAAAACTTCAGCCTCTCAGCAGTCCACTCTGCTGGAATTTGCTGGAAGGAATCCACTGGAGAGTGGAGATTTGCCAGTTTCTTTCAAATCCAAGCCCTCTCGTGGTGACTGAAGGCTGCTCTCCAGGCTCTAATGGATCCAGATGCCTGTCTGCCTGCCTGCTTTAGAGGCCAAACTAGCACTGCCTCTAAGTGCCTACTGATTGCCTGAAAGCACACCTTCCTTTCTCCTGGTGTATAAACCGGGCGGGAGCTGTGGTGTTAACAGAGATCATGTCAGTGCTTTCAGGTGGGTAAAGTGCTGCCTTGATCTTGGGTGGTTTCCAGCTATAACCTTGAAGTATCCAGGAGTTCTGTCAGTTACACCTGCCTTCAGGGCGCTTTGAAATTCACCTGCTTTGGGACACTCCATCATGAGAGCAAGCCACAATGAGATATAACCTGGCCACCAGTATGTGTTGGTATGAAAATGGAAAATAAGTTTTCCTGGGTTCTTACTGCTGTTCTTGATGCTGAACATACTTTAAATCTATAAAACTTGGGTGTGTTTTGTATATCCTGACTTTTTTGGTGGGGGAGGAGACTTGCCAGAGAAATTTAACCCAAAAGGCAGTGCTGTAAAACATTCCTGTGCTATTTGATAGGTCATGGTAAAGGCCACTGGGATCCGTTCATAGTATCATTAGCTGACGTATAACGTGCATTTGACTTAGTAATTGTTTCTGGAAATGTTAAAAGCTCATGTTGAGTATTTGCAGGATCTTGTTACTTTATCCCCGAGTGTATCTGAAAAGACTGATGGAAGACTCACCATAGGGAAGTTATACAGCAGCTTTGGGTTTTTCTTCCCACCGGAATCCCACCAAGCCCTTGTTTTAACACAGGTCTCCTGGGCCATCTTTCTAGCAGTTCCTCCTGGGATAAGCACTGCCATAGACTCACAAGAGCCGCACATGCCCTTGGGGGGTTGTTTTTCCTTCCTTTTTCTGTTTGTGTGGTCTGATAGAAATCTGTCTGTGATGGAAATGCCCTGGGATTCCTCCCCCAGGAACCCTCATGAGATGCCTCTTCCTGCATCTCTCCTCCTTGTCGGCTACTTCCTGTAACCATAGCTAGTGCCATGGTCACCCTGCCTCTAGCCCTAGTCTACATAGATAGGAGTCATGACTGAGGATTCTGCTGCTTCTCCTTTTTTTTCCTGTTTCTATAGCATCTGTTACAATGTATAACCCCACAAGGGATATCTGCCCATATCAAAAAATGCTTATCAGTGGTTTCTACACAATGAACACAAATGGAAAAAAAGAACCCTAAATTCTGTTTAAAACAGCTAAGTCTTTGTTGTTGCCGATTAAGTTGGTAGAAGGAATTCTAAAGAATAAAATTAAAATGATATTGAAAATCAAGTTTTTCTGTCTACGATGTTACGAAAATATGTTTCTTAAACATTAATAAAAAAGATATAATATTTTAAATGAACTGAAATGTACTAAAGCTATAAAGTCAGTGTGAATAAAAAGGAAGATGTTCCCCACTCTTGGGTAGGAAGAAATATGTACACACACACACTGAGACATACACATATGTACATACGTACATATCACACACATACATATGCATACACATATATCTATGTATATCACAAAGTGTCAGACCTCTTCTGCACCCACTTTTGTGACATAACAGTATATCCCAAGAAACTCCCCCACATAATGCTAGAGGGCCTCCTCAGTCTTTTTCAATAGCAGAGTGTTCAGTTAGGTAAGTAGTTTACTTAACCAGTCCCCTATTGATGGACACTTGGGTTTTTTCCAACTTCAACATTTTGCTTCAACAAATTATGCTGCAGTGCTGGATAAGTTCCCAGAAGTGGGACTTCCATGTCAAAGGGTAGATGCATTAATAATTTTGATAAATACTGGCATTTTCCCTTTTTAAAAAAATTTCTAGCAGTTCTTTGTATTCTGGGGAGATTACCCCGTTGTCAGGGGCATGAGTTGCGATCATTTTATTTTTCATTGTCGTAAAAGACTGGAATCATCTTAAACCATTCACTGCAGGTAGGGATCCCTGGGAAGGAGACTCTGAAATGGAGTTACCTTGAGGGGTGTTCGTTGAGTTCAGCGTCTATTGATGGGAGGGATGGAAGCACGAGGAAACTGACTCAGGTAAACGCGTGAAACCCTAGGTCAGACGACTGGCCGGGGCAAAGCGGGGAGGAGACCATGGACCCCTGCTCTTGGTAGAGCCACAACTGTTCAGGCTGCTTCTTCCAAGGACGGCATCTTAGAGGAGACCACGGCCCAGGAGAAGTCATTCCTAAAGAAATGAGTTGGGAGTAAGCCAAGTAAAACAAGGATGGCTTCTCTAGGAAGAGGGTGTGCAAGTGAGTCTGGAAAATTCTGAGTAGCTCTGAAGGGTTGAAAGTCGGGAATGAAAGAAATGTCCTGAAAGGCAGTCGGGGAGAAAACTGGGGTGACGTCAGGTAAGCCGTGGATGCAGGTGGCTCAGGGTATTTTAAACACAGTAGCGGTGATGGGATGAGATCTGCACTTCTGAAAGATTGTTGTGGTAGCTCTTCATCTTGGTGGCTCATAACAGAGCAACAGATTGTATTCTCCAAAGAGGGCTCCACCAACGTGGCTTACGTCCCGTAATCTTCATACAAAGATCTTCTGTCACTTCGGTACTGAGCAGTGGCGGCTGTGTTTCCTTCCCCTGATTCGGGGTGGACCCTTGTAACACCCTGAAGCAGTAGATGTTTCTGAGTCCACGCTCGTACTGCTTGCTGCGAGACAGGCTAATCAATCGAGAGATGAGTCGCTGGGGCAAGGAATAGGGACTTTATTCCCAAAGCCAGCGGGCTGAGAATTTGGTGGCCTGGTGTCCCAAAGAACCATCTTACTTGAGTTGGAACTCAGGCTGCTTTTACACTAAAAGGGGAGGAGTGTGGCCAGTTGTTGCCAACTTCTTGGCGGCGGAATCCTTTGTTCTTGCAGCTGTCCGTATAGGTCAGGTCACGATGTTCCTGTAAACCTCCCACAAGACAAAAGTTATTCTCTGTTCTGCAACTTTTTATCTCTATATGAATGGGAAAGTATGATACCTTCAAAGGTCAGAGCCTTGAGAATGGACTATCCTTTATATTTCAGGCTACAGGCAACATTCTTAACTTGTAGCCAAAGCAATAGAATACAAAGGTTAAAGTAAAAGAAACAGATCCAATATGGAGTCAGACTTGTTCTTCCCTATTACATGGGCACTAGGTGACTTCCAAGGGTAGGGCATAAAAGGGACACCATCCTTGGAACCCAACTGTCCTGTTGTAGGAAGACCAGGGCACACGGACAAGAAACACAGAGCTTTCTGGTCAACAGTTCTCTGAGGCCTCGGCTGCTAGCCACACACCAGTGAGTGAACTTCAGAGGACTCCAGCCCCCAGCCGATGCCAGGGCAGCAGAGACGTGCCCCCTGCCCAACCCGACCAGGTGCAGATCTGCGAGTGGCATTCACATCATTCTTCTTTTGAGCCACTAAGTTTTGGGAGTAACTTGTTTACTTACCGCAATCACTGGAACAAAATAGCTGTGCTGATTTTGATTTTAATTAATGTCCCGTCAGGCCAACAAGTTTCTTTATCTCTGGCATCATCCTTGCCTGTGTTTTAATGCAACAGATAGAGCTGGCATCAGAATATTGGTTCTATACCTTATAAACCTGGGGAACATCTGACCAAACTAAACTTGGTCTCCTTCACGACAGCCGAATCCTGGGGAAGTAATGCACGCCCTTCATATGTGCATATGTGAAGGGTACCAGGGCATTTTCTCCTGTTCTGTTTTCTCATCCCTGCGAGGTTACATGATTCAAAGGTGTTGGGGCCGCAGTTTGCTTATGTACCATTGGGCTGTCAAAGCTTCATATTCCTCATTATTTTTGAGTTGTGAGAAAATAGTTAAAATGCTCATATTTCTGTACATTTTCTTAGCCTTCAAATATGAATATTATAGTAAATCATAAACCATAACTCAAACATGCAAACACCTTCTGTGCCCACGTTTAGCATATTTAGTCAATTTCTTTTCTGTCCCCACTCAATGACAGCTGAAGGAATTTCTTTAGGATGACAGATTGTCAGCACATTGACATAGATTGTTTTAGATGTATATTTTTAGGGGGAATGAATGATTTTTCAGTGAGCTTTTCTCAGAAATATAATAATAGGGAGAAGGATTGTTATTCCATGTGTCAAACTTACAGAATTTTTTTTCCTTTTTTGGGGTTATGGTCAATCCAACTGGTAATTATTAACAAGTATTTTAGGAAAGAAAAAGGAAATACGGAGTTTGCTGAAAGACATTCTCACGTCTACAAAAATAGACCTGTGGATAAATAGTAAAGAAGTCATCTCAATCTTATTGGCTCAAGACAGAGAAAAAATTTTTTAATACTTTAGAATTGTTTCTGGTCCTTTATTGTATCTTATTGCTTGGATAATGTGTGGGGAAAGGAACTGATCAAAACTTGGTAGATAGAGAGGGCACTTCTTTACATTTATTTGTGAAATTGAACTAAAATCTGGAGTTGGTGGGACAGTATTTCCCTAATGTATCTGTTCTAAGAATTGTGATCACTTCGTGAGATCCTGTGTGGTTTACTAGGATAAGGGGCTAAATTGTGTGGTTATGTATGACCCAGTTACTACCTGGAGGTTCTGGAAGTTGTTCGGGAAGCAGGTTGTGTGGTGGTTTCTGCCTCTGAATGTTTGGGACCATCTCGTTGTTTTGTACTGCACAAAAACGTCCCCTGCCTTGATTCCTTTTAAACTGGTAAGATTTTACAGGAGAGATCTTTGAGGACACGGCCCAGGGAGGTGAAAACACCATAAAATGGATGAAGAAGGTAAATTTTGTGTAGAGGAGAAAGCAGTTTTAATTTTTCTCTGGAAAATAATTAACAGCTGCTAGGCACCAGGAGTCCTTCAACAGCTACCCACCAGCAGTGTAGGTTCCTTGGTGGGATCATTAGTGGAGCTTTTTCCTGTGAATCCAGGAACGTCTTGTGGGAATGTGGATCTTGCACCACAGAACTCCAGCTCCGGATGCCTGATCTGCACCCGTGAGATCTCAGGTCTCCATCACCTGCCCTGTACCATCCTGACCCTGTCCTGGCTGTCTGAGCAGGAGACTTTGTCCTACCCCTTAATGGAAAGAGAGGCCCCGGGGCCCTATTACCTCATTGGTTGCAGGAATGAGAGAGGCCTGGAGTGGTAATTTAAAATAACGATGATAATAAATCGAAGAAGAATATGAAAACAAAACTACTAAAACATACTTGCAGATACAGGTGCCATTCACAGCTTTGCTTCTGACCCCAAAACTGTACCCCTTGGCTGAGTTGTGCCCTCAGTCTTAGCCTGCCTGTGTCAAATTCTTCTTTTTAGGGTAATGTGGGTGGGAAACCTTTTGGCACTTTATTTGCAGTTACTGCCCCACTATAAACCTGTATTTAAAAATATGATGACTGAGCATTTGTAATGACCACGAGAAAGCTTTGTTAAGATAAATAATGGTAATTTTTTATACCATATAAACTCAGCTATGCAAATATATGTGCATATAAAGAAGACTAGAAGGGTAAATATTAATATATTCCCATACTCAATATTTGAGTAAATGTATGGATGATTTTTCTATGGGTTTTACAGACATTTTTAAATGTTCTAAAATAGTATGTTGGTTTTATATGCAGAAAAATGTCATTTTAATGTGTACATGTGTGAATAGATGCTCTAATGAAGAGGGTTAGGAGAAAGACAGCCAGAAGTTATAGCTGACATGCATATTAAAAACAAAATCACCCCAAAAATCCATAGATACTAAAGTAGGCCATGGCGGCAAAAATTAGGCTGTTACAGGGAAAGTATCACTTAGGGCATCTTATATTGTTACAGTACCTTTTGCTGTCAGTAATACATATTTATTTACTAACAGTTTTCACCAAAAGATAAATGCTATGAAGTAGTTTTTCAAAATGGCCCTTGCCTTGGCTGGGTTTCATGAGCTCTCTTCAAGGGTCTCTAGTGGACATTAGGTAATTTATGCCTCTGCATGAGTTGAGTTCTAAATGCACCCAAATATAATAATAAAAACTTGCCATGGTGAGGGGTAAACAAAACAGCTGTGTTGTAAAACCTATTTCAATCATTAATTTTTTTAAAAAATTATTTATTTATTTATCTTTGGCTGTGTTGGGTCTTCGTTTCTGTGCGAGGGCTTTCTCTAGTTGTGGCGAGCAGGGGCCACTCTTCATCGCGGTGCGTGGGCCTCTCACTGTCGCGGCCTCTCTTGTTGCGGAGCACAGGCTCCAGACGCGCAGGCTCAGTAGTTGTGGCTCACAGGCCTAGTTGCTCCGTGGCATGTGGGATCTTCCCAGACCAGGGCTCGAACCCGTGTCCCCTGCATTGGCAGGCGGATTCTTAACCACTGTGCCACCAAGGAAGCCCCTCAGTCATTAATTTTATCTCGCTTTTTGAGTGTCAGGTACAGTGTTCATCAAATGTGGACATTGTACCCAAGGACTGTTTCGTTCCCATTTCAGTCAGCTGTGTTGCCTTCTGTTGAGTTCTTCTCTGTTAATTTGCTCCTTTTTGGCTTTAAAATGTGCTTGTGTATTTAAAAGTTTATATTGATACTTAGTGGTAATTGGTTATAATAATCAGTGGTGAGCTTTAATCCAAATAAATTGAAGGAAACTATTTCATCTTCAACTATATAGACTATTAATCAAGCACATATGCGTATTTGACGGGGAAATTTGATGTGTAGGTCGTCTTACTATAGCTTTTATTCAAGATCTATTTTCTACTATGTCTTTAAGTGTTGGAGGGCCCAAACTAGTGTTATTTGATGGCTTGAGTGTTTGAGAGTAGAATATCAAAGGACGTATTAGCTGTTTCAGTGCCACTCACAATAGCACATTTTTGAAGTGCTAAGGTTTGTTTAACATCCCATACTGAATTCATAAAAAAAAAAGAAGTAATGGTCTTGATATTTAATTATAATCAAAAGAGAGAAGCACTGTAGCGTTCACAGATTGATTCTGTTAAAGCGTGAATGGTCGTCCATGGGAAGGGAGTCTTGGTAAATCTGACCTATTTAGAGATACATGAGTCCTAGATGCTTACATAATTTACGCAGATCAGGTCTCTATCCAATAAAAACAAATCCCTTTTTGCGTTCCACAGTTAATTTTATTTCAAAAATTCTTTACCACATGTTATTTTCCCTGTTGTGTTTTGCTGAGGCTTCAGTGCCCTCAGCTCAAGGTTCTTTCTTGAGAATCTCCGATTGATGTACATTACAAATGGCCACAAGGTGTTGTATAATAAGCCTCCAGATCAATATCAAACTATGTTTGTTTCATTTGTACTGCAAGAAATAGTAGTTATTCTACTGGGAAGACACTTACCATAAAACGATGGGTGATTCACATATCTCTGAAGCTCCCTCAGGAAAGCATCTGTTATTTGCGGAAATGTCCTCAAATACGCGTTTGGGGGCGAAGCACGGGAACACAGGGGGAGGTATCCGCCCTGGTGACTTAGTGCACGTGACCGTCAAGCAGTTGTGTACTTTGATGTAACTCTTTGTCCACCTGGTCTATTGAAGCTAAATGTTTCGGCTTTTATAGATGAATTAAAAAATAATAATTGTCCACTCCTCAATGGAGAAAGACTATTTCAAACAATTTTAAATGCTTAGTAAGAAAATGTTATCAACTGCTGTGCATTAGAGCAGTACTTGAAGGGAAGGGGTATCAGAGGCTGATCAGAAGAAAGAGACTGGAGGCTGGCTTTGGACTCGAGCTCCTGTTGGGTAATCTTTCTGCATTTCGGTGTCCTAATTATAAAACAGGACTTCAGTGCCCTATTTGGCAGTTGCCACAGTTAAATGGTATTGACATATGGGCACCTGCCGCCGTCTAAACTACTAAGTGCACCCCAATCCAAAATACGGAATCATTCTGGCAGATGGTTAGATGGGGCATGACACAAGTTCATCACTTGAAAATCGTTTTAAACAGGGCTGCCTCCCTGGAGGGCAGATGGGGGCTGAACAGGAGCCTGGAGAAAGGAGCCCAGGTGAGACTTGCTCCTAACCGCAGCTGTGTTCACATGAACAAGGAGCTTTTTCTCTGTATTTTTAGGACTCCTCCCTAAGCAGCTCTCATAGTCAAGGATTTCAGCCACCCTTACCGATGGCAGGTGAAGCCATTTTAGGGCACGGCAGCAGCGTTCATAACGAAGGACCACTCTGCTCCTCGGAGAGCAGAACAGTCACCCATGTTTATGAAAAGAAAATTCAGACCTTCCCAATAGAGCATTCAGATCTTCAGGAAAATGTAACACATTTTCTGAAGGAAGTAAAAAAGGTGAAATATTTTCCAGTGACTCAATATGTTCTACGATAACTACAGTCACAAGAGCAGCGAATATCTGCTGGGCTTCTTTGGGCGCCATCCACTGTTTTCAGTGCTTCACACATATTCACTTATTTAATACCCTCCACCCCCTATTAGATGTTCCCTACCACGATCCCCATTTTACGTGAGGAAACCAAGACGCACGCAGGTTATAAGTAACTTGTTCACAGTCAAATGGTGGCCGAGCCAACATTTTAAACCAGACATACTGGTTGTAGAAAATTAATGCACATATAGCATCTGTACCAAACATCTCTGAGAACAGTGAAGATGAGGACCAGGCATCTGCACTAATCTGGGCAGAGGATAATAAACGCGATTAATGAACACTGGAACATGATTATAAAATCTCAAATTGGATGACAGGTCAGTCCTAAGAAGTCAAGAAAAAGATACACCAGAAATTACGTTGCAACAGCTTGAATCTGGTCCAGATGTCTGATAGAACCCTTTTCCCAGTGATTTTCAGAAATCTTTCATGTGATTTCAGGTGCAGCTACTCATTTTGACATTGAAGGAATTGTGTGGCAGCTCCCGAACACCTGAAGGCACTATATCGATTTTTTTTTCTAAAAAACTGTCCCTAGGGAGGAAATGACTGAGCTGAGAAATGAGTTCTCACAAAGGACGTGTGTGTCTCAGGGCTGGGAAGTAGGACTCGAGCCATTAGAGTTGCACTGAGCTTTTCCATCTCCAGTCCTGCTTCAGCCTGCCTCCTCCTCTCCGTCCACACTTGGAAAACTTAACCTTCGTGATGCTCAGTAAACAACAGTGAAAAGAACCGCAGCGTGTTGTTAGGATGCGGTTTCGGCAGCCAAAAGGGGCTCGAGATTCTAAGATCTCCCTTACTAAAAGCTGTCAGTTGCCAACTCTGTACTGAGCCCGGGCAGGAGCAGCAGAATGCATCTTTCCGGGTCGAGAATTACTGAGATCTTGACCCTCAGCAAAAGTCCGCTTCCATTAAGCCACAGAACCTGAACTCTGAGCCCTAACCTTGCTTGGTTTTCTGAGGTCTGTCCGGAGGAACACATCGGACAGTTGTCGGAATAACATACATCCAGTTACAACCAGGAAAGTGTCTGCCTGTGAAAGAGGATTAAACTGTGCTGGGTGGGCAGTCCACTTTCGTGCCTTCCTCCTCTTCGGGCTCCCATGGGATCTGCGCTCCCTCTCCTGGGATGGGCTGTGGAGCCCAGGACATCTCTCTCCTTAAGGCGTTTTCCGTGCCTGGTAGGCTGTCCAGACGCGCTCACCTGGAGTGGTTTAGCATTCTGACCCGAATAAAACTCCCCTTGTCTCTCAGCTTCAAGCCACATCCTCTAAGGCTTCGGGATTGCTACATCCCTCCGGCCAGCGGCTAAGCACATCCCTCTTTTGGAAGCTCACGTGGGTAAACTTTACCCAGTGCTGCTGTTAAAAATCTGCCTACCGTGTCCCTGTCTGTGGGTGGTACTCTCAGGAAGACGGCCAGTAGTTTCAGGATGATCAGGGGAGGAATCCCTTCTGAACCTTCTTCCTCCCTCTTCCCAGAGGACTTGGACTTGCTATTGGGTGATTTTTAAATATGCTTTGAAACTTGAAGATCATTAAGTGATTGGAGGTGAACGGATGTTACTTGACTGTTTAAATGTTAAAAATGTGATCTGTGTGGTAACCTCCATTAATGAGAAGTTCGTCATCTGGATAATAGAACTTAGAAAAATTTTGTCTTGCGTTGAGACGCCTCCCATGATTGTTAAAAATAGGCGTATATCCTTTTGGAACTTGTCTTTACAAATACACACAATGAATAACTGCAGTGAAACAAGTCATCAGGATACAATCAGGGAGGCTCAGTTTCTGTAGGACAGCTTCACGGAGACCTTGAAGGCCAGCAGCTCTGTTCCCTTTCCCAATCCCCTGGGAGCAGGCAAGAGCATTGAGAGATGGGATGATGAATGCCCCGTCAATGCTTGCCAACTTGTGAAAAATAAACAAATTGAATGAAATAATGCCACGTGCAGCAACAGGGGTGGACCTAGAGATTATCATACTAAGTGAAGTAAGTCAGACAGAGAAGGACAGATACCATATGACATCACTTATGTATGGACTCTAAAAAATATGACACAAATGAACTTATATTACAAAACAGAAACAGACTCACAGACATAGAAAACGAACTTCTGATTACCAAAGAGGAAAGGGGTGAGAGAGGGATAAATTAGGAGTTTGGGATCAGCAGATACAAATTACTATACATAAAATAGATAACAAACAAGGCCCTACTTATAGCACAAGGAACTATATTCAATATCTTGTAATAAGCAATAATGGAAAAGAATCTGAAAAAGAGAAAAAATATATATGTATATCTGAATCACTTCGCTATACACCTGAAACTAACACAGTACTGTTAGTTTCACTATACTTCAATTTTAAAAATAAGTAAAAAATTAATTGACAAATTAATTTTAGAATTAGGAGATATGAATTGCATGTTTTAATTGAAAAAAAACCCCAATAACCCCAAGTAACCTTCATTTCCTACACAAAATATAGGGAGGTGGTAAATTTTCATTGTCCTTTTCTCAAGTTGAGTTGAAAATGGCAGATTGAGAAGCAACAGAAAACGTAACCACTGGGGTTCTGTTATCATTGTGCACTCCAGTTCTGATTTTATTTGTAAAGTAGAAGGCTTAGACGCGAGATATTAACTTGGCAGGAGAGAAATCTGAAAATCAACTTATTTTTAGTTTCATCATAAAAGTGAACCTCCAGCCTTCCACATGGAGACTTTGTCTCCTCTAGCTGAGAGGAAGAAAAATGAAGTTCTGTTTCCCTTTCAGTGGTTACCGCCTTGCTAGGAGTGCAAGTTGTCCTAACCATATAGTATAAACTTAACGTGAAGTGATGAAATATACGTGCAGAAAAGGGAGTCGTGTTGTTCTAATGAGAACTAATTTGTATGCTTTGGAAGGACTCAAAGGTGAGATTTCCTTTAAAAGCTAATTAGATAGGAGTAAAACAACGGAAAACTGGTGGATTAAAAAAAAATCATGAAGGATTTACACTCAGATTGCCTTGCACATTTTCTCTTTACCTTAAAAAAAAAAAAAGTGAAACTGAGCAATTTGTAACTTACTAGTATTGACACGTTGTGGTATCTATGTGTGATAGAGAAAAGGGAGCTTCAACCAGGAGAGCAGTTCCTGACTGTAGAATCACGTTTTGATGAACAGATTTACATTTATGTATTCCAAGTTAAATACGTTATTTATGTATCAGATTTGATTCATTTTTCAATTAACTGACTTACTGCAGATCTCAACAAAATCAGATGACAGGACTGTAACAGATTGCTAAAATGAGTTTCATAATATAATCGAAACTGAATATCAAAATTATAATTCAGTATTTGGAGAACAGTTAAATCTATAGCAGGGTAATTTAATAGAGGTTCCTGGGGACTTCCCTGGTGGCGCAGTGGTTAAGAATCCGCCTGCCAGTGCAGGGGACACGGGGTCGAGCCCTGGTCCCGGAAGATCCCACATGCCGCGGAGCAATTAAACTCTTGCGACAACTGCTGGAGCCCGCGAGCCACAACTACTGAAGCCTATGCACGTGGAGCCTGTGCTCCGCAGCAAGAGAAGCCACTGCAATGAGAAGCCCGCGCACCACAATGAAGAGTAGCCCCCGCTCGCCACAACTAGAGAAAGCCCGCGCGCAGCAACGAAGACCCAACGCAGCCAAAAATAAATAAATTAATTAATTAAAAAAAAAAAAGAGGTTCTAGATGTCAATTTAAGGGATATCCCATAATATATAAATATATATGTGTATTCTTAAATAGTATATTTATAAAAATTTGGCCCAGGTATAAATTTTATTTAGCTACAGTCATTTAATAAATACCACGCAGATTATATATGCTGCCTTGCTCTCGTGCTTTTGTCTAAATCAGCATCCGAACCCAAATGTCACTTGCCTGTTCCCCATATTTTAGTATTGAAATTCTACACATCCTTTGAAAACCAGCTCCCATATTACCTTTACTGGAAGGTTTTCCTAGGTTCTCCATGTGAAACTACAGTGAACTCATGAAACTTGTTTGTTGCTAGCACATTGGATTGTTACCTACTATTTGCCTTGGTTAGAGTTGATCCCAGTACTGAGATTTGGGGGCTATATTACAGACAATGCATCTGAGAACGTACTTGCACTTGGATGTATGTTTGTCTGCGGGCAGCACCAAATCTGCAGTTTTTCTGAAACACTGTCTTTAGCACTTTTACTTACCCTGCATTTAAGAGAGCTTGCACAGAAATACTGCAAAGAGCAACAAGAAGTTAGGTGTTGGAAGAGACAGCAAATGATCGTCCAGAGCAAGCACGGACAGATCCATCTTCTGAGAAAAAGGCACATTAATAATAACATGCTGTTGGGCTTCCCTGGTGGCGCAGTGGTTGAGAATCTGCCTGCCAATGCAGGGGACACGGGTTCGAGCCCTGGTCTGGGAAGATCCCACATGCCACGGAGCAACTAGGCCCGTGAGCCACAACTACTGAGCCTGCGCTCTAGAGCCTGTGCTCCGCAACGGGAGAGGCCGCGATAGTGAGAGGCCCGCGCACCGCGATGAAGAGTGGCCCCCGCTCGCCGCAACTAGAGAAAGCCCTCGCACAGAAACGAAGACCCAACACAGCCATAAATAAATTAATTAATTAAAATAATAATAATAATAATAACATGCTGTTGAAGTGATGCCCTGCGTGTATAGTGCACTATGTACTTTGACAAAACGTTTTGCTTAAATTTCGAGAGCTTTTTAGTTTTTGCCAGGATATTTTTAAATGTTTGTATTAATTTATCATCATTTTCTTGGGGGCAGGGGGCTGTGAAGAAGGGTCATTTTGATGATATTAACATAGAGAGGATTCTGGGTTGGGAAGCAGTGTTAGTAAATATTAAAATTTTTATTAAAAGTGCGAAGATAGAAATAAGTGGTGCCTACTTGAAAAGCTATAAAATTTAGAACCTACAAGGGATGAGGAAGCTAATTTTAACTCTGAAATATCATCTCCGTGTGTTTTGGAGTTTAATTTTCTGTGATATTAGCCAGTTTCATATAATGAGTTTTGTAGCTTTGTAATTTTATTGATCTAACAATTCAGTAGAGAAAATGGTTGTGTCCACATTTATAGGGCTAGTAGATGGGGCTAGTTTCTCTATTATTATTATTGCGGCCCTAAGACTGTCAAAAGCTTTCTGTGAGCACATTCTAAATCTAAAAATATCTATAAAAGTGAACTTTTTCCCTTTTTCTTTTAAGACAGGGTTTCAGTTGGGCTGGCCTTTTGCTGTAAAGGGGTTGCTTAGGGAGAGAGAGTCTGAACCTGGCGTGGCCTGAATGGCCAGCTGTCCCAGTCTAGATTTGGTGGCCCTTCTTTACTTAGTGTGTAGAAAAATGAATTCTGTGAACTTAAAATCACAGCCCAGGGAGACTTCTAGGGTAAAGAAAAGGCAGAGGCTAGCTGAGGTTTAAGAAGCTTGTTTAGGAGAAAAATGAGGTGTTAGACAGACATAGCCACCAAATTCTTAACGTCAATTAATAGTTCTGAATCGTTCAGGTCTTGGGTCCAGAATGTAAACCTTTCCAACTCACTGTCATTAAACGTTCAGTTGCCAGCTTCTGTTTTCTGGATTGTTGCTTTTCAGCGTGTGTTTTAGGTGCTTGGCTAAGGATTTTGTTAAAATATCTTTCCTCGTTTGAATTCTCATATCCTGCAAATTCTGACTTTGCTTTAGAGATAAATACTTAGAGTTTGCTTACTTTTTCTTACTTACCCTTATTTAAGAGTAAGGAGGTGATATATCTTTGATTTGATCATAAAAATCTGTAATATGTATAATTTACTCAAAAGCAAAATTTGCTTTTTAAATTTCCACAGGCTTGGGATCTAAAGCTGTGCATATAGGTAGAGTTTCTACCCGTATTCCACACTGAAAACCATGCTGGCATTTCAGAAATTAAGTACGAATTGTGCTTACAAAATGGCATGTGGCGTCTAATTTTGAAAATGTGGAAATATTTAAGTTACTGTCTTGCTGAAGCCTACAGCTATTACAACGTTAAGTGCTTACAATGATCTGAAGACATCCATAGATGCTAAATGATTGCTAATATAGCTAGCTATATTATTTGGGGGGGCTGTTTAATTCACTGCAGGTATGTCTCAATACTTACGAGAAAGTGAAAAAAATTGCAAATACTTTAACCTCAAAAACAGTGCCAATCTGCACTTCCTCTAATATGGCATTTGCTACTTTGGAGGGCAGATCACCATCAAGCTCTGGGGATGCCCTGGGAGGCCGTCACTCATTTGTTTGAAGACTGAGTCTATTTCAGACCCTGGAGATAACTCGCTCTACAAACACGTCGGGCAAGTTCCCTGCTTGAACTGAATCTCATAATTTACAGTAGAACAGATCATCAGAGAAAAGGGAAGGGAGGGGAAACCAAAGACCCTGCACGGAGCATGAATGAAGACGGAGTAAGAGAGAAGGAGGAAAGAAATCTTGAGCTCCAGATCTTAAGCCTTCTCTTGGGGACAGGCAGAGAGAAATCAGGTTGGCTAAAAAGTGACAAGCTGATTTTAGAGGTGTTAAAATTGCAGTGATGGGTTGGGAATTGGGAAGGGATGAGTAGGTGGGGCGCAGGGGATTTTTAGGGCAGTGAAAGTATTCTGGCTAATACCGGCATGATGGATACATGACATCTTGCATTTGTCAAAACCCATAGAACTGTGGAGTAAAAGGGTGTATGTACCCTAGTGTAAACTGTGTACTTAGCTAATAAAAACGTATCAGTATTAGCTCTTAAATTGTATCCACACTGATACAAGATGTTAGTAGGAGGGACAACTGTTGGGGTTTGTGCCGGTTGTGTGAGAATTTTGTCCTTTCTGCTCACTTGTTCTGTAAGCCTAAAACTCCTCTATAAATGCTATTAATTATTCTTTTCAATTGCAGAGTGTAGCTGGTGGCTGGTGAAGGGTCAGTGTTAGAGACACAGTGTGAAAGTCCTCTTATGTAAAGAGGCTTTTGGGGCTTCGGGAGTAGATGAGCTTCAAGCGGGGAGTGATGAAAGGATGACATGAGGGTCCAGCATGGGCCACCCCCCCCCCATCTTCCCACAGAGGGGTCTGGGTCATGACAAGGAAAAGGCGAGGACCAGAGAGGGATGACACTAAAAATTGGAGGAGTATCAGTGTCACATCACATCACAGCAGCCAAAGAGGAGATGCGTTTGCAGGGTCTGTACTGATGCTCCGAAGAGAATAGGAGATTTAAATGGCCATTAAATCTGATGATTAGGTGGGGAGAAATCTCAGAGTGGTTTTGGTACCATCCTAGTTGGAGTTGGGCTGTAGAGCTTAAGCCTCAGTTGATCTGGATATGGAAGCTAGAAGTACAGATTTCTTTTAAGAATCTATAGGGATTCTAAAAGCTTTCCTTGCAGGGAGTTGAGGAATGGTTTTTATTTCTTTTTTTTTTTTTTTTTTTTTGACTGTGGAAGACAATCTGTTTACAGGAAGAGGCAAAGGAGCTGAAATTCTGGTAGAGGCTTGACATTTGGGAGAAATGGTAGAAAAAGATGGAAATGGAGAAAATGTTCTGATTGAGAAGTAACCCTGAAAGCGGAAGGAATTGCAAGATGGAAGAACAGGAAAATATATAAGGTGGTTTAGTGTGCCTGTCATCAGAGATTGGGAATTGCAAAGAAATTGATAGGAAGATTAAAGTTATATCCTCTCTATATCTTTAATGCAGTAAGAGTTTAACCTGTCTGG
Source organism: Balaenoptera borealis (assembly GCF_965194805.1). NCBI lineage: Eukaryota > Metazoa > Chordata > Mammalia > Artiodactyla > Balaenopteridae > Balaenoptera > Balaenoptera borealis. Next base: position 4,722,020 of record NC_138877.1, read on the forward strand.
TAATTATTTGGTGTTTGAGATGTTGGTCCAGCTGCAGTATGGCTGCGAGTGAAGTTCTGAGGCATTTTCGTTTGAAGTCCCCCCATGGTGAAGTGCTCCGAATATACTGCACATAGACAGACATCATTTTTAATTCGAAAGATCCCTTAGAAATTATGCCCAATCCGTTCTTCCTTCAAAGAATGAGAAAGGCATAAAGAAGGCTTAGGTAGATTGCCTGAAGTCACATGGCTGTTTGGGGCAGAATCAGGACTAGAATGGAATTCGTCTCTCAGGCAATCTTCTGTATTTCTTCTATGACATCACTGCAGGTACGGAGCATTTGAGCTGATCCAATGAGATGCCTGGTAGGCGGCTGTAGATAGATAGCTGGTATTGGAATGAGAGGTGAGAGCTAAAAGCAGAGTTGTTTTTTTTTTTTTTATTGAAGTATAATTTACATACCATAAAATTTGCCCTTTACAGTATACAGTTGAAGGGGTTTAGTATATTTACTTGTGCAGCTATCACCACTTTGTAATTGCAGAACACCTCTATCACTCCAAAAAGAAACCCCACGCCCATTACCAGTCACTCCACATCACACCCACTGCCCCACCACCAAAACCTCTGGTGACCTCTAATCTCCTTTCTGTCTCTATGGATTTGCCTGTTCTGGACATTTTATATATCTGGAATAATTTAGTATGTGATGTTTTGTGTCTGGCTTCTTTCACTTAGCATGAGGCTTTCAAGGGTTCATCCATGTTGTAGCATGTGTCAGTACTTCATTTCTTTCTATGGCAAAATAATACTCCATTGTATGGATAAGACCACATTTTGTTTATCCATCTGACAGTTGATAGATATTTGAAATGTTTTCACCTTTTGTCTATTATGAATAATACTGCTATGAACATTCATATACAAGTTTTTATATAGACAGATGTTTTCAATTCTCTTGGTGTGTACTGGGAATGGAATTGTTGAATTGTGTATATGTTGAGAGAGAGAGAGATAGTAACTCTACGTTTAACTTTTTGAGGAACTGCCAAATTGTTTTCCAAATTAGGTGCACCAGTTTACATTCCCACCAACAATGTCCAAGGGTTCCGGTGTCTCCATACCCTCACCAACACTTGTTACTATCCTCCTTTTTGGTTCTGGCCATCCTAGTGGGTGTGAAGTATATCATTGTGGTTTTGATTTACGTTTCCCTGATGACGTCAAGCACCTTTTTATGTGCTTATTGATCATTTGTATATCTTCTATGGAGCAATGTCTATTCAGATCCTTTGCCCATTTTTTTCTCTGCCAATCGGGTTGTCTTTTTATTACTGAGCTGTAAGGGTTCTTTATATATTCTGAATACAATTCCCTTATCAGGCGTATGATTTGTAAATATTTCCTCCCATTCTGTGAGTTGTCTTTTCACCTTCTTGATGGTATCCTTTGAAGCATAAAAGTTTCTAATTTTCACGAAGTCCAATTTATCTTTTTCTTTTTTGTCCATTGCTTTTAGTGTCATATGTAATAAACCATTGCCTAATCCAAGGTCACAAACATGTACTCCTATGTTTTCTTCTAGATGTTCTATAGGTTTAGCTCTTAGATAATTGTACACTTTGAGTTAATTTTTGTATATAGTGTAAGGTAGGTGTCCAATTTCATTCTTTTGCATGTGAATATCAACTGGTCCCAGCACTGTTTATTGAAAAGACTATTCTTTCCCTCATTGAATTGTCTTGGGACCCTTGTTGAAAATCAGTTGACCACAAATGAGAGGGGGTCAATTTCTGAATTCTCAATTCTATTTTATTGATCTGTATGTCTAACCTCAAAATTCTTTAAATAAAAACCAATAGTGAGACAATTAACTTAGTCACATTACTTATTCCGTGTGGGAAAGAGAGGATGGAAAAATATCTGTAATCCTGTCACTGTGAATGTTTTGCCATATTTCCCTTGGTGAGACTTGGACCATTTAATTCCTTTACGGTTGTTATTCTTACCTGTTTTTTCTTTTTTTAAAAAAACTCACTCTGTTTGCATTGCTCATTTGTTTTCCTGCACACTGCAGAAGACGGAACGCACAAATCAGCAGGACCCCTAGGATCACTTTATACACACACACACAGAGGAAGGGGAAAAGGGTTGTTAAATTTCCTTTTAATATTCTGTACTTTGTTGTTCCCTGATTCACTGAGTGCAGTACAGGGGCCCTGCACCGGCTGTGCACTTAAGTCTGTCTCTTAAGACACTTTTAGAAATATTTTCATGAGAGCTTTGAATCACAAGTTCCCTTAATTTTAGGGCAAGAAATAAGAGCATTCTGAACAACATATAAACCTTTTTTGAACCTAAGTTCAAACTGGTTTCTTGGCCCCCAAAGATTTTTTTATACCTAAAATACATACTTAAAGCATATTTATGCTTGAAATTTTTTTAAAAAATCCTTCAGATACGTATACTTTACTACACATGATTTAACTTTTAGGTACCTCTGTGACCTTACAAACAAAGAGATCTCTTGAGGACCAAACTGGGAATCCGTATTTTCAGAGAGCTGAGAGCTTTTCAAAAAGTTGAAAGAGATCTAAGAAATTCACATCTCTGGAGGAAGGATTGTGTCCTCCTTAAGAGCTAAACGTGAAAAACACATGTAATATTTTAAAATTTATTGTTCCAGTGAACATTCACATGCCATAATTTAAATGATCCATTTTTGCCAGTGACTTGGCTTGTATATGAAATACTAGCGTAAAATGATTAGACAGGTTAAGACTGCTATTTCAAATTAAAACCTGCATTCTTTTGTCCTCTCAAACTTAATCTGTCCAAGAGAGGTGTTGATTCTTTCTTCTCAAAACCCACTCTTGGGACTTCCCTGGCGGTCCAGTGGTTAAAAATTTTGCCTTCCAATGTAGGGGGTGTGGATTTGATCCCTGGTTGGGGAGCTAGGATACCATGTGCCTCGTGGCTGAAAAACCAAAACATAAAACACAAGCAATATTGTAACAAATTCAGTAAAGACTGTAAAAAAGGGTCCACATCAAAAAAAAAAAAAAAGTTATTTTAAAAAAAACTCAGGGCTTCCCTGGTGGTGCAGTGGTTAAGAATCTGCCTGCCAGTGCAGGAGACACGGGTTCGAGCCCTGGTCTGGGAAGATCCCACATGCCGCGGAGCAACTAAGCCCATGTGCCACAACTACTGAGCCTGTGCTCTAGAGAGCCCATGAGCCACAACTACTGAGCCCACGTGCCACAACTACTGAAGCCTGCACGCCTAGAGCCCGTGCTCTGCAACAAGAGAAGCCACTGCAATGAGAACCCCTCGCACCACAACAAAGAGTAGCCCCTGCTCGCCGCAACCAGAGAAAGCCCATGCGCAGCAACAAAGACCCAATGCAGCCAAAAATAAACAAAACAAAACAAAACCAAAACTTCCCCTCCCCCTCCCCCCCTCCCTCCTCCCCCTCCCTCCTCCCCCTCTCTCCTCCCCTCCCCCTCCCTCCTCCCCCTCCCTCCTCCCCTCGTGGTCCACCCTTGTCAATCCCTCAGCCTCTTAACACCACTCTCCCAATTACTTATTTTATTTTTAATTTTTAAATTAATTTTGGCTGCGTTGGGTCTTCATTGCTGTGCGTGGACTTTTCTCTAGTTGTGGTGAGCGGGGGCTACTCTTCGTTGCGGTGCTTGGGCTTCTCATTGTGGTGGCTTCTCTTGTTGTGGAGCACAGGCTCTAGGCACGTGGGCTTCAGTAGTTGTGGCACGTGGGCTCTAGAGCGCAGGCTCAGTAATTGTGGCGCATGGGCTTAGTTGCTCTGCGGCATGTGGGATCTTCCCGGACCAGGGCTTGAACCCGTGTCCCCTGCACTGGCAGGCGGATTCTTAACCACTGCACCACCAAGGAAGTCCCCCCAATTACTTATTAAGCTCCAGTGGAATTGCCCTCTGTTCTGTTATATGAACAGACTAAACTCCCCTTCCTCCTTAACTGGGCTGATCCATCTCCCTTTGAAAGGCTGATGGTTCTCACCTCCAGCTCACAACACCCTGTTTATTTTCTTCACAGCCCTGATGCTCTGATTTGTATGTTTACCTCCCTGTTTCCTGTGTCTCCCACTGGTCCATAATCGCCTTGGAGATAAGGATCTTTCTTTTCCCCTAAATCTCCGGCACCTGGAGGAGAGCCCAGTACATGGTTGGAGCGCCATAAATACGTGTCCAACACATGATCAAACAGTAAGTAGTGAGTTATAGCCAAAAGTCAAACTCCTGGAGAGTGCAAGAATGAGTCTCTGTGTAGAGCCGTAATTAATCTATTGCCACGGAGCGGACCGTCTACACCGCCTGCTTCCTGGGGAGCCCACTTAGCCTCCACCATTCGAAGGCATTAAAGTTGTTTCAGTTCTGTTCGGTTTTGTTTTTCCTTGGGCTTTGAACCCCCAAAATTCATTGTCATAGCAGCTTTCCTTCAACTCTGTTGGTCTGTGACCTTCATTCAGTACTGACTTCTGGGAAAAGCAGTTTGTCTGAATGAGGCTTTTGTGTTGTTTCTGAATTTAGCCGTGCTGCCGATCTCAGTGCTGATGAACTGATACAAGATTCTGTTTCTTTGGATCGCAAGTTAGAAATTACAGAGCGAATGAGAGCCCTGACCCTGCCGGTCCATCCTCGTAGGAGCTACCACCCGTCTCTCATGCCACAGCTGAAGTGGAATCCTTGTTTTGGGTCCCTGGCAACCTTGACTGTCCTTAATAGCATTTGTCACATTCATGGTGACAAAATTAATTGTCCAGCCTGTAGTTGTCCTACCCCAGCCTAAAAAACTCCTTCAGGCCAGAGAACACATCTGTCTTTTTTTTTTTTTTTTTTTTTCTTCACTCTATCTCTAGTAAACATTCCTTTCCAGTTTAAAATGCTGACATCTGTGATTCATTGATCTGTTTTCCAGCAGCAGTAATATGTGACTTTGCTGTGATACTAAATAAATATCCAGAAAACTCAAATACAGGGACACAGATGGCTCAGTGAGAGGACTCAGGTATTAAGAAAGAGGCGGGCCGCAGGGAGAGTGAGAGAAAGCAGGAGAAGCCAGATTGAACCTTCAGTTGCGGAACTGCAGGCAGGTTGCTTGTTTCCTGGGTTGACCCCTTGAATTTTTTAACAGTTATTGATGCGATTATGGTATATTAGTTTATACCCTCAAATCTTTGATGATCTTTTCCGATTTCTTAGAAATATTAAAGAATAGAATTATCACCATCTTTACATTTTATTTCATCCTTCTCTTTTCAGTTTGCCCTATAAGTCTTGTTAGAGTTAAGGATCTTAAGGGATGAACTTAATAGTTATACAAAATGTTTGCCTTTTGCCTCACCTAAGAGAAAACAATACCCATAACTGTATTGAAAGACCCTCTAGTCTTAATTAAGAGGAGCTGTTTTCCTGTCTTTTTCCCTCTTAATTATATAAGCTATGCTGAGTGGGATGTAATAACATGATTTTAAGTAGATAATTAGTGTGTGGAAGGCACTTGGCAATGAAATACACAGCAACATCAGTGGTATAACCTTGGCAGTAGAAAAATATAATCCAAATGTCAATACAGAAATAAAACCAACATCAGGTAGTCAATAATTTGGGAAATAATGTTTCTGGGAAATACAGTCAATTATACTACATTTTCTAATCAAAATAAAACATGTAGTTTACTTAAAACTTAAAAGTCATAGTACCAGGAGGCATAGGATATGTGTGTGTGTGTATTTATATACATGTATACATTGGGAGTTTGTATATATTTACATTCCATTAAAAATGATAATCCTTACCCGTGCTTTTATTTCTCCTCTGATCATAATTCCAAAAGAAAAGCCCTTTTGGATGTTTCTCCTGGAAATTATCTTTCTATCTCCAGTGGACGAGCTTGTGCTGTGTTGGCTTGTCTATTTCACACCTTACCTTTGACCTCCTGTTTTGGTAGGTGAGGAATTCCCTCCCATCCAGCCCTGCCATACCTCCCCTCCTCCCAGGGTAGTTACATCTATCATTTTATTAATGCACGGATCCATGTTAACCGCTTTAAAGTGATGTAAATAATGATTGCTCTAGAGCCAAGAAGTATGTTAGGATTATTTTTCCTTTCTTGCTTAGGTTGCAGTTTTGCCTGTAGTTTCTGAACACCGTTCTTTTTGTCTCTTGCCCTCACTGAATTCTACATACTTTTAATACTCTGCAGAATACTCTCCAGGTACTCCATCCTATCACGTGTTTCCTTGCATCTCCTGCCCACCTTCCTCTCCCATCTGAAGCCCTGTCCTCCAGGCTCCATCCAGATCTCTTGTTCTCAGGACCTTCCTTCTGCTACTGAAATTTGTTTCCTGGACCCCTTGTCATCTTTATTCTCGACTTCTTCACTCGTGTTCCTGATGCACAAATATCAGTAGATTCTTAAGAAGTGTTACATGGGTCGTGTATTTCTGAGACATTGGATAACCAGAAATATCTTTATTCTGTGATTGTGTTTGGTTGGTAGATTGGCTGGATATAAAATCCTAGGCTGAAATTCTTTTCCTCTCAGAATTCTATGTGTTTTTTAACTTTCTTCTGGTTGGCTGGAGAGAAACTCAATGCAATTCTGATTCCCAATCCTTTGTATTTAGACTCCAGAATATTTTTCTGTCTTCTCTGTACGTTTAATGTTCTGAAATTTGCAAAACGTGGGGAACGGGAGGGATCGTCTTTCCTTTTATGTGCCTTTTCAACCTAGAGACTGGTTTTCTTTAATCTGGGAAATTTTCCTATATATATATATTTTTTCTAATATCATCCTCCATTTCCTGCATTTTGTCTTTCTATAGCTTAGTCATATATTGAACCTTCTGGATTTATCTCCCAAGCTGCTTATATTTTCTTTAATATTACTCTGTCTTATTCTTTGCTCTTTTAGAGATTCCTTGTCTTATCTGCTAGCCCCATTATTGAGGTTTTTTTAAAATATTAATGTTTTAACTTCTTTTTAATTTGCAAGTGCTTTCTTTCTTTCTCCCCCTACTTTTAGACTAACATTCCGATCTCAGTTTATAGATGTAATATCTTCTCATATCTCTTTGAGGATGTGAAATAAAATTTATTTGAAGTTTTCTTTTGTTCCTGTATTTATCTCTATTTTGTCTAGTTTATTTTTTTCTGTTTTTTGAAATTTCTTTGTAGAAGCTCCAATATGTGGTTTTAGACTTTCTTTGGTTAGCTCTTTTATTTCTTATTTACATATTGTAACGTTCATCAAATACTGTAAACATTGAAACACTGAATAAATTAATACATTTCAGATGATCATAAAATTAATGTACGCTCGTAATTTGGCCCTGCAGTGAAAGGTGACAGCATTTTCCATTGTCTATCACATTTATTTTCCTCTCCTGAAAGGATTTCCAAAAAAAGTTATGAAAATAACTGAGAACAAACTTCTTAGCAAATCTAGATACTGACAAGCACTATGCCTGTTCCTTCATATCCTATTGTGAAAAAGGGTTTTCTATTGTGCAAGTATAAAGAATGCATCATTATTACTATGTATGTGCATACATCCTTGGACAGCAGTCAAGAGGGCTTTCTCTGGAATGAATTCTTGAGTTTTTCCCAGATGTTAATAATTAACTGTGTTATATATAAGATTCAAGTTAAATTGTATATTAGCTTATTTAGTGGAAGTCTAAGATTGACAAGCATCTGTAGCAAGAAAGGCTATTTTGAGAATTTAACTCCCCGTAAAATACATACCAGGCTGTAATTAGTGCCTTCAACAGTTGCTGATACTCTGTCTACATTAATGTTCTAGGCCTTTTAGCAAGACTGAAAAATATTTCTGCTGGTTGTTAAACTGTTATTCTGAAATCATAAATACATACACTTAAACTAGGCAAGTTGCTATATCAATGCCTCAAAATTATTTTAAATTATGTTTTAAATGTTAATAATGCCATAATTAAACAAAAGGCAATAAAATGCCATCAGAGTAGTTTGACTGCTTTGAATTTATTGAGGAAATATTCCTTCTGAAAATAAAAGCTGAGAAAAGCGGGAAGAAAAAGGAAAAAGTGTTCAAGAAGGTTTTGCATGGGAAGCTGTAAGTCTCATTCACCAGCGTCGCTCCTCCCTATACTGACAACTTTGTAAGGCCTGGGGCAGATGTGTGGTGTTGACTGAGAGAAGTGATGCTTCTGATGATATTTCCCGTTCTAATTCATTCAGAGATCCTGAGATTAAACCTACTGAAGCAGCTCTCAGTTTGGGGCATTTGAGGAAGCTGCCACTTGTCAGGGCCCCAAACTGATAGTTAGGAACTTTGAACATCACAGCTGGGACAAAGGGCAGGGTAGGCGAGTGCTTTTACAAAGTGTGGCATGATTTCAGCTTCTGTCTCATGTGGTGTTTGCTACGATTGTACAGGCAGGGTTGTTGGACTAACTTGATCTCATCTGTAACCTTTTTCCCCGTAGATCCCTGCCACAACCCCCAGAGCGATGGTTCTGGACCAGGTTATGTGCCTTGTTCTGGCCAGTCATGTAGAAGTGAAAGCCTCTGAGTAGACTTCCAGAAGTGCCTGGCCCGTGAATAAATATTTACTTAGGGTTAAAATAAATGAGCTATAAACTTTAAGTACCATTTATAAAATGTAATGCACAGTGCCTTTGCTTTGCTTCTGTCTTTGGCCCTTGATCTGTAAATGCTGCTGTCACCCAGAGGCCCGTCCATGGATTTCGTCTTTCTTCCTGACACAGTGTCCCTCACTGGATGACTTCTTCTCCCGTTGATGTGATTACTGTCTATTTACTAATATTACAAACATTTTCCTTGTATAGATTCTCCCCTGAGCGTCAGCCTTGCACTGTGACTTTCTCCCTGGAGAGCCCACAGGTACTGCACATTTAACATGCCCCCAAAACAAACTCGTCTTCTACCCTCTCACCTCCAAGCTTCACCTCTGGTTGTGGTCATTACTAACCCTTAGGGAAATGCAAACCAAAACCACAGTGAAATACCAATTCACAGTCATTAAGATGGCTACTATTTTTTTTTAAAAAACACAGAAAATAACAAGTGTTGGTGAGAAGATAGAGAAATTGGAACCTTTGTGCCTTGCTAGTGAGAAAGTAAAATGGTGCAGCCACTATGGAAGACAGTATGGAAATTCCTTAAAAAGCTGAACACATGGCATTACCGTATAATCTAGCAATTCCACTGCTGGATATATGCCCGAAAGGATCAAAAGCAAGGACTTGAACAGTTACTTGAACATCAGTGTTCACAGGAACATTATTCACAGTATCCAGAAGGTGGAAGCAACCCAAGTGTCCATCAGCGATTGAATAGATAAGCAAAACGTGGTCTATGCATACAATGAAATACTATTCAGTCCTCAAAAGGACTGAAATTCTGCTAATTGCTACCACATGGATAAACCTTGAAAACATTATGATAAGAGGCATAAGGCAGACACATAAAGGACAAATATTGCATGATTCTATTCATATGAAGTAAGTGGAATAGTTAAATTCAGAGAGACAGAAAGCAGAACAGTGGTTACCAGAGGCTAATGGGAGGAGGAAACGGGCAGTTGCTGGTTCTGGGAACCGTTTCAGTTCGGAGCAGTGAAAAAGTTCTGGAGATGGACGGTGGCGATGATTTTACAACAGTGTCAGTGTACTTAATGCCACTGAACTGTACACTTAAAAATGGTTCAAATGGTAAATGTTATGTATATTTTACCACAATAAAATACTTCTGATTCATCCCAAACTTGTCCTCAACCAGAGTGAGGTCTTTAAGGGCAAGGACGGTGTCTGCTTCACCTTTTCGACTGCTGCACGTAGGACAGAGCATAATTTGAGGCAGGGTCTTAGTAAACAGTTCGATAACTGAACTTTTAAAAATACATATGATTTTTCTAATCCTTCCCTGAGAGAGTAGACAGACCTTTCCCCCCACTTTCCAGAACAAGTAAATAAGGAAAAGAAATGTCACACCTCGCCCAGGTTGCAGGCATCAAGTGGCTGATGGGGATGGAGAGACGGTATCAAAAGTCTCTTGCCTTCTTACATCCCTGGTCTTCGGAGCCAGGCATTAAATCTTACCATCCATATGTTAAGAGCATTCCTTTATCGGTTATAAAACACGTGTTCTCAGATACTCGCCATAGGTCCTATCCATAAACGGAATGATCTTATACATATTTCTGCTACCCCTTCTGTAATAAACCCCCTGCCACTGTTCCAACACCAGGAGGTTGGAAACAACTGTGTCATTAACGGATGAGAACAGATCCTAACCAGTGATCCCAGATGAAAAGCTTCATTATTTCATTACTAGCCTCCAGGGCGATTTGGTCTCCTCTAACACTGGAGCACGGGATTTGGGCTGAGAGTCTGAGCCTTGAACTATTAAAAAATGTAAGTAGTCCTTGACACAATTTGGAGCAATTACATTCTATTGTGCCAAGAATTCCTTATTAAAAATCGATTTAATTGTGCGTACTCCATCTGGTCGGTATTATGATCTTTTATGGGAAGGAAACACGATTCTGTATTTACCTGATGGTCCATAGGATAAGCATGTCATTTGGTAGCCCTGAAAAATTAAGGAAACATTGAAAGTGTTTACCAGATTTCCCGTTACTAACTTGTGGGACTTTTGAGCTGTAAGATTCAATGTCCTACATCGTTTGGGATTTTAATGGAAAAGAAAATGTTTAAACTGAAGCAAGACAATTTCTACGTGCACATCACATGCTATATTTATTTGCATGTGATAATTTCTCTTTTATACTTTTGACATTCTAATCCCTTTAAACATAACTTAGATGGTCATATTAGTATTAATTTGTGTGTTTTTTTTTCAAAAACTCTGGATAATGAAAGGTGAGAGGCTTACTTTTGTCTGCTGGGTCGATTTCAACCATATTAACGAAGAACTGTGTGATTTCAGCTTAAAATACTGCAGGGAAATGTTTTTAAAACCAGAGTGATTGCATTTTGTTATGTGGTGTGTTTTTCAAAGGAGTTTATAGCTTAATCTGAAAAGGAGCCTTAACTTCCTTGCATGGCATTAGAGGCTTAAGACTGAATCATTTTGTTCATAAGTTTTTTTGAACTGCTGACGTGCTTATAGTTGTGAAGTATTTTGTTCCTGTCACAATCTTAAACTGTCAACAGCATGGTTAGTTACCTTAAATATTGATTTGATTCTGAATCGCCTTAACTTTCGATGTTTTATTTTTTTTAAAGTCACTGATTCATTATGCAGGGTCTACTGTTACTAACTATAACAGTCTATCAAACACCTATTTGGTAGCAGCTACAATATCTTTAATTGTCTCTGTGCCCTGATTTCCTCATTTGTGAAATGCAGACCATGCCTATTTGTTAGGGTTGCTAGGAGCTTTAAATGAGATACTGTACTCCATTTAGAAGGTTCTGCTCGAAGGTTCTGTGCAGAGTAGGCATTTAGTACACATTAGCTTTTATCATCATTATCAAAACTAAAAATGACGGTTCTGTAGTGTGTGGTTTTCTTTCCATTCGTTCATTAAAAATGAAGTCTGGGAAAGGTGTGGGGAGGAATAAATTAGGAGTTTGGGATTAACAGTACTCTATATAAAATAGATAATCAGCAAGGACCTATTCTATAGCACAGGGAACTCTACTCAATATTGTGTAATAACCTATATGGGAAAAATATCTAAGAAAGAATAGATACACGTATATGTATAACTGAATCACTTTGTTGTATACCTGAAACTAACACAACATTGTAAATCAGCTATACTCCAGTATAAAATAAAAAGTTTTTAAACATGAAGCTTGGGGGGGATTAAGGAAGCTGCCCTGATCACGTAGCAATTCAGTGAATGGAATTGATATAATCTCTGGCTGCATGCATCTCACAGATGGTGGGGTAGACAGGTAACAAGGCAACAGAAAGTGCCGGAGAGAAATGAACACGGTGGAGTGACAGAGTAACAAGGGCTTCTCCTCTACATAATTCTTGAAAGGAGTGCTTATTTGTTGTATGGTAGCAGTGTATAAAGGAAAAGTAACTTCCTCTCAGCTGCCTTTATTTCTGCACTAGTAGTCAATAGCTTCTATGCTTTTCTTTGCATTCATAAAAAATACGTAAACATGTGGCATTTTTTGTTGTGGTTTTACAAGAAATGGATTCTATATGCATTACTCTGTAACTTTCTTTCTTGTGTTGGTTTGCCTTGAAAAAATCCCCAGAAGTTTTGTAAGTATGTGGTGTCTGCTGCTAGCATTGGGCCTGTCCAGGACTGACCCGTAAAGAAAAACTCTCCAAAGATTTCAGAGATGAAGCCCAGCCTGTTTATTACCATAGTCTTCATTTAACTCTGGCCACTCAATCCCATATTTATTGGGCAAAAGATACTGGAGGGGAAGTTCCTAGGGTATCTTGCTACTACTGTTATTTTTGTGCTGTTATTATTTTTGTATTTCTGATAATCCTTACCCTATAATAGCATCCCTGATTTTTTTTCCCTTAATTTCCTGTCTACCTGCCTAATGACTTACCTATTCATTTTGCCTTTTCTTTTGTCAATCTCATACTGTTTCTTTGGCATACATTCCTTCATTTACATACGTATAGATTTTACATTTTAAAAGACAGGATTGCTGCATTTATCCCCTAATAAAGAACTTTAAGGGATTTTCCCCTATGCTTTTTGTTTTGTTTTGTTTCCCCCTGTTAACAGTACTGCAAAACAAGATATGTTTTTATATACAGGTGCCTTTTATTTATGAGAAATGAACTTCTAAAAATAGAATTTCTAGATGAAGTGTACGCTTCTTTTTTATCCTAATGCATACTGCCAGATCGAATTCCAAAAAGATTATAGCCCTTTGACTTTTAAACAGATATCTTTAATCAGCTCAGACCTGACTGCATGATGTTGCTGCCACTTTAGTGAGAAACCGTATGGCTAATTTATTTAATTACTCTCTGTAGGGTACTTTTCCACTTCAGTCCTCTACCGTGGGTCTTGGAAGAGCGGAGTAAATTGAGGAACAGTTCCCCCCACTCCCGGATGAAGCAATCATCCAAGTATGTGGCTGGGAGCTGAGAATCTGAGCAGCGGCAGGTCCAGCTGCCAAGGTGGTACAGTGGCGGCTGGGACCCGTAGACAGGAGTCTGTGCAATTAGCCAGGACGGTTACTGCATTTTTGGCAGTGGAGCAGCAGTTAAAGCAAAGAAGGATCTTTTTCCAAGAAGGAAAAACCATTTAATAAGTTTGGGTCAGTTCGCTCATAACAGCGCTACATTTGAGCAGGAGAAACCCCAGGAGCTTGGCAAACCATCACTACTGGCCAGTCTTCCTCCCAGCTCAAAAGTCTGAGGCCGTCCAGGCAGAACCTGGCTCTCTGCTTTGACTGTATCCATTTAATAGCATTCCTAGTTAACAGAGTGAAAGCAGAGGAATCTTTGCCCCCTTAATCCAGAAGCGTAAGATTTAGTGGCTGTAGAAGCCGTGGTCCAAGTAACTGCACAGCAGAGGGGGCGGGCAGTCTGTCTGTATTGCGGGCTGTGTGCTTGGGCGTGCAGCTTGAAACCGTGGTCCTCCAAAAATGACATTGATGTTTACGAATGGCGCAGTGCTTTCTTTTTTTGTAGATAAATCAACATTTGTATATGACTAACCAGTGTGAAAGTCTGATTTTATAGTGTGTCAGGGAGCCATCGTGTACCTGTCCTGTGAATAAATAAAGTAAAAACTCAGTACGTTTACATAAATATTTTAAAATACAGTGTGTTCTCCTACTTTTTCCATTTCACCTAGGGAAATCTTGCCAAAATAAAATCAAGTTTGAGTGTTTACAGTGTAAGAGAAAACCAGCTCATGGATTTTGAAATTAGGAGATGAATTGTGTTTGTTTTGTTTATTTAGGTTTTAATTTTTTCTCTCCCAAATAAATCTTTCCAATGAAATAAACAGGTCTGATCATCTAATGATGGATTATTTGAATGAAGATTGAAATTGAATTGGAAATGTTGAAAATGAGCTGCTTTATACTTTTCAAAAAGCTACGGCACCTGTAACTGATAAAAATCAGGACAAACATATCAAAAATCTTTGAACACGTGGCCCAGCCAGTGCCAACTTGGACAGAATCAGAACACTGGCTACTTAGAGGAAATATCTCAACATTCAACTAATCAAGGATGTTAATCTGAAGTAAAGATTGAAAATTGTGACATGGTTAGGATTGCTCAGAGCAAAGGTTAATGCTGAGAAAGAGAAGCTTGACTTCTTAGGATCTTTTCCCCTTACTGTGTATTTTCAACAACTAGAATGTCATAGTTATATGAAATTCACTCTCAGTCTTTAAAGTGATTTCTCATTAATAATTTATCAAGATATGTTTCTGGTTTAGGGATCTAATTTTGTCAAGTTCTGCATTCACATGCATTGCTACCACGGCCTCTAAAGAGTAAAGCCTGTGGTTCTATGTATGAGGCGTCAAGCTAGAGAGTAGTTACTCAAAAAGAAGCGAACGTTTCTGAATCCTCACCGACTACACACAGATTTAATCATGGCTTCCTGCAGTCTGTCCCATGGCGTTATTTTGCTTATGACAAACAGGTTACAGCATTATTTCGAAGTTTTATCAGGTTGACCTAATGAACCTATTTCTTTCATCCAGGGTTTCTCAGTAGTGGCACTCTTGACATCTTGGACCAAATAATTCTTTGCTGTAGGGAACTCTCCCGGGCATTGTAGGATATTTAGCAGAATCTTTGGCCTCTACCCTCTGGATGTCAACAGCACCCTCAGAACAGTTTCCAGACATTGTCAAGTGTCTCAAAGGCAAAATCAACCCTAGTTGAGAATAACTGCTCGAAACAGTTATCTAAATAAAACATGAACGTGTTTAAAAAGTTCAAAATAGTACGAGAGGTATGAGTGAGTCTCCATACTACCACCTAGAGAACACTTCTGCTACCTCAAGATAATGAACATGAACAGTTTCTTATGGGTCTTCCAGAAAGTTGCCATGCATATGAGAGTGTATACACCTGCTCTGCATAATCATGACCACTCAACATATACCTTGATATTTTTCGTGTAATAATATATCAGTGAGAGTTTTGTAATTACCATGCTCACAGACCTATATTGCTCTTTTTAATGTCTGCATAGTATTTCATTGCTATGGATGGATTATATCCGTTTAACTAGCTACCAATATACGTGCAGGTTCTAATTTCTTATCCTTCCAAATAATGCCATGGTAACATGCTTGTATTTTTATGTTGAATACTGTGTGATTATAGCTATAAGATACAGAGTATGTTCCTAAAAGTGGAATTGCTGGGTCAAAGGAAAAATATATTAAACATATTTGTGGACAATGCTATATTACCATCTGGGTATAAGGGTAGCTATTTTCTCAGGTCATCAAGCTTTTAAATCTTTGCCCATTTGTTGGGTAAAAAATGATATCCCTTTGTGTGTATGTTTCATAAAAAGTGAGATTTCCTACATTTATAAGTGGTTTTGTGTCTTGCGATCACACTGCCTGTATATTCTTTGCCTGTTTTCCTAACAGCTTGTTGGGCATTTTCTTTCTCATTTGTAGGAACTCTTTATATAGTAAGGAAATTAGGTCTTCACAGATGTTACAAATATATGTGTACTGTTTATTCATCTTCTTTCAACTTTGTTAATATTTTTTGCTATAGAAATGAATTGTTTCAAATTTATTCCTCTTTTTGTTTGATTTCTGAGCTTGTCATACAGAGAGTCAGTTTCACATACAAAAAATAACTTTTTTTTCCTGTTTTCTCCTAATGCTTTGAGTTGGTTTTTTATGGTTAAGTGTTCAAGCCATCTGTGATTAGTTTGAGTATATGGAGTGAGACCACAATACTATACAGGTGTAACTTTTCCTATATAGAATGGTAATTTATTATACGTTAAAGGGCATTTCAACAGAGTGAGATAAAGGTGGTTTATTAACCGAATGCTGTTGACATAATTGCCTCATATTTGGGTACAAAATAATGAAGCTGGATCCATACTTGGTGCTTGCAGGGAACCAGTGGAAGGCCATTGCAGCCCCATGAGGAAAGGCAGTGACCTCAGAATGGCAGGCGAGGGCCTTGTCCACTGTACGGCTTTGTAAGTTAGGGTCATGAATTCAATCTTATTCGAATAGTGTTTCTTTTTCACATTTCTCTTGTACTTAGCATATATTTGGGGGTTTATATTTTTATCCGTTCAGCATTTTTAAATGTATTATTAATATAACAGACAAATTTGGTATTACTTTTGTCATCATGTTTTATGTTATGTTTTCAGCTCTTGATATTTCTTTGGTTTCTACCTTTTGCTGAAATTCTCGTCATGCTTTATTTCCCTAAGGACTTGTGAACATTCACTGCTGACTTCTGGTGTTGTCTACTGTGCCCGAGAAACATGAAGCCAACTTGACTTTTCCCCTCGTAGGCTAATTGCTTTTTCTGCCTGAATATATTAAAGAACTGATCCTATAAAATTTTAAAACTCATTAATTCATATATCAGGGTTTGCGTGGCTGTTGATCTTTGTGTGGCCGTTGTTTTGTTTCCTGGGGACAAAAGGTGTCTTCTCTATTTATTGGCTGATTAAGGTTTTAGAATATTTCAGGAATTTTTCTTCTATTATATCTTCGAACATTTGTTTCTATTCTTTTTTTTTAATACCTTTTTAAAAATAAATTTATTTATTTTATTTATTTATTTTTGGTTGCGTTGGGTCTTTGCTGCTGCGTGCGGGCTTTCTCTAGTTGCAGCGAGTGGGGGCCTCTCACCATGGTGGCCTCTCCCGTTGCAGAGCACGGTCTGTAGGTGTGCGGGCTCAGTAGTTGTGGCTCACGGACTCCAGAGCGCAGGCTCAGCAGCTGTGGCACATGGGCTTAGCTGCTCTGTGGCATGTGGGGTCCTCCCGGACCAGGGCTTGAACCTGTGTCCCCTGCATTGGCAGGGGGACTCCCAACCACTGCGCCACCAGGGAAGCCCTCTCCTTTGTTTTTTTTAAGGTACACCTTTTGGGGTTTTTGTTGTTGTTGTCATCTTTGGAAGGCAGTCAGTTTCTCTTAAATTCAATGTTAACTTTTGTCCATTGCTCAGTTTTCTCGAGCCTGCCCTACTCTACCCTGACTGGTTTCAGCAGTGTCCATTCTGGGTTTTATTTCCATGGCCTTTATCTGTCATATCGACCTTTCCTTATTTGTCTCCTTCTTTGATATCTTACACATCTTATTTTAGCTCTTGTTTCAATGAAAGGCCACATATTCTTCAGCTCTTTTCGCCTTGTCAGGAGCATTCAAAATATTTTTCTGTGCTTTGACCTGGTTCTTTCTGTGGAGATTGTTTCATATTATTATCATTTATTTACATGTCGTATTCTTTTGTTTATATTTTTTCTTTGTTATTTTTTGATGATGTCTGGGGGAGGGGGCTTCACAGTCTTTTCAGAACACTTTCTCATCAGTGTCTGTCTCTTCTGCACTGGTCACCTGTCACTTTGTAGTAATGACCACCTCCCTCGCCACCATTTCTTCTCCTCAGGTGAGTCGGAGGCCTCTATGCCTCACAGGGAATTTCTGTGCATCACAGGTTTTCTGTTAGGTGAATTTGCATTTATTTCTTTTCACTTTACCTCGATTGGTATCTGCTGAGTTGATTGCTCTTTGCTCCTTCCCGTGCCCTGCCATTCTCCTCAGTCACTTCTGGGGGGAAAAGGCATTTGTGTGCACATTGCCCTTGAACTGCAGTTTGCCTGCTGTGTTGAATTGGACCAGAGACCTCAGCCATGACTCATGCCTATCTCACCCTCTAAATAAGAGCTGATTCAGCTCTTTCTTGGGTTGTTCCACCTCTTTGTTGGAAACCTTTTCACTCTGAAGGTTTTGTCTGCTATTGACATTCTCCCTTGATTTGATCATACGTCATCATATTTATCAGCTTCTATTCTGTCATTTGTAGTTTTAATTAAGGCTATCTCATAATTTCATTGACAATAACTTTTCTATTTTCAATTGTTTTGCTGCTTTCTACTGGTATTAGGGAGGGAAGGACAGTAAAAATAGTACTACTCTACCTTCAGCAAAAGGCACTACATTAACTGAATTAAGCAATAAAATAGTTGTGTTCACTAGATATTTATCAATGTTCTCTCTATTGTTTGAATAGGAGAATAGAAAAGTATAACACAATCTTGGGAAAATTAGGTTAAGACCCTTGAAGCACTTTATAAATATGCTTGAATCAGGTGTGGATCTGCCCACTCATTGCACTAAAAGTTTGGTTGGAGTACTGATTGCCGAGACCTCATGTGATAGGGAGGCCGTGCAAATAAAATTGTTGTTTTAGGGATGGCTAATATTTGGATAGGTGTGGTAACAGTATTCTGAGTGCAGAGCAGAGCACAAACTTCTGATTCTTAGTTCTCCACCAATATTTCTTCACTGAGAATAGCCAGGCCTCACGGGGACCTCTGGGGAGGTAGTTGAAATGAAGAGTAAATAGGAGTGAGGAAGGGTTTTTGAAGGTCAGCAAGCTTATCTTAGATTTCGGAGGGATCCCTGGTAGTCCTTTGAATGAGGGAATGAGATGATGAAAGCTGTGCTAAGAAAACTCTGTCTGGCAGTTGAATTGAGGTATTTCGTTCGATCCCACTGGGACATGGTGAGTGAGTCCCTGTTTGTACCAAGCACCCTACTGGGTACAGTTGTGCAAATTTGGGAACAATTCCTGGCTCAGGAAACTTAGTCTGAGGGAGTCAAGAAACTGACTTAGAGAAATCTGACTTTAGTAAAATGTCAGTAGCAGAGTTGATCTCAACCCAGATTATTATGGGGTGGCTGTTCCGTGTTGCCGGAGTCCTTCCACTGTAGTAATAGATTCAGTCTGTCATGATATTACACCACTACGGTGGATTCTGTGATTAGCATGGGGTACATTAAAGTCTACCCCACATCACCGGGATCCTGCTGTATGACATAAATTCAGCTGAATTTTAAACAGCGGCGTTTTGTATCCCGTATTTCTGTATTTGCTTTTTTCTAAATCAGGTTTCCATCCAGCCTCCTTATGGCTCGCCCATCTTCTGCTTCACTCTCACCACCTCCATATCTTCTCCTAATTATACCTGGTAATGGTTCCTTCTCTAAGATAATTTTTTTTCTTTCTTCTTTTATAAATTTATTTATTTTATTTATTTATTTTTGGCTGTGTTGGGACTTTGTTGCTGCACGCGGGCTTTCTCTAGTTGCGGTGCGTGGGCTTCTCATTGCGTTGGCTTCTCTTGTTGCGGAACACAGGCTCTAGGCGCGCGGGCTTCAATAGCTGTGGTACACGGGCTCAGTAGTTGTGGCACACGGGCTTAGTTGCTCCGCGGCATGTGGGATCTTCCCGGACCAGGGCTCGAACCCGTGTCCCCTGCATTGGCAGCAGATTCTTAACCATTGCACCACCAGGGAAGCCCCAATAATTTTTCTTTTGTCGTTCATGTCCCTGGCACTTTGCTCTGCACTTGTTTTTATGTCAGTCTTGCCTAATCAGAATTATGGTCTACTTGAAGATATAATCTGTACTTAGTTTATTTATACATCCCATGTTACTCCAAAAGATGATTTGAGCATGTTTCTTTCCTATTATTGTGTGTTGCCCTTTGCTGAGGTGGTAGACATTTGATCAAGGAGGGTCAGTATTTTATGAGCTAAGAACACACATGACCAACAGAGGAGTTTCTGTGTTTTTTTATTTATTTTTATCTATTTGAAAGTCCTACAAAGATAAATCATATTTATCGAGTCAACTTTATAGGAAAAAGAACATGAAGTTGAGACCCTTCCAGTATTGAGAAAGGGTTGACACAAAACATATTAGATGTAAATTAAACATAAATTGCTTTTCTGTAAATATGTACATGCTACCTCTTAAAATCGATGTACGCCTTAAGTGTAAATTTTCCTTAAAATATTGGTATTTGTGATATTGGGAATCTGTATTTTATGAAAGAGCAACGGCTGCGGTCCTCTGGCTCTTTATCTCTCGGCAGCTGTGTCCAGCTGGTGGTCCACAATCCCCACTACTCCTTCAGTGAATGGAAACATTTAGGTCAATATTGATATAAAACTTCATGAACTTTTTTCTCTTTCAGCTTTGGTTCGCCTTTGTTAATGGATTTTCTGGGCAGATTTTATTTGAACGTTGGTGCATCGGCTTGTACAACGTGGTAAGCCTTCTCCATCTCTCTCTGATGGCATGCAGAGCTGCGCTGTTTGTGTCTGGGAAGTGTATCTAAGTCCCTCATCTGCATCCATGGCGGGCAGCACAAATACATCTTTAGGGCCTTGTTGCTGCAACACATCCTGCAGAAGCCCAAACTCTCCACACATGGTTTCAATCATAGCAGATCATTCTTGAATAACCCCATGAAATTATTAACCCATATATCTTGAAAATAGACCCTTGTTACCTCCTGACTAAATGCCTGGGCAACATTTCCATGTTTTTAGCTCAAGAAAAAAATTTCTGAACTACGTCTAAACACATTCCACTCCATAATTTTATTTCTGAATTCTTAAACATATGCGAATATACAGTATGTAACCTGGTGACCTTTTTGTCCTTCTTAAAAGCATATCTGTCCTTGTGGAAGAATGTTTTCTCCCACAGTTAGTGCTAAAATAATGAATTCTGACTTCCAGCTCCCATGGCGAATGGTAATCAGCTTATTTGGTATTTTTCGTGATTTTAGAGTTCTGTTTTCATTACTTGACTGTAATGAATTCAAAAGCTAGAAATAAATATAAACTATAGACTAAAATGACTATGTAGCTACTTAGTCTTTTGTTTTACTGGCAAGGGGGTGTAGCTTGGTGCTGTAGAGACCCGAGTATACCACATTTCTTGAGTTGCACTTTCACCACTGTTTTGGACCCTAACTCTGACATTCTCTGCCCTGGGGGAGTTTATACTCTGAAGCAGCCATCATAGGTAGGCATAGATGGAAGTTACCAGCCATACAATAAAATAAATCGTGGTGCTGTAAATATTTACAACTTGTATATACATTCGTGGCTGGATATTCAAATCGTCCATCTACTCAGACTCCGCCCCCGACACACCCTTTTTTAGTAGCTGCTCTGCTAGGTGGTATGTATAAAATGCTGCATACAACACGTTGCTTCAGCCCTTTATAGCTCAACAGGTTAAGAGGGTCACGTGTAGACTAAGATGCTGCCGAACCAAGTTCAGATCTTGGGTTTAGACAGCATTCATAAGATGGTAACTGTGTTACTCACTACAAAGTACACTAGTACATTTGTTGCTAATAATTATGCCCCAAAAGACAAAACTGACAGGTGATGAGAGCAGGGCTGAATTGATGGCCGTTTATCACCTATGCTTGAAAAGCTACTCTGACCCCCTACCACATGGAAAGGGGCTCCAGGGCCTCCCCTTGGACAGATGGTTAACTTTGCAGGACTTAAAAGTGTTTTGAGTAGGTTAAAATTATGTGACCGTTTAGGGGGAAATATACTGACTGCTCCATAGTGATTTAGTGTTGGAAAAGGCCAACCCAGGCCCACATACGTACTTGTAATTAGAAGGCTGAGACCTAGGAGGCTATGTTTAGCGCTAAGGACCGAAATACATGTCACTGGTTACACAATGAATGGATTTTAGCCCCCTTTTCATGCTCAGGCAAGAGTGCTAGGTTCTTTCCTTAGCAGTCTGCAGTCTTGGGCAGTTCAGATTCATCCAACAAACTCATACTGAGTGGCTGTTACACATCAGATGCCGATAGGCTGTAAGATGATGTTGGTCAAAATATGGTCCCCAGACCACTTGCATGAGAAGCACCAGGATTTCTTTGAAGGTGCAGATTCCTGAGCACCATCCTGACTTAACAAAGAGTTTCTCAGAGGTACTGAGAAGCAAAACAAAAATTTAAATAAAACTCTCTAGCAGTGGCTACCCACATTAAAGTTTAAGACCCACGATGACCTCTGATCCCTAGGGTTGGGGATATGTTTTATACCCTTTGTGTCCTCCAGATGAGAGAGAATATCGCAGCAGAGAAGTGAATTCCCAGGTGAAATGGCTCTGTGACCACGGGGGCACGGTACCAGTGTGGGAGACGGTCACCAGGGAGTGGTGGCAGAGTTGGGACAGTCAAATCCAGTGGGGTCAGAGGGTCATTGGCCTCCACAGTCCATCAGTGGAAGGGCCAAAGCTTTTGAGGACTTGGAAGTCTGCCCCCATAGCAATTGTCTTGGTAACTTTTGTTTGAAATAAATAGAAACTTAGAGAAGAGTTGCAAAAAAGAGTACAAAGAACGATATACCCAGACTCATCAATTATTGGCCTTTTGCGTACCATTTGCGTCTCTCTCAAGACACGCACACATGTGCGTACGTAGGCTCGCGTGCACATACACTCCAACACGTATATTTCTGAGCCAGTTGGGAGTCAGTTAAGACATCATGCCCCTGCTGTTCATCCTTTAGTGCATAGCTGGACCATTCTCTTACATAACCACAGTATAATGATCAAAATCATAAAATTTAACATGGATACAATACTACTGTCTAATCCGTACTACCCCATATTCCAATTTTGTGATTACTCTTCTATTTAGCATTTGCTTCCACTCCAGGTCTCTCCACAGAGACCCAGTGCAAGAGGCAGTTTGTGACATCTGAGACATTGCCACTGACCCCTCTTCTGGGCTGGAGTCTCCCTTGCCATTTTCTTTCTTTTTTTTTTTTTTTTTACATCTTTATTAGAGTATAATTGCTTTACAATGGTGTGTTAGTTTCTGCTTTATAACAAAGTGAATCAGTTATATCCCTTGCCATTTTCTTCAAGCAGTATTGCTTTTTTCCTTTTCGGTACTTAACGCTTCATGTTTGATTCCCCAAGCCAGCTAAACTAGAAAGTCATTGTTTCTCAGTCTAATTCTCAGAGCAGATTACATAGCATTGAAACTCCTCCATCTCCCAAGGTCATGAATCAGTGCCATCCTATTAGATGCTCATTATATCCATAGTCAAATTTCTACATCATTTTAGGTTATGAGTAGAATGAGACTACAGAGGCTACCAGTAACAAAAGCTACCATGATCAAATGGATTTCAGCTACATTTTATCCATTTTTTAGTGAAGAGATAACTCTTTAACACTGTTTCAGAAAATATATCCTCCTTAATTTTATCAAGCCAGCAGAATTTGAAGAAAACTGAACCAGCCTTACTTATAAACATAAATATAAAAATTGTAAATAAGATATCAGCAAATAGAGTTCAACAATGTATCAAAAGAATAAAATATTTGACAAAGAAGGATTTATTTCAGGAATATAGGAGGCTCAAAATTTTTAAATGTTTCTAAGTATCACTGTATCAGCCAAAAAAAGAAGAAAAATGTGATCCCATCAGTAGATGGTGCAAAAGTCTTCGAGTCAATTCAGCTGCTGGTTCCAAAATAAGGACTCTAAATAATATAGGAAAGAAATAAGTCAATTAACTATAATGCAGACTATTTATTAAAAAACCAGTAGCGTATTGCCATAAATGGTAAAATTCTAAAATGATTTCATTTTAAATAAGAAATCAGTCAGGGATTCCTGCCATCACTATATAATTCAGCATTGTTTTGGAATTTTCAGCAACTGCCAAGAAAATTAAATAACTATTACAAATACTAGGAAAAAGTAAAATATTTCTGTGCTTATACAAATATGTGCACCAAAAATGGCCATGTTAAATATGTTCATATATGACTGTACATCTAAAAAACCCAAAACATACCAGTAAAGAAATACTAGAATGATAAGAAAATTTGATAAGGTGGCCAGATTCATAATAAAAACCCATAGTTTTTTTCTGTCCTGGCAATCACTAGCTTTTTTTTTTTTTTTTTTAATTCTAACAATGAATACTTAGAAATGCAAGGAGAATAATAATTCCTTTCAAAATAGCAATTAGAATTATACATTGCATAGGAATAATTTTTATAGTACCTACATGAAAAACACCCAAAATCTTACCTAAGTATATGCAACAAGATTTAACCAAATGGAAAGTCATACTATTTCCTTGTATGGGAAGACTTAGTATCATAAAAAACTTAGTATCAACCCTTCCAAAATTAGTATATAAATTTATGTGATTCCATATAGAATCCCAATGGATGATTGTTTGGGGGGTGGGGGGAGAAGGGAATTGCATAAAATGATATTAAGGTATGAATGGAATTAACAGGCGTCTAAGAAAAAATATGCAAAGCATGTTCAAAAAAGACCAATCAGAAAGGTAGACTTATCTGAACATCTGACTATACTATAAAGCTGCCATAACCACATCAATGTGATACAGAGAACTGGACAAATAAGTCAGGGAACTTAGCACTAAAGTTGGTGGTCCAGGGAAATGTACATTTTTTAAAAGTAAGAGTCAACATCTTTAATTTTTCAAGCTGGAGAGTATTAAATAGAATATAACAAGCATTGCTGATAGGGAAGCAGGGAGAAGATTGTTGTCCTTTCTGAAGGGAGAGATAAACAATGGGAACCTTTTCTGAAAGCAGCCAAGCAGCATCCTCTAAAGTTTAAAATACATGTATTTTTTTTACCCTTACAGCCTACTTTTGGGAATCTTTCGCATAGAAATAAAAGATAAAGGATAGATGTTACAATACGATCTAGGTGTTTATTACATGATGTTTGTGGCAACAAAGAACTAGAAATAACATGAATGCCTGTTCATAGGTGATGGTTGAAAAACTATGATCCATCCATACTATGAAATATTATGTGAGCATGAAAAAGGCTGCTTCGGGGTCAAACCCAGGGTACTCGGGGACTTCCCATGGTGTATTGTTTAATGAGAAAAATAAGATGAAGAAAATGTGTTTGATGTCTTGTTTCTGTAAAACAAATAATGATCCCGAGCAGTGTGTGTGTAGAGGGGGAAGGGGTATGCTACAAGCTGGGTGAGAAATCTGGTAGGTTGTTAGACTGGTGATGTGATGGGGGAGAGGATTTGAAGTAGGTGGAAGGAGGAAGTCAAGTGAAAAAAGGAAAAGAAAAAATAAAGCTGGCTGTGTAAACAGTATGCAGATAGCTTCTTTAACCAAACAGTGAGGGCAAGTTTATATACTGAGTATGCAGAGCTTTTGAGATGTTTGTGGGGTGCTTTCCTCTAGCGTTTGTTATTGTGAGATGTGAATGCCACCACTCTGGATCTTTTTTTCTCCCTGAAATCTGTAGAACATTGACATCCCAGGGCTGTTTTCATCTCCTCTCCCGGGTGAAGATGGAGCTGCTGGTGAGTTTTATGGGCCTCACCCCACCGCAGCTCTACTTGTTTTATCCCAACAGACTTGGAAAAGGCTGACTCCTCTGGCCGGATGTACAGGCTCCTGGGAACTGGTGTGCAATCAGAACTCTCGTAGAGACACACATCCAGTTCCCACGGCCCTGAGAGCTTGCTGGGCTTGTGGGTACAGACTTGCTTGATGCTGATGCAGAGTAGAGAGCGACCCGTGCACACACCCAAGGAGAAGGTGGTCCTCGGGTCTGCCGCACCGCCTGGGCTGGATGACACGCTTGTTCCAACCCTCTTCTTCAACTATGTCACACGCTATAGAGGACAGGTAAAGGTAACAGTCTTAGGAAGCACCCTCCAAGGGACTTCCCTGGTGGTACAGTGGTTAAGAATCTGCCTGCCAATGCAGGGGACACGGGTTCGAGCCCTGGTCCGGGAAGATCCCACATGCCGTGGAGCAACGAAGCCCGTGCAGCACAACTACTGAGCCCATGTGCTGCAACTACTGAAGCCCACATGCCTAGAGCCCG
Organism: Balaenoptera borealis; assembly: GCF_965194805.1. Lineage (NCBI taxonomy): Eukaryota > Metazoa > Chordata > Mammalia > Artiodactyla > Balaenopteridae > Balaenoptera > Balaenoptera borealis. The sequence goes on from NC_138877.1 coordinate 4,747,931, forward strand.
TGCTCCGCAACAAGTGAAGCCACTGCAATGAGAAGCCCACACACCGCAACGAAGAGTAGCCCCCGCTCGTCACAACTAGAGAAAGCCCGCACACAGCAACGAAGACCCAATGCAGCCAAAAATAAATAAATAAGTAAATAAATTCATTAAAAAAAAAAAAAAAAAAAAAAGGAAGCACCCTCTGCCCAAGAGCTCGTCATCCTGGGAGGTCATTCTGTCTCCATCCCAGCCTTGTCTTGTACCGTGTCCCTAGCCAACCGCCATCCTGAACGTTCTAGAGCTTCCCCACAAGCGCGCTATCCGTGTTTGTGCCTCAAAGCTTTGTGAGGGTGGGAGGGAGGGAGATGCAAGAGGGAAGAGATATGGGAACATATGTATATGTATAACTGATTCACTTTGTTATAATGCAGAAATTAACACACCACTGTAAAGCAATTATACTCCAATAAAGATGTTAAAAAAAAAAAAAAGCTTTGTGACGGGTGTTCCTTTCATGGGGATGCTTCCCTCTGCTTCCCTCCCACCCACACCCCTTACCATCCTGCCAAATCCTGCAGGTCCAGTACCTTACAGGGCAAAAGCTCTTTAGCCCAAGCATCCTTCCTTGATTCCCCCTCTCCTCTCCCGCAGGAGTGATTTTGCAGAGTGCTCTGTTTTATATGTTTGTTCTGCGCCTGTTGCCAGCTGCCCCGTCCCCAGCTCTGCAGCAGACGGAGTTCCTAGCTAGTCGGGGACCTGCTTCCTTGCCTTCTTCCTCCTTCTGTTTCTAAATCTCTCTTTCCCTGGGGATTATCACCATACCTGGCCCATCATGCATTCCCCTTAAAAGTCCATCGAGTGAATAAGTGGGTGAAGTACATAGTGCTTCCTGAAATGTGAGTGTAGAATCAGGACGGAAAGTTGCAAATGGGGCCTCAGCACTCACAGGAAAACACTGCCACACCGCACAGAGCTCACCACGGTAGGATTCTAAGTCACAGCTCGTCTACAAAGGAGGGCAGTTGTTACTGGAACAAGACTTCTTGGCTAATCAGATATTTAGGACGTTGTTTTTAGTGTTCGGTGTATTCATTTTATGCTGATTAGGCAACAGTTTAAAATGGTCTTTCGTTTGTTTGTCGGGAGGGTGTGCGGGGAGTCGTGAATCATTGAACCTCAGGTTCGGACTCGACCGAGAGTTAAGTCATCATCGCGTAGACCTGAACCACCGGAACCGCGTGAGTGGAAGGGCCTCTGGTGATGGCTCATTGTTGTCCACGCAGATTTTCACGGCGCTGCCCCCCTTCACTCTGGGCATCTTCGAGAGGTCATGTAGCCAGGAGAGCATGCTGAGGTTCCCGCAACTCTACAGGATCACCCAGAACGCCGAGGGCTTCAACACCAAGGTGAGCCACGCACGCACAGGGCCCCTCGGAAGACACGGGCGCTGCGTCCTGTCCCTCAGCGCTGGTACCTGCTCAGAGGGGGCGTTCGAAGGGAGGTGAGGCCCCCAGGTCTCTCCAGGTATCGCAAGCCCGGTGAATTCAAGCTGCCAGATCGGGAAGGAAGCGTCCATCCCTTCCTGTTCGGTGACGCCTTCTTCTTCCCTACGTGAGGCCCCCATGATCATGTGGCCAGCGGCCCGCACACCCCGGGACCTGTAGGATCCAATCATCCCCTACCCCATAGAGCCCTGTAGCCTGGCACGGCCCTCCCTCCATCAGTGCCTGGTTCTCAGGGACAGGAAAATGTCCCTTTAGCCAGTGAGGAAAATTGGCCAGAGGTGAACACAGGAATCGAGTCAGGCGTGGGTATTATTTTCAGTCTGGAGGATCAGGAAAGAGAAAACATCTAGACAGACAAGGAGTAGGCAGTCCTGAGATGAGCCTGGCTTAGGTGTTACAGGGGTCCCGCGATCAGGAGCGGCTAAGGGGTCTGGTGTGTCACTGACCCGCCAGCCATGGCTAGAAGGGCAGAGGTGAGGGCCCCCCGCCAGAAGGGGAAGTAGGTACCCAGCTGGGTTGGGAGGCAAAGATGCCCACATGCCTGCATCGCCGTGTTTCCGTCTCCGGTGTTTGTGCAGGAGGGGATTCGGAGGCTGGAACAGAGGCTCGATGCCCAGCTCATTTAAGACACCATGTGCCGGTTGTGTGTGTGATTAGCCTGCGTGGACACCAGCCTAGGCTTTAGGGAGGATGCCACGGGAGTCCTCGGTAGAGAGCAATCTCTGAAGCCTTCGTTTTGAGCCAGGTGTCGTGCTTGTCTTCCTCCAGGGCTGCCTCCTGTTTGGGAAAGTGTAACAGGCATGTCCACATCTGGAAAACACACAAGGGGACACTGCTGGTTCTAGTGTGTTCCATGCGCAAGGAGACGGCGCTGACTAATTGTATCGGTCCTTGTTCACCATGGCTCTGTCGATGGGAAATATGGCCTGTTTATTCTGCATTGTTTCCGTAAATCGGTGTTTTACAGAGTTTGAATTCAAAGGTCATGTAAGGAGGGAGGTAGGGCTAGGACCCGTTGGAAAGGTAGCCGAGCTGAGGATGTTTGGAGACTGACCTGCAAGCATTTTGAAGATCTGGGGGCGGGGGGACGGGGGCATACAGAGGACAGGGAGAAGATAGGGAAAAAATGAACATTTAAAATAGGAAAATCCCACTGTCTCATAATTTCTCATTATTTTCTGTTGTCCCGTCACTACTTAAGAACCAACTATATATATATGACAATTCCCAGAACAATTTCTAGATTGTTAAATAAATTCAATCTGGCTTTAGTAATTCTGTCGTCTCAGAGTTAAAAAGATGATTGAAATGCATTTATGAAACTATAAGTTAGAAGAAACTAAACTTCATGTTCTTTTGTTTGACCTCTCAGGTGTTAAAGAGAATTTTTAAATGTGAATGATATTCATCTAAATCCCAAAAACTGAAAAATTGAATGGGAGGGATTTTAAGGGGTAAAACAAAAGATTGAGCATGCTGTGTAGGAATTTAAATTGTAAATGTTTTTCATGCTTTCAAAAGTATGGCTTCAGTCTCTTCTTTAACAGTTTGACCCAATACCCTTTCTCTGGATGACTATAAAATGCAGTCTTTCTTTCAGTTCTAAAGGAAATGGAGCATCATTTGTTTTTTGGATGTGGGTAGATTGTATATTGTCCTGTTTATATGTGAATATCTCTCTAGGTCTTTGTACTAGAGTAATATTATCTGGAGATAACCCAGTCATTTGTATGTAAAAGTGAGGAAATTGGGGTTTTTTCCTGCCTTCCGGAGCTGGGCTTCGCAACCAGCATCCCTGACAATGAGGGGCTTGTTGAGCTACACAGAGGTCAAGAGGGTGGGCAGCTCCTGACTCCCTTGGTTTGTTTTCCCTTAGGTTTTCTGGGGTCACTGCATCAACGCCTTGGTCCACTCCCTCATCCTCTTCTGGTTTCCCATGAAAGCGCTGGAGCACGGTAGGTAATGGCTTTGAGATCCAACTCTCAGCAGGTAGCTTTGCAGCCCCTCAGTACCAGTTGCTCACAATTTTTTCCCCCAGTTCTGCAGACCCAGAGATCACAGGAACAAATTTCAAAAGAAAAACATACGAGACATCTAGTGAGAACTAGTCTCGGCTTAATAGCTTGTAGGTTTCACCCATTCTGGCTCTGAGAACCCATTTTCTTGCCAGTTGCCTGGAGAGTTTAAATACTAGGAATTCTAAACTTTATTTTTAATAACCATTTGAGTCAAGGATCTTGAAGAAAAGCACTGTCCTATAATGAAACATCGATGCCTCTTGTCCACAAGTTTGAAATTTTCTGTTAATTGCTTGGGCTTTCGTTTTCCAAGCCTGACATACCTCTATGCCAAATAACTCAGATCTCGTGAGAGTTTTATTTTATGCCCAGTTTTCTGAAATTCTCCTTTCCTGGGCGTACACTTTTCAAGCAAACGTTTAAAGCTCGCTGGAGGACTGATTCTCCCTGTTGGTTTCCGTCTTCCCTAAGCTGAAGGAGGGTGTATTCGTTCATACTTCTTAATACATCCAAAGTGTGACCTCTTAAAGAGACATACCTTTTAGTCTCAAAAAGTGAAAATGTATTACAAGAATGCTACTCTTTTACCCCTCTCAAATCATAATAATACCCCTGGGGAAAATTACTCCAAATGTTGACTAGACAAGGCCTTTTATTGTACAGAGAACCAACAAATATAAAGTTTCCAAGCTTCTTTGTTTCTGTCAGTGTGTTTTTTGTGCTTCAGATGGACATGATTCATCCTCACTGATGTGCTTTAACCTGTCAAATATTGACAGAGAAAATGCATGCACAACGAATGTGTTATACTCTATGACCTTTTCTCTCAGTTTCATCAGATGCCCTGTTCCTTCAAGGGTCCCTAAGTCTCTAACTCAGAAAATACAATTTTCTGCTTCCAGCCCCACCCCCAAAGGGGCATTCTAGTGGAATCATTCTCTTTGAATGATAAAGCTTTCCTGTGATTCATCTTTACTAATAGTGGATTTAATTTCTTTTGAAATGGTTTTGTGAGTAAGGGCTTACAAATATAAGAGTGTTGACTGTGGTTTGTTTTAGAAGCTCTGACAGTTTGGTGATAAAGCAGCCGTCATTGTATCAGGCTGGGCTGGGGATGGGAGGTAGTGTGTCTTGTGTGTCTCTCGTGAGCACAAGAAGAGGTTTGGCAGGTGTTCTCTCATCCCGGAGCCCAGCCTTTCGTCCTTAGGAAGAGACAGGCCCCTCACCCTCTTATCCCGGCATTGACTTTGTCCCTAAATATACAGTGCTTGCCTTTGGACTCACAGAAGTTTTGCAAGATGGTCATTTCCTCGCCTGCTTCAGAAGGAGCTAGCGTGGCCCGTTTTCAGCAAAGACGATGGTTTTCTGGTCCTGAGTCATGATTATGTGCTTTGAGATTGTGGTTGGTAGTTTATGTTGGGATCATTATTGTTTACCCAGATTCCATCATGTAAATCCATTCATTCTCCTAATGTGGTCTGTGTTTAAAAGGGGATAGAATCCCAAGAGTCACTAATTTACCTAAGAGATATCACCAGATGAATTTCAAGTTGGTTTCTATCACCCTTACCTGCTTCCCTTGGATTAGCAATTTGCCAAGCAACCAAAAGGATGATTTTTTTTTCCATCTTTAAAATCATTATCACCATCATTGTCAGAATCATTATTTCATCATATGCCTTCAGCATAGAGGTTTTCTTTTGGTTGTGTTGTAAACAGTAACCTTTTGAGTGAAACTGTTGAAGGTGTAATAAATAGCAAACATTAAGTGTATCTGGCAAAGAACAACAGGAGGCCAGTTGGTGTTCTTGGTCACTAGTTGATGTCCTCTAACAAACGGAATGAATATTTTAGGATTAATTTCTAAATTCTCACTATTAATATACAGCAAAATGATTATTGTTCCCTAGCGCTCTTCATTCATGTGATCCTTATGTCTGAGACACTGTGGTAGATTCTAAAGGTGGTGGGTAAATGAATCAATGCGGGTCTCACCTTCAAGGAGTTTGTAGTCTGGTAAGGGAAGTGGGTAGTTCTCTCGCAAGGCAGAAAATCATTCTCAAGTAGAATACAGGTAAAGTGCTCTCGGATTGTAGAGGGCTGAGAGAGAGATGCCTTTCATTTGGGATGATTCATGGCTCATTCGAGGAGATGATGTGTAGCCTTAGCCTGAAAGTCCAGGCAAAGGGAGATGTGGAGGGTTGGAGGGAAGAGCCAAACGAAGGGGAGCGATTCAAGACAGATGTGGAGAGCTTGAGAAGGTCATCCCTTACAGGGTGGAAGGCAGGGAAAAGTTGGAGAAGGCAGGTGAAAGCTGGATTGCAGAGGGCTTTGAATGCGATGTTAAGAAATCGGGACTTGCTTTGGAGGCAGTGAACAGTCAGTAGAATTTAGATCAAGGCAAGTATTGTGATCAGAGCAATTTTGGGGAAATGAATCCATCGTATCTTGTTAAGGTGAATGGTAGAAGGCAAACTGGTGGCAAGAATCCTAGTTAGGTTTCCGGCTGACCCAGGGGAGCTTAAGGAGGGTTAGACCCAGGGACTGGAAATGTGTTTAGAGAGGAGGGAACGTGTTTAGAGAAGAACTTATTCAGCAAAGTTACTGCAGACCTATGATGTGCCAGGCGCCGAGGGTGCGGTGGACATAAGAGCATGTCTTGCTCTCTGGGGGCTTCCATAAGGTCAGAGCTGACCATCAGGAATGGCACACATAATTGTTTAATGGCCAGTGTGCTGCGTCCTACAAGCTGCAGGGGGAGCTTGTAATACCGGGACACCGCCTAGTCTAGCGGGTCAAGGAAGCATCTTCTCCAAGGAAGCAATACTTAAGTTCTTAAAAGATGAATAGGGGGTGATCCAGTAGGGCCGGGAGGTATGGGGTAAAGGCGGGGAGGAACAGCGTTCCTGGCCGGGAGCTGGGAGAGCCCGTGGGCAGTGGCTCCCAGTGGGGTGGGGGTCGGAGGGCGGGACTCGGGACCTTGTTCAGCCTCTGGTGAGCGTTTCCGGACACTGAGCATCCCTGGCCCTGGACAGTGAACCCGCCCACCGTCACCCTTTTCCCTATCCTTGTGCAACTGTGAATCAAAACACATCTGCACACATTTCCAGCATCCCTAGTTGAGAGAGCTGTAGCATTGTGGGTGTTAGGTGACGGTCAGATCACCAAAACCCAGATGGGGACTTTTTTTAGTGAAGGGTTTAAGGTAGGAGAGTTACACCATGGGACTTGCCTCTGAGGAAGTTAAGATAGCCGTGTAGAGGAATACATAACGTCTGGCAAGAGCATGGGTTTTGTGTGTTTGTTTTTTCGGGGGCGGGGAGAAGGAAGTCAGAGGTGAAAATCAAGAAAGCTTGGAAGTTTGAGAAGAGCCGGGATATGGCAGGTGATTCGATTACTTATGTGCTGATTGTCCTAAATATAAATGCGCTCCTGTTACACTTTGAATTGCCCCTTAGAAGGATGCATTCACCCTGCTCCCAAAGAAGTGTAGAAACGTGACAACAGTTTGAGACAAACTGGGGCACTTTCAGAGTATGGGGACCCTGATCTCACAGAACAGTGCCTTCGGGCCCCCCCACCTCCAGCCCCAAGTCCTGCTGGAAATTTTCCATCAGACACGTGCCACACTCAGAGCCCTGGGGGGCTTTGCTCGACCAGGGGCTGAGGTCTACAGAGCAGCTTTGTTCCATTGTTTCATGCTCTGTGGACTGTGTCGCGGAGATGGTGGATTTTACCAGGAAATTCTCTCCGGTCTCCATGGAGACAGGCTTAGGTACATGCAGTGCTGGTCACTTCCCAGCATCATTGTTGGGTAGAAACGTTTCTAAGAAAGTGTGAGCCTGTTGTTCATTCCTTAGGAAGCGTCCAAGAATTTTGCTTTGCTTATTTTTGCGTGGTTTTGGATAGAATTTTCAAAGCAGTCCTTGGCTGATGGAGTTGGTGATGATTCATTTCAAGTTTCAAAATACATTTTTCCACTCCAGCAATTCCGTAAATCAGATTTCTTCCAACCATCACAACCTTACGCTCACGGCCACGGCTGGCCTCTAGCTCCCAGCCTTTGATCTGAAACATGATTTTAGGTTAAAACCAGAGACATCACCTTTGCAGGAACCAAAATTCATCAAGACCTTGGTGTCAGGCCACACTCGGGCTTTCCATTGGTGTATCCAGTCTGCATATTTGAGCAACCCTCCTTGAAGTGGAATGTGGTTATTGGCAAAAGGCCGTAAAATCCGTTTTGATTTAAAAAAAGGAACTTTTCGGATTTTTCTTGATGGAATTTAAGAGGGAGGTGATGGGAATATACTTACCAGCAGAGAAAAATTCCCGAAAAAAAATTGTTCTAGATTCCTCACACTCTACACTCTGGAAACCATTCCCTCCTCTTTCTAGAAGAAGAAGTACCATGTGGATACTTCGAAATACCATGTGGATAATTATTGGCACTAATTAAGCAACAGGGTCTCTGAACATTCTTGGAGAAGGCTATTTTATACTTTTCAGTAAATGTGCTACTGTAAGACGAGGCATGTTTTATAAACTGAAATAATAGTGCACATGTATAAAATGAGGTGTAGGGGTACTTCTCTCTGCCTGTGCCATTATTGGGTCATTTAAGCTTGAATTATTTATGACCTATACCTATTACTGTAAACTTGGTTATTTTCTATCATGTCAGTTTCACGTTAAGCTAAGTTGGGGCATGACTGCCATTGTTCTCTGAGATTGCAACTTCTTAAAATCAATTACTCATTCATTGAAAAAAAAAAAAGATAAGTGAGTGTGTCCTCTGTGCAGGTCAGTATTGGTAGATGGTAGTGCACATGACAGGCAAGGTCCCTGCCCTCGTGGAGCTTACACTGGACAAGGCAGGACTGAACAAAAAGTGTAGCGAGCGGACAGTCAAGGTCAAATGGAGTGCGTACCAAGGACCACTAACCTGGTTCCAGCTTTAAGGATTGCCCCCCAGAGGATGTGACAGCATAGTTGAAGGCTGAGCAGGAACAAGCTAGGGAAAGAGTAAGGAGGGAGGGGTTTCAGGTTATGGGAAGTAGCATGGGGTGAGAGGGTGTGACTCCTACTCAAAGAAGACACCTATGGGTGGAGGATTGGGGAGCAGTGCTGTGAGACTGACTGCCTTGGGACGATAAAGGATGGAGACCAAGGAATCAGACCATTTCCAGCCTGTTGGGACAAGTGAGCCTTTTGTAGTATGAGTTTACTGGGAGTCATCGATGGGTTATAAGCGGAGAACCATGTATCTGATGAATTTTAATGTGACCACACCGGCCGGGATGATTGTTGACATTCGGCTGGTTGGCTGTTGTGTGGTCTTGTGTCGTGACCGTGTCAGAGAACAGGATGGATTAGAGGGCTGCTTAGGAGGTAGAATTGGAAGGGTCCGATATTGCATTAATGAGTGCTTCCCTAGTCTGCCTCAACCTGTCAGGAGAATTGTACTCTGTCCTCAACCTGTCAGGAGAATTTGCTGTTCTGTCACAAAGCTTACCCGTAGAATACTATATTTTAAAGCATTTTAAAGTAAGGTATGGGAAACAATAGCTGACATTTTCTTCCCATTGCAAAGTCACTGACCATACTGTGTACCCATTTTAAGATCTAAGATAAATGAAAAAGATCCAGAGACGAACATTCAATGCTAAATGGGACAGAAAAGGGGAGTAGTAACTCCATGTGGCTTCTGCCATCTGGGAAACCCACTGAGAGGACAGGGTAGTATGAACAGTCACAAAATCCTGAAGCATATAAATGAAGTGAATGGAACTTGCTCACTAAAAACGAGAAAGACAGAACACTCTGGAAGCTTCTGGATTTATACAGATGAAACTATAGCTAGCGTATAAATCTAAATCACTAGTTGCTAACCCCGTCACTGTAGTACATTCAAAACCAAGTTTCCAAATTCAAAACGTTTTCTTCTGTTCTCATTAGTCTTAAACACAGTGAACTAGTAATGTAAAGTCCGCCTCATGTGCCTACAGGACTGTTGTTTGGAAACACATTATGGGGCAGAAGGGCCGTTGCTTTCATGCACTTAAATGTTTCTTACGTTTCAGTGTCTCTCTTAATAAACTCTGGGCTGCATATATTTTAAACAGTTGGGTTTGATGTAATGTTGTAAGAAGCGTGAGCCAGAGCTCCCAGATTTCACCCATATAGCTTTTCTCGGGAAGTTGAATCGAGGTGTATTAAGGTGGGCATAGCTGCTACAACAAACAGCCCCCAAATATCAGGGCCTTAGTCTAGTAAAGGCTTATTTCTGCCTCGTGTATCGATCAAACGGAAAAGTGCATTGTACATGGGTGTATTGACTGTATTTTCTTAGTTTCTGCATTTGTGATGCCCTGATATTTGGGCCTGTGATCCTGGAGAGACTGTGCTCCCAGGGTTGGCTAATTCCTAGGGAGAGCAAACAACTGCCCCACAAGCATGCCTTTGCTTCACGGCCAACCATTCTGGCTCCCACACCCCCAGCCATCTCTGTACCTCACTCTCTTACACCAGGCCAGTATCCCCTGCCCTAAGTCACCCCCGGGCCAGGTACCCCATAACTAGGGATCGACCTAAAACCCAGAGACTGTTGAAATTACTCACACTATCCAGTCCTGAGCTTAAACAGTGTACCTACCCTGCTCTGTCCATTTTGTCCCTTGAAAACCCCACTAGAGGCTCTGGGCCATGCTCTCCCCTCCTGCCTCCTGATTGACCCTGCTGCTTTCCCATGGCCCTGCCTGACGCCCCGTGCGCCCTGTTTCTAGGGATCCGTGAGTGTAAACTCCTTCCTTCACGATCATCACGTCCATGTCTGTGTGTCTTTCGACACCCGATTAAAACAAGCCCTAGTTATTCTCAGTATAGTGGCGCTCTGTCTGTGCAGGGCCCCCGAGTTCACCCTCAGCCTTCACGTGGGGATGGGAGAGAACAGAAGGACTGCTTGCTCTTAACCTTCTCCGGGAGGAAGCGGTCCATCACTTCTGCTCATGTCTGATTGGCAAGAACTAGTCACGGGGCCCCACGTAGGTACGAAGGGCCGCGGAATGTCATTAGACTACGCTCCCGGGAATAAGAAAAGAGCCTGTGCCTACGAGGTGGCTGTTTGACATTGGCAGGCAATCGAGTTTACTTTCCATCATCATTTTTACTTCCTTTTCAAAATCTATTTTTAGTAAACAAGAGTGAAAAAAGAGATTGAAATCTGAGTTTCACATCCTTAACTTTATCCAGCAGAAATGTCAGGAGGGAGGAGAAAATCCAGCAAAAGGCTTATATAACCAGGAACTTAACCCAGTGCTGGTTATGAATGTAATTATAATCACTAACACTTGTATAAACTCTACCTTTTAGAAACTCTTTCCAATAGTTTATACCACTCTTTACCAAGAAAGGAAAAAGTAAATTTTCTCTTTGTGAATACATAGTGTTGGAAGCAGAAAGAATTGTTTCAGTTGTAGTACAGACAGTACAGACATTTGAGCAAGATGAGTTCTAAGCGTATTTGTAAATTAGCTGTTTGAAACTTGGAAGACGTTTTCACTCTTAATATTCATCTGATAGTAGCTGGCTGGCATCATACCTCCTCTGAACCTCCGGAGTCTTAAGAGGCCCCAAGGGTGAGACGGGGGAATGGAGAGCCTGATTAATATTCTGGAATCAGGCCTGCTCTGAACTAGTGCTGCTGAAGGTTCTAGAAGCAAAAGGGTGGGAGAAGGAAAACAGGAGGAAGTTGGCATCTGCTCTGCGACCAGGATTCTTGGCAGGTGTCCTGATGTGGAGGGAATGGTGCCACCTCCCCTAATTCTCCCGATGGAGTCCTATGTGAGTGAGATACCTGTGATTTTTTTTTTTATAAAGTTTTTAAAATTTTTGGCTGTGTTGGGTCTTTGTTGCTGCACGTGGGCTTTCCTCTGGTTGCGGCGAGCGGGGGCTACTCTTCGTCGCGGTGCGCGGGCTTCTCACGCGGTGTCTTCTCTTGTTGCGGAGCACGGGCTCTAGGCGCACGGGCTTCAGTAGTTGTGGCGCGCGGGCTCAGTAGTTGTGGCGCACGGGCTTCGTTGCTCCGCGGCATGTGGGATCTTCCCGGCCCAGGGCTCGAACCTGTGTCCCCTGCATTGGCAGGTGGATTCTTAACCACTGCGCCACCAGGGAAGCCCTACCTGTGATTTGGAATCCAGGCGCTGCACGGATTCTTACTGCACTAAAAACACACACATACGTCCACCCCATCCGTTTTCCTGATCATTAAACCCTGTCTTCTCTGACTGCACAGCACTGTGGACTAACTTAGTCTTCAGATTTTGCTTTTTGTCTGAGCCCTTTCTGAATACATGTTTGTGCTTTAGCTGGGCCATGATGTAATGGGTTTAATGAGCATTTAATTGAAATGGCATCCTTATAAGATGTCATCAACCTAGCCCTCTGGAAGCATCTGAGGTAAGTTCCTTTATCATTCTGTTTAGAAAGCGAGACATACTTCTGTTACAAACCGTGGGTTTTCCCACAGATATTTTCAGAGAGCTTTTTGCATGCAGCATTTGGGGTCATCACTACTCACGCGAGGGTCCACGTGGGTTTGTCCCCATTGTTCACAACAGTCTGTTTTAGTGTCTGCGTTCCTAAACCTCATTTGGCTAATCCTACATCGTGTCAGTCCCTGGATCCAACCAGATTTTGCAAATATGTAAGTCTGGACGAACAGGCTTAGCGGCTGCTTTGGGTCTGAGGGTCCTGAAGCCAAGGCATTGTATCGGCTTCTAAGAGAATGACTGGCTCTCAGGACGCGGCTTCTAGCTCTGGTATTTTGTAATAATACTTTCGATGTTTTTGGCGGCACCATCATTATATTAGGTTTTACACCACATGTGGCCACAGCTGGTCATTCTAAATGTGACTCAGTGCTTTATCCGACAAAGCAGCTGGGAAACTTTCTCGCTCTTTCAGGTTCTTTACTCTGTGGAGCTCCTTCCCTGGACTTATGGTCCAGCAACATTTCAGCTCTCATCTGGGTGGATCTCAACCTCAGCCTGCACAGGGCTGGCTGATCTCACACCGTTCCGTGAAATGCCGGCGGTGCTGACGCAACAGGCAGCCTGACCCTCCTTCCCTCTGCCCTAGCTCTGCTGAGCCTTCGTGAGCGAACGCTAGGTTTCCGTTGGGAAATGCTCAGTGTCCTGCCGGTTAACAAAGTTCTGGTGAGATCACCTCTCTCCACCTGTACGTTTGGTGGATCTCTTTTACAGGGACCTTTTTAGAACCTGGTATGGTCTGGCCCCTGCTGACCTCACCATTCTGGCCCCTGTAGTACTCCTATCCCACACCCCGCCCCGCCCCGTGCACCTCAAGGTTCTACTCCAGCAGGGCAGGAGTTCACCTCCACGCCTCTAGGTGGGCTGAGTCCTTTTGTGCCTGAACTGTCCTTTCCCCTCTCTCTGCCCCCTTCCTCCCAAACATCCCTCTGTACCACCCCATGCTGCTTTGTCTGCACTAATCTTCTTCTTATCGTTTACATAGATGGTGGATAAATATTGTCCTGAAGGCTGGCTTGGGGACCCAATTACTCATCTTGGCTTGGGGGTTCTTTTTCTCCTATCAAAAAAAAAAAATCACTTGAGATTTTAAATATCCAACTAAAATGAAAACAGCTAAACCACAGGAAAGTTGTTTTCCTGAGTGGAGTGGTGGAATCGTAACAGTACTGTTGAGATTAAACAAAGTGGGAAGAAGTAATTTGTCAGCAACATGCTTCAGGAATAAACTGGACAGTCCAAACGGGCTTTTCCAGCCTTGAATTATCAGCAAGCTGTATCTTATTAATGCGTTCATCTGCCAGTGATTGTTTAGGACTTTGGATCTTTTCTTCAGGAGGATGTTATTGGCAAGTTTTAACAAGGAATGATGCCCACAGGTATTTGCCTCTAAAACAGTTGAAATATAACCTTTAAGAGAATACTGTATTCCGTGGGAATTTCCCCAACAGGGTGGGCAAAGCAATGACTTGTGACTTGTTTAGTGGATGCTATCTTTTCCTAGGCTCTTGACATGTCCCAGAATCTCAAGTTAGTTTGGGGATTTCTCCTCCAAGGAATAAATTATTCCCAGGTGGTATTAGTTTTGATTGGGATAGGAGATGCTCTTTCCTAAGCAGAAAACTAAAATGCAGTATTGAGTTATCCTTCCAAAATGGTGAGCTGAAATAGTAGGGTTATCCTGCTTCACTAAAAGTTATCTGAAGTGCATTCAGATTAGTTCAAGTGCAAACATATTATTTAATGCCAGTAGCATTTTACTGTCATGGCAAGGTAGAAATTAATGCATTATAAAATTCTAGAAGCTGCGGTTGGAAGATGTCCCTGGGTTTCACTATCTGTTCCTTCTGTTCATGCCAAATTGCCAGCATGGTGGTCCGTGGTCTTAAGTGTCTCCACGGAGATGTTCTCTTCACCAGTGAGCTCTCAGTCCCAGAGGTAATCGCAGAGTTTGCCCACTTTAAAGGCCATCAAGCGATGGCAGTTGCATCCCTTTGTACCAAGGTCTCACCCTGTTTCTCTGCTGATGGTGTGAATTGAGAGGTTCCACCACACTCCTCCTCGGCCTGACCACAGAGGAGGGGGTTCCCTTCATTAGTCACTCTTTTTTTTTTTTTTAATAAATTTATTCATTTATTTATTTTATTTTTGGCTGTGTAGGGTCCTCGTTGCTGCATGCGGGCTTTCTCTAGTTGTGGCAAGTGGGGGCTACTTTTCGTTGCAGTGTGCGGGCTTCTCATTGCAGTGGCTTCTCTTGTTGTGGAGCATGGGCTCTAGGTGCACGGGCTTCAGTAGTTGTGGCACATGGGCTCAGTAGTTGTGGCTCGCGGGCTCTAGAGCGCAGGCTCAGTAGTTGTGGCGCACGGACTTTGTTGCTCCACGGCATGTGGGCTCTTCCCGGACCAGGGCTCGAACCCGTGTCCCCTGCATCGGCAGGTGGATTCTTAACCACTGCGCCACCAGGGAAGCCCCTCATTAGCCACTCTTACTTTGGGGTGTCTTCTCTCTACTTATTCCAGCTCCTCTGTTTTCTTTCCTCTAATGCTGTGATTCTCAATCTGGGGAATTGTTCCCCCAGGAGACACTGGCATTGTCTGGAGGCGTTTTTGGTTGTCACAACTGGCATCTAGTGGGGAGAGGCCAGGGGTGCTGCCAGACACCCTGTAATCACAGGATGGCGCCGCCCCCCCAACCCCCCAACTAAGAATTACCTAGAAAAATGTCAGCAGTGCTGAGGTTGAGCAGCTCCGGACTAATGAAATGCCCACCCCAACTCAGAATAAAAGGCCAGATCTCAAGGGGCTACTGCTGCTTCCCGCTCTTGTGCCCTGGGTGGTACAGAATCTCTGCCGTGTGAATCTCATTTTCTTTCCACCTATTTCTCTGCTAGAAAGTTCCTCCCCCGTTAGGTGTTGGCATTTCAAAAGAGTTCTTCTCAGTCTAATTATTTTTCCCCTTGAAGTTGTCTTCTTTTATTCTTTGGGGTCCATTTTTCTAACTCAGTTAATGAAAACAATCTTGTATTACAAAGCTTAAAGTTTCTCACTAAGCGTGTGACCTTGCATGTCATTTAGCTTCTCTTTGCTGCCCCAGTTGCCTCATCTGAAATATGCAGGTCATAATACCATTTCATAGCATTGTTAGAGCATTAAAGAAGTATTACATATATTAGTGTTGCATATTAGTAATGCTAATAGGCTTATATTAGCATCACATATATTAGTAAGTATACTCACATAGATAAAGTGCTTAGAACAGAGCCTTTCTTATACTTAGTAACATATGTTATCTATTTTCAATGTAGAATTAACAATGTCTAACAGTTTTTTGTTCATTATTTGTATATCCTTAAAATATGAAACACATTCTAAGCCCTCCATATTTAGACAAATGCTTTGTATATTTAATTTCTTTTAGTACATGAATCAACCAACGTTTGAAATATTACTATCAAAAGGAAATTCACAAGTTGTCAAGCCATAATTGTAAACCTTGGTTTTCAGCTTGGTCTCCTAGCCCTTCTAACTCTTCCATCTGACCAGAGTTTTCTCTAGACTGTGTCAGGGCTTCATGTAGGTAGAACTTCAGGGCCCTCAGATCACTGCTTTTCAGAATTAAAGGGTCTTTTCTTCATTCATGAACACATAGTATGAGACTGAGGTTAGGAAATCCATCCTGAGCTAAAATGAACTGCTCGAAGGCTCAGTAGTTGTGACTCACGGGCTCTAGAATGTAGGCTCAGTAGTTGTGGCGCACAGGCTTAGTTGCTCAGCAGCAGTTCTATCTTTTTTATCATAGCCACCCCGGTGGGTGTGAAATGATATCTTGTGGTTTTTGGGTTTGAATTTCCTTGGTGTCTAATGACGTTGAGCATCCCTTCATGTACTTGGGCATCGGTACCTCTTCTTTGGAAAAAGTTCTGTGCAGAGCCTTTTCCCACTTTTAAATTGTGTTGTCTTTTTACTGTTGAGCTGTAAGAGTTGTCTTTGTATTCTGGATACAGGTTCCTGATCAGATAAATATTTGCAAATATTTTCTCCATTCCGGAGGTTTGTCTTTTCACTTTCAGGATGGTGTCCTTTGAAGCACAAAAGTTTCTAATTTTGATGAAGTCTAATTGATCTACTTGTTTCTTTTGTCACTGTGCTTTTGGTGTCAAAGCTAAGAAACCATTGCCAAATCTAAGGCCATGATTTAATCCTATGTTTTATCCTAAGAGTTTTTCGGTTTTAGAACTATGGTCCATTTTATGTATACAATTCAGAGGCATTACATTCAGAATGTTTGCAGCCATCACCAATAATCTATTCCAAAATCTTTTCATCACCCTAAATTGAAACGCTGTACACTTGCTGCAGTAATGCCTCATTCTCCCCCTCCTCCCCAACCCCTAGCCAGAACTGAATTTTTTATTATATTTTAATTACTTTAAATATAAACAGCAGCTCGAGGCTACCATATTGGACCCAACTCTGCATGCCACCAATATCATCCCCCTGGATGGATTGCTACAATCGTTTCCAAACTGGAATTGCATCTGTTATTATTCTGTTCTTGGTCGTCCAGGATCTGTTCTCCCATAAAAGCTGGACTATTCCCTTAAGAACATAACTCATACCATTTTACTCTCTGGTTTCCTGTCATAGTTAGCAGAGAAATTCAAGCTCCTCACCATGACCTACGTTAATTGGCCCCTTCTTACTGTCTGGGCGCTCTCCCCAGAGTCTGCAGCCAGACTGGCCTTTGTGATGGTCTTTGAGCTCAACATTGCTGTCTGTATTCAGACTGTTGGCCAGTCCTCTGCCTGGAACGCTGTAGCCCAGATGTTCATTTAACTCACTCCCTTCAACTATTCCGATCTGCTCAGATGTTACCTCCTCAAACAGATTTTTCCAGAACTCCCTGTCTAAAATAGGAGCCCCATCCCTCTCTATTCCATACCTTCTACGCCTTCGTGGCATTTGCTACACCTGACATTGTATTGTGTATCTATTTGTTGGTGTGTTTTTGTCTTGTCTCCCTCACTGTACTGGGAGCTCCACGAAGCCAGGGATCTTGTCTCCCCACTTCCCGCTTTAAAGTAGGCTTTAAATAAATATTTGTCCTGTAAATAAAAGACTAATGTTACCCCTTTCACAGCTATCATCTCTGTTAGAATCAAAGCAATGGTCTCCTGTCTAATCTCAAGTGTTTCTTTATTGAGGCTTTTCTTTAAAAGTGTCATCTTTATTATTAAAACAATCTTAGGGCCAGTTACTAAAATGCGAACCCTTACAGTTTTGAATAGCTATTTGCTAATCAACTTGTGGCCTTCTTGAGCTTAACGTAGCCTCTTCTTTACTTTTTTTTTTTTTTTTTTTTAATTTTTGGCTGTGTTGGGTCTTCGTTTCCGTGCGAGGGCTTTCTCTAGTTGTGGCCAGCGGGGGCCACTCTTCATCGCGGTGCGCGGGCCTCTCACTGTCGCGGCCTCTCCCGTTGCGGAGCACAGGCTCCAGACGCGCAGGCTCAGTAATTGTGGCTCACGGGCCCAGTTGCTCCGCGGCATGTGGGATCTTCCCAGACCAGGGCTCGAACCCGTGTCCCCTGCATTGGCAGGCAGACTCTCAACCACTGCGCCACCAGGGAAAACCCTTCTTTACTTTTCTGATCATTGTTTTCCTTCCTTCCTTTTTAATGAAGTCCTGCCTGAGTTTTGATTCTCCCTTCGCCATGTCTCCCCTAGGCTTTGAGATTAATCCTTTTTAAGTCAGTGGCCACCCTGGGATAACTCTCATGGTCCCCAGGAACAATCCCTGAGTTTAGGCCAGTACCTAACGCAGCCAGTGATGTCACTTTGTGGGTTCATCTGTCCTAATCCACAAATTTACTTATCTAGAATTAGGAGAAAGGGCATGCCCTGTGGCTGGATCCAGGGTCCCACAATTACCAGATTTTCCCTGTGATGGTACTTGATCCTTATGGTGTTTGCGAAAACTAAAAGGATCTTGATTCTTTAATAAGAATCAGATTCTTCAACAAACAGTTGGGTAAATTGGTGAGCCCAAATATGTGTGTACAACAGCTACTGGGTTGGAAATTTGAACAGAAAAATCCCTATACCCTTGGCCTGTAGGCCACAGATGAGTATAAAAGAGAATAAAAGGGGATTGGCAGTGTCACCCAGAGAAACTATTTCTGATCTTAAAACAGGCTTTGTCCCCTCAGGGTAAAAACCAGACTTTTCACAGCAGGCTAGCTGACCTGAACTAGACAATTCTCTTAGAGTTCTGCCTTAGTGATTGCTATGTACATTGTAATAGTCATCCTTACAAAGAAAAAATTGGAAAGCTATAAAATTAAAGCTTCAGAATCCTAGTTGTATTGTCTAGGCATCTCTCATTGGGTCGTTTGCATTCACCCATTTGTAGACTCCAGAAGTTCACGTAGAAGTTGACAGAGAACACAAGTAGTGAATATTCTTTTAAATTCTCTGAGTTCAGTAATCATGAACTCATTTTGTATCATGTAGTTATCTTCTGCTGTTGGCCTATAATTCCAATTTAGCAAAAATTAAAGACGAATAGTAAATGAACACATGGAAAAGGTCTAATACTGACACCCACAAAGATAAATTAATATGTTTTTATACTATTCCTTTTTCTAACTGACAAAAGGGAGATTTGAATCTGTATGAAAATGTAAATTTCCACACAGATCAAGTGTTTGGTTGTTTGGTTTGTAGGAAACCTGATTTTGTTTGTTTGCTTCATTTGGCAAAAATATAAGGTGAAAAAATGCAGGGTTAGAAAAAGGAGGCATTAGAATCACAGACAATGCAATTTTCGAAATTCCCTTACATTTTGATAAATGTCTCTAAAGTTCTGTTTTTACATTCTGAATAAAATAGATTGAAGTGCTCTGCTCTGGAGGGTAATTGTAACCTCTTTGTTTTTCAGATACTGTGTTGGCCAATGGTCATGCCACAGACTATTTATTTGTTGGAAATATCGTTTATACGGTAAGTTGACCTGTTTATTGAATCTTTCTTAGATGGCACATGTGTGGGTTTTACCTCTCCCTTTATATAAAGCCTTTGTCATTATGACGTATTTCACATCTTTATATATTATAGATTCCTTATCTTGCCTGGCAAAAGGAATAAAGCTAGTCTTTTCTATTTCCTCCAAACTCTGTCTCTGTATTTCTATTCGCCATCGGCGGATAGGGAGCCGAGATTTGGCAACACTTAGAGCTCAGAGTGGTTGTGAGATGCTTACCTCGTATTTGAGTGAAGATTATGCAGAGTTAAGATTTCTGGACAGGTGATCAGCAGATTTCCCAATTCTTCAGATGACCATTTCACATGTACTTGGGTGGGGGGAAGAAAAAAAAACCAACACCAGTGGAAGGTGATTTCTCCCAAATCTTCCAAGCTAAGAAAAGGGCAAAGTAACTATTACTTGTGAGAAGACAGTCACTAAAATGAGGGCTTTTCTTATAAGAACCTGCCTGTAATTTTCCTAAAAGTGACCCCCAGAGAATTAGCTACCAAGATGGCACTTTCAAAGTCCAGCCGCCACGGAGAAACTGCCTCTGGGGAGGATTTGGGATTTCTTCTGGGAAGTGAAAATAAGTGAGGATAACGCATTTCCCAAATTCCTCTTTCTTTCACAGTATGTTGTTGTTACTGTTTGCCTGAAAGCCGGTTTGGAGACTACAGCTTGGACAAAAGTAAGTTTTCTCCAGAATTATTTCTCTATCCACTACAGATATTTTTTATGGTGTAGTATCTTCTTAAGCCCCAGGAAAACAGTAAACAATATCTAGCTGTCTTATTTTAAATTTTGCATGTAAAAGTTGTGGTTTGACCTTTATCAGGGCACATTTGCCATCCAGAGTTCCCTGATGATTCGTTTGCTGAGCACTTAATACAGTTCTAAGCTGTTAACAGTTAGCTCATTTCCAATGTATATGTGCGTTGTATTAAAAAAAAAATCACACACACAAAGAAAATACAGAAGGACAGAAAGGAATTTTTAATTTCCATAATTTTACCACCAAGAGATAGTTACTGTTAATATTTCCTGTATAACCTTCCAGACTTTGTTCTCTGTGTATATTTTTAATAAGACAACGTATTACAAAACACAGAGTCTGGGCTTCCCTTTTGGCGCAGTGGTTAAGAATCCGCCTGCCAATGCAGGGAACACAGGTTCGATCCCTGGTCCGGGAGGATCCCCCATGCCGCGGAGCAGCTAAGCCCGTGCACCACAACTACTGAGCCCGTGCGCCATAACTACTGAAGCCCACACGCCTAGAGCCTGTGCTCCACAACAAGAGAAGCCACTGCACCACAACGAAGAGTAGCCCCTGCTCGCCATAACTAGAGAAAGCCCGCATGCAGGAACAAAGACCCAACGCAGCCAAAAATAAATAAATTTTAAAAAAATATATATATATATGTACTTCTACAAGGTCATAGTTCATGATTAAAGAGTATTGAGTTTTATCAATATGCCATCCCTTATGGAATCAGTCCCCAGTTTTGGACATTTCCAACTTTTGAGGATTATGGCCAATGTTTCACATTCATCTCTGCTGTTTAAATAGGCTTCTAATTCTGTGCTCATTAATTGGGGGTGGGGTGGGAGGTGAATGTGGAAGCAGAGAATTCGTTGAGAGACAGAGGCAATGAATCCAGGTGAGAGGGGGTAGTGGCTTAGCCTGGGGCGTGAGGAGGCGGCGAGCAGTGGTCAGATTTTTTAAAAAGCTGACAGAGGCTCGTGATGGATTAGATCATGGAGTATGGCTGAAAAGAAGTCAAGGATCATCCTAGCAAGAGGACAGAGGAGAAGAAATTCGCAACTCAGTAGATGCTCAAAGTGTTGTCATTAAGGGATATATCCATTCCAAATTTTTTAAAAGTTCTTTGGAAAATGAACAGTCAAAGTCTCAAAATGATAAATAAACCCATCTTGTTCGTTCTGTCCATCCCACGTCCTCTTACTAGAGCAATGATACCTTATTTATTCTGATCCAAAGTGGAGCGAACACTGGCGAGGGACAGAGAGGGGCCTGGTGACACTGTAGGATGGGTCTACAGGATGGTCAGCTGTGGTGGAAAAAGCACTTTCCTCTTCAGGATAGTTTGGGGCCACTAGTTGCTTAAATTCTCAACCGGTGTCTAGTAGAAATCTTTCCATAAAGAAAGGTGGCGTGGACCCAGGGCTCCTGCAGCGGGTGGTGGTCAAGTGGCTACTGGGTCGGCAGAGAACCCTGCCTGAGTGTCTCTTTTCTCCTGTAGTTCAGTCACCTGGCCGTCTGGGGAAGCATGCTCATCTGGCTGGTGTTTTTTGGCATCTACTCAACCATCTGGCCCACCATTCCCATCGCTCCAGACATGAAAGGACAGGTCAGTGCTATTAACTGTGGGCGGGCTTTCCATGTCTCAGGACGAGCTGGTGTCGCCTGCTTCCGTCAAAATGTATCAGGTGGGAAACAAACCAAATCAAAGCCCCTGGAAGAGGTTGTCCAGGCCACAGAAATAGCATTGGAAATTTTAATTGTTACATAAACTGTCGACTTAAATCCTCTGACCTACCCAGTGTGTCCACATTTCCTTAATGAATTGCATGTTAATTACAGGTCTCACGTGTACCGTTCACGGACTTGGAAAACGGGAGATGTTTTGAGTCATTCATAACCCCATGATTATACTGATTGTAGTTTCGATGTTGGATATTATTATACTTTGATTAGTTGATAATCAGTCACCTGTGAAAGATAGATCTAACCACTCTATTAACCAGATCATTAATTAAGCAGAATATCTCATTGTTCATCTCTTAACTGGAGAGGCTGAGATTGAAGACCATTACGCTAAAATCTAAAATCCTTTAGATTTTATTTTTTTCGTCTTTTATATTATCTTTGTCCAGTGTTTGAGCTGGAGCCATCAGCACTGACACCCTGGATCTTAGGATCCCACAGGATCGGGTCTGAAGAGGACCTTGAAAGCCCTGGGTTCCAAATGCCCTCCGTTTACAAATGAAGCTGTAAATTTTGTTTTACAGGGAGATTTTTCAGGGTTTACAAAAGAATATGGGATTGGTAGTAAGGGACACAGAACGTTTATGAAGACATTGCATTTTCTTCTTTCTTCACATCTGAACTCCCTTGGAGGCCTCCACGCTGGCGGTCCCTGGCTGGGCGTGCCCCTCTTCACAGGGCAGGCGGTCGTGGCACAAGGGCAGCATCCCGATTCTAGTCTGTTCCCCGGGTTCCCAGCACCCCGAGTCTTCCAAAGGGCCAGAAGCCTACTCGCCAGGCCTGCCCGCTTCTCTCCCCGGATCCAGGCCCGGAGCGCACCCTTGGGCCCAAGGACAGCTCTTTGTAGGGGGGTGATGTGTGCTGGGTCCACTGGAGGTTTGCTCTGGGACACCCACCCACGTCTGCATGAGGACGCTTGCACCGCGAGTCAGAACCAAGCGTGGGGAGAGAAGGACTGTGGGTTGGGGGCTTCTGCTGCTTCCTGCCCCAGGACTACGTATTTTAGGGGCAGGCCTATGCGTGGCACATCAGGCCACTATCTTTGCCTCACTTACTCTGCAGAAATGAGCCCAAACTCCGGGCCTCCCCAAGTCTAGATACATGCCCAGCAGCTGTTCCGTGTGAGGTCATACTGGGTGGGCTGCTTGCCTTTTTTACTTGGTGAATCCACTGATGTACCCCAGGGTGTCTGGGACCTCCTCTGAGTGTGGGAGCTGAGCAGACAGATGTGTCCCACGGGGATGGCTTGTGTGTCCCCGAATGCGTCGTTGCCTTCTCTGAGGCCTGAGGACAAACACATAACACACTTCTCAGTTCCTTTCCGAATACAAGCGATAGAGGAAATTACAGAACATCGAATGAATCAAGAAGATGGTTTTGTAGCGAAACAAGCATTTCCCAGCAAAGATACTTTTGTTCGCTTAAATCAGTTCTGTTTTAAAGCAAGAAAAGTATCCACAATCATGATCACTTGGTAAGGTTTGGTGCCTAGAATATCTGCTTCAGGGTCTTTCCTTTTGGTTAAGGATGGATGTGGCCCGATGAATATTTCATTTGGGGGATTTTGTGGTGCAGGACAATGAAAGGCACCAACTGCTGTGGACAGTTTCCGAAATTAGGGGAAAGTGACAGCTGATAGGATGGAGTCAGCTGACAGGTGACTGGCGACGAAGCCCACTCCTTTGTGCCCTCCACGGAGGGATGCTCTAGTGACCCCTCTGTGTACGCCGGCACCAGGGACTCCAGTTCAGACATTAAGATGGTCACCAGCCCATCAGGAGGTTGACTTTTGAAGTGTGGAGGGACCATTTACCATGTGGTCACTGACACGCCGCGTTTTCAGTGTCCGGGTTGTGTGCCCGTGTGGTTCGAAGGCTCAGCATAATGGTGAAATTTCCATAGTTGGGGACTTCCCGAAAAAATCGAATGAGCTATTCCTACCATCCAAAAGCAAAGAAATTGTGATATTAAATCACATTTCACTTGGGTATAAAATTTTTTTTTTAACATAAACCACTTCGTTTCAACGTTTTGGTTGATTGGTCTGTTTCTGTGAGGCAAATGATGTTGTTTTGAAGTCAGCCATCTCTGGCTGAGACTGAGGTTTGCATTAGACATGGAAGGAGATATTACTGCGGTTTTCACATCCCGGGGCTGCTGGGTGGGTAATCTGCTGTCTGTGTTGAAAGAGCTCTTTCTTTTCTCTCGTCTTGCTCCATGATGGAGCTCTTAGTGGAGACAGGGTGTCAGAAAACAATGTCAAGGCCAACTTTAATGCTCCTTCACCTGGTGTCTGCCGCCATCATTCTCTGAAAAGTGGTAGAGAAGTATTTTTTTTAATTTTTTTTTTTTAACACTTATGAAGAATCACTTGGGTGGAGAGTGGCTAAACAAGCCTGAAGTCTCAGACAGGCTTTCTGCTTGTCTCCAGAGGGGTGATGTACTGTCATAAAGAAAGAGGGGCCGTCAGTGACAGGAGGCAGCTCCTTTGGGGGAAGTTGAAAATATGGCCGAGCCATGTACATCCCTTTCGTTCTAGGCTGGTGCTGTGGACTGAATGCTTGTGGTCCCCTCGACTTCATGTTGAAGCCCTGACCTCACCCTCCAGCATGGAGGCAGGGCCTTTGGGAGGGATTAGTGATCTGATGAGAAGAGGCCCGAAAGCCAGTTCACTCATTCTCTGCAGTGTGAAGATACAAGAATCTGAAAATATATGTACATGTGCCTACATGTAACTGAATCACTTTGCTGTATACCTGAAACTAACACAATATTGTAATTCAGCTATGCTTCAATTTTTAAAAAATGCTTGACAGAAACAGCAGGAAAGAAAAAAAAAAAAAAAGATGCAAGAAGTTACACGTCTGCAACCCAGAAGAGGGTCTTCACCAGAACCCAGGCAGGCTGGCACCCTGATCTCAGACATCCAGCCTCCAAAACTGGGAGAAATAAATTTCCGCTGTTGATAAGGCACCCACTTTGTGGTATTTTGTTTCAGCAGCCCAAGCTGACGAAGACGGTTGGTGAATGCTTAGGAGTGATGGTATTCTGAGAAAAGACTGCTTTTTAAAAATTAGTGTTGTTATTATTATAAGAATGTTTCTAGTGATTTTTATAAACCATTTCCTTGTCGTTCATGAAGCAGTAGGGTTTTGGCAAAGGAACATGGTTCTTTTGAGCTGTAGAATTAAACTAGTGTCTGTTGGCAAACGGCATTTCTCACTTAGGAGCCGGAGATGGACCTCACACAAAATGTTCTGTCTGTTCATAGCATCCTAAACTGTTGAAAAGATAAATCGTTTCTGCCGGGGTTTCCTAAACCAATTCGATTAACTATTTCTTTGTCTTGTCCACGATATGTGGAGTTTTTCTCATGAGGAACAAGGCAGGTTTTGCCCTGAGTGCAAAGGGAGGGAGGGCTGTAGTATGGGGGGGGATTTTCCACCATCAAAGCATCTTTATCTTCCCTGAAGCACCTCACAATGTGGTCCATGAAAGCCAACCAGTGAGTCAGGAAGTCCCAGTGGAAATTTCTCGAATCAAAGGAGTCCTCTGGGGCTTCCCTGGTGGCGCAGTGGTTAAGAATCCACCTGCCAATGCAGGGGACACGGGTTCGAGCCCTGGTCCGGGAAGACCCCACATGCCGCGGAGCAACTGAGCGCGTGCACCACAACTACTGAGCCTGCGCTCTAGATCCTGCGAGCCACAACTACTGAGCCCGTGCGCCACAACTACTGAAGCCCGCACGCTTAGAGCCCGTGCTCCGCAACAAGAGAAGCCACCGCAATGAGAAGCCCGCGGGCAGCAACGAAGACCCAACACAGCCAAAAATAAAGACAAACAAATAAATTAATTAATTTAAAAAATAAAATAAAAGAGTCCTCTGTATCCTTCCTCTCCTGAGAATAGTCAGCATTTGTGGGATCTTAAGGGGGCATCCTGTTTTTCCATTTTCCTAGGCCCACAGTGAAGTCACCTAAAGTGGATTAGAAACTTAGAAACTCCGGTTGTGTCTGTCCTGCGTGATGCCACAGCCCTCAGCTGGGGAAAAATATGTGATGAGGTTTTTCTATACGGGACCGTGTGTTTTCCTTTCTGCCGGTATCATAACCATGGATTATGTGAGCTTCTCCATGATGGGTCCCCATAGCCAAGGCCTGTAGGTGGAAAATTACCAACGTTCTTTAGCGCAGAGTTGCCTGCTGAAGTAGGGTTTTGAATTAGAGAGGTGAGGAAAACTTGATCTACAACTGGATCAGGAAATGGGCTTTTATTTTCTTCATGTATTTCTCAAGGCTTACTACTCTGGGGGTCTCTGAGGGTGTGCTTCTTATTTGACCTTTGTTTAAAAGTCAAGAGACTTGCCCCAACTAGCTTTGGAGCCTGTGGTAATCACTTAACCTGCTTTAATTTCCTTATCAGCAAAGTCAGAATACTATTACCCGCCCTAATTACCTCAGAGGACTATGGTGGAGATATAATAGGAGTACCTGTGGGAATAGTAAGACATGCCTGTTCTTCTTTATCTTGCAGTGATAAATTATTTTCTTGAGCCTTTATAAATAGGAATATTGTGACTTAAACCCCCATTTCTTTTGGTTAAAGAATTTCAACATTTTATAGGTTCTTTTTTTTTTCTTTTTGATTTTGTTTTGTTGTTGTTGTTTGTTTTATTTTTAACATTTTATAGGTTCTTGATGTGAAGTTTCTTAGTAGGGTCCACTGACCACCTACATCTGAATCATCTGGGCTGCTTGTTAAAATGACAACCTCCTTCCCCACCAAAAAAAAAATATGTACTTGAAACACACAAACACACACTCACACACACTCACACACACACACACACACACACACACACACACACACACACACACACACACAGTCAGAATCCCTGCACCTGGAGCCCCAGCCTCTGAATTTTGATAAATCTCCAGTCTATTCTTCCATTTAAAGTTAGAGAATCCCTGCTCACAACACCTAAAATATGACCCCATGACAATGTTCAAGCCAGTGCTGGGGGTTCCAGGAGAAGACAGCATCTTTAAATGTCCACCAGGGCCCTGTTTCTCTGAGCAGTGGGTCTCTGAGTGTCGGCAGGTGGTGTGGTGTCAGCTATAAGGCCCCAGCTTTCTAAATAGAGGATTATACCCAAGGACATTACATCGTTCGCCACGGAAAAATACTCCTCACCAACTCCGATGCTTTTCCTTTAAAGTTCTTTTCATGGCTAGTAAAAGAGGGGGAAAGACTTTCACTTCCAAGCCTACAGACTGCTAACTCTGTCTGCAGTGCCAGGCTCCAGGCTCCAGGCAGCTTCTGGCATAGGACAGCCTTTTTTTTTTTTTTTTTTAAATCCTAAATCCAGGACTGAGTTTACTTTTGAGTTTTATATACACACTTTGTATACACAGTGCAAATCCCAATGGACTAAAAGTGAGCAGGAGGAGGGCTGGTTGTCACGGTGCTGTCCTTGGATCAAAGAGATTAATTACTCATCTTCCCTATGTGCTGGCTTTCTCCTGCACTTTGCAGCTGAGCAAGATCTCAGGCCTGGGTATTTTCCATATAAATATAAAAAGAGCGTTTTTGTTTCCAGGTTGCATGTGCTCTAGGAAGTAAGCCGAGAAGCAGGGGTAAGGGCCATCTCTGCTCAGAACATTCCAGAACATTCCAGAACATCTGTGTTGGCCAGAGGCCAGCCGGAGGGCCAGGAGAGGACCTGTCCTCAGGTTAACTTTCGTGGCGTGGGACACGGTCATTTGTCCCCAGCACCCATCCTGCTTCCCCCTTTGCTGAGGGGCCCAGTTTGTATCTCATTCCAGCTCTTGTGCAAGCGCCCAACTGCTCAGGGAGCCCTTTCCACCCCTAAGTGGAGCAGGGAGCTTGATCCCAACCCCATGCTGTCATGGGTGGTTCAAAACCCTGAAGGAGACGGGAGGAAACATTCGCTGGGGGTTTCTGGCAAAGAAGCATGTTCGCTCCTGAAAGAAACCCATCAGAGACGTGACTTCTCATGCGCAACTGGTAAAGTTGCCTGGAGTTGTTCACCACAAGGAGGGACGCTAGCTCCAGAATCCGACTGCCGCTGTGAAAGAACTGATAGAAACACCAAAAACAGGGAAAGTCTCTTACACAGTTGTCCAGATAGCAGATGCCGCCGGCCTCGAAGGCCACCCCCCGAGAGGGCCCTCCCAGGGGCAGCCTCAGTGAGAAGCAGGTGTCAGGAAACACTCTCCAGCCTCCTGTGGATGTTGGGATGTTTCTCTTATGTTCACAAGTATAAGGGCAACCAAGGAAATAGGTGATTTTTTAAAAACAGGCTTAAGGCTTTAATATCGCATGTTATATTATACTCAAAGTTAGGTGCTTGTAGATTTATTTAAGGATTTGGTAACAAATTACTTGAGTGTTGCAATTATGAGTGTTTTAGATGATAACATCCCAGAAACACCTAATGTGAATATCGTAAATTCATTGGAATTATCTTTAATACAGCAATATTGGATAGAGTTGGTCCTATTTTCCTCAAAGAACGTATTTCAGGAGCGTGTGGCCCGGCTAGGGTGAGAAGTGGTCAGCCTGGTAAGGTAGGAAGTCCTACCACTGGAGACTTGCCTCTTGGTTTGAAATAACTTTCTTGTGTGTGGATCTTGGCCAGATTACTGGTTGAACTCCAGTTTGCATTTTGGTTTTCAACTTGTGCCTTGTGTGTGATAATAAGACTGACTTACAAGAAGGAACATGCTGTGTTTCTGGATGACATTATTATCTGAAAAAATAGCGATATGAACAAAATTAAGAAGGTAGGGACTTCTGGTTTCTACGTGTCTGTACCTCTTGTCACCCACATCCAGGGTCCCTGCATTCATATGCGTTTGCCCCCTTGAAGCCTCCCCACACTAATCCCTAGAAGAAAAATTTAAACTACAGCAGAAAGTTCTTCACTGATAATGAAAAGAAAAATCAGAAACGTTCATATGATCGGGGCTATCTAGTGGAGTTCTCACTATAAATGTAGGCCTATAAATATTTGGGCTCTGAAAATCAGAAAATTCAGGCATCTGACAAGAGTTCCATCAGAAAATGGCTTTTGTAGTCACTACATGTCATACCAAGCTGTTTCTGTTTTTCTTTTCCTGATTACCAAACAAGGAAGAAAGTGTGTTCTCTGAAATCCGTTTGCCCCTCAGAGTGATTCCAGATTCTTCCAACAGGCAGGGATGGGACCGGCACTCGCTGGTTCCTGGTTGCTTCCTGCAGGTCCGCAGGATCAACCAAATCTGGGTGAACGTGACCCGAGTCAAACTTCTTTCCTATTCACTGCAAATCCTAACGGTGAAAGTGGGATTTGAACTAGATTAACCTAGTGCCTAAGAAATTTATCAAGTTAAGTCTGTTGTTCATAATAGCCATAAGTGTGCTATTTCTGAACCTTAGTTTCGTCAGGTATAAGTAGTAGATAATATCTATCTTTGGAGTTAATAAGGACATGAAAGAAAATAAGGCATCTAAGTAATAGTAGGTGATGTCTATTGAGAAAGTACTATGTCCCAGACAAAATATATGTTCATATACGTATGTTCTGCCTGTGAAATTACGTATATAATGAGTTAAGCATTAGCTCATCTGACAATCGACTCTACAACCGTATGAGCAAACGAGGGCTTAGAAAGAAAGAACCAGTACCTTGGCCAGGCTGGGGAGAGGAGTAGCTGGGACTTCCCACGTCCCCTAGTCCTCAGGGTACGAACCTGCGCACCTTGTCATGATGGGAAGCACCTAGGGTGATGGTTGGTGCAAACCAGGGGTCAAGTGGATGTCAGTCACTCCTTCTTAAAATTTTACTTTTATTAAATTGTATCTGAAGTGACTTGCCCTGTAGTGTAATAGAATTTTTCAAATATAAATGCAGAGTTACTTTTTTTTTTTTTAACATCTTTATTGGAGTATAATTGCTTTACAATGGTGTGTTAGTTTCTGCTGTATAACAAAGTGAATCAGCTATACATATACATATGTTCCCATATCTCCTCCCTCTTGCATCTCCCTCCTACCCTCCCTATCCCACCCCTCTAGGTGGTCACAAAGCACCGAGCTGATCTCCCTGTGCTATGCGGCTGCTTCCCACTAGCTATCTATTTTACATTTGGTAGTGTATATATGTCCATGCCACTCTCTCACTTTGTCACAGCTTACCCTTCCCCCTTCCCATATCCTCAAGTCCGTTCTCTAGTAGGTCTGTGTCTTTATTCCCATCTTACCCCTAGATTCTTCATGACCTTTTTTTTTTTTTTTGATTCCATATATATATGTTAGCGTAGTTACTTTTTTTAAGTGCTTTGTGGAAAGCCCTCATTTTCTTAGCTCTGCCTCCTCCCCTCTGCACTGTTCTCTCCATTTCGGTGGTTTGTTTTATTTTGGCCTCTCGTTTCAAGGACGCTGTGTGCTAATTCGAGGCCAAGGCAGCTTTGATTGTGAGTTATTTTTCTCTGGGGTTAAAGGTCTCATGGTGGTGTTGGTGTTTGCCATTCATTCTGATGTTAATTTTTTAAATATCTGTCAGCAAATTGAAGTACACGTTACACGCTGATTTTGTTTGTTTGGAACATTTATACGCCGTGGTCGCAGAGTATGTTTGATGTGGTTTTGAACTTTTCCTTTCTCCAAACATGTGGAAATGTGCATGGGGGGCCTGGGGTTGAGGTTCTCTGCAGGGATTTACTTCTCAGACATCTGCGGAGGGAGATGCCTCGTCTGGTGACCAGAGCTGTAGTTCTCCCCACCTCACCCTCCGCCAAGAACATCCGTGTTCTTTAGGTTTGTTCTATTTAAGAGATGGAGAGGTGCCTGATAAAGGCCACTGGATAAAGGATTTGTGCAGGAAACGATAACAGGGTAGGTTAGACTAAGAAGGGAGAAAATAGAATCACAGCACGCTATGAAGCGTGTGCCCAGGTTTCCCTATTTCGTGTAAATGAGGACGCAAAGCTCTTGTCGACAGCATCCAGAGCACCAAAGTGCTTAAAGGACTTAAAGGAAGTGAGAGCTTCAGGTATTGTCATTGCCTTTGGCACTGCAAGATATCAAATGTTCAGTGAGGAAATGGTATTAAGCAGCTGTCATAAGTGTTTGGCATTGCTTTGGCTAAAGGCAGGAAAAGAGAAATCTAGGTTACCTGTGTCTGCAACTATAGTGCACTTTCATTCACAAGTTTGTTTTTTGTTGTTTATTTTTTTTGGCCACACCGTGAGGCTTGCAGGATCTTAGTTCCCCGACCAGGGATTGAACCCTGGGCCCATAGCAGTGAACGTGCCAAGTCTTAACCACTGGACCACCAGGGAATTCATTCACAGATTTTTTAAATTATTGCAACCTATTTTTTTTTTTAATTTTTAAGACTTTTTATTATGGAAGATTTTAGATGTACACAAAAGTAAACACAAATCATTAGTGCAGGACAAGGCGTCTCTTATAAGGAGATGGCCATTGATTTCAAAGTCTTACTTGATAGAAATGCAGGTCCATCCTTAATCCGGCACCCCGTTCTCCTTTGTCTCTAACCTTGTTCTTTTTTTTAAATCTAATGTACATTTTATTTATTTATTTTTCCTAATTTATCCCTACCCCCCTTTGGTAACCATAAGTTTGTTTTCTATGTCTGTGAATCTATTTCTGTTTCGTAAATAAGTTCATTTGCATCCTTTTTTAGATTCCACGTATAAGCGATATCATATGATATTTGTCTCTGACTTACTTCACTTAGCATAATAATCTCTAGGTCCATCCATGTTGCTGCAAATGGCATTGTTTTGTTCTTTTTTATGGCTGAGTAGTATTCCATTGTATATACATGTACCACATCTTCTTTATCCATTCATCTGTCAGTGGACATTTAGGTTGCTTCCATGTCCTGGCTATTGTGAATAGTGCTGCTATGAACATGGGGTGCATGTATTTTTACAAATCATGGCTTTCTCTGGATATATGCCTAGGAGTGGGATTGCAGTAGCTCTATTTTTGTTTCTTAAGGAACCTCCATACTGTTTTCCATAGTGGCTGCACCAATTTACATTTCCACCAACAGTGTAGGAGGGTTCTCCGGTTTCAATAAAGGATAGAAGCAGAAAGAAGGGCATATTTAGATGCGCAGGTCCTTCCCAGGGTGCTGTGAAGGCAACCCCACCCACTCAGCCCAGCAGCAGCAACATGGGTGCAGCGGTATCTCCTTGTCTATCACCTGCCCTAAATCCAATTCCCCCTTTTCTGGTCACAGCCCCCCAGTCCCGTCCCCTTTTTCAGAACACGCATTCAAACAGTGCTGGTTCTACCTCTGCTCTACCTCTGGGTCTGGACCGGACACCCAGGACTAGTCAACTACCAGCTTCATCTCATGGACCATGGCGATTGATTCAGGAACAGCATGATGACCCACCAAGGCCACTCAGAGACAATTCAAGGATTTTTTATAGAAACTAATAGGGGAAGGGGAAAGCTCTCTTGCCGCTGGGTTTGTTATATATCAGGGATGTCATCAGCCTGGAGCTGCAAGGGGCCACCACCAAGAGAGTGCCTGGCTGGGGATGAATCGAGCACAGAGGAAAGCTGAACTGAGAGATGATGGCGTTGAGTATGCGCCTGGATCCAGCTCTGCCTGAAGCTGGAGCTGTCTCTGAACTTTCAGATACACTAAATCAGTACACTCCCTTTTTTGCAGAAGACAATTCAAGTTGGATTTCTCTTACTTCTGAAAGGAGTCCTAATGAATGAAGAAATCATTAAGTTACAGATACAAAAGGTAAAATCAGCTGGGTCAAGTTAAGGTAGTGAGAGCTCTCCTATCCTTTCTGGAAAATTGGTTATGTTGCAGAAAAGCAGCTGGTGAGCTTTTCCTACTGTGCATCTTCCAAGTCGGAAAGTCAGGCTACCAAGGGGCTTTACCTACTTTTGTGGCCTCCCTATGCCCCTCCCCTGCCGGCCCCCACCCCCCCCCCAGGAAAAAGAAGACATGCTTGGGTAGAACTGATTGTTCAAAACAGAGATGGAAGGAAATAGAAGTTTTTCTAAGAGGGGCCTCTTTCTCTCTGCAGCCAACAATTCAACATGGCTCAGAGTCACGTGGTCCGGAGCAGCACCGTGCAGTAGACGTATAATGGGAGACGCATTATAATTTTGAATTTTCTAGCGGCCGCATTAAAAAAAGGAAAATGAACCAGGTTAAGTTAGTTTTATTAATATAGTTAGCCCAACATTTCCAAAATAGTATCACTTCAACATATAATCAACATTAAAAGAAGTTACTGAGATAATTTACATCGTTGCACTATATCTTTGCAATCCAGTGTGTATATTGGATTTGCAGCGTATCCCAAGGCAGACCTAATCAATTTCAGGTGCTCAATGGCCACATCTGGACAGTGGCTAATGTATTGGACAGACCAGCTCTTAATCAGCAGATTCGCTCTCCAAAGCTAAATTTAGTGCAGGCACGATTAAGAGGTGGGAAACCCAGGCTCAGATAAGATTGGGGCTTGGGAGAAGCCTGGCCTTCAGGACCTTCCCCTGCACCAGGGTGTGAGTGCCTGACTTTGATTTCTGTCACCTACAATGAAAAGGGTCTTGGCTCTTACACAAGGCTTTCCCTAAAGAATAAAATCTGGGCACCACTGAGCTGTTCATCTCTGCTTATTAATTGCTTTAAGCAGAGTTTATAAACCAAGATTTACAAAGCGTGGGTCTGACTTCAGGTAGTTTTTCCAAAGTATTGGCTAATTCCCCGACCACATCCTCCTGAATGTGGGAGGGAAGAGGTCAGGACATGGGCCTTTGGTTTCTTTTCTGACCAGCTGAGCAGTTGTAACATGTGCCACCAAAAATAAACTAGATCTGTGTTGAACAGGTAGTTAATTTGTTCAACAAGTGGCAATTTCTAAGTAGGATTCTTAATTCCTAAAATTGTGCGAACCCTTCATCCTTTTTCTCCTTCTGGAGTTTCAGGCCCCTTCCCCCATCATTATGCTGAACCCACGTCCTATCATTCTCTTACCTGTGTCTCCTTCCATCCAGTTCTGGTCCTGGCCACTTAGTTTGGTGCTATGGCATTTCTTGCCTGGACTATTGCAGTAGCCTCGTGACTAGTTTCTTAGCATGCAGTCTGTCTGGACCCATTGTTCTACTGCAGCCAAAGTAGTCTTTCAAAACATAAGTCTGATGGAGTTGTTCCCCTGGCTTCTCATTGCCCTCAGGGTAAAGGTCCAGACCATTTGCCAAGCCCCTAGCCCTGTGCAGCCCTGAGCCTGTTCCTGCCCCACCTGCACTGGCCTTCCCTCACTTCCGGGCAGGCCTTGCTTGGGCTCCCACAGTGCGTTTGCACCTGCTGCCCTCACTTCCTGCATGCCCTGGTCTCCGCCTTCTACGTAGCTAGGGCTCGCCTAGGTTTCCAGACCTCAGGTGAGTCATTACTTCCTGCAGGTACCTTTCCTTGTGTCCCTGACAAGGTGAAACCCTCCCAGTGCGTGTTCTTTTAACACAGTTTACCTCTCCTCCCTTGCATTTACCACAATTAAAAATTTGTGTATGAGAATAATACCTTACACATATTAGGATGGCCACTATTAAAAAAAAATACTCAAAAAAATAGCAAGTGTTGGCAAAAATGTGGAAAAACGGAATCCTTGTGCGCGGTTGGTGGGCATGTAAAATGGTGCGGACACTGCAGAAAACAGTGTGGAGGTTCCTCAAAAAATTAAACACAGAAATACCATATGATGGAGCAGTTCCACTTCTTATTCCCAAAAGAATTGAAAGCAGGATCTCAAAGAGATATTTGTACACCTTTGTTCATAGCTTCATGATTCACAATAGCCAAGAGGTAGAAACAACAAATTGCCTGTTGACAGATGATCATATAAACAAAATGTGATCCATACGTGCAATGGGATGTTATGCAGGCTCTAAAAGGAAAGAAATCTTGTCACATGCTACAGTATGGATGAATCTTGAGGACATTATGCTCAGTGAAATAAGCCAGTCACAAAAAGACAAATGCCATATGGTTTCCCCTATATGGTACCGAGAGTCATCAAAATCACAGAAACAGAAAATAGAATGGTGGTCCTCAGGGGCTGGGGGGAGGGGAAATGAGGGGCTCCTGTTTAATGGATACAGAGTTTCAGTTTTGCAAGATGAACACATTTTAGAGATCTGTTGCACAGCAATGTAAAGATAGCTTACACTGAACTTAAATGGTTAAGATGGTAAATTTTATGTTCTGTGTTTTTATCACAATTGTCAAAAATTTATATTTATGTGATCTCATAACTAATGTCAGTTTCTTCCTCTAAGTTGTAAGTTTATGAGGAAAGTAAATGCTCTTCAGTATATCCTCGGTACCTGCTTCTCCTCTTTTCTGGCACTCAGTAAATATTTAAATGAATGAATTAATAAAGTAAAATTAAACACCTCTCCTGTAGAATTGGAGAATGGATCTGGCTTTGTGTAACAGGTGCTTAATATCTGTTTGCTGAATTGTTAACAAAAGCAGATGCCAAATATTCAAACATTTGGGAATAGCCTAGCACAGGATGTGCGCACGGAAGTGATTGATTAATTCATGAATTTAGCATTTTCTGAACTGTGCTCAAAACACCAGTAGCACGAACCATGCGTTTTTCCCACCCGAAGAATGATTTTCAGTTAAAAAATATTTAAGAACATTTCCAGTTAAAATTCTAGTTGAACTATTTTAGCTGCATGGGTGATATATGTGGTATACTGTCTGTTGATGGTGGTATTTGTAAAGGGTTAATAATAAGGTTTAATTACTTAATGGAAATGATTGTTTTGGAAGTGATATTATAGAAAAGACAAATATGAAATCGAGATGGATTTTTGAGTACCTAGTTTAAGGAAGTACTAAGCTAATCATTTTCCAACAGTTTTATTAAGGGAGATAAAACTGATGAAGTTAGTGGATCACAGATAGTTTTAGCAGAAACGTAAGTTCACTGGACCAATACATCATTGGACAGCATTTTCATTATTATGTTGAAGGGGTTGGTATTTTTGGAGTAATAAGTACAAGCACATAGTTGGAGAGGCGGTTTTGGTCAAGAAAATGTCAAGCTTAGGTAAAGTTTCGTTAGCAGCTGGCCTGTGATAAATCTGAGACGATTTCATGGAAGAAACAGACCTTCTCTGGGGGTTTGTGCCTTACTCAATTAGATGGGGAAGCAGTCCAGGCTTGTGGCTTAAAGCAGGAGTGGATCTGACACCAAGAGCCTCGTTGGGACGTAGAATTTTAGTGTCATGTAAAGTGACATTACAAGAAAAGAAAAAGTTTAAGATTTGAAATTTGTCCCCAATACAGCATCTTCAATAAAGGCAAGAAAACCAGTAAGTAAAGTGATTCTATGTCCAGTAAAACCAGAAGAAGCAGAGGTGGGAAAAAGAGAAGAATGGAGGGAAAAGTGATTGATACAGGAAGGACATGAAAAGTCTTAGTGTGATGGAGAAGGCCAGGTGGGGCAATGAAACTGGAAAGAGAGGGTTTTAAATTTTCACTGAAGGAAATTACAGGGTTGTTGAGAAATTTTCCGAGACATGGCATCAAGAAAGAATGAGGTTGACCATAAATAAAGGGCCTGTAACATAATAAGTCAGAATTTTACCTTCTTATGATCAGTGTGGGAAAATTAATTCTTAGAAACAAAAGGAAATAGCATAGAAGTTTTATTTTTTGTTAACTTTCTGATGACTGAATCGTTTTAAATGAATTAAAAAGTAGGCCTTGTCTAGGCTATAAAGAAAAAAAGAATCCTCCTTCCCCCGTTCAAAAATAATTAAATATTGCATTAGAACATTATAATAGTTTTCTGTCATATATAAACTTATTGATTCTAAATGAGATTTTAACAATCTGAGATGATCATGATTTGGGAAAATAGCTTATTATGCCAGAATAGTTTGTTTTGAACCGGAAATGTAAAATCAAGAAGCAACTTTAGATAATTAACAAAGCTGGTCTACTTGGCGATTTGTTCATTTTGTTAAAAGAAAAACTGATCCTTTATTTTTACAACGGGTCAGTTTTAGTGGAATAATTTAATGAAGGTAGTATTCTCTTACAAGGCATGAACGAGAATTCTATTCAAGCCTTTTAAAACCTTCTGGCGAGTAGGTCTTAGTGATGGGTTGCCATCTACTAGATGCCATTTCAGGCCACTTTCTCTCCTAAAAACTTTTTTTTTTTTTTTTTTAAAGAAAAGTAATTAGTCCTTTATTCCTCAATATCATTTATATAACTACCAAGATTGGGAGTTGTCATTTTAGAAAGTTGCAGTTTGGGGGCAGGTGGTGCACAGATGCCCCCTCTTTATCCCCTAAGCTTCCAATAGGGTGGAATGAGCTTCCAAAACTCAAAACTGTAAACAGTGAACATCTAATAAAGTGATGTGTTTGAAGCTGCATTGTTTGTGAATTCGCTGTCATTTTACGTTGTTTCACAGAAAGTTGTTTATATTCATTAGTTTTATATACATCTTGCCTTCTTTCAGGCCAGTTCTTGATTTTCCCTTTGAGGTTCTGTCATGGTCGCCCCGTGTTCTTCCGTCTGACTCTGGGTCCCAGTCAGCGGTAGTTTCTGTGGGATGTCTCCTCTCACGATTCTTAGAGCAAGTGCCTTTACTGAACTTTTGTACACTGCTGTGGTGGCTTAAGTTTACATTTTAGTTTATAGATCACAGTTTTGCCAGGGTGTCTCCTACCAAAATCTCTGTCACCATGAATTCTGAAGCCATTCTGTAAGCCCCTTGGTCCCTCAGACATGGCTTGGGAAGTAGCCTTGCTCATTAAGGACCCAAGAAGGACATAATCGTAAAATCAGAAATTAATGATGTATAGACATATAATTATCTGTAACTTGTCAGTGTCCATAGCAATTCAAAGAACAAATTTCCTTTTCCTTCTGCTTCAAGGAAAGCCAGCAGCTAATCTGTAGAGGGTTGCCTCTTGGCAAACTTGCTCCGTGTGAAGTAGCTAAACCTTCCACCATATTAAAAAGTGTAATCTCTCTGTTTTTTCAGGATACTGTCAAGTCAGGAGCAACAAAAAAAAAAGAGAAGGGAAAACATACGATTAACATTATTTCATCATATTAATTAAAACACTGTAGTGGTTTCAACTTGAGCAACTCAGTTACTAAAACCAAGGGAAGTTGCTCCCCTATTCTTAATCCTTTCAGTGAGACCTTAAGTGGGAATGAAAGGTTTGAGATGAATTTTGGCTTTGCAGCAGAATTTAGGCATTGTGAGGATCTTTCTAGAATACCTTTAGATCAATTCATATAAATTTTCCGGAAGAATCTTTACCATTTTTCTCTCCCAAGAGTTACTAAGTATCGTTACAAGTTCTGTGCCCCTAAATGGAAAATGCAATCTCATCTACCCATGCATGCCCCCCAGAAGCTATTCAGGATAAGTTAATCTTTTCAACAGAGCAGCCAACTTTTCCAGCAAAGGAATTTGCAGTCTTTGTGGTTTGGGTAAAAAGGTGGTTCATTTTACCAGTTTCTCGATGAAATATGTTTCATGATAAATTCAATCTTTCCTCCAAAAAAAAAATTCCCTAACTCTACTTTTCTGTGCAAAATTCGACTTGAAAGCCTTTCTCTATCGAAGCAGCCAAATACCGAGTTCGTGTGGATCTGGGCAAACAGTTTTTGGGTCCAAGGTTAACAATATTTATTGCTGGAGGTATTACACGTATTTGTATCCAGGAAGAACAAAATCCAACACGTTGACAGTGGTTTTCAAATACATTAATTTACTTTCTTTTGTCTTAGGGGGAATGTTTTTCTCCCCACTCCCTGTTTTAATCCTTTGCCACACTTGGTAGAATTTGGAAGGATTTTTGCCAGGGGTAATGAGCAAAGGTAGACAGTGTGTGAATACACAGGAGATCTGCTGGTTTCATTGCAGACTTCAGAGAAAGTTCCTTGCCCTCTGACTGTGACATGGCATGCAGGAAATTCCTCCTCGGTCTGCCCAGTGCAATAAACAGACCTCCTGCATCTAACCACATCCACGCTGAAGTTTCTTATGCGGGGTTCCTTTTGCTTTTTGTGTAAAAGTTAAGGGTCCCAGCATTCCTACTCCAGCTTCTTTAACTCCTACGCTTTGGAATTGGCATACGACTGTGTTTAGGGGTTAATACGCCTTGCGGTTTAATAGGACTTATTCTGTGTTATTTATGCACACACGGAGAAGGTAGAGGAGGGAAACAGATCCCCTGTGGACATGCTTCTGAGAAACCTTACGTTACATCGGATTTGTTAGAAGGATCACAGGGTCCCATTTGCCTTCGGCGACTCATTGAGGACATCGCGTATTATATGCAGCACAGGTGAGTTTTTCCGTAACCCCTGCAGCCCCCAGCCGGCACCCTGAGCATCACAGGAGGGAGAGCGGTCTTGTTAGAAATGCAGACTCTCAGGCCGCAGCCAGGAACTACTGGCCTAGAATCTGCATTTTAACCAGAGCCTTGGAGTTCATGGGACATAAAAGGGAAAGAAGCCCTCAGTTAGGGTCCCGGCCACCAGAGTACAGCCCAGTGAGATCTCCTGGGAACGTGTGGGGCAGAGAGGAAGGAGGGCGGGAAGGACATTGGCTGAGTTAAATTATGCTCATTAATTCAATTTGAGGCAGGAATGTGTGTAAATAAACGCTGGCAGCTGCAGAGGCTCCGCTTCCTGCAGGGTTCAGGCAGGAATGCAGGGGCCAGAGCCGCAAAAACCTGACTGGGGATCGGTCCGACGGTCCTGCAACCATGAGATAATGACGGAGAAGATGGGCTTATCCTTCTCGTGGGGGGGAGGCTCTCGATGCAGCGTTAAGTGCCAAACCAAGTGGAACTGGAGAGGCTTTGCCGGCAGAGATCACATCTTAATGATTTGAAAAGATGAAACTCCCTGGACTGCCCCCTCCTCTTCTTTTAACTCAGTACAGATTGGATTTCCAGGGGTTCAGATGAGTAGGACAGTGGTCTGTCCCACACAGCCTGTCGGCGTGTCCAAATAAATAACCTGTTCACAGCACCTCTTACCTTACAAAACTGAGTCCCTGAGAAACAGGAAGGGGAAAATTGAGTTCAGTAGGGTAAGAGCCTCCTTGGTACCATAAACCTATAAAATGCTTACAGGGTTGGTTTCTGGCACTTGATGTTCATGAACCGTTTTGGGGGCCGAGCAATCATCGCCGGGTCCTGTTTGTTAAACCCCGAGTGCCACGGTGGGCAATACGCTTGCCTGCATGTTGCTGGGTTGGCCAAAAAGTTCGTTTGAGTTTTTCCGTAACATCACCATCTACGGGAAAACCCGAACGAACTTTTGGCCAACCCAGTACAAGGTGGTTCTCGTGCTGTCACGTGTAGGACCTTGTTGAATGTTGTGTGTTCTGAAGAGACATCTGTTTCCCAGCTCAAAATGACCCACGAGTCCCTTGTCTCCACTGGACCAAGGAGCCTTCGCTTCTAGTTATTTTATCCCTTTTGCACACACGGCCTTTCCTTCCAGGGGAAAGGGGTTTCCAGGGGGCCAGAAAGGTGGGAGATCAGTTCTTCAGGCTCATCCATCAGGCCCACTCTCAGTCTCTTTTACCTCCCACAGCATCGTGGCTGGTGGGCGCTTGGTTAGCCGAAGGGCAGTGGTGCCTGCTCTGCCTCCTGGGACCACCGTCTCCGGGGGGTCGTGCCCGGTGGCTCCCGCAGGGCAGGGCAGGTTGAAGGCGAGGGGTCTCACCTCCCATCCCCATCACAGCTCAGGGACTCAGCACATGCATGTCCGTCCTCAGGGGTTAGGATGGCGGGTGCACAGTGTCGGGAAGGAAATCATTTCAGGGTTTGGTTCTCTGTCACCCGTCACCTCCTCCCCTACATCCAGGGACTGGTTGACTTGTGGCCAGTACAGTCCCCTGCTTCTGCCCTCAGGAGGGAGGAAGACCGTTGGCTTTGGCCTGAGCTCCAGGCTTGCTTCCTCTGGGACACGGGGATTCTGTGCCCTGATGGGCCGAGCTGGGTCCGTGACGAGCCCTCTGTCTGCGGATGTTGGCTACTTTCCCTTCCTCGTCCTTGCTTCTCACCGTGGCCTGAGAAGGTCCTTTTCGCTCTGAAAAGTCAGACGTGCGAGACGAACGGGCTGAGTCAGAGCCTCGGGGACAGAATTGTGCTTCCCTGAGGCCTGGCTGCTGTCACCTGCTGGCCTCCCTTGAGTCCTCCCGGATTCGGGGCCCTCCTCTTCCCTCCACGTTGCCTGCCCTGCTGACTGTGTGTCCCGCAGGGGCCACGAGCCCGCTGCACAGGGACGGGAGGGACCTGGCCTTCCTGGGCCGCGGCCTTTGTAGCAGAACGTGCGGCCGAGCTCTGCCCGGGACGCCCTTCCTCTCTCCAGCCCGAGGCTCGGCCTCCTTCCTTCTTTTGCCTCTTTTCTCTTCCTCCTTTTTGCCTCTGTTGCTGGGATGAGGTCATAAATCTCAATTAGCTCTCGTTCTGGAAGATTCTCAGAGTGGACATGGTAGCGTTTCCCCAACCCTGTCCCTCTCACCTTGCACCCCTCCACCCGGGTGAGGCCTCTTCCTTAAGGAGGGGAATGTCAAGGTTGACGGTCAGGTCTGGTCATCGTCCTCAGGGATGTCGCTGTGCCTTTCCAGCTCATGGACAGAATAGAGGCGGCTGGTCTGAGAGTCACCAAGGGCTTAAGTAGACCAATCCTAACCCAGAGAAGTCTTACTGCCCCCTGATTCTGACTATGCTGGTTTCTTCTTCTTAATTCTATAGTCTTGTTTCCCCTAGAATTAAGAAAGTCATAACCTGATAGGAGGGGAATTTGATCAGGGTATTTACAGAGTTGAGGCATTTTTTCCTCTTTTAAAATTGGCCTTTTACCCAGCCACAGGGATTGTTTCCATGCTCTACTCCTTGATGGTGTGTTTATTTACCTAGACTCACGCAATTCTCTCTTGCCCGGAGTAATCCAGTATTCACTTGTAATAACCAGGATTCCTGTTGAAGGAAGGGATTTTTTTTCAAGAAAAGCAAAGGGAATTGAAGGTTCAAAATTCCAGAGAGAAAGTGAATAAAACCCTACCAAAGAGGACGTGGGAAAGTCTGAATTAAGAGAGCGATCTCTGAATTAACACAACATTGTAAATCAACTATACCTTCAATAAAATTTTTTTTAATTACATTAAATTTAAAAAAGAAAAAAAAGGGCTTCCCTGGTGGCTCAGTGGTTGAGAATCTGCCTGCCAATGCAGGGGCCACGGGTTCGAGCCCTGGTCTGGGAAGATCCCACATGCCGCGGAGCATCTGGGCCCGTGAGCCACAACTGCTGAGCCTGCACGTCTGGAGCCTGTGCTCCGCAACAAGAGAGGCCGTGATAGTGAGAGGCCCGCGCACCGCGATGAAGAGTGGCCCCCGCTTGCCGCAACTGGAGAAAGCCCTCGCACAGAAACGAAGACCCAACACAGCCAAAAATAAATAATAAATAAATTAAAAAAAAAAAAAAAAAGCACTCTCCCAGAGCAGCACATTACTGGATCTCTACGGATACTCCATTGTTTTAAAGTTGCATTTGATCTGAAAGAAGTGTTTTCACTAAGAATATTCCAGTAGCTAGTTCTGAAACTGACAAGTAATGGAATATCGTCTCTTAGATTAGGTTGTGTGTTTATATACCTGTATTAATCAACAATGTTAAGTTTTCCACATTACCTAATAGGACCCCTGTCCCACACCCCAAAGAAGTTGGAACGTCAAGGTGATGATGGTGGATTAAACTGCTGCTGGGATGAGGTCATAAATCTCAGTTAGCTCTTGTTCTGGAAAGCCCTCAGAGCAGACGCGGTGGCTTTGGGCTCTTGCTGGATTTGATGCATGTGCTTTGTGTGTGTTTTTTTTTTAACAGAAGGGCATTCTGTGCCCCTGCTTTCCATACAGGGTCTGTCGGATGTTGCCCGCCCTTTGGCCTCCCTATTTTTGGTCACATCTGCAAGCACAGCCTGCCTTTTGTAAACAAGTCACTAAATCCACACTAGGGTGTGACGTGCAGTTGGCGCCACGCGTGGCCTTACGCGCTCCACGTGCGCTGGGTGCCGACGGCGGGAGAGGGGAGGCCCCGAGGGCTTGACCTGATGGGCAGAGCGCCTCCCGGGCCGTGTGAGGGATCCAAGCCAAGCAGCAGCCCAGAGCGTCTCTGTACCATCTGATGGCTGCTGAGCGGCGTGTAGGAAAAACGTTCCGAGACTCAGGGGTTTCTCCAGAAGGACCGTCAGAGATTTACTGCCATGAGAGTGGAAGATTATGGGGAAAGCATGATGAGGCTTCCACTTGCCAGGTGCTTATTAGCGTTCCCTAGGCTTTACGGATGCGCCATTACTGGTTATTCATTACAGAATTTGCCAAGAGAGGGGCATCCGCTTAGGTCATGAACAACACTTCTCCGTGGACCAGTTGACTCTCCATAACGTCCAAGTGGTCTCTCTAAACATCCATGCTGTGTGATTACATTCGTAGAAAGTTCAAAAACTTGCCAGACTGATTTATGGTGTTAGAGGTCAGGGCAGGGGGTTATGCCTGGGTGGAGGGGGAGTGAGAAATGGGAGAGGCATGAGGAGTTTTCTGCTGAGTTTCTGGGGGTTTTCATCTGAGTGCTGTGTCCACAGAATTCATTTTGCAAAAATGAAAACTCATTTGCGATGTACAGGTGTCATCTGTGCACTTTGTCGTGTACATATTTTACTTTGATCAAAAGTTTACATTTAAAAATATGACATGAGAGCATAAGGAAAAAGTTCTTTCCTCAATCCAACTTGCATTAATAATAAATTCAGACGAGAGGAGGAGAGAGGAGGCTGCAGATCTAAGTACGATAGGTATTTCCTTTAGCACCAGAGGCGGGAACCTGCGGGGTATGTACCTTCTAATTACTCTTCCTGTTAAGCTTTGGGTTGTCTTTTGAGGGTCCCAGGTTGGTTTTATGGCTTGGTTTTTCTTTTAATGATAAACGTATCAATATGGTTTTTGATCTCAGTAGAATGCTTTTGAATAAATGCTTCTGTTGCTGCTTCTGCAGTGAATAACCTTAAACATTCCTTTCAATACGCTGGCTTGGAAATTACCACCATGTGGGTGATGGTCATGGGAGGGGGTGGCGTTGCCCATCGTGAGTGGGCAGAGAGACAAGAAGAGAACGGCCCCCAGGGAACACGACATTTACAAGGTGCGTTAAACGGCGGTCTGCTCACCAAAGGTAGCACAAGTTAGCTCGTTACAGTGATGGCTCTAGAAAGGTGGATTGAATAATTCAGTCCTCTTTTCTCTTTATAAAAATGAAATGGCTATGTTGAGCATCTTTTCATGTGCCTTTTGGCCATCTGTATGTCTTCTTTGTAGAAATGTCTGTTTAGATCTGCTGCCCCCTCCCCTTTCCCCTTTGGTAACCATAAGTTTGTTTTCTATGTCTGTGGGTCTATTTGTTTTGTGTATAAGTTCATTTGTATCATTTTTTTTTTTAGATTCCACATATAAGCGATATCATAAGATAGTTGTCTTTGGCTTACTTCACTTAGTTTGATCATCTCTAGGTCCATCCATGTTGCTGCAAATGGCATTATTTCATTCTTTTTTATGGCTGAGTAATATTCCACTGTATATATGTGCCACATCTTCTTTATCCATTCATCTGTCAGTGGACACTTAGGTTGCTTGCATGTCTTGGATGTTGTAAATAGTGCTATGAACATTGGGGTGCATGTTTCTTTTTGAATTAGAGTTTTCTCCAGGTATATGCCCAGGAGTGGGATTGCTGGGTCATAGGGTAGCTCTATTTTTAGTTTTTTAAGGAACCTCCATACTGTTCTCCATAGTGGCTGCACCAATCTACATTCCCACCAACAGTGTAGGAAGGATAAATTAGGAGTTTAGGATCAACATATGCACACTACTATATATAAAATAGATAACCAAGAAGGACCTGCTGTGTAGCACAGGGCACTGTACTCAGTATTTTGTAATAACCTATAGGGGAAAAGAATCTGGAAAAAAAATATGTATGTATAACTGAATCACTTTGCTGTATACCTGAAACCAACACAACATTGTAAATCAACTATACTTCAATAAAAAAATAAAATAAAATAAATGAAATGGCTTTTTACCGCCATGAGATCCCTTATCTGAAATTTGAGGACAATACCCCCACTGAGAGTTTAGTAGCAC
The DNA here is from genome assembly GCF_965194805.1 of Balaenoptera borealis. Taxonomy (NCBI): domain Eukaryota; kingdom Metazoa; phylum Chordata; class Mammalia; order Artiodactyla; family Balaenopteridae; genus Balaenoptera; species Balaenoptera borealis. The sequence goes on from NC_138877.1 coordinate 4,792,778, forward strand.
TACAGTTTACTTCCTTAAAGAACTTTAAAATACTTTGTGTCAATTTTCTGAAACTGGACGATAAGGAGAATTTCTTCCTTTTTTTTCCTAAAGAGGGAGTGCAGAAAAAGCTAAAAAACAAAAGGAAAGCAACCAAATACAGAGGCCATGTGAAGCAGCCACTCTAGAGGGTCGACGTGCTGAGTAGATGCAGGCAACACAAGGGCAGGAGCCGCATCGTTGAACCAGCTGATGTGTCAGCCTGTGTGGGTTCGGGGGGCCGTTCTCGGAGATGGAAGGTTTATTGGAATCGATCAATTTTTCCCATATGTTAAGTTTATGGAAAAATACCATTTCTGAAGCTTCCCTTTCTCTTTTTCACCTTAAAATGGCATTTTTTTCCCTCTATGGCCGATCAAGGGCTGTGCCAGGAAGCAAGCTGTTTAAGCTCTGTCGCATAAGGGGGACTTCTTTCTGCAAAGGAATAATTAAGCGTTACTCGAAGACCATTTCAGACCATAATTTGTTTTACTGTCTTCTTGTTGTTGCTGTTCTAATCTTCTTTCCCATTTCCGACAGAGACCCGTGTCTCTTTATTGCTATTAAATTTGCTTTCTCATTTGTCAAATATATCATTGAAATGATTTTTAAAGATAATAAAAGGTTTCAATAAAAGGTTTCAGGAAGTTGAAATTGCCCGGGGCAGAGCATTGTATGAATAAGTTTTGTTGAAATCACCTTTTCCTCTCTCTGTTTCTTGGCTGGAGGACTCTTGAAGACATGGATTCATTTCTCTTCAGAAAGTTTCTGAGATGTGGTCTGATCACAGCTCTGTTCCCACTTGCTTGAGGCTCCGTGGCAGATGAAGAAAGTGGTCTTTAAGAAGGACTATTATTTTAGGCTCAGTTTGGGTTTTTTATGCAAACCTTAGCTCTTTTCCTGTTGGATATTATCAATACCGTTTCCGCCCTCTCCCTCCCTGATGCAATAACCTCTTCTTCACCTTCATGGTAGTTGATCTCCTGGCAGGACTTGACCCTGAGGCTTCTAGAAATTCTGTCTTTTGCTTCTGAAACGTAATTCTCGCCTATTTCTCTTAACTGTTTCTTTACCACTATTTCCTACCCCCTTAAGGAACATCCCTTAAGTATAATTGGTCTGAAGGATTCTCTTCTCATTTTATTTTAATTAGTTTCTCTTAGGTTACAGTATATATACCAAAGGCTTCAATAACAGCTCCCAACTATATGTCTTTCAGCCAACACGTGATAGTTGCCTACAGCTGGATTTACTTTGAAAATGGAAACAGGTCTTTTTCACCTTTTGTATCTCTTTCAATACCTAACAGAATACCTGGTACATAATAAATATTAGATGGATGAAAAACATGCCCACATTGGTAGAAGGTTTTTAACTTCTATGTTCAATTTAACGATCCTATTCTAATGAAGTATTCCCCGAATAATGACGTGTTGGAAGATAAAGAAGGATGTTTCCTTTCCCTGATACCTAGTTACACTTCTGTCCTGATGCCACGCTCACCTTTGGTACCTTTTTACCTAAGGATCCCACCTTTCAGACTTCCTGTAGAAGTGCCTCTTTGGGGATCAAGCTGACACCTTGCAGAATGTTCTTTTTCCTTGATTCTTATGGGCCTGACTGATTTTGAACTTAAGTCCGTGGTGCAGAAATGCTAAAACATTTGGGAACCTTTTTTTTCCTAGCGGGGAGCCTTTTATGGCCAGAAGTGAATCTCCCATAGAGCTGAAGAAAGACCTATGAAATTTAGCTTTTAAAAACAAAGCTGTGTTTAAGTTCTGTGGAAACAGAAGGTATTGCTTAAAAAGGACGTGGCAGATGTAATGAAAATTTGTTTTAAAGCATTTCTCTCAGGTTAAGTCATGTTTGCCAAGTTATAACGTAGAACGCATTCTGACGGCTCAGCAGACCTCACGGCTGAGGGTGTGCAGTGGCCACAGGCGGGGCGGGGAGGGGAGGGGGGGCCTCACGTCTGAGACCAGCATCGTGCTTCTCTTCCTGAGTCAAGCAAACTCCCTTGTCTTTGAGATTTACTTTTGTCTAATGAAAAATGTGTTTTAATAGACACTGTACTTGGCTCTCACTGAAGAAAACCATGGGTTTTCTTGAATGTGTATTTGATGTTTCTTTAGGGAAAAGTTATGCCACTCAAAAATGATCATGTTAAAAAGCCTACAGAATCCGGAATGGAATAGAAATTGGGTTGCTTCTTAGATCTGACCCATTTGATCCTGCCACCACCCACCTTCATCCCTATGAATTAAAAAAATCTGTCTATCATGGATAAACAACAAGGTCCTACTGTACAGCACAGGGAAATATATTCAATATCCTGTGATAAACCATCACAGGAAAGAATATGAAAAAGAATGAATATATCTATCTATATATATGTGTATAAGTGAATCACTTTGCTGTACACCTGAAACTAACACAACATTGTAAATCAACTATACTCCAATAAAATAAATTAAAAAAAAAAATCTCTCGATATCAGGAGACTAACTCTGGAGGGACACTGCCGTCTCTGCCTCTGCACTCAGGTGTCTGAGCATTTCTCCAGGAAGGACCAAAGTGTCCCATGCTGGGAAAAGGACAAATAACAGAAAGACGAACAATGGTCTTCTTTTGTCTGACACATTCAGAAGAAATCCCAAAGTAATATATCTAACAGATTGATTGGACTGGTGTTTTTTTTTTGTCGTTTGCTTGATTTTGAGGCTTCGTGTCCTTTTAGAAAATGGGCATGTGTGACCTTGAATGTCTTCTCATTTTTGTTAGGAGGTCATGTCAGTTTGGGTGCTTACCATGTCGGGCCTATCTGGACGTGGTGTGGCATCTCTTTGGTTATAAGAGATTTATTTGGGCTCGAGGAGAGGAAGTTTCCTGATGCCTGTGGAAAGTAAGTGAAAAGCCATGGAAACTTTCTTTTCACTCCCCTTAGTGACTTTCCTTGTTCCTTCCACCTGTGTTACTGAGATGCTCGGAGAAGGTCTGTGCACATAGAGTGCAGGGCTATCTCCCCTTTATGGCCGGAAGCTTCTCCTGCGTCCCCTCCCCTCCTCTGCAGTGGCCTCGTCACAAGCGCAGGTGACTTGTATGGGGTCCCAGGCTAGGTTGTCTTTGTGTGAAGCACAGAGGTGGTGTTGTGTGTGCTTGGTGGGTTTTTGCATGCAAATGAGGACTGGGTCATTAAATGACTCCTGATTGAAAATACGCTTCGAACACTACCCAGGTCTGAAAGCCTTTCACGCCAGCACAATGTGTTACGTGGTGGTTAGTATCAGACAGGCCGGGTTTTGGACTGTTCCCATCAAACATACTGGACATTTCAAGCACATAATGTCTTAGTGTAGGTCTGGGGAGGGTTGTTTCTGACAGGCATGGATGGAGGCTCTCCCTGGTTCCGGTATGATTGCTGGAGCTCACAGAGCCTGGACACCCCAGGAGGCCCAGGACACCCCAGGAGGCCCAGGACACCCCAGGAGGGCCCAGGACACCCTGGGATTGCCCAGCATCAGCCGCCTCTGCCCCTTGCCGTGTGACATGCCATGACCTGGTTACCCTCTCAAGCATGTCTGGCAGATGGAGCATTTAGGATCCAATTTATTAAGGGTTTTGTGAGAAAACACACAAAGGTGTTGGGAAACTCCGATGATAGTTACTTGGTAAATGGCACTTATTATAGGATTTTTCTCCCTTCACGGTGTCAGCCTATCTGAAATAGTTTGGGAATCTTTTCTGTCAAAAACTCTGTATGTAGTCCGTTCAGTACAAGTTAATCCATGGCTACGATGTCCTGTCCGATGTAGGTTCTGTCCTAGGACCTGGGATTCAGCCAGGATGAAGGGCGGGGCCGCTTTTCTCCTGGAGCGTCTCTCCTAGTGACGTCAGGCAACCACATATGAATAGGTATATGAGCAGGAGAAACTATTGTTATTGTGCAGAGAATTACAACAACAAGTGATGGTGCCTCCCGCCTTGGCTGGGGTCTCCATGGCCTGAGGAAGCCCAGGGAGCTCAAGCGGGGGTGAAGGAGGGAGCAGAGGGGTGTGGGGCGTGGCACGTTCCTAGTCAGAGCGGTGGTCGGTGGGGCTGGAGCGCGTGCAGAGGAGGGTGGTGGGAAAGGGATGCAGAGGGGTGAGCGGTGGCCAGACCATGGAGGCCTTTGTAGAGGACAAAGCAAGAAACTTGAGTATTATTCTCAATGCGATGGAAAGGCTTTGAAGAGTTTTCAACAGGAATACTACACGATCTGTTATATACATCTTAAAAGATGCACCTGCCGCTGTGTGGGAGAGAGATGGTACCCTGGAAGGAGTGGAGGCGGGGAGGCACCCCGGGATGGCCCAGCCTCCGCCAATCAGGTTAGGCAACGATGACTTGGAGTGGGTGGTGGGTGGAGGTGAGGGAAATGTGTCCAGGATACACGGAGCTTGCGCAGGGATTGGATTAGAGGCTTGGCGAAGGAGAAGAATCCCAGATACCTTCCGGGTGTTGGCTGGTCTGAGCAAGTGGGGAGATGTTGTGCGCTGCTTAGCAAGGCGGCAAACACTGGGAACGGTGTGGGTTTGCGGGGGAATCAACCCCGCTGTTCTGGCCGTGTTAGTTCCGTGGGGTTACGTGGAAGAAGCAAGAAAATCAGAGAGCATCTCTGTGGAGTTTGAGTCTAGGTGAAAGAACACTCGGTACGACAGTATCTAAGGCGTGAGCCATCCTGGAAGCAAACAGCAGTATAATTAGTGCTGTGCTCAGACGTGGGCCCCAGGGAATGATTCTCCATTGGTCTAAGGAGGAAGGAGAAGCTTAAGGGGCGAAGAAAGGCGGGGATGGCAAAGAAACCGGCTAGGGTGGCGACTAAATGAGGCTGATGAGATTTGCTGAAGGTGCCAGGCCTGGAGGAGGAAGCATCTCTGGAGGCTTCTGCCAGCCTGGGTGGTACTGGAAGTGGGTGATACGAGTGTTGGACCAAGGGATTTCGTAAGTAGCACTGCGAGACAGAAGCTGAGCGTTCGTTTGAAGAGCAGGAAAGAGAGAAATGGACTGAGCCGAAGGGGCTTTGGGAATTCTGAGGGATTGGAGAACTTTACTTAAGTAAGGAGCTCCAGCAGCATCTGTGTTCATATCCAAGGGGGAAAAAAAAAAAAACTCACACATAGTACTTGGAGTTGAGAAGTTTTCTATGCGTGCACCTTTAAAGGAGTTACATTTTATGCTCAGGTGATGTACATGTTTATGCAAAAATTCATCATAGCCATGAATACAAATTCATGGCTGTTTTAGATACATATAATTTAAAGTATGATTTGTAGAAGAAACTAAGTCAACTAGATAGGGTAAAATAAAAATTTTAATTACTCGTTTTCCCATTATTTTCATATACAGATCTTAGAAGCAGGAACCGTCATTTCACAAGTCCGTTTCTGAGAGGGGTAAATAGCCATGCTTTAAACTGCCCTTGATAACAAAGAAACTGCTGTGGGTGGCTGAGATTTCAAAGTCAGATTAGATTCCACTCCAGAGAGGCCTCTTCTAGCCTGTTGGCTGGGAAACTCTCTCCAAACAGGATGTGGTGATTATTTGTAAATGATCATTGCTGGTTCTAACAATAGCTCATCCCTGGGTACTCAGAGGGATGGCTTTTAAACACATAAAGATGATTTGAATGAAAATATCATATGTGCAAGCATATAAAATACTAGCTGATCTACCAAATTGGAAGATGACTAACTAAAGGTAATTCCAAATAATTTAGTTATATTGACCTAGATTTGGGATCCATTAAGTAACTAGCCTAGTATTTATAGCAAAAGACAACAAGATTAAAAATTCTTGGCAAACAAATGAAACAGAAACATGGAGTTTGAAAAAGAACAATGAAAACGTTGAGCAGGAAAGGGAGATTCCTCAGCAGACCTGTGGGAACCCATCTCTCCCGCCACCATCTGGCCTTTCAAAAGGCAAATGCAGTTCCTGCCAGAAGACATTATCTGACTGCAGAGTGACATGATAATGGTCTCTCTGGTCTTTTTTTTACTTACACATTGAAGCTTCAGTAATATCTCTTTACCCGCCTCCCCCAGAGCCTTGGGGGAGGTTGGACATTTTTCTGTACAAGCTGATTGGGTTATTTGTCCAAATGATGGGCATTTTTGAAATAGGAAATCCAGCTTCTATCCACAGAATCCCCATATCTGGTGGGCAAAGATGAGTGTAGATGCTACGTGTCTGTATTTACATTTTGGACCATGATTATTTGAAACAGTCGATTATATTCATTCATTGGAAATGCTTGGTCGCATCATAGCTGCAACGTCACCCACTGCTCTTAGACCGTGACCCCAAGTCCGTGTCCAGCCCAGACCTCATCCTGAGCCTCAGGCCCACGCTGATTGAGTGAATTTCCAGCTTCTTCAACTGGTCACTTCCTCCTGAATGACTCTTGGTCTCTAGGCCTCTCAAAATCAACATGGCAAAATAGTAACTAAATTTACAGCCCCTGCACACACGCACACAGACACACACGCGTGCGTGCAACAGAGGTGAGGGGACAAGGCGAACAACACTTGCCTCTCCTGCTGTGAACCCTGTCTTGCTTTCACTGGCTTCTCCCCTCCCTCGCTCCCCATACGCACGCGTCCCGAGGTGGGCAGCATGACCCTGACCTTGCTGTCCGGTTTCCTCACCTTCATAGGGTCTGGCTGCCACTTCTGTCCTTCTTCCCTTCATCTCAGCCCTCCCTACAGCGCGCATCGGGGCCCCACCGCTCTCTCCAGCCCCGCTGCCGCCCACCTGGTCTCCCTGCCTCCATCCTGGTCCCTCTAAGTCTGTTGTCAACACAGCAGCCAGAGGATGGTTTGGAGCCTGGACCACTCCGGTCCCTCCTCTGCACGGAAACCTCCTCCAGCGCTGCCCGCCTCACTCAGAGCTAGTCCCTGCGATGGCCCAGAAGACCACTCGTGACCGCCCTCGGCCACTGCCTGCCTTACACATCCTTCTCTGCCCCACTGCTCTCACCGTTCAACCGCCTGAGGTAGATTCCGTCCTCAGCTTGTAAACCGAACTAGTCGTCCTTTGCTCAGAGGTCCCTGTCCTGGCGCTGTCGCCCCCCGGGTCATCACTCAGATCCTCAGCCGTGCCTTCCTCCACAACCATAGTGACATGTGTGCGTCACCCCACCACCCCTGCCTTACTTTTCAGCCTTCCTCCCACGCTGAATTCTCATCCCCTCTGTTGCTCCCCTTCTGATATTCTGTGTAGCTTTCTTTTGTCTTTGATTTGCTTTCCTACCCACATCAGCTCTGTGAGGCTGCGATTTTTGTCTATTTTATTTACTGTTGAGTTCTCAGATGAAAATAACAGGAACTCCATAGATGATTTAAAAACAAATTCCAGAGAATCATCCGAGGGAGATTTAAAAAAAAAAATACACTGTTGTGCAGATTGTACCTCAGACCTGCTGAATCAGAACCTCAGGGTTTGGGGACCAGAAGTTGATATTTTTACAGGGTCCCCAGGTGATCCAGGGGCCAGCCCAGGTGGAAAACCATCACTGCCAGAGAGAGATCTTAAACCGCGGGTGTCCCCCGGTGAAAACCTGCAGCAGCTCCCCATTTTCCCCCGGAGTCACTGCCCAAAGTCCTTAAGGTGACAGCCAAGACCCTGTGCAGATGGGACCCCTGGGGACACCGAGTCAGTCCTGCTACTTGCCTGCCTGCCACCTACAGAAACATTGTGTCTTCCCGGCGTGTCACGTGGCTTCCTGTCTAGGTGCTTTGCCTCTGCCCCAGCGCTTTCTCCCCTACTCTCTGCAAGGTTCAAGTTTTGATTCAGATGTCAGCAGTTAAGTGTAATTTTCCCTTATGCCCTCTTCTTCACAACTAACCCAGTAATCACTGGTTCCTTTTATAGCACACAGTCTGGCCTATCCTTATCTTATTCCATTATAGTTAGACTGTTCCCCATCAGACTCTAAATGCCTAAAAGATTATGGGAACACGCCCATTGCTTTATCCTCAACATCTAGCAAATTGTTAAATACAGTTCTTTAAGTAGTGCACCAAAAGAACAATTAATCTTGATGATATGAGATACCTTTATTGGGTTTTCTTGAGTGTTTGGTAGTTGGATACACGTGCGTACGTACTCACACACACACATCTCTAAGGAGAAGTGTGTGTGTGTCCAGTCCTGACCCCTTGGTCCTGAAAGGAGAGCCGAGGTTACCCGCTGTTCTCTTACTGTCCATTGCCTGCCTTCTCCTTTTCCTAAATTTAAGCTCTGCTGTTCTCTTTTCCAGCAGATGACCTCAGGAGGTACTTCTACATTAAAAATATTTTTAAGGGAGACTTTCTAAGTGACACCTCTTGTGTATTCACTTCTAAGCAGATAAGATTTTTCTCTTGCTCTCCAGATTTAACTTTTCTTCCCGTTCTCTGATCCTACCATCTATCACTTTGTAATGGACCTTGATTCTGTTTTCACCCCTATTCCTACGCCCTTCCCTTCCCCGTCTCCCTCATGTCTTTTAATATTCTGGTCTCTATTCTTATTTAAAACAGAAGAACGGTAAAAAACAAAAAAACCCTGGCTGACCCCCTTTGCTGCTCGCTTCTCTCCACTCCCGTCTACCTGGGGAGCCTAGAGCCTCTGCGTGCCGCCTCTGTTGTTCAGTTCTTAAGCAGAGGTCACTGTCACCAGCTAAAGTCCGGACTCCGCCGTCCCCCAGCCGGTCGTCCTCTGCCCGCTGACCAGCTTCAGCCCCCTTGCCGGCTGCTTCCCTGCAGGACGCTAGCGGGCCCCTGTGAGCTGCGCTCTCCCGGGTCCCCATCCTGCATCTTCCAGGATCTTCCCTCCTCACCCTTCGGGGCTGCTGTGACAAATGAGAACTTACAAGAAAGCCCGTGGGCACATCCGCACTCAGCACGTGCTGTGCCACGTCTCGCTCATTTCCCCTTAGTTCTTTGCTGATTCCTCCTCAAGAAAGCCTCTCTCCAAAGGTTCCCCGTGGTCCCCGCTCCCTCTTGATTCCATCCCAGGTGGTACCTGCCAACTGTGCCCTTACCTTAAACTTTACTGTCTGAAACTTATCTTTTCTCTTCTTCACTCCCTTTTAAAACAGAGCCCCCCTTAATTTCTCTGTTTTTGTTGTTCATCCTCCGACTCGTGTCCCAAGCCTCTGATCAGCTCTGTCGTCTGCCTTGATTTGCCTTCACAGCCAATCCGCCTGCATCCTGTTGACTTTCTTCCCGCCTGAGTGTAAACTTTCGTGTCGTTTATTGCTTCCTGCCTGGCAGGAAGCTCCAGTCTCTTCTCTTGGGACACACACAGCTACAACCTTGACTTTTCTGAAAGCCCGTTTTCATTATGTCATTCTGCCCAGAATCTGCGGTGATTCCCTTATTCCCCCTGCACTCACCTCCCCCGTGTTCCAGGCTCTCCACAGCCCGTCCCACTGCACCCACCCCTAGGCGCCCCCTGCCCAGCATCAGGGTCCCCTCCCTCCTTTCTGCTCTACCTTTCTGTGAATTCCGCTGTGTTTCTGTATGAAATGCTCTCCCTCCTTCTCTCCACCCAGACACCCTGCCCTTTCTTCCTGTTCTTGTCCTTTTGTGAATACATCCTACCCAAATCTTTGCTTTTCTGTTGCTTTTCCTACTTAATTATGGAGATGACAAAACGAGAGCCTTTGGATAGGAGATCCTGGCTTCTGTGACATGGTGGCCCTCGGCTGGGGCTTGCATGTTTGTCTGTTTCTCCCTGGTGAGCACATCTGGGCTTGGAGCACAGCTCCTTAATCAGTACGTGTTGTCGAGCAGTTAAAACAGGGTCGAAAACATTCGAAAAACTGGTATATTGTCACATCCCAACAAACGATAACTTGGAAAGGGGACTAAATTAAAATCAACCCCCCCGTTTTGCTAACCATTTATACTAACACTTGTTTGGAATCTTGGCCTCCTTGGTGGGTTTCTCTGTGACAGAAGTCTGAGATTTCTTTACATCTCTTGCTTGACTCATTTATACAGTAAAAGGGTCTATTGACTCAGCCATTCAACAGTCATTTCGTGAATACATATGATAGGGCCATGCAGATCTCTAAGGCTGCTTTCAACTGTACAATAGCAATGACATTTTCTGAAGACAGTCAAATACAAACCTTACTTGATCAGCAGGCCTCTGACAGATTTTTATTATTCCCTTTTTGCCATTACAATCTTTCCACATGCCCTCTTCCCACCCCCAATCCCCCCCTTTTTTTTTTCTCTTGTCCTACCTTTATTTCCCATCCAAGGCTTGGCCCCTATGCTTTTGGCTATCAGATATCATACTACATTCTTAAATAAATGCAGTAGATTACAGAGCAAAAAGAGATTTTCTCAGAGTTCTGTGATGGACCAAAGTGTGACATGGTAGAGCTGGCTGTGAACAGAAGTGGGGTCGTACAGGTTCTTTTCAGGAGTTAAGCTGTCCTATTGCATTGCTGTGTCATTTTAAGACTTTACTTATCTCTGTATCCTTGATAGGTTTTTTTCGGATAATGGTTCTCCGATAACAAATCAACTCTATGGTCTAGTGTCCCCCCCCCCCCACCAGACTATCAAAATTGAAATAATTTATATAACTACCATGATTTGACATAAACCTTAGAAATCTCCATTGGAGCCGGCCCCTCCATGCCTGATGGTTTCCTGTTGAGATACACTCTCTTTGCTCCTGCATCTATAGAGAAGGTCTTTCATGCATCAGTTTTGATAGTTTCTTTTCTTTTTAACTGAAGTATAGTTCATTTACAATGTTGTGTTGTTGCAGGTGTACAGCAAAGTGATTCAGTTATACATACATAGGTATCTATTATTTTTCAGATTCTTTTCCCTTATAGGTTATTACAAAATATTAAGTATAGTTCCCTGTGCTATAAGTAGGTCCTTATTGTTTTTCTATTTTATATATAGTAGTGTGTATCTGTTAATTCCAAACTCCTAATTTCTCTCTTCCTGCCTTTCCCTTTTGGTAACCATGAGTTTGTTTTCTATGTCTGTGGGTCTATTTCTGTTTTGTATATAAGTTCATTTGTATCATTTTTTTTTTTATATTCCACATACAAATATCATACGATATCTGTCTTTCTCAGTCTGACTTACTTCACTTAGTATGATAATCTCTAGGTCCATCCATGTTGCTGCAAAGGGCATTATTTCATTCTTTTTATGGCTGGGTAGTGTTCCATTGTATAAATATACCATAATTCGAAAAGATACATGCACCCCTATGTTCATAGCAGCACTGTTTACAATCGCCAGGACATGGAAGCAACCTAAGTGTCCATTGACAGATGAGTGGATAAAGAAGATGTGGTACATATAGACAATGCATAGTTTCTATGAGTCCTCAATCCTGTGTGCTCACAGCCTGCCAGCTGTATTCTGGGCACTCTGGTCTGTGGTCGCAGTGACACAGGGGAGCTGAATGGAGTTTCACCCATTGAATTGTCTTATCCAGTTAGGGCTGTGGAGGAGCTGAGGATTTCCCCATTGGTCCTTAGGCTGCTCTTGGATACTTTCCTGCTTGCAACTTGTTGTCTGGTGAGAAGGTAATGAAGCAGTGCTTGGCCTCCCTGTTCTGAATAAACAGGGTGTCCATGAGGCCCCGGCCCCGTGGGTGTCTTGTAACAGCATTCCACAGCAGCTGTGCCATTGTAAGGCTCGCTGCGCCCGACAAATTCCAGACGCCCCACGGCTGCTGCAGCACTAAATGGGGAATTCAGGCTTCACTTGGTTTAGGCCTCCAGGGGGGCTGAGCCAAAGCTGACACGACTGACTGTTCAGACAACAAGTTCCAAAGAGGGAAGACAGTTCAAATACCAACTGACTGCTGCTTTCCTCAAAAGCAGTTGACCTCAGAGGAGCAGCTCTCAGGCAATCATGATCCTGGCTCCACGGACTTGGACAGCATTTTTGTTTCATGGCCCTTTTATAGTGGGGACAGTTGACTCAATGATTTTGAATAATTTTAGCGCGTGATACTTAACTTTTATTTAACAAGCCAATAAAGTAGAACATATTCTTTGGAAAATAAGAGGAACAAACAGTGTTAAGGAGTATTAATAAAAGTAAATACACGTGGCGTTAAACTGAACTTATGGTATTAAATTTTTAGATTATGTAAAATATACCTTGAACTTCGAGCATTCTTATTTATCAGTAATATCCATATATTAAATCTTTATTTCAACCTGATGTGTCTAAGCTGAGTAGGAAAGCTTTGCAAATAGACATTGGAGTTGTTGATTGATTTAGCTTGTAATTATTTATTTACTTTCCTACAAAAGGGAATCCTGAATACACATTTATGTTACTATAATGAAATCATTCCAAGGTAATAGTTTCACAAGCTTCGTAACATGAGTTTCTAGAATAATGTAGCTGGTAAAGTCAGGTAGCTATGACTCGCTATCCGTGTCATATTTTGTTTTATATTAATTTTTAATCATTTTAGCCACTTTTAAGTATACAGTTCAGTGGCATCAAGTATTCCCACTATTCACTTCCAGAATGTTTTCATCTTCCCAAACAGAAAATCTGTACCCATTAACTCCTCACTCACCCTCACCCCCAGCCCCTCTCTGTCCTTCTCTGTTTGCCTAGTCTAGGTACCTCGTGTAAATAGAATTATACAATATTTGTCCTTTGTGTCTAGCTTATTTCAGTTAGCATAATGTGTTCAAGGCTCATCTCTGTCATAGCACGCATCAGAATTTCATTCCTTTCTAAGGGCGAATAACATGATTCCATTAAATGCTTCGTAGAGGAGGAAAACAGTTTTCCTTGACCCTCTTAGAGTCCCTAGCTGGGTCTGAAAATTAAACTGAAGAAGACAGATTAGCAGGAGAAAAGCATACAGATTTATTCATATAAGTTTTATGTGACTCAGGAACCTTCCTAAGGAAATGAAGACCCGAAGAAATGGTTAAATCTGAATGTTTTTTGTTTGGTGAAGAGTGGAAAGTTGTGGAAGGACATGCTGAGCAAAGAGTGTGGGCTCAGGGCGGTGAACTGGGGGGGCTCAGCAAGGCCTGTCTGTGGGGATTCCCTCTGTGTCCACGCCCTTCACTCTGGGTGTGGAGGGTCCTCTCACGTGAAGGTCCTTAACCCGCTTCAGGGGTGCTGGGCAGGAGAAGGTCAGAGACACCTTCCTGCTTCTGCCATTTTCTCAAACTCCTTCAGCTTAAACTGTTCATTGTGCCAAGGTGCCGTATTTGGGGATAGCGTGTCCTGAACCCCATGAGTACAGACCACGTTTTGTTTATCCATCATCTGTTGATGGACGTTTGTGTTATTTCCACCTTTTGGCTATTGTGAATAATGCTGCCATGGACATGGGTGTGCAAGTTTCTGTTTGAGTGTTGGTTTATCTTGACATGGGCCTCACTCACTCTCTTTTTCTTATGATAGTTAACATTTCTTGTCAAAAAGTATTTCCTATCTCTTCCAAAAGTGGTCTAGAATTGGCCTTTTTGCTCTTTTCCCGTGAAACAATTCTTCCACGGGTATAAGCGTCCTATGTGAAGGTCTAGGTTGACTGGTTCAAGGATTGTGTAAGTCTTCACGCCTCCTTGTAGACACCATCTCCACATAATAGCTGCCCCATTTGCAGCAGCTACAAATGATTAGTAAATATGGAGAGAAGACTAATTGTTGCAGGAAGGAGGACCCCTTCCAGGGCCCGAGAGCGGGCTCTTGTCTAACACTCGGAAATGAACTGTCCAAGGAGACACACGTGCTGACAAAGCAAGAGACTTTATTGGGTAAGGGGCGCCCAGGCGGAGAGCAGGAGGGTAAGGGAATCCAGGAGAACTGCTCTGCCACGTGGCTCGCAGTCTTGGGTTTTATGGTGATGGGGTTGGTTTCCGGGTTGTCTCTGGCCAATCATTCTGACTCAGGGTCCTTTCTGGTGGCACGTGCACATCGCTCAGCCAAGACGGATTCCAGCAAGGAGGATTCTGAGAGGTTGGTAGGACATGTGGACTGGTGTCTCCTCTCTCCTTTTGACCTTTCCCGAATTCTTCTGGTTGGTGGTGGCTTGTTAGTTCCGTGTTCCTTACCAGGATCTCCTGTCATAAAATAACTCATGCAAATTGTTGCTGCCTTTGCCTGGCCAGGGCAGGCAGCTTCAGTCAGCGTTTCCCCTAACATAATTATCCCCCTTTAGAGGCGGCTGAGGGCTTTGAAAGGTGTAGGTGTCAGTGTGATGTTTCACTGGTGAACAACAGATTCCACAGTTTTCCAGGAAGTCTGCCTTCCAGATCTTGTCAACGTGAACCTCCCTGGAGCCTCAGGCACTGGAGTCCTTGTTTCCAGGCTGTGGTGCTCAGACCAAGTGGCCCCCAGGTCCTGAGGGTCCCTGCAGAAGGGCAATCTTGTTCAAGCTCCTACCACACGTGTGAGCCCAGCAGTGTCAGGTGGAAAGCAGTGCTGGGAGCCAGCTGATTTGGTTGTGGCTTTTTCTCCTCTCTCTTAATTCCTATGTTTGAAAATCACGCAACGAAGGCCATCTTCTATATTTAGCTTATGCTTTGATCTGTGTCGGGACCTGAAGAAAGTGTTTTTGTTTTCCAGTTAGGAAAACGTATACTGTTCTGCTCCCAGGGTTGAATGAAGGTGGTGGTCTTTGCTCAATATCATCGAATATTAACACATTAACAATTGAGCTTAGGACAAAGAACTGTGACCTTTCAAATGATCTGAGCTGTCTGCTGTATGTCACATTTTACCTTTTTAGAGAAGTGCTAATTCGTGTTAAGTCCGCCTGAGAGATTTGTTTAATGAGCAGATTAAATGGATGATTATCCCTCTCTTAATTTTTTTCTTTTAAGGAAGGGCTTCTTGTGATGCCCCTGTTCTATTTGGCAAAGGAATACAGAAGGGTCTTTTTAAAATTACCCCTGCAGGGTCACTGGGACCCAAGCTGTTTGCTTCATTAAACCCTGGTGGTTTCTTTAGAGCCAGCCCCCTCCAGACAGCTCTGACACAATTGTATCTAAATTAGCATCTGAGTGACCCCCTTTCTTTCCTTTTTTTCAAGCCCCAGCTGACAGGGATTGGCAAAAGATGTTAATTGGTTGGGCCTGTCTCAGAACAATAGACTTGCCAAGTTGACAAAAGGACTAATGTTTCTTTCAATATGCACCCAGATTCACATAAGTACCTCTTTTAATTACCAGGAATTATTGTAATGCCTGGTCAATGGTATAATTGACCCTCAACAGCTAGGGCTTATGCTGTAATAAATAATGGCACAGGCTTCAGCAGAGTCACGGGTGCTAGGGTGATTGGCAGGGACTCAAAAGAGATTTTCTCAGCCAGTGTCCTGTGATGTACCAAGGCAGCGCAGTGGGGGTCCAGGAGAGGGGACTCATTTGGGCTTAACCAGGAAGAAATGTGCTGAGAGCCATTAGAATTTATCCTTAGAATCATAAAGGAAAGAGTTAGTAGCTTGGCAGTTCGGCACCCATGTGGTCAGTTTATAGGGTGTGGGTCAAAGGCTCCAGCACAGGTAGGGACATTCCAAAGCGTTTGCTTCTCCGCAGGAAAACCCAAGGTTCATGTCCAGCCTACACCTCGGTTCCCCCTTTTGTAAAAAGGGACATTTTAATTTCAGATGTCAGGTTACATGCGTCCCCCAAACCTAGTGTCACCTCATTCCTTATTATCACAAATCATTAGATAACTTACAAATAATTGTGTACAGTATTGAGGTTCTTGGAGAATTTGTTTTGAAAAATTAACTATGTTGGGCTGGGCTGGGCTGGGGTGCCCTACCTAGTGAAATCCTACTTGTCAGT
Organism: Balaenoptera borealis; assembly: GCF_965194805.1. NCBI lineage: Eukaryota > Metazoa > Chordata > Mammalia > Artiodactyla > Balaenopteridae > Balaenoptera > Balaenoptera borealis. The sequence continues at coordinate 4,808,640 of NC_138877.1, forward strand.
TTACATTCTAATTCTCATCAAGGTTAGTATTTCAAACTAGGCTTCCTCCCGCATCGCAATATCGATTAGGGGCTACTTGGTGCTCACATTTCAGGTGGAGCGTTTATTTAGTGATTCTAACGGCCCAATCCGGGTGGGAGGTGTTTGTGAGACCCCGAAAACGCTGTCATGCGTTGGATAAGGTGTGGCCCTTGAGGTGGGACAGAGCCGGGTCCCCCTCCCACTTTAGCTACATTCAGCCTCCATGCCCGTAAGCAAGGTACTAAAATGTCTGAGCTTAAGTTTCTGCCTTGAGAAAGGGGTAAAGGGGTAAAAATGCCTACTTCCTAAAGTAATGGCAGAGATAAATGAAATGAGCTCATCTTTTATTTCATTCAACTCGGCACCAGGTAAATAGCACAAATAGGCCATCTGTTACACTTATCGCCCCGAAATTGCAGAGCCAGGAAGTGATGGAGATAAATTTGCACCAACTCCTGTTTGACTTTTAAACCCTGTGCTTTCCCAGCATGCCTCACTGGTCAGCTCATCACTAGAGTTTAAGGGAAAATATGATCACACTTCAAAAATGTTGAAAAATAAAATAGGAAAGCTTATTTCCATCTTTTAAAACAGCAGATGAGAAAAAATGTCAATGAAACATGACTGAAAATTCATAAGTAGTATTCTGATCTTTTTGGTCAGGAAGTTATTTTCCTTTCCTAACACTAGGATTTACTTATTTCTGGCAGGTTTCTATCAGGTGAAGGAGAACATTTAAGCAAGACATTGATTGTTCTCAAGGTCGCTATTTGTTTCCCACCAGGAAAAGCCACCGTTTACACGCTAGGTTGCAGAGTGGGTGCTAATGCCTGAACTTGGTGTCAAGAATCTTTTCAGCTTCAGACGTCTCCATCAGAGCTCCGGTTTGCGTTTGTCAGGATTTTTGATCTGGTGAGAAAGTTGTCTTGAAGAATTAAGTTCTCTTAGGTTATCGTGGATAAATATAAAAAGTGACTGCCTTCATGGCTCTTAATACCTGAGGGCTCTTCTGTTGACACCCAAATTATTTCTCTTGCCTAATTCCCTTTTATGCATCTCTTTCCATCTCACTTGCTGGTTCTTCTTTTCCATTCTGGCCTTTGAGTGCCGTGTTTGTCAGAGTTGAGTTCAGTCCTTCGTGGGTTTTGTAGCTCTTCTTCTGGTCACCTCTTCAGTTCCCATGTTTCAACTAAATAGAAGTGCTGACGTTGCCGATATAAATCTCCAGCCCCCCTCTCCTTTTCTGTGAGGACCAGACTCGCATCTCTAAGACCCTCTCACGTCTTTTACCTCTGTGTTTGCATGGTCACCGCGGAGTCAACGTCCTCAGAGATCAAACTCATTTCCTACCACCTGTGGGCCTGTGAGCTTCAGTGTTCATCTCCGGGCTCCAACGTGGAACGTGGAACTTTTCTTATATTCTTACTACTAGTCCCTGGCCTACAAATCTGTCTTTTTCCAACTCCATCCTTTCCATCACCAATATGTCCTGTAAATCCACTCTTCTCCATGGTCTCAACTACTACCATGACAGTGGTGGCCCTCGTCAGCTTTCACGCAACTGTAACAATTACCCTGTACGGTCTTCGTGTCATAGCCTCCTTCGCACTGTGCCTTACTCTGTATTGCAATCCTGTCCCTGCTTAGAAACGCACGAAGGGTCACAGCGACATAAAGAGCAAATCCCAAGCTCCTTGGAAGGGCTTTCAGGATCCCCGCAGTGGAGCCCTACCCCCTTCTTACCCAGCATCTTCTTTCACTACAGCCTTTGCTGGAAACTTGCTGTTCGTTTCCAAGCTCCTGGTTGCGCTCGTCTCCCTGGGGAAACACCCCCCATCCTTCTTCCTCAGCTCTTAAGACTTGGCTCACCTGTCAAGGACCAAACCCTCATCACTTGTCAGGGTTTCACCATGAGGGGTGTTACTACCTGGCTGGGTCTTCTCCCGTCTTCTGAGCAAAATTAACCTTTCTCTCCGTGCCCACCCATAGCTCTGAAGCGTTCAAACTGCTAGAAGAACATCTATTCCACTGTCTCATCATTAACTTGTTGTACGTTGGTTAGGGTCTAACCAGGGATACAGAAACCAGGCTAATTATTTTAAATAGCATTTTTTGTTTGTTTGTTTTGTTTTTTTAATTCAAATAATTGGTTGTGCAAGTAATACAAGCGCTCAGAGGGCAGCCAGAGGTGAACCGCAACAGAAAGCTCCCCCCAGCCCAGGCTGGAGAGTAGGAGGGAAGGGACTGGACCACTCCACACAGCAGGAATCCCGGTGGGTGTGTCCAGGAGGAGCAGGAGTGCAGGAGAGACAGAACCACTCTGGAGACCTGCAGGCAGAGGGGAGAAATCCTGGCATCTCCCTGCGTCCCACCCGCTCGTCTCTTACCAGAACCTCCCACTCGGCAGGACCCAGTTGGAGCTACTGGAACCTGCAGTCATCAGGGGTCAGCCCCGTGCAGCAGAGCAGGGGCGATGCAGAAGGGACTTGAGGCAGAAGAGACCAAGCACAGGCAGAGGCTGTATCTGTCTCCCTAATATGTTTTGAGCTGCTGAAAAACCAGGACCTCAGGACTTCCCTGGTGGCGCAGGGGTTAAGAATCTGCCTGCCAATGCAGGGGACACGGGTTCGAGCCCTGGTCCGGGAAGATCCCACTTCCGGTGGGCTCTCAGTGAGCCCACGTGCCACAACTACTGAGCCCGCGTGCCACAACTACTGAGCCCGCGTACCACAACTACTGAGCCCATGCACCACAACTACTGGGCCCGCACACCTACAGCCCATGCTCCTCAACAAGAGAAGCCACCGCAATGAGAAACCTGCGCACAGCAACGAAGAGTAGCCCCTGCTCACTGCAACTAGAGAAACCCTGTGCACAGCAACAAAGACCCAATGCAACCAAAAAATAAGATAAATAAATTTTTTTAAAAACCAGGGACCTCATCTTACTGACTTTTGTAACCACAACCCCTAGCCCCAAGTAGGGTTTAATAAACATTTAGTGAACTGAATTCTCAAGTTTCCTTCCAGGACTAAAATGATCCTTTCTCTACCCATGCTTTGCTTCCATTTATCATCATGTTGAAACAAAAACATGAAACATTTCCATGAAATTTCTCTTTACAAAATCATAGGGTTTTGTGTCATTATTTACTTAAGCCCAGGCTTTCATTCCATCTCGACTCTGTTCCTTTATTACCATTAAACCGATGCTATTTATCAGCTCCAGGTTTGGTTCTGAAAACATTCTCCACCGACTGTGAGTCAGATGGAAATAAAGGAAGGGAAATGGAGACGTGGGTTTCATAAATGCTAACAATGTGAGAGAAGAAGAAAAAAATGATGTTGTGGGCACTTTTCACATAACTCATCCTAAATATGCCTTTGAACTGGCTTCTTCCCAGGCTGCCGCCAGGCTCCCATGGGCCACTCAGAGCCGGCCTTCCAGAGAGAACGGGCCCATCGTGGGAGGGCACAGCAGGTGTGGGGCAGAAGCTGTACAGTCAGGCTGCCTGCCTTCCTCACTGGTCCTGCTCCGTCAGAGGAGACCTTCCAAAGAAGAAAGGTATCCCCAGGGCAGTGCCCATGGCCCTGGCATTCAGAGATCACCCTCTTGCTTATGAATCAGCCTTACCCTCCTGATGTCACCTGGCCACTGCCCAGCCTATAGATTGGGTCCGTCAGACACGGGGTTCAACTTAAAATGGGCCACGGATAAAATAGATCAACAACAAGGACGTACTGGGTAGCCCAGGGAACTATGTTTAATATCTTGTAATAACCTATAGTGTAAAAGAATCGGAAAAAAAAATATGTATATACAACCGAATCACTTTGCTGTACTCCTGAAACTAACAAGCACAACCTTGTAAATCAGCGGTATTCCAATGTTTTAAAATGCACCATAGGATCTACTGTTTGAAGCATGTGGCTCAGCAAAGTTGCAGGAAATTTTAGAGAACATCCCAGCCCTTTGTTTCCATGAGGACATCGAAGCCTGGACACGAGTGACAGTCCTGGCCGGTGTCCGGATGGCACTGCACCTGACCTAGAATTTGACTTGGGTCATTCCGAGCCGCTTGTTGTGCAAGTTCCAGGGGTGGTTTAAAACCTGAACTTTGAGTAGCATATTGCAGTGTCCTTGTCCTCATTAGTGAATTCATTGGCTTTGCCTTTTCCTATCTGTCTCCTCTTATTCCTAATTATTTGAATTAATTTTTTTTCTCTATACCTCTTTTATTAGCTCGTGTTGGGTCTGGACTCAGATATTGTGTATTCAGCACTTGCTGACCTCTAGACAATGTCCCGGGTTCGTTTCCTGGCTTTTCCAGCACCTGCGTCCTTCCCTCAAGTCCATTTGCTCTCACTCCTAAGTCCTTAAGTCTCACACTCACTCTGGCTCCTTAGTATGTGACCAGGTGGTACTCAGCTCCAAAGGATAGGGTCTAGGCACCCAGCCCTGGGAGCACCTCTCATGTAGATAGAGTTTCCGTGTCTCTGAGAAGCAAAGAGAACCATCATCCAACTCGCTTCCTGGCCGGAGCAGGTCTCCTCTGCTTTGGACATTGAGATGGTTACAGCTCCTCAAAGATGACCCCACATGTTGAGCATAGTGATGTTATATTATCCTCCTTCTTCTTGCTTCCCTTTTCTTCCCTTCTCTTCCTTTCTTGTTTCCCCATTTAAAGACTTTCTAAATCTGCAGAGAACCAACTTGAACTCTGCTTCTGCAGGTTAGATGAGTAGGCGTCTAATTCGAGCCAAATACTCTACCAGTTGTTTTACGTCGAGTGTATCTGTTCCTCACAGTGATCTTGAAGCACCAGTTTTATTGTCTGCACTTGATGGAGAACTTGAGAAATAGACCGAGGAACTTGCCGGGCCTCACAGAGCTGTTCAGATGCAAAGCTGGGTTCAGTCCTGGGTCTGACTGCTTGGGACCAGCTCACGACACCATGTAACTCACTATACGGCATTACCATTATATAATCAATGGGTGGCCAGGCTAATTCGAATTCATATAAACTATAATTTCAGGAATGATCACTAATGAATTTTGACAAATAATTTACTAGAAAGTTCTGTCTTGGTGAAGTTTAAAAATAACATGGCTTTCACTGTGCTGATATATATTTAAAGAAAGGCATGTCTTCCCCCATTCCCCCCAGTAAGTATAAAAACAATTTCTCCATAATGGGACGCATTTTTTTTTTTGCATAGTGACTCAGTTATACGTATCTATTCTTTTTCATATTGTTTTCTGTTATGGTTTATCATAGGATATTGAATATATTTCCCTGTGCTATACAGTAGGACCTTGTTTATCCATGCTATATGTAATAATTTGCATCTGCTAATCCCAAACTCCCAACCCATCCCCCCTGGCAACCACAAGTCTGTTCTTGGTCTGTCTGTTTTGTAGATATGTTCATTTGTGTCATATTTTAGATTCCACATATAAGTGATATCATATGGTACTTGTCTTTCTCTTTCTGACTTCGCTTCGTATGATAATCTCTAGTTGCGTCCACGTAGCTGCAAATGGCATTATTTCATTCTTTTTAATGTCTGAGTACTATTCTATTGTATGGGATGCATTATTTTTAAATGTTAATTGTATCATAGCACAGGACTGCAATTGAATAAGATGCCTTATTTAACTCTAAAATTTCTTAAATATCAGAAAATACATTTTTATGCTTTGAGTATCAGAGGCCTCAGAAGACTGTTGACCATGAAGAAAGAAGGGAGAAAATAAGAGAAGGCGGATATTTGAAGAGGATAATTATCTGTAGAGGGACATATGTTTTTAGAGTCAGTGAATTCATCTTTTATGAAGTGGAAATCCTGGCCAAACCACATAAACAGACTTGAACTGATTGCCAGATAAGGAGCGTTTTAGAAATGACAGGGCAGTGGTGCAGCCTGTTAGGGTAGGTTTCCCAAAGCCTTCCGGTAAAAAGAAAATACTTCAAGATGCTAGAGAGGCATGAGGGATGGATAGGAGGTTATCCTGGGGAGAACATCAATTACTAAAATAGGAGGGAGGGAAATTTGTAACAGGAAACGAGGAAGCCAAAATGTTACATGTGTTGATGGGACTGTGTCAGCTTCCAACCATGTGATGTTCAAGGTTACTGTTTGGTGGTGACCACATGGTTGCAGAAAGAGCCAGCTCCGTGGTTAATAACAAGAAAAGGACCAATGTAGTATGGACCCTTCCATGGTGTGAAAATGGTGTCCATTACCTGTGGCACCAAAGGGAAACCTGGAAGGAAGAACCCATTTTCAAGCTGAAGGGAATGAGCGGAAGTGTACATGGTAAATATTACAGTGGCTTATTTTATGGAAGATTTGCTCTAATTTGTGAAAGTTTTCGGCCCCCCGCTAAAATTCATTAATCAGTACACAGGAGACTTGAATGCAGTGAAACCAACGATAGTGTGATTTCCAGTATCACGACTGGTACTTGATGCCCATCTGTCCCCACCTCCCCGCACCTGTCCTGGCCATTTCATTTCATTTCATTTTGGACCCCTCCTGTACCATGATGTTAGTTAGGGGATTACCATACTTAATACGGTGATTATTTTAAATTAATTTCCCATGTATTCTTCATAAAAGAATTATTAAAGAAAGCAAATTGCTACCTCGGGTTTAGTACTGGAATGAGGTTAAGCAGTAGGAAAAAGAGGTCTCAAATACTATTCCTCTTAGGCAGGGCTATTGATACATGTTTTCTTAAAAGTCAGCGTGAGCCCCTGTGTTGCTTGAGATCTTGTAAGTTAATGACTTAGAGGATGGAGCCAACCAAGATGATGAATTTGCTTTTTGAACTTGTGCTAAATGCTTCCTTGAAAGTAAATGAAATTCACATTGAAAAGAATGATGTGTTTTTCTAGATATGAGGCCATACAGGTTCTTAATATATTCTCCAAAATTTTACATTGTTCTTTTTACTGGAAGGGTTCAAGTGAGCTTATAGTAAAGATCAAGACTTAGATGTAGAGAAAAACTACACATGTTCATCTGGGGAAAAACACCCAACAGGTCTTGGCTAAAGCATTCAGCGTTCTGGCAAATGACTCGTACTCTTTTCCTTGATTCCTTACGTGTGATCTTTGAGCTAAAGGGGGGGACAAAAGGGCTTGTGAATACTTCTTCAGGAGTAAACTGGGATGTGAGACTATTCACACATCATGACTTCTGGCTCTTTCTAGATATTTTAAAATAATATCTGATGAATGCTATCTGCATACACACACACACACGTTTTAGTAAAATGGAGGCAAGCTAGTCCATTTCCTGGGACTATTAATAGCATTTTCTTATATCCGTAAAGGGTGGTCGAATTCCCATGTGACTGGCTTCCTGCCCCCAGGACCTCCTGCTGGTTGGACAGTAGACATAGCTTGAGGGCTCAGAGCCTTGGCCGCAGTTACAGTGGTTTTCCTTCAATGAACGTTTATTTCATATACACCATTTCCAATGCTCTATCCTCTGTGCTTATTATTCACACTTACAGTTTAATTGACCAGGAATTAATTATTTTATAAATTTATTTGTTTATTTATCTTTGCCTGCGTTGGGTCTTTGTTGCTGTGCACGGACTTTCTCTAGTTGCGGCGAGCGGGGGCTACTCTTCCTTGTGCGCCGGCTTCTCACTGCGGTGGCTTCTCTTTTTGTGGAGTACGGGCTCTAGGTGTGCAGGCTTCAGTAGTTGTGGCACGCGGGCTCAGTAGTTGTGGCACACGGGCTTAGTTGCTACGCGGCATGTGGGATCTTCCCGCACCAGGGCTCAAACCCGTGTCCCCCTGCATTGGCAGGCGGATTCTTTTTTTTTTTTTAAACATCTTTATTGGAGTATAATTGCTTTACAGTGGTGTGTTAGTTTCTGCTTTATAACAAAGTGAATCAGCTATACATATACATATATCCCCGTATCTCTTCCCTCTTGCGTCTCCCTCCCACCCTCCCTATCCCACCCCTCTAGGTGGACACAAAGCGCTGAGCTGATCTTCCTGTGCTATGCGGTTGCTTCCCACTAGCTATCTATTTTACATTTGGTAGTGTATATATGTCTATGCCACTCTCTCACTTTGTCCCAGCTTATCCTTCCCCCTCCCCATGTCCTCAGGTCCATTCTCTACGTCTGCATCTTTATTCCTGTCCTAGCAGGTGGATTCTTAACCACTGTGCCACCAGGGAAGCCCCCAGGAATTAATTTTTAAATATAAAACTTCATTTGGTTATCTTTATGACTTTTTCCTTGATTATAACCTTTTTACTGTATTTTGAATTTTATTTTTAAAATATTTTTCTTTCAAATACTGAAGTATCCTTGTTATAATTTGTATATGTATGTTACATATTCTATTACATATTATAAAAATAACACTAAAGCCATGGGCCAGGGTTAACAACTTTTCACCTTTTTAGGGTTAGGGGGATTCTTAGCTGAGTGTACTCTCTCCTTATGAACTGTATTCAGACACTGTAGGCAAGAGAGTGTGAGTATTTGGGTTCTGGTTTTGTTGTTAGGATGTAAAAGAATTGAATGTATTTGTGTGCTGAGGAGACTGGTCCAGCGGAGAGGGCTCATTCTCTGAGCTCTAAGTTAGCAGGAGGTACTGGGAGGGGTGGGGAGCCCCTGGGTTCTCTGCCCCCCTCGGCTACAGTCCAGAGAAACTCCAGAGTGACATTCTTAAGGAAGGTTTACCCTTACTTTTTCAACCCCCCCTTTTTTTTTCCCCGGCTGCACCGCGCTGCACGTGGGATCTTAGTTCCCCGACCAGGGATCAAGCCCGCGCCTCCTGCGGTGGAAGTGAGGAGTCCTAACCACTGGACCACCAGGGACGTCCCTCAACCCCCTTTCTTACTTGCAGTTCACCCTTACCTGTCAGCGCGGGCAGCTGCCCCCACGATGTCTTTGAAACTAGTCTCACCCAAGTCTGCGACCAGCTCCTAATTCCAATTCCAAAGAATATTTTCCATCTTACAGACGTCTCTGAAGTTTGTTGGTTTGTTTAAACTCACACCTTCCTCTGCTCCTTTAAAGCCGTCTTCCCCGGGATGCTCTCCATTCTCCAGCCAGCCCTTCTCGTGCTCCATCCCGGCCCCTCTTCCTCTTCAGTTGCTTCGCTGCGAAGCCTCCCTCCCCAGGGTTCCTTCTTTAGCTGCTGGCTTGTTCTTCCTGCCTGGTCTCATCTGCTCCCGCAGATGCCACTGCTGCTTATGTGCTTGACGACATCCAAGTCGAGTCTCCGACAGGTTAGATCTCTAAGTGCCGGGCTCAGTGATCCAGTGCCTTCCCGACTTCCCAGCCCAGATGATGCACCCACATCCCAAGCCCAGCAGGCAGGAGAGAGTCCTCACCTTCCCCTGTACACCCACACCTGGCGGCGTTTCTGCCTCGTCTTAGAAAAGGTGGCTTCACCATCCACCAGCCCACACGGCCAGGAGCCACCGTCCTCCCTCTCACCAGGCTAGTCGTCGCTGAGCCTGGGGATTCTGTATCTGAAACATTGCCAGGTCTCCCTGCGTGCTAGCTGCCTGGCTCAGGAGAATCGCAGTGTTTCTGGCCAAGGTGGCCGCAGGGGTCCCCATCCCGCAGTTCTGCAGTTTACCCCGGCATCTCAAGTTCCCAGCCTGTCCTTGGCCTTTAACAGACTCCTTTTCCCGAATGTTCCCAACATTATCTCATTTTACTTTTCCTTACGTGCCAGGGGAAAAGTGGTGAGGATTCAGAGGGTAGAAACTCTGTCTTCCTGCTGGTGTTCCAAGAAGTAGCACTGTCCTGTTTTCCCCACTCCTACACACACAATAAGAGCCATGACTAATGAATAAGATTAACAGAGTTCAACAGCAAGGCTAAAAGACTTTGCTTCCAACAGAATAAGCTAGTGTAAGCAAGTTTCAAGGCGAACATATTGTTGAATCTTTTTTCCCCTTTAAAATAATATAAATGATGATCAGATATTAGAAAAACTCAACGGAAAGTAATTCATATCTGTGTGTTGTGTTTAATTAATTTACCTGTAAATCTTGTGCTGGCATGAAAGACTTAAAGGCCAAGATATGCTGTTTTGTTGGGATATGTTACATTGTGGCACAGTTCCATATTTTATAGTTTGAAGTGTAGTTCTTGGTGTTTATTTGATCAAATGTGTATAAAAGTGAAACGTATATTGAACTAGATTTCTAAACCAGAAATAAGTTAAATAACTTCTTGAGGTAGTGAATATTTTTCCTTCTCTGGTTTATTTCTTCAACTTCTGAAATGTAAAAACAGTGACACCCTTGTTGTGTGAAGTTTGGAGGGTGAGAATTAGCTGCAGTTTCTGAGTTTCAGAATCAAACAGGAAAATCCTGGCGTGGTGATTGCCTGGATCTTATCTATAACATAAGGAGGTGAAACTATACCTCGGAATGGATGCGTTCTTCAACTCTAAAATAATACGAAAGAGTCTGTCATCTTAACCAGTAACATGCAATTTTGAAAAAAATCTCTGTGGTCAGCTCACTGTTGCTTGTTAAGAACTTTTATTCTAAACATTCAGAATTTTATTCCAGCATTCAGAATTTGGATATCTGAGTGCTTCTGAGTGGGGCCCCATGCGAATGTACAGTTTAGGATGAAAGGATGATTTTACAAGAATGGTTGGTCTTATTGTTGTAACATTGTTTGAGGTATTAATCGGGGCTGGTGACAGGATGATGAGACCTTTAGATCCTGAAGTTTCAGTGAACCACAAAGAGAAGGAAATCAGTTGACAACTATCCCATTATGGAATTGCAACTCTTCCTCAAGATGACAGAAAGGAACATGTGTTTGCAGTCAGTGGGCAGGGCCGTGGGTTTCCTGTAGGCAGCTGCTTGCTTCTTGCCTGGACGGCCACCAAGTGCTCAGAGGTTATAAATAAGCAATTACTGGAACCCCTTCAGAGACCAAGCAGAAGGGTTAGTGACGCCTGGCATTCTTTCTTTGGCCTGCCGTTAGAATTCTGATGCCGCAGCGCATACGCCTGTGTGTGTCCAGAGATCCTGCGCTTCCCAAACCAAAGGGGGAGGACCGGTCTGCTACACATTTGTTGCTCATCTGTCGGCATCAGGCAGCTGCCAGCCAGCGACATGCGCTAATTCTAATCCTTGTAGCCTCAGTCCCATAATTGGACCCAGAGCCTCACCTGTTAGAAACCCAGGGAACGCCTTCTTTTCTAGGCGCAGTCTTGGACTCTGTGCTCTGTTGGTCCAGATCTGAAGGTGGAGTCTCTTCTTTGTGTTATCAACGTGCAGGGGAAAGAACAGGTGGGGTTAAACAGATCCAGACTCAGCTACCCTGTTTACAAAGTCAAGGAACGACCTAGAAACACATGCCTTGGGAGGAACACAGTGTAAAAAAGAGCGCCCCTCCTCACATCAGAAAAGGTCGGCGGTTATCATATTTGGCCAAACAATGCAGTAAAGTTTTCCCATAACCAGGTTCGCCGGCATCGCCCTGCCAAGAGCAGCAGTGATAGACTTGCCAGTTCGTGGAATCTCCTAAAAGAGAATTTTTTTTAAAAGTCTTTTATTTCACGTTCAGTGAACGTTGATTGTTTGCCCGCCACCAGCCAGCACTCTCTGGGCACTGCAGACGGTAGGCGAAGCCGTGGCCTCCGCCGCCGAGGGCTGGTCTAGGCGCTGAAAAGCATGAAATGCACAGGGCGTGAAGTCTTCTTGTGCTGTTTACCGTTACCTTCTCTCAAGTTAAGAAAAGTTACCCTCTCAATGTTGATGCCATCCAGGCACCATTTATTTTAGAAAAATGATTGAGACTGAAATTGGACCAATTGATCATTGGACTGCTTCCAGTGATCCAAGTTCAGATTCCAGCCTACCATCTACTTACATTGTAGCCTGGGGATAACTTGACTGCTGGCCTCCATTTGTCTTCTGTAAAATGGGGATGATGGTAAGTCCCCTGGTACCTGGAAGTTATCAAAACAAGGGATTGGAGGTCCTGTGAGTATTGAAAATGCGCCCACATCCAGAGAAGGAGTACTTTATGATGGCTGTGGTCTTCATCTTTCTGTAGACAGAGGGTTGAACCATTTAATTCCTTTCTGGCATTATTTTTTCTAAGAATATCATCTAGATAGGATTGTATAATTCTAGCATTTTCTGTGAAGTTATTCTCTGGCTGCATAAGACATTCCAGAAAATGATAGTATAGTCACAGTGTCTGGCTTTTTAATTGGTGAATTCGTATCATTATCAAAGGGTCCTTCTTTTCCAGATAGCTGGCATGGGTAGGGAAACAACTATTAGCCAGGCAGCAGCCCTTCAACTCACCTTCCCGTGTCTTTGCAAGAATCAAATGGGTTGGTCATGTCTATGGTTTACATCCCATCAAACACGCCCTACTCCTTCCCAGTTTCCTCCTGTGCCTCTCCCCGACCCACAGGAGAGGAACAGAAGGTTTGACAAGAGCAACCGAACTACAAACAGAAGACAACCTGTTAACATCCACGTTCATTTCCTAGGGATGCTGTAAGAAAGTACAACACACTGGGCACCTTAAATAACAGAAGTGTATTGTCTCACAGTTCCGGAGGCTGCAAGTCTGAGGTCAAGATGTTGGCAGGGTTGGTTTCTTCTGAGGCTATAAGGGAGGATCTGTCCCAGGCCTCTGTGTCCTAGCTTCTGGTGGTTTGCCAGTGATTTCTGGCATTCCTTGGCTTGGAGAAGCATCACTCCAATTCCTGCCTTCATGTTCACATGGCTTTCTCCCTGTGTTCATGTCTATGTCCACATTTCACCTTTTTTTAAGGATGCCAGTCATATTGGATTAAGGTCCCATTTTAATGACCTCTTCTTAACTAATTATATCTGCAATGACCCTATTTCCAAATGAGGTCACATTCTGAGATACTGAGGGTTAGGACTTCAACATGAGAATTTGAGAGGGATGAAGTTCAACCTATAACAGTATCTTAAATTGATTTTTCATTCAGATATTTTTGGTTCCTACTGTATATAATTCTCATTAAAAACTAACCAGGTAAAAGACTGGATTGTGCTTTTTTTTTTTTTTTTTTGCAAATGGTGTAGTACTTCTGTTTCACAGAAGCATCTTCTCTCAGGTAGTTTTGGGGAATCACAAGGACTTTAAAATGTTTGCTGTTTTTACGGAATTCAGGTAAAAAAAAATTATTTGGTGGGTCTCCTTTCTGTCAGGCATTGAGCTATGTGCTGAGAATATAAAGATGAAATGCTTGGCCATTGCCCTTAAAGACTTAGAGAAGGAAACAACATATAGTAAATATGTTGTATGTAATGCATGAAATATATACATGGAACAAATTACCTCAAACTACAAAAGAACAGTCAACCTTGGGGCAGAGTCCAGGAAACTATGGGAACTTCTTAAGTATAATAGTTACTCCCCTCAGCAAGCTCCTGAGTTCAGGAAACTATGGGAACTTCTTAAGTATAATAGTGACTCCCCTTAGCAAGCTCCTGAGGGAAATAGAGCTTTTCCCCAGGATTTCAGGGGCAGGATAGCATTTCAGTAGGAAAGAAGAGGTTCTAGGACCAGAGAGATGGGAGAGAGGGCAGGGGAGGGAGTGGCAAGGGTAATAAATGCACACAGAAGGGGAAGAAGTGGGATCAGGAGTTCAGGACGAGAAGGTAGCTTTGGACGAGAAGAGAAATGCCTTACTGTCTAAGATGAAAATGCAGTTCTTGTGGGTGTGACTGTAGGTACATTGATAAGTATAAAGAAGGTTTAGCTTTGAAGATTTCAGGCTAAAGTCCTCAATTGTTTTAGGACATCTTCCACGGTTAAATCATCTTTCTTCAACGTCAGTGTGAGTGTGTCTGTCACAGCTTCATCTTGACGCTTTAATACGGTCCAGATTCTAAACAAGATGTAAAGATCCTCCCCGATCTAACTCCTCTCTGTGCCAGCCCTCCCTCGCTCTCTGCTCTGCTATATTAGTTCCTGGAACGTTGCAGGCTCTCTCCAGGCTCTGGAGCTTTGCCCGCCTCCCGTGTTACCTGATCAACTCCCACTCCTCCTTCAAGTTTCTGCTGAGAAATGGCTCATTCAGGAGGGTCTTTCCTGATTCCTCCCCTCTCCTTCCCTCAACTGCCATCCACTCCAGATGCCCTGTTGCCCACTCTGTCACTTTCAAGGCCCTTATCATTCACTTAACATCCTTCTTCTCCAACAGAGTGGAGGCTCTGGAGGGCATGACCTGTGTCCCCACTGAGCACATGATATCTCCAGCATGTGAGACTGTGTCTGGCAGATGGTGGGTGTTCATTGGAGGTTTTGCTAAATGAATGAATGAGAAACACATAAATTGATGGATCATGTCTCAAAAAATAAGCTTAAAGTTTGAAAATAAAAATCAATTATTAGCAATAACAAAAAGTTAAATTTTAAATTACTGCAGAGCTAATATAGTTTTATTTAGTTAACAGAAATGTTTGGAAGAATGAACTAATGAACTGAAAAATGGCTTGGTAGTAACTTTCCTTGACTCCAGAAAGCCCTGGAGGACCACGGGGGCAGCAGGCAATGTGCGTTCCCAGATTCTCCTGGACTTCCCTCTCCTCTGCTGATTTTGTGTTTCCTATTCCTCCTGCCCACTCTCCATCCTTTCACCTTCCTTCCTTCCTGGTGTCTCTGATTCAAAGTGTGTTCTAAGACGAGCGCATCAATGCTAGTTCAGTACTGGGCTCCCCTCCTCCACCACGTGTCTGGTCCCCGTGCTCGGGAAGCCCACTGTCATGGTATTTTTCACCTCCCTCCCATGCTACTCAGCACACCAGAAAAAGTTAAGATTCAGTATTTTATCACTTTCACTGGACAAAATTTAATGGCTTCTTCATTTCAGAAGCGTTTGGTTTTTCTCATCAAAAATGATCAGGTTTGACGTATGGGGGACCCTGAATCATACTTAGTCCCAAAATAGGCAGGTAGCTCTGTCTATGTCAGCATTCTGAACTTTTGTTGTCGTAATGCCAGTCAGTGTTTCTCCGCCCATGGGGCTGCTCTTGGGCCAGCAGGGCTAGAAAAGAAGTAGTCTGATGCTCATTGGAGTAAATGGGTTCACGTTGGGAAACGCATCTTGGCACCTCAAGATTTAAAAGGTCTAAGTATTCATAAGGTCTTATCTAAGCCACTCACTGGTTATTAGTTCTTCACATTGAGATACGTGAATCCTCAGAGGTTCATGATATATCCGGGCTGAATACGTGTGAACCTTTAAAAAAGAATTGGCACATTGAGTTTTCAGCTGAAGACTCAGTTTTCTGTTCCGTCTTCTCTGAGGTCCGTCTGTTCACAGAGCAGTGCCATCCTTCCCCACGCCAGTGTCCACCAGCTGCGTCCAAAGCCCAGATAGAACTGTGGTCACCGTGTCTCCAGAGCTGCATTTGATTTCGCTTTATGTTTATTACCACTTCTCTTCTTCTGCTTCAAACATTTTACACAGATGAAGACGGCTTTGAAAGCAGAACACCCGCATTTGGTATCACTGCCTTCATTTTTCTTATGTTTTGGCTTCAATCACAGTGCTTTTAATATTCATGAAGTCTGAAAAAATAAACATCCTAAGACTATTTCCTCTGAATGGAAATGTTATGGTTTCAAACCCCAGAGAAAACAATTGGGAAGTTCTACAAACCCACATTTTTCTCCCTGAAAGTTGGAAAGGAGCTCCAGCTTGGCAGAAGGAACAGCTTCCCTGACACTTCTGGGCTTCCCAGAGTAGATGGCGAGGGGGCCTTGTTAAGGAAGAGGCAAGGAGTCAGCAGACGTGCGTATTTAAGGAGTCCCTTTGGAATAATAGATACCAGAATCCTTTCAATGATTATGTAATTGAAGAAGGTAGAAGAATTATTTATTCCGTTTACTTCTCTGTGTTCACATGGAAATTGTTGACAATATTTCTCAGTCCTCTCTCCTTTCTTTACTTTAAGCCTACATTGATATTTACACCCAAGAATTAGCTCAACCAATCCCTTAAATATTGAAAGGAATAAAGAGCAAGAACTTCCCACAAATTTGAAAGCCAACCTATTAAGAAAAATGAAATGATTATTCTAAATAATTAAAAGGAAATTGATATCAGAAGAGGTGTTTCAATAATAGAACATAGTCCTAGGTTTCCTGTGCTAGAGTCAAGCCCGGTGGATCACTCCTTGTGCAGACGCTCTACCTTGTTGCCCAGTGGGACATTCCCAAGGTCACCACTTCTTTCCCGCCCTCTCTCCCTCATGCTTTATCAGAGGACAGTCCCATGCCCCACACTGGTGACTGAGCTGTCACCACCTTCAGTTTTGTGTTTCTCCTCTGTGTCGTGTGTTCTCACCTTCTTTCTCAGGAACCGTGTGATTGCTCTATATGCTAAGACTCTTCCCTAGGTCACCATCTGCATCCCCATGGCTGACTCAAGTGCCAGTAACAACCTCTTGGGTTCCCACCACTTCCTGCTAAGGATGCTAAGAGGACCCATATCTGGGTAGCCAGCCTCCCTGGTAGCTGGAAGTGGCCCTGTGAGCCACAAGTAGCCAGTGGGCACTAAGGAAGTGAGCCAGGGCCTTCCAGGAGCTGGGTGGGCTACCTCCGCTTTCCTCCTGGAAGGCAGATGGAGTGTCTAGTGCTACTGCCGCCCTCTTGGGGCCATGAGGCCACAGGCGAGAGGAAAGATGAAAGCCAACAATGAGGGTGGTGCCGCCGAAGGACGGGGAAAGCCTGGGTGCTCCAGAGCATGGAGGAAAAAATACCTTCTTCCAGAAATATTTGGGGAGAAAAAGCAAAATCAGCCACTGTTTGTTGTTTGAGCCACTGTTGGTTGAATTCTTAGTTACACACAAACACAACCTAACTGATACTCCCTCTCCCCAAAACAAAACAAGTATAAAAACCATGCCTAATCCTGGGACTTCCTGTACGTTTTTAATTTGTCTGTCTTGACTGGCTTTCTCGCTAACGCGAGCTCCCCAAGCATCTTACTTGTCCTCAGTCTCCACCCCATAAGTTACTCTGCGCCCTTCTTCACTCCCAGGCTTGTTGAGAGAGTAGCCCACGTTACCCAACGCAAGTTCCTGTGCCCGATGCACAGTGAGTGAGGCCAAACAAACTGAAACATCCGAGTTTGGAGCAGAGAAAGGTTTATGGCAGGGCTGAGCAAGGAGAACGGGTGGCTTATGCTCCAAAGAACCCCAAACTCCCTAAAGGTTTCAGCAAAGCATCTTTAAAGGCCAGGTGAGGGAGGGGTGTATCCAGTGCATCTACCGAGGGAGACCAACAAGACACAGTCTCCTCCAGAATCTCACATTATAGTGCAGGAGAGGAAACCAGTCACCACTTCTGGACCACACAGGATGAGAGCCGAAATGAAGATGCTGCGATGGACGGTGGCGTGATGTGACTCCCTTCCCTACAGCAGAAGAAGAGCGGGACCGATGGTGGGCAGATGCAGTGTAGAAGGTGGGTCTCAGAGAGCAACACGAGGGAGGAGGCCTGCCATCATCCCTCCTTCTGGGACGGTCCGAAGGAGGAATGCCAGCCCGCTTGGGGATTCCCGGGTACCTGTTTTGTCGCAGCTTCCCACAAGAAAGAAACTTTTTCATCACTTGAGTAATCGCGGCCCCTCCCCACAAAGGAGAATAAATGGCAAATTCTTCCTTTAGGTCGACTCTGAGCATCTGCAGAAACTGCCCGAGCAAAGATCAAACTGGAAGGCCAGCACCTAGTGGTCCTTGGCATCAAAGGCCACAGGTTGGTTTTCTTTCTGCCTAATTTTAATATGCTTGTGAGCCTTGGGAGGCTTAATTAAAACTGCAGGGGAGCCAAAGTAAGCAAAGAAAGGAACCGTTTTGATGCTTCAAAAACCCAAGCAAACAGAATCTGTATTATTCCATTAGGTATGCTTATAGGATTTGTCTTGGGTGTTTGGATTGCTCGAAGCCTGCTGGGGAAGTCAGTCACGGGCTTTAGAGCTGAAAGGAACCATATTTCATGCCCCCAAAATTTCACTTTTCATCCTCCCGGTTAGGTTTCCCCACTCCCAGTGCGTTATTGTGAGCCGTAGATGAACTTTTACTCTGACTTCTGTTTACTCAGCTTTCCTTCTGCTGATGCCGGATTACACGACAGGGCCAGCCCAATTTTTCTGCCTGGTTTGGCAGTCATGATGTTGGATTGCTTTCCTACTTTTCCCTGATGGCCTTTGCTTTAATAAGACACGGGGTTGCCTGAGAGACACCGTAGACCACGGTTCAGAGCACGGGGTCTCCCAGCTGGACCACTTCTTGTCTGGGTGACCTTAGACGAGTCACCATCTCTCTATGCTTTGCTGTGTCATCTGCCAGAGGGGGGTCGGGGTAGTGGAAACTGTGCCAACATCATAGGGTTCGCTGTGTTAATTCAATAAGGAATTCGTGTCCAAGGACTTAGCAGGATGCCTGGCTCGGGACGTGTGTTCAGTAAGCGGCAGCGGTTTTCGTGATCATCCCAGGACACAGGCAGGCACACCCCCATTGCTGCAGCCAGTGGACCCAGGAAGGGCTGTGCACCTGGGTCCCCTCAAAGCTTCAGAGCTCTGAGCTCACCCAACCTAAGAGGGCCTCAAGGTCGCAGGAGAGGCTCCACACGCGGGCACACGCAGGCTGAGGTCAGTGGTGTCCACGTGACCGGCCTTCCCAGCAGGCCTCCTCAGTGACAAGGGCAGCTGCAGAAGTTCAGCTGCTGGGGCCAGTTGGTTGTTACATGACGGGGCTCTCGCTCTGAAGACAGCACTCAAAGAGTCAGGTCTCCAGGGGAATTAGTGCCAGGATCACGGTCCCGGCGGCACCTCCAGGCCAGCAGCCGTGTCTCCCAGGGCTGGGGTGGTCCGGCCTGAGAGTGAGCGCACTGCCAGCCCCTCAGAGAGGGTCACTCCTCAGTCACTGGCTCACAAGGGACCCACAGGCTAAGGACTAACCTGATCTAACTGCTGGAAAGCCACCCAAGCGGGGAGGTTTGCCTGATGCCAATGGAAGAATCCTTAAGAGTCTGGATGAAAATACTTAGTGTCAGTTGCTAAAGATTTAGGAACAGGTGGCACGTGGTTGGTACTCATGTGCTGGGCCTTAACTTCCTTTCCAGATGTTTATACTCCAGCCAAGCCGGCAGTGTAGAGCCTGTAGTGTGTATGGCTGGCCTCTGTCAAAGTGGGTTCCCCTTCACTGTCTCCAGTGAACCTCTTAATAAGTGGCCGCCTCTGACATCAGCTGCTGAGGACACAGGGGTGTAGAGAACACATCTCTACCATCAGGAGGCTTTCAGTCTAAGGAAGAAGATGAGGAAACAGAGCAGCATCCTTGAGCATAAAGCAGAATCACGAGACACAGGGGAAAGGGGGGTGCACTCTGGGGTCTACGGACCCGGATCAGATGGTGGTTCTTACCTCTGGCTCCAGAGGAAGATCATGTGACCTCTTTGGACCAGACTTTCCACATCTGTGAAATAGAGGCTACGGCTATTGTTGTAGGGCCATCCGTGTGTATTAACTTACAGATCGGCAAGTGGCCAGTACAGCGCCTGGCAGACAGTAGTCATGCGAAAAATGGCAGCAATAGCATTGTTACCATTATAGAGAGACGCAGGGGAGGAAGTGTGCCATTCTGCCTGGAGAACCCATGAACTGAGTCTTGAAGGAGGAAGAGGAGTTCTCACAGGCAGAACAACGGCAGAGGCGGGCACTGTCAGCTGAGCCAAGAACAAGATGGGCAAAGGCCAAGGAAAAACAAAACAGAACCTTGAGGATTTGAAGAGATGTAGACAGTTGAATGTGGCCAGAGTGCACGGGGCTGGGGATGGAAGGCCAAGAGAAGGGTCTTGAATGAAAAACCACAAATGGCCTCAGATACCCTTGTAGACAGTTAGATTTTGCCAACTTTTGCAATGCACTAAAAAGTCCAGGGCTGGGTACTGTGCTAGGCTATTTATATATGGTACTCAGTGCCCAACAAGCAGCCTGCAAGGATAAGATGGCCCCAGTTTACAGGTGCGTGCACATGGCCTCAAGGAGCTTGTCACTTCAGCATTCAGCTCACCGTGTTAACTTTGGGGAATTACACAGCTGAAGGGCATGTCGTCTCTCTTGATATTTCGTGTTCAGTTGTGTTGCCTTATTTTCTCTTTCATATTTACTCATTCCCCCTCGGATGCATTTGGAACCAAACGGTACCATAAATAAATAAAACACACCGTCTCCACTGATGAGGAGGCTTGGGAGGTGTTGGGTTACCTTCCCCAGCTGGACCGCCTTCCGGATGAAGTGGGGCTGTGCTTCCCTGTTAGAGGTGATGCACTGATGCAGAGACTCGTGTTTACTTTGGGTCATATTGTCTCCAAATAAATCAAGCATCCTGTTAAAAAACAGCACACTCTATTTTACTTTTTTAGGATAGGTATTAGGCTTGAGCCCAACATCAGGTAATACGGGACATGTGGTTGAGATGGAAGCTGTGGATTTCATGAAATTTTGCGTGTCACCCAGAGAGGAATAAGACCCAAACCATCGTCAGATGGAGCATCCTGAATTACAATGTCGGAAAAGTACACGTGCGCATCGACCCCTAGGAACTGGGGTATGTAATGCACCCAAGGACCCCGAGCTCTGTAATCTTCTCTGCTGCTGTACACCTGACCCCTCGAAATGCTCACCACGCATTTATTTTGGACAAGTTCTAAACAGGTGTTTCCTCTGCGCCGCAAATGGTTTAACCGAGAGCCTTGCCGCATCCGGTGGGCTCAGCTGGAATCACGGGGCTGACGCCGTGTGAGCCTGACGGCCAGGACTGTGTGACGCTGACGGCCAGGACTTGCCAATTCCCCCGCTGGTCAGCACTGGACGCAGAACAGATGTTGGGGATTACAGGGGAGGATTCGGGGAGGCCGTGGGCCGGGTGTCTGCGGAAGTAATTCATCGTGGGGACGTGGACAGGCCCTGCTGAACCTGCAGTGAGAAGTTCTAGGAAATGAGCCTCAGTGGGCCCGCAGATCAGGACTCCAAACACATGTTCTCCTGGTGTCCTTGGCATTGAAAGAAAAATCGTAAATCATCATCTTCAAGTCCAGCTGAAGGGAGGAGGGAAGAAACCCTAGTCCCACAGATGTTCATGTAAACTCTAATCTGGGAATTAATTAGTGGGATCGTGACACGGAAGCGTCAGAATAGCATCCTCTGATTGATTCCATGTGAGTCATCGGGAAACAGTTGGCAGAGCCCTGGAAGGTTGGCCGTCCATCCCTCGCCCAGCTTCCGGGAAAATTCCTCTAAGGCTGGCCTTGATTTACCCCAGTATAACACAGAGCTGTTTCTCCCTGCCCGTTTCTTGCCATCCTGAAGTTCCTTTGTCCCGCAGCTCCACCAGCGGTATTTTTATTATTGTCTAAAGCCTCAGCCTGCTTCCCAAGACACTATGAGTTAGAGGTCCGAAGCGTACAGCGCTGTAGGTGACAGTTTTAGTGTCTGCTCAGTAGACCACCTGTGAACCTCGGCGCTCCCTTAGCGCTGCTCTGTGCAAAGCTAACCAGAAGACGGTTACCTTAAGTGCTCCCAGGTAATGCTGTGGGTTTAATGAACTTCAGTTTGACCTTTCTCATACAATTCAATTGCATTGGTCAGTACATTTCAATAAGTGTTATTGGTTTTAAAAAATGAAGTTATTTAAAGAGCCACAAAGAAAGGGATGCTGTGATTAGAATCATCTCAACCAGTAAGGGTCATCGAAGAAAAATGTAGAAATAAGGCAAAGTATTTAAATAGGGATTCTAAGAGGAACAGAACTCAGGAAACATGTTTTTTTCAGATTTTTCTCTTCCATTGGTTTCATTGCCAACTTATTTATAGCCTGTTAAGGATTTCAGCAGAAGGAATTACAGGCAAAGGTGTACATTCAGCTATTCCCGCCTTAGAGTTGATTTGAATTTTTTGTTTTTGCTTTTTCCGGGGCTAAACATAAATGTTTGTGCTAGGGAGAAAGCAGGTTGTTAATAGGGAGAACAAAGGAATGACGATGGCTTACTAATAAATGTTTTTAAAGAAAAAAGAGATAAAGAAAACACAAAATTGTATATCTTTGGCATTAAATGCCATAGTGAGTAAACAAGTAAAACTGTGAGGAAAAACAAAGTGGATCCTTGAAATAAATATTGTATTATTCAAAATCTCAAAGGCATTAGTAGACTTCATTCATGCAGTCAGCTAGGAATTTCTTTTTTTAACAGCGACTCAAAGTAACCTCATTGGTTTTGTTTTTGAAATAATGGGAAAGAAGGCTAATTATCATATTTGTTTCTCCTCTGAAAACATCTTCATTCCTCCAAAATTAATAGAAATATAAGAAGACAGTTCTAAAAAAGCAAAAGAAATCCCTCAGAGCCTTCAACAATATTGAGGGGAACAAAGACATAAGAAAAGAAGGTCTAAAATGCCATATAATATCCCTTATATGTGGAATCTAAAATACAACACAAATGAACATATCTATGAAACAAACAGACTCACAGACACAGAGAACAGGCTTATGGTTGCTGAGGGGGTGGGGGAGGGATGGAGTGGGAGTTTGGGATTAGCAGATGCAAACTATGAGATAATAGAATGGATAAACAACAGGGTCCTACTGTATAGCCCAGGGAACTGTATTCAGTATCCTGTGATAAACCATGATGGAAAAGAATATGAAAAAGAATATATATATATGTATAACTGAAAAATAAAGTAAAATCTTTGTGCTGACCTCTTAAAAAAAAAAAAGAAGATCTAGATGATTTTATGAAGAGCAAATGGTATCGTATGTTATTTACATGATAACCCAGTTCTAACATGGGACGATGCCAAAATGTAGTAGGCTCTCTATAGAAGAATCAGTCAGAAGCATTCATGTGCCATTGTATCTAAGAATTTTTAAACTTGGAAAGCTGTATTGAAAGGAGAAATTGAAATATATGGAAATTGAAATATATGGAAAGGGAAATGTAGCCGATGTGTTTCTATTAGAGTGTGATGAAAAAAAATTGGATCTGTTTTATGTAAATTTTCAACAGCGACCTGGTGAAGAAAGTCCAAAGTACATTAATTAAATTTACAGAGCCAAAAAAGGTGAGGACCCAGGAGATTCGATGTAAAAAATACAGATGGACTGAGGGAGATGAGAGGAAATGGACAGACTTTTACAACATGATATTCAGCTTGGAAATATGCATGCGAGTACAATGGGGAATACTAGCCAAAGGCAGATAGCTGGTTTAAAGGAGAAGTTAATAAAATGTTGAGTCTGAAAAACTATACAGACCAAAGCCAGGAAATTACACAGTTACGGATCCCGCAGTAAATGTAAATTAGCCCCGTCGCACATAGGTAGTATTTCATATTCCGGGTTGTGATGTTAACTTTCACGCCTAAACATGCGTGCACGTGTGTGTCTCGTCTGAATTACGGTTGTAATTACAGGAACAAAGGTGCAACCAGAATGCGCAGCGGGTCTCCTGCTCCTTTCCCGAGTCACCCAGGAGCCTGGGAGCCCGAGGAAAGAGCGAGGAGGAGAGAGGCTTTTGTTCCAAGTCAGTTGTTTACCACAGGAGCTGGGATCATGGTTCCTTAATGATTGTGAAGCGGCCTTGTGTGTCCCGGGGTCGTGGAAGGCCGTCCACAGCACCTCGGAGTTAACACTGGCCCTTGAATTTCCAAAGCCATACGTTCCATGTCATCCCCTCTCTGCTGTCTCCCCGGGACCACTCTCCACCCTCCCCTCCTGACTTCTTACCTTTCAAGGCTCTTCCTCCTGTCCCATCCCCATAGCCGTCTCAGGTCCTGGACAAGCCCCATCCGGCCCTCCTCCCTCCCCCGTTTCCTCATGATATGGCTGCACGCCCGTCCTCAGCTCCCTCCCCCTTGTCATCCCTAAAGTCTCCTCACCTTCAGAACACAGCTCCATCCTGGACTCCCTCCCCCTGAGATTTCACCAAGTCCCGGCTCCTTTTCCTTCTCCCCACCTCCTAGTATAGGAATCACCCGGACGCTCATCTCAAGCCTTTCCTCACCCGGTATTCCCTTTCTTTGTGATCTCATTTATTTCCACAGGTTCGCCCATCACTGTGTACAAATGAGCCCCGAATAAATAGGGCTAGCGCACCTGTCTTGGGAGAAGGTGTGGGCCCTGGGGCCAGACGGCTGGGTTTGTTACCAAGTCCAAGCTCGTACTGCTTGCCGCACACAGGCCAGTAAATCAAGAGCCAAGGTGTTTGGGACAAGGAATAGTGACTTTATCCGGAAAGCCAGCAGGCTAAGAAGATGCTGGACTCATGTCCCAAAGAACCATCTTCCCTGAGTTAGAATTCAGGCTTATTTTGTACTAAAAGGGGAGGGAGTAAAGTCCTGGTTTGGCCTCCGGAGGGGATGTGTTGATTTCTTCCTTCCTGAGGTCATTGGCACGTGGGCCGGGTCAGGGTGTTTCCTGGGAGCTAAACAAAGGTGTTTAGCTTAATACTCATTACCGGGGGGGGGCAGGGGTCCCAGAGATGGGCCGTTATGTGTAATTTAAGCTTACAGGCAACATCCCTTTGGTGATGAACTTGTAACAGAATACAAAGGTTCTTCCCCATTTCAGGTTCAAACCCTAGACCTTTCTTGCCTGACTGACCTCATCTGCAAGCTGGGAGTTACCATATAGTACCCACCCCACGGGGCTGCGGGGAGGATGGAGCCAGCTGATTGGGGAAAAGGGCTGAGCGCACAGCAGGCACAGGTGTCTGTGGCTCTTTCCTTGTTGTCATGGCCGAGCTCATCCATCTCCACAAGGTGGTCATTATTGTGAGCTGCAAGCTCTCTCCAAAACCAGAACTTTCTGAAAGTTGGCCTCATTCAGCCTCAGAACCTGTGCTTCCACCTTCCCCTTCCTTGCTGGCTCCTGCTTCTGCATTAGGCTCCGTGCCCCCTGCCCATTGCCCTCTGACCAATCAAGGCTCACCTTTGTCCCCCTGGCTATTTTAGAGACCCCCCCCTTTTTGTGGAATTTTTCAACATGGTGGCAGACTTCACACGTAGAGACAAAGGATGTGGAATTATATCCCCAGCCTAGTCCGATGTTGACATGCTGCTTGCTTCGTATCTTTTCGAAAAGAAAAAAAAAAGAGAAACGTTAGCCCTGCTGTTGAGTCCTCCTAGTAGCCCTCCCAGCCTCATTCCCCTTGAGCTAGAAATACTCTCATTACTTTCATGTTTATTTTCGTGCATGTATTATGTATGTATAAACCTGTAGAAAATATAAACAATAGGCAATGTTGATTTCTGCAGGGTTTTGAAACTTTATATAGGTTGTATCCTATACACCCTTCCCCTCAACACTGGATTGCTTTGGTTTTTTTCAGAACTGGTTTTTGAAGTTTATCTAGAGTGATGTAAGTGTAGCTGGCTCATTTTAATGCTGTTTTTGGTTATATAAATATGCCAAAGTGTATGTCTTCTCCTATTGATAAACATTTAAGTTTTTGACTTTTGGTGGAGGTCAGTCACCAAAAATGCTGCAGCGAACATTCCTGCACATATCTGCTTGTGGGCATGTATGAGTTTCCCCAGAGCACACGTGTAACCGGGATTGCAGTGTGCACTGAAAATCTCTCAATCTGTGGTTTTTCTTTAAACATTGTTTACGGTGTCCTTTACAGCAAACGTTTTCCCTTTTAATGTGAACTCCTCTCTTTTCCTGCAACGTTTCTGCTGTTTTGTATCAAATTTTCTAAAAGCTAATCAGGGTCAGAAAGATACTCTCCCACCTTTTCTTCTACAGGTGTTAAGGTTTTGCTTTTCACCTGTCCTGTCGATGCCAGCCAGGGTGCTTTGAAGACTAAGATGTTGGTTTTGCTTCATAGGTACCAACCTTAATAAGACTTGTCCTACCGAGGAATAGTGAGGACCTCAAGACCCACTCAGACCCACAGGCTGTCCCGATTCTGAGCCGTCGGGTGACGGACATGTGCTGTGTTGTCTGTTCACTGGGCCCCAAGACATGGCAGCCTGTGCTTCACTGAGTAATGATGCACGCCTGCTCGCTGAGTCAGCACATGGCATCGTGCTCTGAAACAAGGACATTACCATGAAATAGCCCAGTTTTTAAATTCATCATTTAAAAATGTTACATTTTAAGCAGAATAGAAGAAGACAAGGGTCAGAAATGTTGCAGCAGAGTTAATTTCTGTTCGGAAAAGTCAGAGTAGGACTTCTGGGCTAAAAATGGAAGCTGGATTATATACATCTAAAAGCTTGCAATTTATTAAAATAAGAGTTATTGAAACACTGGCAAATATAGTAAAAAAAAAAAAAAAATACTAGTGAATTATGAGTAGACATTAAAGCCACTGTCTGTTAAGAACATGGATCTCTGACCACAGGACAGGCCCTGGCTCTAGACTCAGAGAGACCTGGGTTCACATCCTGACTCAGCCCCTTACCTGGTGACCTTGAATTGGCCACTTAACCCCTGAGCCTTAATGGCCTCATCTGTAAAATAGGAACAGTTAGTGTCTCTCTTGCAGGGGTTTTTAGAAACCAAGACCCACCTCTTACTTGTGCCTGAGGCCAGTGGTGTTGCTTAGTTAAAGTAGGAAATGCTAGGGGAGGGGCTGGAAGAGGGGAGGGTTGGTTTTCGGCTACTAATACACGTGTCTTTTACTTGGGAAACGCTCGTGGGGATTTTGGAGCTGTTGCAGGGTGTGCTCGTGGGTCCTTATGTGCATCCAGCAACGTATCCATGGTGACGAAGAAAGGGTACCTTAACAACACGCCCTACGTTCTGTGAGTGGGTGGAGATGAAGCCTTGAAAGGCTGTGTGTCCTCCATCTCTATGTCTCTCCAAGGGACCGTGAGGCTGGCACGTAACGAGTGCTCCAAACCACTGGAGGAGGGGAATGCAGACGGATTGTTGCTGTGAAGTTTCTAGTTTCGTGAAGGAGTGAATCCATTTTAAAAGTAGAGAGCATACACTTTAATTGCTCAGTTTGGTCCTTGGGATGTATCGTTGGCAATCCTCATTTGGTTATCACAAACTCTTTATGAAGTCAAGTCTTTTCTCCCCAAGAACATTTTTTTTTTTCTGTTTAAAAAAAAAAAATGCAATCTGAACTTTGGTTAGAGGAGCCTTAAAAAGTAACAGCAAGAGTGAGAGAGAGAGAGAGAGAGAGAAATGCAGAAGGAATCCATGGGGGGCTGCGGGCTGCTGCTCAATTTCATTTGCAGTTGTCAGAGTTAAAGAAAACAGTGGAGAAAATGTCTCATCGAGGGGTCCCCGGACTGTTCTGCTCCGGAAAGGCAGCTGAGGGATGGAGCGCAGCCAGCTTGGCTGGGGCTCAGATGCCGGGTGCCATGCGCCAGCCCCTGAGCTCATTCACGGCTTCTGAGTCATTTTACAGGCAGAGCTGTTTGCAGAGCATCACAAGGCCCTGTACAGATGTTTGGGGGCTGGGGGAGCCAGGTAGACTTCAAGGAAGGAAGAAGCGTGTGTTTATTTTTAAGGTTTGGTCCAGGGCTCCTGGGGGTTTGGGGAGATAGATTGTCTGTGAGCACAGCTCACAAGGTGCTGGGTACCACAGCCCCGCGAGGGAGGTGCTTCTGCTGTCCTGATCTTACGGCGTGGGGGCGGGGGGAGACTGAGGAACGCAGAGGGCGGTGGACCCGTGCGAGTGTCACAGTCTAAAGCTGAGAGGCGCAGTTCCATCCCAGGTCTGTCTGAACCCAAGGTCCTTGCTCTTCTCTACCTGCTCAGCTGCTGAGAAATCCCCCAGAGCAGCAAGAGTTAGTAGCCCGAGGCCGCTGCCTGGGGGCAAGAAGTCTGCTGCCCCGGCACGTGCTCACTGCGACTCAGGGGGAGAAGACGCACAGCGGCCCCGTCCCCAGGGAGAATTCTTCTTGTCCGTTCTGTATCCGTTCTGGAAGTAGATTGAGAAGCACCCCAAGAGATCCAGTGGGTGGGAAGCAATAAAAACTTGATCCAGAGCAGCGGTAGGAACCACATGAAGCCTGAATCAGCGAAACTGTGCTGTAGTTGAAGCCTGGTGACTCACGACCCCTCTGTGACCTCCCCGACACCTGCTGGTACCCCACTAAGTGCCCGCCTCAGCTCCTGTGCACATCCTGTGCCTGCGATTGGCCATCTAATGCGCAAACTATTTTCAAACCCAGATATGTATCCCGGACGTTTAAGTCCACGCTCCTTAATGAATTTCTTTTTCCATGAAACACCCCTGACAGTGGAGGAGAGAGAGACGCACACGTACCCCAGGAGCCCTGGGGAGATATCCTGTAGCATTCATTGCGTCTCCAAAATAATATTTACTTGGTTTTATGAAAAAAAGAAATCATTCGGATTTATTGGGAAAATGTTCTTGGTTTGAATATGAAGTGATCTGTTTTTCAAATCTTTGGGTGAGACTGAAGATCCAGGAAAATGTGGCCTGTTTATCAGGTGGTTTTTTATTCTAACTTAGAATATACACATCTTCCAGGTCATATTAGCATTTTTTAAAATATTCCAAATGCCCAAAGGAGTAATTGATGAGGACTTTTCAGTGAGATAAGGGATGTCCCATTTAGGATATGTGTGTGACTTCACACATTCTATTAATTACCTGATTTCCACTGTATGCCTCTCCATTCATGTCAAATAGGAAAGCTGGGGAGGTGGCCCTTCCTGGGGTCCCTCCTGTCAGGTCCCATGAGGGCTGCTTGCCTTCTGTACCTGTAGTGCCAGCTCCTGGGGAGGGGATGTCTTTTTCGTCCTCAGAAACAATGATTTTGCGTCTTCAGTTTGTGGTCCCTGCCACCTAGGAGTCTAAGGGGAGCCCCGAAGGCCAGAATGACCTCCAGGATCTTCTGGTTCTGAATTCCTCTTCACTCTGTGCTAAAGAGAAGCAAATGGCCGGGGGCCGGTTCTCCTCCGGCCATCAGTTCTGTGTGACTGGAGACTTCATCACCCCTCAGCCCTGTGGAAGCAGCAAGGACTCTGGAACACAGTTTGGGCTGAGAACTCCCCCTTCTTCCTGGGCTGCGACTCAGAGTCACCATACTGGTGACACGCAGCTACATGGTGAACGTTTTTCATGAGCATTTAGCACGTACTCTCTTTTCTCCTCGGGCACAAAAGCTCCTGGCAAGCATTCTCCATCCTTGCAGAGCGACCGCTGAGCCCGTGCTCTGCGTGACGCTCTGTAGAGATCAGAGGTGGTGCGTGGCCTGGCGTGGCCTGGCGTGGCCTGGCGTGGCGGTCGGAGGTTCACCTGGACCAGTGTCGCGGCATCCACACAGGTGAGCGGTACTCATACCTGAGCGTGAAGAACAGAGTTTAGCTTCTGCCTGCATCACAGTTGACACCTGCTGCCTGTCACCAATAAGCAGCTTGTTTGCACTGTAGTTTGGGACTTCTGCAGCGTGCAGCTCAGCCCTCCCATCCGTCTGAGAACAGCGCTGGGTAAACCTCCCGACAGTTGGAACAGAACGTGATCTTCTGGACCCACCTCCCCCTCAAGTAGTCACTCTGCACCACTGTTCATTCGCCACTTCTAGGATGTCTCCGTAAGATGTGTGGTTATGTCAGTAGTGTAAAGAAAAAAAAAAAAATCCAGCTAGTTATAGGTAATGTGTATGGCACTTACCATGTGCCAGGCACTTTTTATAGTGCTTTGCACTAATCATTCATTTAAGCCTCATGGTAACCCTATGAGGTAAGCATTACATTTTCCCCACTCTACAGAGGAAGCAGCTGAGGCACAGGGTCAGTAAGAGCATGTGGCAGCGCTGGGCTTGGAGCTGGGCAGGCTCCTGTGTTCTTTGTTTTGGTAACTGCACGTCCTCCAGATTTTCCTTTATTTACTTTTGCTTTGGGGTCTGGTGTTTCTGGTGTTCAGTCCAAGTGTACCTTGTGCCTTGAGTCCTGTGCTATCTCTAAACTCAGAGCTGTTCTCCTCTGCTTGGGGGCTCGGCGGTGGGGAGGGGGGGAGAAGGAAGCCCCTCACTCCTCACACACAGGGAGGGAGTAGGGAGGGTTTGGGGTCCACCCGCCTCGGTTTGAATGTCGATGGCCCTGCTTTCCTGCCCCAGGTCCCTGGGGGAAGTCGCGGACTTGATTTCCTTCTGTAGAAAGGGGACCAGGAAGGGTTACATGGAACGCTTTATGGGAAGTCCTGGTACACGGTGACGCACCAAGAAATCTCGGTGTCCTCCTCCATCTCTATCATGGTGTCTCGAATCTGCCCCGCACCAGGGAACACAAACTGACCTTGCCCAGCTCGGGCTCCTCCAGCCTCCTTTCTAGAACCTTCTCTCATGTCACCATGACCGTGTGTGATGTGGAGCCTACAGAAGCTGCTGAGTGCTCTAATCCCTGGTCACGTGTTTCACGGTGTCCCCGGTCGATATTCCTGGTCTAACAGGACGTGGTGCTGTGCAGCGTTACACCCAGACCAGCACTGCCCTCCCTGGGCTCTCCCCAGCTATGGCCTCAGAATCAAGTAACTTTACCCCCAAGCCGGGGGTTCCTATGCATTTGGCACCTAAGTGGTTAACAGTCATTGCTAGCTAAAGGTGTGTTAACTGAGGATGCCCTTCTTCCCAGTGGGGCTGTTAGCACATCAAAAGGGTACTTTTAAAACCTCACTCAGTAGTACAGGTGAGAGGGGACGGGGGAGTAATTAAGTGCTGTTTGTCACCTAGCCCAGCTCGGTAAACTTTTTTTTTTAATTATTTTGAGAGAACAAGAGCAATCTGACTAAATTTCAATACCAGAAGCTGTGGCCTTAGCAAAGATTTCAGTACCTCAAACCTCAGTCAATCTGTGAAAATCGGGATAGTAGAAACCTTTCTGGAGACACACCTTTAAAATTAGTTATGTCCATTATGTGTTTTTAAACAGCTCCAAGTTTTTAAAAACCAGTGACAAGACAACAGTACTTCCAAATCTCCATGTAACCTTTGTCAACTGGGGAGAGGGTTCCCTATTTTGAGCAGGGCAGTTCAAAGGTCATTTTCCTTATTTCCGTCAGCAATGAGAATTCTTACGGAGTTTCATAATCTATTTTAAATAGTACACATTGTTGGAAAATGTTATTTTTATTTTTTTCTCGAAAAAATATTTTTCCAGCTTTATTGAGATAGAATTGACATATAATATTGTACGTTCAAGGTGTACAACATGTTGATTTGATCCACTTATATCTTGGAAAATGATTACCATCATAGCATTAGCTAACACCTCCATCCCATCACATTAACTATCATTTTTATAAAATCTTACTCTTAAATGACTGTATTCTTTGCTAAATACACCAGCCGACGATCTAGGGTGTAACCCCACAAGTGTAGCTTAAACAAGGCCGCCTTCTGTCGCTGGGTCAGCCAAGGATGGATTAGAGGGGGAAGGTGGGACTTGCAGAAAGAAAGGACCTGGATAATCCAACTCCTTCCTGTGGTTCGCTTGGGCCACTGGCGTGGGGCGGGGAGGGGGTACAGGGGATGGCGGTCTGCATAGTCTCAGTGGATCAAGGCCTGGACCACTGAACTGCATTTGAGGCTGTGGAATGTGTGTTTGTTTGTTTTTTTAAGGTGAGGAAATTCCCAAACAGAACTTACAAAAACTGTCGTATGTATTGATGTATACTGACGTATATACAGTGCTTAACACTTAAAGATGCAGTGTAACTTTTGGGTGGGCGGCATCGGGAGATCACATCTCAGGTTTAATTCTGAGACTTGGGCCAATCCTGCTTCCTTTCCCACCCCTACCCTTGTTGCCGGGGGAGGTCCCCTTCAGATGCTCAGAACCCATCCGTTTTATTAGCAATATCACATCACACCTCTCTATGTCAACATTGTAATTCTGCATCCCTTTAATTGCTACACAGAAGTCCATTGGGTGTAGGAACCACAGTATAGTTAGTAAGCCCTCTTCTGGGACACTTATTTCTTACTTCCTTTGACGGTACAGCACTATGTGAACACTCTTGTACTTGCTTCTTTACCCAAGTTCTTACTTGTGTCCCTAGGATGCATTCTGAGATGGGTAATTGATGGGGCAAAATGTACTCACATATTTTTAAGGTTTTAAATTGCTCTTCCAGAAAGCTGGCACTCTTGTTTTTAGAAAAGGAGAAAGCAAGTGCTCTAGTGCCAGGGTTGGTGTTCAACTTTACCCCAGATCTCATTGCTTCTCAGTTTTGTTGTCATAAAGTTCCGACACCACACACAGGGCTACACGCTGGGGTTCAGTGGCAAGACTGACGTGGTTAGGTGTGGGCCAGAGCAGAACACATCGATTGCAGTAGAATCCAGTGGTGAGAACTTAGAAAAGAGAAACCAGTGAATGTGAAGGCTTCTGTCACACTTAACTTCGGTGTCTGTCCGAGTAGTTGACCATTGCTACCAGCTCCAGCTCTGGCCTCGCTCACTCAAAACAAAGTTTAAGGACTCTGCCTTCCCAGCCCCGATTCTGTTCAGAGCAAACTAACTCTCCCCCTCCCCCTCCCCTCCCCCCTTTCCCCCTCCCTCCCCCTTTCCCCCTCCCCTCCCCCCTTGCCTCCTCCCCCCTTGCCTCCTCCCCTCCCTCTGCCTTGGCCCTGAGCCCTCTTTTCAGCTGCTCACCTAACTGACATCTGCCCCTGTAACTCTTCCTTAAGACCCTCTCCCGCTTCCTCCCAAATGCTCTGTGACCCTGCATCCCGGGAACTGGGAGTCTCATCGTCGGAGCCTGTGTCTCCCTGTCGTCGCCTTCCCTCTGTCCCTGTAGCTGTTGAACTCCTGCTTCTCTTCCCATCACATCCCACACTCTGTCACTAAGAAGTCTTCCCAGCCTCCTAGCCTTCCTGTCACCCCCAGAGCATATGATCGTGACACATCCATTCCAGGTGTGATGTAGGAGACACCACCCCATTTTAAGTTCCTTGAAGACAAGGACCGTAACCCGTTCACTTTCCTCCTCTGGGTGCTGAGAACCTCTCTGCCCTGCACCCAGGTGCTGGTTACATCAGTGAAGGAGCAGTGAAGGACCAGGAACTGATGGATACGTGGGTGGATGCAAGGTGCCTATGGAGTGAAGTTTATTTCTGTGGAGTCTGGTGGCTCCAACATTTCTCCAGAAGAGGGATTTAGGACAGCATTCTGACCAGAGTGGGGGCTTGGAGCGCTTTAGAAAAGGGGACAACACTCGTCAAAATATCAGGATGGAGACAAGAGCTGAGAAGACCACGGCAAGGAGCTCACCCCGCCGGTCCCCTTCACGTTCTTCCTGGGTGTATATTTCAACTTTCACTAGTTTAATACGTTCTATTGCTTTTGTGTGATGGGGCGTGTTACACTGATTAAATTATGTCTCTCTTTTTTTTTTTTTTTGAAAGAGCATTAATGCACATGTCACTTCTGTTTCTTGCAGGCAACCATGGTCCTGAGCTCTGCGCACTTCTGGCTGGGATTATTTCTGGTTCCTACCGCGTGTCTGATGGAAGATGTGGTGTGGAGAGCGTAAGTGAAAGATGACGTGGTACCCCAGGGCTTGTCCGATGCCCTCCAGTTAGTCTTCAGTGAGCCCCACCGTAGGGTATTAGATGCTGTGGGACTTCTGAAGAAACAGGTCTCCTGCCACCTGCCAGAAACGGATATAAAGGATTTGCGGTTGTGTCTTCTTTTTTTTTTTTTTTTTTTTTTTTTATTCTTTTAACCTGTGCTTCACCTTAATATGAGAATATAGTCAAAAAGGAGTCAGGCTGTGTGAAGGTCAAGAGAGATGTTGCTTGTACGCGATTATAGGGGAGAATTTCTAAATGCAGATCCATTCCATCAGGTTTAAGGAACATAACTCAAAATTCATTTCTCCTTCTATCTAAAAATCAATGCTGCGTGATCACAGGTATAACCTGGCTTTAAACCCCATGCTTAAAGGGAAATTGTATGTTTATGTAAGTCATTTCAAATCACCAAATACTTGGAATCAAGTATTCTTCATTTCTCCAAATAATTCCCAGTAGGAATCCTTCAAATATAATTCTTCTGAAGTGTCAATTTACAAGTCTATGAGAAGATTAATCACAAGGATGAAATTATAACATAGGTTCCATAGAAAATAATTCATGCTCGATTTTTGTTTATATGTTTCAAAATATATTATTTCCTAAGTATCTTAGGTACAATGTAAAAAAAAAAAAAGCTACTGAGTTCCAAGATAATAGAAATTTTATTTCATCTGCGAGGAAAAGATGGAATACTCCAAATGAGGTCATATTGATTTTTATTTGGGTTAGGCCTGATGATACCTTCTACAGTTGCCAACTTCCCTGAAAAATTGCAACTCCTGGATTGGCTTTACTTTGGGCAAAGCATAATTATTTGGGGCCCCTGAGGTAGAGAATTGAGACTTTATTCCAAACCTTCCAGAAAAAGACATCAGATTTCATTTCTCTCTCTCCCTTCCTCCCATACTCAGTGAGAATTGTTCTTGCCTGACAGTTAAGGATGTTTTTGAAAAAAAATCTTCATCTTGGCATTATCTTGACAACCGATGATACCTAATGCGGAGAGGGAAGGGGAGAGAGAGAATTTTATAGCACATATTTTAGGTGTTTTTTTCTTTTCTTCTCTTCACTAAGTGTGACAACTGTTAGTGAACATTAAATAACTCTAATTTCTTAAATGCCTTGATTTACCACTGCTTCCATTTTATCTGCTAAAACTGTTCTTTAAATAGCAGGATCAGAATCCTTGGAAATGAAATTATAATGCCCAGGAAAGATGTTTTCTTAATCTAATAAATGAACTGGAAGAAAATGTTATTTCTACGATTTGCTCTCGTAACACAGCCCAGTTGTGGCACAATATAGTACCTTGCCAAATTTCTTCAATTTTGCAAGATCGTCAAGT
The DNA here is from genome assembly GCF_965194805.1 of Balaenoptera borealis. NCBI lineage: Eukaryota > Metazoa > Chordata > Mammalia > Artiodactyla > Balaenopteridae > Balaenoptera > Balaenoptera borealis. Next base: position 4,843,597 of record NC_138877.1, read on the forward strand.
TAGTTTTAGGTAAATAGAACGTGGTGTTGGTTACATCAGATCACTTTTCAGTGTACAGGGGTTGAGAACAGTGATTTGATTAGAAATCAGTCTCAGCCTATTTTAATTCAACTGTTAAATTAATGTCATGAAAAAAATTTTTTGTTGAGATCGAGATACTTGCCAAGCGAGATGCTGGCAGAAGTATCTTTCTACCATTTCAGAGAGCGTGTCTCTGCCTCCTCATCTGCTTTCTGGATCTTTTCCAATACATTCCAAGTAGAAGTTCCCAGTCACCATGAAGCAAATTATCTATTCCCTCCAACAGGTTTTGTTTTTGGTTTTTCCTGGCACTGTAAAATTAGTGCTTTTTACATTTTAACAAGGATACAGCAAATGACACTGCTTCTAGCTCCACCATATAGAAAGAGTAAAAGTCATTTCCTTTGCAAGGAGCTTGCCAGCCAGGTAGGAGCAGGGTATATATTGCCTGTCACCTGCAGTGTTTGCCCAAAGTATATGCCCAATTTATAATATACAGTTAATGTCTACACTATACTTATCCCTCTCCTCAAAAACAAGAATTGGGCACATTTCTTTGGACATGTTCCCTCTGATCACAGGGCCCATGTTTTACTTCCTATTATACTCCCAGCCTGAAATATTTCTTGTTGAGTCAAGGAAATTCAGAGGCTTCTCCCAAGAAGGAAAAGCATACTATGAGTTGCTTACCTCTGATGAGACCACGATACTCAACTGTCATTTCTCCTTCTTCAGCTTTACAAAATGTGTCCTGTTTTTCCTTCTGGCACACTGAACGAAAATATTCATCATGACTTTCCAGAAAACAGCCCATTATTTGGTTCAAATTGTGGAATGTTTCTTGACACGCGATGTGCTAGGCTGCACCTTGGACTTGAGAAAAGAGTTTGCGTTACATGATGGGAAGTTGGGGAGTAGCTGGACAGTTTGGCTGTGGTGAGTCAGCTTGAGGCAGCATCCGGAACCTTCTGTAGATTTGCGATGGTTCTTCCATCTTGCCTTGGACCGATCTTTTTTTTTTTTTTTTAATATTTATTTATTCGGTTGCGCCGGGTCTTAGATGCGGCACGCGGGATCTTCATTGCCACGTGCAGGATCTTTAGTTGCAGCATGCGGGGTCTAGTTCCCCGACCAGGGATCAGAACCCGGGTCCCCTGCTTTGGGAGCGCAGAGTCTTAACCGCTGGACCGCCAGGGAAGTCCCGCCTTGAACCAATCTTAAGGCTTTTTGGTTTTGTTTTGAATTTTGGTGGCTAACTATTTTGAAAGAGCTTTTCGATTCCAGCACAAGGCAGGCCTGCCTTTTCACATATATTTCTGTACGCTCTGGTTTGCTCTGTCTTCCTGCATTTTCCCTCTTTCCTTGCCCAGTCTCTCTCCCATTTCAGGACCTGCATTGTTAACAGTAAGGAAAAAAACCAGCATGAGGTAACTCGGTCATTTTTTCCATTTAGTCTCTCAAATTTCCGAATGAAGATCCACTATTAGACTATCTTAAGTCAGATTTGGACACCGTGTAATACCTCCTCTGTTATCCTGTTAACCAGAATTTTCATGAGGGACCAAACTAACACATCTTTTATTAAAATAACTGATTGATTATATGTGATACCTGGCTAATGAATATTTTTATTATATGCATGAAGTTTAAATTGCCCAGAACTATTTTAATATCCTTTAGCTTACGTGCTTCCAAAATGTTTACCTATGACAGCATTTTTAGGTAAGCTGCCATGTACTTAACGCTCATCGAGGAGAAATTCATTTATGTTGCTTTATAAAAATAATATAAAGCTCAAGGCCACGGAACTTAGGAACCCATCTCCTTTTGTCTAGCTGTATCTCTTGTACCTTACCAGTCAGCACACGATGCATTCAGCAAGTCCAGAATGACTTCATTTCCTTTTTATAATCCCAGATAGGCAGTTCAATGGAAATAAAAGGTAATAAGAAATTCCTGTGTACAACGGGGCCTTGATTTTTTTTTTTAATACTTTCTAACTAGACTAATTTCTTTGAAGCACATTGTATTTATATTTTCATCCCCGTTTAGAATTTAACATTTCCTTCTGACTTGCTCTCCTTCCATAAGAAAAGAAAGAAAGAGTCCAGGAAAAAAGTTTCAGAAACAAGAAGATGAAAAGTTCAAGATTCTAAGCCGACTTATTTATTTCAAAAATCCCTAATAACCTGGAGATACTCCTGTTCTATCTGAAGGCTCACTGTGGGTTACCACACTCCCTTGCAGGGGCTAAGTGCCCCTACCTGAGCCTTTTGTGATCACCTGGCCTCTTGACGTGGGGTTGGGTGAGCAGTCCTGGACCCCTGGGAACCAGCTGTCCACAGGCAATGGGAGAGATCCAATTTCCATGCCAGTGGCTAATGCTTAGAGCCTGGCTTTTGAAACCTATAAGTATTAGGCTTTAGTCCATTCATATGCAGACTTTGACAGGGGAGGTCTTAGAATCATTTCTTTAAGTAAGGCCTTATTGCGTAAAGGTTCTTGAGAAAATGGTTTTATTCCATTTTACTTTTTAAAATTAATTTATTATTTATTTTTGGCTGCGTTGGGGCTTTGTTGCTGCGTACGGCTTTCTCTAGTTGCGGCGAGCGGGGGCTACTCTTCGTTGCAGTGCGCGGGCTTCTCATTGCAGTGGCTTCTCTTGTTGGGGAGCACGGGCTCTAGGCGCGTGGGCTTCAGTAGTTGTGGCTCGCGGGCTCAGTAGTTGTGGCGCACGGGCTCTAGAGCACAGGCTCAGTAGTTGTGGCGCATGGGCCTAGTTGCTCCGCGGCATGTGGGATCTTCCCGGACCAGGGATCGAACCCATGCCCCCTGCATTGGCAGGTGGATTCTCAACCACTGCGCCACCAGGGAAGCCCGAGAAAATGGTTTTAAATTGCTAGCATCCCCTGTATGTACTGCAGTGCTTCACGCGGAAGGACTAACCGTGTTCTCATACTGGTTAAGTTCCCAGGCTGGCTCACGGGAACTAGCCTAGTGGAAATATTAATGCTATAAAATTGGATGGTATCCATCTTGGATATGGATGCATTTTCATCCACTGGGAACATGGACAACGCCCAGGAGCATCAAGATACTGAAATTATTTCCCTCTCAGGCAATTTTGTGAATGAGTGAAAACCGGCCGCTCCAGCACAGTGGGTCAGATTCTCTCTTCTCTTGGCCCAAGCTGTAGATTTCCAGTGCTTTGCGCCCTGTGGTCCAGTCTTCCTGTTCCAAGCCTGCTTCTCTGTGTCACACTTCCTCCTACCCCCCGGCCCAGAGGATAACACTGGGGGCTGGTCTAGGGGTTAATGAACCCTGCTTGCTCTGTGGGCAGGAGGGTGCAGAAGAAGGGAGGACGAGGGAGGGAGGACAGTCCTGAAACAGGAAGCGAGAAAGCTCATCCTCTAGGACGAACCAGACATGCTCCACGGGACCCATGTATCTGGCGTGAACCCGTGGAGTGGGGCTGGCTGTTTACCCAGCTGGCTTCTATCCATACAGCCCCAGAAACCCGTGAGTTCAAAGGTAAAGTTTGGGCCTAGCGTATTCATTCATATTGAACAGTATCAATTGTCACATTCTTTTTGACTGTCTCCTTTCCAGCAAAAAGTTAAAACGTTTTCTCGTTTCTTGTTTAAATGAAAATTCCGCCACCTCCGCTTTGAACTGCAGTATTTTACACCCCTGAGTCTCAGGACATTGCTTAGTGTGGTTAAGGAATTATGTGTGAAAACCTGTGTGGTTCATTTCTCTTGTTTCCTCCGGGGAAATTAATGACTGACCCATATACAGAGTCTCAGCCCTGATTCTCCCTCGGAGATGAACTTGGAGTGTCAGCAGATGACGGGGCGCTGTCTTCACGGGCTTCCTTCCCTTGAAGGTGGGGGGCAGACGGGAGTACGTGTTTCCGTGGAGCAGCTCACGTCTCCAGAATGTTCCATCTCACTGTCCTGCGTCCTTGAAGATGCGCTCAGTTTTGTTCTGATTCTGTCTCTGAGTCCGGCTAACTTGGTGGGCTTCCCACATGCATTTGTATGGAAACTAACAAGCTTTTCAGAAGAAGGAACGCTGCCCTGGGCTGCTCCGTTAGGGCCCTCTTGCTTTTTACAGTTTTTCTTTTCCCCTTTCTAACCTGTGTCTCCTTAAATGCCCTTTCTTCCCCTGTATAGTTTCCAACCAGCTGCTCTCTGTTTAATCTCAATTTTAGGAAGACCTTTGCCATCAGACACTTATTGGAACATTGTAAGGTATTTCTTAGTTTAATCAGGAAAGGGTGCAGGTAACTCTTCCTGCAGGTCGGGAAGAGGGGCCCGTCTGCAGTTTACACGGCTGGAAAGGCCAGACCGTTTTGTTACCCCATCCCTTGCTTCACGCCGCCGAGGCCTGCAGACATGGGCCCTGATGGCAAGTCTCTGCAAGAGAAGGGAGGAAATCTGTGTCCAGATATTTGTGTTGACCCAAATTTCTGGTCAAGGGTTTGGCACGATGACTGTGAACTCTGGCATCATAATTCCCAGTCCTGCTGCGACAGTGGCTCTTTTCACCCTAAAAGGAGAGAGAAGACTGCTCTCCACCCACCCCCCCGGGCTCCTGATCTCACCGTCAGGGCGCAGCCCGAGGGACCCACATTCATCCACTAGGGTGAGGATTAAAGCATCTTCTGGGGTTTTCGGTCCTGCAGTGAAAAGCTTTAGAGGTTGACCCACGACTCTTCAGGTACCCTGGGCGTCTGTCTGGACGCAGGAGGCCTCAGCCAGCTCTGCAGTGACAGGCGATGCTCTTTAGCGGGGCAGCTTCTGACCCTCATGGCCAGAGTCTGTTCTGCAGGACTTGGGGTGCTTCCCAGGTTGCGGAAGTGGAGCCCTTGCCATGCACGGGGATGGTGAATGTTCCATGGTGTCCCCAAGCCTGGGCCCAGCTCAGAGGGCATCAAATGTGGCCCACGAAGGGAGCAGCTCATTTTCAAGGCTGTGTAAAGTTCATGTGTCATGTCCTTCTTGTCTCTTCCTTGTGACACAGGGCCAAGCACACCTGCAAAAAAACACTGCTGGAGGAGGTGCAGGAGCTGGAGAGGAAGTCCAGGGTGATGGGAAGAGCAATGCTCCGGGACAGTAACGGAAAGAGGTGGGCAGCCCCGGGCCGATGCGCCGAGGATCCCCTCTCCTTTCTCCCGCCTTTCGTTCCCGGGTTTCCTTCCCGCTTCTCGGTGTGCGGTGTGAGATGGGTTGCGTGAGGTGTAAATCTCGCCCTCCCAGGGGCAACGTGAAATCTGACTTTTGGGTCCCTGGGTCTGCCCCCCGGGTGAGATGGGGGTTTATGTGGGGTCTGGACATGGGAAAACAACCCACGCGCGGAAAATAGAAATAGTAGCATTGTGACCTTCAGGGGAAGTTCTGTGTTGGCAGTATTAGTAGAGTGTTTAAAAACCAGGCCTTTTGATACCAGGCCCAATTATGACACTAAAGTGTATCTGCCCTGAAGGTTTGCTGGCTGAAGAACGCGTGTTATTTGTGTAGATTTGGCTACAGTTCTTTTCAGGTATACCCGGGGTTTGTTTTGTTTTTAATGAATTATTTTTTTGCTGCTGGTGTTGGGAAAGCATCACATGACCTACTGGCTGGTCCAGGGATGCAAGGGCTCCTGACCCCCCTTCTTTCTCATACAGCCTCAGCCTCCCACCCCCCGCACCCCCCTGCACCTAACTGCTGGGCATGTGAGTAGGTTTTGTTTAATCGCATATGTTAAAATGTTATCAGATTGCATTTGGTTAAAATTTACCGAAGGAAATTGACCTGGGCCCAAGGAGAATTCGCAGGGTAGTAAGGAGACTTTTGCTGCCTTAGGGACATGACTGTCTGGGAAATTATGAGCACGACTCCTCTCCGTGCTTAGAAGGAACCCTGTAGCCAACTGCTGAAGAAACAAAAATCTGGAGGTTGAATACTTCTATTATATTTATATTCTGTTTTGTTTCTCTTCTGTTGTACCATCTTTCAAAGCAGTGAAAACAAAGCATTTTGTTTGTTTTATTTTGCTTTTAGGAAAGACAATCCAAACATTTTGAGAAGTATTCGGAATATTATCTCAAACGACTAGATATTTTAGGAAAGGGGTTGAAGAGTATAGGGTTGACGAGTATGGAGTTGAAGTTGTGGTTTCTGTGTGTGCTTATGACTTAACTGTATTGAGTCCATTAGCATTCACTGTATGGCAGCTGTGCTAGTTGTTGTAAGCAGTTATCTATCAACGGGACAAAGAGTCACTGCCCGAAGCTTCAAGTCAGGACTGGGGCGGGCGGGGCCGGGCTTTAAGGTGGTCTGTGTGTAACTGTTACACGGGCCACACAGGCTAAGGGTGAGCAGGGCTCTTCTCCCCATTAGACATCGGGAAGCCTTTCTCGGTGACAGGATGGGCTTGGAGGACGGGGAGATGGTAATGGACAGAAAGGATGAGGGCATGTCTGCGGCAGACGCCTGGGCAAAGGCTTGAGTCGGACGTGTGCAGGGGAGGACCGCGTGCGCCCACAGAGCTCAGAGCCCGCGTTTGAATTCTGGCCCTGATGAGCCATGCGGCCTTGGGTGAGAGATTGCCTATAACGAGACTGTCCTCATCTGTTCTAGAAGAAGGCCAGTGGCCGGCTGGTGGGGGGGCGTGTTGTGTTAGGGTTTTATGGAACAAGACGCGTGACAGCACATTGACCCGTGGAGACCAGCAAAATGTCGGGGGCTGGGCTTCAGTCTGGCAGAAGGGTCGTGATGTTGAAGGGTGTCATGGGCTGTCAGCCTTGAGAGAGCTTGTGGTTGATTTAAAAAATGTAATTTTTTAAAACTATTTATTTTTTTATTGAGGTGTCGTTGATTTCCAGTGTGTGTTAGTTTCAGGTGTACAGCAGAGGGATTCAGTTATACCTACATATGTGTATATATACACACACATGCTTTTGCAGATTCAAAAAGAATGTAATTTCTAAATGCACTTATCCCGTTCAAAATTCACTTTTACATGTTCAGCTGGATCCGAAGACAGCTAGAGTTTAAACGTGGTCTCCTGCCTTCTGCGTTCTGGGATCTCTTCGGTGGGCGCTCTGTACGCTTGCGACGGTGGTAGTTGATGGGAGTGTCTGTGAACGGCTGGGTGCAGGAGGTCCTCGAGGGGTCACGGCCTCCTTTCTCTCTGTCCCAGGATCTGGCCTCACTTCTGTGCTCCTAGGAAGACAGTTCAGGGGCCCCAGGCCTCCCACCATCCTCGGTGCCACCTCCCCGCACATCTGACTTCTCCCTCCTGATGGCCCCCAGGTCTCCTGGGTGGTCCGTGTGCAGCCTGGATAGACAGCTGCTCTCTTTCGGAGAAGACTCTGCCCTCACAATTGTTCCTTCATCACCTGCTTGGATTCCGGAGCCGCTGCGGGCTGAGGGAGGGGTGGCCAGGGCAGGAGTGCGGGCAGAGATTTCTGCAGCGCTGTCCTGCCTTCCGAAGAGTCAGGGACCGACTCCCTCTCTGAGAGACCCTGAGTGTCCTGTCTCTTCTCTCAGCTCCCCGTGCCCGACTCCCCACCCCGTCAGATGTCTGGGTTCACCCGTGCATCTCTCTCCCGCTGTCAGTCTGGCACGTAGGGGCAGCTCTGTAAATATTTGTTGACTGAGCGGAAACGCGAAAGTCCGGTGAAGAGAGGAAGGTGAGCCTGCAGCTTCCGTGCACCTGGTGCTCCGGGGCTTTTGCTCCTGTTGCAAGTGGCCACAGAGGGATACAGGCCATCGCTTGGCCTCTAGTGACGGGGCCCGTCATCTCGTGGCTTGAGAGTAGGGCTCACGTGGAAGCGCAGATGGGGAGGTGGTCCTATCTGTGCAGAGACGAACCGGCCTGGAGCAGGTCCTCCCCACCTCCCACTGCCCCAGTGCCCAAGCATCCTGCCTCCCTGACCATCGCCGTTCCTCGGCTCGGCTCTGACACCCTTCCCGAGGGCCCCTCGAGGACAGCCTGCCAAGTCTGAAAACCCCGATCCAAGTGGCTGGCAAATAGTCTAGCCGTTTTTCTCAGGAATGTACTCACAAGAAATAGAACCAAAATCTTTATGCATGAATCCTAAAACCCCTTTTGTGCCAAATGACCATTTTGAAATGGTAGCTGGAGATGCTTAAGTGTCCCTACGTGCCCTTAATTCATGCGGTAAAATACTTGAACATTTTATTGATCTTATCTAAGCCCCCACACTTTTTCACGATTTTGATAAAACCTTAAAATTTCATGAACCGGCTTCTGCCCTGAGTAAATCGGCTTCCAAAATTAACCTGTGTCCTTTGGGCATAAATCAGCCCGTTCTCATGACTTAGAGAAAACAAGCTGATAATGAGAAGGGGAATTAGATATCTAGAAAATATCATGAAGTAAGAAATACCAAGGGAATGAACAAAAATGGGTTTTCTTGATTTTTAGTTTGTTTTTTTCTGGGTGGAGCACTTTTCTCGCTGTGTAGTTTGTGTAGCTTAGAGATGCTGGACACTTAGTGGTATTTAGATTGTTCAGAATACCTTTCCCCAAACCATCTTCCCAGTGATCTTTCCCAGGAGACAGCCCTACTGTTTTGTCTGTGGAGCAGAGTCTTGTCATGCACACCATTACTTTGTACCATCTGAAAAATGAGGAGCTAAGCGGAAGAATTCCTTGTTTCAATATTTGGTAATATTTTTTCCCTCTTTATTCCTTTTTTTTTTATATAATTGAAGCACAGTTGATTTACAACGTCGTGTTAATTTCTGCTGTACAGCAAAGTGACTCAGTTATACATATACATCCATTCTTTTTTATATTTTCCATTATGGTCTATCTCAGGATATTGAATATAGTTCCCTGTGCTATACAGTAGGACCTTGTTGTTCATCCATCCCTCTTTATTCCCAACGTGCAACTCATTTTTTTTTTTTCTGCTGGAAGAAAATCTACCGATGCTCACTTACTTTACAGATATAATTCAAACAAACGCCTAAAATGTCACGTAAGATGACAAACTAATTTTTTCCCCTTAAACTTTTTTTCTTTCTTGGTGTGTGGTAGGGGGGTGTCCTGGTCTTTTAGGTGTTTCATCAAAGCGAGAAAAAAGGTTGAATGTATTTGACGAAAACACCTAGTTTCCCAGTTATGCTTAGTCTGGATAAACAACAAGGAGACCCTTGTCTTGTTCCAGACCTTCTTTCTGTTCATCATAGTTGGTGGGAGGGGAGTGGGGTGGGCCCTGCGCTGATTTTCTCCTGTTTCAAGGTCAAGAGTTCTGGTTGCTGCCCCTGCCTTGGGCCAGCAAGGCAGTGGGATTCTCTTTCGCTTTAGTGCTTTCCCCGAGTACAGCTTATGCTGAGCCCTGGGTAAAGGAAGCCATGCGGCTGGTCCTCCCCGGGCCGTGAGCCATCACTGCATCCCCCGTATGGTTTTCTATCCTTTGTGAACATTGATGCACAGGCGCCCTCCCCCGCCTGAGCCAGCGCTCACGGGGAAATCTAGACGGCCGCCCGCCTCTCGGGAATTCCAGAGGAATCTGATCCGCTCCTCCGTCTGGGCCACGGCCTGTGTCCACCCAGCTTCCATTCCATCAAGGCTACTCCACACGGCCAGGGTGCTGTCCTCACTGATGATCTGGGCCTCCTCACGGAGTGTTATCTGCCAACAACCAGAGTCAGAGCCTGAAACACATCAGCAAGATTTTCAGACAAAGGAAAGCTTGTCCACTCCCCCCGACCAGGCCGTACTCTCCCAGGCTCTTTTGAAACCAATTACATCAAAAAGAAAACACAGGGCTTCCCCGGTGGCGCAGTGGTTAAGAATCCGCCTGCCAATGCAGGGGACACGGGTTCGAGCCCTGGTCCGGGAAGATGCCACATGCTGCAGAGCAACTAAGCCCGTGCACCACAACTACTGAGCCCGCGAGCCACAACTACTGAGCCTGCGCTCTAGAGCCCGCGAGCCACAACTATTGAGCCCGCGTGCCACAATCACTGGAGCCCACGCGCCTAGAGCCCGTGCTCCGCAACAAGAGAAGCCACTGCAATGAGAAGCCCGCGCACCACAACGAAGAGTAGCCCCCGCTTGCCGCAACTAGAGAAAAGCCTGCACGCAGCAACGAAGACCCAACACAGCCAAAAATAAATAATTAAAAATAAATTAAAAAAAAAAGAAAACACAAAAACTTCCCAATACATTTTGAGTGTGTACTCAACTAAAAAATATCCATTATGCTTTGGTCTTTAAACAGAAATCCTTTGATGTTTAAAATAGTGTTGGTATCGTCATATCTCCGAGTCAAAATTGGTACAACTGCTGAGTCGAAGATGAGTATAAACAAGGCCCAAAACAGGAGATGCACCAACTTTACTGTGTATTATTTCTCCAATATAAGCCTTATGTCATTTCAGGAAAAATACTTTTTTTCTCAAAGTATAGGGTGTGAGCTCTGTCTTCCTTTTGTTTCCCTCCCACCCCTTCTCCCACTTTTTTCCTCTAAAATACCTATTAGTCATTTTATTAGCTAAAAGGTTAGGAAACTATGGCATCAGTTTAGCGAACCTCTCCAGACCAGGTGGCAAATGTCTGCCTCCAACATCTGGTTAAGATTTATTTTACTTCCAGCTGCATTTTTTCCATCAATGTGTCATGAAGCTGAGGAAAGAGCAGAGACTGTAGAGACAGACCTGAATTGAGCTCCAAGCCCTGCCACTCACTGAGCTGTGTGACCTTGGCTGAGTTACTAACGTCTCTGAACTTTAGTTTGCTTATCATCAATTTGGTTTGAGGTTTAAATGAAATAATACAGGTTAAATCTATAGCACATGTAGACTTTCAGAAAGCGTTAACACCCCTATGTCTCTAACTTAGAAGCAGAATCACAATTCAGTTTCGCTGGCCCTTTGAACACACATGGTTTTCCCAGAGGACGTGGACAGACAAAGGAGTCAGATCCCTGTCCTGGAGGGACCCAGACCTGAGGACAAATGCTTCCTCTCCAGACACACTGACATTGCTCACTTGTGTCTGACTTCTCCCACTATCCTAACATCTGCCTGGGCTTCCCTTAGTACATTCATTTTTCAAGTTTTCTAAATTATTCAGATATTCAACATACATGAGAGCAGAGAGACGAAGACAACGAATTGCTGTGTACTCATTGCCCGGATTCAACACTTACCAAGATTTTGCCACAGCTGCTTCATCTAGCCCCTTTTTGCCCCTATTTTTTTGGGGGTGGGGTGGGCCATGCTGTGTAGCTTACAGGATGACCTTAGCTCCCCGACCAGCGATTGAACCCGGGCCCCCTGCCATGGCAGCTCAGAGCCCTAATTAGCCACTGGACCACTAGGGAATTCCCCACCCCTATTTTTTCTTTGCAAATCCCAGACGTGACAGCATTTCACCCTTACATAGTTCAACATGTAGCTCTAAATATCTTACGTTATAACGTGTCTATAACTAATACATCTTACCCTTGCTTGTGTTGTGACATAGAAACACTATAACTCCAGTGCCTGTTATCACATCTAATAATTAACCATCATTCCTCTGTATCGGCTGATACTCAGTCCATAAAGAGATCTTCTGGATCGTCTCAGCCCTGTCTTTTTAGGGTTTTATTAGATTTGTTTTAGGATCTAGGCGAGGTCCACACGTAATGTTTTTGGCTGTGTTTCTAAGTCTCTTTTAATCTCAAGACGTGCCCCCTTGCTTTGTTTTTAATGCCATGGGCTTAATAGAATTAGATTTTTCTCGTCATGATCATCACCATGGGCAGCGCATGACAGTTTCCTCCTGTGCAGAGGGGGGAGCTTGGCCTTTGGGAGGTAGACTCACCTGCCCAGGTGGCCCAACTAAACAGGGGCTGCACCCCATCTCCTAAGTCCAGGCCTCTTCCCAAGAAGCCAAGATACTGCCAATCACCCAAGTGTTTGCGTTTCCGATTTGACCTTCATTAGAGTCCTCGGAAAGCAGCGGAGCCCTGGAGGGCAGGAGGGGTACCTGCCCGGGGGCGGGAGCCCCATCAGAGGCTGCAGACCAGGGCCTGCCGTTGGCCAGCCTGATGGGGTCGTGAGCAGAACTCTGCAGGAGCCAGAGAGTCGTGGTGCTGGTGGCTTTAGGGCCCCACATGTAGAAAGAACATGGAACAGACTTGTTGAGAAAGTGACTTCCAGCCAGCATCACCTTACTGGGGACCAGCGTGTCTATAAAAGAACCTGAGTGTGTTTAATCCCGCGTGGGGAAGAACCTTGGGCAAGGACTAAGTCCGGCAGATATTTTAGTTTAGAGACCGAGGAGCTTTCTCAGGAAAACCACCAACTGGGGAGTCAGCAACACTCCCAGGCGAGACCAGGGAAACCTCCGAGCAGGTGAGGAAATGTATTCGTGGCACAGAGAGAGTGAAATGACAGGAGGGCTGATGGGATTACCCAGGTGAGGATTTCTGGAGACTGTTTGCATCCTGGGCACAGGAAGGAAAGGATGAGGGAATAAACTCTTAAGGAGGCGAGAGGCCTAATGAGCATTTGATTAATGAACACCTAAGCTGCCGTGTCAACGAAAAATAATCGGCTCTGTTATTTTACAGATGTTCCATCCTGAGGGCCTTTTTGTGGTTGTTATGGCCTGGTGTTTAATAATTGAAACAACTTTTCTGAATACCATTTGTCATTTGTTTTGAAACAAGAAAAGGATTTCTCCTCCACCTTTGAGTGTTGTGTTAGCTGTTCTAGAAGCTGCCCAGAGCCCGGCCACTGCCCACGGCTTGATGAACGATGACAGCCTTTTTACAGGATGCCTGGAGAGGGCCGGGAAGGAACTCTGTTTCCTTGCAATGTAGGGAGGTGACAGGGGTGACAGATTTGGTGTTGGTCAGTGGTTTGCTGGCAACAGTCCTCATCCTATTTCTCGGATGACTTGAATACATTTATTTTTTGGATTATGACTTAAGTTAGCTCAGTGTCAACTTCACCTGCCAAAAGTTGGCAGATAAGGTCATTTTTACTCGTGAAGTTAATGTCAGTAAGTAACTAGCGCTGATGGCTCACTGGTCCCTTTTAAACTAACATTAAATATTTTAATCTTTTTTTTTGAAAGTTGATTTTATTTAAGCAACAAAAGACAAAGGTCGACTTGAAAGTTTTGTTTTTGTTGTATAGGTCATATAATTTGAATAGTGATGTTTTACATTGCAAGCAGGGATTAGTTCTTTGGGAAATTCTTAGAAGATCTTGGCTAATTGCTTTTCTTTCATTATCGGTGAGTTGTTTGTCTCCCCTTTCTTCGCTGCCTACAGCTGGGAGGGGAGCAAAACATCCCAGCTGGCCGAAAATGGGTGACCAGGAACACCCGCTTTGAAACTGAGTCACAGTGAGATAATTTCCAGGACGAACCAGATTCTCTGGCCTGTTTCATTCCTCAGTTCTTGGGGAGGCCGAGGAAAGAAGTGTAGACATTCTGACACCCTGAAAGTACGGGTACAGAGTGGTTTTTGTAGTGCGTGCACGACAATTACTGAATCCCCTGGTCGTACTGGACTGTCGGAGGGAAGGAGAAGTTGAGGCGTGCTGCTGGACATTTTGCATTCATGGCCGATGTCTGCTTCTGCCCCGACACTACTCTGAACACATTGCCTGGGTCCCAGGTGTGGTCGGTGGTGTCAGGTGAGGTGGCCCCCATCTCTGTAGCTGGCTGGCACTTGGAAGGCCAGTCTAGGCCCATGTGGTCTCAGGTGAATATGACATCATTGGCCTTGTGGTTGAGAAGAACTTGGAGAACATGTAAAAGTTACAGCTAGGAGATGGTCACCGTAGCGGGCATCACTGCATTTAGCGATAGATTTATTTGTGTCTCATGATAGTAAATCCTTCCCTGGGCCAGGACACAGGATACAGGAATGACTGCTAACCATGGCGCCTCGGTTTTCAGCCACTCAGGGAGCCCAGCGAAGTCTTCCTAACAAGGCAGTGGAAAAAGGGATCTTCAGTGTTTATTCTCTCTCTAGTAATTAGGATCGGTTCAGGGCATGGTCGGGGGTGGTAACTGGGAGTTCACACTTGCTAATGAGTCACCACGTTGGCTTCATAGCGAATAGAACCAGTGATGTCTTAATAGGGGCCGAGTCGGAAGCGAGGGCGGGCCAGGCCAGGGTGCAGCTCGGAGCAAGAGAGACAGGTTCCCGCTGTGCTGGGGCTCACGTGGTCCCGTGAAGGTAACAGACGGAACACGTGAATGAACAGGAGAAAATGAGGAAAGTGAGGCAGAGCTCTGTCCTGGGGCATGACTGGCCGGGCTGGAGTGGGCAGGAAGGCCTCCCAGGATGGCACTTACCGAGACCCAAATAAAAACAGTACACACGGCCACCCAGACGGAGATCTGGGGAAGGAGCCCTGCTGGCTGCAGAGAGGGCTGGTGGGAAGGCCAAGGGGGCCCACCTGGTCTGGCCGGTGCCTCCGAGGTGCGGGCAGAGTCTTCTAGGCGGCGGCAGGGCCCACGTCACTCGGTCCCTCGGGATTTTGTGAGCCAGCCCAGGGCACCAGGGTTTCAGCCGCCAGAGCCACGGGAAGGGTGTAAGCAAGGGGAACGCAGGACCCGGTTTTCTTGACCACGTGATTACCGTGATGTTTTAAAGCCATGGAATCCCATACCTAAATTAAAAAGTTAAGTAAAATACCAAAATATAAAACGGAAGGTATTTATTAGTATGAATTTATTATAAAAATTCAAATTAACACATGTATTTGTTTTAAAGTCAATCGGTGTGACACTGAGATGATTTTTAAAATGACAAAAATCTGAAATTGGTATCTTAGGGGAGGACAGATGTCTTATCTCTATATCCAGTTTTTCTCTACTTTCTTTTGGGTTGTACCTAGAAAAGCCTCGATGTACAAAACTTAGTTGCCAAATTTAAGGGTTTCACAGTTCACCTTGTAACCTCAGACAGTTTTTCTTTTTTTTCTTGATTATATTTAATATAATGATGATTCATTTGCTTAAATTAATATATAAAATAATATTAATATATTATATTAAACAATTACATAATGATTTTATAATTATTAAATAATATATAAATATAAAGAACACATAACATATAAATAATATAAATTCGCTTAAATTTCTTATGAAAAATGTACAAGTCATATAAAGAAGCAACCAACAGCTTCTGTAAGCACTAAACTCTCTAAAATAGCATCGTGATAAATTGATTGCTCTCGTTGCAGAATTGACTGCAGACAGGAACAGGGGTCAAGCAAAGCACTCAGAGCTGAATAGGCTCATTGTCACTATTATTTTACATGAATGGACACCTAAGAATGCTTTTTTAAAAATAGCAATATATAGTTACAACCTTTCTAATAAGTGACTGATACGTAAGATCAACTATAAGAACCTTTAGGATTTCCCTGGTGGCGCAGTGGTTGAGAATCTGCCTGCCAATGCAGGGGACACGGGTTCGAGCCCTGGTCTGGGAAGATCCCACATGCCGCGGAGCAACTAGGCCCGTGAGCCACAACTACTGAGCCTGCACGTCTGGAGCCTGTGCTCTGCAACAGGAGAGGCCGTGATAGTGAGAGGCCCGCGCACCGCGATGAAGAGTGACCCCCGCTTGCCGCAACTGGAGAAAGCCCTCGCGCAGAAACGAAGACCCAACACAGCCATAAATAAATACATAAATAAAAAAAAAAAAAAAAAAAAAAGAATCCACCTGCCAATGCAGGGGGCACGGGTTCTAGTCCTGGTCCGGGAAGATCCCACATGCCATGGAGCAACTAAGCCCGTGCACCACAACTACTGAGCCTGCGCTCTAGAGCCCGTGAGCCACAACTACTGAGCCTGCGCTCTAGAGCCCATGAGCCACAGCTACTCAGCCCGCGTGCCACAACTACTGAAGCCCACGCACCTAGAGCCCATGCTCCGCAACAAAAGAAGCCACTGCAATGAGAAGCCTGCGCACTGCAACGAAGAGTAGCCCCCACTCGCCGCAACTAGAGAAAGCCTGCACGCAGCAACGAAGACCCAACGCAGCCAAAAATAAAGAAATATAAATAAATAAATTTTAAAAAAGAACCTTTAATGTGAGAACTTTCGGGAAGCAAGTTAACTTGAAACATTTGTGGTTTCTGATATATTAAGATTTAATATGGGGCTTCCCTGGTGGCGCAGTGGTTGAGAATCCGCCTGCCAATGCAGGGGACACGGGTTCGAGCCCTGGTCCGGGAAGATCCCACATGCCGCAGAGCAACTAAGCCCGTGCACCACAACTACTGAACCTGCGCTCTAGAGCCCATGTGCCACAACTACTGAAGCCTGCGTGCCTAGAGCCCATGCTCTGCAACAAGAGAAGCCACCGCAGTGAGAAGCCTGTGCACTGCAACAAAGAGTAGCCCCCACTCGCCACAACTAGAGAAAGCCCGCACGCAGCAAGGAAGACACAGTGCAGCCAAAAATAAATAAATAAAATAATAAATAAATAAAAATGATTTAATATGAATTATAGGAAATATTTATATGTGCTTATTTTAGTTAAATATTTTTAAAATATTTAAGGTATAGAGACTGTGATTTAGACTATGGTTTGAAAAACTAGTAAACAGTAACCTTAAAAGCATATATTATCCTTGTATTTCAATTCAATCACCAAATCCAGACGCATATATTCTGCAAAAAACTTAAAGTGTTTATAAGAATATACGCTTTAGAGAGAGTAAAACACAATTATTTCAATATTACTTATAAATCTAATTTAGTAATATAAAATGAATAACTTGAAGTTTTGGTATTTAAATTAAAAAGTAAAATTTAGGCAAGAGTTTTACATGCACTCATTTAATTTACTGATAAATATAACTTTTCATTACTAATGAAATTTTAAAAATTTAAATTCTACCATATATTTCTTTTTGCCAGTTCATCCGAAATAGTCATGAATTTTAGGTATTCAAGGTATTTCTCGAATGATAGTTGTTTTGTTCATTAAGGCATTGATATATCACCCAGACCTTTTGTCTTCCTGGCTCTGTGTTACCTATACAGAAAGCATTTGCTTTTTTAAAAAGCACACAGGACAGGAACTTGCTGGAAGCACTTTTGTCACGTGGAACTCTGGGCTCCGGTGCATTTTTCGCCATCGCAAACATGTAGAAAACGGGAGACCAAGCCCTCTGCCTGCTCCACCAGGCAGCATGTTTCAGTCTTTCTTGCAGCAGATGAAAGATGCTAAAGCACTCGATAGCAGAGATGTCTGGCTGGGCTGTGTGCAGGTCCGGTGGCCACCACGCTGCATTCTTTGACCAACATCACAGATATTCTTTGTCCTGGAGCTTTTGAGACCCAGCGACTTTCCAAAGTAAAATCCAAGTGAGCTTCTTATTTGATAACCCAGGGAAACGCTGCAGCTACATTTTCACTCCGTTCTGGCCTCTGCTTCTTGCATCTATAAATCGTGCCGTCCGATGGCTGAGGACCACGTTTCTGCCGTCCTTCAAGGTTTTTTGCTTGAGCTTCTTCAGCGTTGGGCAATGAAAACACCCTTTCGTCCTCAGAAACAACTGATTTGTACCTATGCTGTTTTGTAAAGACTGTCTACGGGCAAAGTGCGCCATCTGATTCCAGATAGAGAACTGTCTTGAGCATCTTGAGGAAATTCGCCTGCTTAGCCCAGCCGACGCCCTCCTTTCCTCCTTTCTTCTTTGATCCTTACAGGTGACTTTTCCTACTTCTTCCTTTTTGTGTAATATTCTCAAAGGACAAAACCACATCATTCCATCAGGTTTACCTCATAGCTGTGTCACTGCTGTGTTCCCAGCCTTTGTTTCTTTCTTGAACGCAGCAGCTTCTGCTCTGCAGAGGTTTCATGGTTTCTGAGTCCTGTTCTTTTATAGCCCTGCTGGAGCGTGCCCAGCCTATGACATCAGTAGACACAGCAGGTAGGCTCGGAGATGCACCTGCTGTTCATCCATTTGGATTTTCTGTGCTGCTTTCGTGTTCATGTCAGCAGCAGATATTTTCACATACCTAACAACTGATTGATATGCATATTAGGTACACACACACGTATACTCAGCCAGCATTCCTCATCTACCTCTACCATTTACAAGAACAACAGAAGATCATCTATTTCTATTTTTTTATTGAAGTAGTTGATTTATAATATTAGTTTCAGGTGTACAACAGAGTGATTCAATATTTTTATAGATTATACTCCATTTAAAGTTATTACAGGACAATGGCTGTAATTCCCTGTGCTGTACAGTATATCCTTGTTATTTATTTTATTTTTAAATTTATTTATTTACTTATGACTGTGTTGGGTCTTCGTTTCTGTGCGAGGGCTTTCTCTAGTTGCGGCAAGCGGGGGCCACTCTTCATCGCGGTGCGCGGGCCTCTCACTATCGCGGCCTCTCTTGTTGCGGAGCACAGGCTCCAGACGCGCAGGCTCAGCAGTTGTGGCTCACGGGCCCAGTTGCTCCGCAGCATGTGGGATCTTCCCAGACCAGGGCTCAAACCCGTGTCCCCTGCATTGGCAGGCAGACTCTCGACCACTGCGCCACCAGGGAAGAAGCCCTGTTTATTTTATACATAGTAGTTTGTGTCTCTTAATCCCCATACCCCTATCTTGCCCCTCCCCCCTCCCCTCTCCCCACCGGGAGCCACTAGATTGTGTTCTGTATCTATGAGTCTGTTTCTATTTTGCTGTATACATTCATTTGTATTATTTTTTAGATTCCACATATAAGTGATATCATACAGTATTTGTCTTTCTCTGTCTGACTCATTTCACTAAGCATAATATTCTCTAGGTCCATGCATGGTTGCTTCAAATGACAGAATTTCATTCTTTTTATGGCTGAGTAGTATTTCATTGTGTGTGTGTGTGTGTGTGTGTGTGTGTGTGTGTGTGTGTGTGTACGTACGTACATCACATCTTAATCCAGTCATCTGTTGGTGGGTACTTAGGTTGCTTCCATATCTTAGCTATTGTAAATAATGCTTCTGTGAACATTGGGGTGCATTCATCTTTTCTAATTAGTCTTTTCATTTCCTTTGGATATATACCCAGTAGTGGGATTGCTGGGTCATGTGGTAGTTCTATTTTTAATTTTTTCAGGAACCTCCGTACTGTTATCCATAGTGGCTGCACTAATTTACATTCCCACCAACAGTGCACAAGTATTCCATTTGCTCCACCTCCTCACCGACACTTGTTATTTATTGTCCTTTTGATGACTGTCATCCTAACAGGGGTGAGATGATAGCTCATTGTGGTTTTGATTTGCATTTCCCTGGTGATTACAGTGTTGAGCATTTTTTCCTGTGTCTGTTGGCCATCTGCACACCTTCTTTGGAAAAATGTCTGTTCAGGTCTTCTGCCTATTTTTTAATTGGGTTCTTTGTTTTTTAATATTGAGTTGTATGTGCTGTTTATATATTTTGGATATTCACCCCTTATCATTCATATCATTTGCAAATATTTTCTCCCACTCAGTAGGTTGTCTTTTCATTTTGTTGATGGTTTCCTTTGCTGTGCAAAAGAACATCTATTTTCTACCATTTATAGGAACAACAAAAGAAAATGAAGTAACAACAAAAAAACCAACCCTAGAGTTTACAGTGACGTTTATAATTTGTTCTTGCAAAAGTTTTGGTCAACAACCATCTGTGAGCAGTGAAGGATGTAATACTCCCTTGATTTTTTTTCTTCTATAAACCATTACCATTTATGTGCAAACTCTTACAAACGTTTTGCACAAAACATCTGCTGAGCAAGTAGTATCCTGATATTTTTTAAATGCCTGTGAGTGGGCATATCCTGTTGTTGAAGATCACATTATAAAAAGGGGTTTCTCTGATGGAACCTTGGTGCGATTTCCTCCTAATCTCCAGGGGTCAGCTTGGATAAAAGCAGAGCTTCTGAGAGTTTTCCCCACAGGGTTGCTCATATGTGTTTGCTCACCCAGAGATGCCTTCGTGGTGATGCTAATCCAGGCAAGAGTGTATACTGAGTCCTTGCATTTTGCCAGAGATCATCCTGGGCAGTTAAAAAATAGAAAAAGAGTAATGGAATGATGGCAGATGAGTAGCTAGAGAATGGGAATACAGAGGAAAAGTGTTTTAACAGAGTGATGGAGAGGTTGCCAGGAGAGTGCCGGGCAAACTAAAATTTGTTACCAGGGGGTGAAGCGGGGCAAGGGGATTCTGGCTGCAGGGAATTACTCAGTAGATGTAATGCGTTATCCGGGCACGGTGAAGAGTTCAGTATGAAGGGCTGAGAGCCCAGCACGGTGGTGAGAAGTTAGGTTGGATCAGTAGGTAAGGGCCAAATCGTATGACTTGTGATGCGGCCACAGGGAGCCATCGAAGGCCTCACTTACCAGAAACAGCTATAGACTGAGATCCTATGAGTCAAGAGACTATTGACCTTTCTTCATCCAGGTCTGTGCAGTGTGTTCATGCAGACACAAAGTTTATATGTCCCCAGGATTCCTCCCCTAAGCAGGGCTGTCCTGGGACATGCATATTTCATCCCAGAGTGTTTGAAGGTCACCCCTCAACCCCACCCTAGAACAACTTCCAATACACGAAGGTTTTCTTATAGTGGCCTCACACCATTTTTGAGGAGAAAAGAAAATCGTAGGCTAGTAACTGCCTTGCAAAGTAGCACTAAGCAGCCACACGTGCAGGCTCAGAACGCTGGGCTGACGGTGAACTGCCCTCCAGCCCTGGGGGGTTCATGGCACGCTCCTGTGGGGAATGTGGTCCCCTCAGGCAAGACCTAATGGGTCTATTCAGCGAGTAGAGATAATATATGCTGCTTACGGGAATGGAGAAGGTGATAAAACCCAGATTACTATTACAGATTACATCCAAAAGTGTGCTTTAAAAAATAACCACTAGGTGTACCTCAAGGTCACAAGGTCAAGAATGAAAGGCCAAGTTCCATCTCTCTGTCACCCCTGTCCCTTCAGTTCACTCTCCCTGCTCTCTCCTGAGCAGACACTCTTGGTTCCTTGAATCTGTCCTTGGGCCAGTGGTTCTTAGCTATTTTGGAACAAGAGCTCTTAATGTCAGTAGAGCTGCTTCACTTGCAGACAACACAGGCCCCGTCAGGATGGGCAAAGTCCCTGGCTCGCCTCACATGCCGTCCTGCTACAGGGCAGCCCTGGGTGGCAGATCCCTAGCCAGGAATGTCATCAAGGACCCGGTTTCTTTCCATCCTTCTGTTACCGACCAGGGTTCTTGGCCTTCCTTGATCGATAGAAATTGGTCAGAGGCCAGACAAGAAATTCAGGCAAGGCTTTATTGGGGCCCCTGCTGCAGCCGGGGTGGGGAGTGAGAACAAACAACAGGTTTCCTTGCTTGCTGGATCCGTGACCTGGTTCCTTATATGGAGAGAAGGTAGGGGTGTGTCCAGGGGTCGGGCTGGAGGTGTGGCTTAGGTGGTCTGCCCGCCCCTTTGGTGGTGTTGGGTGCAGGGGGCAGGCGCAGGACCCTGCTTTTGCTCTCGGCTTTTCAGAATTGGCAGTTGGGTTTTTTGGTCCTTTTGTATTTTGTATGTAATTTGCCCCAACTGCTCATGCATGCAGTTATTTTTAGTCCCATATGGTTTCTTTGTATTTTGTTGCTCAGAGAGGTGTGTCCAGGTGCAAGCACTGCAGCCAAGGTCCCAGGTCCCAGCCTGTCTCACTTTCCCTTTGCACCAATGCTTTATACTCACTCTGCCCCAAACCCTGTCGTGACCACAGGGAGGTCACCCCATGTGCAACTTTGTTCTCAACCAACGGGAAACGGAGAGTTTTTTCCAGATAACCAGTTAACAAGCGCCTCTTTTCCTTGATGGGACCATCCTGAGCCAGTCCTACAGTCAGGAAAATGCCGTGGTGGATGGGTTTAGTCTTGGATCAACAGGATCCATCCGTGTGGGAAGCTGGGGTGTCGCTCAGTAGGGGAGGGAAGAAATGGGTGTCGGGCTAACAATGGCACGTCTCCTTCAGGCCTCTGATAATCTGATGGAAGCCACGCCCCATCTCCCTGCCTGTCAGTTCTGCATTAGATTTTTAGGGGATTCAACAACCCCCTGAAGGCTGTTATTCTTTTTTTTTAATTTTTATTTTATACTGGAGTACAGTTGATTTACAATGTTGTGTTAGTTTCAGGTGTACAACAAAGTGATCCAGTTATACATGTACATGTATGTATTCTTTTTCAGATTCTTTTCCCATTTAGGTTATTACAGAGTATTGAGTAAAGCTCCCTGTGCTCTACAGTAGGTCCTTGTTGGTTATCTATTTAATATATAGTAATGTGTATTTGTTAATCCCAAACTCCTAATTTATCCCTCCCCCCAGCCTTTCCCCTTTGGTAACCGTAAGTTTGTTTTCTGTGTCTGTGGATCTATTTCCGTTTTGTAAATAAGTTCACTTGTGTCCGTTTTTTAGATTCCACATATAAGTGATGTGATATATATCATATTTGTCTTTCTCTTTCTGACTTATTTCACTGAGTATGATCATCTCTAGGTCCATCCATGTTGCTGCAAATAGCGTTATTTCATTTTTTATGGCTGAGTAATATTCCATTGTATATATACGAACCACATCTTCTTTATCCATTCATCCGTCGATGGATGTTATTCTTTATCTTAGAAAAATAGCATCGCTTCCCAGAGGCCCGAGATACACATACCCTGAGATTTCAGCATTCTCCTGTATGGTTTATTCACTCAGGAAGTTCAGGGATCAAACCCTGGAGATTGATCATGGTTTTTAGTTGCTATTTCATAATCTTCATGGATGACCCAAAGAGAGTCCAGGTAATAATATATGAAGAATTAATTTCAAGCTTTCAATGCATTCTTTAAAAAATTCATAATCCAAAGGGGTTTTCTTCCCATTGGGAAAGAAAAGGGAAACATGTTTCCCTCTCCCACACCCCATATACTTTTCTTTTTCACCACAGCTTTCACATGCTATCCCAACATCAGTTGCCATGAATCTTTCCACAGACTGCTGGGTACCAAGACTAAGGTAATCCAGCCAGACCTGTCAGGACAGCCTCACCTTGTGAGATCCAGGGGAATCCTTTCAGTGAGGGCTTTTCTTCAAACTGGAAAGCGTGAGTCAGCAATGATGTAGACAATCATCTTATTTTGACATTTTGAAAGCAATGGTTTGCCAGAAATCCCGGCTAGGCTTAGCACCTCTCCTACCTGGAAGAAGACAGGGCCTCACAGGGGGTGCCCTTTGGTGCCATCTATCCGAGTGCTTATTGGTTTCCAGAAAACCCTGCTTTAAAAGTAGTGAATGAAGGCCTGGCGACATCTGTGTTGGAGCTGCCTCGACCCCGTCTGCACCGTGAAGACACTTCTTTAAAGATGAGGCCCAGAGTGGCCTTGAGGCTTTGCCTGGTCGCACCTGGGCCGCCCGCCAGGTGGAGGTGGAGTCACGCCTCCTGTCGCCTGGGCCCCCATCTGGACAGCCTTCAAATGGCACAAGAGAGCTGCAGGTGAAGCTCCCCTTTCCGTTTACCTTAACGCTCAACAGTCAACCCCAAAATAGGAGGCCGCTGTGCCTCCTAATAGCTCCTGCCTGGGCCACGTGGAACGTCCCTGCAGGCGTGGCCTCAATGAGCATGACCGCACACGTGCCGTCTTCTCGCGGCCGAGTTGAGCCCACTGTTTACAGCGACCTTCTGCGGAGGACGAGGGGTTCAGTGCTTTCTGGACGATGCACACGTTTTTCGAGAGAGGTTTTAGGTATTTAGCCCAGCTGCTTGGCCACGGGAAACAAAGTTGCAAGTACCCAGAGGGGATTCTGGAAAATGCAGTGTCAGCTCCAACTCCAAAGCAGCTCCGCCCGGTAGTGGAGACCTGTCCCCCGGTAGTGAGTGAGGGGGGCCCAGCCGAGACCCGGAGCGGGGCCGGCGGCCTCAGCCCACAGGCAGGCCTGTCCCCGCAGGGTCGCACGGCTCGGACGCCACCTGTGCCCCGAGCGTGGAGATGCTGGGCTCCAGCACCTGCGCAGGGCTGGGGACAGACCGGGGCTCAGCCCGCGCTCACCCCACTCTCACCCCGCTCTCCTCCGTCCCCAGTCGCTGCGGCCCCGCACTACGTCGCACGTGGAACACAGTCAACCGAAAGGGGGCGCAGCTCGTGGCTTTTCCTGAGTCTCCCCAGGACTTGTTGCCACTGTCCCCTCCTCCGCGGGGGTGCGGTGAAGGAGGACTCGAGGAGATTCTCCCGCGTGCTGGCGGTGGCCCAGCTGGAGTCCAGGGGACTCAGGACCACGAGCGCATCCCCCTTCGTGACGTCTCCTTTACATGCCCTACCTGGTTCCAGAACGGGCTTTAGGCACCTCAAGACCATGAATCAAGTGTTGTTATTTAAAAACCGATTTCTCGAAGTCCTCCAGCTGTCTCCACGGGCTGGGCTGAACAAGGAGTGACTCGCCCGTGGCCTGAAGTCCTGTAAACACACACCTGAGGCTTAGACTGCAGGACGTCCTCGGTCGTTCGTATCGGGAGAGTTTACTGTCCTTCCCACGGATCAGCAGGGAGGCAGCGGCCGTGGCCCTGCGTCCACTGCACCCTCGCCCTCCCGGGACCCCTCCCTCCCCGGCGCACCTGCCTGCGATGCCCGAGAACAGAGGGCAGGCCGCACCTCAACCCTTATTGTCTTTAATTAGCGTTTAGCAGGTTAATCGGTAGAGAAGCTCATCTTTCTTTAATTACTTCAAGAACTGAGTCGGGGGACCTCTTGGCTAGCTCTGAATTATTGTTTGTTTGGATGCTGATTTGAAATTGGTGAAGTCAGGTGTTTATTGCCCAGACCCAGAGCCTGTGCGTACTGGAGGGGATGCTAGGAAAAGAGGGGCAATGGTGGGGGAAAGTTATTCTACTGTCATTAATTTGCAGCTTCATGGGCCTACTAGAAAGTTTGCTACTTTCAAACAAAATAACTGTCATGAGAGACACCAGTGGTTTCAAATGTGCTTCAAATCTTCTTAAGCTTTAATAGGCAAATTTTATTTTTCATTTAAGGGCAAGTTCACATTCAAGAAATTTAATTGATTTAAAAAATACTGTTAAGTCCTTATCCCCACGTCTTGACCTTCATATATATTGGCTACTTTGGCACGTTTAATTTTGGCACGTTTAATTTTCGGTATTTTGCATGACACAGCTGCCAGCTATTCCCTCGGGAAATTAAGACTCCAGCCCAACAGGCGTCACTGTTCAAAACCCACCCTTGCTACGTGGCTTCCGTTTCCCAGGGCCTCTCTCCCGCACCCTGCGCTACATCAGTCCATCCTCCAGTTGTTACCTGTAACCATCAAACGCCTCAGGAATCACTGCTGCCTTTTTATAAACATTCTTTCCACCCTCCCGAGCTCTCTTGCCTTCCCTCCTTCATCACATTCGCATACTGTCCTACAAAAAGGGAAAACTGAAGCATATTTTAAAAATTTAAGAGTTTATTTGAGCAAAAAGCAATTCGAGTTGGGCAGCAGCGAACCAGAAGCGGAGCTGGGGAGAGACTTGTACCCGGAGGAGGGGAGGCAAAGCAAGGAGATTGTTGACTGGCCGTCGCTTCAAGCCCAGTCGGCTGTTCGTGATCATTTGTCCTGAGATTTCAATTCCTAAACTTAGGGGAAAGTGGGATGAAGGTAAAGCAGGGGACGGTGTAGAGAGAGGAGAGGATTCTCCTGTGACTGGTGCAGGGGCTGCTCTGAGTGAACTGGGGGAGGGAGCCGCCTGGGAGGCAGAGAGAAAGCAGTGCAAAGACCCTGGGGTGGGAAGCTATCCAGTGTGTTCCAGGAATGGCCAGAAGGCCATGCGGCTGGAGGGAGGGAGGGGAGGGGAGGGCTGGTGGGAAGCTGGGTTTGAGAGGAAGCCTGGGTCCTTTAGCGTATGATTTTGAGTAGGTAAGAGGCCAGTCCAATGGGTGGAAACAGAACTTTAACAGAACTTTCTGCTCGTAAAGCTGCATCTTCCTGATTAGCGTGGTGCTTCACCGCTGTGGTCCCGTTCGGGCTTATCCTTTCCCCAGATGGCCCATCAGGAAATGCACTGAGCCCGGACCATTCCTGACTCGTTCCATTACACCTGGGGCTTTTCAACCCACCCGCGCGGCCGATCCCCAAGGCCTCTCTGGGTCAGCCAGGTGCCCCTGCTAATTTATCTGTTCCTAACAGCCCCATGACTCTGACCTGACCTCTCCATGGGCTCTTCGACTGGGCCACGGAGCTCAGCTCCGTTCAAGAGGCGCCTCCTACCTCACTGCAAGTCCTGGGATACGGGAATGGTTTCCATATGTGCTGGGGCTGTCATTCAAACTCGACTTTGCTTGCTCGCTAATGAGGTCAGACGGCTCTGCGGAGGTGGCCGGCCTCTCTCTGGGGCAGTGCCGGCAGGAGCTGGAGGAGGGCCTCCCACCCCTCTAACGCAGCTCCGAGATGTACCCTTCTCCCAACTGCTTAGAAAGGATAACTGCAGACAAACACGAAACAGGAGCGAATGCATAAAACTGAGAAGGATTTTTTTTTTTTCATTTAAACTTTTTATTTGGAGAGAATTGCAGCTTCACATGCAGTTATAAGAAATAGAGAGAAATCCCATGTACTCTTTAGTTTCCCCCAATAGTAACATCTTGCAAAACTGGAGAACGGTTTCACAAGCAGGAAATGGACACGGATGCAGTCAGGGTACAGAACATATCCGTCGCCACAAGGTTTCTCATGTCGTCTTTTTATAGCGGCATCTACTGTCTATCCTCTGCTTAGCTCTGGCCAACTGTTAATCTGTTCTCTATGTCTATAATTTTGTCGTTAATCTGTTCTCTATTTCTATAATTTTGTCGTTTCAAGAATGTCATGTAAATGAATCATACAGTATGTAACCTTCTGGTAGTGACCTTTGTTCACACAGCGTAGTTCTCTGGAGATTGATTCGCCTTGTTACGTGTATCAGTACTTTCTTCCTCTTAGTTGCCGAGTAGTATGTCATGTACCAAGCTCTGTTAAACCATTCACCTGTTGAAGGATATCTGGGTTTCCAGTTTGGGGCTATTATGAATAAAGCTCTTATAGGCATGTGTGTACAGGTTTTTGCATGAACGCTAAGTCTTTTCTCTGGGATAAATGTTCAGGAGTGCAATTGCTGGGTTTATGGTAGTTGCATATTTAGGGTTTTTTTTTTTTTCTTTAAAAAAAAATAACAACCATTTATTTAGGTCACAATTCTGTGGATTGGCAACTTGGGCTGCACGTTTGCACGTTAGCCCAGGCTTATCTGATCTTTTATTTTTTGGAGATACAATTCAAATACATAAACTTCACCTCTTAAAGTGTAAATTCAGTGGTTTTAGTATATTCAGAAGGATGTGGTATGTTTGGTGTTTTTAAGGAACTAGTGGTCAGAATACTTTACATCCCCACCAGTAATGTCTGAGTGATCCAGTTTTCCAGATCCTTGCAGGCATCTGGTATTGTCACTATTTTTTTTTTAATGTTAACCATTGTGATAGTTGTGTAATAATAGCTCACTGTGGGGTTTTTTTTGGATTTTAATTAATTAATTTATTTATTTTGGGCTGTGTTGGGTCTTCGTTTCTGTGCGAGGGCCACTCTTCATCGCAGTGCGTGGGCCTCTCACTATCGCGGACTCTCTTGCTGTGGAGCACAGGCTCCAGACGCACAGGCTCACTAATTGTGGCTCACGGGCCCAGTTGCTCCGCGGCATGTGGGATCTTCCCAGACCAGGGCTCGAACCCGTGTCCCCTGCATTGGCAGGCAGATTCTCAACCACTGCGCCACCAGGGAAGCCCCTCACTGTGGTTTTAATTTGTATCAACTGATATGATCATGTGATTTTTTTTCCTTGCTTATTTTATCTGTACTGTCAACTGTTGAGAGGAATATTGACTGATTCACTTATAATTGAATTTCTTTCTTTCAGTTGTATCAGTTTTGGCTTCACACATTTTGCAGCTCTGTTGCTTGGTGCATAGACACTTAGGATTGCTGTGTGTTCTGGGTAGACTGACCTTTTTGTTATTACATAATGTCTTTCACTGTCTGGTAATTTTTCTTTGCTCTGAAGTCTACTTTATCTGATGTTAATATAGTTACTCCTGCTTTCCTTTGGCTAATGTTCATGTGATGTATCTTTTTCCATCCTTTTATTTTCTGTCTTCCTATAGCAATATATTTGAAGTGAATTTCTTGTAGACAGCATATCATATCGCTGGGTCATGTTTTGTGATCCACTGTGCCAGGCTGTGTCTTTTAACTGGTATATTTAAAGCATTTATATTTAATGTATTATTAATATGTTGGGACTTAGTTTACCATTTTATCTTTTGTTTTCTGTTTGTTCTGTTTTTCATTTCTCTGTTTTCTTTTTTCTTCCTTTTCATGTGTTATGTGCACATTTTTTAGGATTCCGTTTTTACTTATCTGTTGTGTTTTTTAGTGTGTCTTACAGCATAGCTTTTTTACTGGTTGTTCTAGGCATTATATTATATATACATAACTAATCACAGTGTACTGGTGCTGTCATATTACCAATTTGAGTGAAATACAGAAACCTTACCTCCTGTTATAGCTCTTAACCCACCCACATTTATAATTTTCTTAAATATTTTCTCTACACATATTTAGACCCACATCAGACAGTATGTAATTTTTGCTTTAACTAGTCAGACTTAATTTGGAGAATTCAAGAGGAAAGGGAAAGCCCATTGTATTTACCCATAGTTTCGCTTACCATGTTCTTTCTTCTTTCCTGATGTTCCAAAACTCCTTCTTTTATTATTCCCTTTTTGTTTTTAGAACTTCCTTTAGAAATTCTTATAGGGTGGTTTTGATGGTGACAGACTCTCTTAGTTTTCTTTCCATCTGAGAATGTCTTGATGTCTTCTTCATTCCTGAGAGATATTTTTCACTGAGTTGACAGTTTTCTTTCAGCACTTGAAAAATATTATGCCACTTCTGGCCTCAGTAATTTCTGATGAGAAATCCATTGTCGTTCAAATTGGTTTTCCACTATAGGTAAATTGTCATTTCTCTTTGGCTGCTTTTAAGATCTTTTCTTTGTCTTTAGTTTTCGGAAGTTTAATTACTATCTGTCTTGGCCTGGATTTATCCTGGTTAGGATTCATGTGGCTTCTTGAATCTGTAGGATTAGCTCTCTCACCAAATTTGGGAAGTTTTCACCCTTTAGTACTTGGAGTGCTTTTTCAGCCCCATCCTCTCTCCTCTCCTTCTGGGACTCTGAAGACATGAATGTTATATTGCCTGTTATATTCCCACAGGTCCCTGAGACTCTGCTAATTTTTCCTTCAGGCTATTTTGTTTCTGTTACTCAGATTGGATCATTGCTACTGTTCTGTCTTCCAGTTACTGATTATTTCCTTTGTCCCCTCTACCCTGCCATCAAGATAGCCCATCCACTAAGCTTTTAATTTCAGTTATTTTTGAGTTCCAAAATTTACAACTGGTTCTTCTTATACCTTCTGTTTCTTTGCTGAGCCTTTCTTCTTTTTTTTCCATTTGCTTTTAGCATGTTCGTAATTGCTCACTGAAGCATTTTTATCGTGGCTGTTTTTAAAGTCTTGGCCAGATTATTCCACCATATCTGTTATCTTGATGTTGGCGTCTATTGATTTTTCTTTACATTCAGTTTTAGGTCTTCTTGATTCTTGGTATAACAGCTTTCAAATAAAACCTGGACATTTGGGTATTATGTTATGTGACTCTGGATTTTACGGCAGGCTCTCTCCTGCTAGGTAGAGGTAATCCAGATCCCCTACTTGGTCTGTGTTGATGCCTGCAGAGTGGGGGTGAGAATTCCTGTTCTTCACGTGGTCTCCACTGACACTGCAGGGGGTGGGGAGGGGTCAGAGGTATGGGTGTGGCCTTGTCCCTACTGAGTAAGGCTGAAAGTCCTGATTCTCCATTAGGCCTCTTCTGATACCACCCCAGTGAGGAGAGGAAGGACAGAAGTCCATTCTCCCCTTGCATCTCCTGACATCTCTGCTGACACCACAGGGTACCAGAGACCTCATTATCAGCTGGCAGGGATGAAAGTCCCAGGTTCCTGTTTGGCCTCCTCTGTCACCACCCCAGTAGGGGCTCTGGGGCACCATGCAGCAGCCTTGTGGGGGTGAACATCTAGGCTCCCCACTTGGTCTTTGCTGGCATGGATGGGAGTGGAGCCACAGTTTTTCCTGGGGTGTTGGGCTGGAGTAGAGTGATTATGGTCTGAAAGTTTTTTGTCTTACGAGGCTGCCGCTTTCCTGCTCCTTTGGCTGAAGAGAAGAGGGCTTTCTTCCTGGGCTTTTTTGGCCGCGCCCCTGGGCATTTCTGGGTTGCCAGGCTCTT
This sequence comes from Balaenoptera borealis, assembly GCF_965194805.1. NCBI lineage: Eukaryota > Metazoa > Chordata > Mammalia > Artiodactyla > Balaenopteridae > Balaenoptera > Balaenoptera borealis. The sequence continues at coordinate 4,873,998 of NC_138877.1, forward strand.
CCGCTCCAAGTCTGGAATCTACGAGCCAGAAGAAAGCTCGCATTTCTCATGCTCCAAGGTTCATGGCTGGTCTTCCTTCCTATCTCCGCCTTTCCAGTTCTCCATCTTCACCTTTATATTTGTTTTACATGTAGAGTCCAGGGTTGTCAGCTGTACTTAACAGGAGGAAGACAGAACATACATCTACTCCATCTTGGAAGCAGAAGTCTCTCTGGACAGGAATTTTTTTTTAAGTTTTTTTTTTTTAACCTTTTAAAAGTATATAGATTATAGTAATGCAGTTCTAATTTTCAGGAGAAGCCATTTTGCCAGTTTTACCTAAGTTGCTGTTTCAGGTGAAAGGACAGTGTAGTTGCTGGCTACTAGCTTCTATTTTTTTTTTTTTTTTTGGACTTTCCTCCTAACCTCACTGCTCACTGGTTTACTTACATTACCACATCACTAGCAGGCACAGTGGAAAAGGATTACGTGTATCTATCTTTGCTTTTGGATCTTTTCAGTGTCCCCTGCCTCTCTTTTTGTTAAAGTCTTCCTGGGCAGTCCTATCAATCAGCGCAGTTACCTCATACACACCACCTGTGTTCTGAGCCAGGGATGGTTGTCAACAGACAGATCCCACCTATTTTTGAGGCTGAAGATCTGCTGCTTCCCCTGTCAGAGTCACTGCCTAGTCTGGTGCTACCACTCCTTGGTCTTCTTTTTTGGCAGGAAATCACCCAGTCCACACTGTATGAGAATGAGATTTCTTCCAACACCCAGAATGGTCCCCTTACCCCACTTTCCAAAGCCTTGTCTAGAAGAGAAGAAAATCACTGTGCTAAGACAGGGCTTTCATCCCTCCAGTTCCCAGTTTTGATAGAGGAGACTTGAGGCCAGGGAGGACTACAGGAATCTACCTTTTTATTTTGGGAATGGAATTTGTATTAAATTCGTTAACCTTGAATGCTATCCTGTCCTCAGCCGGACTGTCCTCCAACTGTTCCATGCAATCTGAATTCTTTTCTTAACTAAATGCAACGTCCTGTCTCTGTAAAGGCCACGGAGCTGTTTTAATTCTTGCTCACAGCGTTGTCCAGAATTTGGAGGGGGCTTCCCTCCTCTCGAAGAGAATTAGGATGATGTCCCTATTCTGTCATTTTTAAAGAAGAATTTCTCCGGTAAAGAGGAATTTTCTCAGCTACTGTTGGGAGACTGCTGTCCTGAGCTCAGTGCTGGGCAGTGTGGACAGACACAGACACACGGGGCAGGATCCACTGATGGAGACACACAGGGATAAGACAGTGAGTCACGGTCCAAACCAGCAGTGCAGAGCACAAGTGCGGTTTTGTGTGTGTAACCACGTGCCCTGTTCTCAGCCAGAGCGGACACTGTGAAAACGCAGAGAAGGCATAAGACCTGGTCCCTGTCTGAGGACGAGTCCTCCAGAGGGACACGCAGAGCTGTGTTGGTGTTTCTGGGAATCTCCGCTCACAGGGACTCCTCCCCGCCTGCCCTCCACGGTTCCTGAAGGTTCAGGGGCCCAGGGTGGCATCTCCGGTATGGGCCCCCCCCCATCAATACCTCAGAGGCAACTCAGTGGGAGAATAATTTACTACCATCTAATAGAATAGAATTTATTAAGGGCTCCTACCTCCAGGGTAGAACACCTATCTTATTGGAATCTTAGGCTGGAAAACCTATTCTGATTTGTTTTAATTCTTGCTATTTTCCCTCATTACATAACTAAGGCGAGGGTTTTTTTTTTTTCTCATCCTACAAAGGCCTGGGCAGGTCTGGAATATGATTGAGCCCAAAGTTTCTCATTTCCTAATGTTCAGATTATAATGAGTAACGTAAGTTACCAACTGAGGCTATGAAGTCTCATTCCCTAGGGATCTTTTTCTTTTTTTTAAAGGACTTTATTTTTGTTTTTTATTTATTTATTTTTGGCTGTGTTGGGTCTTCGTTTCTGTGTGAGGGCTTTCTCTAGTTGCGGCAAGCGGGGGCCACTCTTCATCGCGGTGCGCGGGCCTCTCACTATCGCGGCCTTTCTTGTTGCGGAGCACAGGCTCCAGACGCGCAGGCTCAGTAATTGTGGCTCACGGGCCCAGTTGCTCCGTGGTATGGGGGATCTTCCTGGACCAGGGCTCGAACCCGTGTCCCCTGCATTGGCAGGCAGATTCTCAACCACTACACCGCCAGGGAAGCCCCCTCGGGATCTTTAAAAGTGGGTTAGAGGGTCTTCCCTGGTGGCGCAGTGGTTGAGAATCTGCCTGCCAACACAGGGGACACGGGTTCGAGCCCTGGTCCGGGAAGATCCCCCATACCATGGAGCAACTAAGCCCGTGCGCCACAACTACTGAGCCCACGTGCCACAACTACTGAAGCCCACGCACCTAGAGCCCCTGCTCTGCAACAAGAGAAGCCACTGCAATGAGAAGCCCGTGCACCACAACGAAGAGTAGCCCCCGCTCACCGCAACGAAGAGTAGCCCCCGCTCACCGCAACTAGAGAAAGCCCGCATGCAGCAACGAAGACCCAACGCAGCCAAAAGTAAAATAAATTTATTAAAAAAAAAAAAGTGGGTTAGAATTTCAGCAGTCTGATAGCCTGGTAGGTGTCTGGCCCTACCTGAAGGAATGGGGACTTTGATTAGCTTTTATCTTGAGGAACCTGTCAGATTTATGTTTTGAGGACCATCCAGCAGTCATTTAACAATAAGTTTCTAAAAATACCTATTTGTTTTTGGCTGCTTTGTGGTGTCATCTGTGATTCCTACCAGCTGTAACTACTGACAAGACCAAAAGAAAGATTTGTAATTATTTGCTGTATTCTCCACGTTCTGCTCTGTGCCCGTTACGCGTGTGTGATTTTAGCAGGAACAGCCTCCTGACAGAAATGGGGACGTAAAAGTTTATTATTCTCGCGAATGACGCTTGCCAGCTCTCCGGTCCTCCCTGACACGGCTCGTTCTTTGAGACAGGAGCGCACCAAACCACCTCCCTGGAGAGGCGCTCGCTTCTCAGCAGAGCCTGCCTTAAGGGGCTGCGTGAGATGGGCTTTCACCACTACCGCTGGGGTTTACCTGCACCTTCCATAGGGGGGGACAGGTCTCAGGCAGCATCCATGCCTCAGCTGGGATGGACAAAGGTCAAAGCGAGCACTGAACTCCATCCCCACCATCGGAGAAATAAACCATGAAGATGACGTCGTTACCAACCATTCAGGTGACGGGAGGGAATTTACCTCCAATTCAGGACCGATTCCTTCTTTTTAATTTTTATTTTTTAAAATTTTATTGAAGTATAGCTGATTTACAATGTTGTGTTAAATTCCGCTGAACAGCAAAGTGATTCAGTTACACATATATATACATTCTTTTTCATAGTCTTTTCCATCATGGTTTATCACAGGATACTAAGTGTAGTTCCCTGTGCTCTACAGTAGGACCTTGTTTATCCATCCTATGTATAAGATTTACCGTTTTGAAGAGTACAGTTCAGTGGCGTTTAGTACCTTCATGATGTTGTGCAATCGTCACCCCTGTCTAGTTCCAGAACGTTTTCGTCTCCCCGAAAGGAAACCTCGGATGCTTCGAGCAGGCCCTGCACTCCCCGGGAACCAATGCTTGTTCTCTGTGTATTTGCCTGTTCCAGACATTTCATATGAATGGAACCGTGCAAGACGCAGCCTACGGCGTTGGCTTCTTTCACTCACCGTAAGGTTCTGAATATTTTCCCGTGTTGTGCATGTGTCAGTACTTTGTTCCTTTCTGTGGCTGAATAATTTTCGATTGTATGGACAGACCACACTTTGTTTATCCATTCAGCAATTGATGTCTGGATTGTTTTCGCCTTTTGGCTATTGTGAACAATGCTGCTCTAGATATTGGTGTACAAGTGTCTGAGTCCACTTTCAGTTCTTTTGGCTAATGTGACCTAGGGGTGGAATTGCTAGGTGAGACAGTAATTCCATGTTGAAGTTACTGAAGAACAGTGGCTGCACCATTTTACAGACCCACCAGTAACGTGCTAGGGTTCCAGTTTCTCCACATCCTCTCCAATACCTGTTATTATCTGTTGTTGTTTCACTTACAGCCATCCTAGTAGATGTTAAGTGCTATTTCTTTGTGGTGTGGTTTTGACCTGCATTTCCCTAATGACTAATGATGTTGAGTATCTTTTCATGTGCTTGTTGGCCATTGTGTTTCTTCTTCGGATAATGTATCCAAATCCTTTGCCTGTTTTTGATTTGGTTTGTCTGTCTTTTTGCTGTTGAATTGTTGGGATTATTGATATATTCTGAATTCTAGACCCTTACCAGCTATATGATTTGTAAATACTTTCATTTTATGGTTATCTTTTCCCTTTTTAAAAAATTTTTACTGGAGTGTAGTTGATTTACAATGTTGTGTTACAGGTGTACAGCAAAGTGAATCAGTTGTACATATATACATATCCATTCGTTTTCAGATTCTTTTCCCATATAGGTTATTACAGAATATTGAGTAGAGTTCCCTGTGTCATACCAGTAAGTCCTTGTTAGTTACCTGTTTTATATATAGTAGTGTGTATATGTCAATCCTAAACTCCTAATTTATCACCTCCCCCCATGTTTCCCCTTTGGTAACCGTAAGTTTGATTTCGAGATCTGTGAGTCTGTTTCTGTTTTGTAAATAAGTTCATTTGTATCATTTTTATTAGATTCCATATATAAGTGATAGCATATGATATTTGTCTTTCTCTGACTTCACTTAGTATGATAATCTCCAGGTCCATCCATGTTGCTGCAAATGGCATTATTTCGTTCTTTTTATGGCTGAGTATATTCCACTGTGTATATGTACCAATCTTTATCCCCTCCTCTGTCGATGGACATTTAGGTTGCTTCCATGTCTTGGCCACTGTAAACATTGCTGCAATGAACACTGGTGTGTATGCATCTTTTCGAATTATGGTTTTCTTCAGATATATGCCCAGGAGTGGGATTGCTGGATCAAGTGGTACTTCTATACTTAGTTTTTTAAGGAACCTCCATACTGCCCTCCATAATGGTTGTACAAATTTACATTCCCACTGGCAGTATAGGAGGGTTCCCTTTTCTCCACACCCTCTCCAGCATTCATTGCTTGTAGATTTTTTGATGAGGGCCATTCTGACCAGTGTGAGGTGATACCTCATTGTAGTTTTGATTTGCATTTCCCTAATAATTACAGCGATGTTGAGCATCTTTTCATGTGCATTTTGGACATCTGTCTGTCTTCTTTGGAGAAATGTCTGTTTAGGTGTTCTGCCCATTTTTCTTTTAACATTTTTATTGGAGTATAATTGCTTTACTGCCCATTTTTTGATTAGGTTGTTTGTTCACTTTCTTGATAATGTCTTGATTCACAAAGGTTGTTGATTTTTTCCTTTTGTTGCCTATGCTTTGAGTGTCATACTTAAGAAACATTGCCAAATTCAAGGTCGTAAACATTTACGTGGTTTTAGCTCTTATATTTTGGGTCTTTCTTTGATCCATTTTGAGCTACTTTTTGTATGTGATTGCAGGTAAGGGGTCAACCTCTTCTTTTGAGTGTGGAAATCCAGTTACTCCAGACCCATATGCTGAACAGACTTTTCTCTCCTCATGAATGGTCTGGGTACCCTAGCCAAAAGTCAGCTGACCATAGACATATGGGTTTATTGCTAGACTCTTAACTACATTACAGTGATTTATGTGTATCCTGATGCCAGCACCACACTATTTTTATTACTGTAGTTTTATATTAAATCTTGAAATCAGGAAGTATAAGTCCTATAATTGTGTTGTTCTTTTTCCAGGATTGTTGTGGCTATCTGGGGTCCCTTGTAATTCCCTATGAATCATAGGATAAATATTTGTTTCTGCAAAAAAAAAAGACTGTTGGAATCTTGCCTAATTGCTTCGGTTAGCACTTCTAGTAAATTCGTTGAGTAGAAGTGGTAAAAGCAGGCATCCTTGTCTTGTTCCTGATCATAGAGAGAGACAGAGAGAGAGCTTTCAGTTTGTCACCATTGAGTATGTCAGTTGTGGGTTTTTCATAAATGCTCTGTTATGTGGAGGAACTTCCCTTCCCATCTTAATTTGCTGAGTATTTTTATTATGAAAGGGTGTTGGATTTGTCAAATGATTTTTCTGTGTTAATTTAGATGATCATTGATATTCTTCTTTCATTCTGTTAATGTGGTGTATTATATTAATTGCTTTTTGTATGTTGAATCACCCTTGCATTACTGGGATAAATCCCATTTGGTAAGGTTGTGTAATCCTTTCATTATACTGCTGAATTCAGTTTGTAGTATTTTGTCAAGAGTTCTTTTATAAAACCCAAATCTCATTTCCCTGTGCTAATTTGTTCTTTTTTTTCTTTTCTTCTCATTAACCAGAATTAACCAAAGTAAATATTGTGTTTCTTCACTTTTTCCTATGTCTTTGTGAGTAGATGGCTTTCAAACCATCTACAGATAATAGAATGCTATAAATGGTACATGTTATTCTTATACCCCTTTCTAGCTTCAGCTTTTCCAACACTCACAGGACATGTTGCAAGAGTACAAGTGGAGGCTATATCTGAGTGTGTGGAAGTTGTAATAGCCATGTACCTTGATTAACGCACCCGGGTGAAGACCACAATGCCTCGTGATGCCCAGATTCTCTGGAGACGGTGGTAACACAGGGAAGAGGTAGCTGCCCTGTGTACCCACCCCCCCCCCGCGACCCCAGCTCTGTCCTGCGCTGGGAGGGGACTTGCCCTCGCGTGTGGATGTCCCAGTCCACACGTCCCGTGCTACAACCACCCTCTGGCCCCCCAACAGGCCTCGCAGCGTGGACCCCAGCTACTTCTAGGGAGACGGAGCTAGCGAGGGGGTCAGGTTGGCCTTGGATGCCAGCTTGGGCAGGAACTTCTAAGGTCTCGCGTCCTTGCGCTGGGGGCAGGTGTGGGCTCTCGGTGGACATGTCTCCTTGGCCCCACGTCCCCCTTCCCACGTGGGAGGAAGGGCTGCAGGACACAGCAGGGTCAAAGGGTGGTGCTGTCGTTGGCTAAAGCTGAGCAGGTTGGTGGACGTTCACTGTGCTGGTTTCTGTGTGTTTGATATTTCATTATAAAAAAGAGACCAGGATGCGTGGTTTCAGAGAGCCCTTCCCTTCTGTGAGGTTCTCACGAGCCCCATCGCTAGGAAGACCTTCTGGACCTGAAACGTCGGAGGGTCCAGGAGAGGCGGGGGGGAGCGCCCAGTCTGTCCCCTCAGTTCCTGGGGCGATATGCCTTCATCTCACCAAGGTCCCAGCGGGGAGGGCCTCAGGCGGCCCCTCTCCCCCGGGCTCGGAGCCGCCTGGCAGTGCGGGTCACCCAGGGGGGGCGGCTGAGAGCAGCCAGCTCGGGAGCCGCGGGCGTCAGGCGGCCACAAGAGGACAGTGCATCTGCTCATCCCTGCGGCTCAGAAGGCCCAGGGCGCTTAATGTGGCCCCTGCAAGGAAAGATGAGAGGGAAGGGAGAGGCGGCGTGAGGGGACAGAAAAAGTGTGTGTTCTCAGCAGCCATCAGACATCTTCCCAAGGCGGGTAGGCTGGGGCTTGCCCTGAGCTGGTGATGAATTCAACCTTGTTCTTTCAGCCAAGATGATCGGAAACTGCTCTCTTGCAGAAACCCAAGAGCAGTGAGCTTCAGCTCACAGGACTGTGGAGAGTAGCCGGGCCGTGCTCCCCCTGCAAAGGCCCTGGGGGAGCGTGAAGTGGACCCTGGGCTCAGGCCTGGACAGGCTGGGGGGAGGGGCTCTGGACCACAAGCCACTGCAGCTCTTCCAACTTCTGCGTCCTCAAGTTCCCACAGACAGCAGGCTGGGGACGTACGCGTTGCCATGGCAAAGTGCTGCACATCAGGTGGTTTAAACAACAGAGGTGTATTTTCTCATGGTTCTGGAGGTCAGAAGTCCCGGAGCAAAGGTGTTACAGGGCTGGTTCCTTCCGAGGCCTCCCTCCTCTGCTTGCAGGTGAAGGCCGTCTTCTCCCTGTGTTCTCACATGGTCGTCCCTCAGTGTGCGTGTGTCTTCATCTCCTCTCCTCATAAGGACCCCAGTTAGATTGGATTAGGGCCAACCCAATGACCTCATGTGAACTTTATCAGATCTTTAAAGGCCGCATCTCGGAATCCAGCCCCATCCTGAGACCCTGGAGGGGCACAGTTCAGCCGTTACAGAGGGTGCCGGCCAACACTGTACACTGCAGTCTGCTGGGGGCAAGCCCGGTGACAACCCCGGCAGCAGGAAATCAGGGCCATTTTCGAGCATTTCCCAACCCCCCACCTTTGGTTGGTATTGTAAAGCCCAGCTGTCCTCTAGGGAGAACCTCCGTATTGCCCCAGAGCAGCGGCAGCCTTGGAGGAGGGATCGTTTCAGGACAGGCAGGAAGAACGCCTAATCCTTGTGTTTTCAAAGAAAACTCACCTTGGTTTTCATTGTGGTTCAAAGTAAGCATCAGGTTCTGCCGAAGGAAGCTGTCTCCGGCCGGGTCCTGGGGCACCCAGGCGAGGCTCCAGGCCTGGGGGCGGGTGGAAGGGAAGCTTTCCGTTCACCGGAGCAACAGCTCACTCCTTGCCCGGGAGGCAGGGGCCCTGGTCCCCTTCCGTCAGGAGGCAGGCGGGGCTCCGAGGGTCGTGTAGGGACGGGCTGCGCGCAGCGCGGTTTTCAGAGGAGGGAGCCGCTCTCGCGGCGTCCAGGCAGCATCTGCTGTAAACAGAGGGGCAGCTGGCGGAACGGGACGTTCTCCTTGACGTGGGGCAGCCTTTTCCCGGTCTGTTTCGCCTTACGACCTGAGGCCATTCTTCCTCTGAGCACCTTCGAGAGGTGTCCGCGTGGCCGGAGACTGACCGTGTGTGATGTGCCCCCAGGACCAACGAGCGAGACCGGCTGCTCAAGAGGCTGGGCAGGAAGACGCCGCCCACCCACGTCCGGGGCGGTTCCCTCCAGCAGTCAGTGCCACGTGAGTAGCCCGCCGGCCCGTGGCGCGGGCCACTGCCAGGCTCTACACGCGGAAGTGAAATGGTGTATCTGGCCCCAGGCAGGTGCAGCCGGAGGGTAGGCGATTCCCCGGGATCCAATCAAATGTCTGAAAGACGCGACCCGTAAACTTCAGATCTGATGTGGTTCAGCTCCTGTGGCAGCCTCCCCATCAGATTCCTTCTAAGATTGAAGTGATGCTACTTTTACATGGTTCCCCCCACAGTAGCCCTACGCTACTGGCATATTAATCACAACAATGGCAATCACCGGGGGAAAGTCTCTGTGGTCTTCCCAGGAAGGCTGTGCCCCGCCCCGCCCCTGCAGCTGGAGGCCAGGCCCGGTTTCTGCCAAGCGGGGTCTGTGGGGATGCGTCAGAGGCCAGAGGAGCGGTGGGGGGGAGGGGCACACCAGATGGAGCGTGGGGAGGGGGTGGGCTCACCTGCAGTCCAGCCCCTGGGCTGCCAGGCAGGCGAGCGTGTTGCAGCCGAGTGCAGGGGCCCCTGCGCGGGCGGCCTCCCTTCCCCAGCTGAGGCCCCGGCTCCTGCCTCGTCCCCACCTGCACTCCCATCTCTTCAACTGATGCCCCACTTCTGCTCTCCTTTCTCTCCTGAGCTGAGAAAGAAACAAGGGAAAGAAACAAGGGCTAGAAAGTGAAGCATCACTGCATCCTTAGGACAGGTACTGGAGGATCTCTGCCCAGCTCAGCTGAGCTCCGTCCCCGCACCGTGAACAGATCTTTGCAGACTTTCTCAACAGAGGGAAGGAAAGGAACAGGTGGGACGTCATGGCCATCAGTGACCACCCCCGCCTGGACATCCCCGTGGGAGAAGGGGCTGCAGCAGCTCCCTGCAGGGCCCACATGCCCTGCATTCTCTGAGGCTTCTCTGCCCCAAGACACCTGGCTGAGCCTCAGGTCGGCGCAGTAAGTGGCCCCGCAGAGCCCAGGGCCCAGCCACGGCCTCTGACCCTCGAGAGAGGTTGAGTCCAGAGGAGGCTGGGTGGCGGGGTCCCAGCCACGAGGTCCAGGGCTCCACTTCAGAGCCAGGCTGCCTGCGGTCCTGTCCCAGCTCTGCCACTTTGTGACCTTAGGTAAGTTAACCCCTCTGTTCCTACACCTGTAGAACAGATGACGTGAGAACCTCCCTGGGGTTATTGGGAGGATTCACTGAGATTGTACACATAAAGTGCCTGAAACAGAGCCTGACAGCATGGAGTCCAAATGTTAGGTATTACTTGTCTTTTCTGCCACTAATTGAATAACTTTAGGCCACTTACTTACAGATTTCTCTAAACGTCTGTTTTCTCCTCTGAGGAGAAAAATAGAATCACATACATCTTACACAGCCTGTGAGGCTTCACGGTGATGGGCACAGAGAACATGAGTGCTGGTTCCCTAAACGCAGGGCTCGTGCCGTGCAGCGTCCGACCAGAGAAAGAATAGACACTGAGAGCAAAGACGGCGCGAGAGCTTTCGTGGGAGTGCCATAAAGGGTCTTAAAACTACTACAAAACGTTTTATGAACTCAGTATTTTGAAGGACCAAAACAAAATTCTGATGAACAAATACAAAAAATAGGCAAGCTGCTAAAATCACACCACATTTTAAAGACACTCAGCAACTAGGAGTAGGACCCTAATGGATACCAGGGTGTTTCATTCACGGACCACCAGAGAAGGCCATCAAGCACTGGGAGGGGCTCCTGGCCTCTGCGTGTCTCCGGCCTCAGTCTTCCCAGGAAACTGGAAGGAAAAGCCCTAGTCTTGGAGCACTTGTTCTGATGGACCACCCGCACACAGTATTAGCAACTGAGCTCATTGTTTCCTACACGGTCTAATTTCCTTACCATCCACATGGTGTTCCCAATTTCCATTGCTCTTAGGAGTCTTTTTCCAGACAGGAAATAGCTACTTTCATTAAGATGTTATGAGAGCTCAGATTCAAAACAATGCTACTTCAGGGAAGTAAGTTTTATTCCAAAATAATGGGGAAAAAAATGACCTGATTTTATGGACTTCACCAAATGTTCTACCAGAGGAAGACAAAACAAATAAGAAATGCACCTGCCCTTCCACCTACCCGAATCCTATCGCCAGATCCTGGCCGTGGCTGAGCATTTAGGAAGGTCTGGTCCATTGAGTGCTTTCTCCAGGCCCCCATCATTCCTTCCTAGCTGTCAGGACTTCCTGAAGATGAATGACTGTGGGAAATGCTAAGAGCCAGGTGCTCCCTCTGAGTGTGGATGCAAATAATGGCAGTTAAATGTCCATCAGGCAGGAGCTAGTGAACAGATGGTGTGTCTTTGTCAGGCTGGGCAGGCAGAGGCTGGCTGGGTGATTATGGGCCCTGTCGTCCTGCTCTAACCCCTACCAGCCTTCGTTTCTAAGAGGAAAATATTTATCTGAATCACAGAGATGCCCGTGCTCCCAGGACCACCCTATCGGGCCGAACTCAAAGTCCACTTAAGCTCAGTAGAGACTAAGAACGTCCTGGTGCCCATTTTGGAAACATGATGGTGGATGCACCCAAGGCAGCTAGCTGGTGGAGAAGCCCTCTGGTAGTGACCTCTGGGCACTCTGCTGACCCTGGGAGAAGAGATTTGCTATCGAACCAGAAGCTTCCCTCTGCTGTCCCTTATGACAGTTGCCTAGAAACCCCTCCCACCCCAGAGGGGCTGAGTTATCCCACTGGACGGCCCTTGTGCCCATGAGACAAACAGGAGCTGCGGAGACCACTGCAGCTGGCGTCCCGCAGTAAAGACAGGGCGGTTGCCCCTTCCACCTGAACAGGGGTAAACAATTCCAGATGCTTTTCCCAAAAGGACAGTCCCAAACAATGTTCATGTTTACGTCTCAGCAAGTCCCCTTCATTCCTTCCCCTGCACCACCCCCCCCAGAAAAAACACATTAAAAAGCAGGTAGCAATTGCTCTGTTTGGGCTGACTGTCAAGACAGGCTCCTTCGTCCCTGGCCTGGAATAGAGGCCTCCTCTCCGGGCGCCAAGTGTAGAATTAGCCCCGACCACAGGAGAGGGCTCTGTGGCCTGGGCATCACCAGCCAAGGAACCATGCTGGTGCCCATGTGGTGGATAGGAGCTGGGAGGGCCTGGGCCTGGCCCAGTCCAGCCCATTCATTTTACAGAAAAGTAAACCAAGAAGACGGAGAGCTTAAAGGGCCCTGGTTCTGTGGCCAAGTCACAGCCAAGCGAGGATTGGAACGAGCGCTTCTCTCCGGCGCCTCGGCCCCGGGCTCGGCTCTACCGTGAAAGCAGGGCGGGGACGGCCAGCTCGGGACAGACAGCCCCGCGGTCACCTACCTCCCTGGGGAGGGAAGAGCAGCTACACGGTGTCCCCATCTCTCGGGGTCAGGGCCCCTCCCGCAGGGAAGCGTCCCCCTGGGTGGCAGGCCCACCACCCAGCAGCATGGGGGATCCGAGCACAGCTCTGGGGCCAGCTCGGGAAACAACCGACATGTCTAGAAACATCCCCTGCGGGAGGCGGGAAGGTGGGTGCCGTCCAGAGCCCAGCCTTGCTGCTGGGGGAGACGGTGCTACCTGCTCCATTTGCTCTGAAATGGCCAGGCAGAGGCAGCTGGTCTGGTACGTCGCGGCAGCCAAGACACGGCGCAAAGAGCACACTGGGGCCTGGACAGCGGGCTGCAGTGCCCGCGGCCACACGGGTTTCAGGAGGTTTCCTCGTCCATCACCTCCGACCCACAGCTCATAGGCGAGAGGAGGCGTTTCCTCTTCAGATCCCAGGCAGCCCCCGAGGCTGGGAGACCCAGCACAGCCTCCTGGTAGGAAGCAGTGGGCCGTGAGGAAGCCCAGGAGCGCCAGGGCCACCCAGGGCAGGATGAGCCGCCTGCCCACGCCGGCTGGAGGGGCTCACGCTGCCCTCGGGCTGCTGTCCCGGGGTGGGGCCTTTGGGTTGTGGGTTTGGTCTTGTTAGAAATGCAGGTGAGCAGCTCGACCGACGTCCCATGGGGGCACCTCTGTTCTCGCTTTGCGTTCACTCCCACCTGCTCCCCGCTGCCCAGCCGTGTCCTCAGCGGCTCCCAGGCCCCCTCTGCAGCCCAGCCCACACCTCCTGCCTCGCAGGGTGGCCCTCCTGAGCCCCGGGGTCCTCTCAGGCTGAAAGGCATGCTCTCGGGAAGAGCTGGCCACCCGGCCAGCCAGCCCTGGGGGGGGATGGAGACTCGGGTTACAGTGTGATCAGAGCAGGAAGTCACTTCCTCTCCTCCATCCCCACGAGGACTTTTTTATACATTGCTACTGTATGTCTCTATAGTCCAGAAACTTTCCTTTTTAAGCCAAATGTCTGAGTAAAGTAAGAATCCAGGATGAAGGGTCACAAGATGGCAGAGTAGAAGAACATGAGCTCACCTCTTCTTAGAGAAACATCAAAATCACAACTAACTGCTGAACAACATCAACAAAAAAACGCTGGAACCTACCAGAAAAGACACCCTACATCCAAAAGCAAAGAAGCCGCCACAAACAAGACAGTAGGAGGGGAGAAATCATGATAAAATCAAATACCATACCCACCGGGTAGGCAGCCCACAAACTGGAAAATAATTATACCACAAGTTCTCCCACAGGAGTGAAAGTTCTGAACCTGAGAAAGTATTTGAAGAGCTAATAGCTGAAAACTTCCCTAACATGGGAAAGGAAACAGTCACCCAAGTCCAGGAAGCACAGAGAGTCCTAGGGACAATAAACCCAAGGAGGAACATGCCAAGACACAAACTGACAAAAACCATAGACAAAGAAAAAAAAGCGGCAAGACAGAACCAACAAGTAATGTACAAGGGAACTCTTCCCTAAAGTTATAAGCTGATTTCTCAACAGAAACTCTGCAGGCCAGAAGGGAGTGGCATGATATATTTAAAGTGATGAAAGGCAAGAAACTAAACTAAAAATACTCTACCCAGCAAGGCTCTCATTCAGATTTGATAGAAAAATCAAAAGCTTTACAGACAAGCAAAAGCTAAGAGAATGCAGCACCACCAGGCCAGCTTTGCAACAAATGCTAAAGGAACTTCTCTAGGCAGCAAAGAAAAGGCCACAACTAGAAAACATGAAAATTATGAACAGAACAGCTCACGAGTAAACGCAAACATACAGTAGAGGTAAGAAATTGCACACAAATATGATATCAAAACCAGCAATCATGAGAAGAGTGGAGCACAATTGCAGGATATTGGAAATGCGTTTGAAATTAAAAGACCAGCAATTTAAAACAATCTTGTTTATATACAGACTGCTATATCAAAACCTCATGGTAACTGCAAACCAAAAACCTACAATAGATACACACACAAAAAAGGAAAAGGAATCCAAACACAACACTAAAGTTAGTCATCAAATCACAAGAGAAGAGAACAAAAGAGGAAGGGAAGAAAAAAGACCTACAAAAATCCAAAACAATTAACAAAATGGCAGTAAGAACATACATATCAATAATTACCTTAAAGGTAAATGGATTAAATGCTCCAACCAAAAGACAAAGGCTGGGTAAATGGATACAAAAACAAGACCCATACATACGCTGTATACAGGAAGCCCACTTCAGATCTAGGGACACATACAGACTGAAAGCAAGGGGATGGAAAAAGACGTTCCATGCAAATGGAAATCAAAAGAAAGCTGGAAATAGCAATACTCATATCAGACAAAATAGACTTTAAAATAAAGACTGTTACAAGAGACAAAGAAGGACATTATATAATGATCAAACGATCGATCCAAGAAGAAGATATAACAATTGTAAATATATATGCACCCAACATAGGGGCGCCTCAACATATAAGGCAAATACTAACTGCCATAAAAAGAGAAATCAACAGTAACACAATAATAGTGGGGGACTTTAGCACACCACGTTCATCAATGAACAGATCAGACAGAAAGTCAAAAAGGAAACACAGGCCTTAAATGACACATTAGACCAAATGGACTTAATTGATATTTATAGAGCATTCCATCCAAAAGCAGCAGAATACACATTATTCTCAAGTGCACATGGAACATTCTCCAGGACTGATCACATGCTGGGCCACAAAGCAAGCCTCGGTAAATTTAAGAAAATTGAAATCGTATCAAGCATCTTTTCCGACCACACCACTATGAGATTAGAAATAAACTACAAGGAAAAAAACTATAAAAAACACAAACACGTGGAGGCTAAATAATATACTACTGAACAACCAATGGATCACTGAAGAAACAAAAGAGTAAATCAAAAAATATCTAGAGACAAATGAAAGCACAATGATCCAAAACCTATGGGACACGGCAAAAGCAGTCCTAAGTGGGAAGTTTATTGCAATTACAATCTTACCTCAGGAAACAAGAAAAATCTCAAATAAACAACCTAACCTTATACCTAAAGCAACTAGAGAAAGAACAAACAAAACCCAAAGTTAGCAGAAGGAAAAAAAATTATAAAGATCAGAACAGAAATAAATGAAATGGAGACAAAGAAAACAACAGAAAAGATCAATGAAACTAAAAGCTGGTTTTTTGAAAAGATAAAATTGATAAACCTTTAGACCCATCAAGAAGAAGAGGGAGAGGGCTCAAATCAATAAAATCAGAAATGAAAAAGGAGACGTTACAACAGACACCACAGAAATACAAAGGATCATGAGACTACTACAAGCAACTGTATGCCAATAAAATGGACAACCTGGAAGAAATGGGCAAATTCTTAGAAAGGTACAATCTCCCGAGACTGAACCAGGAAGAAATAGAAAATATGAACAGACCAATCACAAGTACTGAAACTGAAACTGTGATTAAAAAAAACTCCCAACAAACAAAAGTTGAGGACCAAGTGGCTTCACAGGTGAATCCTATCAAACATTTAGAGAAGAGTCAATACCTAGCCTTCTGAAACTATTCCAAAAAATTGCAGAGGAATGAAAACTCCCAAACTCATTCTATGAGGCCACCATCATCCTGATACCAAAACCCTGACAAAGATACCACAAAACAAGAAAATTACAGGCCAATATCACTGATGAACATAGACACAAAAATCCTCAACAAACTACTAGCAATCCAAATCCAACAATGCATTAAAAGGATCATACACCATGATCAAGTGGGATTTATCCCAGGGATGCAAGGATTTTTCATTACCCACAAATCAATCAGTGTGATACATCACATCAATAAATTGAAGAATAAAAACCATGTGATCATCTCAATAGATGCAGAAAAATCTTTTGACAAAATTCAGCACCCATTTATGATAAAAACTCTCCAGAAAGTGGGCAAAGAGGGAACCTACCTCAGCATAATAAAGGCCATATATGACAGCCCTACAGCTAACATCATACTCAATGGTGAAAAGCTGAAAGCATTTCCTCTAAGATCAGGAACAAGACATGGATGTCCAGTCTCACCGCTTTTATTCAACATAGTTTTGGAAGTTCTAGCCATGGCAATCAGAGAAAAAAAGGAAATAAAGGTAATCCAAATTGGAAAAGAAGTAAAACTGTCACTGTTTGCAGATGACATGATACCATTGGGTTGGCCAAAAACTTCGTTCGGGTGTTTTCATAACATCCTATGGAAAGACCCAAACGAATTTTTTGGCAAACCCAATGCATATAGAAAATCCTAAAGATGCAACCAGAAAATTACTAGAGTTCATCAATGAATTTGGTAAAGTTGCAAGAGAAATTAAAGAAACAATCCCATTTACCATCACATCAAAAAGAATAAAATGCCTACAAATAAACCTACCTAAGGAGGCAAAAGACCTGTACTCCAAAAACTGTAAGAAGAAAGAAATCAAAGATGACACAAACAGATGGAAAGATATACCATATTCTTGGATTGGGAGAATCAATATTGTCAAAACGACTATAGTACCCAAGGCAATCTACAGATTCAGTGCAACCTCTATCAAATTACCAGTGGCATTTTGCAAAGACCTAGAACAAAAAAAATCTTAAAATTTGTATGGAGACACAAAAGAACCCGAATAGCCGAAGCAATCTTGAGAAAGAAAAACAGAGCTGGAGGGATCAGGCTCCCTGACTTCAGACTATACTACAAAGCTACAATCATCAAAACTGTGGTACTAGTACAGAGATAGAAATATAGATCAATGGAACAGGATAGAAAGCCCAGAAATAAACCCACACACCTATGGTCAATTAATCTATGACAAAGGAGGCAAGACTACACAATAGAGAAGACAGTCTCTTCAATAAATGGTACTAGGAAAACTGGACAGCTACATACAAAAAAAAAAAATTAGAACATTTTTTAACACCATACACAAAAATAAACTCAAAATGGATTAAAGACCTAAATGTAAGACCAGATACCATAAAATTCTTAGAGGAAAACATAGGCAGAACACTCTTTGATATAAATTGCATCAGTATCTTTTTTGATACATTTCCTAGAGTAATGGAAATAAAAACGAAAATAAACCAATGGGACCTAATTAAACTCAAAAGCTTTTGACAGCAAAGGAAACCGCAAACAAAAGAAAAAACAGCCATCAGAATGGGAGAAAATACTTGCAAATGATGCAACCGACAAGGGGTTAATATCCAAAATTTATAAACATCTCATATGGCTCAATATCAAAAAGACAAACAACCCAATCAGAAAATAGGTAGAAGACCTAAATAGGCATTTCTTGAAAGAAGACATACACACGGCCAAGAGGCACATGAGAAAATGCTCAACGTCGTTAATTAGAGAAATGCAAATCAAAACTACAATGAGATATCACCTCACACCAGTCAGAATGGCCATCATCAAAAAAGTCTGCAAACGAGAAATACTGGAGAGGGTACAGAGAAAAGGGAACCCTCGTACACTGTCGGTGGGAATGTAAGTTGGTGCAGCCACTACAGAGAACAGTGTGGAGGTTCCTTAAGAAGCTAAAAACAGAGCTACCCTATGATCCAGCAATCCCACTCCTGGGCATAATATCTGGAGAAAAACATGGTTCAAAAGGATACATGCACCCCAATGTTCATTGCAGCAATGTTTACAATAGCCAGGTCATGGAAGCAACCTAAATGTCCACTGACAGATGAACGGATAAAGAAGATGTGGTACATATAGACAATGGAATATTACAAGGCCATTAAAAAGAATGAAATAATGCCATTTGCAGCAACATGGATGGACCTGGAGATTATCATACTAAGTGAAGTAAGTCAGCCAAAGACAAATATCACATGATATCACTTATATGCAGGATCTAAAAAAATGGTACAAATGACCTTACTTACAAAACAGAAACAGACTCACAGACTTAGAGAGTGAACTTATGGAACCAGGGGTGAGGGGGTGTAGGGACAGATTAGGAGTTAGGGACTGACATGTCACACTGCTCTATTTAAAACAGATAACCAACAAGGACATAGCACAGGGAACTCTGCTCAATACTCTGTAATAACCTAAATGGGAAAAGAATTTGAAAAAGAATAGGTACATGTATAACTGTATCACTTTGCTGTACACCTGAAATTAACACAACATTGTTAATCAGCTATACTCCAATATATCAATAAAATTAAAAAAAAAAAAAGAATCCAGGATGATACATGGGCAAAATTTCTGATTTCTTCTCCTTTAAAGGCTATGATGAACTAACAGCTCCAGTAACAGTCATAAATATGCACAGACAAGAGGCAGGCTGTTGCCTGTGATGTCTTTTGCTCAGAAGGTCGAATCCAGCTGCGGAACATTTCCATACCCCTGACCCAGAAGGGTCGGTCAACAGAGAGGGACTCCTGCAAATGTCCCTCCTGTGGGAAGGACCAGTTAGGAGGGACAGCCCTGCCTTGGTCTGTGAATGCTAACCCCGTCTCAGAACCTCAGGACGGAGCTGCAGGAGAGCGCCGGCCCTTGGGCAAGTCATGACATCACCTTGTGCCTCAGTTTCCCCACCTGTGACATGGGAAGAACTCTCACCCATCTCATAGGGCTGTCGGGAGGAAGAACTGAGCTATGTGTGCGTAGTACATATAACAGTGCCTGAGACACAGAGCATTCGATAACTGTCTGCTATTGTTACCGGCATCATTATTGGAAATGATTGTAAAAAGCAGTCTTTCTGTAGCCACTGGGCCAATCATTAAATTCCTCTTGACTTTATCTAGTGATCTTTTTCTTTCTTTACCCAAAAGTAAACCCGCTGTAATGTATTACTGGTCCAAATCCATATGATTTCAGTGAGGCAAGCTCCCAGCACTGTGCACTTTGCCAGCCTTTACTGTTAGCATGTGCCTATTTACCTGGCATGTTTACAGCTTCATAAATTACCGACTGGCCTGCAGCTTCAGGTGGATTGGGACATTTCCGGCGCAGAATGACTTTGCCTTTCCCCTTGACTGGTGGTGGGGAAGTGCAGCCATGGACCAGTGACCCACTGATTATGCTGCACAGGCAGAAATGGGAGGCCACCCCTCTGAGCCCTGCCCATCCCACCAGCACAGAACCACTCGGCCTCTGCCCACTCTTGGCCACCCGCCCCTTCAAGGGGGTCACAGGCCTCTGGACCCCCATCCAAGGCTACGGAGGCCAGTGTGTAGAAGCTCGGCGGCAGCCCCCCCCAGAAGCAGCTTCTCCTAGTCCCTCCTCTTACCCAGGCCCTCTGTGCTCCTCTTCCAGATGGATACGCCTTCTCGCAGGAGGAGCACGGAGCCGTGACTCAGGAAGAAATAGTTCGCGCCTACGACACCACCAAACAGAAATCCAGGAAGAAGTAAGACATGGTCTCCCGATGGAGCCTCAGAAAGAGATGCGTTTGCTGCACCCAGTGTTAACACGTGTTTGTCAGAAGAGACGGGTGTCAGTGGCCAAAACACCGGAAACACATCCCGTGGCCTTAGCCCACCCGTTTGTTAGTTCTCGATGCCCTCGCAAACCTGGACACGGGCCGCAGGGGAAGCCACTTCCCCCTTCCCACTCGTCCATCCGCAGTGCTTGGCCTGACTTTTGTTTACGCTGTTCCAAAGCATTCAGCTGTGCCCTGTGAGGTGTGAAATTAAAAACATTATGTTCCACCAGTATTTCAACATCAGTCCCGGCGGTTCTGGGAGAAGACAGAGTGGGTTTCATGGTGCATGAGAAACCCACCTGGTGGGGCTACAGCGGGCACGCCGACTTCCTGTGTTGTCAACGCACAGATTCGGTCCGCGGTCAGCGTGTAAACCTCACCGGAGGCAAGCTGCCAGCTTGCTTTGTTTCCCCCCTTTGTTTGTATGAAGTTGGCATAAGCGTCCTGATTGCAGTGAAATCACAAACATAGGTATCTGGGTGGTACACCTGAGAACGACTATGGGAACCTCAGTCACATTCCCAGCAGGGCGGGCCCGTCGGGGTCCCCATGGTCCCTGCACCCTTGCTGCCCGGGCGCCCCGCGCTCAGACCTGCTGCATGGCTCTTCCGACGCTTGGCGCGCGGCGGCAGTGGGCACCCGCCCAGACCCCCGCCCTCCCTGCTTCTCCCCAGATTCAGATATGGATGCGAGAAACCCCTTCCTCCATAACTAGCGAAACATAGCGATTCGCGTAGATTCTAAGTGTCTGTTCTGTCTGCCTCTTTCTGACGACAGGGGTGCCTGCAGGTCAGGGCAATGGTGGAGCCGCTGCGGCCCTGCCCGCCCTGGACAGGCTCTCAAAACTCATTTCCCGGCCTCCAGACCCCTGGACCTGGGCACCTGCTTAAATTAGAACCCACGCTTGTTCTCTTGGGCGCTCAGAGCACATTTTGCCTTTTGAGTGAATTCATAGCACATCTCCCCAGCGAAGGAGTACACCTGTCACTCCACAATCGGAGCCGATGAGTAACCCAGTGGGGAGAGGGAGGGCCCCCGAGGCTGCTGAGGAAGACGACCGTTGGAGGGAAGCAAGGGCACGGAGACACTTTTCCTGCAAATCTCAGTAGAAATTTCTGAAATCAAGCACTGAAGCCCAGACAGTTGTCATGATCAGCCTCAGGTGTCCATGGACGCGTGGCTTTCAGTGAACAGAAGTCCAAACATTTCAAGGAAACGGCCTTCCTTACATTGACAGGTTTTCCTTCCTTATCCAGCCAGGGCTAGACGCAGGCAGCTCTCTGCACGTGAGGGGCCCTGAATCTCAGACGAGGAAGGGGAGTGCCGAGTCCCTGACTTTGAACCACGGAGTCCCACGTTCTGAACGTGGACCGAACCCGGATGCCTTGGGGCAGGAAAGCGGCACCTGGAGCCCTTCATAAACACCCAGTCTGGAGGCACGTCCTCTGCTCGCAGCTTTGGTGGCTGAACCAGATTTTTGGATCTGGCTTAACATCAATACTTCTGGGCAGCTGCTGCTGCTTAAAACGGCACGGTCCCTCTCTGGAGGGCTGAGCTAAATTAGGAAGTAAAACAACAGGGCATTTTGCTTCCTCCCCATCATTTCGGAGCACCCACATCTCAATGGGCATGGAGGTAATTTAGAGTATGATTTGCATGGACCACAAAAACGAATCCCCCGCCCGTGAGGTGACGGGGACCTAGAGGGGGATCCAGGGCAAGCAGAACAATGCAGCGAACAGGCAAGTCCAGGTGCCACTCCTTCCTCCCCAAGGTGCAAGACATTTTAAACACTAGAGCACCCAGCAAGATGAGTGGTTGAAGGACCGTCGTGCAGGAATCACAACAGAATATGTGCCTGTAATTAACACAGCAAAGCAAGGTGGACGCCTTCCCTGCACACGCAGAGGATGAAGTCCTGAGTACAGAGGGGAAACGAACGTTCTCACTGAGTCCTGTTAGGCATCCTGACGATTTAGTTTCATTTGGGAACTAAGCCTAGTTGGAAAAGGGAATTCAAACTCAATTCTCTGTCGAACACTTGGCTCGTTCTTGAACTTAAAGCCTTCCAAATCAGATTTGTGAATTACAGTGTGCACTTAGCTGGGGCTTTTTGGTTTTCATTTTTTACATTAAAATACAGTTCAGATTTTGCTGAGTTTTTTACGTCTATTTTCCAGTTCCCTTGAGAAGTAGACTAAACAGTCTTTGCAGTCATGAAATATGCACACAGAAGAAAGCATTAGAGGCATGCCTTTCTATTTATTCTCTCCTGTGATTAAGCTACCTTGCAGCCAAATGACTAAATTGGGTTTCTAGGAGGAGCAGCTGTCACTACGTGTGATGTATCATGTTCAGCCGGGCCGACTCGGGGGTTGTGTCATTTGTCCTATCTTTAAACTGAGGTCAGAGTGTCACACACAAGCGCTCCCCCGGGGAGCAGGGTGGGCCAGACTTAAGCTGCACACTGTCAGCTCAGTGGAGATGCCACCTGGGACTTGTCACTCTGCAACACAGAAAATGACACACGGGCTGGCAGGTCGGCACCGCGGGGCCAGACTCTGGATTGGGCTGAAGTGGCAGATTCCACTCAGGGCCGGTGGTCTAGCCTGTCTCTATGCAGAATATTCCAGGCTTCTTGACCAGTTTTACATTCTCCCGTCTCCCAACCCACACACAAAACCTGTGCTTTGGAGAAAGGAGATGCCGTTTCTTTAACATTTGGGGTGATACCCTAACACGCGAGCCTGGGCTCTAGCAGATCACGGCTGAGAGCTCTGCTGGCCTCTTCTTTTCCCTGACAAGGCTTTAGGTCTTGCTGTAGGGAGCTGGCAGTGAGAATCTGTAATCACTTGTCAAGAAACAGTGAATAATGAAAAAGTAAGTGCACGTAACTAATATCTGAAAATGCATATGAACATATATCACAGACTACGGTTGGATTTTTTTTTTTTTTCTTAAAGAAAGCTCTAGTCTATAATCTCACTGTTAAAACAATGACCCTTTATCTTTTTGAACCATAAGGAAGAGAATATTCTATCATATTCCTGCTCCTGGAGATTTATGCCTTAGACCACAGGTTGAACAGAATGTTTGCAAAACTCTGCTGTAGGATAAGGTAGTCCTTGGTTTTGAACATGTGAAAGAACTACACACAGTTCAGCCAGGGTTTGAATTACTGCCCAGGGTCATTGCCCCAAAGTAATTCAAGGAGTGATTTAGGCTCAGCATTTGAAATGTAGCCTTTATCTCCAGGGATCCATAAAATAAAAAACTTGAACAGGGAAAAAAAACTGTGGTTAAGCAGAGCCTGAAATAATAATATGGCAAAGAAATGAGTTATCAGGTCAAGTTAAAGGATGGCATCCCCCATGGTATTCATTAAATACGTTCTTCATGCATATGCTTAAATTAGAAAGTATAATAGTGATGGAGATAGTGAAAATAAAGCACCCCCTCCAAAAAAAGAAAAAAAAAAAAGGAAGCAATACAGCAGTTGACTTTGAGGCTGGTTCTTCACTGGCTCAAGGCAGTTCTTGGTCTCTGTCAGCCTTGGGGGAGATTATTTCACCTCACACTTGCCATCTTTCCATCTTGAAGAGCTAAGAGAACAGGTAGAAGATTTTCCAGTGGGTCTCAGAGGTCAGGACCCAAGTTTCTGTGTAATGACGTATTAATAAGTGTTCTTCCCAAAAGGAACAGACCTGGGATACTCGACTTGATGTGTTGGACTCTTTGTTGAGTTTTTTTTCAGCATCCCCAACTGTCCACCACCCACTTCCATTCTCTTTTACAAGAGCTCCATTTTAATGCCAGACTTCCAACTTGGACTGTTTAAAGCACTCTTGGTTTGTTGGGTCTGAGTAAGGGGTGAAGGGAAATCCTCTCAGCGGGAAGAAAGGTCTCTGAGCCCACAGAGCTCTCAGGGGCCAGAGCTAAGAAACCAGTGGGACTGAAGAAGAGGGGCAAGCTCCCCCGTTTCCCCACACCAAGCATAACCCACAGCTGTCACCCTGCAGAGCACCTCTACTCCCCTGACCCAGGGGAGACAAGAGAGCCATTCTTCTTACACCCAGGCTGGCTCATTTTCAAGTGACAATCTCTTGCCCTAGTTGCCTTAGAGATATCTACACCCAGGCATCAGACCAAGAAAAACAAGCTCCCAAGATTAGCCCAACGGCATTTCTCCCGACCTGGCTACGGAAAGGAGACCTGTTCGTTTTAAAAGTCGGGAACAAAGTGTCAGGTGGCTTTGATTTACAACAGCAAGAGGAAGAAGAAAGTTGAAGGAATGGCGCTATCCAAATAACCCTGCCCAGGAAACCCAGGGGTCAAGAGAGCTTATCGAGAGCCTTTCACAGGCCAGCTCGACAGTGTTGAGAAAGGGCCAGAAGGAGGAGGGACGCCTGAAGATCAGGATGTGAACCCACTTCCGAGGGGACTGGAGTCGGTCGTATTCCTAAAGACAGCTGGGCGTGCAGCTGCAGGTAGCTCAGTAAACACCCGGCACAGAATTGAGAAGGAAAAATCTGCCCTGTCATACAGAGTTTCCCTCCTTCCAACGAGATCCCTGCACCACGGAACACTTTTTCGGTTTTTCATTAATAAACTCAATCCAAGTCCTGATGCTCTCGCTCCACCCTCCCTCTCCCGCGTCGCTGAACTGGGAGGCCTGCTGGGCCACTGCCCCCCCAGCCTCCCCCCAGGGCCTGCAGCCTCAGGGGGCGACGCATTCTTCCTGGGCTGCTGTCTGCATGTGCCATCCTTGTGGTGTCTTCCTCACGCGGGCAAAGCCACGTGCTCTCCTGTCTGCTGTCACATCTGCGCTAGCATCGCTGAAATACCGTTTGCGCCAGGGAGATTTTAATCTGGCTCTGCAGAGGGAAGGGGGCAGTGGAGGCACGTTTAATTGGCTCCCAGCAGAGCGGGCGGTGGCGGGGGGAGCTTTTTTATGGAGTCTGCGGGTTCTGTTCCCTCCCTCTAGAAGTGTTACCATGTTCACATCCTATTAACGTCCTCTGGCTGTTAAATTACAGCAGCACAGAACAGTGGAGCTGGGTTCCCTCCTGGAGTGAATGCAGATGAAGGGCATTTTCCTGGTGTTTTTAGGGGGTTTGGAAAATGTAGTGATTCGTGGCTTTAATCAGTCCGTTGACTGGTGTATGTCTGCACAAACCTGTTTCAAATAAATCTTTTGTTAAAGTAAATGATCGGACCGTGCTTTATTTGTGAATTTCTTTCCCACTAATAAGCAGTTACTGCCATAGGGACTCCGGACTATTACACAGAGGCTTTGTCAGCAGGTACTTTGGGTCTGTACCTGCATATATACATGCTCTGCCCGCCAAGCTGACAGCCTGGAAATGCTGTTCACGGCAGGAGTGCAGGGGGATCTGAATGGCAGATACACAGGAGCTCCGCTGCTCTGAGGCCAGGCCCCCTTTATGAGAAGGGCGCCCGAGGGCCACTCTGAGTTGGACGGATCAGGCAAAGGGAAGACCTGTGCACAGAAAGACTTCTCCCGCAGTTACTTCATTCCCTTTGGTTCATCCCAGTTTCCCTGCAAACTGAGGTGTGGGAAGTTCAGATTCTGTTGGCCAGCGTGAAGTCCCGACACTGTCATCGAAGGGGGTAAGGACATGCCACCCCAAGACAGGCCGCTTTGGCATAATGATGATTTTGAGCTGAAAGCACCTGAGAAGCAGCTCTGCCCTCCCCTTTCCACCTAAAAACAGGTCCTAGCATCCCCGTGAGAAAGGGGCCCTCCCTGCACCAGGAAGAGAAGGGCGTTCTCAGCACCAGAGACAGGCACGGGCCCAGACAGACCACCTTCTGCAATAACCCTGATCTTCCACGAGTTTCCCTGCCACTGCCCCACAGTTTGCTGCCACTTAGCCCAAGCACCCTGGGTCACATCCCACAGTCTCTCTTTGTGTAAAAAGGTAGATAAGCTACTGGGTCTAACGGCTTTTGGGGTCTTCATTTTCCTTCTGCAGACTCTCATGTACATCTAAAAATATTAAGTAAAGGTGTATGCTTTTCTACTGTTTATGTCTGATGTCAGGGAATCTCTTAGACCAGCCGCAGACCTGAGAGGGCAGAAGGAAGTTTTCCTCCCTGACATTATTTCAAAAGAGTGTGAAGAGACCTCTTGGGTTCCCTGGAGGCATAACACGTCGCATTCGGACAAGAGTCCACGGCCTTGGGGCTCCTGGGATGCGCAGTTCACACAGCGGAGGCCACGTGGAACCTGGGGAACCCGGGGTCAGGGGGAGCTGAGGGCCCAGAAGGTGGCCTCGGAAGCGTAGAGAAGGGGGTGTCCTCACTGGAAACCGGCCTCGGGCCCTGGCTTCGGGCAGCTCTGTGCTTCCCAGGGGTGGGGGACAGGAAGGAAAGAGAGCCTGGAGACGGCTCCCTGCGGAGGCTTGAGTCTGGAACCCAAAAAACCTCTTAATTGCCCACTTCAAATTTATTACCACTTCCCTCAGCAGACTGGTTCTGAGACAGGCTGGGAGCCGGGCAGAGGCAGGGCGGCAGGGCTGGCACCTGGACACACCTGGACACACCTGGACACACCTCTCCTCCAGCAAGAAAATACAAAGAAACTCTGGGGGACGAAAAATAACTGCACACACACACGCAGTCCGGGCAAATTACGGACAATAAAATACAAAAAGACCAAAAAACCCAACTGTCAATTCTGAAAAGCCGAGAGCAAAAGCAGGGTACTGCGTGTGCCCCCTGCACCCAACACCAAAGGGGCGGGCAGACCACCTAAGCCACGCCTCCAGCCCGACCCCTGGACACACCCCTACCTTCTCCATATAAGGAACAAGTTCGCCCCTCCCTCGGGGAGTGAGCAGGGGCACCTGTTGCTTATTCTCGCTCCCCCCCGCTGCAGCAGGGGACCCGTAAAGCCCTGCCTGAATTTCTTGTCTGGCCTCTGACCAATTTCTATCGATTGGGGAAGGCCAGGAACCCTGACCGGTATCAAATCCTCCCAAACAGGCCTTGTCCCATTAGAACTGAACTTGGGCAGCGGTCACCACCTTGGTGGCCACACCTCCAGGCACATCAGGGACAGGAGGCCAGCCGCACTTCCGGGCAGAATTCTGCAGCTTTTCCTCCGCTCTACATAGGCCTGCGCCCCCAGCAACCCGCGCCTTTTTTTTCATCACGCAAAACAAAACGATTTAACACAATCAACAGCGAAGTGTTAAATTCCAACCTTTGCCATCTCTCGGTCGTGTCTACGAAATCTGCCTTTGCCACTGTGCTCTCCAGCATGAACTTGAACCACTGAGGCCAACGGCAGCTGAAGACAGTGTGCAGACCCTACGTTTCCGCCTAAGGCAACGTTCTCTAGGACAGTTCTCTCTCCGAAAGAGACTCAGGGTACTTTGGAAAATCATTCAGACTCTGCTGTGTATTTTCTAAATGTTTATGCACGATATACATAACTCGAGGGACTGAAGTGTGGTCAGAGGAACACGGCACGTGGCAGGAGCCTGCTCCAGCCTCTAGTACCTTCCGCCTACATTCTTTTCCACGTAGGGATCTTTCAAGGGAATTTTCCAGCAATTGTTGAAAAGCCAAGCAGTTGATGTGCCTGGGACTATATAGGTGCAGGTCTGGGACTTTATCTTTTCCCAGAGGAGGAGAGAAGAAAACCCCTCCACCTACCAAAGCCAGAAGCACCAAATACACAGTCCAGCTCCTAAACACTAAGCTTTCGCTTATTTAAGGTAGGCCACACACATAAATAGAATGACTTAAAATTCCTGAGGGTTGGCCTCAGAGCACCGCCTTCAGCTGCCTGTCTCTCTTTGCAGTGAACGGTCCTTGACCTCAGACTGCAGAGTGATGGATGCTGAGAGAAAGGGTGCAGGGCTGTCCTGAGAGCCACAGCCTTGGCCGGAGCCCTGAACTGGTCTGCCCCAGGTCTGTCCCAGTTTCTACAGAATTGCTGTTAAGAGTTGTTTACGAAGTTTAATACTACCTGTACTCTCTCCCCTGAAGAACATGTGTTTTCATTTGAAATACTCTTAATTGCTGAGAAGCTCCTCCTGATTGAATACTCTTAACTGCTGAGAAGCTCCTCCTGATTGAATACTCTTAATTGCTGAGAAGCTCCTCCTGATTTTCTTCCAGCAAAACAATTGTGCGTATATTACATTTCATTTAATATAAAGCCGTTCTGCTGAACTGACACCTTGCCCACGGCCAGGGGACAGGTGACTGTCCTGCTGCTTCCCAAATGGCCCTGAACGGAGGGTACGAATGGCTGGTATGAGCCGAAACTGACCAGCCCTTCAGCTGCAAACAAAGTCACTTTTTTCCCTTCCCAGTGTTAAGAGAAGCCACTGCAAGCAAATGACTTGCAAAGGCGGCTGCAGGAAAAGCCCTTGAATTTGTTTCAATATTACATTTAAAACTGGATGGGGGCGGGAGGTGGGAGACCCTCGTGCATCAGTAAAAGAAAACACCTCCAAGCAAATTTATTTAATACTTTAGCTGGAAAACGTTTTATTGGAATCCCGCTTTCCAGTGTATTTGGTGACTAGCCCCGGTGGGCTCGCTGCGGCCCCGGGAGCTGGGGGCACATCACCACTACCTCCCCACGCGCGAGGGGGCCCCAGGGCAGACGCACTGGACGCTCCTGGAATCGCGGGGACACAGCGCGCACACAGCCTGGTTCCGAGGGAGGGAATGAAGGCGACACAGCCATCCACGGACACAAAAGAACAAAACCTCTTAACCTTGAGAATGTGGCAAAGCAGCTCCGACAGCGCCACGAAGGCACGCGAGGGCTGACCCACTGCTCGCTTCAGGAGACGCGGGAGCCCCGCTTCTGGCAACTGCGTGCGCAGGGGACATGGCTCCGGGCCCTGTCGGTCCCAGCTGCCCCAGACAGCCGATTGAGAAGCCGGGGCCTCTCGCAGGAGGCAGCGGAGGCCCCGGCGCCCAGGAGCGGCCCCGGCCGGCGGCACAGGGGAGAGCCGGGGCCCCGCCGTCCACGTGGGAAGCAAGGCCCGCTAATGACCTCGCGCCCGGCCGTCCAGGGGCTTCGGCCTGCGGGGCCGTCACGCACCCTGCCTCGCTGCTCCTGGGAACAGGAGCCGTCTTCCCGACCCCGGAGAGGAGCTGGTGACCCAGACCAGTTCCCCGCCTCTCGGAGCTCATGTTCCGGGGGAGTGACAGACGCGGGGCGAGAGACGTAGAACCCGACACCTCGGCCCGGGGCACGGACGCTGCCCCGACAAGACCACCCAGCTCCGCGGGCTCGTAACAACCCCATTTCCTTTCCCACGCTGTGCTGGCTGAGATGGAGGTGAGGGTCTGGTCAGGTCGCAGCGACCTCCGGTGCACTGGGGTCTGGGGAGCTCTCAGGTCCCTTCGATAAAACATCTGACGCCTCCGCGAGGGCTTCTGGACCCCATCACCTCCCGCGGCCCACCTCCGAACACATCCCGCGGGGAACGCGGCGCTCAGTCCCAGCCGAGGGGGGCCGGCCACCCCGGGGCCAGGTCCCGCGCCCCGCAGATGGTTTAGTCTCGCTCAGCCAACGCCACTGTCCTCCTCTGGTCAAACAACCTCTGAAACCTTCTGTAACTGGACGTCCCCGTCGGCCGTACAAACAACTGACCAGAGAGGGGACAAGAGTGTCCCTTCCCCACCTGATGGCCGTCCCTCCGTTCGCCAGAGAATCGCCACCTCACCCAGACCTCTGGCCGCCCAGGCCCGAGGCCCAGCCGGCTTCTCTGTGCGCCCTTCCCCTCCCCCCCACCCCCAGGCCTACGACCCTCCCGTCCTCAGGGGCTGGTTCCCGTAGCCTCCCCTGGGGCACGTCCCAGACAGCAGTGCTCGCAGCCCGTACCCACAGCCCCGGGCCCCCAGGCCCGCACGCCCTGCACTGACATGGATTACAGGCCCGAGCCCCATCCCTCCAAGACTACCGTGAACTCCCCCGAGCCCAGAAGCCTGTGCTACACGCGCGCGCGGTGCCGCTGGTGTTGTGCGATAAACCGGACTAGAAATCAAAGCCCTGGGCTTCAGAAGCCTGGCCAGTTACCGCCTCTGTGACCTCACGCAAGTCGCTTAACCC
The DNA here is from genome assembly GCF_965194805.1 of Balaenoptera borealis. Lineage (NCBI taxonomy): Eukaryota > Metazoa > Chordata > Mammalia > Artiodactyla > Balaenopteridae > Balaenoptera > Balaenoptera borealis. The sequence continues at coordinate 4,903,918 of NC_138877.1, forward strand.
CCCTGCACCGCAAGCTCCTTGCCAGCAGGATGGGGACCACATTCCCTGCTGACCCACCGGCAACAGCGAACAGCGCTGCGGGCTGCGACGGCTCGACTGCCCGTGGAGATGCCGAGACACTTCCACAGCAGTTGATAACTAGCCACGTCCCCTGTTGGTAAAGCGTGGTGGGTACCACACCATCACCACCTCTGGACCTTTCCACCATCCAGCAACTAAGAGGTAATACCTCCTGGGGGTGGGGCATTCCTGACCCTACAAGGCACTTGTCCTTTATGACAAGTCCATACCAACTGCCCATCAGACTGATAAATATTCTTAAAATCACATCTGGTTGTGAGACTCTCCGCTCACTCAGTCCAGAACCATGTTCCACACCCGCTGCTATGAGCTAATGATGCGGACAGATAAAGCATCCAAAAAGCTCAGCCCAGTGGAGGGGACAGACATGTCAATAAACAGAATGCAGTCGATGAGTGTTTTGGTTATCTGTTAGGGAACAAACCACCTCAGAACTCGGTGGCTCAAAATAACAACAGGTTCCTCAAAATTTAAACAGACTTACAGTACGACCCAGGAATTTCACTTCTGGGAATATATCCAAAAGCACTGAAAGCTGGGACTCACACTGATATTTACACACCCAGGTTCACAGCAGCATTATTCACAATAGCCAAAAGGTGGAAACAACACAAATGTCCAGCAAGGGATTAATGGATAAACAAAATCATCTACCCATACAATGGAATATTAGTTATCCTTAAAAGGAGAGGAAGTTTTGACATATGCTACAACATGGATGAGCCTCAAAGACATTACACTAAGGAAAATAAGCTAGACGCAAAAGGACAAATATTGTATGACTTTATATGATGTACCTAGAACAGGCAAATTCACAGAGACAGAAAGTAGAAGGGTGCATCAAAATACCCATGATAGGGCTTCCCTGGTGGCGCAGTGGTTGAGAATCTGCCTGCCTATGCAGGCGACACGGGTTCGAGCCCTGGTCTGGGAAGATCCCACATGCCACGGAGCAACTGGGCCCGTGAGCCACAATTACTGAGCCTGCGCGTTTGGAGCCTGTGCTCCGCAACAAGAGAGGCCGCGATGGTGAGAGGCCCGCGCACCGCGATGAAGAGTGGCCCCCACTTGCCGCAACTAGAGAAAGCCCTCGCACAGAAACGAAGACTCAACACAGTCATAAATAAATAAATAAATAAATGAACGTGAATTTCTTTAAAAAAAAAAAAAAAAACCCATGATATTTTCCCACAGAACTAGAACAAATAATTCTAAAATTCACATGGAACCACAAAAGACCACAAATTGCCAATGCAATCTTGAGAAAAAAAAGAACAAAGCTGGCGGTATCACTCTCTCAGACTATACACTATAGGACAAAGCTACAGTAATCAAAACAGTATGGTACTGGCACAAAATCAGACACAAAGATCAGTGGAACAGTACAAAGAGCCCAGAAATAAACCCACACACCTATGGTCAATTAATCTATGGCAAAGCAGGCAAGAATGTACAGTGGAGAAAAGACAGTTTCTTCAATAAACGGTGCTGGGAAAACCAGACAGCTACATGTAAAACAATGAGATTAGAACATTTCCTCACACCATATACAAAAGTAGACTCAAAATGGACTAAATATCCAAATTTAAGACCTGAAACCATAAAACTCCTAGTAAAGAACATAGGCAGAACACTCTTTGACATAAATCATAGCAATATTCTTTGGATCCTAAGGCAAAGGAAACAAAAGCAAAAATAAACAAATAGGACCTAATTAAACTTATAAGATTTTGCACAGTAAAGGAAACCAGGCACAAAATGAAAAGACAATCTACAGAATGGGAGAAAATATTGTAAATAATACGACTGATAAGGGGTTAATATTCAAAATATACAAACAGCTCATACAACTCCATATCAAAAAAAAAAAAACTGATTAAAAAAAATTGGGTGGAAGACCTAAATAGACATTTTTCCAAAGAAGACATACAGATGACCCACAGACACATGAAAAGATGCTCAACTTCGCTAATTATTAGAGAAATGCAAATCAAAACAACAACGAGATATCACCTCACATCAGTCAGAATGGCCATCATCAAAAAGTCTACAAATAACAAACACTGCAGAGGATATGAAAAAAGGGAACCCTCCTACACTGTTGGTGGAGATGTAAATTGGCCTAGCCACTGTGGCAAACAGTATGGAGGTTCCTCAAAAAACTAAAAACAGAGTTACCATGTGATCCGGCAATTCCACTCCTGGGTATATATTTGGGAAAAAAATGAAAACACTAATTTGAAACGATACATGCACCTCAGTGTTCATGGCAGCACTATTTACAATGGCCAAGCCATGAAAACAACCCAAGTGCCCATCAACGGATGACTGGATTAAGAAGGTGTGGCACACACACGCACACACACGCACAGACACAACGGAATATTACTCAGCCATAAAAAAAGAATGAAATACTGCCATTTGCAGCAATGTAGACGTACCTAGAGAATATTATGCTTAGTGAAACAAGTCAGAGAAACACAAATACTGTATGATATCAGTCATATGTGGAATCTGCAAAATAATACAAATGAATGTATATGCAAAACAGAAACAGACTCACAGAGAGAACCAGTGGTTCCCAGTGGGGAGAGGGAAGGGGGGGAGGGGAGTAAGAGATATTTACAGACTACTATGTATAAGCTAGATAAGCAACAAGGATGTATCGTATAGCACAGAGAATTATAACCATTACCTTGTAATAACTTTTAATGAAATACAATCTAAAAATACTGAGTCACCAGAAACTAATATTGTAATCAATATTAGTCAATCAACTATTCTTTGATAAAAAAATAAATAACGAAATAAAATCTTCCCCAAAAAGCGTGGAATGGTGGTCGTCAGGGTGGGGGTGAAAGGAGTACAGGGAGTGAGTATTTAGGGTACAGAGTGTGAGTTTGGGAAGATGAAAAACTTCTAGAGATAGACGGTGGTGAAGGTTTAAAACAATGTGAGTGTACGTAATGCCACCGAACTGTACACTTAAAATGAGTTAGAATGGCAAACTGTATGTATATTTTACCACAATTTTAGAAAAAAGAAGAAGAAAAACAACAATCATTTCTTTTGCGCTTAAATCTGTCACTTGGGCAAAGCCCAGCAGGAATGACCCACCTCTGCTCCGTGACGCTGGGTCCTCACACCCGGGACGACTTCAATGGCGGGGCGGCCGGCGTCTCCATCTCTTCACCGTCTCTGGGCTTCCCTGGTGGCTTCTCCGCGTGGTCTCACCTTGTCACCGAGCCATTTGCCCGCCGCGTCAGGAGCCCCAACACGGGGGACGCCAACGTCTGCAGCAAACGGAGGGTTTACTCGCAAGCCAGCCAAGCGCAGAAGCTGCAGAACAAGCCACAGACGCACTGGCGGGAAGGCGAGGGGCGGGGGTACTTAAGGGATGAGGGACGAAGACGCAGGCGCCCCGGGCGCGCGCGGCGTGGGGGGCGGGGAAAGGGGATCGGGAGAAGGTGCGTCGTCGCGCTTCTGCGCAGGCGTAACTAGACGGCAGGCCTCGGCGCTCCAAGCCGGAGGCCCGGGGCACGAGCTCGGGGCGGGGCTTTGGGACCTCTCACTTCCAAAAGCCTTGGAGCCTGTAACCCTCACGCACGCCCCCTTGGAGGGTCGGTGGTGCTATCCAGTCTTAACAGGCTCCGCGTGAATTAGACACAGCTGACTCCAAGATCCTGGAAAACATCTTGTTTAGGCTCCGTGCCGCCTGGAGGACACGCAGGTCCTTTGTAACAATTCAAACGACCTTGATTGGTGAAGGCAGGTTACAGGTGAAATGGGTTTAACTTACGGTTACCCACGGTTTCACTCTCTTCACAGCCAAAGGTCATCTGCGGCAGCTCAGGCGTCCAAGAGACAAGAAGTAGAAGCTGCGCTAAGGCCCGGGCGTGGAGATGGCACGGCATCACTTCCCAAAATGCTGTCGATGCAGAAGCCACAAAGCCCACCCAGATACCAGGGGAGGGTACTGACACCCCCCGCTGCTCCTGGAAGAAGGCGTTTTGGAGAATTTGTGGCCATTTTTACTCCAGCACAAGGTGGAAGTGAAGTGTGTACAAGATACTGAAGTAATGTGGACACAAGATGCCTCTCTGGGATTCAGGAGACTTTCCAGGGAAAGGAGATGATCTCCTAATGGATGTGAAAACATCTTACAAACCATGAATTGTTCCACCAATGCCTGATCAATGACAGTAAATGCTGCATTAAGACTAAGGCTTTGCAGCTGCTTCCCAGTTGATAGGATGCAATCATAGACCTCTCACCCTACTGAAGTCATTACGGGACTGTGGGCAGCTAACCCAGGCACATGTGTAGCCCGCACGTGAAGAGATGTGCGTGCCCTTCAGGAACCAAGTGCTCTGTCTTCCACACAAGGCCACCAACGCGGCACTGTACGCCGCCGCCATGTGCAGTGCACTCCAAGGGGAGTCGTAGTCAAGAGCTTCCATCACGGCCAGTTCATTTTCTGCTAATCGTAGTGAAACGGGGCAGGACCCTACGATCTGTGCCCCCCCATGTCCTCAGCCTGCCTTTCGTCTGTGGAAAAACTTTAGCCAAAGAATAAGTTTAATCAGAGAAGTGAGAAAATGCAGAAACAAAGGAAAGTAGTCAAATAGGACCAAATAATAATAGTTAGGCAGTAAGCAAAGTCAAGGGACCTTTAGTTCCTCCTTAAGGGCTACAGATAGTATTCTGAGCCATATCCTGTGAGCTGTCTTATAGATACTGAAACCCTCACCAGGTGGAAGAAGTTAACTCCATGATGACCAGACGGTAGCCCTGACAGAAGCTGCCACAATTCCGAGAATTAGCCTCAAGGAAATGGGAACAAACCGACCCTGGAACTGCAGACTAACTGTGCTTAAAACAATCAAGAGGACGCTCATCAGACCACCTGTGACCAATTTCAAGATGACTGTCAGAGCCGACTGTGCTGTTTTCTGCAGGTAGCCCCCTCCCTCCGTCTATAAAAGCTCTTGTCCACTGATTGTCAGTGGGGGGGAGTCGGCCTTTGGACAGGAGTCCGCCCTCCCCGCTCTGGTTGCCAGCATCTGAAACAAAGCAAACTTTCCTTTCCACCAGCCTGGTCTCTTTATTGGCTTTTGAGCGGCGAGCAGCCCGACCCCACTTCCGGGTATAGTAGAGAATGTATGTGGGTTCACATACCATTTGTCAAGCACAGTTTTTTCTTATAACCACATTGTGAAAAAGACAAGGTGCCGAGTCAAATGAGGTTTTGGTACTTCTCAGTGAATGACTGCTGAATGAATATTGATCCTCAGACACTCAACGAGGAGTCTTTTCGTTCCAATACACCTTTCGTTAGATATAAAACTTCTTAACACTAAAACTAATAGAGAAATACTGTACTGGTTAAAAAAAAGAAGAAAATGAAACTCTCACTAATAATAAAAGCTAGGAAAATTCCATTCCAGATCACTCTTAGCCTTCCAATTTATAATTAGGAGAAACTGTTTTAAGATGGCTCTGGCAATTGCAAACTTTAGCCAGCCTCACTTGGTTGTGTTGGACCAAATACTTGGAGTCAACCCGTGACTAAAATCTAGACAGAGCAAGAGATATCCTTCTCGCAAAGGTCCCCATAAGAAGGGTCCAAGAATAAAGCAGATAGGACGAAAGTTCCTCTTCTATCTCAGGCATTGTTAACTGAGCAGCTATTTGAACATTTTTGTAATCAAAGAAAAATCTGTGTGCAAGTCCACGTAATGCCTCATATCAGACAACGTATATACATAAGTGTCTGTAAATATATATGTGTGTATACACAAGTTTATAAATGGTATTGCCTTGGCCTAAGGATACCTCCTATTAAATTCCTTTTGAAGTACGTGAAATCTTTATGTCCAATTATTTCTTTCTACCTCTGCAATTAATAACGGTGTGTGTACTGTATGCGGGCCCTGTACTAGGTGCTAAGGAGTCATTCAGAAATGAAGAGGTCTTGGTTTCTCTCCTCAAGGAACTCACCGCCCCAGGGGACACGTCCACAACTAAATGTAGTCCCAGGCAGCATGACACGAGGGTACAAGCCAGCGCTATGGGAACGGGGAACAAAGAGGAGATTCACACCGAGCGTGGGAAAGAGGAGCACAGGACAGCCCTGTCCCCGCCCCGCCCTCCACTCCTTCCGGCCCCGCAGCCCGATGTCTAAGGAATATTGGAAAAGACGAAAACAGAGGAGCCAGAGGAACCCAGCAGAACGCGGCCAGGTGCGGTTTTGAAGACGGTTTCAAACGTAAGCCGAATCCCCGCCACTTACATCCATCAGAGTCCCTGTGAAGCAGCCCCCCGAGCCACTCGCGTTAGGAAGCTGGGTGCAGGCACGGCTGCCCCGTGGGGAGAGGTGACCTGAGTCCCACGTTAAGCAGCTGGAGCTCAGAGGGGCCCCCGCAGTCGTCACGCACCGGTCCGGGACGGGAGGGGACTCTGAACTCAACTCGCACCGCCTCCAAAGTTAGCTCTTCCTTCCAGGGAGTGTGCTAGAGCCGCTCCGAAAGGGATGCCTGCGAAGACCACCCGCCCCCCCGACCCCGGCCAGGGGAGGCCCCCGAACTCGCCTCCGGCGGAGCCTTCAGTCTCATTTCCGCATGAGGATGGGACGGACATGCTGCTTTAAGTTCCATCACCGGCGACACAACCGTAGCGAGCAGACTGACACGTTTGCAGCACACACGTCAGAAAGGTGAGGAAGATCTCAGGCGCCATGGGAGCCGCAAAGCAGAGGCTCCGCTCCAGAGATGCCGGTTCCTGACCCCGGCCCCTCCCTCCCAACTCAGCCACGTGAGCCTGGGGGCCTGCTGCACAGCCCCTCCCCTGGGCCTTCGGGCCCAGACTGGGCTCTGCCAATAGGGGGCCCTGGAGGGACCCCGAAAGGCCGGGAGCAGAGAGCGAGGCCTGGCTGGCTGCTGCGGTCCGTGCCCACCGTCCCGGCCGTCACCTGGCAGCAGCTGGCACCCAGCTCCAGGGTTTGGGGGTTTGGGGGGGCATTCCTAGAATTAGCCTCCTTGTGTCCCCCCAGGCACCAGTCCACAAGTGCCCCCTCTCTGAGCATGACAGGTCTTCAAGCTTCTAGATTCCAACACCCCAACTTCTTCCCTTCGTTTTGGCCCTGGGGTAGTAACTGCTTCGGGCAGGTAATGACTCTCTCTCTCTCTCTCTCTCTCTCTCTCTGTGTCACCTCAGCGTCCCCTTTTGCGGTTCCAGGCCTCTCGCACCTGTTTAACCAATATTTACACAAATTCTGTTAAAAATAACTGGTGTGACAATGGCCATATCTACTAAGGCAAATGTACATATGTATCTTATGACATAGCAATTCTTCTCCTGGAATCCCACCCAAGGGAACTGAGTGCTTATGTTCCCCAAAAGGCATGTTTAAAAATGTTCCTAACTGCGTATTTCTAACAGCCGCAAACTGAAAATAACCCAAGTGTCCATCAGTAGTAGAGTCGATAAAAAATTACAGTATATTCCTAGGGTTGAGTACTACACAGCAGTGAAAAAGAAAAAACAGCCCCATTCAACACTGGTCATAACACTGAGACACAAAAGAGTACATACTCTGTGATTCCATTCATACGAAGTTCAATTCGAGGCAAAGCTAATCTATGGTGACGGAGCACTTTTCTTCCAAGGGCGCTATCAAGTGGATTTTTTCTATCTCTTGATGGTTCACTGTGATGTACATTTAAGATGCATGCGCTCTGTAGTGTGGAGGTTATAATTCAGTAAAAAATTAAAATAAAACGTTTCAGTCCAGCTTCCGGACTGAAGCCTGACTGCTTCAGAGCGATAGCAAGTGGCAGAGTAGGAAGGCCTGGTAGGAACCGCCAAGCCTAGAAGAGGCACGGGAGGAGAGAGAGCCTGGGATTTCACAAAGCGACAGTGGCCCAGAAATAAGGCAGGCGCTCAGGAGACAAAGAGCGGGACTGTCTCCAGGGTCGGAGAAAGCCAGTTCCGTACAAGTCTGCTGGGCAACCCCAAGACACAAGAAATGTAGACTAACCTAGGTAAAATTCATTAGTTGTTGAAACAAAAATAAGGGAACTCTCCTAAGCTAGTCCTCTTATAAGGAGCTATGTATATATGCACATATATATTTGACATATTTTGTCAATATAAATTATATATTTCTCTATGTTGAGCCAGGTTAAAAATATCTGACGTTATATGTGTGTCATAAAAACCTATTGGATGCCACCAGCTCTGCGCGATGCTATGTCCTATGTCCCCACACCAACCCTAGGAGGTGGGTGTTTATCCCCTTTTACAGAATTCACACCGAGGTTCAGAGCCTGGAGAGCCCTCCTCCAAGGCCACACCACCGGTGGTAGCAATGGGTTCGAACTTGGGCCCATCCATCTCCAGGGGGTTTAGACAGAACCAATTACATCTGCGACAGGGAAAGCTGAGCACTGCAAACAAACTCCGGTTTCAAAATACCAGTCAGGGGCCGAGAGCGGAGTCATGGATGAGATAGCCTCATGTAATAATCATTCCTGTTTCAAATTTCCCTGGGCGCCTTCTGGACACATATGTGTACACACATGTGGCAGTCTTGTATACATGTTACAGACGGCAATCAGTCTTCTACAGCTGTTATGTCTACTGAGTAAATAATGTCTTGTGTAACCCATGATTTTTCTAAATGGAAAGACCTGCACTTCAAGATGGTTGAAATTAAGATGCCGGTTTTATGCTTAAAATCGATCTGAAGGCTGCCATCATAAAATTTTTACCCCTTTCTATCCTCTCTCGTTTAAAAGTGTTTTTTTTTTAAAACACTAATTCTATATTTCTTGTTCTTGATTTGAATCTATGTCCTTCAATTTTGGGGTATAAGTGCTGAAGACATTCTGAACATTCAACTGTGAAAAGTAAAACGACCATCACAGCCAACGCCTTACATAAAACTTTGGAATTTTATCTCAAAGTGATTCTGTCGTGGTGCTGTGGGTTATAGTTAAGATTCAAAAATGCCTAACATTTTAGACAGCAGGGACTGTTTTCCTAGGGTTTTATTTTTCCGTTTTTCACTGATAAATGATTCTATCCAGAGGAACAGAGGATAAAGGGAAGCAAATGCAAACCACTGCAGGACACATACTTGCCTAGTGTATTGCCATGATTTGCAGGAAAGGGGGTTAACTCTGTGGTCTTTCACTTACCCCCTTTCAAGGCACTTGAAGCACAGTAACATCCGTGTTTTCAATTAAGAAAAAAATTTCAGAAGTCAAAGAAGTTTTCTATATAAGTATTTTGGAATGAATGGGTTGATGAAAACAGCTCCTCTCTGGCTCTTAAAAAAGAGAGAGAGAGGGCAGAAGGATGGCGCTGTCCTCTGGGCTCTACCATCTATGAAGGGGAAGAAAAGGAGGATTAAGGTTGATGATGAGAAGTGGGGTTCTCATTCGCATGCATGATCCATCCCTCCTTGCAATACTCAGGCTGCTCCTCTAAAAATGCAAGGGCTCTGAAAGTTGAGCCCAAAGGGCGTGCCCTCCCCAGCGGCCAGGTTCCGACCCACTTCCGGGCTCCCAGGCCCTTCTCTGGGCAGGCAGGTCCCAGGGCGTCCGCACCCTTCCCTGGGTCGTTAAAGCTCCTGCTGCCACCCACTCTGGGTCTGGAGATTCCTCCACTCGAGATGATGCAGCTTCCTCGGGCACTGTGATTTTGCTCCTGTTCAAGAGGCAGAGGACATAAGCAAAATAGGGAAGTGATCACATTTTAAAAACTCCCATCCAAGCACTAAGCAGGCCCAACCTTGCTTAGCTCCCGAGATCAGATGAGATCGGGCCCGTTCAGAGTGGTATACAGACTCCCAGACTTAGAGAAGGAACTTAAGGTTACGGGTGTTGGTGGCAGAGGTGAGGACAGTTAGAGAGTTTGGGACTGACAGGTACACGCTGCTATATTTAAAGTGGAGATGATTCTACCAGGACCTACTGTAGAGCACAGGGAACTCTGCTCAATATTATGTAACAACCTAAATGGGAAAGGAATTTGAAAAAGAATAGATACATGTATACGTATAACTGAATCACTTTGCTATACACCTGAAAGTATCACAACATTGTTAATCAACTACACTCCAATATAAAATAAAAAGTTAAAAATAAAAGATGTTATGTAAGCAAGAGTGCTGTGCATCTGCAGGAAACACCTGGTTCACCGGGCGGCAACTCAGCAAGTCCAGCAGGGTGGGCAGGTGCCCGGGATGTTTGCTTTCTGTCCTGATGACTGACGGGGTCGGTCTGGTTCCTGGGCCTGCAAAACCCCTCTTCCCAGGTCTGCCCCCGCCGACCCCAGGCACTGGCTGGGAGTAGATGGCCAGTGGGATCAAACACCCAGCACTCATGTTAGTGCTGCAGTTCTGACAGGCTAGAGGAGGGCCAGGCTAAGTCCCTGGGAAGTCACAATGTTAAAGTCCATTAATAAGAACCAAACGTATTCCTTTTAGGCACTTAGGAAGCTTAAGCAACTAAAAGCAAGCAGCTGTGCATTAGTTTAAAGCACGTTAATGAACAGCTGAGGGCGTGTGGGCTGGGAAGTTGTTATGTAAGCAAAAGACTGCTGCGAATCTGCAGGAAACACAGAAAAAGCCTCGGAGGGAAAACAGGACGAAGTGTGATCGCTGTTACTAGGTAGGGGCCACCCAAGGAGAGAGCGCGGTATTCAAACCTTCTGACCCCCAATTGTAGCACCATTTCAACTTTTCTCCCAGTGTCCAGTCCCTTCGTGAACATCTGCCCCGATTTGCCTCGCCAACCCCGTTCTCACCTTCGTGGGTTCCTCAGGAAATGCTTCTGGAGGAAACTTACATCCTAACTTGTAACAAAACACGGAGAAAATCCAAGTCACAGAATTCACGGAATAAAACGGTGCAACCTTGAAAGAAAACGAGCTCAAGGTAAATTTAATAGATGGAATATGTCCTTAGTCTCTCCTCCAGGAGGCTAATCAAGCGGAAGGCTGGCTTGAAGCTGAGCATCGCAGAGTAAACACGCCGGGAAAATGCATGTATTTGTCGTAATGGTCTTCTCGCCACTTTGGATGTTGATATTCTTGTTAAATTTTAACTTGCCCAGCGGCAGCAGAAGTGATAGGAGATGCCGAGTTTCCGGGCTCTTAGGTGGACACAAAGAACTGGTTCATTCTTCCTCGCAGTCAAAGAGTCTGACTTTCCTACACACGGGATACAGAATGCCCCCCCGAACCACCATGAACCAACCGACACTGAAGGCTTCCATACAGAAGACGTGCAACAGCGAACTATTTTCTAGCTGTACGTGCTCCTTTTGTTTTTCCAACAGTTTACAATATTTCTACGGGGTGCACATTACAACTTACAGGTTCTGATTTCCTGACAGTAACGAAGGTATACCGAAACCAGGTATTTGAACGTTCTTACTTCGTCAACTAAAACTTCTCCAGTTTTGATGAAAATTGAAGAGATCTGAGGTTGCCTCTAGGGATGTTACATTTTTTGGAAAGACCAAGTAGCATTCACTAAGTGAAAAACTCATTTCATTTATTAAAGTGCACTTATGCTTGAATCATGATATTGAAAAGAAGTTACACTTAGGCAATCCTGTATGGAGAAGCAAGCACTCTCCATCCCGGTGTTCAGAAAAAGGCTGCTGAGAACGTCGCAGGGGGACTCTGGCACCAGGTAAGGGTGGCCTACATTGGGGACTGGTGAACCATGGCCTGATGGCCAAATCTGGCACACTGGGTTTGTACAGCCCTAGAGCTTAGAATGGCTTTTACATTTCGAAATAGCTGGGAAAAAAAAAATCAAAAGTAGAATATTTTGTGACATGTGAAAATCATATGAAATTCAGATTTCAGTGTCCATCAATCAGGTTTTATTGGAACGCAGCCATGCTCATTTATGTACCTTCTGTGGCTGCTTTTGTGCTGTAGCGGCAGAGCTGAATAGTTTTAGAGACAACGTGCAAAGCCTAAAATACTTACTGACTCTTCACTGAAAAAAAAAAGTTTGCCAGTCCCAGGCTGCGTGATCTCTAAGGCCCTTTTCACCTCCAAATTCCTAAGAACTTTACTTCCTTAGATAAGCTGGAATCCTCCATCAAAGATAACGTGCAGAACACACATTAGCCTGCTAATATAATGACCCCAAAAGAACTGTTTGTTTTGTGCTGTCAACGTTTCCCATGGAGCACGTAAAATACCCACTGACTCAGACATACTATCGACTTCAGAGATATCAATCACTTTTAAAGGTAGGCTCTTTGTTCTAGAAGGCAATGTTTATGATTTTTAGCAATTTTCCCCTATTAACAGGTTTAATAGACCATCTGAAAAATTACCAAGTAGAATGAAAATGAAAAAACCCAACTCCCCTAGGAATTCATGCCGTAAAATATTTATTAATAAGTAAAATGATTTTCCCCTGCCTTTGGCTATTAAAAGATTTGATGGGGTATCTTTGTTGACACCAATTGCCAACAATGGTTTTACATTTTTCAGTCATGAGATAGACAGAGATACAGACAGGTGATAGAAAAGGTAGACAGATCATAGACAGATGACCATAGATACAAATATGTGTAAAAGACCATACCTTACAACCATTTAATTACAAATCTTGGTTTTGCTAGCAGTTGGAAATTTACTGGCACACACTTCAACTTATTTCTTGTAAGGGAACAATACACAAATAAATTCACTTGAATTTCATAATTCAGAACACTGGTAATGAATACAGTGCTTGCTGAGGACTAAAAGAGAGAGAAAAACAAGAACTAACTTTGTGGAGAAGAAAGGCAATATCTCTTTGAAAAGCTCTTCTCAACTTGATAGTCTCTCTTGCCTGAAAAACAAGACATTTTGATAACGACAGTATAAAAAGCCTACGATTTGCGAAGTAAATCGAATCTGTGGTTTAAATTTCATCCCAAGTCTCAGATTTTGGCTGAGGAGCGATACTAAGTATCTCTCTCTGCAGGCGTTTCTTTGAGCTTTTCTAGGGAAGACAAGAAAATGTTTTATCAGATCTAGGCAGAAAGGCTGACCTTCATTTATAACAACAGAAATTACCTGCACTCAGTACTATACGAACACGGAGGTCTGAACGCCAAACAGAGTGAAATGCCAAGCCATACCACACAGCAAAATTAAGAGTCATTTGGAGAAGAAGCAGGTGATAGAGTTTATGATTTCAATATGAAAACACTTTATTACTCTTCTCAGATGTCAATGTGAAGTCAGAAATTTAAAAGATACAATCGAGAAGGGGCTGAATGGTTTTATTACTACACCATCACTACTTCAAGATTAAAATAATCCCAGAGTTCTGAAATGTCATCAGTTAAGTAACTATACAATTTCTTTCAGCCTCTTTTTAATGTAGGAAATCACTTTGTAATAAGATCTCTACACAAGGTAAAAAAGCACAAAATAGACCCAAAAAAAGCACAAAAATAGACAATATATATATTTGTACAATGAATTAAGATGTGCCTGGAAAATGCTGGGATCAAGGACTAACCTCAGAGTCCAAATTGGTTTCCTTTTATAAGAATTGTACTCTTTACATCCCCCCTAAAACCTTGGATGCTTATGAGAAGCTGGCCCAGGTAAAAGGGAGGGAACAACTATTCTGATCTTGTACCAATACAATAAAAAATAAAAAAGAAGTAACAGTAACGAAATAATAAAAACACTTCATCAGTTTACAAAATTCTTTTGACAGCCACACCTCAAGGGCACTTAAGGGCTCACATGTGTCACACAACCATTGGCGACGACACAGGCCTCTCCAGGGGATGCTCTTCTCCATCATAAATCCATCATGCACTGGGATGAAACATGTCCAGAAACGCTAATTTGGAGAAACATGTTTTCATACAGTTTGGGGGCGAAGCAAGCCCTCCAACAGAATCGTGCCACAAACACCAGCGATACGCTGGGACTTCCACGTTGAGAATCCTTCCCAAGCCCACAGCTTCTGCCTTCCTCTGCCTGGTACAGGACCCCGGCCTCACCTTGCGTTACACAGTCACGGCTGGGTACATCTTCTGTTCGCTGTTAGTGTGAGGGAAGGGGGCCTGGATCTGCCTGTAGCCCGTCTGCAGCCCGTCCAGGAACGGGGGCACCGGGGTCAAAGGCACCGAGTCGTGCTGCACCGTGTACCCCACGAAGGGGGGATGCAGGTACTGCCCCTGGTGGGGCACAATCTGGGTGGCCTGCTGACAGTTGAGCACGGAGAAGTTTGTGGGCATGTTGACGTACACATTGTTCATGGTGCCCTCGGGCAAACAACAGTTGGTCTGTGACCTGGTCGGGGGCCCCCGGGCCCCCGAGTTGGCGCTGGAGCTGGAGCTGGCGGCCGTGCTGGACTGGCGGGAAGAGGAGCTTCGGGAGGTGCTGGCGCTGGGAATCATGGGGATGGTCTCCACCATGCGGGGCCCCCCCGGGGCCCGGCTCTGCTGGGGCTCCTGCTTGGGCCGCAGGCATCTGCAGCAGCAGGCGGCCACTAGGGACCCCAAGATGATGAAGGCGACAAACACCGACCCGACGATGAGGAAGGGCACATAGATGGGGACTGAAGAAAAGGAGAGAGACATACTGTGATGACTTCCTGTAAGGATGCAGGAAAAATCGGGGATGGGCAGCGGAGATGGATAAATGAACAACGGCGGTACCCAGAAGCCGGGAACCTGGGCCGGGCTGGTGTGTGCGCTTATCGGCCGCACACAGGAAGCACCGTCCTTTATCAAGTGCTTAGGGATGGCGGGGGGCGCAGTAGGGCCTGCCTACGGGCACTGGGGATCAGCCGCCAAAGCAAAGCTGTTAACACTGACAGCTAGACTCACCAACTACAACGCTCACGGAGGCAAAGACCCAGTTTAGCAGAAATATGAGTTTAACGGTTTAAGACTGTTCTAAAATCCCTAGAGTAACGGAGCTGCCCACATTTCAGTCTACCCTAACAGACAGTTTGTAGGGTCTGCACAGAAATGAGTTGAAATTATTTCAAAGTCTTTTCTCCCCCCAGAAAATTATTTACATTCCTCGTAAACCTCTTTTACCATTTTTTCGCAGGCTCTTGTTTCATAGGCAAATAAATCAAAAATTTAGGGCAGACCCTAGTCACAACCATTTCCAAAAAGAGTCTGTAAGGTACAGAGATCAAAGAAGGGATTTAAAAAAAAAAAAAAACAAAAAACAAAGCCCTCCACACACACTTGACAAGCTGAAGGCTGGTCCCTGGGACGTGGGCCTGGCAGGGGGGGGAGGCCGTCCAGGCAGCGGATCAGCATGCAACAAGGTACCGAGGAGGACAGGCTTGACATCTGTTCCAGAAGGAAGAGCCCGCAGTGAGCCGAGGCCCCAGGCAGGACCACGTGGCTGAGGCGGAGCTGTCAGGTCCGGAGTTAGGACACTGGATTCCGTGTGAAGAACCACAGGGAAAGCCCGCAGAGCAAAAAGCAATGGGCATCCTACTTAACAAGGGAGGTTTATTCCAGCAAATAAAACTGTCAAGATAAAAATAAACACTTTATACTAAAGTCAGTAGCGAGCTCCAGTTTTCAATTATTTTACTTAAAAAGATCTTCGGGGTGCCGTGGGCCTAGCACTACCGGGTTTCAGAAGCTGGACGCACTGGCTGATGGGGGCCGGGAATCAGGAGGGAGGGGTCTGTGGAATCCCACCCTATGTGACCAAGAACCCATGTCTTCTGACGCGTTCCTGCCCATCTCCTTGACTATTCGATTCGACGCCACACGAGGACGGGGACTGGTCCCGCTGGTCTCGGCAAAGGGCAGCGCCAGCGCGTGGTCCAGGGAGACGCTCAGCTCTCCCTCGCCTGAAGTCACAGACGCGAAACGCCCTCTGCCCGCTAGGGCAGCAGCCGTTCTAATCACGCTCCTTGGACAGAACTGACATTCCTGCAGTCAGTGTTTCTAGAGCATAGTACCACACGGAGCCATGGAGAAATGATGCCTTGTGTAAGTAAAACATACTTTATCAAGTATGCAACCAAAGGCTGATGATTGAAGACTTCATTTTCTAAATTAAAGATACCAGCCCTATGTGTTATCAAGTAAACAAGTAACAGTTTAAAAAAACAAA
This sequence comes from Balaenoptera borealis, assembly GCF_965194805.1. Classification (NCBI taxonomy): domain Eukaryota; kingdom Metazoa; phylum Chordata; class Mammalia; order Artiodactyla; family Balaenopteridae; genus Balaenoptera; species Balaenoptera borealis. The sequence continues at coordinate 4,920,133 of NC_138877.1, forward strand.
ACAAAACAACACCCCCGAAGCAGTCTCAGTCCACATGATGAGTTTTGGGGAGAAATCACTGTTCTCTTTCCAGGATTTTAATTGGAAGAGTAAATAACTCAGGGCAGAGAAGGCAGTGTTACTGGAAGCCCTCGGCTCTGCTTAATTAGACATGCGCTGTCCTTCTTGAGTGCAGAAGTACAGAATTTTTAGGAGAAAAGATTCAAAAGTGGAATTTAGAAAGCATCCCCACATACCACGGCGTCTTGAGAAGTCGGCTGCCTGCTGATTTGTCCACAGTCAGCCCAACTTCTAGGAGGCCAGCAAAAGCCCAACTTGGCACACACAGAGAAAGCAGTCAAGCGGTGTGCCCATGGCTTATCCCCCCAGGTTTATTCGGGAGGCCACACACCCCGCTATGCTGCGCTTGCCTTCTAAGACAGCACCTCTTCTGGAATTACCCTCCCTTCTCCTCTTCAGAGTCAAGGCAGCAGCCGACCAGTAGGAGTAGCTAATAAAATGCTTGACTGCAAAGGGAAGGACGGAAACGAGCTGCCTCTCAGCAGCCCCAGCCAGCTCTGTGAACAGGGACCAGCGGGGCCCCGGCTCAGGCGGCTGGAACCCTGGGCTCGGGGGGGTAGTATTAATATAAACAGTCCTCTTCTTCTCAAAACGGACGGAGACGCCCCTCCGAGCCATGTGTGCCCTTCCACCTCCACCAGGACCACATCCTCCCTCCCAAACACATTCTGGGATAGGCCCTCGAGGGAGGGGTCTGGGAGACTGGTGACAAGCAGAGGCAGTGAAACCTATCAAATGCTTTCACGCATTTGTTTCTCCAACTCTAACTTGGGCAATCTGAAAAAATACAGTTAAGGAATCAAGGCCACAAAGAGCAGAGCTGGCACCGCTCTGATGTCACACCTACCAAGTCCGACGTGGTAAGGAGGCCGGGGCGGGGGAGCTGCATCTTAGGGAGGGGTAGACTCTTCCCCGGGGTCTGGTAGAGCCCATCACCCTCGGGAAGCCCCAAGGAGCGGCCTTCCCTCCGAGGAGCCCTCAGGTGCCCCGGCCAGCCCTCTCGCTAGGGGGCGCCGCCAAAACATGACCCCGTCCTCGAACTTAGACCCATGGAGACAGGAGACCCGGGAGGGGGCACGGAGACCCCTGGGCAGGAGGCACGTGGGGCTGGCTGCGGCGCCATGCCTTGGATGTTAGGGTGTTTTCCGGAAAACCCAAGCCAAGCCGCTTTTTAGCTGACAGATGGGGAAACTGAGGCCCAGGGCGCTGAACCGGTGTTCCGTTCCACACAAAGTAAAGGCTGCGCCAGGACGCAGGCACCGCCTCCCGGTCCAAGCCCCTTTCCTGAAGTCGCAGGCTCCGAATTCCCTTCCCCTCTCCAGGCTGCCGGGTCCCGCCGGCGAGGCAGAGCCCCTTCCTCCCCTCTCCGCTCGCCCGGCCCGCCTACCTGCCGAACCGTCGGGGCCGTCTTTGTCCGCGCGGCCGGGCTCGCCGGCGCCCTGCTGGCGGTCGTTGTCGCAGCCGCCCTGGTCCAGGCGCGCCTCGGCGCTGGAGCAGCAGTAGCGCAGCGCGCAGCTGCCGCAGCAGATGGTGGCGTCGCCGCCGTCGAAGCGCTCGGGGCACTGGAAGCCGATGCGCCAGACGCCCTGCGCGTCCAGCCAGCCGTGGCAGTACTCGCCGCTGGCCCGCGCCCCCGCCGCCAGCAGCGCGGCCAGCAGCAGCCGCAGGAGCGAAGCGGCGTCCCGGGAGGAGGCGGCCGGGCGGCGTCCGCCCCACATGGCACCACCCTGGGCGCGGGCGGCGCGTCTCCAGAGGGCGCAGCGCCGACTCCGGGAGGTGGCGGCCCGGCGCCCCGGTCCCGGCGGTGCTGAGGCCGGGGCCTCTCCGCTGAGTGTTTCTTCCGCGGCGCCTTCCGCGCGGGCCCCCGCCCCCCCGCCGCCGCGACGTCCGGGAGCTAAGCCATGCCCTCCCTCGGCCGGCGGTCCGGCCCCAGCAGAAGCTGCCTGGAACTCGTGGGCACTCGCCGATGGAGCTCTCCGGGTGCGACTCAGAGGGCCCCCGGGGCTGCCGTTCCGCAGCCCCCGGAGGCTTCACCAGCGACGGGACCCTCCCCGTGCATCCCCGAGGGGACGCTCGCTCGAGCCGGAGGACCGCTGGGCGCGCCGCTGCGGACCCGGAGCCAGGGCGCTGCCGCACAGTTTAAGCCTCGGGATCCTGCGCGCTAGTCGTGGCGCGTCTCCTGGCCTTTATTCCCCCCTCGGGCGGCGAGAAGAGGCCAAGGCGGCGGGCAGCAGGCACAGGTCTCCGGGCAGCAAGTGCAGCGGCCGGCCGCGCTCAGCCTCCTGCGCTCCGAACTCGGTCCGCATGGCTCCGGCCGCACTGCCCGGGCCGCCCCCCGGGTGCAGCCACCACGTTCCGCTCCGCGGGCCGGACGGTCGATCCTCCCGGCGCACGCGGGCGTCCGGGACGCGGACGAGAACCGACGCGCCCCGCCGGGGTCCCGGGAGCCAGCCGCGGCTGCTGCTGGGCGCGGGTCCAGGCGGGCGGCTCGCCCTGCTCCCCTTCTCTGCTCTCCGGCCTCGGCGCGCTCCGTCTGGCTCCCCCTCCCCCACGCCGCTGCGCCCTGGGTAGGTGCGCACCGCTGGGCGCCTCCCACGGAAGTTTCGGTCCCCGGGGCTGCGGAACAAGCCGAGCGCAGCGGCCGCCCGCCCACCCGCGCGCCCAGCCCCGACTCGCCCGCCGCGCCGCTGCGCTGCGCTCTTAAGAGGAGCTGGCGCCGCGGGCGCGCATGCGCGCTGGGGCCGCCCCGCCCCCGCCGCCCCCGGGGCCGCGAGCCCTTCACTTTCTGGCTTGAGCGGCCGCGGGCCGTGGGCTGCCGGGTAGAACGGGCGCGGGAGACAACGGCGCTCGAGCTAACATAGTAACAGCAGTAACGGCAATAAGGGCAAACTCAACTTGCTTATTGCAGGTCGTAGGCGGCATTCACAGTTCGGATTCTCACAACTTCCCAAAGAAGGGTGTTAATTGCGCTCCATTTTACAGACGCTGAAGTTGCCACTTAGACTCACTTGTCCCTCCGATGTCCAGGCCGCGGCCGGTCACTGGCCTGGGGCTGCGTGGTGGGCTCGGGCTTCTGCTAGGTGGGGTGCAGACTTGCCAGATTTGGCCGCTGTCCGGATGATCTGTGTCGCTTTTCTTTCTAAATTTGGGCAGAGCGATTTATTGGATTCAGGCAGAAAGGTGCCTCGGCTCCACATTTGGCCCCGATGGTGTAGACAGCTGCGTGAGGAAGCAAACAAGGCTCCGACGGACCAGCACCGCGGCTTTGAGGAGCAGAGATTAATAGCTCCTGTCCTGCGGAAGCTGAAACAACAGGTGCTGATGCTATTAAAGCCGCCGTGATTATTTTTAAAGGATCTAGTGACCCTTCCGACACGGTCTGGAAGTCAGCGACCTGACATCTAGGCCCAGCCCGACCAGAAAAAGAATCCTGCATTTTGCTGGCCTCAGTTTCTTCATCTTTAAAGTGGAGCATAAGAGGTGCTGACCACTGAGGTTCCCCCCGAAGTCCGTGTCTATGGACCACAAAGCAATTTTATTCACAGCAAAGACGCCGCTGTTCAGACACCGTCGGGCACTTGGGCGGGCCGGGTCACCACGCGGACTCGGGCAGGGTGGCCTCCCTGCCACTCGCCCCACGGCATCAAAAGGAAAAAAACCTACCCTACGCCCTGGAAGCAAACACCTTACTCTTTTCAGTAAACCTCTCTCCAAGCACTGCACTTGATTTCATTGGACTTTGCGGCGGGGGGGAGGGGTATTTTTAGCTTCATAAAATTATGTATTTTAAATGCACCGGCCACGAACTTTTCTAAACCTAGTAAATGAACGAGGTTTTAATATCGAATTATTCGTTCCACAACTACAAGCTAAGCAGTTACAGTATACCGTGTTCTGTGTTGGGTCCTCGGGATTCTCCAAGAAGCCAGACGTCGTGGCCATTTCCTTCAGACAGAGATGAAAGTCTCTGGAAATGGGACAGAGAGACAAAGAACTGAATAAGCAAAGATAGTACAAGTATTATAAAGCTATGATCGGTGATGTACAGGGTCAATTTAAGCACATAACCTGGGGGTCGGGAGGGGAGGGGTATCAGAAAAATCATCAGAGCAACAGCTCTTAGGCCAGAAGCAGCCGAGGGAAGACTCGTTTTTCAGATTCAGTCTTTTTCTTAGAAAACATTGATACTGTGAGCTAACGTGTATTGAAGGCTTACTCCGTGCCAGGCACTGTGCTGCGTTTTATGTGCACATTTAATCCTCACAGCAACCCTACAAAGAAGACAGAATTACTCGCCTGACTTTGCTGGTGAGGGTAACTTGCCCAGTCCTTACAGACAGAAAGTCACAGTTTGCCTAGACTCCAAATCCTGCCCACTACGTTGCTGGTCACCAGTCTCCACTACAGAAAGCCTGGAATTAACTGCTGACTCTACACTAATCACCAGATGGCTAGGCATCATTATTTTCCTATGGCACCATAAAATGACTGGGGTGGGGTTCAGAGTGTTAATACTTTACTTTTTTTTTTTTTTTTTTTTGCCTTTGGGGAAAAAATGAATGCAAGGGAAGTGTCCATTTCTTCAGACAGTACTTATGCCATATCCTCCTTCCACTATCCATTTATCCTCTTCTCCAAAACACCCATGATTTGTCAGTTTATTAATGAAGAAAGCACTGTTGGCCATATTCATACTGAAACTGATTTATGACCTGGTAATGCCAGAGCTTAAACACAAGAAGTTTTTCCCAAATGGTTCAGAACCATTAGAATGGTTAGTCCACAACCAGCAGACTTGGAAGTGCAGAGCTTTGAGCAAATTCATCCTCTTTTTTTTTACTGCTGTGTTCCTTGATTCCCTAAAAGTGAAGGAGAGGCCTGTTTCGTGGTTACTCGATGTGGTGGTTGGCTGTTATCAATGCTCATAGAGACTTTATACCCCTCTGTTCCTGCCTCTGACTTGATTTTACTTTTTCTTTGTGTATCTAGTATGTTGTATTGAAATTTTTTATAAAATAAGTTGTCAAGTACTCACTGAGCATCTCTGTGGGAGGTGCCACTGGGTCATATTAAGGTGGCAATGTTCCTTCCATAAGGAATTCCCTCACCATCCTTGACAGTCTTAAACTATTTTACTAGTCTTTTCCGAGCAACTGTAACTAGTTATCAAAACATATAGGTAGTAGTAATAATTTATTATAGTCAAAACTAAATGTCAGGCAGTCTGCCAAAGTAGATTTAAACACCTATGAAGGAGTGCCCTCCTCCCTCTTAAAAAGTTGAATTCTGTAGACACTAACTGCAAAAGTATATTTTCAGTTTATTTTGCTTTTCAGTCTGTGCCTCTCTCTCTCTCTCTCTCTCTCTATATATATGTATATATGTGTGTGTGTGTGTGTGTGTGTGTGTGTGTGAATAAAATGCATTTTATCACCATCTACCGACTTTGACCTTTGTGTTTTTGATTGCTCAAACTGAACTTGATTCTTATTTGGTACCTCTGTTTTGCCTTTGGACGTTTTCCTCTTCAATTTGTTATGATGTTTCTTAGTACCTGTCACTCTGCTTGTTCATATAGGATTCCTAGCTGTGACATGGGCTGCAATCAACCCCATTTTAAAGCACTCATGTGTAGGATCAGCACATATGGTGAAAAAAACGACGTAGTCAGCTTTATCCTTGAATCAGGCTCAGTGCGGCAAGAGGCTCATGATTGCGAGAGGCACGAGGGGGAGGAAACCACCACTTCAGGTTCCTTGATGCACAATCACTGTGATATGTGTGTCTTTTGAGTAGAATGAGGGCAAAATCACACACACTGTTTACATCGTTATTTCTCTCCCTCTCATTATTCTTTTTCCACCAAGCTCCTACACAGTAGTTGAATTTACGTAATTCGAATGTGCAAATGACATACTTTCTTGATCAAACAGAGCAGCCAGAGGAGCTAAGTAAAACACTTATCCTTCTAAAACATAGAAAATCAGTTGCTCAATATTAGTGCATTGTTAACTTTAATTGTAACACCTAACAGAATGTTATATTTTACCACTAGGAAAAAAAAAATACAATTGATTTAAAAACAAACTTCTGACATATCTTTAAGAGTACAAGTACAAAGTCATAGAACTAAAGAAATGATTACTTATAACTCGGCTAACTGGAGTTGATGCAAATCATATGGAGGTAATCATATTTCCTTTGGCTGGAAGTTCTAAAAGCTGCAAGATCTACAGTGATTTTCTGTATATTTCAGGAAGAACAGAGGTTCCTACCATCTGCACACCAGTCAGCAGTCTGTTTAGGAAGAATGGCTTTCCCTGGGTTCATTCCCTTCTTTCCCTCCTCTTTTATAAATAGGAGTAGTACTGAAAACTCACATTTGGTTTACCAGAAGTTCTTTTAAGTTAAAGTGTTTGTGTTAACAAATGAGACCGCAAACCCAAACAAATATGTTAATTTACATTTCTTTTAATTTTGTCTTGTGGTTTACTTAACCTCATCTGAAAATAAAAACGGTCATAAAATTTTGAAAAAAAAAATCTTCCTTGTTGCTTTAAAAGTTTTCATCTTTCATCCTCCTGTTTTTTCCTTGTAATTAATATACTGACCTTCAGAAAAGTAATTTCCATACTTAAAATTCTTTTTCTTCTCATCTACTATTAACTTTAAACATTTGACGTACTGCTCTCCCTGCCCCATCCTCACCCCAACCCCAGAGTTTTACTGAAACATTTTAATGTTGATTTTGATGTTTACTATTGGTATATTTTCTTTTTGAAGATACGGAGTTAAAAACCACCCAGGACTTCTTCCAGTAATGCCAGAGTGTCTAAAAGGGTGGCGTAAACAAAATCAACATAATGTCAAAAAGCCTGCAGCAAGTTTTTGCAAATCATATATCTGAGAAGAGTCTAGCATCCAGAGTATATATACAACTCAACAACAAAAAGACAAACCCAATCAAAAAACAGGCAAAGGACTTGAATAGACATTTCTCCAAAGAAGATACACAGCAAGCATATGAAAAGATATTCAACATCACTAGTCATTAGGGAAACGCAAGTCAAAATCACAATAACACTTCATACCTACTAAGAAGGCAATGGTAATAATAATAAACAGAAGATAACAAGAGTTGGAGAGCATGTTGAGAAATTGGAACCCACACTTTGCTAGTTGGGAATATAAAGCCACTGTGCATAACAGCTTGACGGTTCCTCAAAAGTTGGACACGGAGCTACCATATGACTCCGCAATTGCACTCCTAGGTATACATACCCAAAAGAGTTGAAAACATATGTCCAGCCTGGCGCAGCCAAATAAAAATAAATAAATAAATATATATATACTTTAATAAAAGATAATTGGACAATATTTTAAAAACTACACACAGCATCACTATAATTGCCAAAAAGTAGAAACAACTCAATGTCCATCTACCAATGAACAGATAAACAAAATGTGGTCTATCCATACAACTGGAATATTATTTGGCCATAAAAAAGACTGAAATACTGACACCTGCTACAACACGAATGAACCTTGAAAACACTATGGTAAACCAAAGAGCCAAACACAAAAAGGCATATAATGTATGATTCCATTTATATGAAATGTCCTAAATAGGCAAATCCATAGCAACAGAAAGAAGGTTAGTGGTTGCCTGGGGCTGGGGAGGGAGGGCAGAAGGGGAAGTGACGGCTTAATGGGTATAGGCTTTCCTTTTGGGTTGAAAATGTTCTGCAACTAGAAAAGGTGACAGTCGCACAACCTTGTGAATCTACTAAACCATATTAATGGTAAAATTTATCTTATGTGTATTTTACCACAATAAAGAAGAATCTAGAAAAAAAAAAAAAAAGATTGCAGCTGTGAAACTGGCCATCTACCTGTGATGTCACATGAAGGTCCTGAAGCAGGTTCACTAATCCAGTCTCAAAACTCTATTCTCCTAATGATGAATGACACTGGAAGATGATCAGCTAAAAAGTTCTGCATCACAGTCAGATACTTCTGAATGTAATTCCAAGCCTCTAAGATGAATGTTGCAAAACCTCCGTTATGGACTTAAATTATGTCCCCTCCCCCCCAAATTCATAGGTTGAAGCCCTAACCCCCGATGTGACTGTATGTGGAGAGACAGATACAGGAGGTGCTAGGGAGATAATCAAGGCTAAATGGGGTCATAAGGCCCTAAGCCAACAGGACTGCTGTCCTTCCAAGAAGAGGAAGGGATGTCAGGGGTGGGCACGCACAGAAGAGCAGTAAGGACACAATGAGAAGACGGCCGTCTACAAGCTAAGGCGAGAGGCCGCAGGAGAGACCAAACCTGCCGGCACCTTGATCTCAAACTTCCAGCCTCCAGAACTGTGGGACATAAATTTCCATTGTCTAAGCCCCCTAGTCTGTGGTACTTTGTTATGGCAGCCTGAGCTGACCAATATATCCTTCCTTCCCTGCTCCCTCTAACCCACTGATGGCAGGAATGCATAAGACAACTGAGGTCTTCCTAAAATGTGAGGCAGCTTGGGTCACAGCCCTATACCTGTGGACCACAGAGGGAGGAGCTGCAGTGACTGGAGTATGTGCTAGAAACAGCTTGAGGAAACTAGATACTCATTTAGAATACAGTACTTAAGGTAAATGTATGCTGATTCAAAATGGTTGGACAATTCTACTCCTGGGCATATATCCAGACACAACTGTAATTCAAAAAGATACACATACCCCAATGCTCACTGCAGCACTATTCACAATAGCCAACAACCGTAAACAACCTAATGTCCATCAACAAATGAATGGATAAAGAAGATGTGGTATATATCAATATATACAATGGAATAGTACTCAGCCATAAAAAAGAATGAAATAATGCCATTTGCAGCAACATGGATGGACCTGGAGATTCTCATACTAAGTGAAGTAAATCAGACAGAGAAAGACAAATATCATAAGATATCACTTATATATGGAATCTAAAATACGACACAAATGAACCTATCTATGAAAGAGAAACAGACTCACAGACATAGAGAACGGACTTGTGGCTGCCAAGGGGGTAGGGGGTGGGAGAGGGATGGATTGGAAGATTGGAGTTAGCAGATGCAAACTATTATCTATAGAATGGATAAACAACAAGGTCCGCCTGTATAGCACAGGGAACTATATTTAATATCCTATGATAAACCATAATGGAAAAGAATATGAAAAAAAGAATGTATATATATATAACTGAATCACTTTGCCATACAGCAGAAATTACACAACACTGTAAATCAACTATACTTCTATAAAAAAAATAGGCTGGAGAATGGGGTTGGATACCCCAGATCCAGGTTCAATTTCCCCCGGAACGTTGTATTCATGTCTCTACTGATATAACTGGGATTACGACTCCTTTTGTCTTTCTGTCTAGACAACAACTCCTTGAAGGCACAAATCAAATCCTGCTCATCTTTGGGTCCCACAGTGTAGACTTGGAGCAGGCTCGGTTTATGAAGCTCGTGCTATATGCCAGGCACAGAAATACTGAAGTGCTACTTTCAAGGAATTGAATTCAATAAAATGCACCTATATACGAAAGCCATTCTGAGTATAGCAATTTGGAGATAAAATATCTGGTAAGACTAGGGTCCCAAACCTGGCGCTGGGGATGAAATCCTTGGACAGTGGGTTCAGAGGGAGGGAATTTCTAGTCGGAGCCTCCCAGGGCCCCACCCCATAGAATACTTTTGAGGCTTAAGGTGAGAGTGGTTTGCAATGAAGGGAGATGAGGAAAGGAACAAGCTGTTTCCTGGGTGTCACCTGGTGACGTGGAAAAGTTTGCCATCCACAGAATCGGTGCCAGCAGCTTGCCTCCTTTGCGGTGTTGGTGGCGGTGGGCATCACCAGGCCTTCCACAGGCACGAGCCAGGTCACCGAGGCTCTGGTTAGCACTGAGAGCCAGGGCTGGCCCACGATGCTGCCAGCCTCCGTGGGTACCACAAAGGTGAGTCTGAGAAGCACAGGGTCACTCTGCGGGGACTCCCACACCAAAGAAGAATTTCCGGGTGCAGCAGGGCTGGTCCCTGCAAAGCAAGACAAGGTGGAGTAATGTCTAGTATTGCGTCCCATGAAATGATGCTGTTTTACATAGACCTGGAATTGCATATTTTTAACTGAAGTAATTCAAAAGGCACTTTGGGGTCACAGGTTCCTTGGGATTTCTGACTCTTAAGATCATTGTTTTTGTATGCCTGGGTCATAGTAAAAAAAAAACCCCATTCATCCTGGGTGTTCAGATTTGGCGTAAATAGGAATTTCCTTCATCAAAGCTGCCCCACCAGTCTCCTGGTAAAAACATAAAAAGATAAAAGGACCACTGTGCTGCTTATTAGGCAGAAACAGAATGATGGGATTCACAGCGCTGCCTCGCAGCCCTCGTAATTACCCCTGTCCAAATACTTGAACTTTCTGAAACCGAGCCCTCCCCCACTTTATGGCATCAACCTTTTTGGGGGGGGTACCTTTTGGATTAGTAAGAGACTTTCTTTGGCTTTTGCAAGAAGTCAACGTCTCAGGAAACAACTGAATTAAACTTCATATTTGTTTAAAAGTCCTTGGATAGCACCTCACATCTGCGTTTCCTCAAAATGTCTCCGTTGAAAGAATAAAGGGAGGGCGCCCTGCATTGTGCAAGTATTCAAATGAGCAGAAAAGGGTTTGATGAGTTCCATGTCCTACAAATGTTAGCATCCCAATTATACCTGAAGACTTGTTAAGTATTTCAGACCACTTTGCAGCTTTACAGCACTGAGGACACTTCTCGCTTGATATTGTAAGTTCTCGTATAATGTAACTGTTCTCTGGATAGTCTCCAACTTGCTAGCCTTCATTACCTAATTAGAAGAAAGGGTTTTTTGGGTTTTTTTTTAAATGTCTTTATGTTAGAAAATATGCTTGAATAGCTCTAAGACTGAAGCTCAGTCGGCTAATAAGGACCCTTGACTACTGAGCATCTGGTATGTGCCAGGCATCGTGCTAACTTCTTTGACTATCATTACAGTGTCTCTCCTAATAAGTTTGTTATTAAGTAAGCTAAAAAAAAGGTTTAAGTTCATCTACTCCTCTAAAGTTTCCTAAGAAGTTAAAAAGGAATTTCCAGCCTATGGAGAATGTCATCCAATTAATCTTAACACAAGTAACATTGGGATTCCTTTCCCAGCCTTTATTGTCAATGAACTGGTTTCTAATGTTACACAAATAAGGTGTCTTAGCAGAAAGACACCAATCGCTGGCATTCTTAATTTCTATTACGAATTTCCTTTTTGGTGCACAGCAGTTTGATTTTGTAAGGTATACATATTTTTAGTTCTCTTATTTCTGGAAGTAGCTTGATTGGCTTTAGAGATACGAGGTCCGGAAGAAAATATTAGAAAAACAGAAAGCAGAAAAGTATAGAAAGGCTTCAGGTGATGAGGGAAAAAAAAAGGTGATGGAGTTTGCTTCAAAACTCCCTTTAACCATGCAAAGGATTATTTTAGGGGGGCCCTTAGTCTCCAGCACAGAGAAGGCAGACCAGAGGAAGTGGAGTCGGGTCACAGAAAGTGATATTTAAAGCACACTCTCTAACCAGTGTAGATGCAGAAGCAGTAACACAGAGAATGAAAAGAGGGGATGAAATTCCCCAGCCCCTAAGTTCCTTAAGAGCTTATTCAATAAACTCCAGCCTCGGAAGGACGAGGGGTGTCTTAGGATAGCCGTGCTATAGACAGGGCCAGGACTAGTTAAATTCTTGAGATTCCTACTAGTATTCCTTGAATCTTACTACGCAATGTCAAAGTGTTAGGCTTATAAATAAAGAAAACAGCAAACGCGGTTCATCTTTGTTCTTCTGACGTCAATCAAACTTCCTGACATCTTTCAGCAAAGAAAACATTTTAAAAACCAGAAGAGATGGCTGCCTCTATAGAAATGTATCTGGTATCCCATCCCTGTATTATTTTCATTAAAGTTTGGGAATAATATGCATTTTTAGCACTTTTGAGGGTGGGGGGGGGGAGAGAGAGTGAGAAGGTGACCCCCCTGCTCAAGGGCTACCTAGAGACCTGCTCTCTGTCCGTCTGCAGAGGTAATGAGAATCCAACTCCTGCACATTCGGAAGGCAAACAGAGTGAGTTTCAGATGTAGGCAATTTACATTTATAGACCAGGTCAAGCAAATTGGACAGATTAAGTGAGCATTGAATGAAGGGGAACATAAATATGTTGGGGCCAATAAATGGTCATATTTATAGAGTGCAGTAAAACCCGTATCTCTCACTCCACATGAAGAAATCGTGCCAACTGGACTGAACACAGCGGTCCTGACACTGAGTGCTAAAACCATAGGAGGGGCAAACTCCACTGTTGAAATTGAACTTCCAACATCTACAGTACTACTGCAGATGCACTTGCATATCCGATATCCTCCTGGTAGAGAACGAATACCAAGTGCTCAGAAACAAAACAAACAAACAAAACACAAGCAAACGAACAAGCAAACAAACCCCCGCTTCCTCCTGAACTCATTGATACGTTTCCAGAATCTGTATGGGGCAGCCAAACTCAGCCTGATTTTTGAGAAAATATAACCCATATGTTGCTTGATAGGAAGAGAAAGACTAAGACAGACTCCAACTAATAAAAAAAAAAAAAAAATGGGTAACCGGCTCCAAGCACAGCCCTCAGCTGCTGTTTTCTTCATTATGGTGGGTCCTGCTTTGGTCGTCTTGGAGGTGAAGCTAAAGATCAGGGTTGGTTCACTTTAAAGTCCGAGTGTTGGACTAGATCTCCAAATCTGGAGGCACAACCACCTGTGGGCTCTGGCGTGTGGAGCAGATGCTCTGACACAGGCTGGAATTTTAGTGGCTGAGTCACGGGTGAGCAGTGAGCTCACTAAGCTCGAAGACTTTTAAAAAGACAAACAGAGAAAGCCAGGAACCAGTGCCTCACCTTTCCCCATGCCTCTGCGGAGGAATTCTGACACTCTTTGCCACGTCTCCAGCTCACTGGAGACGCCGAGATTCCTTGCATCATGAACACTTGGGATTCAGATCACTGACACATATCAAATCTTCACACTCCCCTAATTCATGCTCATGATGTATCATTTCACAATTATCTGTAGATTTCAGCCAACTCCAGTATTTGAGTGTCTTTCCCTACGAAGTAAGCTAAGGGCAGTTTAAGTGCTGCTTTTAACCAAAGGATAAAATCATGCCATGTCTGATTGACTCTGTAAACTAGGAAACTTGGTTTTTTGTTTGCTTTTACTTTTTACTCGCAAATAATTTCAAACTTGGAGAAAGAGCTGCAGGAATAAGAACAGCATAAAGCACTGCGCTATACCCCTTTATCGTGGTCAACGATTGTTAACATTTGGGCAATCTGTTTTATCGCCAATGACTCACAAAAATGGATTAACCCTGCTCCTTCTGATTTGGGATGATCTGCCATACAGACATGTACACCAAAGCGCCAACATTACTAATTGTACATTGCTTGTTAGAACAGAACCAAATCCCATTCTCTCATGCTGGTGATTGATTTATGCTTTTTCCCTATTGTCAACAAATTATTAAATCTAAATCTTATGCTTGTTAAAACACATTATTTGAGGACCCATTCCTAACAGCTTGGCTAACTTCACACATATTTTGCTGCTGAACTTTGGGCTCTAAGTGCTAAATTGAAGAGTGTAATTCCAGACCTTTAAAAACAGAAAAAGATATGAAAGCCATAAACTTTCCAAGATTTCCTGTCTTTGGCTCTTGAGCACCACCTTCTGGCTAAAAGTTGGCTGTGAGACGGTTAAATTGTAACCAATTGTTACAATCAATTAAGTAACATAGAGCATCCTGGGGACTAGATTTAAACAGAAAAGAGGCTTTGACATTATACCAGTGAAAATGGACTAAATCCACAGGAAAAAAGAAAGATCAGAAAGAAGACGACTAGGAGGCTGGAATGACCCCTCTGCTTACCTGGAATGTCATTCTGGTGTTGGGGAAGAGGTAGATGAGGTGGGGATAAACGTTGGGGACCAGTGATGGGGAGCAATCAGCTGCCCACCGTGATTTTACTTTAAATCTTAGGCAACCTTCCTCCAAGTCACAACTCCTAGATCTAGGCTACTTGAAGGCAAGACCCCAGTTCAATTTACCTTTGTATCATCCATAGACTGTACAGTTTCTTGTTGAATGAGTGAAGAATGAGAAATAAGTTTATTTGCCCTTGGTTAACATGTGCAGGCATGCTGCTAAAGTTTGAACCTGAAATACACAAATATTAAAGTAATACATCATTACAGTACACAATAGCTAGACAGCTAGTAACTAATAGCTTTTTTTAAAATTTATTTATTTTTTGGGTGTGTTGGGTCTTCGTTGCTGCACGCGGGCTTTCTCTAGTTGCAGTGAGCGGGGGCTACTCTTCGTTGCGGTGCATGGGCTTCTCATTGCAGTGGCTTCTCTTGTTGCGGAGCACGGGCTCTAGGCGTGTGGGCTTCAGTAGTTGTGGCATGCAGGCTCAGTAGTTGTGGCTCGAGGGCTCTAGAGCGCAGGCTTAGTAGTCGTGGCGCACGGGCTTAGTTGCTCTGCAGCATGTGGGATCTTCCCAGACCAGAGCTCGAACCTGGGTCCCCTGCATTGGCAGGCGGATTCTTAACCACTGCGCCACCAGGAAGTCCCACTAATAGCTTTTCAGTAGCCAAAATCATATACCAATAGATTATTTAGTCACATTTTAAATTTGCTCCTAAAATCCAACCTATTTGCAGAAGCACATGATCCACTTAGAATCCTACTAGTGTAGACTTGGAATGGGCTATAATAAGTATGTACTTTACAGCCAAAACCAAGTTATCCATTTGGTTTTGAAACATCATCATAAACAATTATACAGATTCCATCTATAGATTCCATACGTGTCGGGAGCCTGTTCTGGGTTTAATCTTATTTGCAGCATACCCTTAAAAGAGGTGAAATAATTGTCATGATGCTGTGATAGTCACA
The DNA here is from genome assembly GCF_965194805.1 of Balaenoptera borealis. Lineage (NCBI taxonomy): Eukaryota > Metazoa > Chordata > Mammalia > Artiodactyla > Balaenopteridae > Balaenoptera > Balaenoptera borealis. The sequence continues at coordinate 4,935,227 of NC_138877.1, forward strand.
GCAGAGTGAAACACGGAGATTTGGGTTCACAGAGGCAACAAGGCTTGGAGACAGCCTTCTACACAATATTAAATTTAAAACTCCAAGGGAAGGGATCTTTTTTTGCACAGACATTCCCCATCTTAACTTCGTGTCTGCTTTGACTCCAGAAGCTTTGGTGATAAGTTTCACTAGGGGTCGAAATACAATGCCATAATATGACTAATCCTGACCAAAGGCTAAAATAGTGGGAAACAGTACCTGGCATCAACTGAACACCTACTGTGTGTCATACCTTGTCTACACACATTGCCTCACTTAATCTTCTAAATCCCATTCGGCAGTAAAGTCACACCTGGAGCTCAGCTTCGGCTTTGCTGTTCAGCTGGAATCTACTGAAAATATTAGAAGCTGTTTCAACGGTACTTCCCTGAACTTGTGTATGATCCACGGTCATCTGCTTGCATAGATTACCACCATATCTAATCATGTTAATGACATCAGAAATACAAACAAGGTGTGATATTTAGATTTGTTGTTAAGATTGAAAGACAGTATTTACTTTCAAATATAGATAAGCATTCTACAATGAAACTTGGGGTGAAAACCTCTTTTGTGTGTTTAGGGGTTGGAATTCTACCAGTCAGTTGAATTATAAATCTATATTTGTTATTGCAAGACTACAATGAGTGTGAAAATTGTGAAGATTATGTAAAAGAAAGCATGTTGGCTTCAGGATACATATCCTTTTTTGAGTCAGCAAACGAAATGCAGACTTAAATGATAATATGCAGCAGAATAATAAAGATTAATAGATTGTATCATAATTCTAGACCTTGTACAAATGTTTTGGTAAACTAGCATTCTAAACATTAAATAAAGTGGTGTTTAAGAACTGTATTTATTGGGCTTCCCTGGTGGCACAGTGGTTAAGAATCTGCCTGCCAATGTAGGGGACATGGGTTTGAGCCCTGGTCCAGGAAGATCCCACATGCTGCGGAGCAACTAAGCCTGTGAGCCACAACTACTGAGCCCGCATGCTGCAACTACTGAAGCCTGCACTCTAGAGCCCATGCTCTGCAACAAGAGAAGCCACCGCAATGAGAAGCCCACGCACCCCAACAAAGAGCCGCTCCCGCTCGCCACAACTACAGAAAGCCCACGCGCAGCAACGAAGACCCAACGCAGCCAAAAAAAAAAGAACTGTATCTATTGTTTTTTTTTAAATTCTACGTAAGTCATAATCCTTTTAAGAAAAAGTACTATTTGGAAATTCTTTCAATTTTGTATGGCTGCTTTAAAATCAGCATGTTAACACTGCCACTTAAAATTTCACAAGGAAAAACTCCCAAATTATTCTACAACAATGCCCATGTGATAAATTATCTCTGATCCAGACATAACGAAGACTAAAGTAGAATATTTATTTTAAAATGAGTTAAATACCTTGCTTCTCTACCAATCACAGGTGAAAGTGGGTTCTATCTAGTGTTGGAAATAGGTAGGTAGCTACCAGAGGAGAAATCTAGCAGCTGACGGTGGAGAAATTATTGTTTCTTCCCCATAATGTCAAATTTATAACATTTGACTGATAAAACTTTAATAACAGAAGCATGTTAATGTAGTAGGTTGACTGAAGAAACAACTCTAATTCTCTACCCCTCCATATGTTCATAGCCTTTGTGATGCAACTTTGAGGCCCTTCCCTTCAAGAGGTGGAGTCTATTTTCCCGGCACGCTGAACCCCGGACAGCTCTGTGATTTACGTTAGCCAACAGAATGCAGCAGAAGTGACCGATGTGCCAGTTCTGAGCCTAATCTCTAGAGGTCTTGCTGGCTGCCATGCTTCAGTTCTCACTCTTTAACCCCGCCACACCCTGAGAACAAGTTCAACTGTCTGCTGGAGGACGAGGGACCACACAGAGCAGAGCCGTGATGCTGGAGCTGACACCATCCTGGACCGCCAGCCCCCAGGTCACAAAAGCCCTGTGAGAGAGCAGACATGAGCCCAGCTGAGATGCCCCGGGGCCGGCCCAGATCAGCACCGCTGCCCAGAGGACCAAGAGAACAGTGAACCACAAATGCTAATTATCGTATGCCACCCAAGTTTTGTAGTTACTGGTTACAGAGCATTATCGTGGCAATAGACACCTGATACAGTTAATGATTACTTTCTAATAGCAATATCAGGGTTATTCTTTTATCCCAGAAATCCATTTTGTGATGGTGATATTTGGCTTTGGCCTCAGTGACTTTGCCACGTGACCATTTAGGAGTCAGCCCAAGCATGCGTGTGCTGCATCTCTATAGGGTAAGAATTACTGTCTCCAATTTAGAATTACACACACACACACACACACACACACACACACACACACACACACACACACACACACCCCTCTGAGGTCCACGAGGGTTTGGAAGCTTTCTCAGGTCCAAGTCAGGTCAATCTTGACTCCAGGACTTAAGTTCTAAAGACTGAGCTACATTCTCTGTCTCACAGCCTCTGGCATGAGCTCAGCGAGGATGGAGAAGTTCACTTTACAGTAAGTCACCCTATGGCCTGACGGACAGTTTATTCCCCATAGGAAATTAAGAGACGTCCTCCATTTAAAATCAAAACTAACTTGAGCTTCTGGGAAAAGGGAGTCTGGATAGAAGAAAGTGTTCTATCCCGCCACACACTGGCTCAGACGCACAATTAAAGTGCCTTGAGTTCATGAAGCTTACATACCAAAGACACCTTTAAAAACATGTTTAAAGAAAGGAAATCTGTTACAATGATGATTTTCTAAGACAGTCCTTCTGTTAGTCTCCCGACACACTTAGTCTAAAATTAGGCAAGAGCAATTATCTGACCATATGGATCTTAGTCTAACACATTCCTTCAAAGAGACTAAACTCTCGTTTGGAGGGAAGTGCTGGTGAGTGAAGCAGAGTGTTTGTAAGAGACACAAGGAAACAAACTGTTACATTATTGAAATGACATTGATTTATATGTTTCAGGCGTACATTTTATTTCCACTTCTGTCTACCCTACAATATGCTCACCACCAAAAATTTAGTTCCCGTTGGTCACCATACAGTTGACCCCCTTTACCGATGTCACCCTCCCCTCAACCCACCTCTGGTAAAACCACCACTCTGTTCTCTGTATCTACGTGTTTGTTTGGGGGAAACAAACTCTCTTGTGAGTAAATATCTGAGTGAAAGAAAGCAAACTGATTGGCTAGAGAAGAAGTTCTAACGATGGTTTGTTTCAGGACCAGAAGAGCCACTGGTGTCGCCTGGTAATGGGTTAGAAATGCAGATTCTCGGGCCCGACGCCAGACCAACGGAGTCAGCACTCTGGAGTGAGGCCCAGCAATCCGTGTTCCAGGGCACCCGTCTGCAGCTCCGATGCCTGTGGAGGGTGAGGGACAGCGGGTAGGAGATGTCCTTCAAGGAGGACTTCGCTTCTTCATACACTTTGTCTATGGCTTGTGCTCAGTAAGAGAGGAAACCGGCAGCTCTGACCTCCCCAGCTCTCTGCTCCCGGAGGCTTCTGGGGGAGTTGGGGTCCCCCTGGGCCCAGCTCTCTGCTCCTGGAGGCTTCTGGGGGAGTTGGGGTCCCCCTGGGCCCAGCTCTCTGCTCCTGGAGGCTTCTGGGGGAGTTGGGGTCCCCCTGGGCCCAGCTCTCTGCTCCCGGAGGCTTCTGGAGGAGTTGGGGTCCCCCTGGTCTCAGCTCTCTGCTCCTGGAGGAGCTGGGGTCCCCCTGGCCCCTGGCTCGGTTTCTGCACAGTGCAGGGAAGCGGGGGAAGGAGTTGGGCCGCTGGTGGTCTCATCCCGTGGCCCCAGCACCCCCTACTCCTTAAGCTTAACCCTCTGGCTGCCCTGACAAGGGCAAAGCACCTGGTGTGTCACGGGAAAACTATTCCCCAGCGAAGTGCTTTGCCTCCAGCTGTGAAATTGATTAGTGGCCTTAAAATCCCGGAAGAGTCTCTACCAGCAGCTGTAGTTGCTATTTTAAAACCGCAGAAGAGTTTGTGAGAGGGGGAGGGGATTGTATATTATGTACCAGAGAAGGTTAAAAACAGAAAACAAAAAACAACAAACCCTTTTTTCCCTCCAAGTTAAGGAATGGCACACCAGTAGAAGAAACATGACATAATTTTATTTCCTACGTTAGAGTTTTTTGTTGGAATAGCCTAACTTTTAGTTAATTGTTATAAAGCTACTTCCGAAATCAGTATCAAGAAATTCAACTGGTGGGGATTTAAGAGATTGTGGAATTAGGAGATGAGAAGCAGCTGGTACAGATTCGAGCGAGGGTGGGCTCCTTGCTGAATGCTCGGCCAGGGCCAGCTGTCTACTTGCATTCAGGAACTCTGCCCGAGATATGGGACGGCAATCAAAAGTGCCTGATACAATAAACGTGATGGCTTCAAGTGATTATTCAGATCTGGATTTTTTTTGCCTCTGCTTTCCATGAGTTTTAAAGGTCCAGTTAAAACCTGTGGATCATTCATTGCCAGAGAACGTCAACTAAACCTGCAGAAAAGTTCAGCTGTGGACCTGGCCAGAACTCTATTTACCCAGCAAGCATTTACTGAGCATCTACTATAGGGAAGACATGTGTGAGGCGCTGGGAATGTGATTAAAAAGACACTTAGTCTACAGGATGGAGACAAGACCGTGTGATGTTAAACACAGCTGGTCGAAGCAGAGCTCAGAGGAGACTGCAGGAAGACCTCTAAGCTGGGTGAAGGAGAGGGACAGGGCATCTCAGGCAGGAGGGGAGCCCCTGCAAAGACACATGGGTCTGAAAACGGGCGGTGGGGAGTCTTGACCGGAGGAGCATGTGCAGAGGTGCTAGAGCCCAGGGCAGGGAGGAGAGGTCGGGCAGGCAGGTGGTGGTGGGGTGTTCAACCATCTCCAGCAGAGGTGCCAAGGTTACGTCATCGGATGATGACTCTACCGGGAGTCTGAAGATGGCCTGGACAGGGGAGCTAAAGAGGGCAGGGCGCTTGATCAGGGACGACAAGAGAAGCAAACTAACATTTGTCTCCCATTAGTTACAGGATACATCCTAGGTGCTCCCACCATGAAGATGATTATTTCCCCAACCAAAGCAGGCAGACACTTCAGAATCTCTGAAAGGGGCAGGCATAAAATTCACTGTTTTAAGACCACTGCCTACTTGGAAGATGAAACAAACCACTTCTTTTGAAATTTCCCAATATCATTCAAGAAGGGACAGGAAAATTACTTTTAATCGTTGGGTATAGGGGGTTAAAAATGCTGAACAGTACTGTTCCCAAAGCACGTTTTATAAATTCATCCAGGTAATGAATATTTATTGAACACAATATAATGCCTACCATTTATTTACATTTTGTTTTGGCTACCGGTGGGGTTTTTTTTTTTTCCCAGTTCGTATTTTCTAGGAAATACTTCCTACTCTATGCATATTTTTTTCCCTAAAGCCCCCTTTGAACACATCCTAACATTCTGAAGAAGGATGCTGCCTGACCAGAAGAGAACGCACTTCCAGGCCTCAGCTGCTGCTTTGGGAGCTAATTATGTGAAACAAATATTCATCTGTTGGCCCAGATGTTTGATTTGCAGTTAATACGTAGCCAATTAGATTTTTACCGAGTGCAGGGGGAAAAGCCAGTTCATAATAGGAAAATATGTAAACTGTGAAGAAAACAAATGCAGATCTCATAGGTGGAAAAGCTACAGCTGTAACACTGGAGGTGTGTTCTTTCTTCATAAACTAGGGAAAGAGCTGACCAAAGGAAAAAAGTCTCTCCTGCCCCCTGGTGTCTTTAGGTCTGCCTTGCAGTATTCTAAAATTTCCGGATCATTATTTCAGGGGAAAAGATTCCTGTGGCTTTTTCCCTAACTCAGAACAATTCCTAGAACAGCAAATGAATTTTAATTCCCCATCCTTACTTATGAGATAGTTTTTTAATTATTATAATAATTCAAGTATCTATTTAAGTACGACAGGAGGTCTGGTGTTTGCTGATGGCTGTGTAGAATTGGTAATTTTGAATGTTGCTCTAACCTAGTATAGATCTAAGACAGACAGTCAAATAAGCAGCTCTCAAAACAAAGCAACAGAAAGACGCCATTAAGGAAAGAAATCCCATTTCAGAGAAATAATCAAAATAATGTGATCAGACGAGTGAAGAGAATGGTTTATATATATTTGCTGTTACCACTTGTAACAGAAGCTTCAGAAATTTGATGCTTAAAAAGTTTAAATATCTACAGAACATGAACAAAATTAAAGGCCAGACAGCAGACTTTGGGAAAGTATTTTTCGTGCATGTAATTTTTGGTGGGAGGAGGAAACAGAACACGGGGCTCAAACAATCGATTTCCCTACTTGCCGCGTCCAAAGCCAAATCTCCATCTTCTCAAGCCTGAGGCCTGAGCCCCCCGGCACCACGCCAGGTGCACGCGAGATCCCGGGAAAGGTTCGTTTTTGCACAATTTGGACTGACCGAGGCAAATGACGCGGCATTAAAGAGGTCCCACACATACAAATAGTGATCACTCCGCTACAGCACGAAATAACGCCATCTGCGGCAGTCCGGACCATTTTGAGCAGCTGACTCTTCCTACGCTGGGGTAGATTTTGCTGGGATTTACCTACCCAGCCCTCTAGCATATTCCTACCAGAGTGCCTGTCAGTCTCCACCTACTACTCCACCTTTCCAGTTTCCCTACGCCCAGATAAGGTCACAAGGCACTGCTTTTCAGAAAACAATTTGTGTGTCTGCTCAAAACCTTCCTAAGACTTAACAGCTAACAAAACGATGAGATACCTGTTTTCAAAGAGAACCTACTGAAAGGCAGACGAAAACTAACAGTGTCCAAAAAAAAAAAGAAAACTAATAGAGTCCCTTTATTGAATAATCCCCCCCCCTCCGGTTGACTTAAGTGAACCCAAAGAATCAGGAGGATTTGCTTACATTGAAGCGAGAAGTTTTAAGTCCACAACTTTGATGTTTTCCGGGTCCAGGGAGAACACTTTCACAACACCAAAGCTTCTGCCCGCTTGACAGGGGGCAGGTGAAAACCGCAGCCACGCCTTCCTATTTCCAAGAATTCAAAGAACGTGAACGATGCCCAGTAGAAGAACCTTCAGCTGTGCGCACTAAATGAACCGAGGATCACACTCACTTAGGAACCGGGGACAATTTCAGGTGTATCGTCAGTGGAGGGCAGCATGCTCCCCACTGGCTGAAGCCAAAAGCTTGGTTTCCCTGAAGCCTTACTCCGCCCAGTGAAGCCCAAGGGTTCAGGGTTCCTCGCTGTGAACGCCACCCAGCGGCTTCCAACAGCAGGGGCTGAGCCCCGGCCAGACTGCAGGGCCACCCCGGACAGGGAAACCCTAAGCATGTAAAACTGCTCTTTCCGAGCTGGGCATCAACCACGTGTCGGACGTGGCTGTTCTCACGCAGCTCAGCCAGACCTGGGCGCCTAAGGAGCCGGTAAACTAACGACCGGCTTGCGGGTGTGTCCGAAGCCCCGCGCCCTCCCCGCGTGGACGGTGGAAACCCGCCCGGGCTGAGTCTCTCCGAGGGCGGGGCGCCCGTGCGCGTGGGAGCCCCCGCGGAGCTGGTCCGCGAACACGGACGCGTGCGGGAAGCGCCGAGTTCCCGACTCCGCGGCCCGGGGATGGGCAGCGAACCCGCGTCTCCAACGAGTACCCAGGGACGCCGCGCTGTCCGCCCCCGCGCAGAACCGCCGCGGGCGTGGGTCTCGGAGGAGGGGGAGGCCGACGCCGGGTGGGTGGCTGGTGAACGTGCCCGGCGCCGCTTCCTCGCCTCCGAGCTCGGCGACCAACGCCTGCCCCGGCTGACCTACCCCCGGGGTCGGGGGACAAACTGCGCCCGGCGCGGTGTCGGGGCGCTTTTCCCCTCTAGCGGACTCACGTGCACGTGCAGGCGGCGCACACACCTGTGCACACACCGGCGCCCACCTCCCCCGCCGCGAGCAGCGGGGCTGCTCGCCCCGCCCCCGCCCCAGTCAGCTCGAGCCCCGCCCCACCGAGTCCGGCCCCGCCCCTCCCCGCCGGCCCAGCGCGACCCCACGCACCTGGCGGGGCGGGAGGAGGCCCCGGGTTGGTAAAACGAGAAGAGGGTGCCGCGAACTTGGGCTGCTTAGCGAGAGCTGGGGCGCGGGGTGGCTGGCGGGGGCGCCACCTGCCGTGAGCCTTGGGGGCGCTTTGGGAGGCCCGCTTCCTGCCCTCCGGGTGCCCTGCTACCGGGCGAGCGGGGAGGACACGCCAGCACGGCGTCACCGCCGGGCCTGCACCGGCGCGGACGACCACCCTCCCCCGGGCCGCGCCCCTCCTCTTCGCTCGGTCCCGCCCCGCCCCGCCCCGCGCCCGGTTGGGCCTGGATTTCCGGAGCGTCCTGGGTCTCTCCAGGTCCCCCAGCCCCCTGCACGGAAAGGAGGACTCCCAGATGTTAAAGCTCCCAGGGACTCCAAGGGACGGCCTCCTTGTTCTGCAGAAACAAGATTCTTGAGAGGTGACTTGTCCAAGGGTGTCTTAATCAATTTCTGTTTTAGTTTTCAAAGTATGGAATGTGGCTCATCTCTGGGCACGGTTCATAAATGTAAAAACTTTAAGATAACTGGACAAAAATGCCAACTTGAGGGGCTAAAAACTCGAATTCAGGGAAGACCTGATCTTGTAGTTGGCGTGAGATCATTCATTTCCTGGTGAATGTTGCATTTCGTTCTACTAGGTTGGGGATCCGCAGTGGACCAGGCGGCCTGTGGCTGGCCTGTATTGACAGGAAGTGGACAGACCACGCGTTCCACCCAGTGTCCTAGGTCTCGAGAAACCAACCAAACAGCGACAACGGACAGGAAATCTGAGCAAGCAGCCTTGGGAAACACAGGCTGGCAACAGACTGCACGCAGGTCTTCAATAAGTTCGTTTCCATGAGGAAGCCTCCAAAATAGGCTTCCTGAGCAGAAGTAAGGCTTCAACGGGGAGCTTTGGAAGAAGAAATTTCCCCAGATAATTTACATAGGATAGTCCATAGTTGGGTTAGTTTTTGGTCAGGAAATCTTTTCCTCAGTGAGCGTTACTGGCTGGGGAAAGGATATTTTTCAGGGACTAGGCAAGACTCTGTCAAAGTAAAGTATGTATGTAATAATTTTTCCCTAACCAGATTTAACCTGCATGTCAGGCAGCTTGTTTTTCTTGTTTCCTGCTGTTAGCCCTCGCGAAATGTGCAGTATGCACTATCTGCGTAACAAATATTTACTGCAAACACACAAAAGCGTTGATGAATCATAGAATGAGTCTGGCATTCCTGAAAGTCACTCATGTAACCCACGTGTCCGCGAGGACACCCTATTGATTCACCGTTCCTTCATACTAACTCAATCGCCTTCCACCCTCCCACCCCCATCCCCTGGCACCTGCTCAACTAGATCACTGAAAGGACCCAGGTTTTTTCCATCTCTTTATCCACCAGCCTCTGAGGGCTGGCTTTGCCTCCAGGCCGGCTCCTCTCAAATTAGTGGCTTATGGTAGTCTGACCACAGCTGATGTGTTTCCACCAAGGATTGGACTCTTTCCGCTTACTCATCTATAGGATGTGTTTGTCCCTCTCTCTCCATTTATTTAGATCATCTCTCATTTCTCCCAGCAATGTTTTACGGTGTTCAGTGTTCAGTATCATTTGGTTAAATTTATTCCTAAATGTAAATCCCTACTGTAAATAGTATTTTTATTTATGATTTTATTATGACTTTGTTGACCCTGTTGATCAGTTTGGGGAGAACTGATATCTTAACAATTATGAGCTTTCTGATCCAAAAACATAGTATATCTCTTCATTTATTAAGTCTGCCTAGTTTTTTTCCATCAGTGTTTTGTAGTTTTAGTATATAGATCTTGCACATATATGTTTTTTAGACCTATACTTATTTCCTGTCTTCTGATGCTATTATAAATGTTATCGTAAAAGAAACTTCATTTTCCAGTTGTTTGTTGGTAACATATAAAAGTGCAATTGATTTTTTTATATGGACCTTGTAGCTTCACAATTTCTGAATTTATTTATTACTTTTTAAATAGGTGATTAAAAAACTTAACAGCTTTATTGAGATATAATTCGTATACCATAAAATCCATCCTTAAGTGCATAATTCAGTACTTTTTAGAATATTACAGAATTGTGCAACTACCACCACCGTCCAAAGGAAGAACATTTTCATCATCCTCACGAGAAGTACTGTGCTCATTAGCAATCACCCCACATACCATTCAACCCCACGCCCCCAGCCCTAGGCAACCACTAATCTACTTTACATCTATAGATTTGCTTATAAATTTCCTGTGAATGGAATCATGTTGTATGTGGCCCCTTAAGACTGGCTTTTTTTACTTAGCATAATGTTTTTCAGGTTCATCCATGTTGTATTTCATTCTTATTGCAGCTGAATAACATTCCATTGTATGGCTATACCACATTTTGTTTATCTATTTGTGGATAACTTTTTTGAGACGTTTATTGGGCTTTTCCTCCCAGTGTTTCCTTGTTGCCTTATTTCCATTCAAACAGGTATCAGGCTTTTTAGTTCATTTGCTCAGAAGGGTCGCTTGGCAGCACAGAAAACAAGAGGTAGTTTACAAGAATTCTTGGGCTTGACCTCTAAAAACTCACTAAGTAGAATAGGATTTGAGAAAGGGGCCTCTACCCTGGACTAGAGGAGGGATTTGAAAGACATCTCTTTGTTCCCTCAAAGTGCACTGGGGAGACGATGTTCTCTAGGACAGGAACGTTAACACGACAGGCGTGGGCATCTCGACCTCCCCGAAGGTTCCAGTGCCCCATACCTGGCACAGAACCCTCATCAAGTGGCCAAAAGAAACCGTGTGTCTTACTGGTGACCTGTGTGGGCAGATGACAGAAGGATGGAGGTGCCAGTGCTTTGCAGTGTCGGAAACCCTGGGAAGTTTGTACACACCTAAGGCAGAGTCACAAGAGTGACTGGGGTTGAATTTTCTACTAGCCCTAATGTAGGGGGGAATCAGAGGGAGATTAATGAGATACGGTAATTCTTGCACACCTGATTTTGAGGCCCAGGATTAGTCTATGCTACACTCATTATGTGAGTTCACTGAAATCAAGACTACAGTGCACATTCCACACACATCAACTATAACTCAAACATGACAGGACAGGACATTCTACTTAGAAAAATGTTTCATATGGTGCCTTGTACCCTTAATCTGTCAGTTTTCAAAAGACAGTTTCTGTCTGACCCCTTTCTAATTAAGCAAGACAAGCTTATTATGCAGCATAACATCCTTTACCTTTTCTCCCCAAAACAACTTGTACCAAAGTTTAAATTTTGGTAAAACATAATGCTTTTAATTTTATACTTTAGACTGAACTGATAAATCATCTCACAGCCACAGAAAAATAAATAAATTAGGTAAAACATTGAAGCTAAATTAAGAAAAAGCCAATAGGTTTCCTCCATTATTTACACCCAGGAATCATGACCCAGTCGATCCATAAATAACAAACTGGCCAGTCACAGGAAGGGGTGTTGAGGAGTATTGGCTCGCTGTAGCCATCTCAGGGGAGGACAGGAAAGTGCGGGACACAGGGACCCACATCTTACTCAGTGATGGACTTGGAAAAGGCAGAAGTAAAAGTCCTCCGGGGTTTGCTTTTGGTGGTGTCATAAGAACGGACTAGTTCTTCCTGAGAAATCACAGCGTGTTCTACTTGAGAAAATGCGTACCCACCTAAAAGAGCAAAGCACAGGGGGCTCTGTTAGAGGACTAATACATACAAGTGAACATTCTGGTGACAGAGATCAAAACTCCCACCGGACTGGGATACACTGGCCACGTCAGCCAGGCCAGTGACCGAGGCAGGTAGTCTGGAGAGGGCTTGTTGATGGAGCAATTTGCAAATCTGGCTGCATGAGAACCACTTAAGCCTTTTCTACATCCTTCTTTCCGGGGCCACAATTGATTTGTGGGTGGCTGGACATCGGTGTGTGTTTTTGAAGTCCTCCCAGGGATTCTGATACGGTGCCAGGCCCTCCATGAGAAACGTGTCCTGGAGGATGCAGCCTGGCTGAGGGGCTGGGTGGCTCCTGCCTGCTTATATGGGGCTTGTCTGAGCAGCTGAAACAGTGGCCCAGGGTCCCTCGTTTCATTTTCCCACCACCATTCAAGAGGAGAGGCCCTAGAAAGGTCTGAGTCTTGAAACTGAAACTTACAACTAGAACCCAGAAAGGTAGTTTATGAAGCTGAAAACATGTTGGGGGACAACAGACAATATTAATATTAAACTTGGTAGAGAATCCATAATGCTGGAAATATTCCTGTTTTTAGATTTAGCATTCTTGGAATGAATCAGTGAAACAAAAAAAAATCCTGTTCTCATGGAGCTTACAGTCTGGCAATGAAGACAGATAATAAATAAGAATGCAATAAAAAGTTAATCATATAGCACCCAAGAGTGTGCTATGAACAAATAAAAAAGTAAACTGGAATCAGGGGTGAGGGTTGTGTAGCAAGAGAGCGGTCAGGGTAGGCTTCATTGAGAAGGTGACATTTGGGCAAAGGCTTGAAGGAAGTGAAGGAGGGGCCCCACAGATGTATGAGGGATTCGCTTTCTAGGCAGAGCTGCCAGCCAGTGCAAAGGCCTTGGGGCAAGAGTACTCCTGGTACAGTGTGAGGAGAGCACAAAGGCTGGAGTGGGATGAGGGAGGAGGGAGAAGAGTAGGAGATGACACCAGGAAAGTACAGCATCCAGATCAAGTCAGTCTTCTGGGCCACTGGCAGGCTTTTATGGTGAGTGTGATGGATGGCCATCGCAGGGTTTGGGGCAGAAAATTGATGTGCTTGTGCTGACATAATTTTAATGCATCACTTTGGTTGCTGTCTGAGGGGCAAGGGTAGAAGCAGGAAACTCCTTAAGAGGTTTTTGAAGCAGTGTAGACATACGACAGTGGTTCAGACCATGTGCCAACAGTGGCGTGGGTGAGTGGGAAGTGACCAAACTGAATATAATGAGATGGCAGAGCCAATGCGATGGAAAGGAGGAATTAAGAATGACTCCAAGGGACTTCCCTGGTGGCGCAGTGGTTAAGAATCCGCCTGCCAATGCAGGGGACACGGGTTCGAGCCCTGGTCCGGGAAGTTCCCACATGCTGCGGAGCAACTAAGCCCATGCCACAACTTTGAGCCTGCGCTCTGGAGCCCACGAGCCACAACTGCTGAGCCCACGTGCCACAACTACTGAAGCCCGCACGCCTAGAGCCCGTGCTCCGTGAAGAGAAGCCACAGCAATGAGAACCCTGCACACTGCAACAAAGAGTAGACCCTGCTCGCCGCAACTAGAGAAAGCCCATGCACAGCAATGAAGACCCAATGCAGCCAAAAATAAATAAATAAAATAAATTTTAAAAATAAATAAAAAATAAAACTGTAGGGACTTCCCTGGTGGCACAGTGGTTAAGAATCTGCGCTACTGAGCCCACACGCCACAACTACTGAGCCCATGTGCCACAACTACTGAAGCCTGCACACCTAGAGCCCATGCTCCGCAACAAGAGAAGCCACCGCAATGAGAAGCCCACGCACCGCAACGAAGAGTAGCCCCCACTTGCTGCAATGAGAAAGCCCGCATGCAGCAACGAAGACCCAACGCAGCCAAAAATAATTTAAAAAATAAAAATAAAAATAAACAAAACTGGGGCTTCCCTGGTGGCGCAGTGGTTAAGAATCCGCCTGCCAATGCAGGAGACACAGGTTCGAGCCCTGGTCGGGAAGATCCCATGTGCCGCGGAGCAATAAAGCCCGTGCACCACAACTACTGAGCCTGTGCTCTAGAGCCTGCGAGCCACAACTACTGAGCCCGCGTGCCATAACTACTGAAGCCCGCATGCCTAGAGCCCGTGCTCCGTGAAGAGAAGCCACAGGAATGAGAACCCTGCGCACTGCAACAGAGTAGCCCCCGCTCGCCACAACCAGAGAAAGCCTGTGCAGCAATGAAGACCCAATGCAGCCAAAAATAAATAAATAAAATAAATTTTAAAAATAAATAAATAAAAAATAGAATAAAACTGTAGGGACTTCCCTGGTGGCGCAGTGGTTAAGAATCTACCTGCCAATGCAGGGGACATGGGTTCAAGCTGTGGTCTGGGAAGATCCCACATGCTGTAGAGCATCTAAGCCCATGTGCCATGACTACTGAGCCTGCGCTCTAGAGCCCGTGAGCCACAGCTACTGAGTCCACACGCCACAACTACTGAGCCCATGTGCCACAACTACTGAAGCCTGCACACCTAGAGCCCATGCTCCGCAACAAGAGAAGCCACCGCAATGAGAAGCCTGCGCACCGCAACGAAGAGTGGCCCCCACTTGCTGCAATGAGAAAGCCTGCATGCAGCAACGAAGACCCAACGCAGCCAAAAATAATTTAAAAAATAAAAATAAAAATAAATAAAACTGGGGCTTCCCTGGTGGCGCAGTGGTTAAAAATCCGCCTGCCAATGCAGGAGACACAGGTTCGAGCCCTGGTCCAGGAAGATCCCATGTGCCGCGGAGCAACAAAGCCCATGCATCACAACTACTGAGCCTGCGCTCTAGAGCCTGCACGCCACAACTACTGAGCCCGCGTGCCACAACTACTGAAGCCCACGCGCCTAGAGCCTGTGCTCTGCAACAAGAGAAGCCACCGCAATGAGAAGCCCGCGCACCGCAATGAAGAGTAGTCCCCGCTCGCTGCAACTAGAGAAAGCCCGCGCACAGCAACCAAGACCCAACACAGCCAAAAAATAAATAAATAAAATAAATAATAATAATAAATAAATAAAACTGTACTGCATGGCCCAGCCCGTGCATTAATGCAATAAAAATACATGAGGAAGAAGCAGACCTCTCTATTCACAGACAACATGGTTGTATATAGAGAAAATCCTAATAAAGAAAAAAATAGCTACGAGAATGATTAGTGAATTTAGCAAGTCACAAGCTATAAGGTAATTATAAAAATTGTACTTGAAAACAGTAACAGTAACTTCCCTGGCGGTCCAGTGGTTAAGACTCCCTGCTTCCACTGCAGTGCGTGTGGGCTCGATTCAAGAGCACGCATGTCATGCGGCAAGGCCAAATAAATAAATTTTAAAAATGTTTAAATGGTAACGATGACAAATTGGAAAAGGAAATTTTAAAATACCATCCTTGGGACTTCCCTGGCAGTCCAGGGGTTAAGACTGAGTGCCTACACTGCAGGGGGTGCGCGTTCGATCCCTGGTCGGGGAACTAAGATCCCACGTGCCACACGGCGTGGCCAAACAATAAATTTAAAAAAATTTTTTAAGAAATACCATTATTGAATTTTTAAATACCATTCAAAACTTGAATATTGAGAGATAAATTTGGTAAGAGAGGTAAAAAGACTGTATATCAGAAACTACAAAACATTCTTGCGAGAAATTAAGGAAACCTAAATAATTGGAGAAATATATTCATGGACTGGAAGACTCGATAATGCTAAAATGTCAATTCTCCAATTCTCTTCAAATTAATCTACAATTAAATACACCCCCAACCCAAATCCCAGCATTTTTATTAGAATTTGAACAGCTGATTTAAAATTTTATATTAAAATTCAAAGGATCTAGAATAGACAAAACTTTTTCAGAGAGGATATACCACATGGTGAAAGATTTAAAAATGAAGTACAGTAATCAAAACAATATGGTCTATAGATGTATAGATCAATGAGACAGAATAGAGATTCCAGATATAAACCCATACATATAACTTCAATGGATTTTTTTTTTTTTTTTTACAAAGTTGCCAAGGTAATTCTATGGGAAAAGCATAATCTTTTCAACAAAAGATACTGGAACAACTAGAGATCCATACGCAAGAAATGAATGTCAACCTGTACAACACACCATAAACAAAAATTAACTCAAAGCAGATCAGAAAACTAAACATAAAACTTAAAAAGAGGGCTTCCCTGGTGGCGCAGTGGTTGGGAGTCTGCCTGCCAATGCAGGGGACATGGGTTCGAGCCCTGGTCTGGGAAGATCCCATATGCCACGGAGCAACTAGGCCCGTGAGCCACAACTACTTAGCCTGCGCGTCTGGAGCCTGTGCTCCGCAACAAGAGAGGCCGCAATAGTGAGTGGCCCCCGCTTGCCGCAACTGGAGAAAGCCCTCGCACAGAAACTAAGACCCAACACAGTCATAAATAAATAAAGAAAGAAAGAAAGAACGTGAAAAAAAAAAAAATACCAAGTGTTTGAAAATAAACTTCCTCAAAGAAGGTATACAGGGGGCTTCCCTGGTGGCGCAGTGGTTGAGAATCTGCCTGCCAATGCAGGGGACACGGGTTCGAGCCCTGGTCTGGGAAGATCCCACATGCCGCGGAGCAACTGGGCCCGTGAGCCATAATTACTGAGCCTGCGCGTCTGGAGCCTGTGCTCTGCAGCAAGAGAGGCCGCTATGGTGAGAGGCCCGCGCACCGCGATGAAGAGTGGCCCCCACTTGCCACAACTGTAGAAAGCCCTCGCACAGAGACGAAGACCCAACACAGCCATAAGTAAATAAATAAATTAATTAAAAAAAAAAAGAAGGTATACATATGGCAAACAACCACACAAAGAGAGACTCTGTGTCATTAGTCATCAGAAAAATGCAAAATAAACTCAAAGAGATAGTATATAATATTTTAGTGAGGTCATAAACGATAAGTGATATACCATAAAACTTTTGGGCTGAACTTATTCATATTAAACTTCTAATTTAAGATTATTTGATACGAAACAGTTAATTATATTATACATTTAAAATTACAGTCCCTGATTTATATATATCCAAATTGTAAATGGCCTCCCCATGATTTGGCTTCTTTGGCACCAAAATCTTTCCAAGACCTTTCTGTGAGGAATCTCATGCCCAGATCTTGACTCTCCCCTATGCCCCATCCCCCATCCTGCCTTCCTACCTTCCTGCCCTGAGAGCCTTTACTAGCACAGCTACTGGAGATACTCAGCTGCAGCTTGCACCTGACCACCTCATTCTCTGAGAGCCTGAAGAGGCTAAAAAGCAATGGTCTCTGAGTGGGTCAGTGACACAGTTATAATTAAGAGGGAGAAAGGCATCCCAAATTCCAAATAATTTTTAAATGGCCTTTTAGAATATAATATTTTCACTAGCTGTCAATCACCAGAAATATAATTAATACTATAGAATATAAGGCATGTTAAAATCTTTTTTTAAATGCATATTTTTTAAATACTGACAATCATCATTCTTTGCCTGTTTCTCCTTTTCTTTAGCACTTGTACTAGAGCCAATTCCCAAACTTGTCTGCCCACTGGAATCTTCAGAAGAACTTCATAAACTACTTACTGATGCCTGTAGCTTAACCACAGTGATTGTGGTTCAGTTGGTTTGGGGTGTGGCCCAGGCTTTGGAATTTAAAAAATCTCTTGGTGATTCTAGTGTACAGACAAGTATGGAAACACTAGTAGAAAATGATATGGAGATGATGATCCTATGTAACTCTTATTTTCAGGGTCTTAACAGTAATAGGTTTCATGTGATGCAAGTTGAAACATAGGAAAGACCACCACGTAGATTATGTACACCTGGTCAGTTAGGGTTGGCATTCAGGCTGGATTTACAAGTAGGAGCCTGGAAACCCAGGTCCTCATGTCATATAACTTCATGGTGATGAATGATATTTTGTGTTTAAGTTGTTTGCTTGCCTATTATGTACAAAGCATCTTTAAATTAAATTTAAATATGTATTATTAGTGCCAAAACAACACACCAGGTGATGTGGATAAAGAATTCAGTCCCATAAACTTTTAAGGAAATTTGCAAAGAGCATTTTATCCATTAGTCCTCCTTCCCACCCAGGAAGCACAAATAATCAGTAATTGTTTATTCCTTATAGAGAATCTGAGGGTGTTTTCTGTGTGTGTGGTGTGTTGAGGGAAGACTGAAATATTTTAAATATTTTTTAAAGAAATTTTTTAATCTTAAGGGAAAAAAATGAATATTTTTAAAAGAAGACTAAGATTTTTGAATCTTAAGGAAAAAAGAATAAAAAATGAACATTTTTATAAAGAATTAGCTGACTGAACGCTTGTCATTTAACGATAACTTCTGCAAAATAATAAAATTCAATAAAATCGTGGTATTTCTGGTTCTGGATTTGGACCCATTCTCACCACAACCGTTTATATTCCTTTATATATTTTGAAGATAATTTATGATTCCCAAATATATTCTACTTATTGTATGTTGAGCCTTCTTTTCTCTGTACTACTTGGTATATTACAAAGTTGTCTTCATTACCTTTTTTAAAAAATGTGTGTGTTAATCATTCTCATGCTTTATTTTATAATTTTAGCAAATAGGTATGTATCCCAAAACAATATATATGCTTATTATAACTTCTACAAAACTGACATAAAACTGTATGCAGTGGATGGGACACCTGGTCACTCCACAGATATTATCAGGTATATGAACTTTGCCAGTATGGTGGCATTAGATGTCTTCTCATTGCCTGATTACTGAGATGTTGTGTATCTTTCTTATATTTTTTGCCATTTATATTTCATTAACTTTTAAAAACAGCTTTATTGAGATATAATTTACATATCATACAATCCACACATTTAAAATGTACAACTCAATGGCTTTTAGTATTTTGACAGAGTTGTGTTAACTATCACCATAATCAATTTTAGAACACTTTCATTACCCTCAAAAAGAAACCCTGGACCCCTTAGGTGTCCCCTCCCAGTCCCTTCATTCTCCCAGCTCTAGGCAACCACTAATCTACTTTCTATTCCTATATATTTGTCTGTTCTGGACATTTCATATAAATGGACTCACACAATATATGCTCCTTGTGACTGGATTCTCTTACTTAGTATAATGTTTTCAAGATGTGTCACTGTTGTAGCACAATCAGTACTTTATTTCTTTCTATTAACAAACACTATTCCATTATATGGATATAGCACATTTTATTTACCCATTCATTGATAATGAGCACTTGGGCTACTATGAATAATGCTGCTATGAACACTGGTTTATAAGTTTTTGTGTGGACATAGATTTTCATTTCCCCTGGACATATACCTAGGAGTGGGATTCCTGGATCATATGGTAACTCTATACTTAACCATTAAAGGAAATGCCAGACTGTTTCCCAAAGCAGCTACACCATGTTACATTCCGGTCAGCAGTGCACGAGGGTTCCAATTTCCCCACTTCCTTGTCAATGCTTGTTGATATCTGTCATTTTGATTTGAGCCATCTTAATGTGTGTGAAGTAGTATCTCGTCATTTTAATTTGCTTTTGTTTAAATATTAATGATGTTGAGCATATGTTTATTAGTTATTTGTATATCTTTTTGGAGAAATGTCTATTAAAATCCTTTGCACATTTTAAAAAATTGGGTCATAGTCTTTTTTTGTTGAGTTGTAAATGTTCTCTACATACTCTGGATACAAATCCTTTGTTATTCATAACTTGCAAATGCTTTGCTCCATTCTGTGGTTTGTATTCAATATTTTCATTTTCTTGATGGTATCTTTTGATGCACAAAAGTTTTTTATTTTGATGAAGTAAGATTTAGTTATTTATTCTTGTGTTGCTTCTATTTTTGGTGTTGTATCCAAGAAGTCTTTGCCTAACCCAGGTCAGAAAAATTTAATGCAATACTTTCTTCTAAGAGGTTTATTTGCTCTTACATTTAGTTCTATGATCCATTTTGACTTCATCTGTGAGTCTGATGTGAGGTAGGAGCCCAAATTCACTCTTTTGCACATGGATATCCAGTTGTCTCAGAAGCATTTGTTGAAAAGACTGTTCTTCCCTGCCTCCCAGTTAATGGCATTGGCACCCTTGTAAATATCAATTAATCATAAATTTGAAGGCTTCTTTCTCAATTTTATTCATTTAGCTATGTATTTCTATCTTTATGCCAGTACCACTGTCTTACTGTAACTATGCAGTAAGTTTTGAAATCAAGAAGTGTGAGTCTTCCAACTTTGTTCTTCTTTGACAAGGTTTTGGCTATTCTGGATCCCTTGCATTTCCATATCAATTTTAGAATCAGCTTGTACATCTCTGCAAAGAAGTCAGCTGGGACTTAGAGAAGAATTGCATTGGACCTTTAAACTGATTTGAGGAGTATTGCCAGTTTAACAATATTGTCTTCTAATTCTTAAACATGGGATGTCTTTACATTCACTTAAGCCTTCTTTAATTTCTTTCAACAATGTGTTGTAATTTTCAAAGTATGAATTTTACACTTCTTTTGTTAAATTTATTCATACGTATTTTATTCATTTTGATGCAACTGTAAGTAGAGTTGTTTTCTTAATCTCACCTTCAGTTTTCTTATTTTTATTTTATAGAAATAAAATAGATTTTTGTGTATACTGATCTTGTATCCTGACACTTTTTAATTAATTAGTTCTAATGGTTTTTTAGTAGACTCTCTAGTATATATATATTTATAAAATGTCATATGCAAAGAGAGATCATTTTACTTCTTCCTTCCTAACCTGTTATGACAATTACTGTATTTTCTTGCCCAGTTGTACTAGCTAGAATTTCCAGCACAATGATGCATAGAAATGTTAGAAATAATATCTTTGTCTTGTTCTTGATTTTAGGGGGAGAGCATTCAGTCTTTCACCACTAAGCATAATGTTAACTATGGGTTTTTTGTAGATGTCCTTGATCAGGTTGAGGAAGCTCCATTTTATTCCTAGTTTGTTGAGAGTTTTCATCACGAAGGAGTATTGGCTTTTGTCAAATTCTTTTTCTGAATCTACTGAGCTGATCATGTCATTTCTGTCCTTTACTCTATTGCTATGACGTATTACATCAGTTTATTTTAGGATGGTAAGCCAACCTTGCATTCTTGGGATAAATCCCACTTGGTTATTGTTTATAATCCTTTTATGTATTGCTAAATTTGGCATGTTGATATTTTGTTGAAGATTTTGCATCTATATTGTTTTATTAAATTGCTTTTAAAATCAGGTATGAAAAGACAGAAGACAAAGTATTCATTTACACTGTCATGTATAAATACATCATTTCTTCTACCAGTGCTCTTTGTGGTTTTGATGGACTCAAATTTTTGTCTGGGTTTACTTGCTTTTAACCTGAAGAACTTCCTTTAGTATCTCTTATAAAGGTGTGTATTCTAGCATCAAATTCTCTCATTTTTCTGTTTATCTGGTAATATCTTTATTTTGCCTTCATTTTTGAAAGATTATTTTACTGAGCTAAGATTCTTGGCTGACAGGTGTTTTCTTTTTTTTTCTTTCGGCCTTTGTGTCATTCCACTATATTCTGGCCTCCATCTTTTCCAAAAAGAAATCATCTGTTATTCTCATTGGAGTTCCTTTGTATGGATGAGTCATTTTTCTTTTGCTGCTTTCAGCATTTTTCCATCGTTTTTGGCTTTCAACATTTTTGCTTCAGTGTGTCTGGGTGTGAATCTCTTAGTATTTATCTCACTTGGAGTTAATTGGATTTCTTGGCTGTGTGGCTTAATGTTTCTCAGCTAATTTGACACTCTTCAGCTATTATTTCCTTGAATTTTTTTCTGCTTCACTGTTTTTCTCCTCTAGTTCTGGTACTCCCATTGTGCTTATGTTGGTGTGTTTAAAGGATTCTCACATTCTCTGAGGCTCTGTTAAATTTTCTTCACTCTGTTTTTTTCTCTGGTCTTCAAATTACGTATTCTCTATTGATCTAACTTCAAGTTTGCTACCCTTTTTTCTTCCAGTTCAAATCTACTGCTGAGCCTCTTTAACACATTTTTCACTTTGGTACTTTTTAACTCCAGGATTTTCATTTGGTTCTTTATTATAATTCCTATCTCTTTATTGATAATCTCTATTTGATGTGCCATTGCCTTCATACCTTCAAGCATGGTTTCTTTTAGTTCTTTGGACATATTTATAACAGCTACTTCAAACTCTTTGTGAAGTCTGACATCTGGGCCCTCTCACAGGCAGTTTCTGTTGCCTGCTTTTTTCTCCTGTGTAAGGGTCACACAGTTCTGTTTCTTTGCATGTTTCATTTTTCTTTTTTTTCTGTAGTTAAAAACTAGACATTTTACATAATATGTTATAGCTGCTCTGAATACTGTTTCCTCTCCACTTCCTTTAAGGCTTGTACTTATTGTTGAAGCATTTTTATTTGTTTCATGATTTGGCTACGCTTTTTTAGTGAAATCTATTTCCCCCATAGTGTGAGACCTCAGTGTTGCTCCTTGGAAAGTGCAGCCTTGAGCAACCACACAGTTGCCTTGATTTTAGTGGGACTCTCTTTTTTTAAAATTATTATTATTTATTTATTTTTGGTTGTGCTGGGTCTTCGTAGCTGCGTGCAGGCTTTCTCTAGTTGTGGCAAGCAGGGGCTACTCTTCATTGCAGTGTGTGGGCCTCTCATTGCGGTGGCTTCTCTTGTTGTGGAGCAGGGGCTCTAGAGTGCACAGGCTTCAGTAGTTGCAGCATGCAGGCTCAGTAGTTGCAGCATGAGGGCTCTAGAGCATGCAGGCTCAGTAGTTGTGGCACACGGGCTTAGTTGCTCCACAGCATGTGGGATCTTCCCAGACCAGGGATGGAACCCATGTCCCCTGCATTGGCAGGCAGACTCTTAACCACTGGACCACCAGGGAAGTCCACAGCAGGACTTTCTTGACTGTCTTTCCCCCTGATTTCTCTGTTAAGCTGACTCTTGACATTACACCAGGTGTTAGGCTCCAATAATTATTGGCAGATTGCTCTATTGCTTTTAATGATACCCTGGGGCATAAATTGCACATCAGTCTGATCCAGTTAAATTCAGGCAGAGACAGTTTTGAGACCAGTCTTTGAGGTTTGTTCTCATCTCAGGAGGGCTCTTTCTGTCTGTCTCTTTCCCTGGTTCTCTCTGGTAAATTAGTTGGCCTATGATTAACTTGTTGCTCTTAATGAAGAAGGGTTATTGTTTTTGAGAGTATCCTTAGATTTGAACTTCCCCCCACTGTTTCTAATAACGTCATTTTCTTTGGAGAAGAGCTTTGGAGCTCTTTTTCCTCTCATAATAGGCAAAACCTTAGACCCAGTACTCTTTTTTTTTTTTTTTTTTTGATTTATTTTTGGCTGCACTGGGTCTTCATTGCTGCATGTGGGCTTTCTCGAGCTGTGGCGAGCAGGGTCTACTCTTCATTGCAGTGCGTGCGCTTCTCATTGTGGTGGCTTCTCTTGCAGACCACGGGCTCTAGGGGCGTGCACTCAGTAGTTGTGGCTCACAGGCTCTAGAGCACAGGCTCAGTAGTTGTGGTGCAGAGGCTTAGTTGCTCCGTGGCATGTGGGATCCTCCCAGACCAGGGATCGAGCCCGTGTCCCCTGAAATGGCAGGCAGATTCTTAACCATGGCACCACCAGGGAAGTCCCAGACCCAGTGCTGTTGTGCTAGTGGTCTAGCACAAGGCCACTAGTCTTCTTGGCTTGATTCTCCCAGAAATCTCTTGGAGATTCTCTGCCCTACAAGTGAGTTGTGGTGAGAGTGACCAGGGCCCCAGTACTCTTGGCCTGTCATGCATAGGGTTGAAACTCTGTCCTATGAATATAAGTTGGCTGGAAAAATGGAGCTCTAGCTTCCTGGCCACACCCTTCAGAAATCCTGCCTCTTCAATCCAGAGTTGCAAGGGATGAGAAATGCTAGTGGCCTGCCCTTCCTGTGAGATGGTAACCCTTGATTGAGAACCGAGGGCAGCAGTAGTACCATATTCCTGCCCACCCCTGCCTGAAGTGGAGCTTCCATCCAGCCAGGCTATGATGGGGCAGGGAAGGAGTGGGTCATGGCTCAAATGCCACAGATTCTTGATGTTCTTACTGAGTTTTAGTAGATTGATGAATAAATGTTTCTTCCTTGTCTTTTGGATAATTTTCAGAGAATTTACAGTGTTGTGTTTTTATAGTTTTGCAGCTTTGTGTTTTGGGGGATGAGGAGCACATCCAAGAAGCTCCTGACACTGCCATTCTGGAAGTGGAACTGACTCTTTGTAAATGTGTGACTTTGCTATATTAGTTGTTATCATTTGAAAATTTGCCTATTTGTTGTTTTTTTTTTTAAATTAGTTAATTAATTAATTTATTTTTGGTTGCATTGGGTCTTCGTTGCTGTGCACAGGCTTTCTCTAGTTGCGGTGAGCAGGGGCTACTCTTCGTTGTGCTGCGCGGGCTTCTCATTGCTGTGGCTTCTCTTGTTGAGGAGCACAGGCTCTAGGTGCTTGGGCTTCAGTAGTTGTGGCACGCAGGCTTCAGTAGTTGTGGCTCACAGGCTCTAGCACACAGGCTCAGTAGTTGTGGCTCACGGGCTTAGTTGCTCCGCGGCATGTGGGATCTTCCCGGACCAGGGCTCGAACCCGTGTCTCCTGCATTGGCAGGCGGATTCTCAACCACTGAGCCACCAGGGAAGCCCTGCCCATTTGTTTTAAAAGGAAAGCCTTTTGCAATATAATGGCAGATTTACTCCTTTAAATACAAATGAACATAAACACACACAACCAAAACTCAACTAAAAAAAGATGTCCAAGATTAGGACATGTTGCTAATAATATCCAATAAAAATTAAAGCTGGTTAAAGGAAAATAATTATATTTCACATCTTAATTTGTGGCTATGAGTGCATTACACACCAGTAACATACTTGATAAATGTATCTCCTACTTCTGGATGGACTATACACAAACTAGTTTGGCAAAAAACTTCACATATAATGTTATTTTGAAAATTGTAGGTCAGGAAAAGGAGACTTAGTCCAATAATGAAATAGAAGGTTAAATTTCTATATAATCTTGTTGGACTAGTGCTACAGTTTAAATTGAAGCATACAGTTTGAGAAATGAAAACAATACATAAAGTAGACATAAATTTCAAACTAACAGAGGGAATCTATGACCCATTAGAACTGTTGTGCTTTCTATCACAAAGCACATAGTATCTCAAATATTTATTAAAAATTAACAATAAAAGCACTAATTCCCAATTTATACATGTCAGAGGCAAAGAGAATGGTCTCTAAAGGCCATCTGTTAAATGTTCAAACTACACTCTGCTATTTAGATTATACTATTAGATTTAGGTGAATACATATCTAAATATATTTTTAATCCCATTTTCGTTCTTCAGTTCTTTCTGTAGAGACACACACACACACAGAAACATTGACACACACACCCCCACGTTGAGAATAACATGTTCTTTGCTGAATATTTGAAACAATGAAGCTATTACCATGTTCCAGCATTTTTGTGGGCAACCAGAAGAGAATGAAGGAATGGACCAAAGCATTTATACATTGAATCCAAAGCACCTAAAAGAAAAAAAGCAAGAAAGTCAAGATAGTACCCTGGTCTAAATCTAAAAATATGTGACATTATAAAGTATATTTGCTGGGTGAAACAGTTACAAAGCTAAAATGTCTTCCTGGAGACTGAAAATTTCTATTTCTTTATTCTCCTCTTAAAAGAAATGACTGTGAAATTACAGTATGATATTATTTGAAAAACAAATTTATTAAATATAAATGTGTAGAACTCAAAGACAGTATATTTATTATAAAAACGTATAAAGACTTAAATTATCCAGCAAAAGAGAACCAGAAGGAATTTTTTAAAGAAATAATAAAAATACTTTCAATCTTTAAATTATAGTACTTTAAATATAATTTAATACCAGATTTTACATGATACACTCTGTACCTTTACATCTACACCCTGACTCTGGTTGAAATAATTTTTAATACCCCATATACAGGCATACCTCAGAGATACTGCAGGTTTGGTTCCAGACCACCACAATAAAGCAAATATTGCAATAAAGTGAGTCACATGAACTTTTTAGTTTCCCAGTACATATAAAAGTTATGTTTACACTATACTTAGTCTATTAAGTGTACAATAGCATTATGTCTAAAAAAACAATGTACACACATTAATTAAAATGCTAACCATCATCTGACAATGCAGGGTTGCCACAAACCTTCAATTTGTAAGAAACACAGTATCTACAAAGTGCAATAAAACAAGGTATGCCTGCACAATTTTCTTAAAGGAAATCTCAATATAAAATCTATGGGATCAATCAAACAAGGGTGCACATTGGTTGGGAAATGATAGAACAATAACAAAAACAAGTCTTTGTTCATTCAATTCTAAATATACCAGCTTTTTTTTTTTTTTTTCATGCTTGCCAGGAAGACTAACAGATAAAGGACTAGAGAAGAAGAGAATGTGGAAAAAACATATTTGGCCTGTGACTCAAATTTCCTGGAGTAAAGCAGATTTTAGGAAAGAATGTAAGAAACTGGTTCAAAAACAAAGCTACTACCAAATTGGAAAACCTCAGGATTCATGGAATGTTGGGTAGAGTACATAAAAACATGGCATAGGGCTGCATTCCTTGTGTTTTTTGATTATTTTTCCTAAAGCAGCAGAAAGGGAAGAGACAAAAGTACATTTTGGAGGGAAGTTGAGATGAAAGACCTGCAATAATCTTCTGCTTACCTTTATATTGAAAATATCACCTGTCTGAGAAATTGTGTAGAGTTGTGGATACCTAAGCAGGCTCTCCTGACTGCAACACTGTTCAAAGATTCCCAGAGTAATAGGTGGCAGTGACGTGAAAATCTACATAGGAAACAAGACTCTATTAAAAAGAGCTTTCAGTCTGTATTTGAGATTGTATTGTGCAATGTCATTTTCCTCGCTTTGATAACGTACTGCAGTTATTACATGCACCCCAATGTTCATAGCAGCATTATTAACAATTGCCAAAGCATGGAAGCAACCTAAGTGTCCATCAACAGATGAATGAATAAAGAAGATGTGGTATATATATATATTGGGTTGGCCAAAAAGTTCATTTGGTTAATGAATATGTTATTCAATAAGGTTCTTGGTGAAAATGAAAAATGTATCTTTTTACTTAAAACCGAATGAACTTTTTGGCCAACCCAATATATGTATACACATATATTTGATTATACACACACACACACACACACACACACACACACACACAAATGGAATACTACTCAGCCATAAAAAGAATGAAATTTTGCCATTTGCAGCAACATGGATGGACTTGGAGGGCATCATGCTAAGTGAAATAAGTCAGACAGAAAAAGACAGATACTGTATGATATCACTTATATGTGAAATCTGAAAAATACAACAAACTAGTGAATAGAACAAAAAAGAAGCAGACTCACAGATATAGAGAACAAACTAGTATTTACCAGTGGGGAGAGGGAAGTGGGTAGGGGCAATATGGGAGTAGGGAATAAAGGGGTTATTATTGGATTTTGTGAAATCATGTGTGTGAAACTTTTGAAAATTGTAAAGCACTATAGAATTTAAAGAATCTTTATTCAATTTTTTAAAATTAAAAATTAAAAAAGAATTGTTTGCTTGTGTTCTAACATGCAGGTAAGTGACTTGCAAATCAGTTTAATACTTTTGAGGCGTGCTTTTAAGTCTCGTTATGATGGGTCCAGAATAGTGTTTATCATGGGATTAATTCATCCTTATTTTTAAAAGTGTGACTAATTTAAGGAATTTCCCCAATATCCTGTGTAGTAAGTCTCCCCAAACTGGCTGATAGGAATACAAACTGTTCCCAGCCCTGAATGAGCTCCAGGAGTCTAGCTTACTGCTTTCTGGTGCTTTTTTCCTTAGCTTTGGGCAGACTTTCCTCATGCACATACAGATAAATCATCAGCCAAAGGCTCAAGGGGGCTCTCCACAGACTTCCAGAAACACTCTGTCTCTATATTTCTCTGTGTCTGCACCTCTTTTTCTCTCTCTCCATCTCTCAGTACAGTTTGTCTGTCTCTGATACTCTATCTGGCAAATTCTAGCCCTCTTGGCCCACTGAATTCCAACGTCTGTATCTTAAATTCAGTAAGACAGGTGGGCTTTCTTTTGGGCCCATCTTTCTTCACTGTGCCCTAAAAATAGGCCTGCTCTCAGAGATCACAGCAATGAGCAGCCTAGTGTCTAATGCCTGAAAACTGGTATTTTTCTGGTATTCTAGTTTTTTTCTCGTAGGAGGGTAATTCTGATAGCAGTTAGTCATGCATGAGCAGTGTAGCAGAAATAATGTATAACCTCTAGAAGTAGTGTGACAACTCATTCAAATTTAGTTATCAAATAAGTAGACAGAGTCTATCTCTGGCATTGCCAGTAACTATTTGAAATGTCCTGGTCCTCATTTTTTTTTTCATCTGTAAAATATACTTGTAATGGGATGAGATTTAGTATGTCAATATATATTTAATAAGCATATCATTGTATTTTATCCTCAATTGTCCCTAATTATGTGTTTCCCACTGTAGTCCCATTTGCTGCTTATAAAAATGCCAGCATCTATGTTTTCCTTTATTAAAAAAAATAAGATTCCACTGATCAATAGCTGTGGCTAATACATTCATAGTGATTTTTCTAACCCAGAAGAGAGACACTGCCACTCCCTACTCCTGTCTCTAATGAAACTTCAAAGAAAGTTTATGAGTATTGTCCTCTGTGACCAAGAGCCTGGCAGAGACAACTTTACCTAGGACCTCAGCTTCCCTGGTACAGTGCTCTAGCCAAATACACCCCGGCATTGGCACACACACGACTGTAAATATTCATAGCCCTAGACATTTTTGTATTATTGGGCACCCAATGACTTCTATTCGGTGACTTCTGTCTGTGTTGTCTGTTTTGGAATTTAAGATCCTAGAAGACAGACTTTTAGGAGTTAGGGCACAGAGCATGCAAAGTATAATGTGATTGCGATAATGCAGTGCAGGAGAGAGGTCATGATATGCTTGCTGGGAACCTAATTTTTATGCCAGGTTTCCTAACTTCTAACCCTTAGGTGGAATAATAATACAAAAAAAGTAAAACAAAACAAAAATGAAAAGGTGATGTGGGTAATAAGCCAGTTAGCCTTACTATTTAATTTCCATCTAGTTGTTTTTTTTTTTTAAGTTTTATTTATTTTTGGCTGCGTTGGGTCTTCAATGCTGCATGCGGGCTTTTCTCTAGTTGCAGCGAGCAGGGGCTACTCTTCGGTGTGGTGCGCGGGCTTCTCATTGCGGTGGCTTCTCTTGTGGAACACAGGATCTAGGCACGTGGGCTTCAGTAGTTGTGGCACGCGGCCTCAGTAGTTGTGACTCACGGGCTCTAGAGCACAGGCTCAGTAGTTGTGGCGCATGGGCTTAGCTGCCTCACAGCATGTGGGATCCTCCCGGACCAGGGCTTGAACCCGTGTCCCCTGCATTGGCAGGCAGATTCTTAACCGCTGTGCTACCAGGAAAGTCCCTCCATCTAGTTTTTGAATTCAGAATAACTCAAGTAATGGTATGGGATTATTTATTGTTAGAAAATTCCATTAAAATGGAAAATAGTATTTACGATAGGCTTGATATAAAAATTAATCATTTAGTACAAACACAGTGTGATATTCCACAAGTACAAATTTTCTACCAAGAGGCTTAAAAAGACATGGAATTACACTATAAACATATACACATACACGTATAGACACAAAGATAGATAACTCTAAATTATATATATTAAATGCAACGGGTTTAGGTAGAGTTCAGCAGTTTTTACTTGGCTTAAAAATATGAAAACAGGGACTTCCCTGGCGGCGCAGTGGTTAAGAATCTGCCTGCCAATTCAGGGGACACGGGTTTGATCCCTGGTCTGGGAAGATCCCACATGCCGCGGAGCAACTAAGCCCGTGCACCACAACTACTGAGCCCGCATGCCTAGAGCCCGCGCTCCGCAACAAGAGAAGCCACTGCAATGAGAAGCCTGCACGCAGCAACAAAGACCCAACGCAGCCAAAAATAAATAAATAAATAAATTAATTTTAAAAATATGAAAACATTGTACAAGCAGATTTAAAGAGATTTTGATTATATTATCAACGTACATTGGGTACAAATGTCATGTAGTTACTCTAGAATGATCTGCTATGATTGAAAACACATGTGAAGAGTTTAGGCTCCTGCAGGATGTGTGGCAGCAACAAGGCCCTAAGTATGTATTTGTGCTGCCCGCCATGCATGCAGATGAGGGACGTAGATACACTTCCCAGACACAAACAGCGCAGCTCTGCATGCCATCAGAGAGAGATGGAGAAGGCTTACCACGTTGTACAAGCCGATGCACCAACGTTCAAATAAAATCTGCCCAGAAAATCCATTAACAAAGGCGAACCAAAGCTGAAAGAGAAGGAAGCCATGTGAACCGGGTCAGGGTTGACCTAAAGATACCCGTATATTTTAAATAGTGGCAAGAGGATGTACACCTCAGCTGGCAGAACTGTGGGGAAGTGACTACTGAGGAGGCCCATACAATTATTCTTTCATAAATTATGAACTTCAGGTATCACATATTACTGACATTTAAAATATTGATATACTTTATTACTGGCATACCTATTTATTCCAAAATATGAATTTCTTGCAAAAGGACACTTGCAACTAATCTCAAATCAAGTAACAAGGGTTTATTGTATGTCTTCTACGGGCACAGTTACCACAAATATCCTTTCCCTATCACAGTGTTTCAATTTAATAGCAAGCATATACTGGGCACTTACCATATACACGGCACTGTGCTGTTACTTTAAATGTGTTATCATATTTAATCCTCATGGCAATATGATAAAATAGGTATTATTACTACTTTTATCTAGATTTAAGAATTGTTATCTAGATTTAAAAATTGTGGAAACTAAGGCTCAGAGAGGTTAAATTATTCACTCAAATCACACAACTAGTAAGTGGCAGAGATGGGATTTGAGCCCATATCCATATGACTCTCAGCATGTACTCATTATCTCAAGAGTCATGTACCAAAATATTCATTGCAGCTTTATTTACAATAGCCAGGACATGGAAGCAACCTGAATGTCCATCGACAGATGAATGGGTAAAGAAGATGTGGCACATATATACAATGGAATATTACTCAGCCATAAAAAGGAATGAAATTGAGTTATTTGTAGTGAGGTGGATGGACCTAGAGACTGTCATACAGAGTGAAGTCAGAAAGAGAAAAACAAATACCGTATTGCTAACACATATATATGGAATCTTAAAAAAAAAAAAAAAAGGTCAGAAGAACCTAGGGGCAAGATGGGAATAAAGATGCAGGCCTACTAGAGAATGGACTTGAGGATACAGGGAGGGGGAAGGGTAAGCTGGGACAAAGTGAGAGAGTGGCATGGACATATATACACTACCAAACGTAAAATAGATAGCTAGTGGGAAGCAGCCGCATAGCACAGGGAGATCAGCTCGGTGCTTGTGACCACGTAGAGGGGTGGGATAGGTAGGGTGGGAGGGAGGGAGATGCAAGAGGGAAGAGATATGGGGACATATGTATAACTGATTCACTTTGTTATAAAGCAGAAACTAACACACCATTGTAAAGCAATTATACTCTAATAAAGAGGTTAAAAAAACAAAACAAAACAAAAAAACTCTCAGCATTCTAGGAAAAGCGGGGAACTTCCTCACCTTGATGAAGGGCATCTACAAAAATCCTACAGCTAAAATTATACCATGAAAACACAACATGACAAGATACAGGCTGGGAGAAAATATTTGCAAACTTCTTTCTGACACAGGACTAATATCTAGAATATGTGGAGAACTCTCAAAAGTTAACAGTGAAAAAAACTAACAATCCAGTTAGAAATGACAAAAGATATGAAGAGACATTTCACTGAAGAAGATATGCAAAGAGCAAATAAGTACATGAAAAGATGTTCAACATCATTAGCCGCTAGCAAAATGTAATTTAAAACTGCAGTGAGATCTTACTACACAGCTATCAGAATGGCTAAAAAAACAAATAGCAGTAACACCAAATGCTGGCAAAGATCTAGAAAAAAAGGATAACAGATACTTTGCCAGTGAGAATTTAAAATGGTAAAGTCACTCTGGAAAACAGTTTGGCAGTCTCTTTTAAGACTAAACATACACTTACCATATGACTCAGCAAATGTACTCTTGGACACTTACCCTAAGTGAAAACTCGTGTTTACACATAAGCCTATACACATGTTAACAGGACTTTATTCATGATGGCTCCAAACTGGAACCAACCTACATGTCCTTCAACAGGTGGAGGACTACACAGCAATAAAAAGGAAAAATGATTGTTCGTGCGACAACTTGGATGGATCTGAAGGGAATTATACTGAGTGAAAAAAATCCAGTCTCAAAAAGTTACGTACTCCATGATTGCACTTTTATAACATTCTTGCAAGAACCCAGTTGTAGGAAAAGAGAACAGATTAGCCACTGCCAGGGGTTAGGGGTGGGTGTGGATATAAAGGAGTAGCACAAGGCAGATCCTGTGGATGGGGCAGGTTTCTACCCTTTATTGGAACAGGTCTGCATCTTGATTACTCTGGTGGTTATGTGAGTCTACACAGGGATAAAAGTGCATAGAGAGACACACATGCACACATACACACATGTGGCATGTAAAGCTGATGAAATCTGAATAAGCTCTGTAAGTTGTACCAGTATCAATGTCCTGGTTTTCATATTAACACCTGTATTATACACAGTGTTATCTTTGGGGGAAACTGGGTGAAGGGTTCACAAGATCTCCTGTAAATATTTTCTGTAACTTCCTGTGAATCTATAATTACTTCAGAATAAAATGTTTCAAAACATATTTCCACAACCAAATTTAAAGCTTACACAGGTATTTTTTAAGTCAGAATGGTAGTTAGAAGATTCACTCCCATATCTTGGCTATTGTAAATAATGTGCCCATCTACAAAGGAATAAAGATGTGGTATATACATACAATGGAATATTACTCAGCCATAAAAAAGAATGAAATGATGCCATTTGAGACAACATGTATGGACCTAGAAATATAACAAAACAGAAATAGATGCCCAGACAGAGAGGACAAACTAGTGGTTACCAATGAGGAGAGGGAAGTGAGGGAGGGGCAAGATAGGGGTGTGGGATTAAGAGACACAAACTACCACGTATAAAAAAAATTAAGCATGCACACATGAAAATAATATAGTATTGTAAATCAACGATACTTCAATTAAAAAAACCAATACATAAATAATAATTTTTAAAATAAACAAGTAGCAAGGATATATTATACAGCACAGGGAAATACAGCAGTTATTTTGTAATAACTTTAAACAGAGTATAATCTGTAAAACTACTGAATCACTATGTTGTACACCTGAAACTAATATAATATTGCAAATCAACAATACTTCAATAAAAAAAGGAAGATTCACTTCCCATATCCCATAACCCTTATACACTACACACTAGAGCAAACATGCTTTTTCAGAAGCAATAAAGGCATGGCAAACTTTCAGAGCCCATGAAAAATGCAGTTATGGATCTCTTCCTGGGTCCATTTTCAGGAAAACAGAGGCCCTGCTGCCGGGCGCTGTGCCAGTGTGGCCGTGAGGACGGCAGCCCGCGGGGGGCGGCAGGGCTGGCTACAGTGTGGAAGCCACAGCCCCGCTGCCCCCAACACGGGGAGGAGGGCAGGGACGGGTTTCTTTCATGTCATTTTGTTAACGTGGAGACGATGCTGGTGAAAAGGTTTCTCTTTCCACTTGCTTCAACCACCAGTGCTAAGTGCAGCCGAGACACAAAAGGAAAGAGCGGGTGTCTGCGAGGACAAGGCCCTTCCCGTCCCTGAGTGGGATGTCAGGAAGGCAGCAATAGCCTTGCGACAAGATTTCCCGTGTCAGGAGGAAGACAGCTCAGAAGCCTAGAGATTTCTGGTGCCTTGAATCACCAGGAGGATCTGGAGCCGGCAGAGATGCACTTCGGTTCCAAACAGGATATTTTTTTTTAACCACAGATTATGTCAACAAGTTATCATGACATCATAACAAAAAATGTTAGCAAAATATGTTAAATTGATTTTATGTGAGCAAAAGCTTAAAGCAGGATCATGTAACAGTATTTTAAGTGAGATAAATACGAAAAAAACTAAACTATCAAGCTGTATGTCAAAGATAAGATATAACTCCTCAAGTAAAGAAAGCGTTATCTCCTTTCTTACCTCAATGATGTATAACACAACATTCTTGTACAAACGATACAATATGCATTTGGTCACTCGAAAATAATTCCAAGTTCCATAAACCAACAGAAGCTTCTCTAAGTAGCTAAACTAAAAGACAGAAATAACGGTCAATGGAGTTCAAAGGAACCTACCACTTACTGACAAACTCCACAAAATGTTGTTTTCCCACCTCAGCAGTTCCTACTCTGGAGGACAGAAGCAGAATGAAACCTATTCCCAGACAACCTGACATGACTGTTCACTATAAAGGAATTTTTTTAAAGCTTTATAAAATTAACTTTCATCATTAAAATAAATGAATAAACATCACTTTTTTGCCCAGCAAATTCTGCTTGGATTTTCACTTGTCACCTACAAGGCTTTGAATTTAATCTGATCCACATCTAGGACCTTAATCATGAGAAGGGGTCAGCATTATTTAATGAAGTAAGAACCTGGAAACAAGAACCTCTGTCATGGATTTTTCTGTCTGATCAAGTCTTATGCGAATCATAAAACTTATGGGAATCACTTCCCCCATTTCCTGTAATAAATATATAAAGAGAAAAAGTAAAATTAAAAAGGAGGTAACGTGTGATCTCTGCAGCACGCCTCAGCTGCCTTACCTCATCTATGTGTTCCTTTGCCACAGCACTTTGCACCTTCAAACGAAGTGAGCAGGGCTCACTGCTCACCCACTGCTTACGCCCAGGATTCATGCCTAAGATGTGGGAAGCGCTCAATGAACATTTTGGGGGATGACTATTCGGGAGAATTATTCCGCAAAACGAGACAATTCAGTAATTGTGACCAAGAAAATTAAATACTGACCTCAAAGTGGCAGAAGGCGGTACACATGGGAAAAAATAGCCTTTCAAAAAGGACTGCTTGAGAGTTTGGAACATGAGGGTCAGGAAGCGGAGGGAGATGCTGAGTCGTGAAATGCACAGCTACACTGAAATAAGTGAGTTCAAGAAGGCGGCCAGCCTTTGTTTTTACCTAGAGCTTGCTATTAAACCAGTCATTACAGACAACACTCCTATTGTCCCAATTTTTAGCTTTGCACTGATTTATTTGCAGGGGGAAAAAAGACATTTGAAGTCAAAGTTGTATTTCCTGGGATGGTTTTAAAATATTAAGAAGTTTAGGGAGGAAGAAACAAATACTCTACTCTTTTCTGCAAAGAAAAAGATCTAGGTTGTGACCAGAATGTTACACGATCCTCTCTGAGGAAGGGAGAGTCGTGCATTGCAAGAGGCAGCAAAGGAAAGATGGCTGCACCCTCAGCTCCAGCCCACCTGAGGGTGGGGCAGATGGGGCGGAAATGGGAGAATGGCCACCACGGCCCTGGGGACAAGACTCATTCCGGGGGGAGTCTGAAACAGCCCACACCGTGGAGGACACCCTTCTGCCCAGCTCCGGTCAAAGAGCTGCTCTCAGGTAAAATCGAGACTGAAAAACAAACAAACAGAAAGAAAAACGGATGGAGCTCAAAGTGCTTTCATTAACCTGAAATAGCATTTTAATAAAAAGGGGCCAAAGCATGAGTCAGATCAGTCTCCCGCATTAGTGACTGGCTTGGTGAGGCGACTTAGGGTGGGTGGAAGGAAGAAAAGAAAGCCTGGAATCCTATACCATCTGCCTGATCACAGCTGCAGCTGCAATTCTAAACCCTTTTAATATTTGGTATAAAAAGAGAACGCTGGAATTACCTTCCCTAGAGAAAATGGTGAACAGATATTCCCCGGGGGCCCAGGACACCTGATTCCGGCCAGCTGTGTGCAGCTGGAGTGTTTACTAGGTCAGTGTTTACGGCACATGTAATTGCTGAGCCCACAGGAAGCATGCATCCCAATGGCATTGAGCAGTGAAGGAAACAGGTGAGTGTGGTGCAAACACTTCTGTGTTTACAGACAGGTGCTTTGATGGTCATCCACTGACACTTTCCTTAACTCAGACCCCTCGTACAGAGGAGCCCCAGTTTTCCCGTCTATAAAACCAGGACGCTTAATCCATGAGTAAGGAGAAGATTCTAGAACTGACCTGATTCAGACATCGAGACCGTATGCTTTCCATCTATGTGGCAGAGCCCTAACAATCCATGCTGTTACCACTCTAGTTTTAGGCATCCACTTACCTTTGGACAGACTACTAAGTCAGCTAGTCTCTCAGGGAGAGCCACCATAAGAACAGCCCCGCAGGGGTGGCCTACCTGGAGGCCCAGGGTTATTCCTAGGGAGCTGCTCAAGAATTACATGTGGCTCCTGAGTCCAGCAAGAATGACAGTGTTATTGTTCATTGCTCAAATGTGATAAAAAATTACATCTATTCAAAGCCAATATTAAATTATTAAAACATTGTTCCAAAATATCTTAATTGTTCATTAAAATGTTCTTCAAAAGTAACAATATTAAAATGTAGAAACAGGAGGTGTTCTCGCTAACAGCAAAGGATGGTGCATAAACATGCAGGAGGTTTAAATCATAGGACCATGCACTCTTCTTAAACACCTTCCAAAAAATGCGACAGCCACTGTGGAGGACAGTTTGGCAGTTTCTTACAAAACTAAACATACTTTTATACATACCATACAACCCAGCAATTGCACTGCTTGATGTTTACCCAAAGGAACTGAAAACTTCTGTCCACACAAAAACCTACACACTGGGACTTCCCTGGTGGCACAGTGGTTAAGGATCCACCTGCCAAGGCAGGGGACACGGGTTTGATCCCTGGTCCGGGAAGATCCCAAGTGCCGTGGAGCAACTGAGCCCATGCGCCGCAACTACTGAAGCCCGCGTGCCTAAAGCCCGTGCTCCGCAACAAGAGAAGCCACTGCAACGAGAAGCCCACGCACCGCAACGAAGAGCAGCCCCCGCTCGCTGCAACTAGAGAAAGCCTGTGCGTAGCAACGAAGACTCAATGCAGCCAAATAAAAAGAAACCTGCACACTGAGGTTTATGGCAGCTTAATTCATAACTGACAAAACTTGTAAATAACCAAGATGTCCTTCAGCAGGTGAATGGATAAACTGTGAAACATCCAGACAATGGAATATTATTCAGCACTGAAAAGAAATGAGCTATCAAGGCTTAAAAGATTTGAAGGAACTTTAAATGCATATAATTAAGTGAAAGGAGCCCATTTGAAAAGGTTACGTTCTGTGTGATTCCAACTATATGACATTATGGAAAAGGCAAAACTATGGAAACAGTAAAAAGAGCAGTGGTTTCCAAGGTTTAGGACAGAGGGAGGCATGAACGTGTGAAGTGCAGAGGATTTTGAGGGCAGTGAAACTACTCTATGACACTGTAATGGTGGATACGTGTCACTGTACATTCGTCCAGACCCACAGACTGTACACCACCAAGAGTAAATCCTAATGTAAACTATGGACCTTGGGTGATAATGACCTGTCAGTGTAGGTTCATCGGTTATAACACATGTACTGCTCTGGTGGAGGATCTGATAATAGGGAAGGCTTTGTGTAGGGGGCATGGGGATATATGGGAAATATCTGTACTTTCTGCTCCATTTTGCTGTGAAGCTAAAACTCCTCTAAAAACACAATTTTTAAAAATGCCTGCCAAGAGGCAGTGTCTCCTTTAAAAAAAAAGGAAATAGGGATATTTTAAGTCTTTACCAAGAGACACCACGAAGCAAAGCACACAGTACAGACTGGAGAGACTGGGGACTTGGAGGTTATATTAGTAGAGCTACAGATTCTCAGTGGCAGCAGTTTTGCCAACTCCAGAGCTGGTAATGGGAAGACTTTATTTATGCCAAGTGCATAAGGACAAAACTAAAGAGAACCCCAAATGTTGTAATAGGAAAGAATCTTTGTATTCTATTGCAAGCTCAGCATTAGAGGGATGTCGCCTTGAAGCTTAAATTATACATAATGGCCCATTTCTCGGAACCCTGCTTCCCAGGTAATGAGCATTAAGCTAAAATACCTTTGTTTGGCTCACAGGAAACATCCTGACCAGGCTCACCTGTGAATGACTGCAGGGACAAAGAAATTAACACATCCCCTCCAGAGGCTGATGGGAACTAGGAAGTGTTTGACTTCACTCCATCCCCTTTCAGCATAAAAGAAGCCTGAATTCTAACCCAGGCAAGGTGGTTCTTTGGGACACAAGTCCAGCATCTTCTTGGTCTGCTGGCTTTTCAAATAAAGTTGCAATTCCTTGTCCCAACACCTTGTCTCTCCATTTATTGGCCTGTATGTGGCGAACAGCACGAGCCTGGCCTCGGTAACCAAGTGCTGGTAGTTTCTTACAGAAAGGAGCTTAGAGAGTGGGGTAAACCTCGGGGGGTGGATCCGAGGTCTTCAGCACTCTCCATGCCCACCTGACCACCCACGCCGCTGACCTGTGCGATGGCATAATCCGAGTTGTTGGTGGCCTGCATGCCCTCGTTCCCACTGATTCCCACACCCACGTGGGCCGTCTGGATCCCCGATGGCCAGGGTGATGGCCTTTACATGTTCCTTAACCATATCCACTATCTCAGCCTTCTGGAGGGGAGATAACCTGAAAAAAAAAAAAAAAAAGACAGACGACCATGTTTTAGTGTTCTGTTTTGGTTCATTTTACTTCA
This sequence comes from Balaenoptera borealis, assembly GCF_965194805.1. Classification (NCBI taxonomy): domain Eukaryota; kingdom Metazoa; phylum Chordata; class Mammalia; order Artiodactyla; family Balaenopteridae; genus Balaenoptera; species Balaenoptera borealis. The sequence goes on from NC_138877.1 coordinate 4,973,990, forward strand.
TCCTGTTCTAAAAGGCTTTACAAAGGAGTCAGCAATAATCTACATACAGCCACATTCAAATGGCAGTTACTGGTAAATTTCCCAATTCATTAAGTAAGCTTTTTACAGATATAAGAAAGTTCCTACCTACCCCACCAAAAACAAAAAGCAAAGTAAAAAAATAAAACCAAAAAAACACAGAGTCACTGCTTTAACATCCCCAAAGAAATACACAATATTAGTTGCCCAGTTTACATGGAGTTTGCCATTTTCCCCACCACTACCTGTTGTCTGACGTTGGCCTGCTATATTAATTTACATTATCTACATACGTGAGAGGAAGAAGTGGAGGGCTACTATTTCTGAAACTGTAGGAAGGCATGTACCCAAAGACTGGAACACAGAGTAGCCTCTGAAAATCAAACTACTTGAAAAATACAAGGAGACATAAAAACGAGAAGGTTATCAGTCGGGAGAGTCAAGGTCATGCTGTGGGAACAACAGCAACAAACAAAAGCTAAGTGACTTAACAAAAGTTTGTTTATTTCTCATGTGATGTGTCTGATGCAGATTAGGGTACGTCACTGATACTTTTTTTTCGGGGACAAGCTACAGAAGCAAATTTTATATTCCTAAAAAATTTCAGAATAGCAGACCCTGTCTACCCATAAAATATTTACAAATATGCCAAGGAAGGAGGGCAAAACTTTACCTCTTATTCATCACTCATTTATTCATTCACTCAGGAAGCTAGACACGTACTTCATCAAAAATGATAAGGGCACACAAGGGTTTTACATTCTAGTAAGCAAATGACCTCAGTTATCATTCTCTTCCCACAGAACAGCTCCTAAAAACTAATTTAAATTTAACCTTTTCAAACTTCAGGTGAGATTATTAAAAACTGAGGAGAGAGAAGGGTTCCTTGATTAGAACACACTCCAAATTTTAAGGTAGAAGCACTGCTGGTAAAAACTTTTGCTTCATAATGAAGAGAATATAATGCATTACCATCACTACATCGTAGGTATAATATGAAAAGTTTCTGAAGTAGAGGATGTTAGAAACCATTTGTAAGCCTAGTTCCCATCAAGAGATACTGGTTCTTTTACTGAAATACTTGCAATGATAATAACTTCACCATTTAGACTGATGATCACTTTCATATTTAGACTGTGATATATGTGGAGGGGAAAAAAACTAACTCAGTTTGATTAATCTCAAGTCTGACTCTTCATGTCTTCATTCAATCTTAATTCCATCCTCTTGACAACCAAGTTCTCCCAATATCAGGGACCAACCCAATAAGCCTTCTCTGCCCCCTGCCACACACCCTCAAGTCCTTCAAGCACTTCTTCATGCAGTTCTGCACCCTTTACCAAAGCTCCAAGTCAGCTCTGACCAGTTAAGAAGAGAATTGGACTATTACTATTCTGATTCTGGAGCTCCCCACCCATGTATGAAAATACAGCCTAAAATAATATTAGTCTTTTAACAACTATCTGTTAGTTGAGTTTCAATCAATAAAATATTTTAAGTCATGTTTCCATATGTGGGCATTAAGCCAAATCTCCCTAATCCTGGAATTGATTATACCCAATTGATAGTCTTTACAGTCATGTCTGGAAAAGTTCATCTTGTCATTCTATTGGCTGAAACAGCACAGAAGTTCCAAAGTGGTCTATTTCACAATATCTGAAGTAAGGGGGAGAAATCTACTAGGGATAGAAAAAAAAAAGTCAATATGCTATATGATGCAATAAGAAAACATAATCCTAAAACACAGTAGTAATTCAAAATAGACATTAAACAGCTAATTCCTACCCTTTTCAACTGAACAGACATTATTACTTTCCAAAAAAATCAAAGAAACTTATGACAATTATAAATCAACAACAAACAGGATATCCCAAAAGAAGAATGTGAACTATTAAAAAATAGAAACTCTAGGGATGAAATAATATACTATATGAACTTCAGATCTGAGATGGGAAAAGAAAGGATCAAATAATCTGAAGTTAGACCAGTAAAAAAAAAAAAAAATCTATTCCAAAGAAGAAAGGGAGGAAAACTGAAGAAAAATGCACAGTGCCACAGACCTCTCGTCAACATTGAGCATTCAATCATATATGTAATTGGAGTAAAGGTAAAGGAAAACAAAAGCATCAGAAAAATACTTGCAGAAATAATGGTTGAAAACTTTGCAATTTGGTTAAAACACATCAATTTAGGGATACAATGAATCCAAAGTAGAATAAACACAGTGAGAACTACACTTGGTGGCAACACAGGCGTACTGCAGGAACCCAGTGACAAGGAGAGAACATGGAAAGCAGCAAGAGGAAGACGATACACCACATACAGGGCGACAACGATAGGATGACCTTCTCGTCAGGAACAAGGGAGCCGGAAGACAACAGAACGACAGATTCAAAGTATGGAGAGAAAAAAACAACCGAGTAAAGTGTTTACCCCGACGATAGATTTAAGTTAGAAATCAAAAACAGAAGGAAGATAGGAAATACCTAAATGTGTGGGAATTAAACAACACACATTTAAATAGCCCACGAGTCAAAAAGGAAATCGCCGGTGCTTTGTGACCACCTAGAGGGGTGCGATAGGGAGGGTGGGAGGGAGGGAGATGCAAGAGGGAAGAGATATGGGAACATATGTATATGTATAACTGATTCACTTTTTTTTTTTTTTGATTCACTTTGTTATAAAGCAGAAACTAACACACCATTGTAAAGCAATTATACTCCAATAAAGATGTTTAAAAAAAAGGAAATCACAAGGAAAATGAGAAAATACTGTACCTTGAACTAAATGACAACATATCAAAATGTGTCAGCTGTAGTTAAATCATTGCTTAAAGAAATATTTATATCTTGAAATGCTTTATAGTAGAAGAGCTTAAAATCAACTATAAAAGCCTCTACCTTAAAGAACTAGAAAAAGAACAATAAATGAAATCTAAAGTAAGGTGAAAGTAGAAAATAATACAGATATGAATATGTTGTATTATATATTGGAATATTATATTATTATATATTATGATTATACATTGTATGACTATTATATATATTAATATGTTATATATATATAATATATATACACATTATATATGCTATATATATCAGAATGCAAATAGAAACTGGACAAACCATAGAGTTGGCCCCTTGAAAAGATCAGCAAAATGGGTGAAGCCCAAGCTAGACTAATCAAGGAAAAAAAAAGAGAGAGTAAACACAAATTATCCACATGAGGAAGGAAAGAAGGAATACTAACACAAATCACACAAAAGTAAAAAATAAATGAACCCTGTGAAGAACTTTATGCCAACAAATTTGACAACTAGATAAACAGACAAATTCCTTGAAAGACACAAACTGCCAAAACTAACCGAAGAAGAAGTAGAAAATATCTAAATATCTGCTGAAGAAATTGAATTATTCATCAAAATCTGTCAAAAGGAAAGTCTAGGTCCAGATTGTGTCAACAGTGAAATGTATCAGACATCCTAGGAAGAAATAATACTAATACTACAGAAAGTGTTTTAGAAAACAGAGGACAGAGAAACACTTCCCAACTCATTTCATCAGGCTGGAATTGTCCTGATACCAATGCTAGTCAAAGACATTAAAGGAAATAAAACCACAAAGAAGTATCCTTCAGGAGCACAGACTAAAAATTCTTAATGGAATTTTAGCAGAATGTGCAGAAAAATAAAATTAAATCATAAAATTTTAAAGCCATGAAGGATGCTGGAGACGCAGCTTACTCTTCTTTTTTACCGCCCTCCACACTCCTCTTGTAAGTAACAGTTTCAGCCAGTTCCATACCCAGTTGTTTTCACCAGTTCAGCACACAGGTCAGTCAGCAGACTTCACTTTTATGTGCATTTCTGTTTACTGTTCACCTGATGGGGACACTTAAGCGTGAGGACATGGAGAAACCAAGGCACCGGATCACATAAGCCTGGATAATTGAGAGCTGGAGTCATAGTTGTGCCGGCTGATGAGTGACCCCTGCAGAAGCTGGAAGGGGAAGACAGTGAGGTCAGGTTGGTCATTCCCTGCTCCTCCCTGCAATGTCCTCCCCAGCTGGTTGTCTGTCCGCCACAGCTCACTGCTCCTCTCAGGGCAGCCCACTCTGCAGAACCCTCTCCTTTCAGGTCCCAGGGACCACGACCTCTGATCCCTTTAGACCTAGGGGTACAGCAGCACTTTCCCTGTTACCAGCATGTAAATAATCCTTCTGTTTTGCTTCTCATTTTAGGCTCCTGACAGCAAGTATTTACTTTCAGAGCCAATGAGAGATGATGCCCCATTTCTGGGAGAGAGCGTATGCAAATCTTCCTCTGGACACAAACCTATGAGGATGTGAGGCTCGGGTCTGCCACTGCCAAATGGGAACCAGCCTGGGGATAAAGCCTGCACCAGATGTATCACACAGGAGACACTGTTTGAGCCCACATCAAACCACAAGTGAAGCCAGATTTAGGACAAACCACCAACAGTCCACACAAGCCAACTGCTGGAATATCCATCCTTAGTGGCAAAATCAGCCCCTGTGTTTCCCCTCTCTGCCTCTCTGGTACATCCTTCCATTGTCCCCTCCAGTTTCCACCAGCATGGGTAGGGAGTGAGAGCAGAGAAAAGGTGAGAATTCCTTAAAATACTGTTATGATGCAAAATGAAAACCGGTTTATCAAATCTGAACGGTTAAAAGAAACCATTTTGGTGAACTGATTTATTGATGAGTTTGCTTGCTTCTCTTGAGGTCAGTTCTACCTGCAGAGTTTTCAGCTATGTGAGCTAATAAATTCCCTTTTCGCCTAAGCTGGATTTGAATTCAGCTTTCCATCATGTCTTTCAGCTCTAACTGATAGAAGACTAGGTCACAAAGAATCCTGAAGGCTAAATAAACTACAGACACCTCAGGGGAAAGCAGAGTGAAGAACAGAAGTTGCTGAATATTTTTAGTAGATGCTGAATGACAGTGAACACAGAAGGACATTTAAGGGAGGTGTGTGAAGCATAGAGTGGACCGCACTGATTGAGGGGCACGCCTGTAATAATATTTACAAGTCCAATGCACTAATATGCTCTAATAATTGGTCCATTTACTATTTTTACTGAGGAGCAAGGAACAACTATTCTGCACATAGTTTCATGATTTTCTCAGTTCCAGGCATCTTGGTTGTAGATGACTTGCTTTTTTAAAAAAACAATGTTTTTGCTTGCACTCCTACTCATAACTTCATTTTCCTCTAGGTGTCAGTGAATTGTTTGTAAATTTGCCCTTCACTGTAAATAAACTGAGGGCCTTTGTTCTACCTGAAAGACTTCTTTCATTACATCGATGAACAATGTACCATTGAAAAATTATAAACTGCTTTTGAATAAATCTTAAACCTGACACCATGAATTAAATCCAGACTTTTCATTTCAGATTGAGCAAATATTTTCCCAGGAAGGAACTTTGTCTCTACAAAAACTTATATTTCCATGTCTATATTTTCTTCACATAAACAATATTAAATATAGCAGGAAAAAACAGTGAATATATTCTTACCTACAACATAATACTGCTCTGCATGAGAGGGCCAAATTAAGGAAGCTCTTCTTAACTTCAAAGTGGAGGGCATACTTCAATGTTTTACCATCAATGATTAGGGCCAGGTCATTTTGTCTACCTAACAAGGCTCCAAGATCTTGGCAGTTCTGATTAATCACTTGTTGTGTTGCCTAAAACAAAGAGGGGAAAATTACTTCATCATTTTAAATATAAATGAAAAGACCTTTTGAGTCTAGATGGTAGATTAAGGCGTATGTTTACCTCCTTCTTCCCGGTGAAAATCTCACAGAATTGAAATTTAAAAGTAAATAAATAACATGAAAAGATGCTTGAGATCATTAGTCATCAGGTAAATGCCAATCAAAACCACAATGAGATACCACTTCATACCCACTAGCATGACAAAAGTTAAAAAGTCAGATAGGGGCTTCCCTGGTGGCGCAGTGGTTGAGAATCTGCCTGCTAATGCAGGGGACACAGGTTCGAGCCCTGGTCTGGGAAGATCCCACATGCCACGGAGCAACTAGGCCCGTGAGCCACAACTACTGAGCCTGCGTGTCTGGAGCCTGTGCTCCACAACAAGAGAGGCCATGATAGTGAGAGGCCCGCGCACCGCGATGAAGAGTGGCCCCTGCTTGCCGCAACTAGAGGAAGCCCTCGCACAGAAACGAAGACCCAACACAGCCAAAAATAAATAAATAATTAATTAATAAAAAATATATATATATATAAAAAGTCAGATAATAACAAGTGTTGGTGAGGATGTACAGAAATCAGAACTCTCATACACTGCTGGTCAGAACGTAAAATGGTGCAGCAACTTCGGAAAATAGTCCAGCAGTTCCTCAAACAATTAAACGTAGAATTACTGAATGACCCAGCAATTTCACTCATTAGTGTATATACACTCAAGAGAAATGAAAACATATGTCTGCACAAAAATTTGTATATTAATGTACAAGCAGCATTATTCATAATTAACCTAGAAGTGGAAACAAGCTGATGAATGGATAAACAAAATACAGTATATGCATACAATGAAGTATTCTTTAGCTATAAGAAAAGGTATGAAGTACTAATGCATGGTACAACATGGACGAACCTAGAAAACATTACGGTAAGTTAAAGAAGCCAGTCACAAAAGACTGCCTGTTATAGGACTTGATTAATATAAAAGTCCACAAGAGGCAAATCCATAGAAACAGAAAGTAGGGGAGTGTTGTTTTGGCGGGGGGGAAGGAGGGTCAAGGAGATGACAGCTAAAGGGTACGCAGTTTGTTTTAGAGATGATGAAAAGTTTCTAAAATTGATTCTGCGGATGGTTGTGTATATCCCTAAATGCATTTAAATCCATTGACTTATCTTAAACAGATTAATTTTATGCCATGTGAATTATATCTCAATAAAGCTGCTTTTGAAAAGGTATGTAAGTAGGAGTGAATTCTTAGTTGGAAAATACGGAAGGGTGCTAATAGCAGACGAGGAAGTTTGGGGAAATTCTGGAAAAACTTTAAAAGATGGGAACAGAATAATGGGGTCGACCTCTGTAAAACTGGGTATCAGGTGTCTAAAAGAGAAGGACTGTTGTAGAGAGAAGGATTGTTGTAGAGACTCGATTTAAGATGCAGGAGTCACCTCCTGTACCTTATTTTTTTTTACCCCATCCTTTCTTTCCTTCAAAATTCATATAAACTGTTGAAAGCTCAAAATTTTACAGAAATGACTCCCACGCCAGTGACAGAGTCAAAAATTCAAGTAGTGGAGTATTTCAACCAAAACATGTAATAAAATTTTAAGTGATATAGATTAACAGTAAAGAATATTCCTTCATCAAATGCAAGTAGAATAAAAAACAAAAAACTGAAAAATATCAGTTATCACCATTTATTGAAAGACTGGTGGACCTGATCAGTGTACCAAATATTTTTTGAGGTATCTGCTTTATTTCTGTGACTCGCTAAAATGAATGCCATAAAGTAGTAAATCATATTTAAGGGTTTATTATTTAATTATTTTTCTGAACTATAATTTTCACTTATATTCAATGATTGATAGAGGAGATTTAAGATCTCAACTTTCCTTAACATATTAATAAATGAAATTTTAACAAAATGTGCCACTTGGGGAAAAATTTTTAAAAGCACAACAGGTGTCAAGCACCAAAAGATTTAATAAAATAATCCTCAACCCTCTTTTTCTCAAAAGGCCTTCATTGCTTATTACTCAAATGCAATAACTGTGTGTGTTTCCTGAATTAAAAGGTAATTTAATAATCCTTGAATTACTGAGGCCTTTATATAAATTTGAAGGTCTAATAACAGATGGAATTCAAAAGCGTGAAATTGGATTTCACACTGTGTAGGAACTATTAAGTGTACTATAACGTATACATCATATTAAACATTTCCACCTCCACTCTTTCCACACAGTTGACTGAATGTTCCATGAATGGTCTCAAGTGACTGCAATGGTTCTTTCCCCCAAATGGAATCTGACAAAATTGAAGGCTGCCTCTACTTTAATAACTTTTCCCACGTTTCATTGATTACTGAACCCAAAACTTGGTGCTTTTCTAATTACCATATTGTTTTCAATTTTACAATTGCTTAGGAACACTAAATGCTTAAAGCTAAAACTGTCAGTTTTAACGTTTAATTTTTTTTTCTCGTCCCTAATTTATTTATCTGTTTCTCTTTTCCACTGCTTCTGCTGCCAATACCAACGGGAGTTAAGCCAATTCTGACATAGTTCATTCTAGAATGTGACTCTGTGACTGACTTTCTGAAATTAATTACGTAAAATACAGTTTGGTAACCGGCAGTACATTATACGGGAAAATTGCATTATATGCTTCAATTATGTAAAACAAGTACATCAATAATTTCATAATGATTATTTAGGGATAACGAGCTTTGAAAATGATATAACTTTAAAGTTTACAGGAACTTAAAACATGAGAAAAGCTTAGAGAGACAAAGTACCAGGATCACTATTTAAACCACAATATTTAAGTGAAATAAAGCCTTCCAAAGTAGGCTACACTAAGACTAGCTTCTGGATAATTCTAATTATCTATGTAATCGACACCAAAATGTTCACAAATTTTGTAAACACAAATTCGAACATATGTCTCAGTTTCCTTTGGTGTATATAATTTGGAGAAATAAAAACTATAATTCAGCTTTCATCTAATATTTAACAATGGAGGGGCTTTATAAAACATAAGAAGATGCTGCTCTATGTTATACTTTTAAAACCCTTATTAATGGGACTTCCCTGGTGGCACAGTGGTTAAGAATCCGCCTGCCAATGCAGGGCACACGGGTTCGAGCCCTGGTCCGGGAAGATCCCACATACCGCAGAGCAACTAAGCCCATGTGCCACAACTACTGAGCCTGCGCTCTAGAGCCCACAAGCCACAACTACTGAGCCCACACACCACAACTAGTAAGTCCACACACCACAACTACTGAAGCCCATACGCCTAGAGCCCATGCTCCGCAGTAAGAGAAGCCACCGCAATGAGAAGCCCACACACTGCAATGAAGAGTAGCCCCTGCTCGCTGCAACTAGAGAAAGCCTGCGTGCAACAATGAAGACCCAACGGAGCCAAAAATGAATTAATTAATTTTTTTAAAAGGACTTATTAATAGTACAAAATCTATATACAACCCCAAACACATGCAAACTAAATTGAGAAATAAAGAAAAATGATAGAAAAGATACCATCACTATTATATGCTATGAAGAGGTAAGACATGAATTAACTACTCCTTAAACATGATGAGATTTCTTTTCTTATATTACGTTGAATACTTTATTGAGGTATAATAGGCAGACAGTAAAATGCAGAAATCTTAAACGTACAGCTCAATGAATCTTTATACACACACACACGTTTGCTTCCAGTTAAGAACCATGACTGCTATACATGTAATAAAAGTGTTTACTCAGAAGAAAACTGAAAGTTCTAACAAAAAGTAATTATTTGATACATAAAAATCAAGAAGCTGGGGAAAAAGGGTTTAGATTAAAAATATACACTTAGTGAAATAGAATATAACATAAAAAGCAGAAAAAAACATGAAAATCTAAAGTTATATAAATCTATGAGTAAAGTATAAAAGACTATTTTTATCTTAATTTCTTTCAGACACACTGAACTGTTTAAAGTAAAAATTATACCACTGGCTTATGAGGCTTTAACCTTTTAAGATAAATACATTTAAATGAGTGTATAGGAAAACTATAAAAGTTCAGTAGAGGGTAAGAAATAAACCTATATGATTCTAGGTTTCTGCAAGAATGTCACTGCCATTCTTACAGAAAAAAAAGCTGAACATACTGAACATCAACTCCGCTTGCATCCATCAGAGAACTGAGGTTACAGGACTAACCGCCGCCCCAAAATCTGGAAAGACATGTGAACACAGAGAATTACAGCTGAATTCTGTTTATCTGGAGAAGAAGCTGGACCCAGAAGCGAGTAGGAACACTTCAATGGTAATTTTGAAGAACTGGTGGAGGCTGAGTGTGGAGTAGCACAAAGGTGAGAAACTCCCTGAGCTGCAGCCTTAGTGGGCGGCCCTCACACTTCTGTGCGTTTACCTCTAAGAACCTCACGGTGAGGTTCTCATGGTGAAAAGCTAAACAAATTCCCCTCATGGCTCAGCAGGAGGAGGGTAAAAGTAACCATTGTGAAATATGCCCAGAGCATTCTCCACTGCAAAAGCCTAGTCTCCGAGGTTAAGGACTTTACCAGAGCCTTATCCCACCTGGAGGGAAAGGCATTTATCCAACTCCATCCCCCTCGGGCCTCCCTGTCTCACCTAAGGGGAGAAAGAAAGCACTAAGAAACACTTATGAAGACACAAGGGGCACAGTTTCAGTTAAAGACTGAGATTTAATCCTAAGATTACAGAAAACTTCCCCTCACACATACATTAACACCACACCCACAGGGCTGTAAAAACACTGTGAAAACACTAACAGAAAGGAAGAATATCTTTTATGGGCTCAACAGTAGACTGGACACAGCTGAGGGAAGAATTAACAAGCTTAACGATATGTCAACAGAAACTTCCCAAAGTGAAATTCAGAGAGGAAAAAAAAAAAAACAAAAAACCCACAACAGAATATTCAAGAACTGTGGGACAATTTAAAAGGTCTAACATACAAGCAATTGGAATACTAGAAGGAGAAGAAGTAGAGAACAGAAGGAAAAGTTTGAGTACTAATGACTGAGAATCTTCCAAAATTAATTGCAGACACAAGAGGATAGGCCCAGGAAGTTCAGAAAATACCAAGCAGGATAAATGCCAAAAATCTACACCTAGGCATATCATATTCAAACTGCATAAAACCAAAAACAAAGAGGAAATCTTGCAAGAATCCAGAGCAGAGACAAAATCCACCGTACCTGTAGAGGAATAAAGATAAGAAATGATAGAATTCTCATCACAAACCTTGCAGTCAAGAAGAAAGTAAAATATTTAAAGTATTGAAAGAACAAGAAACCCCAACGTCTAATTCTGTATCCAGTGAAATTAACCTTCAAACCGAAAGAGAAATAAAAACTTTCTCAGACAAACAAAAACTGAGGAAATTCATCGCCAGCAGATCTGCCTTGTAAGAAATATTTTTTAAAGTTTTTCGTAGAGAAGAAGAATGATCATGTCAGAAACTCAGACCTACATTTTTTAAAAGGAAGAGTGTCAGAAAAGGAGTAAATGAAATCTATTTAAAAGTCTTTAAAAATGAGTCTAAGAAAATGATACAGTAAAAAATATTTAACAGAACGAGCCATTTAACTTTTAAGGGCAAGGATGTTCAATACTGAATTCCAAAGTTCTTTCATTCTTGCAAGGTAAATGCCATCTGTCTTTTCAAACTTTTCATAATGACTGCTATATAGACAGATTCTTTTTTTCTCCTCTTTCCATTTTAAAAATGAAGGATCTGAATCCTGGATTTGGTATGACACCAGGGGGGTGATAAAGGACTAGCCTCAGACAGAGGGAGGAATAAGTGGGAACCAGGGCTGACACCAAACAGAAAACCAGTAGAATTTTCAGAGTCTCGGGAAAGTATCTTGGGGCAAATCTAGACTTTCCAATGGACTTGAGTGGGAGTTGAAGGCAATCTTATGTAGATTTTAACGGAGCTGGGTAACCCTCAAGTAACAAGTTGGTTACATTCATATTAAATATAATTTAAAAAATCACTTACCTCTAATGAATTTGCATTCAATTTGAATACGAGGCATTTGACCTGATAACAGTTTACAGGAATATGCTACAAAGAGAGAAATAAAGATGTCACATATTTGAAGGCTCAATGCCTTGCATGAGCTCATTTTTAAAATCTATTTATATTCTTCCTTTATCATACTTTCTGCCTCATGACTATTTCAAACCCAGTAGCTCATCGCAAAAACTGAGTGAGGGGTTGTAGAAGGGAAAGGAATCAAAAAATTGGTTCATTTAAATCTTAAAAGGCAACCTAAACAGAAAAGATTGGGAAGGTGCATATAACTAATGGCTAAATCTGTACTTTTCAATGTCTATGGATTTTTATTTTTATTATCTTTTTATGACATGAGCTTCAGATTATGCTTTATAATAATTCCAAGATTTTGAGGAAGCCAAGCTCTGCTCTGTCAAATTGCTATATCAACGGTATGATACCTAGTATACTATTAATATCATCCAAGGTACGACCAAAAGAAATAAATGTGTACATTTCTTGTACATCTCAGGAAGCATTTTCCAATTTGAAAATTTTAAGTCATTCTCACTTTTAAAATTAGACTGAGAAATAAATATATATACAGAATTAGCCTAAGGGGGCCCAAATACAATCTGTATCTAGAAGAATGAAACCATCTCTGAGATAGATGAACCCTTTCCAGAAAGGTTGAGTCTTTATAAAAGCAGTCATTTAAAGCTGAGTGAAGCTGAGGAGACATCCACTAACAGATAGTTCAATGACAGGTCACTTTCTTTTCCTCCCAAAGGGTTAAAGGGGCATGATGTGAAAGCTCTTGGATAAATGAAAGGAACTAACCCAGCTGTGGAAAATAACGGGAAGTAGTGATTCAGTTGTTAAGAGGCGAGCTCTTCACAGGTTGAGCAAGTTAGGACAGTATTTCTCCTCCATCTCACAGGTTCAGTTTTCCTCTCTGAGAATTAATGGTTGTCCTAAGGAGATGGTATGTGTGCATATAATTCAGCAGCTACCCGCTGGTCCACGCACCCTCCCACTCTCCAGACAGCCATCTCATACTGTTTCCTCTCCCCACAAATCTTCAATATATCCTCTCCAGCTTCCTTCTCAGCAAAATGAAAATGTGGGCCCCTTGTTCACAAAAAAAAAAAAAAAAAGGAAGGGGGAAATGCCATCACAGATACTAAAATATAAAGGTTTTCTTTAAAAATATTTTATACTTAAAAAATATAACAGGTGTAATGGTGAATAACAACATAAACTTACAAACTGCAAAAAGTTATATTTTGGTGCCATAATTTTATATAATGCAAGAAATACTTTATTAATGTGAAATCTTGATTGATCATAAGATTCTTCTGCCTTAATTTTCTGCAGATTCATTTATTAGATCATCAAAATTTACTTTTAGCAACTTTATTTTCAAGCAATATAATTGAAAGCAATGTTACTCTTGACAAATGAAAGATTTTAAGTTTTTATCATTTTTAATTTTGAGCAGGATCTTTCTGCTAATATAACTATTGCTAGAACTATTAAGAGAGTTTTATAGACTGTAAGAACTCTGTGATAAATTTCTGATAAATAATTTTGAAAATTAAATTTTTGTACATCTATAACTGATGATTCCTATGGAACAAATTTTCTAAAATGATTTCATACAAATCAATTTCATGTAAGTTGGAATTGAAATGTAAATTTATACAACATCATTTTAATGTTTCCTTTGAAATTTCCTGAAACTTGTAGATGTAGTACAAAATAACAAAAGTAGCTTCATATGTATGTGATTCAAAATGCCTCTATGTATGTAGTCTGTTCAATTACAAGGAGAGAATCATTTTTAAATGGTCTTCTTCATTAATTATTGGTTTATCTGATGCTTCCTAGGTAAACAGTGTTCTATTCCATAAAATATGATGATCTTTAAATTAAAGTTCTGTTTGGAGCATGTGGATATTTGCTTTGCATTGTTGCAATGCTTTTTCAAAAACCAGAGATTCTAAACTTTTCAAAGAATTCTCATGACTTCCTGACATGTTTTATTGTAATGTCCACGTGTCCACTTATATTTTGTAATAAGTTACTGGCGAAGTTAACTGCCTGAGTGCTGGCAGCTCCTGACCCAGTGCTCAGGTTGGAAAGTTAGTATTTGTGCAGCTGCTCAGGGGCAGAAACCGGACACAGAGGGCCAGCCAGCCTCCCATCAAGGGTCCTGGTGCTGCCCCCGTGAGGAGCCTTCCTCTCTCCAGAAGCTACTGCTGACTCCCCTGGCTGATTCTAAGCAAAGGCTAAAGAGTCTCCATGCATTACGACGAGAATGCAAATCAAATCAGCTTGCAAGGTCTGAGTGCTTCTATTCGTACCCAGCCTTATACTGGGTGCAAAGGAAGATTTACAACAGATGTGTGATAAGCCTCTTAAAACCTAAGGAAGCAAAGCTAACACAAAAGAGAACAAACCACATACAAATTCATTGGTAAACCAAATGTAATAATACATGTCCTACTGAGGTCAAGAGGCAGCAGATCCATGTCAAATCATGTTCTCAGAAAACTCTCAGAAGGTAGTAGAATTAGAAACTGGTCTTAGAAACGTGTAACAGTAGTCCTTATTTTCACTTGTTGCTGTTGACAAAAAACAATCCTGACATACTGATTCCTGAAAGTAAACCTCCTGCCAAATCCTTAGCCAAATTTTGTTTGGAACCTGTGTCAAGACTATGCGTAGTCTTTTAACTGCATGATGTTAGCCAACTTTACCTCCTTGAGAGATGGTGGTAATCTAAACTGTCACAATATTCATAAAGGCAGCAGCTAACATCTACAAAGCCCTCACTCTGCCCAATATACCATCTTAGAAAGAACTTCACAGACACCATCTCACGTAATCATCACAACAACCAGAGGTATCATGACTATCTCCATTTTATTAATGAGAAAACTGGGGGTTAGAAAAGGCTCCGACTGATAAATGTAGAGGCAGAAGATTCAGGTTCAAACCCTGGTCTTTATAACTCTGAAGCCTGTCTTTTCAACCACTCTGCTATGCATTTCTCTTCAAAGATATCAGCTCACAGAACCAGCTCTCAATCTTTTTCCTCTTTGAATCATTCCTCAGCCATTCAAACCCATGAAAGCAACATGAAAGCTCTCTAACCAAAGGCTATTGCTTTTCTGGGGAAAAAAGCAAGAGCTCAGAAAGCCTCTAAGAAAACAAATATGCCAGCACAGTCTTCAGTTTATACCAGGCAAAGTTCACTGACTCTGTCTTTCAGCTGGTCTCCTCTTCCTGAGCAGCCTCTAAGGGAAGACAGTGAAGTCCAAGCTAGGACCCAGAACTCAGAAAGGGTTGGGGGATGGCAAGCTGCACTAAGCCATCAGACATGTCTTGCTTTGCCCTTACAACATTTTATACATTAAGTCATAAATCAGGATATTTTATATCACAACACAATTATCTTTTAAAAACTAAAAACCTGTGCCAACGGTGGATACTCATTTGCAAAAGGCACGGACGCACTGGCTGTCCCTCCTGCGGGCCAGCGCCCCCTTGTGGACTCCCCCCTACGACATGCGTGTGTTGCCCTTTCCTCTACACACGTATGATTGCCCTATGCCCACCATGTGTGTGTTTTGCCCTTTCCCCTACAGGTGTATGCATTGCCCTATTCCCACTACGTGTGTGTACTGCCCTTCATTCTAGCCCTGCCAGTTCTTCCCAGTGTTTTCAAGCCCTACTCTAAGAAATCGAGAGTTTGTTTCCTTTCTTTTTTCAAGTCCACCACAGTTACTAAACACTTGTTTGAAATGGGTGCAATTCAATGTAGCAATTAGCTAACCCAATCCATTTATTCTGAGCAAAGGGTGCTTCAAGTGAATTGTAGACTTCTGGTAACAGAAGTAAGTCTCATTCGATAGGGACAAAAATTCTGCTCTTAACAATAACTGCTGGGTCTCATCTAGATTGTGTTTCAGTACTAAGCTGAAGAGACAGGTGAAGGCTCAGGTAAAACTAACAGTGTCCGGGAGTGGGCCTGACAAAGGTGTAATTTAGAAAGGTGGAGAGAAAGCAACTGTCCTTTTTTATGGTGCTGGGTCAGCTGAGCCTCTTCACAAGACAAGCACTAAGTTACTGTGGTCATTGAGTTCGTGGTTCTCAAGAAACATAGCAAGTCACATTAAAGCAGAAATGTGGAAGAGCTGGAAAAAGGAGAGCATACGCATGGTATGTTTCCAAATGTTTGTCAGATGGATAAATGAGTGGCAGCATCGTGGTTGGACCCCTTTTGCGAGTCTTTATTAATCACGTTAACATCTAACATTCCTGCAGGACTTGCTAAGTGCTTTGCACCAAGCTAAACTCCTCACGGGGGTTACCTCAAGGCATCCTCACAAGAACCCTATGAAGTAAAAACTATTATCATCCCATTTTACAGACAAGATAACTGATGTTCAGAGAGGTAAAGTAGCTCCTTCAGAAATAACCAACCCTTCATCAACTATATGTTCTCTTCCGCTACCACCCTAGATCTCAGCTCCCTTCACGGCAAAACTCTTTGAAAGAGTCATCTGCACCCACTGCACCCACATCAATGAGGGCTGACAGATCAACCCACCAAATGTATCCCAAATTTACAGTTGGCCTTTGAAAAACGCTGGGATAAGGGCACTAACCCTCACACAGTCAAAAATCCACGTATAACTTTACAGTTGGCCCTCCGTATCTGTGGTTCTGCATCCTGCAGAACTGCAGTATGTACTACTGAAGAAAATCCAAGTACAAGTGGACCCATGCAGTTCAAGTCATGACATTCAAGGGTCAGTTGGAGTCCCTCCCCCACATTCCCCATCACATCCTAGTACAAGTCACTGTCATCTTTTGTCTAGACTCCTAAAAACGCTTCCTAAGTAATTTCCTGGTTTCCATTTAGTCTAGTTTCCACACAACAGCCAGCAGGTATTTTTAAAACACAAATTAGATCATATCACTCCCCTGCTCACAACTCTACACATTTCTTACTGTGGCCTGACAAGCTCTCATCTCCTCTTTCCCTGCTTTGCTCCCCGTGTTCCACTCACGCTGGCCTTGCTATTGTTCCTCAAATAGGACACCGGGGCCATTGTGTTCACCATACTTTTGCCTGGAACCTTCCCAATGCTAGCTCCTTCTTTCCATCTGGGTCTCTGCCTCAAATGTCACCTCCTTAACACGTTTTCTGTCTAATTACCCCTCTACCCATGGCTATGCCCTGCTGTTTTTAGTCTTAGCACTTGCTGCAATAATATTACAACAGACAGTGATTTGCTTGTTAATTTTGTCGTGTCTACTTGGATGTAAGTTGCATGAGGACAGAGACTTTATTACTCAATATTTCATTCCCAGATCCTAGAATTCCCTGGCATGTAGCAAGTATTCAATATTTATTAAGTGAATGAATGTAGAATAGACAAATTAGTGGAGATATCATTTAAAGGGTGTCTGATGAATACAGAGTGATTTTATAATATGTGTTTATCTACCCAGAGCTGGCTACCATGATGATCATGGAAAAAATAGTAATGTCAATTCCTTCTTACCAAAATTTACACATTCACAGCTAAAAGTTGATTTTTCAACTCCTTTTCTGCACACCTCAATCCTAACATACAATCAAACAGTGAAATTTAAAAAAAAAAAAAAACAACAACAACTATAAAGGCAAGGAAGTGACATCAGAGCCTGGAAAAAAAAACACTAACTGAATATTCTCACTAATGATCAAAATGTTTATGAACAGACATATATAATTCAAGCATAGGTATATACATCATGGGGGGGAATGCCATAAGATAACTTCAAGCATCAAAGGAAAAGAACAAGAAATTACATATTACTCACGTGGGCATTCTGCATTCCATGTTTCAAGAATGTGAAGGAAAGATAAGAGTTTGCTTTGCTTAGTTTGTTCAAATTCTCTGCCATATAATGGCAAGATTTCATTGCACTACATTTTCCTGAAGACATATAAAGCAACTACTTGAAGGAAACTCAACCATACATTCTTAATTCTAGGGCATATTTAAGATACATGTACAACCAGATTTTTTAAAAAAACATTCTTTGTGTCTATTACCTATGTTAATTGCAGTTTCTTGTTTATCTCCTGTCAAGACCCATATTCTTATGTTTGCTTTCAGTACATTTGTTATCGTTTCTGGAACACGTGTTTGAAGGCGATCTTCAATGGCTGTGGCTCCAAGTAGCAGGAACCTCTAGACGTTTTTTGAAAGAGGTATTTGTTTTTACTAATTAAAGATAAAAATATTTTTAAATGGAATAAATAGAGCAAATTCTGACAAAAGATATACAGTCTAACAATTTATTACGTGAAGTCCCATATACGTACACACACACACACACTTTTTTTCTAGTCTCTTCCACTCGTCTATTTGTTTGTCCCTATTTCACTACAACATGAGGCAGTGTAGCATGATTGTTAAGAGCTAGGCTTTTGAATTCATTCCCTAACTCTACAAGTTACTAGATGTGTGATCATAAGCAAACTACTTAAATTTCTGTTGCTCAGTTTTCTCATCTATTACTGGAGAAGTGGGGAAAATAAGATTACTGATAGAATTATTGTGAGAGTTAATATTTGGAAAGTGATTAGAATAATATCTAGCAGATTATAAATGGTCAACAAATATATATTATTTTAATTATTATAAGCTTAGGGTAAATCTTGATGTCTAGAGAGGTAAGCCTCCTTTATTATTCTCATTCAAAAAATATCACAATAATTCTTAGCCTCCTCCTACTACTTCTGAATGAATTTTAGAACAAACTTGTCAAGTTCTGTGAAAATTCTGTTGGTACTTTTATGCATTCCTGCAGTGCACTGAGTTCATAGATTACACTGAGGAGAACTGCCATGTTAATTACCCTGGTTTTTCCACATATTGTATACACCCTTCCATGTATATAGGTCCTTACTTGTCATTAAGAAAAATTTCATAATTTTCTCCATAAATGTCTCATCACCAGATGGTTTACAGTTTTTGTTCTTATTGTGAAGTATCTCCCTACCTCTAGAGAGAAGTGGTGTAGAGTTATTTGAAAGTGGACTAAAAACGTTTTTAAAAGAAGTATGATTGATATGCTAAAAAAAAAAAAAAAAGGAGAGAGAGAGAGAAAGCAGATCATACAAAATGCTCAATTAGAACCAAAGGCAGAAAAAAGTGGAAAGGAAAGAAAGAAAAAGAAAAAAAAGGGGAACAAATAAAAAATAGTTACAAATACAGCAGATATTAAACTAATAATCATGATAAACATGTATGATCTAAATACACCAATTAAAAGAGGCTGTCTGATAGAACAAAAAATGACACAGACTTAACTTTACGTTGCCCGTAAGAAACTCACATTGAATATGAAGACACAGATAGATTAAAATAAAGGGAATGGAGAAAGATATACCATGCTAATGCTAATAAAAGAAAGCTGCAGTAGCTATATTAATTTCAGAGCAGACTTCACAGCAAGGAAATTATCAGTGATAGAGAGGGGCATTACATAATGATAAAGAGTCCATTATCTAGGAAAACATAACAATATTTAATGTGTATGCACCTAACAACAGAGCATCAAAATATATGAGGCAAAAACTCATAGAACTGCAAGGAGAAATGGATGAATATACTATTATAGTTGGAGACTCCAACACCTCCTTATCAATAATTGACAGATCCAGCAGATAGAAAATAAGTAAAGATATAGTTGAACAGAATAGAACCATCAATCCACTGCATCTAATTGACTTTTAAAGAATACTCATCCAACAACAGCAGAGTAGGTGAAGCATAGGAGATTTTAGGGCAGTGGAACTACTCTATATGATACTGCAATAGTGGATAGTCACATGTATTTGTCAAAACCCACAGAACTGTACAGTAAGATCAAACCCTAATATAAACTATGGAGATTAGTTAATAACAACATATCAATATTGCTTCATCAACTGTAACAAATGTACCACAAATACAAAATGTTTATAATAAGGGAAACTGTGTAAGGGGGAGAGGAAGGTTATATGTGAATTATCTGTACTTTCTGCTCATTTTTTCTGTAAACCTAAAACTATTCTAAAAAAATAAATGTATTTTTTAGAGGAGTTTGGGATTAACATACATGCATTATAATAAGAAAATAGATAAACAACAGGGACCTACTGTATAGCAGAGGGACAGTGGGAACTATATTCAATATCTTGTAATAACCTATAATGGAAAACAATCAAAAAAGTGTATATATATATAAACACACACACATACATATATATATATATATATATATATATATAGCTGAATCACTTTGCTGTACACCTGAAACTAACACAACATTGTAAATTAACTGCACTTCAATTTTTTAATGGTTAAAAAATAAAATAAATAAAATATTGTAAAAAAAAAAAGGTATTAATTTTTTGAATGGCCAAAGGATTTGAATAGACATTTCTCCAAAGAAGATATACAAATAACCAAAAAACACATGAAAAGATGTTCCACATCATTAATCATTAAAGAAATGCACATTAAAATCACAATGAGATCCACTTCATACCCACTAGGATGGCTATAATCAATTACAGATTGTAACAAGCACTGGTGAGGAGGTAGAGAAATTGGAACCCTCGTACACGGGCTGTGGAGATGTAGAATGGTACAGCTACTTTGGAAAATATAACTATTGTCTCAATAGGTTAAAAACAGAGTTACCATGTGACCCAGAAATTCTACTCATAGATATATACCCTCCAAAAATGAAAGAATGTGTCCAAGTGAAAGCTTGCACATGAACGCTTATCACAGCATTGTTCATAATAGCTAGTGGAACAACCCAAACGACCATCAACAGAGGAATGAACAAACAAATTGTATATCCACACAATGGAGTATTATCTGGCATTGAAAAGGAGTGAACTATGTATGCATGCTACAACAACATGGGTGAATCCTGAAAGCAGTAAGCTAAATCAAAGAAGCATGTCACTAAAGACCACATATTATATGATTCCATTTATATGGAATATCCAGAAGAAGAAAGTACAGAGAGCACGAAAGTAAATTAGTGGTTGCATGGGCTGGGGTTAAAGAATGGGGTAGGGGTGGGAGGATGGCAGAGAGTGAAGACTAACGGATATGGGTTTTTAGGGCGATATCGAAAATATTCTGCGTTCATCATGGTGATGGCTGTAAAGCTCTGAGTATACTAACTATACAACTGTACACTTCAAATGAGTGAACTCTATGGTACGTGAATTATATCTCAATAAAGCTATCACACTTTTTTAAAGAAAGGAATGCTTCAAAGGAACTATGAAGCCACAGAGCCTCAGAAACAAGTCTAATTCAATCAGTCAATCTATCAATTCATATTTTACCAATACAGCAATCCTGGTAACATGGTACTTAATTACTTTAGCAATTACAGTCTAAGTTATGCTGTACTTGACTACTGATACAAATGCAGACGGCATCTTTCTTGCCCTTGCTCATCGAGAAAGACATTTAAAATCTTATTAACCCCAAAAGGAAAAATGTTCAAAAGCAAAGAAGTGCTACTGACCTGAAGAGCTAAGAGGAGGGTCAGAAAACACCTCCCTCCTACTGAAGAAAACAAGTAGGACCATAATGGTGTGCATGGAACTGATAAGAGCCAATTTCACAGAGCCAGTCAATCCTACACTCTTTGGTGTCAGACTCCAACGTTTATCTATAAGTCTGCAGAAAGTAGCCATATAACTATAACTAACATAACATCACCTAGAATTGTGGAAATTAACACAAGTCATGAAGCAGATGGTTAGATAGATCCTCGAATGGTTAATACAAAATTAGAAAAATGACAACTGAAGGACAAGACTATTAGCTTTTTTAGATGGCATATGGGTGTTCCAAGCCTAGAAAACTAGAGTTGATGATATAGATTTTTTAAAATGCAAAATTTAAGTTAAGAATCATAACTGTTTGGCTCTTATAGCTTGAAAGATATATCTCTAAAAAACCCAGTTCCTTCTGATCAAAACCTATGAACACTTGACCCTGTCATCTACCACTTGCCCCCAGTGTGTCCTGTTTTAGGAGGTACCCCCTTCAACAGGGTATCTAGTTCCCAGGACAAGTCTCCCCAGTGGAGCTGCAATGAATAGGGAGCTCTAGTCTCCAGCCCCCCGGAAGTTTGCCGTGCCTGACTCAGCCCCCAGGAGCTCATCACTCCTGGATGAACTGGAAAACATCCAGCGGGGGAAAGAGAAGGGACGGTGGTAAGACACAAATGAACACGTCTGACAATTATCAATGTGATTTTAGTATCACAGAGCCTGATCGTTTGCATACATGACTTGGGCTAAATCTCCTCTCATCCACACTAAACAGGGATATTGAGCATTTTTGACTCCTGAACTTTTAAAGCTTATAGCCGTTGAGAGAAAAAAAAAAAAATCAGTGTTTTGTTAAATAACATGATTCTGCTCTGTTAAAGTATCTAAGAATGATAAGATTTCCACTCAGACCTTCCAAGCACTGCATTGCTGCTCATTAGCGGCTCTGGGTACTCAGGTAACCTTTAGAATATAGGGTGGCACTCACTCAGGCCAGACAACCTCCAAGACCAGACAGGAAAAGCCAGCCTGGGATAGTTCTTCTGCCTGTTATTTCTGCCTCTGAAGTTTAAAGAAAGAGAATAAAGAGCCCTGCCAGTTATACAAGGTCACCTACTTTCCTTGGACAGCAGACAAGCTTGAAATCTTCAACCCCCAATATTAACTGAGTACAGTTAATATTTCCGGAGCACCCACAGCCAGGCACTGTGTACCTGTTGGAGACGAGCATTCAGCTGATGAGGGAATTGGTCAGTTTAAGGACACTGCACTCCCTGACCTTGCTGCCCACCTCACATTCCCTGGGAAAGGCAAACTTACTCTTTTCTTCATCCTATGACTTCCTCTTTCCCCACATACGACTTCCAGATTAAAACTTAAAACTAAAATATAAATTATGACAGTTTGATTGAAAACAGAATTGCCACACTAATACGTGTACAGTCCTTCAAGAGGCCAATTTTCTATTGTCCAGATGTCTTCTCAGTGTGTGGGTGTAACAGACCCACCCGTATCCCATAAGGAACAGGCAGGTTACACAATCAGCCCCTTTCCTGTGCTTTGTCAACAGACGCTGAGTAATCGCCCGTGAGGGCTACTGCAGCATGTTCATGCACTGGGTATGAAGCTGGGTTAGGTTCCTAATCTTCCAATAGTCGACTTTGAAAAAAAGATGGACCCAGTGATGTTAAGAAAACCCCTCAGCCTAAATCTGTTCTGGCCAAGCTCCTGCAGGAATGAAATGCAGAGTTCATGGGACCAAATGGCGAGAGAAATCAAGCCAAGAAACAAAAGTTGGCCCAGGACCCATTAAATCCCTGAAGCCTCAGCTGAAATTCACTTCTGTCCTGGAAGCTGAGAACAGTGCATGGAACTGAATAGATGCTCAATCACTATTTGTTGAATGAGGGAAAGAACAAATGAGGCTTCAGTTTCCGATTCAGTAAGCCAGAAAATCACCAAAATAACAGAAAATGAATTTAAATCCCATTTTGCAAGGACTTGTTTGAAAAACATTTTTTCCTTAAACCAGACTGTAATATTTTAGGCTAACTCCTGTAAAACATTCAAATACTTAAGGATTCCCTAGAAACTAATTCTCTGCAGAAGAGCTATAGAAGTCGTTATTCTGTTTTGAGAAGTTGTTATTCTCAATTGCAATATAGTTCCCACACGCTTCTACCTACTGTCACCTGCTTACAGCACAGGTATATTTTCAGATAGCAGTAAAAGGCCCAAAATGCAAACTTGCAAAATATCCATACTTTCAGACAAGACACACGTGTCTGTAGGAAGCAGCAGCTTAAAAACTAAAAGGAGAAAGTGGGCTACAGCTTTCAAGGTATTATTAGCTTTACCCTTATTTGATATTACACCTTGCTTTGCAAATCTTCTATAAACCTTTCAGTAGATGTTGTTCTTATTCAAAACTCACTCAAGGAATTTTATTTCCTTAAGAGATGGACGATAAGTCAAAATCAGAAGGATAAGAGAATGGCAGGAAAATATCAACTATGTCAGGATTCTGAGTTACATGCACAAAATAATTAACTTCAAAATACACAACACAAACCGGAAAAACCTCCCTTTTTCTCCAACTATAGGCATAGTTCCTACTACAGCTTGATAAAAGGTAATGCTTAGCAAATAGAAACAGATAATAGATTGAAGACACTGCCTTAGGAATAAAGGAAGAGCCACATAGTAAAAACATACATTTGACTCTGTGCGTAAGCACAAAATACCATTGGAAGTGGGAGGAAGGGAAAATAATAGTAATGCCTTGACAGGGTTTGTTTGGGGAACCATTTATTTTTAAGCAAACAGAAGGCATACAAGGTCTCACATACCAACAAGCTCCCCCTTGCCCACCTGTGGGCCTGAGCAGCAGCGACATGCATTGAGGCTACAATTTCAACAGCTGAGAACAGCATTACGAAAGGGAACTCAATTCTAAACAATTTTCACTTACCTTCTTTGGCAAAACATTCCAGATGGGCTAAAGTCTCCTCCGCAAAGAGAGAATCTTCTGAAAGTCTCTCATAAATCACTGAATCCTATAGAAAACACACACACACACAAATACACACACTGTGATTAACATCTAAGCATGACAGTCTAAATTATAAATACTGTTCTATAATTTTATTGTTATAGCTAATAGATGTGAAGGAGCTCAAGCAGCCCCAGTGAAGGCACAATTCCAGAAAAAAATATGCTACATACAGAGGGGAAAAAGACAAGGAACACAGCAGATTTTTCATTGGAACAATGCAAGTGAGAAGCCAGTGAAGCAAAGTCTTTACAGCACCGAAAGAAAAAATGGCCTAGAATTCTATACTCAGCAAAAATTGATTTCAAGATGAAGATTAGAAAAAAATGAAGATGAAATGAAGATTTTTTTCCACCTTAGGCTGAAAAAATTTATCACCACCAGATCTACTGTATAAGATATGGTAAAGGAACCCCTTCAGATAAAAATCATTATACCAAATGTTAATATGGGTCTGAAGAGCACTGAAAATCGTATTCACATGAGTATATATACATTATTTTTCTTGTTATTTAACACTAGAACCAACTACATGATCCCTAGAAGAAACACACTTTAAAGACACAAATGGGTTAAAAGGAAAGAAAAAGCTATACCATACTAATACTAATCAAAAGAAATCTGAAGGAACAAATTGGTAAATTGACCTAGATCAAAGTTACTAACTTCTGATCTTCAAAAGACACAATTAAGGAAATGAAAAGATAAGCCACAGACTGGGTTATAATATTTGCATGTAATATATCTGATAAAGGACTTGTTTCCAAAATAAGCAAGAACTCTCAAAACTCAGTAAGAAAAAACGTTACTTAAAAAAAAAGGTTAACTATTTAAACACATTTTAACAAGGAAAATAAGTGGATGGTGTGTAGAAAAGAGTTGACATGGCAGATCAGAGACTGCTCTCCTTAGAGAGACCTACTTACAAAATTGGCCCTTGGCTGGCCTCTAGGAATTTGGCTGGTAAACAGTTCTCTAAACTGATACAAACTTTCCCTGTGTGACTGACCCCCATGGGATTCCTCCAGACACTACTCGTGTCTTTCCTTTTGTGATCTGGCTGTATATCCTTATTACATTGCTGTAATAAATCTTAGCCATGAGTACAACTATATGCTGAGTCCCATGAATCCTTTTAGAGATTTGCTAAAAGCATAGGGGTGGTCTTGGGAACCCCCATCACAGATGGCAAATAAACACATGAAAAGCTGTTTGCTATCATCGGTCAGCATGGAAATGTAAATTACATTCACAATGAGGTACACACCTATTAGAATGGCAAAATTCAATAGACTAACCAGGCCAAGTGTTGGTGACAACTGCTGGTAGGAATGTAACTACAATTTGGTGGTTTCTTAAGAAGTTGAAATACGCCTACCACGTGATCCAGTAACTTTACTCCTAGATATTTACCAAATAAAGATAAGATCATACGTCCATACAAAGAGTTGCAAACAAATGTTCATAGGAGCATTATTTGTAGTCGCCCAAACTGCAAACAAAATGTCCAGCAACAGATGAACAGATGAACAAAGGCTCGTATATCCATTCAATGGAATCTACTCGGCAATACAAAGAAATGAACTGCTGGTACAAGCTAAAACATGAATGAATTTTAAAATTATGAGTGAAAGAAGCCAGACAAAAAGTAATATATACTGTATGACTTTGTATAAAACTTTAGTAATTGAAATGAATCTATAGTGACAGAAAGCAGATCAGTGTCAAAACTTAACAAAATGTACATTTTAAATATGTGCCATTTATTTTATGTCAATTTTACCTCAATAAAGCTGGGTTTTTTAAGGTACATATGGTAGTGAACAAATACATAAGTGCTTTATAAAAAGAGATTCAAAGAGGTAAAGCGAATTCCTGAGACACCAAATCCAAGCACTTTGGGCTTGGAACTGGGATCAAAATTCCTGCTACAAACCCTTAGCATCAACCATCTAATCACTGGTTCTCAAAAAAACAACTGAGTGGGCTTCCCTGGTGGTGCAGTGGTTGAGAGTCTGCCTGCTAATGCGGGGGACACGGGTTCGCGCCCTGGTCTGGGAAGATCCCACATGCCGCGGAGCAACT
This sequence comes from Balaenoptera borealis, assembly GCF_965194805.1. Taxonomy (NCBI): domain Eukaryota; kingdom Metazoa; phylum Chordata; class Mammalia; order Artiodactyla; family Balaenopteridae; genus Balaenoptera; species Balaenoptera borealis. Next base: position 5,000,551 of record NC_138877.1, read on the forward strand.
AGGCCCGTGAGCCACAACTGCTGAGCCTGCGCGTCTGGAGCCTGTGCTCCGCAACAAGAGAGGCCACAATAGTGGGAGGCCCGCACACCGCGATGAAGAGTGGCCCCCGCTTGCCGCAACTACAGAGGGCCCTAGCACAGAAACGAAGACCCAACATAGCAATCAATCAATCAATCAATAAAAATCTTTAAAAAAAAAAAAAACAAAACAACTGAGTGACAGCAGGTTTTCACTGACATAAAAGTTTAGTAAAATTATGGTGTGAGCCACCACAAATTTCAATGGGCTCAGCTGGCAGGGAGGTCCTTCTCGGTTGCCCTGAGATGGACTTTTCAATCTTGGGTAATGCAGTCAACAGCCACTGATAACAGCGCATACAAAGTAACAACGTTTTAAAATATTGTGGGAGTTTGGGGTTTGTTTTGAGCTCGAGCCACTTTTCTCCTTGCTTGGCCCTGCAATAAACCATTCTTTGCTTAAAATAAAATAAAATAAAATAAAATAAAACATTGTGAAGTTGTAAAAGGCTTCCTGTAAGTTGTTGGAACATAGAGAGAAGGAGTTCCATGAATAATGAATCCCATTGCATTTATATGAAATGTCCAAAAAAGACAAATCTATAGAAACAAAAAGTAGATTCGTGGTTGTCGGGAGCTGGAAGCAGGACTCGGGAGTTACTGCAAAAGGGCATGAGACATCTTGTTGGGGTGATGGAGATGTAAAACTGGATTCTGATGATCGTTGCACAGCCCTGTAAATTTGCTAAAAATCATCGACTTGTACACTTAAAATGAGTGTTTTCATGGTGTAGAAATTAAACCTCAATAAAACTGTTCAAAAAAAAACCCCCCAAAAACCAAGTCCCAGTACTTACAGCCGCTTTGCAGTAGAGCCGGAGCTGTCCTGTAAGAGTTCGCACAATTACAGATATCCTCTTTCCAGTACTAAAACAATATTGAGTGTATTATTAGTTTCTATTTTCCTCAGTACATGACACTAATACCCACACAAAAATTCAAAGTCAAAAGAATTCTAAGAGAGTCCTCAGCTGCCCATTGCTGAAAAGGCCAGCATGTTTCTTGCCAGCCTCTTTTTTCTTTACCTGCTTCCTTTAACTGAGATTCTAATTATAAGTCTCCACCTTCTTCTCTTACTATTCTTTTCTTCCATGGAAGTTTACTGACACAAATATATGTAATAGATTATATTATGATATATTATATTAATATAATTACATATATATTATGACATTTTATATTAATATGTACCATTATAACATAGTACATGACATATATATAATGTAATATACCTTTCTTATGTTTTATATGTACATATATTACTTATAATATAATACATAAATTTTATATACATGTAATATATATAATATAATCATTAAAATTTGATGAGGAAAGGGGAAAGCAGCCCTGGGTCTGTGTATTATTCAGTCCTCACACCATCTTTATCAACTAGACCTCCCTGCCCCCATTTTGCTGCACAGAGATGCTAAATTCCTCCTCACCATCTCATTCGCCCACACTTAACTCTCCTGTCATCTTTCAATTATCAGCCCAAGTCCCACCTCCCCACAAAGGCACCCAGGCCCCTCAGAGATAAACCTCCACCACCAGCGGCACCGCTGTCTCCATCAGATCATACTCTTCAATATTCTTTATCGCCCTCATAACGACTGGGAATTACCTTGTCTGTTTACTAAAGCAGGGGACCCCACAAACAAGTGGTCCACCCTAGTCCTAGAACAGTATTCTAGAAAAATATTTGTAGCTGCATAGACTGCAGTTCTCCCCATGAAGACGAAAATACGTTTTGTTTGCTTTTTTTTACATTCTTTAACTTTTCTTTCACCTCTGGAGGCACAGATTGGTTGACAATACCAAGGACTTTGGAACCAGACAGACCTGGATTTGAACCCTGATTCTGCCACTTATTTGCTTAGCGACGTTGGGAAGGTCATTTAAATGGAGCCCCAGCTGCCGGTCTTTCAAGTGCAGTGACCACCACTGGCCTCAGAGGACCGCTCTGTGTGTGTCCAGCAGACCAGCTGGGCTTTCAGTCATTAGTTCCTCCACGTTTTCAAGTTCTTCCAACAAAAAGAATTTTATTTTTCTTCAGGAATAAGATTGATCGAGAAAAGGATGTTCAAGCTTGGAGGAAAAGTAAGAGGTTCATAGACATGATGGCCGAAGGAGAGAAGGAAGATCTCCTTCAGGGAGAAGAAAACCCTAGTGAAATCCAAACAAGCCTCAGAGAAGAGTGCTCCAATTAAAATAATAGTAATAATAAACACTCATACCAAGTGCTCTATCAGTTTTGACTATGTGCCAGGCATTGTGATTTAATCTTCACAACAATCCTGTGAGGCGGACACCACTGCTAGCCCCATTTTACAGATCAAGAAACTGTGGCACAGAGAGGTTAGGTGACCAGGAAGGTCATGAGCTAGTAAGTAACAGAACCACGGCTACGACCACAAGTGATCCTTTTCCCTCCTCTGTCCCCCAAGCTTTTTTCACCCTCTCACCCTCCTCTCCACATGCACCCATGCTTGTCATCTCCCTTTTCCCCTTCTTCCTTCTCTGGTCCACTGGCCCCCCGTCAATATAGCCACCAAGGAGCAAAATGAGCCACTGAGACGGCAACTCTGCCAGGTCACCAAGCAGAGAGTGCCAGCAAGAAAAGATGTTTCCCACCCCCCAGGGAGCCCCATGGCCATGCCTACGGAAAACACAGCTTTCATCTGTCCCCACCTCACTGCCAACAGTCTAAGCCAGAGCTCCCACCCTCCAAGGATGGTCCCGGTGACCAATCTTACAGTGGAACGCTTCAGCTAAAAGGGACTTTCCAACAGGGATAAAGGATTAACAATTGTTCTAAATACTTAGAAAGCTGTTAGAACACTATTAAAAGTAAATGAATCATTTAAGTGGTACCTAATTAGGCGAGCATGTGTTAATGACAGGAAATGACTGCTCTCCTGGTAGCAGAAGTCAAATGTTAAGAAAGGAGAAAGCTAGAATGAATACTGAGATGTATTTTCTTGTAACAAAGTTCTTAGAAAAATCTTTCCTAGGACTTCCTTGGCTGCCCAGTGGTTAGGACTCCGTGCTTCCACTGCAGTGGGCATGGGTTCAATCCCTGGTTGGGGAACTAAGATCCCTCATGCCACCTGGCACGGCCAAAAAATAAATAAAAAATCTCTCCTAGAGAGGGGGTAACAACAACTTTTCTGAGGTTTAAAGCTTTTTTTTTTTTTTCAATGTCATTGGGAAACAAGGCTTTAAAAATACAATTTAAAAACAAATCATCTGGCTTTAGGAAGAACGAATGATTTACTTATTAATTTCCTTTTCTAATTTTTCAAATTTCACATTAGAAATAGTGAAATGGTCCAAGAGATATGACTTCATGAGTCTGGAGGAAAATCCAATGGAAATAAAATCATCACCAGTATCCTGACCACATGCTTTGGGGAATCAAGCCACAGATGCTGGGGTGTAAGAGGAAAGAAGAATGCACATTGTTTGGGAAAAAATTAATTAATTCACTATTTTTAAAGAAACAGTTTTTGGTTTATTTGTGAAAATAATGTTCAATATCCATTTGTTAAAAAAGAGACAATAGGCCCAAAATGGAGTCATGTGTGCTCAGCCCACATCCCCAAACCGAGACTCAATACCTGACCTAACTGCAATTTCAGAGTCTCCCAGGAATCTAATCTTAACCAGTCAGTGTGGAATCACCTGGTCAGCACTAGTGAGGTAACCTGAGTGACAGACCCCAGGGGTCCCCCAAAGGAAGATGACCTTGTCCCAAACAATCTACTTTTTGCTAGTAGCCTCTTTGTCCCGCCCCATCTGCCTATAAAAGTCTTCCACTTTGTACAACTCCTCAGAGCTCTTTTCAGTCTGCTTGATGGGATGCTGCCCAACTCATGAATCATTGAATAAAGCCAGTAAGATCTTTAAAATCTACTCAGTTGAATTTTGCTTTTTAAGGCAAAAATTTATTCACCAAATATTTACTGAGTATTTGCTGGATACCAGCCCCTGCAGGAGGTGACTCCTGCCCTCCTGGAACTTACAGTCTAGTTAGCGACACAGTTGTTAAGTTGTAACCCAGATTTAAAATCGCAGCTCTGATTATGACAAGTGCTAGAAAGGAGAGGTCAAGCACCTGCACCAGCTACAAAAGGGAATTTTTACTGGAGAAGTGAAAACCGAGCTGAGACGAAAGGGTAGGTGAAAGCTAACTAGAATTTCAGGATTCTGTATTAAGGTTTTGATTTACATTGCCAAATCTCAGTTGAATAGCCACAGAAAGAGCCCTGGGAAATACACAAATAGAATGAAAAGGCAGCTTACCTAGAAAATTCCAGGACATTAAGAATTTCAAATGTGAATTCTTCTGCCATCTACAGGAAGATAAGACAACATATTCTTACCTGAGGATAGAAGTATTCATCTCACAAAATAACTCACTCTCCCAATCACAAACAAGTTTTACCCTCCAAATACGTCTCTTTTTCAAAATATAAATCTTCCTGCAAGTCTGATGAGATAATGGTGCCCTCCTCTGGTAAGAATATTGTTTGCAACCTGGGCAATATTGGCAAAAGTGCTTCTGATAGTGACAATTTAAGACTGAAACACCTCTCTCTTCCGCCTAAAATCCGCACGATTAGAAAAATTGTATAAACACTATGTTGTAAGGTTACATGGAGTAAGGGAGAAAATCAGCAGAGAGAAATGTGAACAAATAAATCTTTTAATAAAATTGCACGGATCAAATAAAATCCTTAATGCTTAGATAATTTGAAGAGGTAAACATGAAGAGAGGTGGCATGCTAAAAAATATATCAATGAAACATGCATTCTTTTCTAAATTTTTCCAGCTACAGCCTCTTGAATTCCTGTAACCATGATCAATTTATCTCTGCGTCTACCAGCTCTCAGCTTCAACACTGCAGAAGTCGAAATGTGATGTATGATATTTATATATATATCTATGTGACATAAAGATGAATTAATCAGTCCATTCTAGAAAGGACTCAATGTCTAGTAAGCATCTCTCACCATTGCATTATTACTAGGAAAAAAAACAGTGCATTGGCCACCATGCTTACATTGCTTCAATTTTTTTCCCATAATATCAAAGGCTTGTGGTCATCAAGATAGAACAAGGGTATATGTAACAAAATGAATAAATCAACGTATTGATAAAAACAGAACTCACCAAAAAATAGAAACATTTTGATTCTTCATAGGAAAAAAATTAGTTTACTTCTTAAATGTCTGACAATTCTAACTCTTTAGAATAGCTCAAATTTTTTTTTTATGTTAGCAATTTTTTTTTCTTTTTTAACATCTTTATTGGAGTATAATTGCTTTACAATGGTGTGTTAGTTTCTGCTTTATAACAAAGTGAATCAGCTATACATATACATATATCCCCATATCTCCTCCCTCTTGCGTCTCCCTCCCACCTCTCCCTATCCCATCCCTCTAGGGGGTCACAAAACACCGAGCTGATCTCCCTGTGCTATGCGGCTGCTTCCCGCTAGCTATCTATTTTACGTTTGGTAGTGTATATATGTCCATGACACTCTCTCACTTCGTCCCAGCTTACCCTTCCCCCTCCCCGTGTCCTCAAGTCCATTCTCTACGTCTGCGTCTTTATTCCTGTCCTACTCCTAGGTTCTTCAGAACCTTTTTTTATTTTTTTAGATTCCATATATATGTGTTAGCATATGGTATTTGTTTTTCTCTTTCTGACTTACTTCACTCCGTATGACAGACTCTAGGTCCATCCACCTCACTACAAATGACTCAATTTCGTTTCTTTTTATGGCTGAGTAATATTCCATTGTATATATGTGCCACATCTTCTTTATCCATTCGTCTGCTGATGGACACTTAGGTTGGGAATAGCTCAATTTTACTGAGCACCTGCTCTGCACCAAGCATTAATGTCAATTACTTTACACATACTAACTCATTTAATGTTCGCAAGGACCCTACTGCATACGTGATGAGAAAACTGGGGCAAACCCAGAGAAGTTAAGGAGCACGCCCCAGAATAAAGGCTGCGGAGGGTGAAGCCAGGTGGGAATCCTGGGCACTGGATTCCGAGCTCCTACTCCGCACCGCTGTACACACGTGTCTCTCTGGGTGAGCAGGTGCGTGTAACTGCTAGAAAGTACAATGTATCAAGTACTACTCACAGCTTCTATGGTGACAGAGTATGGCGTTCTTGTAGTGAAAACAAAGCCATGTTTACTTGCTCCTTTCACTAAAGCTGCTTCATCTGTCAATAAACGGTCTGTATTAATGGAGATCAAGCAAATGTACTAACGCTGAATTTAATTTAATACAGATTCCTCCAGCACTAAACTATCATGTCATTCTCTTACACTTGGGTTTTTTACCCAAATGCACTTATCTGTGCTTCTAGGTGGCAGAGTGCTCACGGAAGAGGAAATGTGGTTAAACAGGGCCTCTGTCAGTGGGACTAACTCGCCAGCCTGGAAGGAAAATACGTTCTCCCCGCTCACTGCGGTCTTGTTTGTTCTCCATGCCATTAGCAGCACCTCCATCAGCCGCTGCAGGGCCTTACCCTGACCCCTGCTGTGTTACTGATTATAACCTGTCACTGAGCCCTGCTCCAAGAGCCATCCGCTGCCAGCCTTCTGAGGCATTTTCGGGGTGTGTGGAGAGTGGGAGCCCCAGAGCGGCTCAGAGCTGCACTGTACATGATGGCCCCTAACCGGTGAGAGTTTCAGGCAAGGAGAAAGGCAGGTGTGATCAGGGGACCAGCAATGGCATCAGCTCTTCTGTGGGCCCATCACCTGCCAGGTCTCTACGTGCACACAGCACCTACCTGGGGAGGAGGCCTCTACCTGGGGAGGAGGCCTGGTAGCTTATATCATTTCCGTCTCCCTCTGGAACCGCAGTGTGGCACGCGCACAACAGGGTAAGAAATTCCTCTATATAGTCTTTCGTGGGCTGTAAGAAAGGGACAGAGCTAGTGAGCGTCTTCCAACGCAAAGCCCCCCTCCACCCCGCATCACGCAGGAGTCGCATGCAATCTGCAGTTAGTACCAACTGAGGTTTCACTTCAGGTCCATATTGTCAGGCACCAGCTAAAAACCATACCATTCAAAATGGAGTGGAGAGGGTACTGAGTCAGGGACAGTGCAGGGGGCTGGGAGACCGCAGAGAAAACGGGGAACCTGCGCTTTTGGAGCTTCTGTTTTCCTTGGGGAGACGGGCTCTCTCAAAGCTGGAGGAAACAAGTAAGGGATGTGATAGAGAAGACAGGGGCCTATTTTAGGTAGGTGATCAGGAAAAATATATATATTTAAATGTTTAAATTAAGTCCTAAAGAGAAAGGTTAGTTGCGGGTGTTAGTGTACCTGTGTGGTGGCACACACCAGACAAAGGTTGTAGCACCTTCCCAGGCCCCAAAGTCAGGACAAAGATTCATTGTTAGCAGAGCTTCAAGACAAGCGTGACCCCAGCATCTTGAGCCTCGGGCTCAATGATACAGAATGAGGGAGGAGAGAGAGAGGACCACAGTAGTGAGTTTGGATTTTATCTTAAGTGTGGTCCAGTCCTCGGGAGGGTCTTAAGCAAAGGAAGAACATGTACAGGTTTGCATTTTGAAAGATCACTTTTATTTTTAAGGAGATCAAGATTTCAAATCAGGTAGATCAACATCCTAAAACAGGTAAGTGCAGATATTGGTAGCATACAATAGAACCAAAGAGTTTAAAAGCAGATAGAGACAGGATTTCATAGATTGCTACACAGTAGAAAATTCTTGTATAATGTCTGAATTCACTCACACTCAAGTTCAGGCCTCAGTTCATAATTTTGGTGTAAAATCCCTTACTTATTATATTAACACCAAAACTTTTCAAGACTTTCTCTTCCTTCTAGAAAACCATATGCATGTTTTAAAGTTATATAGCATTACCCTGTTGACTTAGAGGGAAAATAGCAGACTTACATGGTCATTCTCAAAGTTCTGCAATAATGTTGGGTCATTGAATTCATAGGACTCTGGGACGGGACAAGGTGACTGACTGAGGAAGGATAGATAAGATTCATTTTAACTAAAAGTTTCTGGTGGTACCAGTCAATAATCAAGCAGATCTAAATCAAACACAGTCCCATCTTCTGTTTTCACTAAGTCACACTTCCAGCTAGTAAATATTTAGGGTTCTGTCAAATTATACATCCTCCCAGGTCTTGAGCTGCAAAATAGCATTAGAAAATGCTTAAACTTGTGTTGAAAACTGTACAATTATACGGAGTTTGAGGCAGAGTAAATTGCCACGAAAGCAGTAAATTGAAGACTAGATTCTGGGTTCTTTGAATATCCCATGGGAAAGATCTAGGGGAGCTTCCTGGGAACTGCCACTGGGGGTGTGGACAAGGGGGCTGTGCTATTACACGCCAGTGCGCTGGCACTGATAAAAAGTCCACCACAAGGGAAAGGAATAGGGGCAAAGGAGAAAAGACCGTATCTAGTTATCTTAAGTTTTCTTCACCAGCAGCACTTCTGTCTGACTGATTTCTAAGGGAAAATGAGAGAGGAAATATGATGGTTACATGCTATAAATATAAAACTCTTTAGGAATTCTAATCATGTATAAAAGCAGACATAAACCATATTTTTTAAAAACTGCAAGTTTTCATATAAAATACATTAAGTTGCAATCTCATTATCTCATTCAGATATAGCTATAGTATTATAGGTTCAGATAGGTTTTGGAGTAAATAAAGTCTACTTAATTTTGTTAAGAAAAAAAATGAGAACTTCCAATAGAGTATGGCAATAAAAACACTTACCCATAAATTATACCAGCAATGGTACACTTCTTAAATGTCATAATATTGCACGTAAGGGTCCCTGTTTTATCAGAGAATAAGTATTTCACCTATGCAAAGAAGAAATACATTTTAAATTTAACTAAACCAAGAAAAATTAACACGATAAACATAAATTTAAAATGTATTTAGAGAGCAAAGATGGTGTTCTTTCTCTTTAAATCCTCAAATTATGTGAATTTTTAGAAAACAAGAAGTTCAGTCTATAAGAATTCTATATGTAATATTTATTTCTTTCAGAAGCCATACTCTTCTCTTTGTTGTACACTGGAGGTGAAATTCTATGGTAATACACAAACTTCAAGTCATCAAACCTAAGAAATTCAGAAGTCCAAGTTCATTTTCCTGCCACAAGAAATCTCATTAAAAGTACCTAGAAAACACTAAGTAGATAGACACTGATATATATATATGTATATCTCAGATGAAAAAGAAAACCAAACCCAAAGCCATTTTAATCATGATCACAAGTATAAAACTCGTTTTAAAGATAAATGGAAATTCTGTAGGTGATCATTTCTGTCCAACAAATACTGCAAAGCAATGTGGAGTTAAACAGTTTTAAGATCTTTGTATTATTCAGAAAGAACAGTTGGATACCAACTAACTATTTGTTAAATAAAGTCACCAGAAATGATAATAAAAGGCAGAAGCTTTCACATAAGCTTTCAAAAACATTTATTTGTTTTTATTTTTAGAAACAACTGACTTTTGTATACTGATTTTGTATCATGCAACTTTGCTGGATTTATTATTGCTTACAGGTTTTTGGTGGAGTCTTTAGGGTCTTCTGTACATTTCATGTCATCTACCAAAAAAGACAGCTTTAATTCTTCCTTTCTGATTTGGATGCCTTATTTTTCTTGCCTAATTACTGTGGCTAGGACTTCCAATACTAAGCTGAATAGAAGTAGTGAGAGTAGGCATCCTTGTTTTATTTCTGATTTTAGAGGAATAACTTTCAATTTTTCATTGAGTATAATTTCAACCGTGAGCTTGTCATATACACCCTTTATTATGTTGAAATATGTTCCCTCTATAGTCACTTTGTTGACATTTTTATCATACATGGATGTTGAATTTTGTCAAATGCTTTTTCTGCATCTATTGAGATGATTATATGATTCTTATCCATCTTTTTTTTAAAATTTATTTATTTTTGGCTGCAATAGATCTTCATTGCTGCATGCAGGGTTTTCTCTAGTTGCAGCAAGTGGGGGCTACTCTTCATTGTGGTGCACAGGCTTCTCATTGTGGTGGCTTCTCTAGTTGCAGAGCATGGGCTCTAGGCACGTGGGCTTCAGTAGTTGTGGCATGTGGGCTCAGTAGTTGTGGCATGTGGGCTTTAGAGCACGGGTTCAGTAGTTGTGGTGCATGGGCTTAGTTGCTCCGCGGCATGTGGGATCTCCCTGGACCAGGGATCAAATCCATGTTCCCTGCATTGGCAGGAGGATTCTTAACCACTGCACCACCAGGGAAGCCCTCCCTCATTTTGTTAATGTGGTGTATCACACTGGTCAATTTGTGGATGTTGAACCAGCCTTGCACTCTTAGAATAAATCATCATCATGTATGATCCTTTCAATGTATTGTTGAATTTGATTTGCCAATATTTTGTTGAGGATTTTTGCATCCAAGTTTATCAGGGATACTGGCCTGTAATTTTCTCTTCTTGTGGTGTCCTCATCTCTGCTGGTAAATGATGAAACCAGGATTCACACTCAGGAAGTTTAACTCCAAAATTCTGCCTTTCACCATAATTTATATGTGGCCTCCAATTAATTGAAAGATGGAAAATCATAATCTAGTAAAAAAAAATATATTGAGAACAAAAAGTAGATAGAAAAAAAGTAACAATTACAAGTCTTTCTCCTTTTAGGTACTATACAACTGTGAGAGTTGTTGTACTTTTTTTTTTTTTTTTTCCAGCTTTCCTGTAGTATAATTGACAAATAATCGTGGCAGTTTTTAAAAGTGAATTTTAACTTGTAAAGATGCCAGTGTCATTTAAAAGGTAACCAACATCTGTCTGTTGGTAACCTGGCATCATTCCTGCCTCTTTCTATTGAATGGCAGGGTCTAGAGGCCCGAGGCTACGTTTCTCCCAATCTCTTGCCAGCAGGTTAGATTCTACCATTGAGAGGAATTTTCAGTAAAGAACTAGAAGTTCTACTACTTCCCTTCTGGCAGCTGTGGGCGGATGCATGGGTGTGGCAGGTATGAAGTTTTGCAGCACTTTCTGGATGCTTCCCTATGGGTCACCTGCCTTAGGGAAGCATAATCACGGCCACCCCCCAGGCTCCAGGGTCCCTGTGGCTCCCTCAAAGCTAACTGAAACCCTGGGAGCTCCCAGCAGCTTTTCCTGCCTGTCCCTCCAGCTCTTCCACTCTTTCATAAGCACATAATAACCTGTACTTGGTCTGTTCTACTTGCAACCCATGATGCAATATTATTAATATTTGAACAAACTGTACTTCTGAAGCTCCACGTGGGTGTCATACTATCTATAGCACGTGGCTAAATTTGGCACTTGAACTCTGCACATGCTCTCCCTGAATCCACCTTCTGTGAAGCTCCCATCACACTTCTCAGCCCTGGAGAGGCCCTCACCTGCCCGAGCTCTTCATTGAGATTGGATGTTCTGGCCATGGCGTAGACATTATTTCCCTTAAAATGCATATCTTCATCCTGCAGGAAACAAACAAAGTAGCCAAGCCACACAATCAGAACTAGGCTCAAAATTTTTTCAGGAAATCCATACTGCCACTGATCTTCCAATGTGCTTGACATTTAGAAAAAATTCACAGTGGAGAGTCTAGAATACTTGGTTTTGGACCCGTATGTGCTAGTTCCTCACATAGGTTGGCAGTCGATTCAGGAGAAGCAAAGCCACGTGGAAACAAACATCGAGGTGATTCGGAAGACGTGGCTTTCAAATCCTGGCTCTGCCTCAGACACGCTGTGTGGCCTTGAGGGCGTCTCAGTTACTCCATGTACCAAATGGGAGCAGTAACAGGGACCTCGCAGCACTACTCATAGAGCTACTGCAAAAGTCAAATGAGGGGGCAAATATTTGAAAGGACTTTGTCTAATTCTGTGGTTGCTAAAATAAAATTCCCTTCCAAATGATGGTAGCTCATTGACCTACTGGGAGAATCATGTTCAGGTGACATCCAGCAAGAATTTTATTTCAAAGAAAAATATTTTTAAAAACAACTAAAAGTTACAACCCCACATTCAAATTGGAAAATTTGTTCAGTCACAACTTACGAAGCATTAGCTTCAGTCAACACATGGTTGTCACCTAAGAAATCTTTTTCTTAATTTGAAGGAACTCTGGAACGGCTTTGTTTCTGTCACTCTTGCCAAGCTCTGTAAATCTATTGTAAGTCTACTGGACTCTCCTCCTCTGTATCTTAAGTTTCAATGGTTGACTATTTCTCTACACTTGCTACTAAGCTGCTATCTCTTAAATATTTCTTATCGGCTAGAAAAAATATGGGGAAAAATAAAAGTGTCCTCAAGAGTGATGCAGAGGCACCCAGGCACTGCTGAGTCAACGTGACACCCGTGCTTGGCTCTCGTGTCCAAGACACAGCTGGCCCAGCAGCTGCACTGGCCCCATCACAAAAACTCAGTTACACTGATTCTTGAAACCAAAGCCATAGCTCAAGAGAGAATTTTCTTAACTTCCTGATTTTAATACTCACCCAGTTTATAAACAGGGCCTGAATGTATTTCACAATTTCCAGAGTGGCCAGCAAAATTATGGGGATGAAATTACGGTACAGAATGACGAACGCCAAAATGTCAAACCCAAAGCTGTGGCAGTCGTAATCTGTGGAAGAAAATGAGAGGGACCACATTGCAGCTTCAGGTAATACCCTTATCCACCTTTGTTTTCATTATGACATTTTTAAATTGTGGAATTTTTCTCCATGAAAATTATTAAAAGTATAATTAAGTGGACACAGTTATAAAATGGTTTTTAAAATATTAGTTAAGCACCAACCAACCAGGTATCAATCATAGGGCATATGGGAAGCATGGAGATACGAGCTCTAGTAAGACACAGATCCTGCCCTCAGGGAACTTTGGAGGCAGCTTGAAAAAGTAGGACGAGTCAGGAACTACAGCAGGATGAGTTCCATGAAGTGCTGAACATGGAGTGTAGCAGCAACAACACAAAGATGGGGGCGCAGAAAGGGGTCTTGGAGAAGCTGGTGAGCAAAGCATTGAAGAAGGGAACTTGTTAAATGCAGGAAACGAGGAGGAGGGAATGAGGAGGACTTTTTAGCTAGACGTAACAGTAGTTTTGAAGTCAAAGAGATATTATAATGATTTTTAAAACTCAGGGAAAGAAGGAAAGGGAAGCCCCCCTCAAAATAAAATGAATATGATGCTTTGTAATATGATGCTAGTGACGTACTCATTTTCAAAGAGGTAGTATGTTTGAGAGAATAATTTTCCAGTAAGAATTCAACCTAATTTCAAGGAAATTTACTAAAAAAATATCTAGAAAGTGTTCAGAGGATATACACACTGCCTTACATGTGTCTTTCTGAAAACTTGCGTCTCAGTCTTACACATTAAATTTATATGGTTGAATTATGGGAGGTGGGGTAATAACTGAAAAGAGCTAAACACAAAGTAAATTGTAAAGAAGATTAGTTTAAACACAAATCTGTATAAATATAGACAAAATAAAATAATTTTAAGTTAAAATTTTATATTCATTTTTCTAAACAGGAGCATATTTGTAATTTAGAACGATACTAGCAAAATCTAGATTTCTAAATGCCATCAATCTAAAAAGCAGATTCCATTCACCATCCATCACATATATTCAAACTCTTATCACCTGGAGTTTACTCATTTTCCTTTATTTGCCACGATTATACTTTTATAGTTACTCTATTACTTTATGGTCATAAATCATTCTTTTAAGAAAATCAGAGGCAGATATTACTATGACCACTTTATGGACAGAGAAACAGAGACAAAATGTTTAGTGCTTTGCTAAATTTAATAATTACTAAAAATACAGTTATAACTTTAATTACTCAATATCTTTTTCTTCTCTTGGATTAGAATAGCCTGGGCAGAGTAATGTAGTTGGACTCAATTACAGGTTCTTATTCCAAATAAGCCACTAACTTCCTCTGTGCTTTTCAGTAAATGTAGAGAATCTGTTTCACTTTTGTAAAACAAGAGGTTGGAATAGAAAACTATAAAATTCTGTTTAGCTCTAAAATTTTTTATTTTAGCCAATAAATTAATTACTTAGTTCCTATTGTGAAAAGGCACTGATCTTGGAGTTAAAGATATAATGATTCTTTTTTTTTTTTTTTTTTTTTTTAGAAATATGGGTACTGCATTGGAGGCATCGTAGCATCTGAAATTATTGCTATCAAGCTTTTTTTTAAAATTAATTAATTAATTTATTTATTTTTTTGGCTGTGTTGGGTCTTCATTTCTGTGCGAGGGCTTTCTCTAGTTGTGGCAAGTGGGGGCCACTCTTCATCGCGGTGCGCGGGCCTCTCACTATCGCGGCCTCTCTTGTTGCGGAGCACAGGCTCCAGACGCACAGGCTCAGTAATTGTGGCTCATGGGCTTAGTTGCTCCGCGGCATGTGGGATCTTCCGAGACCAGAGCTCGAACCCGTGTCCCCTGCATTAGCAGGCAGATTCTCAACCACTGCACCACCAGGGAAGCCCGATATAATGATTCTTGCCCTCAAAAATTCACAACCTAGTTGGAGGGTGCAGGGACAATAATTACGAAACATGGAAATGGAATTAAGAATATCATTATAGAAGCCAAAGAGGGCTCCTAACTGAAGAAAGGAGGGGGGGGCAGGTAAGTCACAGGAAATGCTACCAGAGAAGGCAATGCTTCAATCTTGGTCTGAAAGGTGTCCAGACACACATGTGAAGCAGAAAGAGCACTGGACTAGAGGCCTGGAGACGATCAACAGGCTGATGGATGGAAGAATGGTGAAAAAGACAAAAGTGGTCCTCTGTGAACAGAGACTAAGCGCTAAGGAAGAAGTGGTGAGGTATCAAGTGATGGAGATAAGGTCAGCTTATAAAAGTCATGACATGCCACGTGACAGGAGATTTATCTGGACCCTGTAGGCCAGGGGTCAGGAAGACACTTTTTCTAACAGCCAGATGGTAAATATTTTAGGCTTTGTGGACCATACAGTCTTGTTGAAACTACTCAACTCTGCTGTTGTATCATGAAAAAGCAATAAATAATACACAGATGAATAAACACAGTATGAACTAACACACCATTGTAAAGCAATTATACTCCAATAAAGATGTTAAAAAAAAAACCATGAAATTTTAACATCAAAAAAAATAAAATAATTTAAAAAAAAACCAAAAACACAGTGTGGCTGTGTTCCAATAAAACTTTATTTACAAAAACAAGCAGTGGGCCGTTGGATGGTAGTTTACCAACTCAGTGCAGGCACTAAGACATCACTGAATCCACTGCACTTACTCATTACTACTTTTTATATGCATCCTTCTGGAAACTATGTGAAGAATGAATCGGAGTAGAACTTGACTGAGGTCTGAGCAATCAGTTAGGAAACGTTGGTGGTAGTCCAGGGATGAAGAGGAGAGAGCCTACAGAGAAAAGATTGGAAAGGTAGACTCAGCAAGACCTTGGGACTAATTGGATGATGAAAGCCATGGGGGTGGAAGTGGGGAAGAGAGGAGCAAACTGAGAAGGAGATAAGTGTGACCTTTATGTTTCCAGCTTGGATGACTGTCAGATGCTGGTACCACACTTAAATGGAGAATATTGAAAAGAGAGCCTGGTTTGGGGGGAAAAGATGAATTTCGCTTTGTACACACTGAGGTAAGAAGCCTACATGACATCTGGAGAGCAATGTCTGGGCAATAATGAGTTAATTCATAGAGAAAGCTGAGCTGGAGTCAAACAAGAAGACATCAACAGGTGGACGACAGCTGAAATTACTAGAAGAGGTGAGCTCTCTTAAAGGGGTGATCTTGGAAAAGAAAATCACCCTGAGAAGCTGATGAAGACTCTCCTTCAGAAAAAAAAAAAACACACACACACACATATAGGAATAAAATTTTTCACGATATTTCAAGGATTTATGGACCCAAGTTGAAGAATTCCTGGTGACCCCAGGATCCTGGAAAACACCGGCATTTAAAAGGTAGATCAAGGTTTCTATGAATCAAATAGGGAAAAGATGGTTTTTTAAAAAAATCAGAAGTAAGCAGCAGAAATCCAGTTAGATAGTGACTTTAAAAATGATCACTGTTGGTGGGGGCGGGGGAGCAGAACATGGGTAACTGAAAGCTGAGCCTATGTTCCTTTCAAAAATCTCCCAGGAATCTGGCTGCAGAGGTTTTATGGATAACTCATTTCAGCAACTGAGAAACAAAATGCGTTTGTGGAATAAAAACAGTCTTTATTTCAAAAAAAAAAAAAAAATGACCACTGGGTTTGGTAATCAGGAATTTATTCCTAATCTTGAGCAACAATTTCAGTAGAGTGGTTGAAGTAGACAGCAGACTGAAATGGGCTCAAGAATGACCAGGAGTTACCATATGGCCCAGCAACCCCACTACTGGGCATATACCCAGAGAAAACCATAATTCAAAAAGACACATGCACCCCAATGTTCATTGCAGCATTATTTACAATAGCCAGGTCATGGAAGCAACCTAAACGTCCACTGACAGACGAATGGATAAAGAAGATGTGGTACATATATACAATGGAATATTCTCAGCCATAAGAAGGAACAAAATTGGGTCATTTGTAGAGACGTGGATGGACCTAGAGATTGTCATACAGAGTGAAGTAAGTCAGAAAGAGAAAAACAAGTATCGTATATTAACGCATATATGTGGAATCTAGAAAAATGGTATAGATGAACCAGTTTGCAAGGCAGAAATAGGGACACAGATGTAGAGAATAAACATATGGACACCAAGGGGGGAAGGGGGGGATGACTTGGGAGACTGAGATTGACATGTATACACTAATATGTATAAAATAGATAACTAATAAGAACTTTCTGTATAAAAAAAATAAAATTCAAATCAAAAAAAAATAAGAGAGATAACAACAACATCAAAAAGAACAACCAGGAGGTGAGAGAATGGAAACACTGTGGGCTGTCTCTTCTTTCAAGAAGTCTCATCAAAAAGGGAAGAAAAGGTCATTTGTATGATATGCAGAACTTGATGCATTTTATAGAGATCAAAATATCAGTGACTTTTGTAAGCTTTTATGTCTGTTTCAAAATAGGATAATATACACACTCTTGGGATAGAGAAAATTAAACAAGCAAATTTAAATTGAGATTATTTTTTAAAACTCATCTAAAATCTAGAAGCCTAAAATCAAAACTGGACAAGTAATATCTAGAAACTCGGACTGCATAAGAATGAATCCTTGGTGTGTGATCCAAACATTTATAAAGTCTATACCTTTCTTTTATTCCTAAAATGCTCTCAAACAGATCCTCTCAAGGGAAGTTAGAGCAATAGAGAATCCTCAGGTGATAGATTAGAAAAGGCAGAAAGATATACGATGGTTTACTCTGAAAACACGGGAAGACAAACAAAAATGCTGAACTTCTAATGCCCAATCCCAGTTTACCTTTAAGCCTCTTACTGACAAGGATACTTTGGCCGCTGGATGCCCTCAGTGTTCCTTGTCCTCATTTCCCTGGCACCACTCATCGCACTCACTCAAGGAGACAGCTATCATCCCCTCTGCTGAGTGAGGAAAGCAAAGCTCAGAGAAGTGAAAACCTCACCCAAGCTCTTCTGGTGACTGAGTGCCAGATGCAGAGGCGTGGCCCTCGTCCACCTGACTCAATCTCATGCCTCTGCCCTGACTTCTCCTCTGCTTTATTCCAGAATGCCAGGATTACATGAAACTGGCAGGACAATCTTTCCCAAAAAATCTTAAGAAGGAAATGTTCTATTTCTAAAACTCACTAACCCTCAGTTTCTGAAAACAAACAAAGCAAAACCACCACACACTAGTTAGAACAAGAGCCTCCCCTTTTTATTTATTTATTTATTTATTTATTTTTTTAAACATCTTTATTAAAGTATATGAGCCTCCCCTTTTAAATCAAAACATGTTAAGTCTTTAAAGTCACTTTTAAAAGCAGCACACGGACTTCCCTGGTGGCGCAGTGGTTAAGAATCCGCCTGCCAATGCAGGGGACAGAGATTCGAGCCCTGGTCTGGGAAGATCCCACATGCCGTGCAGCAACTAAGCACCACAACTACTGAGCTTGCACTCTAGAGCCCGCGAGCCACAACTACTGAGCCTGCGTGCCACAACTACCGGAGCCCATGCTCCCCAACAAGAGAAGCCACCGCAATGAGAAGCCCACGCACTGCAACGAAGAGTAGCCCCCACTCACCGCAACTAGAGAAAACCCGCATGCAACAATGAAGATCCAATGCAACCAAAAAATAAACAAAAATTTTAAAATAAAAGCAGTACAATTTCCAAAAATGGCGGCTTCCTGCTATGCTCTGGCACTTACCCTTCTTCCTGATGTACCAGATGTCTGCTCTGCCGTATCTGTCATTCCAGAATGTGGCTCCCACACAGCTCACCAAGGACATGACCAAGAGCAGCAGGGACACCACCAGGATCTGCACATCGGTCACGTTCTCAACTTTGGATCTCCTGAGGGGGTGACTCGACTGCGTTCTGCGCAATAGCGTGCGACCACACACCAAAAAGGACGACAAACAAAACCAGTGGATTACAGTGGAAAGCATTCTGATGGTGAGAGGAGGTCAAAAATTACAACAGTTCAGAAGTAGGATAGGTCTTTGGCGAAGTCACTAACGGACTGAAAGTGTGACCATGGTTACATGAGCGTGGTTTTTCCACCTCGGTTCCTGAAGCATGATTCTCTAGTTCATAGAAAACATATTCACACAGCAGATCCATTACCTCAAAATTCTAGGGTTCCTAAAAAAAACAAACTGTTATCATTTTTGGCAATACTATTTGTCATCATAGACTATTTACCTGCATGAATTTGGTTTCAAATCCAGTGTAAACAACTATGCCAAGGATCCACTCAGTATTTTTAAGCTGTGTACCTCTTAGCAAGACCTGGTCAGGCCCAACTAGAACAGGGCTAAAAATAAAAAAGAACATTTACAAACTACCAAAGAAGTTCTTCTTTTCACAATGTAAAATGAACCTAGGCGTTCACCATACATACATACATATATTTGTATATATATACATATATATGTATTTCCTTTGTCAAGTTCAACTATTTGGACAAATAGCAATAAAAACAAATGTGTCTTCAAAGAAAGTATCTATTTCTAAAAGAGCATAGAAAAAAATTGCTTTGTCATCCATTTCTCACCATTCCAAAGATACGTGGATCAAAAATTTTAGAGAGTAAAACATCTCTTATACCTAGGGTGACTATAAAAGTTATTGTCAGGGAAAGTTAAGTGGACAAAAAAATGTTTGAGAAGGAAAATATGATACCTTTTACCATTTAGGTACAAGGTTCCAGTGAAGCTACTGAAATGACAATTAGGTCCTTCACATTCTATTTTTCCAGATAGGCTTGACAATTGCTTTTCTGTTTGCATTTTAGCTGTTTCTAACAAAGCCTACAAAATAAAATCAAAGGAAAAATGAAAACAGAATTTTCATGGCAAAGTTCAATGTCTCCAATAGTTAACAAAAGAAGATTATGAAAGTCAGTGTCTGAAAATGTATTGTACTTACCAGATAATAAATAATATACATTAAACGTTAACATAAACTTTGCTAGAAGGTTTTGCCATACTAGCATTTTGCAAATAATTTCAGTAAGGACAAAAGAGGTACGAAATTTAAGTTTTCATCACCTTTATGTGAAATACCGTTTGTGAAATGATAATCACCATAATCAAACACCATGTAATATTTGATATATTTGAGCCTGTAGCTGATGATACTGAACAGGGGATCACACTTTGAGTAGCAAGGATCTAGAACAATGATTCCAAACTTGTGTGCATCAGATTCACCTGGAGGTCTTGTTAAAATACAGATTGCAGGGCTGCACCCCCCAAAGTTGTTTTACTCAGTGGGTCTGGGGTAGGGCACCACAATGTGCATTTCTAACAACTCCAAGAGGATGGAGATGCTGCTGGCCCAGGGATCACACTTTGAGAACCACTCATCGAGAAAATGCTGCATTCCAATAAAATAATCTCAACCTTGCAGAGAGAAAAGGCAGATCTTCAAGAGAATTAGGAATCAAATTGTCATCAGTCTAACAATAAAAATTAAATCCTCTTTGTGTATTTTGTAAGTATTTAATTAAAAGATCTTTAATTCTAGAATGCTACATCTTTCCAAATACCAAATAAATGTGAAAGTTTAGTACAAATATTCTCAGGCATGTATACAAGGTCTTAAAAGTTCTGACACTCAAGAGATCTACATTGAAACAGCTTGGGATGAACTTCTGTTCATCAAAAGATACCTTAAAGTCTGAAAGCAAGTTACCAACTGGGAGAAGACATTTGCAACACATACAACTGACAGAAGAATAGGTATTAAAAGTGCATGAAGAAATCCTATAAATCAGTAAGGAAATAGAAATATCCCAGTAGAAAAATGAACAACCAGCATGAACACATATTTCCCAGAAGAGGAAAATATGTATTACCAGCAAACTCAAAAAAAGATGCTCAAGAGTGATACATTAATGAAATAAAGAAGAAAAAGCATTTACCACATCAATAGATGCTGAAAAAAATTAGTAAAAGATTTAACATGCATTCCAGGAAAAAAAAAATTCTTAGTAAGCTTCACATATAAGAAAACTTTCCAAATTTGGCAAAAGGTATCTATGAAAATCAAGAACAACTATCATACTTAACTTTGAAATATTAGAAGTACTTCCATGTTAGTTAGTCAGGAAAAAGATGAGATTAGGTTCTATCACCAAATTTATTTTCAATTGCTCTGGAGTTTCCAGAGACGAGATGGGGGAAAAAAAGAAATGAGATATTACTACTATTGGGAAGGAAAGACCAAAAACCACCCAACTTTCAAAGAAAGGATCTACTGCCCCCCAAATCCTATACACTTGACTTAAAAATCATAAAAATGTGTAAGAGTTTAATAAGGTGGCTGGATATAAGATCAACAAACAAAAATAAGTACTAATGATGTACTGCTAGATCTGGCTATTGTTAATAAAAGTGCTATAAACACTTGTATAAATGTTTTTGTGTGAATATATGTTTTCATTTCTCTGGGATAAATGCCCAGGAGTATAATTGCTAGGTCATATGATAGTTGCATAATAGTTATACCAAACTGCCAAAATGTTTTCCAAGTGACTGTACAATTTTATATTCCCACCCACAATGTATGAGTGATTCAGTCTCCACACATCCTCACCAGCATTTGATGTTGTAAGTATTTTTAATTCTGGCCATTCTGATAGATGTGTAGTGATATCTCACTGTGATTTTAATTTACATTTCCCTAATAGCTAATTATGTAGAAAATGTTTTCATGTACTCATTTGTCATTTTTATATCCTCCTCTGTGAAAGGTCTCTTTTGCCCATTTTCTAATTGGATTGTTGGTTTGGGTTTTTTTCTGTACAGTTTTGACTCCTCTCTGATGACATGAGTGTCAGCTCTTTGGCTATATTCCCACAGGCCCCTGAGACTCTGTTAATTTTTTTTTTTTTTTCAGTCTACTTTCTTGTTTAAATTGGGTAGTTCCTATTGTGTATCTTTTAATTCATGGATTCTTTCCTCTGGCCCTTCTATTCTGCTGTTGAGCCCATCCCTGGAGCTTTTTTCATTTGGTTCACTGGTTTTTTGGGGGGGGTTTTAGTTATTATATTTTTAAGTTCTAAAGTCTCCATTTGGATCTTTATATCTTCTGTTTCTTTGATGACAGTTTTGTTTCAGGCATGTTTCTGATTGCTCATGGAAGCTTTTTTCTAAAGCATCCTTTAGCGTCTCTGTCAGATAACGCTTATATCTCTCTTATTTTGGTGTTGGCATCAGTGGTTGTCTTTTTTCATAGAGTTTGAGATCCTCCTGGTTTGGGGTACAGTGAATAACTTTTGACTGAGATCCGGACAGCTTGGGTATTATGTTACGAGAGGCTGGATATCATTTAAACCTTAGATGGCTTCCTCTGGCACCTCTCTGACAGGGGACAAGGTTGCTGTCTTGTTACTGCATGATGGGGGATAAGCGTACAAGTTGCAAACTTGGCCTCTATGGAGGGCCAAGGGGTGAGGGTTCTCTAATAGCTAGGCAAGGCTGAGAGTTCCGGCTGCCCTGTTTTGGAGGCCTCCAGAAACACCTCCCGGGCTTGAAGGGGTTGAAATGCTTTGGTTACTGCTGTCCACACGGTCTCCACGGACACTGTGAAAGAGGGGAGGGCCTCGTTACCGCCCTTACTACTGAATGAAGGCCCTGGCTCCCTCCTCGGCCTTCTCTGACACCACCTTTGCGGGGGGGCAGGGGGCCTCATCACAGCCTGGTAAAGGTGCAAGTCTAGGCTGCGCAGGTTACCTTTGCTGGTGTGGGTGCGCATGGGGCCACACCTCGGCTACGCTGTCTGGCTGGAGTAGAGTGGCCGCTGTCTGAAAGTTTTCTGTCTTATCAGGCTGCCCACTTCCTGGTCCTCTGACTAGAGAAAAAGGCTCTGGGGGGCATTTCTTCTGTCTGTGTCCATTGGTCTTTCTGCATTTCCAGTTTCTTCAGTTCCAAGCCTGAGATAAACGAGGCGAAAGAAAAACCCAGGGAACTCACCACCACACTGTTCCCTGGGTTCCAAGGTCCTGCCATCTGCCTTCTTCTCTCTGTCTTTCAAAGTCTTCTTATGTTTGTTTTCTATATAATGCCCAAAGTCTTTACTTGTACTTAGCAGGAAAAAGAGGTAAAAGAATGTGTACTCCATCTTCCCAGAAACAGAAGTCTATAATTGAATTTTTAAAAATCTGGTAGGTACCAAACTATTACTATGATTAGCAGTGAGGATAAAGGTGGTATTTGGAAAGTGAGGAAGGTAAAATAAATTAATTTTCTGTATTATTTTTACAAAGATGATATATTTAACAAATTCTAAACCTGTTTTCCATTTTCAAGTTTGCAAAGAAAATAGCAACAGACATGCAAATAGTCAAGTGTAAGATCAAGGGCTTCCTTAAGCAAACTAACAGAATAAAAATCAATGTCTTTTTTCCATTAATAAAAAGTTAATTGAAAAACTGTTTCCTCCCACTCACAATCACAAGTTATTCTGAAGTTCAAATGGTAGTTCTAAAAGCAACAGTATATAAGATCACTCAGAGTTCATTTATACCCCCTTTTCGGGCTTCCCTGGTGGCGCAGTGGTTGAGAATCTGCCTACCAATGCAGGGGACACGGGTTCGAGCCCTGGTCTGGGAAGATCCCACATGCCGCGGAGCGACTAGGCCCGTGAGCCACAATTACTGAGCCTGCGCGTCTGGAGCTCTGTGCTCTGCAACAAGAGAGGCCGCGATAGTGAGAGGTCCGCGCACCGCGATGAAGAGTGGCCCCCGCTCGCCCCAACTAGAGAAAGCCCTCGCACAGAAACGAAGACCCAACACAGCCATAAATAAATAAATAAATAAATAAAATTTTAAAAAGCTCTTTAAATGCATTGAATAGTCAAGATAAGAGCTATGATCAGGCAAAAATTCAATCAAGGCAAAAAAAAATTAAGAAAAATAGGTTAAAAATTCAAAAAGCACTTTCCCTCTGATGAAATTTGCCAATTCCTACTAAAGTTAAATACAGAGAAACAGGGGGTATATATGTCAAGTCTCAGGTCCTGCCCAAGGTGGGGAATCTGATAGAACCCCATGGTCACACAGATTCATCTTGGGGTCAGGGTGAGCTAGGAAGAAACCTCCTCCATTCTCCACTCACCCCTCCCCTAGGGCTTCAGGAAAACGTGCCCTGGCATTCTCCTGAGGAAGGAGAGAGAAGGAGGAAAGAGGGAAAGAAAAAGAGAAGAAGGGAGAGAGGGAGGGAAGGAAAGAGAGGAAGAGAGAGAGAGACAAAGAACCCATCCTGGAAGGCCATGAGAAAGAACCCATCCTGGAAGGCTATGATCTCTGATGGCTTGGCTCTATAGCAGAATAACCTAAACTGGCATCACCAGAGTTGTCCAAGAAAACTCAAACTTTGTCAGTTTAAAATGGTTCAGACCTACTGTAAAGCATAGGCAACTATATTCAAGAATCTGAAAAAGAATATATATGAGTCACTTTGCTGTACACCTAAAACATTATCAACTACAATTCATTGCTTTTAATACAAAAAAACAAAATATGGCAGAGGTGGGATAATGAAAAAAAATTTCAGAATTGGTAGTGCTATAAGTGACATATAGAAGCAAATAGGAAACCACTCAGAAGAAAAGCACCTTCATCCAAGGCCTCAAAGAATCCCCACAAATTTATCAAGGGAAAGAAGTAATATACCGCCAGAAGAAGAAGCAAAGCATCATAAGTAAGAAACATTACAAAGACAGTGGAAACTACCCACTGAAGATTTTCAATGCTTGAATTAGAAGATATAGATGCTTGAATTAGAAGATACAGATTTCTTTAGAAAGAAAATAACCATACTTAACTATGTACGAAAAAAAAACAAGCTTTAACCTACCTATATGAGGAGAAACTATGAAAACTAACCCAGCAAGTATGAAAAAGAATCAAATAAAATATCTAGAGATAGGGGAAGTCATGGTCAAACTTAAAAATTAAGACAAATTTGGAAAAAGATAGGATGCTGCTGAAAATGAAAATTAAATGAAATATAGATCAGAGAAATCACCCAAAATACAGCATGTGGAAGAAAAAAAATGGAATATACATAAAAGAACTTAGAAGATCAAGTGAGTAAAGTGAAAGGATCTAACATAACTTTAATTGGAGTCCCAGAGGGAGAGGGGGAAAAAAATGGACCAGAGGCAACATGTGAAGAATCAATGGCTATGACACTTCCACAAAGGCAAGAAAACCAGTAAATCTTAGTAAGATACATAAAAACAAAATTACACTTAGATGTGTAGTAAATACAGAGAACCAAAGTCAAAGAGAAAATCTTAAAATCAGCCAAAGAAAAGAAAGAGGAGAAGCAGGAACATTTCCCAAAGTATTCTATGAAGCCACATTATAGTGATACCAAAAGCAGACAAAGTCATTACAAGACAAAAACAGTACAAAATATTTTATAAATATGGATACAAAAATCTTTAGCAAAATATTTTAAATCTACCAATATATGAAATGATTGTACATCATGACTTTTATAGGTTGAATTGTGTTTCCCCACCAAAATATAATATATTGATATCCTAACTCCCAGTACCTCAATGTGACTGACTGTATTTGGAAACAAGTTGTCTTATTCTGTTTGGGCTGCTATAACAAAATACCATAGACGGGGTAGCTTATAAACAACAGAAATCTGTTTCTCACAGTTTTGGAAGCTGAGAAGTTCAAAATCAAGGCACCAGCATGGTCATGTTTTGGTGAGGACCATCCACCTGGTTCATAACTGGAGCTTCTGTGTCCTCACCTGGAAGAGGGGCTGTAGATCTCTCTGGACCGTCTTTTATGAGGCAATAATCCCATTGATGAGGGCTCCACCTTCATGAAGCACCTTCCAAAGGCCCACCTACTAATACCATCACCTTTGGGGGGTTTGGATTTCAACATATGAAGGGGGGGGGACACAAACATTTAAGATCATAGCATAAGTTCTTTGCAGATTGAACCAAATTAAGATGATGTCATTAGGATGAACCCTTACCCAATATGACTAGTGTCCTTATAAAAGGGGGAAATTTGGACTCAGAAACAGACACACAAATAGAGGGAAGATGATGGGAAGAGACAGGGAGAATGTCACGTGAAGATGGAGATAGAGAATGGAATTTTGCTGGCACAGGCCAAGGAATGTGTGGAGCTACGAGAAGCTGGAAGAGGAAAGAATGATCCTCCCCTACAGGTTTCACATGGAGCATGGCCTTCTGACACCTTGATTTCAGACTTCTATCCTCAAGAAATGTGAGACAATAAATTTCTGTTGTTCTAAGTCACCCATTTTGTGGTACTTTCCTATGGCAGTCCTAGGAAACTAATAATGACCATGTGGGGTTAGGGTTAGAAAGCAAGGTTGAATCATTTGAAAGTAAAATAACATAGCTTATCATATCAAAGACTAAAGAAGAAAAGCCCTGTGATAATGTCAATAGATACAGAAGCATTTGACAAAATGTTAACCATCAATTGATGTTATCAATTGTTAAAATTGATAAAAACTCTCAGCAAACCAAGAAAAGGGAACTTCTTCAACGTGACAGAGGATATCTATGAAAAACCTGCATCAAATATCATACTTACTTGAGACTGAATGCTTTCTCTGTAAGACTGGCAACAATTCAAGGCTGTCCTTTCTCACAACATCTATACAACATTGTACTGGAGATTTTAAATCAGTGCAATAAGGCAAGAAAAAGAAACAAAGCAGAGAGAAAGGATAAAAATAGAACTGTATTCAAAAACAATATGGTAGTCTGCAGAAGATATCCTCAAAGAATCTATTTTACCAGTTGTTCAGGTGTAACATGTAAAGAATTTGGCAGTCAAGACCTTTATCCTTACAAAGAAAAGAAAGCTGAACAAATTGAAAAATCAACAACTCTTCTTAGCTCCATCAGAGAACTGAAGTCAATGGGCAAATTGCCACCCTGAAAACTGGAGAGATGTGTGAACTTGTTACAGAGTCTATAAGTTCATATTGCTCTCCACGCGACAGGCCAATAATCGAAAGACAAGTTGTTGGGACAAGGAATAGTGACTTTACTCAAAAAGCCAGCAGACCGAGAAGATGGTGGGCTCATGCCCCAGAGAACCATCTAGCCTGAGTTAGAATTCAGGCTCCTTTTAGACTAAAATGGGAGGGAATAAAGTCAAACACTTCCTGGTTCCCGTCAGCCTCTGGAGGGGATGTGTTAATTTCTTCCTCCCTGCACTCATTCACAGGTGGGCCAGCTCAGGATGTTCCGTGTGAGCCAAAGGTATTTTAGCTTAATGCTCATCACCTGGGAAGCAGGGTTCCCAGAAACAGATCATTATGTATAATTTAAGCTTATAAGCAACATCCCTTTCGTGATTAACTTGTAATAGAATACAAAAAGTTCTTCCCTATTACAATCCCCCACTGTCAATGTCCATTCCACAGTCTTGTTGGAAAAGGAATGAAGACCATTCTGCTGAACAGAGGTGAGGAATATTCCTTAGAATCTTTAATCACTCCTTTTTATCCACAACTAATTGAACCCAATGAAACCTCTTAACACTTTGTCTGATTCATAATTGACCTTGGGGTTTTGGTTCCCAATACATACACTAAATCCCTGTGCTATTTGTTTGGAGACAAACAAATTGGTTGCCCCTTCTCCAATGGGCAATGGAGATGGAATTCCCATCTACTTCGGTTGGATGCGCAGACCTGCTGGAGGTAAACTAATGAATAAATAGTGCCCAAAGTTTTAGTGTGATTGGCTACCGCTAGGTCTTTAGCGTTTATAGATTCTCCTGCCTGGGCACACACCTGCAATGGCCTGCCATACAATATTCTAAAAGGGCTTAATTTAAGCCTGCTTCTGGAAGCCACTGATCCACAGCAGGGCAAATGGCAAGGCCTTATCCCAAGTTAAATGTCTCTTGATATGTTTTAGCGACATTCCTTTTTAATGTATGATTCATTTTCTTGTTTTTTCCTGTTGATTGTGGTCTCCAGGATGAATGTAGTTTTAATGCCTTCATCCAAATCAGGGGATAATTTCCCTAAGAAGGGCTTTAACCACTTCAGAGATTTTCTGTCCGTGGGATATGCTTCCACCCATCCTGAAAAAGTGTCCACACAAACACTAGCAGGTTATCTGACATTTCTTGCAGTTCAAGGAATTTGAGAAAAGTCTGTTTTTCAGTCCTGGGTGGGGCAGTTTCCTGTGTTGAGTCCCCATCTGGGGAGGTCTGACAGCAGTCTTTGGGTTATTTTTAAGACCCTGGGGGAAAGAGCTCTGTCTCCTTTTGTTGGATTTTCATGAGCTCCATCTGTAGGCTTAAAGCGTTCTGGTGGGACTCTGACGTCAAGCTATTCTGGTGAAAAACATCAGGGTGAGGTCTATCAGAAAGTTAATCAGCTCATTCCCCACGGTCAGTTTTACCCAAGGTTCCTGTGGGGAATGAGGTGCCTCAAGTCCAAGGAGCCCCCGAGCCTCTTCAATATTCCTCTGTACCATGCGAGAGGCCCTTGTCTTTCATTGTTCTTCTTCTGTTCTAGCCGAGGCCAATCTGTTTTCCAATGTCTCTCGTCCTCACAGTAAGCACATTGTTCCCTCCCCGATGCGGGCTCACCTCTCTTCAAGTTACTCACCTTCTGGGAATCCAATGACACTGCCAAAAAAGTGGCCTTTCGTTTTGCATCTTCTTTCTTCTGTTGTTGTTCCCTGTTGAATACTTTAAAAGCAACATCTACCAACTGGGAAGGATTCGTTCCAAATGCACCATCTAATTTTTGCAACTTTCTCCTGATATCTGAGGCGCTTTGCCCCAAAAGGTCAGATTTACCATTCTAATATTTTCAGGGGCCTTGGGATCTGCATTAGTATGACGTCTGTAGGTCTGATAAATCCTTTCCAAAAATTAAGAGAGGTCTTCATTTGTTTTGCTGTATCTCTTGAATATCGTTCAAACTCTTTTGCTTTGGTTTCCCTTTTCAAAGCCCCGCCAAGACACACTAATGAGTAGTGCTCTCATAAGGGCCTTCTTCCCTCACTGGGGTCCCCAGTGGGTTCAGCTGTGGGCGCTGCCAGGGGTAGGGGATGCGCCCCGTAAGGAGGGTTGCCATCTTTCCAACTGAACAAGTCTGAGAAACCCAGCCGGCTGTTCATCTGCATTTAGGCCCCCTACGAGATAATGGCATAAGGGAAATGGCCCCTTCCCGGAAGTGGCTCCTGGCCCAAACTGGGTGCCCTGTCGGGTCTTAGATGGCGATACCAGACCAAGTCCGTGTGCCCCAGAAACTAACACAGGATATTCTAATTGACTCCTATAAGGAGGGGAAGTTCTAAGCCCCAGTGTCAGGAATAGGGGCTGGATAGGAACGGAAAGTGGTGGCAATTATTGGCATAATCGCCAGAGCAGCTGGGACAGCCAGCTCAGCCAGAGAAGTTAAGGTTTGAAGCAGCACATCCTCTCACTCCCTTCCTTTGCTTATTTTCCCTGATAATACAGTTAGTCCCCTACATACAAGCCTTCAAGTTGCCAGCTTTCAAAGATGCAAACGTGCGTTCACAAGTCCAATCACGTAACTTGGTTCACGTGTCTGGCGTACGTTGTCACGTGCGTGCATCCTTTCCAAGTGGTTGTGCTTTTGTGTACTTTACTGTACAGTACTGTATAGAGTACAGTAGTACAGTATCTTTATTTCAAGCCTGGGATGTGAGTGAGTGAAATTGCAGCCTGCCCTCCGTCTCCTATGGCTGACGATCCTTCGGCTCTACCATCTCCCACCTCCCCTCCCTCCTCCAGTCAGTAACTCTTCTTGCCTGTTCACTCAATACCGGCCCCTGTATGCCAGCTGTTGTACTGTACTACTGTACTTTTCAAGGTACTGTACTGTAATATTAAAAATGTTTTACTTTTGTGTTTTTTTATGCATTATTTGTGTGAAAAGTATTATAAACCTATTACAGTACAGTACTATATATAGCCAATTGTGTTATTTGGGTACCAAGGCTAACTTTGGACTTACGAACAAACTGGATTTAGGAACACGCTCTCAGAACGGAACTCGTTTGTATATAGGAGACTTACTGTAGTACAAATGCTTACACGTGAAGGATTTCATCATTCTTCCCTGCTTTTTCACCAAATAGCTATATATTCAAAAGCCACTGTAAAACCATAGATAGCAGTTGATCATCTAACCATTAAAAGGATGCCTTTTTGCTTTGGCATCAACCAACTGGGATTACAATGCAATTGAACAAAAACTTGACTACTTCTGTGACAAACAATTTAAGATAATTTCTGAAATTATGACTGATATCATTTACCAGGATATACCAGAATGTTAAGAATTCCATATAGTTTCTAGAATATGTATATTAATGTTTACCCATGTGATACAATTTAATAAGTTTTATCACTCATTTGATAATGCCTCCCATGCAATTCAATACACCAGTAAGCCCCATCAGTTTAATAATTCCTCCCTCTGAGACGGAGACAAAGCATGCAACAGAACCAGACTCAGATATGGCAGAGATTTCTGAAATTATCAGACTAGGAATTTTAAATAGCTATGATTATATGCTAAGGGCTCTAATGGAAAAAGTGGACACTGTGCAGGAACATACGGGTGATGTAAGCAGAGACGTGTACACTCTAAGAAAGAACCCAAAGGAAATGGTATAAATGAAAAACACATTAATAAAAGTGAATAATGCTTCTCAGTGGCCCATCAGTAGACTGAACATAGCCAAGGAAAGAATCAGTTAGCTTGAAGATATGTCAAAAGAAACTTCACAAACTAAAAAGCAAAGAGAAAAGAGAATTTTAATGGAACAGAATACTCAACAACTGTCAGACAATTTCAAAAGGTGTAGCAGGGAGCTCCCTGGTGGTCCAGTGCACAAGGTCCCAAGATAACCCTTTCTAAACCCCCTGTAGAGATCCTAACAGGTACTGTGGCCACACACTGTTACAATAAGATATCATCTTCCTCTCACCCATGGGTTCATAGCTGTAATCAGACCCCTTATCCAAAATGCGCCTCAGAGGACTTTCTTTAGGGATAGCTGAAACATTCCCCCTTTTTCAAGACAAACAAAACACAAACAAGTGCTAGCAGCCAAAGAAACCAACGAACCAGTTCACAAATCAGGTACATATCCAACAACTCTTTTCTCTAACAGGGTACCCCAGCCCAATACAAAACAAACTGGCTTATTCCGGAAGAGAAGCCCCAAACGGAGAGGAAGAGAAGCTCCCGGCTGTACACACCAGAGCGACTTACCCTACTGCACCGAGCCCGTCGGCTCCCAAAGGTCGATTCCTTTACCCCAACTGCCAAGCGCTGGGGCAGCCGATGCTGCTTCAGGGAATCTGTAGGGCAGATCCTCAGGACAAGGGGTCCTGGCAGCTGCTAGGGCCTTACCTGAAAATGCCCCAACTGGGGCCGGCTGGCCACGAGCCCCAAGGGGCACAGAGCAGGGGCACAGGCTCGCCAAAATTTCTTAGCAAGTCCTAGCTCGTACTGCTCGTCGTACGACAGGCCAATAATCGAGAGAGGAGTTGCGGTGAGGAATAACGACTTTATTCAGAAAGCCAGCAGACAGAGAAGATGGCGGGCCCTTCCCCACCCCCAGAGAACCATCTTGCCCGACTTAGAATTCAGGCTCCTTTTGTACTAAAAGGGGAGGGAGTAAAGTCAAACACTTCCTGGTTCCCATCAGCCTCTGGAGGGGACGTGTTAATTTCTTCCTCCCTGCACTCATTCACAGGTGAGCCTGGTCAGGATGTTTGTGAGCCAAACAAAGGTATTTTAGCTTAATGCTCATTACCTGGGAAGCAGGGTTCCGAGAAATGGACTATTATGTATAATTTAAGCTTATAGGCAACATCCCTTCAGTGATTAACTTGTAATACAATACAGAAGGTTCTTCCCTATTACAAATTCAAAGAATCACAATTTATCTCTGGAGCCAGCAACTGGTAGAAGCACTAAAATGGTAACTGAATAATTCGACTTGCCAGAGTCTGAGCCATGGATTACCTCGGGAGATAAAATCTCTTGGGGACATAGTCTTAGAGGGAGACCCACACGTCTGTGAGTTTTCTTTAAGTAGCACCACCAGGTTCTCAGGGTGAAGATCAGAGAAAAAGGCCCCTCCCATTTCCAGCAAGGGAAGGGGAACAGGATCATTATGAAATATGCCCAGCTGCATTTTGTTCTTCTTAACAAAGGCCTGCAATCAAGGAAAAGTACTTTGTCAGGGCCAAACCAACCTGGAAGAAGGAAAATACCTAATTCCAGCTCATTCTAGCCTTCTTTTCTTCCTTAAAGGGAGGGGAAACAAAAAAAAAACAAAATAGAAAAGCACTAGTGAAAGGCAAGACCAGGGACACAGCCATATAACAGACTGAAACCTAATCATAGGATTATAGATCACACCCCTTCCCCACACCTTGCCACTATATCAACAGGGTTCCTACGTAATAACAGGAATTACAACTGAAAGAATTGCAAGGCTAAGGCCCTATTTAAGAAGGGATCTCTAGAGAAACCAGAGGAGATAAAATAAGGACACTGGGGGAAATTTTAGCCTCTGACACCTACAGTTACAGCAAACAATAAGCACAGCATAACTACTAGGCAGATAAACATAAAACCTCACATTAAAGGGCTATTTCATTTTACCAGACATATCATACCTGACTTTCAACAAATATCATAGATATTAATCCACCTATCAATAATCACTTTAAATATAAATGATCTAAATATACCCATTAAAAGCCAAAGGCCATGAGAATTATTAAAATAAAAACAAGATCAAAATATGTGTTGTCTATAAGAAACACACTTTAACTGTAAAGATACAGATTAACAGGATAGAAAAAGATATTCCACGCTAACACTAATCAAAAGAAAACTTGAATAGTTACATTAATTTCAGACCAAGCAGGCTTCAGAGCATGGAAAATTTTCAGAGATAAAGAGGGGCATTATATAATGATAAAGATGTCAACCTCTAGGACAACATAACAATCCTTAACATGTATGTTCCTGACAGCAGACCATCAAAATACATGAGACAAAAACTGAGAAAACTGCAAGGAGAAATAGACAAATCTACCATTATAGTTGGAAACTTCAGCACCCTTCTACTAGTAATTGCAAGTTCCAACAGGCAGAAAATCAGTAAGGATATAGTAGAACTGAACAGCACCATCAATCAACTGAATCTAATTGACACTTTCAGACTACTGCATCCAACAACAACAGAATACACATCACCTCAAGGTCCCATGGAACACTCACCAAGATAGAAAACATTCTGGGCCATAAAACACACCTTTAAAAATATAAAAGGAAGAATTAGAACAATTTTCTCAAACTCTTCCAAAAGAGGATGGAACGCTTCCAAACTCATTGCATGAGGCCAGCATTACCCTGATACCAAACAAAGACACTACAAGAAAAAAAAATTACAGACCAATACCCTTTATGAACATTGATGCCAAAATCCTCAACAAAATATTAGCAAACAGAATTCAACAGCAAAATAAAAGGATTATATCCCATGACCAAGTGGAATTTATCCCTGGGTGCAGGAATGGTTCAACATACAAAAATCAATATATGTAACATACCATATTAACAGAATGAAGCACAAAAATCACACAATCACCTCAGGTGATGGATAAAAAATGACAAAATTCTAAAATGCTCAACATTTCATCATAAAATGCTCAACAAACTAGGAATAGGAGAAGCTACCTCAACATAATAAAAGCCATATATGAAAAGCCCATAGCTAACACCATACTCAATGGTGAATGACTGAAAGTTTTCCTCTAAGATCAAGACAAGGATGTCCACTTTCACCACTTCTATTTTATATAGTACTGGAAGTCCTAGCCAGAGCAATTAGGCAAGAAAAATAAATAAAAAGCATCCAAATTGGAAAGGAAGAAATAAAAGTATCTCTGTTCATGATGAAGTGGACATATATGTAGAAAATCCTAAATATTCCATGCAGACACACACACACAAAAACCTGTTAGAACGAATAAACTAATTCATCAAAGTGGCAGGATATAAAATCAACACACAAAAATTATCTGTGTTTCTATACACTTACAATGAACATCTGAAAAAAAATTAAGAAAATAACGTCATTCACAATAGCACCAAAAAAGAATAAAAGACTTAGGAATTAATTTACCCAAGGATTTGCACACTGAAAACTACAAAATGTTGCTGAAAAATTACAGATGATACCAATAAATGGAAAGACATCCCATGTTCATGGATTGGAAGATTTAATACTGTTAGGATGTCAATACTACCCAAAACAATCTACAGATTCAGTGCAATCCCTATCAAAATCCCAATGATGTTTTTTGCAGAAATAGGGAAATTCACCCCAAAATTCATATGAATTCTCAAGGGACCCCAATTAGCCAAAACAGTCTTAAAAATGAAGAACAGTTCTTCCCTGGTGGTGCAGTGGTTAAGAATCTGCCTGCCAATGCAGGGGACACAGTTTCAAGCCCTGGTCCGGGAAGATCCCACATTCCGTGGAGCAACTAAGCCAGTGTGCCGCAACTACTGAGCCTGCACTCTAGAGCCCACAAGCCACAATTACTGAGCCCACGTGCCACAACTACTGAAGCCCGCACTCCTCAACAAGAGAAGTCACCGCAATGAGAAGCCCGTGCACTGCAACAAAGAGTAGCTCCTGCTTGCTGCAACTAGAGAAAGCCCACACATAGCAACAAAGACCCAATGCTGCCAAAAATAAATAAATAAATAAATAAATTTATAAAAGGAAAAAAAAATGAAGAACAAAGCTGGAGGTCTCATACTTCCTGATCTCAAAACTTACTACAAAGCTCTTGTAATCAAAACAGTGTGATAGTTGCATAAAGATAAACATATAGAGCAAATGGAATAAAATAGAGACCCCAGAAATAAACCCTCACCTATATGGTCAAATAATTTTCAACAAGAGTGTCAAGACCATTCAGTGGGGAAAGGATAGCCTCTTCAACAAATGGTGTTGGGAAAACTGGATATCCACAAACAAAACAAAAGAGTGATGTTGGACCCTTATCTTATACAATTAAAAAAAAATAACTAAAACAAAAGACCTAACTGTAAGATCTGAAACTATGAAAGTCCTAAAAGGAAATACGGAGGAAAATCTTCATGAGATTGGATTTGGCGATGATTTCTTGGATATGACACCAAAAGTACAGGAAACAAAGGAGAAAATAAAGCGGACTTCATCAAAATTTTAAAATTTTGTATGTCAAGCTCACCATCAAGAGAATGAAAAGACAACTCGCAGAATGGGAGAAAATATTTGCACATCATACATATGGTAAAAGATGAATTTCAAGAATATATAAATAATTCCTAAAACTCAACAACAACCACAAAAACAGCCCAATTCTAAGATGGAGAAAGGACTTGAATAGACATTTCTCCAAAGAATATATACAAATGGCCAACAAGCACATGAAAAGATCCTCAACATCATTAGTCATTAGAGAAGTGCAAAGTAAAACCACAATGAAATAACACTTTACACTCATTAGGGTGACTATTATATTTTTTTAAGAAAAAAAATAACAAGTGTTGGTAAGAATATGGAGAAATTGGAAACTTTGTGTACTGTTGGTGGGAATGAAAAACGGTACAGCCTCTGTGTGAAACAATATGGCAGTTCCTCCAAAAGTTAAACATAGAATTAACATGTGATCCAGCAATTCCACTTCCAGATATATACCCAAAAGAATTAAAAGCACGGACTCAAACAGATACTTGCACACCAATGTTCATAGGAGCATTAACCACAATAACCAAAGGGGAATAAAACCCAAATGTCCATCAACAAATGAATAAATAAACAAAATATGGTATATATATACAACGGGATATTATTGAGCTTTAAAAAGGAAAGGAAATTCTGATACATGCTACATGGATGAAACTTAAAAACATTTATGCTACATGAAATAAGCCAGACACAAAAGGACAAATATTGTATGATTCCACTTACATGTGATACCTCAAATCCATTGAGACAGAAAAAACAGAATAGAAGTAACCAGGGAATAGGGGGAGGTGGGAAAAGAAAGTTATTGTTTAATAGGTAAAGAGTTTCTGTTTGTGATGACAAAAAAGTTCTTGAAATAGATAGTGGTAGAAGTTGCACAACTTTGTGAACCCAATGCCATTGAATTGTATACTTTAAAATGGTTAAAATGGTGGATTTTATGTTATGTATCTTTTACCACAATAAAAAATATATACAATAGATATTATAAAATATTACAATATGTAACAATGACTAGGAACAAAATAAATGAAGGAAAAGTGAGCATACATAGATATATAGGCCTGGTGAGTGGTATTACAAGTCTTTAGGAGAAAAATGAGCCATTCTGCAAATTTTGCTGGAATAACTGGTTGGTGACAAGGAAAAAATATTGTATCTCTATCTTACACTACTCACAAAAATATATTCCAGATTGGCTAAAAGTCTACAAATGAAAAGCAAAACTTTATTTAAAATAAAGTACTAGTGAAATCTTTATGTTATCAGGGCATGGAAAAGACTTCGAAAACTTTCCAAAAACACAAACCATAAAGGAAAATATTAATTAATCTGACTTCATTAAAACAAAGACACTTTTGTTTATTGAGACAGTAAAATAAACTTAAAAACAAACCACATAGCTCTAGAATATTTTTTAATGTATATAACCGACAAAGGTTTTCTACCCAGATGATTTAAAGAATTCCTACAAATGAATTTTAAAAAATAGAAACATGAGCAAAAGATATGAACAGGCCATTAATTTAGAGAACAAAAAAGCCAGTGGCCCATAATTATATGAAAATATGCTCAAATTCAATCAGGCTCAAGCTAAAAACTAAAAGGCATGACAGGGACTTCCCTGGCGGTCCAGTGGTTGACTTCGCCTTCCAATGCAGGGGGTGTGGGTTTGATCCCTGGTTGGGGAGCTAGGATCCCACATGCCTCGTGGCCAAAAAAACCAAAAACATAAAACAGAAGCTATATTGTAACAAATTCAATAAAGACTCTAAAAATGGTCCACATCAAAAAAACAATCTTAAAAAATAAATAAAAGGCATGACAATGCCAAGCGTTGGCCAATATATGGGGAATTAGAAACTGACATAGTAGTACAGGCAGGAGTATAAATGGATACAAGCATTTTTTAGCAAGTTCAGGTTGCACATGCCCTACAATTCAGTACTTCCACTTTTAAGTGTAGCTTAAAAAACACATGTGTGTGCAAGGAGATATAAATGAAGAATGATGGGTATTTCCACGCTGTTTCTAACAGTGAAAAAATAGAAAAACCCAAATGCTTATCAATAGAGGAACAGTTAAACAAAACCTATCTTAATCATATGATGAAATATTGTAGAGACATTGAAAAGAGTGACTCTATCAATAAATAGATACAGATAATCTCAAAAACCTGAGTGATGTGAAAATGATATATGTACTCTATTAAATCATCTATGTAAACTTTAAAAAAAATAACTACACTATTAAATCTTGCTTATGGATCTATAGTTACAAATGTAGTTTTAGACATTAAAAAAGGACTGAAATCATACATAACACACTCGTGGTCGTAACTGCCTTGGGTGGGAGGTGAGGGAGGGGAACAGAAGGAATGAGCCTAGAGGTAATGGTTGAAGGTGATTTTCGCTTTGCTTTATCCTAATGATTTCTTTTTTAAAAAAATGTAAAGAGAAAATCCTGGAAGCGAATGTGACAAAGTGACAAAGGTTGTTTATTCTATATGGCGAAAATAAGAGGGTTTGTTGAATTTTGTGCACACACTGCCACACATCACATAGCGCTGGCAGCCACCTAACAATGACAGGCCAAAGTACTAGAATATTTTTAAGCAATAGGTAAATTACATTTGAATCTATCAGTCATCTCGATTTATTATTTCTCTGGCCGTTCAGGATCCAGGACCCTGATTTCATCCTCTCAGCACCTGCCCCACGATATCTGGAGGGCAAGAACCTGGGGTGAAAGAGGAGCAGGGGCAGATTGCCCGAGCAGCGGGGTACCGAGTTCAGTGACTGTTGTAGGGCGGCTGCCAGGCTTAGGGGGAAGGGGAAGCCGTGACAAAGTGAGAGAGTGGCATGGACATATATACACTACCAAATGTAAAATATATAGCTAATAGGAAGCAGCCGCATTAACACAGGGAGATCAGCTCGGTGCTTTGTGGCCATCTAGAGGGGTGGGATAGGGAGGGTGGGAGGGAGACGCAAGAGGGAGGAGATATGGGGATATATGTATATGTATAGCTGATTCACTTTGTTATACAGCAGAAACTAACACACCGTTGTAAAGCAATTATACTCCAATAAAGATGTTAAAAAAAAAAAAAGGGACGTCAAGCTGAAGGAAAGGGCTTCAGCATTATTCACCAGTCTCAGGCTGGGAAGACCACTTATGACCAGAAATCGGTCTTTAGGGTAGGATCCTGAATGTCGTCGCTCAGCACAAACAGCTCTAATCCCAGACTGCGGCCCCTGGTCTTCACCTGGAATGAGATGAAAACTTCCCAGCTGGCCTCTGAGAGTTCTGACGGTTGGGGGCTCAGCACCTCCCCTCTACACAGGGCTGCCAAGCTTCCCGTCCTTACACACTCACAGACTGTGCTTTCCTCGCCCCCTGAAATGCCTCCATCCTTTCAACTCCCCTAGGAGGAAGAAAGGGACCTTCTACACTTAGAAGCTAATTCACCTTTCTCTTAGTGGTGAAAAAAAAGTACATGATGTACCTTACTAATGAGTGAACACATCAGGATAAGACAATACTTCACTTAACATGAACTTAAAGTAAATTTGATAATTGATTATTTTTGCCAGTACTGGTGCAGCCTAAGTCATTGGTTCTCAAACTGTAGGATCTCAGGAACCCTTCAAACTCAAAAAACCCAAAGAAAGCACAGGGTAGGTTCACAAGAAGACATGCTTTTGTAGAAGTGGGAGCAGCTGGGAACAACCCAAGTATCCAGGAGGAGAGGAAGACATAAGCTATGGCATGTGAATGCAATAGAATCATACGTACCAGTCAGAAGCATATTATACAAAGTAACATGGATAGGTCTTGAAAAAAACCAATATTTTATGAAAGTTAGAAGCGGAATGAGATTTATACCGCAATATCATTTATATAAAATTTTAAAACTTACACAGTATAAATATTATTATATAGTTTTTCAAGGAAATACATTCAAAATATAGAAGACGGCTTGGAGGACAAACCTTAAATACACTAGGGAATAAGAAGCATGGAACTGCAGGCAGGAGATGAAGAAAAAGGATTAAAGGAAAATGAAAGAGAACTTAGTTGCAGCCCTTCTGGACCAATGATGTTGTGTCATTAATAAAGAGTCTGATCAATGACTAACTCAATTCTCAGCACCTGAGATCCTTAAAAAACAACACTCATTTCACATGAGCAGAAAAACTGTTAAGACTTGCTGAGATTACTTAAACATTTCTTTAAATGTGAAAACTATTCATGGGACATAATATAGTGTCCCACAGGATTCATGAGTATGCTGACCAGTTCATTCTCCCAAATAAAATAAGATTTTAAAAAACTGTATAATATGAAAGGACACTTCAAGGCAATGCTGAAAAAACAAAATTTCTTGTGTTGGACTAATATCTCACTGTGTTTTTCTAAGTTAGCTTGTATTCAGCAAAATAATTTTAATTTACATTTTGGGCAAAGTTAGAAGTACAAATAAACGAATTTTCATTTTTAATTAAGTATGTGTGAATCTGAAATTTTTTACAGGACGTAACAAGCTTAAGAATACATGGAAAAAATTACGAAACATATAACTGCCATATCATCTTACTTTTGATTCTTCTTTATATTATAGATACGACATTTTATATATCTTTATATTATATATTAGGTAACGTCCTCTGCTCTGTTTAATTACCCTATTTCCTAAGGAAGGCCTGGAGAGGGAGAAACCAGAGCAGATCACAAGGGTACCTGTAAGTTCGCATTCAATCAATGCATATTTCTTGAGCACCTGTAACATGCGAGCCGCTGTCTTAGACTCTATCACAGAGGGGTAAACATGACAGCTTCAGTGGAGCTTCCCGTCTGAGGTGGAAGGAAAGCTTCACAGGCCACTTCCAGGAGCCTCTTAGTTGAGCAGCCCCATGTGACTGACCAGCAGACGGTCTGGGGTCTGGACTCTGCCAGCCTTTCGTTCTTTTCCATGCTGGCTCCCAATGCCAGTCACATGGCTAAACGGTGCCCCTGAGCACAGGTAACAAGGGACGTGAAAGCATAGGTCCTGAGCGCTTTGGTCCCCCAAGCCACCATTGTTCTAGAGCACTGCCCATAAAACGACCCAAAATCTTGAAATAAATACATCAAAAAGCAACCACCCTACATTTCACTAAGGAAATATGTAGTAAAAATTCATAGGCATACTCATCAAGCTGTTCAGATAATAATATATTTTCTGAAGTGCAAAAAAAAACCCCGACACCTTCACATTTTACCTATATGGGAGTTGATGCAAATAAGTGACTACTAGAAATAGTCAAAATCAGTGATTATGTGGAAGTAATCACACTGAGGTTTTTTGATGCTTAAAAGATTACATGACTGAAATGACTAAAGAAAGAGAATAAGCAAATCCTAAGCGCTGAGTGTCCTGAGTGCTATCAAGTCCTCTGAGCTTTGTGGGCGCCCAAGCGCCGAGGGGCTGTCTAGCCTTCTCCACCATGCTGGGCAGTGCTCACCACCTCCCAAAGTGGGATAGGCACCTCCCTCCACTCCACAAAATACAGCTGATATCCTGTAGTATAGGCTTTGCAGAGGGCTTAGGACTCACAAAGGGAAATTAGAGCAGAGAGGGGAACAACTTGAAACTCACTATCAGACACAGCTGCTCAGCCGGTCCTCCATCCACAGCTTCGCCCGGGCCTGCTGGGATGTCCCTGTCCTCAGCCCCGACCTGGAGCACCGCTGTTGAGAACCCTTATCTCCCCAAGAGGAGGATCCTTGGGTCCTGTCCTTGATCCTCAAGTCCGGGGCCCTGGCCCTTCTCTGGACCTGCCAGAAAAAACAAAGTGAAACACACAAATAAACAAGAGTAAGTTACTAGTTCAGCAGGGTTCAGCCCACCGTGAAGGTGACTGCAGTAGCCAACTGTCTGTTCTCCAGACACTGTCTGAGTGAGTTGTCTTCCCCAGATTCTGCAGAAATAAGTGAAGACCAACCAAATGAGAATAAGAAAAGGCCACTTATTCTGAGCTTGCTCTAGCAGGGGAGTTGGCCGCCATGGCTTGCATTTTGGCAGAGACTGAAAGGCAGGCAGAGGAGTGGGAAAGCTTCATAGTAGAAAAAAGGGAAGGCTTCAGGCGTGCCCTGATTGAAGGCTGTTGGCATTGAGAAGCTGCCGGTGAGTTCAACAGAAATGGGGTTTCCAATGTGGTTGGTTAGGGGTACATATTTGGTTTTCTCTGGTTGGTCCTAAGTTGGAAGTGGAGACAAAAATTAGAGAAGCTCTAAGTTAGGAATCAAGTGCTGGTTGTCTGGGGGCAATTGTTACAGGGGTTACTGTTTGGCTTCCTGGACTGTTTCTAGAGCTAGTGGTCTGACTTCCTACAAGTCTGACTTGTAGATAGCAGACTGGCTTCCTGGGCTGGTTGCTGCAGAGTGTGATGGGAGCTCTGTTTTCTATATGGTCTGGCCATTGTCTGCTTGTATGTTCAATCTCTCAATTCAAAACTTCTCTCTGGCTCCCCGTGGCCTATGGGATCAAGAACAGAATCTTTAGCAGAATATATCTGACCCTTCACCAACTGGCCCCTCATCTGGTCTTCTCTCCTGTCCATCTGTTCATGTGAGGATCCAAAAACTGGACCAGTCAGCATCCCCTGAGCACACCAAGCCCTTCACACCCCACTCCTCTCTGTGCACAGGCCACCTTGTCTAACGCTGCCCTCCCTCGGCAAACGCCTGCTCAGATGTCTCCTCCTCCCTACAGCCTTCCCTGACCAACCGGCCCTCCTCTGCGGCCCTCTCCCACCTCGCATCTTACCTCTACGTTAGCATTCCCAATGGAGGGATTTCTCACCAGGCCAGACCGTGACTTCCTCAAGGGCAGGGATTGTGCCTTATGATTTGTTTTTGGATCTAGCAAAGCAGCTCAATAAGTTTTTGTGGAATTAATGAATAAACAAGCACGAGTAGTACTGATACAGACCTTGTATAGCTCATGAGAAGAAGTCAAATGAGGGCTTCCCTGGTGGTGCAGTGGTTAAGAATCCACCTGTCAGTGCAGGGGACACGGGTTCGAGCCCTGGTCCGGGAAGATCCCACATGCCACGGAGCAACTAAGCCCGTGTGCCACAACTACTGAGCCTGCACTCTAGAGCCCGTGAGTCACAACTACTGAGCCTGCGTGCTGCAACTACTGAAGCCCACGTGCCTAGAGCCCGTGCTCCGCAACAAGAGAAGCCACCGCAATGAGAAGCCCGCGCACCGCAAAGAAGAGTATCCCCCGCTCACCGCAACGAGAGAAAGCCCGCACGCAGCAACTAAGACCCAGTGCAGCCAAAAATCATAAATACATAAATAAAAATAAATAAATTAATTAAAAAAAAAAAAAAAAAAGAAGTCAAATAAAAGATGGATTGCTCTGTAAAGCTGTCTGGACAGAAGACTTCGACAGCTCTTTTACCCAGAAAAGGTGATTCATTTTTGTCCTACCCTTCATATCCTTCATCACTCCCAGGCAAACTGGGAGTGCCACACACTTTTTATTTCTTCCTGTAGTCACAAAAGAGGAGTCTTCCTACTGCCAGGTACACATCTCTATAAGTTTGAGAATTAGAATATCAGTCAGAGTGACATCAGAGCTCTACGTGCTGTGACATGGCTTGCTTCTGATTCCCTATTATCACCTCAAATGTGGAAGGTTTGCATCCCCAGATGAACCTGAAAAGGGAATGTTTCAAGGGTTCATTGCAGGTAGGAAATCATCACTTCTTGGAACGAAGAGTTAGCTTCCCTCCCCGAACTCTAAGTTTGTAAAGTGGAACATCGCTGGCGGCACACGGGCTAAGCGGACGAAGTGCAACGTAAGCCCAGGTGGCAGAAGGCAACCTCTTGAGCTTGGGGGCGAAGAGGAAACGAAGCTGCTTCTCCACACCATGCCCAGCCTGTCCCCCCGACCGACCCTCCAGGATGTGCTGCCACCTGATGGGGACAGTGCACCACAGTCACGGGGCAGGCCAGCTTCCAGACGCTCCTCCTGGAGACTTAATGATGGCCATCCCTGTATGAGTTCCATAGGGCTGCCATAACAAAATGCCACAGACTGCATGACTTAAACGATATACATTTACTTCTCACAGTTCTGGAAGCTAAAAGTCCACAGTCGAGGTGCCAGCAGGTTAGGTTTCTTCAGAGGCCTCTCTCCTTGGCACACAGAGGGCCACCTTCTCACTGTGTCCTCACATGGCCTTTCCTCTTGGACACACATCCGTGGTGGCTCTCTGTGGATTCGAATCTTTTCTTCTTATAAGGACGCCAGTCATATTGGATTAAGGCCCAC
This sequence comes from Balaenoptera borealis, assembly GCF_965194805.1. Classification (NCBI taxonomy): domain Eukaryota; kingdom Metazoa; phylum Chordata; class Mammalia; order Artiodactyla; family Balaenopteridae; genus Balaenoptera; species Balaenoptera borealis. Next base: position 5,043,994 of record NC_138877.1, read on the forward strand.
CCTAAAGGCCTCGTTTTAACTTAATTACCTCTTTAAAGGCCTTACCTCCAAATACAGTGGCATTCTGGGGTGCTGGGGATTGGGAATTCAACGTATGAATTTGGGGGGGGACACAATTCAGCCCATACAATTTCCAAAGGGTCTTGCTCTCAATCAGGGGGCTCTTGACACCTTAGCAGCCAAGGAGTTCACTACTAACCAAGGTGCTCATCCTCTGAGTCAGGTGTGCTTTAAGAGGACACCCTGACCCAAAGAAGAGTGACTTCCCCCCGAGCCCGTGTCCCAGGCACACTCACCACTCCTCTCCCAGATTGCCTAGTGGAAACAGGAGCTCCTCAGGGCCTCTCACATTGCCCTCCGTAAGGTGAAGCTTGGCTTACTTGTCTTTGGCGTCCTGGTTACCATCACAGCTGCAGGCATCCTAAGGAATTGATTCCAGACGCATCTTGTTGCAGGCCAAGAGCAGCCTGAGAGCAAGGAAAACTGGGGAGTGAGGGAGAACCAGAAGAGGGTGCCACAAGGGAGTCAGAGAGGGTGGACCAGAAAATAACCCACCATTCCCTCACTTGCCTAGTGACCTCCCTGGACAGAAGCGTGTACCTCCAGGTTATACCAAGATGCAGGGCAATTTCCAACTTGAAGTTGTGCATGGAAAACAAAACAAAAAAAAAAATGGCTGCTTTTTTATGACTCTCTCAGACTCACTTAGAACTCATGATTCTCAAGATGCAGAGCGTGCGTGTGTGTGTGTGTGTGCGCGTGTCTGACAAGAAAAAGGTAGGAACACAGCACTCTCAAGTTCCAGGGAAAGCCAGCAGTGGCCATGCTCTGGACGTACCTAACTGTCAGCCTCGGGACACAAAGTTTTCCATATCAATGCCTTAGAAGTGAATCTTAAAGAAAGATATGGCCAAGAGGAGGTGAAACCTGCTGAATGCGCAGTGGTGGTTGTCTGCAGTGTGAGGTCTGATGCAGCTAACGAAAGGGAAGGCAGATGGGAAGAGGGGTTGGCTGGTCACCCTCTGAACTGAAACTCCACCTTCTAGGCAAGACCAGCCATTGTCACATGGGGAAGCTTGTCTTCAGTGTTCCCTAGTCTCTACCTGGCCATCCCTGTATGAGTTCCATAGGGCTGCCATAACAAAATGCCTTTCCTTTTCCTTTTCCTTTCATTTTAAGCATGCTTTCCCAGTCTCCCCTTTAAAGACTGTTCTGGATTAATTGTGTCCCCAGAACGTATGCTGATGTCCTAACCCCTGGTACCGGAGAATGCAACAGTATTTGGAAAAAGGGTCTTTGCAGATGTAACCAAGTTAAGATGAGGTCATTAGGGTAGAACCTAGTCCTAATGACCAGTGTCCTCATAAGAAGAGAAACATGCCACGTAAAGACAGAAAGACACAAAGACAATGTCATGTGATGATGGAGAGAGGGATTGGAGTGATGTGTCTACAAGCCAAGGCACACCAAGGATTGACAGCTACCACCAGAAACTAGGAAGAGGCAAACTATGATTCTCCCCAGAATCTCAGATGGAGTACAGTCCTACTGACTCCTTGATCTCAGGCCTCTAGCCTCCAGAACTGTAAGAGAACACATTTCTGTGGTTTTAAGCCACCTAGTTTGTTGTACTTTGTTCCAGCAGCTCTAAGAAACTGATACAAAGGCAAATGTCCTGGAAGCAGTTGTCTACACCAGCTGGCTCTACTTCATCGACTCCCGTAACTCTTCAACTCAATGAAATCTGGCTGCCAGCACTCCATGGAAACTGCTTTGCAAAGGTCACCAACATCCTGCTTGTCAACAGCTCCAATCGCATCTTCCTAGACCCTCCTGCCACTTTTCGGCAGCAGCCTCTTCCTCTGCCCATCTCTTAAGTGGCGGTGGTCCAGAGCTCCGTCCCGGTTCCCCTCCTTCCTAGTTTGAAGCCCTCTCGGTGGGAGAGCCCGTCCATTCCTCAACACACAGGTGACCATCATAACCATGAGAGAAGCCCAAACTCAGTATGTCCAAAATCCAACTCACCAAAACCTACTCTACCTTACATTTTCTACATCTCAAGAAACAGTTTTACAATCTACCCTGCTGCCCTAGCCAGAAACCTGAGAAATGTCCTTCAGCTTACTCTATCTTACCCTCCCCATCCAACTGATAAACAATTTCCTCCTAAATATCTCCCGTATCCACCACCATTGACAAAAGGCTAGTGTGAGCCACTTCTGTCTGTCACCCGTGTTGTTGCAAGATCCTCCTGCCTCTACGTATGTCCTACTCCACAGTGCTTATTTCTTTCTAACATACAAATATGATGATGTCACTCTCTACCTAAAAACACTTCTGCCCTCAAAATGAAGCCCAAGCTCCTTAACTGTGTTCTAATATCTGACCCCTGATTACCTATCTAGTCTTGCCTCTCATCCTCTATGTTTCAACTGGACTGAATGACTTTCAGATCCCTACACTCCATTCATGTCCTTCCGTATAAGCTCTGGCAGAGGATGCTTCACTAGACTGTAATTCCATAAGGACAAGAACCAGGTTTATTTCAACATTCCATCTCCAATGCGGAGCACTAGGCCTGAAAAATTAGCAGGCGTGCAACACTTATTGAATGCAGGAATGGGCGTGCCTTTGTCTGTAGGCGTTCTGTCTCAGGGCCTTCTCAGAAGCTGAAGCAGTGGGAGTCCACTGGCCTGTACAAACATTGCCCAGAAATATGGGAAAATTATCAGTTTCCTCCACCATGCCCCTGCCCAGGGCAAACCTCTACCACTGGCAGAAAGCAGACTCCCATCTTTCAAACAGGTAGTTTTAGAAGATATTCGGAACATTTCCCAGTTGAACTGAGCTCCCACTGACCACAATAGTGACCTTGAGAACATGTTGGTATATTGGATTTTCCTCACTCCATCACTACCTCATTATCCCCATCCCCTCACTCCTACTTTTTAAGGTGACATCCAATGGTTTAGTAGTTGGATCTCAATAGTTTGAAAAAAAAAATCCACATCAGGAGCTCTGATAAGATTTTCAGCTTAAAACAAATTCAAGTACTGGGAAACTTTAAAATGCACTCCTAAGTAACTTGAGTTAAGTGAGAAATTATAAAATATTCAGAATAATCGTCAGTCTGTGAAACTTTGGTATCCAAACCTGTGGGGTACAGCTAAAGAAATCTTCAGGGCACGAGAGTTCACCACAATAGGTAGTAAGGAGAGAAATCTTCATAGAGAGTGAGATTTGAGTGGGTTTCCCCAAAACTAAAGCACCGTCAAAGCCGTAACCCCTAGAAATCCTCCTCATTGGTGTATCGGGGCCACTCAGAGTAAAGACAGCCAACACTAAGCCTAGGAAGAATAGAATCTAGAGTCTGTATTGCTATTCGGTGCTCTGAAATTAAAATCATAATGACATTGATAAAGACTCCCTAATTTATAATGCATAACAGATACAACTTTCCACCTTCTCTCAATGCATGAACTACTTAATGGTGATTAAGAGTATGTAGTTGGATAGATGGTGAAGATGGCAGTGTGGGAAGATGCTAAGTTAGCGTCACCCCACAACTAGGGTGCCTGCTGGCCACTAGTGGGGACCTTGACACCCAAGGAGACAGGAGGAACCCCCAAGTGAACCGGTAGGACGTGGGGGTACTGAGCAGGGAGGAGAAGTGGAGGCCAGACAGGATCGGCATTACTGAGGCCGGGGAGATCAGGAGAGGCAGGTGGGAGGGGCCCTCTGGGAGGAGTGGGAGAGGAGCGGAGGGCGATCGCCTGGCCCACTCGAGCCCAGGAAGCCTGCTGAGCTCCCAGGCCGGTCCCCTGCCCTCCAGGGCTCCCCCACCTGCAGCCGCATTGGTCCCAGGGGCATAGGAGGGAGGCCGAGGGGAGAACAGGAGAGGCAGGTGGGAGGAGCAGGAGAGGAGAGGAGGGCATTAGCCCCTCCCACTTGAGCCCAGGAAGCCTGCTGGGCTCCCAGGTGAGGTCCCCCGCCCTCTGAGACCAGGGGTGGGGAGCACACCTGGGCCCCTTCTGTTCCTTGAGCCTAAGCCCCACCCCCCATAGCTCCCAGGGCCTTTTCCAGCCCTGTGGGTCCTAAGCATAGGCCCCACCCACTGCCCAAACCTCGCCCTTGCTTAGGCCCTGCCCTCCACAGCCAAGGCCTTTTCCCCCTCCTTTTTTTTTTTTTCCCTCCTCCTCTTTTTTACTATTATGGTACTGTTGTACCATCCGGTTATTGGTTCATCTATATTTTTATTTTTATATTCTTTCTAACATATCTGTTAGTTTCCTAGTCCAATTTTATTTTTTACTTTGTTATTGTTCTCTCTCTTTTTTTTTTTTTTTGCCACCCCACACAGCTTGTGGGATCTTGGTTTGCAAGCCAGGGGTCGCACCGAAGCTCCTGTGGTGGGAGCTCTGAGGCCGAACCACTGGACTAACAAAGAACCTCAGACCCCAGGGAATATTCATTGGAGTGAGGTCTCATATAGATCCTCATCTCAGCACCAAGACCCAGCTCTACCCAACAGCCTACAAACTCCAGTGTTGGAAGCCTCAGGCCAAACAACCAGTAAGACAGGACACAATCACACTCATAAAAAAAAAAAAAAAGAGAGAGAGACAGCAAAAAAATATGTCACAGATGAAGGAGCAAGGTAAAAATCTACAAGACCAAATAAATGAAGAGGAAACAGGCAGTCTACCTGAAAAAGAATTCAGAGTAATGATAGTAAAGATGATCCAGAATCTCAGAAATAGAATGGAAGCACGGATTGAGAAAATACAAGAAATGTCTAACAGAGATCTAGAAGAAATAAAGAACAAACAGAGATGAACAACACAATAACTGAAATGAAAAATGCACTAGAAGGAATCAATAACAGAATCACTGAGGCAGAAGAACGAATAAGTGAGCTGGAAGACAAAATGGTGGAAATAACTGCCAAGGAGCAGAATAAAAAAAAAGAATGAAAAGAATTGAAGACAATCTCAGACACCTCTGAGACAACATTAAATGAACCAACATTCGAATTATAGGGGTCCCAGAAGAAGAAGAGTAAAAGAAAACTTCTGAGAAAATATTTGAAGTGAAATTACAGTCGAAAACTTCCCTGACATGGGAAAGGAAATAGTCATCCAAGTCCAGGAAGCACACAAAGTCCCATACAGGATAAACCCTAGGAGAAACACACCAAGACATATATTAACCAAACTAACAAAAATTAAATTCAAAGAAAAAATATGAAAAGCAGCAAGGAGAAACAAAAAATAACATACAAAGGAATCCCCATAAGGTTATCAGCTGAATTTTCATCAGAAACTCTGCAGGCCAGAAGGGAGTGGCAGGATATACTTAAAGTGATGAAAGAGAAACACCTACAACCAAGATTACTCTACCCAGCAAGGATCGCATTCAGATTCAACAGAGAAATCAAAAGCTTTTCAGACAAGCAAAAGCTAAGAGAATTCAGCACCACCAAACCAGCTTTACAACAAATGCTAAAGAAACTTCTCCAGGCAGGAAACACAAGAGAAGAAAAAGACCCACAAAAACAAACCCAAAACAATTAAGAAAATGGTAATAGGAACATACATATCGATAATAACCTTGAATGTAAATGGATTAAATGCCCCAACCAAAAGACACAAACTGCCTGAATGGATACAAAAACAAGACCCATATACATGCTGTCTACAAGAGACCCACTTCAGACCTAGGGACACATACAGACTGAAAGTGAAGGGATGGAAAAAGATATTCCATGCACATGGAAATCAAAAGAAAGCTGGAGTAGCAATACTCATATCAGATAAAATAGACTTTAAAATAAAGACTGTTACAAGACATAAGGACACTACATAATGATCAAGGGACTAATCCAAGAAGATATAACAATTATAAATGTTTATGCACCCAACACAGGAGCACCTCAATACATAAGGCAAATGCTAACAACCATGAAAGGGGAAATCGACAGTAATACAATAATAGTAGGGGACTTTAACACCCCACTTACACCAATGGACAGATCATCCAAAATGAAAGTAAATAAGGACATAGGCTTAAATGACACAATAGAGCAGATATATTTAATTGATATTTATAGAACATTCCACCCAAAAGTGGCAGAATACACTTTTTTCTCAAGTGCACACGGAACACTCTCCACAATAGATCACATCTTGGGTCACAAATCAAGCCTCAGAAAATTTAAGAAAATTGAAATCGTATCAAGCATCTTTTTTGACCACAGTGCTGTGAGACTGGAAATCAATTACAGGAAAAAAACTGTAAAAACCACAAATACATGGAGGCTAAACAGTGCGCTACTAAATAACCAAGAGATCACTGAAGAAATCAAAGAAGATATAAAAAAATACATAGAAACAAATGACAACAAAAACACGATGACCCAAAACCTATGGGATGCAGCAAAAGCAGTTCTAAGAGGGAAGTTTATAGCAATTCAATCTCACCTTGAGAAACAAGAAAAATATCAAATAAGCAATCTAACCCTACACTTAAAACAACTAGAGAAAGAAGAAGAATACCAAAAGTCAGTAGAAGGAAAGAAATCATAAAGATCAAAGCAGAAATAAATGAAATAGAAACAAAGAAAACAATAGCAAAGATCAATAAGACTAAAAGCTGGTTCTTTGAGAAGATAAACAAAATTGATAAACCCTTAGCCAGACTCATCAGGAAAAAAAGGGAGAGGATGCAAATCAATAAAATTCGAAATGAAAAAGGAGAAATCACAACTGACACTGCAGAAATACAAAGGATTATAAGAGACTACTACAAACACTTATATGCCAGTAAAATGGACAACCACAAAGAAATGGACAAATTCTTGGAAAGGTACAATTTTCCAAGACTGAACCAGGAAGAATGAGAAAATATAGACAGACCTATCACAAGTAATGAAATTGAAACTGTAATTAAAAATCTTGCAACAAACAAAAGTCCAGGACCAGATGGCTTCACAGGCGAATTCTATCAAACATTTAGAGAAGAGCTGACACGGATCCTTCTCAAACTCTTCCAAAAAATTGCAGAGGGAGGAACATTCCCAAATTCATTCTACAAAGCCACCATCACTGTGACACCAAAACCAGAAAAAGATATCACAAAAAAAGAAAATTATAGACCAATATCACTGATGAACATAAATGCAAAACTCCTGAACAAAATACTAGCAAACAGAGTCCAACAACATACTAAAAGGATCATATACCATGACCAAGTGGGATTTATTCTAGGGATGCAAGGATTCTTCAATATATGCAAATCAATCAATGTGATACACTACATTAACAAATTAAGGAATAAAAAACCATATGATCATCTCAATAAATGCAGAAAAAGCTTTTGACAAAATTCAACACCCATTTATGATAGAAAATGGGCATAGAGGGAACCTACCTCAACATAATAAAGGCCATATATGGCAACCCCACAGCAAGCATCATACTCAGTGGTGAAAACTGAGAGCATTTCCACTAAGATCAGGAACAAGACAAGGATGTCCACTCTCACCACTCTTATTCAACATAGTTTTGGAAGTCCTAGCCACAGCAATCAGAGAAGAAAAAGAAATAAAAGGAATACAAACTGGAAAAGAAAAAGTAAAACTGTCACTGTTTGCAGATGACATGATACTATACATAGAAAATCCTAAGGATACCACCGGAAAACTACTAGAACTAATCAATGAATTTGGTAAGGTTGCAGGATACAAAATTAATGCACAGAAATCTCTGGCATTCCTATACACCAACAACAAAAAATCAGAAAGAGAAATTAAGGAAGCACTCCCATTCACCATCTCAACAAAAATAAAATACCTAGGAATAAACCTGCCTAAGGAGGTGAAAGACTTGTACTCAGAAAACTATAAAACACTGATGAAAGAAATCGAAGATGACATAAACACATGGAGAAATATACCATGTTCTTAGATTGGAAGAATCAATATTGTGAAAATGACTATACTACCCAAAGCAATCTACAGATTCAATGCAATCCCTATCAAACTACCAATGGCATTCTTCACAAAATTAGAACAAAAAATTTTACAGTTCGTATGGAAACACAAAAGACCCCGAATAGCCAAAGCAATCTTGAGAAAGAAAATTGGAGGCATCAGGCTCCCCGACTTCAAACTATACCACAAAGCTACAGTAATCAAGATAGTATGGTACTGTCATAAAAACAGAAATATATATCAATGGTACAGGATAGAATGCCCAGAGATAAACCCACGCACATATGGTCACCTTATTTTTGATAAAGGAGGCAAGGATATACAGTGGAGAAAAGACAGCCTCTTCAATAAGTGGTGCTGAGAAAACTGGACAGCTACATGTAAAAGAATGAAATTAGAACACTCCCTAACACCATACACAAAAATAAACTCCAGATGGAATAAAGACTTAAATGTAAGACCAGACCCTATAAAACTCTTAGAGGAAAACATAGGAAAATCAGTCTTTGACATAAACCACAGCAAGATCTTTTTTGACCCATCTCCTAGAGTAATGGAAATAAACACAAAAATAAACAAATGGGACCTAATTAAACTTCAAAGATTTTGCACAGCAAAGGAAACCATAAACAAGACAAAAAGACAACCCTCAGAATGGGAGAAAATACTTGCAAATGAAACAACAGACAAAGGATTCATCTCCAAAATATACGAACAGCTCAGGGAGCTCAATATCCAAAAAACAAACAATCCAATTTAAAAATGGGCAGAAGATCTAAATAGACATTTCACAAAGGAAGACATACAGATAGCCAAGAGGCACATGAAAAGATGCTCAACATCACTAATTATTAGAGAAATGCAAATCAAAACTACAGTGAGGTTATCACCTCACGCCGGTCAGAATGGCTATTATCCAAAAATCTAGAAACAATAAATGCTGGGAAGGGTGTGGTGAAAAGGGAACCCTCCTGCACTGTTGATGGGAATGTAAATTGATACAACCACTATGGAAAACAGTATGGAGGTTCCTTAAAAAACTAAAAATAGAACTCCATATGACCCAGCAATCCCACGGCTGGGCATATACCCTGAGAAAACCATAATTCGAAAAGAGACAGGTACCACAGTGTTCACTGCAGCTCTATTTACAATAGCCAGGACATGGAACCAAGCTAAATGTCCATTGACAGATGAATGGATAAAGAAGATGTGGTACATATATACAATGGAATATTACTCAGCCATAAGAAGAAACGAAATTGAGTTATTTGTAGTGAGGTGGATGGACCTAGAGTCTGTCATACAGAGTGAAGTCAGAAAGAGAAAAACAAATACCGTACGCTAACGCATATATATGGAATCTTAAAAAAAAAAAATGGTACTGACGAACCTAGTGGCAGGGCAGGAATAAAGATGTAGACGTAGGAAATGGTCTTGAGGACACAGGGTGGGAGGGGGAAGCTGGGGCAAAGTGAGAGTAGCATCGACATATATACACTATGGAATGTAAAATAGTCAGCTGGTGGGAAGCAGCAGCATAGCACAGGGAGATCAGCTCAGTGCTTTGCGATGACCTAGAGGGGCGGGATAGGGAGGATGGGAGGGAGACGCAAGAGGGAGGGGATATGGGGACATATGTATGCATATGGCTGATTCACTTTGTTGTACAACGGAAACTAACTCAGTATTGTGAAACTATTATACTCCAATAAAGATCTATTAAAAAAATTATTAAAAAAAAAAAGAGTACGTAGTTAGAGGGACTTCCCTGGTGGTCCAGTGGCTGAGACTCCGCACTCCCAATGCAGGGGGCCCGGGTTCGATCCCTGGTCAGGGAATCCCACATACCGCAACTAAGAGTTCACATGCTGCAAGTAAAGACCCCCACAGGCCGCAATCAAAGATCCCGCACACCGCAAGTAAGATCCCACATGCAGCAACGAAGATCCTGCATGCTGCAACTAAGACCCAGCGCAGCCAAGTAAATAAATAAATAAATATTGGGGGGAAAAAAAAGAGTATGTACTTGGAAATAAGACATCCTGTGTCCAGATTCCAGTTCAGCCACTGATTCTGCAGATTTGGACAAGTTTTCTTAATTTTTTCTGAACATCAATTTCCTCATCTATATAATTAGGATAACACTTATTGCTAGGGGTTGTTACAAGGATTAAATAAGATTATATACGTACAGCACGTAGTCCAGTTTCTGATACATACGTGTTTATTAAATAATATTTATTATTATATCTCATGCTATTTCCACTCTCCAGAAAGTTTAACTTAGTTGCCTAAAGTAGAGGAGCCAGAATTGGCCTGCTGGGCTCCTGACTCAATCTTGACTTCATGGGTATGTTTAGAGGTAATGATTTACCAACCCAGTACAACATAAATATACTCACAATGCTAAATGTATATAATCAAGTGTTTCTTTTCTTTTGGCTTGGTCCTCCTTATAACCCCAGACAGATTGTGAAGCTTATCCAACTCTACTAGTGCGTGGTGAGCCAAGGTGAGCAATTAATTTTAACGTTAATATTCTGAGGCCAATATTGACATTTGATAGGCAGATACTGACCTCATGGCCTTGATATGGACATTGTCTTATTTATACCGCTATCCCTGACCACTCAACCCAAACAAAAACACCTGAATGTATGGGCTGGAGCCACACTACTCAGGGTCACCAAGTCAGTCTCTATACCATCAACCACAAAGTCAAGCATTCCAAGAAGGGAAAATAGTATCAAAGGGACAAAACTAGTATCAACGAATTCCTTGTTATACAGATTCAGAGATCTATTAGTTCCCTGAATTAACTATGAGTATTAGTTTCCTGCGGCTGCAGTAACAAATATCACAAGCTTGGTGGCCTTAAACAAGAGAAATGTATTCTCTCACAGTTCTGGAGGCCAAAATCCACAATCAGTTTTAGTGAATCAAAATCAAGGTATCAGGGGGTCTGTGCTCCCGCTGGAGGCTCTAAGGAAGAATCTGTTCCCTGCTTCTTGCAGCTTCTGATGGCTGCCAGCATTCCTTGGCTTGCGGCCGTACCTCCAATCTGTGCCTCCATCTTCACGTGGCCTCCTTCTCTTTTTTCCTGTATCGAATCCCCTCCGCCTCTCTCTTATTTAAGGACACTTGTGATTGTATTTAGGGCACACCCAGGTAATCCAGGAGAACCTCCCCATCTCGAGATCCTTAAGTTAATCACATCTGCAAAGACTTTTCCAAATAAGGTAACATTCAAGGTTCCAGGCATTAGGCTGTGGATATCTTGTGGGGGGGGGGGGCGGGGGCCTGGGGCACTTTCAGCCTATCACAATGGGCTCACACTTCCTAAAGCATAACTCTGTACTCCACAAAAGGTCTTCTTTCTAATATGTAAAATAGGCCCCTCGAATGCACAAATGTGCATTCTTTACCATGATTTAACAGGAAGTGCCTGAAAACCCAACCATGACCCCTAAAAAGAGTCTAATATTTGCTCCCATGGTTCTTCATGCAACAATGCCAGCTGTCTGGTGAACTGCCCTCTGGCCAACTGTTTAACATTTCCCTGAAGAGTCTTCTCACATACACCCCACTGATTACCTTCATTTCCTCTAGCACAGAAATCAGCGAAAGGAATACATTATAGGAACACATAGCCTTAAGAAGAAATGTTTTTGAAACGTGTAGCTTCAAAGAACAGAGCAAATCTCATAAACCACTGACCTCTGGAAGTACAGCCTCTATGAGATGCCCAACCAGCCTCCTAGGGGAGATAATATCTGCACCCCTTCAGTTTCACCAGCAGTTACAGCTACAATTTCCTTTAGATGAGCGGTGACCCAGTGGATCCTAGAAAGTTTGAGTTCTGTTAGTTTTGTAGTTGCCTTCTGTTGCCCATGTATATTTTGAGTGCAGATATCATTTACACTGAAGTAATTCAGGCAACCAGACTGTGCCATTAAGTCGAGGTGAAAAACACAGGAATCTCAATCCACTGCACGTTTAAGGTCCATGTAGGATTGACAGATCATAGATTCCATCCAAAGCGATTTATCTCCTAATCTAACAGAAGTACAAATAAAATAGAAAAAGAGCCTGGAGAAGGCATCTAAAAACGTGCTCCTTGGTCGCTGCTAACTGTTGTGATGAAGAGCACAGAGCCTGGAGGCCAAACGCCTCGCTTCAAATCTCAGCCAGCACTTAGCACGGGGAACTCTATTCAATAGCCTGTGATAAACCATAAGGGAAACGAATATAAAGAAAAAAATATACGTATATGTATAACTGAATCACTGCTGTACAGCAAAATTAACACAACACTAAATCAACTGTACTTTTCTTTTTTTTTTAATCTTAAAAAAAAAAAAAAATCTCAGCAAGCACTGCAGCTCCCTGGCCTGCGACCTTGGGCAACCTTGGGCGGTGGAGTCACTCTTACGGATGAAGAGAAAGGGCCTTGAGAGGTTACGGTATTAAACCAGGAATGTGACACTTTTGGATGCCAGGCGCTCGCCTAAGCACTCAGATTTTAAAAATAATTCTCCAATAGTCATTCAATAAATATTTGGACGAGATGATCTTTCACTCAAGTCCAACGTCGACACTGAAGACTGCGATGAAATGTCATGTGAACGGGGTGAGCCGTCTCCGCAGGAAGCAAGGCCGTCCCCAGGGTCCCCAGCCCGGCTCCCACCACCACCGACCGCAGGGACCCGGCGCCCGAGCACCCAGCGCAGCGGCCGCCAGGGCGCGGGCGGCTTTCCCACGGGAGGTGACACAGGGACACAGCCTGCCGGCCGCTCGCTCTGCCCGCGCCTTTTTCCCGTCACCGTCTTCTTCAAGCGCACCGGCCACGCGGCCGACGCTGCTCCCTCACAGCCCCCGCGAGGCAGGGTCACAAAGCAGGAAACCCAGGCCGGGAACGGCCAAGCTCGGCTTTTCCTCCGAGCCCGTGCGAGGCGCCTTCCCCCGTGGGTCCAGCACGCTCCTCCACGGGGCTGCGGCCGCTGCTCCGGCAGCCTCCCCGGGCGCCCCGGCTCCTCAGGACGGGCCACCGCCCGCGAGCCGCAGCCCCGCCGGCCTCCCCGGCGCCGCGGGTCCGCCCGGCTCTGCGCCTGCGCAGTCTGCGCGCTGGGGGCCTCGGCGGCGCGCCTCCTGGCGGCGCGTGGGGTCACCGCCTGGCTGCCGGGAGCTCCGGCGCGCGAGCCAGGGAGGCCCCACGACCAGGTCGCGGCACCGTCACTCAGCACGCACCGCCGTTCCGTCCCTTCACCCAGGGTGGGCCACGCCCCCGGGAGAGAAGAGCCGTCGCGGTGCCCGCCTGCGGCTGCAGGAGGCCCAGCTAGGGCTCCACAAGCTGTTGGTGATGATACACTGGTCTTCTAATTAAAAGAGTGTCCTCTAAATCTCTCCATCGTAATGGCACCTTTTCCCGTGTGTAATGAATAAGTGAGCTGCTGTTTTCGGAAACTCTGGTAACATGCAACTTGGTATGCCGTGGAACCCGAGTAAAAAAACATCCCCCAAAAGAATTCCTTTGGTGACTGCAATAGGCAGAGGGATGGGAGTGTTGGATTCGGATGTGGGCTTTGACATAGCAATTCTGGGAGATTGGTACCCCTGGGGAACTGTGGTTGGATTGTGCGCTGCCTGCGTAATATTCCTGCCTGACACGTGTCATGACAATGAAGTAGAGAAATACAATGAATTGTGAAGGAAGCTTCTATGGGAGGGGAGAACCTCAAAATCAGTGGAACATCTGCAGCGATTCTACTCTGTCTTTCTTCCCTCCTTTCCCTACCCTGCCTAGGCATTTGTGGGCATTTGTGTATATTTGCGGGTGAGTTTGTTATTTGGTAGACAGGTGAGGGATCAGGACTCTTATTTGCTTGTGATCATTGTCTCTTTACTTATATCCCTAACAGACTGCAACGTGAAACTAGGGGCAGCTTAGACAGATTCTAAAACATAATCGTTTTTGCAGAAGTAGAAATGAGAAGGTAAAATTGAATATGTTGATCAAGTAGCAAAAAATAGCTCTGGAGAAATAAACAACGGTTAAGTGAATTATTTATCTACACAACTGGAAATTGTAAACAATTAGTGAACAATTGCACTTTTGACTTTATGTTACATGTTTCACTCCTATCTCTCACAGAAGGTGTAGCTGACTTTGCTGGAAATTCTCATACATAGATCTGTAATATTTTCCTAGTACTATGTTATGATTGGTCTCCCCCATTTCACCCATACATAAAGGCATTTCAAAATTTGTTCAAACACTGAACTATTTAAGTCCAAAAGACATGCTGTATAATAGAAATCTGTTATGCTTTTACCCTAGAAGTTCTTAAGGCTTAAAGTATATAAGGCTTTATTTATATATAAATGTATAAACATTTATAATATGACATAAATATATTATAAATTTATAATATAGTGTAGATAGATTATATATATAATATAAAAGTCAGTAGGGAATATCCCACCATCAAAACTACAATAATATGGGACTTCCCTGGTGGTCCAGGGGTTAGGACTCCGGGCTTTCACTGCCGTGGGCCCTGGTTGGGGAACTAAGATCCCACAAGCTGCACAGCACTGCCAAAAAAAAAAAAGAGAAAAAGAAACCTAAAATAATATAATTCAGTTGCCTTCAAAGGTGAAAATTCTGTAAGCCTTGAAACATGAGAACAGATTAATTATTTTTCCATTTATAGAGTAGTGACCATGGTGTCAGAAAGATGGACATTCAGTTTTGAGACATTTATACATGCGTATGTTTCATTGTTTCCTGGTCCAATATGAGTGCATAATACGAGTACCTCTGCATTTTAAAGAATGTGCTGGCTTAAAACAATGCCTCGCTTTATATTTTCCTTGAATGAAAATAGTGTAGACCAGGAATGCTGGGTATACGACCGGAGGTCACAAAACGGTAAACCTGTGAAAGCCTGAGGAATTCGGGCCATGCAAAGCAAGTGTCTTTAGCTGCCCTCTACCAAGAGAGGGCAGCCCTCTTCCCACAGATTATCTGCAGAGTGGGCTCCAAAGCACAGTGCAGGAAAAAAATTTTAGAACTTTTATTTATAGCTATTATTTTTATCTTAGCTTTAAAAAGCTTCTGTTTGGTTGTGTGTGCTTTATAATAATATATAAATATATATGAGCATGCACTACACTTTTATAATTTGTAAATAAATAAATATACATATATTTGGAGTGCAAGAAAAAAAAAAAAGTTGTTACTGAAAGTAAGGTACCGTGGAAAAAGTTTAGAGGCCATGATTCGAAACTTGTCTCCTCCGGGGCAAACTGCAAACCTTGCACGTTCCCAGAATCAAAGGTGTGTAATCACATGTTTGGAAAGTTCTTTCCTACCTTCAATACATATTTAGGGAATATCCACTATGTCCCACCTCCTGCGAGGTTCTGAAAGTACAGTAAAAGGCAAAAGAGCCATGGTCGTGCCTTCATGAAATTTACACTCTACTAAACATAAGCATTGAACAAATAAACACAAGATACATTTTTTTTAAATGATATACTGTTAAGTGCCAAGGAAAATAAAGTTTCGAGAGGTCAGTGAAGTCCTTCCGAGGGAGTGGCATTTGATCTGAAATCTAAAGGACAAGAATGAGGTAGGCAGAGAGGAGGAGGAGGAATCTCAGTCATGGGAAACAAGGCAAAAGTGTCAGCTGAGCGGAGATCTCTTCTCACTGAAGAACTGTACAAAGTCCATGTGCCCGGAGCTTGCGGGGAGGGAGTGAGGCCGGCCGGGTGGGGCTGGACCGGGCCCCTGGGGACCCGGAGACCGTGGAAGGGTTTTAGACCTAAAAATGCAACGGGGGTGCCAGTCACAGGTTTTCAACAGGGGTAGAAATTCAAGTTCACTTACGGAAGCTTCCATTTCCATTTTTCATGCCCTGGTTGCCTAAAGCGTGTCCGAGAGTCAGGACATAACACGCTGCAGATCAAGATTTCAAAACAAAGTGAAAAAAAGAAAGCAAGCAATCAAGACACTTCTGGAAATTTGAACGGCCGGAGCGTGTGCAGCTTTGAACAGTTAAAACTCCCCCAGACGAGGAGGGCGAACTCAGGCTTGGAGCTGGAGCTCCGGCCGCGCCGAGGAACGCGCCGCCGCTGACACCAGCCTGTCAGGACGCGTGCGCGCGCCCCCGCCCCGCCCGCACACACTCGCGCACGCGCCGGGGTTGAGGTTGGGCCTCCTCGGCCGCCGTCCGCGCTCGGCCGTCCCGCGTGTCGCGGCACCGCCTCCCCCCCCGACGAGGGCGGTGCGTGGGCGGTGCGAGGGCGGTGCTGGCCCGCCTTCCACCACCCCCCCCCCCCGCCCCAGTTGCCAGAGCGCCGGCGCGAGGCTGGGGAGGGGAGCGGCCGGGACTGACCCCTGCGCCACGGCCTCTTGCCGGCCCACGTGCCGACCCGCGACCCTGGCGCGGGGGCTTCCCGAGGGCCTCGCCTGGTCCGAGGTTCGCTGCCGGACCGTGCTCGGGCCACGAGCCGGAGGATCGCTAGTCCCGCCGCCGTAGGCGCCTCCGGCCGAGGCTGCGACGTGGGGATCCAGCCTTCGGACTGGGAACCCGCAGGAGACGCCTAGGAAGGGGAAAGGCCTGGAAAACTGAGCCGGCCCCAGAAGGGGTGAACGTTTGGTGGTTGGGCGAGGCTGATAGCCGTGGGGATCGCGGGATACGGAAGTTCTCGAGGTGTCTGGTGTATCGGTACGAATGTCCGCTCTGGTGTGCAGGAAATATTACGCCTCTTAACTTTCTGGATCTCAGTTAATTTCTGACCCCTCTGAGCTACATGCAACCCACCCTTCCCTGCCCCCATCTGATGGATTGCGTAAAAAATTAAAATTACCGCATTTATTCTTGGGGTTCCCCTTCCCAGGGGTTAAGCCAAAGTCTGGAAGCAGTGACTTTGTGGGTGAACTCATGGTTAAGTAACTTACCCAAGGTCACGTTGCCAAAAGTGGCCCTCAGGATTCAAACCCAGACTACTTAGACTCCAGAGAGTCTTGGTTGAGTCATGCTAGATCCCTCTCTGAAATGTTTAGCTTCAGCCCTGTTTGAAGCCGGCTTGGACCACAGTGCCCTGAAGTATAAGCACACTGGACTAGGGGTCAAAAAGTAGGACCAGAAGTCACCAGGTGACCTAAAACAAGGCTTCAGTTTCCCCTGGGAGAAGTGGGGTTAATGTCCAAGGTCTACACATGCTAGGGAGTGTAACCGGTCGTTTGCAGGCCACCCTCCAGCCCATACTAACCGTGACGCAGCAGCTCCAAGGTGAGGTGGCCTCATTGTTGCTGATGGGAAACTAGGTTCTACAAGAACAAATGGTCGGTGGACAAGGACAGATGAGAAGTGCTGACGGTGCAAGGGAGGCAGTTATGACATCAGTCCCCCCCCAGCCCAGCCACCCTCCCACCCTCCCTTCAAACAGACATAGACAAGAACTTAGTCGTGCGGCACAATTAAGGAAGAGAAGCGGACTCCTGAGAGGAGCGAATCTATGGTCAAAGCGCTACTGATCACTTTCAGAGAGCTGAGTACCTACTCCTGGAATTATTAGCAGTCCCACTGAGCCACAACTACTGAGCCCGCGAGCCACAACTACGGAAGCCCGCGTGCCTAGAGCCGGCGCTCCGCAACAGGAGAAGCCACCGCAATGAGAAGCCCGCGCACGGCAACGAAGAGTAGCCCCCGCACGCCGCAACTAGAGAAGGCGCGCGCAGCAGTGAAGACCCAACGCAGCCAAAAATAAATATTAATTAACTTTAAAAAAGAAAAAGAAAAAGAAAAATTCCCTCCTATTAGAAAAAAAAAAGAAAAGAGAGCAGGACCTTCCAGTCACTGCTTAAGGCACCCAGAAGAGCAGACTGGGGGAACTTTTAAGTGAAATCTGCAGCACTTCTCTCCCTCTCTGTGGGGACCTTAGTTGGGCAAGACAGAACAGATTCCCGAAGAGGGTGTTGGCTGTATGCGAACTGATTTGCAGACTCAGAGGCCTGCACTTCCCCAAGGTAAGAGGGAGTTTTCTTAAATTTAAGATATAATCAAAACGGTTCCTATTGTAACAGATCCCTGGATGGAAATATGCAGACGGTTCCTATTGTAACAGATCCCTGGATGGAAGTATGCGGTCTTGCTCAATCACTCAAAATCAAATGACAGGCTCAGTTTGGGCGTAATATCAATGGCTACATTGTTTATATATCTATATGTTCGTATGAAATTTCATAACTCATGCCAAATAGGAAATGGAGGTTTTAAACTGCTTCAATTTGGACATTTTCACCTAATACCCCAATGCTTTCAGAAGGCAAATTGTTTCCATTTAAAGGCAATTTGCCCCAGTCTTACAGAAATCCTGCCTCTTTTCACAGACTGGACTCCTTTCATAGACTCCAGAGAGTAGGAATTCATTTAGCTCATCCCCAGGACTCTTGGATGATGGAACTTTAGACTGAGTTCTAGACAGGTCACATTCATCCATTCTCATCTTTAAGCTTTTTAGAGATGGGGATTTCACAGTCTGCTTAATAAATCACCTCCATGTTTAATAACCCTCACTTTTGGAATTGTTTTCCTGGTTCTAATCCAATCCCTCCTCTGACAGGTTAGCATTATGGAATCACAGATCTGGAAAATAACCTTAAAGGTCATTGTATTAGTTTTCTAACAAACCTGATGGATTAAAACACATGACTTTATTTTCTTACAGTTCTGTACATTTAGAATTCCAACGGAATTCAAAACTTCAACACATGTCACAAAAAAATCAGAGTGAGAGCAGGGCTATGTTCATTTCTGGAGGCTACTGCTGGGGAGATCTTTACTGGCCTTTGTTACCTTTTAGAGGCTAACTGTGTTACCTGTTTTGTGGCCCCCTTTCTCCTTCTTCAAAGCCAGCAACGTTGCATCTCTCTGACCCTTCTTCACATCATCCTCTGACTCTGACCTCAGCTGGGAAAGGTTTTCTGATTTGAAGGACATATGTGATTGGATTGAGCACCCCTAACCCCCTGCCAATAATCCAGGATCATCTCCCCATTTTAAGGTCCTTATCTTAATCACATCTACGAAGTCCCTTTTGCCATGTAAGGTCACAGTCACAGGTTCTAGAGATTAGGACATGGATAGCTGGAGGGGCGGGGGGATTATTTTGCCCACTCCTTTCTGCAAGAAGGAATCCCCTGACAGATGCTGCTCTGACTCTGAGTCCTTCCACCGACGGGGAGAGGTCACTGCTTTATGAGGATGCCAAGGGTAATGTTCAACTCTAACTCTAATCTAGAGGTAATAATGACCAGCTCTAAATATCAGAAAATTTGTATGTTCAGTCCCAATAGTTCCCATATGTAGGTCTTTGCCTTCAGAAGCACAGAAGAAAACCCAACCCGGTATCCCCACTTACACACCTGCCACATGAAGATCTTAAAATATTTGAACACAGCTAGAAGATTTCCCTTTTATTCATTAGTTGAACATACTGAGAACCTATTATATGTGCGTGCTATTCCTGGCTTCCGAGATACAGTAATTAACCAACCAAAGTCCCTAATCTCATAATGCATTCCTTATGGTGAAGGAAACAGGTGGTTAATCCAACAAACAGCATTAGCATTGCCTTGAGTACCATCCAATCAAGGCTACCAAAACAGTGTTTGAAAGAATTGGATTTTTTTTTAAAAAATCATCTAAATAACAATTACAGGGCTTTCCTGGTGGCGCAGTGGTTAAGAATCCGCCTGCCAATGCAGCGGTCACGGGTTCGAGCCCTGCTCCGGGAAGATCCCACATGCCGCGGAGCAACTAAGCCCATGCGCCACAACTACTGAGCCTGTGTGCCACAACTACTAAAGCCCGCGTGCCTAGAGCCTGTGCTCCGCAACAAGAGAAGCCACCGCAATGAGAAGCCCGCGCACCGCAAGGAAGAGTAGCCCCCGCTCGCCGCAACTAGAGAAAGCCCACGCACAGCAACGAAGACACAATGCAGCCAAAAACAAATTTTTTTTTAATGGAAAACTTTATAAAAACAGTAACAATTATAGGAAGAAGTTAGAAACTTTGTACACATATTGTATATTTTAGGGTTGTTTTTGCTTTGAAGTATAATGGGCGAGCATCAAAACCTCACACCCACAGTCCTCTGAAAATCTTACTCTAGGCCTGAGGGAGAGAAAATTTGAGTGAGAGAGAAGTTTCAATTAGAGTAAGCAAAGATGACTTCCTGAAAAAAGTCGATCCTTCCAAGATGAGTAGAGTTAGATAAATAAAGCCTAGAGGGGAGACAGAAGCCAGATAAGAGGAGAACTGGGGCAGATAAGCCTTTTAGTTTGGGCGTCTGGCTGTGGGTAGGGCATATTTTGGGTGTTTTACTCTAGTTTTAAATAGAAGTCTTCTCAAAGGCACTGAGAAGACTAGGAATTCAGTGGCAATGGGGTAGCACTGCTCTGGCATCTCCCCACACTATCTGTAAAGCTCCTGTGAAACAAGAGGCTACATCTCTACAGGCTACAAAACTTGGAGCTAAACAGCCTCTAGCTTCCCGTGACTGAGTTTACCTGAGTCTCCCGCAGAGCTCCAGGGGGTGGCAACCTATAAAATCAGGAGGACGCTCCGGTGGGTGAAGATCATCGAGGTGTTTGTTCTTAGTCACTTAAATTCTCCCCCTTGTCCCATGGTCTAAATTCAGCCCTGCCATATGCATGTTGGGAGCTGGGAATAGAATGTGTAATTCGCATTCATGTTCTGTACTGCTGCTTCCAAAAGATAGATGAACTGAAATACTGTAAATAAAGCTAACTAATTTTCACTCAAATTTCCGACAGAAAATGAAAATCTGGTTTTTTCAATCCAGCTTCTAGAGGCTCTGTGGCTGTTACTGTAAAGTTGAAAGTTCATTGGTGGAGTGAATTATCTTGACTCCACCTCTCCATTGTTTGGGAATGGATACATTTTGTAATTAACATTTGAGGTCTCTCCTTCCCTTTGGCTTTCTTATTTGGATGCTTTGTTGCAAAATGATCGTTTAAGTTTGTGTATTTTCTTTTAGGCGTGTTTGCCTTTAAGACTCAGAATAAGACTCAAAATTCTGACTTCTTTGGCTGCGGATCAACTTCAGCCAGATTTCCCAAGACCTTCTTAATGACTGCTGGAAGTGTTTCTGGCATTGTTTTGGTTGGATACAAATTTGTATCCTGTGATGATAATTTCATTCTCAGTGATTCTTATCTTTAAATTTTGTTTGGTCCCTAAGGGGGTGTGCTGAGTTGAAACTTGAAATTGTATTATAAGAGGGGGCAGGGTCTAAATTGAGAACTAAAAGGTGGTACAATTCTGTCTGTGTAAACAGTGGAATGATAATGATATCATCCTTTCAGTTCTCTATAAGGTTCTGGAGAACTCTGATCACTCTCTTCTTTTACTACCTGTATCAACTCAGGGAACTTGGGCATGACTACTAGCAAAGATCAGTGGTTCCCATTCCCGTAGGGCACAATGTAATCCTTCTGGGGCAGGTGACCACAACTTGCTTTATTTCCTTATTTGTACATGAGTTTGGATCATAAAAGATATAACATGATTGAGACAATTTGAGCAAACCAAGCCCTAGATATTTTTTTTAATAGATCTTTATTGGAGTATAATTGCTTCACAATACTGTGTTAGCTTCTGCTTTATAACAAAGTGAATCAGCCATATGCATGCATATGTCCCCATATCCCCTCCCTCTTGAGCCTCCCTCCCACCCTCCCTATCCCACGCCTCTAGGTCATCTCAAAGCACCAAGCTGATCTCCCTGTGCTATGCTGCTGCTTCCCACTAGCTGACTATTTTACCTTCGGTAGTGTATATATGTCCATGCTACTATCACTTCGCTCCAGCTTCCCCCGCACCCCCCATGTCCTCAAGTCCATTCTCTATGTCTACGTCTTTATTCCTGCCCTGCCACTAGGTTCATCAGTACCTTTCTTTTTTTTTTTTTAAGATTCCATATATATGCGTTAGCATACGGTATTTGTTTTTCTCTTTGTCTTCACTCTGTATGACAGACTCTAGGTCCATCCACCTCACTACAAATAACTCAATTTCGTTTCTTTCTATGGCTGAGTAATATTCCATTGTATATATGTGCCACATCTTCTTTATCCATTCATCTGTCAATGGACATTTAGTTTGGTTCCATGTCCTAGCTATTGTAAACAGTGCTGCAGTGAACACTGTGGTACCTGTCTCTTTTTGAATTATGGTTTTCTCAGGGTATATGCCCAGTAGTGGGATTGCTGGGTCATATGGTAGTTCTATTTTTAGTTTTTTAAGGAACCTCCATACTGTTTTCCATAGTGGTTGTATCAATTTACATCCCACCAACAGTGCAGGAGGGTTCGCTTTCACCACACCCTTTCCAGCATTTATTGTTTCTAGATGTTTTTGTTAATGGCCATTCTGACAGGTGTGAGGTGATACCTCATTGTAGTTTTGATTTGCATTTCTCTAATAATTAGTGATGTTGAGCATCTTTTCATGTGCCTCTTGGCCATCTGTATGTCTTCTTTGGTGAAATGTCTATTTAGGTCTTCTCCCAATTTTTTAATTGGATTGTTTGTTTATTTGATATTGAGCGCCATGAACTGTTTGTATATTTTGGAGATGAATCCTTTGTCTGTTGTTTCATTTGAAAATATTTTCTCCCATTCTGAGGGTTGTCTTTTTGTCTTGTTTATGGTTCCTTTGCTGTGCAAAAGCTTTGAAGTTTAATTAGGTCCTATTTGTTTATTTTTGTGTTTATTTCCATTACTCTAGGAGATGGGTCAAAAAAGATCTTGCTGTGGTTTATGTCAAAGACTGATTTTCCTATGTTTTCCTCTAAGAGTTTTATAGTGTCTGGTCTTACATTTAGGTCTTTATTCTATCTGGATTTTATTTTTGTGTATGGTGTTAGGGAATGTTCTAATTTCATTCTTTTACATGTAGCTGTCCAGTTTTCCCAGCACCACTAATTGAAGAGGCTGTCTTCTCTCCATTGTATGCTCTTTCCTCCTTTATCGTAAATTAGGTGACCATATGTGCATAGGTTTATCTCTGGGCATTCTATCCTGTAGCATTGATCTATATTTCTGTTTTTGTGACAGTACCATACTGTCTTGACTACTGTAGCTTTGTGATATAGTTTGAAGTCAGGGGGCCTGATTCCTCCAACTCTGTTTTTCTTTCTCAAGATTGCTTTGGCTATTTGGGGTCTTTTGTGTTTCCATACGAATTGTAAAATTTTTTGTTCTAATTTTGTGAAGAATGCCATTGGTAGTTTGATAGAGATTGCATTGAATCTGTAGATTACTTTGGGTAGTATAGTCATTTTCACAATATTGATTCTTCCAATCTAAGAACATGGTGTATTTCTCCATCTGTTTATGTCATCTTTGATTTCTTTCATCAGTGTTTTATAGCTTTCTGAGTACAAGTCTTTAGCCTCCTTAGGCAGGTTTATTCCTAGGTATTTTATGCTTTTTGTTGCAATGGTAAATGGGAGTGTTTCCTTAATTTCTCTTTCTGATTTTTCGTTGGTGGTGTATAGGAATGCCAGAGATTTCTGTGCATTAATTTTGTATCCTTCAACCTTACCAAATTCATTGATTAGTTCTAGTAGTTTTCAGATGGCATCTTTAGCATTTTCTATGTATAGTGTCATGTCATCTACAGTGACAGTTTTACTTCTTCTTTTCCAATTTGTATTCCTTTTATTTCTTTTTCTTCTCTGATTGCCATGGCTAGGACTTCCAAAACTATGTTGAATAAGAGTGGCGAGAGTGGACATCCTTGTCTTGTGCCTGATCTTAGTGGAAATGCTTTCAGTTTTTCACCATTGAGTATGATGTTTGCTGTAGGTTTGTCAAATATGGCCTATATTATGTTGAGGTAGCTTCCCTCTATGCCCATTTTCTGGAGAGTTTTTATCATAAATGGGTGTTGATTTTGTCAAAAGCTTTTTCTGCATTTATTGAGATGATCATATGGTTTTGATTCCTTAATTTGTTAATGTGGTGTATCCCATTGATTGATTTGCATATATTGAAGAATCCTTGCATCCCTGGGATAAATCCCCTTTGGTCATGGTGTATGACCCTTTTAATGTGTTGTTGGATTCTGTTTGCTAGCATTTTGTTCAGGATTTTCACCTCTATGTTCATCAGTGATATTGGTCAATAATTTTCTTTTTTTGTGATATCTTTTTCTGGTTTTGGTGTCAGGGTGATGGTGGTTTCGTAGAATGAATTTGGGAGTGTTTCTCCCTCTGCAATATTTTGGAAGAGTTTGAGAAGGATTGGTGTTAGCTCTTCTCTAAATGTTTGATAGAATTCGCTTGTGAAGCCATCTCGTCCTGGACTTTTATTTGTTGCAAGATTTTTAATTACGGTTTCAATTTCATTACTTGTGATAGGTCTGTTTATATTTTCTAATTCTTCCTGGTTCAGTCTTGGAAAATTGTACCTTTCCAAGAATTTGTCCATTTCTTCGTGGTTGTCCATTTTACTGGCATATAAGTGTTTGTACTAGTCTCTTATAATCCTTTGTATTTCTGTGGTGTCAGTTGTGATTTCTCCTTTTTCATTTCTAAGTTTATTGATTTGCATCCTCTCCCTTTTTTTCTTGATGAGTCTGGCTAAGGGTTTATCAATTTTGTTTATCTTCTCAAAGAACAAGCTTTTAGTTTTATTGATCTTTGCTATTGTTTTCTTTGTTTCTATTTCATTTACTTCTGCTTTGATCTTTATGATTTCTTTCCTTTTACTGACTTTGGGTTTTCTTTGTTCTTCTTTCTCTAGTTGATCTAGATGTAGGGTTAGATTGTTTATTTGAGATTTTTCTTGTTTCTTGAGGTGAAATTGAATTGCTATAAACTTCCCTCTTAGAACTGCTTTTGCTGCATCCAATAGGTTTTGGGTTGTTGTGTTTTTGTTGTCACTTGTTTATTATTTTTTTATTTCTTCTTTGATTTATTCAGTGATCTCTTGGTTATTTAGTAGTGCACTGTTTAGCCTCCATGTATTTGTGATTTTTAGAGTTTTTTTCATGTAATTGATTTCCAATCTCATAGCATTGTGGTCAGAAAAGATGACTGATACGATTTCAATTTTCTTAAATTTTCCGAGGCTTGATTTGTGACACAAGATGTGATCTACCCTGGAGAATGTTCCGTGTGCACTTGTGAAGAAAGTGTATTCTGCCACTTTTGGGTGGAGTGTTCTATAAATATTAAATATATTTGGTCTAATGTGTCATTTAAAGCTTGTGTTTCCTTATTTATTTTCTGTTTAGATGATCTGTCCATTGGTGTAAGTGGGGTGTTAAAGTCCCCTACTATTATTGTGTTACTGTCGATTTCCCCTTTCATGGTTGTTAGCATTTGCCTTATGTATTGAGGTGCTCCTATGTTGGGTGCATAAACATTTATAATTGTTATATCTTCTTCTTGGATTGGTCCCTTGATCATTATGTAGTGTCCTTCCTTATGTCTTGTAACAGTCTTTATTTTAAAGTCTATTTTATCTGATATAGTATTGCTACTCCAGCTTTCTTTTGATTTCCATGTGCGTGGAATATCTTTTTCCGTCCCTTCACTTTCAGTCTGTATGTGTCCCTAGGTCTGAAGTGGGTCTCTTGTAGACAGCATATATATGGGTCTTGTTTTTGTATCCATTCAGGCAGTTTGTGTCTTTTGGTTGGGGCATTTAATCCATTTACATTCAAGGTTATTATCGATATGTATGTTCCTATTACCATTTTCTTAATTGTTTTGGGTTTGTTTTTGTGGGTCTTTTTCTTCTCTTGTGTTTCCTGCCTGGAGAAGTTTCTTTAGCATTTGTTGTAAAGCTGGTTTGGTGGTGCTGAATTCGCTTAGCTTTTGCTTGTCTGAAAAGCTTTTGATTTCTCTGTTGAATCTGAATGAGATCCTTACTGGGTAGAGTAATCTTGGTTGTAGGTGTTTCTCTTTCATCACTTTAAGTATATCCTGCCACTCCCTTCTGGCCTGCAGAGTTTCTGCTGAAAAATCAGCTGATAACCTTATGGGGATTCCTTTGTATGTTATTTTTTGTTTCTCCTTGCTGCTTTTAATATTTTTTCTTTGAATTTAATTTTTGTTAGTTTGGTTAATATGTGTCTTGGTGTGTTTCTCCTAGCGTTTATCCTGTATGGGACTCTGTGTGCTTCCTGGACTTGGGTGACTATTTCCTTTCCCATGTTAGGGAATTTTTCGACTATAATCTCTTAAAGTATTTTCTCAGACCCTTTCTTTTTCTCCTCTTCTTCTGGGACCCCTATAATTTGAATGTTGGTGCATTTAGTGTTGTCCCAGAGGTCTCTGAGATTGTCTTCAATTATTTTCATTCTTTTTTCCTTTATTCTGCTCCTCAGCAGTTATTTCCACCATTTTGTCTTCCAGCTCACCTATTTGTTCTTCTGCCTCAGTTATTCTGTTATTGATTCTTCTGGTGTATTTTTCATTTCAGTTATTGTGTTGTTCATCTCTGTTTGTTTGTTCTTTAATTTTCTAGATCTTTGTTAAACATTTCTTGTATTTTCTCAATCCGTGCTTCCATTCTATTTCTGAGATTCTGGATCATCTTTACTATCATTACTCTGAATTCTTTTTCAGGTAGATTGCCTATTTTCTCCTCATCTCAGCACCAAGACCCAGCTCTACCCAACAGTCTACAGACTCCAGTGTTGGAAGCCTCAGGCCAAACAACCAGTAAGACAGGAACACAATCCCACTCATAAAAAAAGGAAAAAAAAAAAAAAAGAGACAGCAAAAAAATATGTCACAGATGAAGGAGCAAAGCCCTACCTATTTTCGTCCACAAATACTGTAGAAAATAACCCAATCCTCAGAGTCTACCCTTAGAGGAAGTTGTTTCTTGGGTGCAGTTCCAGAGTTGACAGATCTAAAATACCACCGCCACAATATCAGATTGTTACTCATGTTATAGACACAGACAATGGGCAGAACCTGAGAGAACTTGTTTGCAAGCACACGTGAGACTCCTCCAGAGAGACGCGCAGAAAGCAGCAAGATGAATTTGAAAAGAGCTGGAGATCACACATGAGCTGGTGCAGTGAGGGCTCTAAAAAAAAAAAAAGGTTTACTATTGTTAATTTTACCCCATTTGTCATCATTCACCACCTGTCTTCCCCAAAAGATGGAATGGCTGGTGGGTTCGTAGGCTTTGCACCAGCATCATCAACAACATTCTGATTCTTTGGTCATTTAGTATGAAACAAAAATCTAGAAATCCCAAGAAATCCAAGATCTGTTTCTGACTCTGCCAGTGGCCTTTTAGTCGATTTGGGCAAATTATTCACTTCTCTGTACTTCAGTTTCTTCCAAAATAAGCATAAATAATTCTTACCCAACCTACTCTCAAGTTGGTTTGAACATCAGATGAGACAATAAGCATGAAATCTCTTTGGGCAAATGAAATGTCATAGAAAATTAAGATGATGTGCTGATTATTATTATTATTAGCATTTCAGAGTGGGGCTGGCACTCCTCTTCCAGATTATTAGCAATGAGAGAGGATCAAATTAGGATCATAATCAGATTGGGGGGGATTCCCATCACCTTTCAATATATTGCTTTTCATGAAACAGAGATCAAAGAGTTTGTGGCTATGCCAGCTTTCTGAAAACCTAGGAACCACTATGAATCCAGAAGAGGGCTTCGTTATGAAAGCTCAGAGGTGGACTACTTTAACAACTATACAGGGCAGCTTCTTACCTCTTGGCTCACAGCATCACTAAAAAACCCCAAAAACAAAAAAGCAAAAATGAAAACCTTTAACTGATTCCCAGAAGCACAGACTTTGCAGAAAAGCTGGAGGAGAGAGGGTCAAGGAGCAAGAATAAAAATAGTAGAGTACATTTAGAAAGGAAAAACAGAGACAGCAGTATCACACTGGCAGATACTTAGTGAGAATGAATAATACACAAAAGTACCTCAAGGCTAAGCCAAGTGGATCACAAATTGGATATGAGTCTGCAGCAAAAGTCCTTTTATAAATTAAGCTCAGGACTGGATACAATGTTAAAAATATTTCTGGAGCATGGTGTGTGTACATGCATTATCTCCTTTAACCCCACTAGGTACGTATCATTGTTATCCATCTTTCACAAACAAGGAAAATGTTGACCAGAGAGTTGTAGTACTTGCACAAGGTCTCCAAGCCATCATGGGGCAAACTCTGGACTTGAGCTAACATCTGTCACCCAAGTCTGTGCTCCTAATCGCTATTGTAAATTGCCTCTCAGACAGCATCCTGCTCGTGGAGAACACCGGCTGGAGTTCTGGGCTTTGGCAAAGGGGCTTGGCAAACCTTAAGAGGATCCCGTGGGTAGCAGTGAAAGGGATAAGTTTATTTAAGCTGGGAAAGAGAAAGTTAAAATGAGACCCGTAGCAATGTTTGTTTGTTGTTTTTAATATTTATTTATTTTATTTTGGCTGCTCCGATTCTTAGCTGTGGGCTCTTTAGTTGCGTCATGCAGACTTCTTAGTTGCAGCATGCACGCAGGATCTAGTTCCCTGACCAGGGATCAAACCCAGGCCCCCTGCATTGGGAGCTCAGAGTCTTAACCACTGGGCCACCAGGGAAGTCCCTAGCGATGGTAACTTACCTGATGGCAGTGGGGATCAAGCAATAGAAAATGGTTACAGGTGGTTTTGGAGAGAAACAGAGGATTCAGACTAAACCAGGATCCAATTGTGACTGTTTCTGGAAATGAAGGATGCTACGTGTTTGTGGCGATCTTGCAGGTGCACCACCCAAGAGAGCCTGTGGTGGGGACACAATTGGCTGACAGCCTCCAGGTGCCCTGCCTTGGGGCCTGCCAAGGCACCCAGGCCCAGGCTACGCTTCCCCAAGCCGCCCCTAGCCAGTGACCGGCCTGAGCAGGGACAAGAGCTGGGCCGTCCCTGCCGGTGGTGGACTCCTGGGTCAGCCCTGACGATGCCCACCTGAGCTGCTCTCAGAACAGCACTGCAATCTGCAGCTTCTCCTCCCCAGGCCTCCATCCTCCCCCCTCCTTTCTTAGGGGTCAGACCTACACTGTAGCCTGGAGGTTCGCCTCACCTGCCCCTGCTCCCTCCCCCTTTATCCTTAACAGGTGTTTCCCCGATAAATCTCTTGTATGTATAGTCCTGTCTTGACGTGTCTGTTTGTCAGAGACCCGAACTGACATAATATTGAGTGGGAAGTGAAAGGGAAATAACATCTTTTGTCTTTAAAAGCAGGCTTGGCAATTAACTTAGACATTTTAAGTGCAGGCTCTCGGGGGCCCAAAGAGGATGTGCTTAGAAGACTGTCCATCTTCTCCTAGGCCTGAAACTCTCATGGATCTGTATTTGGGGCTTAAATATGACAGGTTGAATGTTCTTAGTTTATTTCATTTTTTTAAGGATATTCATTGTTATACGGCCTAAGAAGTATGACCTTAAGGTATTTACCTGAATGATAATGAGAAATGCCTGAATGACATCATCACATCACCATCTCTGATCCGAAACCTGCACTGCTCTAGCAGGTGCTATTAAAATCACTGCAAAAGTGAGTAGAGCGCACTGCTCACGTGTAACAGGCAGCTGCAGATCTGAGGACCTGCTCTGGCACTGAACTGAATCCCTGGAGCAGCACGACGAATCAGATCACACTTCCCCAAAGCCCTAAAGAGCCAGCCCAGGGCTCAGAACGTTTGTCCTGAATAGGTTAGAAGAGGTCTTTCCCTATACTGAGCTTGAGTCATTAGCCTTATAAGACCAGGAGTTAGACAACTTTTGACAATGAACACATGGGGTCAGAGCTGCAAAAAAAAAAAAATTTTTTTTTTTTTTTTTTTGGTAATTAACAAAGTAAGACACTTTTAAAAATTACAAGGCTCTTTTGCCTTGCTTCTATCCACCCATGAGACCTGGGGTAAATTATTTAATCTGTCCAGCTCACCAAAAAAACTCTGAGTGTTGGGGGTCAACATTATAAAATCACTGAAGCTGTAAGTACTCCTCACCCTGTGTCAAGGGGTCAAGGTTGTTCTTTGTGTCTCCGGAGGACTGGCCTCCCACTTTCCTGAGGTGGACGTGGTAACTGCCCTTCTCCGTGTGCGCAGTCAACATGGTTAAACCCCTTTCTCACCTGGGCAAACTCAAGAGCTTCTTGGTGATGTTATATTGAGTAAGGAGGTGCTTACTATCATCAGCTCCCAAGACACAAACTACTCTCCCATCAAACAATCACACAGAATAAACACTTTTTAAGATTAAACCTAAATCCCTCTGCCACAGCTGATGAGGGGCAGCCCTCATCATCTCAAGTGCTAGCGTTCGAGATAAATTGTTTTTTTCTTTTTTATTGGAGTATAGGTGCTCTTCACTGCTGCGTCAGTTTCTGCTGTACAGCAAAGTGAATCAGCCATACGTATACATATATCCCCTTTTTTGGATTTCCTTCCCATTTAGGTCACCACAGAGCACCGAGTAGAGTTCCCTGTTGTGCCATACAGTAGGTTCTCTATTTTATTTTATTTATTTTTAAATATTTATTTATTTAGGTTGCTCCGGGTCTTAGTTGCAGCATGCAGACTTCTTAGTTGCGGCATGTGGGATCTAACTCCCCGACCAGGGATCAAACTCGGGCCCCCTGCATTGGGAGGGCCGAGTCTTATCCACAGGAACACCAGGGAAGTCCCCTAGTTATCTATGCTATACATAGTAGTGTATATATGTCAATCCCAATCTCCCAATTCATCCCACTCCCCCTTCCCCCTTGGTATCCATACGTTTGTACTCTATGTCTGTCTCTCTATTTCTGCTTTACAAATATCATCATCTATACCATTTTTCTAGATTCCACATATATGCATTAATATACAGTATTTGGTTTTCTCTTTCTGACTTACTTCAATATTTCTTCAGTTTCATTCTTTGTTAATTTTCAGGACTATTGGGTTTTTCTGCTTTTGATTGTGCTTAAATTGTATTTCAGGATCATTCTGAGTAATGTAATTTTTTGTGGGCTGGCCTGGAACAGAAGCCTTTTCCTCTTGCCTCAAAGTACAAACGTGTGATATTATTTCCATGGTAAATGAATTCTGAATTTCCAAAAAAAAATCTTACCAACAACTTTTAATGTACTGATGCAAGCTATTTGTAAGCCAGCGTCTACCTACATACCCAAACTTTTATCCATTACTTATTAAATACATAGAGTGACCTGTTGTGTACCTGGCCTCATGCTAGGGGTCGAGGATGACTTCAAGGAGCTCACGGTTCTCAGGGGAAGACAGAGTGTAGCTGAAGCTCCTACATGGGAGATGACAGGATTCTCGGCACTTTTGCCTTGGCCCCTTCCTCCATACAAAATATCAAAATTATATTCTACTGCTGTGTTGGTATAATGATAAATGTGATACAGGTTACATCATATTTACATATACGTATACATTTTGATGATTTTAAAAGAAATTAAAACATTTTCACGGGCCCCTAAGAAGTAGCGCGGGTCCCAGACCTCGTGTCTGCTGTGCCCTGGAGACAGGACAAGAGGAGCATTTGCAGAAGCGATGCTGGAGGTGAGAGTCGAAGGATAAACAGGAGTTCACCAGAAAGGCCATCACAGGAAGAGAGAACAGCACGGGCATAAACTTGGAAGTGCGAAGGGCAAGGTGAGGACCCTGAGAGGCACCCTAAATGGTAGAAAATGAAGTTGCAAAAGGTAGGCAGAGGCCAAAAATATAAAGACCTTATATGTTATTGTGAGAACAGTGAGGACGTGAGGGAGACAGCTGGGGACGTGGACACGGACGCACCCAGATGAGCCCGTGGAAGGACTGCCCTGAGACACTGCGGGGGGGTTGCCGCCACTTGAGGGGTGACGTGGGACACGAGCACGGCCCTCACTGACCTGACACAATGGGAAGGAGACGAGGATTCCAAAGGACGTAGGCTGCTCAACTGGATGTGAGGAAAGAGGCAGGAATCCGGGTTCTTATTTATCCCCTTCGCAGCCCTTTCTTTAGTGCTTGACTCCCCATCGAACATACACCAGATCAAGCCAAGCAACCAACCCGCTACGGGAACAGCCACCGTCGGAGGGACTTTTCCTGATCACTCTCCCATTCATCGGATTGGACTAATTCCTCCTGGTTTTTGACCGTCTCTCCAATCCCTCCTGTTCTGACACCCTATTTAAACCCAGTTCTCCACCTCTGGGGCTTATCAGTGTATTGATCACAATTTTGTACTTGAACTTTGACTCTCTGCACTCACAGCCATGAGGCGGAGGTTCATTCTGACCCCTTGGAACCATCCTCAGCAAGCCAGTGCCACCTGACCTCCCCACAGGGGAAGGGGATCAGACGTTCCTGCCTTGATTGAACCGGTGAATGGCAGAGGCATTGAGCTCAGAAAAAGAAAGCGAGGAACACTCTGGGGGAAGATTAGTTCAGTTCTGAATATACTGACCCTGAGGTTCCAAAGGGCCAGCCTAGCCAACGTTAACCAAGCCTATCAAAATGAGGTCCTGGAGTATAGGAGAACGTTCTGAGCTAGAGATGGAGATGTGGGTGTGTGCAGAAAAGAATTCAGGTAGAAGCCTCAGACTGTCCTCGGAAAGCCCTGTGTGCAAGGTTGACCCTTGTCTAGCATCCAGGAACTTGATTTGTGGGTGTCCCCACTGTTCCCTGACAGGCGTGTCTTGATGAGCCTGAACTGTCTGTGCAAATCATCTGGTTTACGCTGAACACCTGCTTCCCTTCCAGGAGCTTGGAATTTTGGTACATGCCAGGCAGAGGATGCCTACATGCCCAGCCCTCAATAAATCTCGGCCACTGAGTCGGTGATGAGCTTCCCTGGGAGACAACATTTCTCCCACGGTGTCACATTCGATGCTGGAGGAACTAAGTACGTCTGTGTGACTCCACAGGGACAGGAGTCTTGGAAGCTGGCCTGGCTTCCTCCAGACTTTGTCCCATGTGCCTTTTCCCTTTGCTGACTGTGCTTTGTCTTCTTTCCCTGTAATATATCTGAGCTGTAAGCACGACCATATGCTGAGTCCTGAGTCCTAGCCAACCACTAACCTGGAAGTGGTCTCGGGAAACTCCAACACAGGGAGTTGTCAGGAACACCGGGTAATTCAGTGCTGGGAATTAGAATGGAATTGATCCCCTCCCAATCTACATGGTTGCAGCGGACTGGCCACATGACCGGACCCCAGCTGGTCAGAGTGCAATGGTCCCTTTGCCTCATCCTGCAGACAAAAATGAAGATGGTGCCCTCCCATTGTAAAGCACACTGGTCTGAAATGCAGCTAAGGGTCAAGGGAAGAATAACGAAAGGCTCCCGGCTATGCCAGAAACGATATCTATTTAACTAAGATTTAGAGCCATAGAAGGATACTCCTAACAAAATTCGGAAAACGAACAAACAAACAAACAAAAACCTAAGGTGTTATGGCCATGGCTATTCCCCCAAGCAAATCAAGGATAAGACAAGATTTCTGGCATTGGATACACGACCCCAAATGAAATTGTTAAGGACCTAATTAAAGTTTTAAGGAAGCGGTGCTGTCACAAAAGCCTCAGCCTGTTCCACAGTTACGACTGTTCAATATTGCAGCAGTTCCTGAACCAAGCACGCATATCAAACCTGCTCACTGGCACCCCTCAAACCCTCCCGCCCCTGCCTTCATCGGTGCCGCCACCAGCACCAACAGGGAACTCCTCCCTCAGGGCCTCTCTGAAGGGGCCCTGACTCAGGACCTGAAGCAGCCGTATTGGCTGACCAAACACATCCAGCTAAGTGAGGCAGCAAAGAGATGCCATGAGACTGTTTCTGTCATTCATCCTACTAAGCTTGCTCAACAAGGCCTGGTGTATATTCTGCACCAGTAATCGATGTGCTCAGGGACACGTCCTTCCCCCTTTCTAGTCTGATCTTGATTCCACTTCACTCTAGCAGGTAGATACAAGCTACATTTATCATTTATCCCATAAGCTGGATGGTGAGGAGTTGAAATTAAACCTGATCAAATCCAAGCTAATGAACTAGAGAAAGCCCGCACGCAGCAACGAAGACCCAACGCAGCCAACAATAAATTAAAAAAAAAAAAAAAAAAAAAAAAAGCTTATTATCAAATCCAAGCTAACGAAAGAACGGACACCATCCAGAGAACCTGAACTCAAAATTGTGTCACTTCACGATACAGAAGCTACACATGACCTTGGACTGTCTCCCACCGGGAAGAATGGGAACATATCTGAAGCTGCACAGAAGATAGTTGGATTATAGTCACGTAGGAACATTTTGCGATTAAATATGTAATTGTCTTCAAATGAGACATTAATAGAGGAAAAATACGTCTGAAAGGGTTGAGTTTCCAGAAGAAGTGTGACTGTTGCTTTTTTACAAATGAAAAAAGAGAAAGAAAACTATAGGGGCCAACTCAAGAGTCTTCAGAGATGTAATGCTCAAAATAAAACAACAAACATACTTGCTGAAAGTATTTATGGATCCCCAATTATCACAAGGGCAGATACATCAGGGCCTAATACACTCAGCCACTGAAAAGCACCCCCAACCTGTCTGATGACGTCAAGGAAACGATCACCACTGCCACTCAGTCATGTCCTTTGGAACATGGAACATTTGGCCCTCTCGATGAGAGATGGCCCTGGCTTCCTGGGAAACCATCTCCTGCATCTGTGTTGAGAGATATCCCAGGCCTCTGATTGCCAGCGTCGTACAAGGTTGAGGGAGGGACCCTACAGGAGCCTGCTGCCACTGCAAAGGTAACAACCACCCACTTCACATGGGCTCCTATTTCTACACCATTTCTTCCTCCTCTGGCCAGAGGTTATTCAAATGGAGACACGTAGGGAGATGAGAAGTTCACTGTAAGTTCTTGTGTGGAAGAAATATTCACGAAAAGGCCTCAGACAGCTTATTAACTCTGACCTTAACACACAGCATCTTCAGATGCCTCATTCATCTCTTTGCTGGATTCATCCTCATGGTAGAGATTCTGTTTGATATCTTTCAGGAGTGGTCCTTCTCTTTTCATTCTTGGGAAAGAAAAGGTGTATTTGCACATGGAAACAAAGACATGATATAACAAAGTTTCAAAATTAGACAAGTATCTTTGGGAAGGAGTTAGGCTGAAAACTTCCCAAGGCATTTCAGCTTCTCCAGGATGCAGGGTAGTGGGAAGAGCACAGGCTTTGGAGGCAAACGGTCCTGTGATTGACTCTCTAACTCTGCCTCCTACCATGTTAAGTGGCAATAATATTTCAAGGAGAGCATGGGAGATTTAAACTAGGAATTCATGTTAAAGACTGAAAGAAACACAACCTAAGAGTGAGTGAAAGATAATCAAGTCGTAACAATGCTAGTCGAAATTATAAAACTCTGGGATACAAGAAAAAGAGGGTAAAAGGATGTAATACGTAGGAAGGCAGCTAGGAAGCTGACAGTTTAGAAACAGAAGTTCGCAAGACAGCCACACTATACAGAACAAGCTCTAAGGACATGTCATGGAACATAATATTCAAATGAAGAATTTTATTCTTTTTATAAATTTATTTTATTTTTGGCTGCGTTGGGTCTCCGTTGCTGCACACGGGCTTTCTCTAGCTGTGGAGAGTGGGGGCTACTCTTCGTTGTGGTACGCGGGCTTCTCATTGTGGTGGCTTCTCTTGCTGCAAAGCATGGGCTCTAGGTGTGCGGGCTTCAGTAGTTGTGGCACATGGGCTCAGTGGTTGTGGCTCACGGGCTCTAGAGCGCAGACTCAGTAGTTGTGGCGCACGGGCTTAGTTGCTCCACGGCATGTGGGATCTTCCCGGACCAGGGCTCAAACCCGTGTCCCCTGCAATGGCAGGCAGATTCTTAACCACTGCGCCACCAGGGAAGCCCCCAAATGAAGAATTTAAATGATTTGTTCCTTTCTTTATTGGAAGCACAAAGGGTACAATCCTTGCTGAGTAGAAGCTATAAATAGATAACGAGCCTTTGTGTTTGTCATCAGCCTTGTTTACTGGGAGATGAATGAAAATATTAAAGAAAACACTTCTTTGTTCCCAACTAGGGTACCAATCTACCAAATTCATTAGGCTTTCCTGCTGCTTTCGGGGACTTTTCTGTACAGTGCACAATCCCATTCTATTTCCAGTGCCTACTTGGGAATCTCGCCACGTGCTGGTCCTCCCACGTCTTGCAAACGACTGAGGATCAGCATGCTTTTTTCTCTTCTTTATCCCTACTTTGTTCACGTCCCCTTTTCTTTGTTTTCCTCTTGATTTTCCGAACTGCTCAAACCAGGGGAGGTAGAACTTCCTGAGGAAGGTTCCATATGAGCAGTACCTGCTGGATTTAGTCTCCTGTCATATTGGGGACAAATGGTGCCACGAAAGTGAGTGTGATAGATACATGAATACGGCTCCATTTCAGGTCAACGTCTACACTGGCCGAGCTTGTAACTTGTCCGCCCTCCTCCACTCAGACATTCTCCACCTGTGAACACATGACTCTCCCACCTCCTCACGGTGAACTAGAAACCAAATAATGTCTTTTTTTTTTCCTCCAACATTTTTATGCCCTTTTCTTTATTTCCAGTTTCACTTCCATCAACCTAGGTTAGATAATAACTGATGATGATGATAACTGACAGTAAGAACTGATCATAATATTTCCTTTATTGGTTTTCTGCTTCCCATCTCTCTCCACCTCTCTGCACTCTGCACGCTGCACCACACCAATCTTCCTGAAACATGAAAAATGACCTTACCCTTCGCCAATACGATTTATCAAGAGCCATCTAGGCTCTGTAAAGCAAAAAGCCCATAAGTCTGGTAACTAAAGCCTTACAAATCAAACTCCCCAGTCCTATGTCCCGTATGTGACCTACATCAACCATTTACTTACTCCAAACAAAGTCACCACCTTTACTAAAACCTCTCACTCCAGGGGCTAAATGCACCCCCGAACAAGTCCTGTGCGTGCATCTTACCGAACGAACTACATATAATCACTAATTGGAAACTGAAACGAAACCTTGGGATATACCTAAATTTCACAGAATCGGCCTTGAGGTATTTGTTCTTGTGATTTTGTGCAAGTGGTATCACCATAGCAAACGATGTCACTTATTCATAAACAAACATAAAAGTCAGAACAATAACTCATTTTATTGATCGATTTCCAATTTTCTAAGAGCAAATATGTCTTTCCCATGAAGACAGGGACTTTGTCCTCTACTGAATCCTCAACACCTGTAACACTGCCTGGCATCGAGTTAGTGCAAGATAACTACTTCTTTCAGTGAATAAACCACGGTGGACCAATAGAGAAGAATAGTTGACACATTTTAATATTTATTGGTAGAAATAGATCTTCAATGCATACTTTTGTGTTTTAAAGTCTACATTCTCCTAACTTTTTTTTGCTGTTGTTGTTATTGTTTCATTTGGAGTTTTTTGGTCTCCAGTTGAACTTAACATATTATCTATGCATTTGATTCTTTATAGACCCTTGTTTTTAGATTTTAAACTAAATTTGAGAAACCATGCATATTGTATATCTTACTTAATATAATCCAAAAAATTGTTTGCACTTTCAAAAAGGTCACAAAAAGGCAGAACTCAAGTTAAATAACCTCTATGTTCTAAAATTTCCATGTTTCATTTCTGAAAAAAGAAATACTTGCTCAGTGTTATATATTGCTTGCTGTCTAATAAGTCAGATTGTCAGAGACGCTTCATAAATTATGTCTATTTTTAAATATCTTAATCTACTTCCTCCCAGAGATGATCCTGTAAGTATTAAACATTGTGCCATATGCAGTAATAGCCCAACAGTTTAAAATAAGAACCAAACTGGTAGTTTTTAGACTGAATATTTTAACCTTAAAATTATATACCTATATATACACATGTGATATGCTGCATATTAAATTTAACATTTCAAGTAACTTTAATGCACTTAGCAAACATTCAGCCAAATATTCTTTCATGAAAAGACACTGTCCTTAGAATAAAAAGTTAAAGAAAGGCTTATTTAGACACCAATGTCTGGACACGGTACGAAGCCTGAAAGTCCAAGCAAAATCTGCTGGACTTCTCAGAAAAAGAATATTGATTTGTAACCTACTGAATTGTGCAGATACAAAAGTGCTTAGCATGACAAAATTACCAAAATAAAAACATTTTAAAAGTTATTTGGTTCTAGCAATATTAACTATTCTGTACTTTAGGATAATTTAACATTTGCATTTTATATTTTCTATAAATTTTCTCTTTTTAACAAGTTAAAAAAGCACACAAAAAAATAGTTCAAACTATAATCATCTGTTATTTTTCATCCTGGTTAGCTCATCACAAATAATTCAACAAAAGAATGCCTGAATACTCTGCTCTATTAAGACGCAACATTTGACTGGATCCAGCACGTCACCCGTTGTTTGCTGTACTGGACCCTAAGACAGGCTGCCGACAGATAGGACACGTGCAATTCTCTGAGAGCCACCGGTCGATACAGTGGATGTGAAATTCATGCATGCAAGGTAACTGCCTGAGCTTGTTTCCCGTTACGTAGTCACTGATGCAAACGCTACAGATTTTCCCTAGTTCGCTATCGATACTGCTGTGCTCATAGTTCCGGGTGGAAAGATTGTCAATCTGCTCTTTGGTTAAACCACGCATGCGGTCATCGTCCTCCCCTTCATTAAGCAAGAAGAAGTGAGCGAGGCGAAGGATAGGTAGGGTGCCAGTTTCGACCAAGTTACTTGAATTTTGCGACTGCCTGCCACCTCTGTTTGGGGCACGAGGCGGGGTGTCAGGGCTGTCTTCTCGGGTCCGCCTGCCTTGGGAGGACCCTCCCCTGTGCTGGCTGACGGTCTCACCGAGGAGGCTCACTTCTGAGTGTGTCTCTGGCCGATGCTGACCACTTCTCTGAGCCTCTGACTCAGATTCGGCCTCCATAAGAGAACTCAGTTCTCCAAATCCAGTCATGATCTGCCTTAAAATTGATCGAAGAGCCACTGATGATGGTTCAACGAGCTCATTCTCAGAAATCCTACGAAGAGGAACAGTTACGGTACTAACGTAGGTTCGCATACCTGAGCGCTCTAAACGAGAGATGGTGCGCCGAAAGCCCCCACTACTGCTTTCGATAGTGACTGTGTTTTCTGCCAGCCCCACCCTAGATCGAGTTCTATTTGCAATACTGTCCCGGTCTCTGCTTTCTCCAGGACGAATCCTTCTCACTTGAAGGTCCAGTGTGATTGTTGGATGTCGTCGTGCAGCAGTGGAGGACCTGCTGGCCTCTTCTCCTTCTTCTACTGTGATTCTTGACACAAGCCTTGAGTTAGAGAGTGGAGTATATGTGGTACCTCTGCCTTCTCGGTCTTGCTCTAGAAAGACACGAGTTATACCTCTCCTCCTAATAGACCGCCTACTAGTTTGCTGAAAAGGTCTACTTTCCCTTTGTGAACCATGATAAACAGTGCCACTTTGCCTCTGAATTGGTGACCGGCTTCGGCTATTGAAAGTAGACCGTAATCTTATTGGCTCTAATCTTTGGTTTGTATTCCTCACTGTGACGTTAGTTCTAGCCCCATTTTCCCAAACATGGGCTGCTCCAAATCGCTGCCCCTCCCTTTGCCTGAGTTCACTACCAGCTGACGGACTGCTGAAATTTGCACGTGGAGCACTAGTTCTAGGGACGCCAACTGCCCCCCCAATTCCATTTCTTAATCTTCCCAATGCCGACAAAGATCCTTCTACTGAATTCCGCCCCCTCGATCCAAGCCTAGTTCTCGGAACGCTGGCACTACTACCACTGAGATTCCCTGCAGCTTGGCTCCTTGTTCGCCTGGCCACAGGACTACTTGATCGCTGTGGCCCATCTGTAGTGCTATCTTGGCTAACATCTGAAAGTGGAACGCCCACATAATCTTCGCCATCCATTTCAAATCCTCTAGTCTCGTGATTTATGTGGATTTCCAGACTAAATCGGAACTCTCCACTGTGTGGGTTTGTTCGACTCACAGCTCTCCAAGTCTGGTTCCCATTCTGTCCACTTCGAGTTGCATTTCCCGTGCGACGAAAGGTGTTGAGCCATTCCAGCAGAGAATCTTCATTTGAACTTTCTCGAGGGACCCCTGAGTCTGGAAAGCAAACCAAATCAACTTAACATCAATTCCTAAAATCTATCTTTAGATCTTTATTGAAAGCTTGTAAGATAAACTAAGTTTTTATTAAATTAAAAATATAATTAAGAACATTAAGAACATCTGTGCATTTTAATGAATGAAAAACGGCCAAAAAACTGAACTTTCTAAAAGAAAGGTGTACACTATAAGCATACTATAATACACACTGTATCAAAATTATAAACTTTTAAATACTATTTGTGCAAAGGTGTGAAGAAATCCTCACTCTTGCTTTCTATATGCCTGTTATTGGTAAAATATTAAGGCAAATGAAAAATATATCCAATATCAAAACTGTACATTTAAATTGCTTTATTGGGACTTCCCTGGTGGCACAGTGGGTAAGACTCCACGCTCCCAATGCAGGGGGCCCGGGTTTGATCCCTGGTCAGGGAACTAGATCCCACATGCATGCTGCAACTAAGAGTTCACATGCCACAACTAAGGAGCCCGCCTGCCACAACTAAGACCCGCTGCAACTAACTAAATAAATAAAAATAAATATTTAAAAAATTGCTTTATTCATATGGCAATATCAATAAAATACAGTGGCAAAAGTTATATATAATTTATCTTGAACTTTTAGAATTCTTTTGGTAAAGGTAACTCAATCTTTTTTGCAATTAGGTATTTTGGCAACCTTAAGAATTTTATCCTATTTCTCAGAAACTGCCAAAAATGTATAACTCAAGAGATATGGCTTTATGAGTAAAATGTTAGAACCACATTATATCTTCATGTGAAGATAGGAAACTTCAGGCATGTTACTTAAGTTCTCTATGGCTAAATCCTTATCTGTAAATTTGATAATAATAGTATAGATGTCAAAGGATTATCATGAGGATAAAATAAGACACTGTATATAAAATGATTAGTATAATATCTGGCACATAGGAAGCACTCAATAAATGTTAGCCGTTATATATAATACAATAAAATACATTTTCTGTTCATTTAGAACATGAGCCGCATGAAGACAATGAGTTTTGCCTTATTTTACTCACTGTTAAATCCCCAACCTCTACAACAGTATTTGGGACAAATCAGACTCTCAATTAATACTGTTGAATGAATCGATTTAGAAATAAATGTGCCCTGGGACTTCCCTGGTGGCGCAGCGGTTAAGAATCCGCCTGCTAATGCAGGGGACACGGGTTTGATCCCTGGTCCAGGAAGATCCCACATGCCGCGAAGCAGCTAAGCCTGTGCACCACAACTACTGAGCCTGCGCTCTAGAGCCCGCGAGCCACAACTACTGAGCCCATGTGCCACAACTACTGAGCCCATGTGCCGCAACTACTGAAGCCCATGCGCCTAGAGCCTGTGCTCCGCAACAAGAGAAGCCACTGCAATGAGAAGCCTGCGCACCACAACAAAGAGTAGCCCCCGCTCCCTGCAACCAGGGAAAGCCCGAGCGCAGCAACGAAGACACAACACAGCCAAAAATAAAATAAAATTTAAAAAAATATACATTTTAAAAAAAAAGAAAAAAAGAAAAAAAGAAATGTGCCCCTAATAAACTTCTTTGAGTATGATAGTGCTACTGTGGGAAGCTTTAAGTTTTCCATTTTAACCAGTGGATTATATAAAGTACAAAACTCAATGAAAAGCATTCTAATGCACATTAACTACACAGACTTCAGCCTTAAAAGTTTGCTCTTCTCAAAAACAGTTGTTAAATGAGTCTGCTTTGATTTTATTTCGTTACCACAATCTCTCATAAAAAACTTTTTAAAATATTAAAGTTAAACCTGTTAATCAGCTGCTGGCATCAATAAAAATAGCAACTTCAGCCATATTCTAAAGGTATAAGCTATTTCACATGTGATGAGTACATTTTCCATTAAAACATATTCAAAGGACCAGTATTACCAGCTATACCAATATAGTACAATTTGCATATCTAAACATAAAGAAGAAAAAGGGTTAATATCCACTTTCCATTTTTATTTGCAAAAAGATATAAGTAAAGGGCAGGTAAACATTAAGTCATTCTAGATGCCACTTCTTTCTTTAATTACTAGAATATAGTGATGGCAGTGTGTGAAAGAAGTCACTCATATCTCACAAAATCCGTCCCCCCGTTCTTCCACTGGAAATGCACTGCAGTGGTCCTGTGAACAACCTGGCAGCTGGGTGTGGCCACGGGACTAAGTTCTCATCAATGGAATGGGAGTGGAAGTGAGAGAGCTCATTTTCAGGCAGGGGCCTGGGCCTTCTTCTCCTGGAACCTGGAACTGCCAGCTGGAACCTAGAAGTGGCTGTGACTTAGCCTGATACGCACACCATACCCTGGAGCAGCAGTCAGTGCCCAGCGGACCCTTCTGCAACGGTGGAGACGTTCTGTACCCGTGCTGTCCAACACGGAAGCCACTAGCCACAGGGGACTATTAAACACTTGAATGTGGCTAATGTGTCTAAGAAACTGAATTTTCAGTTTTATTAAATTTAAATAGGCCCATGTGGCCAGTAGCTACTGCACTGGACAGCAGAGTTGCAGAACCACTGCACTGGCTGTGTGGGTCCCAGAAGGCTCTGTGGAGTAACGTGTGTCTGCCCTAGACTGTGAACACGAAACAGAAGTAAACTTCTATCTCATCAGCCAATGCGTTTGGGGTTAAGAGTCTTCACCCTGACTAATACCATGATCTTGCTATCATATGTGAAACCACTACTAATGAATACCTCTGGAGAAGGAAGTAGACCT
Source organism: Balaenoptera borealis (assembly GCF_965194805.1). Taxonomy (NCBI): domain Eukaryota; kingdom Metazoa; phylum Chordata; class Mammalia; order Artiodactyla; family Balaenopteridae; genus Balaenoptera; species Balaenoptera borealis. The sequence goes on from NC_138877.1 coordinate 5,086,960, forward strand.
GGTAAGAGGGACCTTAAAGTTGGCTTTACTTTTAACTCTATACACTTCTGTTTAGTTTGAATTTTTTTTTTTTTTACAAGTGATTTGTTTTTTTATAAGAACTTCTTATATTATGACTTAGTGTCTGTTCAGTAAAATGACACAACACAAAACCAATAAAACAAAGCAACAAAAATAGGTTTTCCTGACTCAGTCTTTCTGTATTGTTCTGTATAAATTTTTAGAAGCTACGTTTAGTTATATTACTTCTAAAAAAAACAGTAGTGTATAAATTCTAAGATTAAAAAGAACTCTGCTGGTTATTAATTGTATACTATTTCATACACATGAGCTGCCTGAAGGCAATGGGTATGTAAGACATCTTTATATGCAACCCCTGTCCTGTATCACCTAACTATACTGCTCAGCATATAATATGTAAATACTACCTGAATGATTATCACATTGAATCTGGAAAACACTAAAAACGAACATTGTACAAGGTCCTGTAAGTTCATTTCTGCAATTACTCCAATCAAACCTGTTCCTTATGGAAAGGAGTCTACAATACCTCTGGTGTTTGTCCCATTTCTCAAGTCAGGCTGAGATGCTAGCTGTTCCTTGACTCCATCTAACCGTTGCTGTAATTCTTCTGATGTTATTTCTCCTAAAACAATGGAAAAGCACCCACTAAAATTAAAATCTTTAAATTACTAAGTTTTATGAAAACTCATGAAGGGTAAGACTAATCTTTAGCAATCTGTAGAAGACATTCTACTGTTTTCATGTTCTATAAATTGAAGACAGCAAAAAATGTTTAATTCATGCAAATACACATCATTTTCGTTGTTTCATTTATTAATGTTTTATTTAAATTAAAATAAGATTTAATCTGAATCATTAATGAAGTGCTCCTAGTTGATATACTTAGGAACCTATAAGCTATAATTCCGTGGATTTTCGTCAGAGTTAAAAAGAAATAAAGAAGGGAGTATTTCTAGAGAAAATTTCAAATCTTTATTTACTTGAATTGTACCTAGTTCATTATATGGGTAATGAATGCCCTTCATTATATGGGTATACAGAATGCAAATATGCAACACACAAATATATACAAGCATACAAGTTTCAATTAGTTCATCTGTGAAATTAATTTGTAAAAAATTAATGGAGCACATTGGACTTTTTGGGAGTCATTAATTCAGCTGAATAAATAAATGATAAGACCTCAAATGAGTTAGAATTAGGTTTTAAATGAATAATATTTTATTTGTACAAATATTACTTAAGAGACATAGGACCACATAAATATCTGACACTATCATGTACATTAACCTGTTGGTTAGTTTGACACTTGTGTAACAGTGCTATATGTTCAATATTCCTAGCTACTTATAAAATACAGAAGTAAGCCAGTGATTTTCTATGTTGTTATGTTACAACGCTCTTAAAGTCACAAAAACAGTACACTATATTTTGAGAGAGGGAAGATGGGGTAAAAACCCCTCCTTATTTTGAAACTTCTAATAATGCTGAAAAAGGTATTTCCTCTTTTACCCATCTTACCAGGCGTGCCTAAAAGATTATGGTCTCTCATTAGCCGGTAATCTTCGTCATTGAGGTCATTAATAAACTGATAATAGGCTTCTTCTCTGTGGAGACGCTCTTGCTGCCACCTTCTCTCGTTTTCATGATGATTCTGGTCTTGAGATGAGGTTTCTTCACCACCACCATCTGATCTAGATCTAGACCAATTCATGCTGAGCTTCCTGGCTTTCTGTTCAAACAGTATATACAAAATTCAAGGTATCAGTCATGGACTACACATGGCTTCATATTTTAACTTAGTTTTTTCATTTTCATTTTAAAATTCTGTCCACTACTCAAATACTTCATATGCCAAATCTTGCAGTGAAGAACTTACATATAAAATGAATAACAGCTCCTAGGTGATAGAACACAAGTGGACCTACTTCTTTGCCTAAAGCCATCCTTTAAGTCAGATTGGATTTGGTTTCACCACACATTTCTCATAGCTGAAAATCAAAGTGATTATCTCATTTTCTACCTCTTTGACTCTCCTGTTGGCCTAAAAGCCCTCACTGATGTTCCAAATATCTGGGTATTTCACGTTACCATACAAATTTTAAGCTTGAATTATGCACGTTCTTTACTTCATAAGCAAAGGACTATTGGGTATCAGGACGGTATCATTTACATTTATTTCCAGTAAGGGTATTCTTCCCAAAATAAAGTTCATAAATGTAATATTACCCCCCCTGCACTTTGTTGAGGTAAAAATAACTTAGCTGAACAGACTTGGAGTTGATTTCTCTTACAGCTAACAGGAAACAATACTCTATGCACAGCCCTGGGGATCGTGAAAGCACATGAGAGCTTTTGGGTTTCCCCATAGGAAACCTTGTTCCTAAGCCTGGAATGGTTAGTCCCAGAGGTTTCTGAGTGCCAGTGAAACTTCCTGACCTTGCTAGGCAAACACTGCTTTTGGATTATACTGAAATATCATTCCTGAGAAGTTTACTTTTAAACCATAAGGAAATCAAGGGAGGAAAGTATTTGTTTCATAAATATCTTAGAATTTCTTAAACACATCTATTTACTAAGTCGTTAAAGCTACAGTTCTCAACTGGGAATGCACATCAAACTCCCTTGAGGAAATTTTTTAAAATACAGATGCCCAGAGCTCATCCCCAATCCTAGGTCAGAATTTTCCAGGGTAGGGCCCAGGTCTACCTTCGAGAGCTAATTTGGGTGTTCTGTGGCTGAAATAAACCATTCCTCAACAATGTCTGGTATGTCACTAAAGGATATGTGTAATACAGCACATGAATTAATAGAGGCTGCAGGATCGAATGACTAGGTGACCAGGGAAGCAACTTCGGTAACTAGGACTCAGTGTTTAATAAGCAAACTACTTTAAAAACAGAGTGAAATTAACCTACAATTCTAAACTATTTTATGAGTTAGTAACTAACCAATCTCATGCACATTCTGACATTAAATTACAACTTCAAAGGACTTTTTCAGTGATCCCTATGTCATTTTTTTAAGGAAAGATCTAGTAGCACCATCCAGTCACACGCAAAGTAACATTATCAAAAACTCCAGATTTCTTTCCATTTTCAGAATAATTGGGGCTAGACCATCATTAGCAAAGAGCATATTTGGTAGGTACAGCAGTAATAAGATTTTTGTATTAAACAGTTTAAATATCTGAAACCTATCATAAAGTCAAGCTACTTTAATACTATTCAAAACTTTAAGAGCTTCTCCTTAAGTGGTAATTTTCTCGTACAATTAACCACAATTAAATCCACGTGAATACCTTATTTGCCTTTCAACATGCTTTTAATATATGCAATGGTATCCATCCTTCCATTGTTTGTGCTTTTTTTGACAGCTGCCCATCTGAAGCGATAAAAGAGAGTTGAATTATTCAGTAAGTTGCCTCTCTGAAGGCTAGGAACGGCTAGTCGTCTCCCAACTCTACTGTAAAGTCAAGGCAAAATCTCCAGTGGATTCTGTTAGAAACTCACCTAGAAAATGAGATCCCCAAACAATTAGGTCATGGAAATCTCCCGCACGGCCCGTTTCTGCCACAACAGAAACTAGGCCTTTCTTTCCTCCACCGTCACCCCTCCTGGGATGACAACTCCTCTCTCAAGGCCTTCCTTCCCACCCCGCTCCCACTCGGGTGTTGCCGGGCTTAGGGGCCTCCAGCTTACTTCTGAACCTTCACTCGCTCGCCACCCCTGCCCTCCGTCCCCATACTGGTTCCCTCCCTGGCCGTTGCGACGGAAGCTCGCGCCGGGGTAGGGCCCCCAGTACAATAAACAAACTGGACTCAGGCCCAACCAACCTCTCCCCAGCCGGGCCTGGAGTAAAGCTTCCCTTAGCGACCTAGATTCCCACCAGGAAGCCAGTGACAGCGGGGCCTCGGAGCCAATCAGCGGCCAGGGCAGGGCATCTAGCCCGCAGGTAGCCAATCAGGAGAGGCGGGGCCCAGGGAGGGCCTGCGGTCCCCGCGTCTCCCGGAAGCCGCGGAGGGCCCGGAGCTTCCCCCGAGCTCGCTACGCCGGGGACCTGGCCGTCTTCCCGCTACCTGGAGAGAAGCGTGCGGCCCCGGAGGCTGTGATGGGGCGCCGGGCGGGGCTCGCATCCGCGCCTCCGGAGGCCGCTGCGCCCTCCGCTCGTCTGCTGAAGAGAAGCCTGCTGCAGCGGGACCGTCCAGCCGGAGCGGAGGCTCTGGAGGAGGGACGGCAGGCCCCACCCGTCTCTCCCTACGGCCGGGCCGCCCCCTGCGCGACAGGAGACGCTCAGCCGCCGCCGGGCGCTCGCCGGTACGAGTGGAAACTGCGTCCGGCGGGATCCTGGATGCCGCGTGCCGCGTTCCGGCCTTCGGCGCTCGCGGCAGCGCTAATGTCACGTGGACGCCTCTCCAGCCGGAGTGCGGCAGCCCAAGGACGCCTTGGGCTGGAGTGCAACCCAGCGGTCTGTGCTTGTCCCTTGACTGCCTGGGTACCACGTAGCTCACCACCCAGGCGCTTTCCCTTATTGCCAATTGGAAATTACAAACCCTAATCAATTCTCGAGTGCCTTTACTCGGGTTTCAGTGAAGAAAGTGAATTCCCGCTAGGAATGCACTTTGAATCCACGCCCCTCCCCACAGTCGTGTCTCTGGTTTTATTTCTTAGATGTGACGCTTACCAAACTCGCCTCACCACTAGTTACGCCCTTGACTGAGTCCCTGCCCAGCCTGGTATAGGCTGCCCGACTTCCCTACCCTCTAGAAGATTTAATCATTGCACGGTGCTCACCGTGCTGTGATTCTTCATTCGTTCGTTCGTTCATTCATTCATTCACTCATTCATTCCTGCCTTAACTTTGGAGGAGCTAATCTATCCCAGCCCTCATGCTTAGCGCCTGGGTAACAAACTTTAGCATCCATGAGCTACCAGTGTAGTAGGGGTAGAAGGGACAAGATTTTTAAAAAATCGGCATATTGTTATAGATACTAAAATGGAAATATATAAATGATGCAGTCTTCAAGGCCCGTCACGATATCTCTGCTGTATACCACTACAGACTGGGTGCTTCTTGGCATTCTGGAACTACTTGAAGTTCAATTAAGCAACCCCCAACCCCACTTTTACCTAATTTCCTTTATCTCCCAGGACTCATGTCATATCTCATGGTCAAGGGATTTTTTTCTGATACCTCTGAAGTGGCACTCTAACCCCAACCTCCAGCCACGCATAAAACTAGGCCCATGTCCCTAGTACGGTGGCTCCCATAGCTTCCTCTGTATAACTATTTTAGCACTTACTCATTTACTTAACAAATATTTACTGGGTGCCACTAGGAATTAGGTGCTAATGATAACAGCAGAAGATAAGACAAACCAGGCCCGTGCCCTCCTTTTGAATGGAAAAAGACAGCCACTGAACGAGTACCTACAATGATTTTCTGTTCATTTATAGTTCTCTCCCATCTAAGAGTCTAAACTCCTTCAGTTCAAACAAATGGATTTATTCATTTTTAGAGTCCCAGAGCTCAGCATGGCACCTGGCACAAAATGCCCCTCAGCCAACTGCGTGGATGAGCAGAGAAAAATGCAAACTTGTTACAAACAGGATTAATGCATGTTAGTACAATGACCTCAGGAATTCTGAGTACACGTCTGAGGAAATCACATGTGAGATATCCAAAATTCAAGCAGAAATCATTTTAAATACCTATACGAGTTGTAATGAGTGTAATACGCCATCAAGTGCAAATATTTTAAAACGTTAAACCGAAAAGACGTGTATATATCCTAAGAGTCAAAAAATATAAAGTCTAATCAAGTGATTTACCTGATGGGAGGCTGCAGATTTCAGTGGATAGATAGTCAGGTAATGTATGGAACTTCAATTCAATACCTTGCTTCAATTTTGTAGCCCAAGACAAAGTGACTATAAAAGGGTTCTACATATGATAATTGGGACAGAGAGATGGATCATTCTGCATATCTGTATTTCCAGCTCTCATAACCTGCCAAAATCTTTGGTCTAATTAATCTCGTTTACTGGGATGCTACCCGGCCTTTTTAGTGTGTAGGCATCTTTTAACTCCAGGACTTTTTACAATGAAGAATAAAAAGGTATAAAAGAATTAAAACCATAACATTAAAAAGGATTTTCTGTATATTTGCTATTTTATGTACTTATAGTGTTTAAGTGATTTTGGCTTCTTAGAATGACAGCCTTAATTAAAATTTAAAATCCAAACTGAGATGTTGATTTGGACTTTTATGTTTAAATCTTTTTTTTTTTTTTTTTTGCCGTGCTGCCTGGCTTGCAGGATCTTAATTCCCCCACCAGGGATTGAACCCGGGCCCATGGCAGTGAAAGCCCCGAGTTCTAACCACTGGACCACCAGGGAATTCCCTTAAGTTGAAATCTTAATAAGTTTGTGGACAGTATAAGAACAGCTAAAAGAAATTTAGGCTCATCATATTGTTTTCTGATTAATTTTAAGATTATTATTTAAGGATTCCTGAAGACATTAAATCCAACATTTGAAGTACTTATGGATTCAGGAGGACATTAAATCCAACATTTGAAGTACTTATGAATGAAAAAATCTTACATTTATAAACAGTTTAAAATGTTTGTTTGAAGATGATTAATTAAATAAGTATGTGAATGAGATCTAAATTTAGTCAAAGTCTAATTCCAAATGACTGTTAAAGTTTACTTATTACTAGAATAATGAGAGCTGTAAACTAGATTTAAAAGCCTAAGGTTTAAGTAGGGCATTGAATTGGAATTTGAGAAGTTGAATATTAACTGTTTAAAGCAAAGATTTTTTAAAAGAGCATTTTTTAAATTTCCTCTTAAAATATTTCTTTAAAAGAGCTTTATTGAGCTATAATTCACATACCATAAAATTCACCCATTTAAAGGGTACAATTCAGTGATTTTTACTATATGCACAGTTGTGCAGTCATCACCACAATCTAACTTTGGAATATTTTCATAACCCCTAAAAGAAGTCTCACACCCGTTAGCAATCATCCCATTCCTTCCCACCCCCACTCCCAGCCCCTGGTAGTCACTAAGACACTTTCTGTCTCTGTGCATTTGCCTGTAGGACATTTCCTATAGATGGAATCATGCAAGAGCAGCCTTTTACACCTGGCTTCTTTCACTTAGCACTGTTTTAAAGGGCCATCCACATTGCAGCCTGGGTCAGTGCTCCATTCCTAAAGAGAAACTTCTTAATAGCCTTTTTCTGCATATGAAAACCACCTTCAAGGACACCCCCTGTCATGGGTTGAATGTGCCCCTCCACTCATATTCTGAAACCCTAATCTCCCCCCACCCCCGGCCCCCATCTCAGAATGTGACTTAATTTGGAGATAGGGCCTTAAAGTGTGAATTAAGTTAAAATGAGGCTATTAGGGTGAGTTCTAATCCTATCTGACCAGTGTCCTTATATGAAGAGGAAATCTGGACACGTGAAAAGATACCAGGGATGTGTGCACACAGAGGAAAGGCCATGTACAGGCACAGCAAGGAGGCAGCCGTCTGCAAGCTTAGGAGAGAGGCCTCAGAAGAAACTAAACCTGCTGACAGCTTGATCTTGGACTTCCAACCTCCGGAACAGTGAGAAATAAATTTCTGTTGTTTAAGCCGCTCAGTCTATGGTGTTTTGTTATGGCAGCCCTAGCAAACTAATGCGCTCCCTACATCAACAGCTTAGAGTTTTACTCTATCAGAAATTCCTCCAGATAGAAGCATGTGCCCAGGGAAATGGAGCACTCAAGCTCCTAAACCTGTGTTCTAGAAATGTCCATCATTTCCTTTCAGAGAACCTGCCAGCTGCTTGGAAGGAGCCACTCTAGACCATGGGACCCCACCTCTCTGGCCACGGCTATTTGAGATAAGGTACATGTTCCAGATTTTCTAGGAATTTGGAATTATGTCATGGAGATTTTGTCAGTTAACTGTGAGTAAAAGAACTGAAAGGTCATAGAGACAAAAAGGCTAAGACCTCTCAGATGGCGGCCATGAGCAAGTAAACAGTAATTAGAAAAGGAACAGAGAGCTTGCCAGTTCCCAAGGGGCTCCGTTACTTTGTCAACAAATGGGTCTGTGTGATTCTCCTATGTCTTTACATCATTCTCTGTCTTTAATTAGGTTATTTTACTGGGGTTCTTGCAGCTAAAAATTCTTCCTCTGAATCAGCCAGGATTCAAGGCAGGATGCAAAAATCACTCTGCGTTTTTAAAGCAGAAAGGTATTTATTACAGGGAATTAGGCACCTACAAAATCATTGCAATGGACAGAGGAGTGTGGGCTGTGGGTTGAGCCTCAGACCAACTCCCACATACGTTCAGGACCGACCTCAGAGGAGAGCTACCACCTCTGAGGTGGCCACTGGAGTCCTGAGTTCAGGAATGTCCGGCATCAGCTGCTGTAATACAGCGATCTGGAAGCCAACAGCAGAAATCCTCTGTTCCCAGAGCCATGGGTTATCTCTTAACACCGTCAAAGCCGGTAACCATGCTGAATCACTACTGCAGAAAATCCTCACTCCAGAGCCTTGCTTACCATCAGGAAAACAGCCCAAAGCGGGTAGAAATACAGCTTCTGCTTCAGCTCAGTTTTCCACATCTCGTTGAACACTTTTAACTGGCAGAACCTAATTTGCATCCAGAACTGTGGTTGCAAGAAAGCCTGGGTAATGTCATTTTTAGTGTTCCAGGCTTTATCCAAGATGGCACACCAGAAGAAGGGAAGAATGGAGGTTGAGCAAGGAGGTCAAAAGTACCCAATGTCATTCTCATCAATCTCACCTATCCAGTTTGGCCAGAGGCTGTCTTGGGTCAGGTTCTCTAGAAACAGAGCCTGAAACAAGGATTCTTGTTCAAGCGATTTTATGAGGGGAGTGCTCTCTGGAAAAGGCGAGTGAAGGAAGCAGGATTGGCCAGGAAGACAAGGAAATAAGAATGAGCCTCAGCTGATCCCACACAATTCACCAGCAAGTGTTATCCAAGAAGGCCAGCTTTTTGTACCCCCATTACCCCTGGATGAGGTCTTCGATGCAGGAGGACAATTCTCTAGAGAAAGTGGCATCTGGAATGGTTATCCAATGCTCACAGCAGCTGGGGTACAGATGCACTAGCTTATAAGTGGGTTTGGGCAGGGCGCTGTCTTCCACCTTCGCAATGTTTAGATCGCTTGCTTTTTGCATAAAGGTACTCCATCTAAGCACAGTTTCTCCAGAATTCTTATTAGCCACAATTTCTGGGAAATTTTATAAGAGGAGGGTGATGGGCCAAACTACAGTCCCTGCTGCGGCAGCTGGTCCCAAGGCCATAACTGATGCTATTATACATGATGGTTTAGTTTCTAAATTGCCCATAAAGCTTAAGTGGTAATTGATTGAAACTCATTTTTCATTTTATTTGATCCCCTACTGTGCCTGACCTGTAGGTTTATCCTTTTCTTTTTTCAGTTCCTCCTTTGGTTATCTGTGTGACCTTTTGCAAATTACTAAATCTCTGCATGCCTCAATTTCCTAATCTGTAAAATGAGTATAACCATAGTACCTACCTAATTCTGAGGATTAAATGAGTTAATGCCTTGCATGTAGAAAATATTCTATAAATATTAGCTGCTATTACTATTATATTATTATCATCTGTCCTAGGTTGGCTCCCTCCTACCCCCAAAAAAGCAGAACCTTAGGCAAGGATTCATGTGAAAAGGATTTAGGAAGTGTTCCCAGGAAACACCAGTAAGGGAGTGAGGGAGTAGAATTGGGGAAAAAAGAAGCCTAAGTCAGGGTTTAATACCAGTTTGGACCTAAATTCAGCGGGACACAGGAGACAGTGCAGGTTACCCCAGTGTGGTCCCAATCAGAGGTCATGAGAGCTGGAGTATTCATACTTGCACTCACAGTCACTAAGGTGGGGGTGAGCTTAATTTCCAGAACTTCAGTTTTGTGTGTGAAAAGGCGTTCCAGTAGCCTAAGGGTGGTAGCTCCACAAAGAGAGAAAGAAATCTGAACGGATATGGTCAGAGCATTGACTTGGCATCTGCTACACCATCAACACTATCATCACCATCATCATCATCACCACCACCATCATCACCATCATCCTCATTATCGTCATCACCATCACCGTCATCACCATCACCAACATCACTACCACCATCATCATCACCATCACGGTCATCATCATCACCATCACCAACATCACCATCATCATCATTATCGTCATTACCATCACCATCACCGTCATCACCATCACCAACATCACCACCACCATCATCATCACCATCACGGTCATCATCATCACCATCACCAACATCACCATCATCACCATCACCAACATCACCATCATCATCATTATCGTCATTACCATCACCGTCTCCCATAAATCACACAATGGTACCTAGTTTGAAAGGCATTGTGTTAGGTTCTGGGGACAAAAAGAGCTACAAAATGCAGGCCCTGTCCTTCTACACCTTAGAATCCCATTGAAGAGACAGGATAAACACACAAAAAGAAGCATATGCAAAGTGCCAAATAAGTGTAAACAGGGTATTGCTATGGGAATGTATTGGCATTGGGTGATAAGTTAAGATCCCAGCAGGACCTGAGTTGGATATCAAAGAGGGGGTAGGGTTTAGAGAAGTAAAGAAGAAAGGGGGAGTGGGGATAGGGAAGGAGGGGAATGACGAATGTTTCAGGGAGAATCAATAAACTTGTCCTAATGTAGCGGTTCTCAACCTTGAACGCTCATTAGGATCACCAGGGAGCTTTAAAAATCCCAACACCCAGCTGTAGCCCAGATCAATTACACCAGAATTGCTAGGGTGATTCACCAGGTGTTTCCAGTGGACACCAAAGGTCAAGAACCACTGTTTTATTGGGTGGGAAGCAGCACAGGAGAAACTGGCTAGAACTGTACTAGAGATAACTGAAGAGCTCAGATTGTGCGAAACTTAGCTATGTGGAGCTAATTAATCTAATTCTAACGTTTCTGTTGCAAGCTGCCCTAAGGTATTTTCATGTCAGGCTAAAGAAAATACAGAGGCTGGAATATTAGATGAAGGAGTTTGAACTTTATGCTGTAGGTGATGAAAGGTCACACAGGGTCCTTGAAGATTTCTGAGCAGAGTAATGATGTAAATAAAACAGCATTTTAAAATTTAAACAGGATGTAGGGTTTCAGAGCAAGAAGGACAATATCTGATGGAACTTGACCTTGGCTGGTAAGGGGGAAGGGCTACTAAGGGTGAAAAAGTCCCAGAGGTTCTGGGCATGGAGTTGCACGGAAACAAATAACCTCAGGTATCAAGTATCAGGTGGTTGCAGAGGTGACCTAACCGTGTTTATGTTCGATAGAAAGAGAGCTCTGTGGCTCACAGGAGATCCATTTTTGCACAGAAACCAGCCAGAAAAGACTCAGCTTTTCTCGTGACTGGGTCTGAGTAACATAGTCCAGTTACCTGGAAGGTGAAACATATTGGAATGAGAAGAGAAGCCAGCGTAATGTTACACCTTGAAAAACTGAACACAAACCTGAATGGTGTTCTAGAGATTACTTGCTACGCTGTTGTGTGGCAAAGTATATTTTGAACTGAAAATTAAAGTCATATGCTTATTCAAGAAAAACAGGTGCCCAGTAGAGGAAAAAAGGACAAGATTATAGTACTGAATATCAATTTAAAGAGGTAAGCTTTCTTTAGTACTTACAGAACATGAGAGCAGAATTCGTCATCAACAAATGGGAGAGATTTTCAGTTTGGGATGGTCTTACCGGTCACTGGAATGGGAATCCCTTAGCTAAGAAAAGGAGAAATCATTTTTAACCTGTTATATTATTTTTTCAGCTGTCTGTTTTATTTAGTATGTATTTGATGGAAGGGTCTTGGCCCCACACACAGATATTAATGGAGCAAGGAATGAGGGTAGGTATTTATTTTAAAAATTACTTTGCAAAAAATTAAATTAAAAACTTCAAGCTAGTATTGATATGAGGGGAAATCCTGTCTTCATTTTCCTCCTTACCCAGCTTAATGTCATGGTCTGTTATTTTAACTACTCTGCTGCCAATAATGCTCACTCCCCGCCCCTCATCTTCTTTTCATCATACCCAGCTGGCAGGGCCCTAACCCCGGATGAATCCAACATCTGTCTTTTCCCGGTCTCCACCTGGGCTGTTGAGTGCTGGTGATGAAAATCTCACAACAAGGCAGATGGATGTTGATACAATGCATTGCTGCACCTGCAAACGGGCCCTTGACATTGGCTGGAAGTCCTACGATGATCTGCCAGCTATCTCTCTGATTCTGCCCAAAGATTGTTTTCAACCCACAGTCTTTTCAGATATGAAACCATTGCTTTCTCTCCTTCCACCCGTCTGCTCATTCACAGCAGGTGAACTTTTCTTTTACCTTCCAGAGAAAGCCAAAGCCATCTGAAAAGGAACTACTTGCACCAAATCTACAGATTCATATGCATCTGTGCCTGGGTAGACTGAAAGGCATGGATGATATTCTGCACTTCCTACTAACAAGAGGTGGAGTCTACTTGCCCACCCTTTGAATCTGGGCTGGTCTTGAGTCTTGCTTTCACCAACAGAATGTGGTAGAAGTGATGTTGTGTGAGTTCTAGAGCTCAGGCTTCAAGAGACCTTACGCTTTTACCTTTGCCCTTTGAGAGCTCTCCCAGGCAATGTAAGGAAGTGTGAGATTGACTGCTGAGCGGGGAAGTGGGTTAAAAGGCTCTATAACCTTGCGCCTGCCCACCTCTTTGTCCTTACCTCACACAACCTCCCCCCTCACTCATGACACTCCTATCACACAAGCCTTCTTTCTGCTCCCCGGCTCCCAGCTCAAGGCCTTTGCACCTGCTGTCCCTCTGGTCCATCCACCTGGACCACTTTGCTCCCTCCCCTTAGCAGCTTTTGCTTCTCATCACTCAGATCTCAGCTGAAGCCTCATCTCAGAGCACCTTTGGCCATCCACCCAATTTAAGTATCTCCTCCCGGCCCCACTTTCCATCTCATTGCCCTGTTTTACTTCTTTGTGGTACTTCGAGCTTTCTCCCTTCTCCTGTGAGCTCCCCACCCCCTTCTTCCTCATCCCTCCAAATGAAGGCACTCTCATATTCTTATATGACCCTGCCTCTGTGGCCACACTTCACTGGTCCAGGATGGGCCCCTAACCTAGTTGGTCCAGAGCCCTTCCTGGGATTTTCAGGACTGGAATTGAGAAGCAGAATCAATTATTCTCTAATGACAGGCATCTTACATCAAATTCAGCAACTGTGAGTGGTCATGTGTCGAGTCATGTGGAGCAAATGACTCTGTGAGAACAAATGACACTCACATGATGAAGCGGAGAAAGGAAGTTATTTATGAAAGTGTTTTTTTGGTTCTGACTGTTTCTAAGGTCTAAATTAAATTCTGGATGCTTATAGAGTTAGTTGAGAGACTTTTTGCATCAGTATTTTCTTTGAAAAATTATAAGACTAGAGCGTTGATTCATTTAACTTGCTATTTCTTGTGTCTAACACTACACTCAAATATAGATGCTTCATATGTGCTTTTCGATAATAAAGGTGATGAGTATTCTACCTGCAGGATGGGAGAGCAGATATTTTCCGTTTAAATCACACTTTGATACTGAGTGAGAAAACGGAATTAAAAGTTGTAGAGACAGCAAGTGATCAACACTGAGAAGACCCAGTAGGACTCTTACGTTCATATATCACGAAGCACCAAATCCTTCTGCATGCTGCAAAAAAGTACATGTTCAGAGGCAGGACTGAGGAAAAATGCCAAATGGTTTCAAATGACCGCCCCCCCCCCTTTTATTATTATTAAGGTCCACTTCAATCTTTATAGAAACCAAGCCAGGGAAACACATTCTAATTCTAAATAATTATGCAGACTATGTCCTGGGCACTGCGGGGAGAGCCACAAGATAAGTTACAGACTCAGTCATTAAGGTGTTTATTAAAGGAAAGGTTTTTTTTTTTTTTAAGTACATAAAATAAATGACTACAATACAAGGTAGCTGTGATGTTTCTATGTGAGTTACAAAGAAAGTGCAATGGTGCCAGGGCTGGGGTAGGAGTTCACGGTAGCGAAAATTCATATTCAGTTGTAAGAACCAGGAAAGGCTGCATGACTAACTTAGGCATTTGAGCTGTATCTTGGAGGATGGGTAGGCCCGCAAAGGTCAGAGATGGTATGAGGAAGCATCCAGCCTTTGAGGATTGGACAGACAAAGGTATACTTGGCATGAGCACGAAGCACACTGAGCAGCTAATGAAGGCCTGAGCTCGTAGGGTTGGCAGGAAAACCACAGAATGTCTGTCTACTGGCATCGCTGTGCTGGGGAATTGGGAGGTTCAGGACACAGTATGGTATGTTCAGTTTCAGAAATTTTAAGTTTGTGATGACAGCACATTATCCCCTGAGGCTGAACAGGAGGCAGTGGAAATGTGGGGCTGGTGTCTGAGAGGCATGTTTAGACTGGAGATGTTAAATTTAGAATGAAAAGAACCACATTTTAAGAAAAGAAGCATGAGCGTGATTTGCGCATTGTCTGGGACATGGACCAACGAGGGTCACAGACTCTACAGTGTCACTGGAGGTCATCGTGGAGCAAAGAGACATGATGTCAGGATGACCGGAGGCTGAAAATCAAACTGAAACAGCAGCTCTTAGGTCCCTGATGTGTTCAATTCAATCAAATAACAGTTAAGTCTGAACCTGATTCTTTGATCTATAGCAGGGTCCCCAACCTTTTTGGCACCAGAGACCGGTTTCATGGAAGACAAGTTTTCCACAGACGGCGGTGGGGATGGTTTCGGGATGATTCAAGTGCATTATGGTGAGTTGTGCACTTTATTTCTGTTCTTATTACACTGTAATATATAATGAAATAATTATACAACTCACCATAATGCAGAATCAGTGGGGGCCCTGGGCTTGTTTTCCTGCAACTAGATGGTCCCATCTGGGGGTGACGGGAGACAGTGACACCCGAAGTGTGTTGCTTATGTCCAGTCTACTCCGTAAGATGCAGCTTAATTGTCACGTGCCACTCACTGATATGAGTCTGCAAGCAAGTGATTTATTATGGTCTCTGTGCAGTCAAACCTCTCTGCTAATGATGATCTGTATTCACAGCCACTCCCCAGCACTAGCCTCACTGCCTCAGCTCCGCCTCAGATCATCAGGCGTTCGATTCTCATAAGGAGCGCGCAACCTAGGTCCCTCGCATGCGCAGTTCCCAGTAGGGTTTGCGCTCCTAAGAGAATCTAAAGCCACTGCTGATCTGACAGGAGGCGGAGCTCAGGTGGTAACACGAGCAATGGGGAGCGGCTGTAAATACAGATGAAGCTCTGCTCACCTGCCCTGGTTCCTAACAGGCCACGGGGTTCCACTCCATGGCCTGGGGGTTGGGGCCCCCTGATCCACAGGAAACCCTTTCCAAAACCAGGTTCCCTCCCTCAAGTTTTTGGATTACAAGCATGTGCCCCAAGGGCTTCCCAGCTCATTGCTTTGGCTCTGCAGGCTACTTCTTATCTCCCGTAATTGAGTCTCCGGCTGCTGCCCTTTCCTTTCCTCCAAGCCTGGATGACACAGGCTCCACAGGTAAGACCCAGCTGATATCTCGGGGATAATAGAAACGGAATTACCACACGGAAAAGAAAAACCTCGAGCTGGATATTAGATATTACTGCTCCTAACACATTTGCCAAGCTCCCCTTTAAGGGGCCCTAGTGGCTCTCTCGTCCTTTGCTCTCCATCCTGATGCTCCTTTAAGGGGCCAGCTTACCTCACACCATCGTGTGCCCCCGACCTGGAGTCCAGACCCCTAACTCACTCCATAGCTACAGAGAGCAAAGCAAGCCTTTCTCTTCCCTGGTCCAAGGCTGGAGTCCTTTTCTGTCCCGGGATTACTCATAGTAAGAACACTGTTAGTTAGCTTGACTATAGTAATCATTTCACTATGTATATGTGTATCAAAACATCACGTCGTACCTCTTAAATCCATACAATTTTTATTTTTAAAAAACACTCAGTTTCTTCATAGGGAGGTCTTATCTTCATCCACAGGGTGGACAGAGTCAAAGCAGTAGTCAAAAGTACAGTTTAAGAAGGCTGAGACCTTCAGGGTTCAGGAACATCGTGTGCAGGGGCTGTGGGAGACAGGTGCAGGGGTGGGGTGAGGCAAGCCCAGTCTCACGCTTCTTCACAACCTTTTCTCTAGCGTGGTGGTTGGGTTTCTCAAGATCTATGAGTAAATACTTGGACAAAAAGACACAGCACTGAAGAAATACAAAATATGTATGTTTCAGGAAGAGTCTATTCTAAATCCATATTTAGGAACAAAAATTGAATTCTGTAACTATGCAAAGGAGCAGTCCTGCTAGAGAATCACCCAGTTGACATCACTGAGTGGAAACATATAACGCCCCATTCATGAAAGCTTAATTTTCTGGTGCACTTACTCTAAGCTGAGGTCTTTTATATCTCCATTTTGCAAAGAAAGGAATTGAGGGTCCAGAGACACACTGCTAATAAATGGCACATCAAGATTCAAACCCAGGCCCACCTAACTGGTCAGTGTGCTTAAACACTAAATATTATTTGATGTACTAGGAAAAACAACTTCGTTTGAACCAGCGGTGAAGTCACTATTTTCTCCAGGGAAATCTGTATAAGAGCCCTTCTGAGGAGTTTTCATAAAATGGTATCACGGTCATCATTTGTACATAGATATTTTTGACACAAACATCCTTACTCATTAATTCAACAAATGTCTACTGTGCACCAAAATCAAGCCATGATACTAGGTGTTATGGAAGATGCAAATATTACTTCTTATAGGAATTTATAATCGCGCAAGGGAGAGGAAATAAAAGACAAAACAGAATTTGATGAGTACCACAGGAAAAGTGAAAAAAATGTGTGATGGAGGTTAAAAGTGGGAGAGATTATATGTCCTTTGGGAGGTGGGGAGCTTTCGTGGAAACGATAGCAATTGGGAAAAGTAAAATAAATATAAATACAAAATTAATATAAAATCAAAAAATGAAAAACAGACGTCGAAATAAGGGGGATAAAATAACATGAGGGATTATTATCAAGATATCAGGACTCCGCCAGCTGACACCTTTCCTACCTTAAAATTATCAACGGTTTCCATAGATTTAGATCCATTGCTGTAATCATGGCTAAAAATTGCTGTTCGTATGGGCAGTGGTGCAGAGGTCATACTCAAAATAACGTCCCCTCTGAAAGGATGGGACGCATTGGGATGGTCGTCTGTCACAAGAGTGATACTCTTCAGGAGCAGCGTGGCCACTCCTCACTGACTCACTTTTACTGATGTTTGTAATGTGTGTCAGCACGTAGCTATCATCGTGCAGCCCTTATCAGACTGTGAACAAGAATACACCAAGTAATAGTCTGTGAGCTGTTGACCAATACTTCGACTTTTTTCGATAACGATAATGCCCTCTAAACTCTGGAGTTCGGAAGTGGCGCAAAATGTGATTCTAATACAAACTAGCCTCCCTCACACTTGAATTTCTTTGGTTAAGTTTCTAGCCCAAATCAGACTCTAGCGACATCGCTGTAAAAAAAGCCCTAGAGATTGAAACGACTCACCTCCCGTTGGACTACGAATCCCATCATGCAACGCTCCCACAACCCTACCGCGGGGGGCGGAGCCGCAGGAGGGCCGGCCACGGCGGCGGCGCGTGCATTCTGGGCGTTGTAGTCTGGGGCCCCGGCCGCCGCCGGGACGCCCCACGTGGTGCGTGTGGCGGCTGCTCTGGGCAGCGGCCACCGCGCTCCGTCCGCGCAGCCCTCGGGGAGCGGGCCCCGGTGGGGGAGGCCGGCCGGCCGGCGCGGCGCGGGCCGCAGGGTGGGCCGAGCAGCCCGAGGCTTCGCGACGTTTTTGCGACAGCGCGGCCGTGTTCCGCGAGTCCCCTCCCTCTGCTCTCTGAGGAGGTACCGGCTGTTGTGCGGCGCTGCCTTTCTGTCTGAGTGGATGGGAGAGCGAGCGAGTGGGCGAGTGAGTGAGTGTGAGCGTGTGTGAGCGCGGCGAGGCGCGAGCGCCCGAGGGGCAGTCCGCCGCGCCGTCCTGCCGCTGCCCGCCGCGGGGGCCGAGCGCGCGGCCGGAGCGCAGGGTCCGGCGCCCCGGAGCCCGCGGGGACAAGGGCAGCGACCGCGCTCCCCGCCCCCAGCCCTCGTCCCTCGCCCTCCTGCGCCCGGGGACTGCGCCGTCCCCGCCGGCCGGCCCCCGCCCCGCCGTCCCCCTGGATGTCCCCGGCGCCCTCGCGGGGCCTCCTCCTGCTCCTGCCGCCGCGGCCGGGCCGGCGCTGCGGCCGCCGGGCGTAGAGCGGGCGGGTTCCCGGGGGCCGCGGCTGCCGGAGCCTCCCCGGTCCCCACCCCCGCCCCGCGGCGCCGCGACCCCGCTCCCCGGCCTCGCAGGCCGTGACAATGGACTATGACTTTAAAGTGAAGCTGAGCAGCGAGCGGGAGCGGGTCGAGGACCTGTTTGAATACGAGGGCTGCAAAGTTGGCCGAGGCACTTATGGTCACGTCTACAAAGCCAAGCGGAAGGATGGGTGAGTGTCGGCGTCGGGCGGGCGGCGGCGCCGGACAGGTGGGCAGCCTCCCTCCGGCCTGGGTCCGGCCGGCCGGGCTCGGGGAGGAGCTGGGGCCGAGGGGGCCGGGCCCGCACGAGACCCCGCGAGCCGCTGCCTCTGTCTCTCCTGGCGCCGCTCGTCGGGCAAGGGAGCTGTGTACTTTTTTTTCAGGGGTTTCGGTACCAGATTTCTTTAAAATTTCGTTAAGAAACGTCAGTTTAAATGGTCTTTAAGGGGGGTCGATTTATTATGGGAACCTTCTGGGGCTTTCCTCAACCGCCTCTGGACTGACAACCATCAGTCTGGAAGGGAAGCTGGGATCCTTTCCCCCCACCAGTTTGTGATTGATTTACGATCAAATTCGGATTTTATTTGGGGGAAAGAAATCAGCAAGTCAGTGTGGTTCTGAAGAGTTCCTCCTGGTGATCACTTGCCGCAGAAACGTAGTAGTTACTCTTTCGATATCATTAGCTGTGAGTTTTACCTAGAACAATGGGGGTTTGGTGCAGGGTGGGTGGTGAGGAAAAAGGCTGATGACATATAGGGGTGTCTTCTTCAGGCCGTTCCCCCCAAGTGTAGCAGCTGGCAATGAACTTTCAATAATCTCTTTGCTTCAGATATTCTTCCCTAGAAATATTAAGTCTATGACTGGTAATGCTCCCAATTTAGTTTGCGAAACCGGCAGGTGAAGTGTTCATTTTTCCTTTGTCACTAGGTGAATAGCTTGTGATGTTGACAAAAGAGAAGGCATTTCTTAGTTGAGAAAATATAATTTTTTAACTCCTTGTTTTCCTCTTCTAAAAACGGATGTTGTCTTTATCGCCTTTGACACTGTAGGAAACTGCTGGAAAGAGAACGTCAAAGCTTGTTATATAATCTTTAGATTTTATTATAAACAAAGTAGGTTTACTTGAACACCACTGTTTGGTTAGCTGCTGTTCAACGTTTAAGATAATTGCTTTTTTTTCCCCCAAATCACATAGGAGGGTATGTTCAGAAGTATATTAGCACTAAAAAAATGAAACCATTCATAGAGCTGAAGTTACCTGGGTTGGGGGGGAAGCCATATTTATAAATACTTGAGTATTCTCAATATTGGCAAAGGAAGGATCTACCTATTCAACATTTTTCTTAGATTTACTGAGATGTCTTTCTAAAATAACTTAAAATGGACTCTAAGAGGAAGAAGATAATAATTCTCATTAATTTGGAATGTGCATTTCAGTGCTTATATGCAGCAGTAAAGCAGTACTGGTATATGCAAAAGGTAGGGATTTGAAAACTTGATACTGTGGGTGCTGCATGTCTTTAAAAGTACTCTTTAGCGGAATGGATAGTCTGCTGACATTTGAGAAATCAGCTTCTGGAGATGTTGACTCTGTTGTTTAATTATATTTCTCATTGAAGTATTACTCTGTAATAACGTACATATTTTAAAAGTTATCCTTGTTAACTTCCCATACAACAATTTTTAAAGGCCTTACACCATCTCACTGTCCCCCAATATTATGTAATTTGGGGCATATTCATAAAATCCCTGATCCCATGAGATTAGACATTATAGTGCATTTGACCAGTCTGTCATCTTTTTTATAAAATTCTGGTGATCTTAAATTCTTTCTAATCTCTCTAAGAAAAACCAGTTCTATTTTCATAAATTACCAATTTAAGCTAATAAAACATACAAATTTTATTAACTTTGATTTTACATTTTATGAAAAACTATAATATTGTTTACTAGCAAGAGGTACTTTTGACCACATTTTATATCTCATGGTCAAGTTTTAATTTAGGCTAAGAATAAGTTTAGAAGAATTATACAATTTAAAATTAGCTGAATGTATAATATATGAACATTTCTTTGTCATTCATGATAACCAAAAAGTAGGTAGCATTGCATTTTGGAAAAATTAACTTTTTGTTTATAATTCTTTGGGTTTGTTTTCCAGTAGCCTCTAATGATTTTGTTTATAGGAAGAACTGTTTTTTAAAAAATGGATGAAATGTCAAGAGAGTTTTAAAATTACTTAAAACAGTTTTTGTGCTCCAGAGGGGATGTTTTTTGGCTTCTTATAACCTCACTCTGGTAAAATGCAGCATTGTATTTATGAAGCTCTTTTGATCTTATGTCAGTCAAACGTAATTTAATGCATTTTAGTCCTGGTAAAATAAAATTTGTGGCTGTTTAATCTTTTATAAAAAGATGATGATCAAATAATTTGTTTCTAGTATTGATTTACTTTCAAATGAAATTATATATTCTGCAACTGAAATTTCAGACAACTCTAGGAACCCAGACAATAACACCTTCAAAGAGAATACTGAGATTTACAATAAAATGAAATAAATTTCATTTAGATGTATTTGGCTATTGAAATGGAGGTATCCAAATGTATCCTTTCAGTTGTCCAGTGAGCGTCATAGACATGAATAATTAGTAATGGAATTTAGACCAGAGGAGTTAGCTTCTTAAATTATTGTTTTAGGAAATAAAACAGCTTGAAAGGTCATTTCTTTGATTTTAAGTATTAATAATACTCTCTTGCTAGTATACTACACTTTTGGTAAACTCAGCATTTTAAGGAATGTGGGGAAGGTGGAATACTTTATTTGAGGCATGATTATATACATGGAAAGGGGGCCATTTATAGTTGTGTTATTTTCAGATTCTAATAGAGTTAAAACATAAATGCACAGTAAATCTTGGGAATAATTCACTCTCACTGTCACCATAAATGAGATAGAGAGTGTCCTTTGTGTCTGAACACCAAAAGGGTACTCAGTGGGAAGCAGGGGGATTCATTTTCTTTCTGAGTCAATTGCATTTCCTCTTTGCAGAATTTAGGCAACCAAACTTATCTTGTTTGAAGGAATGGAAAAGTGTGAGAACCAGAAACAATTTGTGTTTTTAAATTCTAAATTCTCATTATTGGCACTGAACATTGTAGAATTTAAAAATTAATTTGGGGTAAGAGTTTGATTTCCAAAAAAGAAAAGCAAAAAGACTATTCTTGAATAGGGTTCTTAGGCTGCTGTACTCTATGTTCAAAAGAACAGATACTATATAATTGGGATTGTGTGTGTGTGAATGTGAGAGAGAGAGAGAGAGAGAGAGGGAGGGAAATATACAGAAAACTTTTGTTGGGGCACTTCTATAGACAGCACAGAGATTAGTAGGCAGTGGTAATGATAATAATAGCTGAATTACTGAGTAAGTCTTAGGACCTGGGCAGAGCCCTTTACAGCCGTCATCTGTTGAATCCTCACAAGTACCATACAAGTCAGTTGTGTTTTTTCAGTTTTATAGTTGAGGAAACTGAAGTTTAGAAAGGTTAAGCAAATTTGTCCATGGTCACATGACTAATTAAATGTCAGAGCTGGAATTGGGGGATTACAGGCAGGTCTCTTACTCCACAGCCCAGGCTCTTAACCATTATGCTTCATATTAAGATAAATATAAACATAGACATGGGGATTTGGTGTTTTAGTGGGTCATTCAGAAAACATGAATGCCTTATCACAGGACTAGTCTTTTCAATTAACTGATACTTTTTTAGTATGTTTCTGAACAGCCCTAGTTTTTCTGGTGCTGCAAAAGTGTGTAGCTGTGTGGTGTATACACACACACACACACACACACACACACATACACATACACATACATGTATTTCTGTGTGTGTGTGTGTGTGTGTGTGTGTGTGTAGGACCAGACTCTAATAGGGCATGTTAGGATGTGAAAATTCTTCATCTAGTGCCAAGAACTCTAAGCTGGGGAGACTGGAGAACTGAGTTTGAGCTCAGACTCTGCCTCTGATCACAAGTATGACCTTGGGCAAATCATTTGCCCTTGTAGACCTTTGTTTCCTTATTTCTAAAATTACGGGGTTTGAGTTGATCATTTTTAGGGCCTTCCTGGTATTAAAATTTGAGGAAGTAAAAATATAAAATACTTTTGCAAGATCAGGTAAGCAACCACTAAGACAAAAGTTTTACTTTAGACAGTAGTACACATCCATGTTTCTTAGTCTCATGCTTTAATGTGGGTTCTCATCAACTGCCAAAAAGAAAATAAGTAGCTTCCAAAGACTTGTCAGCTCCCTTACCTAACATGTCTTGTACCACTGTAGCATTCCCTCATGTTACATCTTAAGGTGTGGGATTTATGTGGCTACTTCCCCTCCTGTGAACCATTCATTTGGTGGCTAGCACGAGGAACGCTTCTGAGTTGATCTGCACTAGAGCTTTGAAGTCAGCTTTAATTCCTTAGCTGTGATCAGAACTCGGTTGGAACCCTTTATTTCCCCTGAAGGATTCGAATAGTTTTTTTTCTGAATATTGTTGAACCCTGTATCTAGGTTCAGTTTGATTTAAGTATTTCTTTAGATGTCAGAAATGCCAAATACAACATGTAATAATCCCCATCACTGGGGATTTTGCATGCCCAATAAGGAATATTCCTGATAACATTTAAAAAATGTGATGGAAAGGGACAAGCAGAATATTCACTATGCATTTCTTATCTACTTGCAGTTGAATTTATCTGCCTTAGATACTCAGTGCATTCAGATCCACTGGGTAGGCCACTTTGAGGTTTCATGCTTAGATCCCATTTTCTTTTTTTTTTTCCTTTTTTAAAAAATTAATTTTTGGCTGCATTGGGTCTTCGTTGCTGCGCGTGGGCTTTCTCTAGTTGCGGCGAGTGGGGGCTACTCTTTATTTTGGCGCGCGGGCTTCTCATTGCGGTGGCTTCTCTTGTTGCGGAGCACGGGCTCTAGGCATATGGGCTTCAGTAGTTGTGGCTCACGGGCTCTAGAGCACAGGCTCAGTAGTTGTGGCGCACGGGCTTAGTTGCTCTGCGGCATGTGGGATCTTCCCGGACCAGGGATCGAACCCATGGCCCCTGCATTGGCAGGCGGATCCTTAACCACTGCGCCATCAGGAAAGTCCCAGAGCCCATTTTCTTAGTAGCAAGACTGGCAAATTAATTCATTTTGGATTTGCTTATTTGATTATTTTACTGTTCTTCTAACATTGGAAGAAATCCATTCCCTCATTCACTCAGCAAATATTTACTGGACCCTTCTATCTGCCAAGCACTGTACAAGGTATTGAGAATGCCAAGATGAATAAAATATTCCATTATTTGATAAGACACCTACTGAGGAAACAAACGTAAATAAACTATAGCAATTTTAATAAGCATTATGATAATTAATACAAGGTGCTATTGGAACACAGACATGGAAGCTCCCAACTGCTTAGGGCTTTCAGAATAAACCTCTCAGAGATGGCAGCACTTCGTTGACTCTTGAAGGACAGGGAAGATTCCATCAGAAAGGGCATTTCTTTTTTTAACTTTCTTTCTTTCTTTTTGTCTTTTTTAAATTTAAATTTTAATTTTTTGGCCGCGCCCCAGGGCATGTGGGATCTTAGTTCCCCAACCAGGGATTGAACCCGTGTTCCCTGCATTGGAAGGGTGGAGTCTTAACCACTGTACTGCCAAGGAAGTCCCAGAAAGGGCATTTCAAGAGGAATAGGACAAAGGGTTTTTTTTTATTGTGCTCTTACAGACCCCAACAAATTTTGTGGGTTTGAATTATTTCTTCCCATGCCTTTCCTCACCTCACCTTGTCTGTTGCCAGCATCTTTGAGCTCCTGCTGTTTGTGTAGTGCTACATGCATGTGCTACAGGTGTTCCATTGTACCCATTGGACATGGTGAAGTCTCTGTGATTCAGTATGGGGCTACATTTATCAGCATGTACCGAGCACCTTAATTGTCTCCGTGGCAGTTTCCCATCACAAGAACATTGGTGAATCAGGGTACAGGCAGCCTCTGAAATCCAACTGTTTGATTTAGGAATATCTCTCATATGTAAAACTGCCATGGTAGAACAATGGCTCTGGATAGCAGATGACTCTCCTTTGGCCTCACATCCATGAGGAGTAGGGATCCAGAATTTTCTGTGCTGCTGAGATGGTGGTGGCCAACAGGTTGGAGGGGATTTCCTCTTGTTGGGACTCTCAGTTGTGTGAGAAGATGGTAGGGAGGTGGCTTCTGGCAACCGAATTTCAGCTAGGAAAATAGAAATAATGACAAATTATTATAAGTTACTGTAGGTCATTTGCAAGCTTACCTACTTTTTCAAAAATTAGTTCTTTTGGCAGTTGTGTTCAGAATTATGATTTACAAACATTTGAAATATGATCCATATATAAGTTGGGACTGTATATGCCAAATCAGTGTTGATAAATATATATTCTTCCCTGTGGCTGGTGTCATCTTTTTTGTAGTGCCTTGTATTGTTGAATCCAACCCTCATTGTCTCTTTATGTTTTTATTCTTTTTCTGTTCTTAGCTGCTGCTAGAGAATGAAAATCCTACTGTCCTTACCTCTTTCAGAACGATTTGTAAATTCTTTCCTTCACAGCAGCTTAGGTAGGCCTTGGCCATCTCTTTGTTTCTTAGAAACTACTGTGATTTTTTTGTCTTTAAATATCTCTTGTCACCTCAAGGCAGTTCTTGAAGTTGTCACTAAAAAGTGACTTTCACCTCTTAGTTTGATCTTAATACTTAAAGACCCTTAAGTTATCATTTTCTCAAGATTCTTTAGTATAGTGATTGTCAAAGTCACAAAACCAGTCCCTGCTGTAGTAAGCTGCTTTTACTGATAGAGTTATGTCTTGTCCTTCAGGTGTGTTGTCACAGAAAAAATGCTGAGAGTCCCCTTTTTAAAATTGAGATATATCACATACCATAAAATTCACCCTTTTAAAGTGTGCAGTCTACTGGCTTTTAGTGTATCCACAAGGCTATGCAATCATCACCACTACCTAATTCCAGAACATTTTTATCATGTCAGAAGAAACCCCGTATCAATTAGTAGTCACTCCACATTCCCTCTCTTCCCAGCCCCTGGCAACCACTAATCTATTTTCTTTCTCTATGGATTTGCCTATTCTGAACATTTCATGTAAATAGAAATATATAGTATGTGGCCGTTTGTCTTTTACTTAGCGTAGTGTTTTCAGTGTTCATTCATGTTGTGCATGTGTCAGTGTTTCATTCCTTTTTATGGTTGAAAAATATTGCTTTGTGTGGATAGACCACATTTTGTTTATCCATTTATCAGTTGGTGGACATCTAGGTTGTTTCTACTTCTTGGCTATTATGAATAATGCTGCTATGAACCTTCATGTGCAAATTGTTGTGTAGATATATGTTTTTGGTTCTCTTAGGCAAATACCCAGAGTCATATGGTAACTCTATGTTTAGTTTTTTGAGAAACTGCCAAATTTTTGAAAGTAGCTGAGAACCACTTTTGAGTGGCTTTACCTTGACTTTGGTTTAGAACCAAGATTTGTCCTTTGTCCACAAGACCTGGACACCTTAATTCCCAGGACACCTTATTAATCAGTAGCCCACCTTATTCCCAGGGAAGTGTTCACACACTAGTCTATTGTAGTGATTCTGAAACACAGATCAATACAACTGCTCCTCCTCCATCAAATCAGACCGCCCTTCTGAACTTGTTCTCAGGCAGCACCTTGTGCTGGGAACATTTTTCCCTCAGCTGAAATCGGTTCTAACATTTAGCTTCAGAAATCTTAACTACTTTATCTTAACGTACAACTCCAATAATTCTCTCTTCACTCACCACCTCGCAAAACATAGTTAGTTCTTCATAGATATATTATGTAACTACTTTAGTGTATATGTGGTTAATGTTTATACGTCCTTTGGGTCTTTCTGGTGAAGGTTTATGGGTTAGATATTATAGATTTCCTCTAGGGCAGTAATTGTGTTCCCCTTACTTCCTGGCATATTGCCAAATGTCGACAGGTATTTAATACTTTTTAATTTTTGGTGTACCTAAAATTCATATTTGAAAATTTTCCTTTTAAACTTGCTAAACTTAAAAACTTGAGCATATTTTGGAATAGAAAAGCAGCGCCTTGTGAAAATACCCTGAGAAGCAAAGTTTGATGGGCTGGCTAAATTGATACCAGGAACAGAATTGAACAAAACCAAAGGCCAAAGGCAGATGCAAGCTTTGTTAATTGACTGAACCAAATAGAAGGCCCAGGTATTTGAAAAATTGAGCCACTACAAAGAATAAAGTATTTTCTAAAGTATACCTTGTAAATGAATCAGTTTACATGGGGATCAGACCTATATTTCTAACCTTAAGGAAAATATAATTAGTCTCTGAACCAGAGTTGACATTTAGTTTTGTTTAAACTCTGTGGTTGTTTCATATTTGAAGTTTCCTTTTGTTATGTGAATAAAAAATTATATAGTTTAACAACTACTCAAGGTAACTCAGTTACTCCTCTCTCTAGACAAGCTCTTTAAAATCCATAACTTTATTATAGCCCATGAATTCTAACAAATAATCATCCTAAGGAGAGGAATTCTTCACATCATGATGCCTACTCTGGGTGTTTCTATACACCTGAATTTTATAGCTTGTCTAGAGAACTAAGGGATTAAAAAAAAAAAAAAAACAACCCAAACTTGTCAAACAGTGGTATTATGGTTTATATTAAGCAAGTCATTATTTTAGGGGAAAGAGGAGGTAGGTATTGAAAAATTATTTTTATGAGGCTTCTGTTTTAAGGAAAGCCAATAAATCATGCAGAATTTAAGCTTGTATAGAATAAATACATTTGTTTGGAGTTTTTTCACTTTATGAAAGAAGCCCTTTAAGTAAGGGAGCTCTCCTAGCATACTTATCCTGTGACTCAGTTTGCCAAAAATTCAGTTTATACACATTTTCCAAGAAAATGTTAAACACAGAATAAGGAGTACTTGTATTTGTTTTCTAGTGCTGACTTAACATTGAAGGTTCTTTTAAATGTAAAGTTAAGTCATTTAAATATTTGATGTTCCATTATAGTTTCTCTTTAGCTGTAATTTTAGGGGGGGGGCAAATTCGTGTATTTACAACTTATTTGGTCGCTGTTCATTGAATGTCTAGTGTGCCAGGTTCTGTGCCAGGTATAGGTGATTCAGCAGTGAACAGGCCATAGTTGTAAGTTGTTAGGGAACTTAAAGACTTTGAGGGACACAGGCAAGTAAACAGGTAATTACAATATAGTGGGATACAGCTGTGATGGAGAAAATGATTAATGAAATCTACTGTGACCTTATTTTTTTTCATTCAAGAATATTATGCGGGACTTCCCTGGCAGTCCAGTGGTTAAGACTCGTGCTTCCAATGCAGGGGGCGTGGCTTCGATCCCTGGTTGGGAAACTAAGATCCCACATGCTGCGCAGCCAATAAATAAATAAATAAATAAATCCATCGGATGGAGAATATTGATATTTAAAAAAAAAAAGCATATTATGCATCTTTCCATGTCAGTAAATATAGCTCTAAATCATCAGTTTTAATTATTGCTGGCATCACATTACACACACACACACACACACACACACACACACACACACACACACAGTAGATATGTATCCAGTTAACCAGTTCTCTAGTGATAGATGAAATTTAACTAGTCTCTAAATTTTAGCCATTGCAGTTAGGGAAGTACCTCCTAGAAAATATGACTACAGTTCTTCAACATAGTATCAAGTTCTTGCAGTGGAATTTTAGGGTCAAAGATTGTGTACTTTCAACAGCTGTATTTCTGTTATAAAATAAGATTGGATTATACAATTAATAAACTCTCAGGATAAAAATTCAAGCAGTGTGTAAGAATATGCAGGAAGATCATTGTCAGCCCCTCTTTGTATATATGCGTATGGGAGCAGATACGTGTCTGAGTCGACTTTAAAATTTACTTTAATATTTCATTCATTTTGAGCAAATTATACATGCGTATGCAAAAAATGTAAATATACTGAGGAAGTGAAAACTTAAGTCTTCTCACCTCTGTCTCCTCCAGGCACTCATTTCTTCTTTCAGAGCTGTCCACTGATAACGTTTCTTGTGTATGCTTTCCAGTTTGTGGACACAAACATCTTTGGACTTTGTTTATGGTATTATTTTTCATGCATAACTCTTTTATTTTTATAAAGTCACATTTATCAATGGCTGCTGGGTTATGTGTAAGAATTAGTTAGAAAGGTCTGTATGTCATCATCTTTAAACACAAAATGTATGATGGCGTATACTTTTCCTTGCTTTTCTCAGTTCATAGTTTTAGAGACTGGTAACAGCACATGTAATGTAATTCATTTCATCAGCTCTTCATTCTTTTTTATGAACATAATGTAATATACATATCCAATTGAAGGACTTTTAGGTTGCTTTCATTTTTTTTTTTTAATGCCCTTAAGCAGTACTGCAATAAATGTCCTTTATATCAGTTTTTCCACACAACTTTCTCTCAGATGGAGATAGAACTTCGCAGGTACCCAGAAAGTTCCCCACAGGGATATTTGCTGTGGATGATACCACTGGCAAGGAGCAAAGTCTTCATGAAGCAAGAGAAGCTCCCTTGTTATATCCACAGGGAGTTTTATCCCTCCTGGCTTCTCTCAAAAGTTCTAGAGACTGATCATCATGCCCAAGCACAAGTTACTGGTAACGACCCAGTACATAACTGCTAGACTGCTGCAGTGCAGGTCAGTTTCCCAGGAATGTCTTTTTAACAGGCCTAGGCTTCAGGCTCTTTGGAGGTCCAGTCTTATGCACATTTATACTCCCATCAAAACTCCCAAAACAAAACTTAATCTGGAAGGAAGAAATGGAAATAAATATAATAATGACATGCTTGAGTCCTGGGGGTAAATGCATGGTAAAGTTGGAATTGTTTATTCTTTTGGAAATTTTGCTGTAGGTTTTCTTTCCCCACATAGTCCTATGTATTTTAGATTACTTGTTGGCATAAAAAAATTGAGTCTTGTGGATACTTAAGATTACAGTCATTATTAAGTTTACATGTTATTTTATGTTCACTTTCATCAGATGATCTTTCTCTCTGTTTCCTGTTGCTTGGCCTTGGTCATCCTTTCATTTCCTGACCAGCATTGACCTTCCTATATCCAGTCTTTTCCTTTTCTCCCCTTTTTGGCTTGCTTTTTCTGTTTGGTACTGATTTTGGCTTTGACCTTGCTCCTTGTCACCAGTCTCAGTAGCATTCCCCTCTGGGCTGGCCTCTCTTTCTGCTGCCAATGGAATTTCTTGACTTTGTGTATTCAGCAGAGGGAATTATTTATGTAGGTAAGCAGGCAGCTGATTATCTACTAGACCGTTCTGATGTATTTTATTAATTTGGAAGAGACTTTTAAAAACAGTTTTAAGTACTTCTAAACATAACTCTTTCTTCATAGATATAATTTCTCCTCAACAGAAGTTGGAAAGTACTTACTCCTTATAGATAGATAAGAAGCTGAAAAAGTACGCAAACATTTAATCTTTTTATCTGAAAATCTATTTTAGTACACAAGAGTCCAGCGCTGCTTGAGAGTTTAAACCAGATACCCTGTAGCCAAAAGTTACTGCTGTTCTGTTTTAGCCAAGACTAGCTGACCTGCGGAGCCCCTTTAGGCTTTTGACATGTGCTAGGCTTGGACGTGCAGATGTGGAAAACATAAGGAAGTCTGTCAAAGTAGCACACACTTCACATATTTCATCTGTTTCTCTTCCGGATTTTTTTTTTGTGGGGGTGGGATGGGACCGTTCAGTTTCGGAAGGTGATTCAGCCTGATCTTCTTTAAAAACTTGAAGTTTTCAATGCAAGCAAAAAACACTAACCAAGTATACCACTTTTTAACCTTTATTTGACTTGGATCATGTAGCATTTGCTCTGTTTCTGTTGCACTTTGTAAGAACTGGACTCCCTGAGTTTAAGTATGCTTGCTCATTTTAAGTCAGAATGCAGTACAATTACATTTTTCCTTAGTGAGATTCTGTACTATGATTACCCCTGAAATGTTTTGGAATGTAAGATAACATTTGCCACTAGTTATTCAATATTTATTTTTAAGTGTTTAAAAAGTAGTTTTGATTTAGTTGCAGTGTACTAAGTAGGGAAATTAAATACCATTTGTCTTCATGGAGAAAATATTAGTAAAACCTTTCAAGAAGTTATACATTTATACTTCTTAAGGTTTTTTAATAGCTTTATTGAGATATAATTCACATACCATACAGTTTACCTGTTTTAAGTGTACAGTTCACCATCTTTTAGTGTATTCACAGAGTTGTGTGGCTGTCACCACAGTTTAATTTTAGAATATTTTTATCCCCCCTAAAAGAAATCCGGTACCCATTAGCAGTCATTCCCCTTTCCCTCCAACCCTCCAGCCTTAAGCAACCACTAATCTGCTTTATGCCTCTGGATTCGCCTATTCTGGACATTTCATTTAAATGAAATCATATAATATGTGGTCTTTAGTGATCGGCTTCTTTCACTTAATATAATGTTTTCAAGGCTTATCCATGATTTAACATGTATCACATTTTGTTTAGTCATTCATCAGTTGTTGGATATTTGGGTCATTTCCACTTTTTGGTTATTATGAATAATGCTGCTGTGAACATTGGTGTACAAGTATTTGAGTCCCTGCTTTCAGTTCCTTGGATATATACCTAGGAGTGGAATTGCTGGATCATATGGTAACTGAATGCTTAACTTTTGAGTAACTACCAAACTGTTTCCTCAGTGGCTGCACCATTTTACATTCCCACTAGCAATGCACAAGTGTTCCAGTTTCTCCACATCTTTGCCAACACTGATCCCCCCGCCTTTTTTTTAATATAGCTGTCCTTACGGCTATTAAGTGGTATTGATTTGCATTTCCCTAATGATGAATGGTACTTATTGTATCATTTAGTATCAGTAAATACTTCTCATTTACTTATTGATCATTTGATGATCTTCTTGGAAAAACATATTTATATCCTTTGCTCATTTAAAAATTGAGTTATTTATCTTTTTTATTATTGAGTTATAGGAGTTCTTCTGTACTCTGGATACTAGACCCTTATTGGATAGATGATTTGCAAATGGCCAATAAACACATGAAAAGATGCATCATCAGGGAAATGCAAATCAAAACTACAAGATATCACTTCATACCTGTTAGGATGGCTACTATTTAAAAAAAAAAAAAAAAGTGTTGGTCACTTGTATATCTTCTTTGGAAAACTGTCTATTCAGGTCCTTTACCCATTTTTTAATCTGGTTGTTTGGTTTTTTGTTGAGTTTTAGTTCTCTGTGTATTCTGGATACTAACCCTTGTAAGATATACAGTTTATGAGTATTTTCTCCCATTCTGTAGGTTGCCTTTTACTCTGTGGCTATTATCTTTTGACACATCAATTCGAAAAATTTTCATGAAGTCCAATTTGTCTATTTTTTCTTTTATTTCCTGTGCCTTTGTTGTCATAATCCAAGAAATCATTGCTAAATCAAGGTTGTAAAGCCTGTAGTTTGTAGTTTTAGTTCTTTAGGCCATGGATCCATTTTGAGTTAGTTAGCCATATTTTCTCCTAGAAAGTTTGAACTAATTCATACTCTCATTCATAATGAACAGGAGTAATGTTTGCCACTCCCTTGATCAGTGTTTTTATTATTTAATCTTTAAAATAATTTTCTTTTAATCTTTGTAAATTTGATAGGAAACCTATGGAGTCATGGTTTTATTTACATTGTTTCATTAATATTTAAATTTACAGTTTCGTGTTTTTTCATTTTTTAATTTCTTTGGTGAATTGCCTGATCATAGTTTACCCATTTTCCTATAATATTTTTCTTAAATTTTTTTGTGTGAAGTACTTCGCTTATTGGAATATTAAATTCTTTTATTCATGTGCAAGTATTTCCAATTTTTTATTTCTCTATTTATGATATTTTAATATGTAATCATCTGTCATTCTTCTTTTTTTTTTTTTTTTTTTTTTTAATTTTTTTTTTTAATTTATTTATTTATTTATGGCTGTGTTGGGTCTTCGTTTCTGTGCGAGGGCTTTCTCTAGTTGTGACAAGCGGGGGCCACTCTTCATCGCGGTGCGCAGGCCTCTCACTATCGCGGCCTCTCGTTGCGGAGCACAGGCTCCAGACGCGCAGGCTCAGTAATTGTGGCTCACGGGCCCAGCCGCTCCGCGGCATGTGGGATCTTCCCAGACCACGGCTCGAACCCGTGTCTCCTGCATTAGCAGGCAGGCTCTCAACCACTGCGCCACCAGGGAAGCCCCATTCTTCTTTTTTTTTTCCGTAATATTTTAATACTTTTCCACTTTTAAATACTGGTTTTAATTTTGTGATTGTAACATGGAAGATCCAACTTTATTATTTTTCTTTTAAATTTATTTATTTAATTTATTTATTTTTGGCTGTGTTGGGCCTTCATTGCTGCACCCGGGCTTTCTCTAGTTGTGGCGAGCGGAGGCTACTCTTCATTGTGGTGTGAGGGCTTCTCACTGTGGTGGCTTCTCGTTGCAGAGCACGGGCTCTAGGCATGCGAGCTTCAGTAGTTGTGGCACGTGGGCTCAATAGTTGTGGCTCACGGGCTCTAGAGCGCAGGCTCAGTAGTTGTGGCACACGGGCTCAGTTGCTCCGTGGCATGTGGGATCTTCCCGGACCAGGGATCGAACTCATGTCCCCTGCAATGGCAGGCAGATTCTTAACCACTGCGTCACCAGGGAAGCCCCCCAACTTTATTATTTAAAAAAAAATATCATCAGGATCATAAAGCTATTTAGAATAGTTACACTCTACACACACCCAAGATACTTTAAAATGATTATGTTTTGAGTTTGTAGATGAACAATGACAATAATCCAAATACGTTGTATGTACAACTCAGATCAAATACTGGTGAAAGTGTTTAATTGGACAAACAACTGATAAGCTTAAAGATAAGCAGCACAATTTCACAAGAGAACCAGCTCAGCCCAACTAAGATTTTCTTAATAGCAGTTGACACTGATGTTGTATAGGAGTACAAATTAGTTGATGAAACTGAGCACATGGGGGCCCCTTTCCTCCTTTTCCTTTTTTTGTATTCCTGCATCCCTCCCAGTCACCCTCTTCCTTGGTCCAGCTACCCCTGTGGCGAACCCAAAGCAAGAGCTGCTACGCTTGCCCTCCACCAGAAAATCAGGAGCCCTGACTTCCATGTGAGACCTGTGCTCTCTTGAACTGTACAGTGGACACTCAGGGACAGAACCCCTCATCACCAATGTTTTTCAAGTTTCTATCACAGTACAAAAGAGTAACTGAGGGGCTTCCCTGGTGGCGCAGTGGTTGAGAGTCTGCCTGCCAATGCAGGGGACACGGGTTCGAGCCCTGGTCTGGGAAGATCCCATATGCCGCGGAGCGACTAAGCCCGTGAGCCACAATTACTGAGCCTGCGCGTCTGGAGCCTGTGCTCTGCAACAAGAGAGGCCGCGATAGTGAGAGGCCCGCGCACCGCGATGAAGAGTGGCCCCCGCTTGCCGCAACTAGAGAAAGCCCTCGCAGAGAAACGAAGACCCAACACAGCCATAAATAATAAATAAATAAATTTTTAAAAAAAAGTAGAGGAATTTAAACAAAAACTCCTAAAGAAACAACATTTTCTGAGTCAACAAAGTTGAGCCCTCATAGTAAAAAAAAAAAAAAAAAAAAAAAAAAAAGAGTAACTGAGTAGAAAAGAGAGTAAGATGATGATTTATTTTTGCTTGGGGAAGAGAAGTGGGAAATAACTGTGGATGAGAAAACATCATGTATGTTCGGTATGTAGGAATTAGCCATATGGAAATAATTCGAGAGGGGCTGAATGTTGTCTAAAGGGCTGGTACCTCTCCAAATTTTGATCTCTTTTAAACTCCTTTCATATTCCCCAACTCATTTCTAAATCTGGTTGGGCAGGATTAACCCTAGTGCAGTACCAGTGCAGTTATCTGAAGGTAAAATTTGTCTTTTTTTTTCTTCTTTTCTTAATACAGATATTTTTACTGTAATCATTTTATTTACAGAATATTTGCAAAAGTATATCATTTACATTTAGTGCAAATGCAGCTAATGTAGATTTAGACACTGCTCTGTAAACTTTCCATACCTTTGTAAAATAAAGCTATCCAATTTAGTCATGATAGTTACCAGAA
This sequence comes from Balaenoptera borealis, assembly GCF_965194805.1. Lineage (NCBI taxonomy): Eukaryota > Metazoa > Chordata > Mammalia > Artiodactyla > Balaenopteridae > Balaenoptera > Balaenoptera borealis. Next base: position 5,121,692 of record NC_138877.1, read on the forward strand.
ATGGCAAACACAGAAAACATTCATAGTGGGTATATAGACTTTTTTTTGAAGATTCCCATCAGTGGCCATGGTGAATTAACCTTCCCTCCCCAACCCTCCCATACTCCCACCCCAATCCCACAACTGATTGTAAAATAAAATACACATTTGAGGTATAAACTTTTCTTTTTTGAACATCACAATATAAAATGTTAACTGGTGATGTAGTAAACTGATAATTTGTCTTATTTGCCTTAACTAGCGTTATCACCATATAGGCACTTTTCCGTGTAGTCAAATTATGAACAACATTTTTCTGTAATAAGGCATATTCCATGCACATCATTTAGAGAAAGGTAAATTAAAAAATAGAAAAGATTTATGGAGCATGAAATCTGCATGCATGTAACGTAAGCATATATTTTATATATATTCTCCTCTCTGTACAGAATAATAAATACCACTATATCTGATGCAAGTAATTCACTTCCAGGATTGTGTATATTAAGTGATCAGACTAATCCCATCATTAAATTATCACCTTGCACTTATCATTAAGACTCCATTACCGTGTAGGAAATACATACAGGACATGTTCCACGTGACATGACTTTCTGCTTTACAAAATGGGTCTGGTTTCTGTGTTTCTGTAGAGGTGAACAAGTCAGCAAAGCGTCTACAAAATGCCTGTGGTTTATGTAAGCACATTTGTGTATAAATACAATGAAGATTCTGAAGTGGGCAGTCATTTCTACTTCAGTGAGTACCGTTCCCTGCCTCTACTCCATGTTTCAAGGTTTTTCAAAGGGGCCTAAAACTAAAAAAGGTATTTAACATTTAACTTCTTACAGCAACTAAAGAAAGAATTTCAGTTTGAATCACATGGACTTCTTTACTGCCCTGCTGAAGTTTCTGATCAAGAGGCAAACAGGAGCGGTGCCCACATTTTCTATGCATAATTTGCAACGTATCTTTTTTTAAAAAATTATTTATTTTATTTATTTATTATTTTTGGCTGTGTTGGGTCTTCGTTGCTGTGCGCGGGCTTTCTCTAGTTTCGCGAGCGGGAGCTACTCTTCATTGTGGTGCGCGGGCTTCTCATTGCGGTGGCTTCTCTTGTTGCGGAGCACGGGCTCTAGGTGCGCGGGCTTCAGTAGCTGTGGCTCACAGACTTAGTTGCTCCGTGGCACGTGGGATCTTCCTGGACCAGGGCTCGAACCCCTGTCCCCTGCATTGGCAGGCAGATTCTTAACCACTGAGCCACCAGGGAAGCCCGCAACGTATCTTTTAAACTGACCCAAATTAGAAGAACTAACAAACACACATGTTACTGAATACTAGAAATATTGAATCAAATGTCAAACTCAAACAGCGAGATTTGCTGGAACATGTAATACTGTATATCCTCTCACAAATTTCAGGAAAACATGAGCTCATTTTATTCTGATCGTTTTACCAGAAAGTAGTTTATACCTATAAGGTTATACAGATGTTTCTCTTTGAAGGCAGGCAGAACCAATTTAGGAAATTACCAAATTGTGTTTGTAACAAACTAAAAAAAATCTGTAGCACACAGTACACAACTAAAAATACAATATAAATATAAAGATATCTGGAGAAAAAAACTAAAGCTCTTCACTCTTTCTCCATCAGAACCGAAGTTCTCCATGGGAGTAAGACTATAGAAAAGGTGAAATCACAGGTTATTGACAGCCTTCAGTTATTAAGAGACACTTTGCATGACAACGTGAATTATGATAGAAATCAGCAGCAATGAATTCTATGATTATACAAAGTAAAAAAGTCAAATTCTGGACACAGACTTGACTGTATTTATGATATTTGACTCTATGTTATTTTAATATGTAATCATCTGTCATTCTTTCCTTGCTTCTGACTTTTCTTTACTGTAGACATTTTTTCTTACATTTCCTTCTAACATTTTTAAAGTTTAAAAAATTGTTGCAGTTAAATTATTTAATCTTAAATTTATTTAGTATAAGATGTTATTACAGTTCTAACTGTAATTTTTCTAGTCTTGTTAATACTGTTGAATAATTCTTTTACAATTGATTTGAAATGCCACCTTCACCATTACCCTAAGTTCTCTTGAATACTGGACCTTGTCTACTGGTTCATTGATCTATTCCTGTGTTACTCCCCTATTGTTTTAAGTCTTGCAGATTTATAATACCTGGTAAGACCATACCCTTTCATTACTCTTCTTTAAAAAAATGATAGTCTTTCTCTTCCTTTCATTTATTCCATAAACTTCCCTTCCATTTAAACTTTAAAATCAACAATTTAAATTCTAAAAAATATTTTTTTTTACTTGGGTTTAATGTGTTGATTAATTACTCTCCGTACTTAGCGGTATGGCTATGTTTTTTTCATTTGTTCAAATTTTATCTTAATGAATTTTGATAAAGCTTTGTAGTTTTCTTCATATACAGCCTACATATTGTTTATTACTGTGTATTTTGTTTTATTTGGTAGTCACACATAAGTTCATGTGTCAGTTGGTCTCATGTAGTATTTTTGACATACTAAAAAATGATTCTTTAGCTATTTATTATACAATTTAAAAAATATTACCCAAAAGTAAAGACAGTTCAGTGATTCCCCATTAAGCTACCTTTCTACTGCTCTTACCTAGTTAAAATCTTTAATTGTATTTGTGACTGTTTCATCTTATATTTTTAAAATACTTATTTTCTCATATATTTATATTTAGTTCTGAACACTTTTAGTTCACTGTCTTGGTTTTTCTAGGTAGATATTCATAACAACTGCAAATACTGACAAATATTATTAATTCCTTTCTAGTACTTCAACTTTAGAAAATCTGATGTTATTGCATTGACTGTAACTTTTTTAAAAAATTAATTCATTAATTAATTTTTGGCTGCGTTGGGTCTTCATAGCTGCGCGCAGGCTTTCTCTAGTTGCAGTGAGCGGGGGCTACTCTTCGTTGCGGTGCGCGGGCTTCTCATTGCAGTGGCTTCTCGTTGCGGAGCATGGGCTCTAGGCGTGTGGGCTTCAGTAGTTGTGGCATGTGGGCTCAGTAGTTGTGGCTCATGGGCTTAGTTGCTCCACGGCATGTGGGATCTTCCTGGACCAGGGCTCGAACCCGTGTCCCCTGAATTGGCAGGCGGACTCCTAACCACTGCGCCACCAGGGAAGTCCCAACCATAACTTTTTAATAATGGTAATGTTGCAGGTATTTCTGCCTTACTTTCGATTTTAAATGGGAATGTTCCTAGTGTTTCTCTGTTAGGTAAGAGCTCTTATTTTTATTCTCATAACATTATTAGATATGAGATTGATGTATGCAGTATGCCAGCTTGAACAATTCATTTAATCTCTTTGAGCACTTTGGATTTCTTGTCTGTAAAATAAATTTATCCCACAGAGATCCTTTGCATCGTATAATAAGATAAAACATGTAAAGAAAGTTTTCAAGCTCTCATAAGAGCTTGAAAAGTTACATGTAAGTTACATGTATTTTAATGTATTTATTAAATTAATCTCACTTGTTCAGTCATTTGTGATTCCCTATTTCTCCAGTACCCAATTATGTTAATTTATATTTTTCAAGAAGAATTTGTGATGTTTATTAGTAGTTAATTTTCCTAAATATGTCTTTTTGCAGATAGTAACTTATAGTGCTTCTGCCTACAATGTCATGGTTGTGTTTCTGAGAAATCTCTTATGAAAAATCTCTTATAAAAACAGCTGTTTCACTGGGGTAAGGGGGCTAGAGGGTTTCTGTTGAACTTGCTGTGATATAAGTATTTTTATAGTTGTAATCTGGAAGGAATACATCTATTGACTAAAAATGATAGAAATAAACTGAATGTTTCCTGCTTTACCATTTAGTCTACTCAGAAGGTTCTTAGATTCCCCTATCATCTTTGTCCTTGACTGTGCAGTCTTGCTTGTAGTACTGTTACCATTGCCAGTGGTAAAAGAATAAAAGAATGTTTGGGTAAACAAAACAATTCCATTCCAGAAGAGCACCCAGACAGTCAACAGTGCATCTGTATGTGGCTGTCCTTGGCATGCAACTATTATTTTTCCTGTTTACTCTGTGCTGATTCCAGTTTGCATCGTAATAATAACGCCTTTGTGTGGTGATTTTTTTACCCCTAATTAATCAGTGATGTTATAACCACATTATGTTGTAAAAACTCATGCTATAAGAGACTTGCCTATATTTGCCAGTACAGGGTAAATAGTATGTACTGTAAATATTTGTTGATTGCAAGTGACCAGATGACCCATTTTGTAGATTGAGATACTGTTATTGTTCTAGCTCAGTGCAGGTGTTGATGCTCGGCTCAGTAAACTGTGCTTATAGATAGGATCTAGTTGTACAAATACGTTTGTTCTTGTTAAAGCACTTGAATGGGTTGAAAATTCCAGGGGGAGGGTGTCTCTAGAAAAACACATATGTGGAGGTGGGAGTTGTGCAGATGAAACAGTAGTCCCCCCTTATCCACATAGGATATGTTCCAGTACTCCTAGTGGATGTCTGAAACCACGGACAGCAACGTAACCCTATATTTACTATGTTTTTCCGTATACTAACATACAGAGTGTGGATACACTGGACAAAGGGATGATTCTCATCCCTGGCAAAACGCAAAATTTCATAATGATACTCAGGACGGCACACAGTTTAAAACTTATGAATTGTTTATTTCTGGAATTTTCCATTTAATATTTTCGGACTGTGGTTGACCACGAGTAACTGAAACCACAGAAAGTAAAACCACTGGTAAGGGGGGACTACTGTATTCACTGTATCACTTAGATCATGTGTTGAAAACAAAGTAGAAAATGTAATCCTACCATTGTACAAATTCATAGTACCTTCTTACTTTGATGAGTGTCGTCACGTTGTAGGAAGACAAGAACTAGAATAGGTTTGGAGAAAGGCAAATAAAATGATTGGGAGAAGGGTACCATAGTATATAATCTAAAAGGATTTGGTCTTTCAGCTTGGAAGTTACAGGGATGGGTTTGAAGTATAGTTGGCCCTTGCTGTGCGGAGGAGGGGGTCAGGGTCGTTTCTAGGACCCCTTGGATGTCGAAAATCGAGGATGCTCATCTCCTTTTTGACTTCCCTGGTGGTCCAGTGGTTAAGACTTCGCACTTCCACTGCAGGGGGTGTGGGTTCGATCCCTGGTCGGGGAACTAAGATTCCACATGCCACGCAGCGTGGCCAAAAATTTTAAATAAACAAATAAATAAAGTGTAGTATTTGCACATAAACTGTACATATCCTCCCATATACTTTAAATTACCTGTAGATTACTTATAGTAACGAATACAATGTAAATCTTATGTAAATAGTTGCCAGTGTGCAGCAAATTCAAGTTTTGCTTTTTGGAACTTTCTGGAATTTTTTTTCCTGAGTATTTTTCTATCCACTGTTGGTTGAATCCGCAGATGCAGGGCCTGTGGATACTGAGGGCTGACTGTAGAGAAAACTGTGACTATATAGATAGGTTGAATGTGGGCTTGTTTCTAGATCTCAGGCTTACGATGTGTTGTTTTCTTCTGTCCCAATCTTGAAATATGACAGTGGGATAGAAGCTCCGCAGTACTTTACTTTGCTGCTGAAAACATAATGAATTTCTAGAAAAGTTTAGATGTATTCATGAATGATAGATCTATAATTAATTACTAAATGGAATTTGGGGCTCTATCCCCAGTCTTCTGAGGTTTAAATCAAGGGGTATAAGCCTACTTTCCCATATGGGTGCTGTTTCAAATATGTGGAAGAGCTACAAAACTTTGTGACCCAAGATGTAGAACTGTGACCAGTGACTGAAAACTAAAGAAGACACACTTTGTCACTGTTAACATGAGGAGCAGTTTGGTAACAAGGTTGTCCAAACGTGGAATGAAAGGTAGGGAATTCTTTCTCTCTACACATGGCTTCAGTATATCCTGAATGACAGATTGATGGAGTTGTAGAGGAAACTCAAGTATAGTCCTGTCAGCTCTGAGTTTTTATAATAAAATATCAAGAACCGTGATCAGTTGGAGAACATTGGACCGAATGGGCTAAATCTAGAAAAAGTACAGTAAGGTATGCTGAAACCTGCAGATGGTTGGTCTACCTTTAAAAGTTAATGAGCCACAAACTTGCTTTACATTTTTTAAACAATACTTAATTTTTAAAAAAAAATAATGAAATGGTGATAGGAAAAGTATAAACAGTATATACATAGTACACAGAAGGGCATGAAGTGGAAAGTAGTAGCTCTCCACTTCTCCAACCATCATGTTTCCTTCTCCAGCTATAGTAGTAAGGGAAAGGGAGGGTGGAGAATCATTCCACGGTGTCTGGCCTGAACAACTGAGTCGATGATGGTGGTGCCATTAATGAAGAGATGAGGTAAGACTTGGAAGAACAAGAAGCTGTGTGGGGCAGTCTTATTAAGTTGTCTTATATTGTTTGTCTGATTTAATTCTTTATGTTTTGAATTCTGATTGGCCTCTAGTGACATCTTGTTTTCAAAGATGTCAAATTATTTCAAAAGGAATAGGAGCTGACTTGAAGAGGGTTTTTTTGGACAAATTTGGGTTGATTTGAGCATCAAAAAGAATAATAGATTATAAAGTGTTATATAAAGAATCCATGAATCCCCATTGGTAGTAAAAAAGGGAGGGAGAGGGAGTTCTTTACACAAGAATGCCAATCGATAAATGTAGAAGGAATGATAGAATCAGAAAAAGCATTTTGTAACTCCCAGTGTAATACTTGATTCAGGCAAGAATCATCTATGGATACTAAAGTCATTTGGTAAAAGTTTGTTGGGAAATAGAATATTCCTTTTGTCTCCAAGTATCACCTCACGAATAATTTACTACTTGTAAAGGAGAAAATGTACCTTTATTTAGAGAGAGATCTGACAGTCACCAGCTTAACAAAATTATCAATCTCAGCATCACAGGTAGTGGGAGAGCCCATATCATGTATCTTCCGATGTGATGCAATAAGAAAAAAAAATCACCTATGACATATTCTCACCCAAATGTTTAACTTAAATCCATAGGTATTTATTATATGATTCCTTCAATTCTTCATTAGGTTTAAAAATTTTCAAACAATAAATTTTTTGGAAGTGTTGACCTTAAAACAGCTATTTTGCCAGCAAAAGTGGGTTTATTTGGGAATAGTAAGAGAAGTGCAATTTGGGACAAGCAAGCCACAGCAAAAATCAGGCAAATCCGACAAAGGAGAGGAACGTTATAGAGAAAAAGGAGGGTTTGTTTTGAATGAAAGTCCATTGGAGAAAAGTGAGAGTTCAGGGTGATGACATTTTCTTATTGGCTGAGTTGCTGGGGTAGTTGATTTGATGTAGGAGATGCAATGTACACTTTTCCTGTTGGGGCCTGTACTTGATTCTTTCCTGTTGATGAGTGTTCTTTTTTTTAACTTTTTGGTTGCACCGCATGGCATGTGGAACTCCCCTGACCAGGGATCAAACCCGTGCCCCCTGCAGTGGAAGCACAGAGTCTTAACCACTGGACCACCAGGGAAGTCCTGATGAGTATTCTTTTGGGGTCTGTAATTGACAGTTCTTCTCTATTTGAAGTCAAGTGGCACTGCTTAAAAGCTTCCCCTTCTGGCTTCTGACTCCATTTTAGTGAGGTTTCCCTTTATTAATTTTCACAAAAGCATGATTTTTAATGACTGCATCATAATCCTATATAGCTGTGTATGACAATTTGTTAAATGTAAATCTTTCAGTGAGATTATTTAGGGATGATTTTTATAAATGGTGGCTTTAAACTTTCAAATATTCCTTTGAAACCTATAATATAACAAAAGTAGCACTAAAAGTAACCTTGAATGACTATGTTACTTTATGAATATTTCACCTATTTCTCCTTGGAGCTCCTGTTCTCATTAGCAGCTGAGCCCTGAGTGCCTCAGAAGACTGCATTGATAAAGCTTTGGGAACAGTAAGATGGGGCACTAGCAACTATACAGGTCCCATGGTTCTATAAGAGTGAGTAGTTCAAAGTGGTTCCCGTAGGAACCTGGTGTTATCTGTCTATAAGTTAAGCCATTAAGCCACTGGTGGCGTGTAGTGGTACATCAGTGTGATTTTCTTTTTTTAACTGATAACTGATGAATGTGAGCACCTTTTCATATGCTTAATGGCCACTTGAATATCTTCTTTTGTGAAATCTCATTCAGATCTTTTACCTGTTTTTCTACTGGTTTGTCTACCTTTTCCTTACTGACTTGTAGGAATTCCTGACCTTTGTTGAATATTTATGTATTGCAAAAAATTTTCACAGGTTCCATTTGAGGACCTCTGATGCCACAGACTGTCCTGAGAGCCTCAGAGGTTAACTTGGGTAATTTGCACCCAGGCTTCTCCCAATACCCCTTCCTTTTCCAGCTCTGGAGATAACCACTGGCATTCTGTACTAGCCTCTTTGAACCTCTTTAAAGATTTAGTCTTATCCTGTCATGAGGGCTAGGATCCTAGTGAGGGATGCCTGTCTGCCATAATGATCAGCCAGACATTTTCTTCTACCTTTGTGTTATCTCTCTTTGTTTAATGGGCTTCTATCTTTATAATAGTTATCGTTTTAGGAAGCATTAATGTCGAAGTCAAGAATCCTCATTGTTTCCAAGGCATTACAAAATTGTGGACTACCCAAAAGCATATCCACTCTCAATTTATATATATTAATCCTTTTACCTCTAGCTAACCAGCTAGCTAACTGGCAAATTCTGGTGAATGCATTGACTTCTGTCATCTGGGCATATCTTGCCTGGAGCAAGGGGTCACATTCTAGGCGGTGAGATGAGATCTGTCCCAGCATATTCTGCTCATATTTTCTTGTTTCATTCTTAATATATGACCCATCAACAATGAAGATTAGGTCTGAATTTTCTAGAGGAGTTTCTGTTAAGTCTGTTTGGGGCACAGTTTGCCAGCAGAGACTAATTTCCCCTTTTGTATGGGATGGAGGAGTAGCAAGGATCAACAGTAAATGTGTCAGGCTTTGTGGGCCACGTAACAGTCTCTGCTTTGTAGGCTTTATTTCTTTAAAGAATCCTTTAACAATATAAAAAACCATTCTTAGCTCATGGGCAGTGTGAAAACAGGCTTTTGGGCTGAATTTGGCCCATGGACCATAGTTTGCTGACCCTTGAAGTATTACAACAATGAATGGAAATGTGTGAGGGATAAAGTAATAGGATTTTATATGAGCTTAGCCTCTTGCTGAGACATACTCTGTCTTTCCAGTGAGCAATAAAGATTGTGCAGCAGGAGGACCTTGGAGTTGAAAGAAGATCCTCAAACGAAGTGGACAGAAGACTTTGACTACTGTGGCTATTCTTAGACAGATTGGGTAGTCTTTTGCCACTGGGTCAAGAGAAATCTTAGTAACCTCTTCATCTCTTATGACTCCCATGAAGTTAAGTCAGTACACTGAGGGCTTGTTCAGATCTCTCATGGATGAATAGGTAGAAAAGTTTATGGTGATTAGGTAATCTCAGAGTAGAAAGTTGCTGAAGTGCTCATTTTAAATTGCAAAAGATCTGTTCATGTTTAGGTTTCCAGGGAAGAGCTGTAATCATTGAGGACTTGGTTAAATCATTTAATAATCATACAATTATAGGAAAATGAGAACCCATTGCCTGCAGTAGTCAGTGAGATCTAGGAGTCTTTGTAATTGTCTCTTAGTTACATGCCTTGGAAAGTTTTGAACAATTTGTAATTTGTCAGTAGTAAGGGATCTACCTCCGTAGGATATATCATGTATTAGTTAGTATACTTTAATAATGTCATAACTTCTCTTTGGAAATCTTAGTCCTTTCTGAGCTAAAATAGAAAAATGTAATCAATCTTAGATCTTACCTCACCTTTTTTTTTTTTTTTTTTAATATTTATTTCTTTAGGCTGCACTGGGTCTTAGTTGTGGCACACGGGATCTTTGTTGTGGCATGCGGGATCTTTAGTTGCGGCATGTGAACTCTTAGTTGCGGCATGCATGTGGGATCTAGTTCCCTGACTAGGGATTGAACCCGGGCCCCCTGCATTGGGAGTGCAGAGTCCACCAGGGAAGTCCCTTACCTCACTTTTTGAACACAACAAAAGATCGGTCACATATTAGACTAGAGTAGAAGCCCATGCAAATTTAAGATCCTTGAGGTACTGGTTGAGGACTTGCTGAAAAATTGGAGGGTGCCTCTGTGAACTCTTGGGGCATAACTATCCAGGTGTATTGTTGATTTTCCCAAGGCAAACAAGTGTTGACTATTTTGATCTAAAGGAACACTATAGAAAGACACGGATCTACAAGTGTGAAATATACAGCTTCAGGAGGCAGTGAAGATAATATTTTGGTTTGGTTCTGTAGGAAAGTGAGATGGGAGGGGAAATGAATTATCCTATTTGTGGCCCTGAGATCCTGAATAAATTTATATCCCTTTCCCTTGTGTTTTGGTTTTTGTTCTCAATCACGAGGATGGGAGTGTTACAGGGATTAGTGTGAGGTATGAGTTCTTTGTAAGGGTTTCAATTGTTGGTTTTAGTCCTTTTAGCTTCTGCTTTTAGGGAGTATCATCTGAATTTGGGTAGATGTTTGGATGAGGTCATCCAGGCCTTGATGGGTTTAGCCCTAATAAAGCTGCCACTATCAGTAGACTTCCCCCCCCCCCCACAAAAAGTCAAACTCCTAACAGTGTTCAATTTGGGCTTGGTTTAAATAAGGAGACACCAGTAAATTAGCTATGACCTGATTATTGGTTAGGAAGACCTCGAGGATTTCAAGGAATGGGCCATTAGGAGAACATTTAATCTGGTAATTCCTTTTACCAATAGATTCCTCCCTGTTAAATTCCCTGGAGTGGTATCATATAGGAGAAAAAAAATGTTCCTGTTAAAGGCCTGCCAGTGAGTTGAGGGTAGTACGTGGGAATGTCTGAAGGTTATTAGAGGTGCCACCACTGAAGTTGTTTGTCAGCTCCAAGGGAGAGGTTCCGTAATAGTGGTAGGGTTTAATTAAGATTGTTACAGCACTAGCAGTAATATGGATTTTGCAAGGTTGCCCTATAGTATTTAGAGAAATTTCTCCTTGTGAGTTTAAGGATAAAATGGGACATTCTCCATCATACCCCCTTCCTTGATCACCCACTTTTTTTTTATCCTTCACTTTCTTAACAATGGAAGAACTATTGGTTTTCCATTGTCCTTTCTAATTATAGTATCTACAAGTGTCTTTATCAAGAGACTCATTTATTAACTTGGAAGTTCTATACTCCTGCTATTCCTTTAATGGTTATTCTAGATATTAAAACATGCATCTTTGACTTAACCATGTGTAATATTAATTGGTGCATTTACTCTTTTCCCAAATAGTACAAGAATATTAGAACACTTCAACCCCATTTACTCCCCCCATCCCTGACTTAATATGACAGTGTTGTATCTTTTAATTCTGTAAGTTTATACTCTACAAGATATTGCCATTGTTGTATACAGTTAATATTCCTTTAGAATTACAACCATTTTTTCCATTTCTTATTCCTTCCTGCATTATTGTGCTTCCTTTTTGGATCATTTTCTTTCTACCTGAAGAATACTCCATAGTATTTTGTTTACTGTGGTACTCTTAACAAATTCTCTCTTTTAGTTTGTCTGAAAATGCCACCATTTTACGGGGTGTAGAATTCTAGATTAGCAGTTTTTTACTTTCAGTATTTTAAGATATTGTTACTCTTCTGTTTTGTGTTGATTCTGTCAAGAAATCAGCTGTTAGTCTAATGAACTGTTCCTTTGTAGGTAATGTGTCTGTGTTATCATGCTTCCTTTTGGATCATTTTCTCTACCTGAAGATCACCCTTTTTACTTAGGCTACTATGATTCGTAATGCTTCTTGAATCTGTAATTTGTTGTCATTAGTTTTGAAAAATTCTCAGCCATTGTCTTTTTTTAAAAAAATTTATTTATTTATTTATATTTATTTTTTGGCTGTGTTGGGTCTTCGTTTCTGTGCGAGGGCTTTCTCCAGTTGCGGCGAGCAGGGACCACTCTTCATCGCGGTGCGCGGGCCTCTCACTGTCACGGCCTCTCTCTGTTGCGGAGCACAGGCTCCAGACGTGCAGGCTCAGTGGTTGTGGCTCACGGGCTTAGTCGCTCCGCGGCATGTGGGATCTTCCCAGACCAGGGCTCGAACCCGTGTCCCCTGCATTGGCAGGCAGATTCTCAACCACTGCGCCACCAGGGAAGCCCAGCCATTGTCTTTTTAAATATTGGTTGTGCCCTCTGTCTCTCTCTCTCTTTTTTTAAATTGCTGATACCTGTGCTTTCTCTGTAGTTTTTTTTTTTTTTTAAATAATTCTTTATTTTATTTATATTTATTTTTGGCTGTGTTGGGTCTTCGTTTCTGTGCGAAGGCTTTCTCCAGTTGCGGCGAGCGGGGGCCGCTCTTCATCGCAGTGCGCGGGCCTCTCACCACCGCGGCCTCTCTTGTTGCGGAGCACAGGCTCCAGACGCGCAGGCTCAGTAATTGTGGCTCACGGGCCTAGTTGCTCCGCGGCATGTGGGATCTTCCCAGACCAGGGCTCGAACCCGTGTCCCCTGCATTGGCAGGCAGATTCTCAACCACTGCGCCACCAGGGAAGCCCTCTCTTTTGTTTCTTTCTCCTCTCTTGATGGGATCCAATTATATGCATGCTAGCCCTTCTCATCTGTATTATTTATGTCTCTTATTTTCTCCTTCATGGTTTTCATCATTTTGTCATTCTATTTTTTAATTTGAATATTTTCTTATGATATCGCTTCCAGTTCATTAATAGTCCCTTCTGCTGTACTTCTTCTGTTTTTAAGTTCATCCATTGTATTATTAAATGCAGTGATTTTTTTCAGTTTTAGAATTTTTTTTTTACCTCAAAAATCTGTTGTGTCCTTTTCTTGGGCATTTTGAGACTCTGTCAGAATTCTCAGTGGTTTATCATCTTGAATATTGTATGCTTAGTTAGCCCTTACGAGTCTATTTCTATTGTTTGCAGTTTCTGCTAGTTGTTTTGTCTCCTCGTGTGCTTGGTTATTTTTAATTGTGTTTTAGACATTGTGTTTGAAACTTTTCTGTCGAAATAACTTTATGCCTAGGAGACAGTATCTTCTAACAATGAGCACCTTTATCTGGTGCCTGAAGGAGCTAGCAATCTGGGGCTACATTAATCTGTTTTCAAGCTTTGATATTTGAAGCTGAGCTGCAGTCCTCATGGGAGTCAGTATACTTCTTGTTTCTTAGAGTACTGCTCTTTAGGGTTTCGATCAAAAGTGCATGGGCACTCCTTGACACCCTTTCCTTCTTTCTCCTTGGCTTTAGTGGTCCTTGGACTGTAAGTTTTATCTCCTTAGTCGTGCAGGGCTATCAGAGGCATCACTCAGCTCCTCAATAGCCTCTTTGTAGAGCTAAACATATCTCTTTGGCTGTCATTAAATCCTGAGTTAGCTTGTTAATTATCTACTTTTTGTACCATATAAATTGCTTTTATTTTATTCTAGTTTTTCTTACAGTCTCAGGCCAGTGATATTCTATTTTTATTTGTTTGTTTGAATAATTGGAATCCTTTTTTTTTCTTTTCAAATGAAATGTTTTGTAGAAAAGTAAAAGGCAATAAAAAGAGGATCTGTTTAGGTTGAAGCAGGGCCAAGGCCTTGATTCTTCTGTACTTCCTTCTCTTTTCCCCTTACTGCTCCTGAGTGATCTCATTAAAATTTTAAGGCTCTATGAAAGTTTGAAAAATTTGTCTTGAAAGAAAATCTCACATCAGAAGCCTTTAAACATATTTGAGGCATATAAAGAGACATAATAAAAAACATAATGAACACCTTTATTTTTCTACTTAAGGAATAAAACATTAGAAAATTAAAGCTCCTTGTGCGCCCTTTGTGGGAGGGAGAGTAATGCTTACCCCCACAGAAGATGTCCATGTCCTAAGCCCCAGAGCCTTTGAATATGTTCAGTTAACTGGCAGAGGGAAATTAAATTTGCAGGTGGCATTAAGGTTTCTTATCAGTTGACCTTAAAATAGGAAGATTATTCTGGATTAACTGAGTGGGCCCAGTGTAATCACAAGGATCCTTAAAAGTGGAAGAGGGAAATAGAAGTGTTAGAGAGAAGAGATGTGACAGCGGAAGCCAGGTCAGAGTGGCGTGATATGAGAAGGACTTCACCCATTGTTTCTTGCTTTGAAGATGGAGGAAGAAGCCCGTGAGCAAAGGAATGTGGTGGTTGCCTCTATAAGTTGGAAAGGGCAGGAAACTGATTCTCACCCAGGGCCTCCAAAAAAGAGTGCAGCCTGCTGGCACTCTTCATCTTAGCTCACTGAGACCCGTGTTGGACTTCCAACCTACTGCTCTGTAATATAATACATTTGTGTTATTTTAAGCCAAGTTTGCAGTAACTTGTTAGAGCAGCAATAAGAAGCTAATACACCCTCCCTGATCAAATTTTCATCTCTCACCCTAGAAGTAACCAACATGCTGCTGTTAAAATTGCTATGAATGCCTTTATCCTTCCATACCATATGTATGTTAAGTAATGCTGTGTATGTGTTTAAACTTCATGTAAAGGGTATTGAATGGTACTTACGCTGTATCTGTCCAAAGAATTCTTTTCATCTTGCAAAAGCTGAAACTCTGTCCCCATTAAGCACTAAGGCCCCATTCTCCCTCCCCCAGCCCCTGAAGACCACCGTTTCATTTTTTGTCTCTAGTACCTCATGTAAGTGGACTTACAGTATTTGTGAGCCATAGATTTTTAACCTGTTCTCTCCATCATATTTCCCTCATTTTCAGTTTTCCCCACATAACAGCTGGTGTGATCTTCTTAAAATGTCACTTTGATCATGTCTCTTCATTGGCTTCTCATTGCATTTTGTGATGACTCACAATCTTTCACAGGCCCTCCCAGTCCTGGGTGATTGGGCTCCACCTCCAGTGTCACCTCTCATCATTCCCTTCCCTGTTCGTGACAAGTTTCAGCCCCTCCTAAGCACCCAGCTCCTTCTTGCCTCAGGGAACCTGGTGCCTTGTGGACTGCTGATGTTAACATCTGGAATAAGATCTAGCAAATAATAGATATGCATTAAAACAGTTGAATAAGTGAAAACAGACTTTCTATCTATGTTTTATTGGAAAAAAGGGGGCCACCCAGCAGAGATTTTCTCATCCTGCCTTCTTTTCACCTTAGACCTTGTTAAAGAGCTACCTCACATTTTCTTTGTTCTTTACCGTGGCTTTCTGTTCTTGTTCTCCTCTTTGCCCTTTCTTCTATTACAATGCATTTGGCTTCAAATAATAGAAAATTCTATCTCAAAATGATTTTTAAGTATGGAAGTTTCGATGTCTTACAAAACCCTTAAATCAGGATTTAAGGCAGCCTCCAGCCACTGTTCTCCAGACGCAGCACCTCATTGTTGTCATTGAGATGCCAGGCTCCTTCCCTCTCTGTCCTGTCGTCTTCAGCATTAGCTTCATCCTGAGGCAGATCCTCTCATGCAGGTAAAATAGTTACCACAGGCACGTGGGGCTCTGCTTCCCAAGAGAGAGATTCTCTCTTCCAGAGGCTCTCTGATGATCAAGTCACGCCCCCGCCCCTCCCTCTCAGGGAAGCCGCCCAGCAGTCTTCACATGACTCATTGGCCAGAATTGGTTCATAGCCTGTCTCTGAACTAATCATAGGCAAGGGAAGTAAAATTACTTTTGGACCATTCTGGCCCACCTGGGGGCTAGGGAGGGCTCATCTTCTTTTTTTTTTTTTTTTTTTTTTAATATAGTGCACCAAACCTGTCTTCCTCCTTTTTTTTATTTTTATTTTATTTTATTATTATTTTTTTTAAATTTATTTATTTATTTATTTTTGGCTGTGTTGGGTCTTCGTTTCTGCGCGAGGGCTTTCTCCAGTTGCGGCGAGTGGGGGCCACTCTTCATCGCGGTGCGCGGGTCTCTCACTATCGCGGCCTCTCTTGTTGCGGAGCACAGGCTCCAGACGCGCAGGCTCAGTAGCTGTGGCTCACGGGCTTAGTTGCTCCGCGGCACGTGGGATCTTCCCAGACCAGGGCTCGAACCCGTGTGCCCTGCATTGGCAGGCAGATTCTCAACCACTGCGCCACCAGGGAAGCCCCTCCTTTTTTTAAAAAAAATGTTTTATTTAGTTGTTTTTGGCTGCGTTGGGTCTTCGGTGCTGTGCACGGGCCTTTTTCTAGTTGCGGCGAGCGGGGGCTGCTCTTCTTGGCGGTGCGCGGGCTTCTCATTGCGGTGGTTTCTCTTGTTGCGGAGCACGGGATCTAGGCGCGTGGGCTTCAGTAGCTGTGGCACACGGGCTCTAGAGCGCAGGCTCAGTAGTTGTGGCGCACGGGTTTAGTTGCTCCGCGGCATGTGTAATCTTCCCGGACCAGGGATCAAACCCGTGTCCCTTGCATTGGCAGGCGGATTCTTAACCACTGCGCTAGCGGGGAATCCCCAGGGCCCATCTTCTTTTGAGGCACATAGTTACATTAAGGAAAAGTAAATAAACTTGAACAAAACAGCATTCTGTAAGAAGGAATCAGGAGGAATGGATACTGGGTAAGTAACCAACAGTGTCAACTGCATATATGCTGTGCCAGGCCCTGTGACAGCAAGTATTTGTCACTTTTCCCTGAAGGTGTCCCTTCTCCTTTTTAACCTCTAACCCTCTTTGTATGCTCTGGTGCTTCTGTGCTCATCTTGTTTTGATCCTTCTTACCTTTCATAGATGTGGGCATATTACTTTTAATTTGTATGCAATTGAAGTTATCAGCATAAAGTAGACAGTTATATCTCTAAGATCTTTGTTATAATCCTCATGTTAACCACAAAGCAAAAACCTACAATTGATACACAAAAGGTAAAGAGAAGGGAATCAAGACATGCCACTGCAGAAAATCATTGATTCATTAAGGAAGTCAGCAAGAGAGGTTGAAGGGAATATGGGAATTACCAATAAGCCAGAAAACAGTTATTAAGGTGACATTAGTGAGTCCTTATCTATCAGTAATTACTCTAATTGTGAATGGGTTAAAATCTCCAATCAAAAGACATAGAGTAACTGAATAAATTAAAAAACAAGACCCAACTATATGTTACCTATAAGAAACTCCCTTTAGTGTCAAGGGACACACATAGGCTCAAAGTGAAAGGATGGAAAAAGATACTCCATGCAAGTGGAAACCAAAAGAGAGCAGGAGTAGCTATACTTATGTCAGATAAGACAGACTTTAACTCGAAACCTGTAGCAAGAGATTCTTTAAAAGCCAATGATAAAGGGATTATTTCACCAAGAGAATAATATAACAATATAATATATACAATCATAAATATATACCCCCCAACATTGGAGCACCCAAATATATTAAGTGTAAACTAACAGATACAAAGGGGGAAATATGATACAATATGGTAAGGGACTTCAGTAACCTACTTTCAGCAATGACTAGGTCATCCAGGCGGAAATCAGTAAGGAAAGATTGGACTTGAACCACGCTTTAGACCAAATGGATCTAACAGACATATATATATATATATATATATATATATATATATATAAAACATTCCATCAAACAGCAGCAGAATATACATTCTTCTCAAGCACACATGGGACATTCTCCAGGATAAATCATATGTTAAGCTACAAAACAGGTATTAGCAACTACCACAAGGGCGTGACTCCCTCTCTGAACCTGCCTGTGTGTCTATCCACACGTATTGTACTCTTTTTCCTCCTAATAAACACTTTACTTGCTTCACTACAAAAAAAAAAAAAAAAAAGGTTTTAGCAAATTTAGGAAGATTGAAATCATATCACCTGACTTTTCTGACCACAGTGGTATGAAACTAGAAATCAGTAATGGGAAGAAACCTGCAGAATTCACAGAATGTGGAAATTAACACACTCTTGAATAACCAGTGGGTCAAAGAAGAAACTGAAAAGGAGATAAGAAAATACGTTGAAACAAACAAAACTGGAAATACAACATATCAAAACTTATGGGATGTATTAAAAACAGCTCTATGAAGGAAGTTTATAGTGATACATACCTACAGTAAGAAACAAGAAAGATCTGAAATAAACAACTTCACTTTACACCTCAAGGAACTAGAAAAAGAACAAACTAAGCCCAAAGTTGACATAAAGAAGGAAATACCAAAGATCAA
This sequence comes from Balaenoptera borealis, assembly GCF_965194805.1. Taxonomy (NCBI): domain Eukaryota; kingdom Metazoa; phylum Chordata; class Mammalia; order Artiodactyla; family Balaenopteridae; genus Balaenoptera; species Balaenoptera borealis. The sequence goes on from NC_138877.1 coordinate 5,139,904, forward strand.
TGCAGAAATAAATGAAATAGAGACTAGAAAGATGATAGAAAAGGTCAATGAAACTAAGAGCTGTTTTTTAAAGATAAACAAAACTGACAAATCGTTAGCTAGACTAAGAAAAAAAAGAGACGGGATTATTCAAATAATGTCAGAAATGAAAGAGGAGATATTACAAACAGTACCACGGAAATACAAAGGATCATACGAGACTATGAACAATTATAAGCCAACAAATTGGATAACTTAGAAGAATGGACGAATTCTTAGAAACATACAACCTACCAAGACTGAATCATGAAGAAAGAGAAAATCTGAAGAGACCAAAACGAGTAAAGAGATTGAATCGGTAATTGAAAACCTCCCAACAAAGAAAAGCCCAGGACAAGATGGTTTCCTTATGGAATTCTGCTAAACATGTAAAGAAGAATTAACACCAGTTCTTCTCAAACTCTTTCCAAAAATGGAAGAGGAGAGGATCAGTGCTAAATATATTTTTTGAGGCCAACATACCCTGGTACTAAAGCCAGATAAGGGCACTACAAGAAAGGAAAACTACAGTTCAATATTTGATGAATATAGATGCAGAAATTTTCAACAAAATATCTGCAAACCCAAGTCAGCATTACATTAAAAGGTTTATGCATCATGATCAAATGGAATATATCCCTGGCATGCAAAGATGCTTCATCATACGCAAATCAGTAAGTGTGATACACCACGTTAATAGAATGAAAGATAAAAATCATATGATCATCTTAATAGATACAGAAAAAGCATTAGACAAAATATAGCCTTTTTTTCATGATAAAACCTCTCAACAAAGTGGGCATAGAGGGAAAGTACCTCAAAATAATAAAAGTCATATATAACAAGCCCACAGCTAACATCATACTTAATGGTGAAAAGCTCCAAGCTGGGTTTTTTTTTTCCAAGTGGGAAATTAATTTTTCCCACTACCTTTACATTTTGGGATTAGTCTAGTTCTGATAATTATGGGTACTTCCCTCCTTTCCTGTAGTCTTATTGTGCCTTTTCTCTTGGCTTCAAACCACTCAGAATGTTAATTTGTTAAATCATAGGTTTTAAACACAATTAAAATTTTTTCACCTCTTTGCTCTCTTTCAGTTTTATACAATTGAAAGATTATAGATATGTGAATGCTACAAATAAAACTTGAACGTTCAGGTGGTCTTTTGTTTTAAGGTATCAGACCTATTTTTTTGTTGTTCATAGAATATATGACAACAGCTTTAAATGAAAAGTTTTTGATAGCTTATATCCGCTCATTGCCAGATAAGTTGTTAGGTAGACACTGACAGGAGCAGAGTTAGAGAGAGAGAGAGAGAGAGAGAGAGAGAGAGTGTGTGTGTGTGTGTGTGTGTGTGTGTGTGTGTTTTAATGACAAGCAAAACAGTCTTTCTTAGCTCATGTGGATAGAGGAGGTGTGTTCATTCACATGTAACCCATTTGCACCGTGGTGATGCTGCCTGAGAGTATTTTACATGGAAGCAATTTGTAAACGAGTTGGTAGCCACACTTTCAGAACAAACTGATGCAGCCTTGTGGGGAGATGTTTTCTGGAATGACTGCCTGTGTTTGAGGTCCAGGTTTGCTGCTGTCTAGCCTTGTGACTTTGAATTCTCTGTCCTCGTACGTAAGATAGGATAATGATTGTAAGTTGTTGTGAGTCATTATTAAACACAACTCTTGCTGTATAAAGGACAATCTGTCATAGCTATGTAAACTATATAATAACCATGGTACATTTTTTCTTCATGAAACACCTGTATAATTATTCTCATGTCTATTTGAGTTAAAATAGTACTATGGCCAGTTAGTAACTTAACTATACTAAAAAATTATTTTCTTCTTCCTCTTCCTCTGTGTATACATATACACACATGTATATTTGGCTGTATATCTGTATATATCTCTGTATATATGTGTAAGTATACATGTATATATGTATACATGTATATATGTATACATGTGCACACATTTACACATGTATTTTAAATATATTTATGTACGTGCATAATTATTTATACAGAAAGCATGTATGCATCCTCTCTATACATAACTACATACATGCAAAACACATATTTTATGTAAATTGTTCCAGATCATGTGAGGCATGGCCTTTAACATGCGTTTATCTTAAGTGCTTAGTATAGTACTTGGTATGTGGAAAGTGCTTGTTACACATTGTCATCATCTCCTGGGAGTCCCACTCCTTGTCTCCCTGTCCGGAAGTCACATTTGTTGAATATCCACTTGTGGAGAAATAGGCTTTCTGGTATTTGGGGAAGTTGGAGGCAGAGGTATGCTTCCCACTCCTGGGAAATGTCTCTGCTTCCTCCCCACAGGTGACCTTGCTCCCAGAATTAGGAGAACACAGGGCTTATAAATCTACTAGTAGAGCGATTTTTTTGCAGGATGGTATGAAAGTGCCAAATATAAAAGATTACTATTGATATTGCTGCAAGACTTAAGCTTCTCCAATCCGACCCGACCCCGGCTGGCGGCCAATGCCCCCCCAACCCTGCCCACTTGGCGATATGCTGCATCTTTTCTTACTCTGTGCGGCTATCTCGTTTCTGGTGAGATGTTACATCCTTAGCTAGTTACAGTGAGTCCCTGGCCAATTTTACGTTATGTGTGATTGAGGTGGGGTGGGGCTGGAAGGAAATGGGAGAAAGAGACAGGTTTCTTCTTGCCTGTGAAGCCCAGCACCTGTATCTGGGGTTGTTCTTAGGCAGCTGGCTTGAGTTTATCACTCTTTAATTCCACTCCTGTTTACTTATGTATTGAAAATAGCAAAATTTATAGTTTGGGTACTTGTTATTTGACTTTTGGATTATTGACAATAGCTTCCTAATTAACATTCTTGCCTCCAATCTTGATCCTACTAGTGTGTGCTGATGTTGTGTGATTTTTAAGTCTAATCTAATCAGATCTTAATTTTATTGCGTTTAACATTGTCAAATATCTATGTAATTCTGTTGAAATTTTCATAAACTTTACATATCTTTGGCATTTGCCAAATTTAACTGTCCTCCCACCATAATTTTTTCCCCGTAATTTTATGAAGTTTTATTTTTGTACTTGAGTAGTGATAGTTCCATTTAACTGATTGTTTTTGCTGTTTTTTTGTACATAGAATTGAGTTGAAAATACTGCTCGATACATGGCATCCTGGCATTGTCAGTCTGTACGAGGCCCTACGTTTTTCTTTATTTTTCATCCTCTAATCTCTGTCCCATTCTCTTCTTCCATTATAATAGGCTCCCATTCTTATGAATTTAAAAGGTAGATTAAGGGAAAAACATTTATAGGGTACCTTAATAGCACATCAATCTTGAGTACTTATTCACAATAATACTTGGAGTACAACACGTTAATATTTAAGAAATGTTCAGGTGTATTCACATGCCCGATGTAATGCTACTTTTAAGAAGAAAATGTTTGGGGCCAAGTAGAAATAAATTAGGCAGATATGCGAAATAGCAGGAAAGACCAGTTATTAGGGAGGAAAATATTACACATTAATTTCTGTTTTCAGTGTTGGCCCATTTCTTCTAGCACGAATATTAAGGAGAAAAAGAATGATTATATGACCAGTGTCAAAATATAGTTCTTGAAGTCAGGCTGCCATGATTATATAACTTTACTCTTTGTAGAGTTATGTTCAGAAAAATGACACTGGGAAGGTGATCTAAGAAAGATAGGTTGGTAGTTGTCTTTGATGGAAACCCCCTACATTTAGTGATATCTGATCATGTTACTGTAATCTTGTAACTAAACAGACAGAAAGGACCAGGAGTTTCTTTCTAGTTTCCAAGGTTAGAAATACTTTTTAAGCTCTGCATAGCTTTTTTCCCAAACAAGGTAAAGATGTGTTTGAAGTATGAGAGCTAACAAATTGAGCTTAAATCCCACAAGATAATGCAGAAGAGAGAGATTCATAGCTAGGTTTACAAGAAGCTTTGTAACTTCTTGGAGCTTGGCCTCTGGAGTTGCCAAGAGACTTTAAAGTACCTCCTGTTGGGTCTGTCTTGCTCACTGGTGTATCTCAGGGGCTATAGCCGTGCCAAGCACAGGAATGCCCGCAAATCAAGAATTAGTAGGTCTAATAATCTTTTAAATAAGCTTATGTCATTAACCAGAAAGTTAACTTGTGGATTTCATTTGTCAGAATGATCAAAAGAGCAAAACGTGTTAACTACGGCAAGGAATTTTAAGCAAAGTATAGCATGGCTAGTTAGAATGTGTTCTCTGAGAGCTGACCCGATGTAAATTAAAGGGACTGTTGTTTCAATTTGCTTTAATGCATTGTGACTTCATGTAAGGTAATTGGGCATCATGAATGTTACAGGCCACCGGAATGCACCTGTAGGAAAGTTTACTTGCCTGCTGCAGCAAGGGCAAGTGCACACTTGGGAACCAGAGCAAGTGGGGCTTTGTAGGTAGGTTTGGGCTGAATGATTGTAAGGAAAGACTGGGACGTAGACCAGCTCTGCATTGGATACTGTTGTGAGGTGGGGTCAGTTTGGTAATTGGGTACCTGAGTATTCTGTTCAGGGATAGGAGGAATGAAGCAGAGCTGGGGACTCATTGGTTAGAGAGCAGTAATCACTCAAAAAAAGGACCATTTTAGTCATTTTGCCATTCTGGTGTGGCCTTGGGCAAAACTTTATTTCCTGTTTGCCTTTTCTACTGGCCTTGCCACTAATCTGTTAGGGATATCACAATCTGATTTTCAGTGGGGTTTATTTTCACTTTCTCAGTCCCTCTTTTTGGCCAGATTCAGCCATTAAGGACGTTGTTCTGTGAAATCCAGATCTTCTCTGTGCTGGAATTCTGTTGATCAGGAGACTTCAGAGAATCTCATCTACTGTTGGACTGAAGTCAGTTCTTTGTGAATACTTTTTGTTGTTGTGAGGTCAGTTATTGAATCATGCGAAGCAAAAATGGCTGTGCACATATAAGACTCTGGAGATCGCATTTGAGCTCTAGAACACTGACAAATGCTGAGAGATTATGGACAGTTTGTAGTCTACTTCTAAGCCAAGAGCCAAGGTCCCAAGTGTGGTTTTGGTGTAGACAGAAACTTTCCTCGGTTTGACATCAGAGGGGCTGTCTGTCTTGTTTACTATTTTAGTTTACCATTTTATGGACTTCTCTGGTGGTGCAGTGGTTAAGAATCTGCCTGCCAATGCAGGGGATGTGGGTTCGAGCCCTGGTCCAGGAAGATCCCACATGCCATGGAGCAACTAAGCCCGTGCACCACAACTACTGAGCCTGCGCTCTAGAGCCTTCAAGCCACACTACCGAAGCCCGCGGGCCACAACTACTGAAGCCCGCACACCTAGAGCCCGCACACCGAAGAGTAGCCCCTGCTTGCCACAACTAGAGAAAGCCTGCGCGCAGCAACAAAGACCCAACGCAGCCAAAAAGAAATTAAAACAAAACAAAACAAAATAAAGAGTTGCTTAGTAGTTGAGTGTAATTGCCCAAGAACTAGAGTGAGCTGAGTTGCACCCAAAAGAAAGTGGCTACAATCTCAACAGTTGGCTTGTTTGCATATTTTAGTGAAATCCTGAGCAAATTGCAGCCAAGTATGAGACTCATACAAGGAGTGACTGGGGATGCAAAGGGCAATATTATAGGTATCATTGTTAGAGATAACAAGTATCTGTTAACAATTCAGAAATTTAAAGCAGCAGAGAGGAAGGGAAGAGCTGGCGGTGGGGGCAGGTGGGGAAAGCATGCAGATTAAAGCCTGACCATCTTTGATTCTGGCCATTTAGATTTTGTTCCATAAGCCCTGGGGGTGGAAGCTCTCTCTCTCATGCTGCTTGATCCAAAGGTCTTGGGTATAAGCTTTCTCATTCTAAGACCATCTTCTGGATGATTCTTAGCAATCCTCAATTTGGGGTCTCTGGCTGGACAGTCTTGCAGTAACTTGAGGAAGTATTGTGTTGTTGTAATTGAGAGCTATGGATCCAAGGAGTTTTACTGCAGAATATGGCAAGGTCATTTCCATGGGGGTTCAAGTCTTTCCCTAACGATGCTTCAAAAATAACCAAACACCTAATCCGAGAGCATGTAGAGCTGATTAAGTATCTGGCAAGGGAAGATAGTTGTTTACATCAGTGATAAGGTTGAACAGTTCTGGAAAATTATTATGTTAACCAGAATTATTACGTCACATAATTATCATTTCTTTTCTGTGATGGAAATAATTAAGATATAGTCTCTTAGCAACTTTAAAGTTTACAATACGGTATTATTGTATATAATCACTGTGCTGTGCGTAGATCTCCAGGATTAGAGCTCCAGGATTAGAGCTCCAGGATTTTTTATCTTCTGGTTGCAAGTTTTACCCTTAAACAACATCTCCCCAGTCCCCCAGCCCCCAGCCCCTGGTAACCACTATTCTACTTTCTGTATTTACGAGAGACTGCACATATAAGTGATATGCATGCAGCATTTGTCCTTCTCTGTCTGACTTGTCTCACCTAGCATAATGCCTTCAAGGTCTACGCATGATCCATGTTACCACAAATGGCAGGATTTCCTTCTTTCTCGTGGCTGAATAATATTGATCCTTTTTAAGTGGCCCATTACCCATCTTCACTGGAAGCTTGTAAAATCTACTGCTTGTCTCCACTTTTCTTAAATGCCTAAATATTGTCTTGATGTGCATCTGTTTTAATTCATTTGTGATAGGAACTCACTGAACCCTTCAGGTTTACAAATCCTGTCCTTCAGTTTGGGGAGTTTCCTTGAATTAGTTTGTAAGTTTTCTTCCTCTCTTTTCTCTGTTCTTTTTTTCTGAAACTCCTAATTATTTGTGTGTTGGATTTCATGGACTGGTTCTCTAACTTCCCTGTTTTTATTTCACATTTCTCTAACTTTGTTTTATTGCTCTGTTTTCTAGGCTGTCTCTTCAGTTTATCTTCTGCCCAGCCAGTTCTGCTTCCAGATGGATCTTGTCCTCTCAAGTCTCTGCTTTGGAGGATTTGGCTCTGCAAATCTAATTGGTTCTCAGCTTTCTTCGCTATCAGCTTCTTATTTGATTTTCTTGGATCCTTGTCATCAGCTACTGTTCTACTGTTTGTCCACTTACATTCTAGTTTCCAAATTTTTATGCTATCTTCTCTCTCATTTTTCATCCTTATGGGTTTATGTCTTTAAAATTTTTTGTTTGCCATAGTTTTAGTAGGGTGTTAGGAGGGGAGTGAAGTTGGATATGTGTTCAGTACTCTATTTTACCAAAACACTACTCATTTTTTTTTTAACCACTCCTTTATAGCCATTTTATATTTTTGACTTCCCTTCCCATCTGTTAAAGGCAAGTGTTCATCATGGCTGCGCCCTCTTCTTTTTGGTCTTCTCACATGACACACTTGCTCTCAGCTTTGTTTATTTATTTTTAAATGTGATGTTTTCTTGTCATACCCATATGTTTTGTACACTCCTTGAAGTGAAGTATACATACTCTGCACCCTTTGGAGACAGCTGGCCTGAAAGTCCCCCTCCCACCCTATCTCTGTCTGTTTCTAAGGTAGGCAAACCTCAGGGCTGTCCGTGTGTTTCCATGATTTTAAGATGCTGCCCGTCTTTGCTATTCTCTGAGCATGCCAGATCCTGTCCGTGCTTCTGTATTTTTGTACATGCTTTTCCCACTTCCTGGGATGCCTCATATAACTACTGATTTCTTTTCCCAGCCCCTCCTTCCTTTCCTGACAAACTTCTTAAGTCTTAAGAATCTCTGCTTAAGTAGACTCTTTCTGAAGCTTTCTTTCATCTTCCTTCAACCCTTCAAGGTATAGTTAGTTGATCATTCCCTCTGTTTATAGTACTATTATACAGAGCACCGTACTGCAGTTATTACTGATACAATCTGAGTACTTCGACTGGATCGTGACTGAACGTAGGGAACGAATCTTTTTCCTCTCCAGGGTGCCTTTTTACAAAAAAGGGTTGTGTGGATGGCTAGATAAATAAGTGTGCTCTGTAAACCACAAAGCACTATTATGTTATGATGGTAATTATTATTAGGTGATTTTTAAGAGGCAGTTGCCTTTTTGATAATCACACATCTTTTCAAAGTTTTTTATGTTCTCCTATTTTACCTTTCTGATAACTTACTTTTATAAAATATAAAACATGTAACTACTTGGGATGGGGGAGAGAACTGATTGCAGATTAGAATTTTTTAGCTCATTTTGAAGAAATTTTCACATGGCTGTCTTTAACGAGGAGAAAGTCCAGGGGTTGTTGTCAAGGAGGTGAGTGAGTTAGTTTCTGGTTTAATTTATTTGCTTCCCCACCGCTCTCTCTCTCTCTCACCTTAGAAGGCTCAAGTCTAGGAAGTTATCCTCAACAGTAGATATAACAGAACCTGTTACACTCCTGGGTTGACCATCTGGTTAAATCAGTACCATGCACATGAACTGTCTAATCTCTAATAGATTTATTCTGATCCCAATTTCATTTTATTTTTGTGTCACCATCTTTAATGTCTCCTTTAATTCTTTCAGAAATCATTCAGACTTGGTGAACATTAAGTACAGATATTCTTAGTGTATTTTTAATATAATGTGTGCCCATGGTGCTTTACTAGAAAGTACTTGTAAATCTGATTGTCGTAAAACAAATCTTTTTTCAGAAAAATAATGTAATTGTGATTTGTTTTTACAACTAAGGATATGGTGTAAATATGTTATAAAAGGAAAGATAAAGTTACGTAAGCTTTATTGATAATTTAAAATGATAAAGTATTAAACTTATTGATTTTATAAGGAGTTACTCATCTGTTCAGTCAAACCTTCACTCTTTTCAGAACTCTGGCTCTATCACTCTGCCCTTACTTTTAGTATTTGACCTCATTTCCAACATCAGAAAAATATGAAAGCCATCAAAATGAGAACTCCCCTGGCTTTTTGCCTCTGAACCAACTTCTTTGCAGCTGTATCTATCCTTTCCTCCCTCCTTTGTCTTCCTGTTAACAATGGAAGACACATTGCTCCTTCTCGCTCTGAATCTAATCTCTCCCCAGCATTTCAGTCTTTGCTCTTCTCGTTTTTCCCTCTCATCTCCTTTTCTCTGGGTTCTTCCTTTCAGTACTTAACATAATCAAGTCTCTTACATCTTAAAAAAAATTCTTTAACCTTGTGTATTACTCCAGCTGCTGCCTTATTTTATCACCTTCAAAGAATTACCTACTTCTATTGTCTCAGTTGACTTATGCCCCATTCATTCCCCAGCCTTCTGCAGTATCGACTGCCAGTACGTCACTGCGACTATTTTTGCCTAGTCCAGTATCCCCTGGTGACTTCATCACTGCTAAATCCAGTGGACACTGCTCACTGCTCACCTTGCTAGACTTCTCGGCAGCTTTGGATACTGTTTACTCTTCTGCCTTTTTTGAAAATCTTTTCCTTACCAGTCCTGCTCTTTGGTCTCCCCTCATGCACTCTCCCGGCTTGGTTGACAGTATGTATATGCTGATATCTTCAGCTTTCTCTTGAGCTTTAGACGTGCTTATTCAGCTTGCCATCCCCACGTAGCTGTCTCACAGGCACCAGACTCCGCCTGCACACAGCGGAGCCGTCATCTTCCTGTTCCCTCGGGCCTTTCCTCCTGCTGTGTCTCATGTTCCGGGGGACGATGATGTGCTGGCCTGTTCCCTGGGGCAGGAGCCATTATGTCCGACCCCATCTCCTTCCTCATCCCCAGGGTTCTGTCCTTTGTGCTGCCGGTCTGCCTTCCGTCGCTCCAGTCTGTCCCCTCGGCAGCAGCCAGCGTCTCCCACCTGAGTAGTTTGGACACTGTGGACTTAGCTGGTTTCTCGGCTTCCTGTCTTTATTTACTGCCCCCCAACATTTAAAAGGCCGCCAAAGCAGAGGAGGATTGATATTCTCCTGTTTAAAAATTGTTAACGGAGCGTCTCCTCTTGTTCTTGGAGTATAAAAAGACGTTTATGATCTGGTTCCTAACTATATCCCCAGCCTCATCTCCCGTTGTTTAATGTATGTTCTTCAAGTGCTTTTCCCTCACCTCATGTGCCTTCACACTTTGTTCCCCTCTTAACACACACACACACACACACACACACACACACACACACACACCACAGTTCTCAGAGTGTGATCTGGGAAGCTCTAGGTGTCCTCAACATCCTTTCAGAGGGTCTGCAAGGTCAACACTGTTTTCATAGCAGTGCTGTGTTATACGCCTTTCTTCACACTGATTCTCGCGGGTGTACAGTGGGTTTTTCTCAAAGGTGACGTCGCACGTGATGATGCCATTGCTCTGGTGGATAATGGATGTGTGCTTTTGTAGGCTGTGTTTTTCAAGAGTTCCCATTTTTCAATTCTAAGAGGGTTAATATTGATAGAACAAACAGAACCTCTTCAGGGTCCTTGGTGACATCTAAGCGAGTAAAAGGGTCCTGAGCCCAGGAAGTCTGAGGACTACCATTCGGGCCTCAGTGAGATGGGATTTCCTCTGAGAAGGCTTTGCCTGGGTCCCCAGGCAAAAGAGTGGCTTTTGGGTAGCTCTGCGGTTCGTACTTGCTCTGTCACAGCGTTATCATATTGTCTTGTGGTGGGTTAGTTATCTCTCACCACCAGTAGCCACAGAAAGCTCCATAAAGGAAGGAATTCCCTTGTATCCCCAGGACTTAGCACAGTTCTGGAGACACAGTAAGTGCTCAGTAAACATATGTCGAGTGAATCCCTTTGAAGGTATTTGGGGATATGAACTATATAACATGTTTTAAATCATAACCATTTTGTACTTTATGAATGATGCATTCATTTCGTAATTTTTTTGACACCCCGATATCCGAATGGGTTTTAAGAGACCAAGTTTTATATATGCATGTGCGCGCACACACACACACACACACACACACACACACACAGAGGAAGTGTATACATATTAGAGCAGAAAGAACCTATTATTGGAAGTCAGGAGCTTCATTTCTGAATCTTTCTCTTCTGCAAATAACCATAGAGCCTTGGACAAGTCTTTTTATTCCTTGGAATCTAACTTCCCTCATCAAGTAATGGGATTGGAATAGATTAGCTAAAGTTTCTCCCGTATGAAATTATGTGATTATATGTGAAAGGTGTCAAAGTGTATGTGATTTATATTTATTTTTATTTTATTTTATTAAAAATGCACATACATTTAGATTTATCTGTATATTAAAATAACTTTGTTTTTACAGGAAAGATGATAAAGACTATGCTTTAAAACAAATAGAAGGAACCGGGATCTCTATGTCGGCATGTAGAGAAATAGCAGTAAGTGAAGCTCTTTTTATCATCATTATTATCAACTGACTTATGGATGTCACCTATATAGGTCTCTGATTGTATTTGTCACATATACACATTAATTGAAAGTTGAGAAATATTTTTCATATCTACTATCTATAGCAAAATATATTTGTTTTTTAAAGAGAAGTGAAGGTGGCATGTAGTTCTAGCAAAAATTTCTATGCAAATTCACTTATTTGGGGTTAAGTAAATCTCAGTTGTTTATACAACTATATATTTTTCCAAAAAATGTCACTAAATAGTTAAGGATCCAGTTATTCTTATTATTTCATCGAGTGCAATAAAATTTTTTATTATGTTACATGTTAATTCATATAAAATTAATATTTCTATTTTAATAAGATGAGATTAATGTCATTACTTATGAACTTAAAATGAGATTGTTATTTGATTTTCATTGTATCTGTCTGTTCATTTGAATAAGTAAAATTATATACCCCCCCCTTTTTGGAGGCATACCATTGCCATATGGTAATTAGCATCTCATTTTGATTCTGAAGGAAAATATTCTTCATGTTAATGAAGAATAATTTAATAATTTAATAATTATTAAATAATTATTCTTACATTTAAAGTGAGTATTCTCTGAGACTTTACTTCAGCTTTTACTGTTGTGAAACTACGGGTCCAAACTTGACTTTTCTGTCTTTAATCAGAACATTCTAGAATATATATTGTAATAATCTTTACTTTTTTTTTTTCTTAAATCACATTTTCTTTTTTTTTTAAATTAATTTATTTTTGGCTGTGTTGGGTCTTTCTTTTTTTTTTTTTCATTTATTTATGTATTTATTTATTTTTGGCTGTGTTGGGTCTTCGTTTCTGTGCGAGGGCTTTCTCTAGTTGCGGCGAGCGGGGACCACTCTTCATCGCGGTGCGCGGGCCTCTCACTATCGCGGCCTCTCTTGTTGCGGAGCACAGGCTCCAGACGCGCAGGCTCGGTAGCTGTGGCTCACGGGCCTAGTTGCTCCGCGGCATGTGGGATCTTTCCAGACCAGGGCTTGAACCCGCGCCCCCTGCATTGGCAGGCAGATTCTCAACCACTGTGCCACCAGGGAAGCCCAGGTCTTTCGTTTCTGTGCGAGGGCTTTCTCTAGTTGCGGCAAGCGGGGGCCACTCTTCATCGCGGTGCGCGGGCCTTTCACTGTCGTGGCCTCTCTTATTGCGGGGCACAGGCTCCAGATGCACAGGCTCAGTAGTTGTGGCTCACGGGCCTAGTCGCTCCGTGGCATGTGGGATCCTCCCAGACCAGGGCTCGAACCCGTGTCCCCTGCATTGGCAGGCAGATTCTCAACCACTGTGCCACCAGGAAAGCCCATAATCTTTACTTTTATTGCTTTCAGCCCTCTGTCTACACAGATATAGGTTGTTGTGACCTGGAGGTATTAATTTAAATAATATTACTCGTTTAACAGATTCTATACCACTGGGTTTTCAACTAAGAGTCATTTATTGTGTATCATGTTGACAGGAACTAAACCAAGAAGAAGTAAACATAGAACACATAGAGCAAGTCAGGATCCCTGGCCTTAAGTGTTTGCACACTGATGAAGACAGGCTTATAATTCTTCTAATAATAGGAATGGTGTGCCGAGAACTATGGTAGGAGGGAATAGAGAATGGGAAAAGGGTATATGTATCTAAACTAGAGAATCAAGGAAGGTTTCAGATTTTGGAGGACATGTAAGAATTACCTCCATGAGCGAAGAATAGGAATGAGATGGAGGGCATTCTAAACCAAAGGTATGCTGTATTGGAAATTATATTTCATTTCATTGATAAAATTCTTATACTCTTGTATCTTGAGGCAAGATATCTGTACATTAACTTCAGTTCTGCAGCATCTACTATTCTCTATATTCTAGTCGGTTTTAAAGAATTAAAATCTGTTGAACTATGGTCAGTGATGTTGGTCATCATGATAGGGATGACCTTCAGAGGGGCAGGGAGGAACCGGAAGGGGAGACAAGGGGGAGCTTTCAGGATGCTATTCTGTTTCTTGGTTTTGCTCTGGGTCTGGTCATGTGGGTTTCACATGTGAAAACTCACTGAGCTGTGCACTTAACGTTCATGTGCTTTCCTCTGTCTTTATTATTCTTCAGCAAAAAGTTTTAAAATCAAACAAAACTCCATTCACTTCAGGAACAGACATTCTTAGCTTTTTATCTATGTTGATAACTGTAAATGCAGTTAAGCACAATAAGGAGTATGAAAGCTTATTTTTAATGTACTTGATTGTGGTTTTTCAGCCTAAGGTGAGCAGAAATTTTTAATTTTGATGAAGTCTCATTTACTAGTTTTTTCCTTTTATGACTATTGTTTTCTGTGTCTGGCTGAAGAAATCTTTACTCACTAATTGTGAAGATGTTTCCCTTTGTTTTCTTCTAAAGTCTTACAATTTTAGCTTTACTTCTAAGTCTATGATCTGTTCATTTCATTTCTGTTTGTAGTCTGATGTAATGTTTGAGCATCTCCTCCCCTCACCCCATGTGAATGTACAATTGTAGCATCATTTTTTGAAAAGATTCTTTCCCATTGAATTCCTTTGGCATCTTTGTAAAAAATTAAATGACTGTAAGTGTTGGACTATTTCTGGGCTCTATTCTGTTGCATTGATCGCTTTGTCTATCCTCAGCCAATACCAGATAACTCTACTTTACGTACAGAAAGACTTGAAGTGAAGTGGTATAATGCCGCCAGCTTTATTTTTTGTTGCAGGATTGTTTGGGCTATTTTAGGTCCTTTGCATTAGCATGTACATTGTTGAATTGGCTAGTAATTTTTATTTCTAAAAAATGCCTGCTAACATTATGGTTTGCATCAATTCAGGGAGAATTGAATCTTAATAATATTGAAACTTCTAAGCCATGAAAGTATGTCTTACTTTCATGGCTTAGAAAGACATACTTTTCCATTTTTTAAGGTTTTTAAAAAATTTCTCCCAACAATGTTTATAGTTTTTTAGTGTGGAGGCTTTACACACTTGTTAAATTCATTCCCAAGGATTTTATGTTTTCTGACATTATTATACATGGGATTATTTTTTAAATTTTGTTTTCCACTTGTTTGCTTCTGTATTTGCTTCTGTATTCAGAATTGATTTTTTAAAAATATTTTATATTATATAAATTATATTTCTAAATTCACTGGTAGGTTTGGTGATGTCTTTGGGATTTTCTACATAAATAATTATGTCATCTATGAATAGGAATAGTTTTACTTCTTTCTCTCTTTATGCCCTTGATTTTTTCTTTTGCATTGGCTAGAGCCTCTCAGAAGATGTTGAATGGTGGTGAGAGCACGCATCTTACTTGTTCCCAGTCTTGGGGGAAAGCAGTGTTTCACCATCAAGTTAAATGCTAGCTATAAGTTTTTTATAGATACCATCAGTCAGGCTTAGGAAGTTCCCTTCTATTTTTTTGTAAATGGTAATGAATTTTATCAAATGCTTTTTTTCTACATGTCCTGAAATGACTTTATAGTTCTTCTCTTATTCTGTTATATTGGTAGACTACATTGATTAATTTTCTAACATTTATCCAGTTTTGCAGTTTTGAAATAATCCCTGCTTGGTTATATATCACTCGATTTGATTTACTAATGTGTTGCTAAGGAATTTTAGGTCTTTTGAAGAATGTTAGCCTATGATTATCGTTCTTGTAATGTTTTTGTCTTTGGTATCGAAGTTGTGCTGTCCTCACGGAACAAGTTAGGCAGCCTTTCTTCATCCTCTGCATTGACAGAGTTTCTGTATGGCTGGCAGTTATTCTTCCTTGAATGTTGGACAGAATTCACCGACCAATATTATTTCCTTAATAGATATAGAGCTCTTCACATTTAATATTTGGTCTTGTGTATGATAAGTCCTATTTTTTATGTAATTTGTTCATTTTGTTTGTTATTGAATTTATTGGCACAAAGTTGCTAATAATATTCTCATTATCTTTTCACAAATGTGGCTTCTATAGTGGTGTCCCTATTTCATTGTGGACTTGGTAATTTGTGTTCTCTGTCTGTATCATTGATTTTTGCTCTTATCTTTATTATTTCTTCTACTTACTTTTGGCCTGCATTTCTTTTTTATCTTCTTCTTCTTTTTTTAAATATTTATTTATGTATTTAGACTGCACCAGGTCTTAGTGGCGGCACGTGGGATCTTCGTTGTGGCATGTTTAGCTGTGGCATGCAGACTCTTAGTTGCGGCATGTGGACTTCTTAGTTGTGGCATGCATACTTCTTAGATGCAGCATGCAGACTCTTAGTTACGGCATGAATGTGGGATCTAGTTCCCCAACCGGGGATTGAGCCCAGGCCCCCTGCATTGGGAGCGTGGATTCTTACCCGCTGGACCACTAGGGAAGTCCCTCTTTTTTATCTTCTTAAGGTGGACTGTTAGGTTATTGATTTTTTAAAACAGTTCTTTTCTAATATAAACAATTAAAACTATAAATTTGCCTCCAAGTAGTGTTTTACTTGCATTCCACAAATTTTGTCACATTGTATTATTATTATCATTTAGTACAAAATAATTTCCATTTTCTTTGTGTTTTTTTTCTTTTATTCATGGATTATTTAGAAATATATTGTTTAATTTTTAAATATGTGAGGCTTTCCAGATAATTTATTGTTGTCAACTACTAATTTTTTTCTGTTGCGGTCGGAGAAAAGAGACTATATTTTAGCAATATATACTGAAATATTTATAGATGAAATCATATGTCTGAGATTTACTTCAAAATAATTCAGGGTGGGGTGGGAGGAGCGGATATGAATATCGATAAAATGAGATAGGCTGTGAGTGGATGATGATACATGGGGGTAGTTCTATTTTACTATTCTATTTACTTTTGAAAATTTTTCTATAATAAAAATTCAAAAGGAAAAAGGATCCCATCTGTCTGGCAAGTCTTCTCAGACCTCTCTCCTCGCATTTATTATGGAAGTCCATTGTCTGAGAAGTCCGGTTTCCCCACCACTCACCTCCATTATTCTCTTACTATCTATACCCAGTTTGTTCCTTTCATAGCATTTATTACAAATTATAGTTATAAGGAGTTTCTTTTTATTTGTTTGTTAACTTATTTTCTGTTTGTGGTCCCTACCTCTGCCTGACTGGAATGCATTTCTTCACCAGTGTGTGCTAGTTCTCACACACAGTCTTTTGTTTAATAAATAATTGTAAAAGGGAGGGGAGAAGGAAAGAACTCTGAGAATTTCTACTGAAGTTAAGAGCACTGCATGTCTTCATCCTCACTGTATTCTAAGCGGCTTGCTGTGTATTTCCAGAACTTCCTGTGAGTCATGATCCCTTTGGCTTAGTGGTGTTCAGACTTCTTCAGTGGACTGTCAGTGTACCAAGGGGCCGCCTTGTGGTTCAGCTACTGTTAAAGCTTACATCTGCTTTAGCCTAGGCACCTCAGGTTTTTTATATTTTTCTTTAATTAATTTGCAGGAATTCAATTGAAGAAAAGTTTCCACAGCTTAAAAAAAAAACTGAAATAATTTTGGAATAATTTTACTGATGCTTTTATAGTAATTTCAACTCAACTCTCATACTTAAGGCGTACATTTAGAATTTATTATTTTTGGTATATTGTAAAATTTTAATATTAGAAATCAATGTTATTTTGAGAATATTAGAGGTTTTCTTGCCTATTTCTCACTCACCATGTAAGTGGTATTTATTGACAAGATAGTTTTAAATGCTATTTATTTTTTATTTATTTCTACTTTTAGAGTTCAGATTAAGTGTGATATTGTATGGCATAGTTAGAATGAATTAAGTTTATGACGAATGATGTTTTAAAACATTTGTATTTTTAGCAGTGAGCTTAGTACTCAGGAAATTATAAGATTTTATTCCCAGTAGAATTAGGAAAACTTAGGCGGTTTCTGTGATGAAAACCATTGTATAAATTTATTTAAACCTTCTTTCCATTAAACATTTTTGGACATAAAACCTTCAAAAAGGCAAAAACACCTTACACGGTGCTAAGAATAGGCATCTGCACGCCATGGGCTCTGTGTGGGGTGGCGAAGTCCCTCAGATGTGAAAACCGCTTATCACCCCCAGCGTCTGAGCACCCGCCCCACGGGGTTCCGTGGGGCACTTACGACCCCCCCGGGTTACCTGAGCTCTCATTCTGGCTTTACCACTTAACGGGCTTGTAGGACCCAAAGCAGGTGACGTAATTTCCCCGTGTTGTAGCTTCCTCTTTGTAGAATGAGAATAATAGTTATCTCATAGGGTTTTAGTGCGTGAGGAGCGTAGGTCACTTCTGGGACACAGTAAACTCTGGGTGCACGTTAGTTCCTCAGTCAATGCCAGTTATCACTGCTGCAGCCACAGCACGCGAACTGCCTGCTCACTTGAACTTGTCTGCTGCCAGAGGACTTCAGCGGAAGGTCTCGGCACATTTTATATCCCGGGACCTAGTGCAGCATCTGCCTCAGGGCCTGCCTGGCATGTGGCAGGCATTAGCTCTGCTAAATGTAGCCCAGCTTCCTGGTCTTTTGGAAGTGCTTCAGTGTAAATATTTACTTAGAGGCATTTCCCCACTGAGACTCTCAGCTCCATCTCCAATCCTGCAGTGACCCATCTCCCAGCATAGCGTGTTGTACTTACTCAGTAGTGATAGCTATTTACTGTACTAGTTTGCCAAGGCTGCCATAACAAAATACTGCAGACTGGGTGGCTTAAACAACAGAAACTTATTTTCTTACTGGTGGAGGCTATTGATCCAAGATCAGGGCGCCTACAGAGTTGTTTCCTGTGAGGCCTTTCTCCTTGGTTTGCAAGTGGCCACCCTCTTGTGGCCTCTTCATGTGGTCATCTCTCTGTGCATCTGATCTCCTTTTCTTGTAAGCTCACCATTCAGATTGGATTAGGGCTCATCCTCCTGACCTGTTTTTAACTTAACTGCCTCTTTAAAGGCCTTATCTCCAAATAGAATCATTCTGAAGTTCCGGGGGTTAGGGCTTCAACACAAGAATTTTGGGAGGACAGTCCATAACGCTTACCATTACTTACTACCATAGTAATAGTACTTACTCACTATTAAAATCATTGCCCTCAAAGACTTAATATTTGACTAATCAGATAGATTTTTTAAAAATAGAAGTGGATTGATTTTTTGATGAAAGCATTGATCTTAGTCCACAGTTTAGAAGCCAAAGGGTGTGTTGTGTGATGCCCTTTAGTTGGTGTATTTTCTTTATTCGTGAACTCAGTTATTCATGTCTTTACCAGGTATTTAATGAGCACGTACCAGGCAGTGTGCTAGAAACTAGCAGTGCAGGGCTGAGCTAGACACAGTGCCTACCACTGTCCAGTTCCTAACCTAGTATATATTTAAAATATCTCTGTCTCTGGATGATGAGGAGAATTACTCCCCCTGGGTGTTAGGCCTTGGGACGTGTTGTTGTTAGACCAAATTACTGGCTTTGTATTTTAGAAATTAATTAATTAATTTTAGAAGCATTTGAATCCTGATTCTAACCACTACCTAGGAATGTGACCTTGAGCAAATTATTTAATCCCCTTACACCACCATTTTCATAGGGTAATTCATGATTAAGTGAGATAGTGCATGTCATATGCTTAGCCTCATACTTGGCACCTAGGAAGAGCTTAGTAAAATGGTTACTGCTGTTTCCTTTTTAATACAGGAGCTAAACCTCATCTTGGAGGTGAGATGGAGGTGACAACTAAGAATAGCTTTATATGTAGGTTTCTAATAATTGGAGAGAGCTTTTGCCAAAGCTTTGGAGTTTGTTTGTTATAATTTCTACCCTGCTGATTTCCAGAAAGGATTTGAAATAGCTGCCCAGCTGAGAAGTGTGTTCCAGTTGTGAGGTAATGGAGAAAACCCTGACCCAGAGCTGACATGCACTTAGGGCTCAGTCCGCTCTTCCAGCCAGCTGGCTGATCTTGGGCGACCCTGAAGTCTAGGCTTTCCTGTATCAGATTCTTTGCCTTGTTTATTAATTAGCAAATGGTCAGTTTTAGATATTGACCTTACGTTTCTGAGAATTTGTATATATCTCTGGAGTTTCATAAGTTTGAAATTATATTCGAAAAGCAGAAATATATAACTTGAATTTAATCTTGCTCCTGAATAAAATAATCATCACTTTCCAGAGAATAATCATTAATATAAATGACTTAATATATAGTCCATTCATAGTCTTTCCTTTGCTGAATTCATTTCAGAGCACCTAATATCTTGTTAACATTACATTTACCTTGATACTTGTTTTGGTGAAAAGTGTTCTTATAAAAGGTACTGAAGTCCTAAGTTCTAAAACCTTGACTTTCTCACATGTCTGTCATGTATTTGGAACACATTTGCAAGGCACTAAGTCAGTTCTAACTGATAGAGACAGACTATCAGGCTTCATGAGAAGTTTTTTCTTGTCATCATTGCTGTTGTATTTGTTTTGCACGGGGGGTGGGAATGCTTTGTAACTTACGGGTCATTCGGGCCGCTTGGGTTATTAAGTGGAGATAAAATAAGGAGATAAAAGATTTTAAATAGAAGAATGTCTTTCTAGGAGATGAGAAAGGTTAATAAACCCATGCAAATGTGTTCTACTTGCAAGTTTCTGTCTGTATAAGCTCTTTATTATTTTGTGAAAAGTTTACAAAATTTTATTCAACTTTCCTTTGTAATTTATAGAAAAAATAGGTACTGTATCTCACAGAGTTACAGATCTTAGTTCTTATCTGATATTTGCTGGTGATGAATGTTGTATTTTCTGTTGTTGCTGTTACAGTTGTCCCTTTGCATCCATGGGTTCGACCAACCATGGATAGGAAATATTGGGGGGGGGATTTCCAGAACGTTCCAAAAAGCAAAATTTGAATTTACCATGTTCCAGCAACTATTTACATAGTATTTACATTGTATTAGATATTGTAAGTAATCTGAAGATGATTTAAAGTATAAGGGACTTGAGCATTGGGGGATTTTGGTACCCTCCTGGGGCAGGGTGGGGTTGGGGGGTGGTCCTGGAATCAGTCCCCCTCAAATATTGAGGGACGACTATAGATCGTTTTTTTAAAATAATTACAAGCTACAGATTTGTTTTAAGTTTAATTGTTTTGTGACGGCAAAACATAGACAACTAGTAGAATGGGAGAAAATATTTGTAAATCATATATCTGCTAAGGGATTAATATCTAGACTATGTAAAGAATTACAACTCAATAGCAACAACAAAAAACCCAATTCAAAAATAGGCAGAGAGGGCTTCCCTGGTGGTACAGTGGTTAATAATCCACCTGTCAATGCAGGGGACACGGTCCGAGCCCTGGTCTGGGAAGATCCCACACGCCGCGTGCAACTAAGCCCATGCGCCACAACTACTGAGCCTGCGCTCTAGAGCCCGCATATTAGATATTAGGCAAAAGACTTGAATAGACATTTCTCCAAAGAAGATATACCAGTAAGCACATGAAAAGATGCTTATCATTAGTCATTAGGGAATTGTATATCAGAACCACAGCAAGATACCACATCATACCTATTAGGATGTGACTATTACAAAAAGAAAATTTAAAAAGGTAAATACAAGTTGGTGAGGGTGTGGAGAAATTGGAATTCTCATGCATTGCCGATGGGAATGTAAATGGTAGAACTGCTGTGAAAACCAGTTTGGTGGTTCCTCGAAAAGTTAAACATAGAATCATCATATGATCTAGCAATTCCACTCCTAGGTATTTACCCAGAGAATTGAAAGGAGGGACTCGGGTACCTGTACACCAATGTTCATAGCAGCATTATTCACAGTAGCCAAAACGGGGAAACAACCAGTGTCCATTAGCTGATGAATGAATAAACAAAATGTGGTGTATACATGGAATGGAATGTATTGGGTTGGCCTAAAAGTTTGTTCAGTTTTCCCGTAAGACAGCTCTAGTAACACTGAGTTGTCTTTAACTTCATTAGAAACAATTTTGTTAGATTGTATTGTGACAGCTGTCATATCAGTGTGCATTTTTTAAAAAGCATCAAAATTGGTGAGTTTTTGTGTAGCCATTTTAATATTGAAGATGGAAGAAAAAAAGCAACATTTTTGGCACATTATGCTTTATCATTTCAAGAAAGGTAAAAACGCAACTGAAACGAAAAGATTTGTGCAGTGTATGGAGAAGGTTCTGTGACTGCTCGAACATGTCAAAAGTGGTTTGCGAAGTTTTGTGCTGGAGGTTTCTTGCTGGACAATGCTCCACGGTCGGGTAGACCAGTTGAAGTTGATAGCGGCCAAATCGAGACATTAATTGAGAACAATCAACGTTACATCACTTGGGAGATAGCCGACATACTCAAAATATCCAAATCAAGCATTGAAAATCATTTGCACCAGCTTGGTTGTGTGAATCACTTTGATGTATGGGTTCCGCATAAGTTAAAGAGAATAAAACCTTCTTGAAGGTATTTCCGCGTGCGATTCTCTACTCACACGTAATGAAAACGTTCCATTTTTAAAACAAATGGTGACGGGTGATTAAAAGTGGATACTGTACAATAATGTGGAATGGAAGAGATCGTGGGGCAAGCGAAATGAACCACCACCAACCACACCAAAGGCTGGTCTTCATCCAAAGAGGGTTGTGTATATGGTGGGATTGCAAGGGAGTCCTCTATTATGAGTTCCTTCTGGAAAACCCAACGATTAATTCCAACAAGTACTGCTCCCAGCTAGACCAACTGAAAGCAGCACTTGACGAAAAGCGTCCAGAATTAGTCAACAGAAAATGCATGATCTTCCATCAGGATAATGCAAGACCACATGTTTCTTTGATGACCAGGCAAAAACTGTTAGAGCTTAGCTGGGAAGTTCTGATTCATCCGCTGTATTCACCAGACGTTGCACCTTCGGATTTCCATTTATTTCGGTCTTTACAAAATTCTCTTAATGGAAAAAATTTCCATTCCCTGGAAGACTGTAAAAGGCACCTGGAACAGTTCTTTGCTCAAAAAGATAAAAAGTTTTAGGAAGATGGAATTATGAAGTTGCGTGAAAAATGGCAGAAGTAGTGGAACAAAACGGTGAATACGTTGTTCAGTAAAGTTCTTGGTGAAAATGAAAAATGTGTCTTTAATTTTTACTTAAGAACCGGAGGAACTTTTTGGCCAACCCAATATTCGGCCATTAAAAAGCTATGAAATTTTGATGCATGCTACAACATGGATAAACCTTAAAGACGTTATGCTAAGTGAAATAAACCAGACACAAAAGGACAAATACTGTATGATTCTACTTATATAAGGTACCTAGAATAGGCAAATTCATAGAGACAGAAAGTAGAATAGAGGTTACCAGGGGCTGAGGGGGAGAGGAAAGTGGGGAGTTATTGTTTAATGGGTACAGAGTTTCTGTTTAGGATAATGAAACAGTTCTAAAATGGATAGTGGGGATGATTGCACAACATTGTGAGTGTACTTATGCTTCGGAATTGAAAATGGTTAAAATGGTAATTTTTATGTTATGTATATATTTTACCATAATAAAAACATTAAAACAAAACAAAAAAAGAAACCAGCTAAACAATAGCAACCATACAGACAGATTTACACAGTTGTATCTTTTCAGTATCTTTTCTCCACTGATTTTTACTCATTTGTATGGGCATCTCAAAATTGTATGGGTACTTATTAGAATTTTAGGATTGATTGCCATTAGGTTTGTATTGCCTTTGAATTACAAATGGTATGGGGTTTTTAATGCTATTTTTATGGCAAAGATTTTTAATGAGTCTCCTTTGTTTTGCAGTTACTTCGAGAGCTTAAGCATCCAAATGTCATCTCTCTTCAGAAGGTGTTTCTGTCTCATGCTGATAGGAAAGTATGGCTTCTGTTTGACTACGCTGAACATGACCTCTGGGTAAGGTGAATTGTTGGTGGACATGGAGCCATGGTTTCAGTTGGGGATTAAGAGGGACTGACTGAAAACAATTTTGGGAGCTCATCTTCGTATGAGATTTACATTTTTAAAATAAAAGTAACTTCCTAGAATGTGGTTGAGGAGTTACCAACACTAGAGTATTGCTTTGTATTTTTACTTTTGGTCATATCAGTTTGACCTTTGTGACGTACTACAGAAAACAAACAACTCTTCAATATTGTTTCCTAGCTTTAGATTTTTGATAAAATAGAAAAATTAACAGTAATAACTATTTTCTTATAAAATTTAAAAGCAGCATATTTCCTTTTTTTCTGTAATGTAAAGAAATGTAAGATGAGAAGGTGATAGGGAAATGAATATGTTATGTTTGAAGGACTAGATTGAGATCTAATGGGCCTGTCTGTCATTTGTCATGTGACCTTAGGCAAATCTCTTAATGGCTCTGAAGCTATAGTTTCCCCCATCTGTAAAATATAATACTTTTACTGCTCTTTTTTACAGGATTTTCCTGGAGAACAATTTTGTATTCAAAGCCTTATAAACTAAGTGTTCTATACAAGTACAGTAGAAAACTTGTTAATCATTTATTGGGTATCATTCACAATTGATATTCAGTATTCTAATGTATTTCTTATTTTCAGTGGCAGAAATTCAATATTGTACACACTTGAATTTGGCATATTCTTATATAGGAAGAATTCTTTGTAGAAGAGAGGTCTACTACAAAATGAGATTGTTATGGAAATAGAGTCTGTTGTGGCTTTTATTTTGTTGTGGCTTTTATTTTATGATAAGAATATTTTTAGATCACCAGACTTTGATTCTCAAAGTCAAGTAATTATATTTATTAGTTTAGCTAATATAACGAAAAAATGATTCTGTATTGATAAACATTATTATAAGCTAAGAATTTAAATTTATCCTGTCTAAATAGGTAAAATACAAACAGCTGACTCAGTATCTTGCATTTACTCAGCAGATTATTTTTAAAATAGGATTTACAGAAGCCTTAAGTAACTATAAAATTTACTCCTTTATTAAATATAACAGCTACATTTTTAAAAAAAAACCTGAAAGGCCATCTTGGGGATAAGATTAATAATATATATAGATGAAAATCTATAATAGGATAGCCCAAATAATTTTGAAACATACAAAACTTATATCCTGATCGGTCTTGGGTGAAGAACATGTTAACACAGATTTCAGTTTAAAAAACAAAACAAGTAAACAAAACCCAGTATTACGTCAAGTTAATTCATTAGCAACTACTTCAGTACTGTGAGATATATTTTTCTGATATTTACTAAGTAATAAGGTCTTTAAATATTTCACTGTGTTTTGCATCCTGTCTATCTTTACTAAATTAGCGTGGCTGTGCATTTATTGAGCTAAATAAAAGAGAAAACATACGCAAGGGATTATAGTATCCTGGCTCAATTTCAAAATCTTCAAAATAATTTATTCTTTCATTCAGCTGTAGTTCGTAAATGCAAATACAAAATTTTGAAATAAAACTAACACAAATCCTAGTAAAACTGTTTAAAAGTAAATTCACCTTCTGAAAATAGTTAAATAGTTTTAAACTCTTTTGCTAATTTCCAGAAGTATCCTCATTTACATAATTTTAACTTTAACAGACTTCAGAAACTGAAACTTATTTTGGTGTCATATGCTTTCAGTTTTATAAAAAAATATTTTCATACTGTTTGTAGATTCCTGTTTTCCATGACTAAATGTGGTTTGATTCAAATTATTTTTATAATTTATCTGGAAAGAACTGTTTTCAAACAGAAAATAGACACATGAAATTTTCTCTCTGTTTTATGAAACTATTGTCCAAGGTTCATGCTAGTTGTAAATATGTTTTTCTTTTTTTGTTGGCTTCTGTTCTTTTAAAAGAGATCTAATCTAATCAAATTAGGATTCTGTTAATAAAAATTCATTAAATCAGGGTGGCCAATATTGAATTGAACATTCATCATACTGAAATCTAACATAAAATCAAATTATATAATCCAAATTTATGAGTAAATTTCCAGGCTGGTTTATAAACGTGATTTGTAATAAAACATAGTTGAGCATAGGAGATAGCATTGTATTCACTATGGTTTCTCACAAACTGGTATGTAATATTTAATTTTATATGTAGGTATAATTATGCTTTCACAAATTATACTGTTTGTAATGTTGTGCATATAGTCACCATTGGCTTTATCATCATCTTATTAATACTCATTTAAGCCAAATAAGTACTTTTAATGCTCATTTTAATAAAAACCAAATGATGATTCAGTTTATTAAAACCTATTCTTTATCCATTTTATTTTCGTATTTTAATTTGAATATTGAAATGAATTAGTTGGGGTAAGGCAGCAGAGGGTAAGAAAACAGTTGCAGTAAAAAGAGTCATTTAAAAAAATGACTTAGGTGTTGGTGAAATCTTATGGTATACATATTGCATATTTATTATATTGCCCTGGAATAAAAATGAAGGTAAAAAATTCCCCCACTGTAGTTTTTTGTAGTTATAAAATATTGGTAAAAAAGTAATATGTAAAACCCTAATGAAAATATAACTAAAGAAGTGGTATATGGCATCAGTTGATTATCTTACCTCCCCTAAATATTTGTTCCTTTCATTCTTACTCTGGCAGGTTTTAATTTTTTTAAATGTATTTTAATCTTTTTTTTTTTAAGCTCTGAGAGCCACTGGTTCTTCTTAAGGTGAACAGACTTGATTGTCACATCATTTCTTAGGATAAGTGACAAACAGTCTAGATTATTAAGAGTTATTGTAGCTCTGTTTTGTTTGTCTTTTCTTAAATACTTTGAAAAAATTACTGAGAAGAAAGTTAATATAATGTAATGCTGCTACTAAAGTATAGATTAATCATACTACATATGTACTGACTGATACCCCTTACCTTCTGAAATATACCTTTGCTTTTTATTTTTTCTTTGGAAGATAAAACTCCTTCACTCATTAGTCATTAGTTATTTCTTACCCATTTTCTACCTCTATATCATAAGAAAGTAGAAATGAAAAGATTAATGTATAATATTAAATATCTCACTCCTCTTTTAATTATTTTTATTAAGTTCAAGAATACGCCTGATACTCCCTCACAAATACTGGTCAGGAGTCTGGCCTTGTGCATATTAGACGCAGGCATGTGCACAGTGGTGCACGCAGCAGAGTTGGCTGCAGCTGACTTGTAGATTTTCTTGCAGTTTAAGAGTGCTTTAATTAAAATGAAACCTGTCAAGAGTTTGAAACATTGGATCTTGTTTCTGTTGAGGTACATTTATTTGTAAAATGATTTTTCTGTTTATAAAGTGGTATTGTGTTTACCGGATGTCCACTAACATTATATTGATACCTAGAAAGCTTTGATGGATGTTACAAGGCTGTCTTTTTTTCCTCGTCTGAAGAAGCTTTCATATTTCTAATTATGTCCAGTGTGAACTGGTCATTTACATGTTATTCCTTTGTGCTTGTGTGTACTTAATTGAAATATTTTCCCATTTGCTTTCTTTATAACTCATGTATTGTAAATAGGTACCACATCTATGCTATGTCAACCAGCCAGAACTCTGTTCTTTTTTTTTTTTTTTTTTTTTCATTTAATCACTACAGAATAAAAAATACTCTTTTCTTGAAAATTTTCACCAGATAAACAGGGGTCACGTAACTCTGAAAGTAATTTTTAATTATACTTTAAAAATAAAATCACATTACCTTCTACTTCTCTGTTGTCATCATTTATTTTCTGAGACCGTATCATATGCTTAGGAAATGACATTTTAGCTCTAGTTATTTGGAAAATTTAAGGTTATTTATGTTATCCAGCAGTACGTGAAATTATATTTTCAAATCTTTGGAAATCCCTGAGTGTTTCTTTTTCTGTTAGGAAAATACTATATATCAAACTATCTTTCCTTTTTTAAGCTTCTGGTGATATTCTTCTTTCTTTCAGCATATAATCAAGTTTCACAGAGCTTCTAAAGCAAACAAGAAGCCAGTACAGTTACCTCGGGGAATGGTGAAGTCACTATTGTATCAGATCCTAGATGGGATTCACTACCTGCATGCTAACTGGGTGTTGCACAGGGATTTGGTAAGTTGAAATGTAGTTAGGTTTAAGCCAGAAAGATGCATTTGGAGTTGGATGATTTTCTAGTTGTCTCTAGATATCAGTGCTATACAGGCCTGCAAACCTTATAGAGGAAGTGGGAATGCTACAGTCTCAAAACTAGCCTAGCCTTGTGCTTTTGTGTAACGCATCCTGCTTCTTGACATACGTTAAGCTGGTGCTTAAGAGGTGAAAGAGGGCACATTTGTTTTGCTAAGCTTTCGGGGGTTTTTTCAAGTCTGTAAATAACGTATTGGCCTGCTTTACATTGAATATTATATGCCAGACAAACTCTAGAAGTTGGTATATTTATGAGTAACTTGAAAATAACCCTTTGGAGCCTACTGTATCCTAAGTTGTATATTAGAAGAGGAGCGTTCACCTGCTTATTTTTAAACCCACTATGTTAGTAGCAGTCTCTCCGCCAACAGCCTTTAATAGTCATGATTGAGTACATTATTGAGTGCCTTGCCATGTTAAGCTGCAATAAATTTTTACGAATTTAGAAACTTCAGAAACTGACTTTCTTATTTTTATTTCACATGGCAGAATAGTTTATGCCCTTTTTTAAAAAAACCCATATAGCATTAAATTGGTGATTAAATTGTGCATTGCTCATTAAATCTTCATAGATTTAAATTATGTAAATCTCAAATTCCCCTTTTCCCCTTTCATATTGAGTAATGTAGGAACTCTAGTAAGGTGTGCCTTCATTTCCAACAATTATAAACACAATGCTGGAAGTGATGACTTGGTCTCTAGTCACATGTGTACATTAGGAGAAAACCCCGTCGCCAGCTTGGAGGTGGAGCTGCTCTGCCCCTCACGCAGATATTCTTTCCAGACTGCTCTGTGTTTAATGCATTCAGTCTCTGGCCTTCAGTCAGGTGTTTTAGTTTCTAGTTCTTTCATCTGTCTTCAGTAAATCTCCTTGAAATAAGTTTAGCGGTAGTTATTTTATCTCCAGTTGGCAAATCTAGAAACCATTTAGAGTAGGACCAATAACACATCAGAAATTTGGTTGAAATAACTTTTTCCCTTATGCAAAAAATTTTCCTTTATTTTTAATAGAATTAGGTTATTTTATTTATAAACAATGAATTTATAGAACATAAATATGAAAAATCTTTTGCCTCTTTATGAAGCTGAAAATAAATTTCAGCTTTTAGGGGTAGAGTCAACTTAGGGAAAAACTATTACTACTTTTGAGTTACTGACCTTTTTTATGATTCTAAAAGAATAGAATCTGGTTTTTCCCCATAGAGTTAATTATGCTACGATAACGCTACATTTTCTTTCTAATGTAAGTATTTTCTCATCACTAAAATATGTATGTTCATTAGATGAATACAAACTGATTTTTAAACCAGTATTTAATTTTTATGTTAATGTATAATATACCTGAACTACTCACATTAGTATTAACTACAGTGGTGAAAATAATTTCGAAGTCTGATTTCTTTTGTGTCTCTCTTGGGAGAGCTCTTTCTATTGATACGGCCAGAACAAGTTGTCTTTGGCACAGAGACCGTGTAGAGCAGGTCATCTCAGAAGTCTCTGTTGGTAGCATACCAGGAGACAGAGGCAGTGGAGCAGTGCACTTAGGTGCAGGTGGCAGAGGGATGCACTGTCTGTAGCTGATTTAAAAATAATAATGAAACAGACGAAAAGTAGTTACTTTTAAAAATTTTATTTATTTATTATTTATTCTTGGCTGTGTTGGTTCTTTGTTGCTGCCCACGGGCTTCCTCTAGTTGCTGCGAGTGGGGGCTACTCTTCGTTGCTCTGCGCGGGCTTCTCATTGCAGTGGCTTCTCTTGTTGCAGAGCACGGCCTCTAGGCGCGCGGGCTTCAGTAGTTGTGGCACGCGGGCTCGGTAGTTGTGGTGCACGAGCTTAGTTGCTCTGCAGCACGTGGGATCTTCCCGGACTAGGGCTCCAACCCGTGTCCCCTGCATTGGCAGGCGGATTCTTAACCACTGCGCCACCAGGGAAGCCCGTTACTTTTTATTGTTACCGTATGCTGGCAATTCTGAACAGTATCAGTGATAAAATATTCCCATCCACTGAGGCAAACCGCTCCTACTCCTGTACCCCTCTTGATATGCCACTGCTCTCTGTTTAAAAGTGTGTTCATCCAAAATATTTTGTAAACTGTAAGCGGTTGTTTTTCTGCTGCTGCCTCCTTTGACTTTCCCATCTGAAGTGCGGTTTCCTGTACTATCTGTGCGTGACTTCTTAGTGATCTTTCCAAACGTCTGACCCTTCTGTGCATCACAGGCACACTGCACCATCGTCTCCTTAAAATGATAAGCTCTGTCCCAGGCTGGATCCTACTGTTTCAGGTACCTGCCTCTTGAATTATTCTTCAGTTCTTGAAGGAAAGATTCATTATCATAGTTTTTTTAAAAATATGTGCCCACCTTCCTGCCAACTGAAAATTAAATTTTGGAGTTTGATATTATATAGTTTTTCAACTATAGCTACATAAGATATTCATATATGAAGTAATCAAGTATTTACTCTGAAGAACATTCTTTAGAAGCTGTATGATATGCCTTTTTTTAACCCCTTCTCAAATAGTTATGATTTGCAGATGAGATATTTACCCTATGAGAATGAATATAATTACGAGTTAATTATATTCTTTGCTCCTTTCAGTCAGGTTTAGATGAAATGAGGTGATACCAACCTTAATAGATCTACGTAGATATTTATTTGTTTACTTATTTATTTATTGGCCGTGCCACATGGCTTTCACGATCTTAGTTACCCAACCAGGGATCGAACCTGTGCCCCCTGCAGTGGAAATGCGGAGTCCTAACCACTGGGACCACCAGGGAATTCCCTACATAGATTTCTCATGTTAATAATTGAACCAATTGGTTAAGTTGCTGACTTGCCACAAGAAACTTCATATTAAGGTGGATAATTGGCATAGACAGCCTAAAAACACCATTTGAAAATAGCCCAGAATGTTACTGAAGCTTTCACTTAATAACATTGGCTTTATTATTAATAGAAATACTGACTTGAGATGACAGAGTTATGAAGTTCTTTGATATATATAGTTGTTACTTAATAAATGAAGATTAATCTTGTCAGTACTAATCATTATGTAGTAGCAGACCAGTAACTGGGATGTGTCATCCTTGGCAGGAAGTGGAGATCTAATAATGCTGGAACTCTTGTTGGGCTGAAGGTGGTAATGTGTACACACATGTGGATGTTTTAAGAAAAATGGGCTAGAAAGGAAGAACATTCAGTATTTATTTGGTGAGATAATTTATGAATCCAAAGTAAACTTTTTAGTTTTAGAGCATTAAAATATGTATGTATAAGTTGGTTTGCTTATACACTTAATCTGTTTGCTATAAGTAGAGAGAAATAAAAACAGAGGTGTGTGTAAGTTAGCTATGTTGTTTCCTTTGACTACACCCTTCTCCTTTCTTCTTTATTCTCCTCTCCTTGGAAGTGAAAAAATCGTTTGACTAATAGTCTGTAGTCCTGGTTCTGGCATTACCATCTGTATTAATCAGCGTTCTCCAGAGAGACAGAATGTGTATATTTAGAGAGAGTGAGATTTCTTTTAAGCAGTTCCCTCAGGCAGTTGTGGAGGCCTGGTTAGTCAGAATCTGCCGGGTAGGCTGGCAGGTTTGACAGACCCAAGGGAAGAGGTGTAGTTGAGTCCAAAGTCAATCTGCTGGCAGAATTCCTTCTTGTTCAGGGAGGTCAGTTTGATTTATTAAGGCCTTCACCTGATGGATGAGACCCACCCACGTTATGGAGGGTAATCCCCTTAACTCAAAGTCCACCCATTTAAATGTTAATCTCATCCAAAACCACCTTGACAGAAACATCCAGAATACTGTTTGACCAGATACGTAGGCACTATGGTCCAGCCAAGGTAACAGATAAAATAACCACCCTATACAAGTCGGTTAACCAAGACACAAGTTAAGGTAATGTGAGAAAAGGTATTTCTGGGTCATGTCGTCCATCCATCCCACCCCACCCCCGTTATCTGCTGTTTATATAAAGTAGGAGTGTTCTGTTGGGTTAAGGAATATTAAGATTTTTTTGCCAGATACCATAAAGAGAAACTAAGTGTGAAATATTATGAAAGCTTCAAATAAGGATATGTTTTAAGTGACTCAAAATGAGGAAAGATTTGAAGTCTGTTAGCCTGATTGTATTGAGTTTGGTGATTCTTTTTTTGAGCCCAGTCTATTAAAAATTTGAAGCACCAAAATCATATTCGATACTTTTTGTGTAGAAGCTAAGTTTGATTTTGCAGTAGTGACTGAACTCTTTCCTGTGAGAGGTAGTCCTCCTGGATTGAGTTAAAGCACACGGACAGAGTGTGAGAAGTTCTCACTAACAGCGACTCCATTGTGACCTGTTTGAGGACATCCAGCCAGTTTACTCTATCTGGCCTCTTTCAGTAGAACTGATTATTTTTTGTAAGACTTATTAAATTTAGGAATGGTTTTCTTGTGCAATCGTGAAATTTCAAACTCAGTTAATTTTTCTTTTCCTAGGAAAAATTCTGTGATAGATTAAGAATTTGAAAAACGCTTGTCAAACGTATGCATGCTGGTGTTAGTGAACTGGAGATTAAAAACACCGCTATAGTCTGGCTCCAGTCTCCTTTTTTTCTTTTCTCTCTTTTCTTTATAGTTATTTCCCAGCCAACCCAGAGGTTTCCCTGCCTTCCTGAATCCCTGCTCCCTTCATCTCCAGCATCTGAAATTCTATTCATCCTTTAAAGCTCTGCTCCTGCTACCTCATCAGTAAAGTGCACCCTCTCCTCCACCTCCACTCCCCCACTCCCACCCCAGTCACACTAGCTGGGAGTGAGAATGTTTACTTCTACACCCTGTAGCAGTTACTTTGAACTACCCCTGGGGCACTTGCTAGTTTTGGTAATTGTATGTCCTCTGTTTGATGGTAAGTTCCTGAGGGCAAAGACTGTGACTTATGATATGTTTGTATCCTGCCCAGCGCTTAGCAAAATACACATTAGTGTATACAGTATTGCTTATATTTGTTGAATGAATGAACTAGCCCATTTGTAACAGAAGCAAAGTGGCCTCCAAGGTTATTCTCCATAGCTTATCTCTGATATTACCTGATGCTGGTCCGTATCTACGGACACACAGAGACTCTGCTGCGTTTCTTCCTTTTACTCCCTCTTATCTCTGCTGTGATTCAGTGCAGTGGAACAGTGCAGAGAAAGTTCTTTTCTATTCATACTACATTTTAAGTCCTTTCAGCATCCTTCCTCTTTCCACCTAAAAGAGCTCAGCTCTCAGCAGTCAGTTCAGAGACCATTCAGCTTATGATACTGATCTGTTGACCTTTTCCATTGCACTCTTCCTCTACCCCATATTTTTGTTCCGCCCACTGAGACCTATTTCCTGGCCCTTTGTCTGTTTGTTCTGATGTTCTTCTCTTCATGTCATTTATTTTTTCCAATTTTTTTCCTTTAATCTTAAGGGTCGAACATTTCCATCATAGTTCGTTTACATCCCTCACTTTTTTTCAAGAACGTCTTAAAGTACCTTCTGTGTGAATTATTGTTTAATTGTAGGTGAGGGGGCCATACCTCCCTTCTCCTATACATCCCAGCTGCTCTGAACTTGCAGCTCTCATGTTTCACTTTAATAATACATTTAACTGACCAGTTCATTACTAATCACAATGTAAATATTTTAATTTCTAGCTAATAGTTGTTCATTTTAAATTTTCTAGTGAACTCAATGTTGGCTGAATTTTGTGCTTTTTGTTGAAAATATTCATGCAGTGTATCAGATATACCATAGAAATGATTTACACTCAAATCAGACTTGTATTTAAGTAAGTATTAAAGACTTGGGCTTTTGACATGTTTCCTAAGGAACTTAATAGAAAGTAGAGAAGTAGTTATGATGACTGGCCTATTTACCATTAATTTTCGTTAAGTATATATCAGGTTCTCATATGGTCATTAATGTGTTCCACTTTAAAAAAAAATCTAATGTCCAAAATGTCATTTGAATTATTACCTTAATGGTTTTATCATAGTGGTAATTAACTTGGAACTACCAGACACATAGGGTTGTATTTTTGTCCTGTGGCACTAAGTGGATAATATAATATAGCGTATTATATTATATACTATAATATAGTATTAAGTGAGATATACTGTAATATAACTTTTCACCATGTTGTTTCCTTTTTTCATTTAAGCTGAATTACAAGGCTGTATACAAAATTTGGAGTGTTTTGGAGTATTACAACTATCTGCTAGTTGGTCACTCGTGCCCTAAACCAATTCAAAATAGTTTTTGGGGGGGGGGGGTGGTATAGCTCAGTGGCAGAGCATTTGACCGCAAAATAGGCTCTTTGTTTTTTTGTGTGGTTTTTTGCCATAGGAAAATTTCCTAGAAAATAAATCTTTGTAGAGATTTCCTTTGGAGTATCCCAGTGGGGATGTGCTATCCTGTGTAGTATGTGATGTGACATAGCCCAGTGGGCCGTTGCATAAACGTATTTAAAAGATGCTGGAGCTATTTCAGAGCTTTAATCTGACTTATTAAAAAAAAATCTGATAGTGCCGCTGCCATGCAGTTTATTTTAATTATACTGGGTAACTTGGAGTCACTTGGTGGGGTTTTAGCTGTTTGGTGAAGGATGAGTTGGTTTCCTAGCAATACAGTCAAAATCTTGGAGTGAGCCATCGACTCAAACTCAGTTTCACAGGGCCTACTTTAGGAAGGCACCTAATTATGTATTGATGATAACATGATGAATTATTGGGGTGTTTTGGATCTGATTCTTCTTGAGTGAAAGATTGCCTGGTTTATTAGTTTTGCTTACTAATACTAAAGTTTGCTCACAATGATATGGTTAGTTGGTTTGTTGGGGTTTTTTAGGTGCATTTTCTTTCTTTTTTTTCACATCTTTATTGGAGTATAATTGCTTTACAGTGTTATGTTAGTTTCTGCTGTATAACAAAGTGAATCAGCTATATATATATATATATACACACACACACACACCCATATCCCCTCCCTCTTGTGTCTTCCTCCCACCCTCCCTTATCCCACCCCTCTAGGCCGACACAAAGCACCAAGCTCATCTCCCTAGATGCATTTTCTTATTGACTGTTGAGCTCTGTACAATAAGTGGAAGACTCAGAAAGAAAGAGATTAAGTGACCTGATTCTGGTTACTTAGAGAACTGTTTTCAAAGCTGGGTCACTGAATTTAGGGAATTTTTCCTCTAGATCAATGATTTTTATAAATTGCAGGTTGTAAAAGCCATAAGTGAGTTGGGAAATCACACAACACAACCAGCCTTTTTATTTTTTTAATGGAGTAGAGTAGAATAGAGAAAATAGCAGAGTGCATCATATGTCTTGAGGGAAATTATTGTTTCATGAAACTTTTGTTTCAGTTATATGTGTGTATATGTGAATATGGTCATGCAATATTAAGTGATTTTCTTCCTGTGGGTTGTGTTCAAAAAGGTTTGAAAGTCGCTGCACTAGACTGTTTCCCAAAAGGTACTTGATATGGTTAGGAAAAGAGAACATCAAGGGAAAAAAAGTAGTCAGATCTTTAGAAAACACTTTGTCCCAAATTATAAGTACTTTAATGTTTTATGCAAATTTCTTGACATTGATAATAAAATCATTTTGAATAGCTGTAGCCCTGTAGGAAATATGTTTTTCTAAGTAGGGTTTATTTACGAGTAGGAGAATTTCAGGCAAATTTCACCTTCCTCCTTTAATACCTTTCTAAATTGTCTGAATAGTTTGCAGTTAATATATATTATTGTTATATAGAAGGAAACGGAGGAAGATTCTATTTAGTCTTTATTAAAAGTTCACACATAATATTCAGTGTGGTTTAGTGTATTTATTTTATGGTGAGGATGATTGCTATTAAGAAAAAAAAAAGCCATGCATACACTTTTTTTTCTGCCTAAAAAAAGAGGACAGTACCTTCTTCAGGGTAAAAAAAAGAAAAAAGAAAAAAAAAAAAAAGAAAGAAAAAGGCAGAAAGGACCCTGCCACTGTCCAAATGCTGAAAGAGGCAAAGCAACAAAATAATTGACCAGCTGGGAAGAAAGGAGCCTGCGTTCTTGGCCTCTGTTCTAACTGCTGTTGCCCCTTCTCTGTGCTTCGCTTCCTTGAAATGAGTGTTGGGAATATATTAAGCATGTTTCTTTACAACAGAGCTTTTTTGAAGAAAAATGCTTTGTGACTGTCAGGTTTAATCACTGCTTATTACTTGAGATTTGCTTCATTTACTGGGAGTAAATGAAAATAAATAAATCTCCAAGGATTTACTCTGATTTTCTTATTTGTCTAATTGTATAACTAGTAAAACATATAAAATTGCGGTCATAAAATTTAGGCTTGAAGATAAAACATAGGTTTTATTGATAAGAATGGGTTAAGGCAAACTTAAATGAGGTTTGCATTAATTTTAGTTAACGTAATGAATTGTGTTTATTCTATAGTATATTTACTTAAATGACCAATTGGGCAGTTTTCTTTCTTGGAAGTATTTGATTGTTTGTAAACAGTCCATTTGATTTCTTGATATGTGCCACGTTTGTGTAATTTTGATATTGATGTTGAGCATACACAGTGAACTGTGTTCTGTTGTTTGTAAATAATGAAAAAGTGGTCTACTTAATTTTACTGAATAGCACAGCTGCAAATATCGTACCTGCTTATATGGGCAGATTACAAGTTGATTATAAAAATATTATGTTATTTAGTTTGCATATTGCTTCTAATCTACTTTTCCTTAGAGTCTGAGTCTTTTCAGACACTTTATCAGCACAATGCTGGAATCTTTTAAGTCAGATTTCTCACCAATCAAGAACAGATATTCTAAATAATTTAATTGAGCCTTTAAAAAAAAATGGAGTGTAAGATAATATCTTTGAGTAATCCTGAAAATTGACTAGAAGTAGAGGATTATCTGAGTTTTAAGTCACGTACATTGGTACCTTTTCTCTTTTTTTAACATAAAATGGAGCCAGACCCGTCTTTTCATCTTTTTGATAGAGAGTCATCTGAAGTATTAGGACTGTCTGGCACATAGTAAATGTTCAGTAAATGCATCTTACTTCAGTCGATCATCACGTTGCCCTAGAACTATGAATAAGTACCTTAGGGGCGGGAACTTTATCCATTTCGTTTACTGCTGTATCATTATTACCCAGAGTAGCACATATTAGCTGCACAATAAATATTTATTGATTGAATAACTGGATTCTTATCAATGCTACCTTCAAAACAGGTCTCAGATTGAACTACAGTAAGACGTCCTATAACTGAGATTTGAAGGTGGCGCATTTGGCATTGGTCCCAGTCCTCTGACCAGTGTCTTTTCTCGAATAAGAGTGACCTGTAGTGCTTGTTTTCAAGGAGAAACAGCTGTGGGAAGAGAGCCATGAAGGGAAGAGCAAGTTAGCAGGGATTCTGGAGTCCTCCTAGCTCAGTGTCTCTGGGTCAGTCCAATGAACAGGTGCCGACTAACAGGGAGATTCCAAAACCCCTCGCTGCCAGGATGTGGATTTGGATTTTCCAGGTGGACTTCCAGGCGTGCTCATTCGTGAATTCCTGTTCATTAACCCTACAGTAGCCTGACCCCCCAGTTCACACGGTTCACACGGTTGAGTTTTCTGCAGTCCACTTACTGCCTCTTGACTTTGCTTCTTATCGTTTCTGTCACTACTGTTCTAATCCATAGTACCTGGATTACTGAAAAAATGTCCAAGTGAATCTTCCCTACTTGCAGTCTTACGTTCCTATGGTCCAGTATCTACATAGCAATCAGAATGATCGCTCTGAAAAGCAAATCACACCATGTCATCCCCCTGCCTGAAGTTCCTCGGTAGCCTCCTACTTGTGGGGCAGGTATACTCAGAATCTGTCCTAAACATTATTATGTCTTCTTGCTGCAGAGACTGGAGAGCTGAAAGCTGCAGCATTGTTGTATGTATCAGTAAGATAGAAAACATGCTGGCAACTCGACTGTCATGCCATGGAAGTTATAAGACATAACCCAGTTACAGAAATATTAAAATTTTTAAAGGAAAGTAAAAAAATGCATAAAGTGCATTTTTCCCTTGACATTTGGTAATGGTAAGTAGCTAGGACTTAATTACTAGTGCAGTGGCAAATGACTGAGGTAACTGCTTTTCTGTCTTTAATAAGAATTGTTAAGTTTCATCATTATGTGTGATGTTTGTTCTAGGGTTTTGGTAGATACCTTTTATCAGGCTAAAAATGTTCCCTTCTATATCCAATTAAGTTGTTTGTTTCTAAATCAAGAACTGATTTTATTAAATGCTTTTCTTGCATCTTTTGAGATGGTCATATGGCTATTTTCTTTAATCTGTTAATACGGTAGCTTACATTTATAAGGTTTTATTTCATTTTTAACGTTGACCCATCCTTGTCTTAGTGGGATCAGCTCTACTTGGTTTTGATTTTTTTTTCTCCAGTTGCTGTTGGATTCCCTTTGCCAGTACTTTATTGTGTCTATATTCTCAAGTGAAGATGGTCAGTAATCTTCTGTTTGTACACTTTTTTTTGTTATCATGATTATACTAGCTTCAGAAAATGATTTTAGTCTCTGGAATAGCTTGTATAATATAGGAATTACTTATTCTTGAAAGGTTGGTAAAAGTCATCTGTAAAACTGATTCTGGTGCATTGAAATTAGGATGGATGATTTTTGACTACCATTTAAATTTCTTTAATAGTTGTTAAATTATTCTGGTGTTCTACAAAACCCTGGATAGAATAAACATTTTAAAATAAATACAAATTACCGTAATTGACCCTGGAAAAGGTAGAAAAACTAAATAGACTAGCAACTATGGAAGACTTAAAGACATTTGTCACAGGGCTACCTCTAAAAACATGTAACAAATGCACATTTTTTCACAGTTGCTTCAACCATGAAGCAACAGTTAATCCTGCATTATATAAACTGTTCCAGAAAGAAAGTTTCCTTAGTAACCTTGTAGGAAGAAAGCATAACACTGACACAAACCTAATAAAGATAGTAGATCAGTGTCATGTATTAATATTTATGCATATATCCTAAATAAAATATTAGCAAATAGTATCCAGAGGAATGTTAAAAGAATATTACTATGCTCCAAGTAAATGAAGTTCTTTTCAAGAATGTGAAGATGATTCAGTCTTTGGAAACCTATTAACAGAATTCATATTAATAATGCTAAGAGAATAACACTGGTTATCTCAATAGTTATAAATATAAAACTTTTGCAAAATTCAGTGTTTGACAAAGTTTAATATTCATTTCTGATTGAAATTCTTTACAAAAATAAGGAAAGAAGGAAACTTCTAAGCACAAAAAGTGTACATACCAAATCAACAGCTGTTATCTTTTCTGTTACCTTTTCTCTTATCTTCTCTGTTCTAACCTTTCTGTTACCACTATTATTTAACACTGTCCTGGAACTTTTCTGGTCTAAAAGTAACCTAAGTAACTGTGATAGGGGAGGCTAAATAAAATAGGATCAGTACAATAGTACTGTGCATTTATTTATTATTTGTTCACTGTTGAGTGAACAAATACAGGAATCAAAAGAGCCTTTCTAAGATATTTATATAAATGTAAATAATATAGAGAAATCTGGAATTATGTCCACCAAAATACTTGTAATGACCTAACTCTGTGAGGTGAGGTTTCAGGTAAATTTTACTTTCTTTGTACTTTTCTGTATTTTAATTTTCTACAAGAATGTCTATTTTTATTACTTTAATTCTTAAAAAGCTGTTACTAATAATAAACAGTTTTTTAATCAATAAAAGGCATAAGTAACTAGAAGCTAGAAAGGTGATCAAAAACAATTAGGGGCATCTCATAGGGTGATGTAGAAAAATCATCTTGGGGGTATTATCCAATCATGAATGGGTACCTCGCCCCCCAGAAGTCTTCAGTTAAGAATCACTTCAGTTGTGAGTCACTATTAACAGATTATAGTGTTAGCTGTCATTATATATTTTGGACTTTTAATATATCAAGCATTGTATTAAGTCTTCTGTGTGCATTAGTAACATTTATCTTTGCAACACTAACTTGTCATTATTTTTATCCATATTTTATAAATGAGAAAATGGAGGTGAAGGTCACAGAACTAATAGCTGAGAGCATCCTTGATTTTCTTTTAGCCTGTTCTTAACCATTTAACCATACTTCCTCATCTTCTGAAGAAGTCTATTATATTCCTCAAATGTTTAGGGGAAGAAAAATGTTGAGAACTATTGGTCTAAAGTCTGTGTCTGTTCAAATATAGAAAAAAATTATAGTATCAGATAAAGTATATTTTACTTCAAAAGACTGAAACATATTTTGTAACAGCAGAATGATTAAAATAATGAATATACACCAAAGAACTTATGGTTTGTTCAATTTGGCAGTTGTACAAAAGGAAATAGAAATATATAATTATGTACTTTGACATTCTTCAAATCAGATTTTGACAAAATTTTTTAAATAAAGAATGAGCAAAAATTATAGAATGAAGCAATGTGATATAATAGAATTGCTTGGCATTTAGGGCTATATAAAGGAACATATTTTAAAATAAACGTTCACTGGGAATTCCTTGGCGGTCCAGTGGTTAGGGCTCCAAGCTTTCGCTGCCGAGGGCCCACGTTCAGTCTCTGGTTGGGGAACTAAGAAACCCGCAAGCCGTGTGGCACAGCCAAAAAATAAAAAGAATAGAGAAAAAAAGAAAAACCATTCGCTAAAAATGTATGTCTAGAAAAGTTCAGTGTGTACTAGAAGATGAAGATATTCATGGTAAGTATTCACAGAGACACAAATTCTATATTAATTTCTCAGAACACAATAAAAAAAAACTACAAGTAAAAGCAGAATTATATTTTCTTAGCTATTAGACATCAACTGAAAATGTGCCATTTGAGATACAGATCAGTATGTGTCATAGTACAAAATGATTAACAACCAAACTGAAACAAAGTCATTGAGTGTCCAGAAAGTGTGCCACCAGGTTGTGTTGTTTATAAGTGTGTAAGTTTAGTTCTGAAAAAATCTTGGAGAACAGCACTTAACAGTGGTTTCTTAGGGATCCCTGTCTTCTTTTCATAGACAGATCCATTAAAAACCAGCTTTTCTTGTTGACTCAGAGTCTCCATTTTGCCTTGATAACGTTAGTGAATATGAAGACGCTGGTTTTACTCCTAGAATAACAAGTCGTCAACTTGACAGAGATGCCAGTGTTCTGCACTTCCGTACCTGTGTGAGATACCTCTGATTGGTAATGGAAGTTTCCGGACCAGCCCAATTCCTGTCTTTTTCAAGATGCAGCTCTGTGCAGTCCTTAGTCTTCTACCAGAGCTGGCCCCTTAAATGAAACTACTTTGCCATCCCTGCTGTATGCCAGAATCATCAGTGTGCTGTTTGCCATCGTGACAGAGCCTGGAGAACAGAAAGCCTCTACAGGAATGGTTATCTCTGTAACACAGACATATTGCTTTAGGAAATGTCAGTGGGGTTTTTTTTGGAGCACAACAACATAAAACAAGAAGAAAAGCCATGAGACTGTAAAACAAGGGCATGTTCTTTTAATTACAAACACAGGTTTTTTTCTGGGAGAAATAAAGCAAGAGAAGGCTATCGTAGTTTCAGACAATCAAATTATACTTCAAACAAGTATCTCATTGATCTATTTCACTGTTCAGCAGGCAGTAAAGGGTGTTCTATAATCATTTCTGTGCATAAGATAACTATTCTCGAAGATGTTATCATGATGTTATAATACTTTTAAGTCATGTTGGACCTCTGCTCTCTATAGCAACAAATAGTTTAATGGAGTATGTGCCTCATCAAAATGTCACCAGCAAAGTATGTTTTTTTAAGGTGATTATGTCTGATGGCACATGAAAGATCACAGACTATTTACCAAAGTCATGGTTATTACTGATTGTTTCATGAATTATCACCAGTTACTTGGATGCTTTGGCTCTAGAGCTTAAAACTGCTAACAAATTCTCCCACTGAAAAAAGAAAGAAAAGAAATTAGCTTTTTGGAGAATATAATATTGTTTCAATGTGGCATTAAGTACGAAGACAAAAATTATCCATCAAGTCTTTTGAAGCCTTCCTTAAAACTGATTAAGCAACAAAACAAATACTGACAAGAGTATTCATGATCTCTATGGCTTTTCTGCCAGTTTCTCTTGAGATTTCCATTAGACCACATTCACAAAAGAAATTTAGTGTGAGATTTGTCTACTAAATCAGAGTATCACGCCCTGGATACCACCATGGGAGACACCATGAGGAGGGACTCATTGTTTATAAACAGTTTTATTAAAACAGCACTTAAAACCATTCTCTTTTGTTTATGACTACATAGCATGCCCAAACTGAACTTAAATCCACTAATTTAAGTGTGCGTGGTGACTCTCGGCCCCAAGATCTACTTCAGATCGTGCGATAGGCAGTGAGTTGTCTTGCAAAGCAAGTT
Source organism: Balaenoptera borealis (assembly GCF_965194805.1). Taxonomy (NCBI): domain Eukaryota; kingdom Metazoa; phylum Chordata; class Mammalia; order Artiodactyla; family Balaenopteridae; genus Balaenoptera; species Balaenoptera borealis. The sequence goes on from NC_138877.1 coordinate 5,181,834, forward strand.
TTAATTATTAGCTGGAGCTTTGGCCCCAAACCCTAATACTAGGCAAGACTTTGACAGAGAAACTGTTCCTCACCAATGCTCAAACCCGCTTGGGACTTGGCCAGTCCAGTGAATCTATAATAAAATGAAGACCAAGAGAGGGAGTTTCTCCCCCTTTGCCTAGTAGCAGGCTGACCAGTACCACCCATCCCAGGGCTTCTCAGATCTGGGTCCGGCTGCTGAATGAGTAAGAAAGCAAAAGAGAGAGAGAGAGCTTTTCCACTCCATCTAAAATAGAAGGAGGAAAGTGATGCCCATGTGTGCTTGTGCTTTTGCCAGATATGGAAGTAATCTTTTAGGAGCACTTAAGTGCTAGAAAAATCCATCGCAGCAAGCCAGTTAATCAGCTTGTAACTCTGGAGGAGGGAGTGGGATTTGGTATGTGGTGGAGGAGTGATGGGTGGTAAAAGAGTCTTTAACTCTTAACTGTGTGTGGCCTCATAGTTTGAATTGTTTATAATCAGAGTGTATTCATGTATTACTTACATCATTAGAGGGTGGGCGTGGAGAATCAGGTTTTGCCAAGTAATGCAGAGGAAAGTTCTTATGGTAGAAATAACGGGCTAGCACTGACATAGTTGTGTAAGGTCTAGTCACAGAACGCTGCAAACACATGTGTGGCAGGAGAGTGGTGGAAGGCGGGGCTGGAGAGATAAGTGGGTTAGAGCTTGCAGGTGCCTGGCATTCCATCATAAAGACTTCTACCTTATTCACAGGCGGTGAGGGGCCACGTGAAGGTGAAATACTTTAGTAATAAAGCACAACAACAGCATTCAAAGAAATTTTGAAAAGGTCGTCCCTACCTCTGTCACTGTAACCTTTTTTGTTTTTCTAGTCCTTACTCAACACTTCTTTTTTTTAACCCAGTTGTAATCACAGTCTATATATAATTTTCTGTTCCACTGTTTTCCTAATAATTTCCTCTGTTACTGTGGAAGATTTTAAACAAGGGAGTGATGATGTGATCAGCTTTCTCTTTTAGGAAGGTAACCCTGGCAATAGTACAGAAGACTGAATTGACGGGAGGAGAATCAAAATGGGGTTCAAGAGATGTCTAGGAGGTCCTGCCCTGATGAACCATGAGAAGAGAGTTCTAGCCCAAATATCAAGTCCCCTCCTGAGCCACACCGTGACTGAGAGCAGGCCTTTCCCTCGGCCAGATAGACGGGCTGCCTCTTCTCTTGGAGGGCCACCCCTGCTGTGGGCATTTCACGCGAGTCTCTGAGCCCTGGTTTCCTGTGAAGCAGGCTGAGCTCTGCAGTGTCCCTGATGAGCAGCTTTGTTTGTGGTTGGCAGCTCCACGTGGCTCACAGGGAATATTGTTAGTGCTGCACTTCCTTTTGGTGCTTCACCAGCTGTCTCAGTGGGCAGGAGTGTGTGTGTGATGATAGAGATTCTGAAAACATTTTCTTGAACAACACATTATAGTTATGGTAATACACGTCCATTTAAAGCTTGCTACATAATTAGCTTCAGAAGGGTCTGTTAGGAACGGGCACTGCGCTGCTCAGAGAGCGGGCACACCCTGCTACTGCCCCCCACCCCCGTCTCCTTGATCGCACTTGGGCAAGTCATGCACTCGCTCTGGTGCCTAGTTTCCTCATCTTAAAAACTGTAGGAATTTTCAACCTTTGAAATGTATGTGCTACCATTTCAGCAGTGTCTTTTCACTGAGGATAAAAAAATAATTTTGATCGTTGGTAGTTGGTAGAATAATACACTGTAAGTTACATTTTATCAGTAATAGCATAGGGGCTGTCATTAAATATGGTCAGGGAAGCCTGTGAATTGGTTACCACTGTAAACAGCCTTCATTAAAATCTTTAATTTGATTCCAAGATTGCTTTGATGGGTATTTGAAAGGCGTCGTGATCTGGTTTCACTTTTATTCAGCAGACTGGTAGAACTGCAGTCAGACCAGGCGGAAGGCAGGGTGGCAACCTGAGAGACGTTTGGGGACTGCCCCTTCCTCCTTTCCCTCTCTCCTCCTCCTTGAAGAGGGACAACCCTTATATGTTAGTATAGTAGATACCACTGTGATAGATTTTAGATGGCAGTTAATCTTGTTATTTTTAGAGACTTAAGACCTGTTTGAAATATTACTTTTGTAAAATCTCACTTTAAATGTTAGCTTCCTTTTTTATTTAAAAATGAAAACCTCAAAGATGTTCAGGTCATGGAAAATTCCTATTACTCTGCTAACTCATTTAGAAAAGACTTTATTAAATTGATTTCTCTATAATTTATTTGAAACATAGGTACATACTGTGCGGTTTCCAAAAAAGGGTATCAGGTGGTCCCTTCCCTATAATTAACTTGCTGCTTAGTGTTAAATTATATTTGAAGATACATTTTCCCTTGAAGTTGCAGGACATTTTATGTAACTGAAAGAGTTAGAAGGAAGCACAGCATTTTAACTTTCTGCCAGCTGTTCCGCAGTAGTGAAAGCAGACTGATAACAGGGCCAAGAAAAGCCTTAGCTCTGCCTGGAGAAAAGCACTGCCATATTTGGCCTTCATGAAGTTGCATATTGCTTTGCATATATACACATAAAGTTTCTTTGGTGACTTCCTGTGTTTGATTTTAATTTTTGAGTAAATGTGGTTTTTTTAAAGGTGGATTTATGTTATATTGACATATTGTCTATTTAAAAGAAACCACTACTGTCTACTGAAAAAAAACACTATTTTGTTTCCACAGAAACCTGCTAATATTTTAGTTATGGGTGAAGGTCCTGAGCGAGGAAGAGTAAAAATTGGTATGTTATATCTTTGATAAGTCACAGTGTAGCACTCTTTTAAAACTTTTGCAGGCAGCTTTATCACTTCTAATTTTTGCTGTAATAATATGCATTTATTCATATAGTTCCATGTGATCGAAGCCATTTCTAAAGAGTATATGTTAAAAGTGAAAAATGTTTCACACTCTTGAAAGGTGTCAGACAATCTTTAGAGACTGAAGTGTTCTAATTATAAAATAAGCCATGCAAGTTTCTTAGAAATTTTGCTTTCATTAAAAATAGCCTATAGAGGTGAGTGGCTTCTATCCATGTTAGAAGCCAGCCTCACCTTTAGTCACAAGGGCATACAGTGTACTAGTAATTACACCATCGGTTCTGTTTACCTGAGCCACATTAGATCAGGACATATGCCTCTGTTAGCCTCATATAGATTAGGAATTACAAACTCAGGATACCACTGAGGCTGGGTAGGTTCTAATGAGCCTTTGCCTGAAGGGAAAAAATTAACAAGCGTTCTCTACCTCGGCATGTTTTCTAATAGCTCTGTTTTCTTATATATCAATGCAAAATTTTACCCATTCCTGGTCTGATAACCTATAAGGATAGAACTAGATTTATTTTTCCTAACTGGTTATTTTTTCATTGTCATTTCCGAGTTGTGTTTGTCACATTTATTTAGTTTGTTTTGTGTGTGGATAGAAGAAATGTAGTAACTAAATTATATTAATTTAAAAGCAGCAGGCTTATGGGAGTATATAACAAAGTAAATAGGAATTTCTGATTGTAAGATTTAATATGAATTAGAATTATCAGCTGATTTGTACCACTTCACCAACAAAGAAAAACCCAGGTATTCTTAACCCTTCTTCCCTACCCTCCCCTATAAATTCCCCAAATCTCATTTTCTACTTCTAATTAGACTCTCGAAATACTCTTGATATAAATTTTGCAAGTGTTTTAGTACTGCGAACATTTGACGCACCTTGAAATGTTCCTAGTCATTGACTTGCTTTGAGAACCAGGCCCTGTCAGTGCTTACCATAGTATCAAATGCCTGTTAAGACCTTACATGTGTTTTTAAAGGATTTCATCCAATCCACCTTGGTGGCATCAAAGTCAAATGTAAGTTCAAAGCATGCAAAATCTAAAAGACCCAGCCAAACAGTATTTACAGATGTGTTCTTTACTGTAAGATTTAGGGGAATTTTATAGGTTAAAAATAACCTAGTTTGGAATTATACTTCTGTGTAACATGTATGATGTTGGCAGGTTTGGGGGACACTAACGGCTTAAAGTATTCACATTTAAGAAGGAATACTAGTTCTTCTGTAAACCAGTATTTAGTAATCCGACTCGTGGTTTTAATTCTTTGCCAAATTTCTGTGGTTTTTTTTTTTAACCTCTATAATTAAGTAGATTAGATTGGGGCCTACTTCATTAAAAATGTATATTAGGAGAGCAAAATTAAACAAATGGTGGATGAATCTTGAAATTTTCGAATAGGTGGTATGAATAGTGATTGTTCATTCAGCGTGTGTTTGGCAAAAGCAATGTGTAATGACACTGTACTTGATGCTAAAAGGGGGAGAGAGATGAAAAAGACACAGTTTTTGCCTATAAGAAGGTGGCAGTTTATTAGGATAAATGTCCATGCCCGAATTACCACACTATATATTAAACCGTGTGAAATGCCGTGAACTGTATCTCATTACAGCTCCAGCTCTGAGATACAAGTTTATGACATTTGTCAAATCACTTAATTTCTTCTAACCTCAGTTTCCTCATTTGAAAAAGGAGGTGATTGAATTATATGATCTTTAAAGTCTTTTCCAGCTTAAAAAACAAACATGATTCTTTAAAGAAAAAACTCCACCCAAATAAATGGGGGGGAAATAGTGGTGGTATTATACTGTACAGTCAGCTTCTGATTATACCAGTGAACATGCTTATTGATGCAAATCTGGAAAGCCTCACCCTACCTGATCTAGTTTCTTGGTGCTTGTGACCAATAAAAAGAATGGGAATGCAGCTTCACAGCCCTGTCCCAATGGTGGTAAGACAGATGGAAAGAAATCTGCCCGGAGGGTAGGGTCACCCTTGACCTCTGGCAGCAGAGTGTGTCTGTAACCCAGTGGAAGAGTGAGTGACAACAGTTGGCAATGAATGAAGATCTCAAACTTGTTTTATATTTAGACTTCTGAAAGGGGTGAGATGTTGTGTTGGTTTTGTTGGTTTTCTCCCCCCAGAATTCACATTTTTCGTATCTTACTAAATGATAATAGTAAAATTAGAGTAATCAATAAAATTTGTAAAAATCTGTGTCCTTAACATTGCTGTTATTTTTTTACAGCTGATATGGGCTTTGCCCGATTATTTAATTCACCTTTGAAGCCTTTAGCAGATTTGGATCCAGTAGTCGTAACATTCTGGTACCGAGCCCCAGAATTACTTCTTGGAGCAAGACATTATACCAAAGCTATTGGTGAGTAGAACTAATTAAAATTCCATGACATTTAAAAAGTGGCTTTGTTGTTGTAAAGTACACATATTTCTGTATATTTTTAAATCAAGTAATATAGAAAATTATAAAAGTAAGAGCAAAAATTAACATAAAATTCTACTCTCTAGAAATACCATCATTAGCATTAGGGGTGTACCATTCCAGACATCCCTTTCTGATAGATAAATAGATGCTAAAAAAGTTTTTAAATATATGGGACTATACTATGAATTCTAAGTAAAAAGTATTTTAATTTTACTTGAAAAGAGAAATAAATACAGTAAAATTTCTTAATCATTGAACATCAGACAAATGTTTCTTTCACCAAAAGAAATACTAGCTTCTATAAGATCCCCTTAAAATTAAGGAAAAAAGATTATGAAAATAAGTAGGTGTTTAGAACATCTTAATTTACTTTTCAATTTTTGATAGTATTGATTATCTCCCTATTTTGAAGAATTAGGAAATTAGTGCTCTTCTACTTCTTCCCCCACCAACCTCTCAGTTTATAATACCATTATCATCATTATTATTATTACCACTTTGTTGATGTTTACAGCATTTATTTTCTGTTTGCAAACCATAATGCCCACTGTTGTTTATACTTAGGCTACATATTGTAATGGATTTGATCTTCAACTACCACAATCCTTTTATCACAACTTTTCCATTAATGACATCTTTATTCTGCTTCATTTTATTTGGTAGAATGTTATCATCATGTAGTTTTTTCTTATGTGTTTTGCCTTTCTTTTTTCCTTTTTTGTGTGCCTTTATTGCTTACTTAACGTGTTCTATGTTCTCCAGGATGGTGTTAAACCCATTTTTATTTTTTTGGATAACTCCACCCACAAGTCTTCTATATTTCGCTCTATTCTGGATTGGTTTTCATCCCAGTTTTTCCTTTTTTTATTCCTCTGGGTGGGATCTATTTCTTTCTGGATTTCATTATTTCATCCCTTACTTTGCTACAGCATATTCTTAAGTAACCTATCTTAGAGGTAAATTTTCTAGTTCTTGTATTTCTGAAAAAAATGCCTTCATGATACTTTCCAGTTTGGTAGGGATTAAATTTATAGGTACAAAATGATTTTCCCTCAGAATTTGGTGATGCTCATCCGTTGTCTTCTAGCATCAGTGTTACTAATGGAAAGTCTCACATTGATCTTGTTCTCATTCAGTGGTGAATTACCTGGGGTTTTGTCCCTTCTGAAAACAAATAGGATTTCTCACCCTTGTATTTCACAGTGGTGTGCTGGCCACTTGGTAGGCACATTCAGTTAGAAGTTTATGTCCCATGTCTGTGGGAAATCCTCTTGAGCTGGTCTTGATTGCCTCCTCTGTGTTTTTATTTCTCTTTCCTAAACTGAGTATAGGCAGATGTTGGATTTCTTGGATTGATCCTTTATACCACTTTTCTTCTCATGCTTTTCTGCCTTTGTCTTTTTTATTTCTAAGAACCTCTTTTTATTCTGATTATTAATTTTTTTTAACATATTGTATTGCTTTATGGAAAAAAAAAAGCTTCTTAAATACCTGTGAGGACAGTGATAAAGATTCTTGTTGTTTGTAATTTGCTATATTTCTGGAATAATTATCTGTGTTTTCTTTGTAGTCACTTTTTTTACTGATATGTCTTGGTCTCTCGCTTTCATGTGGCTGGTGTTCTTGAACTGTTTGCTGACCCTTGATGTCTCTTTGCATTTGAGAATCAGGTTACAGAAAGCTGCTTGGGAACTTAGTGTACATGGACCAGAGGGCTCATAGATTGGCAGGCTTTACTTCGGGGTGATCCAGCGGAGAACCAGCATTAACTGGGGAATCCTAAATGCCAGTATGCACAAGTCTTCGAACTGACGACCTTCAGATTCTTTAAGGGAAGAATCTCCAACTTCTGGCCCAAGCTTTGTGTACCTGGTAGCCCCAGGGCAGTAGTGGGTGGGGAGGGATCAAGTGTTCAAAATACAGACTTCGTAGCTGATTCTGCAAGCACAGACTCTCCCCAGAGCTGTGCGGGGCAAGTCTGCTTCCCACTCAGCAGTAATACTGCGGGCTGGGGCCTTCTCTGAACTGTTTCCAGAAATGTTTTTATTTGTATCTCTGCTAGATCAGGTCTGTATATGTCTAGTCTCTTTTCATCCGTATCTTAGTCAAAATACTCCCTCTTCAGAGAGAACTTCCTTGGTCACACCATCAGCCTTACCCATCACACTTCCGTCTTCCTGTCTGAAATCCCCTAAATGGGTAAGCCTTGCCCATCTGTTCACCACTGGAGGCCACTGCCTGCATGGTGAGAACTGAGTACTCTGCTGAGTGAGTGAACGGGTCTTGTCCCTGATGGTCTCCTCCGGTTCTCTCTATTACTGTGGATTTGGACCTTTATTTCTTGCTGTCATTTCAATATATACTCAAGAAGAGGAAAGGAAAAATACATGTAATCATTCCCCCATATTAATCTTGAATCCAGCATGTCTTTTTTCACAAAATCTTTTGTGTTCACTAATCTTTATACCTGCTTTGAGATCACATTTTATTGTATAGAAAAATAAAGGTAGATTAAGTTAGTCAGATATAAGACTTTTCTGTACTATACCGTTGCAACTTTTCTACAAATCTAAAATTATTCCAAAATAAAATATTTATTTTTTTAAAAGTCAATTAGGAGGAAAAATAAAAATTATTGAAGCTAGCCCTGTTTTTGAATGTATATTACTACCTAAGCACACATTTGGTTATCATTTTTACAGAGGTATTCTAAATGGTTAAGCATGTAAACTAATATGATACATAGGTATTTTTTCCACCTAGAAAATGAATATTTAAAAGCAGTGTTACTTTTGGTAAGACATATTAAGAGGCTATACAAATAAGGAAATAATTACCTAACCTCAGCTGCTGTTAACAGAAAACTCAACACTGAACTGATTTAAATTGAGTAAAAAATAAACTATAACATAGGTTTGTGACTCTGGCTCATCATTTATTACTTTTTTCTTTTTTCTTAAGAAATCTATATTTTATTGTGAGCATTGAGAGTTGTATAAGCTGTTATTCACCAGGACAGTCTGCAGTCTAGCAGTTTTAGGTCAGGGCTGTTTGTCACAAAGCTAGACTACCAGCTGTTAGATAGATTCCTTTGTTCAAATGGCTTTATAATTTAGCCAAAGAGAAGGCCTTCCTCCTTTTCATCAACATCAAAATTTATTGGATAACTGTTAGACTTTTTAAAACTTAAGAGAAACCAAAATGAACGCAAATTATGTCGTTTACCCTTAAGGGATCTCCGTCCAGTTGAGAAACCAGTATGACTGTGTGCATAAACTATGTTGTCATCTTTGAACAACAGAAGTAACCAAGACTAGCGCTCCGACTTGTAGCCTTAGCTCTGCCACTCGGGGAGGGGGACGGTGTTTCGGCAAGGCATTTAGTCCTTTATGGCCTCATTTTTTGAAGATGAGAATTTAGCCTAAATCATCTCTGAGATCACCTTCAACTCTGACAGTTCTGTGACGTTGGCTAGAAACCACTGCCTTGTGAGGTGGCGAGAGCACAGAGGGAACTGACTTGAGGGCAGGTGACCTGAGACCAAGGTCAGTGCCAGTCCCTCCGCATATGCCTGGCCCGGCCCAGAGCAGTCCTGGAAGAGGCTTTCTTCCATCAAAATGTTTGCTCAAAAAAGTGATAATGTAGATATCTTACAAATTGCTTTTTTGTTTGAGAGAGAGACAGAAATCATATATAAGCCACTTTTAATATAAATTTAAAAAAATAGAATCCAGGAGTAGAAAATGAAACTTCTTCCTTGCTTCCGGTCTCTCTCACACCGTTCCGTTCCTCCCGCTCCACAGGTGGGTGGCCTCAGGGTGCAGTAAAGCACTCAGCAGATCCCCCCCACCACCCTGAAGGCACTTGCCTAGCGTTTTGACTTCCCTGTCTGGTGGTCATAGTAGGCTCAGCAGATAGAAGAACCTTTGTGGTTGAATTTACCTATTATTTGCTGGATATGTTCGTACGTTCATTTTAGTGGTCTCATTTAGAAGGGTTAAATCTGCCAGTGGAGTTTGGTGGGTTATGTTAGACTGAAGGTGCTAAGAAGCAGCAAGAGAGCATAGGGGCAATCTGAGCACATCAGCCAGCATGTTCCCACCCTCCTTGCGAATAGATCTTACTGCTGTGCTCATTCACTCCACTGTATGGAACTGCAAGCTGAGTCGTTAAACCCAAGAGAGAAAATGGTAGCTTAGTCAACACTGTACTCCTGGGGACAAAGTTTAATTCAGTTTTGAGTGTTGGGGGTTTTGTTTGATTGACCTTGTGGAGAAGGCCGAAAGAGGGGTATCAATCTTTAATTAATAGTCAACTAGGGCCGTCTTAAAAGTTTTACTGAAGTCTGAACTTCAATAAAACCGGGAGGATGTGAATTTACTCTTTCATTGAGATAGGGGCTGTTCGTACACTTGTTGATTAAAACAAATTTCACACATCTTTCCTCCCCCCGTTTGGTTCTGCTAGCCCCCAGTTGCGGTCCACTCTGCTTGGTTATTAGCTCAGTAGCTGCACATCAACATCACATATTTTGAGAAGTAGATGGGATTTGTATGCTTTTAATTTGGAAAGTCTTTCTAGAAGGAGTTTGACAGGTAGGTGAGCAGGAAGGGACTTTCCCATGGCACAATCTGAAAAAATAGGCAAGATAGGAGAGACTTGTTTACAAAGATTTAGAAATTTATCTGAAGTAATAGCCTGATCAGTTAACTCAAATTCGTGGTTAATGTCTGGATTTGAAGAAGGGAAGGATGGTGAAATTGATAGAAGGTGAAAGATAATAGAAAAGATAGGAAGAGAGAGGTTATTTAGGGTAAAGTTAAGCAAGGTTCAGTAAAGTAATTTTCCTACTTTCCTGACTTTTTTTTTTAAAGCAACAGAGGATAGCTAAACTATTTACTTACCTCTCATCTTCCTTTACATGTTTTATTTTTTGTTCGAGTTTTCATAACCAGGCTGAGTTGTCACAGTGTCTCTCGGGTGCTATGAGTAGCATTTTGCAGATGCAGACTGACCCCCTGGCCCTCTTGGTGACCCCACTCAGCTTGCCTGTCTTCCCTTGGATTGAGATGATCAAAGGTCAGCTTCCTATGGGATAACCATGTAAAAAGAATAATCACAAAATAATTAATTTTCCCATTTACTCACTGACGGTAAAACGAAAATAGCTTGGCTTTTCCGTGTGGTGGTGTTGGCCAGACTCGGTTCTCTGATGGGGGAGAAAACTGATGGGCAAACAGTGTCATTTTTAAAATCACTTGCTTGTAGTCTCGTTTGTCATCTTAAAGTAAACAGATGTTCAACTTGTTACTTTGAAATGTAAGTGTGATAATTGTACATTAAATTAAATATCTATATTCCAGTTTTAGATTTTAGGAATTTTCAGTTATTTATAAATGAACATTTTTTTCCCACTTTCTATTTAAGTAACCATTATTAACATACCTGAATAATCGGCCTTAATAAAATCGTGATTTTACTTTGTCCTTCGGTAGCTATTTACGTTTACCACAGGTATTGGTCAGGTCAGTGAGAAACCACTTACTGAGTGCCTGCTGTGTGCACGGCGTCGTGCTGAGCGTAGGGAATTACCATGGTCGGTTTAGGGGTTTGTTGAGTAGAAATGGAGTGCTTTCAGCTTCAGATTCCAGGTTGGCATATACATCTTTCCACTGCTAATAGTTCTTTTAGTAAGAATTTAATATGAATGAAAGTTAGCCTGTATCTTAAAGTGAGTGAAGGAAATTTGTTGTATAAAGAGGAATCCATTTGCCTGGCTTTTAAATAATTCTTATGAATTTGTCACCTCTGTGCCTATTTTTAAATAGGTAGTATTTTGCCCCATATTTTCTTGTCTTTATTAAATACACAGTCTGACTCTGCTATAGCATGGAGAAACACTTGAACAAAAAGCTCTTCCAGTATAAATGCTGTTTCATTAGAATATTTGAGGCTAGGCATTGTCTTTTTCTTGTTGGAACAGTACCTTGCTAACTAGTGCTAACATGGCAGGATAATTGTTAAGCTTCACAAATTAATAAGTACATAAACTAGATAGCAATAAAAAATATTTTTTACCTCAAAAAATGGTGCTGATTGTTTTTGGCAAGTATGCACAATTTCACAGGCTGTTTGGGTTTTCTGTTTGTTTATTTTTTTGTTTCGCTTTATTTGTTTATGGTTCCCATGCTCCAGCTGCAGCTTTGTATGTATTTCACAGATAAGGTAATGTTTGAAGCACTTAAACTCACCAAAATTTTTAGGTAATAAATTTGATTAAACTTGGACTGAAATCGCTGGGTGGGATGGAGGTTTAACAGGGAATGGAACACTGGGGTGGGTGGGGTGGGAATATGTATGTACAGACAATAGTCCTTGATATTTGTAATTGCTTAGGAATTAATATGGCTTATTAGGGGAGAAAAAGAGCTAAAAAACACTCCCTGCCAACATAAAAATGCATTTTCTTTTGGAAAGAACCACTTTATTTTCCTCCTTTCTTTTTCTTTTTTCCTTTCCTTTTTTTTCTTTTCTTTTCCTTTTTTTTTTCTTTCTTTTTGTTTTAAAGATATTTGGGCTATAGGGTGTATATTTGCAGAACTACTAACGTCAGAACCAATATTTCACTGTCGGCAAGAGGACATCAAAACTAGTAATCCTTATCACCATGACCAGCTGGACAGAATATTCAATGTAATGGGATTTCCTGCAGGTACACATGTTTTTGTTTTTGTTTTTAAATCACTGTTGTTTGAACTTAGATATCTTCATTGGAAAGGTGTATATTTTTAGCTGATGAAAGCTACTCTTACTCAATTCTCTGTGTTGATGACTTGCATTAATCAAAGACCCATAGAAATAGCAAAGTTTGTAGAGTTCACATATTAGCATAAAAATATTTAGGGGTTTCTTGAACTTGCAGGGTGTATTTTTGTTTCATTTTGGTTTTTGGTTTTGTTTTGTTTCATATTTAAAATGATTGCAATATCTGTATTTAGAAGGTGCCTTTAGTTCTCACCATTGGAGATGAAATAAAATTCAGTAGTATGTACTTTTGTCTGGCAGTATATATAATAATGTCATTACTTGGTATTTGATTACAAATTTTGAACAGTATTTCTGTTTAGGGCACTGTGCAGTACATTGTATTGAATAACAGTGTTTTTTGCTGTATAACTCTTGTCAGTAAGAACATTCTTTGAAGTTAGAACAGTCAGGATGTGAGTGAAGGGCTCACATTGCGCAGCGACCGTGCCTGCACTGATTGCAGCAGGGAGGGAGTTGTTGGGTGTCCCGTCACAGGCTTTAGATCTCTAGCTGCGTCCTGGTCCCTTGTGCCACAGGACAGCCGCTCATCACTCCCCAGAAACTCTGCCCAGAGGTCCAGAATAAAGAAAATTTGTTTAAAACCCCTACATAGTTCTGGCTAGTCAAGTACTTACTAGAAGTTGTTTCTTATTATGAATTTTTCTTGGGTCAGTAACTCAAAACTAATACAGAAATATCTGGGAGTTATAATTCCACATCCCTTGTAAGTGTTAATTATCAGTAAATGCAGAATAACTACCTTTCTCCAAAATTGACTGACATTTCTACAAAGATTGCTTTGTTGTGATGGGAATTTCATTTATTCACTAAATATTTATTTATTGAGCACCTGCCATGTTTCAGGCACTGTGTTAAATATGAAATATTGTCCATATAACAGACATGAATCTTGCCCTCTTGGAGTTGACATTGAACTGCTCTAAGGAGAATGTTGAGAGAATGGGAGTAGTTTGAGTAGGTGGGGAGAATGGCCATTTCTTCCCACCTCTGAATGCACCCATCATTTCAGAGGCCCCAGGGGAAAGAGCATGGCTTACAGGGGTGGAGCTGGGGGCAGCCTCCATTGGTGATGGTTCTAAAATGGTTCTTAGTATGTGGTCCCACAGTTAGGGTAGGCTTAGCTTATAAGGAACCTAAAAGGCAGGCAGCAGAATTTAGACTTACGCTAAAGAATGAGACTCTATGATAAGTTCTTGAGAACTAGTGACATGGTTTATGTTCAGTTTTAGACAGATGAGTATGGCAGGGGTATGTAAAAATCAATTTAAGAGAGGTAGCTCAAGTCAGGAAACCAGCTGCTTACCTGTAGCAGTACTCCAGGTATAAAGTGATTTGGATGGAGAAGAAAGAAGAAAGGTATAATTTTTGACAGGAAGCATGTAATTGAGGAAAGAATAAAAGATTATCTCAGGATTTCTAGCTTGAGAAATTGACAAAAATAGAAATTGAACAAGGAAGTAGTTAAGGAGAAAATGCCATTTAGGAATTTAAAGTATGTGTTTAGTTTACAATATGTGATATCTGTGGAGGTTAGGTAGCAAATATTTTTATAAGTCAGTTGAAAGAAAGGCAAACCTCTGAAGGTCATTTAAAAGCTGAAGTGGTGTGAAGCTAGCTGGTAGAGTGCGGGCACCTGTGGGATGGCAGTGACGTGCCCTGAGGGTGACAGCAAGCTTCTAAAAAGACGTGTGGTGTCTGAGTAGCTCTAATGCCAGCAAGACTGATTGAGGCATTTCCCACCTAATGTATCCAGTAGCTGGAAACTAGCCAAGGCACCAGCTGACTTGTTAATATGCTAGTTACATCCTACTCTGTTCCATTTCAAAGAGCTGCTACTGCTTACCTTGATGACCACATAAACCAGTGTATTTAATGAGGGGAAAGTGGGGAGGGCCATAGGAAAAGAAGTACAGCTTAAAGCTACTGAGGGGGAAGATAATACAGTTATTGTTGAGGAGATTGGGTGCTGATTTAACCAAGAAATTTGGTGGGACAAAAGTGGTTTTACAAATAGAAATAGAACTATTAAATAACAGAAATATTTATTTATAACTTGTTCCTCTGTTGTTACAGAAATTGAGGTAACTTATAGTAAAACATAAAGAAAGTAGGCATTCAAAAAATGAAGTTAAAAAGAGATAGATTGAACTCAGTACAAGGTATGGGGAATTGCATTTACATGTTTAAGATGTTTACTATAGCTGACCATTTATTTGAAGTCTGTGCTTTCATGGAAGTTAAAAGTATAGGACAGGTAATGAAAAGTGAAGTAACCTTTATTAAAATTCTTGAGAATAGGAACCTAGACAATATAAAATTGTATCAATGTATTTCACAGATAAAGATTGGGAAGATATAAAAAAGATGCCTGAACATTCAACATTAATGAAAGATTTCAGAAGAAATACGTAAGTTGGAAAGAAAATAGACCTTTCATTGATTTTTGCTTTTCTAGAATTCTCCGTATAAGATTGAATACGCAACATGGTAGAATACTCAACACAAGATTATTCTATTGAATAACTTTACTTATGTACTCTAATAAATATTTTTGCATTATGATAGTCTTCATTTCTTAAGATGTTTGAATGGTGATAGAAAGAAGGTGAATATCTCATATTAGCAGCTGATTTGGATATGAGAAAAAAAGTCAGTTCATTTCTTTCCATATTTATTACTTTCTGGAAGCTGTGCATCCGTGGAAAGTATCGTAGCTGAAGCAGTAAGACACTGAAATAAACAAACCTTGCTTATAGCCACCTGCCTACCCACCCAGGTTGTGTTGTAAATTTAAGTAAGTTTTAATGGAGAAGAAGGAATATTTCATTTATTCTTAATGTAAGATCAAGGGGATTGGGAGAGGGAGTTTATAGACCTGTGACAAATTTTTTAAAATTTGTATTTATTTTAAACTTACTAGTAAGGCTGAGTTAAACTCTTGACCCATATGTTATTTAAGATAATTGTTGAGATAGCATTCATGTGAACAAAGCCAAACAGTGTGTATATTATTCATGAAATTATCTTGCATTTAATCCGTAGTATCCATTCAGAAGTGACTAGTGTGAATACTGAATGAAATATAAAATTGATTGAATACCATTTGCAATATATGTTCTGTGTCGGTTATCATTAAAATAATTCTGTTTGGAAAAACTTCAGCCAATGTAAAATTAACCTCATATGTAATATAGCTATTTCATAGTATTTCTCTTTCAGGTACACCAACTGCAGCCTTATCAAGTATATGGAAAAACATAAAGTTAAACCAGATAGTAAAGCATTCCACTTGGTAAGCATTAGAGAAGGGTACTAAACAGTACTAATGCATTTTTTCCCCCTGTTAATAAGCCCAACCTGAGGCTTTTTGGAGTCAATTTCTGTGGTTACTCAGCACTCTTAGAGTTCTTTAATAGTAATACTAATGCAGAGATCTCGTTGGTGCGTATAGTAAAGATATCAAATACTTGTTTTTCTAAACCCATTAATTAATTAGAAAAATTAATTAATTAGAATTTCTAATTAATTAGAAAATTAATACTAATTTTTCTAAACATTAATTCACAGACTTAATGTTTGGTTACATTAGATTTTCTAAAGAGAGTCAGTGTACCAAGTCTGTCAAGTCATTTTTAAAATTCCATTTATTGGTTTTCATCAGTTATTTTAAAATTTCAAAGAAGAATCGAGATGAAAACAATCCCACTGTTCAGAAATGAGTTTTACAGATTATCTCTTTCTAAGTTTACCTCTTATAGACTTGGCTGTTAAAGGTCCTTCAGGGACCCTTATGTGCTTTTCCTGGAAGAATATGAGAAATGTAGTATATAGATAGTATATAATGGAAAAATGATTTGACCTAGAATCTAAATGAATCTGCACTATCAAGGTAATTTGTGACATTATATTCAACTCTTGTCAATTTAAACTTGTTTACAATAAACTTTCCGTTTTTACATCATAACAATTAAAAATGTTTTTCAGTTTTATGGTTTTTCAAAAAAAGTAATATAAAGGGGGAATTTGGGGAAGCAGGTTATATTTTGCTTGGCTTTAAATTCTTTTAATCCTTTATTCCCAGTATTTTTAAATGAGTTCATTAAATGGGACTTTTTTTACTTTGAAAGGATTAAACTTTCCTTTATTACAGTACCAGGCCCCTTGGCAAATATTTCTTGTATTTCTGCTTTTTCTTCTCCTTCTCCTCTTCTGCTTCTGCATCTTCTTTAGTAATTTTTTTATCACGTTATGTATCATACATTTCATATCTAATCAGCGATTTAAAAAGCAGTGCTTAACTGACCATATTACCACGCAATGTATTATTATCCAAATCATGGCTTCTTATAATGTACTTAAAATAGTACCCAAATTGGAAGGTAAGTTAGATCCTTCAAAGTTATGGCCTTATTTATTCTAAAAAAATAATGGTAATAGTGGTAGAACAAAAGTCACAATTTAGGAGAATTATCTTACATCCCCCCAATTCACTGCTACTCAGTCTAGTCTGAGGAGACTCTCGCTACCACCACCACTAAAACTGTAGAGAGAGAGGCTTCCTTTACAGCTTACTTGCTTGTTTTTACTGGGGTGACCTATCTTGGGTGGTTCCATCTGAAAGCTCTAATACAATTCCATTAAAACTGTTGAATATTTTAAGTAGCAAATGCATGCTTTTCCTTTCAATCTCAAAATAAATTGTGCTTCCACTGAAATATCAGCTCATTAAAATTAAAGTCTCAGCATCCCAGCATTTCATCTGCATTTAAAAATATTTTCTGTCTGTTTGTTCTCTGATTGTGTCATCTCCCACTGTCTCCACATGTCTGCTAGTTGCTTGGTTTTCAGAGTGTGGTCATAGGTTAGCAGTACCAGAGACATCTGGGAGTTAGGAAGTGCTCCAGGGATGACTCTGGTATACTCTAAAGCCTGGAAAACACTGCATTAGATCAGAGATCATAAGCTAAGAGACTACTGTTTAGGTCATCTCTTAAATCACATATTAACATCAAATACTTTAGTTCATAGAGCCTTCAGTAAATTATATTTCAGCCGAAAGATACTGAGTTTTCACATTAGTGTGACATTGCTTTATGTAATAATAGTAATAATAATGGCTAACACTTATATAGTGCTTTCTTTGTGCCCGGCACTGTTATAATTGCTTTCCACATATTAACTCATTTAATTCTGAAAATAAACTTATGATAAAAGGTACTGTTTTTAATTTCCACTTGAGAAATGGGGTTACAAAGTGGTTAAGTAACTTGTTCAGAATCTCTCAACTAATAAATTCATAGCCACACCTCTGCACTTTACGAGCTCTGTGCCAGCCACCACACTTATTCAGACCAGCGCAGAGCTGTCAGGAGGACTCGGACGGCCGCGCTGCCTGGTAGGGCAGCTCCAGCCACGTGTGCTTGCTGGCATGACTGAGAAACTGATTTCTTAATTGGTTATTAATTAATTTTTAATTTGGTTTAATTTGCTTATAATTCATTTAGATTTAAATCTAAATAGCCACATGTGGCTGGTGTATTATTTGTGTTATAATAAGTTTTCCCCTTAACAGAAAATACAAGAATGTTAGTCCCATTTTAAATTGGATATAGCAATTTAGGGAAAAGGTCATTGGTTTAGAGTAAGAAGACATAAGTTTAGTTACTTCTTGTAGGAGAACCAAGTGAGATAATGAGTCTTCGAATGACTAAAATGTGAATTATTATATTAAATGGAACAATTGGGAGATTTTTTTTTTTTTTAGTTTGGGGGAATAAATACCCTCCAAATTCTGGTGTTAGTCATCAAAAAACATATGCCTCCCAAAAATGTGCCAAAGGGTATAAAACTAAGAGAAGTAATGCAGCGATGTGTTTATGATTTGTGGTTTCAGCTTCAGAAGTTGCTTACCATGGACCCAACAAAGCGAATTACCTCAGAGCAGGCTATGCAGGACCCCTATTTCCTAGAAGACCCACTTCCTACATCAGAGTAAGTGATCAATTTATTAACTCACTAGCACGATAGACTTTTTTGGTGCATGCTTTCTTTCAGTTGTCAGCTCCAGGTTGCCATTGCTCTTACATGGGGACCCAAGGAGATCCTTACGAGAAGTGAAGAATGAGCTCTGATGACTGAAGTGTCGTCAGGGGTTTTACAGCTGTCACTCCCTCAGACTCCCTGGGCTGGCTCACTGCTTTTGCAGTTACAGTATTGTGTTCCAGTTGCAAACTCCATTCCCAAATACATTTGTGTTTCCATACTCTCATTTTAAATGCAGTTGGGAGAGTAAAATAATGACATTCCAGCTGGAATCTATCTTTTGGTTGTGGTGATAAAAAAGGAGCCTGGGATCAAAGAAGAAAGCTGAGTCCTATCAGATGATTATTGATTATTTTTATACAATGAAAAGCCCTCCCCTGGCCTGCTGTGATGTCACTGCTTAGAAGAAGAGATTCATTGTGTCACAGCGGCATGAAAGGTGCTTATATCACAAATAAGCAGGCAGAGAGTCCATCTTAAAAGATGAAAACAAAAACCACTTAAATGAAGCATTTGAAATATCGATTAGGATACCCGAAATCACTTTTCTTTTTTCTTATGATCAGCGTTTTTGCCGGTTGTCAAATCCCTTACCCCAAGCGAGAATTTTTAACAGAAGAGGAACCTGATGACAAAGGAGACAAAGTAAGTATTAAAGCGCGCTTGGCCACTTCTTGTTTAATTCGGTGCCGCTCTGCCATTTCCTGGCTCGGACATGTTCTGTTCCCCTCCTGAGCTGGACTGTATTTTTGTGTTTAACCACTTGAGAAGAACCAGCAGCAGCAGCAGGGCAACAACCACACGAATGGGACCGGCCACCCCGGGAACCAGGACGGCAGCCACACCCAGGGACCCCCGCTGAAGAAAGTGAGAGTCGTCCCTCCTACCACTACCTCAGGTGGACTGATCATGACCTCAGACTATCAGGTACTTCCCGTCTGTTTCTCATTGACCTGCCATGTCGGTATTGCATGTGGGCTTGTGACCACTGGAAAATGCGACGTAGTTAAGAAAGTACCGACCTTTACATGCCTGGGAAACACGTTGACGTGAAGCGTTATTGGCATTGAAAGTACTTGGTGGTACAGTAGAGGGGGCTTAGCCAGACTTGACATGATCAGACTTAAATTACGCCATTCGTTAACTCTGTGACCTTGGACAAGGCTTTAGTTTCTCATCTGTAACATGAGACGGGCGAAGCCTAACCTGCCGTTGCCGTGGGAACAGCTGTGGTGAACTTCAGCACCCAGCGTACAGTGGGCGCTTAGGAAGTGATGTCTGTCGTTTCTGAAACCACAGTGATTAAGGACTCAGGCTTCCAAATCCCAGCCCCGCCACTGACTTGTGGGCAGACTTGAGTAGGTGATTGAGATGTTCTCAGTTTCATCATTTGTCGGATGGATGTAGATAATGGTCAGCGTGAGGCTGTGGTCAGGATTACGTGAGCGGACGTGAGCTAAGGACAGCGGCCAGCCCGACTGACAGGCATGTAATAGATGACAGCACTCACCTTGTTCATTCTTATTATCGTCGTCGTCATTAGAATTACTAGTCGCGTTCGCAGGGCGCAGGACACACTTCCTGAGTGCTGGTGGGGGTGCTGGTGGTGACTGTGATCACGGGAAGAGCTTGCCGAGTACTTACCATGTGCCAGCTCTTCTACTAAGTATGAAGCAGACATCCTTCCCTCCAAGCGTTACAACTCTGTGAGGTCAGCGTTATCGTCGTTTCAGAAAACTGAGGCTCTACTCTAGAGGTTAAACCCCTTTCCCGCGTTCACCCCGCGAGCTGGAGGTAGACCCAGCACGCAGACTCAGATCTGCTGGGGTGGCTCCGATGCCACTTGTGGATCCTCTCAAGTGACAGGGTCACAGGCCCTTTGCAGACAGGCCCATTTGGAACATCGTGTAGCACCTCCCTGCTGGTTCTAATCCTCTTCTCAACTGATCTGGATTTCAGTGTGGAAGCATACTGAAAACGTGACCAATTAGACTTATTTCCCTACTAAAAGAGAGAAAGAGGTCTTAGTAAACTAGTACGGCTCCCAGAGCCTGCGACTACACCTCAAGAAGTAGATATGAACTCTTTGCTATGGTTAACGGGAGGTCCAGCCCACCAAAGCCTGGGAATCATTGTCTGCCTGAGTAGTAACTGTCCTCCAGTAAGCTCGCAGACAGGCGTCTTGCGGGTTGACGTTTGCTCCAGTACCTTTTCCTCCCCACCTGGAGGGAGAGAACGCACCTCTCGGCACAAGGATTGTTTGCACACTCAGGTGGTGCGTCCTGAGCATGAAAATGAAGCAGGGTGGGGCATGTTGCTGTGCTTCTGTTTGTTGAAGTTATTATTGTGGTGGTTTTTGTGCGTGGTTTCAAAAATAGTATTTCTGACTACAATTTCACATGTCCACTCTTTTTAAAATGTTATTTTTGCTAGGGTTGGCAGAATTTCAAATTACATGATTTATTAAACATGCTCTGAAAGAAGAAAGTATTAAATTATGGTTAATATTTCGTAGTGTTTGTCTTGGGGAACTAACAGTATGAGAGAGAGGTGCAGGAGTGGGAATAGGAATACAAGAGATCAAAACTAGAGGACTCTGAACTCTGCCCCTTGCGCTGTTTCTAGAATTGAGAATACCACTCTTCCTACATTTTAATAATTGTAACTTTACTTTTGTATATCGCTTGTAGCAGAAAGTAAGATTCATTAATGTAAAGGGCATAAAAATATCTAATGCTGAAGAAATGATTCTGCGGTACCCTTTTTTGTCATACTCATTTTTGTTCTTTAGTCATGCGTGTGTTGAGAGTTTTCTATTGAAGAAACAAGCGTGTAGATTAGCTTTGAATTTCTTAATGTACACATCATTAAGTTCAAGAGTAAGCATCGCAGGCAAGTTAGTTATTATTTATCAGGCAGATACAAAACAGCATAAAAGGGAGTTCCTGTTATAGAAAAAAAAATGAACTGCACAGCACAGTAGTAAGACTCAGCCTAGTGTTATTTCACCGGCAATACGTCTGACCTTCATAAAGAAAAGCTGATATTAAAAGATTTGGGGGTTTTGTCATTTTCATTCTAAAGCCAGTACATAGCACAAGACTTTTAAAATTCTTACTGCCGTAAAATAGAAGACACTTCAAACACACATAAGCCTTGCTGGCTCAGGATGCAGCCAGCGCGTAGAACGCCTGAGTCACCTGTGCCCTCCCTCTCCTTTTCCAGCGTTCCAACGCACATGCTGCCTACCCCAACCCTGGACCAAGCACATCACAGCCACAGAGCAGCATGGGATACTCAGCTACCTCCCAGCAGCCTCCACAGTACTCTCACCAGACACACCGCTACTGAGCCGCGTCGGACACTGTCCATGCACTGTCGCTGTGCTGCAGGGCGGCCTGCGGCTCTCGGCGGGAACCTGGAAGGGGCCATGAGAATGTGCTGTGCAGCCACGTAGTCAAGTGTCCGGTAGCCGAGTTCCACCACTTTTCACAGATTGGGGTAGTGGCTTCCAAGTTGTACCTTTTTGGAGTTAGACTTGAGAAGAAAGTGCTAGCACAGTTTGTGTTGTGGGTTTGCTACTTCCATAGTTTACTTGACATGGTTCAGACTGACCAATGCATTTTTTTCAGTGACAGTCTGTAGCAGTTGAAGCTGTGAAACGTGCTAGGGGCGAGCATTTGTCGTTGTATGTGGTGAATTCTTCCCGTGTAACAACATTATCTGACCAATAGTACACACACACACAAAAGTTTTAACTGGTACTTGAAACATACAGTATATGTTAACAAAGTAACCAAGACTCAAAATGAGATTCTTTCGGTACACCTTTCATTTTAGTGTCTTAACAGTGGGTTGATTCATTTTCTACATTAATCAGTGTTTTTTGACCAAGAATATTGCTTGGAATTCTTTGAAAGTACAAGAAGCCACATAGTTTTTCCAGGAAGGTTTCAAAACTCCCAAAGATTGATTTCCAACTTATGAGTTTGTTTTTACTTTTAATCTATGACTTGACTGGTATTAAAGCTGCTATTGATAGTAATTAAATATGTTGTCATTGATATAAACCTGTTTGGTTCAGCAAACAAACTAAAATGATTGTCATAGACAGTGTTTTATTTTTCCTGTTGGTGTTGCTGATTTGTGAGCATGCTTTAAAGATGAAAAAAGCATGAATGATAACTTCCTTAAAAAGGTGCGGCATCCAATTCAGATATTTTGTCCTGATTTTAAAGCTGGTTGGTGTAGTGCTACTAAAATTTTGTTCAGTTCATTTTCTTTTTTAAAACTTGTTCGCACGTTGTTTAGGGTGCCCTTACTTCAGCAAAGGAGAAGGAGTAGGAGAGCCTTAGAATTTTTGAGGAAAAAGAAAACCTATAACATACAATGTACTGTATCAAACTATTTTACATGAATGACACAAGTATTCTGAATTTAAAAAAATTGAACATTGTTAAAAACAAGGTGTTATGTAATAAATTTATTTTTCATAAATCAAAATATGGAGTCAGTTGTATTTTTATATACACAAAGGTGTTTTATTTTAAAATGTGCCTTAACAGGTGGCCTCTAAATAAATCTCTTCAGTTGTTTTCATTAACAATATCTATATCGTCTGCCTCCATAATGAAGTAATGACTTATGGTTTAGATACGGATTCTTTTCTCTGTTACACTTGGTGCTATAATACAAGATGTGAAATAGACACCTTTCTAATTGAAAGAAATCATAATGAGCCTTCCATTTCTAGAATAATGCCTAATTCTGTGATACGCTGAGCCCACTTTGACTCTTTTATCCCAATAATTATTTTTACTCCCTCCTTTGGCACAAAATACAGAAGATTAAGAAACTACCATACTCCTTTTCTTAAAACTTCAATTCATTCATATAAAACTATTCTAAAACATTTTAAGAACTGAGGAATTCCGACACTGGGTGGCCTGACCCTAATGGTAACGGTAATCTTTAGGAGCTGAATCCGTGTTTCCATGTTGACTCTTCCCGCCCCAGTTCACGCACACGATGCCCAGATCTGGCTACAGAGTTCCCCCGCTGTGTCACTGCCGTCAGTCTTACCCGTATTTCCCTTCCGCTCTGATTGTCTTCTGCTTTTTTCTCCCTGCCTTTAATGAAGTGCTTTTAAACTTAGTGTGTATGAGAATCATCTGGAGTTTTCTGTCTTCTCGGGGTCTGGCCCCCGAGGTTGTTTCGGTAGGGTTGGGGTGGAACATGGAATCCTCGATTTTAACAAGGTCCCCAGTTGGTTCTGATGCAGTAGTTGAGGGACACGCACGAGGAACGCTCCCAGGCTGGTCTAAAGCTTGAGCAAACAGTAGCAGTTAAGTGGCTCGGAGAGACGACTGCTCTGTTGACAACCATCTTCTCCTGCATGTATTTCAAAAAGCAAAACCCACAATAACAAGTTCCACCTGAAGTGCTGGAAACTTCTCGGGCACGGTCCTCAGATTTCTTTATTCCTTTATCAGCCCCCATTCTCTGAGCAGCCCTGCCCAGTGTTGCTGGTGACCATCGAATTCACAAGCCCAGCCTCTTTCCTCCCTGAGCTGCAGACTCATGTATTTAACTGTGTCTGTGACAGACGACAGACGCCCACACCTGCCGTGGTTCTCTAGCCTGCTTCCTGGCTCTGCTTCTCCACGTAGCACCTCTGACCCACACCTGACTGCTTTCTGTCCCTTCCCTATTCCATCCCAGGCCTCTCCTCTTCACCCTTGCTCCCTGGCTGCCGAGTCCCAGATTCCCAGCCCAGACCTGCCTGGCACATCTGACCCATGACTCAGTTTCTCTCTAGACTGAACGTATCCAAACTTGACTCCTGCCTCGACCGTCCAGCCTGCTGTCCTGCAGACTTACCCGCCTTCCCAGTTGTCCGAGCCACAGGGAAACCTTGGCTCCAGACACACGCACGCCCACACCCCCGTCCACCCCACACGCGGCTTTTCCTTCAGTGGCTCCCAGCCGCTGTCTCCTCCCCCTTCCCTGCCCCTGTCTTCTTCGTCACAGCAGCCTGGGCTCCTCCTGCCGTTCCTCCTCTCACCCCCATCCGTGGCAGCCAGACCCCTTACTGTGCCCAGCGAGGCCCTGCGTGTCCTGCCGTGTCTTTCCCATCCCGTCACCTGCTCGCTCCAGCTCCAGCGCTGTCCTCGCTGTTCCTGGAACCTGCCACGCGCTTGTGGTCTCGAGACTTCTGCACTTCCTATTCCATCCGTGTCTGTCTCTCCCCAGCTTCTCGGCTTCCTCCCTCACCTCTTTCAGGTCGGCTCGAATCTTATCTTATTAAAGGCTCCCCCTTGCACTGTGTGTAAGACTGCAGCCTGTCCCCGTCTCCCCACACCAGCCAGCATCCTGCCGCCTTGGCCCGGCTTTATTTCCCTACACAGCGCTGACCATCACTAACATACACTTGCTTCTTGTTTTTCCTCGCCGGCCCCCCCAGAAGATAAACTCCACAAAGGCAGGTTTTTTTTTTTTTTTAAATGGAAATATTATTGACATACAACACTGTGTAAGTTTAAAGTGTACAGTGTGTTGATTTGATACACGTGATTCCACCCATATGACATTCTCATCTGGGAAAAGGCAAAAGGAATCTGGGAAAAGGCAAAACCATGAGGTTGGAAAACAGAACAGTGGTTGCCGGGGTGCAAGAGTGAGATAGGCATTGACTGCAAAAGGACGTGTGGGAATTTCTCTGAGTGATGCAGCCGTTCTGTATCTTGATTTTTGCTGTGCAAGTGAATGCAAAAATCCTCAGAACTGTGTAGGTGAGTCTTAGTGGTTTTAAATTCAGCCTTAATAAAAAACAAATAGAAGAAAAAAAAAGCCAACAAAATCTAGTGTTGGCAACTGGAATGCTCATACATTACTGGTGGGAATATAAAAAACAGCCATTTTGGGAAACAATTTGATGGTTCCTTATAAAGTTAAACATATACTTATCATATGACCCTGCAGTCACACTCTAGGGTATTTACCCAATGGAAATGAAAACATGTCCACACAATAGTCTGTACATGCATGTTCAAAATACCTTTATATTATAGCCCACAAATGGATGTCTATTAACAGATGAATAGATAAATTGTGAGATATCCATGCAGTGAAATAAATTATTCAGCAATAAAAAATGAACGTTTGGTAGAATCTTGATTGTAGTGGTGGTTACACTTGCACATACATACGTTTTTCAAAACAAATCAAACTGTACACTTTAAATTGGTGATTGGTATATAAATTGCGCCTTAAACTTGATTTAAAATCTAGTATTTGTAAAGCATTTAGCACATGCCTGGCTTTTAAGTGTACATTAAATGTTAGCTATTATTAGTGTTTTCTCCAAATGGAAATATGACTTTTTTCTGAAGACTTATAGTATGACCTAGTTCTAGCAGATAAGTTAAACTTGGAGTCGTTTCATGACCAAACGTTTCCTAGCCTCTCATGAATCAGCTTAGAATGTTTAAATGAGCGAAACGGAGAGCTAGCGCATTGATAATCCCAAGGCTGGAATATTCAAAGGTCCCCCTGAATTCAGTAGTCTTTATAGAGATTTTTTTTTTTTTAATTCTGCAAGGGTTAGGGGCTCCTGCTTTTCTAAAGTGTTACTAAACAATTAATACAATCTCCATCTCACTTAGGGACGGCTGTGAATTTGCTCATAACCTGAATGTTCTTTGAGCGAGCAAGAGAGTTGAATTCACCAGATACTTACTGAGCGTTTGGTTTGTGTTTGATAGTCCGTTAGGACTTGTAGCCAAACAGAACTGAAGCAAACCGCAATCGCTATCCTCAAACACTCAAGGAACTATATGTACATTTAACTGAGGAGTCAGGATACACATAGGAAACACAGTAGTGGACGCCATTACGGGATCAAGCACTGAACAAAGGGCCGGGAACCATGACTCTCCTGTCTTGAGAGGAAGCGGCACCGTGGGAAGGGTTTTGGGGTGGGGAGGATTGGTGTGGAGCATCCGAAGAACACGGGGCTTGGGGTCAGAAGACCCAGGTCTTGGCCCTGCCGCTTACTTAATGTCAGCCTTGGTCAAGTCATTCACCTTTTCCAAGCCCCTGTCAATAATAAGAATTGTAATAATAACAATGATGTTTTCACTGTCACAGAAATGCCAAAAGGCATTGTGTAAAGCAAACTATGCATCACGCTTCAAAGTTGCATAATTAGCTTTATTATCTCAGCTGGCCCCTAAAGTAACAGCGAATGCCTACCATGTGACAGGCACTACGTGAAGCATTTTACACATAGGATTACTCCTCACGAAAGCTTTGTGAGTTAAGTATTATTTTCCCCCATTCTGCAAATGAGAAAAATGAAGTTTGGAGAGCCCGTGCCCTGCTCAAACTCATTCAGCTGTGTGACCAAGTCAGATTTGCTTTACCTCTGCTTCCAGGCCTCAGAGAAAGGAATAAGCCTAGGAATGTCATACAGGGTGAAGTGTCCATCTGTCCAGAGCACAGAACATGTCCTGGGCAGCGGTAGCCAGAGATGAAATAAATAAGCTTGTGGGCTGCCAGCGAGGGCTGTTTTATTTTCAAATGAAGTCATTTCTTGGTGTGCTTTCCCATTTAAATTACAAAGTACAAAAAGAATTTGTATTTTACTAGTTACTGATCATGTCTCTTGAAAGCATACTCAACAATATAAGGGATTTTAAAACCTGACGCTGGTTCAATAGGCCCTAAAATCAGCTTGATTAATACGCGGTAATTGCTTTTCCAGTTGAATTTCTGCACTGGCGGAAAATATGCTCTACATAGGCAAAAACAGACAACTCAAATTTTTCTCTGATGTCGTCAGCGGCTTTCACTGTGCGAAGTCACGCGGGACTCCTGTGCACGTCAGACTCCTCCGGGCCCCTTCTTCCTCCAGCTGCTGTGTCCACATGGGCACAGTCACCATGTTCGGGCAGGTGCTTTGCCGGGGCCCACGGCAGTGGAGCTTCTCTGATGCCTCATCCGTGCAGAATGCCCGTAGGACCCACTCTGAACTCGGGATACGAGGGGCAACTGATGCCCAGGGGGTTACCCTTGACCAATGGATTAAAAGAATCAATGGCGGACTTCCCTGGTGGCGCAGTGGTTAAGAATCCGCCTGCCAATGCAGGGGACATGGGTTCGAGCCCTGGTCCGGGAAGATCCCACATGCCACGGAGCAACTAAGCCCGTGTGCCACAACTACTGAGCCCATGTGCCAGAACTACTGAAGCCCGCACGCCTAGAGCCCGTGCTCCGCAACTAGAGAAACCACTGCAATGAGAAGCCCGCGCACCGCAACGAAGAGTAGCCCCCACTCGCCGCAGCTAGGGAAAGCCTGCGTGCAGCAACGAAGACCCAACGCAGCCAAAAATAAGTAAATAAATGAATTAATTAATTTATAAAATTAAATTGAAAAATAAAATAAAAATTTTAAAAAATTAAAAAAAAAAAAGAATCAATATGTAGATGCTTCCTCCTTTGATTTCCCAAAGCAGAACAGTTTGGAGAGGCATTTCGTAAGGCATTTTAGAAGGTCTTGACAGAACTGAGCACCAGTCACCCACGGTGGCAGCCAAATGAAAAATGCATCCTTGAATTAGTTTTCCTTCCTTGTTCTCCCCCTCATCTCACACTACTGCTCCCTGAGATCACATTCACACATAAATCAACTGCGCACAATGCTTTGTCTTGGCTTCTGCACTGGGGTAGCGTGGAATCCAGGCTAAAAAAGTGTGTTCAAAAGATGTCAGTGGTGAGGAATCCGTTGTTGGTCGAGCAGGTCGCGCTAAGCTGTGCTTCGCAGTAGTATCAGTTTACTAAGATTTTCCCTGTGCTAGTTTGGGATGAGCTACAGGTGGATCATTGGACTGGATTATGAAGAAGTTGGGGCCCTTGAACAGTATGGGAACAGTGTGTGTGTGTGTGTGTGTGTGTGTGTATATGTATATTTTTACATATATATACACACACTCATCTTCTTTATCCATTCATTCATCGATGGACACGTAGGTTCTTTCCATACCTTGGCTATTGTGAACAATGCTGCAATAAACACGAGGATGCAAATATCTCTTTGAGATACTGGTTTCATTTCCTTTAAATAGATACCCAGAAGTGGGATTTCTGGAACATACAGTAGTTGTATTTTTAATTTTTTGAGGAGCCTCCATACTGGTTTCCATAGTGGCAGTACCAATTATTGGGCTGGCCAGAAAGCTCGGGTTTTTCCATAACATAATGTAACAGAAAAACCCAAACAAACTTTTTGGCCAACCCACTACACTCCCACCAGCAGGTGCACAGGGGCTCCCTTTCTCCACATCCTCACCAACACTTGTTATCTCTTGTCTTTTTGATAATAGCCATTCTAACAGGTGTGAGGTGATATCTCAGTGTGGCTCTGACTTGCATTTTCCTGTTGAGCAGTGATGTTGAGCACCGTTTAATATACCTGTTGGCCATTTGTATGCCATCTTTAGAAAAATGTCTCAGTTCTTCTCTCCATTTTAAAGTTGGATTCTTTGGGGGTTTGCTATTGAGTTGTGTGAGTTCTTTAAATATTTTGAATATAAAACCCTTTCCAGAGATACGATTTGCAAATATTTTCTCCTATTCTGTAGGTTGCTTTTTCATTTTATTAATGGCTTTCTTTGCTGTGCAGAAGATTCTTAGTGTGGTGTATTGGGTTGGCCAAAATCTTATAGAGAAACCCAAATGAACTTTTTGGCCAACCCAATACTTCCACTTTTATTTTGCTTCTGTTGCCTTTTCTTCTGGTTAGTGTCAAATCCAAAAAATCATTGCCACGACCAATGTCAAGGAACTTGCCCTCTCTGTTTTCTTCTAGGAGTTTTATGATTTCAGGTCTTAAATTTAAGTCTTTAATCCATTTTGAGTGGATTTTTGTGCATGGTATAAGATTGGGGTCCAGTTTCATTCTTATGCTTGTGGCTGTCCAGTTTTCCTGACACCATTTATTGAGGAGACTATCCTTTCCCCATTCATTCTATATTCTTGGCTCCCATGTGGTAAATTAGTTGACCGTATATGCACAGGTTTATTTCTGGGTTCTCTATTCTGTTCCGTTGATCTGTATGTCTTTTTTCATGCCAGTACCATATCGTTGTGATTGCTATAGCTTTATAATATATTTTGAAATCAGGATGTGTGATATCTTTAGCTTTGCTCTTCTATCTCAAGATTGCTTTGGCAATTGGGTCTTCCATGGTTCCATACAAATTTTAGGATTATTTTTTCTGTTTCTGTGAAAAATGCCTTTGGTATTTTGATCGGGATTGCATTGAATCTGTAGATTACTTAGGTAGTATGGACATTTTAACAATATTAATTCTTTCAAAAAAATGAGCGAAGTATCTTTCCATTTATTTGTGTCTCACTATCCTTCATCAAATCATAGAGTTTTCAGTGTACAGATCTTTCACTTCCTTGGTTAACTTTATCCCTAGGTATTTTATTCTTTTTGATGCATTGTTATGGGATTATCTTCTTAATTTCTCAACCTAGTAATTTTTTTAATTGGATGCTGGATAGTTTGAATTTTGCTTTGTTGGTTGCTAGACCTCGTTATATTTGTTTAGTGTTGAATTTTGTTTTGGCACACTGTTAAGTTAACTGGATCCTTTTGATACTTGTTTCTAAGCTTATATATCAAGTCTAGAACTGCCTTTAAGTCTAGGGCTAATTAGTCCCCACTACTAAAGAAATGTCCTTCTGAGAATTCTGCCAGAAGCCCCAGCTACCACTCTGGCTGGTAGGAACACAGACTATTCTCAGCCCTGTGTGAACTCCAGGAAGTGGTTCTCAACCTCTGGTAGAGGCCTCTCATGCATCACTTAGACTTGAGGGGACCCTTTTGCAGATCTCCAAAGCTCGCTCTCTGTGCAGCTCTCACTCTCCAAAACATTGCCCTTAAATTCCAGCCACCTTAGCTTCCATGCAGTGCAACTTCCATTTGCTCAAAACACCAAGCGCACTGGACTTTATTCGGATTCTTCTTTCCTGTACTGGGAACTGCTTTCAGGCAGTAAGCTCATGCAACAGTAAAACTCACTTTGTTTCTCGGGGAAACAGTACTTGTGCTGTCCATTGTCTGATGTCTGAAAACCAGTTTTGAAATATATTTTGTCCAATTTTTGAATTGTTTAAGGGGGAAGGGTAAACCTGGTCCCATTACTCCATCTTGGCTGGAAGCAGGGGTCACACCTGGAAACAGTTTGTTAGGTGGGTAAAACGTTAGGCAGATTCACAAGATTTATTATCATCATGATATAAGTGAGTTTGAGCTTGATAACACAGTCTGTACATTTCCTAAAATCTGTGTACTCTGTCATACATGACCAAACATAAGGCAATCTGGTATATAACGTGATCCTCTAGTTTCCCAATGAGAAGATTAAAAAAGGAAAAGCTTAGATGGATAGATAGATGATATACAGATGGATGATAGCGATTTAGACATTGATATAGATATCCTTTAAGAGATGGAGATGGAATGCTTAAATATCTACTTTCAGTTATAAGTATGTAAAATTACACATTAGATAAACTAACATGATTTTAGAATATTGCTTTTTCCTGCTCTCACTTAACATGAAATAATTTTATTCAATCTCTTATATGCGTCTTTGACTTTAGTAATTTTGTCGTTGCTATAATCTCTTTTTGAGTTTCCTAAAACATCATTTTATATCATCAAAGTTGTATGAAGCACAGCCCTTTTTGACTTTTCATATATGTTGCTCTCTCTGGAAATTTTACCCAGGCCACAAGGAAATGGCTTGCCTTTCTGTGCTTGTCTTTTTGTTTGTTTGTTTTCACTTAGTGATCACCACATGTAAAACACTTACTTTGTGGCTTTTGTAAGTGATTTTTATAAGCCTTGTTAACAATATAAACAATTGTAATCGAGTGTCACAGCCCCAAGAATAGTTACTAAATACTAAACCTGTTCAATTTTTTTGTCTCTTTTTTTAAAAATCCATTCCATCAAATGACCTCTATAATCATCCAAAACTAGTGTTTTAAGGTCATTTTAGACTCAGCTTGCAAGATAAAATACAGGGTGTCCACTTAAACTTGAATTTCAGATAACCAGTAAATAAATTTTAATGTAAAAATGCCCCAAATATTGTTTGGAACATACTTATACTAAAAAAAAAAAATGTTGTGTATCTGAAATGCAGATTTAACTGGGCATACAGAATGCCCAACTACAGATTTTTCGTTGTTAAATCCGACAACCCTATTTTAGACCAGTGCCTACCTCAGTTAATCTTTCTAAGATACTGCTTATCAGATGATTCCTTCTATTTTGAGTGATAAGATTGAGAGACAACCTCCCTTTATATTTAGGCATTAACATAATTTCCTCCATCATTTTCTTCCTAAGTATGTAACACCATAAGCACTCTTAAATATATTTCCATGCATTTTCCCTTGCTGTGGAAGGTGGAAATTAATTCAGAGAATAAAATATTAGAAAACTCAGTTCACCAATTTTCTGAATATGCCACCAGAACCCGTATTACTAATTAAAGCACGATGTCCTTAACACGGGTTTGGACTGGATGAGTATGGTCATTTTTCTTTTCATATTTTCAGCTTTATTTTCCCTGAGCCTTTCGGCACACCGACATTTTTCAAAGGCAAATGTCATCTTTCTCACCACCATCCTGACTACACAAAGTGTAGGTATTTCCTAAGCCACACATGCTTGCGAGCCAATTTAAATAGCAAGTTGTAGGATCTAGGAAGAAATCTAGGATTAAAGAATCTCTTTAATCCAATTGACTGGTTTTTCTTTGTTTGTTTGTTTTACAAAAGCAGAAGTCCTGAGGACTGAGTTTCTTCATAAAACTAAACATGTTTTCTTCATTTATTCTTGGGCATGGTAACAATAATGCTTTCATTTTCCCCTGCTATATTATTTAGAAAGAGTAATTCAGTTTACCCCAGTACTGCGGAATCCTGGTGGGGTGTCAGATCTTTAATAACTTAACTCGTTCTGTCACTTTATTGAATTGGGAGGAAAAAATAATGTTTGCCACTTTGAATCCCATTTTAGAATCTATGAAAAACTGCTAAGTTCATCTGTGGCTCCTGAATATCCTCGGTTAATATCAAATTGTACCCAGCTTGAATCATTTCCTATGAATCAGAAAATCATTTTTGTTCCATCCCCAAGGATACAAATTGGAAGTAAAGTGATAAAACTTGGAAGTAACACAATAAAACATCCCTCGGAAGCATGAGAATCTTAGATTAACCACTTGGAGAGTTTAAGTTCTTGCCCAGATGTGCTGGAAATATCCTTTCCACACAGTGAAAATATTCACTACCTTCTTTAATTCAGTGATTTTCTCTTGCTTGCTTGCTTGTTTGCTTTCTTCTTCTTCTCCTTCTCCTCCTTCTTTTTACTTAGAAAAGCAGCTGTTGTTCTTGCTGGCAGATGACACCACTGGTTCTGAGGAAAATTCGAGAGCTCCCCACCTCGGAGGCTGATGCAAGGTGGTAGGGGGAGCTGAGTGCTTGGGCCAGAAACTTCTTCATGCCCTGGCTTAAAAGGCATTTCTTCCAACACATTCCTATCCCTAAAGAACATCCCTGCTTTCCTTTCCAGCACAATTCTTCCCCTACCAGCCAGACAACTGACATTAACCAGAGCTCTACCAGCCCTGTCACCCTCTCCCACACCAGTTACTCATTTCATACGATTGATTTCGTGTATGCTAAGCCGAGCATTCTTAAAGAAAGAATTTTTTAAACTATAATTTAAGAAATGGCATTTCCTCGGTGCTCTGGTGTTTCCACTCTTAAGGGCAAGTGCGCCGGGACCAATGTGTTCACAGCATCCTCTGTCATCCCGTAACTGTCAAGCCAACTTGGAAAGATGCCCGGCGGTCTTTCCTTTATAACTTGATTCCTTTCACAGTATTTTATGCTGAATGATGACCTGTGGTCCAGAGTGAGGCTGAAAATGGGCCGTCTGCTCCTTGCCCGAGGGAATGGCAGGTTCTGGAGGAAGAAATGTGGAACTGTGTTCCGACCTCTGCTGGTCTCCTGGGGCAGCATTGGGGCAAATCAGTCTGCTGCTCTGGGGCTCGGGTTTTCCTGCATGAAACAGGGAGCGTGGAGAGTAACAGGTCCAAACAGGAGGACTCCAGGGCTGCTTGGTGAATTCCAAGCTGCGGCTGGCGTCTCGACAGAGTCCCAGTACCCGTGTGCGTGGGTGAGCTGAGCCTCCCAGAGGGTCTGGGGCAGGAATCCCCTGAGCTCACAGCACTCCCTGTCTGCATGGACCGCCCACCCTCTGTGAGCTTCACAGGAGCAGCACCCAGCCTGATGTGCCTTCCCGAGGACTCTGGCACCCAGGGGTGGCACCCAGCACGGCGGCAGGCAGAGAGGGGGCACTTGATAGTTAAATGTCAGTTTAACTAGTTCATCTACAAAGCTGATGTTTACAGCTACAGTTTCTAGTTGACGTTTCCCCTCCCTCACTGAGCAGAACTCAGGATGGGGGGTATCAGGCAGCAGGGAGAAGGGAGCAGTAGATGCAACTACAAATTCTAAGAGGTCGAATGTCTTCACTTCTATGGTTATTTTAAATAGATTTTCATTGCTTTTTCTCTTCCTGGGGGAAGTTGCTTAAATATCAAAAATTTTGATTTTCATTATCTACTAAAAGCATGGAACATTTCCAAGCACAGTTAAGTACTTGCCTAACGTCGTCCAGAATAAATAACCAGGGACATAATTTCCCTGCTCCTGTTACCTCGCGTGGCTCTGCACCACACAGGTTCTCGGGGCTTGAGCAGGGCGTGGTTGCTTTTGTCTCCAATCCTAGAAAATGTTGTGTTCCTTTGTGTTGGGAAAAAAAGGAGGGTATTCTGGTCCCTTTGAGTCAAGAAAATTCTTTCTCGCTTTTTAAAAAAAAAAAATTCATCTTTTTCTTTTTAATTGAAGTATAGTTGATTTACAATGTTGTGTTAGTTTCGGGTATACAGCAAAGTGATTCAGTTATGCATATGTATATATATATTCTTTGTCAAATTCTTTTCCATTTTAAGTTATTACAGCTATTGAGCATAGTTCCCTGCGCTCTACAGTAGGCTCTTGTTGGTTGTCTATTTTATAATATAGTAGTGTGTGTATGTTAATCCCAGACTCCTAATTTATCCCTCCCCTGCACTCCTTTCCCCTTTGGTAACCATAAGATTGTGATCTATGTCTGTGAGTCGGTTTCTGTTTTGTAAATAAGTTCGTTTTATTATTTTTTTAGAGTCCACAGATAAGTGATATCATATGATACTGGTCTTTCTCGGTCTGACCTGCTTCGCTTAGTATGATAATCTCTAGCTCCATCCATGTTGCTGCAAATGGCATATTTCACTCTTTTGTTTAGGCTGAACAATACTCCACTGTGTGTGTGTGTATATATATACACACACACACACATATATATACTACATCTTCTTCATCCATTCCTCTGTCAATGGACATTTAGGTTGCTTCCACCTCTTGGCTATTGTAAATAGTGCTGCTGTGAATATTGGGGTGCATGTATGTTTTCAAATTAGAGTGTTCATCTTTTCCGGGTATATGCCCAGGAGTGGGATTGCTGGATCATATGGTAATTCTGTTTTTGGTTTTTTAAGGAAACTCTATACTGTTCTCCATAGTGGCTTCACCCATTTATATTCCCCACAACGGTGTAGGAGGGTTTTGCTTTTCTAATTTCACGACACCAGTACAGGCGGACCTTGCTTTATTGCACTTTGCTTTAATGTGTTTCGCAGATACTACGTTTTTTACAAACTGAAGGTTTGTGGCAACCTCGTGTTGGTCAGGTCTGTCAGAGCCATTTTTCCAACAGCATTTGCTCCTGTCTTCCTGTCTCTGGGTCACATTTTGGCAATTCTCACAATATTTCAAACTTTTTCATCACTGTTACGTCTGATTATGGTGATCTGTGGTCAGGAATCTTTGATGTTACCACTGTGACTCACTGAAGGCTCGGACGATGGTAAGCATTTGTCAGCAGTAAATTATTTTTAATTAAGGCATGTCCATTTTTTAGACATAATGCTATTTGACTGCACACTTCATAGACTACAGTATGGTGTACACATTAACTCACATGCACTGAGAAACCCCACATTCATGTGACTCGCTCTATTGTTACCTTCCCTTTCTTGGTGGTGCGGAGCAGAACCTGTGCTGTCTCCGAGGTCCGGCTGTATTTGGTTTGTCTGTGCTGAACACAAAGGAGCCTAAAAGCCTGACAGCAGTCCTGGAGGCCAGTGTCGCCTTCCCCCCTACTTCCCTGCTTCTCTGTCCATTGTTCACCAGGTGCCGGCAGGTCCCCACTCTTGCTCCTGTCTTGGGGGGGAGGGTATCAAGGGTAGGGCACCTGCCACACTGTATCCTAACAGCCTGCTTCCTCCCCTGTGTTCTCCCTGGCTCCTGTCTCCGTAAGCCAGCACGATGCCCCACGCTTTGCGACCATTGAATACGTTCCATAAAGACACAGTGGGCACTGACATTTATAAGTGCCTCGCTCATGTCAGCCACCGTCTCACCGTCTCATTTAATGCTCACAGCCATCCTAGGCCACAGGCCCTATTATCATTCCCATTTTCCAGATGAGGAAGCTGGTGCTTAAGAGGTTCACATTTTACCCAGGATGCACAGCTCCAGCAAAGCCAGGATTCCACTGAGGCCCAGCTGCCTCTGGAGCTGGCGTCTTTACCTCCACAGTGAATCAGTGATGTCATATTGTTCCATTAAGTCAGTGGAGGTGGGGGCGGGGCAGCAGTCTTGGGACAAAGCTGACCCCGAGGATGGCAGAGCAGAGACCACAAGAAGCCGGGGGGCTGGAGGTGGATCTACCACCCTGGAAGGCTGTCCCCTCGCTGGACTTGCAAATTCCATAACGAATAACCTTACTCTTGAAGCCATGTTAAGTTGGTGTTTGGCTATTTGCAATGGAAAGTACTCTTACTGACACACCAGGCAAGCTGGGTCTGCGGTCCTTCACTACTGCTGCGTCTTGCACTTACTAATTATGTACAGATGCGCTTCTTTTCTGCAGGAACATATTCATTAATGAAATGTTAGCAAATATTTATCATATACCAATTGGAAATCAGACTACACCAATAGATGATTAAAAATGTGTTCACATGCTTTTGTTCTCGTGAATATATTTTTTTTCCTGTTTTAACTTCTGTGTTTATTTCATGCCCCTAAGAGTTTATGAAAGTGTCCGGCTCTACATGGAAAAAGAGGTAACATTGATTTCTTGGTGGTGCATCACAAGCATGCTCTCTGGGCAGAAAGCCCTTTTACACTCGCTTCCAGGCTGATTTATTTCTTTGTGAGCTGCACAATCGCAGCCTTGTGGGAAGAGCCCACCATGTTCAGACAGCAGTGGCAGGTTTAGAAACGGTCTGTCTTTGTCCAAGCCGAAGTCTCTTCTGCATCCTCGATTACGTCTAAATGATGCTCTTATCCTCACACAGAACCCACTTTCTCAGGCCACCAGGAAGCACTTGATTTGTTTCCCAGCCCCGAGGACGGGAGAAGGCAGCAGTCTAAAGGGTAATCACACAGCCAGGTGAGCTGTGGCTCCGGGGAAAACGGGTTTGAATGCTGAAAGAGTTTGGTATCATGCTAACCTATTTACTAAGGGATCTGCTCAGCCCTGCCTGGGAAGCTGGATGGGCAGGCAGGAAAGGATTCCAGACACTTCCAACTGGGGACACTCCAGGTAGCTCTAATTGTCCTGGCTGGGGAGAGGGGACAGTCATGAGGGGGCAGTGCCCATGGTGCGTGTGACCTGGAGAAGACGGACCTACAGATGTGGGTGAATGAAGGTCTTCACAGCAACCCCAGCTCTTGGGGGTGGAGCACCTTGGGCTCCAGTGCCCACAGAGGACTGATTTCCCTAGTGCTGTGGCTCAGATTTGCTTAAGTGACAAGGACAGCCAGCGAACAGGACCAGGTGTTTCCGGGAGGACAGGCACCCTGATGGAGTCTTGACCAGGAGAGATGACCCTGGCCCATGGTCCTGACAGGCCTGCACCCCTCTGTGGGTTTAGGAGGGCCCTGTCCTCGCAGAGTGGGCAAGGTGAAGACTGAAGACAGACAGCCGCTGTGATGTTAGAGTCTCCTAGGGCTGCCCTTAAAACTTCATTCATTCCTTGAGGCCAGCCAGACGTCGTGTTAGGTTCCAAGGATGAAGGTGAATAAGTGTGTGTGTTTGTTGGGTGGGTGAGGGGAAGGTGTTGTGTGTTGCAAGTCGAATAATATTTTGCGTTTGCTAAACTAGCTTCTTATTCACAGAAATGTTGTCCTAATCCGTTCCTAAAATGAGGAAGTTTATAACACAAAGTCATTCCATTTGTAAACACCGGGGGCTGGAGAAACAGGCCCACAGAGGGGCTGGGAGGCCTTAGAGCAGCTGGATTCAGCTTCTGAAATCATCCTCCAGATGTGGGCCAGACCCCGCCCAGCCCCTGGAGAGTGCCTGCCGCATGGCCTCCAGGCCCCCTCCCGGAGGTTTCCAGGTGAATCTCTCCCACTTGCTGTGACGTGGCCTGCAATGTCCAGCTGAGGCCAGAGTCAGCCCACACCTCTGCGGATGAAAGAGGGTCGGGACTTCCTGGAGGAAGTAGACATGGCTTGTGACAATCTTCTGGAAAGAGAGGGTCCCCAAACCAGGACCAGGACAACCGCAGCCCCGCTGGAAAGGCCAGGCGTCTGGTCTCCGAGCCTCGCTCACCGGGTGTGTGCCCGGGAGCCTGCAGGACCGCTGGGCCCCCTGGTGCCTGAGGAGGCCCCAGTGCAGACCCTTCAGCACTATTTCCCAATGAGGTTACACACTCGGCCCAAAGAAGACTGACAAGAGTGGAAGCTGCTCATCCCACAGCCTTAAAACTGCATCCCATCCCCACTCCTCGCACCCACCGGGCCCTAGGAATTCATCTGTTTATTTTAGCGCAGTAATTATTTTGTGACAGGCACTATTATATGCATTGTATCTGTGCAGGCGTGACAAATCTGTTGATTTGTTAAACTGTGAACTGTTAAAATACGCCAATATGTTTGTAACTGCTTTGGCATCCTTCATTTTTAAAAAAGTATCAGGTGATTTAATAAAAAGTAAGAAAGGAATCGGGCCTGGCCTTTTTGAACCTCAAAGAGGTCCTGCCTGGCCTGGGTGGCAAGGTTCACCCAGGTGGAGAGAGGCCTTGCTGCCCAGAGTGTGGTCCCTGGGCCAGTAGGTCTGCCTCACCTAGAACTTGTTCAGAACACGGACTGCGCCTTTGCATAAGATCACCCAGTGATTCCTAACAGCCACAGGGAGCACAGGAGAAGATGTGTCCAGCGCTCTGTCCCCCAGCGCTGGGCCCCTCGCTGTTTGGGGTGAAGGGGTGAGCCCCCTCCAAGGCAGCACAGAGCCCCCCAGGGAAGGTGAAGGTCATGGAGACCTGGGCTCCCAGATCCAGCCACTCCTCCCTCATTCACAAAAAATTATACTGTTACCACTATCATTTTAAATTTTGTCAATAAAAGCTTTATGGCCATTTGCTTTCTTTCTTGTTTTATAAGTCAAATTCCTGGAGACAGAAAGTAGAATGGTGGTTTCCAGGGCCTGGAGAGCAGCGGAGACGGGGCCTTCGTGCTTAATGGGGACAGAGTTGCAGTCTGCAAGATGGAAAGAGCTCTGGAGACGGAGGGGATGATGGTTACACAACAAGGAAGATATCCTTACTGCACTGAACTGTACGCCTAAACATGGTCAAGATGGTAACTTTTATGTTACGTATATTTTACCGCGTTAAGAAGAAGCATTAAGGAGGTACAGTCAGTGGGACGCAGTGGCTGGTTCCTGGACAGGAAAGAGGGAGAAGCAGCTGTCCTGGCCGGCTCCTCCGGCTGTCCTGACTCATGGTTACACCCTCCACTTTCTCTTCCCAAAGCTGAACACTCTCACGGCCACCAACAAAGCGCCTACAGAGCTACAGGGCTGCGCCCGGGACCAACGAGGGCCCGGGACCTGATGGAGAGGACAGTGCGGGGCGCGGCTCAGCGGAGCCCGCCGCCGCGGGAAGGATGCTGCCGCCGCGCGCGCGGAGAATGGGGGATGCCGCCGCCGCGGGAAGGATACCGCCGCCGCGGGAAGGGTGCTGCCGCCGCGCGCGCGCAGGACGGAGGATGCGGCGGCGGCGGGGCGCCTGGGTTCCGGGCGGCCGAGACCCGGGCAGAGGCGTGAGGGCTGTGGTTTGGCGCCACCGCTTCCAGGCCAGGGCCCCGCGTCCTGTGTCCCCCCTTTGTGCTCGCGGGCTACAACAGCCGCCCTGAAGTGGGAGCTGGAGGAAAGGGGGCTCCTGGGCTCCCCAGGGCGGCGTGGGGGCGGGGACCGGCTACTGAGGCCTGAGGGGCGGGGCTGGGGAGGGATGGAGAAGGGGGTGGGGAGGAGGGGCTCTGGGTGTGGCCGGGAATGGGGTGGGGGTGACGGGCCCCTGAGGAGCGGGGAGAGCCCCGGAGAGGCGAGGGCCAGAGCACCAAGGAGGGAGTCCGTCGCTTAGAGGCCGGGACGGCTATTGGACCTTGGCCTCCAGGAGGGTCAGACACAGATGCTGCCCCACAGGGCTTGTGAGGGTAGTAGAGGAAGGAGCGTGTGGCCCTAGCTGAGGCTCTGCGCTTGGAATCCCGGCCGGGAGAGGAGGAAGCAGCGCAGAATCAGGCAGAGACGCCTAAGGTTTTGCCAGCTGCTCGGAATCTAGATGGCCTTCCCTTAGGCTAATGTGGTTGTCGAGAGAACCCTTTCCCGTAACCCTTGGGGTCCCAGGGCAAGATCCAGGTCCACACATCAAAGAACAGATCACAGAGCTCCTACGCTGTCACAGACCCTCGGCCCGCGCTCACCTCCGCGTCCCCAGCCGTCTCCCAGCCAGTGTTCCCCGGGCCGTGTGGTTCCCACTGAACAGTTATCTGCCTGCTTTAAGGAGGAAATGAGAGCACGCCACCCTCCTGGTGCCGCCCACTCTCCAGCAGCCCTTTTTGGGTCCGGTGGAGCCTGTCTGTTCCCTGAGTCCAGCCGCCGTACCTCCTGAGCTCCCACACCCTGTCCTGTGTCACACGTGGCACCCTTGCCCAGCATGCCGACCCCTCGGCCCTTGGTCTTCGCCT
Source organism: Balaenoptera borealis (assembly GCF_965194805.1). Taxonomy (NCBI): domain Eukaryota; kingdom Metazoa; phylum Chordata; class Mammalia; order Artiodactyla; family Balaenopteridae; genus Balaenoptera; species Balaenoptera borealis. Next base: position 5,222,264 of record NC_138877.1, read on the forward strand.
TAAAACTAGTGGTGGAGCTTGAAGACACTTCTAGCACTTCTGTTCCTGACCCTGGTCACCCCACCCTCCCCGCCTGTTAGCTCAGCACCAAGTCACTGCGTTATAATGGATTATACACCCACCTCTCTCCCCGCAGACTGTGGGCAATCCTTGGGGTCAGACCTACTTCGGTCGAGCCTGGCGTGGGGAGGTGGCATTTCTTGCTTCTGTGACACGCAAACCCCAGGGCCCTCAGCCAGGCGGTTTCAAGGGCAGGCACCAAGGGGCACTGTGATGGCCCGAGCCTCAGAGCTCAGCTCAGCAGGCAGCGCTGCCCCAAGCACTGTAAAGAGTAGCCGCCAGCGCCCCCTTTTGCAGATGAGGACCTGAGAGGTGCCACTGAGCAGCTGCAGTGCAGGGGTTCGAACCCGGGTCACCCACAGGTGCCGGCTGGGAATCCAGCACAGTGCCTGGGCGGGGCTTGGTGTCCCAGAACCTGCAGGGTTGGGGGCGCCCGGATGCCCACTGTCTGGGCAGTGCCCGCCCACCCTGCAGGACAGACGCCTGGGTGCTGGGGCAGGTCCTGCTCTTTCCGTGGTTGCCCAAAGCTCTGGTCGTGGCATCAGCTTTTTCCGTGGCCTTAAAATGATTGCTATGTTCAGTTTGTATTTCAGCTTGTGGAAATGAGGAAGAAAATCCTGGTTGCATCAGGCTATAAATCTAGTGTTGTTCACTCCTAATTGCACATGGGGGCAGAGATGTTTCCACAAGTAAAATTCACAGGTAGTCACCAAACCCAGGGGTTACCGAGGACTCCAGTGTCAGACCCTCCAGAGTTCACGAACACTAAGCAAAACAAAACAGGCCCAAAGGGAGCGAAGGAAGAGTAGGGAAGGGTGTGAATCAAATTCCTAGTCTCCACCCCAGAGATCTGGCTTCTAGGCTGCGCTCAGGAACCTATATGTTAAATTCCCCGGTGATTTGGATGCACCAAGGCTTGGAAGCCACTGGCTTGAATGGCCCAGAAATCGGCCCCGCACCCCAGTAGGCCTTACCTCCCCATAAAAATGTGAGCGGATGGCCCAGGCTACACAGGGCAGCGGAAGGAGCGCGCGGAGAGTCCAGCCCCGGGGTGGGGTGGGGTGCGGCGGGGGGCACAGCGCTGACGCAGCCGGTAGCCTCGGAGGACTTCGGTTTTCCTATCTGAGAGCGAAGAAAATTAGACGAGTTTTCCTGTTATGAATTTATCTGATTCTACGAGACTTGAATTTCTTATTATTCACTGAGGGTGAGGATATTTTTAAAGGAATGGGGATCAGTGCCCGGAGGGGAATTGTCATGTGTTTAGTGTCTCTTCCAGATTCTGCTAAGGAATCTGGCAAGACCTTCCGTCCAGCTCTGTCATCTTCCTTCCCTTCTGATCAGAGGGCCAGTTATGCTGGTGACCCCTGACCCTCAGGCCTTTCACTCTTTGCCCAAGTCTCAGAAATCTTTCCTGACTCTCGTGCTCTTTCTTTCCCTGGAAACACCGGAATGGCCATTTTCAAACCTGGCTGTATATTAGGGTCACCTGGGAAGTTTTTATGAAATATTAATACTGGGGCCCTACCCCCGACAGTTGAATCCAAACTTTGGAGGTGAGGCTGAGGCATCTGCATTTTTAAAGCTCCCGGACTGTTTGGGATGCACAACATGGTTGGACCAGCTCCCCAGGGCTGGTCTGGAAGCAGGGTGACTGGGTCTCCAGCCACTTCTTTACCCGAGTAAGAGGGAGCGAAAGTGTAGGGTTGAATTTGCTGTGTTGCCAGGTCCTCTCTGCCCAGGCCCACATGCCAGCATTTTAGATACACCGGATCAATAGTTACAGGATGAAGCATCACATATACTGTCGACGTGAAATGAAAAAGCCAGGCCAGCTGGCGCCACCACATACCCAACCAGCTGACCCGAGTCAAGTCTCCCGAGGTTCAGTTTTCTCATTTGCAAAGTGAGGCCAGCATTTCCCTCTGGTTATTTGATGGATCAAATGGGATAATGTATATGAACTGGCTTTAGAAACTATCAAGTGCTATAAAAATTGAATGGGTTTAAGCACCTTATATGTAGAAGGAGTTCACATATTCAACTAAAATTATGTCAGGTCTTCCCAAATTGACTGACATATATGTATTGAGTGCAATACCAATACTAATCAAAATCCCAGCAAGCTTTTTTTTTATAGAAATCAACAAGCTGATTCAAGAATTTGCATGGAAATGCAAAAGACCCTGAATAGTCAAAACAGCTCTGAAAAAGAAGTACAAACTTGGAGGACTCACATTCCCTGGTTACAAGCAACAGTAATCAAGATAGTATCAGCGTAAAGACAGGCAAGTAGTTCAATGAAACGGAATATTGAACTCCAAAATAGACCCATAGATATCTGGCCATTGGATTTTTTACAAAATTGCTAAGGCAGTTTAATGGAGAAAGAGTAATCTTTCAATAAATGATGCTGGAACAACTGGACAGCCATATATATATATATATATATATATATATATATATATATATATATATATATATATGTATATGTATATACACACCTTTATCTCATACCATTGATAGAAATTAACTTGAAATGGAACACAGATGTAAATAAAAGGCAAAAGAGCTGAAACTATAAAACTACTAGAAGAAAACAGAGGAGAAAAATCTTAGTGATCTAACATAGGCAATGATCTATTAAATAGGACACAAAAAGCAAAAATTAATAAATTAGATTTCATCAACATTTAAAACTTCTGCTCCTCCAAAGATAGTGCTAAAAAATTGAAAAGCAAGCCACAGGCTGGAAGAAAGTATTTCCAAAACATGTATCTAACAAAGGACTTACATCCACAATGGATAAAGAATGCATACAACTAAATGAAAACAACCCAATGTTTTAATAAAATGGACAAAAGATTTAAAATATGTTTATAGGTGAAGATGTGTGTGTGGCAAATGAACACGTGAAAAGATGCTGTAACCTTACTAATCAATGAGATACCTACTAGAATAGCTAAGGGTAAAAAGTCTGTGGCAAGGATCTGGGGTGACTGGAACTCCTGTGCATCGATGGTCAGAATGAAAAACATTATGGTCACTTGGGAAAACAGTTTGACCGTTTCTTATAACATTAAATATACACTTACCATGGGATCCAGGACCTTCACTCCTACCATATGTCCACAGCAGATTGCACTCAAATGTTCTTATCAGCTTTGTTCATAACAGCCCCAAACTGCACATACCTCCAATGAACATCAACCTGTGAATGGATAAACAGATTGTGGTACCTCCATACAATGGAATACTACTCAGAAAGGAAAAATGATGAATTAGAGATGTGTGTGTTAGCATGGATGAATCGCTAAAATATTATTCTAAGTGAAAGAAGCTGGACACAAAGGCTATAGACTATCTGATTTCACTTATGTGAAATTCTAGAAAAGGCAAAACTCTGGTGATAGAAAGCAGATCAGAGGTTGCCAAGGGTCAGGCAGTAGGAGGAGGGGATTGAATACAGAGGGGCATGAGAGCACTTTTGGAGAGACGGAAATATTCTCATGATTGTTCTGATAGTACCCAACCGTATATATTTGTCAGTACTCACTGAATTGTTTAATTAAAAATGGTGAGCTTTGTTGCATGTAAATTATATTTCAAGGAACCTGACCAAAAAAATTATTGAAGTCTTCTGCCTGTGCTGCAGATAGAGATCTGTACACAGGATGGAGAAGTTGGTTCTAACCAGGAGAGGGAGAACAGGCTGGAGGGTATTTGATCCAAGTCTTGAAAGATGGATAGATAACGATTTGCCGAGTAATAAAGGAGAGAAAACAATTCTAGGCAGCAAAGGCAGAAGAACAAAACCTCACAAGCTGGAAATAGCCAGACAGATTCTAGGAGATGCAAGTGGTTGTTTGAAACCTAAGGTTCCAGGAAGAGCATGTCCAGAGGTGAAAATGTGGGTGGCAGTACAGCTTGAAGGGTTTTATACCACATACTAAGGCACTTAGGTTATATCCTATAAACAAAGAGAAATTGCTGAATAGTTTTAAGCTGTAATAAACATATTCAGCTTTGTGTTTTGTAAATATTACTCTGGAAGCAGGGAGGAGGACAGATTGGAGTGGACAGCAAGATTGAAGGCTGAGAAACCAATCAAAAGACTAATAAGACGAAAAAAGAAGCAGACTCACAGATACTGAGAACAGACTAGTGGTTACCAGTGGGGAGGGGAGGGAGGGGTAATATAGAGGTGGGGGAGGGGAGGTACAAACTGTTGGGTGTCAGATAGGCTCAAGGATGTAGTGTACAACACAGGGAATATTTTGTAATTACAATATTTTGTAATAGCTGTAAATGGAAAGTAACCTTTAGAACTTGTATTTAAAAAAAGACTGTTGCCATCATACAGATAAGATAAACCATGAGTTTTGTTCTGTGGAGTAGAATGATGTAGAGGGGAGAGTTATGAGAGGCATTAAGGGGGTATATATAACTGGACAGAATGTGTCTGAGGGTGCTGCATAACAGAAGGATGAAAGGCAAAGAGGACTCCTTAGATTCTGGCCTCGGTGACGGAGTGGCTGGTGGTGACTTTTGTCAAGATTGTGAATACAAGGAAGAGTGAGTTTGGGAGGGAAAGATGAGTTCAGTTTGGGGCATGTTGGGTTTTATATGGTCCATTCTAGTAGAGTGTCTGAAAGGAAATTGAATACCCAAGAGTAAAATTCAAAAGAGAGCTCTAGACTCGATATGTGGTTCAAAGTAATCCACACATAGATGGCAGCTGAAGGTAAGGGGTGAATGAGGGTGATCACAGAGGGGCAAGTTGTGAAAGGGATGAGTGGAGAACGGGAAGCCTTAACAGGAGCTGAGAAATAACGGTCAAAGAAATAATGGCGCAGCTGAACCAGGAAGAGTGTGGTGGGGAGAAGCAGAGGAATGAGGGAGATTTTAGAGAAAGATGGTCAAACGCTGTCCAATGCCACTTAGAGGTCAAACATGATGAAGACAAGAAAGAGTCCATTGGAATTGCCAAGCGGGAGGTCTTTGGTGTTATGTGCCAAAGTGGTTGCTATTACGTGGCGGCAGAGCCTGATTGCAGAAGGCCAAGCTGTGAGTGAGATGGAAAGAAATGGGGACAGTCAGCAGGCAGTTTGGCTGTGACGTGAAAGAGAGAGGAAGGTAGTGAGTAGGTAGGGAGAGGTGTAGGATCAAAGTATTTGTTTTATAAAATATTGGGAGACTTGACAAACTTCATTGGCTGTTGAGGAAAAGCCAGTGGAGTAGAAGAAGTTGAAAATATACAAGAGTGGTCCAATGAAGAAAGGTCTTAGTCAAGGAGGAGACTGCAGGGATACAAACAGGGAGAGAACACCTTTTCCTCTGGAAACGCAGGAAGGAAGTAGAAGGCAAGCACAGAAACAGGTAATTTTGGAGGTTTGAGGGCCGAAGCTGAGGGAGTTCATGGCTGAAGACTCATTTCTCAGTGGGTTTGAAAAAAGTGAAAGTCGGAATGGCTATTGCAAGGTATTTAAAGGGAGGGAGTCTGTGAATTGACAAGGGCCCAGAAGGTTGGGCTCCATACATCTATAGTGTCATCTGTCTGTAAAGGTTATGATTTTTCTGCCTCAGCATTGAACTGCCTATGTGTCACAACTAGGAAAACAGATCGTTGGATCGATCCAACGTTTGCATGTAACAAGGAGGATGTGGTAGAAGGGCGAGGTGGTGAGGACACTTAGAGATTTATTAGCGGAGTGGAGGAAGTGATGAATTCCAGGAGCTAGGCTGGATGGAGCCAAGGTGCTAGAAGGGATGGGAGAGGAACAGAGGGCTTAGAGATTGAGAGAGGGTCATGGTGAGCGGGGCAAACAGGTAAATCGGTGGAGCAGGACGACAGTAGGTGATGGCCCAGAGCAGGGTGCTCAAGTATAGACTTCAGAGGGAAGGCGGCTCTGGGCAATGCCGAAGTCCAAACTATGGCCATGGGAGGGGGGGCCCAAAGTGAAGGAGACGGAAGGTCGTGGGTGCCCAGGCGACGATGTTACCCGAGTCTTTCCATGAGTGTCAATGTCCCCAGGATGACATGGGTAGAGAGAAGTACTGCGAGCCAGCTGTCCAGGTCCCCAGTGAATGGGGGAAGGGGGACAGGAAGGGCAGAAGACTCGGCCATCTGTACAGCGCGTGTGGCCTGGGCCTCAGAGGAGAGGTCCGTGCACAAGGGTAGCAGACTGATGGCCTGAAAGAAGCAACAGGAGCCGGGGTGCCACTGCCCCCCGAGGGCTCTGCAGAGAGACGGCGGGGATGTCCTTGGGGCTCAGCCAGATTTCCTGTGAGACTGGGAAGTGGACGAAGGTGAAGATGTTGGTACAGTTGCTCTGGGTGAAAGCAGGGCGTGGTTAGGAGGGAGGGGAGCGTCTGCCAGGGAACCGGGGAAAAGAACGCCCAGCCCAGTCTGGGGATGCGAGGACACCCTGAGGACCACATCTAGGCTGGTGACTTAGGATGTCAGGGGTGAGAGGCACAGGCAAGGCTTGTTGCCCTCCAGGTTCTGGGCAACTAAAAATGTGGAGCCCTCAGCGGCCTTAGATCCACGTAGAGTGTGATGAGGGGTTTTGCCAATGCCTCAAAGGAGAAAGAAGACTCTTCAGGATCACAGCTGGAAAAAAATCCTACCTGGGAGGTCGCAGAGCTCCTGGGACATCACCACCTGCTGGAAGTAGCCGTTGCTGTGGGTACTCGGAAGACAAAGATTTTACCTGCAGGCTCTTTAAAGGGCAAAGTTATGTCTACAGGTCCCTCAATAGATGTTTGTTTAGCTGATGGAAATACAGAGTTGGGCTCGCCAGTTCCTTGTGGAATAATGGAACTTGCAGCTGGGAGGACCCACAGGAAGGAGTCCACCCTCAGGTGCACTTTTGTGGTCCACGCTCTGGACCCTTCTCCCTCCAGCTCGCCCCCCATCACTGCTCCATGGCCCTTCAGCAGTCTCTGACCATTGTGCTCCTGCAGACTTGCCTAGCTCTTTCTATCTCCCTGTACATGCTCTTGTCTCTCCTTGGAAGGGTCTTGCCTCCGGGCAAAGCCAAACCTTCTTCTGTTCAGCATTTTCTGGCTCTACCAGACATGCCTGGGGGCTCCCTCTGCTGCGTTCCTCCTACACTCTCTCCTGCTTCCGTTAGAGCGATGATCTTATCACAGTAGAATTTCTTGCTGTGATATTGTGATTTATAAGAAATATACATTTGGTCAGTCAGATGACCAAAATATGTTTCTCATCTGTACTGTGGTTTTCTTCCATGGTTCCTGGCTCACAGCTCTGACAACCTTGGAATTTCCTGATCAATAAGAGCCATGCGAGCATCTTTTGTTATAATATTTGGTCTCTTGTCCTCAGTTCCTGAAATTGCTTCAGAGCCATCAAGGTGAAATGGGTATCTTGTTATTCATAATAAGACCCTTGCCACCACAACTGGGCTTAGGTTGATGAGGTGACTTTTGGAAGGTACTTAGGATGGGGGCTGGTTGCCAGGGGAACCAACCAGGAAAGGGGTGGAACTTTCAGCCCCACCCCCTGATTTCCAGGGAGAGGAGAGGGGCTGGAGATTGAATCAGTTGCTGATAATTTAATCATGGTTTGAGCAATCATGCCTATAAAATGAAGATTCCACATAAGCCCAAAAGGATGGGGTTCGGAGAGCTTCTCGGTTGGGGAACCCAAACCCTTCCATGTGCCACCTTGTTGGGGACCTCACCCTCCTGTATCCCTTCATCTGGCTGGTGGTTTGTATCCTTTAATATCCTTTTTAATAAACTGGTAATCTAGCAAGTAAACAGGTTTCCTGAGTTCTGTGAGCCACTCTAGCAAACTAGTTGAACCCAAGGAGGGGGTCGTGGGAACCTCTGATTTGTAGCCAGTAGGGCAGAAGCACAGGTAACAACCCAGACATCTCCGGGCAGATAGGGTCAGAATTCAGTTGAATTATAGGACACTCAGCTGTTGTCCAGAGAATTGCTTGGTGGTGTGGGGGGGAAACCTCCCATCCACACATTGGAATTGGGTCCAGAACCTCATTACTTGCGTATCTCTTAACTAGACTGTAAACTTTTGAAGTTAAGGACTGTCTTTTCATGCTGTATCCCTAGCTCTTGGAACAATGATAGGTTCTTAGTAACTTGATGAATGAATGACTGAATAGATGAATGAACGCATGAATAAGAGAATGAACAGCGGAGAGAGAGACCCAGGATTCTGACCCAGTGGGCCAGCACCTGCCCAGTACCCCATGAACAAGGCGTTCTGTGAGTGTTGTTTCATTTAATCCTCACGGTAACTTCGAGGTCAATACCACTAGCTTATTAGTTAGCCCTCACTTTACAAGCAAGGGAACCGAGGCTTAGAAAAGTGATTGTCCAAGGCTATACGGAATCTCATTTGCAGAATGGGGGTCTGAACTCTGGCCTGTGAAGGTCTCTGTCTATTCTGCATCTTTACATCCGGCTCTTTTGAGCCTCAGCGTCTCAGTAAGTGATTAAATGCTTGGATTTTTGAGCCGAATAAACGCCGGACTCAAATCCCAGCTGTGCCACTTAGGAGCTGCTATCCTTAGGCAAGTTCCTCAACCTCTTAAAGCCTCAACATTATCTGTACGTGGGGGTGATGAGATGGTGGTGGAAGTAGTGACGGGAGCAGCAGTGCCGCCCTGAAGCGTGAGACCTTGTGTTCAGAGCTCTTTGCACAGCGCCTGGCACGGGGCGAAGTCTCCGTCCATATTAACCATCGCTTTTATTGCTTTTAAAGGAAAATAGATTCAGAAATTTTCTTACAACCTAGATCTATCCAAATCCTGGTGAACAGACTCAGACCCCTTTATAAACCAGGGTAGCAAATTATTAGTTCACGATAAGAATGCCAAGCAGATCAGACACCAAGTCACCCTCCCTTCCTCCCCCCTGGGGACAGTGGCACGGACACACTGAGAAACTCTTACTACCCGCTTCGCAGTTTTTCAGATTCTGTTGTAACTATTATTCCTTTCTTTGAAATGTCGTCCTGGCTTCTTTTCACAGAGTGTCACGTTTCCGAGTTCATTCACGTTGAGCTGGTAGTGAAAGTCTCCTTAATTTAAACCTTCAATCAAAGAGGATGACCCATCCCTTTTGAGCCCAAGATCTTGGGCTCTGTCTTACTTTGAGAACGGAAGTCCCTCCCCCGTCCACCGACGACACTGTTTATCCTCAAAGGAGAGAAAAGTAGGTTTTCATTTATGGGCCAGACGATGTATCATATAGAGTTGGGAAGACTTCCCCGCTGGAGATCTCAGCAGTGGAGGGCCAGGCGTGCTAGTCAAAAGACACCATTGATGTGACGGGAACAGAAGCCAGTGTCCTCAGCTGCCCTGAGGATGTCTTTCCGGAGATGTTTGTCTGGTCTGACATTTCTGACATTTGCAAGGGAGCCAGTGGGACTGCCGTCTTAAGTGAGGAAGCAGCTGGTAGCTCTCTCCTCCAATCGGCCCTGAAATGGTGTGAAATCCCTTTGTTTTCAGCAGCCCACAAGGGGACCCGAGAGATGTGATGTCCTTACAGGAAGCTCTTTTTTTTTTTTTTTTTGGCCACGCAGTGCGGCATGCGAGATCTTAGTTCCCCCACCAGGGATTGAACCCGTGCCCCCTGCAGTGGAAGTGTAGAGTCCTAACCACTGGACCGCCAGGAAAGTCCCACAGAAAGCTCTTAAATCACAGCTGGGTCCTGGCCTGAGAGCTGCCAAGTGTGTTCTGTTCTGTCCTTCTCTCTGCTTCTCTGTTTTTGTCTTTCTCTGCACCCCCCTTGTACTCTCTTTGTGTGTGTGTGTGTGTGTGTGTGGTGTGTGAACCTATGCTTTAATAAAACCTACCATGTAGGTTAAATATATTTAGGATAAAATGTACTTTTATTGTAACTCCTTTTAAAATTAAATAAAAATTCGGAAAGGTCAAGGAATGTGTGATAGGAGTATCAGGAAAGAGCAAATCTCAAACATTGTATCTGAGAAAAGATGCTTCCAATCTGGATTTAGGGGTCCAGTCTCCACAGAGCCAAGTTTCCTGTCTTAGCCTCACATTCTGATGATTTTTGGACTGTTCATTTTCCCCTAAGTAAGAAAACGCAGAGCGTGTTATATGTAAGGTCACGTTCGCTCAGACCATAATGTGCCTTCCCGTCCAGTTCTTCTGGGTTGGGATGACTGAGCTATCCTCCTGGTGATGGGACTGAGGGGTCCTATAAGCTCAGAGAGTCCACCACAAGCCTTCACATTGACAGTGATGGCATTTCTAAGGCATTAGACACAACAACCCAAGGATATACCACACCATAGTGAAGGCGTGGCTTTCCAACTTCAGGTAAAGGTATTCTTCCTTCAAGCATAATCTTTTTTTCAGTTTGACCTAATTTCTTTCTTGGCTGAGCTATGGAGTTGAAGCTTACTAGCCCACCAGCTGGGTCAGGTGGGTTAGGGGATATATTCACTCCTTCATCCAAGTCCATGAGATGATGCTTCCAGCATTCTGTCCTCACAATCCCACATCCCCCATAACCTCCATATCCCCACCTGCCCTAGTGACACCTGGGGCCTCACGAGACCTTGGAAGTGCTTCCCCTCCCTTGGCCCACCTCCTATCCTTCTACCTTGACCTACTTTCCAATCTCTTCCTGCATCATATTCATCTACCCAGTAGAAACATGTTCGCCTTCCCCATCTTAACAATTGGCGGTGGGGGGCAGTGGGGTGGGGGTGAGGGGGCGTGGCTGATTTGTAGCCTTTGCCAATTTCTGTAGTGTAAACACTCCCATAGTGAGACTATTTCAAGCCAGTTGTAAGAAGATGCTCATGGAATTCCTGAAAATTTAATAATCAGCTGTCCCCAAAGTAGGGGGGTTCTGGGACACCATTGCAGCCTTCCCTTGGCTCTGCCTTACTTGAGCCATCTTTCTCTTCCTCTTGGTGATGAAACTTCTCAAAGAGCAATCTACAACCATCACTTATACTTCCTAACTTTGTGCTATCCCAAGGCCTTTACAATTGGAGAGGTTTTAACCTGGTCAAGATCATTAGTAATTTTTGTTGTTATTACAAAAATTATCCATGCAAAATCCAAAAGCAAAAAAAAATTTCATCCACAAAAATGGAGTTTGAAAGAATTACCGTCGATGAACTTTGAATCGCAAGCCTACCTCCTTGTTCCCCATTTTCTTTAACGTCTCTGCACCATCGGTCACTAGTGACCAGAGGTGCCCTCCCGCTCTGCCAGGGGCTCTCTTTTCTGTGGCCTCCCCGAGGCTGCACTGTCCCTTGCTTCTTCTTTCCCCCACTCCCACGATGACCTCGTCCCAGAGCTCTGTCCTCGGCCCTCTTTTTCCTTTATTAGCTCCATCGACCCTGACGTTGGTGACTCACAAGCACATACTTGTACGCGGGACTTCTCCTGAGCTCCAGTGACGTGGCTCAGCCGCCTGCAGGTCCTTTCTGAATAGTCCAGAACAGAATCCACCAGCTTGACATCCTCCTCTTCTCCGCTGTCTGCATTTCCTCTTTCTTTTCAGGGGGCTCTGTCCTTCCAGTCTCTCAGGCTCCAGTATCATAGGGCTCCTCTGCACTCTTCACCCACACATCCTGCTTGTGGAATCTCCCAGCTGCCTTCTATTCAATTTCACCTCCACATCAGTACCTACTGGCATACCTTCTGGCGTCTAGAACTGGTAATATTCCTCTCCAATTGATAAGAAACCCAGCTATAAGATTCATAATTGTAAAGCATACCTCTGACCAGTCTCACCTTCCTGCTCAAATACCTTTGATTACGCATGAGGTTTAGCCTCACATCAAGGCCCTCAATGGATGACCCCGGTTACGTCCCAACGTTATCTCCCATGCCAGTGTTCACCTGCCCCTGGACTTGGTCCACGCTGATCCCTCTGCCTGGAGCTCCTCGTCCCCTGTTTCTCCATTTCTAAATCTACCCATCTTCAAAGGCCACCTCTTCCGTGAACTCTTTTCTGAGCCTCCCCAGCTGTAAGTAATTGCGCCTCCATTCTCTGAGTTCTCAGAACACTTTTCTTTTGTGACACATCACTTTCTGTCTTGCATTAGAGACGTTTGTGAAAGGAAGGAGGAAAACAACATTTATTAGATCATTCATCGCATTAAGACTTTTTATTAGCTCCTTCAAGGTTTACACAACCCTGGGAGGTGTATACTATTACTCCTTGTTACAGAAGACGAAACAGTTGCTCAGAGTGGCACTATGAAATTGAATTCTGACGGCAGCCTTCATATCTGTGCTGTTTCCACTCCATCGCGTGTTATGTCTAACCCGCTCTGGATGGTAACCTCCTTGAGAGTAAGGACCGTGTCTTTTTCATCTTTACACACCTCAAGACTCCTGGCGCTGGGCTCGGCCCCCGGCCGGCACTCTGAAGGCTGCGGGACTGGGTGAAGACTGAACTGACTGACTGGTCCGTGCGCTGCTCTTTCCCAGCTGTGCTGCGCATTGCAGCTGTGCATTCCAGAGTTACACGGGCTGTAATGACCTCATAGCCCATCCAGCTTAAGTGTGTTTCCCTGCGCTCTGTGTCCTGCTTATGTGTCTCTCTTTGATTGGCAAGCTTTGAAGGAGGCAGACATGGAATCTGCGGTACTCTTTTGTCCAGATCCTGAGCATAACAATCAACAGATGATTCCTGGGGATGGAAACAAGTTGTTTTTCAACTTGTTGATGATGATTTTGTGCTGCTTTTTGGACCAAGTCTACTTGCATTTCCTCCACCTCATTTTAAAATTTATTTATTTATTTATTTTGGCTGCGCTGGGTCTTAGTTGCGGCGTGTGGACTCTTAGTTGTGGCATACACGCGGTAGGGGATCTAGAGGATCCACCTCATTTTAAAATTTATTTATTTATTTATTTTGGCTGCGCTGGGTCTTAGTTGCGGCGTGTGGACTCTTAGTTGTGGCATACACGCGGTAGGGGATCTAGAGGCTCCACCTCATTTTAACAACAGAAATTGTGGGTAGAGTCCACTGTGACATCACTTTTGTATGAAAATTATTAATGCTCAAGACCCCCAGCCTATTACGACCTATTTTACTCCTCCCGCCCTCCCCCGCTCTCCCCCGCTCTCCCCCCTCCCCGTTCTCCCCCCTTCCCCTCCCCCACCCCCAGTGGCCCAGAGCCCTCCCTCCATCTCTGCGCCTCTGAGCAGGCACAGGGGGAGGCGTCCTGCCAGCCACACAGGTGGTCCTGACTTCCTCCGCTGAAGCTCGCCTGCCCTTCCTCTCTGCTGCTTAACTCACCCTACAAGCTAACTGGGAGTAGACGACTGTTCACGGAATTGCTGCATTAACTCCTTACTCCTTCCAGCTGGGCAGTAGCTTTATGGCGTAATTCAACTGAAAAAGTAACTATAATGGTGGGAACTTAGGCACCACGGTGTCCTGTTGAGAAAGATGTTTTAGGGCAAGGGGACTCTCCTGAGGGCCCTCCCGTGGCACCGGCTGCCTGACTGGCTGGTCCCGTCCACACACCGTCCTCCGCCTCCGCCACGCTGCGCTTGATTTGCGGCAGGAGGTGGCGACGAGCCAAGGTCCCGTTGCTGCCCTCTTACCCATCTGATGTACAGTGACTCACACATCAGGCTGATAGCACCGCTGACGAACAGAAAGGTGATTCCCCCAAGAGCAAGAGTGATCCACGGCCCCCGTGGGGCTGCGAACTCCCCCGGCCTCAGGGCGTGCTGTCAGAGCCGACCAAGGAGCCTCCAAGACCAGGGGGACAGAGCTCCTGCTTGGCTGACTTCTCTACCAGCGACGCCTCCGACAGAGTGACATGCTGCCGTGTCCTGCGCCCTCCGCCCCCAGTGCTCTCTGAGACCCACGACGGGGCCCCCCAGAGATGCCCGGGCCCGTGGGCGGGGCCAGAGGGGGAGGGGGGCCCACGCTTCCCTGTCCTGCCCGGGGTGGGTGAGCAGGACCCTGCAGGTGCTTCTGCTTTTCCAAGAGCGCCAAAGAGGCTCTGACTCCCTGGGTGTGTTGCTTTGATATTAGAAAACCCTTGTCTTGCCTCCAAATTCCTGCATAAATCCCACCAAGGCCCCGGGTTGATGGAGGGTGGATTTCATGGGCATCAGTGGCCCTGAGCAGCTGTCATGGGATTTCCGACTTCTGAATGCACGTTCATTCCCACGGAGAGCTCCAAGGACATCTAAGCCCTTGGATGTTCCTCCTCGCCCGCCTGTCCTCTTTCCATCTCCGATATGCAGGCTGTCACGGATATTGTTGCATCTGTTAGGGGCTCGTTCAATAAAACGTTGTCCTTTTTAATCCAAGGTTAATGCAGTGTGTTCTTGTTTATTTGTATATATTTATCTGAATCTCAGTGTATCGTGGGATGAAATGAAACACTAAGAAGTAAAATTGGTCTGTGGTGACTATGGATAATGCTGTTTCTAGCCTCTTTTTGGATATGAGAAAATTTTTATTTGTGTCAGGTGACATACTGAAAAAAATTGGATGTTTCTGATGGAAGGGCTAGGAACTGGCCAGATAAATGTTAGACATTATAGACAGAGAGTAGATAGATAGAAATATATATACATTACACTTACATTTTATGTGCCTATTGTATCTATCTATCTATCTATGTAATTATAGAGAGATGCCAATTTCAAGTACTAAATGATGGCAGTTCAAAATTTCTTTTTCTTTAAGGAGAAGGCAAACCCAGGCCAGGCCGTGAGACAAAGGAGTGTGGGCTGTCCTCCCAGTGGAGGTGGGGTCTGATCTCCTGCACGATTAGGAACAGTTGTCGCCTGCTGGCTCCTGGCCCTGGCACCGAGGATTCAGCCACAGGCTCACGAGCTCAGGAGGGAAGCGGATGTTCAGGGCTGTTTTCAGCGCTGGCAGAGGCAGGCCCTGGCCAGGGGTGTGCTCACAAGGCAAGGTCATGCCGGTGCCCCAGGGGAATTCCCCCAGCCTCTGGCAGGGCAGCCTTCGCCAAGGTCTGGCACTCACGCACTTGACCTTTCAGGTGTATGTGAGCAGGAAGTAAACCCCAGCAGCCGCATCCCTGAACGTGCCGAACAGCAGAGCTGACTCTCCCGGCAGTGTTAAGGGGCAAGCAGCTCAGAAACGTAGCCTCTGAAGCTCTAACGTTTTGAACAGTATCTTGATCTCTCAGAGGCATCATTATGAAAAAGCATAAATGTGGTCTTCGCTTCAGAGGCAAGATCATCTCATTCAGATGCCAGTCTCAGGACCAGCTGCATCAGATAATCTGGCAAACTTGCTGAGAATACACATTCCTACCTCCCATGCTGGGTTCTGACATGGTAGGTCCGGAGCAGGCCCTGGGATCTGCGTTTCGGTAAGCTGCTTTACAGCCAGATTCGGGGACACTGGCCTGGTCTAACTCCCCCCATAGAATCATAGAAATCCCTTCCACGATATTCCTGAGCCAACAGCATTGTTTCTCTTACTGAGCTGAAATCTGCCACAGAGAACTGTTTACCCATCTGTCCTGGCTTACCCCTTGGCACAATAAATGAAAGCCTTCTGAATGTGAGGGTTTGGGAGAACAGCCCAGGGCAGGGGAGTCGGTCGGTTGTGAGTAGGAGTGTGTGTGCGTGTATGTGTGTGTGTGTACACGAGGATGCACCCTTGCGTGTGTTGGGGGACTGGCCAGAGCAGGCATGAGGCAGAAGGGAAGCTGACATTTAGAGATCAAATGGGGGCTTGGTACATCCAGGTCCAGCAGCCACTGAGGTTGGGGAGGATGGACAAGACAGGTGTGCACAAGCCGAGCAGTGCCGACACCAGACCAGTTTATCCAAGAGACTCCAGCTGGTGGGGAGAGCCTGATCTTCAGAAATGGGGGCTGGAAGAGAGAGGCAGGCAGCCAGCATTGGGCACCAAATGAAGTTAAGGAAACCGGTCCGGGGAAACCTCAAAATACCCAGGAGACGTGAGCAGGAGGAAGTCAGCCGTCCCTCCTTGTAGGGGAAGAGAAGGAGCTACTGGCTTACAGGGTCAGAATAGGATCAGAATAGCTTTTAGCACAGAGCTGTAAAAACAGCTTCTAGGTCCCATTCATTTGTGGGGCAACGGCGGTCATCAGCACGGGCCCCTTCATTCTTGCGGGGGGCAGGCAGGGACGATGCAGAGGGTTGGGTCTCACTGGGGGCTTCTGTGCTTCCAGGATGGGACCGGCACCACATCCTCGGGTCTCCAGCTACCTCTCAGTTTTCAAGGACTCTTTGCCACCTTGGTTGAGCACCTTCAGTTAGTAACACAGTTTCCAGAAGCTGTCTAATCAGTATGGAGCAGAGTGGAACCAGTACCTTCTTTGTTCTGGACACCACTGCTAGCTTTGTAGCCCCCAAATCAACCCCCAAGTCAACGTAGCGGTCCTGTAATCAGACTGGTTTACGCTGACCTTGTAGATGTCTAAACCCTCTAGAACCTTTTCACAGAACTTCTCTTAAAATCACATCTGAATACAAGTAGAGACTTTACATTTTTCCTTTTTCAATTTCATCTTTTAGTTTTGACGTAGCTTTTCTAGGTTTTGGCGGTTTCTCTGAATCCCGGTCAACCGCTGACGTCTTTGCTGTACCCCACAAGTTGATGTCACCGGCAAAGTGGATCAGAATGACTGCAGTGTCCTCCTGTAAATTCTTAAAAAGAGTTTGGACAATGTAGAATTGATATAAATCTTTGTGGCGAAGCAGTATAGAGACCTCCCTCCACCTTGATGTTGAAAATGTAATGTTCTTCCACCAGCTACAAAGTTACCCACTTGGACTGCGGGGCAGGGCACTTCGTAAATGACTCGGTTACAGCATTTATCAAACTGTACCCTCATCACTTCTTTTTTTAAAAAATTTATTTATTTATTTATTTATGGCTGTGTTGGGTCTTCGTTTCTGTGCGAGGACTTTCTCTAGTCGCGGCAAGCGGGGGCCACTCTTCATTGCGGTGCGCGGGTCTCTCACTATCGTGGCCTCTCTTGTTGCGGAGCACAGGCTCCAGACGCGCAGGCTCAGTAGTTGTGGCTCACGGGCCCAGTTGCTCCGCGGCATGTGGGATCTTCCCAGACCAGGGCTCGAACCCGTGTCCCCTGCATTGGCAGGCAGATTCTCAACCACTGCGCCACCAGGGAAGCCCCCTCATCACTTCTTTACACCGCGGTCTCACTCGCCAGGCTGAGTTCCTCCAAGGCGAGGACCATGTTTTATCCGTTTTCGTGATTTCAGTGTCTAGCTCCGCGCAGCAGGTGTGAGGGGCATGTGGTGTGGATAACCCGTCTGGCTGACATTTCCCCAACTTGTCTAGAGGTAAGAAGAAGCCTAAATCATTCTCTTGTCCAAATGAAGACCCTCTTTCATCCCACAGCCTTTCAATCTAGCAAGAAATGTACTGAAGTATGAGGTTAACTGGACACAAGTGAATTCCCCAGAATCATTCATTCTTCTCCTTCATGTACATGAAACATTGGCTTAATAACATGACACTGGTTTGTTAATCTAACCTCGACGTATGTTCGTGCTCAAGGTCACACTCACTGTCTGTGGTTTGCTGTCCACCTTGTTCTTGCCCCCTGACCCCGCCAGTATCCTTAGTCCTTTGCCTCTCACCATCCCTGTGATTTCTCAAAGACTCCTGTCTCTGTGCCTCCAACAAGCCTCCCCCTGGCTCCCAGAAGGTCCTCACTTGGACCTGCCTATCGGACTTGGTGGAAAGCCCTCAGTGCCAGGTGCCTATTTCCTCTCCTTTCTTGGACCCCACTCCCCTGTTCGCCAGGACTGGACATGGGTCTCTGGGGCCAGGTCTGCAAGTAGGCAGGTGAGGATGTTGCCTGGGGGCCTACGCCCTCTCATGCATGGCCTGGGGCAGGGCCAGGAGACATGGAGAGGGGCCTGCAGGGCCCCCGCCAGGACTCTTGAATGACCCTGTGGGGAAGAGGCCGCCACAAAATCACGGTCACTGGGTTTCCTGCTCACGCTGGGTGGGGGTAGGAGGAGGCTTGATGTGATGGAGAAAACTTGAAGAAAGTGGCTTGTCTCCCCTCCCGAGCATCTCAGAGCTAATTTACACCATCTCGTAAGGCTTCCTCCCCTTCCAGCTTTAAGATCATTTTCACTGAGAGAGAAGAAGACCAAGGGAGAAAACTAGGATTGAGTATTTCTGTCTTCTCCAAGCTCTCTTCTGCCATCAGGCCACTGGCCAAGCACAGCGTCAAAGACTCCAGGCTTAGGCTTCCTGAATCCAGTCTCACAATTTGCATTACTCCGTCCCGCAGGTCCATTCTCAACTGTATGCTTTGATCTCACACATTCACTTAACAAAGATTTACCGAGCACCTGCTGTATACGCTGGTGGTTCAGCCCTGAACAAAATGGGGGAAAAAAACCCAGAAACCTAATCTCATCTAATGGATAAACAAGGCAAACAAGTAAATACTTGATGTGTTGGGGGCGATAACTCGGTGGAGGAGAGCACAGCAGAGGGGGCACTGGGTGCTGGATCTCGAGGCGCAGGGCAGTGGAGATTGGAAATAGCCCATCTGGGAACATCTCACAGGGAGGTATTAAGTCACCTCACAGGTAGGGGAGGTGGGGGGCAGGCCGTGCAGGTGCCTGGGGGGAACCACAGACCTGGGGTACAACACACTTGCTTGTTGAAGGAGGCCAGAGTGACTGAAGTAGAGACTTGAAACACGTCCCAGTAAAGTTAGAATTCCCCAGAGACCCTGCTGGCATCTCCTTCTCTGTGTCAGAAGAGACTACCCTGAACTCTGGTGCAGGAGTGCTTCAGGGGCCATGGAAGTAAGTGGCTAGGGCTCTGTCCCACTCTAGACGGCCCCAGATGGCTTTCTGAGTTCAGGAAACAAAGGTGTCCTGAACGGTGGTGTCCCAGGGCACAGACAAGTGGACAGACTCAAGATGAGGCGCCCGATTGGCCGGTCTTGGGTTGACGTGTTGTCTGGTGTGAGGGGGAGGGAGGAGCAAAGATGGCACCCAGGTGTCTGACTTGGAAACAGTGGGAGGTGGAGGTGCCATTTCTGCTAACAGCTCATCTCTTCCAAGCTCTCACTTGTAGCTCAGGTTTCCTGGAAGCACAGACAGAGGATTCTGACGCCCAAGACCTGGGGAGGGGGTGTGCTCTCAGGAGAAGGCAGTGAAGGGAGGAGGGCCGGGTTGGTGACAGCTAGGAAGGCTGTGGTCTCGGCTGGGAGCCCTGGGGCAGAACCGCATGGAATTGTTTGCACCTGGAGGCAAAGGGTACCCCTCTGTCAGTCGGTCATTGGCTGTGGGCTGCCTGGGGGAGGGACGGTGGATGCTTCTAATCCCCCGGGGTGAGTCGGATCTGGTTCTGCCAAAGACAAGTCTCCCAAGAAGGGGACACCTGTAAGTCCCTAGCAGCCGATATTCCTGGGGACTGGGGGGCGGGGCGTAGGGAGCCGGGCGCCCCGGCCCAGGAAGAGGGGCCTGGGAGGGGCGTCCACTCCGCCCCCAGGCTCTCCTGCTCTTCCATTGGCTGGGAAACCAGATGACCAAACCGACTTGGGGGATATCATGGCACGAATGTTTGTGTTCCCCCCAAATCTAAATGTTGAAATCCTAACCTCCAGTGAGATGGTTTTAGGAGGTGGGGCCTTTGAGAGGTTATTAGGGCATGAGAGTGGAGCCCTTGCAAAGGGGATCAGTGGTCTCATAAAAGGGACCCCAGAGAGCCCCCCACACATGTGAGGACACAAGGAGTGTGCAGGCTGTAACCCAGAAGAGGGCCCTCATCAGAACCGACCGGGCTGGCACCCTGATCTCGGGCGTCCAGCCCCCAGAACTGCGAGAAATAAATTCCTGCTGTTGGAAGCTGCCCAGTCTGTGCTACTTTGGGGCAGAAACAGGGGATGTACCAGAGCAGAGCGGGGAGCTCTCACTGGGGGCCCGACTGACTTGCTAAGGAGCGCTTTTCAAGGCTGGCTTTAGAAATCGCTGTTCCTACTTCGGATTTTTCTGCTTCCCATCCAGTTCTTGGTTGTGTTCGGTATGCTTGAGTTTGCTGAGAAGGTGAGTTCTGAGGAAACGAGCTGTCGTCTGGGTCCCCAACAGACTGTCCTGCTTTTAGGGTGCAGGGTCGTTATGGGGGAGTGGGGGCCCCCGTGGCACAAGTCCCCAGAAAGCGCCGTTCCCGGCGTGGTCTATGGGGACAGCGCCCCCAGGAGTCGGGCGCCAGGACCTGCGCCGCCCCGGAGGGCGGGGCAGGGTCTGGACTCGCCCCGCGGGGGGCGGGGCGGAGGGGTCACCGGGCGGGGCTGGCTGCTCTGCCCGCCCCCCGCTCCCCCCGCCCCCACCCCTCGCCCCCACCCCTCGCCGGCCTCGTGCGTGGCCGTGACCTTGCCTCCAGCTGGGCTGCGCTCTCTCACTGCATCGCTGGGCCGTGTCCAGGTTGCCGTGGGAACCAAACCCGGAGCCCGCGGAGCCGCCGCAAAGTGAACCACTTGTGCAGGGCGGGCAGGATGGGAGGGACCCGGCTCTGTGCCAGGGACGGGGAAGGTGACCACGCTCCCTCCCCGGCCGGGCTCGGCTCGCGCCCCGGGGTGTCACGCGCGGGGCGGGGGCGCGCGGAGAGGAGGCCTTGGGATGAGCGAGGCTGGAGCATCCTGCATCCGCGCGGCAACTTCCCCGCCCGGGTCATCGCCAGGGCCCGGCCGGCGCCGCCCATCCCGAGATGCCCGCTTCGGGGGGCCAGGAGGCAGATTACTTCTCCCCGCAGCACCCCGCGTTTGCGGTTGGTTCCCAGGGTCCTCTGGCATTCGGTGACCACCGGCGACTCTGCGTCTCCCCTGAATGCCTCATCTCTTGACGTGCAGTCTAATTACCGCCTTTTCAGTTCACCTGCAGTGACCCCGCAATATACACAAGAGCTCAGTCTGGTAAACACCTTTCAGTCTTTGTAACTGTTTTCTTCTGTGGGCTCCTTTTCATGCGCCAAAACAAGAGATTTAAAAACAAACAAAACCTCTTGTAATACATAATCACTGTAGAAAAATTAGATAATACAGGTAAACAACAACCAGAGATATGATTAAAATAATCCACATCTTTCCACCCAGGGACGACCACAGTAATATTGATTCCTGACTTTTAAGGTAAATATGTATGTCCTTTTTAAACAGATTTCATTCACATTATACATATGGCTCTTTGCTTTCCCAACACATATATGCTGAACATCCTTCCCAATAAGTAAAGATAGAACTGTAATCCACGGTATCTTTTAAAATGGCCGTATAGAACTATTTTGCCACTATAGACAGATTCAATGTGTTTTCCAATTATTTAGGAAGTTTGGATTACTCTTGCTGCTCTAAACAACACTGCAGTGAGTAATCTTGTGCGTGTATCTTGGTGCACGTGTCTGCTTATTTCCTAAGAGCAAACTCCCAGAAAGGGAATAACATAAAGATTGTGTATCTTATGAAGACTTTTGCTGCATCTCTCTGGATTGTTCCTTAAGTGTACCTGTTTATGGTCCTTCCAACCTGAGAAGGTGATCATTTTCCTCACACCCATGCCAACACTGGTTATTATTCTTTTAATATTTTTTCCAAACCAATATATGAAAAATGCATTCCTGTAATGTTTTATTCCATTTGTTTGATTACTCATGAGATTTATCACTTTTGACACTTCTTGGTCATCTGTATTTCTTATTTCATTAAGTGCCTCTTCATGACTACTCTTGGCCATTTTCCCATTAGGGTGTTACTCATTCTTTGTTGATTTGTGCAAGCTTTCTACAATCAACTTTCACACACACCGCCACCCAGAGAACACTCCCCTTCATGCGGGTGAGAAATTCCTGTGTGAATACTCTGGTGGAGAAGCTGTTGAAGTCAGATTCCTTCCACAGGACCTTTAAAGGAGAGCAGTGGCTCCTTGAATGCAGGGGGTGGAGCTGCGAGGCTCCATGTGTTTACTGTTGAAATTGGTGCTAACCGAGAGGACCGAGCTTGGGGGGCAGCAGACACAATGCTGGTCCTTGGCTGGACACCGGACCTAGAAGCTGTGAGGTGGGGAGGTCGATTGTGCTGTACTCACTTGTGTCGGCTACGCTAGAGGTCCCCGGGCAGGCAGCATCAACATTACTCAGAAGCCTCCTTGGCAATGCAGATTCCCAGGCCCCAGCCCAGGAGACTTGTCAACACTTGTAAGACTTGGTAAAATATACAGACATAATATTTACCATGTTAACTGTTTTTAAGGGTACAGTTCTGTGGCATTAAGTACATTCACATTGTTGGGTACCCATCACCACCATCCATCCACAGAACTTTTCATCTTCCCAAACTGAAGCTCTGTCCCCATTAAACACCAGCTCCCCATTCTCCCGGCCCCCCGCCCCAGCCCCTGGCAGCCACCCTTCTACTTTCTGTCTCTGTGAATTTGCCTACTCTGGTACCTCAGATAAGTGGAATTGTACAATATTTGTCCTTTTGTGTCTGGTTTATTCACCTAGCACAATGTCTTCAAGGTTCATCCATGTTATAGCAGGTGTCAGAATTTCCTGCCGTTTCAAGGCTGAATAATATTCCATTGTATGGATGGACCACATTTTGTCCCTCCGTTCATCCGCTGTTGGAACTGACTACGTTTTTTAAAATATTTATTTTATTTACTTATTTTATTTATTTGGTTGCACCAAGTCTTGGTTGCAGCAGGCGTGCTCCTTAGTTGCGGCTCGCCGGCTCCTTAGTTGTTGCATGTGAACTCTTAGTTGGGGCATGTGTGTGGGATCTAGTTCCCTGACCAGGGATCTAACCTGTGCCCCCTGCATTGGGAGCACGGAGTCTTAACCACTGCGCCACCAGGGAAGTCCCCTGACTACATTTTGTGGTGCAAGACACACAGAGTTCCCTGGGGACAGGATTCAACACAAATTGTAATCAGCATTTCTGGGATGGGCCTTGGGCCTCTGCAGCAAGTTCTGGACCACTTGCCCTACAAGCCAGGCCAATTCTTCATCCGCTGTGTCCCGTCACACTTGTAAAAATAAGCCACAGCCCCAAGGGCTGGTCTCGGTGAGTGAGTCCCACAGATCTTATAGAAAGCTTTTGAAAAACACAAATTCTCCATTCCCCGCTTTCCAGCCAGCTTTACCCTCCACCCACCACCATCCAACAGCAGGACTGAGTGGGTCTGAGTGGATCTGAGAGCCTCTTGGCCACGGCCAGGCCTCCTCAGCGGGTTGAGTTCTCGACCCCCCATGGGACTCTCCCCTGCTTCATTCACTGCCCCCTACCCTGATACCGTTTTTATCTGTTATATATATTTGACTTCTCTCATTTGGAGTAAGGACTTGGAGGCTAAAAGCCTGTATTCTGTATTCACTCATTCCACAAATATTTATTGAGTGTTACTCTGTGCAAAGCACTGTTCTTTCTGGGTACAGAGGGTACAGCCGAGAACAAAAGAGACAAAAACCCTGACTTTATTAGCTTTCCTGCTGGTGGGGACATGGATCTTAAACAAGGTGGACGAGCGTGATCTTGTCTAGAGATACATATTAAGCATGAAAAATAAAGCAGGGGAGAGAGAGAGGAATTTGGGAGGTGATGCTCACCTTTTAGAGAGGGAAGCCAGAGCAGTCACCACCCTCATGGAGGTGACCGTGGGGTAGAAACGGGAGGGAAGGGAGGGAGCCGGCCACATGGGGTGGGGGGTACGTAGGAAGAGCAGCACATGCAAAGGTCCTGAGGCAGGAGCCTGCTGGGTGCTTCATAGAAGCCTCAAGGAAGCCAGTGTGGTGGGGACAGAGCAAGTGAGGCAGAGGGGGGAAGAAGATGAATCCAGAAAGGCAGCAGGATCAGATCACATAGGGCCCCACAGACCAGCGCTGTCCAATAGAAATACACCAGCCACGTGTACTTTTCCATTGTCTAGTTGCCATACTAAAAAAAGGCAAAAAAGAAGGAGGTGAAATTAACTTTAATATATTTTATGTAACCCAATATATCTGAAATATTATTATTTCAACAGGTGTTCAGATTACTGATGAGACAGTTTACTTTTTCTGTACTGCAAGGATGGAGGCTCCAGGGGTAGGGGAAGCGGTTGCATTCTAAACAGAGACAGACAGACAGATCCCTAAAATGATTCCTCACATAAGCACCTGGATGCTGAACTAAATGAAACTAGGCACTTTACAGTGTCCTTTTGAGGAAGAGAGGATAACACATTTGTTGAAATACTTACGTATTCAAGATAATTCCGGGGGCGTTTAGACAGTGAAGTCGTGGCGAAAGAGACACAGAGTTATTCTCCGCTGGCCGCTCAGCACATCGGGACGGTCCCTCTGCCTGGCCTGGTTGGGTCATTACATTTCCCAGGTTGGAGCTGAGGGTCGGAAGCAGGGTCTGTCCCCAGAGTAGGTTAGAACCCAGAAGAGGGAGAGCAGAGCCCCTCTGGCTCCCTTTCGTCCTTGTTTGCACAGGCTGTCCCAGGCCTTTGCGGTAGGAAAGACCGTTATCAAAGGAGCCATTTGTCATTCGACGCTTGCTTCCGCTGCCTGGCCCAGGGTCAGCGTCTCAGGACTCAGCGGGGCTCATTCTGTCCAGTAGTGCCTCACCCTCATCAGATTCGTCCAGCATCCAGGCGGGAGACACCAGGATGACTTGTTCATGTTTTCTTGATAATCTAAACAGAATGCTTTTTACATTTTTTTAAAAATATTCAATTTTTAATTTTTTAATCGAAGTATAGTTGATTTACATTTCAGGTGTACAGCAAAGTGATTCAGTCATATATATATTCATATATATAGTCATATACATACTTTTTCTGATTCTTTTCCATTATAGGTTATTACAAGATACTGAGTATAGTTCCCTGTGCTATACAGTAGGTCATTGTTGATTATCTGTTTTATACATCTATATGTGTATCTGTTAATCCCAAATTCCTAATTTATCCCTCCCCCCTTTCCTCTGGTAACCATAAGTTTGTTTTCTATGTCTGTGAGTCTATTTCTGTTTTTTAAATAAGTTCATTTGTATCCTTTTTTTAGATCCCACCTATAGGTGATATCATATGATAGATGTCTTTCTCTGTCTGACTTACTTCATTTAGTATGATAATCTCCAGGTCCATCCATGTTGCTGCAAATGGCATTATTTCATTCCTTTTTATGGCTGAGTAATATTCCATTGTATATGTGTACCACGTCTTCTTTATCCATTCCTCTGTCGATGGACACTTAGGTTGCTTCCATGTCTTGGCTATTGTGAATAGTGCTGCCGTGAACACTGTTGTGCATTTAAGCAGAATGCTTTTGATTTTCCTGGGGTCTGGCCGCCTTCATGCCTTGTCACCATCCCCAGCCCAGCTCAGGAAGCACAGCCAGTGGGGACATTTCCCCTTTGTGTGAAAAAATGAAGGTGGGTCCAGCCATTCCTAGAGCTCAGAAAGGCACAAGGTTAAGACAGAAGCATTGAGTCAGACAGAAACCACGGCTTTCCTGGAGGGCAGGTGTGGGACGGGGACTCTTTCTTTGCCAGGTGCGCCTGTAGGTAATGTGGCTGACCCGTTAGCACCTGTGCCCTGTCCCCAGATTTCAGATTCGGTAGGTCTGGGGTGGGACCTCAGGGTCTGCTTTTCTAACAAGTTGCCCCGTGATGCAGATGCTGCTTTTGTCCAGGGACCACACTTTGAGAACCGCTGCTGAATGGCGGTCCCCTATGGGAACATCCCACCACTGATGTGTCCATTCTCATGCTGACGGGCGCTTGGGTTTCTGGTTTTGTACTGTTGCAAACAGTGCTTCTCCGGACAACCTTGTGCGTGTCTTTGGGGGAGCTATGTAGGAACTTCTGTTGAGTGTACCCCTTGGAGTGGAATAGCTAAGCCTTAGAATACGCACATGATCAGTCTTAGATAAGTGCAGTTTCCCGAAGTGGTTGTATTCATTTACATTCTCACCGGTAGTTTACGAGGGTTCCTGTTGCCCGCGCCCTCACCAGCACTTGATGTTGCCCATCGTTTTTCTTTCAGACGTTCTGGTGAGTGTGCACTAGACTCTAGTGGTGATTTTAGCGTGTTTTTCCCTGATGGTGTGTCTTCTCCCCCTCTGTGGGCGGCCTTTCCACCCTCTTCAGCGTCTCTTTATGGACAGAAGTTCTTAATTTTAATATAGCCCAATTTACCAACTTTTTTCTTTATGGGTAGCATGTTTGAGTTTTTCTTAAAAGATCTTTGCCTGCTCCAAGCTTCCACATATGGCTATTTTGAAGGAGGCATCCAACATTCACTCGGAAATATGTTTGAGTGCGATCATCCCCAACCTTTTGGATCCAGAGCTGTCAACCACGGTGTGTGTACTTCTTATCACGCGTGGTCCCCAGGTTTTCCCATTTGTGCTTCATCCACATCTTCTGTGCTCCTATCCTGCTCCCCTCCTTCCCTCTCAGCCCTGGTTCTTCCACATGGCCGCGTAGAGCTCCAGCAAGAACACGCCCCCTCCAGCTGGCAGCCCCCTCCTCTTAGGCCCCTGTTGGGCTGTGGTCCTGGGCTTCATTTCGTGAGCGTCCCCTGGGATGACGATGGCGGTGGCCTGCTCCACAGAGCAGACCCGCGTGTTCCTGGGTCAGACGTGGCCCCGGGGTCTCCTTCTCAGGCAAGGGGGCCTCCCTTTCAGGGAAGCACCTCTGTGTCTACTGCCAACTAGTTCACTGCTGCCCCATCTGGATGTCTGAAATCCCGAATGTCATGGCTGGATTTTAGAATGGACATCAACCTCCTAAAGTTGGATTATGGTCGAATTCAGTTCTCCCCGTGAATTCATGTGTCCCCAGCCCTCCGGGCCATGGCAGCATGGGTCCTGGGCAGAGCCTGGCCCACACAGGTAAGTGGGTCCAGCACATGTGTGTTTGGAGGGAGGGCGAAGTGTTGGCCAATGAGAGTGCCCAGGTGGACGCCGGGGCTGGGAAGGAGATATTGAGAGGGAAAACCACAGGGAGGTGTCAGGACCAGGGACACACGAGTCAGGTACCGGCACACGTGGCTTGAAAAGGCCCCTTGGAATGTGCTCCGTGTACTTAGGACGCACTTGATTATCGCTTGTGAGGGGCTCACCCACAGGAGTCATGTCTTGTTTCTGACACAGGAAGCATCACCCTTCGAAGGGGTAACAGAGTTCATGAAAACACACTTCCTTCCCTGACAAAGTGGTAGGTGAGGAAATGGCCCAAGTACGTTCCCATTACAGATAATTTTAGATTCCCCCTATTAATGGGCAACCAGAGGTATGAAACAGAAAATTCACACTTACTTAGGTGTTACTGTATAAAGCATTAGATGAATTTTCTTCCCTTAGCAGATCTGCCAAGTCGAGTGTTAACACACGTTTGTAACGCACCCATGGATGGGGTGCTTGGGCAGCAGCGAGGAAACCAGCCGGGGTGAGCGCCACGTGGGGCCTGCCCTCTTCACGGGACACCTGGCCGGCGCTTCACCTGAGTCAGACGGCCATCAACCCTGCAAGAGGCCCCGTGGGAGGTAGGACACACGTGTAGAGCACAGATGTTCAGTGGTACCAGCTGTTTAACCTCCTCATCGGTGGGGAAGCTTGTTCCCAAGTAGCAGCTGTAGGAATCAGCGAGGGCCACCGTGACAAATACCACACACCGGGTGGCTTGCACTGCAGATGTTTATGTCCCACAGTTCTGGAGGCTGGAAGTCCAAGATCAAGGTGAGGGCAGGGCCGGTTTCTCCTGAGGCCTCTCTCCTTGCTTGCAGGTGGCCGCCTTCTCCCTGTGTCCTCAGCTGGTCTCTCTTCTGTGCACCGTCGTCCTGGCGCCTCTTTGTGTTATAAGAACACCAGGCAGACTGGATTAGGGCCCACCCCAAAGGGCTCATTGTAACTGAATCCCCTCTTTAAAGGCCCCCTCTCCAAACACAGCCACGTTCTGAGGCACTGGCGTGGGGCTTCAACATAGGAAGGTGACACGATTCAGCAGCCGCTCTCCTGTTTCCTGAGAGCTCAGGCGAGCACGGAGGCAAAGCGCTGCCCTAAGGAATCAGGAAGGCATAACCTTTTCTAAACATTATATGCATTTCTACCTCTGTCCAGTAGAGGGCAAACTTTTTTAAAAATTTATTTATTTTATTATTATCATTATTTTTAAGCTGGTGGTTTTTTGGGTTTTTTAAAATTTATTTATTTATTTATTTTTGGCTGTGTTGGGTCTTCGTTTCTGTGCGAGGGCTTTCTCTAGTTGCAGCGAGCGGGGGCCACTCTTCATCGCGGTGCGCAGGCCTCTCACTGTCACGGCCTCTCTTGTTGCGGAACACAGGCTCCAGACGCGCAGGCTCAGTAATTGTGGCTCACGGGCCCAGTTGTTCCGCGGCATGTGGGATCTTCCCAGACCAGGGCTCGAACCCGTGTGCCCTGCATTGGCAGGCAGACTCTCAACCACTGCGCCACCAGGGAAGCCCGAGGGCAAACTTTTAAAGTGCTCATTTTAAACCACTAGCCTTGACGTTTAACCCTTTATTGTGTGAATAATCTCTTTTAAATTAAAAAAAAATGGTCAGAAACAGATAAGATTTGCGCTATTAACATCATGTATTGACAGTTCAAGTCTCAAAAGGCCATTCTTCCCTTTCTTTGAAAGTTCAGCATGATGGACTAAGATAATTTTCCATTCCTGGGTGAGGATGTCTTGACAATTTAAAAATCAGTTCAAAAAAGAAACTCTTTGTTCCTATCACCTTTTATTATAACTCATGTAATTTCAGTTTAATGATTTCATCTTCTAAAACCTTATGAGAGTTACAGTTATCATGCAAGCGTGGAAAGACAAGGCATTTAAGTCAGTACTGAATTTATTGCTTGTTTTATTTATTTATTTATTTATTTTTGGCTGCGTTGGGTCTTTGTTGCTGTGCACGGGCTTTCTCTAGTTGCGGCGAGCGGGGGCTACTCTTTGTTGTGGTGTGCGGGCTTCTCATTGCAGTGGCTTCTCTTGTTGCAGAGCACAGGCTTTAGGTGCGCAGGCTTCAGTAGTTGTGGCACGCGGGCAATAGAGCACAGGCTCAGTAGTTGTGGCGCACGGACTTAGTTGCTCCGCAGCATGTGGGATCTTCCCGGACCAGGGCTCGAACCCGTGTCCCCTGCATTGGCAGGCGGATTCTTAACCACTGTGCCACCAGGGAAGCCCACAAATGATCTTTCTTTAATTTCCATCTTACGTCTTGTCCTTCTTAATCTCTTTTTTTGGTTGTTGTTGTTCCTTTGAATGTCTTAGTCTGGGGTCATTTCTGCTTTATTTTTTAACTCTGGTTTATAAATGGCGGACAAGATGTGTGTGTGCAGAGTGAGAGAGGTGGGGAGGGGGCCAGCCCCGAGTCAGAGGTACCTGCTGGAGGTCACTTCATACACGACTGACCCTCTGGGTCCTCTTGCCACGGCTTCCATCACCTCCTATGTTGAAGACTGAGTCTGAATTGAGACTGAAGCACGGTCTCAATCCCAGTCACCCAGAAGCACCCAGGCCGTGTTCCCTCCCAGGGTAACGATTTACCTGTGCAGGTAGCAACTTGAATTCACTATTTAACAAGTCCACACTCAGCAGCACCTGGGCGCTGCTCTGCTGAAGACACCAGGCATGGTACCTTCCCTCCTGGAGCGTCTCCAAACCTTACAGGAAAGTTAATGAGAAATGAGGCTATAGGCTGAAGCGTAACCAAGTGAGGGGGTGGGATGGCTGAACTTAGCAGAGAAGGGGGCAGACCCTGGCCCCAGAATTTCTTCTCTCTATAGATGAGGGCAAATCTCTTCCATGGCAGGTGGTCAGTCAGCACACAGTGAGGTGGGGAAGGTCCAAGCCAGGAGGCCCGGAAGCCTTTTCAAGGAGCTTCCCCTCTGTGGCTGTACAGTTAACTCTCATAACCATGTACATCCATTTGTTCTTTTTCTGTTGTTTGTTTTGGATGCATGGGACCCTGGAAACAGAAATGGTTGGAAAATTCTATTCAGGAAGAATTATACCATTTGTATACTAAGCTTTTCCCCTTGTGATGCCCTAAAGAATGAAACTCACCCATGAGCCAGCAGAAGAAGTGGTCTTTGCCCCTGTGATGATTGGACCTGGGCCCCCAGTGGATGCCGTGCTCCCAGCAGGAGGGGGGATGGCCCCCATCCTCCCCCTCCTCTTGCAGGAGCCCTGATGCAAGATGCCATGAGGCAGCCGAGGGCAGCGATGAGGCAGAAAAGGCACTCCCCTTTCTTGGGAAAGTGACCTTAGGTAATCGGGGTAGAGAAGTAAGATACAGAACGTCGTCATTACTCTGCAAGCTTCATGGAACAGGGCACGTCGTGGGTCACCCCGGGGCGTGTCTGGGGACACCTGAGCTGGGCAGGAATATGGTGTCCAAAGTCCACAGTCAGATCCTTAGTGGGGATCTTACAGATCACAGGTAAGAGCGATCCTAGTGGGCAAAGTCATCAAGGTGTCCTCTACGTCATCAGGGGCTACCACAGCCTCAGGAGCTGGCTGGTCTCTGGAATCTTCCCTTGTCCCCTTCTCGGGCAAGATTCCAGAAGCCAGCCAGGCTAGTGGTGTCTGGCGAAGCCGAGTGGAAGGTGGCAGGTCAACCGCCCTCAGCTGGCTGTGCTCGGAGCCTGCGGGTAAACACGTGGTGAACCCAGGGGGCTGAGCCTGGGAAGTGCGTCTGCAACAGGGGACGGGCTGGTCAGAGAGGCCCAGGGGGAGGGAAGAAGCTAAGCGGGGGGGTGGTTTGCAATGATCCTCTGTGCACCTGTGACAGCAGCCCCAGGGAATTGCACAGCCAGACCCCATCCTTAGGGCCCAGGCTTGACTCGGGGAGGCTGCACCCGAGACGGCTGGACTTGAGCAGAAGCCTGGTGCCGAGTCTCCTGGGAGGACTCCGTGGAAGGCGGCGTAGCAAGGATGCAGGCGCAGGACCTGAGACTTGTCTTCCCTCTGGGGCCGGTGTGCTGCTTCTGACCCTCCTTGCGGGGCCATGAGAGGCTCCTCCTGGGGCAGGGGTCTCTCCCACTCCTCTTTGTGCAGAGGGCCCGGAATTAACCCAGCTCCTTTCGCTTCACCATCCACGTCGGCAAAGACCAGAACCGTTGCTGGCCCCTCTAGATCGCTGGGAGCCTTGTGGGGGGTTCCTGTTCCATCTTCTGACGAATTCTCACCTCCTCTGAAAGAGCGTCGCGTTTGCCACGTGGCACCATGATCGTCTTTTCGCAGTCGAGCCCCTTCACGTACACATGTAGCTCAAGTGAATTCCACTGTAGGTGCTCAAGGAAAACTTTCAGTAAAAACCAATGTCAATAAAGTGTGGGCTCTGCCAGCTCTCCCCACCGTAAGCACATGCCCTGGAGTGTGAATCAGTGAACACGTGCATCTGGTTCTGATCCTCTCGTGCTGGGAGCATCTCACACACCCGTGTCTCAAGCTACAACACGTATTTTCCATACAACATGACCTCAAAACGCAAGCCAAGCCAAGCGCGTCTTCTGGTGCTGAACCGCCATCTGTTCTGTTGTTCGGGGAAATTGGCTGCATTGTCTTTACTGGGAGGCAGTGTTTCAGACGCCAGTGTACCACTTCCTGGGGGGATTATTTTCCCCACAGGTAGTTTTGATTATGCTTGATGTTTTCTCCTTGATGTTGACCTGAGAGGCTACCCATCCACTGCCTGAGATGTGGCTCCAGGCTTCCTCTCCTCCTGCCCAGCCATGAGCTTCTGGAAGGGTGGGCCACGTCTAATTTATGCTTGTAGCCCAAGTGCACGCCTGGCGCACGGTAGGCGTGGTGCCACGGATGAGCGGGAGGCCAGAGGATGGCCAAGGATGGCTTCCTGGATGACCTGGTTCATCTCCCCGACGGACGGCCGGCTGAGGTCTCGGGGGTGACTCGGTTATACCCCAGACCTGGGGAAAGCGTGCAGCTCCTAGCTGCACTGCCTTCACCCATAGTGTCCTCTACTGTTTCCTTGGAGGGTCCACCTTCTCTTGGAGAAGCCTGATCAGTGGCTCTCACTGGAAGCTGCCCTCCCCCAGCAAACGCTCGCCTTCTGTAAGGGATGCAGCCCAGCACGCGGCAGTGCTTTTGGCCTCTGGTTTCCACGCTCTCATTTGTCATTGCCTCCGTTGCTGGGTCTTCCTTCTCCTCCTGCCCTCTAGACACTGAGAGCCCTAGACTCAGTCCCGGGCTCGGATCTCACCTCTTCCCCATCTGCACATGCATCTTAAGTCATCCCGCCCAACCCGCAGATTTTTTTTTTTAATAAATCTATTTATTTATTTATTTATTTTTGGCTGTGCTGGGTCTTCGTTTCTGTGCGTGGGCTTTCTCTAGTTGCGGCGAGCGGGGACCACTCTTCCTCACGGTGCGCGGGCCTCTCACTGTCGTGGCCTCTCTTGTTGCGGAGCACAGGCTCCAGATGCGCAGGCTCAGTAGTTGTGGCTCACGGACCTAGTTGCTCCGCGGCGTGTGGGATCTTCCCAGACCAGGGCTCAAACCCGTGTCCCCTGCATTGGCAGGCAGACTCTCAACCACTGCGCCACCAGGGAAGCCCCCAACCCGCAGATTTTACCACTGTCGGGCACCATGCTGTCCAATAGGGTAGCTGATAAGAGTCTCCATTTCATAGGTTTGTTTGGGGGGGATTAAAGGGATAATCCTCACAAAGACTAGCACATGGTAAATATCCAATAAATGCCAGTCAAGACATTGTTGATTTGATTAGTCAAACTGACAGCTAAGGAACCGGGAGCTGTGTAATGGGACAGCACAGCCTGTGACCCAGGATCTTGACTTTGTACCACCTCACCCTGAAGAAGAGGCTAAGGGGTAGAGCTATTGGGGGGGGATTGCAGGGGCACGTAATCCAGTTTTTAAGAGTGAATCAAGTCTCACGTTGAACACAAGGAGAGGGTTCAATATTTCCCTTTACTCCGTGTCAGCTCTATCGGGTTTGAATCACCACTACCTTCCCATCTTCCTTTCTCCCAACTCAGCGTGTTTGGCCTTATGGTCCCAGCAAGTGACACGCTGATTTTAACGTGAAATCTGTCATCCTGGCAAGTTAAGAGGACATCGGGAGAACAGGCTTCTCACGGAAACGGGCACATAGAAAGGGAACAGCAAGTCCCCAGTCAGTGCAGAGGCAGAAGGAAGCAACGTCCTGCTCTCAGGGAGTCGGGGTCTCCCGATGGAGGTGGTGGGGGAACCGTCCCTGTGATGCTAATGGATCTGCAGGTGTCACCTGTCAGCCTCCATCTCAATCCTCGAGAAACACACAGGGGAGGATGGGAGGACAGAGGGACTGGACACTGAAACCGTCGCAGGAATTTTCAAAACGCGGGAACAGTGAGGATCTATTGACCACTGGGCTGAATGTAACACAGTCTCTCTTCGATGATCCAGAGGACCATTTAGAATCATGCATCGATTCAGGGTCATTGCACAAAACGAAAGTCACTGTGTGCTGGAAACGGACAGATGTTTCCATAAACACATGAACTGTCAACAGTTCACAGCTTCCTGGGCAACAGGGGTTGACTGGTTAATGATTTCTTCTATTTACTGGGCACCCTCCATGCCAGGAGCAGTGCAAAGTGCTGTCCTCACATGTTCTGATTGAATCCTTTCCGCCGCCGAAGAGGTTTGTGTTATGAGGAAACTGAAGAGACGAGATACCTTGTATCCAGCCACACAGGTAAAATGACAGGAGCTGAGACTGCAACACAAAAGTCCCTAATTTAAAAGCAATTGCTCAGAGATGCATATGAAATTAGAATCATTCCTTTACTATCTTACAAAAACTATTATTTTTATATAGACTCATTTCATTTAATACTTTTCTTCATTATCTGGTTTAATTTCCATTATTCATTCAAGAAACCTTTATGTCAGGTACTCCATTAAGCATTAGTTTAAATTTATTTATTTATTTATTTATGGCTATGTTGGGTCTTCGTTTCTGTGCGAGGGCTTTCTCTAGTTGTGGCAAGCGGGGGCCACTCTTCATCGCGGTGCGCGGGCCTCTCACTATCGCGGCCTCTCTTGTTGCGGAGCACAGGCTCCAGACGCGCAGACTCAGTAGTTGTGGCTCACGGGCCTAGTTGCTCCGGGTCATGTGGGATCTTCCCAGACCAGGGCTCGAACCCGTGTCCTCTGGATTGGCAGGCGGACTCTCAACCACTGCCCCACCAGGGAAGCCCTAAGCATAGTTTAATAACAGCTTTATAACTTTAAATACTTAAAAATAAACTGTTTACATTGTAGTTAATTTTATCTTTTGCTTGGTAAAAAGTTGCAAGATAATAAAGTGAAAGCATAAACTTAAAAAAAACCAAGACATTGGGTTTTGTCTTGGGTTATTGTTTCCCATCGTTCTGTTGATACCCATCCTCTGAGACCAACCTAGTAGTTATATTCTGTTCACAAACCCAATCCCCCAACCTCCCCATGGTCTACTTGGGATGACTTATACTTTGTCTGTCACAGGCCCTGGCAGGAAGCAAATGGGACCCTCAGACTAGATGACTGAGGAGAGATGATGGGGCTGTCCACGGAGATTTGGGCAGGGTTGAGGGAGACCAACAAGGTTATGGTGAAGGTGTCAAGGCTTCCTGGGTCACCTGCCCTAGAAGGATGGGGAGCAGGGAGCAGATTCCAGGGCCCAGAGAAGGTGCTGTAGGCAAGGCTGCCCAACCTGAGCCAGCTCCCACAGGGGGTCAGCAGACGGAGGGGGGGCTTGGGGGAACTCTTCCAACTCAGTTCCGTCCCCTGAACCCTGCCGGTGTCACCAGGCGAGACCTGCCATTGTTCCCAGGACCCAGGGCGAGGTGGGGAAAGACGGAAATGGATTTGGGTGGGGCTAATAGAAGACACACAGCACAATCCTCTACTTCCAAGAAGAAAAAATGAAGTTAAAAAAATTAAAACCAGAGCAAAAAGAAAAAAGGGATAGGGACTTCCCTGGTGGTCCAGTGGTTAAGAATCCGCCTACCAATGCAGGGGACGTGGGTTTGATCCTGGTCGGGAAACTAAGATCCCACCTGCCTCGGGGCAACTAAGCCCGTGGGCTCTAGGACCCACGTGCCGCAACTGCTGAGCCTGCTCGCCACAACTGGAGAGCCCGAGTGCCGCAACTAAGACCCAATGCAGCCAAACAAATAAATAAATATTAAAAAAAAAAAGAAAAGAAAAAAGGGTTACATTTTTTTTTTAAAGATCAAAACAAAAACCACAGATTGAGAGGTTACAAACAAGCCTTGAGGAGAAAAAATCCCGAAGACTATTGGATTGAGCCTGGCCCATGCCTTAAACACTGTTTAATTTATTGCCAATAGTTAAACATTGGGAGATTTTACACAGAAGTCTGGATTTCCTGTTTTTCTTGAACAATTCCAAAATCCTACGCAATGGTCCCACAGCTGGACGGGAGACGGAGACATACAACATCGGTTCCCGAGGTCCCCGCCTGCCCAGCTGCTGTGTCCACTCCCCTTGGGCCCCAGTGGGCAACTCACACCTGCTCAGAGAGGCTGATGGAGCTGAGTGGAAAGACGAGTCTATGCTTTTGGGAAACCGTTCAGGGCTCTGGCATCATAAAGGTAAGTACACCAATTCATCAGAAGAGGAAAGTCTTTCTGGTTCCAGTTTCTGAGTAAAGACATAGCAACTGCTTTTTCTCCTGCAGCGTCTGATGCCCACAGGAAGCTCACGCTGAGGAGGGGAGGGAGATGGGGAGTGACAGCAGAGGAGAGGACCGTCAACTCATGCTGCAGACTTTCCTGCTCTCAGGGCCTCGGGGCTGCTCGAGACCCTTCCACGCTCCGCATGGTCCCTGGAGCAAGGGTCCTCAGCAGGGGGAGATCTTCCACCCCCCACCAACCAGGGGGCCATTTGTCAATGTCTGGAGACACTTCTGATGGTCACGACTGGGGAGATGCTGCTGGCCTCTTGTGGGCGTGAGCCAGAGACCCTGGTGAGCATCCCTCAAGGTACAGGACGGCCACCTGCCCTGCCCCACGATACACTCATCCAGCCCCAGATGTCGGTAGTGCCAAAGCCAAGAAGCCCTGCTCTAGAATAAAGTCCAGATTCACTCATCGCACTTTCAAGCTCTCCAGTGCCTGCCCGGCTTGTCATCAGACACCTCCTCCCTCACCTCCGCCCCCCTCTACCCCCGGCTCACACTTTGCTCTGTTGCCCACTCCTTCCGTGCTCTCTCCTACGTTGGGGCCTTTGCATATGCTGTTCCTTCTTCCTGGAGCACAAGCACACCACCTTCATCTGCCCAGGGACAGTCTACAGCCCTCAGGTTTCACCTTAGGTATCACAGCACTTCCTTTGGGGCGCTCCTGTGGCATCTCCAGGCTAGTAATAATCACCCTCCATTGTCACCTGTGGACTAAATCTCACCTACTGTGTCTGCAGTACCTGTACCTGATGGCCACTCAACACTGTTGGATGAATACATGGCCACACCCTCATCTCTAACCATCTTACAGAAATCAAGTTCAAGTCCTACAGGGCTCAAGTTTTGTCTCTAACATCACCAGGAGGAAACAAGCAGCTGCTGGGAGGAAGTGAATGAGTTTGAAAGATTCACTAGGTCACTTCCCAGAAGGAGCGGGTTCTGGCACGAGCCTGCAATTCCCCCTCTCATGAGAAAACATTTGTTTTATAAGTTGTTCCCACTTGGCTTTGAAAACCCAAGAACGCACGCGAGTTAATTACCACTTGGCATTAGTCAGCCTGGATTCACAGAAGTCCTCGCTTTTACATATTTATTAAGAAATCCATCGACCCGCATTTTTCTAGACAGGGCAATTTCAGGCACTTCCCGTCTCCAAGAAGTCATTGCTAATATCAGATTCCAATAGTAGATGAAACTGTGGCCGACAGCCAGTAAAAGATGCTTTAAACCCCAATCCCCCCTTGGTAGCCCAGCAACTTGTGAGCAACCTAACAGGCAGCGGGCGGAATTCATTGAACTCAGAAGACGAAGTGTTTCTTTTCTGGTGAGGAAGGATGGCCCTGAAGGAACCACTTTTGGAGCCAGAGTTGCTTACATTCATTCGCCCTGTGTTCACAACGGAATATTATTTTTCCAGAAGACCTGAAAATGTACCTGAAGTGACAGGGGGGAACTGCTCGAAGGCAGTTGCTTTCTCCAGCTGGAAGGCAGATGCCATTTATAGACCTGAGCCCAGCAGGGCAGGCGGGGGCTGGTGGCATCCCTGCCTGGTGCCAGTCGGACCTCAGGTCCTCGGAGACGAGAGAGCCCATCTGTTCACCCAGCATGGCCTCGCTGTAACGTGTGCGGCGGGTACCTTGTTCTTCCTCTCTGTGGGGATTTAATGTGGTGTCTGTTGAATGGAACCAGAATCTCAAAAGCAGGGAGGCATGGGGAGAGAAAGTGCCCCAAGCTGTAAATAGCAGATGAAACACTGTGTTTTCTGTCGATGGGAGGTCCCTGGGGAAGGACCCCTCCCAGGACGAACAACATCGCCAAGCTTTCAGCGCCCCCGGTGGTAAAACACAGCGGTCTGTGAGGAGGTGTGGACATGACAGTG
Organism: Balaenoptera borealis; assembly: GCF_965194805.1. Classification (NCBI taxonomy): domain Eukaryota; kingdom Metazoa; phylum Chordata; class Mammalia; order Artiodactyla; family Balaenopteridae; genus Balaenoptera; species Balaenoptera borealis. The sequence continues at coordinate 5,259,941 of NC_138877.1, forward strand.
CTGTTATTAGAATGAGATGAAATGGGATTCACTGTCCCTTCACAGTTCCTGCTTCCTCTGCAACTTGACGTGAAATATAGATGATGGACCTCAGGATCAGGAAGAGCAGCAGTGATGCTTTTCTTTCCACGGAGAATGGTCTGAGCTGCTGGGTTGAGCGTGGTCCCTAGAATTAAGTCCATTGTGCAATTAACAGTCGGTGTCGCAGACTCCTGGGCTGTCCCAGAACAACTTGGAGGCCACATCATCCGTCACTCTACACAATGTGTCTCATCGATGAGTACCCCAAACCCCGCGGGCCCGAGTGATGCCCCCAGGGTTACACGGGATGTCAGAGGCAGAGAGGGGACCAGTCCAGTCTATTACCCTCCCACCCTGCCACCTCCCAGCACTGCCCTGAGGACACAGCCCTGCACGCTCGGGGCTTAGGCAACCAGCCCTGGTTTTAAATGTCTGTCTTTGTCTGGGCAGCTATAACAAAAATACTAGGTGACGTAGACAACAGACATTTATTTTTCACAGTCTGGAGGCTGGGAAGTCCAAGATCAAGGCACCAACAGAGCCGGTGTCTGGTGAGTGCCTGTTCCCCGGGTCACCAATGGTCACCTTCTCCCTGTGACCCCACCTCTCTGGGACCTCTTTTATAAGGACACTAATCCCATTCACGAGGGCTCCCTCCTCATGACCTTATCACTTCCCAAAGGCCCCGCCTCCTCACATCATCACCCTGGGGGTTGGGATCCAGCCTAAGAATTTTGTCGGGGCGCAACGTCCGGTCCCCAGCACAGGTGCAGGAGCGACCTTGGCCACACGGATGCTCAGCAGGAGACAGTTAGGCACCTCCCAGGGCTGGCTCTGCATCCTCCCTGCTTCCCACGCGCCCTTCTTTCCTCCTGAATCAAAGACAGGAAAACAAAGGGCAGGAAGGCCTCCAGCATCGCAGACAGCACTGTAGTGGCCTGTAAGTCACCAGGCAGACTGAAGTTTCTGGCGCCTTCAAGTCCCAGGTCCAGCCCATCCCGCCTGCCTCTTTCAGACAGTGTGACCCGTGCCATTTCCTCTTGCCAAAATAAATACCTGTGAAGGGAACAGTGTCACGGGGCCTAAGAGGGCTTTTTTTGTGTGTGTGTGGGGAGGGAGTGTCAGAGACACCCCTGGATGAAGGGCCAGACTAGGCGAGAGGAACAGAGCTGGTGGGTTTCCATTCTTAGAGGCACAGACGGTGTGACAGCTGGTCCCCAGTCTCCATGACCCTGTTTATTTCCACGGGCGGTGAGGGAAGGAACTCCTGAGTAATTAGAACCATCCCTGGTGTTGGGACTGTAGGGGATGAGCTTTCCTTCAGCCCAGCTTTTCTACCCAGTGCTTGGGGCGGGGGGAGAGGGATGAGGTCTGGGAGGAAGGTGCCGGGCAGGGGAAGGGTGATGCGATCCCCAGGCCTTCCCAGGTCTGGAGGCAAAACTCCAACCCTCACGGCAATCCTGTCCTTCATCGAGTATGCTGACACTCATTAAAATGGGCTCTTGATAATAACGTGGGGGAGGGCTAAACAGGGAGATGGACCCACAGGGTGTATCAATCCTGCTTCCTCTGCAACTTGACGTGAAATATAGATGATGGACCTCAGGGTGTTGAAAGAAAAGGCCATGTTCACCCCCATTCCATTTACTAGTCAGACGGAAGGGCTGACGAGAATCTGCTCCAACTCGGAGCCAAGAAGCGTGGTTCCCAGATTCGTTGAATTCTGCCTCATCGTTAGCTTCCCTAAGAATATTTGCTTTTTAAAAACTTTTAAAAAAATAATAACAATTATTTTAGGGCTTCCTTGGAGATGGGTAACTTGATTTTCTCGAAAAACAGCTTAGTCTATTTGGTCCTTGGTAAAAAGGTCAATCTCTTCCCCAATCCAGTGTGCAAGTAAGTCTGCCTCTGGGAATTCGCCTAAGTAAATAATCCTAAATCCTGAAAAATCTACGTTCACGACTATGCTTATTATAGCACTACTTACTAGCATGAAAGAACAGTAAACACTTTAAATGCTTGATGACGGGAGAATGGTTACATAAACCCTGTAAATCCCCTGTAAGGAATATTATTCAGCCATTACAAAAGACAAGAAGATGGTAAATTCACGGGAAAAAATTAGGATGTAAAATTGATAGTATTCGTGTACTCGATAGAGACGGAAAAAAACCTGCCATCAACTTTGCTACAATAGAACAGTGATGGCAGAAGGGTGGCAGGATCATGGATGATTTCTTTCTCTTCTAAATTTTTAGTTCCATAATTAAAATTTTATTGTTTATTTATTTGGCCTCTTGGATTGCGGAATCTTAGTTCCCTGACCAGGGATCGAACCTGGGCCCTCGGCCGTGAAGGAGGAGAGTCCTAACCACTGGACCACTGGGGAATTCCCATCAGTTCCATAATTAAATTTTTATAACAGAAAATATGAATATAACTTTCCAAAGGAAAAATATTCCACTGACCGCCTAAGACAGTTAGCTCTTCCAGACCTGGGAGGCAGCTACCTGACTTGAAAGGAAGCCAAGTGTAGAGGACTTGGTGGCTTAGTGATTCAGCGTGGGTCTCCCAGGAATCCACCAGTGTGAAGTAGTCACTGTGACAGCTGCTGCTTGTTAGGCGGTGTTAATAAAGTGTGGTTTCTAGAACTCCTGCTGTTCTCTGTGCCGGCTGGTAGCATGCAGAGTCTCCCATCCGGAACCACGTGTTAAGACAACCAGAAAGTAGCTAGGAGTACTTTCAGGGCAGTGAGGAATCTGAGAATCATGTGATGGGGCAGCTGAAGTTGGAGCTGGGTGTGCAGAGCTGGGGAAAGAGATGCCACGGCCAGCTGGTTGTCCTCAAATGTTCGGGAAACTGGAACCTTGTTTTGTTCTTAACATCGAATCTCTCCTTCCTGGGGAATTGATATCTTTATCCAGGAGTGATCGAGGAAAAGTCACTGCTCTTATCTGTTGCCCTGGTTTTTTTTGTTTGTTTGTTTTAATTAATTTATTTATTTACTTTTGGCTGTGTTGGGTCTTCGTTTTCTGTGTGAGGGCTTTCTCTAGTTGCGGCAAGCGGGGGCCACTCTTCATCGCGGTGCGCGGGCCTCTCACTATCGCGGCCTCTCTTGTTGGGGAGCACAGGCTCCAGACGCGCAGGCTCAGTAATTGCGGCTCACGGGCCCAGCTGCTCCGCGGCACATGGGATCTTCCCAGACCAGGGCCTGAACCTGTGTCCCCTGCATTGGCAGGCAGATTCTCAACCACTGCGCCACCAGGGAAGCCCTGTTGCCCTGGTTTTGATGCTCTATGTGCCGTGTGCTCTTTCATACCAGTGCCAGCCCACAGTGGGACCTAACTCCCTTCTATCAGCGTGGATTTGCCAATCATAGACAGAACTCTTCCTTTGTAATTGCTTAAATTCAGATATTAACTATGCAGCTCTCGGCATTATTTCAATAGATACAGTTGCTGCCCTTCCTACTGTGCTACTGCACAGATCCTTGCTATGCTAGAATTTGTCATTCATTTGTGCTGCAAATATTTTTATGAGTGCTCACCACATGCCAGCCCTGGATAGGCACTGGAGCACTGCATTCCCCAAAAGAGACCACATCTTTGCCCTCAGTAAGCTTAAGTTCTAGTGAGACAGGAAGAGTTAACGTTTTCTAGGTATGTGAATGTATTAACTTGTTCTATCCTCATCCCAACCCTACTGGATAAGTACTACTAGTATCCCCATTTTAGAGATGAGGAAATGGAGGCATATAAATGTTGAGCAACCCATCCAAATAGAATGAGGGTCCTCCCTTTTCCCCATGGGCTAGATTTGCCTCTGTGGGGTGAGATTCCGGAGGCCCGTGCTTCTCCTTCCCCTGCCTGGAAATTACTTCTCTCAGCCCGCAGTGAGGTGAGAGGTGTCAGAAGGACTGGGGTGTGAAAAGAATGACTTCAAAGTTGAGTACTACTTGGAAATTGATTACCTCTAAATGACTTTCTGTGTCGCATTATCATACGGACTCAGCATAATAGCCTCAGGCTTCCTTGGGCCAGCTTGTGAGAATATCAGTTACCTTTTCTCGAGTACACGAAAATATAGGATTTCTTTTCTTTTTTAAAAATGTATTATTATTATTTTTTATCTTTTTGGCCACACCACGCAGCACACGGGATCTTAGTTCCCCAACCGGGGATCGAGCCCGTGCCTCCTGCACTGGAATCTCGGAGTCTTAACCACTGGACCGCCAGGGAAGTCCCAAGGATTTCTTATCGAGTGAAATGTTTTCTTACATGGACCATAGTTGGGGAAATATTGTCTTAACTAACAGGTATAACAGCTAAATGCAAGGAATCAGCACCATGATCAAAGGGCCCCTGCTCCATACAAACCAGGAGAACGTGGGCAGCTGCCTACAGAGGCTAGAGGGGATTCGAACATGCCAGTGAGGAAAGCTGAATTTTCAGTGACAGTGTAGATTTCATGATAACCGTTGTTACACTTATTAATTCAATTACTAACTTTTTAAGGACATGAAGCTAGTAGGAAATGCTAGATGCCCTGTTAATATTATGTTGCCTGCAACATTTTGATGGTTTTCTGATACACACTCAGTCTAAGATTTTGGAAAAAAATCCATAATGAGGAAGACAAGTTTTTCCCTAGCCTTTGGTTTCAAACTAAGCAAGAAGGCTTCCTATTTAGGGCACTCCTATAGAGTTATTTTTCTCTTAAGGTTTATATACATTCCTTTGTTTTAAAAATGAATTTATTTTTTTACATTAACCTCATGTTTCTTACATGCCTACTACGTGTCAGGCATTTTTCCGGGCACTAGGGATCAGAGATCAATAAGGCAGACAAAACCCCTCATGGGGTTTATATACTGGGGACGGGGGGGAAGATGGCCAATAAAAAGAATATGAGTGAGTGTATAATACTGTGTCGGTTGATAATAACCGCTCTGGAGGAAAAGTGGTTATGCTTTGGAGAGCGTGAAGCGTTAAAGGTGGTTGTAGATGGGTCACCAGTGTCTCTGGGGAAGTGACACCCTGTAAGTTTGAGTGACAACAACATAAGGTTCACACTGGACAAGCACCAAGGCCATTTCCATGCAAGCCGTGTGACCTTGGGCATCTTACAGTGCACCCCTCTTTTCTCATCATGAAAATGGAGATAGTAATAGTATCTACAAATTTTGAATTCTACTTTCCTTGTCTGCCAGTTTTTCTTATATATTTTCTAAACAGACAGCAAATGGTGAACATGTGCTTTTCCAAATAATTTTTCTGAATTATCCCAACCCAACTTATCCAGTTGGGTATGTGAATGTAACTCTCACAAAAGGTATAAAAGTCGGTTCACATTTTGATGTACATGTAAATCATCATTTTATATATATATATGTATAAGCTTTTTACATATTTACATTGTATAAGCTTTTTATTTTGAAATGATTATAAACCTCCATGAAGTTGCAGGAACAGGACAGAGTCCCATGTACCCTTCACCCAGCTTCCCCGTGGTGACAAGCATTAGCCTAAAGTGCCGTCATGGGGGCAGGAGCTGTGGGCGTCAGGGGCATGGGGGGGTCTTCTGTGGTTCAGTCATGTCCTATATTTGGGCCTGGCGATGGTTCAGTGAGCGTTTGCCCTTTAGGTGTCAAACTGTACACATCAGCTTTGTGTCTTTTCCAGTAAGTTCTATTGTGCAATCTGTTCAGGGTTAACAGAGAGAGCATGAGGGTGCAGGAATGAAATCTGCTGATTTTTTCTCCATTCCCCCATGAGGCCACTAAAATGACAATGAAGAAATTGTTTGAAGTATAAACTCACAAGGAGGAAAAAATGGGAGAGCAGATGACAGAGTATTTCAACAAATATTTGGAAGATGAAATGAGTAGAAACCAATTTAGCAGAGTGGGAAGCCTGACACCTCACCATAAACCTCCCACCCCCGCCGCCCAATAAAGGCGGGAGGGAACTAGGACAGGTTGGGAGTTGCAAAAGACCCATAAAAATAGTTACCTGTAGAGGAAAGGGGGATGGGTGGGAGAGGAAGGAGCCAGAGGTAAGAGGTCTCAAAATATACACCTTTCTACAAGTACTTGGATTTTTTTTTTTTTGTAATCGAAGTGTAGTTGATTTATAACATTATATTAGTTTCAGGTGTACAGCATAGTGAGTCAACATTTTTTTATATTATACTCCATTTAAAGTTATTACAAAATAATGGTTCTATTTCCTTGTGCTGTACACTATATCTTGGTTGCTTATCTATTTCACACATAGTAGTTTGTGTCTCTTAATCCCCTACCCCTTATCTTGCCCTCCCCGCTTCCTTCTCCCCACTGGTAACCACTGGCTTGTTCTCTATGTCTGTGACTCTGTTTCTGTTCTGCTATATTCATTTATTTGTTTCATTTTTTTAGATTCCACATACAAGTGATAACATAGAGTATTTGTTTTTCTCTGTCTGACTTATTTGCTAAACACAATACGCTCTAGGTCCAGCCAAACAAGTGTCTGGATTTTGATACAGGTAAGTGGTCATCTATTCACAGAATGAAGGCGAGCGAGACGGGGTGCGGGGCAGGTGAAGCAGCAGGTGATTCCTGCCGCGGGGCCGCCTGTCAGGTGGGTGGGGGACAGGCCCCCCGCCGCCCTGTGCCTCGCTCTCCGCAGAGCCAGGGGTCTCAGGGACGGGCCCTGGGAGCGGGTGAGGTAACCCTGAGCACAGCGGACAACGGGAGCGCGCGGGCATGAGACCCTCTCCGGCCTCCTTCCCCACCTGGGGGGCCGTTCATGCCTCCCCCACCACAGCCGGCCCAGCGGAGGGCTTCTCTTCAGGAGAAAAGGCCTGTAGAAGGGACAGAGTCCCAGCTCAGTAAGACGGCCAGCGTGCAAGGGGGCCACTGTGACCGCCGGCTCTGCATCGCTGCGCGGACCCACCCGCCACCTGGGCACGCCTCCAAGCCGCGGCACACAGGCAGGCGGGGGATGGTCGGGGGCTGGTCCGGTCCTCCCGCAGCCCTGCCCACCCATGCTTCCTCATCCACGCCTCCCCCTAATGTGAGCCTTCCAAACAGTGTCTAGTTTCCCTCCTTTTTGTGCTCCTTGTCTTTGGGGTTAATTAATATTTTTAATAATTAAACTATCTTTTAGAGTGGTCTTAGATTCACAGCTAGATTGAGCAGGAGGTGCAGAGATTTCCCATATACCTCTTGCCCCACATAGGCAGCGTCCCCCGTACCCCAATAAACGTCCCCATGGGAGGCGTGCATTTGTTCCAGTCAATCCATGAACCCACATTCACACATCCCCATCCCCCAGAGCCCGCAGATTACACCAGGGATCACTCGTGGTGGTGTACGTTCTATGGTTTGGACAAATGTGTAATGACATATATTCACCAATATGGTATCAAACAGAATACTCTCACTGCTCTAAAAATCCCCTGTGCTCTGGCTGTTCCTCTCTCTCCTCCCCCATCCTTGGCAACCCCTGATCCTTTTACTTCTTCATAGTTTTCCCTTTTCCAGAATGTCATATACTTGGAATCATTATTAATACTTTAAGAATAATTTTTATTGCCTTACTGTCATCTTAGCAGGGTGTGGGAGAAAAAGGAGATTAAAAAGTTGGTGTTGGGACTTCCCTGGTGGCGCAGTGGTTAAGAATCTGCCTGCCAATGCAGGGGACACGGGTTCGAGCCCTGGTCCAGGAATATCCCACATGCCGCGGAGCAACTAAGCCCGTGCGCCACAACTACTGAGCCCGCGTGCCACAACTACTGAAGCCCGTGTTCCACATGAGAAGCCACTGCAATGAGAACCCCACGCACTGCAATGAAGAGTAGCCCCTGCTTGCCACAACTAGAGAAAGCCGGCGTGTAGCAACGAAGACCCAACGCAGCGAAAAATAATAAATAAATAAACTTATAAAAAAATTAAAATATATAAAAAGTTGGTGTTTAATATGTCACGTTTAAATGGAAGGTAAGTGAACCCCATTTTTCTACTAATTTTTCTTTCAAAATTGAAGATGAATTCCCTAGGAAGAAAAAAAAGTCTTCTGCAGGTTGAATTCAAAACCTGCGGGAGAGGGTTGGATATGAACAGACCCAGGACCTCTGGAGCTTTCAGCCCTGGGGCCTTCGGCAGCGCTTCTGGACATGTGCAGGGTCCACCCTTGGGGTGGTCCAGCCTCCGGCGGAAGCAGGTCAGGCCGGAGTATCATGCCCCATCCACGTTCTCACCCCAAACCCTGTTATATATATATATATTTTTTTTTTAATTTATTTGTTTATTTTATTTATTTATTTTGGCTGTGTTGGGTCCTCGTTGCTGCGTGCGGGCTTTCTCTAATTGCGGCGAGCGGGGGCTACTCTTCATTGCAGTGCGTGGGCTTCTCATTGCGGTGGCTTCTCTTGCTGCAGAGCACGGGCTCTAGGCGCGTGGGCTTCAGTAGTTGCAGCATGTGGGCTCAGTAGTTGTGGCTCATGGGCTCTAGAGCACAGGCTCAGTAGTTGTGGTGCACGAGCTTAGTTGCTCCGCGGCATGTGGGATCTTCCCGGACCAGGGATCGAACCCGTGTTCCCTGCACTGGCAGGCGGATTCTCAACCACTGCGCCACCAGGGAAGCCCCTGTTATATATTAAATTGTGTCCCCTGAAAAAGATATGTTGGAGTCCTAACCCCCCAGGACCTCAGAATGTGACCTTGTTTGGAGACAAGGCCTTTACAGAGGCGATCAAGTTAAAATGAGGCCATGAGGGTGCGCTCCAATCCAGCGTGACTGTGTCCTCTTGAAAATGGGAAATTTGGACCCGGACACACACACACAGAGGGAAGACGACCTGAAGACACAGGGAGAAGACGGGCACCTACAAGTCAAGAAGCCCTGAGGCCACCGGAAGCCCAAGGAGGGGGGCGTCCTGGAATGGACTCTTCCCCACAGGTTTCAGAGGGAGCGAGGCCCTGCTGACCCCTTGATCTTAGACTTCTGGCCTCCAGGACTGTGAGGCAGTAAATTCCTGCTGTTCTCAGCGCCCAGCTTGTGGTACTTTGCTCCGGCAGCCCTGGGAATCTAAAGAAACTCCTACAGGTGGAAATTCCACGGGATGAATTTCCTAAAACTAGGTTTGTTAGTTTCTGGCTTGAAGACCAGATTAAAGAAGGTTTTGTTTTGCTTTGTTTGAATGGCATTGGCTTTCAAAATACAAACACTGGCCTGGAGGGCACCCACCCCAGCCAATCTGGACAATTCCTTACCATTGTGGCTAAAGCAGGGGTTTTTCCCTCTTTGGGAAAAGGGAAAAGAAAAAGACATATAGTTAATTATCAAGGCCTGTCTTCTCCTGGGCTTTGAAGATGAAGAAAAGCAGCTTAATTGGCTCTGGCCTGTCTTGGGGGTGATTTGACATTCTTTTTAAAAATAGATAGCCGGGAACATTGTCTCATATTGAAATGCAGCTCCCTCAGTCTCTAGTTTTAAAGGCACCCGCTGCTTCCTGAGAGTCCCCCCTGGCTTATTCACCTGCTCTCCAGGGCCAGCTGGAGACTCCGCCTGGCTTCCCGCCTGCTTACTGTCTGCGGGTGCCTCCTCTTTCTCTTCATCATTTTTAGGATTTTCCCCCTTTCAAGAATCTCTCTGGGGCTCCCCTGGTGGCGCAGTGGTTGAGAATCTGCCTGCCAATGCAGGGGACACGGGTTCGAGCCCTGGTCTGGGAGGATCCCACGTGCCGCGGAGCAACTAGGCCCGTGAGCCACAACTACTGAGCCTGCGCGTCTGGAGCCTGTGCTCCGCAACAAGAGAGGCCACGACAGTGAGAGGCCCGCGCACCGCGATGAAGAGTGGCCCCTGCTCGCCGCACTAGAGGAAGCCCTCGCACAGAAAAGAAAACCCAATACAGCCAAAAAAATAATAAATAAATAAATTAAAAAAAAAAAAAGAATCTCTCTGATACAGCACAGGGAACTCTGCTCAGTATTCTGTAATAACCTATGTGGGAAAAGAATCTGAAAAAGAATAGACATATGTATATGTATAACTGGATCACTTTGCTGTACACCTGAATCTAACACAACATTGTAAATCAACCATACTCCAGTATAAAATGAAAAATTTTTAAATATATTAACATTTGGGTGAAAGGTACATGAAAAATCCTTGTATTATTCTTGCAACTTTTCTGTGTAAGTGTGAAATTTATTTCAAAATAAACATTTAAAAAAATATTTAAATGAGTTAAAAAAAAAAAGAAGATCTACCTGAATCCCGAGGAAGTTTGGAAGAGAACAAGGCACTGCTCGGTCTTAACCACAGCGTCCCTAAGTCCTGTCTCCACCTTGGCTGGAGGGCACCTACGTTCTCTTCCCCTCCCCTCCTCAGCGCCCCCACCCCTGCCCAAGCAGCAGGCAAATCCCTGTCTCCGAGGCTCCCTCCAGAGGCTCAGAGCGGACCCGGGAAAGGCCGCAGACCTCCTGTAGTCTAGTCCTGCTAAAGCGTGTTTTTCCACATCATCAGCATCTGGTTGCCCTGGCTTTGCAATTCACGGCATTTATTCCAAACCATCTCCGGAGGCTTTGGGGGAGCATTACCCTGGAATCTGAAGAGGAAGGGAACATTTTGAAACCTCCTTAGTAACTCTTGGCGTGTTTTCTGTTAGAAACCCTAGGCCATAAAATTGCCTCATTTGGGTATTTTTTAAACGCCCAAGTTCTTCTGTGCCCTGATAGCTTTCAGACCACGGCTCTGTGTGCACAATTGAATTGTACTCGGATGAAACATAGGAATGGTTATACGACCAGATCTATTTATAACAAAAGGCCACCAAAGACATGTCCTTTTCACCTCAGCTTAACTTAAGGCTGTCCCAGAAGCTTCTGGAAATAGGGTCTATCTGCTGGGCTTAGGCACTTGACCCAAATGGCGAGACTGAGGGCTTGTGGGCACATTTTAAATTCTTCAGTTCTTTCACAGGAGATGCTAATACTTCAAAACATGGCATCCTTTGTAAAGGTTTGTGTTAAAGGGAAGGCGGTATATAAGGAAACAATCAGAGTAACAATACCGTTATCACAAATTACAGACCTCTTTGGAATTGTGTTTGATGTGAAATTATAGTCTGTCTCCAACTTCCTTTTTGCAGCTGGGAGTTGTTTACTATTGAACCATGCAACCTTAAATTACAGAGAAGATGGAAAAAAAATCCTTGTTCGGGGCATAGTCTGTACTCATCTTTGAAGATATCTTGAATTGAGCATCACATAACATTCCTGTCAGTTATTATACAGGTTAATTCTAACTACTTCCTGGTTGCTTGGGTAGTTTTGAAAGTGGTATGTTCATATATAAGAAAAATCTGGAAATTCCGGAAAATTTTCAAAGCTGAAATAAAATGGCAGTGATCTGAAAACTAAAATCAAGGTTTTAACCTTTAAAAAAAAAAATCAACATCGTTGTTAATTTTCCTTCAGACTTTCCCTGGGATCTGGCAAAGGAAAACTGCCGAAAGGTCAGCCAGATTGCAGTTGGGCAGAAAACCTTCTGTAGACTCTATTATTACAACCGACTAGCACTATTTGGAAATCAGACATAAATAACACCAAGGAGTTAAGAAGGTGGGAAGGACTTGGCCATCTCGCAGTGCCTGCCCCGGACCCTGGCTGCTGTGGGGTCCCAGTGGGCACCACTTCCATCACCCAACAAGCTGGCGGCCCTTGGAAAGGCATCTTCATTTTGGAGGTTTCTGTTCCCTTTTCTGTAAAAAGAGATGATCTTTAAGATTCCTTCCAGTTCAAAAAAAGTTCTGTTTCTAGGCCAGTTTCTGATTCATTAGCTGACATTGGGTGCTTATAGGAAGTCTTCAAGGAAGAACTGAAAGTTCATCAGTGTCATGAAAATTTGATTCAAGAGTTGCCGGATATTCTAGGCTAGAAATTGATGCCTTCAAGGAAACTTAAATCAATCAGTTGTCCTCAAGCAGGCGGGGATGGCTCCTGCTCACATGGGACACAGTAAACATTTAGTCATTGACAGGCTAAGTGGACGGATGGATGGACGGACGGATGGTCCTTGAAGTTAAAGACTGAGAGGAAGGAAAGGGCTGAGGAGTATTTAAAAAGTCCGAAACATGTCTGGAAAAGCTCCATCGTTTTCCTCTCTGACTTATGGTCCAACAGCCTCCTAAAGGCTCCCTTCATCCAGGTTCACCCCAATAGGAGCCAGTTAGCATGCCTGCTCAAAAGCGTTCCAAGGCCCTGCATTGTGTATAAGGTAAAGCCCTGTTGCTTTGTCTGATGTGCCAGAACGTGTCCTGGCAAAACTGTCCACGTGGGTCTTCTACTTTCCTCCAGGCCTGTCACAACGCTCTGTCCGCAGACCCCTCTGCGCCAGTGCACCCATGCCTGTGTGCTTATGCTTTTCCCAGGCCTGCAAAGCCCTCGGCCCTCCCCCACCCACCAGCCTCGGGGGCTGATGTGTGCGCCCTGCTCACCTCCTCACCACCCCTGGCCTTCCGGGATTTCACTCATCCACGTGTGAAATGGTGATTATCCCCCCCCATCCCCACTAGACGATAAGCAGCTTGAGGGTAAGTATTCCGTGTAATATTCCCTTCCCCACAGTACGCAGCATTGTCTGATTAATAGAAAGCTTTGTTGCCATCAGTGAGATTTCAGAGGCGCTTGTAGATTTACAAAGTCATTTCAAATAAATTTTATTAAAGTGAAGGGAGGCTGCCTTTCTGAAGGCAATATAAAAATAGACTTTTAACATCAGAATTCCCGTCTGAGTAATAAATTCAATTACATATTGGGATTAAAAAAAGAGGTGATATTGGTTTTTCACTTCTTCTGCTCGCTGTTTCCAGGCAACATTGAACTTGTCGAATAAAAAAGTCTAAACAGAAGGCTGTGAGATATATGACCTTAGTTCGAAAATCGTGCCCTTGACTGTCCAGACACGTGAGTCAGCACTCTGACTAACCGTTCCTGAAAGGCCAGCCCTCTTTTCTCATATTAGGGTTTTGTTTTGTTTTGTTTTGTTTGGAGTGATTTAAGGAAGAAAACTTGGTGTTGAAAAGAACATAGGATTTGGAGTCACATACTCTGAATAACTCAGATCCTGAGTTCATTGCTGTGAGATTGGGAAAAATCATTGACGCTTTCTGAGCTTTGGTTTCTCTGTCTCTGAATTGGTCGTGACCAGCCACCCAGGCTACCTCACGCTGATGCAATGTGTGTGTGATGTGACTGCAACGTTGACCGAACGATAAAGATGCCTTTGATGATGACCGTGATCACCATCATCCCAGGAAGCGCTACACAAAGCTCAGGGAAGGAGAGGCGGCCCTTGGAACCTCTGCCCGGCCAGGCCTTCAGGAGCATGCCCGTTGCCAGCCCCTGCCTGGGGCACAACCCTGCATCCCGGGGGCACCTTCCCGCAGCCAGAGTTAGAATCAGCTTGGCTGTACCTTCTTGCCTTCCACCTCCTTAATCCTTGGCCAACATGCTCACTCCAACCCACCACCCACTTTGGCCCTTGGCCTCTGGATTATCCTCTTTTCCAGCCACTGGGACCAGTTTGGGGTGACCCTGGGATGATAACGAGAATGGCGGGCGGTTCCAGCCCGATTCTGGGCTAAATCAGAGAGAGGTCCTTGCCATTTGTCCTGTGCATGGTTTAGAGCCCTGATACGCCCCAGCTCTGCACGTGGCCTTTCCGTTCCTGTTAACACAGGGAGAGAACAACTATCCTTCCTGTGAAAACGGTGAGGCCTCTTTATCCCTTGTCTGCGTTCGGGCAGCCCAAGATCAGGACAGAAGAAATGAGAAAGTCATGGAGAACCCCTGAGGCTGTTAACTTCTACTCACCCCTCGGGTCTTCAGACTAATTCTGAGGATCACCAGGAGAGATTTTTAAAAATTTTATTGGAGTATAGTTGATTTCCAATGTTGTGTTAATTTCTGCTGTACAGCAAAGTGACTCAGTTATACATATACATCCATTCTTTTTTTATATTCTTTTCCATTATGGTTTATCCCAGGATATTGATTATAGTTCCAGGAGAGAATTTCTAAATGAAATGAAGGAGAGCTGGATTTATTAGAAAGCTTTCTCCTCCTTGCAGGGTAGAAGGAGCCTTTATCTCCCCACAAAATACGCCATTTCGGAAGAAAGCTAAAGCTTTTCCCTACTATGACAAAATAAAATGTTCCTTTGTCAGGAATGGGAAAACCTCAGATGAGGCAGCCCTTCCCTGCCAGATGTGAGGGTGGTTTCTGTATTTTCTGTCCACTTTAAGTCAATTCAAATCCCTCACACATTTTGAGAGCACAGTGAAAGACAAGTCTTCTGAAGAGAGATTTTTCAAATGGCATTTGAAGCCCTCAAGGCCGGCTCCGAGGCTAAGTGGACAGCACCTCTGGGTTACGGCTGGGACAGCATTCTTCTGGAAGATTGTGTTCTTCTGAAGCACCATTATTCTCCTCCCTGACCCCGTGAAGCTTATGAGACAGGCCCAATTATTGAGCCATATGGCAAAGAGAATTTTGGGTAAACAAATTCGTATTTCATTAAGATGTAACAGCCTCATAAAAATGTGATAATTAAAATGTAGATGACAGTAGGTGTGCCTGTTGAAAGCTGGCTTGTAGCTTACCAGCTGGTATATCCCAGGTGACTTGTGTTCCACGAGCAGAGGTTTATAGGCAGGTAATATTTTCAATATTCTCTTCCATCCGTTTTCCTGTTTGGCAATATTTCTGATTCATTGTATCACCCCCCTCAGGTCAGCTTTATTTTACAGAATTTCTTAGGGCATACATCTAGGAGTACAGTCTACTGAAGGGCTTTTTGTTGTTTTTTAAACATTTTTCTTATTTACTAGCATGAGGCTCTCCTCCAGGATGGGAGAGAAGAAATAAGAGTGCTTTCCTCACATAATTCCCCTCTCAGCTTGGAATGGCAAATGCTAAAAGCAGCTTTGCTATGCCGAAGGCTTCTACACCCCAGCCGGGGAGGTTAGAGTTAAGTTAAAGCAACAGGAGCTGTTTTTCAGCTACAGGCTGGACTGGGGGAGGGAGAGGTGAGCAGGTTTCCCTCCTCTGCGACCTCCCCATCCCCAGTCTGCCCTTTCTTCCTTTTCTCGGCCTGTCCTCTTCCCCCCTGGACCAAACCTACAGGGTCAGAGGTGGGAGGAGAGGGCCAGGAAAGGACGAGCACAGGAGGGGAGGTCCCCAAGCTAATTCTCTCCTGCCAGAGGTGCTTGAACACGGGGACCACTCGGAAGCATAGGGACCCCTAACTCCGAGCCTCCATCCGTCACGTGAGTGTCATCTTTCCTCTCCTCATCACCGCCCAGCAGCCTGCAGGCTGCTCAGAGCGGTCTTTTTCTGAAACTAACGGAGGGAGATGTTAGATCTAGATTCCAATTAAGGTCGCCTCTGATTGCACCAGACAAGCCCCTGCTGCGGAGGAAACGGGCTGAGAAATCCGAGATTCAGGAGGTCGTAGAGGAAAGCGCAGATCAGGACCAGGGGGCTCACATGAGCCTTCTTCCTGTGAAAATTACATGAAATGGGAACTACAGAAGTCATCAAATAAAAATTCTATGATACCACCCCTTCGTAACCATGAATTAAGATACAGCACAGGGCACATGGTGGCTTCCAAAGTCAGCTCAGCATTGAATGATTGCGAGCCATGAAGATGAGGGTGGGGTTCCCCTTAAGTCAGCGGTACTGAATGGCTGTACCATAGGAGGTGCAAAGAAAAATGAGGCCAGTATTGCTGCATCTGAAGAGGGAGAGCTGGGGCTTGTTTTTCCACCTGTGGCCCAGGCAAAATCTGATGGCCCCTGGAACCCCCTCAGCCGCTCCCCCAGAGGCCACACTGCCAGCCCGAGTTAGGGCATGCCACTTAGCATCTTGAGTAAGCACGTTAGGTGTGAAATTGTTCTAGCTCATATGAGAGAGGAAAGCCAGGTTGATGATCAGAGTAGGCATCCCATAAACGCTGGATTAAATTAAATGAATATGTGAATAAATGAATGATTGCTTACACGAATGAATGCCAGTGGCCTGGTCCCTGCCCTGTTGGAGCCAAGACAAACGTACATGAAACACAACACTCGCACTTGCGTCCCAACCCACGTGGACCGACAGGGAGGGTGTCAGCTTTTACTCTGGGTCACCCAGAGGGCTTGGCTGAACGCGGGGGCTTCCTTCTCATTAGCGGAAACCCAGAAACCCAGCAAGGCTGAGTGGCTTCTCTGGGCCACTGTCATTCATGAGTCAATACTGTGTAAATAGAACTATGTATCCACAAGGAAAAATATGTCCATGCCAGGATTTATTCTTTAGTAACTTTTAATTTGAAATCACGTAATTTCAAATACACAGAAAAGTTGCAAGGATAAGAATAGTACTCAGAGGGAATTCCCTGGCGGTCCAGTGGTTAGGACTCTGCACTTTCACTGCCGGGGGCACCAATTCAATCCCTGATCAGGGAACTGAGATTCCCCAAGCTGTGCAGCGTGGCCCCCCCCCAAAAAAAGAATAGTACACAGAATCCCCGTATCTCCCAGATTCACCTGTTGCTAATGTTTTGCCCTATTTGCTTTATTATTTGCACATTTTCTAATATACATATATTATATTACCTTATATTGCATTATATTATATCATATCATATGTAATAGGAGTTAGAGATGACTTTTTCTGAAGTGTTTGAGAGTCAGTGCCATATATTTGGCCCCTTGACATCTATATACATCAGTGTGTATTTGCTACAAATGAGGCTGGGGTCAGCCTCCTCCATGGGCCTTGCCTCCACGTGGCTAATTTGGGCTTCCTTACAGCATGGCTGTCTCAGGGAAGTTGAACTACCATACTGACTTTTTTTTTTTTTAATTAATTAATTAATTAATTATATTTTGTTTTAGCTGTGTTGGGTCTCCGTTTCTGTGTGAGGGCTTTCTCTAGTTGCGGCAAGCGGGGGCCACTCTTCATCGCGGTGCGCGGGCCTCTCACTGTCGTGGCCTCTCTTGTTGCGGAGCACAGGCTCCAGACGCGCAGGCTCAGTAGTTGTGGCTCACGGGCCTAGTTGCTCCGCGGCATGTGGGATCTTCCCAGACCAGGGCTCGAACCCGCGTCCCCTGCATTGGCAGGCAGATTCTCAACCACTGCGCCACCAGGGAAGCCCCTCTGGCAGTCGTTTAGATGGCCATCTCAAGTATCTGTGATACCACCAAGATATAGGAAGGAAGTTAGAGCATCTCTGAAAAGTTAAAAGAGATGTCACACAATGTGTGACAAAAATCCATGAATTTTTAGATAGAATTCCAACAGACTTGGTTATTTGGTGTTCAACTCACAGCCAGTGAGAAGCACCTTTAAGAAGAATGCAGAAGGCTTCTAGAGGCACGAACATGAAAAATGGAAGGAAATCACAGCCTGACAGAGTAGGAGGAGATAAAGACAAAACCAAACCAAACCCTAAAAGCAGATGAAATCCTCAACAAGCCAGCACCCTGGGGCCAGCTGGGGGAAAGGCAGAGAGCCCTGTATTCTCAGGTCTGTGAAAGCCCGGCCGTGCCCCATTCCAACCTGATGTAAAACAAAGATGGGCAGGGCCTGATGGAATCAACAAGGGGATAAAATACGCTCGTTATACTGCATTTATACATGCAGCTTAGAAACATATTCCGCCAAAGTGACTAGACATTTTGAAAGTTTTTACACTTAACGGAATAGATATCTAAAAAAATGTGTTAACTAAGTCTATTAGTCTTGTAGGACTGTCATAACTGAGTAACTTCAACCTGACATCTTAGCATAATTCATACAAGATTCATACGTGTTGCTGCGTGTAGCAGGAGTGGTTTCTTTTTACCGCTGAAGAGTATTCTGTTTCATAGATGCCCCACACTTTGTTTATCCATTCCCCAGTTAAGGGACATTTGGGTTGTTTCAGGTTCTTGTAATCATGACTGAGCCCACTCTGAACATTTTTATACAGGTGTTTGCGTGAATGTAGGTTTTCATTTTTCTGGGGTAATTATCTAGGTGTGGGATTGCTGGCTCATGTGGTAAGTGTATGTTTAGTTTATAAGAAACTCCCAAACTGTCTTTCCAGAGTGGCTCGCCGTCCTGCTTTCCTGCCAGCAACGTATGAGGGTTCCAGGGGCTCCACGTCCTCACCAGCGCTTGACCTCCTTGATTTGGTTGCCCTCATTTTAAACCATGCTGGAGGGTTTGGACTGAATCCTGGAAGTAAATGGGAGCACGGCTGAAGGGATGTGAGCAGGAGCGTGGCAAGGTGGGATGGGTGTTTCAGGGAAATCACGTGTTTCAGCTGGGATGGGTGTTTCAGGGAAATCACGTGTTTCAGGTGGGATGGGTGTTTCAGGGAAATCAGGGAGACTGGTGAGGATGCTGTTATTCAGGAAAGAAATCATGAAGGTCTGAATGAAGGCAGCGGCAGAAGAGGGGAGAAGTTCCAAAGATGTTTAAGGAGGACAGTAAGCCAGACTTGATCTCCTGGATGTGTGTGTATACGAGGGGGTGGGGAAGTGGAGGACCCGGATAAAGGCAACTGTTTTCTCAACATATTTGTCAGTAGCTTCAGAGTAACTAGAAAAGAGGGTTTCCTGGTAGCTCTACTAATTTTTTTTATTTTTTGAGGCTAAGTTAGTTGTGTTGATGCACAGTGCAGCACAGATACAGGAATAAAGTTTTATTAGCGTTATAGGCGGAATTGTGTACCCCAGATTCATACGTTGAAGTCCTAACCCCCAGGACCTCAGAATGTGACAGTATTTGGAGAGAGAGCCTGTAGAGAGGTGATTAAAATGAGGCCATTGGGTGGGCCTTAATCCGATATGACTGGTGTCCTTATAAGAAGAGGAATAGACACCAGACACACACGTGCACAGAGAAAAGGCCACGTGAGGACACAGGGAGGAGGTGGCCGTCTACACCCCAACGAGAGAGGCCTCAGGGGAAAGAAACCCCTGCCGTCTATCGGTTTGGATCCCGGAGTTTGAGAAACACTGGTGTTCTCACCTCCCCCCCCCCCACCACCCTCACTGGATCACGGGCTCCCTGAATGTAGTGTGATCTCGTTAGTGTTCACTCCCTATCACCCAGTGCAGTGCTTGACTTCAATATTTGTAGAATGAATGACGGAACAGAAAAGTCTTTATCTCATTTGGCATCCTGAGAAACTGTAGCTGCCGGTGCCACTGGAGGCTCAAATGAGAGACACAGATTTCATGAAAAATATATTCAGGAGCGCAGCTTCCTTCCATAAAATGTGTGCAGTGCAGGTGGCGCAGAGGCAGCGGAGGGAAACGGTGGCTTCCCATTAGTTACAGATGGCTTCCGTCCGTACTCCAGATGTAAGTCCTACTACCCTTGGCGTTGATCATCATGCTGTAACAGAGATAAACATTTTGCTGCCCCTTCTACCTGCCTCTGCCCCCAGGCGCCCCTGCCCATCTCACACACAGCGCGCTGCTCTCCTGGCCTGGCGTGCCTCTCCCCACTTCACCCTGATCGCTCTTATTCATCTCGTAAGACTTTGCCCCGATCTCAGCTCCTCTAGGAATTCTCCCATGACTGATTCAGACGAGATCAAATACTTCTTCTATATGCTGGCTTTACACGCTGTGAGTACAGCTATCATATCATTCACTACAGGACATCACAGTTACCCATTCCCGAGGTTGTCTTCCCAATATGCCATACATCCCTTGAAAGCAAGGGCCTGTCTCTTCCATTAAAAAAAAAAAAAGCTTTATCCTTGGTGCCTGACACAGTGCCTGGTATATAAGTCATGCAATGCAGGACAGCGGTTACCATTTTAAATCAAACAGTAGTAAATCATGGGAAGGAAAGTTAGGTATTATACAAGTTAGTATGAGTTACTTATAAACTAAGTAATTCTTTTCCATTTCACTTATTTTTCTACTGCTGATTTCTTCCTAACATAACTTGTTTTCAAACTGCTGAGCTCTAAGATTGGAGAGAAAAAAAATGGGAAAAAGAGAGAGAAAGTTAAAGAGAGCGAGGGAAGACATACTTAGACACACACACACACACACACACACACACTGAGGATAAGGATTTTAAACGCTGAGATAACCACATTCCATCGCTAATTCCCTTCGCGCTTTGAGGTGAAGTATACGGAGTCCTGAGCCTCTAAAAATAGGGCTACAAAGCACATCTCTTTCAACAAAGGGCTGAATGTATCAATTAATGCTTACAGAGTAAGGATGAAAATCTACACAAAAATCCTTATAAGTATTAGCTATGCTCTGTACAATAAGCCTTAGATGTGAAATTTACACAACAAATCAAGTAACATGGCTCAAAAATAGAAAAGCATGTACAAAGTACATATTCATAATTCACACTAATCATATAATCAAAAGCTCCCAAACGCTCACTCTAGACTGGACTGCCAATAATCTGAATTTTAATCCTTTGTGTGCATTCCAATGTGATTGTTGGCCCAGGGTAGGGCTTTGTGATGTATATTTTAAGGTACTTTTAGAAGATTTTCCTTTTTTTGTTAGATACATTAAAAAGACCCCATTCCGATGTTTTGTTCCAGTGAGGGAAAAAGTTGACAGCACTAAAAAAATTCATATATTTCATTTTATGAGATTTGAAATGCTGGGTTTTGCCATATGCATCCGTTGTAGACATGACAACTATTATAACGTAGAGGTGACTTCTTCTGTCACTTTTCTTCAGTTCGGATGAGAGTCCTGTATAAGAAGGAGCTATTGGGTTGGCCAAAAAGTTCATTTGGGTTTTTCCATACAATGTTATGGAAAAATCCGAACAAACTTTTGGGCCAAACCCAATATTTTCACTTCTTTGAAACAGGGAGAAACTTACAGGTGGTAACACTGCTGCTTTATGGTAACAGCCTATTGAATGTTGGTCTTCTCCCTCGGATGGTTGCTTCATGAAGCCAGGAGCTCTGCCTGCCTTCTCCCTTGGTACTTGGCACACAGCAGGTGCTCAGCAAACACCCCACTCAAAGGATATGGATGGAGGAGGTGGGTGCAGACAAAGTGAGGACGGATATTAGTGATGTCAGTGCTGTCTAAGCGAGCGGGAGAGACTAACGGGTAGCACACAGTGCGGAAGGCTATAGCACAGGTTTTCGAGATTAAACAGAAGGTCCCAGTTTGCAAAGGTTGATAAATCCGGCTTCAAACTACTCAGTTATGTACATATGTTTTTGTTATTACTTAAACCTATGACCTGAGGATAAAAAAGAGGATAGTGTGGTTATCTTTGAAACTCTTTGCCTTAAAGGACAAGCATACGACTTCGGATAAGTCAGGTAGAAATCTGGGCTCTCTGGAATCCAGTCTTACTCATTTTGGGGTGCCAACCGCACCTTGGGTGGCATCTTGCACTTCTTCGTTTCTCAGTGTGGTATGTGGGTTGTGTTGATTTTATCCCTGGCTGTTGTTTGCGGAGGCCTTACTTTTTGTCACGTTGAGCTCAGCATGTTACAGGCTTCACCTCTGGTCCTCGCCACCCTACATGGAAGGCATCCTTACACCCATTTTACAGAATGAAGAAACTGAAGCCCAAATTCCGCAGAATGTGGATTTAAACCCACTTACTCTCAGTGATCCCTTCCCTAAATTATGCTGTGTCGGGGGAGAGACTGCTTTTTGGATTTAAACATGTGACTTGAACAGGTCAGTTAACTTTTATGAGCATCCGTTTTGGCATCTGTACAGTGAGGTGTGAAAGCAGTTAATCTTTCAGGTCTATTTTCCTCTAAAATTCTATCAGTAGAAGGAGGCAGCGGTGAGGCTCCCTGCTGTGACGGAGCTGTCCATGGTCCTGACAAGACTGGCACCAATAATCAGCTTATCAAAGGAAGGGGCACAAGAAGCCAAAAACGCCTCCGTTAATAAAGATTTGCTGTTATTCTCTAGGTCTCTTAAGTAATTAAGCATGCCGTCTCCTACTGCCGGGTGTCTGGGTTATGCCGGGAACCAAGCCTCTGCAAATCAAAGATGCAGGTAGATGTGCACACACACTCCTTCCCCCCCATACCTGAAATGCCTGTGTGTTCCAGCCAAATGAGCTGTACAACATTTTGTCTCCTTTTTGTATTCTTTTGCCTTGAATTACAGATTCTTTTTCTGTGAAGCAGATGTTCTTGGACCTGATTTTCCAAGCTTAGCCACCCTAAGAACAAAGTGAGATTAATTTAATGAGTTCTCTAAGAAATCAAATAAGTTCCTTTATTTTCGCATATTTTCATTGCTTCTCTCATTTATGCACATAGGTATGTTTCTATAAAGGGATATATATTTACTGTATAAGCAGTAATATCCATGTCATTTCAAAAAAAAGATGTAGTGGATACAGGAATGTTGAAAACTTGAGATGAGCACCCACCCATACTTTTCTCTGTAAATCATGGCTAGTTACTGAATTTTGTACCATCATTTCTTATCATTTACCTTATACATAACCCTAATGTATAACTTAACTTGTAAAATAGCATGAATAATAAACCTCTGGTATTTTGAAATCTTTTTACTCCATTACGACATTTGCAAGGTTATGGGGTTTTTAAAAATTAATTGATTAATTTATTTTTGGCTGTGTTGGGTTTTCATTGCTGCGTGTGAGCTTTCTCTAGTTGTGGCGAGCGGGGGCTACTCTTCGCTGTGGTGCACCGGGCTCTAGGTGCGCAGGCTTCAGTAGTTGTGGCTTGCGGGCTCTAGAGCACAGGCTCAGTAGTTGTGGTGCACAGGCTTAGTTGCTCCACGGCATATGGGATCTTCCTAGGCCAGGGTTCGAACCCGTGTCCCCTGCATTGGCAGGTGGATTCTTAACCACTGCGCCACCAGGGAAGTCCCAGGTTTTGGGTTTTTTTAAAGCAATATTTAAAGGCCTAAGGAGAACTTTCCAAACATACTGAAATAGTGTGTCCCACTGAGAATTAATTATAAGATAGAACTACCTTTATAAGGATGTACTGGACCGCAAGAAAATAAAATTCTAAAAGCAACAAGTGGTCAGATTATGAGCTGGGCACTGCTCTTAGTGGTTGCCTGAATCTCTGTTTGAATTGTGTGTTCACACACATCTGCATATATATAAACATGGTTTTACACTTTCAAATACACACATATATATTTTCTTACATGCACATATAAAGTAAACATATATGACTGAATCTAAGCTATTTGCATATGGGGCCAGGGAGGATTCTTTTTTTTTTCCCCCAAATTACCTTCCTGAGTGATTTGCGAGGGGAAGAAGGTCTTCAAAGGGAGAATTTTGAAGGTGCTTGGAGCAAACAATGAACGAGGTAAATTCCCAAGTCAGGCCAAGGAAAAGAAGCAGAAAACCTAGTACCTGGTGCTCATGCCAGCCCCAACGACTAAGATGGACCTTAGGGAGAGGAATATTTTCCCCAATTCATGCACAAAAAGAAAGGCCCTAGGGCTGGGAGGCCTGAACGGAAGAGGAGGCCATTTCGATTCCTAAAGAGTTTGCAGTTCTGGGAATGTTGGAAGCAGCCCCCTGGGAAGAGCCAGCGTCACCCTGAAGGTTGTGGCAGAAACTACTGCCAGGAAACAGAGGTGCCCAGCACTCAGGGTGCTGTCCACAGGCCTGGCCAGGCAGCAGCACGGGGCAGCTGGTACAGACTGAATGCATTCCTCAGAAGGCAGCAAGGACCCGGGGACGCCGTTATTTTAACTGTGTTGGGGGAAACAATGTCAACCTCCAAATCAGTTACATTTTTCACATTATTATTTTTTTAATAGATCATCATCAGAGTATAATTGGTTCATAGTACTGTGTTAGTTTCTGTTGTACACTAAAGTGAATCAGCCATATGCATACATATGTCCCCATAACCCCTCCCTCTTGAACCTCCCTCCCATCCTCCCTATCCCACCCCTCTAGGTCATTGCAAAGCACCAAGCCGATCTCCCTGTGCTATGCAGCTGCTTCCCACTAGCTATCTGTTTTACATTTCGTAGTGTATATATGTCGATGCTACTCTCACTTAGCCCCAGCTTCCCCCTCCCACCCCGTGTCCTCAAGTCCAGTCTCTATGTCTACGTCTTTATTCCTGCCCTGCCACTAGGTTCATCAGTACCTTTTTTTTTTTTTTAAGATTCCATATATATGCGTTAGCATACAGTATTTGTTTTTCTCTTTCTGACTTACTTCACTCTGTATGACAGACTCTAGGTCCATCCACCTCACTACAAATAACTCAATTTCGTTTCTTTTTATGGCTGAGTAATATTCCATTGTATATATGTGCCACGTCTTCTTTATCCATTCATCTGTCAATGGACACTTAGGTTGGTTCCATGTCTTGGCTATTGTAAATAATGCTGCAATGAACATTGTGGTACCTGTCTCTTTTTGAATTATGGTTTTCTCAGGGTATATGCCCAGTAGTGGGATTGCTGGGTCATATGGCAGTTCTATTTTTAGTTTTTTAAGGAACCTCCATATTGTTCTCCATAGTGGCTGTATCAATTTACATTCCCACCAACAGTGCAGGAGGGTTGCCTTTTCACCACACCCTTTCCAGCATTTATTGTTTGTAGATTTTTTGATGATGGCTATTCTGACCGGCATGAGGTGATACCTCATTGTAGTTTTGATTTGCATTTCTCTAATAATTAGTGATGTTGAGCATCTTTTCATGTGCCTCTTGGCCATCTGTATGTCTTCCGTGGTGAAATGTCTATTTAGGTCTTCTGCCCATTTTTGCATTGGGTTGTTTGTTTTTTTGATATTGAGCTGCATGAGCTGTTTGTATATTTTGGAGATTAATCCTTTGTCTGTTGTTTCATTTGCAAATATATTCTCCCATTCTGAGGGTTGTCTTTTTGTCTTGTTTATGGTTTCCTTTGCTGTGCAAAAGCTTTTAAGTTTAATTAAGTCCCATTTGTTTATTTTTGTTTTTATTTCCATTACTCTAAGAGGTGGGTCCAAAAAGATCTTGCTGTGGTTTATGTCAAAGAGTGTTTTTCCTATGTTTTCCTCTAAGAGTTTTATACTGTCTGGTCTTAGATGTAAGAGGGAAGTTTATAGCAATTCAATCTCACCTCAAGAAACAAGAAAAATCTTGGGGCTTCCCTGGTGGCGCAGTGGTTGAGAATCTGCCTGCCAATGCAGGGGACATGGGTTCGAGCCCTGGTCTGGGAAGATCGCACATGCCGCGGAGCGGCTGGGTCCGTGAGCCACAATTACTGAGCCTGCACGTCTGGAGCCTGTGCTCTGCAGCAAGAGAGGCCGCGATAGTGAGAGGCCCACGCACCGTGATGAAGAGTGGCCCCCGCTTGCCACAACTAGAGAAAGCCCTCGCACAGAAACAAAGACCCAACACAGCCATAAATAAATAAATAAATAAATAAATAAATAAAAATAAAAAAAAAAAGAAACAAGAAAAATCTCAAATAAACAATCTAACCCTGAACTTAAAACAGCTAGAGAAAGAAGAACAAAGAAAACCCAAAGTCAGTAGAAGGAAAGAAATCATAAAGAACAGAGCAGAAATAAATGAAACAGAAGCAAAGAAAACAATAGCAAAGATCAATAAAGCTAAAAGTTTGTTCTATGAGAAGATAAACAAAATTGATAAACCCTTAGCCACACTCATCAAGAAAAAAAGGGAGAGGACTCAAATCAATAAAATTAGAAATGGAAAAGGAGAAACCACAACTGACACTGCAGAAATACAAAGGATTTTAAAATGGACAACCATGAAGAAATGGACAAATTCTTGGAAATGTACAATTTTCCAAGACTGAACCAGAAAGAAATAGAAAATATAAACAGACGTTTCACAAGTAATGAAATTGAAACCGTAATTTAAAATCTTCCAACAAACAAAAGTCCAGGACCAGATGGCTTCACAGGCAAATTCTATCAAACATTTAGAGAAGAGCTAACACCGATCCTTCTCAAACTCTTCCAAAAAATTGCAGAGGGAGAAACACTCCCAAATTCATTCTACAAAGCCACCATCACCCTGATACCAAAACCAGAAAAAGATATCACACGAAAAAGAAAATTATAGACCAATATCACTGATGAACATAGAGGCGAACATCTTGAACAAAATACTAGCAAACAGAATCCAGCAACACATGAAAAGGATCATACACTATGATCAAGTGGGATTTATCCCAGGAATGCAAGGATTCTTCAATATATGCAAATCAATCAATGTGATATACCACATTAACAAATTAAGGAATAAAAACCATATGATCATCTCAGTAGATGCAGAAAAAGCTTTTGACAAAATTCAACACCCATTTATGATAAAAACTCTCCAGAAAATGGGCATAGAGGGAACCTACCTCAACATAATAAAGGCCATATATGGCAAACCCACAGCCAACATCATTCTCAATGGTGAAAAACTGAAAGCATTTCCACTAAGATCAGGAACAAGACAAGGCTGTCCACTCTCGCCACTCTTATTCAACATAGTTTTGGAAGTCCTAGCCATGGCAATCAGAGAAGAAAAAGAAATAAAAGGAATACAAACTGGAAAAGAAGAAGTAAAACTGTCACTGTTTGCAGATGACATGATACTATACATAGAAAATCCTAAAGATGCCACCAGAAAGCTACTAGAACCAATCAATGAATTTGGTATGATTGCAGGATACAAAATTAATGCACAGAAATCTCTGGTATTCCTATACACCAACAACGAAAAATCAGAAAGAGAAATTAAGGGAACACTCCCATTTACCACTGCAACAAAAAGCATAAAATACCTAGGAATAAACCTGCCTAAGGAGGCAAAAGATTTGTACTCAGAAAACTATAAAACACTGATGAGAGAAATCAAAGATGACATAAACAGATGGAGAAATATACTGTGTTCTTAGATTGGAAGAATCAATATTGTGAAAATGACTATACTACCCAAAGCAATCTACAGATTCAATGCAATCCCTATCAAACTACCAATGATATTCTTCACAGAATTAGACCAAAAAATTTTATAATTCATATGGAAACACAAAAGACCCCGAAGAGCCAAAGCAATCTTGAGAAAGAAAAAAGGAGTTGGAGGAATCAGGCTTCCCGACTTCACACTACACCACAAAGCTACAGTAATCAAGACAGTATGGTAGTGGCACAAAAACAGAAATATAGATCAATGGATAAGGATAGAAAGCCCCGAGATAAACCCACGCACATATGGGCACCTAATTTAGGACAAAGGAGGCAAGAACATACAACAGAGAAAAGACAGTCTCTTCAATAAGTGGTGCTGGGAAAACTGGACAGCCACATGTAAAAGAATGAAATTAGAACACTCCCTAACACCATACACAAAAATAAACTCAAAATGGATTAGAGACCTAAATGTAACACATTATTGTTTATATTTACTTAAATTTTAATTTGTACCTATGTTGGTAGTGCATGAGTATATACTTCTTTAGAAAGCATTCAACAGTTAGAAAAAGAGTAGAATCCCATTTGTTATCACCCCTAAACCTGGTTCCCTTTTCCTTTCTCCAGAAATAACCACAATTTATTCCTGCCATATTACGGAACATTTTTCCAGAAGAAAAATTATTGACTGAAACTCAGTGAGAATACAAGTTTTAATATTGTCTTTTTTTTTTTAAAGAAACACCTGAAATATCTAGAGTTTAGACAATACAAAATGGCAAAAAAAAAAAAAAGAGCTTCCCGTGAGATGTTGGAAATATTTACTCTGTAAGCCCAGCCTCATAAATTCAACATGTCTCAATGGAAGGGAAATGGTGTGAAAACTTTGGGCTTAAATGACTAATTGATGTGCCCTCCGGAGTGTTTCCTGAAAGAAAGAAAGAAAGAAAGGGAGGGAGGGAGGGAGAGAGAGAGAAAGGAAGGAAGGAAGGAAGGAGGGAAGGAGGGAAGGAGGGAAGAAAGGAAGAAAGAAAGAAAGAAAGAAAGAAAAAGAGAGGGAGGGAGGGAGAGAGGGAGGAAGGAAGGAAGGAAGGAAGAAAGGAAAGAAAGAAGGAAAGAAAGAAAGAAAGAAGGAAAGAAAGAAAGAAAGAATCTCAGCCCTGAGGTTGTATCTACATAAGGAGGCCTCTGCCAATGTCTAAGCACTTTTTCCCAAAGGCTGTTTAGTGTTCCACACCGATGACTCAAGTTAGGCAAGAGGTAGACAGGTGGCACCTACCACGGGTGACCTGTTAACAGTGTTTCAGGAGACTGGATTTGAAGATTTTCATAAAATATGATAAAATCCCCTGGTTTGCAGTGTTTCACAAAGCAGACATGATTCCCCAGGCACAGAATAAACAGCCAAGGCTTCTGTGTGCTGGTTAATTCCTTGCTCACATGTTTTAGTGGAACCACTGATTACCGGGATGTCATTCCACGACTCAGGTGCTCTGAACGTTCTATAATCTGCTGAATGGCACTTTCATGGCCTAAAAGAGTTCACGCAGCTTCCCTCTGGCTACCATCCAGGGCAGAATGCTTGGCACCGGGCATCTCGTTCCTTTGACCAGATGGACAAGACGCGGGACTCGGGATGGGTGACCTGGCCGCTCTCCAGAGGTCAGGAGAGGAGACCGGATCCCTCCACGGACGTGGGAGTGAGTCAACAGTGAATGGGTGGGTGCCCGTGGCAGATAAACCTGTTCGTACAGCCAGCACCTTGAGCGACCTGGCAGGACTCGAGGACAAGCCAGGCGCCACGTGTCCTGTGCTTTCCTGGTGCTGATGGCCTCTGGAGGAGAGGCACCTGGCTTTCTCTCTTTGTCACCCACGCTCAGGCAATTGGTTCACAGCAAGTTTGAGCAGAATATTTCTTAGAAGGCATCTGGCAGCCAGATTGTTTTTGGACTGATATAATTTTGAAAGCATCTATTAAAGGAAATGATTAGTTGGGGATTATGATGACCACACACCTTGGGGGCGGGGGAAATGGGTCCATGACCTGCTGCCCTGAGCCTAATTCTGGACAGCCCTGTTGTGTGTGTGTGTGTGTGGGGGGGGGGGGGGTCCCGAAGGATTTGGAGAGAAGAAGAACCCCCCCTGGGTAAACTTACAAAGCTGGTTTACTCCATGAGTAAAATACTCTTAACCACTGGCCTCCAGGCTGACAATCAGGTCGATCTATTCAACAACAGGGGAACTGTGCAAAATGAGGGCAAGCAACAAAACACAGCCCAGACCCTGCCCTCGAGGGACCGACTGTTACGTACCGCTGTCCCGCACACCACGAAGGCCTGGCCCGCGGCAGGCGCTTAGTGCACAGGCGTTAACCAGGAAGGCAGGAAGGATCCGTCACAGAATGCGCCTGCAGGAGGGGAGGGCAGGGATTCAAGGAGGGTTTGAAGAAGGATTTGTAGTATTTTGAGAAGCACACTTGGCCGTGTAGACAGATTGTGTTTGAGAGCACTGGCTTTGGAGTCAGGCAGGCCTGTTTCAAATTCTTTTTTTTAATTTAATTTAATTTATTTACTTATGTATTTTGGCTGCACTGGGTCTTAGTTGCGGGATCCTTGTTGAGGCATGCAAACTCTTAGTTGCAGCATGCATGTGAGAATCTAGTTCCCCGACCAGGGATAGAACCCAGGCCCCCTACATTGGGAGCGCAGAGTCTTACCCACTGGACCACCAGGGAAGTCCCCTGTTTCAAATTCTTACTGCCGCTTACAAACTCTGTGATCATGGGCAAGCTCCTGAATATTTCCGAGCCTCAGTTTCCTCATCTGTAAAATGGGGTCAATAATACTGACCTTGCAGCATTGCTCTACAAATGAAAGGAGATGACATATGTGAAGCCTTTAACACACTCGATAAGTAGAGACAATTATTACCGTGTAAAAGATGTGACAAAGTGATGTGTTCAGGGAACTACAAGCAACTTAACAAGTGTGGATCTGGCCTCGTGTGCGTCTGCCAAGAGCAAGAAGGCTGGAAGGGGGCGGGGCCACCTCGAAAGAGCCTTGTAGGGCAGCGTTTGGGGTCTGACCTAAGTCCAGAGAGAACCAGTGGAAGGTCTGGCTGGGATAGGAGTGAAAGCAGGATGGAGGGGAGGGGGGGAGAGGGGAGGAACCATCTCTACCCGCGGGTGTTGAAGTGTAAACACAAGGAGACAAGGCTGTTTGCTGAAGGCTCCTCACGAGATTGGAAGAGGAAAGACCACCAGCTCAGAAGTCCTTGGCTCCCAGCCCGCCAGCTATGTCACAAGATCCCAAGGACGTTTGCTACCTTTGCAGGTACGTGTCTTCCCATTGAGGGGCGTTTGCCTGTTCTGGGCTTTGATTGGATGCACGGTGTGGACACGAAGCCATAGGATGCAGGCTGGGAGGCGTGCTCACGGTGGGCTGTCACTGAACTGGACGACTCCGCCCACGCTGCGTCTCCCACTTGTTGTCAAGGAGATCTATGAAGGCTCTTATTTTCCACTTCCAGGTTTTCTGTAATCTTCAGAGGTGAATAAAGAAGATGTGGGGAGGGGCTTCCCTGGTGGCGCAGTGGTTGAGAATCTGCCTGCCAATGCAGGGGACACGGGTTCGAGCCCTAGTCTGGGAAGATCCCACATGCCGTGGAGCAACTGGGCCCGTGAGCCACAACTACTGAGCCTGCGCGTCTGGAGCCTGTGCTCCGCAACAAGAGAGGCCGCGATATTGAGAGGCCCGTGCACCGCAATGAGGAGTGGCCCCCGCTCACCGCAACTAGAGAAAGCCCTCGCACAGAAACGAAGACCTAACACAGCCAAAAATAAATAAATAAATTAAAAAAAAAAAAAAAAAGAAGATGTGAGGAATGCAAACACTGATTAGGGCCAAAAAACAAAGACAAAATCCTCTCCAAAACGAGTTCGCCACACCAGCTCTTGGATCCTGGAGGGTTAGGGACCTCAGTTTCTCCACCTGCACAGTGGCGGTCCCTGACTCCTTAGGACTGTTGTTAAGGACTCACCGGAGAGAAACTGCCTGGAGCGCGGGCCCTGCAGGAGGTATTCAGTCTGTAGGAACTGAACTTGACAACGATGGTGAAACAGACCCTAACACCCGCCAACGAGGATTTGGAGGTGGGAGCTCCAGGCAGAAAAGCAGTAAAGACAATGCGTCTCTCCCTTCTGTCGCTTAAAAAAGGAACAAAACCAAAAATAAACCCAAATAAAACCAAAAAATTTCCATTCAGGGCCTGCTCTGTGCAAAATTTAAAAATAGGCAAAATTTATTTTTGTCTTTCACTACCCTGAATTAAAAAAAAAAAAAAAACCATAACATAAAATTTCCCTTCTTAACCATTTTAAAGTGAATAGTTTCGTAGCGTTAAGCATATTCACATTGTTGTGAAACCAATCTCCAGAACTTTTTCCATGTTGCAAAACTGAAACTCCATACCCGAGGGACACTGACCCCCATCCCCCCTCCCCCAGCCCCTTGCGACCACCATCCTACTTTCTGTCTCCATGAATTTGATTGCTCTCGGTATCTCATACAGGCGGCCTCATGCAGTATTTGTCTTTTTGTGACTGGCTTATTTCGCAATTCCAAACTGAGCCCATCTGAAGCATCAAACTCACTGAGGAAATCTAAAAATTAAGCCTCCACTCCTCTTAATCATTTCATTTTATACCAGGAGGGAAAATCCTTATCAGATACTCATTCTACTCAAATCATGGCTCAAGTCAAAGCCCGGAATCCTCCCTCACGCCGAGCCTTGGCCTCGCTCTGGCTTCTCAGGAGCCGGACCTCCTGCGTGTTTCTAATCCACCCACCCGTGGGTTTACTAATCTTCTCTTATCTTTTCCTCCTGATGGGCTCCTGCTCTGCTCTCCACACCTGTCAATTCACCCCCCTCCCGTCATTAACCACCACCATCGTGTCGTTGCCAGAAACGCAAACCCTCCTACAGCCCAGGACGTGCAAGCGAGGAGATATGTTTCTTCCTACAGACTTCGCACTCTGTGTTCTCAGGAAATGTTAATAAGCTGCAGGAATTCATGGCTGTTCAATGAAATCTCGCTCTTCTTTCTTCAGTGGTAGCCTGTCAACTTCAATCAGCTGTGTGCTTCCTTTTGTGACGCCTCTCACATCCCTCCCCCGCTATCCGCTCCGCACAGTCTGGGGGTGTGGGCTTGCCGGGAAGACAACGGTAGATGTCAAATCAACTCTGGAGGCAAATGCAGAGTTTGGAAGCATAGCCAGGGCTAATTACCGAGTGGTGGGGTGACCGACCGAGAGTCAGGTGAAGGTGGCAGAGGATTAGGGTGGGTGCCAGGTTCAGGAACAAACGCAGAAAAGAGAGCAGGAACCAGAGACCCAAGGAGGAACTTGATCCTGGAAATAGCTTTCTGCTGACTGCCTTTAAAAAAAAATGAGTAGACCACTCAGCTGTGTTTTGGGGATATATCCTTTCTTTAAGACTCCCCATTCCCAATTAAAACCCTCATGGTATTTAAAAAATATCTTTCTTAGACCAGTTACACTAGAGTCTCTGAAGATGGGCAAGCCAGAAACTTGCCAGGGGATGTCAGAGAAGCCAGAATTAAGCACTGCTTGATCCTCTGCGCCTGCATCCGTCCTCCACGCCGCTTCCAGATGCGCCTTTGTAGTGATGCTTTAGAACCTCCTATGGCTCTCCGCTGACTTCTGAGTTGGCCGGGTCCCTCGTCCTGCTCTTTGAGACTCTGGACATCCTGGCCGAGCCCACCTCCACCCTGGCGCCAGTGGCCTGCCTGCCTTCCTCTCACTGCCCATCTTGCTGTTTTTCCTGCAATGTCCTTGGACGCAATGGGGGGAGCCTGCTTGACTCCTGCCGTGCGGAGGCCCTGGGCGGGACAGGCCCAGGTAAGGTACAGGTGTGGGAAGGACAGCCCATCTGGCAGGCAGAACACGGTGTCTGAAGCCATGTGAGCAAACACACTGAAACCCAGAGCAAGGGTTGGAGGGGTCCCGTGATGGGGGGTGTGTGGAAATGTTCAGGTTCCAATAGACAGGAAGTCCACAGATCAGAGCCGGCTCCAGCCAGGGATCTGTGGTCCTACAGCCCTAGAGGGACTACTTGTCAAGCCTAGTTGGGCAATGAGAACAAAGTAGAATGTCGTGCCTCTCTGTGCCTTGTTTTTCTGATAAGAAAAATGGGATAAGATTATTTTATGGATAACCTCAGAGGAATATTTTGAGGATTAAATGGCTCATATTATGTAACAAGTACTTCAAATGGTGTCTGGTATACAATAAGTATGCAATCAATGTTAGCTCCTAGGGAAAGAAGGCAGGTAGGGCTGGGTTGAGGACCCACCTGGCCCTCTAACACCCTTCAGGTTCCTCCTTTTTATATCTCCAAAGTCCCACCTAGCCTTGTTTTTTTTTTTTTTTTTTTTAAAGCAATTTATTTTATTTCATTTTTGGCCGCTCCACTTGGCATGCAGGATCTTAGTTCCCTGACCAGGGATTGAACCCTCGCCCCCTGCAGTGGAAGCGCGGAGTCCTAACCACTGGACCTCCAGGGAAGTCCCCCATCTAGCCTTTCAACTCCATCTCAAAGGCCACATCCTTTACTCAAGATCCTTTTCCGAGCCTCTGACCAGGAGTGGCCGAACCTTCCCCTGCATCCGTCTGTCACTCTACACTAGGTACTCTGAGTGTGCCTGCCTTTTGCCAGTCAGTTGGGCACTTGTTTTATTCCTTTTTGGAAGCATATGCCGGGAAACTGTGCCATGCCTGCCGGGCTGTAGTACACGTGAATTGTCTGAGTTGAATCGCACGTTTTTGTATTTATTTATTTATTTATTTTTGGCTGTGTTGGGTCTTCGTTTCTGTGCAAGGGTTTTCTCTAGTTGCGGCAAGCGGGGGCCACTCTTCATCGCGGTGCGCGGGCCTCTCACTATCGCGGCCTCTCTTGTTGCGGAGCACAGGCTCCAGACGCGCAGGCTCAGTAGCTGTGGCTCACGGGCCTAGTTGCTTCGCAGCATGTGGGATCTTCCCAGACCAGGGCCCGAACCCGTGTCCTCTGCATTGGCAGGCAGACTCTCAACCACTACGCCACCAGGGAAGCCTGAACCGCATGTTTTGAAGACAACCAATTGGCCCTACAAAAATGCTACCTGAAATCTCCCAGCTGGGCACCTGTGAAACGCTGAGGTTTACTGCTTTGAGGCAACTGTCCTTCACTTGTTGCTTCACACCTGTAAGGAAGATTAATTGCACATTCAAAATATCATCACTGGTCACATGTAAAACCTAGCCATTTCAAAGAGTTCCACCATTAAGACCTTCGCTATCTGCAAGGTCGGTTGCAGACAAGATTGCAGGTTGACTGAGTAATCCAGTATCTGGCCACAAACTTGCAAATGTTTGGGATGGCATGTCGGTGCCGAGCAGTGATGGCCTGTCATTCTCGGCCCGTGTTAGCGCGAGAAAGTGGGCTGTTTAGGTGGGGCTGTGCAGTCAGCTGCGTTATATTTGGAGAAGAAAAATGCTAGACTTGCTAGAGTTGTGTTTGACACTTACCTCCTGCATGTCTCGGCAAATAAACTATAAATCGTTTGTTGTTCTCCATCTAGACCATACTTCCTGCTCAGATGTTTTTGTGTCCCATTTGCCGGGGAGCCGCAGGATCTTAATTGTAGGATGGCATCAAAACCTGCCAGTGAGTTGGTGGGAATGTAAATGGCTGCAGCCACTATAGAGAACAGTATGGAGGTTCCTCAAAAAATTAGAGCTACCATATGACCCAGCAATCCCACTCCTGGGCATATACCCAGACAAAACTATAATTTGAGAAGATACATGCACCCCTATGTTCATAGCAGCACTATTCACAACAGCCAAGACATGGAAGCAACCTAAATGTCCATCAACAGATAAATGGATAAAGAAGATGTGGTACATATATACAATGGAAAATTACTCAGCCATAAAAAAGAATGAAATCATGCCATTTGCAGCAATATGGATGGATCTAGAGATTATCATACTAAGTGAAGTACGTCAGAAAGAGAAAGACAAATATCATATGGTATCACTTATATGTGGAATCTAAAATATGACACAAATGAACTTATCTGTGAAACAGAAGCAGACTCACAGACATAGAGAACAGACCTGTGGTTGCCATGGGGGAGGGTGGGGAGGGGAGGGATGGAGCGGGAGTTTGGCGTTAGTGGATGCAAACTATTATATATAGAATGGATAAACAACAAGGTCCTACTATCATAGCACCGGGAACTACATTCAATATCCTGTGATAAACCATCATGGAAAAGAATATGAAAAAGAATGTATGACTGAATCACTTTGCTGCACAGCGAAAACTAACACAACATTGTAAATCAACTGTACTTTAATAAAAGAAACTTCAAAAAAAACCAAAAGCAAAACCTGCCAGTGAGAAGTGGTCGGCGAGGTGGACACCTCTTTGCCCGAGGCTGTATGTTAACCACACACACTGACGTGAGCATGAGGGTTCGAGGCCACACAACGAGCACGTTTCGTCTGGGTTAACTGGCCCTCCGCACCAGCTCCTGCCCAAAGCCCACTGAAAACTGACCAGCAAGGGCCGTTGTTGCCCTGGGCATAGAATAGGTGCTCAACAAATGCTTATAGATTGGTTGCCTTGCGACATTTATTGAATGTCTGGAGGGTACAGAAACAGTGTCTATGCACGAGGAGCCTATGGGTTTAACAGGACAAATAATTTCTGAGTTGGGCTAGAAGGTGTGAGCCTGTAAAGCAGGTAAAGAAAATGAAGACGTGAAGGAAGGTAGCACAGGGCTTTGGGACGTCACGGCCCGTGGATTCCTGTGTTGAAGCCTGAGCCCCGCTTCTCTGAGTCACGTCTGGGCAGCAGGACGCTGGGGTGATGTGGAGGTGATGGGAAGGTGTCTGCCCTGGCTTTGACCCAGGGTCTTTGTTTTTCTGGAAGCATTCCTGCCTTTCCCCTGGGCTCTTGGGACTCCTCTGCGTGTGTGGGAGGGATTAAAGCATGGATGGATGGATGGGTGGATGGATGGCTGTCTGCTTAGTTTGAAAACAAACATGGGAAACTGGGAAACTATGTAGGTCAAATGGGCAAAGTTATTGGGAATGAAGATGGATCATTTATTGATTCAGAAAGCCTTTAGCTTTCAGTTATAATTGAAGAAATACAATAGGGATCATTCAAAGAGATGATGACTTCATTCTGAATCATATGAAGAGAGCTATCGCTATTGCATGGGGGGGGGGCTGAGATGGGGAGAGGAACAGATTCATGCTGTTTTAAATTTCAGATCTAAAGACCCAACTCTAGGGCAAGGAAGAGAGGTAGTGTGTGGTCTCGAGGTGAGAAGCCAGGGCGACACTAAACAAACAGAGCTGCCAGGTCCCAGAGACTTGATGGTTTCAAGTCCTCAGTCCTGGTGTCTGGAGCCATGTTTTATGGCACC
Organism: Balaenoptera borealis; assembly: GCF_965194805.1. NCBI lineage: Eukaryota > Metazoa > Chordata > Mammalia > Artiodactyla > Balaenopteridae > Balaenoptera > Balaenoptera borealis. Next base: position 5,296,396 of record NC_138877.1, read on the forward strand.
TGCCTGAAGCTTCTCTCTCTTTCAAAAAAAAAAAAAAAAACTGGAATTACAGAAGGATCGTGGAGCACTGTTGGTTTCCCCAACCTGGCTGAGCCTGACCTCTTCTCCTGGTTTCCACTGGCAAGCGAGTGGGAAGTGTCTTTTACAGGGCTATTTTACTGCAATAATCTGTAAGTCATTAACTGTATCAATCTGTAAGATCCCAGCAACTGTTATCAACTTAAAGGCCGGTTCCACAACAAATCCTCAAAAAACAATGATTCCAGATCTAGGGCTGGGGACTTGCACTGCCCCATCCTCCAGTTCTGATTTGTTCCCTGGGGCTGGGATGAATCCCTCACCCCCATCACATCCTTCTTAAGAGAATCTGTCATTGGAGGGTCTTACAAGCAGGCATGTGATAGATCTTTCGTATGTATTAGGGCAGATACAAGATTAGTTGGGGACTTCCCTGGTGGTCCAGTGGTTAACTCTCCATGCTTCCAATGTCGGGGGTGCGGGTTCGATCCCTGGTTCGGAAACTAAGATCCCACATGCCGTGGGGCGTGGCTAAAAAAATGATTATAAAAAAAATTTAACAGTTTAAAGATATATGTACAGTATAAGTTGAAGCCAATGTTTTCCAGTTAGACTTTATTAATGATGTTGTTATGTGCTAAATTGTGTCTCCCCCAGTTTCATGTGTTGAAGTCCCAAACCTCAGTACCTCAAAATGTGTGTATACTGGGAGAGATGGTCTCTAAAGAGGCCATTAAGTCAAATGAGCCCATTAGGGTGGGACCCTAACCCAATATGACCCGTGTCCTTGTAAGAAGAGGATGAGACACCAGGGGGCAGGTACACAGAGGGAAGATAGTGTGAGGACACAGGGAGAGAGGCTGCGGGAGAAACCAACCCTGCTGACACCTTGATCTTGGACTTCCAGACTCCTCAACCGTGAGAAAAGACATTTCTGTTGTTTAAGCCCCCCAGCCTGCAAGGACTTGGTTAAGGCAGCCCTAGCAAACTAACACAGAGGCTAAATCACTTCTGGGCTTGTTTATAGCTAAGCATTAAACAGCCACAATTTCACAGTACTTATTTTGGGGGGAGCAGATTACAACGTGTTTCAGACACAGTCTCGTGAGAAACAGATACTACCCAAGGGTGTCGCTGAAGATTTTAATGACGGGATGATCTACAGAGGGGTGGGCGAGGCTGAGGGGCTGAGGAGGCTGGTGCCACCCCGAGACTAGCAGCGGTGGGGACCTGAGGGGAGCCCCGAGCGCTGTGGCTGCAGAAGAGGCGGTGCTGGCAGGAACAGTGGCCTCCCAGTGACAGGGTTGGTGGTATGAGTGAGCTGCCCCCCTCTCCTCCTGCCCCTTCACATGTGCCCACGGCTCCACTGCCTGGACTGTGTGAGGGGCACACCGCTGTGAGAGCAGGACCAACCGTGCGGAAGGCCAGCGAGACCCAGGACATTGCTGAGACCGCCACCACCTCTGAGATCTCTCAGGGACTTCCCTGGTGGTCCAGTGGGTGAGACTCCGCGTTTCCACTGCCGTGGGCCCAGGTTCGATCCCTGGTCAGGGAACTAAAATCCCACATGCCACGAGGCGAAAAAGCAAAAACAAACTAAATAAATAAAATCTCTCTACTGGTTTTCTTTCATTCTCTTCCATTTTAGTAAAGAAGTTGGAGTTTCTTCAGTACTTTAGCTCCATACCTCAGTGCTATGTTAGAGCACATTATGGCTTTGAATGATGTGGTTTTCATCATCTGTTTTGATATATATTTTTTAAATTTTTGATCATTTATTTATTATTTTTTGGCTGCATGGCAGGTGGGATCTAGTTCCTCAACCAGGGATCCAACCCAAGTCCACAGCATTGGAAGCATGGAGTCTTAACCACTGGACCACCAGGGAGGTCCCCCTTTTTGATATATTTTTTTAAACTTTTTATTTTATTTTATTTTTTATAAATTTTTTAAAAAATATTTATTTATTTATTTATTTACTTTTGGCTGCGCTGGGTCTTCATTGCTGCGCGCGGTCTTTCTCTAGTTGCAGTGAGCGGGGGCCACTCCTTGCTGAGGTGCACGGGTTTCTCATTGCAGTGGCCTCTCCTGTTGTGGAGCACGGGCTCCAGGCGCACAGGCTTCAGTAGTCATGGCACGAGGTCTCAGTAGTTGTGGCTCACGGGCTCTAGAGCACAGGCTCAGTAGCTGTGGTGCACGGGCTTAGTTGCTCCGCAGCATGTGGGATCTTCCCAGACCAGGGCTCAAACCCGTGGCCCCTGCATTGGCAGGCGGATTCTTAACCACTGCGCTACCAGGGAAGACCCCCCGTTTTGATATTTTAATATTCCTTCTCTTTCTCTAATTTTTGGAATACTTAGATTTATTTTCTTTAGAACTGTTTTCACTTTTAATTCTATTACTTTTCAGTGTTGTTTTTACTTATGATTTGTTAGTCTCTGCAATGTCTTCTTCGAGCTTTATATTTTTACTGATTGCAGTAATTTTTTTTTTTAATTATTAGCACCTTTAATTATTATTTATTTATTTATTCATTTTTTGGCTGTGTTGGGTCTTCGTTTCTGTGCGAGGGCTTCCTCCAGTTGCGGCAAGCGGGGGCCACTCCTCATCGCAGTGCGCGCGCCTCTCACTATCGCGGCCTCTCTTGCTGCAGAGCACAGGCTCCAGACGCGCAGGCTCAGTAGTTGTGGCTCACGGGCCCAGCTGCTCCGTGGCATGTGGGATCCTCCCAGACCAGGGCTCGAACCCGTGTCCCCTGCATTAGCAGGCAGACTCTCAACCACTGCGCCACCAGGGAAGCCCTGATTGCAGTAATTTTTATCCTTTACATCCTTGTTCTTAATCTTTTATCCTTTCTACTTTTGTAGAAAGGATAACTTTTAACTTTTCTAGATTTTTATCTCTTTTAGCCTAAATTTTATTTATCCTGTTTCTTTATTTAAACATTTTTGACTTTCAATCTTGATGTGGTTTTATAATTTCTTATTTAAAATGTTTAATTGATGTTTTAAATACGTTAATTAATCTTAACTTGTTAGATTTATTTTCCTCTTGAACGACTACCTTCCCCCTCTTATCCTTTTCTTTCTTTTCTCTGATATTTTACTTACTTTGTGATTTCATTTTAGGAATCATACATTGTTTAGGGTTTTATTTTGGGGATCACAAGGACCAGGTAGGAAACACAAATATGTGACTTGGGCCAGATGTAAGGCAGGTGGAACAGGCACCCAAGGGTGGCATGTCCTGCCCGGAAGATCCAAATGAAGAAAGGGCCACTGGAGCAAATATTTAGGGCAAAAAGCAGGTGTGAGTACTGCTAATTTCTCATCAGGATTGTAGTTTGTTTTTTCTATATTTTATATAGAAAAGATATTTCTATATTTTAAAATCTTACAAATATATTGCTTTTGTAATAACAGGAGAAGAGTTGAAAGAAAAGTAAAAGACAACAGTAATGAAAAACACGATGCCAGCCAGATAGCCTCTGCTGGCTGTACGTGGTCATCAGACTCTGGCGTGCGACCTTGGTTTATTCTCATGATGGCAGGAAAGGAGCCCACAAGGCAAAGCGGGGGCCAGAGGCCTGGCTCCTGACTTCAGCCACCCTCTCATTTAACAGATATTGTGAGTCATGTTTTCTTCTTTATGTTGGCAGCTAGGAAGCTCAGAACCAAATAGGTGGTCCACCTTCAACTACTCTCTGTGATTTCAGTCTTATCTCACAAATATCCAGCCCTCACATGTTTGTTCTTTGATTTCCTCATTCGTTTTTAATCCTGTTTTGTGGAATATATGTTATGAGACACCTTAAACCTTTGTCATATTATAATGTGTAAGTAAATTAATTGACTACATGAACATGACCTGCCTCAGTTTACCTCCTTGGTCTCATTTCTGTATAATCTTTCCACACCTCTCTGCTATGCTTACACACACACACACACACACACACACACACACACACACCCCACGTACATCAGTTTCCTGGGCCTGTCCAGAATTAACAGTGATATTTACCTGAATTCACCATACATCCTCATGCCTTTGCTTTTGGTACAACTTTTGCCTACAGGTGGCTCTTTGCTCAAACTTACTGATTCCTACTCATCGACTCTCCTCCTCAAGAAGACTTCTTCAATCAGTTTCCCTCTTTCAGTCTTTCTGCTTAAGATGCTTCTCATAGAACCTTCTAGAAGTGTGTGCATCCTAACTGCAACAGTCTGCTTACTTCTCTTGATCTTCTCCGCTAAACTGCGTGTTCCTTGGCAACTGAGACTTCTAATTTTTTGAACATTTCCATTAAGTGCAAGTAAAGTGCTCCCCGGACTCTTGCCCACATTGAAATGAGTGACAAAACATCAAACAGAAACCAGCGAGGGCACCTGTAGAGAACGGACCTTTGTTTGGGTGAATTAATATAGTCTATGTAGATTTGGCATACTCATTTAATCTTGCATCAGTGTCAATCAATGACGTTATCTAAAATCACTCGATTTCCCCTGGAGAGCAAGGTTTCACTCTATTAATAGCTGTAACAATAGATCACTTGATTCCTCCAGCTCCGTTTTTCTTTCTCAAGATTGCTTTGGCTATTTGGGGTCTTTTGTGTTTCCATACAAATTGTGAAATTTTTTGTTCTAGTTCTATGAAAAATGCCATTGGTAGTTTGATAGGGATTGCATTGCATCTGTAGATTGCTTTGGGTAGTATAGTCATTTTCACAGTGTTGATTCTTCCAATCCAAGAACATGGTATATCTCTCCATCTGTTTGTATCATCTTTAATTTCTTTCATCAGTGTCCTATAGTTTTCTGCACACAGGTCTTTTGTCTCTGCAAAAGGGGATATGGGGATATTTGTATACATATAGCTGATTCACTTTGTTATGTAGCAGAAACTAACACAACATTGTAAAGCAATTATACTCCAATAAAGATGTTAAAAAAAATAATGGATCACTTGGTTTGATATACATTGACCTCATATTCAGTCTTGCAGAGAGACGGTTCAGGTTTTCAGATTCTAATAAATCAATCTCTGCACCTATATATACATATTAATTGAAGTATAGTTGATTTAAAATGTTGTGTTAGTTTCAGGTGTACAGCAAAGTGATTCATTTATATATATATTATTTTTCATATTCTTTTCCATTACAGTTTATTACAAGATTTTGAATACAGTTCCCTGTGCTATACAGTAGGACCTCATTGTTTACGCACCAAAGTATTTTTTTTAAATTGTTTTTCTCATTTTACTCTAGCAGAAAGGAATTACTGAGTAAATGGTACAGATAGATTTTATTTTTTATTTATTTTTTATTATTTTGGCTGCACAGCATGAGGGTTCTTAGTTCCCCAACCAGGGATTGCACCTGTGCCCCCTGCAGTGGAAGCACAGAGTCTTAATCACTGGACCACCAAGGGCGTCCCTGCACCAATGTATTTTTTTGTTTGTTTTTTTTGGCTGCGTTGGGTCTTCGTTGCTGCACGCCGGCTTCTTCTAGTTGCAGCGAGCGGGGGCTACTCATATTTGCGGTGCATGGGCTTCTCATTGCAGTGGCTTCTCTTGTTGCGGAGCACAGGCTCTAGGCACACGGGCTTCAGTAGTTGTGGCACACGGGCTCAGTAGTTGTGGCTCGCAGGCTCTAGAGCACAGGCTCAGCAGTTGTGGCTCACGGGCTTAGTTGCCCCGTGGCATGGGGGATCTTCCTGGACCAGGGACTGAACCCATGTCTCCTGCATTGGCAGGCAGATTCTTAACCACTGCGCCAGCAAGGAAGTCCCACCAATGTATATTTGACTGTAGATTTCTATCTTTTCATTTATACAGGACCCAATGAATTTCCTCAGCATTCACCATAAAACTCCAGGTGTGTCCCTTCAAACCTGCCCTTTCTCCAATCTCCTCTGTCTGTAGTAACATCCTCCTGGTCCTTTCCAGAAACTTAAAACCTTGACATAATCTCTGACATTCTAACCTCCTCTCCTCTTCCTTCCAGTCAGGACCAAATCCTGGGGGCTGGACCCCTGTCCCGTGCCCCACACCCACGTTTTCTCTTTGCTCTCTCTGCTGCTTTCCCAGTTTGGACCCTCGTTATCTGTCACTAACTGTGAGAACTTAATAACTCACCTCCTCACCTTGGGACCTTCCTCTCCAACCCACCTCCCATCCGGGCAGGACAGGAGCCCTACCAAAGCACAGGTGCTCTTCCTTTCAACTCTTCCCCGCAGCACTGGGCCAGTTTGCTCGCTCACACACGTGGTTGGATGGATGAGCTGCCTCTGGTGGGTCCTCGCCATCTATGCAATAATGTCTGAATTTCTTAGCAAGACATTCATGACCCTACAGAGTTAAGTCCTAATCTCTTCCTCCAGCTTCTCCACCACTTTCTCCCATTTCTCCCCAACCCTTCCATTTCCCACACCGGGGCGTCCTTCTCCAACATGTCAGCTTGTCAAAATGACATCTACCCTTGAAGGTTCAACTTGAAGGTTATCTCTTCCATGCTTCCACTCGGATAGATCTATTTCCCCCCTTCATGATGTTCCAGTGGAATTTAATTTATAATTGACTTCTCCCCTAGAACCTACTACCTTTCTTCCTTGACTTACAATGTTTGCATTTGGTAACATTCCTGGGTTTCCCCTTCCAAGCTGGAGGGATACTCCTTGGTGGCAGGAAGAAACATGATACTTGGCTTGTCACCCTCCAGGACACCTTGCAACCTGTCTCTTTTTTAGAAAAGTTTGTTGAATATAATTAGCGCTTTGTAGTAAGTAAGAACACTTGATTATCGCTTATGGGTAGTGAGGGCTAGTGGACCTGATATGGGGAATCACAAAGAGGAGTAAAACAGCCCTTCCCACCCAAAATGAGTCAGACTGGGAGCTAAGGCAATTAGGAAATATTCTGGGATTTATTAAAATAAAAATCCTCTATAACCCCAGGCAAGTTATTTAACTTCCTTGAGCTTTAGATGCCTCATCTATCAAATATCTTATCTTCAAGTGCTTTTCTAAGAAAAAGTAAAATTTAAAAAACACCCAAATCTGTTAAGCTCTTTAATTTTTATAGGAAAAGCCATTGCATAATAACCCACGTATAAATGGGTTTGGAATGATTAACTAGCAAAACTCCCAGGCCCCAGTGGTCAAGGGGAACGTCTGATAACGAAGGCACGTTCCTCAGGTAGCACCCACCTGGGAGCCGTTTTCTTCCGTCAGAGCCCTGGTGGCTTATCTAACTCGACCTCGCCATGCACGAGATGAAAGCCACCCCAGCAGCTGTAGCGGGTCACGCTGCAGTCTGCAGCGCAAGAGAGAGCTGTATACTTGTTTCAGGAGCAAATTAGGAACAGTAATAACCCAAGCAGTAAAATGAAGACTCTGTAGTTTAATAACTGAATTCCGAGCAAGTGCTCTTCAATTTTTGTAATAATATGAATAATGTACACGTGGATCTAAAAGCAACATCACTCCCAGATAGGAATGAACACATTCTCTGTGGGCTCCAACGGGACCAGCACAGGGTCATTGCCCTCAGCGACATCAGTTTACAGGGTTTGATTTTTTTTTTTAATTCCTTACTGCAATACATAGGCTCATCCTATACCCAATTTACTATTTGTTTAAATACGTTTCGTGGGCTTCCCTGGTGGCACAGTGATTAAGAATCTGCCTGCCAATGCAGGGGACATGGGTTCGAGCCCTGGTCCGGGAAGATCCCACATGCCACGGAGCAACTAAGCCCGTGCGCCACAACTACTGAGCCTGCGCTCTAGAGCCCGCGAGCCATAACTACTGAAGCCCGCGCACCTAGAGCCCGGGCTCTGCAACAAGGGAAGCCACCGCAGTGAGAAGCCCGCGCGCAGCAACGAAGACCCAACGCAGCCAAAAATAAATAAATAAATTTATTTTTTAAAAAATAATAAATAAATAAATAAATACGTCTCGTGAACTTGAGTCCACGTCATAGCTTTGGTTCAGTCATTTCCAGGTAACCCTCTGCATTGTTTGTAAAATACTGACTTAAAACAGATTTCCTTCAGGTGGAGAAGGGAATAGAGCTGATAAATCAACAAGTGCTGTCTGGACAGGGAGAGGGCAGAGAAGAGGAATAATTAACATTCGCTGAACACTGGCGATGGTACAACCACTTTTATGCTCATTTTATCTGAGGCAACTGGGGGCTCAGAGACACTAAGTTACTGTCCTAAGTGAACAGGGGTGTGGAGTGCAGATCCTGAGGGGTTCACTCAAGAACTCCTCCCCCTGCCTCCCAAGGTTCTGGGGCCCAGAGTGAGCAGTCAATAAACGGCGTCTAATCATGGCCCGTGCTTATCTTGCTGTAACGCATTTGGCAGCCAGGTAACTTCAGGTCCAGATGCTTTCCCCGCAGCAAGGTCAGACTGTGAGGCTATTGGATGAGGGTCAGGAGAAGCTGACCAGTGTCGCGGGGCTGGGGCAGTGTGGAGCAGGCAGGACACACAGGCCCGCTGCCAGGCTCCCCACCACCGAGACACCTTCCCTCTTCCTGTTGCTGCCGTGACCAGCTTCATGGCCTTCGCGGGGGATGGAAGCCTGTTTCCCACTCGCTCGCCATGGAAATTTCTAAGCCTGATGCCTTGAAGCCATCGGTGTTTTTTTTTTTTTTTTTTTTTTTTTTGCTTTTCTCACTGTTTATTTAAGACACAAGCACATGACAAGGTAAGCACTAATTTTTCCCTGAGGACAATCAAGTCAATCATTTGTGAAAAAAAAAAAAAAGAAAAAAAAATCATTTGTGAAGAAAAGACATCCTTCCTATCAACATGACTTGGGATGCTGCCCTTTGTGAAGCAAGAATCCTGCTATTTCAGGACTAGATGTTTTTGGCTCTTTCCTGAGCCAAGCTTCCCTTACAGGAGCCACCATAGTAAATGGGACAAGCTCTTTCTTTGCAATCCAGGAGGAGTGGTACCAAGCCATCGGTCTTTAAGTGGTATTTGGATGGCTTGGACGTTAGTTATTCCTCTGCTATCATGAAATCCATTCAACAAATATTAGTTATATGCCTAGCATGCCGTAGGGGCTGGGAATTCAAGATGGATAAGAAGTAGCCTCTGCCCTATAGGGACTCCCTGTTTGGTGGGGGACAGTGAAATAATTGTGGGAGGAAAGGCAGGTGGAGGGGTACAATGTGAGCACAGAGGCAGACGTGGATAAATGCAAGAAGGCTCCGGAGAGGGTGACATTTGAGTTGCCTTGTGAAAGGTGAGCTTCCCAGGTGCAGAAGGGAAGGGCACCACAGGTATTCAGACAGCCCAGGTACATGGGGAGAATGCTAGTAGTTCAGGATGCTTTAGGGAAACTGGCTGGAGACAGAAAATGATTTGACTTATCTTGTAGACGGTAGGCGCCTCTGAAGGTTTTTGAGCAGCGGAGAGGTGCAATCAGATCTACATGAATTTTAAAAATCACCCATAAAATAGTGTGAAGACAGCCTGAAGAGGAATAAAGCCAGGGTACATGTGTTAGAAATATTGTCACAGCACAGAAGGCAGTGGCAGTGACCTCAGCTTGGGTAGTGGCACTAGGAAAGGAGGGCAGGGAACAGACAAGGGACATACCAGCTGTGGTCGCAGAAGAGTGTGTACACTTGGCCATTTTCACAGCTGTCCTGGTTCATCGGAAAAATAGCTTTCCCACGAAAATATCACTGACTCTTGAGTGACCCTGGTTAAATAACGTAATTTCTCTGTGCCCTATCTGTAAAATGGGTGTAATTCCATGTACTGAATAGATGTTATGAATGTTAAATATAACAAGCACATCATACTGCAAATAATGAATTGTCAATATGTGTGAATTATTTTCACCTTCCCATAATTTTCGTCACTTGAAAATAAGGTTAATATCAATATACTGCCCTGCTCTCACGAGATAATTGGGCTAATGTTCCAACTGAAGATAAAGCTCCTCATTTTTCTGGGGTAGATTTTATTCTTGTGAGATGTGGGTATGTAGATATGTGTATTTATCTCACTCTAGTGTCAAGATAAAAATAGATACTATCCTTCAAAAGAAAGCTAAGTAAGTGAAGTGTGTTTATAAAGATTTATGTATGGAGCTAAATTAACTCTTGAAAACTGAGGTATTTATAGTCATTATTTCACTTCATTCTAAGAACAAGTACAGATGAACATGTCAAAAATGCTGACAATTATTGTGCTCTTATAATTTGATTTCTTACATATTCTAATTATGTTCTTTTAATTAGTAACCACTCTTGTTCTTTTGCTTCCCCTGAAGTGAGACTGAACTCACTTCCTAATGCAAAACAGTTTGTAATTTTTATGTAAGATGACATGCTATTAAGTAAAAAGAATGACAATTGTTTTTCCACTGAAGACTTAGTAATGATAAAAGAGAACTTAAGTAAATCACTGAGTACAGTATCTCATTTATAAAGCGTCTTGAAAAAGTCACGGTGTCATCACTCTCAGATTCATCTGATTCTAAGTAAAGATGACACTAAAACTGCCTACATTTTAACTTTGGGAATTTATCCAATATTTTGACCAGGCAAGGGTGAAGTGGAAGATGGCACATTTCAAAAGGTTTAAAAAATATAGCTGTGAGGATCTCATTAGGAACATGCTCGAGAGCTTGTTCAGTTGTTATAATAACACCGGACAGCGTGCATTCAGCTCACTGGCGGGTCAGGACCGGCTGTACCACGTGCTTCACACACATCATTTCACGGAACACAAAATGACTGATCGCTTCACATCACCAGAATTCTCTTTAGCACAGTGCTTTATCATCACCTCCCATTCTCCCAAATTTAATTTTCCTGCTTCAGCATGATATCAGTTCCTGGGGATAAAGGCACTATATATCAGGTTGGACCAATATTTACAGGGGAAAAAAAAGGGAGTAATGAAGTCTTGAGAAGTTAGAGATACCTAGTCTCTGTGATCCCATTTCGTAGGCTCTGCTTGTCTCTTATTATAGAATAAGACATTTTTGTTCTTGGAGATACATGCTGAAATATTTAGGGTACAGTGTCTGGGTGTCTGCAATTCACCTTCAGTGGTTGAGTACCAAAAAATTCTTGTGTGTAGAGAGGTAGGAGACAGAGATAGATAAAGTGGCAGCGGGAGACAGGGAGGGAGAGAGAGAATGATAAAGACTGAGGAAAAAAAGTGGCAATGTGCAGACAATTGGTGAATCTTTTACCCAGAACTAAAACTGAAAAAAAAGTGTATGTGAAGAATTTTTTAAGATTTAGCAATAGTTGAAAGGCAATAGAATTTGTCTGTGAATGCATTCAAGGTCCATAAATAAAACAAAGGTGACTCCTCCAAAGCAAATTTTTTCTCTTTATTATGGTAACCTCAGTATGTTGACATCACTATGGTAATTATGATTCCCATTTTTAAAAAAATGATTAACAGACTTTATTTTTTAGTACAGTTTTAGATTGACAGAATAATTGGGCAGATAGTACATAGAGTTCCAAATACCCACCCCCTACCCCTCTAGCCCCTCACACAGTTTCTACTATCATTAACATCTTCTTTTAGTGTGGTTACAATGAATGAACCAATATTGATGCATTTTTATTCATTAAAGTCCATAGTTTACATGAAGTTCCCATTTTGTGTTATACATTGGGTTGTACAGTCTATGGATTTTGACATATGTATGACGAGTCCACCACTATAATATCATACAGAGCAGTCTCACTGCCCTAAAAATCCTGTGTTCTGCCTGTACATTCCTCCCTCCTCCTAACCCCTGGCAACCACTGATCTTTTTTTTACCGTCTCCATAGTTTTGCCTTTTCCAGAATGTCATATAGTTGGAGTCACATAGTATGTAGACTGGCTTCTCTCATTTAGTAATATATAGTTCAGATTCCTCTATGTCTTTTCATGGCTTGATAGCTCATTTCTTTTTATCATTGAATAACATCCCATTGTCTGGATGGACCAGTTTGTTTATCCATTAACCTACTGGAGGACATCTTGGTTGCTTCCAGTGTGTGGCAATTATAAACAAACATTTGGATGCAGGTTTTCATGTGGACCTACGTTTTCAACTCATTTGGGTAAATACCAAGGAGCTCGATTGCTAGATTGTATGGTAAGACTGTGCTTAGCTTTGTGGAAAACTGCCATGCTGTCTTCCAAAGCAGCTGTACCATTCTGCATTCCCACCAGCCGTGAATGAGCATTCCAGTTGCTCCCCATCCTTGTCAGCATTTGGTATTGTCAGCTTTTTGGATTTTAGCCATTCTAGAAGGTATGTTGTGGCATTTCATTGTTTTAACTTGCAATTCTCTGACATATAGTGCTTATTTGACATCTGAATATTGCCATCTCTATTTTGATGAGGCATCTCTTCAGATCTCTTGCTCATTTTTATACTGGGTTGTTTTCTTACTGCGATTTGAATGGCTTAAAAAGAAAGTGGGTCATTTCATGAATAAATAAACAGGAGAGAATAGAGAATGTCATTTATTCAGCAACTGTGGCAGAAACTGCATTCCCCTTTTCCCTTAGTAACGGAACCCTCACATTGGTGCAGACAAGGTCCCTGGCTTATATTACTTAGTATTTCAGACGCTTTGGCACTTAGCGGTGTGTCACAGTGTGACACAGGTCTGGCCAATAAGAAGCAAACAGAAGGTGCTGGTTGGGGCCTCCCAGAAAGGTTGTTAGGGGGAAGATACAGTTGGCGGGCATCTCTTTGATCTTACATCTTTTACCCATCCCCCTACCATTTTCCAGAATATGATACAATGTCCACAAGGGGAGCAGCCATCTTGTGAGAGGAAGACAAAGTCACATGTCAAGGACAGCAGAGCCAACGGGGAGAAGGAGCTTGAGATACACTGACACCCTGGAGATATTGCAGACCCTCCAGGCTGTCTCCAGACTTCCTGTCATGTGGTAAGAAGCAACCCCTGTTGGTATGCACTTTACTCAAGTTTCTGTTACAGGCAACCAATTTACTCCCTGATTTGGCAACATTTTTCCAGCTAAGTATGAGGCATTAGCCCCTTAATGCAACTGCTCTGAGCAATTTTATTTAAAGGGCTGGTTCACAGAACAACTATATTTGAAGAAAATTCTCTACATTATGGACACAATACTAAGGGTAGGGTTATATTTACTACATGTTCAGCACTGCACTAGACATCACAGGGGAAGGAAACAGTAGTATAAAATAAGGACCTTACCCTTATGGAACTTACCATCTAATTAGAGATAAAACCGACTTATATGAAACAATCCTGAACACTTCAGGACAGTACAATTAAGGGCTAATAGTGGGTATAAATTAAGTGTAGCAGCAGTTCATATAAAGTGGGGGGGGGGGTCACTGAAGACAGGAGAAGCAAGGGAAATGTGATTAGCAACCCTGAAAACAGACTCTGGGTATCTTACACCTTCACATTTTTGAATTCTAAATCAATGACCTAAATATAGACCTGGAAGCTATTCCCCTGGGTAAATGAAGATAAAATGAAGGAAAGCCATTTCAACTTGAATAACAAGTCAGCTTTGAATGCAACAGAAATTTATCACCCTAGTATCAATATTACAAATACAGAGCACTGTAATAATTCACTAAAATCCTGTTTACCTTATTAATGACCAGAATATTTCATGTTGACATGACATGGAAACTAAATATATGTCACCTTAAAATAGAGCTTTAAAAACGCTTCCTTTGGAAGTAATGTAGGTTAATAGATTACACATGAAGAGGGATGCATGATTTTTCTTCTGCATTTCTGGTGCTGCAAACTTTGCTAAAATTGTTATCAGCTGCTATGCATTTTCCTAGCATTTAGTTGCTGTTACGAGCCGGATCAGGTGTGGGTAGTTATCACATGTCTGTAAAGACAACCTGAGTTACTTTTTCTAGGACTCTTTATTGGGATTTGAACTTATTTCCTAAAAGCTTTTCAATTTAGTGACCTTATTGGTAAACCAAAAAGAATAAAGGCAAGTAAAATAAAGTAAAATAAAGATAACACTTCTGTTTGATGTTTTTAAACCCCTTTCCTTCAGGACCTAGGAGAACATAATTGGCTTTTCTTTTTTTTCTTGTCTTCCTGTCCTTCCTTTTCCTCCTCCGTTTTCTTTCCTTAAGCTTACCCCTGAGTCATCAATCAAGTCCCACTGCCAGGGGGCTTGGCTGGGTAGTTTAAGGGATACCCTGTATTTAATAGGTATTGTGGATTCTCTCATATCTGGGCGGAGGGAGACTCAAGTCGGGGGCGGATAAGAAGAGAGGAATCTGCAGAGGGAATGAGAAGATTCTGCAGGCAGAGTGCTGACGGATTTGAGAAGGGCATTAAGACCAACCGAGGGCATGGCTGTAATCCTCTCAGGGTTGTGAACCCTCAACTCTGCAGCACACAGGTAGATGGACCTGTGTCTCCAAGAGCCCTCAAACCCAGGGAAGGTTAGGGTATAGGGTGGAAACCCAAAGGGACTGCAGTGGAACATCGTAAGCGGAGGCGTTGCACGGCCCCCAGGCTAAGCTCTGCCCAAAGAGTCCCTACCTGTCCACTCTGGGAGGGACTCCGGCCAAAGCCTCAGCCCGACCCGGGGGCGGAGGACGAAGGGCGAGAGCCACCTCCTCCGCAATCCCCCGCCCCCCGGCGCCGACGCGCCGCGCTCCTGCCGCGCCCCCATTGGCCGGGGCGCTCGCCAATCCGGGAGCAGCGGCCGGTGAGCCGGCCCTGGTTGGTGGAGCAGGCGCTGGGCCGCCCTCTTGCTCCGGCCTGGCCCCCCGCCGGGAGGGGGCGTGGCCGCGGCCGTGGCCGGGCCAGAGGCGGCGTCGCTGGCGCCGCTGCGTGCGGGGCGGTGCGGTGCGGTGCGGTGCGGTGCGGTGCGGGGAGGGGGCGACGGGCGGCCGCGGGGCGGCGGGACCATGGAGCTGGGAGCGAGGCGCCGGCGACGGCGGCGGAACCACGGACCGGTGAGTACGGGCTGCGGCCGGCCGACTCCCTGTCCCCGGCCTTGACCCCTGCGCTGCTCGGCTTTGGGCCGGGCGGCTGCCCCGCAGGCAGAGGCGGGCGCGGGCCCCGCAGCCCCGCGGCCAAGTGAACTTGCTGCATCGCCGGGGCGCTGGGCGGGCGGTGGGGCCCACTGCGGCCGCGCCGCCGCCCGCGCCCGCCCTGCAGCCCGGCGCATCCTCCCCGCCGGCTCCCGCGCCGGCCCGGGCTTCCCGCCGTCGCCGCGCGGCCCGGCGCCGTTCTCGCCCGCGCCGCCCCCCGGCCCTCGGCCCCGGTGTGCGCCGCCCGGCTGCGGGACAGGCGCCCGCCATCCCGGCCGCAGGTGGCGCCCGGGCCTCGGCCCGCGCCGCACGCACGGGCCCGGGGCTGCCCCGCGTCCGGGAGCCTCGCGTCCCTCCGGGCTGCGTGCGATCTCGCCGCACCTGGCCCAGTCCCCGCGTGCCCGCCGCCCGGGTCCAGCCCTATCCCCTAGGCTTCGCCCTCCCCGCGGCCGGTGCTCCCTCCCCTGGGGCTGCGGGCGCCCGGGGTCCCGGTCCCGGCCTTGGTAGCCGGGCTGGGCTCCGGGTGCCGGGAAGGGGTCGGCAGTCTGCGAGCGGCCCGCTGCGGGGCGGGGGGACGGGGAGCGCCGGGGCCCGCGGGCCGGGATGCGTCCTCCCAGGATGCTCTCCCGGCGGGGCCCGGCTCTGGCGCCTCCTCCGCGCCGGGGCTTCGGCGAGGGGAAAGCCTTTGCCTCTCCGTGTGTGTTGCTTAACCGGCAATGGCGATTTCTTCTTGGTTCAGCTTCTGTGCAAGGGAGAGTTCCCTGGTGGAGAGCAGAGTTCTTAATTATTAAGAAACTCAGCTGTGGGTTTAAGGATGAACGGAGCATCTCGTTTCTTAGCTGCTATTGGGCGGAATAGGAATTCTTTCTCATTTGGGGATGAATTTTAAATTCTCAGTTATTACCAGCAGTAATTATTAAGTTTTTAACAACTGACAATTAAAAAGGCCTGTTTTTGCTTTGAAGCTCTTCAAATCAAATGCATCGTGGGGCCTGAAAGATTAAGAATCGGAAAACACATTTTTTAAGGGCAGGAGCCAGCCATTAGAAATGTTTTGAATCTTAAAAAAATTAGGTTTGTCTAAAACTTAAAATGTCTGCTTCTCTGTCAAAACTAGGTTCAAAGTGTTATAATTGACTTACTTCTCTATTGCCTCTAGGGCAAATTCTATTGAACGCTGGTTGCTTCTTTTTGTACGTGCTTTACCCAACTTTCCTTTTCTAGCAGTGAAACAATGCAGAGATTCTTTAAAGCTAGTTCTTTTATCTGCTTGAGAGGTTAAACGAAAGAAAGCCGGGTTTGGCCTTTCCCATAGGCAGTTCTCATTGTGTGTCTGGTCTCCTTCCTAAGAGTGTCCACGTCATACTCATTTTTCTTCATTTTTTAAAGACCTCCTTAATTGATATTCATGAGAGTTGTGTCTTTTCAGATGTTTCAAGCTCACTAGGTTGGAAAGTTTGGTTGGCTTTATATAGTTCCCGTCTGACCTGTAGTCTCTGTTTTCTTAACACAGTGAAAAGAAGCTTGTTCTGGAACTATCTCCTTATGAAAATTGTTCTTGCATTTCTGGTTGCTGACATGAAGTTGCATTATAGCATTGTTTTCTCTGTTTGCCTCAAATTTATGACCTAATAGGCAATGATGTGCTACACCATTTTTACAAAATTCTGAAAATAAAGGTGGAAAAACACACTTTGCTGAGCGGTCCTGCCAACATCATAGCACCCATCTCTCCTCAGTGTGTCCTTGTAGACGTGCCTTACCGTTCCCATGGAAGCCTTCATGTGGTAAGGAACCTTCTGGTTATTGGAACGTTTTGATTGAAATAGTTGCCTGTTATAAGTATTCAACATATAGCTCGTGGGCCGCTGCTAATGGTCTTTAAGAGTTCCCAGGACCTTCTCTGAAGAATATTCGAGATTGTGTTTTCCACTCACAGGCTGCTATCATTCCTTATGTTTTCTTGGGAGCGCCTCCATATGGCTGGACAGACTGCAGATGTTCGACTTCTCTTTTCAGTCCTTTTTTTTTTTCTCAGGGCCTGGTTTTCCTCTTTGAGGTCAGATGTTCTCGGGAGCTGCTCTTGGCGTTGGGACCCATGCATGCCTCTTCCCAGCTGGTTCTCTTCCCAGCTGATTTCATTTTAGGCTGGTAATGCAGGAATATCATAGACCAGCAATGCGTAAATAGCCATGTTGTAACATACATTTACTATCACTGTAGAGATAAGTGGAGCAGGAAGTCTGAGTTCCCCCTTCCTTCCGGTCCTGTCGCCCCCCGTCTGGTCCTGTTTCTTTCTCCAGGGGTAACCGCACGTAATGCCAT
The DNA here is from genome assembly GCF_965194805.1 of Balaenoptera borealis. NCBI lineage: Eukaryota > Metazoa > Chordata > Mammalia > Artiodactyla > Balaenopteridae > Balaenoptera > Balaenoptera borealis. The sequence goes on from NC_138877.1 coordinate 5,313,804, forward strand.
GGGGTAGTCGCCTTTTTTATTCAAAAGCCCTTTAGTGGAGGCCTGCGAAGTACCGGGCGCTGCTGTTTCAATGCTGGGATTGCAGAAATAAGAGACGACAGCTCTCAGGATGCTCATGGTGTGCCGAGACGAACGGTTCCCGTGCGACGCGGCGGCTGCTGAGGCAGAGCCCGCGGTGAGGGCCGTGGAGCATCCCGCGAGTGGCCGGACCGCTTCATTCATTCAGCGAACTCCAGGGTTCACGGGGTGTTCGGGGACACAGGGCAGCAAAGCAGGTGCCTCCGTGGGCCCCGGATGAGCTCCCGGTTCGGCGGCACCTGGGACCGTGGGAGCTGTTGGTCACGGTGCAGTGTGCTCCGAACGGGCCCGCGCGGAGCTCCCAGGATGACCAGAAACGCGAGCCTGGGGACGGTTCGGAGAGACGAGGAAGGCGCCCCCAGAAGTGCCAGGGGGGAAGGAGAGGGTACAGAGGCCTGTCGGGGACACGAGGCTTTGGAGCAGCTAGAGCCGAGGTCAGGGCGGCGTGGGGGGAGGGGGCCCGGGCGCCGCGTGGCAGGAGGAGGGGTGGCCCTGCGAGGCCCGTTAGGAGGGGCCTGGCCTCCCCTCTGGGTGACGGAAACGGCCGGAGCCGTTTGGGGGAAAGATGCTGCCCTTGTCAAGTTCAAGGTGCCTGCAGGACGCGGCGGTCAGTGGCTACACTGGGATCCGGATACTGGGAGGTGTCTGGACCGGAGGCACGCGTGTGAGAGTTCTCAGCACCGGTTCCCGAACTGTTTGCCACAGTGAACTCGCAGGGAGTATGAGTTCGATGAAGGGCGCTCAGCAGTGCAAACAGCTGTCAGCCCTGCGGGACCTGCCTGCTCAGAGGAGTGGACGGTTTCTACACGAGTTTATGTCACGTTCCTTCTGATGACGTCATCTTTGCGAAGCTGGGGTTTCACTGCTTGCTGTTCTGCGTGCAGATCGGTGTGGACCAGGGAACGGGGGAGGTGCCATCCAGTCTGACCCCAAGGTGTGAGAAATTATGCTGTTTGTGCTTTATTGAAGAGAGAAGTGAAATACCCATTTTCTCTCAGTTGAAGTGTGCTGCTTTCCAATGGATACTAAGTTGCTAGGACATAGATACTCGTTATTTGCACGTATCTAATGGTTCCATTACTCAGTAGGCATTTCTCCTTGCAATCAGGGCTGAGTGAACGGGTGCAGTGAGAAGAGAAAGTTCTAGAACCTCTGCCTTTGTTAATGGAGTAGATTCAAGAAGCTTGTGCAGAGCATGCGTAAAGAAAAGGAGTGGGGAGAATGGGATCTGAAGGACTCTTGTGTTTAAAAGATGGGCTCCCACGTTGAGACTGAAAGGATTGGTGTCTGGGAAGCCATGGTCCAGGAAAACCTCAGCAAAGAGGGATGACAACAGCCAGGTCATTGTAACATAGCTGACGGTAGTGATGACACAGTGCTGGGGACAGGAGTGAGATGGCTGGTTTGTAAGAGGGTTTCCTAGTGAGCGGGGGCCGCAAAGTGTGCCGGTGCTGAAGGGTGACAGAGGAGGGTGGGTGAAGGGGGACCTTTTTTTTCTCTTTTAATGGAGGGATTTGTGCATATTAAAGTGCCAAGAGAGAGAGGTTGCTAGACAGAGGTTGCTAGATGGTGGTTTCAAAATTTCCTTTGGTTTTAGCCCTAGGATGTAATTACTGATTTCGGCAAGAGGCCTCACAGTGGAGCCTTATTGCCGTGGATTAAGGGGTGATGGTGCTAAGGGGGTGAAGCCAGTCAAAGGAGGCTGGATTTTGAAGAGGAGAGAAGGGCATTCACTAGTGAGGAACGTCTGGCGCAGGGTGGAATTTTTTTAACAGTGACTTTGTTTTCTTTTATTAAAAACAATCTTTTTAGGATGCTGTTTTCCTTTTAAGGCGTGCTTTTCCTAGGGCGGGTGGTCCTTCTAAGGGTGGGTTTATGTGCTCACAGCCTTGTCTATTTCCAGGTCCTGGTGTCCTCTGGGGTCACATTATCTGTGACGTCCTCTCCGTTGCTGCCCTGTCCTGGCGGTGCTTTCTCAGCCACTTACCTCAAGGCCAGTCTTGTTTGTTTCGTGTCAGAGCCTATCCTCCTAACTTAATAGATGTCCCTAGATTAGAATATTTTTCCATACTCGGATTTCAGTCCTGACCTTTAGAGCCACCCTGTTGTGTTTCTTCTTGCCCGGACCTGTGCCTGTTCTCTTTGAGGTTAGCTCTTTGCTTCTGTTGACTTTTTTTTTTTTTTTTTTTAATTTTAAATGTCCCAAACATCCCAGGGTATTTTCCCACCTTTCAGGTCTACTAGAGCCTCTGGGCCTTGACCCTGAGCACAGCATCTGGGATCATTTCTGAACTTTGTACGAGTGAGATTGTCCCTTGCTCCTGTTGTTGGGATGCCCTTTGACCTTCTGGAACAGTGGTCTTGAAATTAATGTAAAGATGTCTTCAGCTGTATTATATATTCTTGAACTTTTTCAATGTTTTATTTATTTTACTTTTTTTCGTTCAGCTTTTGCTTTCTGGTTCTTTTCAGGAGGTCTACACGTGTTTGAGTGCCTGCTATGTGTCATGCTAGTTACTGGTGATAACTGTTGATACAGCCAAGCTCCTGTTGTCAAAAGCTAGAGAGGTGAGGCAGAGGGTCGATTGTCCTGCTCACTTAACTGTAAACTCCTCGTGGTCAACAACCAGCCAGCGTGGTGCCTGTTTGATAGGCCTGTCTGCCTTTGTCAGATAACCTCAGGTAAAGGCCTCATTAGGTCATAGCCTTAGCTCGAAGTGATAACACATGTTGTCTTCCCCCTGCTGATGTGACCTTTGGTCTCTGAGTACTTCTGATTTCTGAAAACCGTATTGGACCTGTAAAAGTTGTGCTCCAGTGCAATCCAAAGATTGCATCGCCTACTGCAACCGTTGCATTTTAGTTCATCTCATAGCATCCTCTCATTGAGTGCTGGTACTTGTTTTTGTGCACGCGAACAGTTCAGTGAAATTCTGTTGTAATGTAAAAGTATGGATATGATTGACTGTGAACTACAACGCATGTAGCCATATTTTATCAGCTAAGTGGGTGAAATAGTCTATTCTTTGCACATAGAAGAGCTTCAACAGATTTTTTTTCATTGACTGAATATGTCATAAGTTTTGATTCATGACCTAAACAGAACACTACCCCTCTTATGTAATTTTAAAAACTTGATCTGAGGCATTTTGCCCTACTAATGTCACACTTATTTTTTCAGCTCCTCAAAATATGTGTATGACACAGGGGGTTTTGGTTTTTGCCTATTACCTTATGTAGTCCTGTGTTAGGGAGTTACCTAGGCAGATATCAGCTTTCAGTTGACTTTGTAACTCTTTGCTGGGTGGTATTCTTCCCTCAGGTTAGAGTGAACGCTTAAGGAGAGGCCATGGATTTGAATTACTCCCTGTGGTGCATGGAAAGAAGGAATAGTGTCCAAACAGGAGGGAGCAAAATATCCAATCCAAAGGGGATGACGTTAACCAGAAAGTTGCAAGGAGATAGAGCCTGTGCTCATGTTGGTCTCATCCTGTGCGAGGCTGTCCGCAGCCCAGAAAGGGGAGGAATAGATTCACTTTCCATCTCTGCAAAGTAAGATCTTAATTTTGGGGGCATGATTGTAATTTTTCAGAACAGGACATTCGTCTGTTTCAATAGAAATAGAAAAACATTTGTTTTATAACCAACCCTGTAGATTTAAAACATATCTTGGTTCTTAGTTTTCCATAGGATTTGTCTCCCATTTTTGTACACCTTTTAGAGTTAACTACCTTGATTATTGGTTTAAAAACCAGCAGTCACAGAAATCCCCAAATTCCCCAGTCACCTGCCTTCAGATTTTAATTACACACTGCAAACAACTTTATTTCCAAAGGCTTGACTAAAGTGGGAATTGTTCTTTGAGATATCCCAGGGAGGAAGATTATTAAAACGTTACTTCTTTTTAAAAATTGGCATTGTAATTTTGAACGGTTACAGGGCTTATCAGCGATAATGAAGTCCCTACCTGAGCTGTAACTAAAAATGCACAGCTTCTGTGCTGTTTGTCCATTGCGTCACATAGGCTAATGAAAGACTTCTTCCATTTCCAATATGCCCAGTTCCTTCCATTCTGCCCCTCCAAAAAAAAAATTATGGCCATGACAAAACTTCAGGGTATCATTTGAAAGAATTGTATTAGGGATTAGGCATTAAAGGGTTTAGGATAGAATTTTTCTTTTAAACTACATTTATGGCTACTTTTTCTGCTATGCAGTTTAGAAGTTTGTGGCTTTATTTCTTAGGCTATTTGGTTGCTACTGATAGTCAAATTTCATTTGAGACAAACAGTATTGCCCTGCATTTTAATATTTACTCAGCATTTTTTCTTTTTGGACACTGATATAACTTAGATCAGCTGTGTATAAGTAAAAGTTCCATGTACAGTTTTTTTAAATGGAATGTATACTTTATCCAAATTTTTACTGTTTGAGATGCTTATGATTTTATTGCACATAAGCAGTGGGGGCTTGTCTGTCTTGTCCGCCATTAAATAAAGATTTGAATGAACTTATAGGAAATACTCATAATAATAAAGCTGTATATAGATAATGAGAATCAAAACTACATGAGGGTCAGGAATTAAAACAACAAAACCTGTACTTTCAGTGATGGTTGAGCCTCCCAAGTTGGTGTTTTAGATGTGGTGGGCTTACTTGGATAATGCAGCGTGTCAGTGACTCAGCACGAGAAGCATTTCTAGGCTTGCAGTGGTGTGTGTTGGAAGCTCTGTTGGAATTCAGTTAGTTTATTCCTCCACTTACAGATAATTTGAAGGCCGTTGTATTCTGCCTCCTATATTAATGCTGGAAGGCATGGATCATATGTGGATTTTTTTGCTCTCCTTGTGGATGTTTTGGAGGGAGAATGTATGAGGAGATTTGGAATCAGGTGGACAAAATCCTCTGAGCCTGAAAGTCCTGCCAGGCCAGCATAATCTTAATATCTAATATTGTCAAGGATGTTACAAGGAAAAAATCATAAGACAGTCTCATTCATGAACATGCTTGCAAAAATCCTAAAAAATAACAATTAGATCTATCAACATAAAATGATAATATGTCATGAGCAATTTGTGTTTATTCTAGAATGCAGTGTCGGTTTAGCATTCAACAAATCCAACGCATCTCACCATATTAATGATGGAGAAGAAAACTATACAGTCATCGTTAGATGCAGGAAACACTAAAATTTAATATCTATTCATGATGAAAAACTTTTAAGCAAACTAGAAAGAGTATCGGTAAGAAAACTTAGGCCAAATATCATATTAGTGTTGAAATAATGAAAAGTTATCTTCTAAAATTGGAAATGAGATAAGGATGCTTGTAATTATCACATTTATTCAGCATTATGTTGTAGGTTCTTGCCATTGCAGTAAGATAAGAAAAAGAAATAAAAGATACTAGAGTTGGAAAAGAAGAAAAAAATTCGGTATATGCAGGCGAAACTATTGTGTATGCAGAAACATCCAAAAGAATCCGTGTAAGTTATTAGACTTAAGATGTGTCTTTAGCATGGTTGCTAGATTCTCTATGGCCATGAACAATTAGAAAATGAAGTTAATAAAGGTACTACTTATAATAGCATTAAAAATCCAGATATATAGGGATAGAACTTGCAAGAAATTTATAATACCTTTACATAGGAAACCATAAAATATTTAGAGAATTTAAGGAACAGGTAAGAAAAGAGGGAATATACCATGTTCATGGTATGAAAGACTAAATATAGAGATGTCTGTTCACCCTAAATTGTTATAGATACTGTTCAACCCTAGTCCATAGCATGAAAAAATTTTAGGAGGTGGAAATTGACTATCTGTTTCTAGAATTTATTTAAATGTAGAGGGCAAAGAATTTCAAGACATCCTTGAAGAACAACAGGTGGCAGGACTTATCAGATATCAAGAGTTTATAAAGTTGTAATATTCTAGACCGTGTGGTATTGGCACAAGTGTGGCCAAACAGACGAATGAAACTGAACAGAAAGCCCTGAAACGGAACCAAACATGTGTAGACATTTGATTATGTTAAGTGCAAAATAGTTTGGAAAGGATGGTCTTTTCGGTCATTGGTGTGTGATCCTTGAGATGGATGTCCATAAATGACACTTGACCCTTACTTTATAACATACACAAAAATCAATGCCAGACAGACTGTAGATCTAAAGATGAAAGGTAAAAAATAATATAGCGTAGCTTCATGGCTTAGAGTAGGGAAAAATGTCTTAAATAGAAAGCCCGGACCATGAATGAATAGATGCTAAATTGAACTAAATTAAGAACTTCTGTTTGTGAAAATATGCCATTAAGATTAAAAAACGTAATCCAATGACTGGAAGAGAATGTTTGAATCATGTAAACTGACATGTCTCCTACCTAGAGAATTTAAAGAACTAGAAGAAATCAATAAGAAAGCTAGATAATCCAACAGAAAAATGGCTAAGAGATTTGAACAAGCACTTTACAAATATACAAATACGCAGACATACAAATGACCAGTGAACATATGAAAAGAAGCTTAAACTCATTAGGAATCAGGAAGTGCGGATTGAAATAATCCTGAGCTACCACCGTAGAGTCATCAGATTGGCTAAAATGGAAAAGACCAGCGGTCTGCAGCATGGAGAACATGGGGCGACGGCACTCGTATCCCTGACCAATGGGTGTGTATGGCACAAACATGTTGGAGAATTGACAGGCGTTGTGTACGAAAGCTGAGAATACACATACCTTATGAGCCAGAATCTCTCTCCTAGGTGTACATACACCCAGCAGAAATGCATGACTTTACCAAGATTTGTGTATGCTGGTGTTCACGGCAGCATTGTTTGTAATAGCCCCGTTTGGAAACAACCCAGATGTTCATCAGCAGAAGAATGATTGAGTGAATTGTGGTGTAGTCATACCTTATTCAGTGATAGAAATGAAAAAAATTGAGCTACATGCAACAATGATCTGACAAATTTAATGTTGAGCAAAACATACTAGACATAACAGAGTCCATAACTGTGAGATTTCACTTAGATAAAATTAAAAAGGGGTGTTAGGAGTGAGGAAGGTGATTACCTTTGGGAAGAATAAAGGATTAATACTTGAGTGGGGCATGGAGAGCACTTCTGAGGTAGCTGGCAGTGTCCTGTTTTATGACCTCCATGGTGGTTACTTGGGTTTGTCCACTTTGTGATAATTCTTCAAGCTGTACATTTTGGGGGCTGTGAACCTTTCTGTATATGTGAAATACTTCTGAGAAAAAAGTCTTTAAAACTTAAGTAGAAAAAGAAATGGAAGGGGACATTTGAGTCTATTGTAAATGATTTTTAATGTAATTTAAAAAAAAAATCTGTTTCACCTTGGCAATCTGGAATTTTTTAATACCTGAATTTATCTTATAGATTACATTTATGCTCACGTTTGGATATAGCTCTCCTTTTCAGCTAGTGTCTAGTTTTATTTTGACTCATTTTTAGGTATTAATGTTCTCAGTGAAAATCAACTTGGTTTTTGAGCCAGCTTTTCCCTCCTTCTCCCTGTCTAATTCTACACTTACTTGCCCATCTTTCAGCGAAGTCCTATCTCTCTGTAAAGCATAAGACCTTATTAGTCTTCCTTTCTTCTATACTTTAAGCCAGCAAATCTCTAAGTATGGTCCGGGGACTCCTGGGGGGTCTCCAGGACCTTTTTAGGGGTCAGTGAGATCATACTTATTTTCATAATTATACTAAGACATTCTCTGCCCTTCTTACTTTCATTCTCTCATAGTATGCAGTGTGTTTTTCAGAGGCTACGTGATGGAGCCACAATTACCTGAAAAGACTATTAAACACTCCTGTTTTCAACCAGAGATCTGTATGAGACCAAATCGTCTTCATATACTGCAACCAAAACAACATATCGCAACAGATTGAATTCAGAAAGCAGATACGAACATCTAGCTGCCTTCTCTTAAGCCAGACATTAAAAAACTTGCAAAAATATAATCATGCCAATAATTTTTTGTCTTGAGAAATATAGTTATTTTTCTTTAAAGATATATTTATGTTAACACGTAAGTTTATTTTGTCCTTTTCAGTGATTTAATATTTAAAACGTTTCTGCCTTAATTTCTAATGAGTTAAAGATTGATAAGTGTCACTCGTGAGCAACAGCTCTCTGAGGTTGTAGATTGTAAGAGATTCTAAACAAAAATATTGTTGCTTCTTACGACAGTGGTTCACCTGCAGACTTTTAGAAAGTACTGATGCCTGTGTCCTAGTCCCAGAAATTGCGATTTAGGTGGTCTGGTATGTTGCATAGGTTTTGAAATTTCTAAATAATCTCTAGGTGATTTCTAATGTGTAGACAAACTTGGGAATTTTACTGATAACGTATTTCGGAATGATGGTATGTCATATGCTTATGTAACTTCTGTTCTTGCCGTCTTGAAAAAGGTATAAGACAGTAGTTCCCAAATTTGCACAGAAGAATTACCTGAGGATCTTAATTTCATTTTTGATTGTTGCTGTTTTATAGAAAAACACTTGATTTTTTAAAAAATTAACTTTTTATTTGGAGGCAGTTGTAGACTCAGGAGGTTGCAGAAGTAGAACAGAGAGGCCACATGTACTCTTCACCCAGACTCCCCCAGTGGTAACATCTTACATAGCTATAGTACGCTATCAAGACCAGATAATTGACATGGGTACAATCTGTAGACCGTACTCAGATTTCACCAGTTTGTACGCACACTCATTTGTGTGTCCTGTGTGCCTTAATCTCATACATAGATTCACGTAACTGCCGTTGAGTTGTGGACCGTTTGTCACCACAAAGAAACCCCTTTGTGCTTCCTCTTTGTGGTCACTGCATTTGATTGTTGTGTACTGATTAGTGTCGTGTGACCTTGTAGAACCTGTCTTTTGGTTCTAGTAGTGTCATTGTGGATTCCCTAGGACTTTCTACATATAGGATCATGACACGCACTAGTCATGAAATTGACTAGCAAGATAATTTTACTTCTTTCTCCATCTGGATGGTCTCCCTCCCTTCTTTCTTTTTTGCCTTCCGCACCGGGTGAAACTTACTTTCCAATATTGAATAGAATGGGCATTCTTGCCTTATTCCTGTTTTTAAGGGGAAAGCATTCAGTCATTCAGTATGATGTTAGTTGTAGTTTTCGTAGATGCCCTTTATCAGGTTGAGGAAATTTTTTTCAATTCTTAGTTTGTTGGGAGTGTTTAACCACAAATGGGTGTTGGATTTTGTGGAAGAAAAATCTGTATCTATTGAGACAGCCATGTAGTATTGTCTTTTATTAATATGACATATAGTACTAATTGATTTTTGGAGGTTAAACCAACTTTGCATTCTTCGGATAAATCCCATTTGTTCATGGTATGTAATTCTTTTTCTGTGTTTCTAGATTTGATTTATTAATATTTTGTTGAGTATTTTTGCATCTAATTCATGAAGGATATTGATCTGTAGTTTTCTTGTGCTATTTTTGTCTGGTGTTGGTGTCAGCATAAAACTGGTTTCATAGAATGAGTTAGGAAGTGTTTCCTCTTCTAGAAAAATTTGTGAAAGATTGGTATTTGTTTTTTAGGTATTCACCTGTGAAGTCATTTGGGCCTGAGGTTTTCTCTGTGGGAAGATTTTTAATTACTAATTCAATTTCTTAACTTGCTATACATTTATTCAGCTTATCTCTTTCTTTTTAAGTCAGTTTTGTTAATTTGTATGTTTCCAGGAATTTTCCTTTTCATCTAAATAGTCTAGTTTGGTGGCATAAACTTCTTCAGAGTATTCCCTCATAATCCTTGTGAAGTTTTTATGGTTGGTAGTGATCAGTGTCTATTCTTCATTCTTGATTTTACCAGCTTGTGATTTCTCTCCTTTTTTTTTGTGGTCTTTCTAAAGGTTTGTCAGTTTTGTTAATCTCCTACCATCTAGGTAGAACTTAACCTCAAAATTGTCGAAAAGTGATCTGTGACTGTGTTTTATTTTTTATTTTTTTAAAGAGAGGTGAAAAGCATTTATTTTAAAATTAACATTCATCTTTTCAAAGAAACATTTGAGAGGTTGTCTGAGGCTAAAATGTTATTCAGTAATAATTTGGTTTGGTAGGTTAAAAGTGAGAGGAAAAACGGAAATGAGTTTAAAGGAAATGATGGAAATCATCTATGTACCTATTTATGTTGACTGTGTTTTAGACTATAGAATTTTAGAATGATAATTGTGTGGAACTGTCTTTCTATTGTGAAACTGTAAAACAACAAGAAGAGAGAAACTAGATTAAAATACAAAAGTAAATAAAATATCCAAGCTAGAGAAGGGGAGGGATGGTGATGATTCATTATAAGCAAATTATTTAATTATTATTTTTTTTGCTTTCCTTTCGTTGAGTAATTTGAGATGGTAGACAGACAAAATTCAAATATTTTAATGTTCCATGGATTACATAGGTGAGTAGCCTGATTCCAGACAAATGTTAAACTGAAGTGCCAAGAATAGGAAATAAGGTTGAAAATAACAGTTCTCTTTGCTGAGGAGACATTTATATTTTGGGGTGTTTTGCAGATATAACAATCTCACATCCATTATCACCGTGCCTATTTTACCATTATTTTTTTGGTCTCTTTGAACTTTTGTGGGAAAAAGAATGAAAGACAAGAAAAACATGATTCTCTGTATCTTGCTCCCTCTTTGTCCCCACCTTGCAGTGATCTTTAGACACGATATATACCCTTGTGATGACCCTTTTCCACCAGGAGGCAGCATTCCTAACGGTTAGCCTGCCCACTGATTGTGCATGGTCATCAGAAACGAATGAATGAGCCCAGAAAAAATGAAACTGAATCATGCCGGAAAACACGTGATTTCTAGATTGACTGCGTTTCCAAAACCGTAGATGTTGAAAATTAGAGATGCCTGTATTTCCAGTCATTTCTTACTGTGTATTTTTGGCTTTCCAATATGTAAATTTGCATTTAAAAATAACCTCTTAAGTTTTTCCATTTAGAAGGGTATTAGGATAGGTTTTTATTAATATGAATATGTTCAAAAGTTGGCTTTCATGTTGTTTTTCCCTCAGAAGTGCTGTAGCATAAAGTAGCTTAAAAATTTGTGCAGTTTCTATTTCTGTCAGGAACATCTCAAAGAACCTCAGTGAATGGAATCCCACTTTCAATGGGCTTTGTATAAAAGCAGCCAAGCATTAGATGCATATGCGTTTGTAGGTCCAGTTAGCATTCAAATATTATTTCTGAAGTGTTGGATTTCATATAATACATTTTGGTGCTTGTTGACTTTTTTTCCCCCCTTTAATTCTAGTGTCAGCCTCAAATTATTTCTGGTAATTTTGGAATTTCTTTCTTTTTTTTTTTTTAAAAGATGTTTGTTTTGCAGGCATTAGTCATTGGTGAAATGAGGAATCCTTCCTTATCTGGATGAATGGAATGTGATTTCTTTTCCTAAATTGAGTGAAATTTGATTCATCCTGGTCTTCTCATGAAAGTACTAAAATAAATCATAAGATTCGGCAAATTTCATTTAAATTTAAGTTCCAGAATTTCTGAAGTGTTATGGATATGAACAGTAGTTAGTTAAATCACATTTTAGGAAAGTTGAATAAATAGAAACCCAGAGAGGTTTGAGTTGACCAGAGCTTTTTGATGTTTTCCTTCCCTCTCCCCCAGATGTATAAACGGTAAATGCTGTATCCTAATGTTATGTTTTAATACTCTCACTGTTAAATCCAGCATAGTTTTATAACTTTCTTAGTCACTAATATTTCCTTGCTGCCATATGAAAGTTGTTGCGTATTGCTTCAGTTTTCTTAATTTGGTGAGATACCCTGTATGTATGTTCAAGAATGTATGTATTTAATAGACTTACTACCCCGAGTTTTACTTTTGCTGCTAATTGCTCCTTTTGGAAGGAAAACAAGCGATAAACTTTGAAGGAAGCAGTAGGAGATGGGTTAGCTGTAAGTGTCGGGGAGGACAGGGGACAGTCCTGAGTCACTTGTCAAGTTTCAGAGAAGTTATGATGAAGAAATCAGTTGGAAGCTTTCACTCTAGTTCCAACCAGAGTTACTCCCTTCTGGCTGCTTGGCATTCTGATGAAAATTTTGTTAAAAAAAAAAAAAAAAAAGTTACAAAACTACTGCTCTGTGGGCAAGGGGTCCCAAGTTATATTATCAATGGAAGACAATCAGAGCTTCTTGGCTTTTTATTTTTAATGACCATTTACTAGAGATTCTTTCCTTGACAGTGATTTGCTATGATGCTATGCCAGCTAGGCTCTGGAATCAGAACAGAGGGGCCATTTGGAACACTGAAGAAAGAGGAATATGCCTTGGTGATTATTCAGCCCCTGGGATAAGATGTCAGTAGGTGTGGACTCTATGTTTGCTGGAATTGCTTCCAGGTCTTAGAATCAGGAGTAAAGGCACTTTCTTTTAGTAGTTGGTAGATGTGTGGCTTGCGGACACTATTCTGTAAAACCTTAGATTCCCCTTTACAGGTTCTTGAACCAAATTTGTGGTTCACCTGAAGCAGATGTACAGGATCTAAGGGATGCCTTCTGTATGTGTCTCATTTCTAGCTCATTTAATGCTTCTATTCTTATTTTTTTCTTTTCTTTTTTTCACCTACTTCCAATAAATGCTGTCTTGTTTCTGGAGCACAGTGGGATGTGCACAGGGCTAGGTGATTGAGTGCTTCTCAGACCTGATGAGAGACAGAATGGCAACCCAGTCAAGAGCAGGTGTTTGGGACCAGACTGATTGGGGGTCACATCTTGGCTTTGCCGTTTGTTAGCTGTGTGGTTTGGGGGCCATTTCTTAACTTCCGTGAGCCTTGATTTCCTTGTCTAAGAAAACAATGCCTGCCCCACAGAGTTGATGTAAGGAGTAAAGGAAGCCATGTGAATACTGAATGAAGGGTTGACTTCTGTACTGAGAGTAAAAAATCGCCCAGGAATCGGCAGAATAAAGAACAATAGCAACAGCAAGAAAATTCCTAAGAAACCTTCAGACCTGTGTGTGCATCTTGGGACCACACCTTGGAAGAGAGGGCAGAACAACCTAGATGTCCTTCCTGGCTGTTAACAGATCTCCTAAGAGGGTCAATACCTTGAGGGCATAATGAGTCACTAAGAAAGATGTCGACGGGCACCTCTATGGACGTTTAAAAATGGGGCAGAAAGAAATGAATGCAAAGTGATAATTTGCAGCCTGGGGTCTTAGTGAAAAGAGGGTAACAGCTAAGGTGCCGTGGCTTGGACAGAGTTCGTGGGCAACGTGTATCAGCTCTCATAAGAGTGCACGTCTGATGATTTACGTGTTAGGTGTCTTCATTATATGATCAAATTTGATGACTACAACAGTCCTCTACGGGAGCTTTTTATTCAGATGGTCCCAGTTGGTGTGAGGGCAAGTTCCAGGGGCAACAGAGACAAGCAAGGATGGGAAAAAGTAGGATGATTTTCCTTAATGGATGAGACACAGAAAAGTTCTCCTGGGCCTCAAGCAGCGGATGAATGGGTAACGCTGGCTGAGGACTTGATTCAGCGGGGGGCCCTTTCTCCTGTACACCTGTTGTTATTCTGTCTGTGCCCAAAACGGTCGCACAGAAGATGCAGAGAAAGTCATAGTCAGAGTCGGCACAGGTGAGGGGGGAAGCAGGGCCCAGGGATCCTCAAACCCAAGCACACTTCTTTTATGTTAGGTGGTGTTTTCATTAAAAATTCCTTGTTCTATTAAAAAGCATTTATTTTTTTAATTATGAATTTCCTGTTTTTGTTGCTTCTTTGGGCAGTTTTTCAGAAAAGTGGCCCTAAACACACTGTCCTGGGGCTTGGGAGCTGCCTTTAAATTATCCTTCTGTAATCTGTAGAATGTCTCTTCTTCCTTCTTAAAGCTGTGACAGTCTTGTGGAGCCACTCTTGCTTTCCTGAGGTTTGCCTTTGTGGTCGGGAGGCTGTCAGGACCGCTTCATTCCCCTCGGATAGTAGGGGCAGATGGTAACAGGCCTCAGCGGTGTGTTTGCTACCTCAGTAGCCCGAAAAGGTTTGGAGGGCAGAAGCCACCGCTCACCAGGAAGTGATCTGCTCAAAAGGATCCTGAGAACTCAGTTCAGTGAAGTTCATTTTGGGCTCAGGGCAGTGAATCTCTGACCTCCTGGAAGATGCTGCATTTTTGCCTAACGTTTACTTAAATCTCTAACTTTTAAGTGGCACCTCTGGTGCTCTCCTACCATCCCCCTCCCTTCCAGGAAAAAATAAGAAAAAAAAGACACCCTTGGTTTTGCAGGATTATGGAGATCCAGCAAGCATTATAACAAAGGCACTTCATCATGGCTTAGTCACAGGGGACCAGTAAATTAACAGAATGGGGAGCCTTTCTATTGCTTTTTCTTGAGGGCTGATGGTTTCTGCTGGAATACAAATGAAACATCTCAGAATTTTAAAGATCTTACTATGAAAATCTTTGACTGTGGCAAATGAGGGTGTCTTACTATAATTCACGGGAAATACTTGCTAAGAGTGCTTCTTTAGAGCGCTTATTTTTAGAGTAAAAGTGTGACTTTAATTTCCAGTACTAGGCAGTGAACATAATTTTTATGAAACAGTATTCATAGGATCTAGAATTGAGCCTGTATGGCCTCTGTTAACCTAATCGATATTTGATCTATTCACTGCCGAATATTGAGTCTGGTTGTTAGCCAAAGAATTATTTATTACAGAAACTATGAAGGACAGCTTATTGGAATTGACTTATAATTTCATTCATTTCTTCATAATTACCAGATAAAAGGATGATTTGTCTTGAGTTCAGTCATTCCTCAAATTAAAATAAGGAACTTATAAAATATTTCTCAGTTTTATGTTATCTGGGAAGCATTCATGGGCGGCAAAGAAACACGTGAGATAATTATTCAGGGATTTCACTTGCTAGTATCTGTGTGTTGAAGGTACATACAGGACAAGAGGTTTTGGAATCTCTTGCAAAGTCAGAATTGCCCTGTAGATAGATGATCCTACAGAGAGTCAGAACTGTTTCAAAGTCTTTGTAAATGGAACGAAGTGAAAACAGTTCCTCCTTTGATAGTTCTGACGGCTGGTGCCGTTTGGCCAAGGTTATGGAGAAGTAGCATTCGGCCTCTGGGGAGAGGCGGGGTGGGGGTGGGCAGGTTCCTTCTGAATCAGAGCTTTCATCATGACATACATAACGTCCTCCCAAGTGATAGTGTGGGAAGCAAAAGAGGAAGAAAATCTTTGAAAAAATTGACAGAAGTGAGCGAATACATAATTGTAACAGGTAATATTTGCATGTCAAAGAGAAAGAATGAATGGATGAGAACTTGGCGGAATGCCAGGTAGGGATAAAGGGGAACAGTCCACAAGGAGTAAAAATTGCCTGGTTTCTGGACCAATATGATACTGAAGAATGACTGAGTTTAAATAGCAGCTGTTTACATTACCCTGCAGATAGAGTACCCACTCAGCTGATAGGCTGTTACGGGGTGCCTTCTGGCTTGGGGCCGAGTCATTTAGGTATACCCATAAACTAATTTTTTAAAAATCCCATGGTTAGAAGGGATTTGCTTGTAAGTAATACATTAGATAACTGTAATTTTGCTTTATTCAGTCACGTGGGGAAATACGAAGATTGAAACATGTTGCTGCTGTTGATAAGGACATCCGTTCCTCACGGTTTGTTTCACTGATAAGTTAGATGGTAAGCTTCTGGAAGGCAGAAGACTGGTTCTTCTTCATCTTAGAGTGTGGCTTGCACGCAGCAGGCGCCCAGTCGTGTCTGTTGACATTGTAAACTGTAGGTGAGCACTCACTGCTGAGTCTGCATGCCGACTGTCAGACCATACATCCCAGAGCAGACTTATTCTGAAAAGATGCCTGTTGCTTTGCCATGTGTATGTTTTGCTAAAGTTAAACTGTGACCCCCCCAATGCCTAATGAAAGACTTACTGTGTTGCCGATGGTTTCTAGTGTGAGTAGAGGTCACAGCTGAGCGTGGTGCTGTAGAAATCTCACTCCACAGGGCTAGGCAAGAAAGAAAGGTTTGAGGTCGTTTCCATGGATTCTGTGAGATTTAATTTTTTATTGTTTTAAAACTATCTTCTGAGTAATCTGGGATTGTATGGCAAACAGAAGGAGTGCTGTGCTTGGATGGCAGAGAATCTGGGTTTGTCTGATGGTTAGAATTGTAACGCTCCGAAGGGGCTTCATTCGGTGAGTGATTTTGGCTTTGTTTGTAGGATTTTCAGTAATGAAGTAATATTTGATTTCTTCAAGTAGTTTAACATTTGGCTTCTGTTGTTCAATCATGTTTCACAAGACCTTTTCCACTGCAAGATTATTAAAAAAAATCTTCTGTGTTTCTTCTGGTCCTTTGTTGGTTCCATTTGGAACTTTTGGCATGAAGAGTAAGTAAGGACTCTGTTTGATTTCCCCCCCCCCCCCCACGATGGATTGTTACAGTAGCATTTAATGAATAATCTTTACTCCAGTGATATGAAATGCCACATCCATTTTATACTGAGTTCCTAGGTATTATGAGTCATTTCTGCATTTCAGCACCACGCTAATTAATCGCTGTAGCTTTACAGCGCCTCAGTATCCGATACGGATGCTCTCTACTCTTTAGTCTTCTTTTTCAGAATTCTGTATCTTTGCTTGTTTTCCCATAAGAACTTTAAGATCGCCTTGTCTAGTTCCTAAGAGGATTGTTGGGGATACTTAGAGAAAGCCTTCCTCTGTGATGAATGACGCTCTGGAATCTTAGAACCCCATCTGTGTCATAAGCCTGGAGACTTGGTTTTAGACCTAGTTCTGATGTTAACTGGCTCTGTAATAAAAAAGAATTAGATTCATGTTTTACTATTTTACGGGTGTTTGCAGGTGGCTTTTAAAAAATTACTGTGTACTCATGGTGGTTTTCTTTACTTTCTCAATCACTGGACACAACTATTATAAGAATCCTTAACATTTTTTAGCATTGCAGAGGGGTCCTCGTCCTTTCAAAAGTTGGAAACAACTGAATTAGAGTACTGTAAGCTCTTTTTTGTTCTAAAATTCAATTCTAAGTAAATGAAAGGTGGTATATCATCAGTCCAATCAAGGATTGAATTTAAATCTTTGTAGCCACTGAAAGGGCTACTCTACCAAGAGAAACTGCAGAAATGGTTCTTGGCAAGATCATTTGTCTGTTTCTTTCTTTTTCTCTGGAAGCAGTTGGTGTTTTGAAAGGAAGCATATTGTCTAGATTTTCAAAGTTCTCTAAAAACAGGATGGGAGAGTGCGTTATTTTCGAAGCATGTTACATGATTGCATCTTCAGCAGAATTAAGTGCTTTGAAAGCTTGAATTCTTTGTGTTGTCATAGTTGACTATTATGCTTGAAATAAGTATGTATATATCTTCTTCCCTTTCTGAGTGTTCATTGTTAGGTTGGGGGAGAGCCTTGGACAGAATGATTATGGGAGAAGACAATCAAGGCTGTGTTAATTTTCTAAAGTCAGACTTACATTTTGAAGGGCACATCACATCTGTAGTCTATAGAATTCTGTAACAGATTGGAAAATAATGGAACAAATGATGAGAGAAAATTGGCCTTCATTTGTTGGCGAATGGCAGTTACCATTAAATTAAAGTGAGTTTTAAAAATGAGAAGACGATAATTCTTTTTTTTGCCCCCTTTGGGAAATTACTTTCAGGATTCGTTGATTTTAAAATTGTTATAGGACTTTAAAAAAAAAACAAAAAAAACCTAAAAAAATTTACCAGAAATCCTATAATCCTATCAGAATAGTATCCTGAAGTGGAGGGCGAGTTTTGGGATTTGTTGAATCTAGCTACACCAGACTCAGTCTGTTTAAGAAACGTAGATCATCATGCTCTTAAACAGGAAGTCAGTATGGTCGTCAAGTAAACTGGTTGAAATCACCACTATGAAATTAGAAAGATTAGAGAAGGGTGTTTAGGAAAAACAAGAACGTAAGCAGAAAATAATCCTAGAGTATAAATTCGAGAAATCCAAAGTGAGAGTCAGCTCACTGAATCCGGATGCCGTTTGTGTGCTGAGCAGGAAGAGAATATGCCAGGAACTCGGGACTTTTTTAGATGACACTCTTGATGTGAGTTTACTTTCCTTCGCTCGAGCTCATGTGATGAGAGTCAACCAGAATCAGGTTCTCAGATGCCCGTTCCTGGGACGGAAGCCGACCGGCCCATTTTGGGTTGTGTCCGTCCTGGTCACCGTGTGGCCAGGAAGTGTGGGGAGTTGGGGGGTGTCACGCTGACCCTTCTGGTTTCCGCCAGCATTAAACAGCATCCCAGACTGACTTCTGTGTCAGCTGTCAATCACAGAGTACCTTCTGGGAAATACATATTTTTTTCCTGAGATTCTAATTTGATCTTGGGCACCCTTTGCAGTCTAAAAAAAGCTTCATTGATAGCTTCTACTTGTGCCAGTGAAGTGTCAGAGTGCCTGAGGAGCCCCATCCTGGCCAACACGGGGGTTTTCGTGTTTTAATCCTTGCTGATATGGGAAGTGAAAAGAGTATACGGCACTGCGGCTTTCGTTCGCATATATGGATGTCACACGAGGTCGGGCATTTCTTCACGCCTGCTTTTCTGTTCATCGCTGGACGGCGTGTGACTTTGTTCTCTTCTGTTTTTGTTCAGCTGAGTCGCTGGGCTGCAGGGAGCCTTCTGTTTTGTTAGAGGAATCGTTTGGGAAAAGTTTCAACTTGTTCCATCAGGCATCAAATATAGCACTAGGAATGGTTCATCTCGAGACTGGCTTGGGCAGAGGGAGTGGGCAGGTGCCAGCAAAGCACAGAAGGAAGTGATGGGGGAGCAGGGTGTCTGGTGGGAACCGCCGTGATGGGTGGATCGGTAGAGCACACACTGAGCCCAGCGGGCATCAGGGGCTGTGTGGTCTACACCAGGGGCCCCCAACCCCTGGGCCACGGACCCGTAGTGGTCTGTGGCCTGTTAGGAACCGGGCTACACAGCAGGAGGTGAGGGTCTGGTGAGCGAGTGAAGCTTCGTCCGTATCCACAGCCGCTCCCCGTCGCTCGCGTTACCGCCTGAGCTCCGCCTCCTGTCAGCATTGTGGTGAGTTGTATGTAATTACGATGTAATAATAATAGAAATAAAGTGCACAATAAATGTCATGTGCTTGAATGGTCCGGAAACCATACCCCAGCCCCTGTCCGTGGAAAAATTGTCTTCCACGAAACCGGTCCCTGGTGCCAGAAAGGTTGGGGACCGCTGGTCTAGACAGTTACTGATGTCTCAAGTGACAAAATTCCGTGAAGGTCAGAGATTCCAGCCTGGTGCAGCGTTGTCAATAGATGGATGTGTAGGAGGGGTGTTGCTGCTTCAGCATTAATGGAATTCTAAGAGGAAACTCGGTACCATGATAATACTTTGGGAATGGTTTTGCTATATCTGGTATTTAAATCTTCCCTTTTGTGATTTCTCCAAAGCACCACAGAGCTGGGCAGATTTATGTGTGTACTTCTCTTGAAATTAAAAACAGTCCTGTTGGTGGAGGTTGGGTTGGAGTGGACCTTCTCCCTCCGAGAGAATGTTAGACCTCGTGCTTTGGATTGTCTTGAACACAGAATCTCATGGCTAGACGTTTCTTTAGATTTTAGCATCAACGAGCACTGTTGTCGTGCCTCTTAACACTGAATTGGAGCAAAGCAGTGTCCCCTTTCTGCATTAGTTCCTTGACTGCCCCCGCCTACCCCCAGTGCAGGCAAGTGTGACCTCATCAGCTCAGGTTACAGGAGTGAATGGAAAATGTAAACCTGCCTTTGTTCTTGTGTGCGTAACTTTCCCTCCCCCTGTGAATGAAACCAGTTCCTTTGGGGAAACTGATGCTGAAGGCCCATATCTGAGTAGCGTAACAACAGGATTTCTCATTAATATGCTTTGTCGGTCCTCGCTTGCAAGACACTGTCAGGGTATTCTTGGCTGGAGGCCGGGATGCTTGGGTTTCCATCCTGTTCATTTCTTATCTGTGATCCTCTGCTGAGAAGGTCTCCCCTCCCCATTTAATCATATTCAGAAAAAAAAGGGTAAACCGTCTGATACCTGTTTTTAATTGTTTCTGTACTGATAAGATTGCCATCTCTCACTCTCTGTATAAAGATGTAACGTGGTATTTACTTTTGCTTCAGTAATTTCTTTTGAATTTTGACCTTTTTCATTTGAGAAAAAAACTAAAAGGAGGCATAAGGTGGAAAATTGATGATTCTTTTAAAATGTCTTTCTTCCTACAGATCTCATCTTTAAGTGTAGATCTTAAACCAGAAATATCCCCTAAAAATCTACTTGTGGAAGGTAATCCGGCTGAGATTTAAGTACAAGGCAGATATAGATGAGATGACTAGATGAGATCACCAAAGAAAAGTTCCAAATAAATATATCTAAAGTCTGATAATCTCCCAATTCTCTAGTTTCTTCTGTATAAAAAGTAGGAATGAAATGCCACACAAACTTCTAGCAGCTAGCTATGGACTCCCTGTTACGTGCCGTGTACTATCTGAGTGAGGTGACCAGCCCTTAGAGAGTTTCAAATCCAGGAGAGACAGGATCCGATTTCCCTGTTGACAGAATTGCTCTGGCTTCCGAGTGGAGAACAGGCTATTGGGAGCCAAGGGTGGAGGTGGGAGATCGGGTCGGGGCCAGCAGAGTCCAGGTGAGAGTGGAGACGAGGTTGGGGGGCTTGGCGGAGCCATAGGTGAGAGCAGAGAGCAGAGAGCAGAGCGAGTGTACTGCTTTGAAATTCAGGGCAGTGGTCTGGTCTGGTGATGTGGACTTGGGAGTTGTCTGGACTGGATGAGATCTGAGAGGAGGGGCTGTGATGGAGGAGAGAAAAGGTTCAGGGACTGAGCTGTGGGCCCTTCTGTTCTGCATTAACCCCCGTGTGCTCAGCTGCTTCTTCAGGGTGGGTGGCTGACCGGCTGATGGAAGGAAATATTTATCAGGGAGTAGCTTAGACGGACCTAGAAGGAAAGAGGAAGTTGTTTTTCTCTTTTGCTTCCTACATCAGAGTGATTCTAGATTGCTCCGGGCTTTGCTTGATCTCCATAGGATAAGCTTTCCTGTATTATGGTTTTAGTGAAGTTTATGACGTCACCTACCTCTGCAAAATGCTTTATTTAACCAATCTCCATAATATAATATCTCATTCTGAAACTTGACTTTTTAAAAAAATAAGTAATTAGTATGCATTTAAATCTTACTTAGTTTTCAGGAAATATTCCAGAATACAGGGAATATTTTTGTGGCTTTTTGCAGAGTGAATCCCAGTAGTTTTCCTTATGGAATTATATAGTATTTTTACTTTACAATGTTTTCTCAATTTCTCCATCTCTAACATGAGGACATTCTTACCAGTTATCTGCTGAAGGGTAATGTTTTGGAGGATAAATGTCATTCGACGTGTGCGTGTGTTTTAAGTATAGACGCATTATTTTTCAACGAGTGTTTCTGTAATATGTTGTACAACTTGTGTCAGTATTCTCAGTGCTTTCCTTCAGTTTAGTCTTTTCACAAATGCTTAAGGAACGCAACATTTTGCATTTGGGGAACTGGTCCTTAGGTTTCTGTAGGGGACATTGTGATTTTGAGGGAGTCCCTGCCCCATAATATTGGTTCAGTGAATGAATGAACAAACGTAGGTGAGTGAGTGAGTGTGTGTGTGTGTTGGAGGGGGGGGCGGTTGATCTGTCATGAAAATGGAAAGGTACTACCAAATCGCATCTTAGCTTGTGTTTGGAAGGCTCACTTCTCTTGTGACATTACGGAGGAGATGGTTTTGGTCCAGAGCAGCCCAGCAGGCGCGCAGGCCTCCACAGGCAGGTTGCTTTCGTGCACTTCCTGAGTTTTATGTTTGAGGCTGAGAAAGGTGAGAGCTTGTAAGTTCTGCCTCCTGGGGGTGCTGAAGGGTGAACCAGAAAGGGCCCAGACACTTTCCGGTTATAATAACGCCACCTTTATTTTTCTAGACCATTTATTAAGCCACCTGAAATTTGCTTTTGATTTTCAGTTTACGTTATTTTTTTACTATTAATCTTGCAGTTTATTTATTTTAAGTCAATTTCAGGTACTTTTTTATAGTTGATAGTATTCTTTTTACATCACCTGTTACGTTTGCCTTGTTAGCATTCATTTTCTTTGAGGTTCTCTTGCAGATTTATTTTATTTACCCTTTCTGGGACACTTACCAGTAGAATCCATGCTCCACAAAAACAAGGACATTTCTTTTATTGCATTTTCTCCCCAGTACCTAGGTACTAGTACATAGAAGGTATTCAACAAATAATTCTTTCATGAGTAAATACTGTATACACTATTTTGTATGCTTTCGCATGTAATCTCATGTCATAAGACTTTTATCACATAACTTAAAAGTCTTCTAAAATGCAACGTAGGTATTGCATAATAATTTATTTTATAGATCTAGCATAATTTACTTTAAATTAATTCTTTTGTTTGGCATATTTAGTTTCTCTTGTGTTTTGTTATTACAAGTAACACTAAGGGGAACATCTTTATGTATAAATCTTTGCCCATATTTGTGTTTATTCCTTTAGGATATATTGCTAAAGAATTAGCAGTTTAAATAATTTAAATCATTTAAGGCTCTTAACATACACTGACAACAAAAGTGTCACAATTTATGCCCCCACTGACATTTTAGGAGAGCCCCTTTTCCCTGGAATTTGGTCTCTGATGCCATTTTCTTCCCATCTCGTGTTCATTCCCCTTGGCCTTGCCATCTGTTGTGTCTCAGTTCCATTCCCTCAATTACAGCAGTGCTGGAGGCTTGTGACTTCTTATTCCAGCCTCAGCTCTGTGTTCACTGGTGATCTGGAGGTCCCCTGCACGTCAGTTCTCCACCTCCAAGCGTGTAAAATTATTATCTTTCCATCGTGACCTGCGCTCCCCTGCTCTGTTCCCTTTTGAGACAAATTAAGGTTGGAGGTGGGGGAGTGATTCTCAGTCCTTCCCTTTTCCTGTTTATTCAGTGGTGATGAGTTACTTTCCAGGCGACTGAAATTTTGCCTTCCTTTCTGGGAGGTAATCATTCCCCCTTGTTCTGTCTCCTCTCGTGGGCTGTGTTCTTCCTTCTGACTGTGTGCGCTGAGCCATTCGGCTCCCACACTCCAGACGCAGCTATGGCAAGGTGTGACTGGGGGCTCGGGAGACTTGAATGTGACAGCTGCGTGTGTCAGTCTTGTTTCAATGCACAGGTCCCCTGCGGGGGGAAGTTCATGGACCCATTGGTTACAGCGGCTGCTACTATAATTTCCTCAGGGAGAAAAATCACTGATGTTACTTGTTGAATTGCTTGTGTAATCTTTATGTCAGGTTTAATATTACACAGAAAGCTTTGAAACAGACTTTGATTCTGGAATATGTAAAAATTGTCCTGGTGATCGAAAAAACACCCAGCCGTCTGCTATGCAGCATTTACACCTGCTATTTCCATCTGATAATGTGCAGATTTCCTAAGTATTTTTGTATATTTATGTAATAATTTTTTGGTCCAAATTTAAGATTCAGCATATTTAATGAAACTAAACAGTAATTCTGATTTGGTTATGATCTGTTTGGTACCTGACAGCATGTTGATTGCTGACTGTATGGTATTTTAGGAGGTTGTTATATTGTTTAGTCTGAGGTTGAGGAGGGAAGGATATTGTGTCACTGGGGGGGAGTCAGAGTGACTGCTCTGGTACCTGTGTTACGTCTGTCCTTCTCTTGAAGGAGTTGTGGACATGCAGAACTCCAGGTATAAGCTGAAGATAAAAAAGAAGGCCGGACCCCTCTCTTGGTCAGTTGTAGAAGCTCCGCAGGTCCCTGTAGGGGCCGACTGTGGTTGATGTGAGGGTGGGCTGGGAAGTCAGGGTCAAGAGGACCAAGTGGGGGCTGGAAGTTCAAGCTGTGGGTCCTGGCGGGAACGGAAGCCAGGTGAATATGGGAGTCAGGGCGGGGCACATCAAGGGAATCGACCCCGTGGAGACACCCAGTGGGTCCCGTTCCCGGGTGCTCAGGAACCAACACACAGTCAGAATCCAGGGACCATTTATGGATGTGGGGAAGCAGCAAAAACTCCAACCAGTCGAAGATGTAAAGCAACTTTAGTCATTGCTAAGGAAACCTCTTTTATATTTATTTACGATGGCCTGGGACAGACTTCCAGGATTTTCTAACCTAGTTGCAGCTAGGAAGGTGGGCCAAAGCCAAGAGACATGTCATAGTTGGGGTGCTGAAGTTAGACCTTGGTCTCCTTGATGACTCTTTGATTGGTGGCATCATGACAGTAATTCAGTGTATCCCTGTGATGTGTGTGGTATCATTCTAGACAGTACGAAGTGTAAGATTCCATTTTTACCCTCCATGGCTTCTAGTTGAGTTGAGAAGACAGAGCCTGTGCCTTGAAGGCAAACCTCAGTGGAAAGGAGAGGTGTTGGGTGTCACCTGGGTTCTGCTCATCCTGAGTTCTGTTGGAGTTGGAGGATGGGAATTGTGTGAGTCTTAGAAGGGGCTGAGTTTGGAATACAAGGTGGGACTTAGAGTGGGGAGGATGTAGGTGAGGGCTTCTCCCACCTTTACAAGCTGTTTCACTCTGGGAACCTGCTTCCTCAATTGTAAGCTGGTTAAAGTAATTTCTGCCTTGCTTGTTTGTGACAGGGTTGTTGTAGAGATTAAACGAGATGATTTATGTGAAAGCCCTTTGTAAACGGCACCATGGATTCAAATGTAAGGTGTTATTAATAATTTGCCATTTGCAGTGGGAGCCTGTTGGATCACAGCTTTGTTCATTCATCATATGTAAATGAGACTGTGTTCTTGCAATTAAAGGTGTTTAATGAAGGTCATGATTAGATGTTGAGGAAAAGAGTCAAAGAGACTTTTTAAGTAAGGTTAGTGTATGTCTGAGATTTTACTTATAAACTTATAAATACATAATTACTGTTGAAAATTAATGTTTAAGGTGCATCTGAAGTGCTTTACGTTTTTGGTTAATAAAAAGAGGAAATATATTTGAAGAGTAAGTTACTGAGCTGTGAAAAAAACAGGAGTCCATTTAGTAGCAAAATTACAGGATGCTTCTCATTCCTCATTCTAGAACAGACTATTTTTAGCATCTCTTTGAATCAGTGATGAATTCCAGTTACAGGATTCAGTAATTAAAGCAGAGAAAAATATAACATCGTTTAGGCAAGAAAATCTTTTTACTTGAGTTGGATCTGTTTCAGGGTTTAGACTATTATCCTCAGCCACCCCCCCCCCGCCCCCTCCGGAATCGTTGGTTTGTCATCCCTGTGGGGTCACAAGCAACAGGAAGAGTGCCAGGACCTCGGCCAAGGACACAGTGTCCCGTTTTTAAGAAGGGGAGTTTAAAAAACTCTGGGATGTCTTAACGGGTAAGCTTGTTGTAACTGTGTCATCTGCAGGACTCTGGAACAAGTGTTCGGGGGACCCCTAGGCCTCCCCCTCTTTTCCTGTCCTCCATCCCTTCCCGATGGTCAGTTCTGTCCCTCTGTCTCCTGCATCTGTCCTGCTGCTCCTTTGTTTTTTCCGTTCTCCAGCTGCCTGTGAATATTGCGAAAGCAAACGGCGTGCTGCTGCCAGTTGGTCCCGCTCCACATTTGTGTTTAGTGGTTGTGGATTGTTCCACAATGTTGCTAAACAGCTTTCTGAAAAATTGCTCCCAGTCAGCAATCTTTCTTCAAGCTGGAAGCCTTATTTTATCCTGTGCAAGTTACTATTATTTTATCTTCTTATGCCCATTCCGCAAAAGCTCATTAACTGTTTGGTTGCACTGAAAGTGGTGTTCTGTTGACCCCAATTCTCCTGCTGTTCCCCTGGGCGGCGCCCAGCCCTTGAAATGGTGACCACAGGGCCGGCACCAGGTCACAGGACACTACTGGTTGAAGTAGGTCACGAAGATGCATGATGATTTTTTTAACCAAGTCATTTGAGAAAGTTTACTTATTTGACAGATGTTTTTTGAGTGTTGCTTGTGTGCCGAACATTGAGCCAGGAATTAAAAAAAAGAAAATGAGAAAGGTCTTTGATAGTGAAGCAACACATAACTAGAAAATGCACTTTTGCTTTGAAAACTGATTGTTTACCATGAATTTCCGAACTTTTTCAGCCTCTGAGTTCTTTGATCTCTCAGCAGCTCGGTACTTTGTGTTGCAGTAATGAATAACCAGGCAGACGGGTAAGACCAGAACTAAATCTGGGCTTCTTCAGTCATCTTGGTTTTAGGCTTTTGTGTGCTTGTTTATTGATTCACTGTTTGTTTTGTTCTGGACTCAACACTGTTCAGGAGGCTTCCGAGCTCCTTTCTGTGTGAAGCCCTGGAGTATAAGGACGTGGGTGACCCTCTTCCCACGCTGGGGGCTGTCACAGTGCCTGGGCAACAGGCAGGACCGGCGCCGGGTCTGTGATGGATGTTCTCAGGGGCTTGTTATCACGTGGGAGGCCAGGCTTGTCCCAGGGATCACTCCTTTGATTCTCGCTCTCATTTTTGTGTTTCGGGGAATTTAAGCTTAAATAACCTGCCTTAGAGGGTGTAAGTGGGAGGCCAGTTTGAGCTGAATCGTGGCTTGAGAGCCCACCGCACCATGGCATCCTGTGTCGCCCGGCTGACTTGGTGGGCACAGAGGAGGGGGTGGACTCTGCCGGCAGCTGAGCAGAGCTTTGCGGTGGAAGTGACCCCTCGCTGGTCAGAAGGTGGAGGGCAGGAGGGCAGGTGTGGGGAGATGCAGGTGTGGGGAGATGCACGTGTGGAGAGATGCAGGTGTGGGGAGGGGAGATGCAGGTGAGGGGAGATGCACGTGTGGAGAGATGCAGGTGTGGGGAGGGGAGATGCAGGTGAGGGGAGGGGAGATGCAGGTGTGGGGAGATGCAGGTGAGGGGAGATGCACGTGTGGAGAGATGCAGGTGTGGGGAGGGGAGATGCAGGTGAGGGGAAGGGAGATGCAGGTGTGGGGAGATGCAGGTGTGGGGAGATGCAGGTGTGGGGAGATGCAGGTGTGGGGAGATGCACGTGTGGGGAGATGCAGGTGTGGGGAGATGCACGTGTGGGGAGATGCAGGTGTGGGGAGATGCACGTGTGGGGAGATGCAGGTGTGGAGAGGTGCACGTGTGGGGAGATGCAGGTGTGGGGAGATGCACGTGGGGGGAGATGCAGGTGTGGAGAGATGCACGTGTGGGGAGGGGAGATGCACGTGTGGGGAGATGCAGGTGTGGAGAGGTGCATGTGTGGGGAGATGCAGGTGTGGAGGGTGTGTGCATGAGGGCAGTGTGGGGAGGAGTAATGGGAGGGAAGCCTGCAGACCCTGCCCGGGAATTGGCCGTGGCCATCCTGTGGGGCAGGGCGGCGGTGTCAGGGACCCCACGGTAAAGCCGATGGAACAGGCAGACTGGCCGCATTAACGGAGGGTGTGCTGCTTCCCTCGGCTCCTCTGCCGTCCCTGCGTCTGTGAAGGGCAGACTGGGGCACCTGGGAAAGGCCAGCGGGACTGGGACCCCTCAGCTGCCTTCAGACCCTTGGAAGCTTGCAGAGTTGAAGGCTTTGGTAGATTCTCTGGTTTCAGAGGGCAGAACAGAGAGCATTGGTTTGAAGTGTTAAAGATGCAGGCTTTAACTGAACACAGAGCTAGGGGTCTTGACGAGAGGTTACACAGTCCTCTCCCTGAACAGGGTTCACGAGAAGCATCCAGGGATGGGGCAGAGGGGAGCCCGCACTGAATGGCGGGTGGATCTCTGGGCCCTTCCAACTCTGGCCTGTGCATTTCCCGTAGCTGCCCAGGCCCAGGCAGGCAGTACACACTCTTTATTTCATGAGCAAGCTCTGGACCTGGGAACTTTCTGACCCCCTCGTGATGTCTTCATATTTAGGTGGTGAGGTAGCACTTGTCTTTATATTAACCTCTCGCATCCTCTGTGCATTTCAGAGGCCAGGAATCAGTCTCTTGGTGTCGCTTTGCTCCGCACGCACATTTTAAGTCTTGTTTATTGAAGCCGGCACTGGTCCTTTCCTCCCACGACGCTGTGCACGGATCTCTCTTGCCACTTTGCACTTTCGGACCTCGGTGTGCTGTCTTTCTGTGTGTAGTGTCCCTTCTGCCTGATTCATGGTTGCGTTGTCCGTGTATTGTAGAAAGGTACTAAGTGTTTGAAGGGATCATGAGGGGTTGATGTGGCCCAGATCTTGATCTGGGTTATTCGATTCTCTGGCCGGGGACTGTTAGCCCAGAGGTATGGGCCAGCTGTGGCTCTCTGCACAGCCCTATTATATCACGAATTGATCATTTTGTCTTCCTATTTTACTAGGTAGTTATTGTTCATCAAGTTAAGGGGCAGAAACTATTGTTTTATGACGCTAGTATTTAGGTCTGTGGTACATACTTTTTAAATGAACAAATTACTTAAAACTGGGAGAATTTTTCATTTGCACCCTCATAGAATAGTTAATGTGGTTTTATTAATTGTTACATGAATCTGTCCCTAGCTGGGAGTGGGCTTATATGTAGGTGTTCAGTCGGTGTCAGCTGACACTGTTTCTGTGTTGTGTACAGCAGTTTTCCTCCTGCTCCTTGTTTTATGTGCGCACACACGCACACACGCACGCGCGCAAACACACACACACCCCCTTCCTCACCAGGTAAAGCTCTCTGGGCACCAAGAGCGTGTCTCGTTCCTCATCCCTCCTACGTAAGCGCTCACGTACGCGTCGAGGTGAACTGCGGGGCCAGCCAAGTGTGTTCCTTGTGGCTCGGATCTAAGTGATGCAGGGCGGTTCTAGCCGTGGGAATTGAAGCTCGGATAACCGACCTGAGAGGCCAAGCAAGGCAGCACAGAGGTTGCTGTTTTGTCGTGTCGTTAGACACGCTTCTAGCTAAAAACATTCCTGTTAGACGCGCTGACGTTTCTCTGAAGATAGTCGAGTCTGCATGTTGCAGAGTGTCTCACAGTCTTGTAGGCAGAGCTTGCTGTGTGCATAGTGAAGAACGTTGATGACACGACCTCCTGGATGGAGAGGAACTTAGAATCTGAGCCTGGTGAAGAAGGTGGCCCTGGAATGCAATGCAGAGACTGCTGTCCTGGACGGCGTGTGTGTGTTGTGTGTACGCGGCTTCCCGTTTCTGGAGAACTGGAATTCGGGAGCTTAGGTGAGATGGCAAGGACCAAAATAGTAAACAAATCCTAACACAGTCAGATTAGGATAATATTGGCAGATTACCAGTGAGTTACTTAGACACAGCCTGTTCTCAGGTTAAATGTTTTCATGTCACAGAGTTCTTTCTTTCATGTTGACTTTGGATGTTGTAGGTAACTAAGAGGAAAGGGCATATTCCTAGGAAAAACTTTATTATCATTGACCTTTTAAAATGCTCTCTAGAACAAAATAAGGTGTTTCATGAGTCAATTCAGTCTTTTCTCTCATCAGAGTACAGAAGAGTGTAGACCGAATGTCAGCTGAGCTGCTTAGGAGCCGAATGGTCTGTAATGTATTTGAAATTACCTGACCTCACGGTAAAACCGCTGCTCCTCTCCCTTCCCTGCTTTCTTTCATTTTTTTAGAAAATGACATATTTTACTAGACAGCAATTTATCTTGGCTTCATTGATTATCTTTAATCTATGATTATTTTCTAAATTATGGTTTCAAAAATACAGTTTTTCCTTTCTCCCCCTTTTCTCTCTCTCTCTTTTTTCTTCAGAGTATAAGGAATTCATAGTATAGGGAATTTTAAGTTAGTAGTAGTAGTATTTTAAGGATTAGGCTGTGATCTGGAGCCAGCATGAGTACACTTTGATGCCACCATGTGGAGGGCGTTACTCAAGACCTGAATGGCGAGGACAGGCACCTCTTGATGGGATTTTAGAGGGAGGAGTCCTTAAGATCACCCGGTTTGTTACTCTGCCCGTTGGCCTGTTCGTCCATCTGTTCAACAAATATTTGCGTGTCCGCGTGCCTTTCTCCTGGTGATCCTTTTCCCAGGTCTGGTGACAGCCCCTCAGCTCAGAATCTCGAGTCTGCAACGTTAAGAGCTGCACCGTTCAGTCCCGTAGCCGCTAGCCACGTATTGCCCTTCTAATCAGTATTAATTAAAAAGAAATAAAGTGGACAGCTCAGTTCCTCAGTCACACTTGGCACAGGTAAAGCGGTCGGTCGAGCGCTCTCTGTGGCTGAGCCTGCCACATGGGCCGGCGTCCACGTGTGGGATACGGCCATCACTGCGGGGGGCTGGGCCTGGCATTCCTGCCTCTGCTCCTGGGCTCCAGCCCCGAGACCCCTCGGTGCCCATCTGCTCTAGCACTCGGTGCCTACCTCTCTCAAGTTCATTCCCATTAAAAAATTCTCCCATCTTATTGTAGGTCTGGGTCATCTGTCATCTGAATTAAGGCCACAGTGTTACCAGGGCTGTGAAGCCTCCCTGCCCCGCCCCCCCCCCGGCTGCCCCCCACCCACCCCACCCCCCGCTCTCGATACCACGCACACACAGTTGTCACATTGAATACCAATAATTCCTTGTCGATACAGCCTTTCTTCTGGGGGATCAAGAGGTCCTTGGGGGTGCAGGGTTGGGTTTTGGCTTTCCAGGGTCGGGGCACACGAAGCCTGACCCGTCACCACAGCAGGTAAGTGTTTACTGAACCGGTAGAGGGAGGAGCGGGTGGGTGGAGGAGGCGTCACAGGTTGCGCTGTAAAGACTGGAGCCAGTTTGGATGCACGGAGGCCACACGAGGAGGGCGTTGGTGGCGGGGGAGCGTCACAGATGCCAGTTGGCAGGAAGCTAAGGGTGGCTGCGCTGCCAGGGGCAGCCAGAGTGGCATGTTCAGCACCACGGCCAGGGCTTAACCAGCGACAGAAACCCTTTAAATCCTGCTGCTTCATATAAACGTGTTTCCCTGTGCTAATGCAACACCTCTTAGTAGAGGTGCTGCGTTTCACACTTAATAACCTTAACCTGTACCTTCAAAGGAGTTCAAGATACGCTTTTCCCCTGTAAAGTGAGGCAGCACATTCACAAAGGCTAGTTAACTCTTCAAGACCTTCGTGGTTCCTGACTTAGGTTAGGCGGGTTATCAGCTCAGTAGGAAAGTAAAATGCACGTATGCATGTCCAGAGGAGGCCATCTGATACAGTAATTAAGAACAGTGACGGTGGCCAGACAGCCCTGTCCTGGCTCTGCCTCTTCCAGGCTGTGTCGGCCTGGGCAAGTCACCTTCCGATCCTCAGTTTCCTCATTTTTTAGTGGAGATGTTACCTGTGTTGACTGAAGAAAACAACACAAGCTAAGTGCTTCGAGCTACGTTTTATTTGGGGGTTTACCGAGGACTATAGCCTGGGAGACAGCCTCTCAGATACTCTGAGGAAGTATTCCAAAGAGGTGAGGAGGGAGCCAGGATAGGAGCTTTCGCTGGTGGGGAGGAGGGAGGGGCACGCAGTGGAACACCAGAGGATGGCCGCCAATCACAAAGACCAAACATCTCATGGCCGCCAATCACAAAGACCAAACATCTCATGGCCGCCAATCACAAAGACCAAACATCTCATGGCCGCCAATCACAAAGACCAAACATCTCATGGCCGCCAATCACAAAGACCAAACATCTCATGGCCGCCAATCACAAAGACCAAACATCTCATGGCCGCCAATCACAAAGACCAAACATCTCATGGCCGCCAATCACAAAGACCAAACATCTCATGGCCGCCAATCACAAAGACCAAACATCTCATGGCCGCCAATCACAAAGACCAAACATCTCATGGCCGCCAATCACAAAGACCAAACATCTCATGGCCGCCAATCACAAAGACCAAACATCTCATGGCCGCCAATCACAAAAAGCAAACATCTCATGGCCGCCAATCACAAAAAGCAAACATCTCATGGCCGCCAATCACAAAGACCAAACATCTCATGGCCGCCAATCACAAAGACCAAACATCTCATGGCCGCCAATCACAAAAAGCAAACATCTCATGGCCGCCAATCACAAAGACCAAACATCTCATGGCCGCCAATCACAAAGACCAAACATCTCAAGTTAATGATTTTAGCGTTTTTCTGTGTATGGGAAGATGCAAGAGTCTGGGCTCTTTGAAATTCTTCCTTAGATGTGCATCTTAACTATCTAGGACCAGTATCCTATTTTTCTCCATCCTGAATCCCCTCAGGGCGCACCGTCAGGGCAGCTGCAGTGGCTGCTGGCTTGATGGCGGGCAACATTTTTTCCGTCCTGCCTTGTGAAGATTAAGTTAATCGTAGGAGACTCAGCGCTCTGCTTAGTCCTCAGTAAGGCATTCACCAAGTGACAACTAGTAACAGAATTCTAGTTCCATAGCCTTTCACACAAATGGGAAAATTCATAGTTGTGTTTCCCAAAGGAAGAGTTAACACATGACTGCGAACGTAAAGGGTCCTCCAGGGCACACACATTTGGATTGCCCTGAGGTACAGTTAGTTGTATAGTTACATAGTGCTGGTTACTTTCAAAATCATGCAAATAAGGTGATCTGGTTCAGGTGAAATTTGTTGGCCTGGGTAATCTAAAACCCAGGGATGCTTCTCTGTATTTGGAAATAGGATGATCACTTATGCAAACGACAGGAAAAAGTCACTTTTACATTTTGCATCATCACGTGCTGTACAGCCGCTCCGAAGGAAGGGGGTGAAAATCATGTGCTACTTTTAATTTTAACTGAGAAAACTAGGAGGACATGTGTAGTATCATCCAATGACCTTTCTATTTTTTTTCACACTTTCAAAAGGATGGTGACAGTCTTAACTGTGGACGTTCTCATTATCCACTGGCCCACATACAATTCAGTCACGGCCAGGCAGTCCCTTCTAGACTTCAAGTTGCTTTCCTTCCCTGCGGAGATCACACCCCCTCCTTTCCAGGGCCTGCACGGCCTTTTCCCTCCCCACCCTTCCTTGACCTCCCACGAAGCTTTTGCTATACCCAGCCCACTTCTGGGCTGCCCTGCTCTTTCCTGCATCTGCCGTATTGTATTATAATTATCTACGTGCATCAGTCACCCTCGCGAGACTCAGTTCTTTCATGAGCAGGCGTTTTCTCAGTCATTTTTGTGTCTGCAGGGTTTAAAGGCGAGCCAACTTACGCAAGATACTTGGAAATGTTTTGCTGAATGAACGAATGCTTGTTCTCTACGTGTTTCTTTTCTTTTTTTAATTTATTTATTATTTATTTTTTATATTTATTTTTGGCTGTGTTGGGTCTTCGTTTCTGTGCGAGGGCTTTCTCTAGTTGCGGCAAGCGGGGGCCACTCTTCATCGCGGTGCGCGGGCCTCTCACTGTCGCGGCCTCTCTTGTTGCGGAGCACAGGCTCCAGACGCGCAGGCTCAGTAGTTGTGGCTCACGGGCCCAGTTGCTCCGCGGCATGTGGGATCTTCCCAGACCAGGGCTCGAACCCGTGTCCCCTGCATTGGCAGGCAGACTCTCAACCACTGCGCCACCAGGGAAGCCCTCTACGTGTTTCTTAAATGTATTCTCCTAAGTGAATGGAAACTCTATTTGGGTAGGAAACTATACTATATTTTTGGTACCGCAAAGCAGTGTTTATCTTCAGATAACTCTGTAGGCTTGCTGTTAATATCAGTTATCCTGGAAACACTTTCTAGGGTCAATTCAGCAGGTATTAAGTCTTTGTTACTGTTTTATCCCCACATGTACTATTAAAATATTTGTGAAGTGATCACCAAGATTTTTATTGACTTGAGTTCTTATGCAAATGATCTGTATTCAATTAATTGTGGGCGGTCACAAACCTAAAATGTGTGTAAGCAGTTCAGTTGAATAGACCTGTGGTATACTGGGCTTTTTGTTTTTCTTCCCTTTGGCTGTTATTTACTAGATGCCTTGAAGTTAATTTCAGAGCTTATTCCAGGGTAGAGAGTGGGAATTATACCGGAATTCACATTCCTTACTAGCTCCCTGCTTAAACTAATTTAAAAAGAACTAGTTCTGGGACTAGAGCTCCCTTGATGAAATTATTGGAATGTGAAATTTGAATTTAAGACTTTCTTGGAGACATGAATGCATTTTGCTTGCCGGTATTTAATTTTTTTTTTTTTCTTTCTTCTTAGTTTTAATTTTGATCGCTGTTACTACTGATATCTGAGCCAAAGTGGCGATGCTGCCTGAGGGACATTTCTGCAACCCATAAGTCAACAGTTACACGGTAAGACTGTGTGCCTTCTACCCTTAAAGCCATTTAATTTCTATAACATTATAGTTTAGAACTTTAATTTGAAATAGAATAGGATAAAATATGTTAGTGTTTCAAAATATTAAAATATCAATATATTTTAATATATAAATATTAACAGCAGATAATATTTTAGAGCTTTTGGTCCTAATCAACAGTGAGAGGTTGAAAGAGAAAAACTGTAATTTGATATATTCATTTCCTATTACTTTTTACGTGAACAAGTATGGATATGCAGTTTTTGACTCATTAAACTGGGGTCTCATTTCCCCCACTATATATTTTGCCCATTTACTTTCTGTTTCCTGAGGTTTAACCAGTTGGTTATTTTTTGGATCTTGTTCATAACGAGTGGGTATGAGAAGCCAAGATGATAAAACTTAAAGCTCCTCAGGTGTTACTATAACTCACTCTGAAGTGAAGTGGTGATTCCAACAGTGGCTCAGATGAGGTTTTGAATTATTTACGGGTTTCGATGACCTGTATTTCTCTATCTTTGAGGAATGCCTCAAGAGTAACGAGGATGGTAGACTAGGAAGGCAGGTCCTGCTCGGAACCTCACTTTCTTTCTGTACAAAATTCTGTGCCGTCTGTTCTGCCTGCTTTACAGAGTGAAAAAATCACTTGATGTTTGTGGAATTGTCCTTTTTTGCATTAAGGATAGAGGGAGAATAACAAGTCTTGGTCCTGAGATGGTATTGAGAGAGAACGTATTACTCTTGATATCTGTGTGTGGGGCATGCCAGAAGCCTTGACCTCTAATCCTGCCTCACCTTGACCTTGGCCATAGCGCTACAGTAACTTCCTATCAAAAAATTGAATTTGATTCCCATACTTTCATGTTACAGGTAATTTTCCAGGAATATGTCTGTATTCTTTGACCACAGCAGAATTAAGCTAGGAATCAGTATCAGATGTTTGGGAAATCACCAAATAGTTTGAAATTAAATATCACATTATAAAGATCCCATGGGTCAAAGAGGAAGTCACAAGGGAAATTAGAAAATATCTTGAATTGAATGAAAATGAAAATACAACATATTAAGATTTATGGGATGTTCCTAAAACAGTACTTCAAAGGGAAATTTATAGTGTTAAAGGCTTATATTAGAAAACAGAAGTTTTGAAACAATAATATAAACTTTTACTTTATCAGCTCAGTGCTTTATGTCCACCTAGAGGGTGGGATAGGGAGGGTGGGAGGGAGACGCAAGAGGGAGGAGATATGGGGATATATGTATATGTATAGCTGACTCACTTTGTTATACAGCAGAAACTAACACACCATTGTAAAGCAATTATACTCCAGTAAAGATGTTAAAAAAAAAAGAAATTAGAAGGCAGGGAACTATATTCAATATTCTGTAATAAACCATAATGGAAAAGAATATGAAAAAGAATATATATATGTATAACTGAATCACTTTGCTGTACAGCAGAAATTAACACAACATTGTAAATCAACTATACTTCAATAAAATAAATTTAAAAAAAAAGAATCTAGAAGGCAAAGAGCAAATTAAACCCAGAACAAGCAGAGGAAGAAAATAATAAAGATAAGGGCAGAAAACAATGAAATAAAAAACAGGAAAAAAAAATAGGAAAAAAATCAGTGAAACCAAAAGCTGTTTCTTTGATGAGATCAATAAAAGTGACAAACCTGTAGTCATACTGATCAGGAAAAAGAGAGAGAAAGAAGAGGCAAAAATTTCTAATATCAGAAAAGAGAGACCATCAATACAGAGCCTACAGATATTAATAGGAAGATAAAGAAATATTATGAGCCACTTAATACATTTGATAACTTAGATAAATGGACAAATTCCATCAAAGATACAACCTACCAAACCTCACTCAAGAAGAAATAGATAGGGACTTCCCTGGCGGTCCAGTGTTTAAGAACTTCGCCTCCAATGTAGGGGGTGCGGGTTTGATCCTGGTTGGAGAGCTAAGATCCCATATGCCTCGCAGCCAAAAGGCCAAGACATAAAACAGAAGCAATATTGTAATAAATTCAGTGAAGACTTTAAAAATGGTCCGCATCAAAAAATCTTAAAAAAAAAAAGAAGTAGATAACTTGTATAGCTCTTTATTAAAGAAATTGAATTTGTAGTTAAAAATTGTCCCCAAACGAAAGCTCTAAGCCCACATGGTCTCATTGGTGAATTCTGCCAACCTATTAAGAAAGAAATAATACCAATTATATACAAACCCTTCAGAAAACAGAAGGAAAGGAACATTATTTTATGAGGTCAGTATTACTCTGATACAAAAAAAACAGATACTTCTCCACAAAATATTAACAAATTAAATACAGTTTATATAAAAAGGGTAATATATCATGCCAAAGGACCATTTATTCCAGAAATGCAGGAATAATTCACAATATCAACAAACTAAACAACAGAATTTTTAAAACCCCTATGATCAACTCAATAGATGTAGAAAAAGCATTTAACAATATTCATCATCCAGTCATGATTAAAAACTCAAAAAACTAAGAATAGAAGGAAACTCTCAAAAAAGTTGGAGTAGAAGGGAGCTTCCTGAACTTTATAAAAGCTATCTATGAAGAACCTACACCTGATATTACAATTACTGGTGAAAGACTGAATGCTTTTGCCTAACATTAGGAGCAAGGCAAGGATAGTCACTCAACATTCCTATTCAGAATTGTCCTAGTCAGTGCAATAAAGCAGGAAAAAGAAATAAAAGGCATATGGATAGGGAAAGAAGCAAAAGCAAATTTGGAACTCCCCTAGCAAGGGGCCTGAGAAATGTCGGTTTAGTCTGCCAGCCTCTGTGAACAGAGTTGGGAATAGCTGTTGAATGCCAGCACATAAAATCTACTACATTTTGGTTTCTGTGGTCATGATCTGAAAATCATAAAAGCAAGGCAACATTTATATCACTTGTGGGTTTAAATTACTGTGTTCTTTAAAGTTTAAAGTTAAAAGTCAGCATAATCTATTGTGAGAGTCTTATTTCAGCATTTTCTTCTTTCCGTTAATATAACTGGAAAGCCACGTGTAGTATTTAAAAGTTACGCATTGGTTAAAACTTCATTAAATAGCTTTTGTTTTTTAATTTAAAGAAAAAGGCTATGTGAAACAATATTAAGATGTCCTCTTAAATTTTGTGAGGGCAAACAACATTATTTGTTAAATCTGTTACAACTCTCACTTAACTTTGGAGGAGTTAACAGTTGTTTTGTATGCTTGCTGTCACGTCTTAGAATATACTGACGTGTTTTGTATAATAAGACACATATTGTGCCTTTTAATTGCTGCTATGTAATTTCAAGTACTTATTTTTATGGTGGTTGGCAGTGTGGAATTGAGGAAATCTTGAGTCCTGGTCCCAATTGTCTGGGAGAATTATATGACAGGACAGTGTCTCTGGGTGGTTTTACTGGAATCATTTCTAAGTCTCTTGCAATGAAATTGTTTTTCAGCCTAAGTAGAATACTTACAAATATTAAACAAATTTAATAATTGTGTGCATTTCATTACATGTTACCGGCCCTGTCACTTGGTGCTAAGTACTTGGTATGGCACAGAGGTGTAGTAGGAGGAGTGTAAATTTAGAAGTTATGGAAGATCTTGGGTTCAAATGCTAAAAACATAGAGACTTAATTAAGCTTTTGAGCAAAATCCGCGTAAATCCTTGATCCTCATTTCCCTTATCTGTAAAAGGAGGGTAATAATCTTGATAAGCTGCTGAAGACATTGAAAATATTCCTCAGAGCGTCTAAGAGACCGTGGACCCTCAGACGGTGATGCTGGTAGAGGGTCCTAGTTGCAGAAACATCATAAGACTTTGGCACCCACCAGAACTGGTTTTGAGTTTAAGTTCTTCTCCTTACGAGTCATGTCACTTTGGATAAGTTAATTTTTGAGCCCTGAGTTCTTTATCTGTTAAGCGAGGGCAGTGCCACCCCGTAAGGTTGTAGTGGGGTGTAAATGACATAACGTGTATAACAAAATGCTTAGGTATGTAAAATGTTCCCATTGATCACCTTCAACGGGTTTACCATCGTTGGCTTTATGATTTTGTTTCTTTGGTTGATTTTCTATAAAGTGACCTAGAAACCCCGAATGATCACAATTCACCTGTTGGACTATGTTGAGAGCAGTGAAGCTGATAGGATGCCAGGCTTGATGTTTTGAGACCAAGTGTTGCAAATTTTAGATATTTTACTAGTATTTCTCTGGTACTTTCATCGTGCAAACAGTTGGGAGTGGTTAACTAAAATAACCATTCAGTTTATCTTAACTATCTTTCATGAACACAGCTTCTAGTTGCCAAAAACATTGCCATCAGGATGCTTGTGGTTTCTAAAAATACAGACTCAAGATTTGTAGCATGTCTGCTAGGGAACATTTGGTGGGTTCTACAGCTTTACTGCTACTTTGACCTTATTTTAGGATGTCATTCGTATGAATTGCCAACGTTTGGCTATTTTTGACCAACAGAAGTGGTAACTCCATATGGTTCAAGTTGATATTTCAGGCTATGCTGATAGTGTTTTCTTTACACACTTGGTAAATGATCTAATTTTGTATCTTACAATGTGTTGTTTCCTCTAGGAGCTTAACTTTATTTTTAATGCATTTTGGATTTTCTTGTTAATTGGTTTGGTGAACATCATTCTCAAGTAATTGGTGCAAAAGAGTAGGGCAAAGAAAAATAAGTGCTACATCTTTCTTAACAAAGAGAGGAGATGCTGCCTAATCTTTGAGAAGACTTTAAATTTATGGTCAAGTAAATAATTAGAAACAAAAACGAGAGGCTTTTGAGAATTAAACCTTGAGGTCATAGGTCATACAGGTAGAGTCTGAGTCCCTGAAAATTCTTTGAGATCAATTCACCCTCACAAGTGCTAAAGCACTCTGGATGGTTTTAGCTTCTGAGGGTCTATTCATGTGTTTCATGTTATGAAAATAAGGCAGCGTTCACTCAGTTTAATGTTGTGTTTATAAAGTGTCCATAGGTCATATGTTTATTGTACTTTGAATAAGAAGCTAACAATTTTAGTTTTATTTAAAAGGGCATTCATGTAACGGATACTTAGTGTGGATCATAAATAGTGATAATAATATTGCGGTGAGCAGCTTATGAGCCTTTCCTACGCATCACAGTGTGATCACAGCCTGATTGTGGCACTGGTAAACCATTCTTCCCCTTCTTGTCCAACTAAAGGGAAAAGGGAGGTACGGAGTTAGTGTTTTGTTTTGTTTTTTTTTTTTTGGAGTTAGTTTTTTAATGTGTCAGGTAAGCATTGATTCCTTCACAGGGGTAGTATCTGGGGTTTGTGATCCACATTACGCTGTTTGTGGCCTTGGTGTACCGTCTCATCGGAGCCCTCGGAGGGGAGCAGGCAGGCGTTGCTTCCGTCTTGTAGGTGAGGACTGGGGTGTAGTGGGATTGAGATCCTGAAGAACTTGGATTCTGCTCGCTGGTCTGGCTTGTTCGGCTGCTGTGCCAGGGCCAGGCCCCTTTCAGGACGGCTGTCTGTGCTCACTGCCCGCTCCCTGATTGTGGAGCGGGGACACATCCACTTTGGAGGATGGAACTCTGTAGGAGGAAAACTTTTCCTAGGAAGTGAGCTAGCATTTCTGTTTGCTGTATTCATCGAGCCATTAACTGTGGCGCCTGACGAGTTGCTAAATTTATCTTTTTCTGTATTTTTTTCTGTCGTGGTCTTTTCGTCCCGTGTCTGTGGCTCACAGTAATTCTTTCTACCTGACTATCGTGTCAAAATCTAAATACGAAATAAATTTCCAGGCATCTCCCAATTTGTATTCTGCTCTTATCTCTTATCCAACCCCACGGATCCAGTTTTAAAAGCTTTATTGAGGCGTGATTGACCAACAGTACATGATGCATATTTGAAAGGTACAGTCTGGTGAGTTCTGACCTGTGCACACAGCCGTGAGCACGCACGCCGTCGCCCATGGAAGGTTCCTCCGGCCTTTGTCACCCCCCCCCCCCATCTCTCCCGCACCTCCAGGCAACCACGGATCTGCCCTCTGTCGTGAGATTGGTTTGCGTTTCCAGAATGTTACTGCAAAGGAAAAGCAGTCCTCTGTGTGTCTCCTGCTTCTTCACTCTGACACCAGACGTGTGGTGTCCCCACGGCAAGCAGTTTGGTGACACTGGCCAGGTGGCTTGCCGTTGAACTCAGTTCTGACGTTTATCTGGTGGAGAGAGCACCCATCCCACAGGTGAAGGGTCTGTCCCACAAGATCCCCCCACCCCCGCCCAAGCCCCCCAACTTCCTTTGTTAGCTGCACTTCTGGCCGACTGGCTGTAAATCCAAGGTTCCCATGACCCCCGTCTGAGCTTGATGGTGCACAGAACTCAGGAAACCAGTTTACCCACTAGATGGATGAGCAGGCTGTCACGAAGGACCTTCAAGGATACGAATGAGCAGCTCGATGATGAGACGCAGAGGGTGAGGTCTGGCAGGCCCCGAACCCCTGGAGCTTCTGTCCCTGTGAGTTTGGGGTGCACCACCCTTCTGGCATGTGGATGCCTCCGGTTCACCAGCCGAGAAGCTCTTGAACCCCATCCTTTTGGGGGGTTTATGGAGGCTTCGTGACAGGCACGATTCGTTAGATCATTGGCAGTGGGTGACCGAACTTGGTCTCCAGCCCCTCTCCTTTCCCCAGAGGTCTGGGGGTGGGACTGAAAATTCCAACCTTCTAATCACTGGGTTGGTTCCCCTGGCAACCAGTCCCCATCCTTAGGGAAGGTCCAAAAGTCACTTAATTAACATACGCAAGTGTGGTTCAAAGGGGTTGGTTGGTGTCAAAAGACTCCTTTATAGCTCTTATCACTTAGGAAATTCCAAGAGTTTTAGGAGCTCTGTGCCATTAATGGTGATGTAATTCATTACCATATCAGTAATTCATTCCACGTTGTTGCTAAGAAGTGCAGTTTGTTTATCCACTCACCTGTTGATGGATTTTGGGGTCGTTTCTATTTTGGGGTTGTTTTTGGCTTTTCAAATCAAGCTGTATGAACATTCATGTACAGGTCTTTGTGTGGGCATGTGCTTTTTTTTCTTTTTTAATTAATTTATTTATTTGGTTGTGGTGGGTCTTAGTTGCGGCAGGCGGGCTCCTTAGTTGCGGCATGCCTGTGGGATCTAGTTCCCTGACCAGGGATCAAACCCAGGCCCCCTGCATTGGGAGCTCGGAGTCTTAACCACTGTACCACCAGGGAAGTCCCTGGGCATATGCTTTTATTTCTTCTGCATAAATTCCCAGGAGTGGAATGGTTCCTAGGGTCATTCTGATAAGTGTGCGTTTAACTTTTTAAGAAACTGCCAAACTGTTTTCCAAAGTGGTTGGGTTGTTTTACATTCCCTTCAGCAGAGAGTTCCGGTTTCTCTACATTCTTACCGATGTTTGGCGTGGTCAGTGGTTTTGCCTTCGGCCATTCTGATAGGTGTGCAGTGCTGGCTCCTTGTGGTTTTAATTTGCGTCTCCTTCATGGTTAATGACGGATGGTGTGAAATGTCCTTGAGGTGCTTATTTGCCATCTGTCTGTCTGCTGTGAAGTGTCTCTTCATATATTTTGCTCATGTTTTTAATTGGATAGTTTTATTACTGAGTTTTGAGAGTTCTTTGTATGTTTTGCGTATAAGACCTTCATTCAATAAGTGATTTGCGGGCTTCCCTGGTGGCGCAGTGGTTGGGAATCTGCCTGCCAATGCAGGGGACACGGGTTCGAGCCCTGGTCTGGGAGGATCCCACATGCCGCGGAGCAACTAGGCCTGTGAGCCACAACTACTGAGCCTGCGCGTCTGGAGCCTGTGCTCCCAACAAGAGAGGCCGCGATAGTGAGAGGCCCGCGCACCGCGATGAAGAGTGGCCCCCGCTTGCCACAACTAGAGAAAGCCCTCGCACAGAAACGAAGACCCAACGCAGCCAAAAATAAATTAATTAATTAATTAATTTAAAAAAAAAGTGATTTGCACTTTCAACCATTTTATTAGCAATTTTTCCCCCTTTACTCTAGAATGAAGCTTTTGGGAGTGACTGGGATTATTTTACAGTCTAGATCTCCCAGGTTCCATTTATCTTAAAAAAAGTTTATTTTATTTAAGTAGCTGGTTTTGTCTGGCTGGTCAAAACAGGGAAGGAAAGCAGTTCCTGGTAAAAGCATCTCTGAGGTTCCTGGATTAGTAACATGAATCAGAATAAACTTTTATGTGCAACAGAGAACTAGAAAACAGGTGTAGGCTCAAGTATAAAGTATATTCTACAGTCCCACATGTACTGAGTGTCTGATTATATGGATACCAAGACACTATAAAATGACTTAGAAATAAAATACGAATATATTTTTAAAGCGTTTTACATCTAAAAGGAATTTAGTAATTTGTTGATGAAAAATTAATCAATAGTCAATCTAAGAAAGAAAGAGAAAATTTTATTCAAGCCATCCGGAAGATTATAACCCAGAAGGCAGTCTTTTAGAAATCTCTGAAGACTCTGCTCATTGGAGGTCAAAGCACACGTTATATAAGTTTTTGAGGCACAGAGTCATACATCAAAGGAACATATTGACAGTTTGTGAGCCCAACAAGGCGAGTAGTGGGTCACGGTGACGCCTTGCAGGATTGAGAAAGGAATGTTATTCCTAAGTCGTTGCCTCACTGGCACCAGTAGGAAGTTGCTTTTTTTGGGTGAGCAGGCGTTCCTGTGTCTTTAAGGGGATCCAGTTAATACAATGTGTGATACAGATGCAAAGTGCACAGTAAAGGGGGAGGGTTGTGGCTCAAATGGCAGAGAAAGTTTTATGTTTAAACATTTTCCTGTTCTGCCTTAAAAATAATTCTATTTCATCACTTTAAATTAAAAAAAATCCAAACTAAAGAAGGACATAACAGAGCTTAAAAGTCAATTTAAATATAGATACCCAGATAACTGGTGGAAGGTTCTAGAAGAGAAGCTTTCTTGAGCCCCATGGCCACCCCCGTGATGCCCAGGAGAGGAGGGCGGGGCAGAGACCACAGATTGTTCTTCACTTACTGGATGCTCTTCACCACTTGCTTCTCCATATCCCACTCGTGGTAGGTTATTTTCTTCACTTTTTCTGGCCTTGAGGTTTCTTTCTACAGCAGACAAACGACAAGACAGGAGCCAGTGGTGAACACGCTGGTGCAGAGGAACCTCAGCCTCAACCTCTGCTCCCTGCCTTTCCAGTTAGAACCAGATGTTAGCGTCCACCTGAAAAAATGTCCAGGTGCTGTTTTGTAGCCCATAAAAGACAAGCGACCATTTCTTATCTCTGAGCGTCCTCCAAAAATAAGCACTTGACAGGGGTTTCATATCACTACGTTATTCC
Source organism: Balaenoptera borealis (assembly GCF_965194805.1). Classification (NCBI taxonomy): domain Eukaryota; kingdom Metazoa; phylum Chordata; class Mammalia; order Artiodactyla; family Balaenopteridae; genus Balaenoptera; species Balaenoptera borealis. The sequence goes on from NC_138877.1 coordinate 5,357,535, forward strand.
ATAGACATAAATCTGCTTTTTTCCCCTGGGGTGCTTATTATTTGCTTGTTGAGGCTGCTGAGCAGAAACGAGATGGTACTCTCCAAGCCTTGGAGACGAGCTGCACTCCTCCACCGCCTGAGGCTTCCTGAGTGGCCTCCGTGTGCCGAACGTGCGCTGCAGGGTCGGTGAGGCGCTGTGACCTCCCCCCCCCCCAGTGAAGTCTCTCCAGTCGTGCTTTAATTTCCCAGGTATGAGAAGTACCTTAAACTAGTGCCCGTCACCCTGGATTGTAACTTTATTGATATGCCTGCCTCTCTCACTGAACCATTACTTCCTCGAGGAAAGGGATTTTGTCTTATTTTTGATGTTTATTCTTTGTATTTCCATTGGCTAAAGTATAATAAAAATGCACGAGGTGTTTGGAGCACAGGCGAATCCAATCTGGATATTTCTGGAAGCCAGCTGAATATCTGGCTGGAAGGAAAGAAAGCACGCCAGAGCTCGGGGCCCTGTGAGAGCAAATCTGTTTTTTCGGGGGAGGAAGCTGAGGCCCACCTCGGTTCAGAAACCTGCACAGGGTCATGCGGTGCTCGTGGCAGAACTGGGCCTGGACCCCAGGTCCTCCGGTTCCTCTGCGCCTTTCTGTCTCTCATCATGCGGAAGCCTACAGACCATGTTCTAGTAACAAAGCCTAGACACTTATCCCAGTGAAACACAACTGTTATACTCATGCAGTCTTTCCCCCGCTTCACCCCCCCGACTTCATCACGACTTTCCTCTGAAGCTTGAGGTGAGGCAGTGTCGCTTCAGAAGATCACAGAACAGGGTGGGCGTTGAGGAAGCCCAGGCTCTTCCTCTGGCTGCGGGAATGCGACGGCGTTGGGGGGGGTGTATCTTCCAGGGAATGTCAGCAGGCAAGCGGGGTCCCGTAAAGCCAGGGAGGAGCAGACACGGTCCTTGCCCCTCACAGTAAAAGGGGCACAGCGGGAAGTATGGTGGGAATCAGAGGACCGGCTCTGCGTGGGCGCAGGGATGGGGCCACATGTGCTGGGATCACGTTTTTTTCTGAGGACACAACTCCTGCATCCAAGTCAATGTGATTAAAAATCCAGACATGTGCAGTAGGCACACGTGTAGTCTGCTGTGTGCAGGAGAGTCTGGGCGTGTGACTTCCCCTGCTACGTGCTGCACTAACTGCCAGGCGTGTGGCAGTCAGAGCAGAGGTTACCAGCACGTCGGCAGCAGAAAGGAGAGGATCCTTAACACCGTCAGGTTCTGTGAGCTGTGCGTGTAGGCCAGACCTAGGAGGGCTTTATGGCTGCGGAGTGGGGACAGAAATCCATCACAGTTTGGCAGTTTTGTACACTCCACCAGGGCCATCAGTAATGCAGTTTTAAATATGTAACAAGGACTTAGTGCAGTTTCTTTAAGTTACACTCTGCATCCAATCAACCCTTTCTACAATCGCAATATAAACTGGGGAATGAGCACAATCGTGGGTTTCTGGGCCATAAAACAAATCTCAGCAAATTTAAGGGAGTTAAAATCAGACAAAGCATGTCCTCTGAACACAATGAAATTAAACTGAAAACCACCAGCAGTAGGATATCTGGAAAAATCCACTCATTGTGTTTGTATTGCTAAGTCGACTGCTCACCCGAAAGAGATCTTCCAGATGGTTCACATGGACAGGAATGGCTGTGGAAAGGGACGTTCTGAGAACTTCATGCTATTTTAAACATCTGCGGAATTGCTTCTATAATTTTTTTTTAAGAAAAGAAAGCATTCCAACTAATCATGCTGTAGGAAAACTGAAGAGTTTCAGTATATGGAATTTTAAGAAGAGGTTAAATAAGTTATTGGAAGATAGGAAAGTTTGAGTGAAAGTAGAAAGCACATTGATATGATTCTGAAATTCTTTAATCCTTTGACTTTAATTAGAAGAGTACTACTTGGAGAAGTTAAATGCCAGTTTGCAGACATTTAGTTGCATAATGAGTAAAATTACAGGAAAAATTCAGGTTTAGGTTAATTGTACAATAAGCAGAATTAGATGGGAAATATTAAGTATCTTAGTAATGAATGTGACATTAATATTAAAGTAATAAGATCATTAGTATCTTACATTTTGTTACCCAGCACACATTTTCACGTGAGTCTCCATACAGCCTGTAAGGAAGCCGCGGAAGGTGTAATTAGTACACGCTGACTCGGGGTTATTTTGAAAAGGTGACACATAAATCAGAGTCTAATGTCCACTTATATTATTCTGTGTCCTTATGGGATCCCACCTGCAAAAGTCTGACGGGGGATGTGCCTGTGTGAAAAGAGGAGAGGAGGCTGGAAGAGCCATCCTGCGTGACGCACGTCCGACCCCGGGGTGGGGGCGCAGGAGAAGGTTCCCTCCTGGTTGGCTGAGGTCTGCGGGAGCCTGGGCAGAGCCCCTAGGAGCCCCGTCGCTGTCTGGTCTTTGCTGGTTCCTCTCAGCTGTCCCGTTCCTCGTTTCTTGCCGCTGACCGACCCTCAGCCTCCCTCTCAAGTGGTGAAGAGGTCTCCATCTCTGCTGCTCCAAAGGGCAACAACGAATCTGGACATCGTGGTCCCACTTCCAGGTTCCTGGGCAGGGACCCTGGCCTGGTTTCGGTCGTGCCTGGAATCTGGTTCACAGTTGCGTGCACCAGGGTGTGTCTGTACACTGAGACATTGCCCAGAAAAGTTGGACAAACTGCAGGCTTAACAGTAAACCTTATGTGACCTCGCATAGTCCTTAAGCATTTGATTAGCAGTGTTAGATTTTTTTCTTAGCACGCAGGGTGGCTTTGGAGAATGGTTGGGATGTTCCAGGGGTGGGGTGGTGAAGCACAGGGAAGTTGCTTGCTGGTGACTGGTTGGATTTGCTCATTACATGTCTGTTTCTGTAATTGCAAAGCGTTTTCAAGAGAATCCATTGACCCAACATTTTCTCCTTTACCTCTTCTGTACTCTTCAATTTATTCAAAACTGGATTCGTGTCAGATAAAGGCTGTCTGGGAAAAAATACATCTGTTAGAGTACTTCACACTGACAGGAAAGCCATAAAAGTCATTGCTGGGTGATTAGAACTTTCGAAAGGATCTGTGAAATGCAACCCTTCTTCTAAAATCATACAGACGGCAGCATGTCCTCTTTCTCTGTTGTCTTGTGTATCTAGACAGGTGTGGGAACCCCACATCTAGGTGTAATGAGAGTGGTAAGTGAAGGCTGGGATTAATTAGAGCTGAAATACTGAACCACAATAGGCCAGGTGCCCAGGGACGGGCAGATAGACGTACGTGTGTGTATGTATATGGGCACGAGGTCAGCAGGCATCACTGGGATGCTCGAGCCATGGTGTGGGCTGTGAAGGGCTTTGTGGGGAACAGAGCCGATAGACTCAGCCCCGAAATCTGGGCAGTTTACGGTCTGCCCTGGGGGGAGAGGCGCCGTCTGTGCTGGCCCAGTGCAGGCACACCGGCTCTGCGGGGTGCTGGGGATAGTAAGCGGGGAGCTGTGTGAGCGTCTGACATGCAGCCCCTTCTGAATCCTTCTCAGACCTCTCACTGTTTAGAATATGGTGTATTAATAGGAAACACGAGGTATAGTGAAGCCAGTGGATCCAGAGACAACTGCCACTGAGAAGAGAGTTAGTCCCTCCCAGCTCCCAGGGGAGGGGCCACACGGGGAAGCACCAGGGCCGTCAGGAGGCAGAGGGAGTGGGGGGGGATCTGGGGGAAGGAGCCTGTATTGTGGTTTCTCGTGGAGGCACGGGTGAGGCAGGGTGAGCGGGCTTAGGATCGGCTCAGGGGCTCCGGGGTGTGAGGTCACCCCTGGTGTCTGGCGCCTGGGTGATGAGGGCAGGTGGAAGGTGGCCTGCTGAGAGCAGTGGAGGTGGTGGGTTTGATGGGAAAGGCGAGCTCGGGGTTTGGCCGGTCCCGGGAGGGGCAGCCCCTGCAGGCTCCGCGTGGGTTCAGGTGTCGAAGCATCAGAATCCGGAAAAGACAAGGTGTGGTTAATGCGCCTGTAGAGACTCAGGCTTTTCTCTTCTGTGCCCTGACAGCATCACAGGCGAGTCTTCAGGTGGGCACCTTCAGCACGTCTGTCAGGTACGCACGGAGCCTCCAGGCAGCTCACCGGTGCCAGAGGGGGTGTCTCACGTGTACACGTGAAGGACTTCGGCGGGGGCGGGGCGGGGCGGCAGGGCAGGGGAGGCTCCGAAAAGGCTGGTGTGGTTTTCAGGACGGCTTGTGGGAAACGGCGGTGTTAGCTCCACATACGCCAGGACGACGACGTGATGGCACATCTGACGTCGGAGAGCCACCCAGTCGGGAGGAGGGGGAGGTGTTGACCGCTTGGTCTACTTTGGACGTGCAGGTGGGACGTCTGCGGGGTGCGTGTATAATTAGGATTTTGTGTATCTGAACGACGGTAAATCCAAAGAAATACGGGTGGTGGGCTGGGGAGGTGTCAGACTGGCAAGTTTTGGGGCTGTCAGAGGTTGAAAAATATGGGGAAAGAGGGACATTCCATCTTGAATAAATACAGATGGACGTGGAAGAGAATGTTATATACACAGTCAGCACTCGGCTCCAAACTCGTATGTTTATCCCAAGCCCTCGTACAGCCCTCCTGTGAGAACTTATTCGAGAGCTAGTTCACGTGTGGGCCGGTCTCACTGAGCAGCGCTCTGAGCAGGTGGGTTCAGAGCCTGGTGGTCCCCCCTCCCCACCCCTCGCTCACCTGCGTCTGTAGAAGCTGTGCCCCCGCCCCTCCCCCGTAGTGCTCTCTGCCTCTTTATGTACATTGTAGTTGCTGCCTAATTTCCTTCTAGTTCTCGAGTCTCTGCTGATTGGTTTTCAGTATTTTTCTTTCCTATACTTTATGCTTTTATTAAGTTCATTAATGATTTTTCTTTTTTTCCTTATGAGATTTTCTAGTTTATTATGACTAGTTACCAGCCTCTTGCTCTAATTGATTCTCCCAGGAAGAAATGACACCTCATAGTAAATCTTTTACACTTTTGACTAGAGACTAGTATATCTAGAATTTTCGCAGTTTAACATGCTTTCCTTGGATGTGTACCTCTTCCTTGACATAATTTTTTTTTTTTCTGGCGACCTGGGAGAAATTTTTAGTTTATTTTTATGCATATAAAGATTCTCTCATCACCACCTGGTCCCTTTCTTATTCTTAATAATCATGAGATGTTTAATCATGAGATTAATCATGAGATTATGAGATTAATAATCATGAGATGTCTCCCATGGGGTGGGAGACAGTGCCCACGTCATCCTAATGGCAGCATATGTGTACTTTAAGAAAAACAATTTTAGGAACGGATGTAGAAGTATGGCTAATAACATCACTGAGATGAACCGGACTCGAACAGTTCCTTTGGGTGCCCGACTTCCCCAAACTAGTCCCCCAGATAGGACTCAGATATTCTCCCGTCAGTGATGTGGCTTTGGGACATCGCAGCCTGATGCTCTGGATGGGGGTGGGGAATGGGATGGCCTTGGAAGGCCAGGGAGAGCATCACGAGGCCTGTTAAACCCACCCTGCCCAGTGGACACTGCAGCATCTGCACGGAAGGAGGCCCAGCAGGTCTTCAGGTGAAAGGGTCAGGGGCTCCTCCTCGCTTCTTCCAGTTTCTAGATAATTCCGGTCTCTTCTCCTTTGGTGCCTCTCAGTCCCCCACTGGAATGTGTGAAGGTGTTCGACGTCAGCATCGGGCCGGTACACAGTTGGTGCTCAGTGTTTGACGGGGCCATGGCTGTGGAGATTACGTGCAGTTCTACCTTCCTTTGTTTGTTTTTTTTAGTTGAGGCATAGTTGTTTCACAGTGTTGTGTTAGTTTCTGCTGTACGGCAAAGTGAAGTAGAGTTCCCTGTGCTATACAGCAGGTTCTTATTAGTTATCTGTTTTATACGTGATAGTGTATGTATGTTCTTAGACATAATTTTATTGTAAATATCGTTATCCGTCTTCTGTGGTTCAGCCTTATTTTCAACCAGTGAACTGTTCCTTTTTTATTGTTAATGATCAGAGTAAGAATTAACATCATAACAACATATGAGATATAATGAAATTAATATAATCAGTCACATTGTTTGAGTGTCCCTATGTGCCAGGCCCTGTTCCAAGTGGTTTGTTATGTAATAACGCATTAAGTCCTCACTCTGTGAGGTAGGTCCCGTTGTGATCCCCGTTTTGTGGGGAGGAAAGGAAGGCATGGAGGGGTGAAGTGATGTACCACAGGCTGTGCACCTAGGTTGGTGAAGTAGTATTTGGGTTGGAAGATGTGGTCGGTGTGCTCAACCAGCACCTTAATGGGCAAGAGGCGGAAATAGTCAATAAAAACACTGGCCAGTTGAGCAGAACTTTTCCTCTACAGCTGCCCCCGACTTTCGCCCTCTGCTAGAGCCCTTGTGAGATAGCCCTTGTCCACCCTTCTGATGTCAGTCAGCAGTCACGTCCACAGAGAGGCTGCCCAGGGTTCCCCAGGGGGTTTCATAACCTGAGTCCACTGACCTGGGCGGTTGGACCGATGTCTCACTTCCACGGAGGGGAGGGGCCTTGTCTGTTTCACTCACCACTGGGTCCTCGTCACCTTGCACACTGTCCGGTGTCGGGTCAGTGCTCAGCAGGTGTTCATGGAATGCGTGAACAGAGGTAATGGAGAAGGGAGGAAGGAAAGAAAGATTTACCGTGTGCCTCGCTAGTTCCGGGTTCTTTAGGTGAGCCGCTGTACCAGTTGGGAATAAATTTAATTCAGTAACAGAACACCCAGCAACAGTGATTTAAACAAGGTATTATTTGTCTCATGTAACGAGAATTCCAGATCGAGGCTGCAGGGCCGGTTTGATTGCTCAGACGCCACCAGGGTCCTTGGCTTTTCTGGGTTGCTGCTCCTGTGAGTTGGGCCTTGTGGTCACCCTGTCAGGGTGACAGAGTATCCCAGTCACTGGGTTTTCTCCTGTTGTAGGGAGCAGTAGATTTGTTGCATAAGTGGTAGGCTTGAAATTCTGTATACCTCCTTAAATGAAAAGTTGAGATTTCATTGGATGTATAAGGTACTTTTTGAGGAGAGAAGTGGATTGAATTCCCAGGATAATGGGGAGGGCTTTCCTGAGTGTCTGGTGACCCTTCGCCCAGGAAGATGGGCTCCGTCCTGCTCCCTCCTTTGCAGCCCAGGTTCGGCCTTTCCCGTGTCCTAGTCTGTAAGCTCTGCCTATGGTTTTGGGCTGTTGTGTCCTTCCCTCTCTTAGTACGTGTGGGCTTGTGCCGTTCCTCTCTCTTGTCATCTTAGCAGAGTGGGGGGAAGGTAAAAAATGCACGTATTCAGTCGCTCATGCTTAACTGGAAATCTTGCATACATCCTTTTTCTATAAAAGTAGGATTGTGCTGTCCATATATCTTTGAAATCTATGGCATTCATTTAAGTAATTCGACATCTGTTGCATATTGAGCCGATTCTCTCACATAGAAATGATAGGATAATGCAAATTCCTGGGAAAGAGTCAGTTTTCCAGGGAGTTGAAACTCTAGGCTTGTTAAAATGTGAATATGAGCTTTTAAAACTGTCTTTGTAATTTTCAGGTTGTGAGCCATGCCTTTAGTGAAGAGGAACATCGAACCCCGGCACGTGTGCCGGGGAACCCTGCCCGAGGGCATCCCCAGTGAGCTCGAGTGTGTGACCAACAGCACCCTGGCCGCCATCGTACGCCAGCTGAGCAGTCTGAGTGAGTGCTCTTGCCTCGGGACTCCTTTCTTCTGATTACCAGTGACACATTAATCTTAACAAACTTAGCAAATTGATTTCAATTCAGTAGTTATGTGATTGTCCAGAGAAGAGGCTGCAGCTCTGAAGGAGAAAGCCTCCCTCCCTCCCACCCTCCCTCTTGAATTTCCCAGCATGTAATCAGCTGTGGCCCCCTCACTGGTCTGGTGATACCAGCTTTGTGTGATGAAGTTAGTTAGCATTGACCAGTTCACAAGTTACTAGGTACCACCAAATGTGTAGACTTAAAGTAGTGTTCATTTTTAAAAGCTTAATTAAAAATGAGGATAAAATAATTGGCATTTTAAAAAAACGTGAATTATGCATTACACTTGGACAGGACTGATTTCTTTTCAGTGTAATGAATTGAAAACTAGGTCACACCTGTGACATGCCCGGCGTTAGAATAGAGGCTCAGTACATGTTTGTTGGTTGAATAATATTCCAAATGAATCAAAGAATCAAGCCCCAAGCTAGTGAGACTTGCTGATTTTAACCTACTAAAGGTTAAAATGCAGGTACTGACTTCCAGATTGAGGTCAGCAGATGAGTCGCTGGTTACATGTATGCAGTGCCACGTACACATTACATACACAGATTATAGAAATGTACGCAAACACAAGCATAAGGAAGAGAGGACTCCCTGTTATTCTAATTTTGAACATTAATATGAAATACCCAAGAAATATTCCATTTCTTAAGACTCAAATATGCATGGAAATGCTTTTCCTTCAAAGCTTTTTGAAGTTGCAGTCTTTCTCCCTAACTTTTACATTTACATCGTGATCTTATTTTCTCACTTCGTCCCACTCCTTTTCGGTTTAGATGGTTCACACTGCATTTTGGATGACAGGTTTTCACAGTTAAATTTTCAGAACCTCTGTTAATAACGAGAAAACCCTCCATGAAATTTCACATCCTGGCCGCGTCAAGCAGGGGAGAGTGGTTTTATAAAAAAACTCAAGTGCTTTTATTTGTTTTGAAGAAGAAACACTATGGATGAGTTTTTTTTTTTTTCTTTAAAAGAATTGTAGCACATCATTATTGATATATTTTTGATGTATTGTGTCTATAATCATTGGCTAAACAAAAGTAATTTGGAAATTGCTTAAAATGTGCTTCAAAATAGATTTCTTCTGGAATCTGAACTAATTATAATTGATTTTTGGTAGTGGTTGTTGGTAAAATGTATAAATTCATATAATTACAGGAGGATAACCTTGTAAATTATTGAAGGGTGAAAGTATTTCTGTGTGCATTCATGTATTTCCGTAAGAATGTTTTTTTAGTCTCTTGTTTTTTTATGGCTGAAACGTCTATTGGCATAAGGTCTAAGTGATGAAAACCAACATGAACTGTTAAGGTTTTAATAATCACACCACGTCTCACGCACAGTGTTACATCAGCGGTGCCTGCTTGGCCACAGTGTCTTCTAAGTGAAACTACCCACAGGGTACGTTTTGTTCTGTAGAGTCCGTGTGTAGGCAGAATGATCACAGCCCCTCTGAGGACGTCTGCATCCTCACCCTGGGAACCCGCAGACGTGCTGTGTGACTGGGCAAGGGGAGGATTAAGGCTGCTTCTCAGCTCACCTCATGAGAAGGAGGTTATCCCGGGCTGTCTGGAGGGCCCCGTGTAATCCCAGGGGTCCTTTAAGTGGGAGGAAGGAGTGTCAGAGTGATAGGATGTGAGAAGGATCCATCAACCGTTGCTGGCTCCGAAGACAGGAGAAGAGGCCACAAGCCAAGGAGTGCAGGTGGCCTCTGTACATTGCGAAAGGCCGGGAACTGGACTTTCCCCTGGGGCCTCCAGAGGCAACAGAGCTCTGCCAGGGCCTGGATTTCAGCCCAGTGGTAACATTTCACACGTCTGATCTCTAGAGCTGTAAGATGGTAATTTTGTGTTGTTTTAATCCACTGAAGTTGTGAAAATTTGTTACAGCAGCAGTAGGAAACAGTGCACCACTGGAGCCGTGGTGACGTTTTGTACACACATCCTGCTCTAGCCTCATGACTGGACCAGGCATGGGTCCTGGCCTCAAGGACAGTCCACCCCAGTCGGCCTGCTTCAGCCCTGATTCTCTGCTAGAGTCACTGGGGGAGCTTGAACAGAAGATGCTAGGAATCGCTGCAGGGATGGTGATCGGGGTGACCTACGAAGTCAGATGCTGCGTGTCTGGATCGAAAAGCCTGTCTGGGCCAGTCGTGTTCTGTCGGGAAGTTCGAACTAAGACACAGCGCGTGTGCTCGTTTATCGTGGGATCTGCCGCTGGGGTGTGGTCCAGGACCGAGAGGGCCCGGTGGCCATCGCAGGCCTGCATTGTTATTGCGGGGGGTGGAGGGAGGCTGCAAGGAGCTAGAGGAAGCCAGCAGGCGAATAAAGGCAGGTGGGCGCGGGGAGAGAAAGAGGCGCTGGGCACGAGCGAGGCCCCGGGCCGGCGAGGCAGGAGGGTTGCACTGATGGCCCTGCGCCCGGTCAAGGAGCCGCGTGGCCGGCTCACGGCAGAGACCCTCACAGGTGCCCAGGTGCCCTGTGCTCGCCGCCCAGGGAAGACGGGGGCGCGAGAGCCAAGGGTGCAACTTCAGAAAACGAGGATGGTTGTTAATTGGTGGTGGAGCAGCAAATTACTGATAACCAGTGATTTATTTATTCCTGTTTATTCACTCGGTGCTCCTCTAGGTGCAGCATACAGCAAATAAAGTCAACTGGGTCCCTACTTAGAAGTTACAAAAGCATATACAATTGACGTCAATATGGTCATACAATAGGCAACTTGCAGTTATGACCCATAACTCTCGCACATGATGAGTAACATCTACATTTTGGGTGAATCTTTAGTTTTTGTAGGTTTTTTCCCACTGAGTGGAAATATGGGAGATGAGAAAAGGTATATGCAAAAAAAAATGTTATGATCTAAAATTAAGGAAAATAAGAATTTAAAAGAATGTTTATAAGTCAATAAAACAATGTTTTTTTCTTTTTTTTTTCCTGGGCATAAATAGATTTCTTTTTTTAAATTTTTATTGGAGTATAGTTGCTTTACAGTGCTGTGTTACTTTCTGCTGTACAGCAAAGTAAATCAGCCATACATATACATATATCCCCTCCTTTTGGATTTCCTTCCCACTTAGGTCACCACAGAGCATTGAGTAGAGTTTTTGTGTTGTTTTCTAATTTTCTAATCATTCATCAGTTATTTTTAAAGTGAAGTTTCAGGAAAGTATGAGTCTGTCATATTAAAATTCGTCTATTGCTGAGGATTAATTTTCAAGATAAAGTCAAAACAGAGTCAATTTTTTTATTCCTTTGAGTTTCTGACCGTCCGTCATTCAGTAGGACCCTGCCCACCCTGCCCCCAGCGCCTCCACCCCCAGATTAGGACAGGTGATGTACAGTCGTCTGAACTTCCTATAAGTGATACAGAGGGAGGCTAGACTTTGTCTACAAATGCCATCCTGGGGGAATCCCAAGGGGAACTTTAGGGATTTGCCTTGACCCTAGAGTGGTCATACCTGCCTGAGCAGCAGACTTGTCCTGGGAGACTTGTCCTCCTGCCGTAATCCGGAGTAACTAATCCTCTAGTGGGTCTAAGGAAGGAAGAACAGACCAAGGGGCCAGAAGGAATTTCTTTGGTCTTTTCCAAAAAGGAAGACTAGCAATTGAGGGCCCGATTCACCAGATCATTCTGATTCTCATCACATCTATGGGGGAACAGTTCAGGGTCATGAGGGTTTAAATAACTTTACATCAAACAAGAGAACCTGGTCCTGGTACCAAATAGGCCTTTGAAGCCCCAGTGACTCTGCGTAACTTTGGGGAAATCTTTAGGTTTTTACCAGTTATGGTGCTCCCACTACATCCCAACCAGACACTTGACTTTAAAGGGCCAGAAATTTTGTCAGAATTAGATATTTCCCAGGCTTTTCAGGGAATTGTTTGTTTTCAATGAAAAAATATTGCTTATTGGTATTGAGTATAAGAAACAGTCATAGAAATGAAGAAGAGGAAATTTGTAACTTGAACAGCCTTATAATTAGAGAATAAGTATCAAAAGCTTTCAAAGCTTTGTCCAATAAAATAAAAAATTCGTGTTTAGTAGTTTTCAGATTTTTTTCCTTTGAGTGTTACTAACTTCTAATATGAGTGACGGTGTGGGGAGGGGAGTGGGAGGGAGAAGGAAAGCCACTTTTTAAAGTGGTTTTGGTTAATAGTGTGTTACTTGGCCTGTTGGCCATCTGTATGTCTTTTATGGAAAAATGTCTGTTCAGGTCTTCTGCCCATTTTTTGATTGGGTTGGTTGGTTGTTTTGATATTGAGTTGTATGAGCTGTCTGTATATTTTGGATAATAGTTCCTTGTCAGTCATATCATTTGTAAATATTTTCTGTCACTCCATAGATTGTCTCTTCATTTTGTCAGTGGTTTCTTTTGCTGTGCAAAAGCTGTTAAGTTTAATTAGGTCCCATTTGTTTATTTTTGCTCTTGTTTCTTTTGCCTTAGGAGACAGATAAAAAAAATTGCTGTGATTTATGTCACAGAGTGTTCTGCCTATGTTCTCTTCTAGGGGTTTTATGGTTTCACATCTTACAATTAGGTCTTTAATCCATTTTGAGTTTATTTTTGTATATGGTGGGAGGAAATGTTCTAGTCTCATTCTTTTACATGCAGCTGTCCAGTTTTCCCAGCACCACTTGTTGAAGAGACTGTCTTCTCTGCATTGTATATTCTTGCCTCCTTTGTTGTAGATTAACTGACCATAAGTGTGTGGGTTTATTTCTGGGCTGTTTATTCTTTTCCATTGATCTATGTGTTTATTTTTGTGCTGGTACCATGCAGTTTTGATTACTGTAGCTTTGTAGTATAGTCTGAAGTCTGGAAGGGTGATAGATCCAGCTTTGCTAATTATTAGACAAATGCAAATCAAAACAATGAGATATCACCTCACACTTATCAGAATGGCCATCATCAAAAAGTCTACAAATAACAAATGTCAGTGAGGATATGTACACTGTTGGTGGGAATGTATCAATAAATTGGTGAATCACTATGGAAAACAGTATGGAGGTTCCTCAAAAAACTTAAAATAGAACTACCATATGACCCAGCACTTCCACTCCTGGGTTTATATCCAGAAAAAATGAAAACACTAACTTGAAAACATACATGCACCCCAGTGTTCATAGCAGCACTATTTACTACAGCCAAGACATGGAAGCATCCTAAGTGTCCATTGACAGAGGAATGGATAAAGAAGATGTGGTACATATATACAGTGGAATATTACTCAGCCATAAGAAAGAATGAAATTCTGCCATTTGCAGCAATATGGATGGACCTAGAGAATATTATACTTAGTGAAATAGTCAGTCAGAAAAAGATACTGTATATCACTTACATGTGGAATCTAAAAAATAAATGAATGTATCTAGCAAAACAGAGACTCACAGATATAGAAAACAAGCTAGTGGTTACTAATGGGGTAACCACTGGGAGGGGCAAGATAGGGGTATGGGATTAAGAGATACAAACTGCTTACGTATAAAATAGATAAGCAACAAGGATATATTGTACAGCACAGGGAATTACAGCCATTATCTTGTAATAACTTTTAATGGAGTATATAATCTGTAAAAATACTGAATCACTATACTGTATACCTGAAGCTAAAATAATATTGTAAATCAGCTACTTCATTGAAAAAAAATTAGTGTGTCACTAGGTTTTCCAGTAATGGAATATTGATATATTTTTCTTCAAATAATGACAGTTTAGTATAGCAATTAACATTAAATCAGGAGTGCTTTTTCATCGTGTTCCTTGATTAATTATCTGAGTGCTCTTGTTCTTATCAGCTAGTGGCTCAATTAAAATTACAGTGTCTTGCAATCAAATTCCTACTGATATTATAATGTAATTTTAATATAGTTTGCTTTAAAAAGGAAATGGGGCATTTGTGCCAAGGATGACGCAAATCCATTTCAATACCTCCCGGGCTGGTTTCCACTTCTTTCGCTTCGTTCTTGTGATTATAGCTGTCTTCCTTTTCCTTTCTTAAGAGTATGTCACAAGCAAAGGAGTTAGACCTTAGGTGCCTCCCCTGCCCCAAAGTTTTTGGTTGTATTTGATGGTACTAATAAGATCATATAGAGAACTTAGCACAGGACAACACAAAGGAAAAAAATTACAAATTTTTTTATTAATCAGGGGAAATCATTGATAATGCTTTGTATATATCAGTATAAAAATGATACCTCATACATATGGTTTTGTAGCCTATACTCACTTGTATATAGTAAACATCTTTGTTGATTCTTCTAAGATACATTTTTAATAGCTAGAGATTACTGTGTTATATTGATACAGTATCATTAACCATTATCTTGCTGTTGGACGTACGTATGTTTCTTTGTCAGGGAGGCACTGTCATAATTCTTGTATAAAACTGGTACATACATCGCTAGTCTTTTTTGGCACCTTTTTTTTTTTTTTTTTAAGATTTCTTACGTCTTATAGGTCATCAGACTTCCTCACAAAGAGCTAAGATCGTTCTTACAAGTGGTATAAAATTTTGAGACTCCATTAATTTTAAACGTGAGTCTCTTTGGAAAAAAGTTATTACAAAATCTGTTTTCTATTAATTTCTACATTGAGTACTTGTATAAATGAGAAGAATTCTGTTTTCTTCTCAGATTTTAGTTAGTGATTATTATTTTTATTGCTACTCCTTATGGTGTGTATTATGTCTCGTATCAAACCAAATGCCAGATCGTCATAAAAATGCTTCCTTGAGGGCTTGCAGTGTAATACATCTGCTTTATGTAATTGGATCTGAAATTCAGGGTTGTATTAATTGATTATACCAAGTGCAGTTCTAGTCAGAATAGAGATTTAAGTATTTTGAAGGCATGCACTAAATAGATTTCTTGGATGTTTTTAGCCAGATGGGATTTTTGAAGTGAAAGGGAAGATTTAAACACAGTATATGCAAGAAATAGATCACAAGTTCCTTTCCATGCAGGTTAAGGCTGGGTTGAGGCACTTTAAGAGAAAACGTATGAACGTAGTGGACAGAGTTGACTGGAAGAAACAGCACGAATTCTTTAAAGTTTACTGCTTCAATCTGAGATAAGTATTTGCATTACTTGTGGATAAAAATAGGAAGCCAGTGAAGAGAGGTAAGAGTAATGTGTACTTAGGAAAGTATAAGGCACAACTCCGTCAGCCGTAGAACTGGAGGTGAGTATAATAAGAGTCCCCCACAAAGGCAGGACCGTTAGGAATCCAAGCTCTTACCGCCCCACCTGGAACATCGGAAACACTTCCTTAACAGAAGAAATGACGAGGGGGCCGTTTCTCACTTCTTGCCCTGGCCGGGTTGCGACATGGCAGGATTTAAGTGTGGACTAAGTCTTCAGGGCACAGGTGGAGAGCTAGCCACGTCCGAATGTTCAGTCCAGCCTGCCATCAAACCTCTCTGCTTTTATCATCGGTATTCTTCCCATTTCATGAGTTCATAGGCTTATGGTAGCGTGTCTCCAGTGACTTACAGGTGTCTTTCTGATGGTTGTGATTTACACTGTTATTATCATCTAAACACTTTGAGGGAAGATTTTCAAGGATTTTACTGTTGTCTTCTACAGTTGTCCTAACCGGTCACTCTCCTCTCGGGTCCACGACTGTGATTACCAGCCTCCCGGGTTCAGTCGTGTCCCTCCTTGACGCAGCACCTTTCACAGGAGTAAACATTGTCTACTTCATTCTTGACTAGTCTTCTACACATGTTGTCCAGCAAAAAATTAAAATAGGAGACACATGGGAAAGGAGAAAAGCATGAGTCATAATTAAGAGAAAGAGAAGTTAGTAGAAACAGGATCCACAGATGACTGCAGCCCGGCGTTTCAGGAGCTTAGAAGCCGCTCCCGCCTGCACGACAGGAAAAGAGCTCAACAAACCGAAGTCCACCAGCTTCTCTTAGATCCATCGGAGAACTGAGGTCACAGGACAAACCGCTGCCCCCAAATTTGGAAAGACAGACAGATTCTGAGAATCACAACTTACCAGGATATAGAAATCTTGAACAACACTCCCAGCCAGTCTGACCTAATTGACCTTTACAGAACACTAAACTCCCACCTGTAGAATGCACATTCTTCTAATGTTCAGTTCACATGGAATGTTCCTCAAGATGGGACATACGCTTAGCCAGAAAATAATACATTTGAAAAGATTGATACCATAAAGAGTATGGTGTTAATGAGAAAATAATTATAACAACCTTTTTAGATAATTCTCGCATATTGGAAAATCAAGCAGTAGCTTCTAAAATACTCCTCGGGTCAAAGAAGAAATCAAAAAGGAAATTGCAAACTGTCTCTAACTGTGTGGGTAATGAACACACAAAATCACCAGTGTATTTGTGGGATTAACATAAAGAGGTGCTTAGAGGGAAATCTGTGCCTTTAAGTGCTTATATCAGGAAAGAAGAGAGATGTAACATCACGAGCGTTCCTCGGGTGAGCACTCAGGGTTGCTCCGCAGTCCTGCCGTAATTCCTTCGCTAATTAGTCTTCCCCGCCCGGAGATGCCTGTTTCACATCTTCTCTTTCCACCCCAAACTCTGAGCTGGTGGTTTGCTTATTTCACTGGGAAAATAAAAGCATTCAGGGGAGAACCAAACACCCCCCTCCTGCCAGATCAGCCCTCTGATCTGCTGTGCACCAGCGCGTCCTGCCCACCCTGCTCTACAGTGCTGACCCCAGGACTCACTCCAGGACTGGGTTAAGCTCCGTCTTTCCCGTGTCCTCCACCCCACCTCCGTCCGCATCATTCCTACCGAATGTTAACATACTGAGAAATCACCCTCAGGTCATCCTCTCCCCGTAGCCCCATGTCTTGCTCCCTTCACAGCAAGCTTCCTTGAAAGAACCATTCCTGCCTTTACTCGCCTCCTTGTCTCTTGTCCCCACTGAAGTTCTGTCGCATCTTTTCCTGAGACTGTGCTTGTCAGTGTCACCACAGTGACGCCCACATTGCTAAGTCCGGTGCTCAGTCTCAGACGTGTGGCCTGATGCCTGAGTGCCATTCGACCCCTGATAACTCCCCCCCGTCCTGGAGGGCTTCCTTACCTGCCCCGGGCCGGCACCCTCGGGGTGTCTGTTGCCGCACGAGCTCTTCTGTGTTCATCTCCTTCCGTGCTCCTCCCGTCCTGCACCTGTTGGACGGCCCCAGGGTGTGGCCACAAGCCCTCCCCTGCTCCCGGTCCCCAGGCCACCTCATCTGCCCGTGGCCCGATACCACCTTCACGCTGACGGCTTCCAAACGTACGACCTCTCCCCAGACCTCAAACTTGTGTGTACAGCTGCTTACGGAAGCATCTCAAGTGCAACGTGATTTTCTTCTCTCTTCCCCCCCATATATCTTAGCAGATGGGGGCTCTGCTCTTCCAGCCGCCATGGTCTTTCCCTTCTCTCTTCCTGTGTCTTCACAGTGTGTACTGAATCCGCACACCTGCTGCCACCTCTGCTGCCGCAGTTCTGGTCCCAGCTGCCCCAGCCCCGCTGTACGGGGGCCCTGTGTGACCTGCCCGCCCCACTCTGGTCCCCCCACCGCAAGGGAAGGGCATCCCTTTCTCTGTCCTCCGCCGCCGCTCGCCTCCTCCCTGACGCTGTCCTCACCTGCAGCCTGTCTCTGCCTGGAAGGTGCCCCCTCACCTCCAGCCACCGTCCGCCCAAACGTCACCTTCTCAGAGAGGCCTTTTGTGACCACCTGAGTGTCACCCACTTCCTACCATATTCTCTTGCAGTTTTGTTTTCGTCATACCACTTGTCACGTGATGGACTGTCTGTTTGTTTATAGTCTGTGTGGTATTGTCTGTATATAATAAAAGCTGTGTTCATTGCTGTATTTCTTCAAGTGATTAGATAGTGCCTGGTACACAGTGGGTGTTTGATACATATTTGCTGAATAAGCTGAAAATGCATAACAATCAACATCTGTTATCTTCGTTCTTATAAAATGCTTAGAGTATTGTAAACAAGTATACAAAAAAGTTCACTGTAGTTAATTATGCGTGACATTTTTTACTTTTTACTGTTTTGAGTTTTGCAAAATTTCTACCATGAGCTTGTGTTACTTTTATATACCCACAAAGACATTTCAAAGAATCAGGCTGTATACTATGTTTTTTTTTTTTTTAACTTTTATACACACTTATAAATACAACAAAGACAAAAGAAATGAGTGTTAGCAGTTGCTGTCTTAGATTGGACTTTGGGCCGTTTTTCCTATTGTTTACGTTTCCATATTTTCTACATTTCTTATAAGCATGGATTACTTTCATAGTAGGAAAAAAGTGAAACTTTAAAAAGGAAAAAAAAATAACTTAGGGCCCAATAATTATGACATTATTTTATGGAATTCAGAAGCAGTTGGACTTTATTACAGACACTGTAATAAATTTATTTTTTAATTTTTAATTTTGAAATGATTTCAGACTTACAAAAAGGTCAAAAAGAGTACGAAGAATTCTCAAACTTTCACCCATATATTATTTTACCTCATCTTTTCTTTTTCTCAGAAATTCCTCTCTTTTCCTCCTGCCCTGCTTTCTCCTCTGTCCCCTCCTGTGTCTCTGTGTGTACATACATGCATACACATACATACATAGTTTTCATATATGCAAACATACATCTATTTCTATCTTTCTCCTTTAATCTGGAGCAGTTCCTCAGTCTGTCTGGACTTTTATGACTTGACATCTTGACATTTTAAGGGGAACCAGCCATGGTTTTATGGACCATTCCTTGGTCTGTATCTCCTGATGCTCCCTCATGACTAGATTTAAGATGTTCTCAGGACTGTCACAGAGGGTTGACACCTACTCAGGGCATTTTATCTGGAAGCACACGTTACTGGCTTGTCCTGTAACTGCCCCCGTGAACTCTGATTGCTTGGTTAACATTTTGTCTGTGGATTTCTCTACTGTAAAGCTTTATCCCCTATGTAACTAGTAAGTATCTTATGGGGAGACACGTTGAGACTGTGCTCTATCCCGTTCCCAGACACGTTGAGACTGTGCTCTGTCCCGTTCCCGGACACGTTGAGACTGTGCTCTGTCCCGTTCCCGGACACGTTGAGACTGTGCTCTGTCCCGTTCCCGGACACGTTGAGACTGTGCTCTGTCCCGTTCCCGGACACGTTGAGACTGTGCTCTGTCCCGTTCCCGGACACGTTGAGACTGTGCTCTGTCCCGTTCCCGGACACGTTGAGACTGTGCTCTGTCCCGTTCCCGGACACGTTGAGACTGTGCTCTGTCCCGTTCCCGGACACGTTGAGACTGTGCTCTGTCCCGTTCCCGGACACGTTGAGACTGTGCTCTGTCCCGTTCCCGGACACGCTGAGACTGTGCTCTGTCCCGTTCCCGGACACGCTGAGACTGTGCTCTGTCCCGTTCCCGGACACGCTGAGACTGTGCTCTGTCCCGTTCCCGGACACGCTGAGACTGTGCTCTGTCCCGTTCCCGGACACGCTGAGACTGTGCTCTGTCCCGTTCCCGGACACGCTGAGACTGTGCTCTGTCCCGTTCCCGGACACGCTGAGACTGTGCTCTGTCCCGTTCCCGGACACGCTGAGACTGTGCTCTGTCCCGTTCCCGGACACGCTGAGACTGTGCTCTGTCCCGTTCCCGGACACGCTGAGACTGTGCTCTGTCCCGTTCCCGGACACGCTGAGACTGTGCTCTGTCCCGTTCCCGGACACGCTGAGACTGTGCTCTGTCCCGTTCCCGGACACGCTGAGACTGTGCTCTGTCCCGTTCCCGGACACGCTGAGACTGTGCTCTGTCCCGTTCCCGGACACGCTGAGACTGTGCTCTGTCCCGTTCCCGGACACGCTGAGACTGTGCTCTGTCCCGTTCCCGGACACGCTGAGACTGTGCTCTGTCCCGTTCCCGGACACGCTGAGACTGTGCTCTGTCCCGTTCCCGGACACGCTGAGACTGTGCTCTGTCCCGTTCCCGGACACGCTGAGACTGTGCTCTGTCCCGTTCCCGGACACGCTGAGACTGTGCTCTGTCCCGTTCCCGGACACGCTGAGACTGTGCTCTGTCCCGTTCCCGGACACGCTGAGACTGTGCTCTGTCCCGTTCCCGGACACGCTGAGACTGTGCTCTGTCCCGTTCCCGGACACGCTGAGACTGTGCTCTGTCCCGTTCCCGGACACGCTGAGACTGTGCTCTGTCCCGTTCCCGGACACGCTGAGACTGTGCTCTGTCCCGTTCCCGGACACGCTGAGACTGTGCTCTGTCCCGTTCCCGGACACGCTGAGACTGTGCTCTGTCCCGTTCCCGGACACGCTGAGACTGTGCTCTGTCCCGTTCCCGGACACGCTGAGACTGTGCTCTGTCCCGTTCCCGGACACG
This sequence comes from Balaenoptera borealis, assembly GCF_965194805.1. Lineage (NCBI taxonomy): Eukaryota > Metazoa > Chordata > Mammalia > Artiodactyla > Balaenopteridae > Balaenoptera > Balaenoptera borealis. The sequence continues at coordinate 5,377,729 of NC_138877.1, forward strand.
CTGAGACTGTGCTCTGTCCCGTTCCCGGACACGTTGAGACTGTGCTCTGTCCCGTTCCCGGACACGCTGAGACTGTGCTCTGTCCCGTTCCCGGACACGCTGAGACTGTGCTCTGTCCCGTTCCCGGACACGATGAGACTGTGCTCTGTCCCGTTCCCGGACACGTTGAGACTGTGCTCTGTCCCGTTCCCGGACACGCTGAGACTGTGCTCTGTCCCGTTCCCGGACACGCTGAGACTGTGCTCTGTCCCGTTCCCGGACACGCTGAGACTGTGCTCTGTCCCGTTCCCGGACACGCTGAGACTGTGCTCTGTCCCGTTCCCGGACACGCTGAGACTGTGCTCTGTCCCGTTCCCGGACACGCTGAGACTGTGCTCTGTCCCGTTCCCGGACACGCTGAGACTGTGCTCTGTCCCGTTCCCGGACACGCTGAGACTGTGCTCTGTCCCGTTCCCGGACACGTTGAGACTGTGCTCTGTCCCGTTCCCGGACACGTTGAGACTGTGCTCTGTCCCGTTCCCGGACACGTTGAGACTGTGCTCTGTCCCGTTCCCGGACACGCTGAGACTGTGCTCTGTCCCGTTCCCGGACACGTTGAGACTGTGCTCTGTCCCGTTCCCGGACACGCTGAGACTGTGCTCTGTCCCGTTCCCGGACACGCTGAGACTGTGCTCTGTCCCGTTCCCGGACACGCTGAGACTGTGCTCTGTCCCGTTCCCGGACACGTTGAGACTGTGCTCTGTCCCGTTCCCGGACACGCTGAGACTGTGCTCTGTCCCGTTCCCGGACACGCTGAGACTGTGCTCTGTCCCGTTCCCGGACACGCTGAGACTGTGCTCTGTCCCGTTCCCGGACACGTTGAGACTGTGCTCTGTCCCGTTCCCGGACACGTTGAGACTGTGCTCTGTCCCGTTCCCGGACACGCTGAGACTGTGCTCTGTCCCGTTCCCGGACACGCTGAGACTGTGCTCTGTCCCGTTCCCGGACACGCTGAGACTGTGCTCTGTCCCGTTCCCGGACACGCTGAGACTGTGCTCTGTCCCGTTCCCGGACACGCTGAGACTGTGCTCTGTCCCGTTCCCGGACACGCTGAGACTGTGCTCTGTCCCGTTCCCGGACACGCTGAGACTGTGCTCTGTCCCGTTCCCGGACACGCTGAGACTGTGCTCTGTCCCGTTCCCGGACACGCTGAGACTGTGCTCTGTCCCGTCCCCGGACACGCTGAGACTGTGCTCTGTCCCGTCCCCGGACACGCTGAGACTGTGCTCTGTCCCGTCCCCGGACACGCTGAGACTGTGCTCTGTCCCGTCCCCGGACACGCTGAGACTGTGCTCTGTCCCGTCCCCGGACACGCTGAGACTGTGTTCTGTCCCGTCCCCGGACACGCTGAGACTGTGTTCTGTCCCGTTCCCGGACACGCTGAGACTGTGTTCTGTCCCGTTCCCGGACACGCTGAGACTGTGCTCTGTCCCGTTCCCGGACACGCTGAGACTGTGCTCTGTCCCGTTCCCGGACACGCTGAGACTGTGCTCTGTCCCGTTCCCGGACACGCTGAGACTGTGCTCTGTCCCGTTCCCGGACACGTTGAGACTGTGCTCTGTCCCGTTCCCGGACACGCTGAGACTGTGCTCTGTCCCGTTCCCGGACACGTTGAGACTGTGCTCTGTCCCGTTCCCGGACACGCTGAGACTGTGTTCTGTCCCGTTCCCGGACACGCTGAGACTGTGTTCTGTCCCGTTCCCGGACACGCTGAGACTGTGCTCTGTCCCGTTCCCGGACACGTTGAGACTGTGCTCTGTCCCGTTCCCGGACACGCTGAGACTGTGCTCTGTCCCGTTCCCGGACACGCTGAGACTGTGCTCTGTCCCGTTCCCGGACACGTTGAGACTGTGCTCTGTCCCGTTCCCGGACACGCTGAGACTGTGCTCTGTCCCGTTCCCGGACACGCTGAGACTGTGCTCTGTCCCGTTCCCGGACACGCTGAGACTGTGCTCTGTCCCGTTCCCGGACACGCTGAGACTGTGTTCTGTCCCGTTCCCGGACACGTTGAGACTGTGCTCTGTCCCGTTCCCGGACACGCTGAGACTGTGCTCTGTCCCGTTCCCGGACACGTTGAGACTGTGCTCTGTCCCGTTCCCGGACACGTTGAGACTGTGCTCTGTCCCGTTCCCGGACACGTTGAGACTGTGCTCTGTCCCGTTCCCGGACACGCTGAGACTGTGCTCTGTCCCGTTCCCGGACACGTTGAGACTGTGCTCTGTCCCGTTCCCGGACACGCTGAGACTGTGCTCTGTCCCGTTCCCGGACACGCTGAGACTGTGCTCTGTCCCGTTCCCGGACACGTTGAGACTGTGTTCTGTCCCGTTCCCGGACACGCTGAGACTGTGCTCTGTCCCGTTCCCGGACACGCTGAGACTGTGCTCTGTCCCGTTCCCGGACACGCTGAGACTGTGCTCTGTCCCGTTCCCGGACACGTTGAGACTGTGCTCTGTCCCGTTCCCGGACACGCTGAGACTGTGCTCTGTCCCGTTCCCGGACACGCTGAGACTGTGCTCTGTCCCGTTCCCGGACACGCTGAGACTGTGCTCTGTCCCGTTCCCGGACACGCTGAGACTGTGCTCTGTCCCGTTCCCGGACACGCTGAGACTGTGTTCTGTCCCGTTCCCGGACACGCTGAGACTGTGTTCTGTCCCGTTCCCGGACACGCTGAGACTGTGCTCTGTCCCGTTCCCGGACACGCTGAGACTGTGCTCTGTCCCGTTCCCGGACACGCTGAGACTGTGCTCTGTCCCGTTCCCGGACACGCTGAGACTGTGCTCTGTCCCGTTCCCGGACACGCTGAGACTGTGCTCTGTCCCGTTCCCGGACACGCTGAGACTGTGTTCTGTCCCGGTTCTACCCAGTGGTCTTAGCATCCATGGATGATTCTTGCCCAAAGCACTTATTATTGGGGTGGTTACAGAATGGTGATGTTTGTCATTCCCTAATTTCTTCTACATTTATTAGCTGGAATTCTGATGTAAGTGCTTTCACTTCTTTCCCTGCTATTCATTCACTCATTTGTTTATTTACAACAGTATGGACTCTTGGACTCTTATTCCATGGGTTATAAGCCGTCATCTTGATTATTTGTCTTAGTACTCACATTTTCCCAGACTTGGCCAGTGGGACCCTTTCATGCTGGCTCCTGTGTCCTTTTGACATGTCCCCACCACTCTCTGAATACTTCTTTACTTTTTTTGAAAAGCACACCAAGATATTCTAAGTGCATCTTGTACTTTTTCACCCTCATCCCTAGAATCAGTCATTTTTTCAAGGAGCCTCGTTCCTTTTAGTGGAAAATGGAAAGGCAAAATCGTGACGAACCCAAGATCAAGGCGCTAGGTGTACGGATTAAAATTTCTGAAGGACCTCGTCATGACTGGCTCCTTGTTTCGCAGAAAGGACTCTCACAGACACACTGATTGTTTCCCGAAAATCCTAAATACAGTGGAAAATCCACACGTAATTTCGATGCTTTGGCAGTTGGGAGGCACAGTTCGTGACCTGACACACTTGGACATAAGCTCATGGTGGTGCTAATAAATCTGTAAATGGATTCTTTGTCAGTAAAGAATGAATAAATGGTGCTTACCTCTGTGTGGTCTTTAATTCAATTCAGAATTATTTTAGTTTAGCTATTATTGGACTTGCCGCTGGAAGAGTGAGTACAATTAAGCTTTTGGAATAAGTTGCAGTTTGCAAAACTGAATGCTGTAATTGCAACACTTTATTCTTGTTCATCGGAAAATATAGTTCTTCCATTTCCTTCTCTTTAGTCACTTGTCAGCTTTCAGCAGCTGGAAAAGATTAAGTATGCAAGTCTTTAATTTCTGTTTCTTTTTATAAATTGAGAACTTCCAATGGGAGTATAGTAGCAGTCGTATGTTTTTTTCAAATAAGATTAAGCATGGAAGGTAAAGGGCCCGTGTTATTGACCCTTTTCAACTTATTTAGCATCTAGCAGAGTGTGCTTCTCAGCAGTGCTTGCTGTGCTTTGAGAACGCTGATGTCTCTTCTGCAAGAGGTTGTGCTGTATATGCCTGTATTCTTGGTGGTATACACTGTCCCTATTAATTGGATTTCTGCAGAGTTGAAGGGAAAGGGGTTTTTTTGGAGTTGCACTGGAATTTTTTTTTTTTTTTTTTTTTAACCATGAATGGGCAAGTAGAAAAACAGAAATCAGTTGGTTCCATTTTGACTATGTCTGGCATTGCAAATAAACAACTGCTAGACTTGGATCTAAAGCATTCGGAACACGGTGCTTTGTCTACAGGTCATCCCGGTGAACGGGCAGGCATTTTCCCAAACGGGCTTCAGAAAACAGTATTTCTGAAAGGTGTTTCTGGTGTTTCCAGGCCCAGTCAGTTTGAAAATGGGGTGTGCTAGGGGCTTCTCCTGCAGAATCCTAACACACACGAGTGTATTAAAGATTTTAAGATGCCCTGAGGCGTAGATACACGTTTAATCCTTCTGGTCCAGCATTTCCCGAACTTGCATGAGCAGGGAGCCTTTGTTGGCTGTGTCCTTGTTAACAAGAAAACACTGCTACAGGTTATGTGCTTTTATTCAAGAGATACTGAGCACGGACTCAGCACAGACAGCGCAGAGATGCAATACAGATGAGGCGTGGCTCACACCCTTAAAGGACTTCCATCAATAAAGACAAGAATAGGGGCATGTGATGCGTCCTGTGACTGAGGCGTCCTTTGGGTACAGTAAGTCGCTGACATACTAACGAGTCCTGTTCTGAGAGTGCGTTCGTAAGTCCAATTTGTTCATAAATCCAACAAAGCCTAGGTACCCAGCTAACACAGTTGGCTATATGGTGCTGTACTGTAATAGGTTTATAATACTTTTCACACAAATAACACATAAAAAACAAACACAAAAAATAAAACATTTTTAATCTTACAGGACAGGACCTTGAAAAGTACAGTAGTACCAGCTCCATCACCGCTGCTTTTACACTTGCTTCCGGACATCCTGGGCTTGAAATAAAGATACTGTACTCTATACAGTACCGCACAGTAAGGTACACAAAAGCACAGCCACTTGTAGAGGATGCACGCACGTGACAATGTACGCCAGACACGTGAACTAACTTACATGACTGGACCTGGGAACGCATGTTCGTATCTTTGAAAGTTCGCAACTTGAAGGTTCGTATGTAGCGGACTTACTGTATTTGAGAACACAGAGAGGGGCCTCTGATCTCACAGACCCCAGTCTGCATCTTGAAGGATTGATTTTAAGTGTATGCATTTTTTTAAGTTTTTTTTTTTTTTTTAATAATTTTATTTATTTATTTATTTATGGCTGTGTTGGGTTTTTGTTTCTGTGCGAGGGCTTTCTCCAGTTGCGGCAAGCGGGGGCCACTCTTCATCGCGGTGCGCGGGCCTCTCACTGTCGCGGCCTCTCTTGTTGCGGAGCACAGGCTCCGGACGCGCAGGCTCAGTAATTGTGGCTCACGGGCCCAGTCGGTCCGCGGCATGTGGGATCTTCCCAGACCAGGGCTCGAACCCGTGTCCCCCGCATTGGCAGGCAGATCCTGAACCACTGCGCCACCAGGGAAGCCCTAAGTGTCTGCATTTTTATTCGTTTATTCAAAACTCTTTTTGAGCACCTGTGATGAGCCAGGCACGCTCTAGACCTTGGCGACTGAAACAGCAGCGCACAGACCGAGGAGGGACCTCCTCTCCTGGATGGTATGTCCTCGTGGCAGGAGCCAGGCAGGAAAGAGGATGAATAAGTACGGGTGTGTAACTGATTACGTGGTGGTAAGTGCTCGGGAGAAGAATCCAGCACGGCAGGGACGGGCTGCGTGTGTGTGTGTGTGTGTGTTTACGTCTGTGAGTGTGGGCGGGAGGCGATGGCCGTCAGCTGTAGTTGCTGGAGAAAGCCTCCCTTAGAAGGTGACCCTGGCTCTAGACCTGGATGGCAGCAGTGGCCCAGGCAGGAGGGACAGGAGATTGTGAGCCTGAGCGGGGGCGGGCGTGGCCGGCGCGGCTGAGCCTCAGCAGGGGCCCGTGTGGTCCTCGTGGAGCGTGGGAGGGAGAGGGAAGCAGGGGAGGGGCCCGCGAGGCAGAGGAGCCGGACCACGTAGAACCTTCTGAGCCGTAACCGGCCTTCCGCTTCTTCTGAGCGAGGTGACAGCGCACGGATTCGAACCTGAGGAGGACTAACAGGGTCTGTGAGCAAGTGGGGCGGGTTTCGGCAGTGCGTTCTTCTGGAGCCCAGAAAAGGGGCAGAGCTGAGGTGCACAGGGCCTCCCGTGTCCTGCCGAGAGCCCTAGGGGTGGCGTTAGGCTGCTGGGCGCCATGCAGGATTGGCACAGCAGCAGCACGCTGCACGGATTTGAGGGTGGACGGTCAGTCCGGAGGCAGAAAGACAAAGCTGTGGATGTAATTCGGGCGAGAAACAAGGAGGGCCAGAGCCGAGGGGTTGGGGGCGTAAGGGGCCGAGGTTTGGTGTCAGTGGCCGTGGAGGGAGGGAGCTGTCACGGATGACTGTTCTCGCTTGGGCTTCGTTTGCGGTGGTCGGTGCCTTTCCACGTGGGGATGCACGCTTGAGTTAACGTGAACATGAGTTCCTATGAGACCTTGTACTGGCTTTGAGATTCTTACAGGACATCCATGTGGAGGTGTCTGTGAGGTGGTTAGATACACACGTCTCGCTCAGGAAAGAGTTGACAAGGCAGCAAACAGACATTAACTCTGGACGCCACGTCTAGTTACAGTGTTTAAAAACATATGTAATTTCTGTGAAGACTTTTTATTGAACAGACCCCTCACCAGAGGAGATGTACAGATGGCAAACAAGCACATGAAAAGATGCTTCACGTCATATGTTATCGGGGAAGTGCACATTAAAACGAGATATCACTACATACCTATTAGAGTGGCAAAAACGCAAAACACTGACACCACCAAGTGCTGGTAAGGATGTGGAGCAACCGGAACTCTTGTTCATTGCCGGTGGGAATGCAGAATGGTACAGCCACTTTGAAAGACTGTTTAGCTGTTTCTTAAAGAGCTAAACATACCCGTACCATAGAAACTAGCAGTCATGCTCCTTGGTATTTACCCAAGTGAGTTGAAAACTTAGATCCACACAAAAAGCTGCACCCAAATGCTTATTCATAGTCACCAAACACTGGAAGCAGCCAGGATGTCCTTCAGTAGGTGAACGGATAAATAAAACTGTGTTACATTTAGACAATGGGATGTTATTCAGTGATAAAAAGAAATGAGTTATCAGGCCATGAAAAGGCACAGAGGAACCTTAAGTGCATGTTACTGGGTGATAGAAGCCAATGTGAAAAGGTTCCATACTATATGATTCCAATCATATGACATTCTGGAAAAGGCAAAACTATGGAGACAGTAAAAGCAAGATCAGTGGTTGCCAAGATGGGGTGGGGTGAATAGCTGGAGCACAAAGGATTTTTAGGGCAATGAAACTACTCTGTATGATAACTATAATGGTAGATCCCCGTCATTATATATATGTCAAAGTCCATAGAATGTACTACACCAAGAGTGAACCCTAATGTAGACTGTGGACTTAGGGTGATAATGGCATGTCAGTGTGGGTTCATCAGTTATAATACATGTGCCATGTGGTACAGGATGCTGAAAGCAGGGGAGGCTGTGTGTGTGGGGGGGCAGGTGTTATATGCGAACTCTCTGCTTTCTGCCCAGTTTTTCAGTGAACCTAAAACTGTCTAAAAGATGAAGTCTAGTTAAAAAAAAAAAAAAAAAATAGTGGTATCTCTGTCCGGGGAGAGAAGATGCAGGCGTGCCTTGTACACTCGGTAGGCAGTTATTAAATGTTTGTTGAGTGAATAAAGGAATAGCGTTCGGATTTGGAAATTCATTGTAAGCAGATACTGATTCCTATCTTGCTTGTTAAACTTACAGGAATGTTATTAATTACACTTTAAGAAAAATTGGGAAGTATGTCTAGCACTCACAAGCATGAAGAGGTGATCCACAGAGAAAAATTTAACTCAGAATTCAACATGTCGATTTTTAGGGAGGGCCAGAGTCAGCACTGTATACCTAGATTTTTAAATATGAATTAGAAGAAGTTAATGCCATTGGAAAGTTGTCGGCACCATATAAGATGCCTAACATTTCCGATTGTGAATGAGGTAAAATCCGAAGTTTAGAAAACAACACGATTTATTGAATTACGTTGGGAAGTAAAAGGAAACCATAGGTCCTGAGATGTTTATACATAAAGCATGCAAAATGAGAGAGTAATTTTTTCTAAAGAAGTTTAATGGAAAGCAACTTGTGGGATAGCTCATGTAACAATCAAGTAAAAATTCTATACTATTTGGGGGCATTTTAAAATTGTACAACTTTGGGTCAGTCTCAGATATGTGTGAATATTCCTAATAAATTTTGAAAACTTCTACAGGCCTTTGGCTGTGATACTTTATTTTTGTGATCATTTGCACAAAACCCCACGTGTTGAGATCGGAGTTTGGCTTGGGTGAGAATGTGGGTTCTGACCAGGTGGCCTTCCCCATGTGTTCCTTCTCCAGGCAAACATGCTGAAGACATATTTGGTGAGTTGTTTAATGAGGCCAACAACTTCTACATCCGAGCAAATTCCCTTCAAGACAGAATCGATCGCCTTGCTGTCAAAGTCACCCAGCTGGATTCAACAGTGGAAGAGGGTAGGTAATTGCATGAGAGCTGTGAGCTGGAAATGATGCAGACAGGATGGGAGTGGTTAATCGCAGGGTAATTCCTGCTTCTTCCTTGGGGTCGTATGCTGTTACTTCATCTTGTCTTTTCCTAGAAGAACAGTGAGGGGGAAAAGCCACAACATGGGGTTAATTAGTAATTAGAAGAGTCCTATCTTGTCTGCCTTGTGTGCCACACTCTCTTTTTAAATAAACTACACACGTAGTATTTGTTTTAAAGGACTCTTTGAATGCATTCAGTATTAGAAGTCCTCATGGAGGTTATTGGTAGTTATTGTAAAGATAATTTCTTACCTAAAGATCACAGACTCTGTCCAGCTAAGGGGGAGGGTGGGCCATCACCTGCTGCCCTCCTTACAGCCGATGCTTCTAAGACATCCTGCTGGTCCTGCTGGAAAAACTACCCAGAAATAGCGTTTACTGAAGGCCTCTAGGCTTCAGGGTTTTAAAACAAACTTAATATTGACAGGCGCTGTATAGTTAATTGATGGTCATACCCTGAAATTGGGGTAGTTTCAACAAAATTAATATTCAACAGTTCCTTTAAAAATTTTTACACTTGCTGTCTCTTTTGAACAAAAGACTGAAATTAGACTGGAAAAAAATCTGCCCCCCAAAATCAAGATGTGCCATTTTATATTTACTTTGAAGAAAACGTTCAGATTAAAAGTTATTTTTACCTTTATATAAGGGTACTTAACAATTTCTCTTGTTGCATTAAAACAATCCTAGCATCTGATTTTTCTACTAGGCTTTTAATAGTAGTATTAATAAGAAGTGAAGGTTTTCTTTTTTTTAATATAGTTATTTATGGAATTCATCCCTCATCATTTTAAAAGAAAAATATGTTTTCTCATGTTCACATCTTTTTGAAAGGTCAAAATTAAATTAGCAAACTAAAAATTTAACAGAAATGTAGAACATTGATATTTTAATATCTGTTATGAACATTCTTACTGACTTTTCCAACAATAAGTAGCAAACTGAAGCTGTGCTCTTTTTAATCTGATTTTTAAAATTTATCTCTTATTTTAAAAAATAAAAATTTGAATAGCTACTTGGTCTATTCAGATAAGAAATTGTTAACATTTTAAATCAATCATTCGCTTTTCAAATGGTATCACAAGTGATTTTTTAAAAAATATTTGTCTTTCTTCAGTTTTTTGTTGGTTCTTGCAGTTGTAATACTTGTGATAAACCTTACACTGGAGAAGGTTAGTCTGTAGGTTAAATCTCATGAGATTCTACAGCATGTCTCATATCCTTAAAATTTCTTTCCAATCAAGATTTTACCTTATTACTTTCCTTGCCATTGGATGTAATTGTAGAAAAATCCCTCGACTGAGCTAGGAAATCTGTGCTGTACTTGGGCCTGCCACTGTTCTGCCGGGTGACCTTGGAAAGGTCATTTAACACCCCTGACTGTCAGCTTCATTGGTCCAGTGGGTTAATGCAACAGTTTACCCACCTCAAAAAGTCTGTGTCGAGGTCAGATGAGTTGATACCTGAGATGTAACATGTTGTACAAACTCAAGAAATGAGTATAATTAGCCTGGTTCTCTCATTCCTTAGTGTAGATTTGTATCATGCTGCTTAATTGCTAGGACTACAGGTATGTTGAAAAGCTTTGCCCTCTCTCCTTAATGTTAGTGTCAGAAAAATTTAATGCACTTTTTACATTTGTGTGTTTTTTGCAGAAGTATTTCCCACATGTATTGTAATTAAACTGGTTAACTGAGTGATTTTCCCCCCTAAGATACCCAGGGGTATTGTGTTTACATTCCTATTATACTCATAACTCTATTCCTTTGTGGTTTCTGAGAAATGCTATTTAAGTAAAGAATGATGCTCTAATATTAGGTTCAATGAAATCATTATATCGCTACAAAAGAAAGAAAGACATGACTTACAGAGATAACTGTTGTTTATCAGAGGGAGGGAATGCATGTACTATTTAAGCATGGTTTTAAGTGAACGATAAAAGACATTATTTGGCTATTCTAGGAGATGTTTATGATTGTGAGTCAAATTATACTTGTTTCTAAAATATTTCCATATAACCCGACTTTGGGGACTTTTCTCTAAATAGTGTCACTACAGGATATCAACATGAAAAAAGCTTTCAAAAGTTCCACAGTCCAAGACCAGCAGGTGGTTTCAAAGAACAGCATTCCTAATCCTGTTGCTGACATTTACAACCAGAGTGATAAACCACCTCCTCTGAATATCCTTACGCCATACAGGTATGGCTTTGTGTATCCCCAGAGCCTTTGCAGTGTAAATAAGTTGAGCGAGGCGAGCAGTGCGGTGAAAATATCTTTTCAGACTTTGAGAATGATAATTGCGGTGTTATCCACAATGAAATTAGTTATTTACAGAATTGCTAAAGTTTGAGTATTTCAAAATATAAATAAGTTTACCAAGAGAAGTGGGAGCTCTCATGTTAGCTTTTAAATGCAGATATCTAAAGCAGAAGTGGGCACTTTACGTAATAACCCTGTGTGGTTGTGTTGTTCCTCACGTTCAAAATCAAGTTTAAAGGAACTGCATAATTCAGTTCTAATGCAGCAAAACACCTGTCTCAGCATTTCAGCCCTGCAGACATTTGTTACTGAATTCAGAAAAACATGTTCTGCAGCATTAGAGGTTTCTAAGAATGAATATATAGTCAAGAAATTAACCTTCTGTGTGAAGTGGTAGGACACATTATTAGGACCAAACCTCCAGGAAAAAGAATAGAAAATGTGCAAAAAATGAATATTAAGAAACTAACTAAAAATGCTCTTTAGAACTCCTCTCCTGCCGCCTGCCACGTCAGCGTGTTCTTTCCCGCTTCATGTACTTCTGTTCTTCCCTGTCTTCTCACCCCGCTGTCAAGCCCACTGCTCCAGCTTCTGATGAGCTCAGGCTGGTGGTGGGGTCCCCACGGCCCCCCCCCCAGGATTAGCGCTGCTGGGTAGTACCCCTGCAAAGGCCTTCCTGAAATCACTGCGTCCTTCACATCCATTATTGCCCTCCTGCCCCCGGTGGCCCTTCTCAGGGAGTGCCCAGAGGTTTTTTGGGTCTGAATTACTATCTTTTCGCAGGGTCCAAAAGGAGATGTTTGGAGCTGCCCTTTGTTGCAGCTCTGCTAGTAAAGCAGTAATTCAGACTGCATCCCTTTCTTTCAGCATGGACAGAAAGATTCTCCAAAAAATGGTAATAGAGATTCCATGGAAACCATGATGGGAGAGGACCAGGGTACCACATTTTTATATGAAACAAGCGTACTTTTCTGGAGGTTTTAGCACACTCACTTAAAGATATAGATGAATAGTGGTATTGTAAGCCTAACGTTTTAAACTTGTGACTTTGCTTTTGTTCATTAGGCATTTTTCTGGGGCAGTTTCAGTTTTACTTATTAGCCCAGAGCCATGAGAACTTAGTAAAATTTTCCTAAGAAACCTCACTAAATATTTTGTTCTAAAGGAAAAAAGAAACCCAGAAAACTCAGTGAACCACTTGTATTTGATTATTCAAGATCATGATTAAATATTTGTGGTGATTTAAAATGTTTAATTGCATAAAAAAATGAATCGACCTTTATATATTATATATATTGTGTTTACTCAGTTTTATGGAAAAGAAAAATGTCTTTGACTTTTTAATAGTGTTTAAGAATAGTAGTGCCAGCTCAAATCTACTTTTTATTAATACAGAAATGTTTGGGGTAAGAAAACCCATAAACTTTTGCATTTGGACTTAAATATGACACAGTCACAACACAGTCTTAAATATGAGATGTAAAACGTGACTGAAAAATCAAATGTTTAGTTGCGATAAACATAGGACATTTCTGCTTATATTCTGATGTCAAGGTTAACATTTGCTTAAATTATTAAACATATTTATTCCATTAAGTATTAGCTCCTCATCAAAGTATTAGCTCCATTTTTGAAAAAAAGAAGGGGCATTTTATGCATCTTAAAATTGCAGCAAGTTCCTGCTCAGTTTTTCTGTCTTCAACTATACTGAAGGCCTAGTATCTTAGGGAAATAATTTATATTTTTCACAATAATGTTATTAATAAAATCTCAATAGTGCAGGTTGCTTCTCACTTAGGAAATTTGGAAAAGAAAGGATTTTAAGTAATTAAAGTTTAAAGTACAGAGTGAATTGTGTTGATTTGTTAGCGACTTTAAGACAGAGCTACCAGATGACCCTCGTGAAAGCCTGGGTCTCTTTATTTGATGCTGAGCTTACGGAACATGGCATAGCAGGAACTTCAAGACCAGGTTCCGTTGAGTAATTCATGTCTCTTTCTTTGACTGTGTGGCCACAAACTCTTTTCTATACTCATTTCTCTGATTTTTTTTCTTTCTCTGTATGCCTTAAATGACTAATACAAATGCTAATTTTTTAAATAAATTTACTTATTTTTATTTATTTTTGGCTGCATTGGGTCTTTGTTGTGGCGAGCAGGGGCTGCTCTTCATTGCGGTGCGCGGGCTTCTCGTTGCGGTGGCTTCTCTTGTTGCGGAGCACAGGCTCTAGGCACGCGGGCTTCAGTAGTTGCAGCACGCGGGCTCAGTGGTTGTGGCTTGCGGGCTCTAGAGCGCAGGCTCAGTGGTTGTGGCGCACGGGCTCAGTTGCTCCGCGGCATGTGGGATCCTCCCAGACCAGGGATCAAACCTGTGTCCCTGCATTGGCAGGCGGATTCCCAACCACTGTGCCACCAGGGGAGTCCCTGACATGCTAATTTTAAATGTAACTGTTTTGCCTCCTCTTGAAGGTAATATACAGGCCAGATACTTTGTAAAAGCATTAGTAGAATAAATAGAGTGTTCACTTCTTATCATGATTATTTTGAGCTTTGTTATCTATTGATTTATATTACAACTTTGGATTCATATTGGCTGCATTTTTATTGGCTTTATGATAAATGAATAACATATAAAGACTTGGGGCTTCCGTGGTGGCACAGTGGTTAAGAATCCACCTGCCAATGCAGGGGACACGGGTTCGAGCCCTGGTCCGGGAAGATCCCACATGCTGTGGAGCAACTGAGTCTGCGTGCCACAACTACTGAAGCCCGTGTGCCTAGAGCCGGTGCTCTGCAACAAAGAGAAGCTACCTCAGTGAGAAGCCCGTGTACAGCAAGGAAGACCCAATGCAGCCCAAATAAATAAGTAAAATAAATAAATTAAAAAAGAAAAAAAGACTTGAAGTATTCTTTAGAATATAGTAATTGTAGCAGTTCTTGAGAATGAAATGGCTACAAGTGAATTTTCTTTGCGGGGTTACTTCCATTTAAAAAAATATCTAGGTCATCACTTTTTATCCTAGTTACATTTATACACCATGAACCTTTTGCTTCTTTCCTAATTGAATTATAGACATTGGGCAAACCTGATTAAGAAAAAAGGACAGAGTACTTGCTAATTTTTATCCTAATAACATTGTCGCTCCAGAGTAGAAGTGAATGTATATATATACTAAGAATCCATCCATCTCTGTGTGTAGCCCCCATTGGAATAAACAAAACATACCTTGAAATAACTGTGGAACTAAATATTGCTGTTTATGAGCCATATTGTGATTTGGGGCAACACTTTGCTATACTGAAATCTAAATTTGCAAGAGTAGTTTTTACTTCATTATTCTAGAAAAAAGTGCTGTTCTTGCATGTTCACACATTTTTCCAAATAAGGAAAATTGGGAGACTTAACAGTGTGTAAGGACAGTTCAAATTCCTCACGTAGATGTTATCATCTCATGAGTTAGAATTAACATTAATGTTTACCCCATATGAAACTATCTAACGACCTTTTCTCCCCCCCGACTTGTAATATGTTCGTTTATAGAGATGATAAAAAGGATGGCCTGAAGTTCTATACTGATCCTTCCTATTTCTTTGACCTCTGGAAAGAAAAAATGCTACAGGACACAGAAGACAAAAGGAAAGAGAAAAGACGTCAAAAGGTAAATAATGCTAGTATGGGAAACGTGCATATAAATGTGTAAATGGGATTCTCCCTTAGAAATTAGAAGTTTAAAATCAGTAAATTCTTTAAATGGTTGAGATGTTGAATTTCGTGCTGAAGTTTTTTCAGAGGTTGCATTTGTCACATGAAGATACCATTCAGTCTAACACAGTAATACTGTTTTCAATAAATACTGTTGATTTGTTCTCTAATACTTGCTTTGCTTTAATAAATACAGTGGCTGATATTTCAGTTTTGTTCATAACTGTGGTTTATAACTTTTGCTCTTCAAATTTCGTAAAGCAGCCAACATTCCATATCAGTTAGAATTTTCTGCTTTGGTCTTTTTAACGTTATTAATTGTTGGGTTGTCACCTAACTGTAATTAAGACCGTGGTGAGAGGTTCATATTGGATTGAAAAGCGTGTGTGATCTGTCATTTGGAGGAGGGTAGTATTTACTAAAAATGTGATTCCCTTTGGTGGGGTGGTCGTAGGCAGGAGAATTGCAAGTTGGAAGGTTGAGAGACATCTGTACTGCAAACGCTCTTGGGAGGACAAACCCACTCTCAGATTAAGGAACTTCTGTGTTGAAAATTATCCCTTTGGGGCCCAGAAATTAGACTTAAACCATTGAAAATCAGAGTTGACTCTCCAAAGGCAGATATTTGCCAAGCCTTTTTTTTTTTAAGGAATTCCTTTATTTTTATTATTATTAATTAATTAATTTATTTTATTTTTGGCTGTGTTGGGTCTTCGTTTCTGTGCAAGGGCTTTCTCTAGTTGCGGCAAGCGGGGGCCACTCTTCATCGCGGTGCGCGGGCCTCTCACTGTCGCGGCCTCTCTTGCTGCGGAGCACAGGCTCCAGACGCACAGGCTCAGTAGTTGTGGCTCACGGGCCCAGTTGCTCCGCGGCATGTGGGATCCTCCCAGACCAGGGCCCAAACCCGTGTCCCCTGCATTGGCAGGCAGATTCTCAACCACTGCGCCACCAGGGAAGCCCCTGCCAAGCCTTTTATATGTGAGCTGTGTTTTAAAAAATGACCACCTGCTTTGTTTGACAAATATTAGGGTGTGTGAATTAAGAGCTTAGCATTTTGTGGGCTGGCTGCCTGAAGGTTCTGAGACATCTAGTAGGTGTATTGGCCCAGTAGGAGTGACAGTTCGAGATGGAAGAGAACTTGAGATTTGAAAACAGGATTTAGGAAAGGGAACATGGAAATAGGTTGCAGACTGCAAGTGTGAGAGGTTACCACGAATTCTGGGAGAGAATTCCACAGACTTGGTTATCTGTGTGCTCTTCTCGTGCTGATGGGTTGGGGAGATTTAATGGGAAATCTTCGAAGAGTTGCTGGGTATTCAAGTGGAGAAATATTCAAGCAAAGAAGCTGCAAAGTGTTCAGGTGAAGAAAAGGAAGATACTAATCTCTCCAAAGGAAAAGGAACAGAGATTTAAAGGCCTGTTGGTTTGAATCCCCGAACTTTTCTTTGGTAACAGGGCAAACCCCCAAGTACTTTTAAGAGCACTCTCCTTTAAAAATCGCCTGCTTTAAAATGGCCTCCTAGGATTTCCTAGAAGCATCAGTGATACTTTTGACAAAAATATTTAACTTTTTTGCCACTGTTCTTTAATCTCCTATGTGTGGTTACTGTGTCTTCAGAATTATTTGTCATTTCCTTGGCAGTTTTGTCTCATTCCGTATTCCTCAAAGACATAAAATTCTGATGAGAATTTCTTATTCATTCGTTTAGGTAATGGTTCTTTTTTGAATGGTTTGTAAATGCTGTGATGCAAAAGAAAGGATTATCACCTTCATGGAGATGACAAAATAGCGGGGGAAACAACCATTAGATAATCATGCCGTCCTTTGGAACTCATAAAGAGGGATAGAAATTTGAAAATTTTAATACAAATCTGCTTTATATAGGAACAGAAAATGAGGCAAGATATCCTCAATTTCCCAGGATTTTAGAAACCCAAAAGTCACTTTCACTTTGGAACAGACAATTCTATCTGAAGGAAGAATTAGTTTAGAAAATTTGGGGATAAGACATCCATTGTTTCTGAACATTAAATTTCCTTAGTTTGGTGGTCGAAAAACATTTTCTTAAAGTTATGCAAATAATTATGTCGTTGTGAGGCCGTAGTTACAGTGCTGGGAGGGAGAAGCCTTGGGGGAGGCGGCAGCGGCAGGTGGGGCGGCAGTACAGAAGGTGAGGTGCTGAGCTGAGGAAGGCCTCTCGGTGTTGCTCGCTGAGATGCGAGGACAGATAGCAGAAGTTAGCTGAACAGAGTGAGTGTGTGTGCGACTGTGTGTGCACGTACGTGAGAGGGCATGCCGGAGGCGTGCTGGGCAGGCGGGGGGGCTCTCCGGTATTGATAGGAGCAGCTAAGATCATCCTGGGGCAGCAAACAGCTTGCAGTAGTCTCAGGATTTTAACGTAGGCAGTGTAGTTGAGATACAGATGCATCATGGTTAACGTTTTATTATAGCTGGGGTGTGTGTGTGTGTGTGTGTGTGTGTGTGTCGGGTGCGTGTTGACGGGTAGATTGGAGGCTAAACCATTGTAAAGAAAGTGGCAGATATAACACTTATCCCTAAATATGTCAGCATACATCTCTTAAAAGTAAGGGTGATAGTTATTAATTAGTGTAATACAGTGACGCTCGAGTGAGATGCATATTGGAATCCATTGAGGCCTCCCTTCTTTTTTCTCTCTTGGTTTTAAAAGTATCCAGACAACACGTGCCAGTGGTAAAATGCCCCACCTACCCTGAAGTAAACACATTCGTTTAGAAAATTTGGGGGTGAGTTTCTCCCTTGCCCAGGCATAACCACCCTCTGGTAACAGATGTGCATACTTTTCGACCTTGTAGGGCATTCATAAATACATGTGTACACATTTCACAGAGTATTTTTTATTCCTAGAATTGACCTGTATACACACACACACAGACATATACATACAGTGACGTAATAAAGATGTACTTCATTCTTTTTAATTGTTGTGTCATATTCCAAAGTGTGGATGCTTCATAAACTATTTCCCCATTACCGAATTAATGAATATTTAGGTTGCTTCTAAATTGTTGCTGTTACAGCACCGTAGAGGGTACCTGTACTCATGCGCACATATTTCGTCAGAGTAAATTCCCAGAAGTGCAGTGTGAACTTGAAAATTTGAAAGATACCATCCTGTTGCTCCTGACCCTTTAAGGACTGAACCAGTTTATACTCCTAACAGGCCTCCTCCAGTCCTGAAGATGATTATTATTATTTGGCATTTTCTTCATTTATTTAAAAATTAAAACTTTTTTTTTTTTTACAGTTTTTAAAGGTTATTTTCCATTTACAGTTATTACAAAATATTGGCTCTATTCCCCATGTTGTACACTACATCCTTGAGCCTGCCCTACACCCACTAGTTTGCACCTCCCCCTCCCCCATCCCTACGTGCCCCCCACCACTGGTAACCACTAGTTTGTTCTCTGTATCTGTGAGTCTGCTCCTTTTTTGTTATATTCATTAGTTTGTTGTAGTTTTTAGATTCCACATATGAGTGTGTCATACAGTACTTGTCTTTCTCCGTCTGACTTACTTCACTGAGCGTGATGCCCTCCAAGTCCATCCACGTTGCTGCAAACGGCATTATTTTGTTCTTTTTTATGGCTGAGTAGTATTCCATTGTCTATATGTACCGCATCTTCTTTATCCATTCATCTGTTGATGAACTATTATTATTTTTTGATGAGCTTCCCCACCCCCCAAAAAAATCTAGTACGAATTACACATCTTTCCGTGTCTTTATTAACACTTGGCATGTGTTCTGTGAATTTCACGTTCACATCGTCTGCCAGCCCAGCGCTTGAGCCTCCTGGATACCTGGGCTGACAGTTCCCCGTATCCCCCACGGGCCTCCTCTCATCCTGGACACCTGAGCAGCTTTCTGTCCGGCGTCCCTGCCTTTCCCCGTGGACTCTGTCCCCGGCACAGGGGCTCCTCTCCCCGTGCTCCTCCACGTGCCAGCCCCTCCCCTCTCAGTGTTCATGGTTTCCCGTTGCTCTTGGATAAAGAACAACATTTCTACACAGCCTTCAAGGTCTTACCCACTGTTCGCCCAAATGCACACTCACCTTCTGTCGCTTCTCCTGACGAGATGCTGTCCCATTGCCTCTTGCGTGCGTCTGGCCCCCTCCTCTGCAGGACTCAGGCCTCCTCACCCTGCAGAGCTTGTCCCAGCCTCTCGGGCACACTCCCTGACTTCCAGACCGGACAGCATTCTCTGTGTAATACATTCATGTTGTTGCACATTTCATAATTGCACATTTACATGTGTGACTTTGTGGGCTTCCCCCCTGGACCGCAAGCTCCATGAGGGCAGATCCTTGTCTTTTTTTTTGTTTGCCGTTTGTATCGTCTGGGCCTGGCAGGTGCTGGGACGTAGTGAGCACCGTCGCTCACCTGGATTTGATCATTCAGTCCGCGCTTACTGAACGTGGACCCTCTAGAGCCATGTGTGGAGGTGCCGTGAGGGGAGCGTAGGACTTAAAGGCGCATAGCTCACCTCCCTAAAGATCAGCAGATCTCACGGGGGAAGCAGGAAGGACATAAACACACGTAGAAGTAACTGTCCTCACCTTTAAAGAAGCACCTGCGTAGGACCCAAGTTATTTATTGAAGACATTTTTTCTGGCAAAGTAGGGCTGGAGCAGGAATGATTCTTTGTACGGGAGGGAAGGTAAGTTCTTATCTTGTTTTTGTTTTTGTTAAGCTAGTTGCAGGGTTCGCTTAAATATTCTGGAATAACCTTTTCAAACTGAAATGGAGCATTTAAAATTATGTTTTGAAAGATGATTGCACGTTAACAAGTCAGAATGGTGTAGGGGTGGGAAACGATTTCTCTGTCTGGTGCGGGCAGGTATTTCATGTGTATAATAGAGATCTAAAAGGTGTCGTACATTGAAAACAAGCTAAATCCTAGTGAAGTGAGAATTCTTGACCAAAAATGACGGTAAGCGACTCTTGAAGTTGCAGCACAATAACTTTTATGTGTCGATGTTAAATCGTTAGGTATCTGTTATTTTGGTTGGGTCTGAGTTGGGTAAGCGTGTTAGAACGTTCTTGACCCGGGAGTGATGGAAGCGGGCCTGCCTTGTCTGCACCCCAGGCTCGTGGCTGCCGGGGCAACTGCACTAACCTACTCTTTTCCTTCCCTCTGTCTCGTCATGCTTGCCTTCCTTCCTGGACGTCAGGAGCAAAAGCGTATAGATGGCACAACCCGAGAGGTGAAAAAGGTTAGAAAAGCCAGAAACAGGCGCCAGGAGTGGAATATGATGGCGTATGACAAAGAGCTTAGACCCGACACCAGGTTGTCGCAGAGCGTACACCACGGAGCGTCTTCCGAGGGATCCCTGTCCCCAGACACTAGGTGTGTGTGCGTGTGCGTGTTTGTGTGCATGTGTGTGTGCAAGCAGGGCTTGGCTTCCCTGTAAATGGAAATGCACGGTAGCATTGTGTTTCCGTGGCCCACAGTGTGTTTCCGTACTTCCCTTAAAAATGAAC
This sequence comes from Balaenoptera borealis, assembly GCF_965194805.1. NCBI lineage: Eukaryota > Metazoa > Chordata > Mammalia > Artiodactyla > Balaenopteridae > Balaenoptera > Balaenoptera borealis. Next base: position 5,398,013 of record NC_138877.1, read on the forward strand.
GGTATATATGTTTTGACTTCGAAATAATAGTTTAAAGCAGTTTTCTATGACGTTGGGTTGCTTTGTGTGATTTTCTGTCTCTCTGACTTAACTTGATCATTCCATTAACCTAGATGTACTGTTTTAACATTGATTCTGAATTTGGGCATAGTAACTGCCTATGACTGACATTTTAATTTTAATAATCATTTAGTTCTCTCTCTGCCTCTTTTGCTTAGAATGTTGCCTTTCCTTTGCCACTTGGTATATGAAACGATTGGTAGGTGGTAGCTGATGTGATCAAGGAATAACTTGTTCTTTTTGATAACCTTTTCTAAAAGTGATGAACAAAGATTTTTTTTCTTCAGTTCGCTAATCTTATGTATTCTAATTGCAGGAGGAGAATTCTGTTGAAGTTTATTTTAAAAATCTGTTGGCAATTAAGTAAAAATCTCTCTTGCAGATGTGAAAGATGTGGTCAGTAAGCAGCATTTATCCCAAAAGGGCTTCACTGAACGAGAAGAACTGACCAGTCAATTGTAACTTACGGTTAATTTCCTATTTCTGCTTCTGTAAAGTTGGAGTCTTCCATCAGTGTTTAAAAATGTGAATAGAGAATTCTTACGTGATTCAAGGAGGTTTCACAAACAGCAACAACCTGGACCTTGCGTTAGATCTGGGTTTTTTTGTGGGTTTTTTTATGTTTATCTTTATTAACCTCAGTGTTTAGCACAGACTGACAGACGGAAGATGCTTTTAATATTTGGTGATTACAGCCCCCATAAATACTCCTACCCCACAAGGGCTGTCAGTCATTGTCTATGAGGCAGGTCTAGGCCATTTTTCTGTACAACCTGTGATCGGTTAGCTATTAGAGAATTATTGGAGCTTTAACTGAGCTCTGGCCTCAAGTTTTAATCTTTATGTCAGTTTATTTCTGTGGAAAGTAAGAATGACGATACACTTCGGCTCATAGTTCTTTGGGTGGGGAGAAGTGCTTTAACTTGATAGCTCCCAGGAGGTCCATTTGGTTTTTGTTTTTTTCCAGCTAACTTAGCTGTGACTGTTTACTCATGCAAAACATATACTTTGTAATTCTCCATATATTCTCTTTCATTTCAGTAGGTAGATGGAAAATGACTTTTTTTAATCCCTCAGTTGAATAATTGATATTTATTCTAGAATCTGAGATTAGATTGTGCCATACTGGGTGTACAATTGATGGATGATATCCCTTAAATTATTTTGGAAATTTTTATTTTTTATTTGACTAAAGTGTATCACTATTTTTCTTATTATAAAATAAGATAAACTTTTTATACTTGGAAATTATAGAAAAAATTAAAGTATTCATAATCCTGTTATCCAGAGAAACCACTTTTTTTGCATTTTAGTGTATTTCTTTCTTTGGTCTTTTTTCTGTAAATGTGTATATTTTTCTTTTACAAAAGTGAAATCCTGCTCTGTGTTTTCTATCTTTTGATTTTTTTTACTTCTTGTATTCATGTTTTAAGTATTACTTAGAAACATGGTTTTTAACGGATGTATTCAGGATAACTGAGGGAAATTTGAGTATCAAGTATCATGGTATGTGTATAAGTTGTTCATATAACTTATATATTTTAAGCTGATCACATAAACTAATGATAAGTTTTTACTCTCTTTGTAGATGGTCAGGAATGATTTGATTCTAAGCGTACATTTAGGATGAGACTTGATGCAGTGCCTGCCCACTGCTCTCCCCAGCGATCCGGAAGCAGGATGCCTCCTTGCCCACTGTCCTCCCCCCTTTCCTCCTCCTGTCCTGGGTGTTGCAGACGCCTGACTCTGCCCACCCTCCCACCCACAGAGCCCTGAGGGATTCGTTTGATTCTCCCACTGGGTCTCCACTGCTTACACCTACTTCTTCCCATTGCCATCTTGTCTTCACTCCTCCAAGTTCTCTTTCCCGTAACAGATAATTCCTGATGCTCATGCAGCTTCAGGACCATCCGCTCGTGCCCACACTAGTGCCGTGTCTTCTGTGGCTGATTTCTGCCTTCCTGTGGGGTTCCTTGTCTCTCAGAGGTCACCCACCTCCTCACCTCTCCTCCAGCCCACCAGTGTCCCCTGTACTTGGGCAGTGACCTCTCGAGTGACCGGTCCCGTCTCCCACCCACCCTTCATCAGAGCCCTGCCCTCCCCGCTCTCCTGCTGTAATTCTTGATGTCGGACATTCACTGCCCGTTCCTTTCCTCCATCCGATTATGCCCTTTGTATTGCCTCCTTTCGGCCCTTTATCACCAAGCTACTTGACAGGACAGCTTTCCAAATTGTGCCAGAATGTTCCCAGTTCCTGGCTTCTAATCCCATCAGAAGCACTCCATGTTTTGTAGATAAGTCTGTTTCCATTAGAAAGTTATGCCCAGTCTATGACGTAGCCCCCCCGACAGAGCCAAGCACCCATCATCAAGGACTCCAGAGTTTTAGGTATTTACGTTTTTAAAATAAGATAAATCTAAATACAGGTCAGAGTCTTCCCCCGTTAAAAATATTTTTAACTCTCTGACCAGCAGTTGCCATAGTTCAAAAGACAGTCATACGCGCACCGTAATCTAGAATTTATAGTGCACTTAGGGGAGAAGAAAGTGAGTTACGAGTTGTTATTATATTGCAATTAGGGAAGGAAAAAGAAAAAAGCCAGCCATCTTTTGCCATTTAAAGATCTTTTCTGTGTGGTGTGATACTCCAGGGACACTACTGTCTGAATTCCAAAGACCCAATGTGTGTTTGCCTCTTTCCTTCAGAGAGAGAGACACAAGCTGAATCCTAACAGAAACCAGCAAATAAGTGTGAGAAAAGTAAGAACGAGAAGAGAAGAGTGGGAGAGAAGGAAGATGGGCATTGAGTTTATGAGTGACGCCAGGAAACTGCAGCAGGCAGGGAGCTCGGGAGACGACAGGACGCCCAGAGGGTTTGTCGCTCCGCTTGTTCTCAGATCGCAGCCTCAGCAGCCCCCTGCTTCGGCGTCACGAGAGGATGTGCCCCCTGTACTGACCACGCGTCCCGTAACCCGGGTGACTAACACCCTGTGACGTTGCCGAGCCCTCCCCTCCCCCAGCGGCCGGGTACCAGCATCCTTCCGAACCCTGCTGACTAAAACGGGACGTGCATTCCTTTCAGAGTTTCCCTCCCACCCGTGCGTTCAGAGACAGCGAGAGGGCCTCAGCGCATGGCACCGCACTCCTCCTCTCTTTTTTGGCTAAACATGTTTCTTCTGTTTAAGAGAACTGCGACTCACCGTATTGCATCCTTGATTTCTTTTTCTGTTCTTACTGTTAATATGTATCCGGTTCGTCTGCCATTTGATAAGGTCTCGTCATATGCTGTCAGCTTCATTGCACTGAAATCTTAGGTCTCCGATGCCATTTTCACGTTAAGCAGAGTGTGTCCTGGAGCCCCCCCGTCTTAGAAAAGTCAGCTGCGATGTTGAGGAAGGGGGCTCTGCTGTCTGCCGCTTGCCCGTTCGTCTGATGCACTCACTTCACAGCTGCAGCTCTGAATCCACGTAACCCTGGCGCTTGCCGCTAAAGTCGTGATTACATTGTCGCTTGTGGGCCTAGACCTAGTTGATGGGAAAGGGAATAAGCGTGTGATTTCTGTGCCTTGGCCGTGTTGTTATTCAAATACATGCTGATGCCTGGAGGGGAAATCGTTTTCACTTACGTCGCTTTCTCCCACCCCCGGTTCTGGCCGTCAGGTCCCACGCATCGGACGTCACGGATTACTCGTATCCCGCCACCCCCAACCATTCTCTGCACCCGCAGCCCGGGACGCCTTCCCACGGAGCCGGTGACGCACCGCCACGCGGGCCGGCAGCCCAGGCCCCCGAGCACGAGTACCGGCCCCCGTCGGCCTCGGCCAGGCACCTGGCCCTGAACCGGCCCCAGAAGCCGCCTCCGCCCCCGCCGCAGGCCGCAGAGGCGTCGCAGGCCCCCGCGCCCTTGGCTCCCGCCGACTACGGGTAATTCCCCACTCCCGGGCTCTGACCGTGGCTTGCCATTGCACTGGGGTCTTGCTGTGCGTGGTGGGAGAATTTTCACTGAATAATCACACTGTGGAGGCCAGGATGCAGCCAAGAAATGACCAGATACGGATACTGTCAGTCGTGAGAAATCCTGTGTGAAAAAATGCAGTGTCATGCTGCTCCCCCTTTTTATTACAGATAAACCTCAGGTTGGTGTGTGTATTCGTGAACACACGTTCCCTTTATGTCTGAATGACTGAGCCAAGGCCTTGACAGAGGGTGAGCTGCCAGTTTTGTGAACCTGTCTCAGGTGCTCCAGTGTTTCTCTGTATGTGCCGGGCAAACCGCAGAGAACTCGTATCTCAAAGGAGAAAACTATACAGTGTGGCATTTGTTACACTTGTACATGTAACCCGGACCTCTTGGTGCCCAAATACTCTTCTGCCACCAGGTCCTCTTGTTTTCTGTCGTTTGGGAAAAATTCGAACACCTCCTAAACAAAGACCCTCCTGTTTAGCGTTTGTTAATTGAAGCCCCCGCCTGTGTTTTGATAGGCTGTAGTTTTCGCACAACCTCAGTCTTTAAAGAGTTAGCCCCTCCAAGTCAGCGCTCAGGCAAGTTGAAGATGTGTTTCCATCAAGTGTTTTTCTTCACTCCAGAGCAGCGTGGGTCGCATTCTGAATGTATGTCCCTCAGCTCCCCGAGGTTTTCTCCCTGTGGTTGGTTCTCTTTAAGTCAGGATCCCCAGAGTGTGTTCTGTGGCTCTTACCAAGTATCAGGCAGAGAGGGTTTGCGGTCCAGGTGGTTTGGAAAGCTCTTGGCTAAATAGAACTCAGCAGATTTCTTGGCTGGAGGGGTTTTCAAAGCTTTGGAAATTCTGATGGGCCTCATGGGCTTGGGGAATTTCCGTGGAGACGCGATATAAAATACAGAATTTTCCAATCTGGTTGGCCACAGAACCCTTGTAAGGTGGGTTTTCAAGCCGCCACTTCTGAGATGTCTCGTGCAAAGGATGCATTTGTGCTGCCTTCTTAGCTCTGCAGTCAGCCATTCCAGTGTCCCACAGAAAGTTACTGTTTCAGTGGTTAACTTTCTGGTGCACATCCGTAGACGATCGTGAATTCCGACCTAGGGGTTTATGCGGACCTGTGATCCGAAGCGTGGATGTTCGTGCCCTGCGGTGTTGTAAATTCAGCGGCCAGTGTGCGTCTTGTCTGGGGAGGCCTCTCTCCGAGGCGTGTGAGAACCTCCGAGGACGGGACCCTGGGTTGCCCACTGGTGACTCTTGTTTCGTGTCTCCGCCAGGATGCTCCCGGCACAGATCATGGAGTATTACAACCCCTCAGGACCCCCGCCGCCGCCGCCCCCGCCCATGATCCCTTCCGCACAGACTGCCTTCGTCAGCCCCCTCCAGATGCCCACGCAGCCCCCCTTCCCGGCGTCCGCCGGCCCCTCCTACGCGGGTCCGCCCCACCCTCCCTCCGGTGGGCTGGTGGTCACGGCCCCGCCCCCCCCGGGCCCCCCGCCGCCGCCGCCGGGCCCTCCAGGTGCCGGCTCCTCGCTCTCCTCCTCCCCGATGCACGGCCCGCCGGGAGCCGAGGCCAAGAGGCCGGAGGCTGCGCAGCCGCCCGTGAGCGACGCCCGGAGCGACCTCCTCGCTGCCATTCGGATGGGTGAGTGCGCGTCCCGGGACGCTGCCCCCTGTCCCGGCAGCTGCAGCCTCGTCTGCTTCCGGCGACCCCCTCTGCCCCAGAGGGCCGGTGGAAGAGGGTTGAAGGAGCCTTGTTTGGTTTTCTTTTTTCTTAATAGTGGATACATTTTTTTTTCAGTGCAAAGTAAGCTCAGTGATAAAGCACAGAATTCAGGAAAGCTTTACTTGAGCAGAAACAGATAATAACAATGATCATTAATTAATTGGATCTTTTTTCTCTGCGTTCTACTCTAAGGGCCAAAGTGTAAATGAAAGAAAATGAGCTCATGTCAGTGACTGAGTTTTTTTAGAAATCTAGGATGTATCTTACTTAGCCTTTTCATATTTTTAGTTTGATGTGCTAAGCCAGTAGATTTTCAACATTTATTTAAGTAGCAAAACCCTTGTCAGGTGAAGGTCCTACACCAAACCCCAGGACATGAAACCTTAAGACGTGGAGCGTCTCTGGTCAGATCAGGGCGGAGGAGCCCAGCTCCTCCCCCGTGTGCCCCTCCCGGTCAGAACCCGCGTTAAACGTCTGTTCCACATCATTTACTCTTAACCCCAGGTCCCGGCCCACATGGGCTGAGGGTCCGACAGGATGTAGGATGTGGAGCTCTTCCGAGAGCTTCCCGTGCAGTGAGGGCTGCCGCATCCCCTGGGCGCAGTTTGGCGGCTTTGGTCTGCAGGTGGCTGGGGGAGGGGCTGGCCGCGTGTCCTCGACGCCCCTCCCAGGACACGGGGACAGCACTGCCTCTGCCCCTTGTGCAGGCACCGCGGCCAGGCCTGGGTGTGGCATCCGCCCTCCTGCGGGTCCTGGAGCTCTTGTATGCATTGACGTTACTGACGCACGATGATTTTTGTCAAGAAAAAAGTCCCAGAGTCATAATACCTCACTGATGACGCGTTTGGGGTCCTGGTAGGACGGTGTTTTGCTTTTTGACACCTGTGAGCCTTGTTCCAATGAGAGGGATCCGTAACCTGGATCTGTCAGAGGAAACCTCGAGGACCCCACATGGAGGGACATCCTACGGAAACACGAAGGTCATAGAACACAGAGATTAAGGGAGGTCAGCGAAACGTGGCAAGTAATGTAACAGGTGAGATCCCATGTCGGATCCCAAACCTGGTGGAAAACTGTTTTCGTTTGTTATATTAGGTCTATTTGCAAAATTTAAATAAAATTCATAGAATAGATGGTACTATTGTATCTCTGCTGATAGTCTGATTTTGATCAATTTTTTTTTTAGGAAAGACACATGAAGTATTTTAGGGGCAAAGGGACATTATATGCCACTTAACTCTCAAATGGTCCAGAAAAAAAGTATGTGTGTGTGTGTAAATGAGAGTGATAGGGGATAAATTTGGTCAGATGTTATCAGTTGGGGAATCTGAGTAGGTTATATGGGAACGTTTTTCTACTAGTCTTACAGCTACTTTATAGGTCTGAAATTATTCTGAAAGAAAAGGTTAAAGAAATAACACATTACATTGTTAGATATCCCATTTTGTTACTTACAAAAGTAAGAGAGTAAGATGATTGTGATCTCATACCCATTTTCTTTTTTTTTTTTTTAATTTATTTATGTATTTATTTATTTTTGGCTGTGTTGGGTCTTCGTTTCTATGCGAGGGCCTTCTCTAGTTGTGGCAAGCGGGGGCCACTCTTCATCGCGGTGCGCGGGCCTCTCGCTATCGCGGCCTCTCGTTGCCGAGCACAGGCTCCAGACGCGCAGGCTCAGTAATTGTGGCTCACGGGCCTAGTCGCTCCGCGGCATGTGGGATCTTCCCAGACCAGGGCTCGAACCCGTGTCCCCTGCATTGGCAGGCAGATTCTTAACCACTGCGCCACCAGGGAAGCCCTCTCATACCCATTTTCAACGGTAATTGCTGAAGCTAAGCTTTCTTACTTACCTCGCCCGCTTAGCCAGAAGCTCTTGGCTCTGTTTCCCAAGACTTTGGGTTCCAGGCTGTCCAGGAACATGGTCCACTATGGGGGCCACCGGCCACCATAAATCTACCTTGAAACAGCCTCTCGTGCCCGGTGGCTACCGGGTCGGGCCGTGCCGCCCTGGAGTTTTCTTTCACGGTGCTCACGTGCACTGAAATCGTAACTGACTTTCTTACATTTCAACACATCGCTGTAAAGAACGTTATGACTTTACACATTTCTTTTTTCTTGGTCATGAGACTCTATTTCCCAAGCTTCTCCCCTCAGATTTCTCAAGCTTTTTCTTATAGTGTCAGTAGGGAAAACAACAGTCGGATAGACTTTTGTGTCCGTTGCTGTGTGATTGGAGCAGTAAGCCGAGGGGTTCCACTCTAAGCCGCGTCTCGTGTCTCCAGGAATCCAGCTGAAGAAGGTGCAGGAACAGCAGGAACAGGAGGCCAGGCGCGAGCCCGTGGGCGACGACGTGGCCACCATCCTGTCGCGGCGCATCGCCGTCGAGTACAGCGACTCGGATGACGACTCGGAGCTGGACGAGAATGACTGGTCCGACTGAGGCTGGCGCCCCGGGGACTGGGCTGGGGACCGGGCTGGGCAGTGTGCTGACGATTTCTGTGGTCCCAGCACCCAGATAGTGGTATTATAATCCCGTAGCTTAGCGACTTTTGTATCAATAACGTGAGATTGCTTTTGCACATCCAAAAATTCTGGGTTTTTCAGTATTTACTGTGGAATACTTAAGTGCCACTAAACATAGCAAACCGTGCTGCACACGAGGAAATAAGCTGTAACTATTGCATCGTCCTGAAAACAGCCTTCTGCTTCCTTCCTCTTGGCCATGAGGGTATGTAGTGCAGTTTGGGTTCACTCTCCTTGATCATTAAAATCCTGCAGACTTGCTGTGTGTTTGTGAAGCTGCCTGATGTCTGGTCTTGGCAAGATTAATGACTGTGCGTCAGACTGATGTCTTCCCATCAGTAAGTGATATTGTTTCCACTTTTTTTTTTTTAAAATGTGTTTCAGAAGAAGAAGTTGGTTCTAGAGAGAAAGATTGGACAAGTAGGAGAATTAGATGTTTCTGTTTTCAGTTTCTCGGCCTGGTAGCCTCTGTGAGTTGGAATGTTCTGTTGAAGAATTTCGTTTCCTTTGCTCACTCTTGTGAAATGTGAACTTGGCCCTTTTCAGGCAGGATTCCCTGTGGGCATCCATGGAGTCAGTGCTTGTTGATGAGTTTTGTAAGAGGTTTCAGCAGCGCAGTAGTAATGAAAGCGGAGAACAGCCCTTCTTCCTTCAGGGCCATTGCCATCTGCCATGGCACGCAGAACCCTTGGCAGCCCTTGCAGCTCGGGTACCAGCCCGTCCGGACCCGGGTGGTCCCGGAGCTGCGGAGCCCAGCATGGCCCCGGGTGCAGAGCCCTGCACAACCTCTCTTCCGGAGCCATGTGCCAAGTGAGGCCACGTGGAGGCCTCGGTGCTGCAGAGAAGGCGCCAGGTGGCACCTCGCCCCACCTGGTCTGAATCCTGACAGCTTCAGTTTAGGTGAAAGGAGACTTGGGCAGCTTTTCACCTTTCCTGGTGCTATGGCCAGTTAGGGACCCAGCACGAGTAGAGCCTTCACTCTGTCCTAGAAGCACATGGGTCCCTTTCCCACACGGTCGTCAGCACACGAGGCTGGACCAGGTACCTCAGAGGAGAGTCGCCCCTTCGCTGGAGCAGGTCATGTCCCTTCCTCGTCCCCTCCCACGTGGTGACATGTGAGCCCAGGCAGATTTTCCTGCCCAAGGCAAACCCCTGGGAAACTCATGAATGAGAGCTTACATTCTGTAATGCTGGGTGAAGGCTAACTGCTTGTTTGGAAGGAATAAACACCCCAGGCTTTGATCTCAGATATAACTTCACAGATGTACGAAACACTTTACCCACTGAGCAGTTCTTTCTTCTGTACCGTGTGTCAAACGGACCGTGGGTCCTAGCGACTCTCAGTTGTGACCCAGGAATCTGTAGCTGAGACAGAGGTGTTTGGGTGGATGGTAGAATGTCAGCAGGACCCCGACTGCCGGGTTTTGTTAATGAGTTTTCCTCAGGACGTCACTGGCCCCCCATCACGTCTGTGTCCCCGAGGGACACTTGTGGCCTGTGGAAGGTCGTGGTCATCCTGTAAAGCCAGCCTGACGGGCTTTTAGTCACCTAGGTTGGAACTCTGAAAAGCCTCAGGTCTGTATTACCTTTCCCAATGCCCGGGCCAGGTTATCTGAGTCTTTTCAGCCCAAGCCAGCTGTCTGGGCACGTGGTTCTTGAGTTTCTGTGTCTTGGAGCTCGTCACCGTACGTTTATTGCCTGTAAGTAGTAGTTATTAATGAACTTTTCAGTTTCTCTCTTTAATTTCTCTCCTTTTTTTTTCCCAATGCGGAGGCCAACTGTGTTGGCATTTTCCTTGGGACTTTCACCAATTTTGATCGTATTTTGTCTTTCTTATAATATTTTGTCTTTAGCTTTACTTTGGATAAGGATCACCTGTGTCATTCTAGAACTTGTATTTGGTAATGCTTCTTTGTTTTTTTTATGTCCCTTCTGTCCTCAGGATGGAGAGAATGCATAAAGCTACTATCCATGTCAGGATTTCTTCTATTTATATCCTATTACAATAAAATTAGTGGCACTTTATTCATAAATATTCATGAGCCTGTTAAGTATCGGTTGTCTTCCTGTAGTTTAATCAACAAGTTATTTTCAACTTGATATTCTGACTAGTGAAAAAGCTTTTGCCCTGATATGTTATGTAGCCTTTAAAAGAAGGGGAGAGGACTAAAATCCAGTTTAGATTATTTTTTGCAGTATTTTTCTCAGCGCATTTGATTTATTCTAAAAATGAAATCCAGACTTTTTCTAATATGATAGTACATGAAAAGGAAAAAGTGACTATTTTGAATTGTCCGTTCTCATTTTCAAAAAGTATTTACAAAACAAATGGAGAAAAACGTAAATGCATCCTTCATATCCATGGATTTTACATTTTAAAGTAGTTGTATGTTGTAAGCTTATTTTAAATTGTCCCGTTTCCCCCCGTGTGTATTTAGTTTAATTTCTTACAAGCTTTTCCTCATGTCATAGATCAGGCAGAGGGATGAGAAGCTTCCTCAGAACCACCCATGCTGTGGTTGATTTTCTGTTGTTGGCCCCAAACCATAAGATCTGGTCACTTACGTTTTTCTTCAGTAGAAGTATACTGTTGGAGAATTAGCATTTTCATTTCAGTAAATTTTTAGACTATCGAAATCTTTTCTGAGCACCAAGTGGCTAGGTTGTGAAAGTTCTATAATAATTTGCAGCTGAAATTCATGATACACTTTCATCCACTGAACACTCATGGGAGTGTGTCAGCGACAGTAGCAAGTAATTTTTGTTTTCTAAACCAGAGTCTGTCATCTTGCAGTATTACCAATGCTGTTGTACACTGAATTTAAAGTGGTATTAAAAAAACAAACCTCCTAGTAAATAATTTTTATCTGTTTGTATATCTTACTATAGATGATGTACAAGTAACATCTAAATAAAATTACACTTTTAACCCTAAACACTTTTGCTTATTTATAACAGTGTTGTATGTTTAATCTTTGACAGGGCGGTGGGGGGAAGTTGGGGGTTGGGTGGTGCTTTTAATTAGCATTTTCATTATTAGGTAACAGAAGATACTGCTCTGATTTCCATTTAAATTTCTGCACAATTCTTGTGTAGCCAAGAGTTCAGGTTGGAGTCTCGAGCGAGTCGGGAAAGCACTGGTATAGTTAGAAAGAAGAAGCCATTCCCGGAACAGGAAGCAACCTGCCCAGAAGACAGAGGCGTCTCGACCGCATCCAGTCTCGGTTATCATAGCGACTGATATTCTGGAGCATTGATTGCTTCTGAGATGCTTCCATTTAACCCTTAAGGTAACCCTTTGAAAGGGGCATTCTCTCTGCTTCCTATGGGAGGGAACAGAGTGAAGATCAGCTGCTGGCCCGGGGAGGTTCTCGGAGGATCTGAAGTGCAGCATTGCAGGGGGTCGGGGGGTAAGAGGGGCGCCTTAGGGGGAGCAGGCTGGCGTCGAGGCTGCTGTGGCCGCCGCCCCGAGCTGCCCATGCGCGCCGTGTGCTCCGCGTGTGCTACGTTCACCTGCGTGTGCTGAGGCCCTCCTGGCACGGCCCGACCCCTCGACAGCGAGCAGCTGCTTGTGCAGTGGTTGGATGAATGACAGATTTTCCAGTTCCTTTTTCTCACCGAAAGTGAATTGTGTGCAATTTTTTTTATAAATGTATTTATGTATTTATTTATTTTTGGCTGTGTTGGGTGTTCGTTTCTGTGTGAGGACTTTCTCCAGCTGCGGCAAGCGGGGGCCACTCTTCATCGCGGTGCGTGGGCCTCTCACTATCGCGGCCTCTCTTGTTGCGGAGCACAGGCTCCAGACGCGCAGGCTCAGTAGTTGTGGCTCACGGGCCTAGTTGTTCCGCGGCATGTGGGATCTTCCCAGACCAGGACTCGAACCCGTGTCCCCTGCATTGGCAGGCAGATTCTCAACCACTGCGCCACCAGGGAAGCCCTGCAATTTTTAAAACATGAAGCATTTTGCCAGGTACCCCGTATTTCCTCCTTATTAGTCCTTGTCGCTGGATGCATGGCTCCCACTCTACCTGGGTGTGTTCCCAACAGCCTGGGCCCCGCAGCACAGACATGGGGCCTCGTGTTTACTGTTATAGCCTGTTTGTTGAGCCCAGCACCTGGCACTTCATAGGCGTCCATACATCTTTACTGACTGATGGTCGTTTGCAGAGCAGAAGAGAAGCCTCCGTCAACACACATTCGAAGGCTTAAGAAGAGTGTAAATGCAGTAACCCGTGTAAAGCGCACAGAACTGTGCCGGACACCTTGCCGACAGAGGGGAATGTTGGCCATCGGCATCTGCAGGCCACTTGCTGAAGATGAGGCACAGGTCGGTCTTAACCCTTATGGAGCATCTCGTCTAAAGAGAAAGACATTATATGTTGTCGAATAAGTAATTTCGATCATCGTCCGTGTACTTTAGTCAGGGGTGAGGTGAGGTCTGCTCAGTCTAGACTGGACCAAGGGAAGCTGAGGTCTAGGAATGGACAGAAATTAGCTGGGAGCAAAGGGCAGGGAGGGGGTTTCTCAATAGCGGGGACAGCATTGGTGTTCGCTGAGTGGGAAGGACCGTGACAGGTGACCATGGAACCCAAGTATCAGTAAATGTAGCAAGAAGAAGGGGGGGTGTCGTGAGATGGGGTACAAATAAGGTGGAGACCTTCCTGGGCCCAGTACTCAGGACCGAGGGGGATATTTTTGTTTGTTTGTTTTTTTGGCTACATCGGGTCTTCCTTGTTGTGCGTGGGCTTTCTCTAATTGTGGTGAGCAGGGGCTACTCTTCGTTGCGGTGTGCGGGCTTCTCATTGTGGTGGCTTCTCGTTGCGGAGCACAGGCTCTAGGCACGCAGGCTTCACTAGTTGTGGCACGCGGGCTCAGTAGTTGTGGCTCTAGAGCGCAGGCTCAGTAGTTGTGGCTCACGGGCCTAGTTGCTCCGCGGCATGTGGGATCCTCCCAGACCAGGGCTCGAACCCGTGTCCCCTGCATTGGCAGGCAGATTCTTAACCACTGTGCCACCAGGGGAGCCCCTGAGGGGGCTTTTTAAGCCACCACAGCTGCAGCTTCAAACGTATAGAAAATCTCTCCATATTTGCAGCATGTTGGTTATTCATTGATCTTGACAGCCTCATGCCTTAGTACTAATACTCTATGTAGCGTATTAGTTTTACTTAGATCAGTTTTACTTATTTATTTATATTATATTTAGAAGGCTTCTTAGTGCTAGGCTAGTCCAGCTCCCTAGCCTTAAAGATGGAGAATCTGGCCATTGCTTGGGTTGCAGAACTTGGTCTCTTAAGTCTTATTCTCAAACTGTGGCACCCCTGTTCCACAGCAGACCTGTTCAGTAAATGCCCATGCACCCGTATCTATCCATCCATCCATCCACCTTATTTTATGCATTTCAAAGTTCCAGTATACTTCACCCCTGAGCACTTCAGTATATCATAAATTAGAGTTTAATATTTGTATTTAATATTTTAAGGTAAAAGATACTTAGAGTGAAATGCACACATCTTAGGTATACCATTCAATGAGTTTTACAGTGTGTGCCCTCGTGTAATGCAAATCCCATCAAGATAGAAACATTACTCTGACCTCAGAAAGTTCTCTCGGGCCCTTTCAGAGTCAATTCTCTCCTATTCCAGTCCCCAGAGCAACCACTGTTCTAGCTTTTTGTTTGTTTGTTTTCCATGGGTTAATTTAGCCTGTTTAGAACTTCATCTGTATAGAATAAAACAGTACGTGCCCTTTTGCATCTGGCTTCTTTGAGCATAATGTTTTTGAAATTCATTCACGTTATTGCATGTGTCAATTGTTAGTTTCTTTTTATTGCTGAGTACTGTTCCTTTGTATGAATATACCACAGTGGGTTTATCCATTTTTTTGGATAAGACTTACACAAGTCCTTTCTGGACATACGTGTTCATCTATCTTTGGATAAATATCTAGGAGTGAAATTTCTGTATCATAGGTAGGTGCCTGTTTAGTTTTATAAGAAACTGCCAGACTTTTGCAAAGTGGATATACTGTTTTATCATCAGCAGCAATGTTGCGCCACATCCTTAGATGTGATTTTCTTTGTATTTATCCTGCTTGGGGTTCACTGATATTGAATCTGCAAATTTATGTCTTTCATGAAATCTGGGAAATATTTGGACATTATTTTTTCAAATATATTTTCTGCCCCTTTCCATACTTGCCTTCTTATACTGCTATTACAGGCAGACGTCGTTTTGTGCTTTGCTTTATTGCACTTCGCAGATGCTAAATTTTTTTCAAATCAAAGCTTTGTGGCAACCCTGCCTCAAGCAAGTCTGTCGGCGCCATTTTTCCAATAGCATTTGCTCACTTCATGTTCTGCGTCACATTTTGGTAACTGTCTCAATATTTTAGACTTTTTCATTATTATATTTGTTATGGTGGTTTGTGATCAGTGATCTTTGATGTTACTATTGTTAATTGTTTTGGCATTTTTTAGCAATAAAGTATTTTTAACTTAAGGTATTTACATTATTTTTTAGATATATTGCTATTGCACACTTAATAGACTACAATATAGTGTAAACATACATTTATATTCACTGAGAAACCAAAAAGTTCATGTGACTCGCTTTATTGCAGTGGTCTGGAACCAAACCTGCAGTATCTCCAAGGTCTGCCTGTATACATGTGTTAGACCTTTTGATGTTGGCCCACAATTGCTTGGGACTCTTTCGATTTAAAATTTCTTTTTCTCTCTGTTTTGCGGATTGGATAATTTTTATGTCTCCATCTTCAGGTTCACTGGATCTTCATCTATAATTTGCTCTTAAGCCCATCTAGTAAATCTTTTTTATTTATTTATTTATCTTTGGCTGTGTTGGGTCTTCGTTTCTGTGCGTGGGCTTTCTCAGGTTGCGGCGAGTGGGGGCCACTCTTCATCGCGGTGCGTGGGCCTCTCACTGTCGCGGCCTCTCTTGTTGCGGAGCACAGGCTCCAAACGCACAGGCTCAGTACTTGTGGCTCACGGGCCTAGTTGCTCCGCGGCATGTGGGATCTTCCCAGACCAGGGCTCGAACCTGTGTCCCCTGCATTGGCAGGCAGATTCTCAACCACTGCGCCACCAGGGAAGCCCTAGTAAATCTTTTATTCATTGTTTTCTTTTTTCCATTCTAGAATTTGCTGTTGGTTCTTTTTTTATAGTTTGTTTCTCTGCTGAGATTTCCTACTTGTTCATTTATTATAAGCTTCTTTTCCGGGACTTCCCTGGTGGTCCAGCGGTTAAGACTCTGAGCTTCCACTGCAGGGGGCGCGGGTTCGATCCCTGGTCGGGGAACTAAGATCCTGCATGCCTCGCGGCACGGCAAAAAAAAAAAAAAAAAAATTATTTTCCTTTACATCTTTGAACATAGTTACACTAGCTCTTTAAAAATTTTTGCCTGCTAATTCCAACATCTGGATCTTTTCAGGATGAATCTCTATTGATGGCCTCTTCTCTTGAGTGCACAATGCTTAGTAGTTTGGGTTTGTATCCTAAACTTGGTGAGTAACACATTTTAGAGATTTTGGATTCCATTATGTTCCTCTGAGAAGTGCCAATTTTTTTTTTTTAAGAGAGACAGTTAACATGGCTAGAATTAAGCTCCCAATGCTTCCCCACTCCCCTTGCAATGTATAACAGCAGAAATCTTTTAAGTTCTTTTAGCTTAGTCAGGCTGCCTGGAGTTTGCCTTGCTCATGCCTAGTTGCAGGATCAACAGGAGGTGGGCAGTTTTACACAGAATGTTTGGGCCCCTTCTCTGGCTCTCCTTTCTTGGATCCTCCTTCACTTTCTATCTGCTCTGGTCACTCTGAACTTGGTCCTCTTATTCTTTAAGCCAGTAGACTTTGGGATAAGCCAGCAAGGCTTCGGAGTTTCTATTCAAGTTTAGCTGCCCTGCTTGGCAGAACGGAGCCTGTCCTCAGGCAAAAGAGCCATTAAAAAACAGGAAATGCACCAAACTTCTTTCCTTCCAAGCATCAACTTCCTCTACTGTCTTTTTGATTTCTCTCCAGTGCCTTAAATAGTTGTGAGGTCTATTTTGTCCAGTTTATAATTGTTTTCTGTAAAGAATTGGTCTGGAATGGGTTAGTCCTTCATTCCCAGGAGCCCTCAGGCTGTAAATATTTGATGCAATGTTTATTTTTTAAATATTTTTAAATGTGATTTTTAAAAATGCAGACTGTTGTTGAATACCAAAATATAACAGAAGACCACCAATGGTTCAGATTTTCTACCAGGCAAACTTGTTTTTGCAAGGACTCTGCAATAAACCTTGCGATATCTTTATTCATGTGGTATAGAAGGATTGCACGCATGGTGTGCTCTGAAACACTTGCTGTATGCATCTCCTTATGTCTGTGAATCAGGATATTCTCTAAACTGCAAGCAAAACACAGTACGTAAATAATGTGGAGATTGAAACTACTTTTGCAAATTGCCAGCCTTAACCCCAGTCTCAAATTTTTATGTTCCCCAAAGAACCTTAATGTTTTCATTGAGTGTTAGAAATGTAAATTCTGTTATTGGGGGTTCATTTGAAAACATGGTTTTACTACTTAAAAGTTTGAGAACCACTGCTTGACATCACCACTCTCTGATTTTCTTATCTTTAGACCAAGAAGCATTCACACTGTTACAGCACGTTGTACTGTGCGCTAATTTTGTATTCTGCAAAGGCAGTGCGAATACAGAGGTATGTCAAGGCTTGAGAAGACTTACATATTGAATTTGCAGGTGTGAGCAACTCGTAGAGGTATCTTGACAAGGACTTAGATGAGAAAGAGATTTGCTCTCAAAGTACACTTTCTTCACAGAGCTGACACCTGCTGGACATGTATTTGCCAAAACACAATAGCTCTGTTGTGAATATTTGCCTCTGTCGTCTTTCCAAATCCCCCACTGCATTCATCCTGCACATTTGTGATTTGAGTAATTAGCTTCAAACACAGCACCATGATTAGCTAGAGGTGGTGAATTGGTAGCTGATTCACAGTGAAGAAAAATGAAGAAAATATGCCCTTTGCGAGTAATTTAAAGTCTACCAAGTAATTTAAAGCCTACCAAGCCTTCCCATGAAGTGACATTTAAAAGCATTTTATATTCTAGGATGTGCTTCGGCTGTTCTGGCCTAAAACCAGTTTAAATCGAAGTCAAGCAATTGACGAGTACGCAGCCTTCACATCCTGCAGACGTGAGTGTAACTTAGCGTTTGCATGGATCAGACGTTGCCTTTCGCGTGCGCGCGTGACGGTGGCTCGAAATGTACCCTCTCGAAATCGAGACTTTACGACCTTGATAATTAAGGTAGGGTGTTGTTACCTTTGAGCTCCTTTGAAATACTTCAAGGACCTAGGCATTCGTTTGATTTGTAAGTTAGAGAGTTTCAGCGGCCTGTGCATTGAGGCACAGCTCGTAATCCCCTCCAGGGCGCTCCCGCCGCCTCCGCTTCCCCCGGCCCCAGCGGCCAGCTGGCGGCCACAGCGGGTTCTGAGGCAACGCGGGGGGCACAGAGGCCCAAGGCAGTTAACAGAGGACGCTCCTGAATGCGGGGGGATGGGCGGGGAGGAGGAGCCAGGCCAGACGCCCCTTCCCTGTCTTACCAGCAGAGTCGGGGTTTTCTCCCAGGGCGGTCCTCACCCCACCCGCCTCCAAGTTACCTGGGATGCGTGTTAAAATGCAGATTTCCGGGCCCTCTCCCAAACCTTGAGCACGAGACTCTGGAATCCACAGTTTATCCCGTCGCGCAAGTGATTCCTAGGGACACCAAAGTTCAAGAAACACCAGCTCAGCACCCACCCTTACACGGTTGATAGGAGCCCAGAGATGCCACCTGCAGTGACCTAGGCTGTTGCTCAGCCGGCCGAGGCACCAAATGGACTGCACATTGGGCCCCGGACCACAGTAAGGGGCTGCCTGCCACTCTAGTGCCTGAAGGAGGAGGCTGTGTGCAGCCCTGGTGCCCACAGGGGCGAGCTGAGTCCCTCCTGGTCATCTTCGTCTTCGGACCCCAGGTGCAGGGATGCAGAATCGCCATCCCTAATTTCACATCCGGTGGCCCTGCTCCATGTTCCTTTCAGGGCGGCTGTCCCTTCGTTTCCAAACCTGCCTGCGGCTCGGCACCTCCACCAAGCTTCTCATTTGTTTATATCGATGGGTCTTGGCTGCCCAAAGCACCTGGGAGATGCTGTGGTCCCGGGGCAGGTAATTTCGGAGCCGCTTTGAGCTCTTGGCCTCAGTACCTGGGAAGACAGATGCTGGGGCCTGATCCTTGCCTGGGGGCTGTCCCCACTGATGTCACTCACTGGACAGGGCTTGGTCCTCCCGCGGCTGGACTGGGAGATGTTGGTCTGATTCTCTGCTCTGTTTCTACCGCCGTGGGGTCCCTGGGGTGGGGACAAGGTGGCGTGATGCACGCAGGTGTGTGAATTGGCCCCAAGCTCCCGGGACTTCTCTCCTGGGGCTGTGAGCACCCCGCTCTTAAAGGTTCCCTTATCTCCCTTCATGGCCCATAAAACCAGCTTGTGGGGCAGGTTATGATGGCGGGGGGTGCCCTACCCCTCGGCCCTGCGGGGGCGGGCAGTGGCAAAGGCGGCGTGAAAGAGTGCAGGCACTTCCTTGATTTTCTGTGGGTCGCGTGTCTTACAGAGATGCTGCTGTGGGGTCTGGGCCCGTCACGCGGGACGGGGAAGCGGGGAAGGGGGCTTCCTCGCCCCGGGTGCAGTTGGTCTGCAGAGCTGACCCAGGCGGGTGGGTCCCTAACCACGGTCGGGGAG
Source organism: Balaenoptera borealis (assembly GCF_965194805.1). Lineage (NCBI taxonomy): Eukaryota > Metazoa > Chordata > Mammalia > Artiodactyla > Balaenopteridae > Balaenoptera > Balaenoptera borealis. Next base: position 5,417,066 of record NC_138877.1, read on the forward strand.
CGCCCCAGGCTGTCCTTTCCCATTTGGTAACCGACTGTAAATGGGAAGCAGAATAAACATCCTCCAGTCAGCCCCACACCTAGTAACGCGGTTATGTGCCCTCTGCTAAGACAGGCGGTCAAAGAGACTGATTAACCCCCGGCGGGCCCTCCACCTCTGCATGAGAAAGACAGCCTGTGCTCAGCCTGGGGGCCCAGGGGGCCTGCTGGAGCCTGCCCACCCCTCCCCCCCTGCCCGCTGGACTCGTGCCCAGCCTCGCGGCCAAGGAGGGAGCAGCGCTGTCTGTTCCGAGGCCCCTGCAAGAAGGCAGTCCCGGAAGGAGGTTAGCACAGAGGCCTCGCTTCAGGACTGCGAGGCTAGGAGGCAGGCTTCGCCGTGTTCCGACTCCTTAGTGGGTGTGTATAGGGAGCAGTGAGAGGCCAGCCCCGGCTTGGAGAGGAGGGCAGCCCACCCCTCTGTGGCCTGGAGCCACCAGCGCAGGGGGCAGCGCGAAGTCCAGCATCCATTTAGTCCAGCAGAGAGTCAGGCGGGGCTGGGCCCTGATGGAGCCGGCACTCGGGGCCCGACACTCAGCCTGCTCCCCAGCACAGGTGATGCAGGAGAAGCAAGTGCCGTGGCCCCAGGGGCCCGTCCACGTCAGCTGGAGAAACAGAGCGCGGAGGGGGAAGCTGGAGGGAGGCCCGTGAGCCCCGTCGGCCTTGGTGCTGAGTCTCAGCGTGACCCCTCTCTGCTGTGAGTGTGGCCAGGACGCCTGCATCTCCCGTTTGGATGAAGGCATCAGGGCTGGGAGCTGTAAGGTCAGGGCAGGGCCAGAGTGGCGGGACTGGCACAGGGGCTGACCCCCCCGCCCCCCGCCCCCCGTGGCAGGCCTCACGCTAGGATGGCTGCACGTGCTGAGGGAACACAGCGATTCTGTGCGGTGGAGACTGTGATCCAGTGAGAAAAGTGAGGCCACGTGACCCGCCCAGGGTCCCAGGATTGAGGTTCAAACCAGGCCTTCCTGATGGGACTCCGCTCTCCCGCCTTCCCAGGCGTTGGAGGAATTTGCAGGAGGACTCGTTGGGCAGCCTTCACCGCTGCTGGACTGAGGCTGGACTGCAAGGTGGGAAGCGAGGGGCTGGGGCGCAAATGGACCCCAGAACTAGATGAGTCCGTGCCAGTGGCAACGTGGCCTCTTCATGGTAGGCGGCAGGGCTCAGCCGAAGAGGGCTGCTGGTCCCCCACTTTGGATTAAAAGCAAATTGTTGGATGTCCCGAGGCGCTGTGCTGCTTCCCGGAACCCTCCCTGACTCCAGCAGGTCCCGAGCCCCGCGCGGGTCTCAGTGGTGGACGTGGACATCCCCACGGGACGGGGGTGCACACACCCATCTCTTCGAGTTTTTGGAAAGTTTGCGCGCAATGGAATCGTCCTGACCTCAAAGCTGCCGCGTTGTCAAGACGTGCTGCTTCGTGCCCTAACAGCGTCTGAGGAGCGGTTTCTAGGGAGGCGGGGAGCTGGCCGTGGACCTGCCTGGGGCGCGGATCCGGCCACCCGGCCTGGCCTCGCCCGCGGGAGGGCGGGGCGAGGAGCGGCGCCCCTGGAATCACCTGGGCAACAGCCGGCGCGCGGGGCTCAGCATCCGCACGGCCTCGGGCCCGCAGAGCAGCGTCTCCTGTTCTCCCGGGGCGGAGCGACCCCCGGCTTAACACGGAGGCCGTTTGGAAACCTGCCTTTAAAGGAACTGCATCACCCCCTGAGGCCCCTGAATAAGACAGGTGGGTTCTGAGTCCCGGTCCTGTGGTTTGGGGAGGACTCTCCACGGGGAACAGACGCGCCCTGTACAGATGAGCTAGAGAAACGGAAATCTGTGATCCCGCCTCCCCTCTTCCGTCCACCGAGGCATCCGCGCGGTGTGACCCCGAAGTACGGACCGGACGCAGGGAGCTTCCGGCCTCCCTCTGCTAAAGCGCGTGTCACCAAGTGCTAAGGAACCTCCCGAGGGCGCCGCCCTGCGCCTCGCCGGGGAAGCGCCGCCCCCCAGTGGCCGCAAGATGCACCAGCTTCACTCCTGCGGCTCGTCCACGCACCCGTTTTTTCCCTCAATCCGTCCTGCATGTGTTTCTCGCGCCCTGCTGTTAGGAGTGAATTGGGACACATTCTCCAAAGGGCAGTTAGTAAACATCTGTCAACACTGACTGTACCTAGAGATTGTCATACTGAGTGAAGTAAGTCAGACAGAGAAAGACAAATATCATGTGATATCGCTTATATGTGGAATCTAAAATATGACACAACTGAGCTTATTTACAAAACAGAAATAGAGTCACCGATGTAGAAAACAAACATGGTTACCAGGGGGGGAAACCGGGGGGAGGAGGAGGGATAAACGGAGATTGGGATTGACATATACACACTACTATATATAAAATAGATAACTAATAAGGACCTACTGTATAGCACAGGGAACTCTTCCCAATACTCTGTAATGACCTGTATGGGAAAAGAATCTAAAAAAGAGTGGATATATGTATATGTATAACTGATTCACTTTGCTGTACATCAGAAACTAACACAACACTGTGTTGATAAATCAACTATACACCAATAAAAATTTTTTTTTAATAATGGTAGGGGATTTCCCTGGTGGCGCAGTGGTTAAGAACCCGCCTGCCAATGCAGGGGACACGGGTTCGATCCCTGGTCCGGGAAGATACCACATGCCACAGAGCAACTAAGCCCATGCGCCACAACTACTGAGCCTGTGCTCTAGAGCCCACGAGCCACAACTACTGAGCCAGCGTGCCACAACTACTGAAGCCCACACGCCTAGAGCCTGTGCTTCGCAACAAGAGAAGCCACCGCAATGAGAAGCTCACGCGCTGCAACAGAGTAGCCCCTGCTCGCCACAACTACAGAAAGCCCGCGCACAGCAATGAAGACCCAACACAGCCAAGATGATAATAATAGTAATAATAGTAACAATGGTAGGCGATACCAACAAAGAAGGACAAAAAAGAAAAAAAAAGACTGTACATACACGTGATCAAGCAAATCCACATCTCGAGTGGATTCTCCAAAAGTGTGAGGACAGTATTTCCAGCCCCACGTTCTCCTCCAGCACTTTGCCCCTCCACTGTCAAGAGGTGAATTCTATTTCCCTCCCCTTGGATCTGATGGGACTTGGGGGCTGCCTCACTGCAGGCCTGACTTCCAAGGCAAGGCCACAAAGGCAAGAAGCCTGGCTCTCCCTCAGAACCCACCTCTGGTCTCCGCCACCATGTTGTAAGGAAGCCCAGGCCACCTGAGGGGCCACATGCAAAGTCTGGTTCCAGCCATGGTCCCAGCCAGCAGCCAACATTGCCTGCCAGCCCTGTGAGTGGGCAAGACCCCTTCAGAGTCCCCGCCATGAACTGCCACAGTTGACACCTGCTGAGGCAGGGACACCCATCCCGACTGAGCTCAGCAGGCCAAAACTGCAGACCTGTGCAGTTTTAAAATGTCATCATTTTAGGTTACTCAGATTTGGTGTAACTGGTTATGCATCTTTAGGAACTGAGACAGATTCCAGTAACTGGGACAGATAGGTATTTCAGACTTAACTGAACATGTGCAAAATGACATATTCCCCACAGCATGGTTTAAAATAACAAAAGATTGGAGACAACCTACTGTTCTAGCAACAGAATATGGATTACATTATAGTATATACACAGTGGAATACTCTGCAACTGTACAAAGAACGAGGATGTTTCAAATGCATTAATGTGATTTTTCAAGATATATCATTAAAGTGAAGAAACAAAGCAGAAAAATGTGCATATATGCTATTTATTAGATAAAAAGAAAAAAATATGTCTGTTTATATGTGCATAAAATATTTCTGAAAGGACCCATAAGATTGTGACAGCATTACCTCTGGAGGGCACCCGGCCGTCTGGGGGTGGGCAGGGGAATCTCTGCTACGTTCCCCTTTCAGTACCTGTCAATTTTGTAACCAAGTAAATGTTCACCTACCTAAAAAAAAACTGATCAATTATTTTTAAATGTATAAAGGCCTTTTGATATGCTGGACATGGTGATATAGAGATGAAAGACTGCTGCTCACCATCATAACATTCACCTTATTTTTCTACAATTAAGGGAAACAGTAAAGTACGACAGTAAAGAGAGGTTCTAGAATCGGGCTTCTGGGATTCAAATCCTGCCTCTGCTCTGTGACCTTGGGCAAGTTACTCAAATGACCGATTCTTTAGTTTCCTCCTCTGTACAGTGGGGAGTGATGGTGCACTCAGTTCAAGATATTTTCCAATTTGTGTGAATTATTTAGAAATGTTAATTTCCAGGATTTTCTAGGTTTTTTGGCTTGTTTTTGATTTCTAGCTTTATTGGATGTAGTTCTAGAGCATGTTTCTCATGATTTCACGCATGCTTTGTATGAAATTTGATGAGGTTCACTTTAAGACCCAGTATACAGCAAATTTTGGAAAATAACGTATAGGTTATTGGATGCAGTGTTTTATGTGTCCATTGACTTTTTGTATTGTCAACTCTTCCATATTGCTACTGAATTTTTAATCACTCAGAGGATGTGTTTAAAATAGCCCATTGAGAATTTGGACTGGTATCTATTCGTTTTTGTAGTTCTGTTAAACTTTTCTTCACATATTTTGATGCATGTTATTAGGGTTTGTAATTTCATGCCCTATGTGTGTAATGCCTACTATGTACATAGATGGCGGGCATTGTTCTAAGTGCTTTAAATATATGCTAACTCTGTTATCCTCTTAACCATCCTACAAGGTAGTTACTATTAGTATCCCATTTACGTGTGGAAACTGAAGAATACAGAGACTAAGCAATTTGCTGAAGATTACACTTATGGTAAGTAGCCGAGCTGGAATTTGAAGAGACTGACTCTGGAACTTGTTCTTTTAACCAAACTGACATTGTTCTACTGAAAGAGCTTCTATCATTATGACACGAGCTTCGTTCTGGTGATTATCTTTGCCTTAAATCTATTTTGTCTAATATTTATAATGCTCCAGTGGCTTTTTTTTTTTTGATTAACATCTTCCAGCATTAACAGCGTCTTTTACTGTCCTTTTACTTTCAACATCTGTATTCTTATGTTTTAGATATGCCTCTTGTTAGCAAATATTTGGATTTTTTTCCTCATTCTGACAGTTTCTGTGTTTTAAATGGAAAAACTTTAATGGGTCATTACTCTAAGAATTACAATATGAAAGCTTAATTTATCAAAGTCTAAAGTTAGTCAATAATTTTCCGCAGAGGTAATAAAAATATTTGTTTTATGACACACACGGACCAATCAGAACCCCAGTGGCCAGTTCACTTGGGATGATGTACAGGTTCACGTCGCCTGGGTGCCAGCCCTGTCTGCTCACTCCTTCAGGACAATACAAGGGTCTTTGCAGCATTTATCCCTGTTTTAGCTCAGCTGCCGTAATGAAGTACCACAGCCTGCGTGGCTTAAACGGCAGAAATGTATTTTCTCACAGTTCTGAAGGCTGGAAGTCCAAGATCAGGGTGCCAGTGTGGCTGGATTCTGGTGGGGCCCCCCTTCCTGGTTTGCAGACGGCCGCCTTCCCACTGTGTCCTCACACGGCAGGGTGCGGGGAGAGGGAGAGATGTTTGGGGTCTCTTCTTTTTCTGTTTGTTAAGATTTACTCTTGGATGTGGACCATTTTTAAAGTCTTTATTGAATTTGTTACAATATTGCTTCTGTTCTATGTCTTGGTTTTTTGGCCAGGAGGCATGTGGGACCTTAGCTCCCCGACCAGGGATCGAGCCCACACCCCCTGCACTGGAAGGTGGAGTCTTAACCACTGGACGGCCAGGTAAGTCCCCGGGGTCTCTTCTTATAAGAGCACCGATCCCGTCATGAGGGCCCCTCTCATAAGTTAATCACCTCCCAAAGGCCCTGACTCCAAATGGTATCACAGTGGGAGTAGGGCTTCAATGTGTGAATTTTGGTGAAATACGATTCTGTCCATAGCTCCCCCCCCACATCTGACTTGCATGTTCCTTTTTTTTAACCTCATAAGATAGCATTGTTTCATGTCCTTTTAGATTTATCCCAGTATTTATCATTATTTTTGCTCGTCCTTTCTTTGCGTATTTCAGACCTTCCATCTGGGATCATTTCGTTCTGTCCTGAAGTATGTTATTTTAGAATTTGCTTTAGTGAGGATCTGCTGATGGAAAAAAACTCATTCTTTTCATCTGAAAATATCTTTATTTCACCCTCGGTTCGTTGTTGAGTGATTGTCCCTTATCTCCACAGGCACACCCCACCCCCCAACCCCCTATCCCCACTCTGCTTTGTGCCCTGGGGCGGGGGAGTCTGCCAGAGACATTCCCCCTCTTGCCAGCCTTGAGCTCTGCTGGGGGGCTGTCCGTGTCCAATTGGGATACAGAAACTGTACTGGTTATTTGAACAGGGGTATTTTAATATAAAGAATTTTTTTTTTTTTTTTTTTGGCCTTGCAGCTTACGGGATCTTAGCTCCCCGACCAGAGACTGAACCTGTGCCCCCCGCAGTGGAAATGTGGCATCCTAACCACTGGACCACCAGGGAATTCTATAAAGAACTATTAAGTAGAACAAGACAAGGTGGCTAATTCCTAACAGGTAAAGTCCTACCAGGTGGTTAATTCCTTAAGAGGACCCCGAGGAGTCCAGAGGTAAGAGGTATGAAAGAACAGCTACTGCTTCTCGGCTGGGCAAGAGGGGGCAATGAAGGAACAAAGGATTAGGACAGGGACCCCCTCCCACATGGCGGTCCTGCAGGAACCCGCAGTCTGCTGGGGGGAAACCAGAGACTAAGACAAAACAAGACCTTCGCCAGGCTGTGGGCTGGCACCGGTCTATACAGCGGCCACTATTCCTGGAGGATGGGCAGGCAGGCGCCTGGCCTGGCCAGAGGGTGCGGTGCAGGGGGGGCTGGTCTCAGGAGAGGGTGTGGCTGGGCCAGTGCTGGTCTGAGAGGTGGTCTGAGAAGAGGCAAAACACAGAGCGGCCAGCACGATGTTGAAGGAGGAAGCAAAGTCAGAGGACTGACGCTCCTACTTAAGACTCACTGTAACGCTGCGGTAATCAGGAGAGGGTGGGATTAGGGGAGGAGCAGTCATAGAGGTAGAGTCTGTGCTGTGTCCAGGTTCTTACCCGTGGCCCCCTGCCCCGTCTTTCCCAGCCGTGTCTCTCTGCTCCAGGGTCCCACTCAGGGTACCATGTTACATTTAGTCCATGTTTTCTACTATCTATCTTCTAGGTGAAACAAAGCAAAATCTTAAATGTGCTGCTCTAGGGATGTTTACATCAAGGCGTACCCACAGATCAAGACAGAGATCGCGTCCTGCCTGTGGCCGGAGCTCTGGTCACCCATCGGCCCTGCGCTGGCTGCGTGGCCCTGGGCAGGTCACGTACGGTTTCTGAGCCTCAGTTTCCTCGCCTGTAACAAGGTGAGAGTGATGCCTACTCCATAGCAGTGGACCTAAATCCGGCGATAAATGGATTTTAGCGCTGCTGCTACACGTGCCGTCGGGAGCCAGCTGGGAAGCTAGTTTATGGAGAAGTGCAGGGACCTTCCACAGGCGGTCAGCACTGCCTTGAGCACCTCGGAAGCTTCCTGCCGGGACGCGTCTGAAAGGACCAGGATGAGGTGTCACCCGGCGCAGGGTCCCTCAGCACCCGTGCGGGGCCTCCCACCTGCCTGTCATCCCCTGCCCTCAAGTGACCAGCTGCCCGGTCCAGGTGGGCATTGCCGCTGGGCCCGTCCTCCACCCCGGGGTCTGGAGCCCACCGGCTTCCCCGCCCTCCAGCTGAGCCTTCTGAGTGTAGGGTATGCAATCAGAGTGGACTAACCCCAAACTTCTGCTTCCCAAGGCTATTTCTGCCTGAAAGTAGGCATTTCCTACCGCACGGAACGTGCCCCTGCTGGAGCCTGGGAGAGGGGGTGATGCGGGCGCCCCGCCTGGGTCCTCGCTCCCGCCTGGGCGGAGCAGGCGTGAAATCGTCCTCCTCCACCTGCAGGCCGTCACTTCTGCATCCAGACGTGGGTCTGAGCGGGGGGGTCCTCAGAGGCAGGATGCTGTGTCACGCAGCCCTCATCTGCTCTCTAGCCGCTGCCTGATGGGCATGAAGGACCCTTTAAGAGGCCTCGATGGGGGGTTGGGGGCTGTGTGGACAGAGCTGCGAGTTAAGTGCAGGCGGCTGTCACTTCAAGCCGAGCAGCGGTGGGTGAGCGCCTCCCTGACCTGGAAGCTTTTCCCCACAGCATCTGCTGCACGGAGCCGCTGACTCAGAAACAGATGTCACAAAAAGCACAGTAAGTAAGTTCCACGTTCAGAGCTGCCAGGCTGTCGTAAAAGAGAAACCGAGGCCAGAGCAAGCCGGACCGGCCAGCTGAGGCTGCCATGGCCCATGGGCAGGCTGGGATGGGGGCTGGGTGGAGGAGGAAAGCCACAGACTTACCTGCACCTGTGCTTTGGGACCCTGAAGGCCCTCCTGGGGGCTGCAGAGGGAGGGAGGGAGGGCCGGCCCCCGAGGATGGCGAGGGAGGATTCTGGCCGTGCTTCACCGCGTGCACCCCCATCCCCTCTCCCTCACCTCCCTGGCCCCCGCACCCCGTTCCCATCCCTGGGCCGATGGGAGGAGGACCACTTACACTGTGGGAGAGAGGGGACCCTGAGTCTCCTGGACTCAGCCGCTGAATGGCCAAAGGCACTTCAAGTGAAAGAATGAATTGGTTCCCACCTCTGCTAGCTACCGACTTGGGTCTGAGACACCCCTTTACCCACCGTAATCTTCCTGCCAGCAGGTTCACTACGGCTCTCTGGTTTCGTGCTTCACCCTGCTGAAGACTTTTGAGTACTTTTCTTTTCTCCCAGAAGCAGAATGAAACGCGCACATACCAACTGGCCCTCTGGTGTTGGAGGTTAGGGTACCTGTGCAAAGTCACGGAGCAGGCGGGCTCGTTTCATGTAAGGTTTCGGAGGATTTCTTCTGAATCAGTGGCTTTGATTCTAAACACGTTACAGCGTGGAAATCTCAACTGAGCTGCCTCAGTAACAACACAGCTCCGCCGAGGGCACGGTGGGTGAGATGAGATTATCGTCTCTCAGTCCCAGTCTCTTCTGAAGCCACGACCCGCCTGGGGAGGCCGACAAGCGTCGGCAGGAAGTTGCCCTGCGTCCACCGGGCGCGCGGGTTCTCAGCGCCGGGCTCTAGCAGGTGGACGCCTCAGTTCTGCTCCTGCCCCTGATCTACTCCCCACGCAAACCCCCCGCGTGGCTGGGCTCCTCCCAGCTGAGCGCACTCTCCGTCTCCTGCCCCGTCCGCTCTGCACCTCGGGAGCCTGGCCTCGTTCACTCTGAGCAGTAAAGTCTTCCAACCGAGGTGCACCAAGGGCCGAAGCTTCCGGGCAGGCTGGCGTTGCGAGAAGGATTACGTCGCCGTGTGTGCTTGGTAAGAAGGCTCAGCAGAGAAAGGCAGGCGCAGAGGGAACAGAGCCTGTCCCTTGTGGCACCTGACCTTGCCTGGCCTGGGGATGCGCAAGTGGAGGTGGGGAGGTTGGGGAGCCCCATTTCCAAGAGCCTGGCTGTGGCCGGATCTGCTCCCTCCTTCTGCCATTCAGCCCCGACCTGCGGGACAGAGCTGAAGCAGAGGGTCCCGGCGAATGTCCTAGTGTGACAGTGAGGGTCCCCTGGGGCCAGGTCTCTCGAGTCCTCTGGCTACTCGGGCTTGATGCACGCTTCCCACCATCCAGAGAAATAGGTATAAAACAGGGTGAGCCTGCCCGGATACAGAACCATTGCTGTCTTCATGTCCCCGTACTGGTCAGGATTCCCTGGAGAAACAGAACCAATGGAGCCATGGTTTCGCGTTGGAACCTGCGAGCAGTCAGCATGGAGCTTGTGAGAAGAGATTGACCTTCTGATAAAAGAATGGACTTGCTTGCGGACCAGTATCAGTAATTCACCTGTATTTTCTTCACTCAAGACCATGTCAGTTCTCCAGCTCTGGATTGCAGTTTAGCCTGCAGAGACCTTGGTTGTCTCCCTTCTCACCCTGAGATCTTGTTGTGTGAAGTCAGGAGCCGTGGCAGCCAGTGTTCATGAAACAGTGACTCTGCAAGTAGATTAAAAACATCAGGCCCTTCCCAGGTCTGGACAAGAGCCTGGGATTCACTGAGCCACTGAATTCCTTCACCCTGCAACTCCCTCCCTCCATGCAAAGTCCTTATAATTTCAGCCACTGTTCTTTGAGTAATTTAAGCCTCTTTCCTTGCAGCCAAATGCATCTGTGGAAGACAGAGTGGATTGGGTCCGTCAACTCCACTTCCCCTCCCAGCCACAGTCTCAGCCAGCATCGCCTGCCAGCCCCGTGAGTGGGCAAGACCCCTTCAGAGGACTCGAGGTCCCCACCACGAACTGCCACAGCTGACACCCGCTGGGGCAGGGACGTCCAACCCCCTCTGAGATCTGCCGGCCAAAACTGCAGATCTGTGAGCAAAATAAATGTTTTGAAGTACTTTTTCTAGCTTTTTCTTGTTTTGAAGTCCACTTTGTCTAACATTAAGATAGTCACTTTAGGGGCTTCCCTGGTGGTGCAGTGGAACCCATGTCCCCACCCCCAATGCAGGGGACAGGGGTTCGAGCCCTGGTCCGGGAAGATCCCACCTGCCACGGGGCAACTAAGCCCATGCGCCACAACTACTGAGCCTGCACTCTAGAGCCCACGAGCCACAACTACTGAAGCCCGTGCGCCTAAAGCCCGTGCTCTGCAACGAGGAGTAGCCCCTGCTAGCCGCAAATAGAGAAAGCCCTCGCGCAGCAACGAAGACCCAACGCAACCCAAAATAAATAAATTAATTAATTAAAAAAAAATAGTCACTCTAGTTTTCTTAGGACTAGGTTTCCATCATGTATCTTTTCCATCCTTTTACTCTTAACCTGTATGCGTTCTTACACTTATTCAGCCACGCAGGGACTTACGACTGTATCTTCATATCCCCAGAGTGTGACTAAGACCAGGCTGGACTTCAGAGAAGCCTTTCTCTAAGCCTCAGGAAGATCGAAAGAAGAAAAAAGAGAGAGCAACATGAAACTGGATTTTCTGGATTATAAGATCCAGAAACCTATTGACCTATTGACCTACTGACCTTCACCTCAGGTGCTCCTCGGCCCAGCTCCTGTAACCCCCGATGTGGCCTCAGGTGACAGCCCTTCGACACCTTGTCCATCGCGGTGTGAGCAGGGGTGCAACCCTAGATGCTTCAGGATCCCTTTCCAAGAGAACGAGGGCCAGCAGGTCCCAAACACCCAAATCTCACCAGCATAAGTCCTGCCTTGAGAATTTTAACATTCTGCCCAAAGACAGTGAAAGTGACCCCCCCCTCTGCTTCCAGATCCAGTAGATCAGGGGTGAAGGGTGAGGCCACAATAGGACAATCGACAGCACACAGCATCGGCCGCTGACAGTGTGCCCACCAGGGACGCACCTGCTGCCCACACGGGACTGTGTAAGGGGTTCCTGGCTGTCAGTGTCGCTCAAGGTCTGACAACAAGAGCACGTGGGCTTGGGAAGGACGGTCTGTGACTTTTACCCCCAACGTTGTGGCTGTCGCCCCGTCCCTCTGCCCCCTACGATCTGGGTGCTGTGTGATCTCACTGGTCTTCACTCCGGTGCGCTTCTGACACTGCTCAGTGCCTCCTTTTCAAGGTCCCACTTTTCCTTCCCTCATCTGCCCTGTTCTGAGGACAGACCCTCGTCTCCCCGGCTTTTCAGAACGGTCACCAGCGTTACGAGTCCCATCTCTGTCTTGAACCGCTGACCACATTGACTGTCCTGGCCACTCTGGCAACGTTTGCCACTGTCACCAAGACCGTCCACACTGAGTCTACATTTGCCATGACAGCCCTCCCGTCTCCCTGTTTCTAATGTTTTCTAAAAGCTCTGTTGGCGATTCCGTGAGTACACAGGTGACTGTGTTTCCCTCGTGGGGAGCGAGACACACAGCTGGTCCTCAAACACCAGCGTCCATCAGACTCACCTGGGGGGCACGTTAAAGCCCAGATGGCCGGGGTCCCTCCCTGGGTTTCTGATTCAGTAGGTCCGGGGTGGGGCCGTTGCCGAGTCGGGCCCCCAGTGGATGAACTGCTGCAGGATGCGGTGGGGCACATCTGGCCACTGGATCGTCCTCTGCCTGGGGTGAGGGCTAAGCCTGAAGGAAAGCCGCGTCTTACTGCGTCTCATGGCAACTGATGCCGTTGGCTTCCTGGTGGGGTTTGGAAACATTGCTGAGGAGCTGTCCCAGGCCACCAGGCACCTGACATCAGGAGCTCTGGGTTTCCGCTCCCTCCCGCCTTGGAGGACGAATCCCTGGTCTCAGCCTTCGGTGGGAGGAGCCAACTGCTGGGCTGGCGGTCACGGGCTTAGGCATTCCACTGCTTTTCACGCCCTTAAGTGGGTCTCAATCCCTCTATTTGTGCATTTCTCGGCACCTGTTTTTAAAAATATATTTCATCTTTTTTTATTGTGGTAAAAATACTCACAACATAAAACTTACCATCCTAGCCATCTTTAAGTGGACAGCTGAGTAGCACCGTGTATGTCCACATCCCTGGGCACCCATCTCCAGAAATGTTTCATCCTCCCAAACGGAAACTCTGTCCCCGTTAAACACTAACTTCCCTTCTTGCCACGCCCACAGCCTCAGCACCCACCACCTGACCTTCTGTCTCTGTGATCTGACTGCTCTAGGCACCTTATATCAGCGGAGTCACCCAGTATTGGTCCTTTTATGTCTGGTTTATTTCGCTTGGCATGGTGTCTTCAGGTCTGAACTGGTTTTTTATCTCATTTGGAATTGTTAAACCAGAGTGATGTAGACAGAAAGATTTTGCACTCAGAGGTACCCAGCTTTGAGTCCTGTCTCTGTCTTTCCTGGTTGTGTGATTTTGGACGATTTACTTCCTGTGCCTGGGCCTCCATTTCGCCTGAATTAAAGCAAATCTTATAATTTATCTCATTAAGTTGCAAACACAGGCGCCTGGCCCAGCACCTGCCCACGCAGGTAGTGAGAGCTGGTTTCTACTCTTTCCTGACCTGAGGAAACAGGGGCTCAAAGAGGTTAGGTGACCTCGGCAGGGGTGTGTCTCCAGCTGGGCAGGTGGTGAGCCCTGAGTCACACTGCTTCCTGGGCTGCTGTTTTCCGTTTCCTGCAAAAAGAAGTCTTGTTTCTACAACAAGAGCTGAGACTAAATCCACGTCTGCCGTGCTGGTGTGTGTGAAGGGCTGCTTTTGCCTTTTAGAGTATTTTAAAATGAGCTAGCTGCTCTGTTCTTTTTTCTTTTCCCTCTCTCTCTCATGTTTAAAATGCAGTGCGAACAAAATATTTCTGGCCTAGTAAGCATAATATATTGAGAGATTTTTATAAAGAATTAATGTAACTTGGAATCCAATTAAGACTAAGAAAGTAGTTCTCATTAAGATTCCAAATTATGCCATGCAGTACAATGTTATGATGATTAGAATAGCAAAATAGCAAGATAGCTGACTTTTCTTAGCATAATGCAAACTTGATATTATGATCATTTAAAGCCACCTGTTCATCAGGCCTCAGTTGGTGGGTCAGGGGTGCCTTAACGCCCTGGAGCTGGGGTTCCCAGCATTGGCTGCATATAAGAATCAACTGGGGCGATTTTGAAAGTCCCAATGCCCAGGTTGTGCTGGTAAATAGGAAAGTGGTTGAATTTTGTGTGTTAACCTTATATCCTGCAACCTTGCTACCATTGCTGATAGTTTAGGAGATGAACCCTATAAATCTCGTGCGTAGCCCTTAGCCAACTGCCAGCTTTCGAATAACTACCATTTATATTGGACTCACCACGTGTTGAGCCATCTTCTAAGTTCTCTGCCTATGTTAACTTTTCCGTGCCTCAGTTTCCCCGTCTGGAACACAGGAAAGGGGGAGCTGTTTCGAGGATTGAGCTTGCGTGCCTGTGTCAAAGAAGTAGAATTGAGGATTTGAAACCCCAGCATTGTGACTCCTGGGACCACGTTGGAAGGTGATCCCATCACTAGCACTTTCAACCGAACAAGCCTCTTATTTGGGGAGCCCTTGGCCCTTCCTGTCCCAAACCCTAGTGTTCTTTTGAGTCACTTATTACTTTCCTGTCTTTCTTCTTTGCAAAGATTGGTTATATTGAGATCTTACTCTCTCCCAAAAGCTGAGTTTGGGTCAGTTTTCAAAACATCATCCATGCGTCTGTCCCAATGCAGTGCAATTTTACAAAGAGAAGAACATACCTGCAGAAGAAGGGAATCCATCATCACCACAAAGTGGCCAGCATCACAGGCTCCCAGGGCTCCGGTGTCATTGAACTCCATGGCGGGAGAGGGCAAATCATTGTTTTTAAAGAAGCAGAGCTTTAATAACTGATGAAGTTATATTAAATATGGATCACGTGCAATGAACTAAACTCTTGAAGGAATGATCAAGATGTCGGATATTAGATCCCTTGCCCTCTGGCTCAAAATAGAAATTATTGACACAAATGCTAAAATGAGGGATCTGCCCATACCTCACAGGTAATAGTGGGTGGCTCTAGTTGGCACACGTACCAAAACAGGCTAAGGGACACGGCAATATTGCTGCTAACAATGCCGCTAAGGGATATAGGCAAGATGTATGTGCCACACACAGAAGACTAAGGAGATGGCCACAGGCTCCTTTCCAGATGTTCAGGATTATGTGGGTAGGAGCTGGGTTCCGCGAACACGCCCTCCAAGACACATCTGCACACCACCCCCTTCTCTCCATCCTCACGGCCCCCCTTATCCAGGTCAGGGCTCTCTCCCCCCCTTTCCCTCTCTCTTTGTCGGGTGTGGTGTCCCCCCCTCCCACTAGTCTCTGTGTCACTCTGCTTCCTGAAATCTGCCTCTCGAAGAGTGGCCGGGTCATTTCATAACCTACCTGATTAAACCTCTGCAATTTGGGCTTCCCTGGTGGCGCAGTGGTTGAGAGTCTGCCGGCCAATGCAGGGGACGCGGGTTCGAGCCCTGGTCTGGGAAGATCCCACATGCCGCGGAGCAACTGGGCCCGTGAGCCACAACTACTGAGCCTGCGCGTCTGGAGCCTGTGCTCCGCAACAAGAGAGGCCGCGATAGTGAGAGGCCCGCGCACCGCGATGAAGAGTGGCCCCCGCTTGCCGCAACTAGAGAAAGCCCTCGCACAGAAACAAAGACCCAATGCAGCCAAAAATAAATTAATAAATTAATAAAAAAAAAAAAACCTCTGCGATTTGCAGCATCTTGCAGAGAATTCTAACGCAAACCACAAATGCCAAGCGCATGTATAATTTTCTATTTCTAGAAGCCACATTGCAAAGTTTTTAAAAAGTGAAATGAATTTTAATAATATATTTAACCCAATACAGTATATCCAAAATAATATCATTTCAACACGAAATCAATATAAAAAGTTGCTGAGATAGTTGACATTGTTTTTTCCCTAAGTCTTGGAAATCGTGGTATATTTTCCAGGAACGACGCATCTCAACACACGTTCCAACACTCAGCGGTGCCCGTGACAGCCGCTCCCTCACAGGATGGGGCAGCTCTTCCAGCACGCAGAGCGGACCAGCCAGCACCCTCCCCTTGCCGAGTGGCCCCCTGAGGAAGCTGCCCACGCCCTGTCTGGAGGCTTCTCTACTGAGTTTGGCCATGGCTTTAGGGAACCGTGCAGCAAAATCCCAGCTCTGGTCCCACACGCCTAGGAACTCGGGGCCTGCTGGCCCCCGAACGAACTGGAACCCTCCTCCTGCATTTCAGCCCTGACTAGAGCAAGGCTTCCCCAGGCTTCTGAACACAAATCACGGTAAGAAACATGACACCGCACAACTCTCTACACACGTACACTAATTGTCCTATTTCTTTTTGCCGATGCTGTTTATGACCCAGCAAGTCGATTTCACACCTTCTAATAGATTGCAACTCGCATTTAGAAAAATACTAGACTAAGGAATTCATACCTCGGGAATCTGTTCATTCTTTCAGCGAAAAATTTTGAGTCCCTCCCACACGCCACGCAGGCTGGACACCTAATACATAGTGCTGAGCTAAAAGGAAATAATCCCTGGCCTCGGGAAGGATACATTTTACAAGAAGATGGGCATTCAGTAAACAAGTACATTTGTAACCGTAAATTGTATGAAGGGCTTGGGAGGAAAGAGGAGGAGGAGGGGACGGTTTGGCTGATGTGATCAGTGAAAGCGGCTCTCCAGGCAAAGGGAACTCCGTGTGCCATGGACCTAAGACAGGAGAGAACTTGACAAGTTCAAGGATGAAAACCACAAGCCACTGGACCTGAGGGCAGTGAGCCTGGTGGACGCTGCAGGCGGGCGGCAGCCAGGGGCTGCACCCCTGTAGCTGGGCAGAGCGGAGGAGGGTCAAGGGCAGACCTTCCCGTCAGACCCCTTTAGAGATCATGATGGGCACCCTCCTCACGCCTGTCCAAGGGTGCTGCCCTGT
This sequence comes from Balaenoptera borealis, assembly GCF_965194805.1. NCBI lineage: Eukaryota > Metazoa > Chordata > Mammalia > Artiodactyla > Balaenopteridae > Balaenoptera > Balaenoptera borealis. The sequence goes on from NC_138877.1 coordinate 5,433,600, forward strand.
AGAACACGGGGTGACCTGGAGCTGGAGGAGGCAAGGAACGGTCCCCCCCTAGAGCCTTCAGAGGGAGCCCAGCCCTGCCAACACCTTGCCCTTGGACTATCAGCTCCAGCCCCGCAAGGGAAAGATGTCTGTTGCTTTGAGCCCCCCAGCATGGGCGACTTTGCTACGGCGGCCCTTCGCTACAGAGATTGGGCAAACATGATAAATGTTCTAATTAATACAAAGTTTGCCAGACTGGATAAAAACATAACCCAGCTACAGGCTGTTTACAGGAGACACACCTAAAATATAAGGAAGATACAGCAAATTCAAAAGAAAAGGACTCAAAAAGAGCATGCAAACACTAACCAAAAGAAAGCTAATATTGCTCTATTTATATTAGACATAATATGTCTTAGGATGAAAAGGCATTCTCAGTATTATCATAGATAAAGAGGGATAGTTCATAATAATGAAAAGTTTTATATTCCAGAAAGATACAATAATTCTTAATTTATGTGCACAGAATAATATAGCTTTAAAATATATAAAGCAAAATTCACAATCATTGTGGGAGATTAAAGCATCCTTTTCTCAGACAATAACAAAAGAAATATATTTAAAAATTAGTGGGCTTCCCTGGTGGTGCAGTGGTTGGGAATCTGCCTGCCAATGCAGGGGACACGGGTTCGAGCCCTGGTCTGGGAAGATCCCACATGCCGCGGAGCAACTAGGCCCGTGAGCCACAATTACTGAGCCTGCGCGTCTGGAGCCTGTGCTCCGCAACAAGAGAGGCCACGACAGTGAGAGGCCCGCGCACCGCAATGAAGAGTGGCCCCCACTTGCCGCAACTAGAGAAAGCCCTGGCACAGAAACGAAGACCCAACACAGCCATAAAAAAAAAAAAAAAAAAATTAGTAATGATATAGAATAATATATAATAAGGTATGAACAATGCCTTATTAGCAAACTTGACCTAATGAACAAATGTAGAATACTGCACTCAACAGCTGCAAAATACACAATCTTTTTCAGGACATAGTGACACATGGACCATATGCTGAACTGTTTAAATCTCAACATTTTCAAAGGATTAAAATCTAATAGAGGATATTTTTTCACTTCAATGCAATTAGGCTAAAAATCAATAACAAAAAGATAAGCGTATTTGATTGGAAATCAAACAGTACTTTTTCTAAAGAACCTATGGGACAAAGAAGAAATCATAATAAAAATTAGAAAATATTTTTAAGTTAAATTATTTTTAAATAGTATATATCAAAACTTTTGGGATGCAGCTAAAGCCATGCTTGAAGGAAATTTTATAGCCTTAAATGCTTCTATTAGACAAGAATAAATGTTAAAAATCAATGCACTAAGAGTCTATCTCAAGAAGTTTGAAAAAGAACAGGAAAATAAAGCCAAAAAAAGCAAAGTGGCTTTTATAATAAGGATAAAAGCCAAAATTTATGACTCAGAAAAATAAGCATGCAAAAGAGGATCTAGAAAGCCAAAGATTGGTTCTTTAAGAAGACTAATAAAAATCACAACCCCTTGTTAAAGAAAAAAGGAAGTAAAAAAAAAAAAATCAATGTCAGGAATTATAAAGGGGATTTATGCTCAAGATCCCACCATCATTAAAAAGATAATAAGCAATTATGCCAATACTTTTGAAAATGTAGGTGAAGTGGACAAAGTCCTGGGACCACGGCATGAGTCCTGCAGCTTTTATTAAGCCTGAGACCATGACATGCTACCTATGAGTGTCACTCGTCTGCTGCTACACTGCCAGACCGATGTGCTTTAGAGAGACCAGCCTTGGTACCAGATTCAGCCCGCAGGAGGGATGCGGTCCCCTGTGACGGGGTCCGCGGGAGCCTCAGCGGCAGGAGGGGCGCCCTCCACTCCCTGGGTGGAAAGGGGGCTCCGGGAGCATGACCCCGCCTCATGCCCCTGCCACATCAATATCCACATAGTTTACCCAGCCAGGCAAACTGCCTCTAATGAGCCAGCTCCACTCTGGGAGGCCTGCCCGGGGGGCACATGCTGGCTTCAGGCCCCTTCAGCTATTTCAGGGCCCTGTGTGCCTCCAGACTGTGCTCTGACAGCATGCAGCCCCTGCACGGGCCTCTTGCAGCGTCTTCCGACGGTTCCAGGAACTGGCTATTGGTCCCCACGCTAAGCTGGCTGGCAGCGCGAAAACACTGCAGAGTGTCTCTCCAGAGGGCGTGTGCGGGGCAGTGACTTCTCCCTGTTCTGCAAAAAAACAAACCCTCAAAGCAGTCCCTGCAGGCTCCACGGGACAATGAGTGTCCCGTTTGTGCCTGGGCGGCCCCACCCGGCTCCTTGTGGTGGAGGAGCACAGCAGGAGGGCGGAGGAGGACCAGGTGGCACCCTGCAGAGCCGGCCCTGAGCTGCCGCAATTAGCCTCTGACCCCTATCCTTACTGGGCGTGTTCAGAGACACGGCAGGCAGACCGTGTTCTAACGGCGTAACGAGCCTTTCAGCCACGTCTGCCCGAGCACAGCTCTAGGGCAGAGGTTACTCCTGAACGATGGACGGCATGCCTGGGGCTACTGTGAGCTGTCCGTCAGGGAGGGGTGGGTGGGTGGCGGGCTGTGCTGCCAGCAACCTGCTGATGGAGGCGACTATTTTAGACTATGCTTTGTTTTCCCCTAAATACAGCATCCAGTCTTGGCTGCAGTTGGTCTGCCTCCACAGCCCTGCATTTTACTTTCATCTCTATAAGAGTCAGGGATATTCACTCTTTCCCAAATGCTCATTCTATGGAACTTTCATCTTTCCCCCAATTCACATAAAACAATAATATATTGAGCCCCTATTACATGTACGTTCATATCAAAATATCTGATTTTGTACATCTCCTTGCCCTTGAGCACCTCCCCCATCAACGGAGAGCAATTTGTCAATAATCAAAGGAATCTATTTAATCTGTATAATCGGTATGGACTGGAATGGGATGCCACATGTCAAGGACCCAGATCCTTCTGCCTTGATTCTCAGTGTAACAGATTTCATGTCAAGGCTAAGATAACTGCTGTGGCTCCAGCCATCGCATATGCATTCCAGCTAGCTAGAAGAAAGAAGGGAAGAAAAGGTGTGTTTCTTCCTTTTAAGGACATTTCTAGGTAGTTGTGGACACCAATCCTGCTTCTATCCCACGGGCCATCCCAGATGCAAGGAAGGTTAAGTGTAGTTTTTCTTCTGGACAGGCATGTACCCCAGCCAAAATTTCGGTATAATACTAAGAGAAGGAGAAAACTCATATTGGAGGATAAACCTTATCCCAGCATCCTAAGCAATTTTTATTTTCATACTAAAATGTGTGGAGGACCTCAGGAGACCCAGCTCATATTCTCAAGGAGAGGCTCACCCAAGGTACCAGTAAGACGAAGCAAGATCGCGCCTTCACAGAAACTCAGAGGGATGGTGACATTCCCAGGTTATTCATCATTTTGGATATTTTGTGCCACTGCTTATCTTAAAAGCCTGGCGCCTTAAGAACTTTCTGGAAAAGATGATCCCTGCACATGGCCTCCGGCTGATTATAAATTCCTTTATGTTCTAATCCCAATTACCCCTATAGACTTTTTCTTGTCCACAGACACTGTTTTACTGAAATGATAATGTTACCTGAAAACCAAAGTACGACTAAGGAAAATACAGTAATTTAGCGGACACAAAATTCCACAAAGGCAGGGCTTGCTTTAAGATAGCGTTACCTGAGAAGAACCAGTCCTGGCGTCACGTTATGCGTCTAATCTCCCACGTGGCCCCCAGGTTGTTCCCATAGCAACCCTGACTTCGCTGCAGCCCCTCCCCAAAGCAAGCCCACGTGCAAAGCACGGCTGAGCAGTGGCGATTTTCCTTAAAAATTCACGGGGAAATGGATGAGAGGATGTGACCTCCCACACTTCACAGCAACCAGCTTAGTTAAATTCCCGTTCCATATTTTTGTTTTCTCTCAAAGTTGTTCTTCGGTGGCCAGTGCTGGGGTCTCGCTTGCTCCGTTTGCCCTGTCTCCACTCTACCTTTGAGTCTCCCCGTCCCCCTCTCATTATGCAGAGCTCGTTAATCTGGGCGTCCCCGGGCTTCTACCCGGGCTGTCACTGACTCAAACAAAAGCACCTCTTCTCTAGAGAAGATTCTGCTGACACGAAAAATAAGACGTCCCCAATTTTTGACCCTGCTTCCAACTTAGGACCCACGAGAGAAGGCCAAATAGGTCCCCGTAACCAATGACACAGGACGCCCTGCTCCTGGCTAGCCTGCTTCCAGCCTCCCCACGCCGAGAGCCTCTGGTCAGGGCCCACCTGAAACCTTCCCTTGGGTCCACTATGACCTCCCGCTCTTCTGCCTGCCTTGGAGTCTCTGCCCAGACACACGTGACAGAGGCCGGGCAGGCTCGGAATAAATGGCCCGCACCTGTTGCTCTTCATTTATTTCCACATAACTTAACACGCTATGCTTGTGATTATTCCGTATCTTATTCACGTAAGAGCTGGCTTTTTGAACTTTAATGAGTGCATCGTGTTGCACTGTATGGAAAGAACTTCATGGATTTAACCCTGATTTATTGGTGGTTACTGAGTTGGTTTCCACCTGCCATTTTTTGTTACTGCAAATGGTGCTGCGATAACTGTTGTTTGCTCTTTCATCCCACGTGTGTGTGAATCTACCCACAGAAGACAGGTGGGCTGGCTGAGTGGTGGACTTGGTCTTATTTATTCAAAAGTGTTGGATAAACAACAAGGTCCTACCGTAGAGCACAGGGAACTCTAGTCAATATCCTGTGATAAACCATAATGGAAAAGAATGTAAAAAAAGAATATCTATATGACTGAATATCTGTATCTATATATATAACTGAATCCCTTTGCTGTGCAGCAGAAATTAATACAACACTGTAGATCAACTATACATCAATTTAAAAATAAAAGGGTTCCCTGAACGCCTACTGGTTAGGTCAGGTTCCCTAGGAAGCAGACTTTGAGATAAAGGTTTGTGTGTGGGATGTTACAGAGGGGGGCCCTGGGCAGTGGGGTGGATGGAGCAAGGACCTTTCAGTATCCTGAGCTGGGGCAGGGGCTGGGCCTTTATCCCAACCCTCCTCCACTGACCAGTCACCGGATGGGAGCCTGGGGGAGGGGAGCACTCAGCTGTGAGCCGCCAGCGGCTGGGGAGTGAGCCTGGGTCCTCAGCAGAGCCCACCCACCATGGGACAGGCTGGTGGCCCAGGCCATTCTGCCCCCAGTCCTTGCAGAACTCACAGTGCTCTGGGAAGACAGACTGGTCACCAATTAGGGACAATCAAGTATAATTGGGGCTTCAATAGGGGAGAGCCAGGGGCTGGGGGTGTCGAGACCCCAAGCACATTATGATGCCAATGGGGAACGCGTCTCCCTCTCGTCCCAGTGAAGGCAGGCCTCAGGCTGTCTTGGTCCCACCAGTCTATTCCCAGTGCCCAGCAGGGGGCTCGGCTGGTACCCTTGCGATCATCCATCACCAGGGAAGGAACATTTGGGAAGGGCTTCAGCATGGCCCCAAGCGCGGTGCTGGCGGGTGAGGGCAGGCTCTGGACCCGGCGTGCAGCTCTTCCCTTATTCACAGGATGACTGCATCCCCGTCCCTAGAGGAGCGCGGGGCACGTAACAGGATCAACAGTTAACATGACGAGTAAGACCGACCGGGTAGGCACCTCGACTGGTCCACACACAGAATACTCGGCAGAGCCTTCAGGGCCGTGGTCAAGCCGCCAAAAGCAGCAGCAAGTTTAAGCGCCGTACAGACTTGGAAACGTCTGCTGGATTTAGCTACAGAGAACCTGTCCGTGCTCTGGGCAGGAGCTGTCAGAGTGACACAGCTGCATTCCTCTGGATGCACGAAATAACGAAATCTCGGGAAGCGAAGCGCAAGTACAAAGCCTCCACCCTGCCCCGACCCGAACAATTTCACGTTTACTTGCTTTTTCCGAAGAACATTAAAGCAGATCCAATGCACAAACCCACAGACTCACCCCACATGGCCGGCGGCCCCGGGCCCTGCAGCCCCACCCCCCGAGCCCACATGGCCCATCCCTTCCTTCTTCCCCTCCCCCTGCCTTTCCAGCCCTCCGATCCTGTCCCAAAGAGGAAAGTCTTCGGGGCCGGGGGAGGAGGAATAGAGCGAGCAGAGTTCAGTTCTCTGCAGGGGGGCTGTCAGGGGGTGGGACGATGCCCTACGTCATGGACTCGTCCTTTGACCCCCCCCCCAGGTGTTGTGGAAACCAAATGCTTAGATGAGAGCTTATGACGAGACCCAGACTGAGGTTATGTTTGCAAGGGAACGGCTGATATGTGGGCTGCACTGATGCTTTAAAGAGCACCGCGTGTTTGTGCACTGGGGACAGTGTATCCCGGTGGTTAAGAACCAGGGCTTTGGAGTCTAGCAGGTCTGGGTTCAAGTCCTCGAGCCAACAGTCAATAAATACGTGTTTACTGACAAACGCTTTTCCAGGCGTAGTGCTAGGGGCTTGGGCATCCACTGGAGACTGGAATAGCAGCCATGGGGCCTTTAGCAAGTTAAGTAACTTCTTCAAGTGCCTTGACGTAAACTAGAGGTGATACATATGGTACCTGCAGAGACACACCCACATCAGAAGGTTGTCATCAAGATTAAATGAGGGCTTCCCTGGTGGCGCAGTGGTTAGGAATCCGCCTGCCAATGCAGGGGGACACGGGTTCGTGCCCCGGTCCGGGAAGATCCCACTTGCCGCGGAGCAACTGGGCCCGTGAGCCACACCTGCTGAGCCTGCGCGTCTGGAGCCTGTGCCCCGCAACAAGAGAGGCCGCGATAGTGAGAGGCCCGCGCACCGCGATGAAGAGTGGCCCCCGCTTGCCGCAACTAGAGAAAGCCCTCGCACAGAAACGAAGACCCAACACAGCCATAAATAAATAAATTAATTAATTAAAAAAAAAAGATTAAATGAGATAATGCATTGAAAGCCTTTTCACTGTATCCAACTGGAAAAAATCCAGTTTTTTTTTTTTTTTTTAATTTTTATTTATTTATTTATGGCTGTGTTGGGTCTTCGTTTCTGTGCGAGGGCTTTCTCTAGTTGTGGCAAGCGGGGCCCACTCTTCATCGCGGTGCGCGGGCCTCTCGCTATCGTGGCCTCTCTTGTTGCAGAGCACAGGCTCCAGACGCGCAGGCTCAGTAATTGTGGCTCACGGGCCCAGCAGCTCCGCGGCATGTGGGATCTTCCCAGACCAGGGCTCGAACCCATGTCCCCTGCATTGGCAGGCAGATTCTCAACCACTGCGCCACCAGGGAAGCCCCCAAAAATCCAGTTTTAATATGATCTATCCTTCTTATTCAATACTCCATTCATACTGAAGAAAACACTCTCTTTCAAGTTCTTTATAACTTTAAGGTAGTACTTAGGTCACTAATTGGCCTCCTTTCCTCCAGGACAGATAATCCAATTCTTTTCATCTTTCCTCATTGACTCTATTTCCTGACCCTTTAATCACTTTTTAAACTGAATTTATTCCAATTTATCTGTAACCGTTTCCAAATATGGTGTCCCCAAATGGGCACATCGACTAATAGAAATGCAACCGGTGCCGAGGGGAGCGGGGAGGTCGTCCTCAGCCCTCCTTCCCCATTTGCCTGGAGTCTTACATCTCTCCTCTTTGTGCCTCTGGGTTGAGATGGAGCCCATTGTACCATTGGGGTATGACCTACCAGGCCGTCACTCACTCAGCAGAATCATCCGAATCATTCTGCCTTCGTCATGTGTGCAAACATACCTAGAATAAAATCGAATCTACTGAGGACATCTGCATGAATTGATGGTAGGATTGTGAATTGTTACCTGGAGGGCAGTTTGGAAATTTGATGCAGCAATTCCTCTTCTAGGATTTTTTCAATTAATTAATTTGTCTTTTAAAGGATGTAAAATAGCATCATATTATTTTTTATACAAATGAAAGACAAACAATACTAAGTTATGTAGTATTTGTTTATATTTTTGCCACGCTCCACATCTTGTGGGATCTTAGTTCCCTGACCAGGGATTGAACCCCGGGCCACAGCAGTGAAAGCACCAAATCCTAACCACTGGACCTCCAGGGAACTCCCCCACTTCTAGGATTTTTAGAGAAAAATCATAGATGTGGGCAAATGTGCGTTCGGGGCTATTCCTTAAAGTGTGTTTCCAATAATAAAATTGGAAATTGGCTAGATAATCAATAAAAAGAGGACTGGTTAAATAACAACAGTATTTGCATCTGATATAATTCTGTAGAGTCACTACAAAGTATGTATGTGGTCAGAGACCAGGCCATGCCTGTGGAAATGTGTTCACCATACATGAAGTGACAAAACAGCATGTTAACAAATTATGGTCTAAAACGGAGCGCAGGTGAAGCATTTAGCACTGTGCCGGGCCCTGTAAGTGTTAGCGATCATCACTTATAACAGTATGAGCTGAGGTTTCAGAGAAGCATTCATGAATAATGAAAGAAAATACACAACTACCCCAAGTGGTTATCAATGGGTAGGAGAATGGTAGATGTATGTGTCCTCCTTTGTGCTTTTCTGAATTTCCTGAAGTGTCAGTAATGAACCAGGACTCCTACTTCTTTAGTGTGAGGAGAGTCTCACTGAAATCTGCTACGTGCCCTCCGCTCCATCACTTTAGACCAGCCTCAGACGAAGAGCCCTGTGCTGGGAAGCGGGAGGTGGACCAACCCCCTCCGAGTCCCATGATTGTGGATCCCGCCCTTCATCTCTCTAGGCTTGCTTTACCTGTTTGGGAAATAATATCTGACTTTTTTTAGGTTAGGGGACACTTGCTTGTGCTGACACTCAGGAGGATTCTCGTTCACAATAATAAAAACAGCCCCCTTGGGGGTCCGTCAGGGATGCGACTGTATCTCCGTGATCTCCGTGAGCAGCATCTCACAGAGAAGGACGTTTGGGCTTACAGAAGTGAAATGGCTCACCCGAGGTGGCACAGGCAGAAAGCAAGAGCCCAGCACTCGGACAGGCGTCCCCAACGGCAGGCACAAACCAACCGCCTTAGCACAGCACACCTGGCCCGAGACGGTGTGGCAGCCAGCTCAAGGCCGTGACTTCCACCACGACGGTCTACAGAGAAAGGCACGGATGGGGTGGGGTGGTGGATCAGGGCTGTGGCCCGAGACGGCACGGCAGCCAGTAAACCTGGGGGCTCGGATCCGACCCAGACCTCAGCGTCCACGCTCAGGAAGGAGTGAGCCGGGAGATGGTCCCACAGGGAGGGGTCTGAACTGCCACCACGCACAGCAAGCAGATCGCGTGGGTGGGAAGCCGGGGGGCTGGCTTGGTTGTCTGGGGCTGGCTTGGTTGGGGGGGGGGGTTGTGCATCCTTCACGGCTCCATGAGTTGCCATCAACCCCAAAGGACTGACCCATGGAGAACTGTTCTCAGTAAAGCCGACTCCACGCCCCCGAGACCCATTGCTCTGGGAAGCAGCTCTCTGGGTGACCCTTGTCTACGTCCATCCCGGGGTCCCGAGCACTCCCTGCCTCGGCTGAGTCCTAAATCAAACAAACCCAGAGGAGCTAGTCTTCCTTGCAGTTGTCTCCACGAGAGAAGTAGTGCATATCTAGATGTGTGCTGTGCAGTACAGTAGCTAAGAGCCACATGGCTTTTTAAATGTCATTTACATCGACTGAAATGAAACAAAATTAAAAATTCAGTTCCTCAGTCTCACTAGCTAGCCACATTTCAAATGCTCAGTAGTCACACAAGGCTGGCAGTTACTGTACTGAATAGCACACACAGAACTTTCCCATTGCCACAGAAAGTTCCATCAGACAGCCCTGCTCCAGAGTTTTTCTAGGTGATCAAAATAGATAGACATACATAGGAATAAACAGAAATAGGGCTGATGGTTACTATTTTACTTCTCTTAAGTAACCATTGATACAGCTTTTAATGGTAACTGTTTAGATTTGATAGTTCTATACTAAGTATCTACCAAACAAAATTATACGATCCAAAATATGTAACACTGACGTTAAACACTGACATTAAGAATAACTCACTAATTATGGAATTGTATGCTTTTAAAAGTATATAAAAAAACACGTTTGGAAAAACTGAGTATGTGTTCTTGAATGCTTCAGTTTTGTCCTATTCCCATTTTATGTAATACCTTTTGCAGAAAAATCAAGTTTGATTTTATATATCCTCAACAGTTTTACAAACTGTTTCAAAACCTAAAATGAGACTACATAGGTTACACACACACACACACACACACACACACACACACACACTCCACTGAATATACTCTTACTAGATGTTGCTTGACGTAAGGATTATTATTCTTGGGTCTCAAGTTCTATGAGTCAATTGACTGCTATACTGAAATGAACTGCCAAATCCACCATTTTCAGTGAAATCTTTTATCAAATATATAGACCATCTTCTTAGAAAGCCTGTAAACCTGGCAGACTGGAAAATAGACAATCTGTGCTTTTCTCCCTCAGGAGAACTAAGAAAGCAGCTGTCCTGCTTTTTAAAAAATTTCTGTTTTTGTTGGTTAGCATATTTTGAGAGTTTCTTCAATTTACCTATTTTCCTGTAATTTCAAATTTGCAAATCCCTCTTCCGAGCTTGCCAGCCTTGCTGTGACAAAGAATGGCGTTGACTAGTGCGTCTGTTAAGTTTTGTACTGAGGTTTTGGGCATGCAAACATCATAGCGCCTGTGCTGAAAATGCAATGACTTCTGAAATGCAGCGTCACTTATTAAGCCAATAAATCGTTGGACGATTTGGGCACAGAAGTGTGTTGAGCTCCAGGACGGGCAGAGCAGAGCACCAGGGTCCACAGAAGAGGGAGGCTTGTAGGACTGGCTCTCAACCTGCGGTGCGCAAGCATCCCCCCTTTGAAGGCTGGTTTTCCAATACTACCTTCAAGGGTGTGAAGAATGAGTGAGTCGGGGCTTCCCTGGTGGTACAGTGGTTAAGAATCCGCCTGCCAATGCAGGGGACACGGGTTCGAGCCCCGGTCCGGGAAGATCCCACATGCCGCGGAGCAACTGAGCCCGTGAGCCACAGCTACTGAGCCCGCACACCACAACTACTAAGCCCGCACGCCTAGAGCCTGTGCTCCACAACAAGAGAAGCCACCGCAATGAGAAGCCTGTGCACCGCAACGAAGAGCAGCCCCCGCTCGCCGCAACTAGAGAAAGCCCGCACGCAGCAACGAAGACCCAATGCAGCCAAAAAAAAAAAAAAGAATGAGTAAGTCAATACACCCATTAGCAGCAGCACTAATAATAATACTAATGCAAAATAACACTCAAGTAGGTCTGTGCGAAGCGCTACATGCTAAACCCTTCCTGTGTCCCATATCACCGGGCTGTGTGGTGGGTTCCTGGGTCATGCTCGTTTCATAAAACCAGGACACGGAGGTTCAGAGAGGTTATGTAACACACCCCAAACCTGGCAATCAGAAGTGATGTGAACCCAGGTGGTCTGTGTCCAGAGCCCGTGTTCCCAATCATTTTACTCATGAAGGCTATGCAGCCATTGATTGACATCTTCCCTCTTACAATCATAAACCTATTTTTACTCCAATAGAAATGGCAGCTATGGTCAACGTTGCTGACTCAAGCCCTGTCACTCTGGTAGGTCTGCAGGTAGAGGCAGGCACACTGAGGCCGACAGGTTTTCTTTCCCAAACCTCTTCAACCCAGGAGGGCTTCCTGGAGGAAGTCAGTAAGAGCTGGCCGCTAACTAGAGGGGAAACCAAGTCTGAGAGACGGAAGAAACCATCTTCACACCAACAGCAGGGCGGGGTAGAGTGAAATAAGCTTCAAAACATACTACGTGAAAAGACCTCTCAGGATTTGTCACCTGTCCCAGAACTAAAGCAATGACCTAAACGCAGAGCGATGGCTTTTGAATGAGAACAGCCTGAACCAGGGCCGGCTCTGCTTCTCACCCCGGCTGGAGCCTGTTTACAAGGTGAAGTTTGTTGGGGGTGGGAGGGCTGAGAGGAAGCGCCTGTCCCAGGACAACCTTCCCACGGGGTGGAAACGTTCAGAGGGAGCGAGGTCCCTGGGGTAGCACTGGGGGCTGCGAGACCAGTGTTTTCACTTAACTTCAGTCATAAACTCTGGATTCAGAAGTTTCAAAAATACCTAGATTTTCACTTGAAGACAAGCCAAATTCTCCAGTGCATCCACATCTGTGAAGTATTTGGTCTCTGGGCTGGGAGAGCAGCCGCCTTTGTCCCAAAGCCTCCTCAGGGGGAAAAGCACCTCTGCGTCCTTTATTGCAGGATGTGCTGCTTCTTACACTGGATCTTGAACTGACAAAGAGAGAGTGCCTTTAATAATCATCATTCTTGGTATCTTTAAAATAGGTTATGTTCTCATAGCTTCAAACGTTCCTAGAGAAAAGTGACCAAATCAATGCAGTGATTTGGAAGGGTACGCACCCATGAAAATGACATCCTACTCTGCTAAGTGTCACCATATGCAGCTTGGCTCCAGCCTCCAGGCAGTCCCTAGAATCCACGGGGGTCCTGCTCAATATCTGACTATTGCTCTTCTTTCCTGACCTTTCTGGACCGTCAGCGACAGGACGATGAGGTTAGTATGTGTACTGGGGGCGGGGGGGGGAGGGGGTGACTGCCAGCCTATATCCTGGGAACCGCGCTCACTGTGTAATCACGTCCGTGTTCTTGTCCTGACGCCACGGAACTAGCCTGGGGGTCAGACACACAGTCAACCGCCTTCGAGGCCCTCATCCTCTGGGCGTCCCCACCGACGACTTCAGACCCGGGCAACGGAGAAGCAAGGTGGAGGTACGTACAGTGAGAGAGGAGGGGCGAGGGTGTGCTGGGTACATGCACGTGTGGGTGTGAGCAGCAAGTCCCATGGCCGGAGATGGTGGGTGTGGACAGACAGATGATGCATGGCGGGACCACTGCCTTGCCTGTGGAATATTCTGGAAGGTTCACAGATAGGTCACGTACAGGAAAAGCACCAGACTAGTCTCCATGATGCCAAGCAGGAGGTCTGGCTGGACTTTTCCCCTCTCACTGAATTGTCTCTACATCCATTAAACTGTCATCCAGCACGACATACGTGGTGCATGACAGTGGAACGGCCCTGATGGAAGGGGCAGAAGTTCAATTGACCTTGACGAATTAGAAAATAACCCCGAAAACAGCGACAAGTGCCACAGTAATCAGTGTAAGGCAGCACACCACAAACCAGAATCATCGATCAGGGCACAGGCAGCAGAAAAGCCAGTGGGGTCCTAGTCCTGATGAGATCCTAATGCCCTTAGTTATGCCAGAACGATGTCAGGATTTGGTCAGAGCTGCATGGCATCGTTCTCAGACTCAAGTGTGCATCAGAATCATCTGGGGGGCTTGTTAAAAGTCAGACTGCAGGGCCTCATGCCTCAGGTTTCTGAGTCAGTAGGTCTGGGCTGAGGCCTGAGACTCTGCATTTTAACATGTGCCCAGGAGATGCTGACGTTCCTGGCTGGGGCCCCCTGCTTCAAGGCCCATGGCCACCCGGCCAGCAGACGCAGGGGGTAATCAGTCGTTCTGCCTCAAGAAGTTCCACAGGTAGTGGGCCGCTGGAGCCCAGTTTTGATTCCTAGAGTTGAAGAGGCTGCAGAGAAATGGTAGATGACATGGAAAAAAGGATCAAAAGGAAAAGGATCAAAAGGATATAAAAGGGCTTCCCTGGTGGCGCAGTGGTTGAGAATCTGCCTGCCAATGCAGGGGACACGGGTTCGAGCCCTGGTCTGGGAAGATCCCACATGCTGCGGAGCAGCTGGGCCCGTGAGCCACAACTACTGAGCCTGCACGTCTGGAGCCTGTGCTCCGCAACAAGAGAGGCCGCGATAGTGAGAGGCCCGCGCACCGCGATGAAGAGTGGCCCCCACTCGCCGCAACTGGAGAAAGCCCTTGCACAGAAACGAAGACCCAACACAGCCATAAATAAATAAATAAATAAATAAACCCAAAAGTTAAAAAAAAAAAAAAAGGGATATAAAATGAAATCAATCCGGAAAAATGATTTAAGTCATTGGGATAACGTTGTTTGAAGAAGGAGAGAATACTGTTTAATGGATATTTTCAATGTATAAATGTTGACTGTGACTAGGGCCTTCTCTGCATCTCCAGGGCTGGGCCAAGGTAAACAGAATTAGAGTGTCATAAGGAAGACTGTGATTAGGGATATTAAAATGCTGCTAAGCTTTGAGGGTAAGTGTGGGACTCTAGTTTCCAAACATACCTTGACTTGGATGATTTAGATTCAATATAGAAGATTCCACTCTGTAAATTTTCTTCCAATTGTCAGATTCTATAGCATCCAAGAATAAATTTGCTCCTATTTCAAAAGGATCCTGGAAGGAGTAAGGATAGAGTTGGATCAAACCAATTTTCCCTTAGGTTTTAGCTCAGTATCCTAGACTTCCATTACCTTTCAGAGAATGCCATTAAGATGTTCTTTTTTCCTTTTAAAATACACTACTTGTAATTGTCTGTTCAACTAGTCAATTACCAGGGAAAACTGTGCCCTAAGAAGTGTTTTCATTCCTGCTCCAAACTTATTTTCAATTGAAAATTTGTTCCCTGGTGCTTTGATGCTATTATTTGAATTTTTATGATTAAAAAATTCTTAGATTTCCTCTGTAAATATTTTATACTGTGGAGATATTTAAGTTATCTATTAAAATCCACTTTAACTATGTACTTTAACATACTTCCATTGGAAAATAAAATACTCTTACGTCCTTGGGCCAAAAAGAAGCACAGTGGGTGTAATGACCATCATAACTGTTAACATTAATAGCATTTTTAATGCTGAAAATAACAGAAGATTACAGATAAATGTCAAAAATCAAGGTGAGATATTTAAAACTTCTCTGATTTGCCTGGCTAGAAAAGGGTTGCTTTAGGATCAGTTCAGTTGAATTTTAGGACACAGAGAACAAAAGTTTTCAGTTCAGTTATTTCAAGATGAAATCACGCAAGCACACACAGCCCTCCAAACACAAACCACACGTGTCATAGGGAAAACTATCCTTCTTGAAAATATGGAGATGAAAACCTTTGTTGCTATGTATACTCGTGTGTATATATATATATATATATATAAACGCATAGTTCTGAAAGAATTACCCTAAGGTAATGGTAATCTGAATTTCAAAAAGTGAGAACACTAACAAGGAAAAAGTCTTTACTAGATCCTAAGAAATTCTAGGAAAAGTTCAAAGTTCATATCCATTAAACACAGACTAGTTACCTTTTAACTTTTGACAAGAATAAACACTTTAAATATATATATATATAATATATATATTTAATATATTATATTTAATTTAAATGTGTATTGTATTTTATTTGTATTGTATATTATATAATTATATTTATATAAATTAAGTATGTATTTATATTATAATTATATATTTTAAAAATTATTTATCCTTATCAGAGGTTTATATATATATATACTTTTTATAAAGAACGCTAAAGGCGTGACAATTAGCCTGTGACTCAAAGTATTGGCTACACACCGTCAGCATCACCATCAGCATCACCTGGAAACTTGCTAGAACTTGAGCAATGCCCCAGACCTCCTGCAGCAGAATCTGCATTTCAATAAGAATTTCAGATGATCTGTATGCCTTTTAAATATTTCAATTTTGAGGATCCCTAGTCAAAATTACCAGTAAGTTTTTCTGCATTGTTTGCCAGAGGCCAGTAGATCTGTCTGCTAATTCCAACCATGTTTTTACTTCCTTGATGCATATAAACTATGTTTGATGATTCTAAAAGTTCCAACCAGATTTTAAGATTCCAACCAGATATCAAAACCATCCAATAATTATTCCATTTTTTAAAGGGGACAAGAAGGCAGTCTGTTCCTTCATTACACCAGGCATATAATCAAAGTGGAAACATAAATGTTGTTTAATACAACATCATCGTAGTCACTTATTTAATATGTATTTTAAATTTGAAATGGTAAGTCATCCTAATTTCATATGATGTATATACTATCATGAAATAAAGTCAATCATTATTTTAATAATGGAGTAAGCAGTTCTCTAAAAACAAAAAGTTTACGATGTCTCCAAAATACTTTTATTTATTTCTCATTTTCTCTTTTAAACGTGTTTAAATCCTGCTTTAAATTCTGGAGGACTCCAAGACTGTTCCTGCCTGCCAAGTCAGTGGAGGAATTTTCCCCTACTGAACACGACTGTTCCATTTAGGCTTCTGGGAAAGGAGGTGCTCTCCCCATCACCCCCTCTGCCTCGGGGTACCAAGAGGGAAGACGGCCCCCTTTACTGCCAAGAAACAAATGTGACTGAGACAAAGAAACAGAGTTACAGGGATAAAAGGAAACAAAACCCAGGATAGCCACTACCTGGATAATTAGCCTTGACTAAGGATTCTGGTAAAGTAACTGAACTGTCATTGTTACAAGGATAACTCTTTCTACTGGAAATATTACAAATATCTTGGTAGCTGAAAGTTTTAATCAAATGGAGTAAAAGATTACCTGCTAACCTTAGGACTGTTGGAAATATGATTGTTTTCTATAATGTTTTTAGTCCTGTTGCAACGTTCACATTCTTGAACGTATATATGCATATATAGATGTATACACACACACATACAGAGATGTACACATATATATCAAGACATGTGCACATTTCTTAATCATTAACCCCACAGAAACAAAACAGCTTTGAGAAAATCACATAAACATCCAGAAATCTTCACAATTGAAAGTAAATAGTAAGAACATGTTACAGTTGATTGAAAAAATCTCAGCTGAAATCAGATGCTTTAAAAACAGGAGGCAAAGGCAGCCATTTAGCTAATATTTATAAGACCACTATATACCGATGTAAGTATATAACAGGAAGTTTAAAATAGTAAATGAAGGGAAGATCTCTGCATAATAAGGGTGCCCTCACCTCTTTGCATTAAAATATTGCCATGTGCCTCTGGGGGATGGCCTTGGCCTCAAACGGGGAAAATGCTTAGGGAAGAAGAGAACTAAATATAATAAAAACAGGTCTCGTTCCTGTAGGTAGGACCACGTTGATAGTCACAACCCATGTAATCTTATTTTTTTAAAACATTTATTGTTGTCTAATAGCATGTCCTTTTAGTTTATTTTACTTTATTTTATTTTTTTTACTTTTTGTCTGCACCACGTGGCATGTTGGATCTTAGTTCCCTGACCAGGGATCGAACCTGCGCCCCTGCATTGGAAGCACGTAGTCTTAACCACTGGACCACCAGGGACGTCCCCCACGTAATTTTAAACAGGAAGCTTTATGTCTTAATTGTAGGACTAAAACCTTAGTGACATTAACATATTACAAGCCATTTCCCTCATATCCAGGGAAGCATCCAAGTTAGTCCCGTGCAGGGAAGGAGACAGGCATAGACTCTGGAAACCCTGCGTTCATATCCTCGCTTTACCCTTGAAGCTCTGTGGCCTCGGACAAATTTCTTAGCCTCTCTGAGCCTCAGTTTTCTTAACTATAAATGTGTGTTTTTGTGAATACAGCAACAGAGCAGGTAAAGCGCCCAGCATGGGGCCCGGCACACAACATGTGGTGAAAAACAGTACTTATTATGATCATTATAATTACTATTAGAGATATGCAAATGGCAACCACCATTTCTACAAAAACACATTTATTGCTTTCAAACCTCATTATGGATATTTCCCAGCTCTCGTCAAAACCAGCTGAACTTAGCCATTTCTGCCGCGGAGATGCTACTAACTTTCAAGTGATTAAAAACAAACTCATCATACTCAACCTACCAACTCCATCGCATGTTGAAGAATTTTTTTTTTAATTAATTAATTTATTTTTGGCTGTGTTGTGTCTTTGTTGCTGCACACGGGCTTTCTCTAATTGCGGCGAGCGGGGGCTACTCTTCGTTGTGGTGCGCAGGCTTCTCATTGTGGTGGCTTCTCTTGTTGTGGAGCATGGGCTCTAGGCACGCGGGCTTCAGTAGTTGTGGCTCGTGGGCTCTAGAGCGCAGGCTCAGTAGTTGTGGTGCACAGGCTTAGTTGCTCCGCGGCATGTGGGATCATCCCGGACCAGGACTCGAACCTGTGTCCCCTGCATTGGCAGGCAGATTCTTAACCACTGCGCCACCAGGGAAGCCCTTGAAGAATTTTTTAAAGGCTGAGATTGGTCATCCAGTTCTGTGGACTGAAAATCCTTTCTCATTTCTGAAATGTTTCAACCCTTCTCCTCTACCGTAAGTGACGTAAGAGAGGAGGCACGGTTTCAAGTGTAGGATCGATTCACACTTGTGCTGCACTAGGAGGTGCTCTGGAGAGATGGCTTCAGCATGCAGGCTGCCAGAATGGACCTCAGACCACCGTGGGCATGATGTTTGGGACAGACCAATGAGGTTAATTGATTACAAATGATTCCCCAAGGACCCTGAAATACCGGTCTTCCAACATCTGAATGGGTTAAGCTGATGGGCTGTCCAGAAATTCTCCCACTGGTTATATAGACACAGCTATAAGTACACTGCAAGTGGAGGGAAGGTATCTGTGTCCAAAACATCTGTCTGTGCTAACAGAAATGACGGTCAAACACAATCATTATACAGTAGGTTTAAAATTAATTCTTCTGTATCATTTCCTTGCTCTGTGAAAACAGGCAATATAGTTTTTATTGAATTTAAGTTGCTTTCTGGTGAAAAGAAAGAAAAGGGGTTCAAATTTAATTTTTCATGAACAGCCATGTGGTCATTCTGCTTGTAAACTTGCATAATGTAGCTGATATACATCACAATCAGATATGTATGTTATTTACTCACAAACTTAATCAGTAAAGTAGGAGACCACTTGTTTCAAATGCATTGACACCACAGACAGTATGAACCAGAAATACTTGGTCTACAGTACGTAATACTATTTGTCTCAACCAAGAGTAACTATTAATACGTTCTTAGATATAGAGAAATGGGAAAAGTGATGCTTTTCATATTTTGTGATAGCTTTACATTAATTATTTTTTTGGAATATACTAAAATCAATTTAATCCACTTTGCATAATGTTATTAACTTTTTTCCTTTGTTTCCTGAACACAGACTGTAGCTTAAAAAACTACTGTGGTGTACCTAGTCAATCCTACTTCATATGTAAATCACAACAAATTTCATATTTCATTTTAGAAGAATATATGGAAAAACCATATTGACAAGTGACTCACTTGATCCTGGATTTACATGGCAACATTTGAAACTAGTGGTCTAGCTGACACAGGCAGGCATGCAGAAAGAATTACAACCGTCATAGAAGTACCAAAATAATTTTTGTGAACAGTAACTGCTGAAAGTAAAGAAAGAATGAAAAAGAATGGGTTCATGGTTTCAGTGTTGGTAACTTATTACTGAGTTCATGTTAATAAAATCATGTCCCTTCCAAACATAAATCATGTAAACTATTTCCATTGGCTTCAGAGTGATTGTATTGTTAGATACATGCAGCACGGAAAATCTACCTTGATGTTAAAAAAAAAAAAAGGTCTGGAAAAAGTAATGTCTCCATTTTCCTCAATAACTCAGTTTTATTTTAAAGTCCAGGTAAAAACTCTGGGACCAATTTACTTTTTATAATTTCATGGCCATGTCATACCCCTTCCTTTCCCCCCACCCCCGCACTACCAATCCTCCAAACAATATAAAACAAAAACCCTGCCTCCAAATAAAATACTTAAAAAAAAAAAACCACCCCAAACAAAACGAAATTGTATTGAGCAAAGAACTCAATTGTTTTTAAAGGGTGAAAACACTGGTAACATTATTTTCACTTCAATCACTTAACTTGTCTAAATAAACGCTTCAAAGTGCTCCTGTGGCTCAAGAGAGAATCCAACAGAAAGAATTTAAGGAGAGCATCTCATCTGCTCGGCCAGGCAGTGGGAGTGCTTGGTAATGCAGGCTCCTAAGTGGAGTGATGCTACACGTCGCTGGGGGACGGCGCTCTCTGCGAGAGGCTGGACGGGATGCAGCCGCAGCAGATGAGGCAGAGGGCTTTCTGGATCTCTTGGTTTCTGAAAGCGTATATGACAGGATTGATGATGGAGTTGTAGGTGGCGGGCAGGAGGGTGGCATAGGTGTAGATGGAGGGGTAGGTGTAATCAGCTATCAAGGAATAGAGGGTGAAAGGCATCCAGCAAGCAGCAAAGGTCCCCAGGATGATGGCCAGGGTGGAGACCCCCTTCCGGGTGGTCACGTAGTGCGAGGTGGCCAGGAAGTGGTGCTGCAGGGCTATCTGGTGGGCGTGCCTCATCACGATCTTACAGATCTGGATGTAGAGCTGAAGCATGAGCGCAAACATGAAGAGGAAGGAGATGGAGAGGATGGCGGCGTTGTTCTTGGTGAGGGGTCTGACCACGCTGCAGGTGGACTCGTCTTGGAGGCAGTTCCAGCCCAGGACGGGCAGCAGCCCCAGGCAGATAGACGTCCCCCAGAGCATGATAAGCATGACATAGGTAAACGTGACCGTCCTCTCCGAGTGGTAGGTCAGAGCGTAATACAGGGAGAGGTAGCGGTCAACAGTGATAGCCAGCAAGCTGCAGACAGAGGCAGAGAAAGAGGCGACAATCAGTCCAATGGTGACCAGCTTGGTGGCTTCTGACTGCAGCAGGTAGGCGAAGACGAAATTGATGATGAGTCCGATGCCGGCCAGCAGGTCCGCAAGCGCCAGGCTGCCCATCAACAGGAACGTGGGGGCCCGCAGGCTGGGGTTATGGAAGATGATAAGGACCACGATGGCATTTTCACAGGAGATGAGGGTTCCCGAGGTGCACAACACAACGTCCCACGGGTTGACCACCAGCTCTGGCTCCGGCTCCACGCCCGGAACCTGGGAAGAGACGGCAGCCGAGACGTTCCCCGCAGCTCCGGCATCTAAATAATCCCGAGGCAGCCGGCTTACATTGACCTTCAGGTCTTCATTCATTTTAACCCCCGTCCTCTTCAACGAAAAGACAGGCTGTTTAATGTTGAGATACAGCAGGGTGACAATCCAGCATCACGCAAAACCCACACAAACCGAAAGCCAGCCCCTACTCAGATACTACCCCCAAATGCCACAAGCTTCCTGAATTACACACTGAGAGGGAATAAAACAAAAGCCAAAATCTCCGTGGCTTAAAACCCACCACAACAAAAAAAAAAATGTCCTTTGGCTCTGGGGGAAACACAGGATGGGATGTGCACACACGAGCGTGAGCGGGGCAGGCACACGCGGGACCGCGGCGGCCGGTTTGCTAAAGTGCTGGGGACACACGTGAAAATCCGTCTCGCGTGCTGCAAAAGGAGCCTGGCACCGGGGCTGCCGCTGGGGGACCGCGCCACGGCGACAGGTCGCGAGCCGGGGCCGCCCTTCTCGGTGGAATGTTCAAAACTCCCACCCGCCAGCCGCCCGGCGCGCGTGCACACACTCACACCCCAGCCAGAACAAAGAGGGGTCCGGCCTCCCCCGTGCGCACGGGGCAGTCGCGGCAGGGCCACGAAAGGCGGGCGCGCGCGATGGAGGTGTGGACACAGACAGACAGACAGACGCCCATGCGCCACGGCCGCTGCCCCGGCGGCGGGGGCGCGGCGGACGCGAGGGGACTCACGGGGCGCCGGGACAGGCTGCCCGCGGGGACGGAGGCATCGCGGGGGTCACCTTGGCGCGCCCAGGCCGGGGGGCTCCTCCGCTGCTCCCGAGGCGCGCGGGCGACCCAAGTGGCCTGTCGGCGCCGGGCCCGCGGGGCGAGGGGCGGCTGCCGCGCTCGGTGCTCAGCCGGGAGGGCGGGGGCGCGCTCCGCGCCAGGTGAGCGGCGGCGGCAGGTGAGCTGCGCGCTCGGCTCGCGCGCCCGGCTCTCCCCGCCCGGCCGCCCGCTCGCGGCACGCGCGCGCGCCCCCGCCCCGTGCCCGCCCGCGCGCGCGCACCGCCGCCGCCGCCGCCGCCGGAACCCCGGGAGGCCGGAGCGCGCCCCAGGGGTCGGGGCTGCGCGGGGCGCGGGGCGGCGAGAGCCCCCCAGCGCCCTGCGGGAGCGAGACGACCCGGAGGCGGGGAAGTGCACTGTCACCCTCGCTGCCGCGGCCCCGCATCCCACCCCGGCTGGCGGTCGGGGCTTCCACCGCGCGGGGGCGGGGCAGCACTGCCCGGGAGCCCGGTGACCTATTTCGTTCCTGAGGTCCCCCTGCGGAGTCCCGGTCTCCAGCGGCCCGCTTCTCCACGCCTTTCCCTAAACTGCTACCTCCACGGTCAAAAGAACTGCTTAGGGTGGTTTTTCAGGATCGGCATTGGGGATGGATGCCGGGCGAGCAGGTTAGGGAAGCAGATCTTTGAAGCAGGAAAACGCTCAGCCAGCTGCTTCAGAATTGCCGTTGACCACACTGCATCCTGATCCCCCCCAGAGGCCCCCTTCCGTAGGTGTGTCCTGGACTTGGCTTTTTAATTACTATTCCCCGGGGACATTTGCTTGACTGGATTTATAGGGTGCTGCTATGTGAATCATCATTATCATCATCAAATTGCACTTAAATTAAGTGCTCCTTGAGCTGTGTTTTCAAATGGAAATCATTTACTGAGCTCCTACAGAAAGAAGCACAGTGCCAAAACCCAATTCATTTAGGGACTGAAGTGGCAGTGCTAATTTATGTTTTCATTTTAACGCATCAATAGTTTCTAAGATGAAGAAACTGATTGCTGTCTGCTTTTATGAGCCTGTCTCCTCTGGATACAAAAACCAGAGCACCTAGATCTTAAAAGATGGGAGAAGGAAAAGGCGTGATCTTCTGGTCTTTTCCCGTCAGCAGTGAAGGTTTTCTCTACTGCCTTTCTCCACAGTGAGGGAGGGGGTCCTGTATGAATGAAGACAGTCTGCAGGGCACAGGACCCTAGAACTAACTCCTTCCTACCGGGGCATCATCCTCTGGCTGGCCGGTCTTCCCCTGGGGCTCACTGTCATTCCTCACTCCAGCCCTGCAGGCTCATCCACCCCTGACTCCCCCTCCATCCTCCTTCTCCCTTCTCCCATCAATCAGCCCCTGACTCTGCAAGATCACCCCAGCTCTCTCTGCACGCCAGGTCGCAACTCCAAATCAGCAGTTCCGGGGTGGGGCCCAGATTCTGCATTTGCAGCCCTCTGTCCTAGTGATTCCGACTTTGCTGGTCCACGGACCACACTTTGAGAAGCAAGGTTCTATGGAGTTGTAAGAATCGCTTGCACCTCATGGAGAGGCATTGGACACCGTGACTGCCAAAGAACCATGCTAAGGGCTGAGCATACAAACTCAGTAAGACGTGCTGTCTCTCCTCACAGGCATGTACAGTCTGGTGGTGACAGACACATAAAAAGCAACAGTAATACCAGGCAGCAAATGCTGTAATGAAGAGATGTACATCTTCCTCTCAATTTCTGTGATGATTCAAAGCATTTTTAGAATAAAGCGATGAAAAACCATCATTTAAACAAACAAACACATAGGGCTTTCCTGGTGGCGCAGTGGTTAAGAATCTGCCTGCTAATGCAAGGGACATGGGTTCGAGCCCTGGCCCGGGGAAGATCCCACATGCCGCGGAGCAACTAAGCCCGTGCACCACAACTACTGAGCCTGCGCTCTAGAGCCCGCAAGCCACAACTACTGAGCCCACGTGCCACAGCTACTGAAGTCTGTGCGCCTAGAGCCTGTGCTCCGCAACAAGAGAAGCCACGACAATGAGACGCCTGCGCACCGCAACAAAGAGTAGCCCCCGCTAACCGCAACTAGAGAAAGCCCGCACGCAACAACGAAGACCCAACACAGCCAAAAATAAATAAATAATTAATTTTTAAAAAATACACATAGGCTTTTCAGTATGACACAGTTCAAACCACCTGCCCAATTTTTAGGAGCCTCACATCAGCAGAGCAGTTTAGGGAAAGTGAATGACAGCGCCAACCAGACATCATTGTTGTCAATAACACGGAGATGGGCCCTGACTTACAGAGCTTACAGCAGTGGGCTTTCTTCCCTCTTTAATGTGTTTGGGAAACAAGAAAAAAGAATGGATGCTTGAGAAGAGAAAGGGTAATAGGTGGATGGCAGAGTTATGTAGGTTTTTGCAGTTTTGAGACCCGGGAAGAGTTAAAGGAAGAGACTGAGAAAACTCACTGTGGGGCTTGGATGCGGCTAAATGGCAGGAACCTGGGAGCCAGCGGCCAGGGCAGCTCCTCCGATTGCCAAGGTCAGCCATGCGTTCACAGTCCTGCTGTTACCCCTTCCCCTTGAATGATTGCTTGTGACAAAAAGAAGGATTTAAACTTCACTCCAAATTTCTATGTTTATCGGTGTATCTGTTAGGACTTTTGTTGCCAAGGGGCAGAAACGCAATTCAGACCAACTTAATTTAAAACGGATGTTGCTGTCTGGCATGGCTGGGAAAGGTCCTGGAGAGGCTCAAGGCGGAGGAGGAGGAGCTTCAGGAACAGAGTCCTACCCATGTGCTGAGGCCCTCGGTCAGCCTACCCCTGACTTTGCCAAACTCAAACGATCCTTTCCTAGACCAGCATCTCCTGTGAAGCCATGAAAGTGCCCCCAGGCAGCCCCAGGCTGGCACGCTGAGACCATCTTCCCAGCTGGAGAGAGGAATTCCCACGGAGGACTCTGGCCTGGCCTGGTGTGTGCCTAGCTCTGAACCAACCGTGCGTTCCAACCGGATGGCGTTAAGTCCTGTGTGGAGTCCTGCAGTGAAGATTCCATCTGAACTTGGCCGAATGAGCATTTCCCCAGAAGAAAAGAGAGGTGGGACGCCAGGCAGTGAGATCCCGAAGGATGTCCTCCATGGCTTGGAATTCAGTGGATCGGGAGGTTTTGCTCGGCCTTCAGTGATAAGCAAGGCTGTGTTCTCAATTCATTCACCACCACACACCCCCATTACAGGACACTGCAGCAGACACCATCGGTGTGCAACGTTTATTGCCTTTTAATCGCTTATCTTCTTGGTCATTTTTTTCTGTAAATTTGGCAAGAAATCGTGTAGGAGGTAAAGCATCTTCCCTCTCCTTGACTCCTTTAGCAAGACAAAAGAGGTGGGAGGGTGGGAAATTTACCCCCCCAATTCTGCAAGGTGTGTACACGGGGTGTGACAACGTGTGGCTAGAAGCGCTCTGGCAGCGGGCTTGTGAACAGTGAAGGAGGATGACTGGCTCTGTGTTTTCCTCTCTGGATGATGCCTGCCTAACCCAGGGCGATACGGGGGCAGGTAATCGACACATACTTTGCTTGGCAGTAGAGCTGACCTGTCCTAACTCTTGATCGTTCTACATCTGAGCTCACATTTCTGATTGCTTGTATAGTCAACTGAGTTTACGTCGATCATGTAAGGTCAGTGACACCCAGAAATTTGGATTTCATGGGTTGGTAAGTTTCCTCACCAGCAGTAGCAACAACAAAAAGGACAGACTGACCTGGGGACTTTTATTTTGCTCCATAAATTCATTTAGGCAAGCAAACTTCTAACTACTTTCATTATTATTTCATAGAAAAAAAAAAAAGAAAATTTTTAGGCTTTAAAAAAAGGACAGGGCTTCCCTGGTGGCGCAGTGGTTGAGAATCTGCCTGCCAATGCAGGGGACACGGGTTCGAGCCCTGGTCTGGGAAGATCCCACCTGCCGCGGAGCGACTAGGCCCGTGAGCCACAACTACTGAGCCTGCGCGTCTGGAGCCTGTGCTCCGCAACAAGAGAGGCCGCGATAGCGAGAGGACCGCGCACCGCGATGAAGAGTGGCCCCCGCTCGCCGCAACTAGAGAAAGCCCTCGTGCAGAAACGAAGACCCAACACACCCAAAAATAAATTAACTAATTCATTAAAAAAAAAAAAGGACATACCTCAAACGAAAGGATCGGGCTTTAAATGAAATACATCTTGTTTTATGAAAATTCACTGCAGTGTTCTGACTTCTTTCATTCTGCCCCAGCTGGGTGGAAACTGCCAGAGCCCAGATTGGTTGGGGGATGGCTCTTGAGAACCACTGATGGACGCAATGATTTTGTAGCCACTCAAAGGGAGCCTAGAAGAGATTTAATACTTTTGGTCAAATCAATAGGGGAAATGTACAGGTCAAGTTTCAGATTGTACGAGTTTTCGTTTAGGCACCCAGGTTACCCAAGTTTTGTTACTCGCCTCTCCAAGCTGATGGCCTGTGTTTATGCAGCACCCACTGTGTGCCAGGCTCTGAACCACAAACTCTTCACTTCACCAGAATTAGAAAACACTGCTGCCAGCAGGTTGGATGTTGTCACCACGGGAAATGGTCAGCCAGCTTCCTCCCATGAATCCTCACATAGTGACATTCATTTCTCTGAGGATTTACCCTGGTTTGGGGAGCTTTATATTAACCAGGCTGATGTGTTTGCGTAAAAACGCCAACTATCATATAATAAATATTTACGGTCTCAGAAGCCAGGTATGAGCAGACCTGTGCGCCCTGGAGCAAGGAGACAACTTGCCTCTGTTCCCTGTTTGTAAAATGAGGATGTTCACAGCATCTATTCCGAGAACTGGTGTGAGTGTGACACGGGATAAGGGGCACGGTGCACTTATCCCAGCCTGGCAGAAAGCTAAGGTCTGTCAATGAGAGTTACGATTACTGGTGTGGCCACTGTTAGCCCATCATCTCCCTGTCCTCCTGTGTGTGCGGGGATCCACGGGAATCCTGTTCTCTCAGCCGCATTGGCCAAATGCCTTGGCATCCTCTTTGGGGCCATTACTCACAAAATACCCAAACTGTCAGGAAACTCTGTTGACTTTACCAACAAAATACACCCAGAATCCATAACTGCCCAAACTTGGAAGCAGCCAAGATGCCCTTCAGTATGTGAATAGAAAAGTAAACGGTGGTACCTCCAGACAATGGAATACTATCAGTGCTAAAAAGAAATAAGCTCTCAAGACATGATATTAATGCATTTCATTAAGTCAGGAAACCAGTGTGAAAAGGCTACTTCCAACCATTCAGGAAAAGACAAAACTATGGAGACAGTAACAAGATCAGTGGTTGTCAGGGGCTGGGGGAAGGATGAACAGGAGGAACACAGGGTATCCTTAAGGGCAGTGAAACTGCTCTCGTTGATACTGCGATGGTGGATACATGTCATTATCCATTTGTCAAAACCTGCAGAATGTATGACACCAGAGTGAATTCTAATGTGCACTGTGGACTTTATAGGACGTGTCAGCGTAGCTTCATCAGTTGTAACACGTGCTCCACTCTGCTGGGGATGTTGGTGGTTGGATGGGCCTCAGTCAGCGTCTCCACCGTGACCCAAGGACTCCCTTCAGAGTGACGTGTTCTTTGAGACACGCCCGTCTATAGAGTTGGGTCTGAGGCAGGTCCTGCTTGCTTCACAGTCCTTTGGTGTTTTTCAAATGACTTGCCTTGATGCCAGTGGAGGGATAAATGGTTTAGGGGCTGAGTTGTGTTTCCCCCAAAATTGGTATGTTGAAGTCCTAGCCCCCAGTACCTCAGAGTGTCTCTGAATTTGGAGAGAAAGCCTTTAAAGTGATGATTCAGTTAAAATGAGGGTGGGCCCTAACCCAATACAATTAGTGTCCTTATAAGAAGAGAAGATTAGGACACAGATTCACACAGGAAGAGGGAAAACCACGTGAAAACAGGGAGAAGGTGGCCGTCTGCAAACCAAGGAGAGAGGCTTCAGAAGGAACCAACCCTGCCCATACCTTGCTCTCAAGAGTTAGAGCCTCCAGAACTGAGAGAAAATGAATTTCGGGTTTTTTTCAGCCACCCAATCTGCGGCACTTTGTTGTGGCAGCCTTTGCAAACTAATACAGATTACTATGAGCAGATAGACAGATGCTGACAGGAAATCAAACTCTTCTGGACGGCCTGAAATTGGTCCAGAGCAAAGCTTTCCAAACTGCATCAAGGAACAACACTGTCTGCAAGATGCTAGTCCAAGGCCAAAAAGTGTACCAGGTGCTGTCGACACCCCCCACACACGCACGTCCCCTGGCCCCTCAGGGCACACCAGGCAGCTTCCAGAACCCAGCACGTGCATCTCCAGCCTGAGGACCTTCTCTGGTCTAGAGGCTGCTTTGCCACCTGCACTGCAGGTCGCAAGTGCCGGGAAGTTCACGCCCCGGAGCAGCCAGCTGTCAATGACGGATGGGAATTGTATAAGTACCCCGGCTCCCTCTCTCCTCTCTGAGTCTCAGCTTACTGGACTAACAAGTGGCATAATTTTTTCAGACTGAAGAAGCCACCGCAGCCCGAAGGACGTGGGAATTGCCCTGGTTATGCTGCCCACTCAGTTCCAGGCACGCCAATCCCCGCAGCACGCGAAGCTCCCTTTACATCCTGTTATTGTTCGGAGATGTCGGCCTCAACCTCCCCAGTTTGTTTCCTTGGGGTTTAACCAAGTCCCTGGTGCATGTTTGACTCCTTACTCACGATGGGAATGTATTAGTCAGCTTGGGTGGCCACAACAAAATGCCACGGACTGGGGGCCTGACACAGTGAAATTTTATTTCCTCACAGCTCTGGAGGCTGGAAGATCAAGGTCCTGGCAGAGTTCAGTTTCTGGTGAGGATCCTCCTTCTGGCCTTTTCACTAAGCTCCCCCATAGCTTTCCTCGGTGAGCGCACGTGTACATGTGGAGACGGCAAGCAAGCCCTCTTCCTCTTCTTCTAAGGACACCAACCCTATCGGATCAGGCCCACCCTTATGACCCCATTTAACCTTAATTACTTCCATAAAGGCCCCATCTCCAAATACAGCCACACGGGGGCTAGGGCTTCAAAATAGGCATTGAGGGGACACAGACATTCAGTCCATTCATTACAGGTAACTTGCTTTAAAACCCTGCTCATTGCTCTATTCTCTCACCTGTCTCACTTCTCTATCCCTACCAACATTTCCTGGGATCACACCCAAAATAAATTACTATACTAAATCTTTGTCTCAGGGTCTGCCTCTGGGGAATCCAAACCAACACAGAAAAGCTGAACGCCGTTAAGTCCTTCTAGGAAAATTACGGCACTTGGTAGCACGTTAGAGGCTCCGAGAAGTCTTCCCTAAAGAAGCATTTCACTGAGTTTCACCCAGGGCTTCACAAACTTTCTTAGCCTGGGATCTCTTTCTTCGCCCCCTTGGAATGCCCTTGAACACGTCCCAGGATTTATTCAGAAATGCTGCTATAGGGTTGGCGAATGTCAGATGTGCATGCGGTTGGTTGATTTTAGGATTGTTGCTGGGATGAAGGCTGCGGGGTGAGGTCTGGGAGGACCTGCAGGCTGATGAAGTCTTCGGTGGAGGAACGTGTGTGAGGGCAGAGGTCGGCGTCTGCACGTGGCAATACTGGCCATCAGCACTAATAATTCATCCAAAGGCACTGGGTTAGAGGCTATGATACGAAGCCCCAGAAGACATGGGGACGTGACTCCTGCTGTCACCGGGGTCACAGGGTAGTGAGGGAGAAAGGGGAGGGAGCCGCAATTGCAGCGGGGTGATCTATGACATGATTCCCATCATGCGTGCTCTGTGCCTGGCCCCGCGGACGTTAATGATGAAGAAGAGAAAGGGTCATGTACCTGCCTTGGGCTGAGCCTCTAGATGCTTCAGAGATACTGAAGCCCTGGTTGTTGGTTGCAGGACAGTGTTTTTTCATCTGTTCCCAGGTTTATTAGAATTTCAGTCAACCACCACTGTGGCCACTAAAAATGCCTCCTTCGTTTCCCCTGAGACGAATCAGATTCAATGATGGTGAGATAGTATCTTCAGTTCAACATCGAATTGCACATATTCATATTCCAACCATTTAAAAGTGTTATTGGTGGGCTAATATTCGTCCTATTAAAATTAAGTGGCATGAAATTTGAATTAGCTCAATTGAATTCATTTCCTTCTCGAATGTATTTATCCATGACTCAGAGGAGTCTGGGCAAAGGCCGTCTTGGTTTCCTTCAATAAGACGCATTCGGCTCCGCGCTCCCTAATTTGGAGTTTGAAAGTCCCTCTGGGCCTGGAGGAAGTGAAGACTTCCTGCCGCCTCCTCCCACCATCCTTAATCGGTTCAGCTGGAACCAGGGGTAAAACGGTACCAGTTTCATAGAGTCAGCTTTCTGAGATGACGTTAATGGACGCCCACGAAGCCCTTGGTGCAGGGCCTGGTACACAGCAGGTGCTCATGACGTGCTCAGGTACTAAGATGTCATCACTCCTGTGAGCCTGCTTCCGTTCAGACACAAGGACTAAATACCAGAGGGTCGGGTCAGGAGCCAGGAGACCCGGATTCTTGTCCTTCACTTGAGGGTGACCTAGGCCTTGTTTTTTCCTCTGTTCCAATTTTCTGATCCACAGAGGCAGGCACACCTTTCCAGGTTGGAGGACGTGCTGGGCGTGGCTGCAGATGAGCCTCTGGGGCTGTGGTTTCCCAGCCTCAGCAAACTGAAGCTCATTTAGGACCCCAGGAAATGAGGACAACGAATTGGCAGATTTTTCAATCATGCAATTGCTTCAAGGTCTCAAAGGCAAGGTCTACGCCGACTTTCCTGGTTCAACCCAGTCCCGAGCTGTGTTTTTCGATGCCGGGATTCGTTACCCAGGGCAAGGTCCGGGGTCCCACTGGACGAGCAGAACATTCTCATCTGCATCCATTGCCACCCTGGAGGTCCCAGAGCCTTTAACAGTGCAGGAGCTCAGGGATTCACAAACCTAAGGGTCGCAGTCATAGAAACTTACAACAGCAACTTCATGCACATCAGCCCTTCCAGTTACAGCTGAGCGACAGGGAGCCGAGGAAAGGACCCATCCCTGCCCTCCCCACTTCCATCTCTTCGCTGCCCATGTCTTTGACCTTGATTATGTACCACCGTGCCCACCTCTCATTTTCCTATGGGTCCTCAGGGAGTCAAATTAATCTCAATCAATGAGAATTACCACCCTGCCAGAATTCTCAATCAGAAAGCAGGTTTTTCCGCCCCCCCCCCCCACTGGCCTTTTATGAGAATGCGGCAAATGACAAAGATAAGATGACATTTAACTTTCAAAACGGCAAATACATCCCAGCGTACGTTGGGTTTACCTTGACTCAGCCAGTTCGTTGTTGAGAATCGTAAACAACAATGGGGATGGTGGTTTTCAAACTGTTTTTGAAATTTATTAGCAGGTCCTGAAGTCAGTGAGCAAAATTTCCTAGAAAATAAAATAAGAAGAAAAAATTAAAATGTATCACAAAAGAGTAGGTGTTTTTCATTAAACTTTGTGTTAAGCCTATATAAACATACTCCGAGTACCAATCATCTCAACTGTGGGATGCAGTCAGACAACGTGATGGACACCGATGTGGTCCATCGCCATCATTTTTCAGGTGAAGACATACAGGTCCGCTTGGATTAACTGCTCTGCTCCCACTCTCCAGCTGCATGTGGGGGAGAGGCTGGGCTCATCCCCAGCTCACTGACCCAGAGCGTTCCCTTCTGTGGACCTGGCTCTCTCCATCACCATTCCAGTGCTGGATGGTGAGAGCTGTCCCCTCAGTGGCCCCGTGAGATTCTGTCACCACTAAAAACTGAGATCTCATTTAGCAACTCGTATTTATTATTGCAAGAAAGTGGACTAATCCATTTTAGAAAGATTTAGCATGAGGGTTGAAATAAAAAGGGTCTCCTAGTGCATACTTCATCGATGAGAAAAGACCTCATCCATCAGAGCCAGCCCATCTCGCTCTCTGAGGATTCCAGGAGACTATACATTTTCATAGCCTCCTGTCTCCTGACCCCATCCCACCCCTGTTCTCTAGCACCATGTTGGACACACATGTCAACGTGAATCTGTTTTACAATTGCCTGGGTAAAGGGAATATTATCATTTCCCTGCTGTTCTGAGAGGAGTCCCAGTGCAGAGCTACAGGAACCCGAGTTTTAATCCAGTTCCTGGGAAGTCTTCTTGAGCTCTCGTCGGATTAGTCCAGATATTATTGATCGGTTGGATGGGGCAGCCCTCCCAACTTCAGTCCGCAAATTATGATGTGTTTTGACTTTTGGAGTCAAACAGACCTGGGTTCACATCCCAGCCCTACAACAAAATGACGTGTACTCATGGGAAGTTCTAGAATCCCATTAGCCTCACTATTTCCATGATTCACTGAACAAACATTTCTTGAGAGCCGAGTATGTGCCACACACTGTGCTGGAGGGTGAAGTCAGAGCAAGGCACCATCTGCTCTCGTGGGGCTTACCATGTGCCGGGGAAGAGGTTCATCACACAAACAGCCACCTAACTGTAACTGTAGTGACTCATCGAGGAGATCCCATGGGGTTAATCAGAAAGAAATAGTAAATATCATAGGACTATTCAGTAACGGAATACTACAGAGTTAATCAATAAAGGAATATGTTAGGGTGCCGTGACACCAGGACAACCTGGCCCCATTAGCCTTGGAGGACAAGAGAAGCCACACTGAGGAAGTGATACCTGAGGAAGGTCACAGCCAGGAGGATGATGGGAGCGAGGGAGGACAAGCACTCCAGGTGGAGAACAGCACGTGCAAAGGGCCTGAGGTCACAGAATGTTTGATGCATGCAAGGAAGGGAGAGAAGGTCAGGGCAGCCTGTTGACCACAGCTGGAGGAACAGAAGGGTGCCACATGAGGGCCTGAGGGATTTCAGGAAGAGGAAAATAAAACCCACGCTCCGGCGCTGCTGTCAGAATTAAATGAGTTACGATACCTAATGCATCCAAAGTGCTTAGAACACGGAAAACTAATAGCTATTATGAGGGGGGTGCTTAATAATTTACACACTGTAGTTGGAAGCCCTCATTTTGGATCACATCAACATTTCTCCCGCCAGTGTTTCTCCCTAAAGAATCTCAGAAGATAGTGTCAGCTATCTAGTTTCTCAGGCTCCAAACCTAGGAGGCATCCTTGATTCCTTGCCTTTTCTCCCAGCTCACAGTTAACCCATCAGCAGGTCCCACAGCGCTCCCTCCCACATCTTCAACCTCTCCACCTCCCCCATGCCCACCGCTGCCACCCTAGGATCCATCGCAGTCTTGGGGAGAGTTCCCTGGGGGACTGTCTAAGCTGAGTACTGCATGCAGGAAGGTTATTGGGATCAACTGCTGGGAGGGGGCAAGTAAGCAGGGTTGGGCAGAGGGCGAAGAACGTTAGTGGGAACAGAAGCCCCTGCCGATCCCGTGGGGCGCTCTGGGATGGCCCTGAGCGCAAGATCAAGTCCACTCCTCATGGACCAGTCACTGGATGGAGGCTGCCCTGGGCGAGACAGCTCCCCGAGAGGACTCAGCTGTGAGTCCCCCAGCTGGAAGGATCGACCCCGCAGGGGTCTGTCTGCTTCCTCTACAAGCTGATTCCCCAGGAGAGCTGGAAAGTTGTCTTGCCCACCATCGTGTCCCGAAGAGTAGGTCTTAATAAATACTTGTTCACTGGAAGCCAATTATTAGATTATAATTCAACCAATTATTCTGAGACGTGAGATAAGATGGGAGTGGATATGAAATTCTCACAGGATTGCTGGTGAGATTTTTAAGGGAAGGAGCATGAGGGAGGACAGAAAGTAGATGATCTTTTTAGGAGAAAACGTATGTAGTTGTTACTACTCTCGCAGATACCACATAAAGGATCACAGAGTTAATTTAAAACAGCGGTCTCACCTTTTAGATGTTCAAAGGGTAAGGACATTTTTTTCCTTTCGTCAGAAGGAATTCCTATTTCAAAAACTTCATTGATTTTTCAAAAAGCTTTTAGGACCATAAATGTCATGTTTATAGGGACATAAAACAGTGGTTTCAACGGTGGGTTCCCACCTCACAGATTCTGATTTTGTTCAACTGGGGTGTGGGCTGAACACCCGGATTTAAAAAATCTCCCAGATGTTTCTATGCGTGGCCAAGGTTCAGAACCAGTGCTACAGAGGTGAGAAGGGCACGACAATGGCATTGGACTCAGCGGAGACCATCTGGGAAATCCCGTGCACTGGGCAGTATCCTGCCTCAGTCTGACCGAACGTGGACGCAGATTCTGAAGCCAGCTGTGTCCACAGGGCCGGGAAGTCAGGGCGCACAGACATCGGAGATGAACTTGATCTTCATGGAATTTAGCAATTTGCCAACCGCTGGCAGCAAAGTTCCCTGGTTCACGTGACATGGTGTCTGCTTTTATTTATCATGAAGATAGTTGAGAAAAAATTCCAAATAAGATCAGCTGCACCTGTTTCTATAAATGCAACTGTGTCCTAGTTTTCTTAAAGCTGAGATTCTCTTCGTTCCCCCTTTTCAGAGTCCTAACTGCTGCAAATTCAGAATGTTCACACACAAAAACAAATTGTACAAGGCCGAGTAGAAGATTTTCTTAGTGGAGGTAATCGATTCCATTTGCTTCCCTTGCCTTTTAGTTTTAGGTATATGTTACTGCCTTATTGGGCTCATGTTAGTACTTCAAGGAGAAAGCATTTCTGCAAAACAAAAGTTATCTTCGTTAGCACTAGCGATTCTCTTTTTCATTGTGGTAAAAATACGTAATATAAAATGTACCATTTAAATAATTCTTAAGTGTGCAGTTCAGTGGCATTATGTCCGTTTCCACTGTTGTGCAACCGTCACCACCATCCATCTCCAGGATCTTTTCATCTTGTAGAGCTGAAACCCTGTTCCCATCAAAGAACAACTCCCCATTTGCCCTCCCCCAGCCCCTGGCAATCACCAGCCTACTTTCTGTCTCCATGAATTTGACTGCTCTCAGTACCTCAAGTGGAATCATGCAGTATTTGTCTTTTTATGATTGGCTTATTTAACGTAGCATGATGTCCTCAAGATTCATCCATGCTATAGAATGTGTCTGACTTTCCTTCCTTTTCAGTGGCTGAATCACTGTCGCTTGTATACAGACGCCCCTTTTTATCTATCCATTCACACGTCAGTGGACACTTGGGCTGCTTCCACCTTTTGGTTGTTGTAGATAATGCCGCTGGTTTGGGTGCACAAATGAGATCAGCGATTCTTGAGTGAGTTGTGTGAGACGTGAAGACACGACCCACAACCGAGGCTGCCCGGGAGACGGGGAATCAGCATCTCCAGTGGGTAAAACTTCACACCCCTGTTGAAAACATCTGGTTACCTTCTGCTGGACCGTGTTTTGGAGATTTTCTTTCTTGGCATAAACAGGTGAATGTAACTCTGGGCGACTTCAGAGAGTCATCTGCAACCAGAAGGTAGTTCTAGTGGAGTCTTGTAAGATCGGTTCCTCAGGAAGCATCGGATAATCCTCACTGATGTAACCAATGACTGAGTGATGGGGGAACTGCTCAGTGCCCGAAATGTTCTTTTCAATGTTAGCTCCTCGAACACCAGGGGCCCTATATTTTTCTGTAGGTTTCCCAGGTTGTGGAGTCTGCAAAGCTGCATAAGATACAAACCTATTTTAAGAAGCCTAAAACCCGAGTCAAGACCACTTCCCTTTGTGCTCGAAATGTTCTCTGTGCACGAAGCGGGCTGCAACGACAGCAATCGGAAGCAAAAACTAGATGGACAGTTACGCCTGAGATATTTAAGAATGGTAAGATCAGGGAAGGACAGAAGAGGCTCTTCCATGAGACCAACACCCTGAACAAAGGAAGGAAGATAAGTGAGTAGAAGGAGAAAAGATGTGCAGGCTGACTTTTATGGGTGAGCCAAAAAATTGGGGAGACAAGCCCATAATCCATTACCTATAATTCCAATGTCCAAAAACCGAGAGGGTTTGTGGGTTTTTTTTTTTTTTTTGTCTTTTATATTTAGAGGCAAAACCTGACCTAAAACAATGTGAGGCAAATTAGGATCTTAATTCATTACAACTTAGGATCTTAATTCATACCCTTTGCTACAGAAATGTTAATGAGTTTAATTAGGAGGTGCTGTCCTAGACCCCA
Source organism: Balaenoptera borealis (assembly GCF_965194805.1). Classification (NCBI taxonomy): domain Eukaryota; kingdom Metazoa; phylum Chordata; class Mammalia; order Artiodactyla; family Balaenopteridae; genus Balaenoptera; species Balaenoptera borealis. Next base: position 5,469,588 of record NC_138877.1, read on the forward strand.
GGGCTGTTACATAAAGTATGATATCTGTACCATATTACCTTCCTGAAATCTGAACATTTCTGAAGTGTGAAACCCATCTGGCCTCAGAGGTTTTGAATAAGAGATTGTGGATCCACTCAGCACACCCAAGAGGCGGAGAAAAAGAGCTACAAAAATGACAAGTAAAGGAGCAGCCCTGACCGCTCCGGGCATGCCGTTTCATCTGTGTGGTTCTCTCTTTGGGAGATGCAGTAACCTAGCGATAATTAGACACACTTCTGCACTTGTTTTCTGGATGAAAAGGCTTCACATGTGTGTTATTTTCCCGTGGCGCTGAGTTCTGAGCAAAAACGCTGGGTTAAGTGAGTGATAAAAGAAACAGAGGTGGTCCAGGAGTTCTGTGCGCAGCCAACAGGAGCAAACTGTGGTCCTCCCAGCCTCCCACACCCCGTGTGTGTGTGTGTGGTGTGGTGTGTGGTGTGTGTGTGTGTGTGTGTGTGTGTGTGAGCGTGCACAGTGTGTGTGTGGTGTGTGTGTGTGTGTGTGTGTGTGTGTGTGTTGAGATGTGTGTGCTTAACACCCCTCCTGGACCAGCCCCACACGATCTGGTAAGTTCCTGCTCCACTGGCCTCACGGGTACCTGGGGTCCTGCGAACTGACTCTGTGGCAGGTCGGGGCTTTCTGTGCCCTTCTGACACTGGGCAAAGCCGGTGCGAGGAAAAGTCTTGAATTGCCCCAGAGGAGTTCAAGGCCTTCAGTTCAACGTCGAGGTGCTTTATTCTGACCTGGAGCCCATTCATTAATTTCACGGGGAAGCCAGGATCCCCTTGAGTGTCAGGGTTCCTGTGTCCTGAGTGGGAAGCCCACGGGAGCCCAAGGAGAGCCTGGGGGCCTTGCTGGCCCTGAGGGCTGGGCTGTGGGATGATCTGGGTGGTCTTGGATTCGCTGTGATTCAATCCCACCATGGAATTTACCTTTCCCTACAAGCGGGGCAGACGTCATGGTCAAAGTGCTGCACGTGACAATGGGAGGAGACAGGACTCAGAGACTCCGGGGCTGGCGGATTCACTTCTCCACCCGAGGCACATCCACACCAAGTATGGACAAAATCTTGGCCCCAAAATTGAGGATAAAAGCATAATGTGGGTTTTAAGCATTGCTAGCAAATTCCTTCATCAGAAAGAAAATGTGTGAAATATTTGGAAATAGCGTTTTCTTGCATCATGACATCTGTGAACCTCCAGCTCTTACAACTGGGTCAGCTCTCTGGCTTTAACAAACTCAGATACGCAGAGGCCCAAAAAGTAGGAATCTTGGTCAGTAGAAATGCCAGAGGCAGTCGCTAAAAAGCATTTCTTGAAGCAGCTGGATTGTAGCTGATTTTGTGTTTATTAACATAGCCCTGTTTTCCATTTACTGTCGGTTGCGTAAAGCATTAAGGCTTCTTTTCTCACGAAGCCTCCAAACTCATTTTCTGAAGACAGTTCTAAAAGCCTTGTTCCAAAATGTACAGGGGAAGATGCCCACCAGGTGACTATTCTGTAGAGAAAGGACAGTGCTCCTTCAGACACACACGCGGCAGGTTCCACCGGGCTCGGGAAGGGTACGCTGAGCACCTGGAGTGAGGGGTGCAGCACAGGGGCTCCCCGTCCTCTCACAGCGCGTCACCCGTCTCGGGGGAGGGGGACGGGGACATACAGCAGGGAAGTAAACCGCAGCTTGTGCCATGGAGGAACTGCGTCAGGAGGGAGCATCTGCAGGGCAGAGCTTGCTAACGGCAGTCCTACCCCCTGTCCGCGTCCGGCGCCGCACACCCACTCCGTCCCAGCCAGAGCCATGAGCGTCAGCAGGTGTGCAGGGGCCTGGAGTTGGCAGGTGCCGCTCAGCAGGCGGCCAGAGCCTGGTGGCCACTGCAGCTCTCGGGGTGCAGGCACCCCAGGCCTGGGCCCCAGGAGCAGGCGCCCGGCGCTCCCGACCCAGGCCCCACCTCCAGCGTGACTCGGCCACGCGGATGCCCCCAAAAACCAGCATCCCTCCTCCTCACAGCCCTGATTTACTGCTGCCCATCTCTGTGCTCTGTCCCTGTGCCACCCTCTCAGTCCCTCCACACCTCTTGAGATCCTATCTTATAAGATTCTAGCTCTCCGAGAGCCTCTGCTCAGCTGGGTCAGTCATCATCCTGTACAGGGGGTCGTCTCGAGTGGAGCTTTTGGGCGTCAGGCTAATCCCTGGGCGACCGCCTGATTCTCTGACTCTGGGGCCCCTGCTACCACCGTTATGCAAATTGGAAAAAGACTCCCCTTCAAGGCAGGTGGTTATAAGAGAGCCTGTCTCCAGGCGGACAAAATGGAAAAGGAGCCCTTTTCTAGGCTCTTGCGCCCACGGCCAGCACTTGCTTTTTCTCCAACGGAGCGTGGGCTTCAGTCCCCAGCACCCTCTGGGCCAAGCGTCCTGTCCAAGGCACAACCTACAGGGTCACTGCGGCGGCCCCGCAGGTGTGCATCCCTGGTCCCACGTGCGTGCTCCGAAGGAGCGGCTGGGTGATGTACACGGGCCCTCTGGGCTGGCACCTGGGGCTTCCCAGCCTGGGCTGCAGGCTCTGCGATCACAGGAACCACCTGAGCCCCAGGACGTCCTCCTCAAGGGCAGGGAGACGGCCAGATACGGAGCCCGGCAGCACCGGGCACAGTGTGGCTCACGGATACACTAATTAGTGCAGCACTGGGATTGCAGTCACCAGCAACGGGGAAAGGTATGCTTTCCGCTTCCCCTGGGCCTTTGGCTTCCGGAGTTGTGGGCTCCCTTGCCCTAGCGGAAGCTGACAGCCTTTTTCTGTTCCAGGCAAGGTGCGGGTAGGTAACCCCCCAAATCACCCCCAGCCCCAAATGGACAGCTCTTTATTTGAAATATCTAGGCTGATAAAGTTGACATAGCCAAGAGGGAGAGGAGGTGGAGGCTGGGAGACAAAAGAGCTGAGGGCGTTCAGGAAAGGAGACAGGATTGTGTGGTCCATTGCTTACGGCAAAGCCCTGGATGCAGGACCAGGGTAAGGAAGGCTGCAGAGATGGGGGCTCAGACCTGGCGCCTTCCCCCTGGGAGCCATAGTGAAGCTCCCTCTGCACCGCCAAGCTGGGCTGGGGGAGCGGATCCCAGCAGCAGAGCTTCCCCCCTCCAAATGGTCTCTGAAGGGCAAAACGAAGGGCACAGGTCACAAGGAACCACTGGCCAGCGGCTCTGCCACAGGAGAGGGGCGGCACTCAGCTGTGGGGCAGGTGTTTGGGTGTAAAATAAATGTCTCCAGGTGGTAGTGCCCCTTGCTACGGTTTTGACGTTTAGACAAGGACAGATGGCTGGTATTTTGGGCCATGTAGATCCAAATTCATTTTAGAATCAGGCAACAGAGTTCAATCTAAGCCTCTCTAGATGGAAGTCGACTGGAAGCAGTGAGAAGATTCTATGACAGCCCTGCTTCATTCTTCCCGTGTAGCCCCTGAAGGGACCCCAGGGATGAGGACAGGGTGGGAGCCGCATCACTTGCTTTCAACGATGAGTGGTCTTTTGGCGCTAAATCCGGTTTCATTTTGAAAAACAGAAATGGAGCCTCTCCTTGCCCCTTGAGAGTCAGGGGCAATTCGTGCCTGTTACCCCTGCTTCTCCACTGCCCGCTCGAGTCCACACAGCACTGCCTGGGGCCTGAACCACGTCCAACAGCCCCTGTGCCAGCCTGGCACTCATGCGGCTGCAGCGCCTTCCCACACTAGCCAGAGAGTTTTCAAGTTGAGGTGTGATCAGCTCACCAGCCTGCGCTCCTTTCCACTAAAATCCTCTTGGGTGGCTCTGAGCGCAAAGACCTGAATCTACGATGCGTTTACAGGACCTGCAAACGTGGCTCCAATTGCTCCACGATCCACCTCACTCTCTGAGCTCCACCCCATGACTTTCTTCCTTTCTCTTGAAAACATCCAGATCCCTTCCATCTTGAGCTTTTTGCACACACCACCCTCCCACGAATGCCCTCCCCTCCAACGAAGGCATGTTTGTTCTTAGGCCTCTGCCTAACCCACTTCCCCAGGCAGCCTTTACCAGAACCTCCTGGCTGGTCAGATTCCATATTTACTCTACACTCTCATGGGGGGTGTACCTCTGCCCCGTGCATGGGTCACAGTTAGATGTTTACATTTGTGATATGATTTCATGAATGTCCTTCCCCAGAGACACTAAACACCAGCCGGTCAGGGACCTCCGCCTTTTTGCTCAGGCTCGTATCTTCAATGCCTCGTGCTGTGGCTAGAATAAGTAGGTCTTTATGAGCTTAGGACCATCGGGCATTTATCAACAGATGGCCCACAGGCACTGCCAAGAAACTTAGGATCCAGGCAGGCTGAAAACAAAATGGCTCTGAGATTCCCTAAGGACCTGTGAGGCCATAAAATTGTATGACAGTGAGGGAGGATTTCTAGGCAAATGACCGATGGAACAAAGCATGTAGGAAATAGGCCAGCAGAGGGGAAAGAACCTCCATGCTGTTTTCCATAGTGGCTGCACCAACTTACATTGTAGGAGGAAGCACAGGGAACTACAGTCAATATCCTGAGATAAACCATAACCTCAAAGAATATTAAAAATTGTATATATGTGTAACTGATTCACTTTCCTGTACAGCAGAAATTAACACATGATAAATCAACTATACATCAATTAAAAAAAAAAAAAGAAGAAGCGAAGGAAACAGAGCACATGGTCAAAAGGTATTCTTTTCTCCCCAAGCTCTTTGCAATGATTTCTGCCTTATCTGTTGAGGTCTAGGACTGTGTCCCTATTTATCTTTATGTCTCCAACATTCAGCCTCTTGTTTGCGGCAAATAATAGGTACTCAATAAATGCTAGTTGAAGGGAGAGGGCGATACATCACCCAGGAAGAGATGAACACAGTGATATCATTCTCCATCATCTAATCAGATTTTACATTCATAATTGATTGTGGTCATTGAATTCTTTTATTGTGATTTCATTAACTGTTCAGCAATCCGTGTGCTTGTGTTAACCTCCCGGCCCCTTTCGTGTAATTGAACGTAATGGCTTGAAAGGGTTCGTGACAACGAGGTTAGGGAGGGGCCGTGCCCTCGACTGGACTGTCTGCGGTCCCCAGAGGCTAGGTTTGCTCCCTCCCGGGCAGTGGGTCTTCCTGCACCTTCCTCAGGACTCCCCCCCAGCTCAGCTCCTGTCCCCCGCTAAGTCACGATCAACAACCACTCCAGGAGAGAAGCACACAGAAACTCTGGAAGCTACCAGCTCTGCTTCTGTGAAAATATATTTACTTAACTTAAGGGTTTATCTCAACTCAGTTCGATCCATTTTGTTTAGAAAGGTCACTACTGGGGACTCCCCTGGCGGTCCAGTGGTTAAGACTCCGCGCTTCCACTGCAGGGGGCACGGGCTCCACCCTTGGTCGGGGAACTAAGATCCCACACGCTACATGGCGAGGCCAAGAAAAATTAAATTAAATTAAATTAAAAGTAAAAGAAAGGTCACTACTTTCTGGATGGTGCTTTAAAAGAGCTTCAGTAGAACTTATTTAACTGACTTGTTACCCAGAGACCCAGCAAGGGGTCTGAATCTACACATTGGTGGGCTGGATGTTCGGTGGGGCACAGGCGTTGCCGGGGTCACTGTCTGCTCACGCCGTTCCCTCTGCCTGGAGAGGTGCCGCTCAGCCTCGGATTCTCGGCTTCCGGAAGCCCCCTCCTCGGGCCCTCTGAGCCTGACTGAGGCACTGCCCCTCTGAGCTCCCAGCACCTGTGGGTCCCCCGAAACCAGTTTTCAAGATACCTTATTTATCTATTTCTATCCCCCATCAAACCTAAATCTGAGTGAGGGCAGGGGCTGTGTCTAGCTACTGCCAAGGTCCCGGCACCTAAAACATTAAGTCCCTACTGGCACCACACAGTAGGGACTTAATAGATATTTGCTGACTGTCCAATGAGCCGGGTTCACCGTCCCTGGGAATAAAGCTCCTGAGACACAGCACATGGACAGAGCCGGGCTGTTCCCTTGTGGCCAGAGGTTTGGGACTGGCCTGGAGTCGAAGGCTGGCCTGGCCTTCTCCCTACCAGTGTGTACACAACCGGTTAGGTAAAAAGTGACTTTTTGTTTATTATTTCATTAGAAGCCTCCTTTATTACAATGTTTTAATTTTGCCGTATACCTTGATGACAATCTAAATGCTTATTCCCATTAATCATAATAAAAATAACAAATAAAGTCAATGGTGAAAGGTCATATCAATTTGATTAATGTAGCCCTATATTAAGACAGCATTTCTTATGAGCTGTAACCTAGATTTTTCCAAGGAGAGTAACTCTCACCGTTGCCGCTTAATTTAAATATCTTCCTGGAGATAATATATGTCAGAGTTTGTGTGTTTTTTCCAAACATTCTCCATCCACATTCAGCGTTTAAGCAAAACCTCTTAGCAGTTGAGTCCACCATCTTTTGGGCTCATCACAGCCTCCTGATGCTTTACAATTCAAGTAACTTGCCTGGAGGCTGGATAAGACCATTTTCATAATTTTGAAGGGAAAGGAATTTCTGTTCCTCACATATTCTGATTAGGCGCTCAGCTTTCAGCAGGATGCCATGTCTCAGATTAATTCTGCAGACAGCGCTGACAGTGGACGCGGAGCACGTGGGCCAGCCCAGGACTGCGTTCCAGACAAGTCCGTGCTCGGGGCCCTGGTCCGGCGCCAGCAGCCTCAGGACATAGGATATATAGCGTTTGTAAGAGTGTCCTCACCCTTTTAATGTCAGCTGATGGCGACAGTATGCCTTTGGGTTTCCTTCACATAAATTCTATATTTTGTGTCATCTGTAAAGACTTTGGAACATCTGAGAGTGCCCAGCCCACGAGCACAGGCAGGACGTGGGCGTCGCCCCGGAGAACAGACGCACTGCCGCGGGGTCAGGGGACCGTCCCATCCCCAGGGCTGCTTCCCGCCATTCTAGCCCTTTTCCCTCTGAGGAGGGATGGATGGTTCTAGGGCAGAGAGATCCAAAACTCACTCTCAGTCTAGGGGATGTCACTATGGCCCCACTGCCCTTAAGAAAATCTGACCTGAGAGAAAACAAGGAAAGGAGTAGGCTCTGTGCCACCAGAAGGGAGCCTTTGCTTCTTCTGAAGCTCCATTTACATGTCAGGCCCATGGTTGAGATGGGGCTGCAGGAAATGAACCTCACCGCTCACTGGAGGGCAGGTGCTGAGCCCAGGCCTCTGTGCAAGGGATGGCCAGGCACCGGGTTAGCAAGACCTGGAAAGCCCGCCTCTGCCCTCCGGGACATGACAGGCACATAAATACTGCAGAGAGACGGGGAGGGACTGGAAAGTGTAAAGGCGAATAGAGGGCGGAAGCTCTGATCGCAGGCACCAGGGTGTGGGGCAGTGCCCCTCGGCTTCAGCTCCATCCAGAGCCAGGCCTTCCGCCACCTGCCCCTCTGCTTGGATGCTCTCCCTGCCAACAAGCTCCCGCCCAAGGGCAGATGCCAGCAAAAATGCCGTCTCAGAGACCCTTTCCTGATGACAGCCCCGCAGACCTAAAACCAGGTTCTCATCGTCCCTCCTAGGGTCCGCCTACCTCAGAGCTGTTGCCGCGTTGCGAGGTCTGGGTGGGGTAACTGTCATTGGTGTCGGTCTTCCTGTAACATCACTGGCATCTTTTAATTCGTCCCCACGTGTGCCGTGTTCTCATCCTTTCTCAGGGATTCACCGCCCTGGGTGCCCTCCGCCAGCCTCCCCCAACCTGGCTGACTCTTCATCATCCTTTGAGAGCTTCGAGATGTACATAAATAAATACTCTTTTGGGCTTCCCTGGTGGCGCAGTGGTTGAGAATCTGCCTGCCAATGCAGGGGACACGGGTTCGAGCCCTGGTCTGGGAGGATCCCACATGCCACGGAGCAGCTGGGCCCGTGAGACACAACTGCTGAGCCTGCGCGTCTGGAGCCTGTGCCCCGCAACGGGAGGGGCCGCGATAGTGAAAGGCCCGCGCACCGTGATGAAGAGTGGCCCCCGCTCGCCGCAACTAGAGAAAGCCCTCGCACGAACCTAAGACCCAACACAGCCAAAAATAAAATAAATAAATAAATAAAGTAGCTATTAAAAAAAAAACATTAAAAATAAATAAATAAATAAATACTCTTTTGTGGCAGCTTTCCCAGCGCCCGCCGGGGCTGACGTGAGCCGCTTCCCTAGGTGTGTTTCCCCCCAGCCCACCGCCAGGCACCGCGTATACCTGTGTGTCCCTCCATCCTCCTCCTGCAGGTAGAGGGGGGGTGGGAGTTATGAGGCTGCACCGGGAGGTGGAGGCCAGAGCAAGAAAGGCCTTCATGCCACTGACGGCCCTTCGAGGCTCAGGCTGAGCCCTGGTGACTTGGGGCAGCTCTTCTCTCTGTTCTGCACCTGAACGTTCTAACGCCAACGATCATCACTCAGCGTGTGTGCACACAGGGTGGGAAAGGGCTTAAGGGGCACGAATCCTATTACGGTTCTAGCACTGCTTTACTATTCCTGATCATTAAATGTTCCGAACCAACGGCTTGCAAATCGATAGCGTCACCCTGCAGAACTAGTAAATGGCTACCATTTGTCACATTTAGATGTTATTCAGAGGGATTAAAACAGGCCTCTTGCGGTAGTCGCTGAATAATTGTCGTGCTTTTAAAACACGTTTGTGGACATCCAGGACACTCCCGCTTGCTTTAGATAACTATTTCTCTCAAAAAAAAAAATGTACACACTTAGAAACTATTCTAAATGGAAGCTTGTACGGAGTTCATTGTAAACGCTGGTCTTTCTATGACAGACAAGGCTGTGTCAGCTCCCAAAAATCTGTTCTTCACCTGTTCTGCTTCAGGCAGAAAGCGTGTGCTCTGGGCTGGCCTTAGGTTTTAGACTATTTTCTGTGCTTTTCCTGCAGGTTTTAGACTATTTTCTGTGCTTTTCCTGCCTGCTGTTTTTTTTTTTTTTAACATCTTTATTGGAGTATAATTGCTTTACAATGGTGTGTTAGTTTCTGCTTTATAACAAAGTGAATCCGTTATACACATACATATGTTCCCATATCTCTTCCCTCTTGCATCTCCCTCCCTCCCGCCCTCCCTACTGCCTGCTGTATTTTGGTTTGTTTTTATTTTCCCAGCTCCAGTGTGTCTGATATAATTTATTTTAAAATTCTGGAGGGCTGAATTTTTATACTGGAACAAAAATTTTCAGACACGGGTTTCCTAGCCCTTTGACAAAGGCTGCCTAAGTTCTCATGTCACTGTGTTTACATGATTGGATAGATTTTCTTAAATGTGAGTTTTCTGGGTTCACCTTTTCCTTTCACAGCCAAACAACATAACTTGCTGCCCCGTCCCTGACTGCAGGAGTCAATCAGTGCTTGGCTCTAGGTCCAGACACGTCTTGCCTCTAATCCCGCTGCTGAGCTGGCATGCCCCGTTTTCTCCACCCACGTCGCCCTAAAATGTGAAATTCACTTAAACTCCTGCATTTAACAAAGTTCCCTTAACAGATGGCTCACTGGGGTGGCAAAATTGTATTAAACGGTCAGAGAGTTTGGAGATAATGGAGAATTATAACCGATGAACAAGTCAAACAAACAACACAACAAGAAGAAAACAATCCCAACCAGGAAACAAGAGTATCTGCGACGAGGTCCTGGCCTGGTGAATTTCAATAGCAACTTTCCCGACCGATGCACCAAACGATGGTAAACTCAACATTATTTTACACAGAATTTAGTAAGCATTTTAGTTGTTTCCCCTATCCCTGAAGAGACCTTCGGACTTTCACAGCCAGGAGCACGGTCTCTGGACCCTAAGCCCCTCACTCTGTGTCCTGCACACATCTTCCCACGGGGGCCAGGAAGCTCTCGGGTGGTCCTAGGCCGGGATAAAGAGTGTCCCCAAGCAGAGAACACGACGGTCTGCTGGGCCTGGAAGGTATTGCCTTCCCCTAAAAGTCTCTTTTTCTATCTCGGAGCAATTCAGAGAGCAATTCAGGTCCTGGGGAGAATGCCATTTAGCGCCTTCTAATGGCTCCTTGGGCTGGGCGTGCGGGGGTCTGCCTGACACAGCCTGTGTTTTTCAGGAGTTTCGGGCAAGTCTGGGCATGTGTGGCCGTTTACAGCGCAGGCTGTGGGAGCCTATTTTGCCACGGAGCAAGGGTCCTCCTGGGATAGAGCAAACCCAAGGGAAGGAGTTCCATGCATGAGGATGAACACTGAGAATTGTTGGCGGCTCAGCGGGGTCCTGTCCCCATTTTGTTCTCCTGTCTGGCCCCATGAACTTGCTCCGCTCTGAGCCCTGGTGCAGCAGGGGGTGTGGGCAAAACCAGGAAGAACAGCCTTCCCTCAAGCCACGGTGGCTCGGGGGTACCGACACCAGGAGAAGGAGTCTCCCTTGAATTAGCAGAGATCCCACTTGGGTTTGATGCACTGAGGTCTCCAGCACATTCTACAGCAGCCTCAGTAACACCAGAGGGTTTGGGCTCACAGGGGAGGCTCAGTGGGCAGCCTGGCGCTGACCCCGGGGACCAGGGCACCGACGGGAGCAGGAAGCAGCAGCTTCGGCTGCGACGGGACGTGGTTTTCCATGACACTGAGGGGCGCTCATTGGCTTTGGGGCACACAGGCAGCGTCAGAGGCAGGCGGCACGTGGGGCAGCCGCTGCAAGGACCGCCCTGTGAGTGGGAAAACGGCAGGGGGCGGGGGGAGAAGCCAGGGTGCGCTATTTATGCTATTTTTGTGATCTTGATTTTTACCCCAGGCTTGGGGGAACCCACGTGCTATAGTGGTCTAAATCCACAGGCTGAAGGAACATTCTTTCTCCCCTGGCTCCAAGCAAGAGTAGAAACCCTCATAACACTAAGCTGCAAAGGGTGATTAAATTCCCCTTGGTCGCCCCTTCTAGGATAATCAGGGCAAGACCAAGACGTGTAGGTGCCCTGGGCAAGGTGGTAACGTAGCATACTCGGGCAGGATAAATTGTCACCCCTTCCAGCCAGTACTCTTTAAACATATGTCACTGTTTTGTGGGGAGAGAGACCGAGGAGTGAGCAGAGACCACTGCTGGCAGGAGTCAACGTCCCCTCATTACCATCAGCATTCGGGTGGGACAACTCTCCATCGTATGGACTCTCCTGAACTTTGCAGACGTCCCAGCATCCCCGGCCACTGTCCCCTAAATGCTAGCGGCTGCCCCTGGTCTCCGGTCCCAAAGGCCCCTGGGGAGGCAGCGTCGCCTTGCCGAGAACCAGCGGCAGACGTTGCTGAGCGAAGCAGAACCTCTGCAGCTAACCAGACCTACCTCCTTACGACGAAGCCTCTCAAACATCTGACGGTGTCCAGGGCATACCTTCTGGGGGTCTTAGCCTCTCAAAGTGACTTATCAGAACACTCCTTTCAGCCACATCTAGGACATGCTAAACTCGAGAGAGGTTCTGGAAAATAAAATATTCTCCACCTCACTACATTTGCTGCAGCCCCATTGCACCTGGATGCCTGGCTATTCCACCCTTTAATCCAGCTCTTGGGGTGATGCTACCCTATCAGCCAGAACGTGTTTTGTGGTTAATTTTCTGCTCACTTTCATCCTGCTTGCTGATTTGTGAATCCAGAGCCGCTTACTCGGTTTTTGGTTGAGGATCAAACTCACTCCTTTTTAAGAGCAGTGCGTTTTAAATGTCATCTGTTCACCCCTTGTTCTCATTTTCTTCCTCCCTTCAATTAATCAAACTTAAAGTCCATTTATCAAGTATGTATAAAATAGTTTACTCAAAGCTCAAATCAACGAAGCCATTGAATGTTTGCTTTTAGAGAATAGCATACTCATTTGATACCTATTTTTGCCACACCTACTCCACCAACAGATTCTGAAAGCATGTTTCTAAAATGAACACCAGCTCACATAGCTCTCAATGCATATCCTCCTTCAGTGGCTCCGTAACACCTGTGTGATAAGAGTCGGATAAGAGTCTTGATACTCAGGCCTTTCATGATCAAGCCTCACCTTCTTTTCTACCATCCTCTCCAAGAGTCCCCCTCATGCCCTTCATCCTGTGCTCACGCTGAAGAAGGTAAGGATAGTAGTAGATTTTTCAGGACCACAAAAAATAAAACCTCTCAGAGACTGACACCCCATCGTCCAGCAGATTCCCAGGACACTGGGACTTCCTGATACATCTGGGAAAACACAACGTGATGTGGTATCTCCAGCTCAACTCATAGTACTATATAGGTAAAACTGCAACATGCATCAAACCAAGCGCACAGTTTAAATCATCCAGTCTCCTTATTCCTCACTCCCTTATATGACCACAGCAGCCCACACTCAAAATAAACAGCAAGGACCCCCGACAAGGGAATGAATGACGGCATTAAACTTCAGCGTTCGTACTCTAGGGTCTTGTGCTGTTATCTAATTTCCCTCTCCTCAGCCCCTTGATATGCTACGATACACAGTCCTTGAAAGCCCCATCTGCATCAGGAGGCCCACGATGGAATCACAGAATCTCCCCCAGCCTTAACAACTAGAAAACTGGGGAAAATACATGGCATGAGAATTTTCATTCATTGGACAGCAGGCAGCCCAGGACACGAATCTCAGAGAAGGGAAATATTGAGATGAGTCCTACCGCTGCCTGTAGAGTTTCCAGGCTGATGTTCAGAAAGGGCGGAAGGATCTAAACAGAGCTTGGTAGTTTGGCTCAGTCAAGTAGACAGAGTTCAGAGTTTATGAAGGCCAAATGGGCTAGAATTTCCAGGGCAAGATACCAGAGAGGAAGGAGCTTCACGGAGCAAGAGCTCCAGAAATCTGCAGAGGGGTCCTGTGGAGTGTGTGGGTGAGGACTGGCCTGTATGGGCAAAGAAACTACCTGAGGCCAGGAAAGAACCATCCAAAAGGAGCAAGCAGAAAAATCAAGGGAGATCACACAGGGCTGGAAATAATCTGTGTTCCCATCAGCCAGGGCGGAAAGACCATATAACACACTGGGTATTGAGTAGAGATTTCAGAGGACATTGCCTTAGTGCTGAGACAAATTTAGCCCTAGATTTGCCCTAACAAAACATAAAAGCAAGCCTTGAAATAATTAACTTGTCCCAACAATCTATAAAGGAATAAAACATAATCCATAAACTTATACTGTTCAGCAGCTAATTAAAAATTACCAGGAATGCAAAGAAGCAGGAAAATCTGACCTATAACTAGGAGGAAAAAATCAATAATATAAATACATTTTTAAAAGATGCAGATGATAGAATTAGCACACAAGGATGTTCAAACACCTACTATAAATATACTCTTTGTCTTCAAGAAAATAAAGGAAAACAAACATGATGAAAGACATGGAAGATATATAAAAGCCCAAATCAATTTTTTAGAGATGAAAAATACTATATATTAAATGAGAAATACACTGGATGAGAGTAACAGCTGATTAAACATTGCAAAGGAAAGATCAATGAACTTGAAGACATAGGAGAAGAAATATGTAAAATAAAACAGAGAGTAAAAAGACTGTAAAAAATTGAGAAAAGTATCAATGAGCTGTGAGATAATATCAAGCAATCTAACATCTGTATAGTTGGAGTTTCTGTAGAGCAGGGGAGACAGAAAAACTCCTTGAAGAAAAGATGACTAAAAAATGTGTAAATTTGATGAAAACTATAAACTCACAGATACAAGAATCTCAGCAAAACTCAGGCACAAGAAACATGAAGAAAATGACATCAGGGTACATTGTAATCAAATTGCTTAAAACAAATGATAATGAGAAAATCTTAAAAGCAGCTGGAGAAAAAGACATATTACATAGAGGGAATGAAGACTGAAACTTCATCAGAAATCATGCAAACCAGAAGACCACAAAGTGACGTCATTAAAACACTGAAAGAAAAATTGTCAGCATAAAATTCTATATTCAACAAAGACATCCTCAAAGAATGAAAGCAAAATAAAGACTTTTCTGGACAATCAGAAGTTGACAGAAGTTACCATCAGCAGACTAGCATTATTAGAAATGTTAAAGGAAGTTTTTTTAGGCAGAAAGAAAATGACAGCTGATGGAAAGTTGATATTATACAAAAGAATGAAGAGCAGTGGGAATGGTAAACATGTAGGTAAATGGAAAATACGTTTTCTCTTCATTTTTCAAATATCTTTAAAAGGTAACTGACTGTCTCAAGCAAAGTAATAAAAATGTACAGTGGAATTTATAACATATGGAGAATTAAAATGTTTGGTAATAATAGCACGAAGGCCAGGAGAGGGGAGGTGGAAGGTTCTTAAATGATACACAAAGTGGTGTAACATTATTTGAAGGTGGACTGTGTAAGTTAAAGATGGATATTGTAAATCTTAGAGCAACCACTAAGACAAAACAATGACTTATAGCTAATAAGCCAATAATAGACCTGAAATAGATTAGGATAGGGACATGCTCAAGGTCATCAATACCTAACATCCATACATCAAAGTGAAGCAAACACGAAACTACAGAGCAAACACGGGGAAGGATCTATGTCTGCCTGTCTAACTGTAGCCTGGTCACGAAACACAACAACAAGGTATTCTAAGATAAAAGATCATGTGGGATGTCACTGGCACCACCAACCTTAAAGACATATATGTTGTTAGAAGTGATATTAACCATCACAAGAGGCACTATCCAAGGACACAGAGAGGGAGAGAAGTTCATGCCAAGTTGGTGAGACAGGCTTAAAATATCAACTCCACCTTTTCCCCTTCAGCTGAGGACTCAATCTAGATCAACCCAATTCCATTTTGAGTATCCTTTTTTTAAAAAAAACCTCTCTACCACGGACTACTTGAAGTTACCCAAGTCAGCATGTTCACTCATACGTGCTGTTCTTTCCTCTGCCTGCAATGCCCTTCCCTATCTTGTTTCCCTGGCAAGGTCCCAACCCACCGGTAAGGTTCAGTTAATGCATCACCATCCCCAGGTGATTGCCACAGGGCTCCCATAGCAACTAGAGCCCAGCTCTAGCTCAGCACTTAGCCACAGAATTATATTTTCCTATCTTCCTCTAGACCAGTAGTTCTCAAACTTCACATGCATTACAATCACCTGCAGGGCTTGTTAAAATGCAGAGTACTGCCCCCTGCTCTCCACCCCCAGAGTTTCTGATTCAGTAAGTCTGGGGTGCGGCGCAGGAATTCACATTTTAAACAAGTTTCCAGACGATGCTGATGCTGGTCCAGGGACTACACCTTAGGAAACATCAGTCAAGACAGAAAGCTCTTGGGACTTCCCTGGCGGTCCAGGGGTTAAGACTCCACGCTTCCACTGCAGGGGGCACGGGTTTGCTTCCTGGTCAGGGAACTAAGATCCCACAAGCTGTGCAGCGTGGCCATTAAAAAAAAAAAAAAAAAAAAAAAAAAAAAAAAGACAGAAAACTCTTAGAGGACACAAATAATGCTATATTCATCTTTGTATCCCTCACACCTAGAATGGTGCTGGCACAGAGTAGATGCTTAATATATTGGGCTGGCCAAAAAGTTCATTCGGTTAGTGAATATGTTGTTCAATAAAGTTCTTGGTGAAAATGAAAAATGTGTCCTTTAACTTAAAACCGAACGAACCTTTTGGCCAACTCAATACACATTTGTGGCTACTAACACCTCTGTTAGAAATCATTATAGCTTCTTTACCAAATACCATATTGCAACAGAGTACCTATGTAAAAAAAACCATCAAAGAAATATTTAGCTATTTGTCATTTATACCTTGTTGTCTTACTCTCCTACAAAATAACTTTGAGACAATTTTGAATGTTAAAACATATAGTTTGGGCTTCCCTGGTGGCGCAGTGGTTGAGAATCTGCCTGCCAATGCAGGGAACACGGGTTCGAGCCCTGGTCTGGGAAGATCCCACGTGCCGCAGAGCAACTAGGCCCGTGAGCCACAACTACTGAGCCCGCGTGTCTGGAGCCTGTGCTCCGCAACAAGAGAGGCTGCGATAGTGAGAGGCCCGCGCACCACGATGAAGAGTGGCCCCCGCTTGCCACAACTAGAGAAAGCCCTCGCACAGAAACAAAGACCCAACACAGCCAAAAATAAATAAATAAATAAATAAATAAATAAATAAAAGACCACTTAAATTGTTAAAAAAAAAAAAAAACATATAGTTTTATAGCATAGTCACCACGCTGTACAGTTAACCAAGGAGGTGAAAGGCCTGTACACTGACAAATATGACACTGAGGAAAGAAATTAAAGAAGACACAAATAAATGGAAAGATATTTTGTGTTCATGGATTGGAAGAATTAGTATTGTTAAAATGTTCACACTACCCAAAGCAATATACAGATTCAACGCAATCCTTATCAAAATTCCAATGGCATTTTGCACAGAAATAGAGCAAACAATCCTAAAATTTGTATGGAACCGCTAAAGACCCTGAATAGCCAAAGCAATCTCGAGAAGGAAGAACAAAGCTCCTATCTCAAGCCATTTTACATAGCTATAGTAATCAAAATAGCATAAAAAAAGACACATAGATCAATGCGGCAGAAGAGAGAGCCCAGAAATAAACCCATGCATAAATGGTCAATTTATGATAAAGGAAGCAATTAATTTATGATACAGTGAGGAAAAGACAGTCTACTCAATAAATGCTGTTGGGAAAACTGGATAGCGAAATGCAAAGGAATGAAACTGGACCACTGTCTTACACCATATACAAACATTAATTCAAAGTGGATTAAAGACTTGAATGTAAGATCTGAAACTATAAAACTCCTAGAAGAAAACATAGGCAGTAAGCTACTTGACATTGGTCTTCATGATGATTTTTTTTCATTTGACAGCAAAAGCAAAAGCAACAACAGAAATCCACAAGTGGGACTACATCAAACTAAAAGACTTGTGCACAGCAAAGGAAATCATCAACAAAATGAAAAGGCAACCTGCTGACTGGGAGAAAATATTTGCAAGTCACATATTTGCTATAGAAGTTAATATTCAAAGTATGTAAAAAGCTCATACAACTCAATAGCGAAGAACAAAACAATTTGATTAAAAAATGGGCAGAGGATCTGAAGAAACATTTTTCCAAAGAAGACATACAGATGACCAACAAGTACATTATAAGATGTTCAACGTCAGTAATCATCAGGGAAATGCAAATCAAAACGACAGTGAGATATCACTTTATATCTGTAAGAATGGCTGTTATCAAAAAGACAAAACATATCAAGTATTGGCGAGGATGTGGAGAAAAGGAAACCCTTGCATGCTGTTGATGGGAATGTAAACTGGTGCAGCCGCTATGGAAAACACACAATGGAATATTCCCCAGCCATAAAAAAGAATGAAATCTTGCCATTTGTGACAACATGGGTAGACCTTGAGGGCATTATTTTTAGTGAAATAAGTCAGACAGAGAAAGACAAACACCGTATGATCTTACTTATATGTGGAATCTAAACAAACCAAGCTCATAGATACAAAGAACAGATTGGCGGGTGGGAGCTCAGTGAAATGGACGAAGGAAGTTAAAAGGTACAAACTTCCAGTTACGAAATAAATAAGTCCTGGGGATGTAATGTACAGTGTGGTGACTATAGCTAAGAATACTGTATTGCATATTTGAGAGACTTGCCAGAGAGTAATTCTTAGAAGTTCTCATGAAAGAAAAAATTGGGTAACTACATATGGTGATCGATGTTCACTAGACTTATTATGATGATCATTTTGCAATATATACGAATTATCAAATCATTTACATTGTATACCTGAAACTAATATAATGTTGTATGTCACTGCCTATGTGGTGGGAGCCCTGTGTCCTTCTCAGAATGGAGTAATCGTAGAGCTGACGGCGGTTCTAAGTGAACGGCCACAGCCACGTGGAAAGACTGAGAGAGAGTGTTAGGTGCCCTCTGAACGCCCAAATGGGGCTTCCCTCAAGGAGCAAAATTAGGGAGAACTAAATGGATGGAAAGGATGGAACCAGGCTTTTATAGAAACGACACTTCCTAAGGAATGGTTTTGACAGGGGAAGGGGATCCTCAGGAAAGGACGATGACCTCAAGTGGCTGGAGGAGGCCAACCTAGTTGTAACTGATGGCGTCGCAGGATGACGGAAGGAAGGCTGCGGACGGAGCAGGAGGAGGAAACCCAGTGCTGTCCAGGGAGAGGCACCTGCACTCTCCTGTGGAGGGAATGCCATGGCCCCACCTGGTCTGAGTGCTCTAGTCCTCTGGGCGGCCGTGTGTCTCACGGTAAGTGACTCATTTGTCATCCGCTCTCTATTTGCATTCTAGGAGCTGCCTCCACTCTCAGAAGTCAGCTTTGCTTCTCTTTGTTTGCAAGGAGATGACCACTCAGGCCCCGGATAGACAAAGACGATATGAAGTATGCTCACTCCCTCTGTACTGACCAAAGACGGTACAAGTAACGTGCAGATTTTACCCCCTCTGCTCCTGCTTGGTCCCCAAGCTGAGGATGCTTCATCCACCTGGATGGTCCTTGGTGCAAAGCAGGTACTGTTTACAGCAGGGGGAGCGGGGCAGAGAAACCACTCAGGGGACCCTAGAGGGGTGACCTGCGACTCACAGCCAGGCCTCAGCCATCAGGTGCCGGTACAGAGAGAGCAAGCTCTTCTGAGCCCTTTTAATTTACCTCCTAAGGGCAGAAACTGAGCTGGTGGCCATGTACAGCCATGACTCCCTGACCTTCCAAAGATTAAATATGCATTAAATAGCTAGAGTGGTTTCAGTTTTCTACAGCTGCATCGCGACTGACAGACACACCATGAGCAATAAAATACATCCCATGAAGGTGTCAGGGTCCTTGGGCCTCACGGAAGCCGTGGCTCCGAGGATCCCCCTGACAGTCTTTCCCGAGCTCGGCTGGTGGAGGTTGTCCCTAAGAGACTGAACGGAATCCAGTTTCTGAATCTGAAAGGGAAACCAAACCCTTTCCTTGGGGGCCTGAGTGAGGCCCTGGGGAGCTGTCTTCTGAAATGACATCCTGTTTTTCTAACCACAAATGGTAAGGGGTTTATTGTACGTTGCAGATAACATGGTATAATAGGCGATTACTACTGTTTCTCCCCGTTCCCAGGTGAGACTTTACTGAGGATGGGAGAGGTTAGTGATTCATCTACAGTCTCAAAGCCTGGACACAACCGCGGCCCACTGATGCTCAGGGCTGCCAGCTACCGAGTCGGTTACGATTGTGCTTCGAACAGCATTGTATTCCTTGACCTAGAAATGCTGCCTATCTATTTTTGTATCTATACCTGCAAGTTTGACAAGTGTCAAAACAAAAAACCCCACAAAGAGAAGTACATTTTTGAGTGGAAAAGTAAAACCATTAATGGTAGAGACAGAACTGACATTAAATTTTCATTATTGGCTTTAAATACAGTACTAAACTCCACAGTTCCTTTTATAATAGTCACGTGTTGGGACCAGAAGAAAACCTTTTACCATCTGTGATGCTTTCATACTCGGCATCTTATGAAATGTCACTTTTCAACAAAAGAGCTGCCACCAATTTCAGGTCAGGAGAAGTAACGGATCATTAACTTTATTTTTTGGAGACTAGAATTTTTGCTTATCATATTATACTCATAAACGAATGGATATATACTTAAAAGTAGAATTAAGAAGATACTTAAGGTTGTGGGTTTCCATTTCTTATAAAGTGTGTGCCGTGTTTTGGCATTTCTATTGTGGTTCTGTTAGGAAAAAGGGATGTATCCTTCCATCCCCTCTAGTAAGAGCAGGTCTCTTCTTGCAGGGGAGCGAGCTCTGGGTCTGGCTGGGCAAATCCAGACCGCCAGCTGTGCCTCGGCCTCTGCCACCTCCCTGCTGATGAATGAATTTCTGCAGGGATCCAGCTCTGTGTCAGCTGGGTTAAACATTTCAGGACATAATCAGTTTTCTTTGTCAGTTTCTCTTCTTTATCTGATTACAAACGCTTTCTTCTCTAAATTTCACTTTATATAATAATCAGGCAGGAGATTTGATCATTCATCACTCACTCCCTCTGCAATAACTTTTATTCTGTAGCCTGTGATACAGCCTGCGATCTGTGCTCTAATCCACGGGGATGCTTGAAGCCACACTTTTAGAAAGCCCAGGAGGCAGCGGGGTGGGGCGACATTTAGACCTAGACCTCCTTCATATTTTCCTTGGCAAATAAACAGTTTGTTTCTTTCATTAGTAGTTATTCTTTTTTTTTTTTTAATTGAAGTATTGTTGATTTACAATGTTGTGTTAGTTTCAGACCTCCAAGATCAAGGTGTCGGCGGGGCTATGCTCCCTTGAAGGCTCTAGGGAAGGACCTGGTCCGCGCCTCTTCCCTGGCTTCCGGCTGTTCCCTGGCTTGTGGGAGAATAACTGCAGTCTTCAGGGGTCTTTGTGCGTGTCTGTGTCCAAATTCCCCTTTTTATAAAGACACCAGCCACACCCTATTCCAGTGTGACCTCATCCTAATTAAAGACCCTGTTTCCAAATAAGTCCCCGCTCGGCGTGCAGTACTTGGGGCGAGGATTTCAACCTATGAAGTCTGGGGAGACAAATCTAGCCCATAACAAAGTCCACCCCTGGAGAGAAAAATCTGTGAGTCAAAAGGTGGGAGGACCAGCAGCAAATTAGGGGTGAAATGGGTCAGGGAGATGGTTCAGGAACAAGATAAACTTTTCAGAGGGGATTGAAGGGCCTGGGCCCTGCGGTACTGCCTGCAGGGCACAGGGAGACTTCAAAGAGGCAGCGAAGGGTCAAAGGCGGTCCCAGAGGGCCGGGTGCAGAGCTGGGTGTGCTGGATGATCTTGACGTGTTCCTTCAGTTCAGTGTCATTTAACAAGCGTTCCCAGAGGCACGAGCATGGTGTGTCAAGAACCGGGTACACTATTGCTGCCCACGAGGAGCTCACAGTTTATCGCTAACGGCAACATTTTTATAGAGTGCAAAAACAGTTAACATTACTTTTCAAACCACACTTGCATTTGTCTTGAGCTAGACAGAAAGGTGAAAAGCATTGAAATCATCAGCTGGGTGCTAAAATTGCACAACAAAGTTGGGAGGTGTTGGTTTTCTGCTGATTTCGAAACAAACAGTAATGGGCAGATAGGAGAAAAGGAGTCCGGGGGGTCGGGGGGCACACAGAGGTAGGAATGAGGCTCACGGCCTCACCTCCTCATATCCTGTTCCGATTAAAGAAGTCCCCTTTATGAGGCTCTGGGGGTGCCAGCTGGTAGCAAGTATGTCTTGCTTGAGATTCAAGACAGGGCAAGGGCTCCTCTGCTTGAGGCTTCCCAAATTCGCAAGCATTAATTTGCAGGCATTCGTATAATACAGTCTCTTAATAACAGTTAAATTTAATACAGTGCGTCTTGTTGGGATTTGGGAGCTAGACACGCCTGTATCCTGTCTGCCATCACTCTGCCATGGTACCACCTGGTTCAAGAGGTCGAGCGTGCTGTTTCTTGCTGGCAAAATGGGAATAATAATAACAATCTTCTAGCAGTATGATGAGGACTGGACAAGATAGCACATTAAAGACGCTGGCCCGATCCTGGCACACAGCAGGCATTTATAAAAACGTTCCCTAGGCTTGCACAAACAGACACGGCTGTCCCCACGTGTTTCAGCTGAAACACGGCTGAAACCATTCCCGTGGCTTCACGGGCGTTTGGAGAAGCCAGTGCTGGGACATTGTGGGGCCAGGCCTGGGGTCCAGGCAGGAGACTGACAAAGAGGGGAACAGACTTGGGGAAGCAGAGGCCCAGGGAGCCTCGGAGTGAGGTCAGCATCAGGAATGTCAGAACCACGTCCGAGCGAGGCCAGGAAAGCAGGGAGGCTGTGCTGGGCAGGTGCGGCTCCTTCCCAAATACCTGTGGGTCCATCCGCCCCACTGCCACTGGAGATAGGGCCACCTGGGCTCCTTCAAGGGCCTCCTAACTCACCTCCCTGCCTGCCCTCCCATCGCCTGTCTGCTCTTCCACTCCGAGTAAGAAAGATCCCTATGGATGCAAATCCCATCACACTCACCAGGGCGTAAAGTCCTCCATGACTGCTAGTTGCCTTTAGTATAAAGTCACATTTCCTCCCGTGGTTTACAATCCCCACTGGATCTGGTCCCTCAGGTCCTGCCAGCTTGCTGCCCTGTGGATTACGCTGAAGAAACTCGGTTCCTGCTCCGTACCATGTTCCCTGTGGTCTATGGGCTTTTGCACGTTCTATTTCCTAGGCTTAGAACACTCGTACCCTGTATGACAGTCTCTAGATCCATCCAGGTCACTACAAATGACCCAATTTCGTTCCTTCTTATGGCTGAGTAATATTCCATTGTATATAATGTACCACATCTTCTTTATCCATTCATCTGTCGATGGGCATTTAGGTTACTTCCATGACCTGGCTATAGTAAATAGTGCTGCAATAAACATTGGGGTACATGTGTCTTTTTGAATTATGGTCATACAGAGTGAAGTAAGTCAGAAAGAGAAAAATAAATATCGTATATTAACGCATATATGTGGAACCTAGAAAAATGGTACAGATGAACTGGTTTGCAGGGCAGAAATAGAGACACAGATGTAGAGGTCAAACGTATGGACACCAAGAGGGGAAAGTGGCAGGGGGGTTGGTGGTGGTGGGATGAATTGGGAGATTGGGATTGACATATATACACTAATATGTATAAAATAGATAACTAATAAGAACCTGCTGTATAAAAAAATAAATAAAATTAAAAAAAAAAAAAGAACACTCGTACCCTTGCTCTCTTTTGGGTCATCTTTCAGACTCCTGATACATATGTTTCTTCCTCCAGGAAGCCCTCCTTGCCTACTGCCCAGCCCAAGACTGAGTTGATATCCATGCTAATCCCTAAGGTGCTTAGAGGCACCTCACACGGTAGCTGGCATACAGTGACACTCAGTAAACGTCTGCTGACTGAACACATCTACCTGGCAGGCGCTCTGCAGGCTCAGTTGGCAGATAACTGAGATAATTCACCCGGCAGCTCTCTTAGGTTTTTCCCACCTGTGTCAGTCTGGGTTCTAGTAGGAAACACATGGCTCAGTCAACTGGGGTAATCAGGAGCCTGGGACCAAGGGCCTTTCTACAAAGGTAGAGACAGGGTCAAGGCCATCCAACAAGGGAGGACAAAGCACCTGCTCTGGGACTAAGGATGGGGGGAAGCCACCACTGCCCTCGGCCTGACCAGACAAAAGGAGGAGGGAGTCGCAGACCCTCAGAACTGCAGCCGGAGGAGAGGCTGTTGGGCGTGAGCTGCAGCCCCTGGAGAGAGGAACGCAGCCACTGCCCACCGGTCCTCCCTCTCCCATCTGGGCCTCCATCAGCCAAATTAATCCAGTGGGCAGTGGAGGACAAGGGGCCCGGTCCATGGGGTCACAGCCCTGTGGGCTCCGAGTGGAGTGGAGAAGGGTGGTGTGTGATCCGTAGGAAGAAACAGAAAATCCAGCTGTTCTAATAACCTAACGACCTGTTCTAATCACCCGTCCTAAACTGTCGGAGTAGTGGATCCCACCAGATGGCGGTAACACTTCTATCCCTCAGAGTGGAACGGATTGACCTGCCAACTGCATAGAGATTAAAAATATTTTCATTGAATTTAAAAGATCGAGACTATTTTTAAACTTAGCTTTATTTGGACTCAGGGTTTTATTTGTAATTGCATAAAAGTAGCTTTTAATTTTTAAGTTTTAAAAATCTGCTTGGAGATTTGTCCTGAACTGGGACATAATTCAGCCTCCAATCTGCGGATGGATTTGCCCACTGCCAAACGGGCTGAGGTCTGAGCATGGGCCTCTCATCTGGACCAGAGGTGCCCCTTCCTGAGGTGTGGAGTACCTCAACAGAGACAGCTGTGACAGTCTCCCCACCGTCTGCCCGTTGGTCTGGAAATTAGATGTTGGACCCAGAGACAGCCTGCAATTCGAGGGTTAATGGGTTGTCAACTGGACGATGTCAGCGTGGAGAGAGGACGCTTCCTGCCGGAACACGCTTCTCAACTTGTGAATCCACCAACAGCCTCTTGTCTGCTGCGCCCGGTGCACTGCAGTGGTTCAGAGCTGTGCGAAGGCTCCTGTGTGCTCGAAGGGCTCCAGCGCCATCTGCTTTTGTCTGGATTTAGGTGCCCCGCTTTTTGGCTCAGAGCATCAGCAAGTGGAGGCTGCGGGAGCCACAGGCGAGCCCGGCCTCATTCCACCCAAGGAAACGGCATCAGAGGAACCACGGCCAAGACTTCTGCACGTGCACCTCCTGCTTCCTCCACCCAAGCTCCAGGCCTGTCCTCTGGGAACCCAGCTCTGGTGGCCACACGTTTGTGTCACGCAGTCCCTGCTGTTTCAAGACTGCTTGGGGGAGCAAAGCTGGGGCAGTGGAGGGGAGAAGAGAAATAGGGTTCTATCTGGGTGCTCTCAGGGGTCCCTCTGAGTGACTGGTGCAGAGAGGAAGGCAGCACCCTGGATGGCAGCCGGGGTCACGTGCAAGAGTCTGGAGCAGGGCATCGTCAGGATGTGGAGCTCAGTGTCCCCAGGCAATGTGGCTCCGGCTAAGCTATGCAGAGGCAAGTGCAGGCACCCGAGGAGTGGGGGTCTGTCGTTAGAACCCACAGAGGTGCCATGGGGAGGGAGGGCAGGCCCTGGGGAACTCGCAGGCAGTAACTCTCCTGGGCTGCATCTTCCTGTGAGGGCCCCAAGTCTGAAAGGCAGGACATCATTCAACCAGCACAAGACAAAACTGCAAAGGGGAGGGGGTGATGTGGATTTGGAGTCACGGAGTCTGGACTCCAATCCCCCTTCTACACCGACCAGCTGTGACTGACTCCAGTCATGGGTCTTCCCTGAACCTCTGTCTCTTCCTCTGTGAGACAGGGGATAATAGCGCCAGCCTGGCACGGCTTTGGTGAGGACTGAGGGTGATGTGCGCAAGGACCCCACACACAGTGGGTTCTCAGTAACAGGTGGCAGTCGCCACTGCTAATGCGGGAGGAGTGAGTTGGATAGGGTAGATCTTTCGGAATCCACGGTGTTGGCTGCGAGCCGTGTATTCCGCCGACACTTATTAGGAAGCATCCTTGTGTCTGGGGGGCTGTGAGCACAAACATGGCCAAGCCCAGGGCTTCCCCAGAGAAGCTCCACAGGCAGGTGGAGGGTCGTGGGGTACACGGATAACCCCCTGCTCCTTCTCCCCAGAGTCGAGCAGTGTCTGCAGAGCTAAGCAAATAAATAAACGGCGCACCCAGTTACAGACGGTTCTCATTCTATGAGCCTGCCTGGCCGCCAGATACTCAAGTCAAACAGAGTAAACGTCATTTCCTTTAACCAGCACCTTCCCTAAGGTCGAGAGTATTTGCGGGGAATCTCTGCACCCCCACAGGAAGCACCTCTGGGGTCTCACAGGGCGGCCACTGCCAGTGCAGCCTGCTGCCGGGCCCACCGCCGGGTCTCCGGGAAGCTCGGGTTCGAGGGCAGTGGGCTTCCTGAGAGGCCTTCTGTGGGCCCGGAGTGTCGCTGGGTGGAAGGTGGCCGGGCGGGGACTGAGCAGGACTCGCCCGGCTGCCAGGACACACTCAGAGCCTGGGCCCCGCGGTCCTGGAAGCACAGCAGACGGTGGTGCCCACACCTGGAGAGCCCCCTCCATCCGGCTGCGGACGGCAGGAACCACGGCTCTCCGGCTTCTCCGGGACCGGCCCACATGGTGCTGCCCTCGGCCGCGGGCGGGAGGCCCCCTGCCTCAGAGGGCCCTGCATGACCTGAATGTACAGAAAATCAGCTCCGCAAGAACACAGGCACCTGTGTCGCTCAGGCCCCAGGGAGGCCCCGCCCCACCTCCTGCCCAGGGCCTCAAACCGTGCAGATTGTCAGGAGCTACACAGACACCGGAGAAGGGTGCCTCCTCAGAGTACAGGCAGGATTTGAGCTGTGGAAGCTTCTAGATGAGGGAAAGACAGACTAATTAACTTGTCAGATCCGTCCCCTCAGCATACACGCAATCGATTCTTGCAGAGTGAAGTCTCGTTTCCCAGGAGGCCTGATGCCCACCTCCTCGCGCCTCCGTGGTCTGAGCTCAGGCTCCAGGGCGCACTGGCCAGTACGGCGTTCACAGCAGAGGCGGGGGACCCTCTCACATGTGGCCGTGTAGCTGGAAACTCACCGTGTGCCAGAGGATGACACGGAGACTTGACCTTGGCACCTCGGTGAGCACTGAATGCTGGAATTGTACGTGGTACTATTTTTATACAAATATTTGATAAAATGTAATCGCCTTTTCAAAAACAGAAATAGAAATTAGTTTTATTTAAATAATTTTGACTGATACTTTGGATATTCATGAATTGTAAACTATTTGTGTTTAAATTTTTCACAGATGACTTTGTGTATTTTTGTAGGAAAAACAAGTGTTTTGAAAACACAAACTAACTTTACATTTTTGATAAGAATATATTCAATTCTATACACTTTGAATACAATTACATATATTTTTTCAATCCTTTGAATCATTGAGCATGAATGCAGTTGAAATTGTGACAGGCATAGGAAATATAAAAATGGAGCTCAAAATCTGCCTGCCAGCGCAAGGGACACAGGTTCGAGCCCTGGTCTGGGAAGATCCCACATGCCGCGGAGCGGCTGGGCCCGTGAGCCACAACTACTGAGCCTGCGCGTCTGGAGCCTGTGCTCCGCAGCAAGAGAGGCCGCGACAGTGAGAGGCCCGCGCACCGCGATGAAGAGTGGCCCCCGCTCGCCGCAACTGGAGAAAGCCCTCGCACAGAAACAAAGACCCAACACAGCCACAAATAAATAATAAATAAAATAAAATAAAATAAAATAAAATAAAAAATGGAGCTCAAAAAAAGAAAAAAAAAATGAAAAAAATAGAAAATCTCCAAAGGGCGAGTCTGCCTAAATTTTTTAAAAATGGGAAACAACGAAATTTAGGAGACCTCTGGTGAGCGTGGACCACATAAAATTTACAAACAGAATGTAACCCATTCTTTATTTAATGAAGATTTAATCAAAACAATGGCAATGGAAATAAGAAAGAAAACTATTCTAATTGAATCAACGACTTGAACAGATAAAAATAAGATCTCTGAAACTCTATAATCTGTACTCTATGAAGATTTAATCTCTAATCGAAACAGTGATAATGTAAGTGAGCCTTCTTTCTGCTCTGGTTGGGGCTCCAGGCATGTCAGGAGAGCCCTGGGCCATCGAGATTCTCATTAGGAAGCCCGCCCTGCGGGGCCCGTGGGCATAGACTCCTGTGCTCTGAACCCGGCACTGCCCACCAGGCCACAGCTCATTGGATCAGATCTTTTCTCTTGGAAAATGTCAAGTCAAGGCTTACAGAGCATCAGTTAGCCAACAGCACCATCTGATAAAAACAAGGACTAATATATAATCTCAAAGTTCCTAGTACAGTGGTTCGCACAAAACAGACTTTAATGATGATTTTTAAATGTACTTGAAAAGCATCAACAAGCTCACACTCCCCTGAGCAGGAAGAATCACCTACTCTTTACATAAATATACGTTGAGCATCAGCGCTGAAACAAACTGGAGGTGAAGACAAGGACCCGGGCTTCGTGGAACTTTGAGTGTAGTAGAGAAGACGGTGTGATTCAGAGTCAGGCACGGCCACCCCCCAAGAAGATACGGCTGCCGGTCACAGAGAGCCATCTGGAGGGGGAGACTACCAGGTGTTGGAGCACCTTCCTGCCGCCCTGGCCAACCATCCTTCTTGGTAGTTCCCCCCCGGTCCTGGGGCCGCCTTCCTCTCTCCCTCCAAGTAGCCTCTGTGGCTTTAGGTGGGATAACACGTGAAATTCTTATTAGGAAGCAGCAGCATTCAAATGCACGGAAATTCAGAGAAGGGAGACGGCATCGCTGAAGTTTTTGTTTTAAAAAAAATCATCATCACGATGAATGTATCCCTTCCTCGGAGAAATGAGCTTGTACTGCAGTGAATGAGAAATGGCCGCCTGAGGCATCTGGGGTGTAAACGTGGTTTCCTGAGATGTTAGCTGGTGCTGTTTAAAATAAAACAGGCTGTGAGATGAGGGTTAGGAGAAAATAGGAAGCTGGAGCTGCAGATGGGTGGAAGTCTCACTGATTCCTATAGAAATAGAGCATTTAAAATTAGCTTGGTATAAAAATAATCAGGGATGTGGGGTTGATTTACTATCTATATTCCCCACTGCTGATTCAATTTCTGTTTTGAGAAATCTATCATGTTTGCAGCTTCCTCAAAGACTCAATCCCGGCTCTGGCCTCAGTAACTATGACGATGGCCGCTTCCCAGGGTCCACACGTGGGCCAGCTGTAGCGACCCTGGATGTCCTCGCAGCCTGGCCTTTGACCTCAGGGTCATCCTGTTGTTGGTACTTGTCTGGGCAAAACTCTTCTTTTAAATAATTTTTAATTTTATTTATTTTTTAAATTTATTTGGCTGCATCGGGTGTTGGTTGCGGCACGCGGGATCTTTTCGTTGAGGCGCTCGGGCTTCTCTAGTAGTGACGCGCAGGCTTTCTCTCTACTTGTGGAGCACAGGCTCCAGAGCGTGCAGGCTCAGTAGTTGCAGTGTGTGAGCTCTCTAGTTGTGGCACGCAGGCTCCCACGTGGGCTCAGCGCAGCTTAGTGCCCCGTGGCATGTGGGATCTTAGTTCTCCGACCAGGGATCGAACCCTCGTCCCTTGCATTGGAAGGGGACCACCAGGGAAGTCCCGTGGGCAGAATTCTTGGTTTCTTCCTTCATGACATGTTGTCACATTCCTATGGAAGTCCAGAGACCCTGGAGCCTTTTTTATTTCATTTGATTCATCTCTCTTCTCTGAGAAGAGAGCTACAGCCACGCAAGGGAGCCCAGGCCCAGGTCTTGATAATTAATCAATCAGCAAGTAAATATTTTAATAAAGTTGAAATTCGAGAGTCTCAATCAAGAAGACCAATGACCAAGACTTCCCTGGCGGTCCAGTGGTTAAGACTCCACGCTTCCACTGCAGAGGGTGCGGGTTCCATCCCTGGTCGGGGAGCTAAGATCCCACGTGCCTCGCAGTGCGGCCAAAATAAACAAATTTTTTTTTAAAAATTGGAAAAAAAAAAGAGATCAGTGCACTTTAAAAATAAAAGAAGAAGAAGAAGACCAATGACCTTCTGGTCACAACAATACCTTGCGTTTATAAAGTAATAATGTCCTCAGTCATTTCCGCACACGGCCCAGCGCCCCACCACTGGGGTGGGCCCAAGCATGACTCCGCGTTAGGGAGACAAGATGCCCTGGCGCCTGCCGGCCTCTGGAGAATCCCTGCCTTCTTCTGGCCTCTGCCCACAGCCTGGGGTCCTCCTGAAGGCAGGGCTGCATGGCCCTCGCTCCAGGCAGGAAACGAGGAGGCAAAGATAAAAGGCCAGAGACAGGCTGAAGAAACTAGCATCCGCCTGTGGTCTGGGGGCGATAAGTCGAGGTCAGTCAATAAGAATGCTGTCACCACTGATAGTCGGAAGATAATACCGAGGGTGGGCTTGGGGCATCTTGGGGTCTGGGGCGGCCTCTAAAGTGCATCGTCAGGACAGAGCCAGGAAATCTGGCTCCTGTGAGAGGACAGGGTCACAGATGGAAGCAAGAAGATGAGGAATAGAAAACAGGAGGCACGCAGCCGACATTGCTGCTCCCATGGCAATTTCTGACCTGGACTCTTCTTTTCCGAGGCTGAGTCATAGCTTGGGCTAGAGGGGCAGGAGACTTTCCATGTCCTTGCTTCGTACTGAATGTCTTTTAACGCTAGATTCCTTTCTCAACACCCTGCCGGAGCACTAGAAAACGTGGCCAGAGGAACGCGGGCAACACACGGCCGGGGCTGCGGCCACCTCGCTCCCACCAATCCGTGGCGCTGTCGGGACGGCCCTGGGGACCCTGCGACACTTGTGGAGGGTCTTCTAACCCCGGTAAAGATCAACAAATGCTTTGCTGATACGGATCTGGGGCATCACCGTAGTGTCCCTCTCACAGGAGGCCTTGGGATAAGTCTGCCATCGCCTGGGTGACCCCCGGGCCAGCGCAGGACCTGTCTCCTTAGGAGGCGAGAGGAAGCAGGACACTAAGACCAAGAGTACGTGTGCCAGGCCTGAGCTCAAACCCAGTTTTAATGTGGATTTGTGAAACCTTGGGAAAGTATTTAATCTCCCTGAGCCTCGG
Organism: Balaenoptera borealis; assembly: GCF_965194805.1. Classification (NCBI taxonomy): domain Eukaryota; kingdom Metazoa; phylum Chordata; class Mammalia; order Artiodactyla; family Balaenopteridae; genus Balaenoptera; species Balaenoptera borealis. The sequence goes on from NC_138877.1 coordinate 5,499,821, forward strand.
GTGACCCACATAAGGAGATGGAGAAAATCATATTCACCAAAATTCTTTTGGAGGAGAGCACACTAAATTTGTGCAGAAAAAACACATTGTGGTCAGGCGTGAAACCTCAAAAAACCTGCCCAAGGAAACGGACTTCTAAAGGGAGAGAGTCTTGTTACTGGGAAGCCCAGCTGTTTGGGGAAACAGGAGAGTGGTGGATGTGTCAGTACTCGAGACATATTGTATTTTCGGACGGAGGAAAAATCTGGCCGGGAGGGTCCAAGGCCCCCTCCCCAGCCCCACTTCCAGGACTCACCCTGGTCGGCTGCAGCCCAGAAGGGCCTCTGGGGGTTGGACACGCCTTTAGGGGAATCTTACATGGTTTGTTTTAGGACATCCGAGGTAACTTCCTCCTCTGTCTTCCCTAAGAAATCTTCAGCAAACTTACCCTACCGCTCTGCTATGGGTGGATGGGATTTGATCAGGGCACTCCAAGAATTGCCGAGGTCTGTGCTGAGGCGGGCATGGAGCAAAAGACCACATTTCGTGTACATGGCTGCAGCTACTGACTCGTTACAGACACAGAACCCGGCACAGAGTCAGTGTTCCATAAATGGTGCCCATGGGCATTTTCACCATAAGAAAGACGGAGTCTCTTCATCCCATTTCCCTGCCTGGTGCTGCCGGGGCTCTGGCTCCCAGCTGGCTGGATGTCGCCCCTTGGCCGCTGCATGGCCAGGGAGGACACGCCTCCTTCCCTGTGTTCTCTGTGCGGCCTCCTGGTGTCCCCTCATCCTGCTGCAAGGAGGAGGCCACAGTGTCTAGTAAGCAGGAACGCAGGTAGCCCCCAGACCCAATTAGGGATCCCGGTCTCAGCCCCTGTACGGGGGACGCAGCACAAGTCAGCACTACACTCGGCTGGGATGCAAGTATGCAACCTGCCCAGAGCGCCCAGGCCCCCTGTACGTACTCGCTGACCTCATCATTCCTCCATGAGGGGCCCTAGCTTATCTACTGCACCTCTTGGGAGGCACTTTTTAAAATCTGCTTTTTGGTTATCTTTATGCTTTTGAAATGTTTACTATCGCACTGTATGCGGTTTGAGCTCCCCGAGGACAGGGACTTCCCTCCCAGGCCTAGACGTGCGCGCCTCTCAGGACCCCCTTCAGACTTTTGCAGATGCACAAAACTCCCCTCCCCAACAGCTTCTGACAAGGGTTTTAGAAGCCTCGGTGCCCAGAGCATGAGGGCGTGCTGTCACCTTGGGGTGTCCGTGCCTCTCTGAACATAAGTGAGCGTGGAGGCCGACATGCCACCCTGGTCTTCAGAGCTTCGTGACTGGGGTGACCACATAGCTTATTGCCCAGGCAGGGCACGTTGAGGGTGAGATGGGGCACTGCTCAGAGCTGGTCAGGACAGCTGACATAGGATGGTTTTCCCCGAGGCTCGGGGACATCACACCTTGCTTGTGTCACACCTCCAGCCTCGGTTGCCCCCATGCACTCCAGCAAACAGAATTTGAATGGCTGCCCTATGGTCTCAGAATTGCTCCAGAACTACACTGGCCTCTAAAACAAAATAGTGTGCTATTCCTATGACCCATACACTGGAGCTGGAAGGGATCTTTAAAAATGTCTAATAGTGTCGTTTTACAGATGAGAAACTAAGGCTGAACTTACCCACAGCTACTTAGTGGCAGAGTCAAGATTAGACCCTATTTCCAGAACCTCAGGGCAGATCGTTATTCTTTGATGCTATTTTTAAAATGCCTTTCCACCCAATGAGTCCTCTTCAACTCATCTGTCTGGTAAGTAGGTGTCTACTCATTTATTCATTCATCCGTCAGGCTTAAAAACATGAACCCTTGTGTGTGATGTAAGCTCAGGACATGATGGCGGCCGGAAAGAGCAGGGACAGGTCTCGGGGGATTGCAGTGGATGGCGATGTGTGAGCTGAATCTTAAATCATGAGCAGGTTTTCTGTCTGTTTTGGTTACAGCTTCTAGATCAGATCTCAGAGCCATTCCCTCTGAAATGACGAGGAAGGAGAGGAGGGTAGCCATCAGGAATTTAAAAATCAAGGGTTATTATTCCAGTTTTCAAAGACCATGTTTTAAAACTATATGCCAATTAGTCTAATACCTAGCTTTATTTAAAAATCTAGAAAATTTTAAAATGCTGACTGGGATGGAATGCAGAGGCTTTAAAGTCAGATGGACCCGGGTGGGTATAAAATCTTTTTGGTTCTTTGTCCATGAACAACTTTCTGAACCTAAGTTTTATTGTCTGTAGACAGGGGATTAAAATATTTATCTCAAGTAGTCATTATGAGAATTAGCTGAAAATGTGAAAAGCACTTTGCCCAGTGTCCAGCACAGAGTAAATATTCCATATAATGTGCTATTATATAGTTTGTAACACAGTATATATTATGTACAGTATATATCATTTATAATACAGTATGGTGAATAATTAGGAAAGAATTTGGGTTCGCTTAGAATGTTAGACTAATTTTATTTTTAGTTTGGTGTCATAGCTATAACCATGGTAGATCGGAATTTGGGCAGAGATTTTGACAAAGATCCCTAGTAACCTCCTTATGCTTGTGATGGGAATTTGGACAGTAATTACCCCCATGGAGGCAGGGAGCCGAACAGATCAGGGGCAAGGACACAGGAGACCTTCTCTACATCTGCAACGTTTTATTAATTAAATAATTCTAAGGAAATACGACAAAATGTTTGGGTTGAGAAAACTCTCTTCTGACCCATAGCTTGTTTTTCTTCCAGCAATGACTTTTCCCTTGAAAACTCTTTAACAGCCCGCAACCTGACTAAACTGCTTATCTTAGTCTGTTTGGGCTTCTATAACAGAGTACCACGGTGGGGCGGCGGGCTGGGCGGGGAAGGGAGGTGCTATAAACTACAGAAACTTACTGCTGACAGTTCTGGAGGCTGGAAGTCCAAGTTCAAGGTGCATTCTAGTGATAGCCCCTTTCCTGGTTCACAGCACCTTCTCGCTGTGTCCTCACATGGTGGAAGGGGCTAGGGGTTTCTCTGGACCCTCTTTTGTCAGGGCACTAGTCCCACTCAGGGGGCTCCATCTTCATGACCCAATCACCTCCCAAAGGTCCCACCTCCGATACCATTATACTGGGCATTAGGATTTCACTATATGAACTTGTTGAGGACACAGACATTCAGACCATAGCACTGCACTTGGTTGAAATTGCTACCCGAACTACCTTGGATCTTCTGCGACAGATCACTACATTTTAAACAATGTTTTAAAATCGATAATGAAGGTGCTTCAGCACATAACATCACAGAGCCAGCAACTAGGTCTGGGATTGGAAGCTAAAAACAGCAACAAAACATTACAGCACATCCTGTATGGTTCCTCACAGGAGAATGCCATTTCTAGATTCACACCAAGACACTGAAAGGAGAGGCCTGAGCCCTGACTTGCTAAAGCCAGCTGAGATGCAGAACACGGCCTTCCCCCAAATAACTGTGGGCAGAGTCTTTTCTAGAATGCAACCAAGACTTTCCAGGAACCACTTTTAAAAATTTGACCCTGACGTTTTAAAGCAATTATGGTGAAAGTAAAATCCATTTTTAGTGAGTACTTCTGTTGCCAACCACATCAGATTGATTCTTGATTTTAGTTTCTTCTCTTTAGTAAGTAAAATGCAGGTTAAATAGATCTAAATTATATGAAATACAACCATGGCTCTCACAAAATCCAAGTAATATTTTACTATGCAGTGAAAAGTAAAGTTACAAATCCAGTTTATGCCGGGTCTGATTTGAATTGGCTAAAATAATACTTTTTTTTCCAGTAGGGCTGATAGTAGAGGAAATAAACTTTGTACGATGTCTGTAAGGTAGGGGACACTTGCTGTGTACACAGCTGTACCAGTTAGCTACTGCAGCATAACAAACCACCCCAAAACTCAGTGGCTTAAAAAGTAGAAACACTGGGACTTCCCTTGTGGCACAGTGGTTAAGAATCCACCTACCAATGCAGGGGACACGGGTTCAATCCCTGGTCTGGGAAGATCCCACATGCCACGGAGCAACTGGGCCCGTGAGCCACAACTACTGAGCCTGCGCTCTAGAGCCCGTGAGCCACAATTACTGAGCCCACGTGCCACAACTACTGAAGCCTGCTCACTTAGAGCCTGTGCTCTGCAACAAGAGAAGCCACTGCAATGAGAAGCCCGTGCACCACAACGAAGAATAGTCCCCGCTCGCCGCAACTAGAGAAAGCCCGCACGCAGCAACGAAGACCCAACACAGCCAAAAATAAATAAATAAATTTACTTTAAAAAATTATTGATTTTTGATTATTGTTCATGAGTCTGCACATCAGCCAGGCAGTTCTGCTGATCTGGGCTCAGCTTTGCCGACCCTGGCTGGGTCCTTCATGCTTCTTGGGTTTGCTGTGGGTCACATGGGGCAGGCGGGTTGGTCTAGAATGACTTCATTCACATGACTGGAGGTTGGCGGGCTGCTGGCTGGGGCACTGAGATAACTGAGGGTGTACACTCATGTACACGCGTGTGTGAGAGGAGGTGAGGAACAGGGATCACCACCAGGGGAAAGAGGATGTCACGTGTAACAGGACAATGGGGAGGCTTCTCAGGACTTACATGACCTGCTCTGCATTCTTACCCAAAGCCCTGGAACCTCAGAGGTTAAGAGGACAGACTCTGAAGTCAGAAAGACTTGGGTTAAAGGATTTGGGGCAAGACCCTAAACTTTCTGAACCTTAGTTTTCTCATCTCTAAAATGGGGAGAGTGATACCTGCCTCTCGGGAGTAAGATTAAGTGAGATGATGGTCCCTGGCACGTGGTAGATGCCCAATAACTGGAAGAAAACTAATTAGATTCGTACCCTTTTAGGGATTTAATTGCTTCCGTGACTCCAGACCTCCCTAGAATCTTCCTCTTCTTTTGCATGTAGATATGGGTACCTTGGTGTGATCCTAGGTAAAACGGGACCCATATTCTCTTTATATTATCATCAGCAAAAGGCAGGCCAGGGGAGCGGTCCTTGTTAAAGGGCTTTGTTGGAAAGACACTGGTCCCACTCAGCCCTGAGACTGGCTCCTCAGAAAGATGGAATGCAGGCATCGGCTGTCCCTGCTCGATGAGATTCCAGCCCTAATTCCCGTGTCTTTCAGGAAACTCTCGGGAAATAGAGATTCGATTTATCCCTACTGCTGGCCACCAGCTACACCTAGAAGAGCTGTCCAGTGTGCGTTCTGGACACGGGCGTATGGGGGCATCTGTCCAAGGTGATGCTCCATGGGTGCTGGGCCCCATGGCCCTCAGATCCGCCCTTGCCTGTTGGCTTACAGGTGCCCCCAGCCAAACTCTACCCCTCTATTTAAGAACGTGATCCCTAGTTAAATGCAACAGTCCTTGAGAAAGGCCATATCTGGAGTAAAAGACACCATCCATCAGCATAAATGAACGACTCAAGATCTGCCCCAGAGCTGCTAGGGATCTAAGGTGCATGGCTTGAAAATCACTGGAAAAGTCCATCTCTCAGATTCAGCTGCAAAAATCTAAGATCCTCTCTGGTAGCAATGCTGGAGCAGACCCCGGAAGTAATGCCCCGGTGCTCACTGAGTGATCCACCCAGAGTCTCCCCAGGGCCACATCCTGGCATTCACACCCGTCTTGTCCATGGGAACTCAGCCCCTTAGAGTTCTCCTTCTTACAAAGCACTTCCAAAGCCATTTCACCATAGCTGGAGTGAGACACCAGAACCGGTCCAGAATGGGGGCAACGACTTGCCCTTAGGCAGAGACCAACAGGGTGGTCCCGCAGCCAGGTGCCAGCCCCACTGCTTGAGGGCAGCATGCCTCACTTCTCAGGCACACACGCACTCACACCCATACATGCACATGCACACACACACACACGCACACACACACGCATCCTGGAACCTTCCACCCCGCCATCCTGGCTAGCACCAGGCCTGCCATTGAGCGGGTGCAGTGAGAGTTGTGAGCACATGACAGATTGGGGGTTATTTTTAAACACCCTTGCTGGGAGGCAGCAGTGACCTTAAAGTAGGTTGTCTCCTTCCCTGGCATTTCAGTTTTATTGTAAAAGCATTTATTTGTAGAAACAGAGAATGCCAAAAGCACACACGTTAGGCAAATAGCAGATGTCGTCTGTCCCCGTACTGGCGAAGGGGACAGAGAGCAGCTGTGACACCCCCTGGGGGTCAAGGGGGCAACTGGCTGCCCTGTCTTGAGAACGACCATCCTCAGGAAACACGTTCCTCCTGAGACCCGGGGACCCTGTTGCGGACGGGGTATGGGGTTCCTGAAGGCAGGAAGGCACCCCCAGGCCCTCCCAGGCAGAGGGAGCGGGTTTTGCTGGTGGGATGGCACCATCCACTCTCCCCCTGCGGCGCCCTTGTTGCCTACAGTTGCCCAAGAAAGCTGGTGGCATTTCTTACTTTCCCCTGGCCAAAGTGAATACGCTTTCCTCTGTTCCATCAAAAAACAGAAGAGATGAAAAGGAATCAGCTTCACTCAGGGAGCCAAGAAATATGATGGGTGCCTGAAGGTTTGCAAGGGTCCTCAGGAGTTGGGTCTCTGAATACTAATAATAATAACAACAACAATATAGCAGCATACTAATATATTACACTACTATATTATTAACATATGAATTAAATAATATGTGGATTATAATATAGAAAATGAAATAGTGATATCTTAATAGAATATTTAATACTATTATTCTACTATTACTGTATCATCATCACTTCAATGAGCAGGTCTGCAAAAAGTGATCAGATGCCTCACGTATGTCAACACTTCACTGAATACTAGGGATCCAAAACCCTCACGGGCTTACAGGTTAGGGGGAGAGAAAGCTGCACAAGCAGAGGGTTTCACTAAAACACAGCAGTGGAACCACGGAGGGGAGCGGGACAGAGGAGGGCGCTCGGCCAGCCCAGGATGGAGGCGTAGACACCTCATGGGGGAGGTTTCCACGGCCGGCACTTGCTGGAGGTACGGGGTTATTGAAAGGGTTAGAGGCCACATAAACAAGGGGAGGGAGCCCTCTGAAAAACAGCCCCTGTGGATGTTCTGTTCTGTGCCTGGACATCCCTGATGAAGCCCCCCCTTGAGGGCTCAGCTTGACTCTCCCCGAGGCAAGGAGCCCCCCCTCAGCTGTGTGCCCGGCACCGTGCGCCCCCTCCTTGCTACACTGCAGCTTCCTGCCCTCTTCACGCACTCTCTCTCCCACTGGACCAGGGGCCCAAAACAATGTGCCTGTCACCCCTTCGTCCCCAGTGCCGGGCACTGTCACCCAGCGGGCCATCAATACACGCGTCTGGAATAAAAGAGTCAGCGGTGAAATGAAAAGCAGTGGAGGAGGCTGGGCTGCCCTTCGACTCAGTTCACTAAGGAAGCTTGAGTTCCTCCACATTGAACGCAGCCAGCACCCAGATCACTGCCCCTGGCTTTCAGACCTACGCCAAGCAAGACTTTTTGCATTCAGGGGCAAAATAAGGAGCACGGGGCCTTAAGCAATTTCTTAAGACGATGGTTACAGCTCTCCTCTGAAGCGGGAAACCCGCGCATCAGAAAAGCTCACTGGTCTCATTCCACGACAGGAAACCTTCAACAGAGAGACCAAAACCTTCACCTCAAGACAGACTGAAATCCAGAGAGACTCTGGCATCCACCCCTGGGTTTCCTACAAGCTTCTGTGCAGCTTGATTTTTTTTCCAATTTCAGTGAGGAAGGAGTGAATATATCCAGGTGATGTTTATGAACTTTTTATGAAATCACAACCTTATCCCAATTCTTCAGAATCTGCATTAGAATAAAAAGCCACATAATGATGACCATGCTGGTGAGATTAGACAAGGAAAACCCTGGGATCTCAACAGAGTTTGCTAGAATGATTTTCTCCCATTACCATTCACTTCTCAGCAAGAATCCCTCCTACTTCGTTCCTATCATCAGATTTATTCTAACCCAGATGTCCAGAGCCTGCTTTCTGGAGCCACAAACATTAAGGAGGTAGTAAAAGCCGAAATGAAAACCCAAATTTATCCAAAAAAAGCAGTATCTCCCCTTTATCCTGCTGGAATTTTAATTGAGCCAAGAACTTGGGCACAGACTACCAGTCTCCAAAACGTGAACCGAAGGGTCCTGGAAACGATCCTTTTCTTTCCTTACAGAGACTTATTAAATAAACTATGATTCCAGCAATTTAATTCACTCGACTCTTGTTATTTGAAGACTTCCTGAGCATTACACTAGATACAACAAAGCCAAACCATGAATATAGATATGTGAGATAAAATGTGTGCTCTTCCTTCTCCATAAAGAAAAAAGAGTCAATTAGCATTTTGATTATGCATATCACTCTATACAACTGCGTGCTTCCCTTAAAGAGATGGAATTTGAATGATTTTCTGAGGATATAAGTTAAACCTGTAAGAACTGCAATGAGCATGGCTTTACTCCTGGGCAAACTGAAAAAGGTCTTTTATGACCCATTACTTCTTGCCATCTGGACTCTCACGATGAAGGCAAAGAAGGATTTATATATCATTTCTCACTATTCTTCACTTCATTATTGTGGATTTGCTCTCACATAAATAAGTCGTCTACAAATATTTTCCCTATGCTTTGCTAATATTTATACCCAATATTTCTGTTTCCTGATATGCTGCTTTGAGCAGCTGACATTCAGTAGGAGAGGTGCTATGAGGGAAACTCCATAGACAGAGCCTACGGTTTTGAGTCCTGGAGCCTGAGTTCAAGTCCCAGCTCTGAGCCTTCCTACTCACGCACCACTCAGAGCCCCTCTCTCTTCCATGCGAAGTGGAGACAATGATGCTTTCCTGATAGGTCTGTCCTGGGGCACAGACACACTATCGGGCGTGTAGCGGGGGTCAGTACCTGGTAACAGTCACTGTTATCTTCACGGCGACCGTACCGCCCCTCTCCTGGCCATTCCCCTTTGACAACCTCTACGATTTCACACTAAGCATGATGCCGGCTGTCAGGGGTTCCGTGTGAGCCTCATCATTCCCCCTCCTTGTCTCCAGATTTCAAGCTAATTGAGAAGTAGACACAGATCCCAGAGGAAATTAACACACAGTATTCACTTCATTGCTGTCGCGGTTACACGGGAGAATGCAGAGGGCACCCGCTGCTAAAGTGGATTCTCCTTCCGTCTGGCCTCTCCCTTGCAGTCCAGACCTCGAGACTTACGTGTCCAGGGAGTGGGCTCAGCATACCCTCCCCCAGCCGTGGAGACCTGCGGCTCCTCTGATCCCAGGGATGCGGACTAACTAAGACTCAGAGAGCCAAGCCACGGGTTACATTCAACACCTTACATCCAATCATTTAGAAACAGAGGCCAAAGAATGTCAGATTTTCACCATTCTCTCATGGGGAAGAGAGAGGGGGGAGGGGAGTGGAAACAAATAAACGAACAAAAGACTTATTCCCTAATTCTTCCCCACTGAGGCAAGGATTGTTGGGGACATACCCATGTTATAGACCAGGGCAGGAAGAGGAAGGGAAAGGAGAATGCTTCTGTCTTTATTGGCTATTGGTTTAAGATATACTTTTCTAAACTAAAAATAAAATTACCATATGATCCAGCAATCCCACTCCTGGGCATACATCAGGACAAAACTCTAATTCAAAAAGATACATGCACCCCTATGTTCATAGCACCACTATTCACAATAGCCAAGACATGGAAGCAACCTAAATGTCCATTGACAGATGAATGGGTAAAGAAGATGTGGTACATATATACAATGGAATATTACTCAGCCATAAAAAAGAACAAAATAATGCCATTTGCAGCAACATGGATGCAACTAGAGAATATCATACTAAGTGAACTAAGTCAGAAAGAGAAAGACAAATATCATATGATATCACTTATATGTGGAATCTAAAATATGACACAAATGAACCTATCTATGAAACGGAAACAGACTCATGGACATAGAGAACAGACTGTGGTTGCCAAAGGGGAGGGGGGTGGGGGAGGGATGGAGTGGGAGTTTGGGATTAGCAGATGCAAACTCTTACATGTAGAATGGATAAACAACAAGGTCCTACTGTATAGCACAGGGAATTATATTCAATATCCTGTGATAAACCATAATGGAAACAAATATGAAAAAGAACGTGTAATATGTATAACTGAGTTCCTTTGCTATACAGCAGAAATTAACACAACAGTGTAAATCAACTATATTTCAATAAAAAAAGATATACTTTTGTATTTATTTCAAGAGATGGTCCTAAAGCAATGAATACATAAAACTCAATTCAATACATCTGTATTGAATATTTACTATATGTAAGGCACCATGGCAGAGTCCATTGTGTTGAATATTTACTGTATATAAATACACGGCAAAGCTTCATTTAAACTTGGAAAAGATGATATTATGTCAAGGTAACCATCACAAGACTTCTCAGAGCCTTCATTATTCTAAAGTGATCTCTGAGGTTCTGGTTTCACTAAAGCAGCATAAACCCACTGCAGCCCATTCTGCCGTCTGGTTATATGCTCAACCGTTCACTGGCTGGTCAGGCCACAATGCAGGAGGGACTATAGCATGGTGTGGACAGGGTAAAAAGGCAGGTAAGTGCATAATTCGAGTTTGCTCAGAGTGGCCGACACGCACCCCAGGCTCAGTGGTGCAGGGCTTACTGACAGCAAGAGGAGACAGGGAGCGCAGATCTAGCCCCTTGCGATGTCTGGGTCCCCGTGGCCACAGGACCCATTCCTCGGCTGATGTGGGCAGTGTGGCTGCATGAACCCCGCTTTGTGCTGCCGTGGGAGGGTCCCGACCCCTCCTCCGTGGGTTCTGAAATGCACAAAGATGAGCATGTGTCCGAAGGCCATGGACACATGCCCTTAAGCCGAAGAAGGAGCACCACTGAGCCTGGAACAGGGCAGAACATTCCCCCCAGGGAGACAAGCTCAGCACGGGCTGTGAGCGCTCCTTATCTCTCCGTGAGGAATGTTCCAGGACCAAGGCTCATTCTTATGCAGCCGAGCAGGAGTCAACAGACTTCGTGTGACTGCCTTTCCCAACAGATCCAACTAAAAGTTCTGACTGGAAAGACTACAAAAAATAACACCTGAGGACTCTGACCCTGAAAAGTGAATAAAACCAGGTGGATTTTAGGGGGAGTTAAACTTTGAGATAGGACCACACAAGGCGAGTTTCCGTCTCTCATAGCTTTGCTCTGAGGATGGCCTCTAGCCGCTGAGCAGTGTGGCAGGCGTGGTTGCATAAGCAGCTAACACTCCAATAGGAATTACATCTTTATGGTCAGAAAAACTAGGAAGAGGCATCTCCTGAGGGTTGGAGAGTGAGGGGAAAAGCCCAGAGTAGAAAGAGCCAGAAAGAGGGAGTCTCCCAATTCAGTATATAAACCTTCCCAAGTCCCAGCATGACCCCTGAGCAGTACACATGCACAAGAAAGACCCAAACAAGACCAAAAGTCTTTGAGAACTAAACTGGGTCATGAACCACTGCCCACAGAAGGTGAGACAGAACTTGTGGTCTGAATCTAACCAAGTTGATTGCCTGCTAAAATAAAAATATTGGTATCTCCACAGTATCACAGTGGGACTCAGAATGTATACAACATAACATTCACAATGTCCAGGATACAATCCAAAATTGCCTGATGTACAAAGAAGCAGGAAATGTGACCAGTTCTTAAGGGAACAGACAACCAACAGATGCCAATCCCAAGATGACCCAGATGTTGGGATTATCAAAGACTTTAAAGCAGCATTAAAACTATGCTTCGGGCTTCCCTGGTAGTGCAGTGGTTAAGAATCTGCCTGCCAATGCAGGAGACACGGGTTCGAGCCCTGGTCCGGGAAGATCCCACATGCCACGGAGCAACTAAGCCTGTGCGCCACAACTACTGAGCCTGCACTCTAGAGCCCGCGAGCCACAACAACTGAGCCCGCGTACCACAACTACTGAAGCCCATGCACCTAGAGCCCACGCTCCGCAACAAGGGAAGCCACCACAATGCGAAGCCCGCACACTGCAACGAAGAGTAGCCCCCGCTCACCGCAACTGGAGAAAGCTCGCGCACAGTAACGATGACCCAACACAGACAAAAAAAAAAAAAAAAAAGATCCTGCATGCCGCAACTAAGACCTGGTGCAGCCTAAATAAATACATAAATAAATAAAATTAAAAAAAAAAACTATGCTCCATGAGGTAAAGAAAAATACACTTGAAATGAATGAAAATTTAGGCATTCTGATCAGATAAATTAAAACTATAGAAAAGAATTAAGTGGAAAATTGAAAAATATATGAAATAAAAAATTCACTGGGTAGGCTCAGTAGCATAATAGAGATGATGGAAGATAAAGTCAATAAAATCTTATCCAATGTGAAGACAGAAAAGACTGGAAATAAATGAACAGTCAGGGTTCTGTGGGACAATATCAATAGTCCTAACACACGTTTCACTGAAGTCCAAGGAGGAGAGGAAAGAATGATGGGAACAAAAAAGTATTTGAAGAAATCCTGGCCCTCCTCTTAGTCTCTCCTTGAAGGAACGTGTCATCACAAAGCCCTTCTGGGTGAGCACCAGACCCCTTCCAGCCCCAGTCCCGATGACCACACTTCTAAGACCCTGGGATGTCTGTGTCTGTGTCCCCTGTAGGCTGTAACTCCCTGGCCGGCACCCTGGTCCAGCCTTTGCTGCCGTCTCAACAGACCTAATGGGCTGCTGGGTGCCCTGAGAGCCACTGGTACCAACCCGCTGCCTCTGGTGCCCAGCAGGCCGGAGGCTCCCTGTGCTGCCCCTGCCCATAGTCCCTGCTGAGGAAAGGGTCCCACGGGCACCCTGCTCCATATGAGCCCACCATCCTGGCATCACCTGGTCTGCTCAAACCCCCCAGGAGTCCAAGGTTAAAACTATAGTGGATTCTTTGTGACCTTTCATTGTAAGCTTAAAAATGAATGCTAATTTTGTACTCATCTACATAATAAACCTCTGCTAATCTTAAACAAAAACCTGCCGTCCAGTATTGAAGCGCATGAAGCTTTCTGCGTGGCATTCCTCTGGTGGTTTGGGTTGTCTACACAGAGTACCAGGCTTCTGGGGCGTGTAGTCCCCAGTGGGAAGTGCACAAACCCTAGAGAAAGGTCTGCTCACCTTAGAGAGGCTCAGGGCTGAAGAATCTGGAAGGACTGACCACGGGCTCCTCCCAGAACTAAGATCCACTCCAGCCCCCAGGATGGGACCAGGTCCTGGGGTGGAGGGGTCTAGCAACAGGCTAAGTGGCTAAGGGTATCAGTGGTGGGCCGGGAGGGAGGGCACCCAGGGGCCTCCGAAACCCATCTGAGACTTGTTCTGAGCAAGGTGACTTGAGGGCCAAAGTAAAGAAAGGTGTTTTGCACCATCCGCTGGACACCTTTGTGTGGCCGGTGGGGGGTGACCGGTTTTCCTTTTGGTAATTCATGGTCTGGGCACACCTTTCCCAGCACGGCTGGGCACACCTGAGCTTACCGTCAGTAAACAACAAGCCTCAGGATGCGAGAAGCTGCAGGGTGAAACACATTTTTTTCCTGTTTTGAGTCGTTCTGTGCTTTTCCAGCAAAAGGGTATCATCTGGTTTTGAATGGAATCCAATCTTCAGCCAGACTGCTTTCTCCTTTAAACAAGTTGTTCTCAATTCCCTCCAGATGGATAATTGATTACAGTGTCTTGGAGGGCCCTGCTTTTAACTGCCAGCTTATTCCCCCTTAAACATCTCATGCTTTATGGCCCGGCTATGCGTCGGCTTCCAGAGAAAGGGCAGAGCTGCGGTCGGCTCCTCTAATGACGACAACCCCAGCAGCGAAAGCCCACAAAATAAACCCGCCTCTACTGCCCTTTTGTCATTTATCTTTATTGCTCAAAGAAAATTCATGGAGAAGAGGTCCTGAGCTCCCCTGTCATCAGGTTTTTGCGGCTGACGCTGTGATTATCTTGCAATTGTGAACATGGACGAGATCATTCATGTTCGCCTTTTCAGATGGAGGAGTAAAGTGACATGATGGATGAAGAAATATCTCCAAGTGATGTAATCTGTTAAAGATGTCGTTTCTGTCTTCCATTTTTGGCAGGCTGCCCTCAACTCTGCGATGGGCCTCCATAATTCATTTGCTCATTCAATTCCTCCTAATACGAGGTCCCAAAATAGATTCAGTCTTTTTGCCTTGACTATGGTGTATTTTCCCCAAGAGGAACCAGGGAAGCTTCTTTGTGCCCTGGAGAATTATTAACGGGAGGACAGGCCTGTTGTTGACAAACCCGGCCTGAAGAAGCAGCAGAAAGGGATTTCTGTATTCTAAAAGAAAGGGGGATTAAAGTCTTCATTTTAGTCACAGGACACCAGCTGCTGATTAGTGAGGTTCAAACCTACGGGGAGGCGCTGATAAAAATTATTGTAAAATACTGAGAGTTTTAATGGAGTTCTGAAACAAGGAAATCATGGAACAAATCCATGAATTTTTTTACTTTCTAAGAAATACAGAAAATTTGTATCTCACCATTTCTCAGAACTCAAGAAGGAAATAAAGAATTCAGATTTCCTTAAAGGCTCGATACGTGAAGCAGTCTGCTAGGCAAAGCAAGTAGCAGGCTGGTTTTTCTGTGTTCCAAGATGAACGCCAGCCACAGCAGGCTCTGTCCTTGGTGCTTATCCAGCTGGTCTATGAGAAACGCAGAGGGTGAAGGCGAGACCCTGTGAGGGCACAGTCCAGGGCCCGGTGGCTGGTCCCCACTCGGCCTTTCACGTGTGTGAACTTAGACAAATCACTGAGTATCTCTCCAGGGCTCAACACTCCCATCTGCAGTGGGCAGAACACTCCCTCAGGGTGGGAGAGGAGATTAAATGAGGTGACACATGATAAAGAAAACAGGGGACTCTGTAACCACAGCACACTGTGACTCCTATGCAGTTATTACTGTTTCCATCTGGGGCATTTGTGTCTGAAGACTCAGGGTTTTCTACACGACACTTCAGCTCCCTTCTCCTTTTACAAGTGATGATACCTTTATATGATGATTGGACGGTATCATGTTTGGTGATTTAAAAAAAAATTTTTTTTTCCTAAAAGGAATTAAGAGGAGAAGGGGAGAGGGAGAGGAGGCAGGGCAAATGGGAAGACCTCTGGCCCCAGGTAGTGGAGAGGCAGGATGGAGAGTCAAAACTTCTGAGTTTGTATTCTGGTTCCGCCACTTCTTGGCTGTGTGACTTTGGGCAAGATACCTAACTGTTCTGGGCTGTTTCTTCTCCTGTACAATCGTGATTCTAATGGTACCTACTTACTAGGGCTTAATGAGATTTAAACAGAATGGTGCATAAAAAGCACCCAGCACAGTGCCTGGCTTATAGTAAGATCTCCCAAAATGTGCACTATTATCGCTCTGTACACCTATGGCCTTAATAAAAAGTTGTTGAATAAGTGAATGAAATGAAAAGTAGTATGAAAAGTAGTAAATAAAAAACCAAAACGGAGGAAATTAAAGAATGAATTCCTTCCAAAAGTCTTCTGTGAATCCCAATAATGCCCTGTCTGCTGCCATGTCTCCCCTCCCCCGCCCCGTTCCAGCCTCACCGGACACACAGGCAGTTTTCCAAATGCTCCGAGGCACCCCTGCTTTGCGATGGCGACCTACAGAGCTGCCCTCCCTTTATTCACTGACTGAATCTTAATTCTTCAAGGCTCCACCCAGATGTCACCTCATTTGCAAATACTTCCGGAATCATCCTGAGTCTAACAGATTTGTTTTTTAAAATAGGCTAGCAGGATTTTATTGCTGTTGTTATTGACGTTTGTCTCGCCAGTTTAGACATCTCTGTGTTGACCCCTCTTTCTCAGCAGTCTGGTGGGCCACCGTCCTGGGGGTCCCAGGTACAATGTGAGCAGCGGTCCGCACTCACCCCCAGCACCAGGAGAGGCACCCCGACCTCCCCCCAGGCTGCAGTTTCCTCCTCGGAGCGAAGTCCACTATGTGCAGAATAGACGGGTACCTGCTTTCTTGTGCGCAGAGTGAAGGGGCTGGTCTGGTTGGCTGAGATTCCTCAAGCCTTCAAGCCTTCAACCCCCCCTGTCCCTTGGGCTCGATGACCCGTGCGAGTCACCGGTGGACATCTGTCACAGTTCCAGCCCATAACCTCAAGCCCTCAAACATACCGTAACGGACAACCAAAATCCCTGCCCTCCTCCTCCACACACCTACAAAACGTGCAACTCATCCCCCGAGAGATTCCCGATCGCCCCCTAGGAACCCACAGCAATTTGCAGGTTTATGAAGCTCCTTTGGGACTTCTTGGTATGGCCTCATCTCCCAGGTTCAGTGTGATCTCTAATATGACGGTGGGACTGAAAGGAGACCGGCCGTCCTAGAGAGAGGCTGTGAAAGACAGCAGGTGGGTGACAGACCCGTGAGCCCTGAGCTGTCTGCAGTGTGCGTGTTTAGAGGCCGTGGGTTACCGGAGTCACCCTTTGCTCAGCGAAAAATGCAGTCCACCCCCTGGCACCATCCCCCCCTCCACACTCCACAGCCACCGCACGGGGCAACGTTCAGCCTTTAATGTCCTTTTGTAGAGGCAGAGCACATGATTACGGTTAAGTTCTTTTTCGCCCTGCAAGTCTTCGTCAGATAAAATGCCATTTTATTATGCTGTGATAGTAGTTATGATTACATGGGGCACTGAAATGATGATTGAGCTACAAACTGAAAGGCAATCTCACCATTTTTAGAGTTTCCATTATTCCAGGACCAAGCACCATTCTGTCTTTCTACTTGACATTCTATAGCCATTGCCTCAGACTAATTATGATTCATCCAATTACCTAATTCTAATGGTCTAATTTTATCATTCCATAATTAAGCTTCTTCTGGCAGCATGCTATTTAGCCATAAAAGGAAAATATTTCTTTTCCCATTTTCAGAATTAGTTGAGCGAGACAAGGAAAGGTAGTCATGTCCACCTAACTCTACATTTGTTTTGAGCAATGGTTTTTCTCATTGACCTAAAGAACTGATAGATTAGTCCAAGAAACAGCTTTTCAGGTATAAGATGTTTGGAGTATTTTTTTCTTAGAAAGACAGCAGTAAATCAGCCAATATTAATCAAACACTTGAATCACAGCTTTGCAGCTGAAGACCCAAAAGGAGAATGAACAAGGTTTCCTTAGCAGTCTGTCCTACATTTGATGATAGTGAATATCTGAGAGGCTGAGGCTGCTCATGGCTTATACAATATCCAATATCCCGTGACTGAATTGTGGGTGGAAGGTACTGGGCTAAAGAACTACATATCCCAGGCTCCCTTGCAGAGAAGGATGGTCAAGTGACCAAAACTGGCCAATGAGACATAAGTAAAAGTTAGCGGGGGCTTCTGTAAAAGATTCTCATGAGAAAAGTAGACTCAGCTGGAGGTGTGTCCTGGGCACGTCTTCCTTCTTTCTTCCTAGAAAAAGAACTTGATTACTGGAGCCGAGGCAACCTCCAGCGACCATGAGGGAAAGCCAAGAGAATTTTGGAGGTCTCAGCCCTGACGTCCTTAAACAAGTAAACCAACCCCAGCACCTGTTGGCCTCCGGCCTTTTCATTTTGAGTGAAAAATAAATCCCTGTGTGGCTTAAGTCATCGGCCATTTGATTGACAAACATGCATGCATTTATTTGTTTATTTGTCTCTCCTCACTAGAATATAATTCCACAAGGGTGTCAACTTTGCTCACTGCTGTATATTATGCCTGGAATACAATAAGCACTTCACAGTAATCTGCTGAACATTGAATGAAAGCAGCTGAATTCCTTACTGATACAGTCTGATAGCCAGTAAAAGCTAAAAGTTGTCTCTGGTCCTCCCAAGCCACACCCTCTCTCAGAAGATACTCAAAAGCCAACTTAATAAAACTCTTCGTCCAAACCGTGAAATCAATGATATTTCCACACAGCAGTAAAATTTCACTAGTTATTGATGACCTCTCATTAGAACACCTCCAAAATATACAATCATAGAGTAAAAGGGGAATTTTAGAGATTGCCCCCCAGAAAAACACACCTGCCACATGGTCCAGTGTTGGGCCACGCAGAGCACTCTTGGCGGTGGGAAAGGCTGACCTCAGGATCCGGAAGGCCGGGCTGACACCCTGAGACGTGGCCCTTTGGGGAGGGCCGTCATCGTTGCTACTCAACACCTGTCCCATCGTGAGGCAGACACACCAGGGGGCCCTCTCACCTCCTTGTCTAAGGCGAAGGCAGGCGGATGAGGGCTGGGCTTGGCACGTCTGCCTGGCCAGCACCTCAACGAGCTTCCCCTCTTGAGAAACCATATTCAGTGGACTTGGACCCTCCATGTTCCTTCTAGTTAAAGTTTCTCAGTGTGTGTATCATGCTATCAACTTAGTAAATGTGTTCTCCTTGCTTACTTCTTTGCTTTGGACATATAGTTTAAACTGGATGAACAGGGTCACTTGTCCCTCAAATTGTTCCCATCTCAGTTCTGCTGCATCTACATCATACTGTACTTATAAAAAGAGTAAAGATTCCAGGGGGCTCAGAAATGCCACAATCCTAGGAATTTTGATAAGAAATGCTGGTGTGTTCCTATCGTCTGCTTCCTCTCACTTTCCATGCATATAAAGTGAGTTTTATTGACACATGACAATCAGCCATCTCTCAGTTATCCACGGAGAAAAGGGACACTTGGTATTGACGACAGCTGTGCCAGCCAGAGGCCGAGGTCCTACCTCCCAGGGCAGGAAGGGACCTCGGGACTTCAGTGTCATCCAGTCTGACCAGTGTGGGGGCAGAGGGGACAGGCTGGCCCTCAGCAGGACTCTGCTCCTGGCCCCCAACCTCAGTGTCCCCTGAGCTGGGCACTGGGTGTATGCCCAGTGTGCAAACAACGTCCCGGGGCCAAATGGGTGAGAGCTGTGCAGAACCCATCACAGCGCCTACGGCTGGAACTCCACACACCCGGGGCTCGCTCTTGTTTCCCCTCCTGCCTCTCTGTCACTGTGGCTCATTTTGGATGACAGCTTCCTTGAGGGCAGGAACAGGGACCATGGTTCACATTTGCTCTCCGTACACCTAAGGGCTCAGTTAGTGCCAACAGATGAGGGTGCAGCCAGAAAACTCAAGTCCTCTCCCAGGCACAGCACCTGCTCTGGCGCTTACTGTTTCTAAAGTGGATTTCTCACCCGCTAACATCATGTCTTACTTGAAGAGGAAATAAATGGACCTTCATGTCCCTGTCCTTTTCCAGGTGATGGAAGTTACATGACCCTGAAGAAAGTCCACACTTAGGTGGCTTCCGAATGGCCTCCCTGCTTTCTAAAACAGGACAAAAAAGAACAAGCAATAAGCCTGAAATAGCCGCTTCCATCCCGAGGTGCTGCAGAGGGAGGCGAGCTTGCCCCATGCCCCCTCTGCCCGTAGTGGAGTCTATTTGACTTTGCAGATGTCAAAGCTTAAATGTTGACGGGTTTGCCTGTTTAATCAAATCACTAGCTTTTAAAAAGCTGAGCAACTAGTCATTTCACTAATCAGACAAATCAGTGGGTTTCTTTGGTGGCAGGAATGGTCTTGATCCCTGATTTCCCGGCTTGGAAAGGCTTTGTTCCTTCTCTATTCCCGGTCCCCGTTCGCCACCCCAAGCTGGAATACGAATCTCTCTTCTGCCTGAGGAAGCGGCTGTCAGACAGAAACAAAAAGCCCTGGCGGCCTGTGGAGGGTCCTGGCGGCTGGCTCCAGACCACGTGCTTGCTCCCCGAGAGAAGGGGGACGGCAGGGGGTAAGGGAGGTACAGCGCGGGCTTGTGTGGGCGGAGGAAGCTCAGGGAGGGTCTACATGGATCTCCAGACCACTGCCTGGAGGGGGCCGCGAGGGACGCTGGGAGCCCCTACCTCCCAGGCTGGAGCTGGATTTTCCACTTCTCTCAAACCAGCCCGTTTCCAGAAGCTGGGCCCGCGGCCCCTCCACCTCACGTCCCCTTGGACAGACTTCCCTGCACACGATCCAGCTCGGCATCAGGACCCCACCGCCTCCTGGGGTCTCGGCAGCCCTATCCCATCTCGCTCCTGCCCTGGAGTCTGGCTGCATTCGGGGCTTGACTTGTGACTGTAAGCCGTCTCCCCAGATGCGTCTCCTTCCCGTGCCCTCCTAGCCCAGCCTCATGCCCCTCACCCCCAGCGAGCTCTCGGGCTGGGGTGAAGGGTGCTTTCCCATCCCAGGGCAGGGACCATGCCTGTGCAGGTCGCTGAGGTCACCTGACACCCCAGTACCTGTCGAATAGCAGCACCTTGCACACATCGTTGAATAAAGGGAGAGCATTTGCCTTGTGGGAGCTATTCTTGGAAGTCATGAACAGAATACGCAAACGGATTACTGTTATCTGTCCCAGAGAATCATGTATGTCTTCAAATGTGAGCCAACTCCTTCTCTACAAAGTCAATGCATTCTACACACGGCCGGACAGCCTCTCCCAAACGCTTTTCGTTATGCGGTTCCCGGCTCAGAAGCTCAGTGGCTCCTCTCTGACCGCCACCCTCCTTAGCCCGGCAGCCAAGACCCTGCACAAGCCCACCTCTCCCTTCCTCTTCCATCGTCACGCTACACAACCTCCATCCCAGCTACACTGTGCTGCTGGCTGTCCCTGAGCACAAACGCTCATCCGTGCCTCCACGCATCTGTCACTGGACCCTCTTCCCTCCCAGTCCCTCCCCGTAAGCCGACTCCTACCCATACGCCAAGGCCCCACCCACTGGTTCCTTTGTCTATGAGTCCTCCTTGAGTATTCCAACTCACAGTAACTCAGTCCATCCACAGACCTATGGGACTGACAGCATCTGCACGGGACACTGCAGTCTTGCGATGTCATCTGTGTTGTTGCCATGCATGATCTAACCGCATGTGTGGGACTCCTGCCCGTGTTAACTAGACCAGCAGCCTTCGTGCTCCATCCCTCTGTACCCTCAACGTGCCTACAGCAGCACACACGGTAGCTGCCGCCTGAGAGTTGGCTGAATGAATGATTGAAGGGCCAAGACTTCTTCCCCTCCTTCTCTGGACAGGCTGACCAAAGCCTGCAAAGGCTGTTAGAAGGGACAAGTGGAGAGATGTCCTCTGCCTGTGGACCTTGGGCACAGCGCAGGGTGACAGGGTGGCTGGGACTGCCCTGGGCTGAAGCAGGTAGAGGCGGCTCCCACTGTCACTCCTCCCCGGAGCAGCTCCCTGTGAGCGCCGGGGCAGCTCCCTGTGAGCGCCGGGGCAGGCCGCACAGGCTGCGGACACGGTTGGCTGCTGAGAAAGAGACCAGTGCCCCCAAGGAAGGGCTCTGGGACCAAGCCAGTGGCACGCATGCCGTAAGTGTAGCAGCCACTGGGGCTCTTCTCCGTAAGAATCAGTGAACCATATTTTAGAATATCTTGTTAAATGCAGATTTATCCCTCAACTCTGAAAACACGATCTGTTGCTTCTGTCATCAAACCAGCTGGCTTCATCATATCTATGGACAGCATATTTTCCAGGAACGAGTCTTTAAAGCTCCTCTGGCAAATATCTCCTACTGGCATTTCCCCATTGAATGTGCATTATCCTCACACACAGCAAAATTGATTTTCCTTTAGAAGTTGGCGTACAAGTAACTATCATGTAGTGAAAGGACACGTGACGTGTCATGATACACAATGTCATTATTATTAATGTGTTCACTCTGTTGGTTACTGAAAATCGAGAAGGCTCTGGCTTAGTCCTGGAATTTCTCCAGCAGATCATATGCACTAGGATTTTTCCTTTGAGGTTGTAAAAAAGAGCTTGTTGTCCTCCAGTATCCAATCTTCCCATTTTACTTAGTAGGAGAATGCTTGATTTTTAGCTGGACCCAAGACATCTTGACATAGATATCACATTTCCAGCCCCCTCTGGAGCTAGGTGTGCTCAAGCGACTAAGTTCCAGCCAATAAATGAAAGTGTCATGTGTGACTTCAAATAAGTGCTTTAAAGTAAGAAAGTGTGCTCTTCTTTGCTTTTCTTTCATCTTTCTGCATGTTGGGATGCCAGCATGATGTTTGGAGCTCAAGCAGCCACCTTGGACTATGAGGTAATACGCTGAGGAAGTGGAGGGTAGCTAGATAGAAGGAGCCTGGGTCCCCAATTATTGGGAGCTGACATATCAACCCTGGGCTTCATTTACAAGAGACAAACGTCTAAATTATTTAAGCTATTGTTATCCTGATTGTCTGTCATGGCAGCCAATCATAATCCTAATTGTGGTGTTTTTTTAAATGTCTAATTCTACCCATACCCTATGGGCTTCATCACTTGTCTCCCTTGTCCTCTGACTTTTCATTAGATTTAGGCAACGGGAGGCACTGGCAAGAGAATGGAGGGTGAGACTTGACAGAGAGAAGGATATTTTTTCTTCCTTGCTTCCTCCATGCTTTAGTGCCTTGATACAGCACGGTTTTCTCTTTCTTACCCTACAGTTCCTGCCAGGGGGCCTCTCCTCCTTATCTCCAGTTTTCTCTGGGCTCTGGCAACACTCTTTTCCCTCTTTTCCCTTTAGACCTGGGGTAGTAATGGCTTCTGAATATTGCTAACCTCTGGATGCTCAACAACCTTTGTGGGTTCCCTTAATCGTGCCCACACCTCTGAAATTGTCCTCTTATTAATTTGCCTCTAGTTATACATTTTAGTAGAATCCTGTTTTCTTCTAGGACCTTGCCTGATAGACCAAGGACCAATGGGAGAATATCTTACTAGTCAGCACCTTCATGGCCAATCAATAAATAGCATTTTACTAGCTTACTTTACACAGACGTTTACCCTGTTACCCATGAGGACCACAACCTGCAAGGGCCACCCCAGTTGTGACTGTTGACTATCCTATGAGCTGTGTAAGCGTCTCCTATGGGCTCACCTACTGTAAGACATGGTTCTGTTCTCAAGGAGTTTTCAGCCCAATCAGGCACTGTGAGGAGTGGAGACGGGGCTTAATCATGTGACGGGGAGAGTGAAACCACTGTCATCACTGGGGTGAAGCTAATGTGTTGGATAGTAGTGAGCAACACGGTAAGGGCCTCTGAAACCAGGCAGAGAAAACTGAGTTTAATTAGGACCAAGGAAACTGGCGAATGTAAGGTGACATGATAAAAAGTGCTGCTTCATCAAAATGTATCTGACAAAAGCTAATTGTCTTATTCTCCTTGCCTTCTCTTTGCCCACTCTTCCTTTCAGACCTTGTAACTGCTACTTGAATTCATTTTCTAAGTCTGGACCTGCTCCTGTCCGCCAATGCCAAAATGCATAAGTCCACCTTCCTTTGGAATGACTTAAAATGCCTTTTGGGACTTCCCTGGTGGTGCAGTGGTTAGGAATCCACCTGTCAATGCAGGGGATAAGGGTTCAAGCCCTGGTCTGGGGAGATCCCACATGCCGCGGAGCAACTAAGCCCATGTGCCACAACTACTGAGCCTGCACTCTAAAGCCCGCAAGCCACAACTACTGAGCCTGCACTCTAAAGCCCGCAAGCCACAACTACTGAGTCCGCGTGCCACAACTACTGAAGTCCGTGCTCTGCAACGAGAAGCCACCGCAATAAGAAGCCCACGCACCGCAACGAAGAGTAGCCCCTGCTCACTGCAACTAGAGAAAGCCCGCGCGCAGCAACGAAGACCCAACACAGCCAAAAATAAAATATAAATAAATGAATTAATTTTTAAAAATGCCTTTTGCCACCCAGCTCCAGCTAAAATCTCTAGTGTCATCTCCAGACGCTTCCATCCACCTGCCTTTTGATACAGCTCCCACGATGGGCCACCAACTCCTGAACAAACCACATACACGCAAGCTTCTGAGCATTTGCCTGTGCTGTTCCCTCCAACCCAACAGAACTTTGTGCAATGATGGAAATTCTATATCTACACTGTCCAATATGGTAGCCACTAGCCATATGTGGGTACTGACCACTTGAAACGTGACCAGTGTTCCACCAGTGACTGAGGAACTGAATTTCTAATGTTACTTAATTTTCACTGATGAAATTTAAATATCAGCAGTCACACGTGGCTAGCGGCTACTATACTGGACAGCATAGCTCTCGCCAAAATGTTCTCTATCGTTCTCTCCTCCTCTTACTCCCACAAGGGGTCCAGGAAACCCCTAAGGGTCATCAGGACAAATTTAGATGTGCTGCCTCACTACAGCTTTCTGTCACCTGATCCTCATCCCCTGAGACCTAATCACTCCCTCAGCTACGTTCCTCCAGCACTTCACACGTGCCTTTATCCATCACACAGCACAGGGCCTCTCCCCTTCCTTCCTGGCACCTTATTGCTCTCACACTTTGCTGTACAGTACTAACTGCATTTATCTAGGTGAGCCTTGCTCTCTTGCCTCTAGGCCTTGGCATACACTGTCACTGCTGCCTAAAGCACTCTTCCCTACCCCTCTCCCCTGGCCAGCTAATGCCTTAAGATTTAAACTTAGATGTCTCTGCCCTTATGCCATCTCCCACCCCAAAACCAAATTAGGACCTTTCCTTCCTAAGTACTCTCATAGTGTCCTATATTTACACATCCTAGTTCTCTACGTTGAACTTGTGTTTGTAGCCTGTTTCCCCCTCTGTACTTTAAATCTCTTTGAGGACAAGGACTGATTATTATTCAAGCATCTATCACAGTGCCTGTCACATAGTAACATGAGCTGAATATGACCAAAATACTCCTGTTGGGATGCAGTGGGGAGAAAAATTGTGGAGCTGCTGTCCAGGGTCCTGAAATAGCACAGCTGGGTAGTGTGTGGATTGCTGTATGTCCAAACTCTCCGGCAAAGTAGAAACCAGGCTATAGGATGTTATGGGGAGAGGAGAGAGCAGTTAAGATATAGATGACAGGAGAGAGAAAGAGACAGACGTGGGGGGGGGGAGGGGGAAGAGGGAGGGAGGGAGAGAGAGAGAGAGAGAATGAATAAGGAACTGACTTAGATGATTGGGGAGGTGTGATGAGTCCAAAATCTGCAAGGTAGGTCAGCAAGCTGGAGACCTAGGCTGAAGCTGCAGTTTAAGTCCAAAGGCAATCTACTGGAAGAATTCCTTCTTGCTTGGGGGAGGTCAGTCTTTTGTTCTATTAAGGACTTTCACAGGCTGGATGAAACCCACCTACGTTATAATCTGCTTTACTCAGAGTGCACCAATTTAAATGTTAATCTCATCCCAAATCCAGTCACAGAAACATCCAGAATACTGTTTGACCAATTACCTGGGGACCGTGGCCCAGCCAAGGTGACACATAAAATTAACCATTGCACAGTTTATAGGATATGTTATGTTGAGAGAGAGAGGATATAAGATATAGGATACAGGAGTGAGGGGGGAGAGATAGAAAGAGAGAGAGACAGAGAGAGAGACAGAGAGAGAGAGATCCAGCGGCATAGCTACCCCTCAGGAAAATAAAATTTTGCTGTCTCATCCAAATCGTTAGTGTTAACAAGAGAGAAGCTACAACCCAAAATAGAGGAACCAGTGAACCCCTAAAGGAAAGTAAGAACTGTGTGCAAGTGTTGCCTTGAACAACCACATTCACATAGGCTGGCAATGCCAACTATGTAGCAGGGACGGTTCTAAACTTTTTCCATGGATTACTCATCTAATCCCCACAACAACCCTAAAAGGAGGCATGACTATTGTCCCCATTTTATAGATGAAAAAACTGAGGCACAGAGGTGTTAGTAACCCCTCAAAGGCCCCCCCACTCTAGGAAGCAGTGGAGGCAGAATTAAAACCCAGGTAGTCAGTGCTGAACACTAAGCTATTTCTAACTGAATCCCAGGCTGGGGAGGTCATGTCTGCTCAGCTGTCAGTGTGGAGCTCTTTTGTTTAATGACACTAACTAGCTGGTTTGTTCTGGGCTCTGAGGAAGAAGCTTGACCTGTACTACACACAGGCAAAAGAATATGCCTTTTAAGTATGCACCTTGATCTGGGAAATACCAAGCTGTTATTTCTCAACTATACTCCAATATAAAATAAAATTTAAAAAAAAAGAAAGGAAAACATCCAAGCTAAGAAAAAGGGAAGAATACATATGAGCTTCACTTGTGTTATTTCCTTTTAGGGTGTAATATTGCAAATCTAGAATTCTACATGTTCTACCCTTACTTACGACTACACTCTTAAGGAAGGCAAAATAAGGGGCCAATATTCGGTCACCTCCTTTGACCCCAGGGAAGGCTGGAACCGTGGGAACTGCTGTCTACCAACTTAGAACAGGACTGCGCACCGTGGGAACAATTCTCGTCCTCAAGTGGAATTGCTGGGACATAAGTCTGATCTCACCCCCGCCCCTTAGCCGGATGCTGCCTCTGGTTTATGAACATCTTTACTCGCTCCTGGAAACCCCTATTTGTTTGCATCAGGGAGGCTTATTAATTTTTAAATTATTACTAGTTCTAATTATATAGATAGTCATGTGCTCAGTCTATATATATATACAACAGTGATTAATAATTGGGATACAGTATGTGGCGTGGTGAGTATATATAAAACAGTGATTAATAATTGGGATACAGCATGCGGCGTGGCAAGTACATTGCTTTAGTGCCATGCAGACTGGGAGTTAATTTTTGCCTCTGTCCCTTACTGTGGTGTCATCTTGGGCAAAGTCACCAGCCTCTTTGAGCCTCGGGTTCTTCCTTGACACTCTCAGCGCTGCTGTGGGCATCAGGGAAAATGAACGTAAAACACTTCGCACAGCCGGGGACATAGCCGGGCCAGATAGCGCTGGGTGTTATTATCACTATTAGAACACATCAGCTAAGGGCCTTTCAAAAGTGACCTGCCAAGGTTCTGATCACCACTTCCTCTGTGCACACAGGTGGCTACCTTCTCAGGTGAGCAGCAGAAAGCCTTTTGCCGGGAGGTAGAAGGGAGAAGAATGGCCCAACAGTGACAAGAAATCACATCAGTGGTTTCTTTCTTTTCTTTTTTTTTTTTTAAAATTTTTCTTGTCTTTCATTTTTTTTTTTAAGTATAGTTGATTTACAACGTTGTGTTTAGTTTCAGGTGTACAGCAACGTGATTCAGTTTTGTATAAGAATCTTTTTCAGATTCTTTTCCATGATAGGTTATTACATGATATTATGGAATATAAGTTCCCTGTGCTATACAGTAGGTCCTTGTTGACATCAGTGGCTTCTGACCCCTGCGTGAGGCTGTTCTGTCGTTGAGGTTCGTATATCCTGACCACACAGTCTCCCTCTGCACTGAGACTATCGCACTCCCAGCTCCCTCTCTAATCTGTGGGCCTGGGTGTGCAGCGGGGATGTCTTACCCTATACAGGCTTCCATTTCTCCTTGGGGTTCATGGGTGCACAGGAAACACCCACAGTTCTACTACTCTTACTTTCTTCCAGGATGCTCACCTCCCTGCCCACCTGAGCTTGAAGACATTTTCCTACGAAGCCACGTCCTACATGAGACCAAACTCCGGGCAGAGGAGAGATGCAGAAATGGCCCATCTAAGCAGGTCCTGCTCCCATGACCCCAGGGAAATGGCGCCCTCAGGTGCTGGCTCAAGAACTGTGGGTCAGCCTGGGAGCTGCCTGATTTCTCTTTGAGAGCCAAGCCTCTACAAAGCAAACCTTTTATGGAAAGTCTTAGTTTGCAGAACTCCTCTTCTTGGAGAGAGATTCTCTGGGTGAAATAAACTGTGCCTTCAGCGAGAGGGGATGGAGTTACTTAGAACTCGGCTTCCACCTGACAGTGGTTATCACATTTGGCTACTTTGCCCCATGATCTCCGAGTGGAAAACAAAAGCCATGAGGCAGGGGAGGACATGCCTCCTCGGCCCAGGGTCTGTGTCTCTTTCTCCTAAACCTTTCACTCTGACATTCCAGGAAGT
This sequence comes from Balaenoptera borealis, assembly GCF_965194805.1. NCBI lineage: Eukaryota > Metazoa > Chordata > Mammalia > Artiodactyla > Balaenopteridae > Balaenoptera > Balaenoptera borealis. The sequence goes on from NC_138877.1 coordinate 5,527,768, forward strand.
GTTCTGGAACAGCAGAAGTGACACTCTTTTCCCATTCAGCACGACAAGAATGACCTGCAGTCCATTTTCTCTTACACTGTCCTTATGAGCTTTGCCCAGAAGAGGCAGAGCCCCGTGCACTGCCAGCTGACCTACTCCAGGCCTTGAATCACACCATTGAAATGAACCGCCCGGGGCCTGTGGGGGACAGGGCCCTCCCAGCCTTGGATGGGTTATTCCATTAGATGAAAAGGGACTTGGGAGGCAGTTTCCTTGGCTCTAGGACACTGTAACCACTAAATCCTCTGCCCACTTTGCATTCTGCCAGCCTAGGGAAAACATCACGGTGATTGTCAGGGTAGCAGAGCCAGAGCTGGGTAAGTCCCATTATCAAAAGGGAACATGTGGGCTGTTTTCTTCTTTGCTTATATTTAAATATTTCCATAACCAGGAGGAAAATGTCATTGAGACTTAGATCCTTTCTCTGGGCTTTGTGGAATGAACCACGTGTGACCCAGTAAGGGCAGTTCTGTGCCAGAGTTTTGGAGAGTGTGAATGCATGAAATTAACTAGGTTTAATAATCGTCTTTGTACTAGACCTTGGGGGATCCCTGGCAGCCTCGATCACTCTGGTTCTTATTTTCCTTTGCCCTGTATTGTCTTTAGTCACTCTTGAATGCAGAGAGACTTTTAGCTAGGAAGTTTGGGTTTCCTATTTCAAACCTGCCGCAAAGAATGTCACCTACCCCCACTTATAGTCTGTGTCTGTGGTATAGATAGTCTGAAGACAGTGTAGACTGTGTCTCAGCTCGTGTGATCCTGCCTGCCTATGAGAGATGGCTTTCTCTCTTAATTCCTAGCGGTAATCTAACTCTAACGTGCTTGCTAATAAGCACAGCTTAGAAGCTCCACGTGTAAAGGTCTGGAAGAGTCATTCTTTCATTATTGTCACTACATATTCTCATTTCACATGTGTGGAGGCAAAAGTAATAAAAAGTATAAAATTCTTTGGCGATAGGAAGAAGTATAATCTTCACAAAGAGAGAGTTGTGGCTTTAGCTTAGATTTATCAAATGCTAGTGTTGAAAGGACATGGAAAGATCATTTATTTAGACCCTTCGTTTTTATACGAGGAAACTGACGCTCAGAGACGCAGTGCCATTTGCTGGGGTCACGCAATTGCAAAGTGGGGCCAGAACCCAGGCCTCCCAACTCCCCGACCTGGAAGGCCGGCACTGTGGAGGCTTCATACTTAAGGATGGATTGGTATGTCCTGCTCTTGGACTGAGCTTTCACAAATACATGGGCCAGATGTCCACTGCAGTACTAATTATAACAGTGAAAATCTGGAAACAATCTAGATGGCCAACATTAAGAAAATTATAAAATAAATGGTGATATACTTAATATCATCTAAATATTATACAATTATAAATGTTGCCTATTGTAATTATATGTTATGTAAACATTACAAATCATTTTTGGAAAATATCTAATGACCAGGTAGAATACTCACAACATAACGCTGAATGAAAAAATACCAGGCTACAAAACTGAATACATACAGTGTGATAGCAATTTTGTTTCATATAAGAGTAGAAAACATCCAAGAGGGATTTTTTGGAGATGGTAGGATTATGAGTTACGTTTGTTCTCTTTCTTAAACTTTTCCATGTTTTAAGATTTTCTACAATTTGCATGTTTTAATTAAATGTAGAATTAGAACAAACTTGTGATTTTTTTAAGAGAAAAGATATAATCAAGCCTCAGTCACTTGAAAGAGCTTTTTCTCAGACTGAGAGACGGCGATTACAGAGGATTATGAAGAAATTCCTAGAAGCTAGAGAGCTATTTGCACAACTGCTGTCGAATTATTAAATGGCAAAACTTGAGCGAAAGTGAAGAAGACAAGTCAACACCAGGTGCTCCTATGTTTCCTCCGGTCTCTTCTTTCTGCAAACAATATCTGCTGTAATGAGTGGAGTGTGGGTTCTGTGTGTGTGTGTGTGTGCACGTGCGTGTGTGTAAGCGATGTGTAGCACTAGACTACACTGAGTGCCAAAAGAATTACAACCCTCCCCCGTAATATTCCACTTACTAGAAATAAAGCAAATTTAAATTAAGCCAACCTCATCTTTTTTGTATATAAAATAGAAATTATTTGTTGACACACAGTGCTTCAGAGGATATAACAAAAATACCATAGGATATGAAATAATACCATTAATTTGAAATTCAGTTGGCAGTAAGATTCAAGCACCATAGATTACTTAGCCTTTGATCCAATAATCTTATCTCTGGGCATTTACATGAAGGAAAAAATAAAGAAGAAGAAAGAGCTCAAGATATTTGTTCCTAGATTATTTCAAACAGCATAAAATTGGGAACAACAAAGAGTTCCTAAGAGAGGAGGATTTGTAATAAAACTATAGCACATTTGGAATGATATTATGAAGAAAATCTTTACAAAGAATTGCTTGAGATATAATATTTTAAAATCAGAACATTAAAATTATATTATTTTGTCATCATGAATATAATTATCTAAAATATATGCAGAAAGAAAAAACTACTAGCTATTTTGTTAGAATGGTAGGGTTTTGGATTACTTTCTCTATTTTCTGATTTTTTAATGCTAAAAAAATGCTGACAATTGCTCCACTGGTTTTGGGAGTTGCCTCCTGCTGGGCTTGTTTATAACTGTCAAATACAGCATCTATAATATGCAGTGGTGAAAAGGCCATCTCTGGACTCAAACTGCCTGAGTTCACATGCCTGGTTCTCCCACCTTCTGGCTGTGTGAACTTGGCGGTTTACTTAAGCCTCTGTTTTCTCATCTGTAAAATGGGAGATCATGAAAGTATGTGAGCTTTGGAAAATATTTGTAATGGTTCACATCTCCCAGGGTGAACTGGGTGATAAAGTTTCTACCACAAACCTTCATGGAGAAATATATTGCACTCTAGTGGGAGAGGCCAAAATCAAAGGTGCAGGCAAAGCTGCAAGTAGGGGTGGAATCCTAGTTGACAAGTTAGAGAAGCAGGTCCAAAGGCTTCACCTACTCCGGGAAAAGGACTAGACCCTGCCAGAGAGCAGCAAATGGACAAACTGAGAGAGGGAAAGTAGGTAGCCCTGGAGCAAGGGCCTAACGCTGAATTTTTTTCGCCTGTACCTCTATCTATCTATCTATCTCCATGTATTTTAAACTTTTGGAAAATTTCAAACCTGTCCAAAGTAGAAAGAATGATATAACAATGTACTCATTACCCAACTTCAAGAAAACGAATGTTTCACCTAATACCCCACCTATACACCCTCCTTGGATAATGCTGAAGTAACAGTTTTATCCCTCCATCTGTAGGTACTTTGGTACATATCTCTAAAAGACATACTCTTTTATTTAGCATAACCACAACACGATCATCATACCTAAAAAGTCAGCAATAGTTAACAGTGCTGTTTGAGGACTCACCCTACAGGGAGGTGAGTGGGAGGCCTTGTGCATTTGAACAGTCGGGGGGGCAACTGGGAGCCCAGGCCCGTTCATCTGACATCACCCCTTCCCCCAGCACCGCAGAAAGGGCAGCCCTGAGAACCACCAGAGTTGTAATCCACCTGGCGGGAGGCTGGCAGATTCAGCACAGGGTTTTGCACTTCTGTATGTCCTGAAAGACCAAAGTCAGGGCTGGAACGATGAAGGAATCTTCCAACAGACCCCAAACAAACAGCCTAAGAGGATGCTGTAGGCAGGTGGTTTTTAAGCAGAGTTCACGGCGCCCAGGGAACACTGAAGAGGGAGGAAGGAGTGAGGAGAATGAAAAGGCTTTGTCCCTCACGACTCAGCCATGGGTCTCTTTCAATCTCTTTCATCTACTGGGCTTCTAGAGCAGGGTCGTCGAGGGAAACCTTTCCATGGCCAAACAAAGCTTCCGCTGGAGAGTTTCCCTTGCTAGTCAGGGGGGCACCTGTGTTGAGACGGGCAGAGGTGGGAGAGCATAGGGCGGGGAGCCCGAGACCTCCACCTCCACTGACCTCAGACCAGCCACTTACCCTCGTGCATCATCTGTAAAGTGAGGACAACACAGGTCTTTGCACGGATGAAAGGCATGGGGACAACATCTAGCACATATTGGGTATTTAGTACATTTTACTTGTTATCATCTAAATATATCTGCCAAACTCACGAACTGCCATATTGAGACGCTTACAAGATATTATTTTTCAGGAAATTTGGAAAAACGTATTATCATATTTCCGCATCTTGGTGCACGTTAATTGACATAACTTGCCGTGCCGCTCTCCCGATGACCCAATTCTAAGCCTGTGGAATCAGCTAACCTCTAGCAAGCACACTCCAGGCCGGTGAGCGCAGTTTCTGCACAGGGTGCGACAGTGACATTCTTTGGCAAAGGAGGGACATGTAAGGAATTAGTCTCCTGAGCACGATGTAGCCGGAGGTAAGGGGACCAAGTGACAAGCGTCCCAGATCCTGGGACCATTTGGTGGCCCTAAGGATGGGATTCTTCTCCAATATGCATCTTTCTTTTATTGTTTTATCTTGAGGAGATTAGACTTAGAAACATTTTGAAGTGTGACTCATAATGACTCCATCCGCATAAAATCAGGCCTCAGAGCTTCAGTCTCCCAGGGAAAACGTTATGTGACATTATTTGCTGTGATTCACCGCTGCATATCAAAGAGGAAAGATGGGCCCCTTTTATGGGGGCCGGGGCTGAGCAGGAAGGGAAAGAAGGAGGACGCTGGTGAGGACAGCATCATTTTGGGGAGTCAGCTGGCTGACGCAGTGTGAGGTCCTGGAAGGAGAATGTGCCTTTTGCAGAAACACAGCTGAGCTCAGCTGAGACAAACAACAACCTTTGATGTATCCAAGTTGCTTTCCCGTTTTAGCTTCCCCTGACAGAGGGATGGGGTTTTCTGGATCTTTCCTGCTCCCCAGGAGGACCATTCTCCACTCCCCTCAGGTAATGAGCTGTGACTTTTGCCTGATGAAATAGCCACTGCTTCCCAGCTTGCCAGAACAAAATCTGGCTCTTGGCACAGAAATCGACACTCCCCAACCCCCCCCCCCCCGCCCCGTGACAGAAAAACAGGAATGAAATGTTTGCCTGGCACTTGTCAGCCCAGAATTCTGACTGAGTGAATTTCTTTAATCCTCTGTTGTCATGGAGATGTGCATAGGAGCCTCCAAATCGGGCGTGCGCAGGTGAAACCACGAAGATGGGCAGTTGGTTTTCGAACTGATGGTTTCCTCTGCTCCCCTGACATTAAAAGGCAGGCTGGGGAGGGCTCCCTTCACACACATCACACTCCCAGACCCGCTCAGCTGTGCTGGGACCAGACCACTGTGCTCTCCAGCCCGAATATGCCCACCCCACACCGTCATACATCCTTCCTCCTCTTTCTCTCAAACACACCCCGCTGCATTCGACTGATTTTAATAGAGGGTTTCTGTGATGGCATCCCAGTTCCCTGAGAGCCGTCCGTCCCTGATGTCAAAGGAGCCTCTGGTTCTCTCTAACCTTTTCTCAAACAAGGGACAAAAAGAGGATCCCAAGTCCTGCACAGAATGTTCTCTTTGGACAACTGAAATAGTTAAGATATCCATTCCTGGGAGCAAATGGCGGCAGGAGGATTCTGTCTTGGGAAAAGGGGGCAGATCTACCACGTCTTGGAGGCTCTGCCTTTGTTTCCAAAGGGCAATCCTGTTATAGCACCAGGAGGACAGGGGTGCACAACGTCTGTCCTGTGGGTGCTCAGGTGAGGTTGGACCAGGGAATTGGAGACAATGAGAAGCAGACCCTCAGTCTAAAGGAAGCCAGAGACGCCCCTGGAGGTTGGCCGGGGACATAGCACGTTCATCCTGGGGAGAAAATCTGACAGATGGGGAGGCAGTCCTGGAAAACAGGCTCAGATCCTTATCTCAGACTCAGCGGGATTTAGACGCAGTTTCGCTCTTGTCAGTGTCAGGAGGTCCAGGGCACAGCCTGGTGGGCTGGTCCCGGCGTTCCTACCTCCCGCTTTGTTCATGTTTTGACACTACTGTTCCTGATGCTGTGAGCGACATAAAGAGGAAAAATGCCCCTGACCTCAAAGGAGCGCGTCATTCACCGGGACAGACAGATAATCAGTATCCTGGACGATGGGGGAGGTGAGAAAGGCTGCCTCGCTGTTCACATCCATACACATCTCTGCTCTTCGCTCCAGTCTCTGCCCTCAAGTCCGCCCTCCCCTTGGAGGGCTCTTTGTCCATTCGGTCATCCATCCCGGATGTTTCAGCGGCACGCCAGCCCCCCACCCGTGGTGCTCCCTGTTCCCTTGGCCTCTCCGGCATCCCATCCTCACACTGCCCCCCCCCCAGCCTTTTCTCATTCTTACTGCCGACACCCTTCTTCTTCCATCTCATCACAACGTGCCATCCTAGACGAGGCACGCTGTTCTGGCTTCCGTCCCTTCCCCATCACCCCAGAGCCCATGTCCACCACTGCGATTTTCCTCTCCCCAACTCCCTTCCATCACACCCGACCTAAGGACCCCCTGCCTTCAGGCAACCCAGCCATTTGCTCCTTCAGCCCTTTGCCCAGGCCCCTGGGTGCCGCTGGAGAAGAAGCTGCTCCATGCACACGGGTGCTGCCCGCCAGCTGGGCTCTGGTGCAGCCTCCTCCATCAGCTCCCCTCCCTCACCCCGAAATGCCCTTTCCTGTTACCCGTGTATCCAGACCCTCCTCCCCAAGCCCTGCCTCTCTTCACTTCTGGCAGATAACTTTGGCCTCCCATTTTATTGAGAAAATGACTGACACAAGACAAGGCCATCTAAGCAGCCCTTCCCACGGAGTCTTACAGATTAACCCCACTCTGCCCACACCTTGTATTTCTGGCTCCTGGCCGGGTCAGGTGGGCGTGTGCTTCTTCCTCTAAGGTTAATCTTCCCACCTGTGTTGGGGACTCACCCCTTCGTGCTTCCTCAAAGACACTGCTCAAGGAACTTCTCTTAGGCTGTCTTCCAAGGCTGCAATCTTCTCTCCATAAAGTCTCTTTTGTCAAAGCCTTATAAACATCGTTGCCTCTTCCATCTTTCAGAAAAGCCAAACCACTCATCCCAAATCCCCCTCCAGCTACCATTCATTCTTGAGTATGTTTCTTCTCAACACTGCAAACCACACTCCTGAATTCTCTCCCTCTAAATTTATACAGTGGTTTCCTTCTTCTATATACACTTTCTCCCCTTTTCTTACTGGATATTTTACACCCCTGCCTTGCATTTAGCACTAAGGATGGATCCTCGATTGGAAAGTCGTTCTTCCCTCGGCTTCCAAGACGCCTCTCCCTTCTAAAGCTTTCCTGCTACCTCTCTGTCCACTTCCTGAAAGTACTCATTACGGGTTTCTCTTTCTCTGTTTACCTCTTAAATAGCAATATCTATAACGTTTTCCTTTGGCCCTGTGCCTTCCTTACTCTGTGTACTTTCTTGGGGTGATCTTTCCAAGCCCGAGTTCTAGCTAACATTTATATTCTTTTTTTTATGTTTAACTTCTTTTATTTTTTTTCTTGACATATAGTTGATTTACAATGTAGTGACAGTTTCAGGGGTACCGCAGAGTGACTCAGTTACATATATATACGTATCAATATATTGATACGTATATATATTCTTTTTCAGATTCTTTCCCAGTACAGGTTATTACAAGCTATGGAATATAGTTCCCTGTGCTATACAGCAGGTCCTTGTTGTTTATCTATTTCATATATAGTAGTATGTATCTGTTAATCCCAAACTCCTAATTTATTCCTCCACCCTCCTTTCCCCTTCGGTAACCATAAGTTTCTTTCTATGTCTATGAGCCTATTTCTGTTCTGTAAATAAGTTCATTTGTATCATTTTTTTAGACTCCACGCACAAGGGATATCATATGATGTTTGTCTTTCTCTGTAGGTTTAACCTGACATTTATATTCCTATACTCCTGAGTTCTTGCCTCCAGACCTGATCACTTGTCTGGACCTATGCCCTACCCTGCACCTTCTCTCGAATGTCTGCATACACCCCCTCATCTGTAGACCCTGGATCGGATTGTGGGGAGTGAAAGAGGTCTCTAAATTATAGGGTCCTTAGTGACTGAGATCATAGGGTTTTGTGATCTTTGTTAACTATACTCATTCACTATGCTTTGCCAGTGGTTAATGGATCCCATTTTAATTCCACCTTTTTATACAACCAAGAAAGCCACAAGAAACCCAGATCCAGCATCAGAACATGCCTTCTGGGACACTAATCTCACACCGTAGGCTATGATAAACAGGTTGGACACATTCCTATTGATAAAGAGGCAATCCAACCTGGACTTAACAAAGCTCTCTGAATCGACTAAAAGAAATCAAGATCAAACCCTGCAGTGTGTGAGCCCAATGAGGAAGGATTCTAAAGGAATCTGGGCAGACATGAGTCCTAATATATCAGACACGGACAAGCTATCTCTCCTGGAGATTATCCAAGGATGCTCTGGGAATTTCAGCTTTCAGGGTCTCTGTCCCCCCACCAAAGGTGCCAGGCAGGGGGAGCTTTGTCTGGTTTTTAATTCTAAAGATGGTGAACATGTGCTCCTCGACTTTGTGAAAAGAAATGAGTTCCCGCAATAGAAATAAGATGTGAAAAATTAATTTTGCTGCTCACTTTTTGGTTCTTGAGTGTGGATAAAAAGATGAAGGTGATTTTTTTTTTAATTAGGGAAGAATTTGGAACTCTCTTACTGGAATATTAATTTCAATATGAAAAATAGCTCTGAAATGGAAAGACACTATTTTAGGCAGTATGTTTTTCTCCCACTGACTTTTTAAAAAAATTTCAAGCTTACAGAAAAATGAATAGAATTGTTTGATGAACAACTGGATCCCCTTCACCTAATTTCACCAATTTTTAGCATTTTATGGTAGACTGTGTTTTTAATTCTTGTTCCTTTTTCTTTCTTTTTTTAAATTGCCTAAAACTTTATTTATTTTTATGTATTTATTTTTTTATTGACATATAGTTGATTTACAAGATTGTATCTCAGGTGTACAGCAAAGTGATTCAGTTGTACATATATATGAATATATCTATACTCTTTTTTTTTTCGATTCTTTTCCATTATAGTTTACCACAAGATATTGAATATAGTTCCCTGTGCTATCCAGTAAATCGTTGTTTAATCTGTGTGTTTCTTGACAATACTGGCAATTTTGGTGTTCATTTATAATTTAAACAATTTAAAACAAATGTTTATTGAGAAGGAACCCACAGGGGCCAGTCCCAGAGACACATGGGTGATGCGGACACACAAAATCCCTGCCCTTGTGAGGCTTAGCTGCATCTAGCAGGGAAGACAGACAGATGATAAATAAATATAATATCAATGCAATATAATTCGAGGTAGGAAAAGGACTTCACAGATTCACAGTTTTAAATGCCTGTAAGCCAACTGGCCAAGCTATGAAATTCGATCGTGTTATTCAAGAAATCTGTGAAGTCACCTTTAGGGTTGGAAGCCCACCTGAGCTGCGCCCCCTGCCAGGCCAGCGAGCACGGGGCTGGGGGGGGGGGGACGGCTCCTTCGAGCAGTTGGCCTGCGGAGGGCAGGCCAAGGGCTAGGCTGGCAGCCAGAGGGGTACTGGGTTCCACCAGTTCAAGGCTGGGCTGGGCCTTCGGAAGTGCAGGGGGAGGGCAACAGCGGAGAGGAAGTTCTGGGAGAAGAAAGAGGGGAGGGCGCTCAGCCAAGGACCCCAGGTCCCTGAGAAAGTGCACGGCACTGGGAGCCAGAGCCAGGGAGGGAAGCAACCTTCTTTTACTTTATTATTTTTCTAATTGAATGAAAGATTCTTTAAATTCTATAGTGCTTTACAATTTTTGAAAGTTTCACACACATGATTTCATATAATCCAATAATAACCTTTTTTTTTTCTCCCTACCCCTGGCTGGTAGCCACTAGTTTGTTCTCTATATCTGTGAGTCTGCTTCTTTTTTTTGTTACATTCACTAGTTTGTTGTATTTTTTAGATTCCATATATAAGTAATATCATACAGTATTTGTCTTTGTTTCACTTAATTCGCTTTGCATAATGTCCTCCAAGGCCATCCATGTTGCTGCAAATGGCAAACTTTCATTCTTTTCTATGGCTCAGCCCTCCTGGGAGAACATGCACGTGCCCTGCTGGAAGGAGGAGAGAGGGAAAGGCTGGGAGGGGCCGGCCGCTCCCGGGACTTGGAGAAGGAAGCTCTGAGTCCCCACCTCTGCTCGTTGAACCAGGAGGTGAGGCTGGCAGGGGAGAAGGGGCCAGAGGTCGGGGGAAGGGCGTGGGGAAAGCGTGGAACATTCGCTGTGGAGCATCTGAGAGTGAGTTGGCAGTGCTGGCGCTCAGAAAAGCTTTCCTGAGTGGATCTGCATGTGTCATTTGGGAAACTCCCACCTGCATTTTAACTGAAGGGAATTAAAAATAAAAAGCCCCGTTCCCACCTCCCGGCAGCCTCCCTCAGAAGCTGCAATGACAGGAGCTCCAGCTCTTGTTAGAAACATAAACAGTGGCTGTGCAGCCCTGGCCGGCAGTTCCGGCTGCCGGTTAGGCTCCGCCCCCCACAGGGAGGGAACAGAGAGGGTGAGCGAGCTGAGCTCGTGGACGACAGGCCAGCACTGGTCCCTGACACGGGACGGGGACTGGACACGGGTCCTGAGTGGGGCAGAGACCAGCATCTGCTTTCACATAGAACAGTGGGGTCCTGACTGGGGCAGAGACCAGCATCTGCTTTCACATAGAACAGTGGGGTCCTGAGTGGGGCAGAGACCAGCTTCTGCTTTCACATAGAACAGTGGGGTCCTGAGTGGGGCAGAGACCAGCATCTGCTTTCACATAGAACAGTGGGGTCCTGAGTGGGGCAGAGACCAGCATCTGCTTTCACATAGAACAGTGGGGTCCTGAGTGGGGCAGAGACCAGCATCTGCTTTCAGATAGAACAGTGGGGTCCTGAGTGGGGCAGAGACCAGCATCTGCTTTCACATAGAACAGTGGGGTCCTGACTGGGGCAGAGACCAGCATCTGCTTTCACATAGAACAGTGGGGTCCTGAGTGGGGCAGAGACCAGCATCTGCTTTCACATAGAACAGTGGGGTCCTGAGTGGGGCAGAGACCAGCATCTGCTTTCACATAGTACAGTGGGGTCCTGAGCGGGGCAGAGACCAGCATCTGCTTTCACATAGAACAGTGGGGTCCTGAGCGGGGCAGAGACCAGCATCTGCTTTCACATAGAACAGTGGGGTCCTGAGTGGGGCAGAGACCAGCATCTGCTTTCACATAGAACAGTGGGGTCCTGACTGGGGCAGAGACCAGCATCTGCTTTCAGATAGAACAGTGGGGTCCTGAGTGGGGCAGAGACCAGCATCTGCTTTCACATAGAACAGTGGGGTCCTGAGTGGGGCAGAGACCAGCATCTGCTTTCACATAGAACAGTGGGGTCCTGAGTGGGGCAGAGACCAGCATCTGCTTTCACATAGAACAGTGGGGTCCTGACTGGGGCAGAGACCAGCATCTGCTTTCAGATAGAACAGTGGGGTCCTGAGTGGGGCAGAGACCAGCATCTGCTTTCACATAGAACAGTGGGGTCCTGAGTGGGGCAGAGACCAGCATCTGCTTTCACATAGAACAGTGGGGTCCTGAGTGGGGCAGAGACCAGCATCTGCTTTCACATAGAACAGTGGGGTCCCTGGAACCTTCTGCCCTGCAGCAATGAAAACTGTAGCTTATTAGAGAGGGAAAGCCCTGAATGAACACAGAGTACAGCCTGTGTAAATGCTTCATTAGAGGAGCTTTAAAAACTCTTTTGTGGCTGGTTGATTCAAAGGTGTGAGAAAGGCTATATTTATCACCCCCTCCAGTCCCAAGGAGCTCATTAACAAGAAAATGAAAGGTTCTAAATTTTAACAACCTTTCCTTCTGCAAACCCCTGTAGATTGATCACTAAAGACATTTCCATTTAATCTATAGCAAACCCTTTCCTTTGACCCACGTGTAGGGGTCTGAGGGAGAAGGTAGCTGGGCTGATGGCTCATGACTCTTGTGGTTGAGGAAGAAGGAGAGGGCAGGGAACTGGGCTTTTTTCTGTGACCTACAGCTGACAGACATTCTATTCCTCTAGCTCATTTTACCCGAGCAATGACCACCTGCAGTAGGAATCCCGCCCTCTCAACTCTCCTCACCCCGGGTCCAGTGGAAATGATCTACTCCACACGAGGGTCAGACAACCCTGCAAGTTGCTTGAAGATCCAGAGATATTAAGAGAAGGACCTTCCCGTCCCCAAAGCCAATTTAGCTCTGAACTAACTATGGCATATGGAGTCCCAGAGTTGGAAAGATGGTCTTAAGAAAAACAGTATGTATATGATCTTCTGGTTCAGATGGATGGAAAATTCTCTCCGTCAGTAAAGATACACAGGGTGCCTGCTATGACCCAGGCTGGGTTGGTATGTATTTCAGAGAAGAATAAGGTATGTTCCCACCTGCAGGAGCCCAGAGAGACCCAAATATATCTGGCGTCCCCTTGGTAGAGCCAGCACTGTGCTCTGGAGGAACCAGAAAAGGAATGTGAGAGTCCCTGCCTTCAAGGAGCTTCGTTGGGAAGAGAAGCCATCCAGGCAGGAGTGTCCAGGAACAAGCTGACACCCGATATGCCTGCTACTTAGGTAACAGCGTGTATGAGTTAACAAAGTGCCCCCGTAGTGACATGGGAGGAGGCAGCTGCTGGGAGGGGGTTTCTGCAGGCAACCAGTCACGACCAGATGATGTATCTCGAGAGAACCAGGCAATTTTATGGAAACAAACAAACAAACCACACATCTAACCTCATCCTGGTAAAACTACAGGACTCCAACAAGGGAGAGAGAGTTTGAAAACTATCAGAGGGAGGAAAGCAAGTGGCTTCCATAAAGACAAGAATAAAACTGTCCACAGTCATCTTGTCAATGACAACAAAGCAATTCCTTCAAAGTTTGGGAAGTTATTTTGAACCTGGAATTGTATCTCCCGTCAAATCGTCAACCAAAGGATATCTGAGTGGTCAATAAACACTTGAATAGATATTCAACATGATTACTTATCAGAGAAATGCAAACTAAACCCACAGTGAGATACCCACTAGGATGACTAAATTAAAAGGGCGGACAATTACAAGTGTTGACGATTGACTGCAACTCTCATCCTTTGCTGGTAGGAGCGTGAATGGCTCGGTCACTTTGGAAAACTGTTTGACAGTGTCTACTCTATATCCAAGAGATGTTCACAAAAAGACATGTACAAGATGCTCATAGCACCTTATCTGTAATAGCCAAAACTTGGAAACAATCCAAATGTCTACCAATAGAAGAGTGGAGAAACTCCTTACTACACAACAATTTTAAAAGCACAAACTACTGATACACACAACGACTCAGAATCTTGTAGTTAATAAGAAGGCAAATATGGAGTAGAAACTGAGTGATTCAATTTATATGAAGTTCTAGAACAGGCAAAACGAATCTGTGGTGTAGAGACCACAACAGTTGCCTGCATTGTTCTGTGTCCATGCCACTGCCCCAGAAAGGGCACAAGGGAATTTTCTGGGTGATGGAAATGATGTTCTTTATCTTAAGATGGGTGGTGGTTACATATGAAAATTCAACCTGCTGTACACTTAAGATCTGTTTTCTTTACAAATGCAAGTTATACATCAACAACTAGCAAAATAAATAAAAGCAAAAAATTGTCAAACAAATGGAAGAAAGACATTTGAGGGACTGCAAAGACTCAGAAAAAGTTGTGCATTTTCACAAACTTTATACAAACAAAATTATTCCTGAATCCACACCAGCAAAATGCAGAAAAAGCATCAAAGGAGGAGAATGATGTGGGAAAGATAAGCAGTCACCGAGTTGGCTATGGATCAAAGACAACCATTTTAACTTTACGCTTCGATGAGTCTCCTTTGAGAGGCAAGATTCTGAGGACAAAAATTATGTTTTCTTTTCTAGACATTCAATAACATTCTCATTTATGCAATTTTATAATTATATTAAAATTTTTATATAATTATCACTTAAAATAATTTCTGTAATGATAATATTATAGATCTATTTATGCAAGTTCAATGTTGAAAATCAACCAAAATACGAAGTATGAAAGACATATTTAGTTACAAAACTGAATGTAAAGTTTACAAGCCTAGGCAATGTCAAACTGATATAAGTAGCTGAAACTAGGGGTAAGGGAGCATACACATTTCTTAATCTTTTGGCTGGGAGTCCATAGATACAGTCCAAGGTGAATGAATCAAAAATTGGAGTTTATGTATATTATTTAAAGTCATAAAGGCAACTAGCTATTAGAAGAAATAAAAACAATACTACAACAAAAATTGAGAAAGGGAAGGCAGAGGAGTAGATGGTGAGAGCAGTATAAGGCAAATTCCCTAGATTGTCCATAGTCACAACTTCTCCATCTATGGACAATCTGCTCTGAAAGATAAGAAACAGAATTATAAGTAATCACCATAAGAGCTTTAAAAATAAAAAGGGAGGGCTTCCCTGGTGGCGCAGTGGTTGAGAGTATGCCTGCCAATGCAGGGGAAACAGGTTCGAGCCCTGGTCTGGGAAGATCCCACATGCCGCGGAGCAACTGGGCCCGTGAGCCACAACTACTGAGCCTGCGCGTCTGGAGCCTGTGCTCCGCAACAAGAGAGGCCGCGACAGTGAGAGGCCCGCGCACCGCGATGAAGAGTGGCCCCCGCTTGCCGCAACTAGAGAAAGCCCTCGCACAGAAACGAAGACCCAACACAGCCATAAATTAATTAATTAATTAATTAATTAATAAAAAATAAAATAAAAATAAAAAGGGAAAATGTTAGCTTCCCGAGAACGAGTCCAGAGATAGAACTGTAAGAACAGGGGTATTTACATTGTATTTGTTTGTGCCCTCCTGTATGTTAATTATTTTAAGTATATTCATGAATTATTTCAGGAAGGAGGGAAGGGAGCGGGGGAGACAAGGAGAGGGAAGACAGACCACATCTCTTCTGCCAGAGGAGCCCTTAGGCAAAGAGCTAAGGCAACAGAAGTAGGTCAGCTGAGCTGGAAACTAGGGCTCCCTAGAAATGCGTTTAAATGGCCCTTTAGGAGGAAAGGCAGAAACACATCCTTCTGCCCGTAATGACCCACGATGGGCAGGGAGGAAGAGAGTCGGCTCAGCAGGTTCGAGCCTTGAGGTCCTGGAAGAGATGGGGTCCTCAGGTGGAGGGTGAAGAGGGGGCCCCCAGCTCTCGGGAGCACGGTTTTCCATGGACGAGGTGACTCTCCCTGGTCCTCTTCTGTTCAGACGATACTTCTGTGAATCAGACACCATCTCGGAAAATCAAGTCCCTTCCCAACGCCATCATCCATCCGCAAAGCCTTACGGAGCCCCTCTCTGCCCAGGCGCTGCCAGGCTAGGAGTAACCGGCCAGGAGCCACCAGCGCAATGCCCACCTGGATCCGGCAGCTCAGGGAGGGCCGGACGTGAGGATGGGGAGGTGGAGGGGCTTGTGACCAGGATGGTTAGTGTGAGGGACGCAGGGGGAGCCCGCCGGGCTGGCTTCCAAGCCTCGCTCAGCCCCTTCCGGGTGAGCTGGCCTCAGTTTCCTGTCTATAAAATGGGGACAGTAGCTATAAAGTGCCAAGAACAAGGTTCTGGAAGTGCCTCCCAGGGTCAAGATACACAGGAGCGGAGCTCTTGCCGGCCCCTCTCCAAGGAGCTAAGACCAGCCCCTTGTTTCTCTGGGCTCCCGGGGGTCACCGCCTCTCAGAGGATCTGGGTGGGTGCGCCCAGGTTGCTTCATTTCTGGCACCGAACGTCAGCTTCGGCCCCCATGCCTCTCGCTCCTTTCCCGCAGTACTTGGGGCGCTGGCCAGCGAGGTGAGCTGACTCAGTGGCTGCTGCAGATGATGCGATGGGCTTTCATGCTCAAGGCTCGTAGTGGGAGCCGTGTGGCTCAGCTGCGCTGGGCAGGAAGCGAGGCTGCGAGAGAGGGGAGGTGGTCCAGGCAGCAAACGGGCAGCTCGACTGCGCGGGCCAGGGAGAAGGGGCAGGTCCTCGCAGAGAGCCACATGGCACAACTTCACGCGTGGTGGAGGGGTCTGCAAGGCTGCCCTGGGGCAACACGGGGTCTTCCTGGGGGTGTCAGAGCCCAGGGCACGGACAGAGTCATGGGACAGTATATCCAGCGGATGGGGAAGAACGCAGAGGCAGAACTGCCGCCCTAAATGCGGATGGGCTGGGAGTCATCAGAAACGGGTTAAATGTGCCCTCAGAGCCACGGTTTCAACTTTGGTGGCACCTTGGAGTCACCTGAACAGCTTTAAAGATATTGGGCCCTACCCCCAGAAATTCAGATGCAGTTGGTTTGGGTTGTGACCTGGGCGTGGGTATGTTCTAGAGCTCCCCTGGTGCTGGCGGAGAGGAGGAAAGTAATTAAGTCTGTCTTAGATGGGGTCCTGGGGGCAGGAGAGGAAGGGAAAGATGGATGGTAGCTGTTCAAGGAAGGAGCACCTGCCCTGATGAATTCGTGGGCTCGCAAAACAGGAGTCGGATTTTGCAAACTAAATCCTATTAAAATGCCCCTCAGACACCTTAAGGCAGCCCTGCGGTGGAAGACCGTGATCACCTGATGTGCTTATTTAGTATCCGAGATTTGCATTCCTCTGTCATTCTTTCCCTTGGAACCTGACAGACAGCTGAATCCCCAGGGTGTGGAATGGTGGGATCAGACTCCATTCAGCCCAGCACTTACAGGTCTCAAACTCAAGTGCAAAATAAGTTTGTCTGAAATGCAGACTACCCGCCCCCCACCCCGTGCCCAGAGATCTGAAGGCAGTAAGTCTGGGCTGGGGCCTGGAAAAGGTGTGTCTACCAAACTAAGGACCCCCAGGTAATTACATGACGGAGATGATCTGTGGCCGCACGTTGAGAAACGCCGACTGAAGAACTGGGGATGAGGGTTAATGTGTTCGGTTCTCTAATCCACCCTACCAGCATCCGCCGTGAAGAGCGTTCACGGTTCGATGGAAGCGGCAGAGGGGAAAATCGATTCCTAGCGCTCCAACCTAAGCGCGTGCTGACCGTGAGTTGAGGGTGTCCCATCAGCTCTGTCCTCGCGTGTTACAAACTGGCGCGGCATGCATAGCTTAAGCCTGTCGAGAGGCATTTCACACTCCAAGGCTCAAGGCGGCCCCGTATCGGAACTGCCGAGAGCTTTCCAGAGCCTTCCACCTGAGATGGGGGAGCACGGGGCAGCTGGCCGTGCTGGCCTCGCCTGGGGCCCTGGTGGCCTGAGAGCGAAGGCCCTGAAGGTGGAGAGCTGCCCAGAAGCCCCACCTGAGGGTCATGCATGACGCGGGACGTTCCGAGAACACTCCCCCATCGGGGCCGAGGCTCCCGAGCTGGGGATGCCCTCGTGCTCCAGCCTGCACACGGGAAGGCAGGTCTGCGCTGAGGTAAACGCGGTGACAGACCTGCTTCTGGGAGGGGCCCCCGTCCCCGTGTTTTCCTGTCTTCAGTTAGGGATGAGCGTTTCTTTTCACTGTTTCACTGGGGACCCATTTAACCCTCAGCATCAGGAGAGAGCCCCCCGCGTGCATGCTCCTGAGCGTAAGTCTGTCGGGCTAAAGGGAGGGGAAGGAGACCGGTAATGGGATCCAGCTGAGGGGCTTGGGTGGCCAACCCCCAACCCCAGTGAGAGCCCGGGAGACGGCTCCCCTTGGCCCCTCACTTTCCCTCACTGAGAGGACTCGTGCTGCCTGCCTCCGCTCCATCGAGGGTTAAGGAGAGGATGCCGGCCTCCAACCAGCCATTTCAGCTGCGAAGAATGGGGACCAGATAACGAGCTGTACGCGGAGAAGTACAGTGCTGACCCTAAAACTCTTGCTGAGAGATCAATAAACCACGAAGTCCCACTGCACAGCACAGGGAACTACATTCAACATCCTGGGATAAACCATCATGGAAAAGAATATAAAAAAGAATGTATATATGTGTATAACTGAGTCACTGTCTGTAGAGCAGAAATTAACACAACATTATAAATCAACTATACTTCAATATTAAAAAAAAAAAAAAAAAAAGGAAAGAAAGAAAGATCAAGAGACCATGACAAAGCAGCGAAATCTCTTTATGAGCAAACCAGGGCTTTCACGAGGAGTGGAAGTGATGAAGCAGTGTCAGGAAGAAATTCAAGAGCTGAATGAAGACGAGATATTGGCCAAGGCACAGCGGGAGAGCAGCAGAGAAGCTTGGCCAGAGCGCAAGAGCTTCACACGTCCCTGGAGGAACACTGGGAGACCCTGAGGCCTATGAGCCGGAACTGAGAGCTAATGTCTGGGTTGCTAACGGCTAACTAAAAGGATGACCTGGGATAATTACGAAGCCTGGTGAGCAGCATTCCACGGTCTTACAAGCCCCTGTTGACCAGATAACTGAAACGGCAGCAGTAATGAGGGAAGCCACAAGCCTGGTGAACAAATGGGTTGCATGAAATCAGGGGAAAAAATTCAACTTAAACAGGAAATCAAAGATTTGAGAGAAATCTTTCAAACTAATTGGGGGCTCGTAGGAATTTCAGGATGTTTGTGAGTCTCTATAAGAAAACCCATCTGAGGGGGCTTCCCTGGTGGCGCAGTGGTTGGGAATCTGCCTGCCAATGCAGGGGACACGGGTTCGAGCCCTGGTCTGGGAGGATCCCACATGCCGCGGAGCAACTAGGCCCGTGAGCCACAACTGCTGAGCCTGCGCGTCTGGAGCCTGTGCTCCACAGCAAGAGAGGCCGCAATAGTGAGAGGCCCGCGCACCGCGATGAAGAGTGGCCCCCGCTCGCCGCAACTAGAGAAAGCCCTCGCACAGAAACGAAGACCCAACACAGCCAAAAATAAATAAATAAATAAATAAATTTATTAAAAAAAGAAAACCCATCTGGGACTTTGAACCTATAGATCAATTTGGAGAATATTGCCATTTTAGCAATATGAAGTCTCAGCACCCCAGCTCCAACAGATTCATTTAATACACAGATTTATCATGTCACTAACTACCTCAAGGAAGGACACAGCTACAATTTTCCTTCCATCTAAATTCAAGTTGTGACGCTGAAAAAGCAATAAAGGCATCACTGGATAAAGAAAGCAAATTGTGCTTCAATTTTTTAAGGAAATTTAGAAAGATTATTTGAAAATCTTCAGCCTTTTCATCATCTCCATCAGTTGTGTGTGTGTGTGTCTGTGTGTCTGTGTGTCTTTAGTTCCCATCCGTGCCTGTACGGTGCTGGTTGCTACAGAAAGCTGGTTTATAATGGACATGTTCTGGTCATCCTCGTGGTTGGTAACAGGGAATTGCTGGCGTCCTGATAGGACAATGTTGAAGACGGAAATGTGGCGGTCTGCTTTACTTTTTTCTCCTAGTCTGTTACAGGTCAGTGTTTGTGGTTCCAAGGAGAAAACTGCTTTCCCTGCAAGCTCATCGGCCCTGGGCGTGATGGCAGCCACTGGAGTGTGGCGGAAACTCCATGGAGGTTAAGGGCATGCGTCCATCTCATAACTGCACTAGGGTGAGCCCAGGGGTAGCTGTAGCTGGCACACAGCGGAGGGAGACACCCTCTGTTCTTCCCTGCACCTTAGCGGAACAAGGCTCTGAGATACAGCAGGTGCAAATTTGCTTTAATTTGCAGAAGTCACACTCACTAACCCCACCAGGAGGCGCTGGTTTTTGTCGGGACCTGCCAACGTCAGCTCCCAGTGACAGACCTCTCCTCCTTGCACGCTTCCCTCCCCGAAGGAGAGCACACCGGAATTCTCAGGATGGGAACTTCTCACCCTGGCTCTGCTGGGTGCCCTTGATCCTCTGACCCCTCAGCCAGGTGGCCCCCCCCCCAGTGATGCTTCCTGTCGGAGAGAAACCTCGTCCTGCTACCTCCAGGGACCCCTGAGGGCTTGGCAAGGAGGCTCTGAGGTGGGGAATTCATGATGCACTGGATACCCATGTCCGAGGTCTTTAGTTGGAAGCAAGCAGAGCCTCTCGGGGACCAGAGTCAGGGCCTCTTTATAAACATTCTGGGTTCTGCTCCGGTTCTGTTCAACCTAAGATGGATATTTGGGATCTAGTCACAAATACCCTCTTGAGAATTTTCAAATGTTCTAATCAATCACAGTAGCCAGGTATGTTGTCAACAAGGTGATTTATACGACACAGGATGATCACTTTCTTTTGCTCTCGGACAGCAGAACCTAGGAAGAAAGGCTGGACGGGTCAGTGGAGGCTCGAGGGTCAGAAGTTTGGGTCTGGCTTTCTCTGAGCCACGTCAGTTCTCCCCACGCAGCTCAAGTGCAGTGTCAAAGGAGGCACAGGACTGACCTGTAAAGAAAGTCCAGACCCCCTGAAGTTTGCAGGCCTTGGGTGGGTAGGTGTCCAACCAGGTATGGGAAGCAGGATCATTGTTGACAGGGAATAACTATGAAATTCTGCTAAAGTAGAATGTTGTAAATTGAAATACAGTCGATGTACAATATTACGTTCATTTCAGGTGTACTACACAATGATTGGATGTTTGCATACATTATGAAATTACCACCATGAAAAGTCTAGTATCCATCTGTCCCCATACAAGGTTATTAAAATATTATTGACTATATTCCTTATTCTGTACATTACACCCCTGTGACTTACTTATTATATAGCTGGAGTTTTTACCTCTTAATTTCCTACACCTATTTTACCCATCCACCCACCCTGCTCCCCTCTGGCAACCACCTGTTTGTTCTCTGTATTTATGAGTCTGTTTTTGTTTTGTTTGTTTGGTTGGTTGGTTCGTTGGTTGGTTGCTTTTGTTTTTTAGATTCCACATATAAAAGAGATCATACCGTACTGGTCTTTCTCTGTCTGACTTACTTTACTTAGCATGATACCCTCTAGATCCATCCATGTTGTCACAAATGACAAGATTTCATCTTTCTGTGGCTAATATTCCATTAAATAACATACCACGTCTTCTTTACCCATTCATCCACCGATGGACACTTAGGTTGCTTCCATATCTTGGCTGTTGTAAATGGTGCCGCAATGAACATGGGCAGGGGTACATATTGTTTTTCAAATTAATATTTTTATTTTCTTCCGATAAATACCCAGAAGTGACATTGCTGGATCATATGGCTGTTCTATTTTTAATTTTTTTGAGGAGGCTCTATACTATTTTCCATAGTGACTGCACCAACTTATAATCCCACCGGCAGTACACAAGGGTTCCCTTTTCTCTGTATCCTCGCCAACACTCATTTGTTGTCTTTTTGATGACAGCCGTTCGACAGGTGTGAGGTGGTAGATCTTTGTGATTTTGCTTTGCATTTCCCTGGTGATTGGTGATGTTGAATATATTTTCATGTGTCTGAATGCCATCTGTATGGCCATCTGTATGTCTTCTTTGGAAAAATGTCTATTCAGGTACTCTGTCCATTTTTTTCTACTTTTTTTTTTTTGGCTGCACCACATGGCTTGCAGGATCTTAATTCCCCTACCAGGAATTGAACCCAGGCCCTCGGCAGTGAAAACGCAGAGTCCTAACCAGTAGACCGCCAGGGAATTCCCCTTCTGCCCATTTTTTAATCAGGTTGTTTGTTTTGATGTTGAGTCGTATGAGTTCTTTGTATATTTTGGATATTCTAAAGCAGGAATTTATTTAATTAGTTTTAAACTTTAGGACCAATTCTACTAACAGTACATTTGTACAGTCAGTTAGTGAATTTGCGCCCTTTGGTTTCTTCCTTTTTTTTTAATTAATTAATTTATTTATTTATGGCTGCGTTGGGTCTTTGTTGCTGCGCGCGGGCTTTCTCTAGTTGTGGCGAGCGGGGGCTACTCTTCGTTGCGGTGCACAGTCTTATCGTGGTGGCTTCTCTTGTGCTCTAGGCACACAAGCTTCAGTAGTTGTGGCACATGCGCTCAGTAGTTGTGGCTCATGGGCTCTACAGCGCAGGCTCAGTAGTTGTGGCGCACGGGCTTAGTTGCTCCGCGGCATGTGGGATCTTCCCCGACCAGGGCTCGAACCTGTGTCCCCTGCATTAGCAGGTGGATTCTCAACCACTGCGCCACCAGGGAAGCCCTGAGAATTTTAATTAAGCCCTTTCAGCTGTCAACCACTAACCTGACCATTGAGTGAATTAATTCTTTAAAACATGTGCATCTTTGTTTTCATAAAACCAATAGTTACTTAGGAAGGACTGGATTATTCAGTAAATAGAGAGCTAGGCACTGAGTACCATTCATTGGGTAACAGTGGTAAATAAAAGAAACATCCACCGCCCTCTTGGGTTGGCACTTGTCTAAGGTAGAAGACAGCAAAGATGGACATGAACACGGGACCTGTGTGCAGAGGACCAGGGCTGGGAGGGCAGAGGCAGGGGCGGAGCTGTGGCCAGGGCATTCAAGCTAGAAGGGGAAGAACCTGTGTTTACTGAGATCCTCAGAGAGGTGGCTCAGGTAGACGATCTCATTAAATCCCTTGGGGAAGGAATCACACCCTCAGACACACACAGCGAAGCTGAGGCGCCGCGAGGCTGGCTCACTGGCCGGGCTGTGCAGGAAGCAACTGGTGCAGTTGCTCAATTCCAGGCCATCCGACTCCACAGCCTGTGCTGTCTTCCTCGTGCTGCCTCGCAACACCTTCGTCCAGCCCTTTCCTCGTACAGACGGTCCCTGCGGAGCCGGAGGGAAGCCGACACCCAGAGACTCCACGGTGCAGGGGTGGGGAAGCCCGCTCTGCGTGCGTCTGCACAGGATGTGAATGAAGATGGGCCGCGGGCCGAGGTTCCAAGGAGTCAGGGAGTAAGGCCTTGTCCAAGGTCACGGTCAAGGAGACACCCTGCCCGGTTCTCCAATCCTAGCAGGGCGCTCCTGGCCGAGAGCTCCAGAGCTCCTCCGCGGATGCCCTGGCCGCCGCCGCCCGCCTCCCTGCCAGACAGTGGCTCCCAGGCTGCCAGCTGCCCCCGTCACACCCTGAGCATCGTCCCTAGTTTTAAACTGCTCTTTCCTGTGCCCTTTTCATCTGACAGGTGAAGAATTACCGTCATTTTCGCACTAACATGCATTATTCACTATCTGTGGTAAAGACCTTATTTACTACCTGGTTACTCCCTCCTCCTAAGCCAAGGCAGCCTTTTCAATACCAAGGAGGGGATCGGTCCTGCTTTATACCTGCAGACGGGTGACGACAGATGGAGGACGGGCCTGCATGTTTCGGGGGAGGGGAAAGGCTCAGCTGGAGGCATTTAAACGCTGGTCTGCGGTTTGGGGCCCTGAGTCAGTGCCCAAGAAAGAAACAGCTTTCAAAAATACCTGAGGCTGTCACGTGGGCAGCCGGCAATTGTCCCCTGTCTAGAGCACGGCACCCAGTACGGGGAGCGATGTCACAGGATAATCAGGGCTGTTTAACTCCGTGTGCAAAGTTCATTTGCTGGCGCGGACGGACGGAAGAAACCCCCATCTCGGAGAGGCGTCTAGGTTCGCAGGGATTTAATGGTCACACCTCAGCACCTCCTCCTGCCCGTCGCTGACGTGGCACAAGCCCTGCCGCCACCTCACAGCACGTGTAAGAGCGTCTCCTGCCACCCGGGCCCTCGCACCGGCCACCTGGGAGGCTGACTTGAACGCTCCGGCCACTTTTCTGAGGGCAGGTGTCTGGCCAGCTCTCCTAGCCCCCGGCTCTCCTCCTTCCTGCCTGGGCTCAGTGCCATGGAAGTAAACACTGGCACCAGCTCTTATCCCCCGAGAGCCCAGGGGCATTTGCCTGATGCTTTGTGGGGCAGCCTGCACTTCAAGGTGTGCTCCCAGGCACGGGGGTGCAGAGCGGGCACAGGCCCCAAAGCTGCTCGCTTGCCTGGGCACAAGTCTGGCTGCAGAGGCTCTGGCCAAGAGGACCTGGGCCTGGTGATGCTGGGACCTGGCCTCTCCTCTTCAGCCTGATCTCGGATCTCAAAAGAGCACTTTCATCTGTCCGCTTCCCAGGCTTGATCTGACGGTGCAGAAACAGATCTGAACTTCACACACTGTGCTCTTGTGTTTGCCAGCTGCAGAAATAGCACAGGAGGGAGAGAGCAGGCAAAAGAGACCCAGTTCTTCCAAAATCTGTTTCTTCTCGGCTCTCCTCCTGGCCCGTCCCTTCTCTGACGAGGTCCCCGACATGGACGTGGCTGCTTCCGTCTCTTGTGTGCAGGGAGAGCCACGGACAGGCCAGCGGACAGTGGGGAGGGGAGAGAGCTGGCTGACCCCTGCGAACGTGCTCAGGGCACTGGACCAGATCAAGGGTGAGGGTCCTGGCTCAGAGCTGACCAGAGCGACGCAGACACACCAGCAGATGGGCAGCTCACAGCAAAGGCAAAACTCTACAGACCACAGCTCCACGAGCCAAAGAAAATGCGCTGCGTCCATCCTTGTGGCTCTTGATGACCTACAGGTGTGGGATCAGTGTCACGCTGTGAAAATGACCTGTGACCGCTGTGGTGTGGCCCGGGAAGAGCTGTCTCACAAGCAGAGGCCGCAAGATGATTTGGAAATTGTCTTAATTTTGCATGTGGGGTGTTTCCAAAAAATAAAAGTGAGTTGTTTGTGCCCCCATTATAAAATGCTATTCTGATTATTTTCATTACTGTATCTAGAAATAAAGTCCAAATATTACGAAACAGCTGTTCATTAAATCAGTGTACCCTTCTGCAAACATAGCCCCTAAGTTCTTGTGGGCTGGTCGCTGTGCATTTCCTTATACACATCGGGTCCTGCCTGGGTGCCCGTGGGCAGGCCGAGCATCTGCGTTTTCTCCTGCGTCCACGTCCTCTGCTGTTATCACTGTTATAGTGTGAGGCCCCTTGGCTGCTGGTCTCCTGGGGGCATCGAGCTGCCTATAAGAAAGGGCACCAGGCCGTGCTGAGCCCTACGCTGTTTTACAGAAGGAAACGGCTCCAGGCGTCTCCTGTAACATCCATCCGCGCCCCTCCATGGCGCCTACGGCTCACATCCAGGAATGGGTGAGCAGCGGACCCTTGCCCACTTGACTGGAGGAGTAATAGCTACTATTTACAGAGTTCTTACTATCTGCCAGTGCCTTCATTAATTCATTTAACCCTCAACCGTATGAGGCAGCTGTAGTTATCACCCCATTTTTCAGACAAGGAAACTGAGGCTTACAGAGGCCAGGTGACTTGTCCTGGGGCACAGTGATATAAAGGGGAAAGCTGGGATTTGGGCCAAGGCTTTCTGACTCCAAACCCGTCCCCTGCAACACCTGGCTTTCTGGAGTGGGTGGAGAGAAGAGCAGGAAGCACTCCTCCTGGTGTGCAGGTGAGATATGCATGAACCTGAAACCCCTGCCTTGCCCATGGCCTCCTTTGAGGAAAGTGGCCCCAGGTGGTCTTTCTACCCCAAGTTGTATGTATGCACCGTGTGTCAATCACATGTAGCCTCTGCTACCCCAACGACAACCAATTGGGCCACCAAGCTCTACGCGAGCAAAACAATGTCTCAATGTTGGTGAAGCTCCAGGACCCGGCACATAGTAGGTGCTCAATAAATACTTGTTGGGGGGGGGGGCTGGAGAAGATGGCGGAAGAGTAAGACGCGGAGATCACCTTCCTTCCCACAGATACAGTAGAAATATGTCTACACGTGGAACTGCTCCTACAGAACACCCACTGAACGCTGGCAGAAAACATCAGACCTCCCAAAAGCCGTGTGGATGAAAGGCTCTTGGTGCTCCAGCCAGGCATCAGGGCTGTGCCTCTGAGGTGGGAGAGCCAACTTCAGGACACTGGTCCACAAGAGACCTCCCAGCTCCACGTAATACCAAACGGCAAAAATCTCTCAGAGATCTCCATCTCAACATCAAGACCCAGCTTCACTCAATGACCAGAAAGCTACAACGCTGGACACTCTATGCCAAACAACTAGCAAGACAGGAACACAGCCCCATCCATTAGCAGAGAGGCTGCCTAAAGTCATAATAAGGCCACAGACACCCCAAAATACACCACCAGACGTGGACGTGCCCACCAGAAAGATAAGATCCAGCCTCATCCACCAGAACTCAGGCACTAGTTCCCTCCACCAGGAAGCCTACACAACCCACTGAACCAACCTTAGCCACTGGGGACAGATACCAAAAACAACGGGAACTACGAACCTACAGCCTGTGAAAAGGAGACCCCAAACACAGTAAGATAAGCAAAATGAGACGACAGAAAAACACACAGCAGATGAAGGAGCAGGGTCAAAACACACCAGACCTAACAAATGAAGAGGAAATAGGTAGTCTACCTGAAAAAGAATTCAGAATAATGATAGTAAGGATGATCCGAAATCTTGGAAATAGAATAGACAAAATGCAAGAAACATTTAACAAGGACGTAGAAGAACTAAAGAGGAACCAAGCAACGATGAAAAACACAACAAATGAAATTAAAAATACTCTAGATGGGATCAATAGCAGAATAACTGAGGCAGAAGAAAGGATAAGTGACCTGGAAGATAAAATGGTGGAAATAACTACTGCAGAGCAGGATAAAGAGAAAAGAATGAAAAGAA
Source organism: Balaenoptera borealis (assembly GCF_965194805.1). Lineage (NCBI taxonomy): Eukaryota > Metazoa > Chordata > Mammalia > Artiodactyla > Balaenopteridae > Balaenoptera > Balaenoptera borealis. The sequence continues at coordinate 5,554,401 of NC_138877.1, forward strand.
CTGAGGACAGTCTCAGAGACCTCTGGGACAACATTAAACGCACCAACATTCGAATTATAGGGGTCCCAGAAGAAGAAGAGAAAAAGAAAGGGACTGAGAAAATATTTGAAGAGATTATAGTTGAAAACTTCCCTAATATGGGAAAGGAAATAGTTAATCAAGTCCTGGAAGCACAGAGAGTCCCATACAGGATAAACCCAAGGAGAAACACGCCAAGACACATATTAATCAAACTATCAAAAATTAAATATAAAGAAAACATATTAAAAGCAGCAAGGGAAAAACAACAAATAACACACAAGGGAATCCCCATAAGGTTAACATCTGATCTTTCAGCAGAAACTCTGCAACCCAGAAGGGAGTGGCAGGATATACTTAAAGTGATGAAGGAGAAAAACCTACAGCCAAGATTACTCTACCCAGCAAGGATCTCATTCAGATGCGATGGAGAAATTAAAACCTTTACAGACAAGCAAAAGCTGAGAGAGTTCAGCACCACCAAACCAGCTTTACAACAAATGCTAAAGGAACTTCTCTAGGCAAGAAACACAAGAGAAGGAAAACACCTACAATAACAAACCCAAAACATTTAAGAAAATGGGAATAGGAACATACATATCGATAATTAACCTTGAATGTAAATGGATTAAATGCTCCCACCAAAAGACACAGGCTGGCTGAATGGATACAAAAACAAGACCCATATATATGCTGTCTACAAGAGACCCACTTCAGACCTAGAGACACATACAGACTGAAAGTGAGGGGATGGAAAAAGATATTCCATGCAAATGGAAATCAAAAGAAAGCTGGAGTAGCAATTCTCATATCAGACAAAATAGACTTTAAAATAAAGACTATTACAAGAGACAAAGAAGGACACTATATAATGATCAAGGGATCGATCCAAGAGGAAGGTATAACAATTGTAAATATTTATGCACCCAACATAGGAGCACCTCAATACATAAGGCAAATACTAACAGCCATAAAAGGGGAAATCGACAGCAACACAATCATAGTAGGGTACTTAAACACCCCACTTTCACCAATGGACAGATCATCCAAAATGAAAATAAATAAGGAAACACAAGCTTTAAAGGATACATTAAACAAGATGGACCTAATTGATATTTATAGGACATTCCACCCAAAAACAACAGAATACACATTTTTCTCAAGTGCTCATGGAACATTCTCCAGGATAGATCATATCTTGGGTCACAAATCAAGCCTTGGTAAATTTAAGAAAATTGAAATCGTATCAAGTATCTTTTCTGACCACAACGCTATGAGACTAGATATCAATTACAGGAAAAGATCTGTAAAAAATACAAACACATGGAGGCTACACAATACACTACTTAATAACGAAGTGATCACCGAAGAAATCAAAGGGGAAATCAAGAAATACCTAGAAACAAATGACAATGGAGACACGACAACCCCAAACCTATGGGACGCAGCAAAAGCAGTGCTAAGAGGGAAGTTTATAGCAATACAAGCCTACCTCAAGAAACAGGAAACATCTCGAATAAACAACCTAACCTTGCACCTAAAGCAATTAGAGAAAGAAGAACAAAAAAACCCCAAAGCTAGCAGAAGGAAAGAAATCATAAAGATCAGGTCAGAAATAAATGAAAAAGAAATGAAGGAAACAATAGCAAAAATCAATGAAACTAAAAGCTGGTTCTTTGGGAAGATAAACAAAATTGATAAACCATTAGCCAGACTCATCAAGAGAAAAAGGGAGAAGACTCAAATCAATAGAATTAGAAATGAAAAAGGAGAAGTAACCACTGACACTGCAGAAATACAAAAGATCATGAGAGATTACTACAAGCAACTCCATGCCAATAAAATGGACAACCTGGAAGAAATGGACAGATTCTTAGAAATGCATAACCTGCCGAGACTGAACCAGGAAGAAATAGAAAATATGAACAGACCAATCACAAGCACTGAAATTGAAACTGTGATTAAAAACCTTCCAACAAACAAAAGCCCAGGACCAGATGGCTTCACAGGCGAATTCTATCAAACATTTAGAGAAGAGCTAACACCTATCCTTCTCAAACTCTTCCAAAATATTGCAGAGGGAGGAACACTCCCAAACTCATTCTATGAGGCCACCATCACCCTGATACCAAAACCAGACAAAGATGTCACAAAGAAAGAAAACTACAGGCCAATATCACTGATGAACATAGATGCAAAAATCCTCAACAAAATACTAGCAAACAGAATCCAACAGCACATTAAAAGGATTATACACCATGATCAAGTGGGGTTTATCCCAGGAATGCAAGGATTCTTCAATATACGCAAATCAATCAATGTGATACACCATATTAACAAATTGAAGGAGAAAAACCATATGATCATCTCAATAGATGCAGAGAAAGCTTTCGACAAAATTCAACACCCATTTATGATAAAAGCCCTGCAGAAAGTAGGCACAGAGGGAACTTTCCTCAACATAATAAAGGCCATATATGACAAACCCACAGCCAACATTGTCCTCAATGGTGAAAAACTGAAACCATTTCCACTAAGATCAGGAACAAGACAAGGTTGCCCACTCTCACCACTATTATTCAACATAGTTTTGGAAGTGTTAGCCACAGCAGTCAGAGAAGACAAAGAAATAAAAGGAATCCAAATCGGAAAAGAAGAAGTAAAGCTGTCACTGTTTGCAGATGACATGATACTATACATAGAGAATCCTAAAGATGCTACCAGAAAACTCCTAGAGCTAATCAATGAATTTGGTAAAGTAGCAGGATACAAAATTAATGCACAGAAATCTCTTGCATTTCTATACACTAATGACGAAAAATCTGAAAGTGAAATTAAGAAAACACTCCCGTTTACCATTGCAACAAAAAGAATAAAATATCTAGGAATAAACCTACCTAAGGAGACAAAAGACCTGTATGCAGAAAATTATAAGACACTGATGAAAGAAATTAAAGATGATACAAATAGATGGAGAGATATACCATGTTCTTGGATTGGAAGAATCAACATTGTGAAAATGACTCTACTACCCAAAGCAATCTACAGATTCAATGCAATCCCTATCAAACTACCACTGGCATTTTTCACAGAACTAGAACAAAAAATTTCACAATTTGTATGGAAACACAAAAGACCCCGAATAGCCAAAGCAATCTTGAGAACGAAAAATGGAGCTGGGGGAATCAGGCTCCCTGACTTCAGACTATATTACAAAGCTACAGTAATCAAGACAGTTTGGTACTGGCACAAAAACAGAAATATAGATCAATGGAACAGGATAGAAAGCCCAGAGATAAACCCACGCACATATGGTCACCTTATCTTTGATAAAGGAGGCAAGCATATACAGTGGAGAAAAGACAGCCTCTTCAATAAGTGGTGCTGGGAAAATTGGACAGATACATGTAAAAGTATGAAATTAGAACACTCCCTGACACCATGCACAAAAATAAACTCAAAATGGATTAAAGACCTAAGTGTAAGGGCAGACACTATCAAACTCTTAGAGGAAAACATAGGCAGAACACTCTATGACATACATCACAGCAAGATTCTTTTTGACCCAGCTCCCAGAGAAATGGAAATAAGAACACAAATAAACAAATGGGACCTAATGAAACTTAAAAGCTTTTGCACAGCAAAGGAAACCATAAACAAGACCAAAAGACAACCATCAGAATGGGAGAAAATATTTGCAAATGAAGCAACTGACAAAGGATTAATCTCCAAGATTTACAAGCAGCTCATGCAGCTCAATAACAAAAAAACGAACAACCCAATCCTAAAATGGGCAGAAGACCTAAATAGACATTTCTCCAAAGAAGATATACAGATGGCCTACAGAC